>NC_072406.2:122820625-125237500 GCF_028858775.2 Pan troglodytes
ACCTCCCTCCCCTGATTTTATCAGCGCATTCCCCACACCACAATCCCATCAATTCTCAATTATTTATTCCCTCACATTGAAGAAACAGGGGCCTTGTTTCTTTTTTTTTTTTCTTTTTTTTTTTTGAGACTGAGTCTCACTCTGTCGCCCGGGCTGGAGTGCAGTGGTGCGATGTCGGCTCACTGCAAGCTCCGCCTCCTGGCTTCACGCCATTCTCCTGCCTCAGCCTCCCGAGTAGCTGGGACTACAGGCGCCCACCACCATGCCCGGCTAATTTTTTTGTATTTTTAGTAGAGACGGGGTTTTACTGTGTTAGCCAGGATAGTCTCGATCTCCTGACCTCATGATCTGCCCGCCTCGGCCTCCCAAAGTGCTGGGATTACAGGCGTGAGCCACCGCGCCTGGCCCTTGTTTCTTATATTAGTTATCACAGGCCTTATGGGCAAAGACTTCCCCTATACTTCCCAGCATTGCTCCAGCATGCCCTGCACAGTTCTGAGCTTATGGCAGATACCCAGGACACACAGGAGGTGGGCTGGGAAGGGCAGGGGAGCACCGGAAAAACGGAAAAAGAGGCTGTGATGGCGGCCCCTGGGGAGGCCAGAAGGAGAGCACCAGGAGTTGCCCTCGCTGGCAGGAGCCTGGCAGGAACCCTGCCTGTCCTTGAGGGCCCATCTTCCTTGCAAGAGTGTTGACACCCTGTGAGGAGGGTGCAGAAACTCCAGCCCCAGGGCCACAGACGTTCTGGACAGTGTCATGTGAGGTGGCATTGGAGCTTCTCCTCTTACAGCCTGACAGAGTGTCCCTTGGGGTGGCAGGTTCGTTGAAGACAGCGTGGAACTGGAAAGAGAAGGTGTCATTTTGATGGCCATTCCTTCAGCTTTATGCCATGCTCCATAGACAGCCTAGGGTACCCCTCTCTGTCCCACTTTTAGTTCCTGACTCAGTGATACAGATTGCTAAAGGCAACTCAATTGCAAATAGCCCCACACCATGTGACACTGCCTCCTTGAAAAGTACCTCAGATGCTGGCAGAGGATGGTGACCTTTCAGTGGTATATGCCTGCTCTCAGCCCAGCCAGACAGACCACTGCCACAGAGGTGGGAGAGGCAAGAAGAGCCTTTAACTTAAGGGCACTTGGCAAAGGGCCGTCTCATTTGCTAGGGTTCTGTTATATGTCACTTGGTGTGCAAGCTTCCAAGAACTACTTGGCTTCCTGACAGGGAACATGATAGAATGTCAGGACCTAAGCTAATGTAAAATATGCTTTGGCCAGCCAAGTCATGCACAGGCAATGCAAGAAGCCATTAGTCGTTCACACGTCTGCGCCATGTGAGACGGGGGCTCCACTGATGGACTTAACCTTTCCAGATCCACGTGATGATGGAGATCCTGCAGGCAGTGCCTTCTTACTCAAGGCATGCTGATTTTGAAAAGTATGAGGGCATCTTTAAAAAAAAAAAGTGCATTCTTTTTTTTTTTTTTTTTTTCCTGAGACGGAGTCTTACTCTTGCTCTGTCTCCCAGGCTGGAGTGCAGTGGTGCAATCTCGGCTCACTGCAACGTTTGCCTCCTCCTGGGTTCAAGTGATTCTCATGCCTGAGTCTCCCAAATAGCTGAGATTACAGGCGCCGACCACCACGCCTGGCTAATTTTTGTATTTTTAGTAGAGATGGGGTTTCACCATGTTGGTCAAGCTAGTTTTGAACTCCTGACCTCAGATGATCTGCCTGCCTCAGCCACAAAAAGTGCTGAGATTACAGGTGTGAGCCACTGCACACAGCCGTTTAAAAAAACAAAACAACAACAAAAAACAAAAAAAAACCAAACCTGCATTCTTAAAGGGTACTTGTTTCCTGTCTCTCTTTTTTCCTTTATACGATGGTCCCCCCTTATCCATGGGGGATATGTTCCAAGACCCTCAGTGGATACCTGAAACTGCAAATAGTACTGAACCCTATATATATATATATATATACTATGTTTTTTTCCTATACATAACATGCCTATGATAAGGTTTAATTTACAAATTAGGCACAGTACTCTTGTGCGTTGGGGCCATTATGAAGCGAAATAAGGATGTCTTGATCACACGCACTGCCGTATCATTACCGTTTATCCTATCATTGAGGTGGCTACTAAATGACTCGCGGGTGGGAAGTATAGAGAGCATGTACATGCTGGACAAAAAGGTGATTCACGTCCCGGGTGAACAGAGCAGGATGGCCCAAGACTTCATCAGACTACTCAGATCAGTGTGTAATTTAAAACTTATGAATTATTTATTTCTGGAATTTTCCATGTAATATTTTTGGACCATGCTTGACTGTGGGTAACTGAAAGTTTGGAAAGCGAAACTGTGGGTAAGGGGGGACTACTGTACTCCCCTCTTCCTGTTTTTCACCTCTCCCATGCCTCCCCCTAGTCCCTCCCATTTCTGTGTCTTTGTGTTTATCTGTTGAGCCTTTGGCATGAACATCAGACAAGGTTGGCTGGGTTTATAGGTGCTACATTTTTTCACTTGGGCGCTTCAGATTTAGATAATAGGATACAGAGACCTAGAGGTTTCATCCAAGTTTCAGCCTTGGGCCAGTTAGGGAGTGTGGAATTGGCAACCTTTTATGATTGTTAAGCAAAATCTTTGCAGAGGAGCTGTACCAATTAAGAAATCCTTGGCTGCCAACAGGAACCCCAACAGTGGCTTAAACCAGAGGGACATTTCTCATCTCAACATGAAACCTGGAGGCAGAGGCCTAGGTTTGGTTTGGTGGCTCAACAGGGTCTTTAGGGACCCAAAGTCTTTCCATCCCCTACCTTGCCACGTTCCATGATGTTTTTGTTCTTATGCCTGTGGCCTCCTCTTCACAGGACAGTGACAGAGGCCCCAGGATTACCTACTTACATGCCAGCAACCAAAGCAGGAAATGGGATGGGCAACAAATAAAAACCCTCTTTGGGCCAGGCACGGTGGCTCACCCCTGTCATCCTAGCACTTTGGGAGGCTGAGGCGGGCGGATCACCTGAGGTCAGGAGTTCAAGACCAATCTGGCCAACATGGTGAAAGCCTGTCTTTACTAAAATAAAAAAATTAGCCGGCCATGATAGCGGGTGCCTGTAATCCCAGCTACTTGGGAGGCTGAGACGGGAGAATCGCTTGAACCCGGGAGATGGAAGTTGCAGTGAGCCGAGTTCGTGCCACTGCATTCCAGCCTGGGTGGCTGAGAAAGACTCCGTCTCAAAAAAACAAAACAAAACAAACAAACAAACAAACAAACAAAAACCCCTCTTTGCTTCTGCCTTATCTGGGAGGGGAAATTTTCAGACTCATTGCAAAGGAAATGTCATTTAAATGTGAAAACTGATGCACAGAGCTGAGTCATTTTGGGATACCTGTGTGAGCCGGGGGTTCCATTTTCCTGGTGACCCTTCTGAACTCCGTTCCCAGTGGTTCTTTCTCAAAATTACAGATTGTGAAGAATTTTTTTTTTTTCCTCCCAGTTTCTTCCAGCCTGGAGTTCACAGTGGGGCTTACTTCTCACCTGGTCAGCCAAAGCTTAACTGAAAATCTCCAAGAGTTCCTGTCTTTAGAAACCCATAAAGTCCGGTCCTACTCCCTGGTACTGATTCTCCTTTTTTTCTGAATGGTACTCGCATCAGCCTGGACCACGGGGAACATGCTGTTCCCATCATTTACCCCGTGTATGGGCTGGAGATCTCACTGTTAGTGTTAAGTTACAGTGCCTTGCTGGTTTGGAGCTTGCCTTTTGAAAAGTTCAGGTCCAGCCCTCCTTTGCCATATCTTGGGAAATGACTTTCTGCTAAAATAATTTCGGTTTGTACATATGCATGTCCATGCACACACCCCAGCTCCACAACATCCAGTGGGAAAGGGAGTCAGGGATTTCATGGTAGCTGTCATTTTGATGAATGTCCCTGTGTCCACCCACAGAGGCCGTGACATTCCTGCCTTTCCCACTTGATAATCTGAAAATCTCCCAAGCCTGATTGCCTTGCTGTAGGCTTGCAACCTGAAATGCTGCATAGGTTCTGAGTTTCAATCCCCAGGGTCTGCACTGGCCAGGATCTGTAAGAGCCTGTGGGCTTGATGCTGATAAGGCAGAGAGCTAATGGGGGATTATCAGAGAGGGAGAGTGCCAGACAAGGTGCATTCCTCTGGGGATAGAGCAGCAGGACTTTGGGAGCTGGGACAATTGTGTGAAGCAGACGTGATTGCGTGGTCTTGTTTCAGCCAGCCTCAGCTATCCCCTTTTATCTGCCCCCAGAGGCACTGTGCTTTTTAGGCCTCCTCACCTTCCCTCTGAAATGTGCTCCCCAATGTGCCCAACTCTTCTTTCTGTTTTCCAACCTCTGCTGGGCAAAAGTGGGAAGTTGCTCTCAAGTGTTAAACGTGTTCACTCTCACCAAGTGGAAGATTTTACATTAGAATTCAGTCATTCTGTTTACTTCCTTTAAAGTCGAGAGCGTATCAGCTGAGTGTGGTGGCTCACACCTGTAATCCCAACATTTTGCTAGGCCTAGGTGGGAGGATCACCTGAGGGCAGGAGTTCAAAAGTGAGACCCCCCCCATCTCTACCAAACAAACAAACAAACAAACAAATTTGCTGAGTGAGATGGTACACACCTGTAGTCCCAGCTAGTCTGGAAGCTGAGGCAGGAAGATTACTTGAGCCCAGGAGTTTGGGGCTGTAATGGGCTCGGATGGCGACCGTGCACTGCAGCCCGGGGCGACACAGCGAGGCCCTGTCTCTAAAAAATACATAAATGAAGTTGAAAGCATGTGAAGTTTATGATTGGCTTTGTGATCGGAAGGATGTGTCATGCTTTCCCCTGGGTGTTGGGAACCTTCTAAAAGAACTGCTGTCGGAATTCAGGGTCTTCTGTGCCTGTCCACCCACTAGCCCTCATGGGCGTAATGCAGAGATCTCAGAAGGGAGAGCTCTGGATCCAGACTGCTTATGTTGGAATCATCTTCCACCCACTTACTCACTGTGTGCCCTTTGGACAGTTATTTACCACTCTGCACCTCAGTTTCTTCATCTGTAAAATGGGAATTATGGTACATACCACATATGATTGTTAGGAGGAGTCAATGAGTTAACCTTTAAGTACTTAAAATGGTATCTGGCAATTAGTGAGCACCATGTAAGTGTTTGCTTAATAAATATTAAGAGTTTGGGGTTTGGGGTGGGTTTTTTTTTTTTTTTTTTGGTTGGCTTAATACCTTTCTAACTGAAATTTTTGTTGAGATAATTGTAGATTCAGATGCACTTGTAGGAAATAATTTAGGCCAGGCATGGTGGCTCACGCCTGCAGTAAAGCCTCACTTTGGGAGGCCAAGGCGGGTTGATCACCTGAGGTCAGGAGTTCGAGACCAGCCTGGTCAACATGGTGAAACACCATCTCTACTAAAAATACAAAAAATGAGCCAGGCATGGTGGCAGGCACCTGTAATTCCAGCTACTCGGGAGGCTGAGGCAGGACAATCGCTTGACCCCAGGAGGCGGAGGTTGCAGTGAGCTGAGATTGCGCCATTGCACTCTAGCCTGGACAACAACGGTGAAACTCTGTCTCAAAAAAAAAAAGAAAAGAAAGAAAGAATTTAGAATGTATCAGTTAAAAATAAAACTAAAAAAGGAAATAATGATGAGATTTCCCATGTACCATTTATCCAGTTCCCCCAGTGACAACAGTTTGCAAAACTGTAGAATAGTATCACAGCCAGGATATTAACATTGTTACAATCTACCTCTCTTATTTATCTTATAAAAGATTTCCCATTTTACTTCTACTCATTTGTATGTGTGTATATATTTAGCCCTATACAATTTTATCACACATGTAGGTTCATGTTTCCAGCACTACAGTCGAGATACTAAATAGTTCCATCACAAGGATCTCTTGCTTTGCCTTTTACAACCACATCCACCTCCCTCCCTTTGACGAAACACCTGGCAGGGACTAATCTGTTCTCCATTTCTAAAATTTTGTCGTTTTTAAAATGTTATATAAATGAAATCAGGCCAGGCATGGTGGCTCATGCCTATAATCCCAGCATTTTGGGGGGCCACGGTGGGTGGATCACTTGAGGCCAGGAGTTCGAGACCAGCCTGGCCAATATGGCGAAACCCCATCTCTCCTAAAAATACAAAAATTAGCCAGTTGTGGTGGTGTGCACCTGTAGTCCCAGCTTCTCAGGAGGCTGAGGCAGGAGAATCACTTGAACCAGCAAAGTGGAGGTTGCAGTAAGCTGAGATCACACTACCGCACTCCAGCCTGGGCAACAAAGCAAGACTCTGTCTCAAAAAATAAAATAAAATAAAAGCAATAATACAGTGTGTAACCTTTTGGGACAAGCCTTTTCACTCAGCATAATTTCCTGGAGATTTATCTAAGTTGTTGAGTGTATCAATGGTGCATTATTTTTCCTTGCTGAATAGTATTCCAGGGTATGTATGTACCACAGTTTGTTTAACCATTCACCTATTGAAGGATATCTGGCATCTTTCCAGTTTTTGGCTATTACAAAGAAAGCTGCTATGAACATTTGTGTACAGGTTTTTGTGTGAATGTAAGTTTTCATTTCTCTGGGAAAAATGCCTAAAATGCCTAAGAGTGCAATTGCTGGGTTATATGGTAATTACATGTTTAGCTTTACTACTTTAATAATTATAAAAGAACACTTTGTTATTTAAATTTGTACCTCCCAACAGTAAATGGATGTTCCACTTTTTGACTTGCAGCTAACATTGTATTAGTATTTGTTAAATAAATTAAAACAGACCACTGGCTTTTACAATGTATCCAGGACTGTGTAAGAGGAAAGGGAGAGGAGGAGATTCAGATGGTTTGGTGACAGTTCTTGTCTTTAAGACATGTGTCATCTTAGCTCTGGAAATTGAGTGGCTGGAAAGAAGAGCCATTAGACTGTGTGCAGGCAAATTATAGAAGGCCTGAAACAGCCCAGAGGACAGCCATGTGGGAGATGGGAGATGAGGACAGAGTGGAGGTTTGGAGAAGCCTTGTCAATGTTGGTGCCACCGATAGCTGAGTTTGGGAATTTTATGGTCTTTTGTATTTGACAAAAAATTGGAACTATTTGAATTTGAAGAAAAGCCATTAATTTTTCATGGAATATTATATGTTTTTGGTTAAAGGTAAGGATTATTGCAGTGATAAATCCCTTTGAAAGGGTATACTTTTCTTACAAGAAGAAAACAGAAGCATGGCCTTGCTGGAAAATGGCTGGTTTTAGTGATTCACCATTGTGAACAAAAAGTTCGATTGTTGGCCAAGTCACACAGTGGTTTTCCCAGCCTCCAGAAGGATGCTGGTTCTTTCTGTGGATTGGGTCATTTTGATGGAGTGCAGTGAAAGTTCACATAGTGTGTTTGATGCCTGGAACAGATAATTTTTCACATTACTGTCCTCTATATGACAACATTATTTTCAATAAAAACCATGCAGTCAGCAATAATTTTCTTGATTTTTTCTTCAGTTTGTAAACAATGAATGATTGAAGAAGAATGGATGTAAGTTTTAAATATACTACTCAGATCCAATAAAATATTTCACATCTGAATTAAAGTCTGATTTTTCATTTTTATAATCACTGTGCTATCACTGTTTATACCAAATCTGTTTTAACCAGTGAATCGATAATACTGCAGGGATTGGAGATACAAACTGTGTTGGAAATGGAATTGCAAATGAATTGATTCTAAACTAGTATGAATTTATTTTCTAAATCTGTGTGTGTAGGTGAGTCTGGATTTGCATGAGCAACTACAAATCCAAGAGTTCTCCAAATAAATTTCATGTAAATACCATGCTTATGAAAGCGTAAGTAATACACATATGCTAATTTGAAACTTACATATATATTAATCTCAACAGTGGTTGCAATAATTGTTTGGAACCTAAACCAACAAAACAATTGTTTTTGTGAAGGAGTAGCTTCTCATTGACATTGTTTAGACTACTGACACTTGGCCGGATGCAGTGGCTCATGCTTGTAATCCCAGCACTTTGGGAGGCCAAGGTGGGTGGATCACTTGAGGTCAGGAGTTTGAGACCATCCTGGCCAATATGGTGAAACCCCCATCTCTACTAAAAATACAAAAATTAGCCGGGTGTGATGGCAGAGTCTTGTAATCCCAGCTACTTGGGAGGCTGAGGTTGGAGAATCGCTTGACCTGGGAGGTGGAGTTTGCAGTGAGCCAGAATCACACCACTGTACTCCAGCCTGGGTGACAGAGTGAGACTCCATCTCAAAAAAAAAAAAGAACTGCTGATGCAGATGACTTTTAGTAGTTTTATTCCTGTTGTAAAAATCTCTAGAGACAACATCTTACCTTATTGCCTGCACTGGGGTAGCAGTTTGGTTGTGTAGCTGTGTGACTTTGAGCAAGTTGCCTTCATAGCTATAGTCATCTTCCTTATCTTCAAAATGGTAAAGCTTTCTGTGGGTTAATAATATGATCCACACAAAGTGTCTGGAGTGGCATTGGCATACAATAGGTTCTTAAGAAATGTGAGTTGTCTTCACTTCTCCACCTGGAATGGGCAATATCTGTGTGTCTCTGGGACAGCCCTGGACCTTGAGGTTGGAGCTCAGGGTGACCAGTCACAGAGCTGCCTCCCTTTTCATTCTTTCTGATATCCGCCAGGAAATGCAACGGTTCTGTTTAAGCAGCATTCATTGAGTGACTACATTGAACTCCAAAGGAAGCTTGAATAAATTCTAGAGGTTCTGAGCTGTGTCCATGCAAGCTTGGATGGGAGAGCTATTCTGGTCTCTCTTGGGATGAAAGGGTGGGAAATTTCAGGACGGAGTGGTGGGCTGTCTGTCTGGAGGGTGAACCTCAAAACCAACAGTGATTCTCCTTGGCTTGAGGGTAAAGAGGCTCTGCAGCTGTTTCTCCTAATCAAAGAGGGTTGGTTGTAGTCAGGCCATTTACAAATCACTTTCCTTTTCTTTCTCTGTCTTGGTCTTGCCTCCTCCTCATACTGATAATTGCCAAAGAATGTGGTCCAGGCCTTTTTGTGGCTTTTGTGAGCCTTTTATAGCAGTAAGAAGGAATTCTCGGTATTCTCATCATGTATAAAAGATCAAGCTATTCTTATGCATGACATAGCTCATGTTGAACGTGGAAAAACGCTTAAATGACCCAGGGAGGCTCTAGGATGGCTACTTTACATAGCAATTGTGTGCTGTAAAATGAACCTGTTGCATTTTAAAGGGGCTAAAGAGAATTCTTAATTTTGTACAGTTTAATCTGCCAAGTGATAAGGCTTTCTTTTCCCTTTTTAAAGGGAAATCTATTTAGTGACGGCTATAGAGAATATTGGGAAGGAAGCTCATATTTTTAATTTAAACAATTAGAAGCGTATTAGAAAATCTATCCTAGAAAAACATCTCATGTTGTAAATAAGCTCAGATGTAGATTGTTGGATATAAAATGGAGCTTAAGATTTTATTTTTGCTAACCTGATATTCCAGAATGTATATTTTTACAATATTAGCTGCATAGCCAATTCATTTCAACTGGAAAATACATCAAAAAGCATATAAGTTAATCAAGATCAAGCTAAAATACACTTTTAAAAAATGTTTTTTCTGGTTTTATTGCCTGCCATTCTGCTGATTTATTTCCTAGAGAAAGTTAAACATTTTTAAAACACAGAATGAATGGTTTTAAAAGGCAAACAGCATAGATCTGAAGCCTTAAAAATATTACTCAGCTATAAAAAGGAGTGAAATCCTGCCATTTGCAATAACATGAATGAAACTGGAAGACATTATTTGTGTTAAGTGAAATAAGGTAGGCACAGAAAGACAAATTTTGCATGTTTTCACTCATATGTGGGAGCTAAAAATTAAAACAACTGAACTCATAGAGATAGAGAGTAAAATGATGGTTACCAGAGGCTGGGAAGAGAGGGCAGAAAGTGGGGATGGTTAATGGGTACAAAATATAGTAAGATAGAATGAATGAGACCCAGTATTGGATAGTGCCACGGGATGACGATAGTCAACAGTAACTTATTGTACATTTAAAAATAACCAGAAGAGTGGAATTGTAATGTTCCTAACACAAATAAATGTTAAATGCTTGAGTTACCTGACATGATTATTATATGTTGTACCTCTGTGTCAAGACACCACAGGTACTCCACAAAGAGGTACACCTATTATGTACCTATAACAATAAAGAATTAAAGAAAACATATGAAGTAAACACTCGGTTATAAAAAGGTTGGATGAATGAGCATTGGCAGGGCTAGCTTCACTGGCAGGTGATCTGTGCTGTCACATAGGGCCCCGTGCTTAAAGGGGCTCTATGCTTGGGCGTGATGCTCTGGTAATCACCATTTTGAAATTCTTACTAATTTCTGAACAAGGGCCCCACATTTTCATTTTGCAGTGTGCCCTGCAAATTATGAGCTGGTCCTATATATCAGCTACCCAATAATTCAGCTCAAACTAGCTTTGGACTTTTGAATTTTAATCCTAATCTTAACTAACGTTTATCAGATTTTTTTTTCTGTATGTGAATTTGTGAGGACCAGCGTGATGAACTTTCATGTAGATAATTTTTTTCAACTATTTTCAAAGGGCTAAGTATTAGATAAGTGGTGTTTTTAAACATTTTTATCTTGTTTCATACAGTATAAAACTAAATCCCACTTATTTACTAGTTTCTGGTAAAATACGTAGGTTCTATATATTTTTGCTAGATAAAAACAGGTGAAATAAAACCTTATTTCTCAAATTATTAATAAAGTATTAATAGTGGCTATTGCTGAAAGCTGGGATTTCAAATGATTTTCACTTTCTAATTTTTATAGCTCTGAGTTCAAGTTTTTACAACAAGGCGGAATTATTTTTGTATTTCAGGGGAAACAAGAAACAAAGAATTTTTTGAAAGTCTGTTCATTGTTTCCCATTCTGGAAGGTGGTGTTGGGGCATTGAGGATCCTGGGGTTCCTATTCCTGAGGGCAACCACAGAAAATTTAGTGAAGTTCAAGAAATGGCTTGGAGTGATTGAGAGTGTGGCTAGGGTGGCAGGACTGTGGCAGAAATGTCCAGTGGGGTTTGTAAACTTAGGAATAATCCGGGCCTGGCATCCAATTTCACATGAGGCAGTGAGGCAATTTTATTTTATTTTGAGTCCTTGGCTATCAATTGTAGTGTGTCTTTGTTTCTAATTTCTTTTTCTTTTTAAATGTTCTCCTCACCTCATCCCTCAATAGCAGGTCAGACGTGTTGCTGTGAGCCAAAGCTGCATGTCGCCTTTGAACCAGGACAGAGCTATCCTGATGCAGGGTCAGGTTCAATGTGAGATAAACAGCTTTGGATTCTAAACCCTTGTTGACATCTCATCCCCGCTGTACAATGTGGCATGGCTAATGCCCTCCTGCTGCTTGTGAAATGGCCAGGATTTAAATGCTGGGATCGAGAGTCAAAGACCCAGGGGATGACCCTGGCATTTTGATGCTGGACGCTTGCCTAGGAGAAGGCAACCCCGCAGGCGTGCTGGGAACTCTGGAGCAGACAGCAGGCCATTCTGGGAGCAGCCCACACTGGCCAGCATTGCTGCCCGTCTGTTAGAGGGAGTGTCTGCCCTGACCCTGGAAGGAGGGGCCATCTCTTACTTTTCTGTCTGTAGGCAGAAATGTTTTCACTAAAGGCCCTGGCACATCTTAAACATGATTTTAAAGATCAATTATAATTTCTCTTTTTTTGTTGTTTTAATTGGGATGGGATCTTGCTTTGTTGCCCAGGCTGGAGTGCAGTGTTATGATCGTAGCTCACTGCAGCCTTGAACTCCTGGGCTCAGGTGATTCTCCCTTCTCAGCCTCCTGAGTAGCTGAGACTACAGGCATGTGCCACCACGCCTGGCTATTTTGTTTTTTTAATTTTGTAGAGATGGGGGGTCTCATTTTGTTGCCAGGTGGGTCTCAAACTCCTGGACTCAAGCAATTCTCCCACCTTGGCCTCCCAAAGTTGGGATTACAGGCATGAGCAGTGGTGCCCAGCCTCAATTAATGATTTCAAAAATCATAAAGTTCAAATAAAAAAGTCAGAACCCATTAGAGATTAACAGAATGTTTGTTTTTTAAAAACCTTTGTCCCTTGGAGCCCCAGGGACTCCAAGACTGTGCCCTCCTACACGTCCTCCAGACCAGCTTTGCTCACATCAGCGTTCTGTTTTAGGCTTTCACCTAGTCTTTCATATGAAGAAAGAGTTCATGTCTAAAAAGCAGTACCACTGAATTCGATCAACTTTTTTTTATCATGCTATTTGATCCTTAGCGTCCAAGGTCCCTTTAGTGCTGATGAGTGAAAACAGATACCAATAGTTGGACTATGATCATATTGGGCAGTTTCCTTTGTATTTGAGGTGGGTTTTCGCGCAACAAGTTGGTTGTCATGCTGAACTGGATATTCCGCAATAATCTGGAAATGTAGCCAAGACTCCAAATTATGATGACAATAATCAGACACTTCTGTAGCGTATACTGTGTGCTCGCACTTGCCTGAGCACTTCCCATGTGATTGCTATTTAATCCTCTCAACAGCCAGGAGGTAGGCCCTGCTGCCAGCCCCATCTCATGGTGCCTCCGGTTCTCAGGTTGGAGAACAACTGAATATTGGGGCTGCCCCACTGGGCCTCCTCAGAGAGCTGCTTTTCCATCTTCAGTTCTCTGCCTCCCAGTTAAACTCCCAGCCCCAGTAGGAAGGACTGAGGCGGGAGAAGGAGCTCACAGTTTGGAGAATGCAGTTTTCTTGGAGAGAAGCTGGTCCTTCCCTCCCCCTTCCCCTTTGGGGGCAAATGATGGGGCTTCCTTTTTCCAAAGTTTTCTGTGCAGATAGGGCACCCTGGCATCCAGTTTTCCAGCTAGACACGTGCGTCATCAGGAACAGCTGCCTGCCCTGGGCTCCTGGCACAGGAGAAGGAGAAGTGAGGTCAGGAACCCTTATCCCAAAGACAGGCTTCATGTGAGTCCCAGGCTCTGGACTTGTGGAGCCGGGCAGGTGACGTGAAGGCCACAGTTGGCTGGGACTGCTTTTGCTTGGGGAACCAGAAGGCTCCTACATGTGGAGGTTGTCATGAGACACACCCCTAGAGGGGAATCCAGATTTCTCCAGGGTCATCTAGAGGAGTGGTTTGGGAGGAGGCTCTTGTTACTGTCCCCCAGCCCAAGACCATGGAGGACTTGTGGGGTGCGTGTGTGATTAGACTCCAGCCGGGCGATTGTGGCCACCCCTATCCAGTGGTGCAGGAAAGAGGCCAGGAAAACCAGCCTGGCTAACATGGTGAAATCCCGTCTCTACTAAAAATACAAAAATTAGCTGGGCGTGGTGGCGGGCACCTGTAATCCCAGCTGCTCGGGAGGCTGAGATAGGAGAATTGCTTGAACCTGGGAGGCGGAGGCTGCAGTGAGCTGAGACTGTGCCACTTCACTCCAGCCTGGGAGACAGAGTGAGACTCCGTCTCAAAAAAAAAAAAAAAAAAAAAAAAGAGTCCAGGAGAGGGGAGGTGTGGGAAGGACAGGCCACCGCCACCTTTACCCCAAGCTACCACCACTGCAATAGCTCTTGCCTGGCTGGGAGGAGGGGACAAAAAGAATGTGGAATCAGCTATGAGACTGAAGTTTTGAAATGAACTGAGCTGAGTCTTAGAAATCTAAATGAAACTGGATAATTGCAAGTGACTGAAAAGTCAAGGGATGACTTTAAGGAAGTCCCCACTAATGGGGAAAGTCAGAGAAGGGGTTGACATTGCCCAGATGGGGTAGTTATGTAAAAAACGAAGGCATTCTATGTTTGTACTCTGTGAACTGAGACTGCCGCATAAGCCAGCCTCCTTTATCTATCAGTCTGATCCAGAAGAATTATTGATTTATTCATGCATTTATCCCACAATGCTTAGTATCACCTGCGTACGATGCTAGGTACTGGGAAAACAGGACTTCAGGGTTTTGCAAATGTGCTCTCTTCCTACCCACTAGGATTCTGAATTCCTACACAGGGATTGTATCCTTTTTTTTTCTCTGTCCCTCACCTCTGTTTATTGTTGTTACTCATTTAATATTGTAAGGTAATGTGTTGTTGATCTACAGTGGGAAAGTGCTAGCATTGTTTCAGATTCAGGAAGCTTATTCACATTAGTAATGGTAATTTCTTATTAGAATCAGTAATAGTAAGAAGTGATAAGATCCAAGTATGGAAGTAGCATTTTATTTTCTTTTTTCTCCAATTGAATTATCATATATTTTAATTAAGATCATGTTTTATATTATTTTGTGTCATTCTTCAGTAGGAAATGATGCATCAAACCAAACAAGGTGCTCAGTTACAGTTAGTTAATTGTGAGTTCATGTATGGTTTTCAGGTAAGTCATATGCCAGCTCTGGCCCTCATTTTTGTCATCCCTAAGATATTGTGTATGTTTGATTGTGTGGTTGCGTATAGCAGTAGCAATAATAGTGGTGGTATCAGTAGTAATCATTGTGAACAGAGATGATTCTTTTAAAATTAAAAGCTACTGCAATTTAATAGCTACTGCCATAGTCTGAGCATGACATGAGGAGGTTCGCTAGAATATTTCAATCTTTATTGATTGAGGCCAATAAAAACTGATCTAGAGGCTGGGCGTGGTGGCTCACCCCTGTAATCCCAGCATTTTGGGAGGCCAAGGCGGGTGGATCACTTGAGGTCAGGAGTTTGAGACCAGCCTGGCCAAAATGGTGAAACCCCATCTCTACCAAAAATACAAAAATTAGCAGGGCGTGGCAGTGCCTGCCTTTAATCCCAGCTACTCGGGAGGCTGAGGCATGAGAATCGCTTGAACCTGGGAAGCAGGGATTGCAGTGAGCTGAGATCGCACCACTGCACTCCAGCCTGGGTGTCAGAACAAGATTCTGTGCCCTGCCCCCAAAAAACTGATCTAGAGACCCCAATAATTACCTTTCAGTTATGTCATGAGTGTGTACTTAATCACCTGGACTCCACTATATAATTCTGTTTGGCATAAACTGTTTTTGGTCTTTTCTGTGATTCCCCAACACATCTATTACACCCTCTATAGAGTATCTTAAAATGGTTGCCGTCATCCTGGGTCACCCCTGACTTTGGCGTCCATATTTGTAAAGTGTCTTTTCCTTCCTCTTTGACTGCCTCAGTTTCCCCCAGAATACCTCTTGTGATGCTTCTTTTGTTCTGTCCACTCCCTCAGTGCTTGCTCTATTCTCCCTGCTCTTTAGGGCTTTTAGTGTGAGAATCACAGAAGATAAGTAATTGACATACATACAGGCTTGACTAACGGGGCAGATGCAGAGAAGTGGATTTTTATGGAAAATATATGGAAAGCAACCTGGCCAAAGAGCCATCACTAGGATTCCAGGTCTGGCGTGGCCACAGATCTGCTGTGTGGTCCTAAACAAGTCTGCTACACAGAGTAACGTGCACTAGGCTTAGCTAGTATTATAACTGTTGCTGGTTATTAGATAATCTTTCCTGGCCTCAGTTTCCTTGCTGTTAAGTAAGGAACATGGCTTGAGTGATATCCTGAGTCCTCTCCACTCTCATTTTAGGTGCAATACGATTATAACCCTGACTAGGATAAATCACTAGGGAACAAAGATGAGGCCCTAAATCTCCTGTGTCCCTTATGACACTTTGCATGCTACAGGGGCAGAGTAGTCATTTAATAATTCAGTACTGCAACTGGGCTTTTAGGGCATTGCTGAGGAATTTTTTATTATCTAAATATATGCATTACTGGCAAATTAAAGAATAAATGGACAAATTCTACTCAGCATTTGTATAGTGTTTTGAAAGAGACTCACATTCATCAATTTAATGTCAGCCTCGCAACCATTCCCTAAAGTAGGTAGAGCACATCTGACCTCAATTTATGGATAAAGAAATGGAAGCTTAGAGAGGGGATTATTTTGTTCAGGTTTCCCAGCTAGTAAGTGGCAAGTCTGGAACCACAATCCCGGGCTCCTTATCCCTGTGCCAGTGCGTTTTCCAGCCTACTAAGGACTACCTTTTTGGGCTAGTTGGGAACAGTAAGAAATACTTCATTGTGAAGACTGATAATATTCAGATGTATTAATCCCTAGAAGATACATGGCCCAAAGGATCATCACCCAGGAATGTTATTAGAATGAAGCTTACCCATCTCCTGTGAGGACCTGGCTAAGCAGATCTGTGCCTGGAGTTACAGTCATGGCAGTGCTCCTGATTCTGAAGATGGGCTATGGGAAGAGGACTTTGGGACATGCTAAGCCTCCTGAGTAGACACTTGAGCCTTGGCATAGTTGGGATTAGGGAATGGTAGGAGACCCTCTTAAGAAAGAAAAGAGTGTTCCCTGACTCAAGAGCCTCATGAACCTGGGTCTTGCCCATGCTGGGTAGCTAGAAATGTAACCATATCTGCAGTTCTTGGAGGGCAATGAAAAGGTTGTGTAAAGGAGTATTGTTTGGCAGATGTCTCTAGTACCATTGCTGCAACAAATAAAGCTGGCTTAGCACTGGCCTGTCTGAAGCTGTGCTCTGCAGTGGTTGTAGTCATACTGAACTGACCACGTGACCATCTAGGCTCCTAGGAACTGCTAGAGGGGCCAGACAATGAGGACCCAAGAGCTTCCAACCCAAGGTACTCCTAGAAGATCCCATTACTTGAAAGCAGCAACTTCTGCTTCTAGAACTTGCTGAGAGACCTGCTGATGAGAGCAGCTGCTGTCAGCTGTCAGGAGGAGCTGCTGCCCCAAGAGAGCAGGAACAGCCTCTGGGAGCTGTGGGTGGCCCATGCCCAACAGGAGTCACCAGTAGGAGCAGCAGATAGAGTACCAGGTGAGGCAGTCCTTCCTGGTTGTCCTCAGCCCCTTAGAATTGTTGAGAAGGGGCAACATGGTCCATCTTCCAAGAAGAATCCTTCTCTAGTAGTTGACTTGGTTGGAGACCCAGCAGCTCAGGGTGGAGGCTCCAGCTGGCTTGAATTGTCTCCTGGTCTTCAAGTCACTTGTTGGAGGGGTGGCCCAGGGAAAAAGGATTGCCTTCCCAAATGATGTTGAAGAAAATAATATCAGTAATCCAAAAGGTTTTTAAAATGTAATTTATTGCCTGGGAGCATTGGTTCAAGCCTGTAATCCCAGCACTTTGGGAGGTCGAGGCAGGCAGATCACGTGAGGTCAGGAGTTCGAGACCATCCTGGTCAACATGGTGAAACCTCAACTCTACTAAAAATACAAAAATTAGCTGGGCATGATGGCAGACTCCTGTAATCCCAGCTACTTGGGAGGCTGAATTGGGAGAATCGCTTGAACCAGGGAGGCAGAGGCTGCAGTGAGTCAAGACCGCACCACTGCACTCCAGCCTGTGCGACACAGTGAGACTCTGTCCAAAAACAAAAACAAACAAACAAAAAAAACAAAGAAAAAACCCATAATTTGTGAATATTCGTACTTCTATACTCCATCACTCTTTACTGACTAACTCCCAAGTGGAAGTGAATGTTTCCATCTTGTGTCATCACACCGTCTGCAGCACTTTCATATCAGCCATGCATGTACTCCTTCATCAGATGTTGGTTGAGTACTGTAGATGGCTCAGGCCATCAAATGTCAGTTTTCCTTTGCTGCATTGTACTTACTTATGTACATATCTTAGCCCTCCACTAGACTAAAGTCTTTTTTGTTAAGTCCTGATAGGTTAGGTTTATGCTGTAGCCACAAAACCCCAAAGGTTTAATACAACAAAAATTTTATTTCTCACTCATTCACAAATCCTACATGATTTGGTTGGGTGGATATTGAGGGGCTGCTCCATATGATTCCTCAGGGACTCAGGATGACTGGGGTTCCATCATCTTATAGCTGAGCTAACTGGAACATGTGGCCTTGATCACTCAGATGGGGAAGAGAGAGTACTGAAGGGTCTCACCCCTGCAATTACATTGCAATTACAATTACAGTACTGAAGGGTCTCACCCCAGCCTGGAGATAGCATCACGTCTACTCACAGCCCATTGGCCATAACTAATCACATGGTCCCTACTTAACTACAAGGGAGGCAGAAAGTGTAATCCCCCTGTGTGCCCAGAAGAAAAGAACTAGATGAGCATGAGCACTAGAAGTCTCTCCACAAGCTTTTGATTATGTTCTTGGTTCTCTCACTCACTTGCAGCAAAGTTGTCTCAGGAAGTATCACATTCTTCATTTGTAAAAAGGGGATAATGTAAGTGATGAAAAGTCAAGTATGTATTGCCAATTTTCCAGTTTGGAAAAGACTAATCAGTAATTTAGGCATCCTCTGTGTGAAGGTCTTGGTCTTTTCTCTTTCCTAGTAATGAGGAGGTAGAATGGTAGGTGCGTAATTAGGGGCAGGAGCAGTCCCTTAGAAGGCCCCAGATGTCTCCCTCCAGGGCAAGGCTTAGCCTCATTTCCTGCCATAGAACAACTCCTGCAACTGCATACCACCCTCACCCCAGAGCCTCAGGGCACCTGGCTTCTCCTGCTCTGTAGGCCTATATGGAGGCCCATTGACCAGGTCTCAATTATGTAACATCTGGCCTAATTAAACATGTACTGTTTACCTTTATTCATGCAATTGCCATTGAAAGAGTAGGATTTGGGATTGGGGTGATCTGGGTGATCTAATATTGCAAGTTATTATGTCCTAACTTGGAATGAGTGTACAAGAAACAATGATCAGAGTTCAGAAGACAGTGGGTATTTCAGTATGCATATTCATGGGGAATAAATGACTGGAGTATAGAGTAAAAGAATTACGGCTGGGCGTGGTGGCTGATGCCTGTAATCCCAGCACTTTGGGAGACCGAGGTGGGCAGATCCTGAGGTCAGGAGATCAAGATCATCCTGGCTAACAAGGTGAAACCCTGTCTCTACTAAAAATACAAAAAAAAAATTAGCCAGGTGTGGTGGTGGGCGCCTGTAGTCCCAGCTACTTGAGAGGCTGAGGCAGAAGAATGGCGTGAACCTGGGAGGTGGAGCTTGCAGTGAGCCGAGATCGTGCCCCTGCACTCCCACCTCAGTGACACAACTCCGTCTCAAAAAAAAAAAGAAAAAAAAAAGATTTAAAACATGGAAAATTTGAATTTACAACTGTGCTTGTTATCCTTCCTGTAATTGTGTTTTAAACATCGGTTGATTGAGTTTTTTTCATTGTTTGTTTGGTTTTTGCATAAAGAAATGTTTGATATCACATTTGTCTTGTCTGTGTTTCTTGTGACAGGCCCCAGCACTAGTGTGGCAATCCCCAACTGCAGGCTTCTGAGGACAGAACTGTGTGCTGCCTGCTTCACTCTCTCTCCAAGCTCCTTTTGCAATGCAAAATAAGGTGTTTAATAAATGATGAGGCTGGTGAAGGTGGTCTGCAGGGACAGCCTTCATATTTAATTCACTACACCCTCATTCTTTCCTATTCTTTAGAAGTACTGTTGGGACCTTCAAATCTCATAAATATTCTACTGCCCTCCTCCCCCTCCTCCTCCCTCCTCTCCAGAAAAATTCCATCTGTGCAAATCCCATTTTGTTCCAAGGGTGATAATCTTCAGGGAAACTTATGGAATGTGATGGGTTTACTGGAGTTCCTGGGTGACAGGCCCCCAAGAACCCCCTTCACTTCTGCAGGGCTTACTGTAGAGATGACATCGATGTCCCCTGGCCATCTGGAGTGAACTGAGTGTGAGGTGGAGAGAGTGTGGGCTTTGAAGTGTCTCCCACCTGATTTGAATCCCACCCCTGCCGTTGACTGGTTGTGCGACGTTGGGTCTCAGTTCAGATCTTGTTCACTTGTGTTCTGTAGTGGATCCTGGCATCTGTTGCTCCATCTGCCTGCCACAGTTTCCCATCCCTCTTCCTCTGGTTTTGATTCCTTGAGGGGAGTTCCTCATCCACCTCACATGGTCCTACTGTGGCTATCAGTCATGGAATCACAAAGGGATCTTCCTCACTCACTGGAGTGGGCAGGTGACCCAAAGCGCTCCATTGCACTGGCCCCACTCACTGTGCGAGGGAGGAGCCTCATTCTCAAGCAACCCCAGTTAGCATTTGTCCTGGGACTAGTGCATGGAGAGAAACAATCCCTTTTGCACATGGGCTGCCTAGAAAGAATGTGAGTCTGGGGCTTCGGGCATCTGTTCTGTTTGACATGTGGCAATATCCTTTGAGAATGAAGAAAAACAGACAAGCAGCCTGAGAGCTAGGGCGGGGGACAGAGGCTTGGCCACATGGCTTCCACCCTTGCATGCAGTGGGCCTGGAGTCAGCACCACCCCTGACTTCCCAAGGACAGAAGCCAGCACTTCCCCTTTTTGTTTCAGCAACTTTGGGTTGGGTTTCTGTCACATGCACTTAAAAGAGTTTGAATACAAATACCTTTATCATCCTCTAGTTTTTAAAACACATTACATTTTATAAGCAATATATAAATTCATAATTACAGACATTCAGACATCTTGGTTTTTCCTTAGAAGACCAAGTACTCAGAGGAGGGCTCCATGCTTCCCCACCTCTGCCCAACTGGACTCTCCCTTGCAAAAAATGTGTCACCACTGACAGCTGTTTGGGGTATAAACTTCCAGCCCTTTTTCTGGTATTTCTATCTGTATGTTTGTATACATGCATAGATAGTTTGTTTTATTTTTTAGCATATACAGTAGGTTATTACATGTATTCTTCTATAACTTTTTTAGTTTTTTTTTTGAGATCTTTGATGTTAATGCATATAATTCTACTCCATTCTTTTTTTTTTCTTTTTTTTTTTTTTAGTCTCACTCTGTTGCCCAGGCTGGAATGTAGTGGTGTGATCTCTACTCACTACAACATCCGCCTCCGAGGTTCAAGCTATTCTTCTGCCTCAGCTTCCCAAGTAGCTGGGATTACAGGCACCCGCCACAATGCCCGGCTAATTTTTGAATTTTTTTTTAGTAGAGACAGGGTTTCACCATGTTGGCCAGGCTGGTCTTGACCTCCTGACTTCAAGTTATTCACCCATCTCAGCCTCCCAAAGTGATTACAGGCATAAGCCACCATACCCAGCCTAATTCTACTTCTTTCTTATTAAAGACTTCACAGATTTGATAGCATAGTTAATCTGCTTAAATAATACCCTGTTGATGGACATTGAGTTATTATTGTCCTGTCTTTTTCTGTAGAGAGAAAGTTTGTGTTTGTTTTCTACATACATTTGGAGACATATCTGTAGGTAGAGTCTTCTAATAGAATGGCTGAGTTGCAGAGCATGTATGTGACACATTTTGGTAGATTCTGCCAAATGGTGTTCCAAAAAGGCTTTTCGGATTCAGACTCCCACCTGCAGAGCAGCAAATATTTGTTTTCCCACATCCTCACCAACACTGAAGGTGAGCCTGTTTCAGTTTTCCTAGTCTTGAAAATGAAAACACATGAGATTGTTGTTGCTGTTCATTCCTCTGAACACTGGCAGAGTGGGCACCCTTCACAGAGGTCTTGTTCTCTTGCATTTCCCCTTCCGTTAATTGATACTCATTGATTTCACTTTCTAAACATGTGATTGTGTGTCCTTCTTATTGACTTGACAAATTCCTAATTCCTAACAGGTCTCACTGCCATGCTATTGATGTTGTAAATATTGCTTTTGGTTTTGTTTATAAATGGGTTTTATTTTGTTTTTGTTTTTGTCTCGCGGGTATAGGTATGTATAGTTTTAGGTTTTGTTTTTGTTCTTCTTTAATCAGGCCAACATTTTCAATTTTTATGACTTTGAACCTGTTCATCTTTTTCTTTATGGCTTCTGAGTTTTGTGTCTTTCTTGGGAAGGCCTTTCCCATCCCAGATTACAAAGAGTTTCTCCTATGTGTATTTTTTATTAAAGTTAGAGATTTCATCCAGTATTGTCATCTTTGTCTTAGTTTCTTCATCTGTAAACAAGGATTGTAATATGTGCCTCTTAAGGATTCAATGAGATAATGTGTGTAAAGGGTTCCTCCTCCCTCCCCCACCTCTGTCTTATTCTGTTTGGGCTGTTTTATTGGGTAGCTTAAATAAACATTTATTTTTAACGGCTCTGGAGGCTGAGGCATCCAAAATCAAGGCACCAGCAAATTTGATGTCTGGTGAGGGATAGCTTCCTGGTTCTTGGAGATGCCTTCTTGCTGTACCCTCCTATGGCAAGAGGGGTGAAGGAGCGCCCTGGTGGTGATCTTTTTTATAAGGGCACTAATCCCAGTCATGAGGGCTCTGTCCTAGTGACCTAATCACCTCCTAAAGCCCTCAACTCCTGATACCATCACAATGCAGGTGAGATGCCAACATATGGGTTTTGGGAGAACTCCAATGTTCAGTCCACCCTCCCACCTTTCCAGTCACTGCACTGACAAGCTTGCTTCATTCCTAGTGGAGTCCTCAGGGCTGTTTCTTTGATGCCAAGGAGGTTGGCACAATGTCTGGGAATCCTGTGTCCACCCGGCCACCAGCAGGGGACTAGCTGCTTCCTGGGAGTGCTCAGGCCCTCACACCACCTTTGCTCTCCTGGAAAGTGACATTCTTCTATCTTCTTTCTAGTCCACATTTTGTAGTGCAACCGCGGGACTGGGACATAGCCATGGGCCAGAAGCCTTGGCATCATCCTGGACTCTCATCTTTCTTTTCTCCCCACATCCGGTCCATCAGCAGATCCTCTCAGCTCTACCTTAAGACACAGTCAGAATCACTTCTCCACCACTCCTCTGCTACCACCTGGGCCAGGCCACATGGCCTCCCACTTGGATCCCTGCAGTACCTGTCCCACCCTGCCCCTGCAGCCTGCTCTCCTAACCCTCATCCCTGTGGTGCCCATCCCACCCTGCCCCTACAGCCTGCTCTCCCACAGCAGCTGGAGTGACCATTGAAAATGCACGTCCAGTCATTTCCGTCCTCTACTCAAAACCCTCCAGACCCTTCCCACATTATCAGAATAAAAGCCAGAGGTCCCACTATGGCCTAGCAGGCCCTCCATGGCCTTCACCTTCGTTTCCTCTCACTTCATTTCCCGTGCTCTCCCTGACATTTCTCTCACTGGCTACCTTGCTCTTCCTCAGGTATGACCTTCGCTCCCTGCTGCCTGGAACCCTCTCCTTCTGGATTCTACAGGACTGGCTTCCTTATTTCATGCAGGCACCTGCTCAGTTGCCGCCACATGGAGAGGCCTTCCCCGGCCCTATCTCAAGCACCCCGTAATCCCCTTTCACTCTCTGTCCCCCTTTCCTTCCTCAGTCTTCCTCAGCACTAAGCATTGCCTGACACATTATACATTTACTTGTCCTCTACTGGAATGTCATTTCCATGAGGAGAGAGACTTTTTCTTGTTCCCTGCTGAGTCAATCTCCATCCCTAGAGCAATGCCTGCTATATGGCAGCCCCTCACCTGTTTGTTAAATGAATATGAAAATGTCGAACCTGGACTCTTTCTAATGAGGGCCCAGCCTGCTTTTAGAACCTTGGCTACCTTCCCTCCAGTGGGCCTCGGAGTGGGCAGTGTGAACATTTGCTCTTGTGAATGCCGTTTCCCATGGGCCTTGGTAAGTTCTGCCATGGAGGGACGGGACTGGTGAGTGTGCGCGTGTCTGTCCATGTTTGGGTCTGTCCAGGCATCGTCCTCCCAGCAGTAAATCATCACTGCACTGACCGTGCCTTTTCACATGACCACAGGGCAAATCAGCACGCTCTTCTGCAGCCTCCCTAATTGGTGTCATCTTCAAAAACAACCTGTGGCTTCCGACTGTGGTTCTGCTTGTGAAAGTGTCTCCCTATTTCTCATGGAACATCTTAATGTAGCTGGGTACTTGGATCTCTCTGCACCTTCTCATTTCACCAAGCTATAAAATGAAGGCCTAAAAATAGGTGTGATAAGCAGATCAAGGCCATTTATTGCAGAACCTTCCTCCTCACCTCACCTACAGCCCGGAGCATGTGTGTGCAGAGCAGGCAGTCTCTGGGGGGATGCATCCAAGACTTTGGGTATTAGAACAAGGCATACTGGGGTGTCAGGGGCAGAGATTTATCTCCTCTCCCAGTTGGAGAGGGGAGGACTCCCTCCTTAGGCACCTGCTCCTTCTCCTTGTCTCTGCCCCTGCCTTTTCTCTGCCTTTGATTAATTTTTTGGAGGGGATGATGTAGTTTAGAGCAATTAAGTTAATTGTCTTAGAAATCATGATTTCTTTTGATGCACTGTTTCCTCTATGGAGACTTCCTGGCTCTTGGTTGCTGTCAGTGTTTAATTATGGTTGTCAGGCAAGATGATTTGAAATGATTAATGGGAAGATGTATTTCAAGAACAACAGCAGGCATTTTTAAATTAATTTTTAAATAGACTTTATTTTTTAGAGAAGTTTTAAGTTCACAACAAAATTGAGAGGAAGGTACAAGATTTCCCATCCACCCCCTCCCTCACACATGCACAACCTCCCCCATTATCAGCATCCCCCAGCAGAGTAGTACAGTTATTACAGTTGATGAACCTGCATGAAGCATTGTGATCACTCAGAGTCCATAGTTTACAGTGGGGAGCATCCTTGGTGTTGTGTATTCTGTGGGTTCGAACAAATGTGTAATGACATGTATCTACCATTATAATATCCTACAGAGTAGTTTCACCGCCCTAGTGAAAATTAAAATTTAATTACACAAATAATAGATGAATGCATGCTCCTTTAAAGTATTAAAACATTACACATAAAACTAAAGTCTCTTTTTTCCACCACTCTCAAACTCAGATCTTGCCCCAGAATTAGTCACTGTTATCAGCTTGTTTGTATGCTTCTATTTGTGCCCCAGGTAACCTTGGAGGATAGAGTGATGATACTAATTACATCTCTGATACCATTGACAAAGGAGCTCTAGGGCTAGGACATGTACTGGGGATTTCATATGATTCTCCCAGTGGGCTGAACATGGTGGCTTAAGCCTGTAATCCCAGCACTTTGAGAGGCTGAGGCAGGAAGATCACTTGAGGTCAGGAGTTTGAGATTAGCCTGGCCAAAAAGGCAAAACTCTGTCTCTACTAAAAATATAAAAATTAGCCAGGCGTTGTGGCATGCACCTGTAATCCCAGCTACTTGGGAGGCTGAGGCAGGAGAATTGCTTGAACCCAGGAGGCAGAGGTTGCAGTGAGCCGAGATCGCCTCACCGCACTCCAGCCTGGGCGCCAGAGCGAGACTCCATCTAAAAAAAAAAAAAAAAAAAAAAAAATCATCCCAGCAACCCTATAAGGTAGGAGGTGGGTACTGTTTTGTTAATAACAGCTTTGATGAGATGTAAGTCACATATCATGAAATTCACCATTTAAAAATATACAAGTAAACGGTTATATATTCACAGAGCTGTAATTCATCACCACTAATTCCAGAATATTTTTATACCCCCAAAAGAAACTGTGTACCCATTAGCAGTCACTCCCCATCCCTTCCCTTTCCCCTTCCCTCATCCTCTGGCAACCACTAAACTATTTCCTGTCTGTGTGGATTTGCCTCATCTGGACATTTCATATAAATGGGATAATGTAGGAGTGGAATTGCTGGGTCATATGGTAACTTCAGATGTAACATTTTGAGGAGCATCCAAACTGTCTTCCAACTTGACTACACCATTTTACACCAATGCCACTAACAATGAATGAGGATTCCAATTTTTCCACATTCTTGCAGCACTTATTATCATCTTTTTGATTTCAGCCATTCTAGTGGATATGAAGGGGAAACTCATTGTGGTTTTGATTTGCATTTCCTTAGTGACTAACAATGTTGAACATCTTCTCATGTGCTTAATGACCATTTGCATGTCTTCTCTGGAGACACATCTATTCAAATCCTTTGCCTATTTTTAATTGGGTTATGCGTCTTTATTGTTGAGGTTTTTTAACCCTGTTGTACAGATGAGCACGGCCCTTCCTCTGTGTCAGTGCACAGGTAAGGCAGAATTATTGTGATTTTTAGTTCATATGAAATTCCTTAAGTGTTGGGCTTGAGTTTTACTTCGATTATAGGCTTATCTTTTCTTCCATGTCTAAATAATAATAGTATTCATTTGTTAGTACATGACAGACACTGTATTCTAAACACTCTACTATTCTAAACAACTCTGCAGAAACTGAGGCTCAGAAAGGTTACATTACTAGCCAAAAGTTACCGGGTAAGAGACCAAGCCAGGGTCCAAGTCAGGTCTGTTGACTTCAGGGCTTATATTCTGAAGTCAATACTTAGCCATCAAAAGAGACAAACAAATCCCATCTGCCAGTGTGTGTGCAGAACCCGTTTGTCTCTGTGGCAGTGGTAAAACAAACGACCAAACAAAACCAAACTGATGCTGTGATGCTGGGCCTTCAAGCTAGTGATGCTTCAGAATACACCACACCAGACTACCTGTAAAACATCTGCTCCAACAGGTTGCAGGCTGCTCAGGTTGAAATTGCTCCAAGCTGGGAGCTGCAGAACTGACGTAGCCTTTCAGCAAAATTGTGACTTCTTTGTTGAGAGAGGAAGTCTGAAGATGTTTCCTGGGGCCTCACCTCTTACCTGCTATTTCCTGAGAGTGCTTCGTCAAGATTTTCTCAGTTCTGTTTCTGGAGACAGAGCAGGAACCGTTGACTTGAATCACGTTAGCACTGTGAGTGGGGAGAAGCATTGACTCCCTGGCTTCTCCCCACAAAGAGTCACCTTGACAGGCCCAGTAATATCCCTGCAGCCATGGGTGTGCTGGGCCATATCGTTGCCCTGGTGGAGGTCTGGCACAAGACTCAGGGAGGGGACATTCTTTCTCTGAAGCCAAAGCAGATGTTTTCACTTCATCTGGGGATGAATCATCTGGGGAATGAGAACAGTAGGCAAGGAAGGCAGGATCACCATTATCACAGGAGATGCTTTATCCGGCACCTACTGTAAGTGTACCAGGTTTCTTGAGGCAGTGCCTGGAAACCTTGATCCTGGTCTGCCTGCATCCCCCTCAGGAACTTGACTGCTTGGGCTCTGACTGCATGCCTACCATGTGCCAGGTCTTCGAGGAGGAGTCCCAGTCCTCAAGAAGTTTAAAGTTTTGGGTAGAGAAACGTGTGGATCGCCAAGTTACTGCAAAGTGGACTGTGATAAACACTGTCACTGAGCTCTATTAAGCAAGTGACACCACTCCACGAACTTGGATGATCATAGCTCTTTCCCATCTGCACAGCAGGTTAATCATTCTCACCCTGTGTAATTCACAAGAATGACTCGGGAGTAAATGAGACCAAGAATGTGCCAGAGTTGAGTGTACTAGTGGTGCTAACATTTTGGAATCAGAGATCCCTTTCAAGGGCTGATGAAAGCTTTGGACTTTCACCTCAGAAAAATTACTCTGGAGCGTGCACTTATATGACTTTGCAAACAGTTTCAATTTCATGGTTTTTATGAACATCCTGAAACCCATCCATGGACCCTTGTGGGGGACCTGTAGGTCAATAACGCCTGTTTCGGTGCTTATTCCCTGAAGGATGTTTTTAAAGTCCCAGATAAATTCACATTACTATTATTAGGAATCCTATGTTTCTCAGTTACTTCTATGTTAAAAATCTTTCTCCTAAACAATTATTTGCTAAATATCCCTTATAACTAGGTATTATTTAGATTGATGAACTTTAAGGATAAAGCAAAAACAAGACAATCTGATTGGCCAGATTTCTCTTCTGTTTTGTGTACATGTATAACATAAAATGGAAAACAATTGCAGAGGTGCAGGCTTTAAAAAAATACAGAAACAGAGCACATCAACCTGGATTTTAGGTATGACATCTTGCTTGGTTTTGTATTTCAGGGGCTGCAGAGCTCACAGAGCTATTGTGGGGAGGCAGCGTTAAATCTGTTGCTCTTGTAAAACCAATTGTATGGCATATAGCTGGGGTGGCGTGTGTATAGGAAGCTGAGAGCATTGGTCACGCCAGTTCTCTGAGACGGGAGGCAGGATTGACAGCCACAGCTTGGCCTCTGTGCTGGGGGTGGAATCTGCTGCGTGTGCAGCCTCCTTCCTGCCCCCCTCCCCCCACCCCATCCTGGCAGGCAGTGGTGCTGAGCAGATGGACCCCATCCCCATCTTGGGGGCAGATGTGTTGCTGACTGCCCCATCTGCCCACTCCTGCTTTACCTCTCCCTCTCTCTGGGCACCCGCCTCCTTGCTCCCCTGACGCAGCCCCTCTGCCGGCCTCTCCCTCTCAGTGGAATGTTCTGTCCCAGGAGGCATTGCATCACTGCTGACCAGCCTCCTGCTCCTGATGACTGGTTTGGCTCTGACCACGAAAGGGCTCAGGTTTGGGTTTCAGGGCTGCTGTGGGTGTCTCTGTCCTAGGTGGCCTGTCTCAGAGTTGGAGATGGTAAGGTCATGATACCACCCAGCATCTCTACAGCATCATATTTTCTCCGTACTAGAGCACTTTCTAAGGTCTCCCCTATCCTCTCATGGCATGGGTTACTGTTCCAAGCATCAGCAATGAGCGAGGCCCTCTATTCACTTGCCTGTCACTCTCAGGGTAGCAGATGGAGGCAGGATTACTCTGTACCCAATGAGAGTTTCACTGGTGCATAGCTTGGTGATTAACCCCAGTTCCTCTACCCACTGGATATGGGATCATGAACAAGTGATGGCCCTCTAAGCTACTCAGTGTCTTTGTCTGTGAGGTGGGACTAACACCTGCTTCTTTGGTTTGTGAGGATTAAATGACATTGTAGAAAAACTACAAAGTTTGGGGTCCTCAAAACCACTTCCACTTCTGATACCAGTTGCAGGTTCAAGGGTCTCCAAGACCACACTCAGGTGTTAGAAAGTCCTACAGCACTTACTGAAAGTGGTTATAATCAAAGTTATGGTTTATTGCAGGAAAAAGATACAAATTAAAATAAGCTGAGGGCAGGGGCCCACAGGGAATCTCACCTGAGCCTGTATTTTTGTTTTGTTTTATTTTTGAGATGGAGTTTTGCTCTTATCGCCCAGGCTGGAGTGCAATGGTGCAACCTTGGCTCACTGCAACCTCTGGCTCATGGGTTCAAGCGATTCTCCTGCCTCAGCCTCCGGAGTAGCTGGGATCACAGGTGCCCACCACCCTGCCCGGCTGATTTTTTGTGTTTTTAGCAGAGACAGCGTTTCGCCATGTTGGCCAGGCTGGTCTCAAACTCCTGACCTCAAGTGATCTGCCTTGGCCTCCCAAAGTGTTAGGATTACAGGCGTGAGTCACCACGCCCAGCCTTTTTTTTTTTTTTTTTTTTTTTTACTATTAAGAAATTCCCCCTTTTATCTTTAGTTGACATATAATGTATGTATTTCTGGGATACAGTATGGTATTTCAATATGTGTACATAATTCATTTTTTCAGTTTTTGGGTTTCTGATTCACGCACGGTTTATTCTGGTGTTTGGTGTCAGGTGTGGGCTGCAATTGTATCTTTTTCCAAATGACTCTCCAGTTGTCACAATACTATTTATTAAAAAGTCCATCCTGTTCTCACAGATGTGAGACACTGTCTCAATTATATTTTAAATTTTTGTATGTAGTTGGGTTGACTTTTAAACTTTCTATTCTGTTTTAGTTGTCTGGTTGTTTACTCATATGCAATGTTTTGATATAAAGAAGACCAAATCACTTCCCTCTTGGCTCTTATTTATAAGAGGCTTATCAGTTAATTTTGTATATTTTTCTTTTTTTTAATTTTACTTTAGGTTCTGGGATACACGTGCTGAACGTGCAGGTTTGTTACATGGGTATACATGTGCTATGGTGGTTTGCTGCACTCATCAGCCCATCATCTAGGTTTTAAGCCCCGCATGCCTTAGGTATTTGTCCTAATGCTTTCCCTCCCCTTGTCCCCCATCCCTCAACAGGCCCCAGTGTGTGGTGTTCTCCTCCCTGTGTTCATGTGTTCTCATTGTTTAACTCCCACCTATGAGTGAGAACATGTGGTGTTTGGTTTTCTGTTCCTGTGTTAGTTTGCTGAGGATGATGGTTTCCAGCTTCATCCATGTCTCTGCAAAGGACATGAACTCATTCTTTTTTATGGCTGCATAGTATTTCACGGTATATATGTGCAACATTTTCTTGATCCAGTCTATCATTGATGGGCATTTGGGTTGGTTCCAAGTCTTTGCTATTGTAAATAGTGCTGTAATAAACATACGTGTGCATGTGTCTTTATAGTAGAATGATTTATAATCCTTTAGGTATATACCCAGTAATGGAATTGCTGGGTCAAATGCTATTTCTTGAGCCTAGTTTTTACTGGGGCTCACTCGTGTAGCTGACAGCTGTGTGGCTGGCCTAGGTCTCCAGCCTCTCTGGAGATTGAGTTGATGCTGCATGGCCCAGGGCCCCTGCCATAAATCACGTTATTAGACTATCTGGGTAGCCCAAGGTCCCCACTGTTCTCAGGCAGTAAAATCTAAGGGTTTAGAGGTTACCTCTCAGAGTCCAGGAAAGGGAAAAAGCCACACTTTTTTTTGGATAAGGTTGATTCTTTACTAGACAGGTAGACTTTGGTAGACTTTGGTAAATTGCTGTTAGTGCTCATTTTTATGCCTCAGGGTCAAGGTGAGGGGGAGTGACTTCAATTTTCTCTCTTTCTCCTTTCTCTGTAATTATGTCTGTGGTCTTGGGAGGGTGTCATTCATTGTGCCTACTTGAAGTTATTATCAGGGTGTGTTTTTGCCCAATCATAATACTTCTCATTTGTGTGGTGCTCTCAACCTGTCAGGCTCACGTGTGCTTGTATTAAGCCTCACAACAACCCAAGGAGGTGGATGGGCAGGTGTCATTATTCTAATTTTACAGGTGAGGCAGGTGATGTCATAGGAAGCTTGCTGAGTCGCCAGGTCTCAGGACTGACAGCAGGCTGTCCCTGGGTATCTTTCCACCTCCTCTGCTGACCCGCTGAGCGATGCTGCTCTGTTTATGCACACAGCCTTGAACTAGTTGGGCCTGGGTTCAGATCTGGTCCCTGTCACACCCAGGCTGTGTGATCTTGGGCAGAATTTCTTCACTGCTCCCCTGCCCATAGGGTTGTTGTCAGAATCATGTGAACTGAAGCATGTAAAGTATACGCTTTTAATACTGTTTGCCGAGACAGAATATTGGTTACTGTTGCTGCAACCATGACAGCAATAATTTCTTCAAGCGTTCTGCTAGGTGTATAAGAAATTCAGAATGAGAAAGTATCTTGAATACAGAGAAGGCAATTTATGGCACAAGATTTAAGAACATGCCACTTAAACGCTCCCAACTTTAACCTCAATAATCCTTTTCACGTAACTACCAGGTAATTATTTAAATAGTCAATAAAATAATATGTGTTATTCCCAAAGCTCTCTCCTGCGAGGGGTTGTCTCTTCCTTCAGGTCCTGGTGCCTGGGCTTCTCTTTTCTGCCCTTCCTGCCTCTCCTTCTCACCTAGTAAACCTTGCACTTTTTTCAAATCCCAACAACTTTCCAACTCCAGGTGAGGTTCACACCCTCTTATTTACCCTTTCCTTTGATGCATTGATCAACCCACAGTTTCACAATTATTTGACAGTTTGATTAATATCTATCTCTTCTTCTAGGCTATGAGCCCCAGGAGGGCAGAAGCTGAGATCGTATCTCCCAGATTTGGCAGCTGCTCCCACTTGCAGCTCAAACCTAAAAGTCAGGTGTGATCAGTTAGAGGCTCCAGGGGTGATTCCCAGCCGTCCGTCATCACTGTAGAGAACACTGGCCCTTGTACCCTGGCTGTAGCGCAGACAGGCCTGAGGGGAACCGCATCCACCTCTGCCCTAGATGTGATGTTGGAATGCTTGAGAGGCCCTCTCCTGACCCCCTCTGTCAGGAACATTAATGTCATTTCTTCCCCCTTTTATTTATTTATTTTTTGAGACGGAGTCTCACTCTTGTTGTTGCCCAGGCTGGAGTGTAACCTCGGCTCACTGAGACCTACGCCTCCCAGGTTCAAGTGATTCGCCTGCCTCAGCCTCCTGAGTAGCTGGGATTACAGGCATGCGCCACCATGCCCGGCTAATTTTTTTGTATTTTTAATAGAGATGGGGTTTCTCCATGTTGGTTAGGCTGGTCTCAAACTCCCAACCTCAGGTGATCCGCCCGCCTTGACCTCCCACAGTGCTGGGATTACAGGTGTGAGCCACCGTGCTTGGCCCTTCTCTTTTTTAAGACTAGTCCCAAGCACCAGGTGCTCATCTGCCTTGTTAGCTCTGCATGCTTCCTGGGAGAAGCAGACCCCTGGATAAATGACAGCAGCTAATTGGTTGCTTAGAATACATTCGAGATGGTTTCCTCGGACTTCTGTTCTCCTGACTGTGCATTAACATAGCAATGCCAAGGCAAAGTTTATATGGCAAAGGTTTAAGAACATGCAAATTGAATGTGCCTGATTTTAACCTCATTAATCCTGGCTTGGAGATCCCCCGACCTCCTTTCTTGGGTGTCCAGCTCCAGAATGCCCCTCCCCCTTTCACAGGTCCTCCAGCAGAAATGAACATAGCTTCAGTCCCGAGGACTCCTCTAGCCTAGAAGAAGGAGGCAGCATTGTGCAGACTTTGGAGTCAGACAGGGTGGGGTTCTCGTCCTGGTTGTGCTATTGACATTGTGGCCTTGAACAAGCTTTAAGTTGCTAGGAACTTCATCTGTAAAATGGGCAGAATGCCCAGCCCGTGGTCAGCCCTCAGACCATGCCAGCATGTCCTCCTCTCCAAAGTTCATTGCGGTGGGATTGACTGCTCCCTTTCCAATCTCTTTTGGATTCCTGAGTGAGAACAAGAAGCTCTGAGACCTCATGCCCAGCCCCTCCTTCCTTTGTGTTTCCCAATTAAATAACTGCAAGAGCAAAGTCATGTGGGAGAGGCCGGCAGGCAGGGAATCAGGAAGAAGGAGGAGGGAGGCATCCTTCCTGGTTTCTTTCTACCTCGCCACCCTCCTACTTGAAGTGTCAAGCCGCCCCCCATCCTGCTTAGAGCGTGCACACAGCACCAATCGCTTCGTACTGGCCCCATTAGAAACCAGTGGGCTAGAGCTCTTTAACCCTTGTGTAACTTACATGCTTTGTCTAGAACTCCTTCTGATAAGTATTTCCAGTGGTTCATTCACTGGCCATAGTGAATTTGAGGTATGAAACTGTTTTGTTTTATTTTTTCTTGGTATGAAAGGCAGTCTTTTCTCTAGGTACTCTGCATGAGGCCAGTTCTCGATATTTGGGGGCTGGTTGTTATCCACGTTGGGAAATCACTAGATTCCTCCCTCCTTTCTTATTTCCTCTCACCTCCTCCATGTCTGCCCACAAATTCAAACAAAAAACAAGGAAGCGAAGAAGCTGCTAATTTCCCTGCTTTATTCCTTTCCTTGAGAGAATGAAACAAGGAAGACGGCAATTCATTTGGTTCCTTGGTAAACAATAAAAGAATGGGCTTAATGAAGAGAGAAGCTAAAATTGTGTTTTGGATTTCCACAAGTTCAGTAATGTTCTATCCATAGGTTCTTACACCTGTACCCTGGGTCACAAATTCCCTCTGCCATATCCCATTTCTTTCTGAAAAACTCAGGAATCCACCCCTTTTAGCTGAACTCATAAATCTGCCTTAGTTACAATTCTGTCATTTTCTACGTGTGCTGCCATCTTTAAAAAATAATTTTTCCAAAGCCTTTTATACTGTAATTTGTAGAAATTATCATTTGTCCCTCTTGTCTTGTTATCTAGGCTAATTCACCTTAGAATTTTCTGAGAGTGTGCTAATGAAAATAGACATTCTTATGTTAGAATGGCTCCTAAAGGCAAAAGCTGCATTTTTTTGTCCACTTCAGAGTTTAGACTTCTTCAGGCATTTTCCTTAGTTGTATGCTGAGAGTGTTCTCTTCAGCTTAATTTGCAAAATGTCCTTTTTTGTGTTAAGTTTACTGTTGTAGTAAGATTCGAGGTATAAAGCTGGTCTTTTAAAATCCTTACCCTTGCATTTGGCATTAGATGCCTCTGAATCTCACATTCATGGACCTTCAGGTCCATCTTCTCCATGTGCACCTTCAGCACCTCTAGAGCTCTTTCTTGTCTCCTCAATCTTCTCACCTATGTTTTTCTAAAAGGACTGTGCATCTCAAACAATGCCACTTTTTATCTTAATAACTATACTTCTGATAGTGACATTTTTCCCTCCCCTGCTTTTTGCCTTTTCTTGAGAGTATTTCTTATACATAGCATCCTTCAATATTCCCATGTTGCAGTTCTCATTGGTTTATCTGTTTCATGGTCATCTCCACTTTTTTCTATTCTCCTGTCCCCTCGCCCCTGCTATTTCTATGGAGAGGTTGGTATTGATTTTCTTTCTCTGACGCGCTGTCAGTCATGGTTATTTCTCAGTTCCTCCATGCTCTTTCCTATGAGAATTATTTTTTATGAAAATGGGCATCCCTTCTCCAGCTTCCTCTCAGATTCCTTTTAAGGATTTAGGGGAAATGTTTCCTTTCTCCTTCAGATGATTTCAATTGCCCACCAATCCTGACTTCTGACAAAGGCAAAACCAGGTTTCCAAGGGCAAATTCAATTCACTGCTCTGTCTCCAGCAGTTAGGGTTCATTCTTAGGTTCTGAAATCATTCCCTAAATTTCTTTTATTTCTCAAACTCCGGTTTTGCCTTTCTGGGGTCCAGGGGCCTTCTGGGTTAAGTGTGAGTCACCGCCACATAAATTCTGCCCTTGCCGTTCACATGCACCCCATCGTTGGGTTCCAGAGCAAAAACTCTTCAGGGAGCCTGGCTCTTTCTCCTGCCCTGAGAAGACTGAAATCATGTCAAGGGTGAGAACTTGGTCTCCTGAGTCTAGAAGTTTTGAAGACCTCACTGGAAATCATTGACTGTGTTGACCTCTGGAACCATCAGCATCCCTCCTGGTTCCCCATAACAGACCCCAGGAAACCCTAGGAAACCTTCCCAGGCTGCAGAACCTGGAAACAAGAATGACCAATCTCAGTGACCAATATCATCAGGGCTACTCACCAGGCTCGGAAAATCTCCTTTTGTTCTTCTATTTTCCATATGGAATCAATTCTTATAAGTACCAGGATCCCTGCTGGACATCCTACTTCTGTCAAGATTCTTCCTTCCCTTTCTGTCTCTGTCTCAGCACCATCACCACCGTATTGCAGAAGGGAAGCTTGTAAGGCTCTGAAAGGATCCCTACAGCCAGCGACAAACAATGCCCTTTCAGAAAATGGAGTTTCTTTACTACTTACTTGAAGTTGTTCTTGGGATCTCTTTCTGCCCTTCTTGCTCCAGAGCTGGTTCATGGTGTCTCAATTCAGTTCATCCCCGTCCCCAACCCTGATATTTCTTCTAGTGCAGAATCAGTGACCCCTTCCCTGCCCTCACCCCTGGCGGGGGATGTGTAATGTTGAGAAGGAGGATGAGGTGAAACCACACGGTATAGAGCCGGGTGTATGGCTGGGAGGATTGACGATGTGGCTTCCAAATACCTACACAAACGGGTGTCTTTTGGAGGACGACACTGCCTCTGGATAAATGATCTCTGGGTACACAGAGGAGTCATGCAGTGATTTGTGGTTACTATGAATAGAATTGCCCATGCAGGGCTAGCTCCTTGGGGTTCTGTACCCTGATTGAGGTCATGGTTAATCAGGGGTGCATTCTCTTTCATAATCCCTGGGGATCTTGCCTGGCATTTTTGTTTAGCTGGAGAAATATTGGCTTCGCTCTGGCCACAAATTTCCCACACTGGCGTGGCTCGGCGCTTTCTGGCTGCCTTTGAGATCCTGATGCCTGTGACTTTGCAGAATGCCCAGGAACTGCTCGCTCAGCTACTTTCACTCTCACTCTAAAGATAATCGCCTCTAAAGCAAGGTAATGGACATGTTTTATCCCCAGCAATTCGGTTTGCCCTTCTGGGGTGCTTCTCAAAAGAACAGCCTCAGAGATGCTGACACGTGACTTCAGCTAACCAGCTTGTGTGGGTGTGATGTTTAATCATGCCTGTCTTTTTCTTATCTTTTCATTATACCTGCGAATGTCTGTTAGCCACATCCATTAGATGCATTTCTTCTCTTTTTTTGTAAAAATAAAATCAACCCCTCCCTTCCATTGGATGAGGAGATAATTATCATTCACTGAAGGTCGACATTCTGTCTTGAATTATTTGTCTTTGGGCAAGAGCTTGAAAGAAGCATTGTAATTCCAACATATCTTCTTGATTAAATGTGGTTTTTAGAATGTCATAGAGTGTGATAAGAGGGTCTCATTTGTGTCCCAGGAGAAACTGATTCGTGCTTCCTTGGATGAGATGTTGAGCAAAAGGATGGTGAGATTGTAGGAGCAGAAAGAGGGATGGAGAAGAGACTAGAACATGGAAAATCAGGTCCACAAATACTGCTATGTCAGTAGAGAAATGGCCCCTCAAGTTGGCTCTGGGCACTCATACACATTTGTAACTTTTAAGTCATTTACTTTCAGATACAGTTTTGAGTATTCTTTGAACTACAGGTGTCACTGGAAATGATTCCCTCTGCTCAATACGGATTTGCATCTATGTTGATTTCATGTTGTTACCTACCTTATTAAATCCTGTGGGTGAACTCATTTTATTCTATAAGCCAAGATGCTGTCTTTTTTTTTCTATCATGGAACCAATATAAAAATTCCCTCTTATTTATTGATTTTTTTTTTGAGAGTGTCCTTAGTATACCCAGACCCCCCAACCCATTGAGGTCAGTAATTTTAATCTTAAGAGGAGATATTTTCTCATTTGTAAAATAGGGCTCCTGACTCAGTTTCTTGGGTCTCTTCCCAGAGATATTCTTTATTTATATACAGTGCTCCCCACTCATGCCCCCTGAATCTGCAACTTTACTTTCCACAGTTTTAGCGACTTTTGGTCAACTACAATCTGAAAACGTTAAATGGGAAATGCCAGAAATAAACAATTCCTAAATTTTAATTTGTGAGCTGTTCTGAGTGGCGTGATGAAATCTCCTACTGTCCCACTCTGTTCTTCCCATGACGTTAATCATCCTTTTTCCAGTGTATCCACAGTGTCTACACCACCCATCCTAGCATCACTTAGGAGCCATCTCAGTGAGCAGGTCCACTGTCGAGGTATCGCAGGGCTTGTGTTCCAATAACCATTATTTTCCTTGATAACAATCCCAAAGCATAAGAGTAGTGATGCTGGTGATTCAGATATGCCCAAGAGAAGCCATAAAGTGCTTCCTTTAAGTGAAAAGGTAAATGTTTATTCCAGGTATATATAGGAAAAAATAAATAGTATATATAGAATTTGGTACTATCCAAGGTTTCTGGCAACCAGTAGGGGTCTTGGAACATATCCCCCCATTGCAGATAAGGGAGAACTACCATAAACATGTATCTGCATGTATTTTTTTTTATGTGGAAAGGAACATATCATGCATACTGTCTAGCCACCATACTTAACTTCGTTTTGACAATGTGTCTCTGAAGAGATTGTAGCCTGTCTGCACACAAGCCTGTACCTTGCGCTTTTGTCCTGATTGAATAGTGTTCCATTGTATAAATTATTATAATGTGTTTTCCAAGCCTCCTGTTAATCTAGGTTGTCTCTGATAGGTTACTATTACTGACAGTGCTGCAGTGAGGATCCTTGCACACCCATCTTGGCATGTATGTATGAGTCCATCGGAAGGATACATTTCTGTAAATAGGATTGCTGGGTGAAAGGTATATTTGCTTTTGTTTTGATGAAAACAGTCATCTAGCGCATGAGCATGTCTGTTTGCCCCATCTCAAGGTTTTATGCCTTCTGGTTAAGCTTCGGCTACTACACGTAGAGCTCAGGACACTGACCCATGCACGAAAGGTACATAAGTCAAAGTTACTAATTAACATGCATCTTAGTAGGAGTTTGGGGTATTTGTTCAGGATTGCTGATCTCATGGCTAGATTAGTGAACATTCACCCCAAGAGTGAAAGGCTCTGGAATTTAACCACAAGCTTAGGCTTTGAAGAAATGGTATCTCCCATCCATCTCCCTCTGATGGCAGATTAACTAGGCGGTGGGCAGAACCAACCCTTCCACACGCCAGCCTGTCTTCCTTAGAGAGCACAAGTGCATTTGCCCAGAACATTCACACTTTCAGACCTGGAGAAGATGAAACACAATTTTTTGGCAGCAAATCTCAAATAACATATATTTAGGATTACAACGTCACAGTTTTGCAACCAGAGGGCTTGGGAAGAAGTTGCTTAAAGCAAGAAAATTGCAATGCAGTTTTTACAAAAATTAAAGATATAAAGTCCATCTTCCCAAATTACATTCCACACATTTACTTCTCTACAAATGCCATTTGCACACAATATACCCAGTTTGCACTGAATTCCATTCCTTGCTTCTTTTTCCCTTCTTAGTCACACACTATCTGTGCGTGTCAAGACACTGTTGTATAAAACTGCTGTATAGAACTAGGTATTTTATTTTGTTTTGTCTTTGCTTTAAATTTTATACACTTTTTGGATTAGGTCATTGAATACTTATCCTGTTTTCATCTGAATTTTCTTGGGAGAGAAAATTTAAATATTTACTTCATCTTAAAAAAAAAGAAAGAAAGAAACCAATCCAGATGACAGAAACTGAGAGGGACATGGTGGTTGCAGGTGTCCATGTGTGCTGGGAATGCAGAAACATGCCTGGAGCAGTGGAGGCTGTGCTCTGGCTCTGCCAAAACACCCTGTGGGCCTATTGAGATCCACCACCACCTAATGGAGGAATTGCCTTCTTTCCTTTTTTTCAGTAAGCTCTTCATTGAATGCTATGGTTTGAATGTTTGTATCCCTCCAAAATGCATATTTTGAAACCTGATCCCCAAGATGGTGGTATTAAGAGGTGGAGCCTTTGGGAAGCAATTAAGTCATGAAGGCATGAGTGGGATTAGTGCTCTTATAAAAAAGACCCGGCCTGGCGCGGTGGCTCACAGCTGTAATCCCAGCACTTTGGAAGGCCGAGGTGAGCAGATCTCCTGAGGTCAGGAGTTCGATACCAGCCTGGCCAACGTGGTGAAACCCCATCTCTACTAAAAATACAAAAAAATTAGCCGGGCGTGGTGTTGCGCGCCTGTAATCCCAGCTACTCGGGAGGCTGAGGCAGGAGAATCACTTGTACCTGGGAGGCAGAGGTTGCAGTGAGCTGAGATAGTGCCATTGCACTCCAGCCTGGGCAAGAAGAGTGAAACTCTGCCTCAAAAAAAAAAAAAAAAAAAACACCCCCCACACACACTCAAAAACAACAGAGCTTGTTCACCCCTTCTACCATGTGAGTGGAGGCAGCAAGAAGGCACCATCTATGAGGAAGTGGTCCTCACCAGGCACCAAATCTGCTGGTGCCTTGATTGTGGACTTCCCAGCCTCCAGAACTTTGAGCAATAAATTTCTATTGTTTTTAAGTTACCTGGCCTAAGGTTTAGCAATCTGAAATGACTAAGGTCCTAAAGTATAATGTATAGAAATAATGTGTGAACAGCTTGATAAATTTTTACACAGTGAACATATCCCTAAAAACCTGCATCCAGATCAAGAAACAGAACACTACCAGCACCCCAGGAACAAGTGGCTACCTTTTGAGTCACTCTTCAGCCTCTGACGATCTTTAACAATGTTGACCTCTCTGAACATAGATTAGTTTGCCTTTTTTTTTTTGAGTTTAACGTAATTGGAATGATATGGTGTATACTCTTTTGTGCCTAAGTTTCTTTTACTCAGTTTTATGTTCGTAACATTCATCCATGTTGTAGCAAATAATTATACCTGGTTAGTGTTCGCGGCTGTGTAGTATTCCATTACAGGAATACACCACTATTTATTCATTCTACTCTTGATGGATATAGGTTGTTTCTAGTTTCTGGCTATTACAAAGAATGTTGCTGTGAACATTTTTTACATGTCTTTTGGAGAACATACGTACACATTTCTGTCAGGTATACACCTGGGGTGGAATTGCTGGGTTGTTAAATTTCCTTACCGGGGCCTATAAGACCAGGTCTTGCCTGCTGCTAGATTCTTGTCATCATTAATCATCATTTATATGCCAGGCACTGTGTGAGGCATTGGGAATAGTAAGGAGCAGAAGCAGATGTGGTTTCTGCTTTTGTGCCAGCATTAATTAAGCAAACACCAAGGTAAGGTGGTGTGATTGCCATGGAGGTAAGTGCTGAAGAGGAAAGAGGCAGGATCCCAGGACAGCTTACTGTTAGGTTTTTTAAAGGGAAGGTGAGGGTTAAAGAAAAACAGAGAGAGAGTTGGCGGCCCTACAGCAAAACGTAGGCTTTATGTCCAACATAAAACCTGCAGAGGTTGGGGACCAGCTTAATGCCAGTGCCCACCGCTGCTTACAGGCTGGGGCAATTATAGGCCTGAGCAGGAGGGGTCTGGGGGGAGCATGGCCTGCTGCCTGGGAAAATGTTGATAACATGTTCCCACGATGAGGTGGTTTGGCCCTTGTTCCAGTGGAATGTGATGTTCCTTGCCCTTTCTCCCAGCAAAGTCAGGCAGTTGGTCAGGCTGTTTCTCACAGCCCGAACCCCCGGTGGAATGTTTCACTTTGACCAAGGTCTGCGAAATGACAGGGAGCTTACGAAATGATGCAACTTGGACTAACACTTATGACATAGGAAGTGGATCTGGGCTGGGGGAGAGGGTGGCATGGAAGGGGGGCTTTCCTGAAACAGTGACACAGCTGAGATTGGAGGGATGAGGAGAGTATACCAGGGTACGGTGAGGGAGAAGCTTCCCAGGAAGCTGGAAGAGCACGTGGGGCATGTTCCTGGAGCTGAAGGAGTGCCAAGGTGCCAGAGCACGGAGGTGGGAATGGGGATAGGGGAAGTGGCGAGGCTGACATTGGGGTTGGGGCTGCAGCCTTTGTGCCTGTGATGGGAACCCAGACCTAGCTGTGAGGTGTGTTGGTTTGAGAACTCTCCAGATCTCGCCTTCCTTGCAGATTCGTATCACAGCAGAGCAGGAAGGGCCCACTCAGCTACAAGAATTAGTAGGAAGCATTTGAAATGGTCCACAGCTGCTCACAATCCTTAAGGGAGTTTATCTGTAACTGAGAGAGTATGGGGAGGTGTCTGGACAGTCAGGAAGTAACTGTCGCAGGTGGCATTTTCTGGCTGGGCACAGGATCAGATGGATGTCTTTCTGTCTGTTGACAGGTCTCCTGAGGACCAAGGCCTGCATAGTCTGATTTATGCTATATGTATGTAACTACTTTAGTACAGTTGAGGGCTCTTGAAGTCATGCTGTGTTTTTAGGAAGATATTTGAGCAGGAGATCATGAAAATTTTGCAAGAATCTGCAATCTGGAAGAATGTTGATTCAATATACATTCATTAGGTGCCCACTCTGGGTTAGTGTGTCTCGCACTGTCCTGGACACTGGGGATTCAGCAGTGAACAAAAACAGACAAAATTCCCCAACCTCTTAATGTTTATATTCATCCAAAATTTTCTTTCAAAATAGGATTGTTTTGATGAGCTGCCGGATCTCTTGACCCCTCAGAGAATTTTACATTAGGGAAAAGTGCTTGTGTGTAGGCATAAGAAAGAAAGAAAATCTAGGATTGGAAAGTTGGAAACCAGTTTTCTACCGCCTTCCAGAAAGAACTCAACTCGAGGACTGACGTGGTGGTGGAAGGCAGAGTGGCAGGGGAAAGGGCACCAGCATCAATGTGAACATTCTAGCTGGGATGCTTCCTTGTGGTACGACTTGGGGCAACTTTGATCTTCTAAATGGGTATTAATAGTTCCCACCTGCAGGACTGAACTGTGGAAATGCACTGAGATCCAGCAGTTCAAATCCCTGGCCTGAGTATTGGGTGATTGTTGTGGTCATGAAGGCATGAGGCTTCTGTGCGACCTGGGTGACTAACACAGCCCACAAGCAGTGAGGAAGCCACTCCCAGCGGCCCTGCCCATCTGGGTCCTCCTGCCCTCACTGGGTGTTCCCAGCCCCACTATACTGTCTCCCTCTCCCTCCTTCTCCAAGTGCCCAGACCTGCTCCAGCTGCCCCTGATACTCAGCAATGCAGACTTGTCTGGAAACATGGACAACAAGGCAGCTTGGCATTTCCGAGCCAACTGCTGAGATGAAACAGGTTCATTGTCAAGGCCAGGGCCAGGGCAGGAAGTCTAGTTGGAGGCCCCAGGGTAGCTCGCCCCAGAGTTCTGAAAGAGCGCTGTTTAGAATTTTGTAACCATCTGTTGGCTTGGGTATGTGTTTGATGGCTGTGGCTGTGGGTTGAGGTGGAGTAATGTTGACCTTGGAAGGTTAGGATGCTTTTGTTTCTGATGAGACCATCTAGTGTAGGTCAAAAGGACTGTGTCGGAGATAGAAAACAACATTTTTTTTAAGTTGGGTGTTTTTGAATCAGCCAAACCTTAATGCGTTGGGCAGAAGTGGCCCCTGGGGTAGTACCAGCTTGGTCTGAGTGTTTCATGGGCAAGGGTGGGGGCTGGGAAGAGAAGCTTGCCCAAGGCCCTGCTGCAGAGGGAGGGGCAGGAGAGCTAGTGGGAGCCAGGTGTGTGGAGCTGCCTTTCACAGAACTGGGTTATGGACCCACCAGAGAGATGGAGCCCCTTCTCTCCTTCCCGTCCCCCATGTCTCCCTCTCCCACCAGGGCTTGGTAGGGGTGGGGAAAGCAAGTTTATGGCCACCTTGATGTTCACTGGAGTGGCCTGAGGACTCCTTTTTGAGTTAAAGTGACTTGTTTTCTTCTTACCTTTATTCATCCCCTTACTCAGTAGGATGGCAGCAGATATAACATCATTATGTGTGTGAAAACATATAAAGACACTCGTTCTAGGGGATGTTGTCCAGCAGATGCATGGACGTCCATGTTAACTCTTGTGAGTACAGAAGGAGGATGCAGAAGTTAGCTGGATCCAGATGCTGGATCTCCAACATCCTTGGAGATGTGTGGTGTTGGATGCTTCTGTCCAGGGTAACGTGGCTCTCATTACCTGGGCTTCAGAGCCTTCTCTACCTTACCATCTGCATTTGTTTTTTCTTTTTGATTGGGTGGCATTCACCTGGGCTTTCCTTCACCTCCTGACGATTCAAGATGGCAATTCTCATCTCTGGTCAGGCTGAGCTTCTCTCAGCAGCTCCTGACATTTCCTCCAGCTTGTCTCACCTTCTCCGTTGTCTCCCATTCCCACCAGCACATCCTTTGACCTTATCTTCCATACCCTTCTGCACCTAGGACCTCTTCCACTCCTTCCCAGTCAAGAAGCACCTATGAATAAGCACAGGTATTCAATATTTGTTAGGGTGGATACAGGTAAAATAAGAAATCATCTGTAGAGGTGACGTAGAAAGCACAGATAATAGAGAAATAACAGGTATCTGCCTCTGTCATCTTTCCTGAGCTCCAGATGTCAGTATTTAGGGGACTGCAGCTGTTTCCACGTTATATCTTCTGGCACCAACAACTTCATGTGTCCGAAGTTGAACTCATGCAAACTCAGCCCTTGTTTTCCACATGACTCCTCCATCAACTCAGAAAGTGAAAGAGACCCACAGGTCATCCTCAACTCCTTCCTTTCCCTCACCTCTACCCCATGTCCACTCACCAAGTTCTGCCAGCTTTCAGTCCTAAATTTTTCCCGAATCTCTATCTTCTCTCCAAGACTGCCCCACCAAGCCTTCTGCCATTTGTCAGCTCACAACTCTGTGGCAGCCTGAAATTGTTTTCAATTCCCAGTAGCTATGTACCTGAGGGCTGCCCCCTGCCCCCCATCACCTGGCTTTGTCCTACTCTTTCACCAAGCCTGAGCTCAGACCTCACCTCCTCTAGGAACCCCTCCAGGACCAGAGTACATGACCCCCCTCCCTCCCCAGGAGAGCCCTGCAGTACCTCTTCCAGGATCCTGCTCCTCTAGACTGCCCACTTCCCACCCAGTGTGAGGATGATCAGTTTACGTGCCTGCCTCCCCACGGACGTACACTCCTCTAGGGCAGAACCCAAAAGCTGCTGAAATTATCTTTGCCCAATTTGACAGAGGGAGGGAAATGTAGTGGACTGAGAGTTGAGACACCAGGTTCAGCCTGACCCCAGTGAGTGCTCCACCCTTTTTTTGTAGATTAAATGAACCCAGAAGTTAGTTCATGATGTAGTTCCTGTAAAAAATAATAAATAAACCTAGGAGGAGCCTCAAAGTCCCTTCCTGACCTGATGTTCTGCGATTCTGCCAGAGGAATCTGCTCTCTCCAGCCTGACTTTTCTATCTGCACCTCCTCATCAGAGGAGCCTTCTGCACTACTGCCCTCTCCCAAGTCAGGGGCTGGGGACAAGGAAGACTTTCACTTTTCAGTAGCTTCCTGAGCCATTTCTTTCTTAGCTCCCAGACTGGAGGCCTTTTCCCAGGTCTCTAATGGACAAACTTTCCACACATGACTTAAGAGAAGAAGACACAGGACTTGGACTTGGACAGTTTTGCTGCATGAACCACTGAAGTCTCTGGAACCTTAGCAACATGGACCCCTGGACCTTGGTCTTGAGTGTGGGGCCTGGGACAGTCCCCTGGCAGTGTGCTCATCCTGGACTTTTTCTGGAGCTACTAAAGGAAAGAAACCCAGTTGAACCCAGGATTTTTTTCTTTACCCCCAAACTTCTTTGTACAGAAGTTTCACTTTCTCATAACATGATTTCTTTCTTTTACAAAAGACAAAATAAAACAGAACCCAAACTTGACACAAAAATCCAACCACTACTGCTACTGTTCAGGCAGCTGGTCTATATTTTAGTAGCTCACCTGTTTCAAAAGCACCTAGGTAGTAGCTGGGAGGCTCGGTTAGTATTTCAAAACCCCCAAAGCTGCACAAAGCAGAGGCTCGGGTTCTTGAGTAGAGGGCTGATGCTAGAAACATAAAGAGATTCATCTGCATCTTCTTCAACAGTGTGCTTCACCTCCACCTCTCACTGTGAAAGATCTGCTTTCTGCTGAGCATGGACCTGGGAGAGATGTGTTCCCCGGAAGGCGGCCCGGGCTGTCATCAAGTCAGTTGCACAGGGACAGTGTGAAGCCTTCTCACTGTGGCACGAGCCATCACTCTCAGAGCACCTCAAGCCTGGCAGGGTTCCGAAAACCTCAGGGTTTAATCACTCCCCTGTTTAAGGAACTCAGACACAATGTATTTTACAAATTATTTTTGAAAGGTTTATATGAAGTGTTAAATTTTATGAACTGTATATTTTACCAACAATGGGAAAAAAAGGCTTATGAGCTTAGAGGCTTTCACATTCATTATTTCACTTAATTCTCTAAACCTCCAATGGGGTAAATCAATTTCTGTTTTGCAGACCATTAGACTAAGGCACAGAGAGATTAAGTGGCTTGCCAAAAGGGGTAAGAGTTTTCATGGGCTAACTGGGGTTATTTTTTTCACAGTTCATCAAATGACAAGTTTAACACGATATATCTTATTTTATGTTGCATGTGATAAATAGTTACACTTTTTATTTGTTAATTACTAGGTTTTAATGGTCAACTTTAGTCCAAAGCTTCTCCCTCTTCTCACCTTCTCACAGCCTTCTGATTCAGTTTATACATACACACACACACACACACACACACAACATACACAGAGGCACACACATGCATGCATGCATGCAATACCCACATTGTTCTTTTATATTATTATTATTTTTTGAGGTGGCATCTTGCTCTGTTTCCTAGGCTGGAGTGCAGTGGCACAAACTCAGCTCACTGCAACCTCTGCCTCCCAGTTCAAGCGATTCTCATGCCTCAGTCTCCTGAGTAGCTGGGACCACAGATGCGCACCACCACACCCGGCTAATTTTTGTATTTTTAGTAGAGATGGGGTTTCACCATGTTAGCCAGGCTGGTCTTGAACTACTGACCTCAGGTGATCCGACTACCTCAGCCTCCCAGAGTGCTGGGATTACAGGTGTGAGCCACGGTGCCCAGCTGTCCTTTTATTTTTATTTGGTGTTCCTTGTTGGAAGAGATCAGCTTCTCTTCACTAGAGAAATTTTTCAGTGATCCTGGTGGGGGCTCCAGTCCCCTTTTCATTAGGAAGAAATAGAGTAGAATGATTGGGAGTACAGTGACAGGGTGGTGTCACATTTCCTGAGTTTGAGCCTCAGCTCTTCCACTTGCTGGCTGTGTGGCATTGGGCAAACTCCTTCACCTCTCAGTGCCTCAGATACCTCTCTATACAGAGGAAATGCAAGCGGAAGTATAAGGAAGATCACACGAAATAGCGCCTGTCAATCACTGTCAAGCACAGTGCCTGGCACACAGTAGGTTTGCAGGATGCCTGTGGTTTCTGTCACCCTGATGTGACTCTCCTGGGGCCCTTGAAGGTAGCATTCCAGGCCCTCAGAATCTCCAGGGGAGTGACTGGGAGCTGTAGTTTCACCAGCACCGGGCTGATGCTTGTGGCTGGGAAACGCCACTACCAAGGTGATGAAAGGTGAAGGTGGGTTGATATATAAAATAAAAGAACTTGGAGGAAAGTTAATACCTTTGAACATTGGTTCCCAAAGTGTGGTCCTGCACCAGCAGCAATATCCACCTAGCAACTTGATGGAAATGCAGATTCTCAAACCTTCCTCCAGACTTACTGAACGGAAACTCTGGGGGTGGACGCTAGTGATATTGTGTTTGAACAAGCCCTCCAGGTGTGTCTGAGGCCTGCTGAAGTTTGCAAACCATACTTTAGAATGTGAAAGAGCCAGTCCCTATTTCATTTCAAATGAGTTTAGATGTATATTTAGCTACTGAAATAAGAAATCTGAAGATATGTACACTTGTACCAAGAAGACAAGGAAAGAAATCTGCTGATATGAAGACTCAGTTATATTTCGAACAAAGGCAATGAATCCATCCTGGTCCTTTGCTTGGCTCATGGTGAAACATAGCAGCCACCATGTGGGTCAAGAGGCTTGTGTTCAGGACAACTGAAGGGATGGCCTTGACCTTACTGTCCTCCCAGCACCAAAAGGAGCCAAGAGTGAGAGGTTACTTCTGCCTCTCCGGAACTCCAGCAATTCCTCCCTGGGGGTGCTGGTATCTTTCTTATGCACTGTCACTCTCCTTGTGGTTACTGTTGTTTGGGTCAATGTTGTAAGCAGTTGCTTGAATACAAACCCTCTGCTTTTTCATCCCTGTTTCTCCTGGGCAAACCCAAATGTGACTGCAAAACATCTCCAAATAGAGTCCAGTTCTTCTAAGTGTCAAGGCTTGGCCCAGCCACTGCCTCTGCTGTAAAGACTTTCTAGCCAGAATACCACCATGGCAAGTCGTAAGCCTTGTTCTTCCCCTCCTGTGCTTTACATCCCAGGGGTTTGATCCCTGCAGGCTGCATTTCCAGGCGCCTGCTGGGTTTGAACAGTGCAAGCCTCTGGGGTGAGACTGCAGGGTGGCTGGAGGGGGATGCCAGGGTGGTTCTCCCCCTCCTCTGTGGCTGGCTGTCTGACAGTGGCTGGGGATCTTCCAGGGCTCTATTGCTACTCCTGTCCCCACTAGCTTTTGTGTACCTTCTTGTCTGTTTGATAAATTCTCTGGATTAAATTCCCCAAGGGATTTGGAGTGGTTTCTCTTTTCTTTATTGGGTCCTGACTAACTTAGCCCCTTGCCTTGCTTCCACTGGGAGTGGTCACTCAGCATTTGCATACGTATCTTCTCCAATAGCCATGAGCTTCTCAGGAGTAGCCGTCATATCCAATTCAATGTCACATCCTTAGTGCCTACTCCAGGAGCTGTGACTTTCAACATGCTTGGTGTTTGATGAATGAATGCGTGATAACATGTGACGAGGGCTGAAAATGCAAAGGAAAATCAAAGTATGCCATATATTCAAAATGCATGCAACAAGCAAGGTTTACCATATGGAAATAGCGATGTATGCCCTGCCTAGTAATCTAGTTTAAAATAGTAATAATAAACCTTAAGCTTGTCCACAGTACAGATTTTTTAAACAATAATTTGAGAATGTTCAAATCTGTTCCATTATAAGCCACCCCAGAACTTAGTGATTTAGAACCCTTTATTATTTCTCATGATTCTGTGGGTTATGACTTGAGATGACTTGAGTTGCCTTCAGCTGTTCTTGCCTGGGCTCGCTCATCACCACGTTTGGTAGCAATTCGGCTGGAATTCATATGCCTGGGACCTCAGAAGAAATGGAGATTCTGTCTCCACTAGAATCTCATGCTGAAGGAGGCTGGTGCGGGCTTGTTCACAAAGTGGCAGTCTTCCAAGAGGGTGAGGGGCAAACTCTGAGGCCAATTGAGGTAGAGGCTTGGAAGTTACACAGCATCTCTTCCTGTGCATTCTGCTTCAAAGCAAGTCAAGAGCCCAGCCCAGATTCAAAGGATAGGGAAATAGACTCATGTCTTAATGGGAGGGGCTTCCAGGAATTTGTGGCCATATTTAATCCGCTGTAGAGTGGTTATTCTCATTACGAAACATTCTTTATTACAACATTTAGTATGGCTGTACCTTAAGTAGAGCCTCCTGGAATAGATTTAAAAGGTTGCTCAACTGGTAAGACCCACAAACGGAGAGCTGTCACTGCTTTCCTTAGTTCTTTGTCTGACCACCAGATGGTGGCATTGCTCAGTCGACCCGGAGTATTTCAAGGCCGGCACCAAATTCCACCTGGATATGCCCTTCAAGCTGTGGGAATTCTATGATTTTGCACAGCTGGATTGGGAGCAGGCAGTGCTACCTATGGAGAGGGTCTGGGATTAGGGTTGCAATGGGCATTGGATGCCCAACTCTTTCTCCCTGACTCTTCTAGAACTGTTGTGGGAAATTTCTTCACCTCCCCAAATGGGGGACTGGAGTAAGATGCTGCAAATATCATCCCATCACAATGGACTCAATCATGAAGAAAAATATCGTTTGTAATAAAAAAATTATTTGCATACTCATGAATTGTCTATCGAAATTACATTGTATTGATTTCATCCCAGTGATGTAAATAATTCTATACCACTTCTTTTTCTTTTTTCTACCCTCTGCACCATTATAGTTGTTTGTATAACAGTGTCTGCAAAAACTGATAACATTTGATTAAGGCCTGCAGTCTAGTCCATTGTATTGTGCCAGTGTCAATTTCCTGGTTTTGATCATGTAATATAGTGATATAAGATGTTATCATTGGGGAAGATAGGTGATAAGGACATAGACCTTTCTGTACTATTTTTGCAACTTCTTGCAAGTCTATAAGTATTTCAGAATAGAAAGTTAAAAAAATACCCTCACTAAAAATAACCTCCACCTGCTTGTGTATTACTGGTATTTGCATCATCATTTGGGAGAAAAGTTGAGCATTGATTTTAAAAACTCTTTTTTTTTTTTTTGGGGTCATTCTGGCAGGGTAGCACTGGCTTCTCAACCCCCTTCAGATCCACTGGCCACTTCCACAGACCCCGCCCAGGCTCAAAGCACCTGCTAGACCAGGTGATCAGTGGTGCAGAGACCTGGAGCCAAGGATGGGGAGAGACAGTCATTGCCACCTCCTTTCTTCCCTTTCTGGACTCAGAGATCCTCTGTCCCAAGTTTCTCCCTTACAGTCAGGGCTCTGCCCTTTACTACTCACTTTCTTGTTTGTTGTCTTAATCGCGGGTTACAATGCTTCTCTAAGACTAACAGGAAGACACTTTTATTTCCATTTTGTGAATAAGAAAACTAACACCCAGGGTTTGAGGAACTTGCCTGGGACCAAAAATAAGTGATGCATCCAAGGCTAGAAGGTAGATTAAATGACTTTTTAATCTGAGTTTTCCTTGCTAATTTCTAAATACACTAAAAAGAGAAAACTTTTTAGAAAGTTTTCTTTCTGAAAGAGAAAACTTTTTCAAGTGAAGTAAAACTTCTTTGAAATATTACATGTTTAAACTCCTAGGCTGTAATTTCATATGCTTTTATTTACTGTCTTGTTCTATTAAAATGCAACCTATAGCACCTTTTAATGTTCACACAGTGTTTGAAGTAGAGAAATGAAACTTTTATGAGTAAGTGGAGAAAGTAGTGTTAACTTTTTTTTTCATTAATGAGAAAACAATAGGCAGCAATGGGTTTAGGAGTTCTATGGCGAAAAGGCATTTCCTGAGATTGAATCAGTGGCAAAAGGAGAGCCTGTTATGTTTTGCTAACCAAAAGAATGTGGGAACATTTTAGCTAAAATGCAAGTTAAAACTGTGAAACATATAAATAAGCATTTGGTATGCTTTTCAGTTTCCACAACAGTAGTCAAGCCAGTGAGCCCTGTGGGGAGGGCTCATGGGCCCTGGACTCAAAGAGCTCAGAGTATGTCTACCTGGGGAACTAAACCACTGTGCATGAAATGACCAGAGAGTGATATGGGGCAGATAGGGTTTCATGCCAGGGTGTGTACCATGGGTGTGTCTGGAAACAAGGGCTACCGAGGCCTGGATCACTCAGAGGAGGCATCAGGGAGAATGTACTGGACTTGGGCTCAATGTAGAGATGTAGGGGGTAGCTCTCTTTTGACTCCTAAAATTACAGGGAAAAACTGGGTTCTCGTAATCACACTTACGAGTTGTGTGTCCCTGGACTAGTTATTATCTTCTCTCTCTCTCTCTCTTTCTCTCTCTCTCTCTCTCTGTGTGTGATAAAATACTCATACCACAAAATCTACCATTTTGATTATTTTAAGGTACACAGTTCAGTGCCACTAAGTGCATTTACAATGCCGTGCAATCATCATGACTATTTAGTTCCAGGACCTTTTCATTACCCACAAAGGAGACCATGTGCCCATTAAGCAGTCCCTCTCTCCTTGGCAACCACTTAATGTGGTTTTCGTCTTTACGGATTTGCCTACTGTGTGACACACAGTGTTTTGTGGTGGATGGGAAAATGTATGAGATTTAGGCCTTACTCTCAAGGAGCTTACTAATTGGGAAGATGTAATCTGAGAACATGAAAAAGACAGTTACATCCTATGACCAACATCATGCTTGCTGGGAAAACCTTAGAAGCATTCCCAATTACAGTCAGAAATAAGATAAGAGGTGCTAAATATCACTGCTGTGATTCAGCATTGTGCTGAAGAACCTAGCCAATGCAGTAAGACAAGAAAAGTAAATGAAGCACAAGGATGGAAAGTAAGAGACAAATTATTGTTATGTGGAGATGATATGGTTGTGTACTTTCAACAAGTTGCTTACCTCTTTTATTATATGTAATACTTTTGGAAATTCAGTGTCCATGTACAGAAAGCAATAGCATTTCTGCCGAACTACAGTAACCTATAGGAAATGTTATAGAAAAAAAGATACAGTTCACAATAGCAATAAAACTGTAGGGTACCTAGAAATAAATTAAATAAAATATGCCTAGTTCTTTAATAGAAAAAATTATAAAACATAAAGTATATCATAAGTAGAATACGATATGTTCATAGATAGGATAGCTCATTTGTGTAAAAGTGTCTCATTGAAGACAATTGCAATAAATATCCCAACAGGATTTCTCTTGCAATTACAGAAACCAATTCTAAAATTGATTTGAAGAGTAAGGTACATCCATAGGTCTGATATGTCTAAAAAAGAATAAAAGGGTCAAGAAAGCAAATGAAAGAGCAGAGAAACAGGCCTAAGAATCACTGTGAATTTAACACTAGATAACAGTGCATGATGAATGAGTGGGAAAGGCTGAGCACATCACTGACTTATCTTGAGACAACTAGCTTTCTATAAAAAAAGATACTAGATCTGCATCTCACAACACACACCAAGATAAATCTCAGCTAAACCAGCATGTGAAAATCAAAATGTTAACACTGTCAGAAGCCAACCCTGGGAGAATATCTTTATGACCTGAGAGGTTAAAAAGAATTCCTTAGAAAGGATCCAAAAAACACAACTCAGAAGTGAAAAAAATGATAAATTTGACTAGGTTAAAGTATTATGATTTATAGGTGTATAATATAAGATTATGGCCTAGAAGTATACACATAGATGTTGCCTCTGGACACAGAGTGAGGGGAGAGAATGGGACAGGGGACATCAGCTTTATCCATCATGTGAAAAATGATAAAAATGTTAACATTGGTTAATCCTGGTTAGTGGGGACACAAGGGCTTGTTACACTTAGAAATATTTCCATGTTTAAAAAATTTTTAAGACAACACAAAGCAACTACCAACCTCAGCATGAAAGGTGGAAGCTATCGTTGTATAGGGGGAAATTGCCGAACCCAAAATCCTGATTGATCTTATCACTGCCATCAGCAAGCTGCGTCCATGGGTGAGGACCTTCCTCTCAGGGGCTGTGCGCTCTGGAAAACAAGAGGGTTGGACTGATTACTAGCTTAGGTCCTCCTCCCTTGCCAGCGCTCACGTTTTCTCTTCTCTCTGTGGGGCAGGTTACAACTGCTAGAGGAGCAGAGAAGGAAGAACGCATGGGGAAGAGCATCGTCACAAGCATTAAGTTCTATCCAAGCATGGGGAAATTGTTTTCATTGCATTCAATTCTTACTTACCCGACCTCTTAATTCATAGATGCTGCCTGATTTCTTTTAAGCTCTAGACCTTGCTGTTTTCCTTGACAGGGTGAAACTGGGTGTTCTGTAATGAAATGTGTGCTCCCTGACAAGTGGCAGAGATTCTGAATTTTCTGGGACTGAATAGGAGTAGCATGCTGCTGACATCAGTGTACCAGCTTAATTGGGCTTCATTGGTCTGAAATCATAAGGCCTTTCAGGAGCCAAGAAATACACCTGGGTATGGTGGGGTGATGAAGGAAGGGTGCGATGGGTCTCTAGGGACGTACCAGTGTTTTAAGCAAGGTGGTCATTTGTGGGCTGGTAATTTGAAAATGGGAGTTGTGGAATTCTGCTTTACCTGCAGACCTGCTGACCTCTTCTGCCTGAGTTTTCTCATCTGCGAAGGGGGGCAGATGGGATGAGACTAGAGTGACGTAGGGCATGCTTTCCTTTTTGCCAGAAGAGAGAGGGCTTTGAAGGTAAGAGGAGGGTAGTGTGGTTTTCCACTGGGGCTGCATACTTATAGCTATCACTGCTGTCAATCTAAGCAGGGAGTATAACCAATGTCTCCATCATCTTAAGTAATTTGTGTGTGTGCACAGATTCTTCAGACCTTACAGGATGTCTCTGTAAAACCTGCCTTGGTGCTAGATGACAAGAAAGTCTGAGTGGAAAGGCAAGGCCTTCTCTAAGGGACCCTCTTTACCACAGGAATGAATTTTAAGAGACTGTGAGATAAAGTGACAAACATAAAAAGCCATGTTTATTCATCTCCACAGCATCATTTCACAGAGCCCCTAATTCTGTGATGACATACAACTCTCCAAAAAGATACTTTAAAGACCAAAGAAGATAAAAAACATGCCCCCCATGTCTTTTGCCTAAGTCACTATATTTCCTAAAAGAGAAATGACCCAAGTCCTTGCCTTTCCTACACATAAAATAATGTCTGACAAAATTCATAATTATGCCTCTATAATCTGTAACCAAATACGTTCTTGCACCTAAACCGTCATGGCAAGCACACTTTGGATAAATCATTTAACTTCATTAGACTTCAATTGCATCATCCATAAATGAGGTATAATACTAATTTACTTGCCTTTAGACAGGGACTGGATGAAACCATTTTTGGAGAACCCATCTGTGGGTTTTTTTTGTTAAATAACATCAAAGTTTATTGGGTAAAGGACCAATATTGTAAAATAGAAATTAAAAAAATCTATTGATGTTGGGTTTTGGGAAGGAACTTGGGGGAGATAGAGCAGATCCTCTGCTCAGGCACACTTTTTTTTCTTTCTGAAAGACTGTTTTTTTTTTAGAGCAGGTTCACAGCAAAGCTGAGAGGAAAGTACAGAGATTTCCGATATACCCCCGCCTCCACACACACACAGCCTCCCCTATGGCCAACATCCCCCACCAGACTGGTACTTTTGTTACAATTGATGACCCTACATTGACTCATCATAAGACCCAAAGTCTGTCCTTTACACTAGGGTTCACTCTTAGTGGTGTACATTCTGAGGGTCTGGACAAATGCATGATGACATGTATCCATCATTATTGCACCATACAGAATAGTTTCACTGCTCTAAACACCCTCTGTGCTCCTCCTATATATCCCTTCTCCCCGCTAACCCCTGGCAATCACTGACCCTTTTACTGTCTCTATAGTTCTGCCTTTTCCAGAATGTCACATAGTTAAAATCATACAGTATATGGCCTTTTCAGACTGGCCTCTTTCACCTAGTAATATGTATTTAAGTTTACTCCATGTGTTTTCATGACTTGATAGTTCATTTCCTTTTAGTGCTGAATAATATCCCATTGTCTGAATGTACTACAGTTTATTTAGCCATTCACCTGCTGAAAGACATCTTGGTTTCTTTCATGTTTTGGCAATTCTGAATAAAGCTGCTATAAACATCTGTGTGCAGGTTTTTGTGTGAACCCGTGTATGGATTTTTGATCTGCTAAACACTGAACTAAGAAGATTTCTGGATATAGATGTAGTTGAAAGGGATAAATATGTACTTATTTTTTTCCAATGATTTTTCATTGTAAAGTATTGCATACACACCAAAAAATACTTAAGGCATCTATGCAAAGTTTAACAAATAAAGCAAACACCTATGTATCTATCACTGGGTCAATAAATGGGATGCCCCTGGCACCCAGAAGCCCTCGAGGGTCCCTCAGCCATCCCAGCCTCCTTCCTCACTTACACCTTTGTGTAATTTCCTTGCTTTTCTCTATAATTTTACCACTTGTGTTTCTATTATTTTGAGAGTTACATGCTCTATTCTAGAAATTATAATACATATATTATATATTTATACATATATATATAATATATATATATATATTTTTTTTTTATGAAGTCTCCCTCTGTTGCCCAGGCTGGAGTGCAGCAGCGAGATCTCAGCTCACTGCAACCTCTGCCTCCCGGGGTCAAGCAATTCTCCTGCCTCAGCCTCCCGAGTAGCTGGGATTGCAGGCGTGTGCCACCATACCTGGCTAATTTTTGTATTTTTAGTAGAGACGGGGTTTCACCATGTTGGTCAGGCTGGTCTCAAACTCCTGACCTTGTGATCCGCCTCAGCCTCCCAAAGTGCTGGGATTACAGGTGTGAGCCACCGTGCCTGGCGAAATTATAATATTTATACTGACAGTCTAAAGTTTTTCAAAGCTTTCATTTCCCATAGAGTAACTCAAGGTCCTTGGAACACTCTAAAAATGTTTAACCACTCCCAACTTATTTTCTCTCATTGTGTTTTGTATTTTAATTCTATATTTTTAAAGAACACCAACAAAATATATTGTTCTACACAGTGGAAGTTCATTTGGATTTACTCATCATGCATCTGTCACTTTCTTTGCTCTTCATTCCTTTTTGTGTTTCCAGTCTTCCATCTGGGATCACTTTCTTTCTGCCTGAAATGTAACCTTTAGAATTTCCCTTGCTGGTGAGGAACTCTTTGCGTGCCTGAAAACTCCTGGATTTCACTTCACTGTGGCAGGGTATTTGTGGCAGTTGTCTTAGTTTTCTCTGGTTGCCGTAACAAATTACCACAAACCTGGTGACTCAAAACGACACAAATTCATTCTCCTTTGATTCTGGAAGGCAGAAGCCCATCATCAGTTTCCCTGGGCTAAAGTCAAAGTGTCTGCAGAGCTGTGCTCCATCTGCAGGTTCTAGGGGGGAATCTTTTCTTTTCCCAGCATTGCGATGCTGCATTCCTTGCATTGCTTGATTCATGGCCCCCTTCTCCATCCTCAAAGACAGCAGCCATTGTAGCATCTCCAAATCTCTCTCCTGTCACATCACCTTCTCTGTGTCAAATCCCTCTTTGGCTTGTATAACACTTCTGACTGCACTTAGGGCCCACCCAAATCTACCCATCTAGGTTATGAGATCTAAATTCTGAGATCCTCAACTTAATCACACCTGCAAAGTCTTTTTTGCCATATGAGGTAACACTCACAGCTTCCAGGGACTATGACCTGAATATCTTTGGGGGTCATTCATCTTTCCTCATCAGAATTATGGATTTGTCATTATTTTCTTTCAGCATATTAAAGATATTATTCCACTGTCTTTTGGCTTCCATTTTTGATGTTGAGATTTTTTTAGTCTAAGTATGATTCCTTTTAAGATAATCTGGATATTTTTTTCTCTAAGCTTTTCTCTTGGTTTTAATCACTGTGATCACTGGTAACTACGATGGGTCTAGGTGTACATTCCTTAACATTTACTTTGCTTGGGATTCTCTGGTCTTTTGACCACTTAGTGTCTTTCAATAGTCCTGGAAAATTCTCAGCTTTTATCTTTTCCATATTACCTCATTCCCATCCCCATTGTCCTCTTTTGGGACTCCAGTCAAATATATGTTGGGCCTTCTGACTTATCCCCTATAGTCTAAATCCACTCTTCTGTGCTTTCCATATTTTTGCTTTTGATGCTGTATTTTGAACAATTTCCTGTGATCTAACCTCTGGTCCTTAATTCTCTCTTCTATTGTTTTTAATCTTTTGCCAAACACTTCAATAAGATTTTCATTTGTTTTTAAATTTTTCCTTTCTAGAAGTTCTGTTTGATTCTTTTCCAAATCTACTAAGTCAGTTTTTACAGTTTTTGGTGCCCTGCAGATATTTGCGAGCTTGTTTACTTTTTCATGTGGTTAGCACATATAAACTTAATGAGTTTGCATCTGAAGCGTGTCCAGGTCGGTTTCTGCTCTCTGCTGTTTATGCTGGTTCTCACTCATGTTGCCTTATTTCCTTCTATGCCTGATGATCTATTTTCTGATACGCCTGACAATTTCACTAGTTATTGCCCTTAAAGAAATTATGTGTGGAGATCCCCTGAGGCTTAGAATGAGTGTACTCTCCTTCCTCTGGTTGCCTTTTGGAGTCACTACAAACGAAATTCATTGTCCATGTATGATATAGAACCCTGGGGTGCAAATCTGGATGAGGGCAGGCCTCTGGTCACATCTCAGGGGTAATTTTATCCCCTTCCTACTTCCTCTCTTGCATTGCTCAGGTTTCTCTCTGGGTCCATGGGTTTGGGGGGGACAGGAAGTGACATATTACTCCTGGTTCATCCTAATCCTGAGGGTGTGGCCCTTTGGGACCCAGCTTACTGTAGGTATATGTCTCCTGTAAGAGTCTACATCAGATGTGCTCTGGGCCCTGACATCTTTCATCCTTACCCCTTTGATGTCTGCAAGGCAAAAGCAGCTTTGGCACTCAAATCATCCTCGAGTCTCTTTAGGTTAAAGCTTTCTCCCTAAATCAGCCTAGTAGGGATGTGCTATCATTCAGCTCTTCAGTGTTTTTATGGTTACTTACTCAGAGTTGTTTTTAGCTGAGGGCTCATCCAATAATTCAATCACCTAACCTTCCCTCATAGGAAATAGCTATTACATTTCTATTGTGTAAAATTTTACAATTGTGTTTAATATCTGTGTTATGTGTCTTTAGGAAATTTAGAAATTTACAGTGCAGAAAAAATCAAGGGAATGTAGGGCCACAAGTTTTTATTTGCTTTAAGATATTAGTAGCCACATGGGATATTGACCTGGTGTCCCATCTGGGGGGAAAAGGTGAGAGACTTTTACTGGTTGCACATTAACACTGGGGAATGGAAAAGCCCATCTTGTTTGATGCCATCTGTTGTTTCCTCAAGGGGTAACTTTAATTGGTTGGCCAATAAGTTTCATCCTTGCCTTAAAAAAAATGACCACCAAGGGAAAACTACTCTTAGCTGGCTTCCCAACCACCTCAGCCTGGCCCTGAGCTGCCCTGGAGTGGCCACCATCCAGCCCCTTCAATTTAGGGCAGCTGGCTTTGATTCAGGCTGTGGAGACAGCATTAGTCAGCAGCCTCTTCTCTCATGCATGCCCTGATCTTTAACGCTCCAACGTGCATCTGTGACAATGACAGCGGATTCCTGACTGTGGCCATGGCTCAGGATACTTCAGTGGATAAATTTGGGCCAGGTTTGTGAGTCCCGTCTTTGGGGTCCCCTCAACATCACGCTTTAGCCAGTTGGTGTTGGATCACGATTTTAAAACTTTAAACCTTGAGTGTTAAGAATGAATTCTTGACTGTTCAGTCCTCATATCCCAGATTTGGATGGAAACCTCTGATGCTATAATCAACATGAGGAAAAGCCTGTAAATCATTTACAGATTCAGAAAACACTTAATGGACTTCTCCTCTGTGGAAAGCACCATGGTGGGTATTGTGGCGTCCTTGCCCTCAGAACGCTTCTCGTCTTTTCCTATACAGAGAACACAAGTATGCCCACCTAAGAGAGAAGCTGAGATTTAGAGGAGCCACTGAGGATGGCTGTGAAAGTGATCTGGCTAGGATGTTTGTCATCCCATTGCTCACGAGGTTTGATGTGGCTGATCCGCCTAGCTGGCATCTCTTCCCTCCTCATACCTCAATGCACATTCCTCCCACATCTGGGCTCATGGCAGTGAATGTGACCTTTCTGTCCAGAGGAGTTCTATCATTTGGTCAAGGTAGGGAGGTGATTGTGCTTCTCTGTTTAAGACTTAGCAAAAGACGAAATGCAGAAAGCCTGAGGGTGGGAGCTAATCTTTCTGGCTGTCACCAGGTCTTGTACAACCTTGTGGTTGTCACGATATATGCATCAGAGCAGACCCCATTTCCTGGAAATCATTTCAGAATGGATACTGGAATTTGAATTAATAAAACTTAGAAGGACCCAAACTTGGTATCTCCTTGCCAATTCTCTCAAAATTGAGTGTTCTGCAGTGTTCCTACACAAGTGAGGTTGGTGCGTTTATTAATTAATGTCACTAAGAGATCAGTTAAAGCCTCAGCAAACAATTGCCATGTGCTCTTTCAGGGAAAAACAACTTACAATCAGATTTGTTCCTTCAGCAAGAATTAAAGGATATACTGCCAAAGTTTCTCCAAGCTGCCCCCTCTTTTTCTTGGCAAGCTATTGGGCTGTTAGCTTCCAGTCCCCCAGCTTCCTTGACTATGAGGATTCCTTCCTAGTGTGGTTCAGAGCACAGATTCCACCTGCTTTTATTTTGCTTTCTAATTGCTTATTATTCTCCCAAGCACACACTGTTTTTCTTTGCTCTATTCCTCTGACTATGTTGCTGAATATTTTGATCCTAAACAAAGGTGACTTTTGTGCTCAGCTTGTTATGAAAGATCAGTAATATGTGACATGTGATATGTTTTCCAACTTTTATATCTTTATACTCCCTGAGTGTTTGGCCATGGGGATCATGTTTTGCTGAGTATAATACCCTTGCCATTCCAATTTTAATTGAAGTAAATAGTAAAACAAAGTTGGAGTAGAGTGGGTCTTTCTCCTTCTCCTGATCCAGAGGAGGCACCCAAAAGTACTCACAGAATATGCGAAGTATTAGGATACTAACTTCTTAAACTTAGGATAGATTCCATCCTATTACTTGTTTCTGTATGTGCATGTGGACAAAAAGTGATACCATACTGAAGACTGTCTAATGCTATATTAGAGGATATTTTGGTCTTTTGCAAAAACAGAGAATGAAGACAGTGCAAAGTGCTAGGCACAGCACTGGGCATTGACTGTTGGGGAATAAAAGGCAACTGGTGTTCCTAGAGGAGAATTGGACCAAGTTGGACTTTGTCTACTCTGCTACTCCGTCAGCACTCAGCCTCCCAGATAGATGCTCCTCATGGGGCCCATGCTTAGACATTATGGTGGCCCATGGGAAGATTAGCTGCATCTCTTTTGGGTGGCTTTTGTCCTCTAACTCCAGAGTCATGGGATAGACCCTACTGTGAGTTGTTTATTCAAAATATTGAGCTCTGCTTGTGGCAGATACTGTCATAGGCATAGGGCATACAGCAATAGAAAAGACAGGCAAGATCCTTGTTCTTTTTTTTTTTTTTTTTTTTTTTTTTTTTTTTTTTTTTGAGACAGGGCTCACCTGTCATCCAGGCTAGAGTGCAGTGGTGCGATCTCAGCTCACTGCAATCTCCAGCTCCCAGGCTCAAGCAATCCTCCTGTCTCAGCCTCCCAAGCAGCTGGGACTACAGGTGTGCACCACCACACCTGGCTAATTTTTGTATTTTTTGTAGAGATGGGTTTTACCTTGTTGCCCAGGCTGATCTCAAACTCCTGGCTTAAGCAATCCACCTGCCTCAGCCTCTCAAAGTGTTGGGATTACATACGTGAGCCACTGTGCCTGCCCTAAGATCCCTGTTCCTATGGAGCTTATATTCCAGGGGAGGGACAAGCAATAAAGTGCAAGATAAACAAGGTAATTTTATAGTGATAAAGATAGGATAAGGGAGGAGGACAGAGAGTAAACCACATGTCCTGCTTTAGAGGAGTCCACACGCACATACAAAATCCAGTAATAGGATGAGATGTATCCAAAGTTTAAGGCAGGACATATGGTTCACTCTCTGTGAGGTGGCCTCTTTGAGAAGATGACAGTAGCACTGGGACCTGAGGTTGAGACTCAGTCACATGAAGATATGAAGCGACACTGCCCAGCAGAACCCTCCACCTGCCGCCGATGATATGTGCTGTCTAGCATGGTAATCGCTAGTCACATGTGGCTAACGCAACTGAGGAGCTGTGTTTTAAATTTAATATTAATAATTTAAATTTAAATAGAAAAATGTGGCAAATAGCTATCCTATTGAACAGTGCAGATGAGGGGAAGGACGTTTCAGGTAGGGAGGGCAGCTTGTGAGAAGGTACTGAGGATATGTCACCCTGTGGATCCAACATGAGATCCCTGACTGGAAGCTCTGGTCAGTTTTTAAAGAGCAAATCTGGAAAATTTAATGATGTTTCCTGCTTCTGTTTTATGGGCCTCTGGAGAACCTACAAAGGAATAACAGTTAACCAGACAGGAGTTAAAATCCCTGCTCAACAAAGAACCTATTTCCTTTCCTAGGAAGGACTCATTCCACATTGGCTGACTCACAACTCTTGACTGGTTTCCTCTGCTAATGGCTGTGGCCAGCCTTTGTCTGTGCAGGATGTAGCCTTTTCGGCGCTGAGCTTGTTCATTCTGGGAACGAATCCTGCCTTTGTTCTGGACTTGCATCTTCTGGTAACAAGAGGCTGGAACCCCTACCATGGCTCCTTCAAGGGGTCTCTTTGTATTCCACATACAACTCCTCCATCATCCTAGGGGGCTCAGACCTCATCTTTTCTGGCATAGCTTTTCTATTTTCCTCCATTGCAAAGATAGAGTAGTCAGCCCTGGTTTTAAAGAGAAATCGCTGTTTAGAGAGAATTTCACCTTGAATTGCCACTTTATGTTGAAAGGATTAAGAAAGAAAAGGAAAGAAGAAATAAGAGAAAAAGAAAAGGCCCCAGGAATGTTTCCAGTGGTTTTCTTACATGCCATACATGCATTGGGATCTCTCAGGCCACAGAAGCCTCTCTACCTCCTGGGCAAGAATTGGGCTATTTGAAGCAGCCACTGGCTAATCCCAGCAGGGGCAGAGGGAGGGGCAATGGCAGGGACCGGCTCTGTCCATCCAGCATGGATGGAGATTCGGCTCCAGCAAGATTGCCAGGCGAAAACAGAGATGAGGTTGCCAATGCTGGCTCAGTGTGCTGAGGATTAGAGGAGGCTCTGCTGCAGAGTCTGTCATCCTGGACTAGCCTGGATTTGTCATTGGTTTAATGAAGAATCTACTACTCTCTTTGTACTTACATAGCCCAAGAAAAAACAATGACCTAGTACCACCCTGAAAGGTATAAGAAACAAAGCGAAGGCAATCCAAATGTTAAATTGGAGGCCACAGAGCCAAGTCCACCTCCATGGTTGAGCAGTTACTCTGCCTCCTTCCTTTGGTCTTACCTGACTGTCTGCAATTAGCTCAGTGGTGGTGGGGGGCACAGGGGAAGGCTGTGAGCTTCAAGCCGTGGCATGTACCAAGAAGCTATCTTGATGTTGATGACCTTGGTCCCTCTGATGGACAAGTTTGAGATCATAAAATGAGTACCTGTGATGCCTGAACAATGTGCTGGCGTGTTCCATCCTCTTTTGCAAAGAACCTTCACAGAACATAAGTGTGAAAACCCACCTGAATCGGGTGCTTTGGCTTCATGTGTAAACGTGGCAGTGCTTCACGAAGATCCCTCCCATGCACATGTGCATTGCCCTTACTCTTAGCACCTGGTTCTCCAGGAGAGAAATCCCTTCTCCCTTCTTGGGAAAGGGGCTGTGTTAGACACCTTCATCTGAGGGGTTCATTGGAAGACACTATAAGCTACATGGGTCAATATTAGCCCAGCTGAATTCCATCGTCTTTTTTTTTTTTTTTGGAGTCAGGGTCTCTGTTGTCCAGGCTGGAATGCAGTGGCGTGATCTCAGCTCACTGCAATCTCTGCCTCCTGGGTTCAAGCAATTCTCCTGCCTCAGCCTCTCAAGTAGCTGGGATTACAGGCACTAACCACCACGCACGGCTAATTTTTGTATTTTTAGTAGAGACGCAGGGTTTCAACATGTTGGTCAGACTGGTCTCGAACTCCTCATCTTGTGATCTGCCTGCCTTGGCCTCCCAAAGTGCTGCGATTACAGGTGTGAGCCACTGCACCTGGCCAGGAATTCCTTTGTCTTATAAAAATTATTTTTAATTTTAAAATAGGTATGTTTATTAAAGAAAAATTAGTTGGCCAGGTGCAGTGGCTCAGGCCTGTAATCCCAGCACTTTGGGAGGCCAAGGCGGGCAGATCATGAGGTCAGGAGTTTGAGACCAGCCTGGACAATATGGTGAAACCTCGTCTCTACTAAAAATACAAAAAAAAATTAGCCAGGTGTGGTGGTGGGCACCTGTAATCTCAGCTACTCAGGAGGCTGAGCCAGGAGAATTGCTTGAACCCAGGAAGGTGGAGGTTGCAGTAAGCCAAGATGATGCCACTGCACTCTAGCCTGGGCAACAAGAGCAAGACTCCATCTCAAAAAAAAAAAAAAAGAAAAGAGAAAAGAAAAGAAAAATTAGCCTACAGCCATACTACCTTGAACATGTCTGATCTCATCTGATCTCAGAAGCTAAGCAGGGTCAGGCCTAGTTAGTACTTGCATGGGAGAAGCTTTAGAAAACTTACGAAAGGAAAGAGGAGAAAAAAATTACCTATGATTCTACCATCTAAACACAATGATTCCTGTTGACGGTTTGGTGTGTTCTCCAATAGGATTTCTTTCCTACCAGAGGAAAGCCTTTTACACGGCTGTAACTGTAACATATATACAATTTTGTGCACTGGTTTTAGATTTAACATTAAATAGTAAATGAATAGTAAATATCACTTTTTAATGGCAGCATAGTATGTCCTTAAGTTCCTGTGTACTTGGCACTTGGGCGACTTAAGCCACAAGGACTCGGTAACGGCTGAAGGTCACACAGTGAGTGGGTGATGCAGCCAGCCGTAGCCCGAGTCTTCCACCTCCCAGGTGAACACTCATTATATTCACTGGATCTCAGTCTTTCCCTGCCTTTGTCCCCACACGCGGGGTGTATACCACTGCCAGTTGCCTCCTCCTTACATTATTGTGTTTTAACACCCTCTTCTACTTCCAGTGAGGGCCACTATACCACCCGCTGCAGGACATGTCCCCGGCATGGAGGCCAGATTATCCCCGTCTATCCTGGTACCGGAAGAGACCCATAGTATCATAATAAATAACAGTATTTAAGGGGGCCAGGTGTGCCATGTGCTTCTCCCAACCCAGCTTCCACCTCTTGCCTTAATACTAGTTTTGGAGTAAAAGGAAGGATTAACTGACATGGCATAGTGGCTCATGCCTGTAATCCCAACACTTTGGGAGGTTGAGGCCTGCGGATCACCTGAGGTCAGGAGTTGGAGACCAGACTGACCAACATGGTGAAACCCCGTCTCTACTAAAAATACACCTTGTGTACTGGGAGGTGCTTTAGTGGAAATACAAAGTCTTTGGAATCCAACAAACATTGTTTCAAGTAACCACATACTAGGCTTTGACACTTTAGGTGAGGTACTCAGTCATTTGGAGCTTCAATGTTCTCATCTGTAAAATGGGGATAGTGATCTTAATTTGTTTTAAGACTTGTGAAAATCAAGAGAATGTGTGAAGCAGGTAGCATAATTAGCCTTGTGCACCCAGACTTACTACCTACCACATGTTCCCCCCTCCTTCCTTGCCTGGCACAGTGCTGGTATACAGTAGGTACTCAATACATGCCTATGACATTGAACTGAATTTTCATTTGGGATGTTCAGCTTGTGCGTCTTCATTTCCAGATTGGAACTGGAGTTGTGTCCCAGTCTCTGGGTAAGAGCTAGGACCGTACAATTAGAAGGGCTTATTCTAAGTATTGGCATTTATTCTCCTGGGAATTGCACTCCAGGCCGTGTATGAGGGTTCCTTTTATTTCAATAATCAAGCTCACATTCAGTGTATCATGTTACGGAGCTCACAATAGCAGATACACAGCTCCGGCTGTACCAGGTGACACATGGCTCCTACCGTAATGCTGAAGGTAGGCACGGTCCTCATCCTTCTTTCCTGTGTCTGGCTGTGGCTGGCAGGTTTCAGGTGTTTGTTTCTAACCACTGCACATCACTGCTTCTCCCACAATGGCAGACAGGAGCAGAGCCTTCTATGTGGGTTTGGGAAGATGTGTGTGGTGGGGCGCTTTTCAGTAAACTCTTAGTCTAAGAAAGTTCTGGGCATGATGAAAGAAGACAGAGAGAGGAAGGGCCTAACCTGCTGATTGGAGTAGAGCCTGGCAGCTTGGGGAAACCTAGTAGACCATGGGAAGGACTCAAGGCCAGAAGAGAAAGGCAGCCACGGCCAGGCTGGCTGGTTCCCTCAGGTCAGGAGCTGGGACTGGCGCTTTTAGGTGTCTGTGACTGAGTCAGTGGCTGAGGCCAACGGAGCCTGGGACAGCCTGTGGGCTGTGACTAAATTAGGAAGAAAAAGCCTTTGGGCTCTCCTGGGAGGTCACTGGGGCAGGTGGCCCATGGAAGGGCCTCTGGTGGGCAGCTAGAAACAGGCTGGTCAAACATATCCGACTGGCTTTCACTTTGGTTTTTCAGTGCGACTATAGAAACGTCACACACTGGGTCTGAGTTCAGTCCCAGCAGGAGGGAAGCCCCCCTGATGCCAGGATACCCCAAGCCCCATCTCCTCCAAGGGGCTAAGTTAAAATAGGAGAATCTAGTAAGCCTCAATCACTAAGTCATTTATAAGCTCACTGGGGAGTTTTGACCTTTTAAAAGGAATATACCCTATTGACTGTTTTGGATAGGAGATTACAGTGGACACCAGGCATTGCAGGTAGACATCAGCCTGTCCCAGACAGGACAAATTGGAATGATGGTTGCTTTGCATAACCTGACAATGAAGTACCTGTGACAACAGATTTTGATTTTAGAAAATCACGTGAAGGTTAAGTTTGGTTTGAGTGTTTAAGGATTACAGTGTGAGATTTGGAAGGAGAAAAGTAAAAAAAAGTTGGCAGGAGAACGGTGGCTCCTCGGAAGAAAAGTTACATTTCTAAGTAATCAAACTCTGAGTGAGGCCAGCCAGGGTCTTTAGCCACTTCCTCACAGAGAGGGGCTTCTTGGCTGTTTTTTTTTTTTTTTTTTTTTTTTGGTATTGTACTTTCTGCAAGACTGGTTGAAGGCGTTAGCCTGAGAGCACAGTTTCTCAACTGCAACACTGTTGATATCTTGGGCCAAATAATTATCCTTTGTGGTGGTTGTCTTGAGCATTGTAGGATTTTGTCAGCATCCCTGGTCTCTGCCCAGTAGATGCCAGTTGCATCCCATCACCCCCCTCAGTTCTGACAACAAACTGTTTCCAGCATTACCCTGGGGGCCAAAATTATCCCCAGCCACTGCTTAGAGCAAAGGAGAGCTCACTTTTCCTCCTGAAAGGTATTGCAGTTACCACTGGGTAGGTGAAATGATGGGTCATCTCCGTTCATCTCCTGTTCCACAAAAATAAAGAAGGGCAAGTGTTTCAGGAGCTTTGCTGGCTGGGAGTCAGTTTGCTGGGGTTGTCTGATGTAGCTGGATTGCTAAGGTTTTTAAGGGTATCTTCAGGACCAAATTTTCACCCATGAAAACCCAGAGTAAAAAGCAAGCAAGCAAACAAACAAACAGACCAGCACCACCACCACCCACAGCAGCAGCAACAAAAAATAGGGAAGTAAACCAGGCGAGGCTTTGGAATTTTATTAAAAATGGTCAGCGCGATCAGACCTAGATCCCTTCTTCTGAAGTGCTCTCAGGAGACCTGTCTCCATAGAGCTGGCTTGGGTGTTGATATGTGAAGAGGCTGAGAACATGTGGCATAAACATCGACTGATATTGTTTGCCATTTACACTCGGCATGTGTAATGCAGCAGGAATGGCTCCCGGTGGCATGTGACTGCCCTTCCAGGCGGGTATGCCGTGCTCAGGCACTGCTCTTTCTCTTTCGCTCCGTCCCTCCCTCGCTTGCATACCCCCTCCGCTGCCCCTTTCCAGACTCGAGACAGTTTGAGTGAAGGCTTGTCATGATTGGCATGCAGAAAGCTGGTAGAATGTCATTGGAATTTTCTAGGGAGGCACATGCGCAACACCCAAAATGACTCCAGGCTTCGGTAGCCACAGGTCAGCCCGTCGTGCCAGGCACCCTGGTATGTTTCAGAAAGGTAAGGTTGCATGACGTCATCCTACCTTTCCCCAGCACAAGGGAGAAATAGAGGTTTATTTGTTTCTTTTTTAATTCTCCAGTTCAGGCAGCACCTCTAAACATTTCTCGGCGCTGAGCATTTGTGCATGAGTATGCGATTTGTCTGTGTCCCCACCCCCTCCGTTTAAAAAAAAAAATTAACAAATGATTCACAACGGCAGTTTAACATGTGACCTAAAACAGCTCCTCATGACCCCAGTGAAATCAGCGATCCTAATGTCAGGAAGTCTAGATGCTCTTTTTATGCTGGTTACTAAACTCTTCTTTAAAGAAAAGTCGCAAGGCTACTGGAAAACAGATTGCGTTATCACCAGATCTGGGAGAATGGAAGGGGATGCATTCAGAATCCCAAAACTTTATAAATGATGGGCATCTCTTAAGGGTGAGGTGCTTTGTGTTAATTGCTGGAATTTGGCAGTGATGGAAAATGAACTTAAAGGTGTTTGAAACATCTCGTATCTGTTGAGTGTTGACTCATTCTGGACCAGGAGGGGAGTGCCGTGTTAAAATTCATGAGCAGGGGATATTTCGCCAAGAAACAAGGCTTGAGAATAGCTTCTGAGCACCCCTGAAGTAGCTGGAATATGAATTTCAGCACCTCTTAGGTATCTTTAAGTAAAGTTAAGTGTTTAAACAGAACTATTTTCATTGTCGTCAAGCAAGCAAGCAAGTGCATAAACTTCTGTTGTGCGGTTCAGGGTACAGATTTGGACATGGACATGATGGTCTGTTAGCAGACTCAAGCACAACCAAACATGACTCACCTCATTTCTCTATCTGATGCAATTACAAGTAGCTTCAACACATGTGGTAGAGGAATACTAGTTTTCTGCTTGCAAGTGTGTAAAAGCAAATCCATACTCATAAAACGGCATGGACGGGGTGTCTTATATCACGGAGATTTTTTTTTTAACCTTAAAAATAGCTTTTATGCAGCTTTGCCATTGGTTTCTGCCTTATATGCATTGGAATCTTTTCTTTCTTGCAATTCTGAGATGTCAGAAAACTGAAGGGGAGAGGGTTAATATGTTCACGCACTTACCCTTCCCCCACATGCATATGCTAACAGCTGCCATGTATGATTTTTGTGGAATTTGATATTTCGAATGAAATGACTTCCTTATTTTCCATAGTAATATAATAATCAATTTTACCACAGAGAATTGTGTACATGTCAAGCCTTGGCTGCTTCTAATTAGCAATGGATGGGGTAGCTGGGGAAAGTGCTGGAGAGCAGTTTCAAGTAAAAAAAATCAGTCTTCAAGCTTTAACCATTCTTTCTGGCCTCAGCCAAGGCAGTTTTCAATCTGCTTGGATCGTAACCACAGGTTTAGTTTGTGGTATTCTAAGAAAATATCTAGAATGGCACATGCAAATGTGATGAAGATGGGCCTGTGTATCTAACCGTTGTGAGGTTGTCTTTTATCTCTACTCTGCAGTAACTTTCTTATGGCCACAGCTTTGTAAGATACAGGCAAAAGCCAAAAGTCATGCACATATAATATTCTCTGCCTTGGGTGACATCTGTGTTTTGTTGGCTGTAGTCAGAAAGATATGTATGTGTCTTAAGGCACCAGAAACTTCCACCCATTTTGGGAAAGGGATATTTTTCTCAATAAATAGTTATATGGCTTATTTATAAAGCCCCAATCTTAATGTTCTCATTTAATCTAAGGAATGTAAAGGAATTAAACTGTGCACATTCCCAAAACACACACAGAAACATATACCATGTCCTTCACAAGGAAACAGGGTATTCTGGTAAGATCTACATTCCCACATGCTTAAGACAGTCATAATTTCAAGTCAGTTGAACCAGTATTTGTTCAGTGCCTCTAATTTGCCCAGTGCTGAACCACATAGGCACTTGGGAGTTTGAAAGATTCTAGGATGCGGATGATGTCCTCAAGGTGCTTTTAATTAGAAGGCAAATCTCCTCGCCTAGCAAACCTCACCTGGCATTCTGCAGCAGAAACTGTATGTGTTCTCTGGGGGAAATCTTGTTGCAAAAAATATTTATCGATTTGCATGAAAAGGTGCATCAATAGAACTAAGAAATATTTTTAGCTGTATTGTGTTTGACCCTTTGTGGACTTGTGACCCTTTGTGGACTTGTAGAAATTTCAGTGTTTATTCTTCAGGGTCATTTAAGACAAATGGTCATGCTGTTTGGAGTGACAAAAATGGCTTGTGGGACCCAAAGTAATAAAGAACAGATTGATTCTATTCTTTTATAGATTGGTAATTCTTAGACTTTGCTGCACAATTGTTCTCCTGGGGAGCTATTAATATTACAAATTCCAATGCCTGGGTTGAGTCAATCTCTGGAGGTGGGACTCAAGCCCCAGTTCTTTTTAAAACTTCCCAAGTAATTCCTAAGTGCCACCAAGTTTGAGATCTAGTGATATAGATGACTTTATCAACAACCTTTTTTTTGTTGTTGTTTATTTGTTTGTTTTAGCCTAAGCCTTCTAGGGTGAGTTTTGGAATGGGCTTTTTATAATGATAGGGGTGGGTGTTGACTAAAGAACTTTCAGCTTTCTGGAAGCTCACCCTCTGTTCTCTGCACTAGTGAACTCAATGTAGATGGAGGTATGCTTTCTCCCTTTCCAACAAACCTGGTAATATGATGCCAAGCCAGTCACTCAACCATCTATGTTACCTAAGGTTCCCTGAACCTTGAGTGTTTTTATTACAGCAGCCCGAATGTTCTGAAAATCTTGATTATGTCTCTTAAGGGAAGGTAGTTTTACAATTAATTACATGTGTCCCTTGAAATTATTTTTACGTTGTCTGAAACCCCCATGGAAGAGGAAGCCCATTCTTGGTGTACTTGCAGCTAGTAGAAGTAGCTCGTTAAAATACAGGGGTTACTCAATTCCTGGTAACTCACTATAGATTTTTTTTTTTCAGACAGGGTCTTGCTCACTCACCCAGGCTGGAGTGCAGTGGTGGTATCATAGCTCACTGTAACCTCAAAACCCAGGGCTCAAGTGATCGTCCCACCTGAGCCTCCCAAGTAGCTAACATTACAGTTGTGCGCCACCATGCCTGGCCAATCTAAAAAATTTTTTAGAGACAGAATCTCTCTATGTTGCCCAGGCTGGTCTCGAATTTCTGGCCTCAAGTGATCCTTCTGCCGTGGCCTCCCAAAGTGTTAGGATTACAGGTGTGAGGCCACTACCCCCAGCCACCTCACTGTACATTCTTAGGGTTGGAAAGTATTTTCAAAATACTCTAGTACAGTGGTTCTCAAAGTGCAGCATCAGCCTCACCTGGACTTGTTAGAAATGTACATGTTCAAGCTCCACCCCCAGATCTTCTGAGTCAGACACAGAGATGAGGGTGTGGGTGGTGGTGAGGGGTGGGCGCAGCATCTGTGTTTTAGGAAGTTCTCCTCTCTGGGTGCCCACCAAAATTTGAATTACTGCTGTTATTTCACCTTGTCAGAAACTGAGGTACCCCAGTCCTGGGATCTGTCTCTGCACCATGGCCAGATCATCCTAACTTTTCTGTGTCATGAATAACTGCCTTAAGAAAACACCCACCATCCTAAAATCGTAAGGCATAAAGAAACCTTAAATGTTGTCTCATCTGACCCTCCCATTTCACAGATGAGAAAACTAAGGTCGATAGGGTGACATGAAGTCAATAAGATGTAGAGTTATTGGTGACAGAGCTTTTGGTCTACTTAAAACCGACACAGTCTTCCTCCCCCACTGGCCCACATTGCCTCTCCAGTTTTATGTGGACTTCTAGTATTTGGCTGAAATCACATCAGTTAAAATGTCTAGGTTAATTGTCAGGCAACTCTAGAAAAAGACCAACAGGATTTTAATTCTTTAAAATTAATCCAAAATTCTTTCATTTCAAATTGGCTTGAATTTTATAACTGTCTTTGTACATTTAATAGAAAAAAATATCGGTGATGTAAACTGCTGAAAAGAAAATTCACAGAACATGGGGACCAGTCCTGGAACATAGGTTTCATCCCAACATCATGTAGATTAGGCACTTAACAGCGCCTCAGAGGCACACACTGAAATTGCATTTTCTTCCGATTTAGTTAAAAGGAAAAATGTGACAAGAAGTCTGTTTGTTGAATACTTTACAATTTTATACTTGATGTGGTTAGTGATATTTACATAATTTTGTCCGTGTTCAAAGACTGAATCTAATCCACATTCTCTGTAGAGCTTCATCTTTCAATGCATTGTAGCAATACACAGGGAACATTAAGCCAAGAAAACGAAGGGAGAACACACAGCTATTATCTACATACACATATACATGGAGCAGGCATGTCCATGGATAAATTTTTTTTGGTTTTTTTTGTGGGTTTTTTTGAGACAGAGTCTGGCTCTGTTGCCCAGGCTGGAGTGCAGTGGTGTGATCTCAGCGATTCTCCTGCCTCAGCCTCCCGAGTAGGTGGGACTACGGGCGCGCGCACCACTATGCCTGGCTAATTTTTGTGTTTTTTTAGTAAAGACCAGGTTTCGCCATGTTGGTCAGGCTGGTCTAGAACTCCTGACCTTAAGTGATCCGCCTGCCTCACCCTCCCAAAGTGCTGGGATTACAGGCGTTAGCCACCATGCCTAGCCCATTGGATAGAAGTGTTTATTGGTTCCACACACCTACCATGTGCTAGGTATTGTGATGTGGTGTGGGACACATATAGTTCCTATCTTCGAATGATCATGGGACAGTGGGAAAGTCAGACAAGTGCTTCAGTAGACAATTATGGGAGCAGGTGGTGGAGTTAGAAGAGAGTACAGTTGAGGCTGATGGAGCAGAAGGGCATTCTGAAGATCATGAAAGGGACATCAGTGCACACTGGATGGGAGCAGAAACCAGAGAAGGCTGCCTGGAGGAGGTGTCCTGTGAGCTACATTTCAAAGGATGGTAGATATCTAGGTGAAGGGGAGTAGGGAGGAGGTTGTGTAGGGAGAGGGGCCAGTATATGCCAAGGCATTAGTGCTTGTATGTACATTTTCTATCACTGGGCCAGGATTGATCTGTAAATCCCTATATATTTATTTGTGTGTATAAACATTAGCAATTTGGTTTCTTAGAGAACTTTGCATAGCAGTTTTAAAATATACATTTCGAAAAACTCATTTTTCCATTACAAAAGACTCAGATGTTCCCAAGAAAAGTTTCTCAGTTGAGAGGTCACCAGATCTTATGTTACCGAGAAAATGGAAAGATTTCCCCTAACCCCACAAGTCAAACCAGCTTCCTCAATTTGAGACTGCACAAAACCAATTAATTTTTGCCCATTGCGGATTTTCTTAATAATTGCATCTCTGACAAACCAACTCCTGTCCTAAATGGATTTGAGCCACATTTCACTCTGAAAGCTGTGGGTCCATCTGGGAAATGTCTTTGTAGATGAGACAATTTTATAATAAAGTATTTTTGGTATTTCATTTACTAAATCTTCAGGGATATAGGTAAGAGAGCCTCCGTGCTGAACTGACTGCCTAACAGAACAAGGTTAGAGAGAATGAAATTATTTCATGCTGTCTGGCCTGCAACACATGCCTCTGAACGAAGCCATATACAGTCGCGGGTTGCATAACGATGTTCTGGTCAATAACAGATGGCATATACAATGGTGGTCCCATAAGATTATAATACTGCATTTTTACTGTACTTGTCTAGGTTTAAACATATTTAGAGATGCACAAATACTCACCATTGTGTTCCAGTTGCCTCCAGCCTTCAGTACAGGAACATGCTGTGCAAGTTTGTAGCCTAGGAGCAATAGGGTATATCATATAGCCTAGGTGTGTATGTACACTCTATGATGTTCGCATGACAAAATTGCCTAACAACACATTTCTCAAGACATGTCTCCATTGTTAAGTGGCACATGGCTGTATATATAACAATGGTTTCTTTAAAAGCACTCCCAGGAGTGGCCAGGCGCAGAAATAGCTGAATTTGTGAGCAATGATAATGATAGTTAATATAATTATCATATTTTCCAGAGCACCTGCACATCACGTTTGATCTTTACAGTGAGTGGAACAGACATTACGATCTCCATTTGACAGATGAGGAAATTAAACCTTAGAGTTATCAGATTTCAAAGGTGAAGGGACCTTGGAGATCCTTTCATCCAGCTTTCTCATTTTACAAAAAAAAAACTCCCTGAGATCCAGGGAAACTAACTGACCTAGGATCCCACAGGGAGTAAATAAGGGCTGTTGGGCCAGGCCCAGGTCTTCTGATTTCTAGCTTCCTGATTTTGCACTCCATTGCGCTATTCTCAGTCTTCAGTGTGTAAGAGGGAACTTGGTAGGTTATGCATTTGTTCTTAAGGAGAAATTTTGTTGATATCAGTCCTAGGCACTATTTTATAAACGCACACATGTGGAAAAATCCCTTATTTTCCTGCTTTTTTTCTATATATAGATACAGGCAGATACACAGACAGATAGACACACCACATGTGGATGTCACTGGGGAGATGAAGGTGGGATTGAACTTAGCAGAGTCTCAAAGGGGGCTTCAGCTTTATCTGTCAAATATTCTTTTATTAAAAAATTTTGAAGCAAAATGACCATTACAGTAGCATTTATTCATTTTGGATAATGGGCACTGAATTCATAGGTGTTTGTTTTCCTCTTCATATTTCTGTATTTTAAAATTTTCAAAAAAAACCAAATATGGATATTAAAAATAAATTCTCACCTACAATACCATACCCTCATTTTATAAAAATAAAGAATATTTTTAAAGAAATAAAAATGGTTCAGAAGGAAGGAAAGAAAACTATACTATGGGACTCGTTAGTTAAGTTGACATTAATCCTCTGCTTTAAGTCTTTCCTGTGATGACACTAGCAGAATGTGTATCATTCTCTCTGCATTTGCTGCAGGATCAGTTCTCTTTGGCAGGTTTTGAGCCGTTCTATTAAGTCCAGCGTGAAAGGCAGGCCTCTCGTGTCAGTTCTAAACCCACCAGCTGCCCCATTGTGACTGCATAGTCCCCTGGTTCTGAGACTGTGCTCTGCCTGATAAGCGACGTACGGGGCACAGTGGACTGAAAGCCCAGGGATCTGATACCAAACATGTTAGTTAAACTCATGTTTAACTAACCCAAACTCATGTTTAACTGGCCCAAAGGAAGTAGGCCCAGAAACGTGGTTTTTGGAGCTCCCTTTAATGAACGTGTAAACAGAGGATAGAATATTGGCCTTACAGTTTAAAAACCCTCCTTCAAGTCCCAGTCAAGTCCCTTATTCACTGGATGACCTCACACGGTTCATCTGATCTTTCTTGGTCTCAGTCTTCTTACTATAGACTGGAAATGGTCATATTTGACTTAGCTGTCCATATGGCTGTTCTGGAGATGAGACAGCTAATGAAGTGAGAACACTCATTAACACACCAACTGAAAAACACAAAACAAAAGAGAGATGATAGGATTATATTGCTGTTATGAATCATTCCAAGAGGTGTCATGGTGATATGAATCATCATATGGTAATGTCATGGCTAAGGCCCAAACACAGAATAGCAGCATTGACCCAGTAGTCTCGAAATTAGTCACAGAGGCCAAGCTAGTGGAGACCCAGCAGCCCTACTGTTATCAAGAAAGAGCACTATCCAAAAGGTGTGTGGCCTCATCTTCTCCTTGCAAAGAGAAAATTCATCTGGTATATGTTGATAGGCGTGTATCCGACCACAGCCACTCCATCAGCCCTGAGGACAGAGGCAGCCTGCATTCCAGTCCCAGCTCTTCTCTGTCTCGGTGTGTGACTTGGGCGGTTTCACAGAGGACGCCAACTTCATTGGCTTTTGCGGTTTTTTGTTTGTTTGTTTTTTGTTGTTTTCTTTTGGTTTGTTTTGTTTTGTTTTTGTCTGTAGAATGAGTGAGTTAAACTAAATTGTAAGGCCTCACCTCACTCTTAAAGTGTGATCACTAGCTAGAGTTTGAACTTTAGCCCCAATATGACTGTCGTGTTGTCATTGTCACCTTTGTAACCTGACATTCAGGAATGTCATATTCTGACCTAGCTTCTGAAAGCATTATAGCAGAGTTGAGAATTTTTGATCTAGGAAAGATAAATATTAAAAAGAAATTCCCACCAAAATACCATAAATAAGGAATGTTTTAAAGAAAAATGGTTCAGAAGGAAGGAAAACTATAATGTAGTTCTTGTTAGTTAAGTTGACATTAATCCTCTCTTTGCTTTAAGTCTCTCCTGTGTTGACACTAGCAGAATGTGTCATAAAGACATGGAAAGATCATAAATTCTCAACTCTGCTCTAAAGATCTGACCTTCAGCGTTGCATTTATTTGGCCACACCTTTATAGTGTGGTCATACCTAGAAAATATTTTCTTGCCTGGTCATCAGCCCTCTCACCTCGATTACTTTCTATATTTTAGCACAAAAGAAGAAATGGCGCATTCACCACTCAGCCAGTTGCACTGGAAGTGAATTTAAATTCCTGAACTGGTTATCTTGGAAGATATTGTGCTTATTGCAGATGTGGCTGGTGCATGAGTTTAGGCACTACCATGCTCTGGGCTGTGGTTCTTGGCTCCTGCTTCTGAATGGCTGGACATTACCAGGAGAGAGCCTGCTGATACATCTACACACATTCACTCTACTGCACTTCAGCTGTGTCCTTGTTATTCCACAGCCCTTTAAGTCCTGGTTCACCAACCAGATGTTAAGACTCTCTTGGATCCCTCAAATCCCATCCCCATGCCTGCTCCCTCCTCTCTCAGCAGTTGCCCACTCCTTATTTTCTAATCCTCTTTTCTCCCTATGATGATGATAGTGACCCTGTAGCTCCAACTACTGGGTCCTCACAGTCAGCCCACTCCTGCAGAGGAAACTGGAGGGTGACCAGGAACCTTCAAGTCAATGCGGGCCACAGAAAGGAACCGTCTTTAAAAGATGGTTAAATGCCCGTGGTTTACGTAGGTTGGCTTTCTTTAAGCAAATAAAGGAAATGCATTGCTTCATGTCCAGCAAAGTACAGGGTGGATTCAGGAGAAGCTGGCTCAAGGCATTCCTAGGAAGTCATCAAGGAGCTGCCTGTACCTCTGTCTTCAGGCCAGCATCTTCTGAGTTGGCTTTATTCTCAAGCAGGCTGTCATTAAGTGATGGCTTAACAACAATTTAGCAACCATGGCATGACAGAGAATCATGCCTGATAGCTCTAACAAAGTATCAGAGAGTGTTCCCCCATGAGCCAATCACTGTTGCCAGAGGGATGTGGTTCTTGGACTGGCCAGGTCTGAGACACATTGCATGGGCCCCTATTTGTGCAGAATTGGCCCCTGACTACATTCCCAGAGGGTCTTTGGATGTTTGGTCAGATGGTCTGTACTCTGGGGGGATCAATTCATACCAGCAAGGTCCAGTCAGCCCCTACACCTACCACCGCCTCTCTAGTGGAAGCCACTTTTGCATCTAATTGTCTTGGGAATTGTGTTGGTTTTCTATTGCTGCTGTAACAAATTGCCACAAATTTAATGGCTTATAATAACATACATGTATTATCTTACAGTTCTGGAGGCCAGAAGTCCAAAACCAGCCTCACTGGACTACGGTCAAGGTGTTAGTTCCTTCTGGAGGCTCTAAGGGACAATCTGTTTCCTGGTCTTTTCTAGTTTCTAAGAGGCTTCCTGCATTTCTTTGGCTCATGGCCCCTTCGTCCATCTTCAAAGCCAGCAGCAAAGCATCTTCTCTCCTCTCTGACTTCTGTTTCCATCCTTATATCTTCTCGCTGACTCTGATCCTCCTGCTTCCGTCTTAGAAGGACTCTTGTGATTACATTGGGCATACCAAATTAAATTCAGAAATTCAGATAATCAAGATCTTTAATTCAATCATGTCTGCAAAGTCCCCTTTACCATGTAAGATAACATATTCACAGCCTCTGTGGGTTAGAATGTGGACATTTTTATTATTCAGCCTACTGCAGGGATTATCCACTCAATTTAAAAACCTGAACTTAGACAGAGAAAAAGTGTACTGAAGCTCCTGCATTGGAGTGGGAAATTGTAGATAGTGACCTAGGAAGGTGACTTTGTACCTGCTTGTAGGTTTAGTTTTTTACAACAGCAAAATTTATTTGCTTCTTGGGTGTATTTAGATTGTCCTTTTTGAGCTGTTTGTGGGTTTTTCTCCACAGAATTGGGTACTCATAAAAGAGGTGTCCATATTGCCTCAAAGCCACCAGATTCTGATGAGCCATACCCATTATCTTCCTTCTTCATTTTGTTCACGGCAATTACTTTGTGCCCATAAAGTGGGAGGCAGTGTGCTGAGGAAATACAAGATTCTCCAAGACATACTCCTTTCTCTTGTGGAACTTATGTCTAGTGGAGTAGAAAGGCACGCACACAATTATTTTTAACCCAAGGCACAGGATGTGCTGAGTGATATAAAAGTGACAAACTAAGGAGTGGGAAGACAGCAGGAGACATCAGTTCCAGCTTCCAGGGGTGTCAGATCATGCACCCCAATTTTTGGTTCAGAAATATGATCACTACTATATGCACCTCAATTTCAGGTTATTAACTATTGCAGGCTAAGAATTTTAGGGCTTTAAAAATAGTATGATGTGTTTTTTCTTCTTTGTCTAGGGTGTTTGGATGAAAACAGGTGCTCAGCTCTGACGATTCATGTGAAATCACTTCTACTCAAGGTTGACTAAAGTTGGGAATGATGAAAATTTCCTAGTCAAAGCAAAAATTAAGAAGAAAACCTGGTTAGTTTTCTTATTTTTTGAGGAATCTGAATAGGTTAACGTCTGTAACCTGGGCCATACTCTGAAAAGGACAGGTTTCCCATGGCTGACCTGCAAATACCCAGCATGGCTGGCTTTCCTAGTTGGAAAGCCCTTCCTCACGTGTCCTTTCAGTGGCAAAGGGGAATCTCTACCAAGAGCTCCCTCCTGCCCAGAATGCAATTTTAGAAAATAGAGCTGACTTCTCTGGGAAAAACAAAACCAACCTTGTCTTACTCTGGTCATGGAAACCAAGTTGGCACCTCATTATCGCCTTGTTAGCAAGAACAGGCTGCATGATGGACAAACCTGGGAGGAAGAGTTGGCCCTGTGTGGCCACGGTTTTGAGTTAAGCTTAATTGCTTTTCTAAAGCTCAGCTACTTAATACTACACAAGTCAAAATCTATCATCAGACTCTTGACCATCCATTCTCCTCTTCCTTCCGTATTCTTGCCTACATAGACATTGGTCGCTCCCCATTCTGCTGCTGTTGAATTTGTGCTGGGTCACCCAGGGACCCCCAAGGCTTGTTTGCAACCAGCCCGGCTCCCCAAAGGAGAACAGGGCTGTAACTACCTTTAACTTTCAGTGCCCTCTTCCCCCATATTTTAAAATGCAGCCAGCCTGTTCTGCCCTTGGAGCATAGCAGGGCTGCTGGCTGGGGAAGGTGGTGTCTTTTTAACAACTTATAGGCAATTTTTGATTTTTCATGCAAATGGGAAAGAATAACAAAGGCATTTTATCTGGCTCTCAAATGTGCTTTGTACTTACATTTAAATGTGGGTGTGCCTGATGTTCTGGGAACTCCCTTCCAACAAGACAGTGTGACAACCCATGTCACTTGCCATGTCTCCCTTTTCCTCCTCAGCTGAGCTAGCTCCCAGCCTCTCTCGTTTTTGTTCCATTATCATTGGATTTTTACTGTACAGAACCTGTGACAGTGGAGACTAAGGTGTCCCAGTTGTGCAGTGTCTACCCTGTACTGCCTAAGCATGCTTATTGTACAGCACGCATTGTTTATGGCAACCCCAATTTCCAGTTTTCCAGTCCCCTTCTTCCCATTCAAATGTCCCAGAATTCCAGTTCATCAACATCCTGAACATATTTCCTGATGACACCCACTTTTCAGATGGGAATTTAAAACCTGGAAAATGTGGTCTTAACCAAAGATTCCCTCCCTGCCTGTGGTAACCACATATCCCAGACGTTCTGGGAAAGTCTTTCCAGTTTCCAGACCATGCACACTGATTTTTGGTCCAGAAACCACTATAACCAACCAATATAGGTCACATGAAAGACACATGTCAGACGGACACCCTTTCTGCAGTAAGATTCAGTGAGAGTCTGCTATTGCCCCCTACCTCAAATTCAGATTTTTTTACTTGTAATTTTTTGGTTATTCCTTATGCTAGTTAGGTTTGAGAGCTCAGTTGAAGGGAACTGTGATATTGTGACATTTGGTCTTCCTCAGGTTTCCTAGCATAAAACTCCAAAAGTCTTTGGAATCGGATAAATATCTTTTTGTATGCTAATAAGCTGACAAATGTCTGGCAGCCCCTTAGGTATCTTTAGGATGGGGTCTGGTTACTGGAAAGACCACAGCAGGATGGAAGGGTTGGGACTTTCAGCCCCACCCCTAACCTCAGGGAAGGAGAATGGGGCTGAAAGTAGAGTTGATCACCAATGGCCAATGATTTAATCAATCATGCCTGTGCAATGAAACCTCTGTAAAAACCCAGAAAGGACTGGGACATGTGGAGGTTCCTGGAGAGGGGGGTGCCCGAGAGGATGTGGGAGCTCTGTACCCCTTCCCAAACACTTTGCCCCACGCACCTCTTCCATCTGGTGTTCCTTGGCATCCTTTGTCATATATCCTTTCTAATAAACCAGTAAAACTAAGCATCTCCCTCAGTTCTGGGAGCCTCTCTAGCAAATTAGTCTAATTCTGATTTACAGCCAGTTGGTCAGAAGCATGAGTAAAACAACCTGGGGCTTGTGATTGACATCCAAAGTGGAGGGGCAGTCTTGTGGGGCTGAGCCATCAACCTGTGGGATCTGATGCTTTCCCCAGGTAGTGTCGGAACTGAATTGGCAGACACCCAGCTGGTGTCCACTGCAGAACTGGTTGCTTGCTTGGTGTGTGGAGAAAACCTCCCACACATCTAGTGTCAGAAGTGGTTCGTGTTGTGAGAGTATAGGAGATGCTGAATTTGTTTGTGCCTATATTCGGACAGGAAGACAATTCATGTTACTTTTGGATGTGAAATGAGGACAAGGATGAAAATGTGTTTGGCACAAATGTAAACATGATTCACTCTGTAGGCAATTGTTAAGCCTGCCTTTTTCACTTAACGTTAGAGCATATAGATTTTCTCATGTCATTAAAGTGGTTTTGTTTTTGTTTTTTTGTAACAGAGACTTTGGCAAATTCAAGATAATGTTTACCATTGGCAATCATGGGGAAGGGTGAGGTGGGGGGAGCACGTAACCAAGGGAGATTTATCGTATTGGAACGCTCTCTGTCTTAAGCTTGGTGCTGTGTACTCTATGTAATAAAGTAGAAATTTGAACACCAGTAGTAATGGTTACTTAATATTTTATTATGTTGGTGTATCATAATTTCCTCAGTTCAAATCCCATCTCCCTATTGTTGGATATTTGTAATTTTCAACTTTGGACTCTTAAATAGTATAGTATTAAGCATCTTTGGGTATCAAATTTGGTCTGCATTTGAGCTCATTTTCTCAGTTTTGATTTATATAATTGAATTCCAGGGTCAAAGAATATGGCTATAATAAATGCATTTTGTTAGACTATCTTTTAACAAAGCTGTATGCATTGATTATCATTGACATTGTGCCTATTCTACTCTCTCTCCAACACGGAGTGCCATTTTAAAAAATTGCTATTTTGCTAGGCAAATATTTGTTTTGAATGGTTTTAGTTTATGTTTCTACTTACTAGTGAGATTGAACGTTCTGTCATATAATTTTTCCATTGGAGTTTTTTTTTTTTTAATGTGTATGTGTGAGCACAGGTTTTTGCAGATTCACTTGTATGTGGGACCAGTGTGGGAAGGTCTTGTTTATGTGGGAGGGGGGACCACAGATAACAAAGAACAGCCCCTTGCCCCCCTCATTGAAAACCAGCTGTGCATCTAGACCTCTGTCTTCCCGCAGTGCCGCCAAGCTCCTGGACAAGAACCCGTTCTCGGTCAGTAACCCGAACCCTCTGCTTCCTTCACCTGCCAGTCTCCAACTGGCTCAACTGCAGGCCCAGCTCACCCTCCACCGGCTGAAGCTGGCACAGACAGCTGTCACCAACAACACTGCAGCCGCCACAGTCCTGAACCAAGTCCTCTCCAAAGTGGCCATGTCCCAGCCTCTCTTCAATCAACTGAGGCATCCGTCTGTGATCACTGGCCCCCACGGCCATGCTGGGGTTCCCCAACATGCTGCAGCCATACCCAGTACCCGGTTTCCCTCTAATGCAATTGCCTTTTCACCCCCCAGCCAGACACGAGGCCCCGGACCCTCCATGAACCTTCCCAACCAGCCACCCAGTGCCATGGTGATGCATCCTTTCACTGGGGTAATGCCTCAGACCCCTGGCCAGCCAGCAGTCATCTTGGGCATTGGCAAGACTGGGCCTGCTCCAGCTACAGCAGGATTCTATGAGTATGGCAAAGCCAGCTCTGGCCAGACATATGGCCCTGAAACAGATGGTCAGCCTGGCTTCCTGCCTGCCTCGGCCTCAACCTCGGGCAGTGTGACCTATGAAGGGCACTACAGCCACACAGGGCAGGATGGTCAAGCTGCCTTTTCCAAAGATTTTTACGGACCCAACTCCCAAGGTTCACATGTGGCCAGCGGATTTCCAGCTGAGCAGGCTGGGGGCCTGAAAAGTGAGGTCGGGCCACTGCTGCAGGGCACAAACAGCCAATGGGAGAGCCCCCATGGATTCTCGGGCCAAAGCAAGCCTGATCTCACAGCAGGTCCCATGTGGCCTCCACCCCACAACCAGCCCTATGAGCTGTACGACCCTGAGGAACCAACCTCAGACAGGACACCTCCTTCCTTCGGGGGTCGGCTTAACAACAGCAAACAGGGTTTTATCGGTGCTGGGCGGAGGGCCAAGGAGGAACAGGCGTTGCTATCTGTGCGGCCCCTGCAGGCTCATGAGCTGAACGACTTTCACGGTGTGGCCCCCCTCCACTTGCCGCATATCTGTAGCATCTGTGACAAGAAGGTGTTTGATTTGAAGGTGAGTTGTCCAAGACAGGCTGGGAGCCACAGCTAGAAGCCTGGGCAGGCCTTTCCCCACGACCCAACTCACGCTGCCAATGGGCAAGGAACTGTTGCATTGGGGTAACAGAATTTTGCCATCAGTATTCTTGACTAAAATCATAGGTATTAGGACCCATAGGAATTTCAGAAATGTATCAGGACCAGTCCCTTGCTTGAAGGTGAGTCAGAAATTCTTACACACTTTTTCTAGATGAGAAAGCTGAGGCTGAGTAGGGGAGCAAAGGACCCCACCTGGGTTGCAGAGAAGGGGCTCAGGAGTTTCCTGCCTTCTCGTGGAGGGCTTCTCCCCTGTGGTATGCCTAGAATCTACTGCCCCTTGAGTACCCATATTGTAGTGAGTTAGAAAAGAAAAAAAGCAGAATTTTGGATCAGGGGAAACAGATTAATTCCTCCTTGGAACCTAGACAAATTGTTATAGAGAGCCTCAGCTTCCCCATCAGCAAAATGGAGGTAGAGTCTCATGACACCTTCCCGGTGGTTGGGAAATGCTTTGAGTTGCTGCAAACAGAGGTATATGATAGTATAATTTCCCCCCAAAAAATGTATTGCAGATGCAGTGAAATATTTTGAAGCAATAACAATTATAACAAATACCATATATTAAACCCTTTCTGTGTGCCAGCAGTAACTCTTATGAGGTAGATATTATTATGATTTTCATTTTACAGATGAGAAAACTGAGGCCCAGAGAGATGAGATGACTTTCTCAGCCCCTTCCCCCCGCCACCTCCCCAGCTTGAAAGTGGCAGAGTGGAGATTCAAATGTGGGCCTGACCCTTTCAGGGCCTGCACCATTTAAACACTGGGCTGTCCTGCCTCCCATCTCTCATCCTGTCCAAAAGCATAATAATGTCCTTGCAGAGTGTGAGTCACACTGCAGCATGTCATTCACCTATGTTTGGGTCACAGCATCCAAGTGCATCCCTGTGACCCAGATAGGACATGCCCTCTGACCTCTAGTCTTGGGAGGGGACTAGCTGACATGGGGAGGTGCTCAAGGATTTTGTCTCTCATGAACCTTTTCTAAGGCTTTGTAAGTCACTGTGAGTCTACCTGCCAGATTCTCCCAACTGGATATGAAATAGGTGGGGTCTTCCTGGGGGAAAGGAGAAGGGGTGGGAGGTGGGAGGTAGGTGGTGGGTGCAAGGGTCCATTGAGAGGGGTAGAGGGAATCCAATTTGTGAGTCTGGGCTCCTGTTCAAGATGGGCATGAGATGTATGGATGAGGAGCTGATGGAGCGAAGGCTGGATGGGGAGGCAGGAACAGCGGGAGGAGCCTGGGAGGAAGAGAGGAAGGGTGGAGGGATGTGTCTGCAGGGGTGGTCCAGCCTCTGGGCGCTCTGTGCTCCCTGCCTGACCAGTGTCTCTGTGCTCATCCTTTGCCTTCCCATGGACTCAGTTCTACTTGGGTCACTTTTCTTTCCTTCTGACCTAGGACTGGGAGCTGCATGTGAAAGGGAAGCTGCACGCTCAGAAATGCCTGGTCTTCTCTGAAAAGTAAGTGCTGTTCAGGAGGACAGGCCCATGCATAGGCTCAACACATATTCAGTGAGCATTTACTGTGTATCACACGCTGTTTTGAGTCCTGGGGCAATAGCAGAGACCAGAACAGGCAAAGTTCCTGCCCTCAAGGAGCTTGTGCTTCACAGGGGCCAGAGAGATGATAAACAAAATGAACAAGAAAATTACAGCATCCCTGGTGGTAAATGCTAGGCAGAAAACACCAGGCAGAGGCCAGAAGTGCGTGTGTGCGTGGGCGTGTGCCTCCCTTTTCTGGCTTTCATTTTTTTCATTGTAGTCAAGTTCACATAGGACTTACTATTTAAAATACTTTGAAAATACTTTGAAGTATACAATTCAGTGGCATTTAGCACATTCATGACATTGTGCAAATGTTACCACTCTCTAGTTCCGGAATATTTTCATTACTCCAAAAGGAAACCTCATAGTCATTAAGTAATCACTCCCTATTCCCCCTAAGCCAGCCCCTGGCAACCACCAATCTGCCTTCTGTCTCTATGGATTTGCCTGTTCTGTACATTTCTGTAAAATGGAATCATATGATATGTGGCCTTTGGTGACTGGCTTTTTCTTTTTTACTTAGCATAACATTTTCAAGGTACATCCATCCATGTTGTAATATGTACAATCTTTCTATGACTGAACAATATTCTATTACATGTATATATCACATTCTTGTTTATCCATTCATCTTTTGATGGACATTTGGATTGTTTCCACCTTTTGACTATTGTGAATAGGGCTGCTAGGAACGTTTGGGGACAGTTTTTGTTTGAACACCTGTTTTCAACTATTTGGGGGTCTGCACCTACGAGTGGAATTTCTGGGTCACATGCTAATTCTTTGTTTAGCTTATTAAGGAGCCGGTTTCCCTTTCTCGCCCTCTCCAGTGCTGGCATCCGGTGTATACTTGGTTCAGCAGAGGGAACATTGTGTGCTTCTCCCAACAGCACAGCTGTTTATAACCCTGCTGGGAATGAAGGTGAGCAAGGCCCTACAGGTCAGCAGCTTGAAGCGGACGTGGGCTACCCACAGGCACATTATGTCCTGTCTTTAATAACCAGGACTTCCCTGATGTCCCCTTCTCATGGATGTAGAAAGCAAACAGATCCCAAGACACTAAAATGCATTGGGCCTGCTGTCTGGGCCCATCAGTATTCTCTGAGATACTTGAGACGTAAAGCTTTGCTGATTATCAGCATGTCCAGAGGTACAATCATGCCAATCACTAATAATATGTGAAGGGGAAAGGTTCAGTTTTCTATGCCTGCTTGTGTCCTAATAATGACTTTTGATGTTACATTCTGGGTTTTCACTGACTTTGTGTAATTCATCATTTAGATTATGCCTCAAATCTTGGAACATCATACGTGCCCATTCCAGCAAGGTCATTCGCTCAGTCAAGCCCCACATTTCCTTTGGCTTCTGTGGGGACAACTGTGAGTACGGAAACATTTTCTCCAGAAATTAATGAAAATGATTATTAGTTTATTTATTTGTTTGTTTATTTGAGACAGCCAGGCTGGAATGCAATGGTGCAATCATATCTCACTGCAGCCTTGAACTCCTGGCCCCAAGTGATCTTCCTGCCTCGGTCAACCAAAGTGCTGGAATTACAGGTGGCCAAAGTGCTAGGATTACAGATGTGAGCCACCATGCCCTGCCTCAAATACCTCTCTGTGTGCCAGTCACCCTGAAATGCTTGTTGCTTTCCCCAGCACTGTGTTCTTCATGCTCAGTATGCACCTGACATGCCACAGGCTGGGAGGATGTTAACACTTTTTTTTAGTGGAGAGTTGGCTGGCTTTTGAGGTCTAGACCCATTTATACCTGGTACCCTTCAATTTTCCACTCTGGGAATTACACTTCTCTAGTTTCCAAGATGACATGACCAGAAGTGAGGTGAGCATGTGACTCAGGCAGCCAAGGAGATCATCACACTTTCTGGCCATAGATTGGTTCATGATTGGTGTATGCCTGTAGTCCCAGCTACTTGGGAGGCTGAGGCAAGAGAATCACTTGAACGCGGGAGGCAAAGGTTGCAGTAAGCCGAGATCGCACCACTGCACTCCAGCCCAGGTGACAGAGCGGGACTCCGTCTCAAAACAAACAAACAAAAAAACCATTTTCTCCATTGTCATTGTTGTCGTCAAGCGTTTGTACTATCACCTGCTATGTCTGGGCCTAGAGGTGCTGATCTGGCTTTGTGTCATTCAGAAAAACAACCCCAGACAGAAGTGAAGAGCTGTTTAATCCAGTTCATCTAGTATTGAAACACATGACTTAAGAAGCAGACATAAATCCTTAAAATTCAAGGCATTCCTGGACTTTCTAGCATTCAGTGCTGGCTTAGAAAAAAAAAAGTTTGAGCTTTTTATGTTTTTTTAAGACTATTTAATGTTTTATGGAAGTGGATTATTTCCTATGAGAGGGTAATTTTGAAGCTTGAACCAGAAAGTGTGTGAAAGTAAGGACTATGCACCAGTAGCGTTTGTTGGCCCCTTGAGGAACTGGTTTGTGCTGTATAATGTTTTTGTTTGTTTTTAGTTTTGCTGTCTCTGCAACATACATTTTCGTCCTCCAAAGCTCCTAAGCTTCATCTCTCCTTTTTCACCAACGGTGACAGCTCCTCTTCTCTCTGGGGTTTCAGTTGTTTTGTGCCACCACCCTACACCCCCATCTGACCTCTTCTTCTCCCCTGGGCAGGAGAAAGGGGAGTGGGAGGAAAACTGACTGTAAAACAAATGCATTTGTCTGAACCCTGCTGGAGGGCACCTCTTTGTGTGCCTTAGCCTGTGCCTGTGCTTTTGTGGTGTGAGTTGCTGCAGCCTCTTTCTCTCTTCTCCTGCGAGTGAACACAAGCTCACAAGAGCATGTCTCCACGTGCTGTCCCCTCTACGTGTTGGCATGCAAAGCATCAGGCCAGTAAGCTGTGAAGTGCAGCTCTCAGGCTCTGGGGAGTGAGTAAGCGGAAAAGCGAGGCGGTTCGTGATGAGACGTGAGGCCTGCCTGAGCCCAGGCTTCTGTTTATTTGTGTGTGTTGATCTGTGATGTTGAATAGGAGAAGCGCTTCGAGAGAGCCCCTGTCTGGAAGCCCACATTTTGGTGAAAGAGAATTTTGTGGTTTCCCTCTCTGCACTCTGCTCGCTCAGAGCCATGCCCAGGTCAATGGCAGCTTCGGGTCAGTCCCAGGAGACTGCAATGGCTAGATTCAGTGAGGCCTGTCCTCTGAGGTCAGATTCCTGGTAACATGACCTTGTGTCCTGATGGGGGTGTGGGCCATGGAGGCACCTCTGTGCTCACAACCCTGCCCTGAGACCCCACTCCAGGCACTGAAGGGGAGGGACTGTGACCACGATGGGGGAGGCTGGATTGAGTGTCAGGTGGGCAGGGGCCAGGGCTTGTAAACTGACTCCAACCTGGGGTCTGGGTACGGGGAAGAGATGGCATTAACTGAGCCCCTCCATAAAAGGGGGTGGATGGGGAGAGGAGAGACACAGGCAGGACATTCTGCAGTCTGTCCCAGGCCTCTTCCCCACCCTCCAGTGCTGCCCATTGAGCCAGAGACCCTTTCCTATGGACTTGGCTCTAGGGACCTAAGTTCAAGTCCTACTTTGGGAGCCACTTGCTGTGTGTCTCCAGGCAAGTCACTTTACTTCTCTGAGGCTCTGTTTCCTTAAGTGGGAACAATAATGCCTTTGGAAGATAAAGTAAACAACTGGATTTCCATCCAGCTTGTGTAATTTATTGTTTTGATTATTCCTCAAATCTCAGAACATCCCATGCAGCTCTGCAGCCCAGGCTTCTGGTTCAGTGGCCAGCGCCAGACAGTGGGAGCAAGGCTTAGGATAGATCCAGTATTGTCCTGCCCTTGTGAGGATCAGATGAGATAATATCAGGGACAATGATTTGGGAACCGTCAAGTACATATGAAGTAACCATGGCTGTTCTTGAGTAATGAGCGCTTTTAACCCATTTTGGCTGTGAAGAGTGGGGGGGATACCCATGCTGTCTAAGGCTGGCTCTGTCTGCTGGCCATAGGATTTTGTCCGAGTCTTGGTATCAGTGTTCCCCTTACACAAATCTGTCTAGTAATACCCAGGGTCACACTTGCTCCACCTTAGAGATGTTTTGAGGTTCCCATGGATGTACTTTTAAATTACGTACCAGTGGGCAAGCACAAGCTATCTGATGATTTGTGTGTTGATTCTAATTAATTCCTCGAAGCTCTGAGTGCCACTTCCTCCGAACACCTAGAGATGGGGAGTTTATCTGGCTTGAGCCTGGTGAGAAGCAACACAGGAAACATTTTGCTAGGAGCTAGGAGGGGACAGAGACCTAGGGGACAGCTCTCTGTGAGGAGCTAGGAGGGGACAGAGAGCTAACATTTTGGGAGCTAGGAGGGGACAGAGAGCCCCAGTCATTGTAGGATGATAATAAAAACAACAGCCAACATTTATATAGTACTCAATATGTTCTTAGCATGTTTGTTTTGTATTAGCTCATTTAGTCCTCTAGACAACCCCATGAGGTGGATACTATTATTATCCTTATTGTACAGTTGGGAAACTGAGGCCTAGAGAAGCTTAGTACCTTATATGAGGCCACATAGCTGGTAAATGGAGGTGGTGGGATTTGAACCTAGGCAGCCTGGCTCTGGAAGCCTCATTTGTAACCACTAAGCCCTGCAGCCTCTCTGCGAGGATCCGAGGGGTCTCTTCCTTGCTGTGATCCTTCTCTTTAGTAAGCCCCTCTCACCTCCCCCTCTCCCTACCCCACAAGCCGCTTGGGAGGTTCCGAGGCTGCGTTGCAGGTGACAGGGACTTCTCTGGCCTTGGCCACTCATGGAGCGAGATGAAGAGGCCAGCCACACCTGATATCCACATTCTTCTGCACCCTGACAGCATCTGCCAAGATGAACTCAGATGTTTGGAGGCTTTTTCTACAGACCCAGTGGAAGGGGAGAGTCAGCATTTGTCTGGTTTTATCATTATAACTTCTGTGACATCTTGCTGGTGACATGAGCCTCCCCAAGCCTATCTGAGGGACAAGGACAAAGCCTGCCCCAGCCAACCCCTACATTGTCAGTGGCTTGGTGTTCATTCACATCCTTCTGTCAGACGCTGGTCCCCCGGTTTGCCATTGCCAGCATATGGAATTGAATGCAGGTGTATCTGTCTTGAGGAAAACCTGAAATGCAAGAACACTGACATTTGAAGACAAGCTGAGAAATGGAGAAATGATTAATCCACTCTTGAAAAATACTTTGCAAGTCTCCTTTAAGTAGCAGAAGAGTCCCTCAGAGAAACTATTGATTTTCTTTCTGCCTACAAACACTGACCTCCAAAGATATCACCCCAAAGATAAGGGGTGATTACTCTGTTGCCAAAGGATATTTTTCCAGGTTCCAATGAATGCCCAGTGAGTTGTTTTTGCATATACATTTCTAATGTTTTTCTGCTTACAAAACTTATGCTTATTGTGAAAATGCAAACAGAAAAGAAATACTGAGGGGAATGAAATTCCCTGGTTATCTCCCTTTCAGCCCTCACAGAGATCCCATTTTCCTCCACAAGTGAGGTCTGGTCCCGCGCCAGCACTTTGTATGTCTGATTCCATTTACATGCATCTTTTCAGAAACACTTTTTTTTGAGTAAAACCAGGAACAGCCAGGATCCTGCCACTGTCTGATCATATCACTAATGTCTGTGGAGCGAAGAGCAGTTACTGCCTCTAAAGCTCCCGGTTTTTAAGCAAGAGAAGACCAAAGTGACACGGAGCTCTGGAAATGAGCCTTCAGATTATATCCGAACTGCCACAAAATCTAAAAGGACCGCAAAGACCATCTGCCACTGCCACCAAGCCCTTCTGGGGACAGACTTGGCTGCATTTAAACTTCTCCCACCTGTGTTGGAGTCTGAGTGTTTCGTTACCTTGTTTGTTTATTTATTTTTGTTTAGGTTTTTTTTTCTCATTTTCTTTTCTTTTCCTTTTTATTGTTTATTTATTTATTTATTGAGACAGGGTCTCGCTGTGTCACCCAGGCTGGAGTGCAGTGGCGTGATCATGGCTTACTGTAATCTCCACCTCCTGGGCTCAAGCGATCCTCCTACCTTAGCCTCCAAGTAACTGGGACTACAGGCATGTGCCACCAGACTCAGCTAATTTTTGGAGAGACAGGGTGTCGCCATGTTGCCCAGGCTCGCGTGTTTATATTTGACAGAGACGGGACACTGCACTGACAGTTGTATGCTGTGTTTGCTGTTGGTAGGGTGATTTGTGTCTGTCCTCAGCCCCTCCCATCCCACTCTAGGGTCCCCAGAGATAGGTGTTCACTTTCACTTAAGCTCCTGCCATTTGAGGCCAGGCACTTTCTCCTTGGCTGCCTGAGTCATCATAAACAGAGTAATCAGGTTTCTGGAAGGGGCCTTGGGGCTTTCTCAGCCTGTTAGTAGTTTTCGTGTACCTGCCCGAGGTGCACTTTCTCTGTGTCTGTCCCTGTAAAGCCACCTTGCAGTTTTCACAACCATCTTGGAGTTTATTTAGTGCCAGTGTCACAGATGGGCCACCCTGACCTGGGATGATACACATCGTTTTTATTATTTATTTCTCGCCAAGACCCTGCACATTGGGGAACTTGTATAAATAAGGAAATGGAGGCCCAGGAAAATAGAAATGTCTGTGGAAGGCCAGAGGTATAAGTCACAGGCTGCAACTCTGATTACTGGCTGTTTCTGGAACACCGTCTGTCTGCCCTGGCCCTCTGAATGCATGGCTTAGAGTGCTCTGGTCTCCTGACTTCTTTGAGCATGAGGACTAGTAATTGATGTGGCATATACTACCAGCCGCCTCCCCACCATTCCAGCTCTGTCATTGCTCCTGTCCCTCCAGCAGGGGCCACCTTGTGCTTTTTCAAAGAGAGCAAAGAGGAGGAGACAGGAGACCTGGGTAGGTTTTGTTTTGGAATTTGTTCTTTTTACAAATCCTACTTTTTCTTGTTGGAAAAGCAGTGTGAACATTGTGTAAACAATCTTAGCAGTAACAGAAATATAAAAGAAAAGTCAACTTTGCAGAGAAAACAGAAGTTAAATGCTTTTGTTATAAGTATATATCTCTCTAGCTAGTGTATGTGTACATGTTTCATTAGTAAAAGTAATTTTTTGGGCACAAACCAGATAACGTCATACAATCTGTTACACAATTTGTTTTTTTCACTTAACATAAGCTTTCAATATATATTTAAATCGATTTCTAGACATCTTTCCACATCAGAATGTAAATAGTTCCTATCTTATTTTGTAACTTCATTTTTGTATTTACCTTAATTTATCAAGTCTGCGATTGATAGGTTTTTTTCAGTGACACCTGAGTTTTAATCACAAATCTGCCACTGTTTAATTGGCCACAGATTAAGATCCTTAACTTCTCTGAGGCTTCAGTGTCCTCATATACAGCGTGGACCAGATGACCTCCCAATTTTAACGTTTTGTGACTCTACAGTTTCCAGGGATGTTGAAGCTGCTAAACAGGTGAATCGTCCAAGATCCGTAGGCAATCCTATGGATTTACCAGTAAAAGTAAATTCACTCTGAGTCAGAGCTAATATGCTCTATAAAATATTTGAAAGCATCAATAAAGACAACTGTGTCCACCCTCCAAGTTAAGCCAAGATCCATAGCTACGGAATTTGCAACCATTTGCTATCTGCATGATAGGTTCAAAATCAACATCTTGCTGTCTGCATAACAGGTTATAAATCAACATCATGAGAGATAAATATTTGCCATATCTGCTCTTAGGCATGTTTAGAACAAAACCAGCAGAGGCCCACAGACTCTGTGCCAGATAACATTAGATCACATCTGAGACAGATCAGGCTGGAGCACAGAAATCGTTCACTGAAGATGGAATCTACACTTTGCAGCTCTAGGAGGCAGTTTGAGAGACCTCTCTCACCCTGCAGGCCTGTTGCCCTAAGCCATATTGTTACTGCAACTCTAAGTTATTTGAACTTGGGCCTCTTATTTGAACTCATCTGTGAAGCCTATTTCTACCTGCACCAAGGGGCAATGAAAGGTCTTAGAATCTTCGTATACAAGTCTGTTTGCTTCTTTTGCATTTCTCCCCAGCTACAAAAGAGTTGAGGGTCAGTTGAGAGGTCTGGGACCCAGCCATATGAACAATCAGGGGCACCATCTGGTTTTAAAGGTGCAGCCCCCGCATGTGAAAATGCACAGCCCAGGCCCCTGATCCCATGTGGGGGCACTCAAGGTCAGTGCTGGCTTGCAGGCAGGCTAAAGCCTCCCTGAGGCTGAAAAAGGATGATTGTCCCTTTAGCTTGGTAATTCAGGCTTTAGTCACACCCCTGCAACTTAGCTCTCTTAGAGATGTGACCTCTGCTAGGAAGTTTTCAGTGCACCTGTCTTATGTGTGGCTCCTTGGCACTCAGCAGACAGAGCCCATCAACACCTTGACCTGCCCTTCTCCCCTACAGTATGTCTTTTAAAATTTATTTTTGGTAACTTTTAATATATTTCAGACTTACAGAAAAGTTACCAAAAAGGTATAAGGAACTCCCATATAACTTTTGTCCAGATTAATTTCACTACTCCTTTATATTTTGCCCCATTTGCTTTGTCATTTTCTCTGCATCTTCCTCTATCTGTCCATCCATCTATCTATCCATCTATCTATCTATCTATCCATCATTTGATCAGCTGTGCATTTTCCCCTAAATCATTATTTTTAGAGTAGGTTGGTAACATTGTACCTCTTCACTTCTTTTTCAGCATGAATTTCCTAAGAATACAGACTTTCTCTTACATAATCACAACAATATTTTTTCCCAATGCAGAATCATTGTAACACATCCTTTAACTGTTGGGTGGAGGAAGGAGATAAACATTACTTACAGGAGCCTGCATAATGCCAGGCATTGCACCAAAGCACCGTACATTCATGGTGGCATTTCATCTTCTCAGCAGTCCTGTGGAATCAATTTTTATTACCCCTGTTTTACAGACAAGCCAACTTGGGCTTGGAGAAATTCAGTAACTGGCCCACAGTTAGTCACAGGGGGAGCAGACACAGACTCAGGTCTGTCTGATTCTCCCACTGCCCTGACCCTGGTGCCTGGTGACTATAAAACACACACTTGACATGAGTCTGTTCTCAGAGAGGCCCCAGGCCCAGGTGTCTGTAGTTCATTTGTGTATCCTCTCAACTCTTTCTAGCCACCGTGGCAGCAGAATTATTCATGGAGCTGCAGGATTCATAAACAAGGTGCTCACTGCTTGGAGCTTATCTTTAGTCCTATAAAGATGAGACTACCACCAACACAGACAAACATGTCTGAAAGATGAACATGCTTGGGAATGGATGCATGGTTAAACAGCCAATTACACAGAGAGAGAGGACAAACATTACATTCATTGGAACAGGGAGTGGGAAAGACATGGGTTTCCTGTTTATACTGAGCACAGTTGGAGAAAGCTATCATTATCCTGGTTCTTGGGGTTTAGCTTGTTAAGGCATCTGGGAGGAGTGGAATTTTAGAACTTAGAGCCACATAAGCATATATATTTTTTACATCCGGAAAGGACTTTAGACCTATAGGTCACCTCCCTCGTTCCAGACGTGGGGAAACTAAGGCTCAGAAAAGGAAACTAGTTTGTCTCTGTCATGCACCTAATCAGCGGCTGAGCTGGGGATTGAACCCAGGCCCTCTGTCTTCTAGGAGGATGCTCTTTCCACTGGAAAGTCCCAAGCTTTTTATAGCTCAAGTCCCCTTTCATTATTTACTTCCACCCCAAGCAGCCACTGTCCCGCATTTTCGTATTTGGAAAGATTTTATCTGCCAAAGTACTTGTATTAATGAGTAACTAACTGGTGACCCATTTTTATTAATCAAAGACAGAGACACACCAATTAGACTTTCTGATTAGCCTAAGAGCTAACCAGTGTTAAAAGACAAATTGTAAATGAATTAAATTTAGCAGAGTTTAATTTAATTGGGCAGCCCTCAGAACCGGAAGAGGTTCAGAGAGCTCCGCTGCACCACGTGGGCAGGCAGCATTTATGGGCAGAAAACTGAAGCGAGATACAGAAACAGCTTGATAGGTTACAGCTCCGTATTTGCCTAATTTGAACGTGGTCTGATCGTTGGCTGCCTGTGATTAACTGAAGCTTGGCTGCTGTGATTGGCTGAGACTCAGCTATTTGTTAGAAAAGTACACTACTTCAGGCTTTCACCTAGGTGATGTGCTAAGTTAAAATGCAGTTCCTTACATAAGAACTCAAAGTATGGAGGCATCCTCAGGCCAAATTGAATTTAACACCAGATTACCATATTGATAAAGAAACTCAAAGTACGATCTCAACTCGCATTTTTCAATGTAAAGAATAATGTTTAGCTCCCTGCTTCCTGTAGTATTATTACCTTCGAAGACCTTTAAGGGCTTATAAGAGAGCCCGGGTTGGGGATTACTGCATAGCATGGTGACGCTTGCTCAAGAGCACTCAGGATTGCCAGTGCCCCTGATGTACAAACTGTACTTTTGATGTACCACTCAGGGACCTCACTCCGCCTGTTTCCCTTCTCACTTTCCTCCTTCGCTCCCTCCCTTTTTCCCTCATGATTCAGATCTCCCACAGGGCATAGGGCAAATAATAGCCATATTTATGTAAAGTGTAATGAGAATAGAGTAGAGTGAAAATAGCTACTATTCTACATCTTGTATGAATCATATATGGTTTTGAACCTAAATGGAGTTCAACAACAACCAAAAGATATTTCAGATCAATGGCAGAAAAGAACTTGATGAAATAAAATATTGGCAAAAGAATAGAACACATAAAAATTAATTTATCTTTCTAACTGGATAGGATTTACCACATGCCCTGAAGCCAGACACCACACAAAAGCCAACTATTAACCTAGAGATTCTCAAGATTTTTATTTCATGGCTCACTTAGAAAATAATCTGCTGAAGTAAATGGTTTAACTGAAGAAGCTGCTCATGGTCACTGGAGGAACTTGGCCTTCAGCCTGAGGGATCAATATCTTGGCACTCCTATAACCATTTGCAGTTGATGTAGCTCATAATTGGAAAGCTCCAAATTACTATTATCTGAAAGAATACTAAAAATCTCATTATCTTAATAAATGACAACAAGGGAATTGGTAAAATCCAGCATCTGTTTCTGATTAAAATCTTGTAAGAGAAAGAACTCAGACGATGTCTTTTTAAAATTTGACTGGAAATTTTAATTGAGACCTATTCACTTAGTGCCTTTGGTAACGACATCTTCAGCATGAATGCTTCTCTTCTTTGGTGACTGGCAGCTGCGAGGTTGTTTTTTCTACTACCCAGCAGCAGCAGTTGCTGTGCTATGTTCCAATAAAAGCCTCTTGAGTTGTCCTTTCAGTCTGGAGGAGACAATGAGAGAGGCACTGGCCCTCATGCCTGTTCACTAGGCAACTGGATAGGCCAGGAGCAGGATAGGCCTGGAACTGCCTTGGGTGTCTGCTCCATTGTCCAAGCACACATTAGCAAAGGCCAACCACAGCAAAGTCACATGGGGCAGAAACGTGTCTCGCTAAGAGACCAGGCAGAGCGCCTAGCCTCAGCCGTCCTTGTGATAAGCTCAGAGGACTAGCCACTCTGCCCTGCTTGAAAGCTCAGCTGTGTCTGCATCTTTAAGTGAACACTCACACTAATGGGAGGCAAAGATTCTGCTTCTTAATAGCACTCCTCCTTTCGTTTCTGCAGAAGGGTTCAGTCCTCACTAGCCAGGCTCAGACTCAAAGTCTCCTAGCTGATGGAGAGTCCATTTGCACTTTAGGAAGATGAGGAGCTGCTCTGGATGCTGCCTGAATCCTTGCTCCCCTTTGGGAAAGTGCTTGACCTCTGGACATTGCAGAGTGGGAGGTCGGAAAGAGGCACTTGGGCTTCAACAATTCAGGGCTGAACCATAAAAGGAAATTCTTACTGACTGTAATTGTTTTCAGCTCAAATGAGACAAATGAGGGCTTTTCGTGGTAGAATTACCCAAGTATTAGCCCTTGTTAGGGATGACATCTTAGACTTTCCCCCGGTATTGCCTTAGCAGAGTCGGCCCCACATCAAATGTAATTAGATGTAGAAGTTCAGTTTAACATAGAAAATTGTGATTATGCGAATGGAGACTATGCTATTAGAATGTGTTTCAGGTTCAGAAAATTATATCCTTCTCTTCCACATTGGGTTGGCTTATGGTTACTAATTCTTGACCCTCCCAGAGATTCCAGGCTGATTAAGGTTTGCACAAAACAGACAGACACACTTCCTCCCTCCAGGAGCTTTGATTAGGGCCAAATGTTGGCTTCTAGACTGTGTTCCTTAGAGGTGCCTTTGAGACTGCCAGGTGGGGGTCGTGCCAGGGTGCCGGACCCCAGGGTTTGACCAGAATAGCTCCTCTTTTATTTGTTGAATACATTGGGATAAACCAGTTTTATTTGAAGAAAGGACTCCAAGCTAAAAATATTTTGAAAACCACTGCCCTAAACCACAGGTTTTTGCTGTGAGTATCAATGCTTATGTATTAGATTCCCACAAACTTTCTATGTTCTTTTTTCTTTATTGGAATTGTAAGTCAAACAACATGACGTATATATGAAGAAGGTTCAGCATGTCTCATCTTACTGCCTTCCCATTCTGCTTCTCTGAAGATAACCAACATTGACAGGTTGATATATATGCTGCACACCTTTGTCTGTATGTGCTGATATTCTTTAAGCATTTTTTATTGCAAAAATTTTTAAACCTACTGAACAGTAGAGACCAGTATAATTAATCCTTGTATACCCATCGCCCAATTCCAATAATTATCAAAATTTTACAACACTTGCTTCATCTATCTTTTTTCATATATTTTTGTTTTGTATTCCAAAAATGGCATCATAGTACACATACCACTTGGTAACCTGCTTTTAACTTAACGATCTGTCTTAAAAAGTATTCCGTATCACCAAGGTGAGAGAATCACTTGAGGTCAGGATTTCGAGACTAGCCTGGGCAATACAGCAAGACCCTGTTTATACAAAAAATAAAAATTAAAAAATTAGCTGGGTGTGATGGCTCAAGCCATCAATAGTCCCAGCTATTCGGGAGGCTGAGTCGGGAGGATGACTTGAGCCCAGGAGTTCAAGGCTGCAGTGAGCTACGATTGTGCCACTGCATTCTAGTCTGAGTGATACAGGAAGACTCTGACTTCTTAAAAAAAATTATTCTATATCAGCACATTTACCTCCTTCTTGTCATGGCTATGTAGTTTTCCATTTTATGATTGAGCCATCATTTACTCAAACATTTCCCTATTGTTGGACATTCAGGCTGTTCCGCCAATTTTTTGCCACCTAATAAATTACTGTAATAAATGTTCTTGCGCATGAGCCATCACATATTGGGGTGCTATTATTTCTATAGGATACATTTCTAAGAGTGGAATGGCAGGATCATGGGCTCTGTATACTTTGTTTTATTTAGTATTGCTAAAGTATATTCTCAAAAGTTTATAGATACTCAGCCTCCCACTAGCAACATATGGATATGTGCATTTCCTCATATCCTCCACAGCCCTCGTTGTTACTACTTATAAAAAACATTATTATGACATGGTGGTGCATGCCTGTGGTCCCAGCTACTTGGGAGGCTGAGATGGGAGAATCACTTGAGTCTGGAAGTCAAGGCTACAGTAAGCCGTGTTTGCACCACTGCGCTCTAGCCTGGGTGACGGGAGTGAGACCCGGTCTCAAAAAAATATATATATTATGAATCCTTTTGTAAAGAGATAGAATAAAATTGATATTTTATGTGTATCTGTGAATGGATTTTTTCTGCATTAATTTTGTAAATTATAGTTTTACAATCATTGTTTAGGGGAAAGATAGCCATTAAGAATGTCTGGAAGAGAGGGGAAAAGGGAACCGTCTTCTGAATACCACTAATGATCTTTGTTCCCATTAGTTTGCACAGCGGAAAGGGGCTGGCCGCGTGGTGCACATCTGCAATCTCCCTGAAGGAAGCTGCACTGAGAATGACGTCATTAACCTGGGGCTGCCCTTTGGAAAGGTCACTAATTACATCCTCATGAAGTCGACTAATCAGGTAGGTCTGGGTACTTTCACTCCAGTGTGTATGCCACAGACCACACATTAGTGAAAGGGAACGATATAATTTTTGAAAGAAGCCATTCTTAACATAAAGAGGCGATGCCGTAGCTGGCCTTCTGTTGGCATGGCATAGATGTTTTTGCTGGTGATGTTTTTTTGTTTCCCCTAGTTTCACTCTATCCTTCTAGTGATAGGTACAGGCCTTTGTGAATTGCCTAGAGGTGAGAGGAGATGCTTTGGAATGAGGTGCTCATTCACACAGAAAGGGTAATTGGCACCCAAAATAAAAATCTATGGACTTGAATCTCTCCACTGTGTTGTCAACCCCCTGAGCTAATTATAATCTTATCCTCTAAGCCTATCCTATCTGATGGCCTGGATTTGGAGCCAGCCAAGAACTTGGGACTAGGTATTTTTCCTGGTCCTTGATGTCAGCAGGTGAGGCCCTTTGTCTCACAGCAGGAGAGTAGGAGTGTGAGAATGGATGGATGCTTAGTAAGTCTAAGGAACTAAGAATCCTTAACCTGTAGGAGTTGACTGAGCCCTTTGGGATGGAGTACCTTTGTCTTCATTTCTAAAGTCAGGTGGGGAGTTTATACTCCCAACAGTCAGAAATCAGAATATTTTATCTTTTAATGAATATTTTTACTTTATGAATCGGAGGAACAGGCATAGGAAAAATTCTTTTCTTAAAGAAGGCTGAACTTTGGAGACTCATAGCCACATCAGGTCATTAAGCTATCTCTCTCCATCAACCTGGAGTGAGACTACTCACTTGTCTCTGTTCCTACTTCTCAGAAATTCTATTTTGGATAAATGCACAGAATTCAGCTTGTAACATTGATGTGGTGAGAGTCCCTAGATTAGTATTATTCCCATTTGACAAGTGAGAGCTAGAGGTGCTAAAATGTTTATCAGGAAAAAGGCACTGAGAAATCTGGGTGGCAGAATGTGAAATAAAACCCTAAAGAATCTTGACTTCTTAGTCGCCCACGCTAATGCCATAGACTATGACAGCATGGAGAAAAGCTGTGCATCTGAAATTCAGAAATAAATATGAGAGAAGGAAGGGAATGAGCTTGTTTAGATCATTTAGTTTAAGGAAATGAGAGAGTTAGGGGCTCACAGTGAGGGCTTCCCTGTCACCGACCCCTTTTCCCCTGCAGCATTGAGGAATCAGGATCAGTATATTGTCAGTATAGTACAAACCAAACAAATCCAAAAAACAATAGCAGCAACAAATTCACCACACCAACTACTGGGGTAAACTGATGCACAGTCAAAACAGTCTCTTTGGAACTCTCAGTAGACACAGGTTGAGTGGAAAAGCCCATTTCTCTGTGTTTTATCAGAGCAGTTAAATAAAGAAGAAAGATGCTGTGGAAACATAATCGGGAAGTTTTCCTTTTTCTTTAACTCACAACAACATGGCCTTCCTTCAAGCCTAGGGGTTTGTGAGTTCCTGAATTTTTTTATAAGGAAAGTAAGAACTCAGATAACCAAACTTGTGTCTCTTGCTGTCACCATCACCACCAGATAGCAAGTTTTATAGGGATCAGCTCAAGGCCACATATGCAACTGCCCCTCCAGGGAAATGTGGGTTAGTGGGCTCTTCCATCTCAGAGGGATTCCATGGCATGATGTAGCCCAGGACGACATACATAATTAATAACAATGTCTGGTAACCCTGGGGATCAGGAAAGGGCCATCTTATAATGAGTTCTTTTGGCGATGTTTATAAAAAGGTCTCTTTGAACAGATGGGATCAAAGAGATCTCTTCCTTGTGCTGACTTTTTTTCCTTTTAAGTGAGGCATTAAACACATACTCTACAGTGCATAATGTACACTCATCCTAAGCGTACAATTCCATTAATCGGTTACATGTGTACACCCATATAATTAACACCCAGGTAAAGATACAGAGCATTTCCAGAATGTCAGGTTTCCTTATGCTTCTTCTCCATCAATACCCCATCCCCACCTGAGAGAGAAGCTCAATGCTAACTCCTGTCACCATTGATCAGTTTTGCCTGTTCTTGAACTTCATAGACATGGAATCATGCCTTGTGCTGAATCTTGTTTAAGACCATTAAAGTCAAGTCCAATGAGTGTTCTTCCTTTCTTTCTTAGGCCTTTTTAGAGATGGCTTACACAGAAGCTGCGCAGGCCATGGTCCAGTATTATCAAGAAAAATCTGCTGTGATCAATGGTGAGAAGTTGCTCATTCGGATGTCCAAGAGATACAAGGAATTGCAGCTCAAGGTAAAGCATTATCTTGCTCATTCAGTCATTCAACAAGCACCAGATGAGTTTCTCCTCCGTGTTAGGCACTGACCTAAACGCTGGTGGAAAGGAGAGGATAGGAAAAGATTCAGAAATGACACACTGCCTTTGAGGATCTCGAGGCAAACCATTGCAGCATGGCAAGAAAAGTGCTCTTGAGGTAAATACAAAGTGCAAAGAGATGCCTGAGACTACCTGGGAGCCAAGGAAAGTTTTCCAGAAGAAGATGTTCACAGGGGAACTTTTAAAGGAGGAAGTCAGAAGGGAAAGGTGCTGAGAGTTCCAGGCATAAACACTTGAATACAACCTTCCCTACCTATACAGACCTTCAGTAACATTTTCTTCTTCTGTCACCCCCTTGATCTCTTGTTCTCTTCTCTCTCCTTCATATTTACGTCTTAAGCCTCGTAGAAGTCCTTCTAAGCAGCCCTTGGCTGAATTGGCCACTGTCAGAACTCAGGGATGCATTCAAATAGTTCCAAACCAGGGTTTGCTTTTGTTTTAGCTGATCTACGTTTCTTTCTTTTCTTTCCTTCTTTTTTGTTTTATTGTGAAGTATAACAGAACACACAGAAAAATGGCTGATTATATATTGTATGGTTTAAAAAGTAATAATGGGTGAGATCTCACAAATCCCATAAAACCACCACCAAAGTCAAGAAATAGAATATGGACAGCATCCAGAAGCTCCCGTGAGTCCCTCCTCCTGTTCAACCCCTCCCTCTTTACTCTCCTGACTTCAGTGATAATCATATCTGTGCTTTTCCTTATAGTTCTATCACCTGTATATGCCTCCCTAAACATTATGGTTTAGTTTTGCCTGTTTTTGAACTTTATATAAATGGAATCATGCTGTGTTCTTACAGATCTTGCTTCTTTCATTCAACATGATGCCATCCATGTTGTTGGGCATCTCTATTTATTTTCATTGTTATATACATTTCCATTGTATGGCTATACAGTTTATCCATTCTACTGTTGATGGACATTTGAGTTGTTTTAGGGACAAGGCTAATCTGAACCTTCTCAAACATGTCATCCTGGTATATATGCACTTGAGCATATAACTAGAGGTACATACATAACTAAGATTGAGATAGCTGCATCATAAGGCATGCTTACCTCAACTTTCCTAGATGATAGCAAGCTCTTTCCAAAATTAGTTGTCCCAAATTTATACTCCTACTAGTAGTGTATTAGAGTTTTCGGACGGGCGTGGTGGCTCACCCCTGTAATCCCAGCACTTTGGGAGACCAAGGTGGGTGGATCACAAGGTCAGGGGTTCAAGACCAGCCTGGCCAACATGGTGAAACCCCGTCTGTACTAAAAATACAAAAATTAGCCGGGCGTGGTGGCAGGCGCCTGTAATCTCAGCTACTCGGGAGGCTGAGGCAGGAGAATCGCTTGAACCTGGGAGGCAGAGGTTGCAGTGAGCCAAGATTGTGCCACTGCACTCTAGCCTGGGCAACAAAAGTGAAACTCCGTCTCAAAAAAAAAAAAAAATTTTCAATGGTCCACATACTTGCTAACACATTGTCTTGTCCAACTTTTAAATTTTTGCCTGTCTTGAGAGAGTATCATGGTTTATCACAGTTTTGTTTTGTTTTGTTTTTGAGATGGAGTCTTGCTCTGTCACCAGGCTGGAGCGCAGTGGTGCAATTTTGGCTCACTGCAATCTCCACCTCCCAGGTTCAAGCAATTCTCCTTCCCCACCTCCCGAGTAGCTGGGACTACAGGCACACACCACCATGCCTGGCTCCTTTTTTTTTTTTGTATTTTAATAGAGACAGGGTTTCACCATGTTGGCCAGGATGGTCTCAATATCCTGACCTTATGATCTGCCCGCCTCAGCCTCCCAAAGTGCTGGGATTACAGGCATGAACCACCGTGCCTGGCCAGTTTATGACAGTTTTATATTTTATTCCCCTAATTGCGCATGGAGGTTAAGCACTTTTTCATCTGTTTGTTGGCTGTTCCATCTGGATCTTCTCTGATGGGCTGTTTCTTTTCAGGTCATCTGCCCATGCTTTTCTTTTGCATTGTGTCTTCTTATTGGTTTGCAGGAGTTCTCTTAACTGGAGCACTTAGTCTATTTGGATTTCTTGTAATTAATGCTGTATTTGTGTTTGAATCTACCCTCTTATTTTGTGCTTTCTACTGTTCCATTTAATAGGGATTTTCCTGTTCACTTTAGCTCATTCCACATTGACTTAGGGTCCATTTTGTCTAAGACCCACAGGCCTTAATCCACCTTCAAGGTTGAAGTTAGAAGACAAAGGCTTAGTGGATGTTTCTGGCTAGGACTGGCATTCTGACAAGTCTCCATGTGTAGATGGGCACTGTGTCAACCAGCTTCCAGAGTCCTGAATCTGCTTTGCTTGCATCATTGCCTCTGAAATTCCTTCACTAACAGCTCTCCTTCAGGCAGAACCTGGCTTTTTTTTTTTTTTCCTAATAAAAGCATATTGCTTCTTTCAGACAAGTAAGCATCCCACCCCATTCTATATCCAACCAAAGTTCCTGGTCTCCTGGATTCTTCCCTGGGGGCTAGAATTGAATTTCTACACTAAGTTCCCAGTAGAGCTTTGGTCTCCAAATGAGATGTTGTCATAAGTTTCTAATTAGGATTAACGCAGTAATTGGCTTCTTAAATTAAAGTACCAAAGCATAGCAATACCTTCCTGAGGGAGATAGTTTGGGGTGGTGCAAAAAACATGGGTTAAAGAGGTCAGATGGTCGAGTTTTGCTTTCAGCAAATGTGCACTGAGTGCTCACCGTGGGTGGAACTGGGCCAGGTGCCATGGAGGTAGAAGTAGCAAGCTGGCGAGGAGCTCAGTCTGGTGGGAGAAAAAGCAAATAAACAAAGAACCACTGACAACCATGTGACCTATCCTAGATTGGAAGATGGTGATGTCAGCCTGGGCTCTACCGCTTCCTGCTTTAGTGAGCTTAGAAAAGTTGCTTAACCTCTGTGAACCTCAGTTTACAGATCAGGAAAGGACTATACTTTGAGTTATTTGGCTTTAAGCATTTTTTTCATATATTATCTTTTCAGTCTCGTAATCACCGTACCCTGTGAAGTGTGTAGGGTGTATAATAGCAGTAATTATAAGAGTACAACAATAACAATAATGTATACCTTTAATTGAGTCCCGGTACTCTGGGGCAAAGAAGTTTACATACATTATTTAATCCTGACATCAGTCCTGTTAGACAGGTATTATTATCTCAGTTTTACAGATGAGGAATCTGAAGCTAATAGAAGTTCAGGAACTTGCCCAGGATTGTATTTAGCTACTGGAAGAGCTATGATTAAAACTTAGTACTGTTTTGGTGTTGCACTAAAGCTGCATTGTTATAGTGTGTTATTATGATCTCTGTTGTCTACGTGAAAAAAACCTGAGAAATCAGGTAATTTGCTTATAGTCATCCAGCCAAGAAGCCGCAGAGATAGTATTCTAATGGAGCTTCTCAAGCTTCAGTGTGCATACAGATCACTTGGTGATGTTGTGAAAACTCACTTTGATTCAGCATATCTAGGGTAGTGCTGTTATTGCGTATTTCTAACAAGGTCCCAGGAGATGCTGCTGCTGGTGGTCCTCGGAGAACACTTTGAATAGAAAGGGCGCAGAACACATTATTTTCTGATCTTTAGCAGGGCTTTTCTGCTCCCCAAGCTGCCATATTCCCTCTTAAGGCATTGTGAAGGTCGCATGGAATAACAGATGTGAAAACAACTTAATGTATGTTTCAACTACATAGTAATGCATGCTTTATGGTCCCTATATTGATATGAATCAGCTGCGACTCTCTCTGCATGTAACAGAAATTCATCTCCATTAAGCCTGTTGGCTTAAGCAAAAAAAAAAAAAAAAAAAAAAAGAATTTATGAATGCATGTAAATGAAACGTCCAGGAGTAGATCTGGCTGCAGGTACGGCTGGATTCAGGACCCAGAGACCCTCATTAGGACTGGGTTTCTCTCCACGCTGCCTTCTGCTCTTTTGGCTTTGTTTACTGGGGGCTCCCTGGGATGGGCCGTAGCAGCCCAGGCTCTCTCCTCTAGGTGGCATGATGGCTACAGTGACCTCAGCAGCTCTTTCTCCCCCTTCCGTTTCCTTCAACAAGAGAAAGCCAGAGTTTTTTCCTAGAAGCTCCCACAAAAGTCCTGAGACTTTTGAGAGAGAGTCGCTCTGACTGGACTAGCTTAGCACAGGTGCACATTCCTGAATTGATCTCTGGCCAGGGCTAGGCCATGCTGTGATTGGCTGGAGCAAGATAAGGGAGGAACAGCTGCTATCAGGAGGAGGGAGAGTGGCTACCGGGAAGGTACAGGGCAAACACTGTATCCATGTGTGTCTCTGGGCCAAAGGGGCTGCATATGAGGTCCCACCAGGGTTTGCAGAGGTGGGGAGAAATTCTGATTGCTCTTTCTCCTCTAACTTTATCTTTTGCTCACCAGGTAAAGTATAGGGAGAGAAAGGAGAGATTTTATGGTATTTTTCATTTCCTCTCTTGAATATTTCTTCATGCACATATCTTATCTCCCCATATACTTCCTGTGGCAAGGGAGTTCCTCAGCTTATTTGAGGCAGAACCTTTCACTTGATAGATGTTTAATAAATATGCAAAATGAATAAGAAAGAGAAAATCTGAAGGAACAATAAAAAGTGAGTAACCTTCTTCCTGCAGACCTGGACAAGATGATTGGAATATATTCTGGGTTGTTCTATAGAAACTTCGTCAATAAGTATGGAATCATAATCTCTTTGATGCAGAAGTGAACTTGGAATAATTTAAACCAGTGTCTCCCAGTCACTTCATCAGAGGGTCATCAGGGGATTTTTTGTAGGGGGAGTCCTCTTGCCCAGAGATTCTCTTCAATAGGCTTCGGGTGGGAATGAGACTCCCAGGTGCTTTTGAGGGCAGAGGGCCTGGTTTCAGAGCCATTGGTCTTGCCAGCCTCCTCGCTACAGAGAGGGCTTCTGGCCCTGGGAAGCAGTCTTGTGAATGGTCCATGGTGCTCTCAGTTGGGAAGATGATTGAGAGTCTTCTCTATGTGCTGATAGTTACAAAGCAATACAAGACATGGTTCTCAGTTGGGAAGAGTTCACTCTCCAACTGGGAGACAAATTATTCTTGTGCAAAATTACACAAGATTTAAACATGAGTGCATAAGTACAGGAGCTACCAGAAGTTCCATGGCAAAAGGCAGTGTGACTGAGGGGTGTGAAAAAGGGAAGAGATTCCTAAACAAGGCCTTGAAGAAGGGGAGAATTAGCTAAAGAGAGACAGAGCTTCCAGGCAGGAGTCGGGTGAGTGATGATGTCGAGCCTAGAAAGCCTGGTAATGTTGAAACAGTCAGGGCTGCCTTGACAGGATCTGGCTCAGATGAGTTCTGGGCTCATCTAGATGGTTTCAGTGTCTTCCCAGGACTCTTGAAGTGTGTAAAACAGGTGTGGAGTTGTCAGAGGGCATGAAACTTTCCAGCAGCTCCCTTCATGTTGGCCAAGCACTCTGTGACTTTTACGGGTGTAGCCTGCCATGCCCTGAGGCTTTTGGTGGATGCCAGATGGGCCTCATTAACCCACCTTCACAGGTGGAGAAAGTGAGTTTCCCATCGGCAATAAGCCTTGACCCAGGGTGACCTAGCCAGGTGCGGGCAGGGCTGGGGCTGCTCTTCCTGGGTTGAGATTCCTAGTGGTGGTGCCTCCCTCTTAATATGCCAGCACTTTTCTAGGACTGCATGGGGCTTGGAATCTCACCCTTGTCTTAAAAGCAGCAAGATGTGTTAACTCTGATGGGTAGATGGTCCTTGTGGGGCTGTTGAGCGGAATCATTGTCATCACAGAATGGATGTAAAGATAACAATGTCTGACATTTGCTTCAAAATCATATAGGGGGTGGGGAAGGAGGGTGGTGAGTACAGATGTGTATTAGTCCATTCTCACACTGCTATAAAGAACTGCCTGAGGCCAGGCCGTGGTGGCTCACGCCTGTAATCCCAGCACTTTGGGAGGCCGAGGTGGGCGGATCACTTGAGGTCAGGGGTTCAAGACCAGCCTGACCAACATGGTGAAACCTAAACTAAAAATACAAAAATTAGCCAGGTGTGGTGGCGGGCACCTGTAATCCCAGATGCTTGGGAAGCTGAGGCAGGAGAATCACTTGAACCCAGAAGGCAGAGGTTGCAGTGAGCCAAGGTCGCACCACTGCACTCCAGCCTGGGACACAGTGTGAGACTCCGTCTCAAAAAAAAAAAAAAAAAAAAAGAACTACCTGAAACTGGGTAATTTATAAAGAAAAGAGCTTTAATTGGCTCATGGTTCCACAGGCTGTATAGGAAACATGGCTGTGGAGGCCTCAGAAAACTTACAGTCATGGCAGAAGGCAAAGGGGAAGCAGACATGTCTTTCATGGCCAGAGCAGGAGTTAGAGTGGGAGCAGGGAGGTGCTACACACTTTTAAACAGCCAGATCTCGTGAGAACTCTGTCACAAGAGTAGTACTGGGGGATGGTGCTAAACCATTAAAAACCACCCACATGATCCAATCACCTCCCACCAGGCCCCACCTTCAACATCTGGGATTACAATTGAACATGAGATTTGGGTGGGGACACAGAACCAAACCATATCAAAATGCAACAAGATTAGTCATCATTGTTGGCTGAAGATGGGTAATGGATTCTTCGGGGTTCAGTAAACCATTCTCTCTACTTTTGTGTATGTTTGAAATTTTCTATAATAAAAAGGTAACCAAAATTTTATCATAGACCTACTCTTTTCTCTCCCATTTCAATTTTTCTGGGGTGATTACAGCTTTGTTTCACCTGCCTTCTTTATGCCTTTACCCACAGGATACAGAAGCTGGCCAAAGAGGAAGGTGGAGAGAATTTTCTTAGGGCTTTCCAAAGTCAATTCTCTTATTTGAAAATCTTTGGCTACTTCTGTCCCCTTTTCAGATGGCAGCTGGCAGCTGGTCCAGAGAGCACCAAACAATTTGCAATTACCACCTAAAATAGCAGAACTGATGCTCTGATCCTCAGGAGGGATCACAATACCTGTGACCACTAGCCCCAGTGTGTAGTATTTGCAGATTCATATTCATTCTCTGCAGCCACATCCTTCCATCTCTCCAGCCATGCATCTTGGGATGGGTGTTAGGGAGCACCTGCTCCATGCCAGGCTCTGTGCTGGTGCTGGCTGTGTGAAGATCATCAGCCCAGGGGCCCCCTCACTGGGGACCTGGGATCTGGACAGAAGTAACTCCAGGAGGTATGGGCTGAAAGTGACCCCAGGAGGAGGTTCTGTGGTTAAGAAAATAAGGGGCAGAGGAATGTTTAAGCCAAGGAGAGGCTCTTCTAAGCTCACTCTAACTGCACCTCTTTGACCCCTGGGAAACTGCATGGGCCACTAGAGGATGTTTTCATCTGCAGTGTCTGATCAGCCTGCTCTGCCCCTCATCGGGGGCACCCCTGAGGGGAAGGGCCTGGGGGTGCCATCTGTGATAACCAAGGTGCAGAAGGGACCAAGAGCTCGTGGAATGCCTCTGGCCCTGACATTGGCCTGACCTGCTCCTGCCCCCATGCACCTGAGCCCCACCCTCACAGTCACTTTGCCATGGGTAATCTGCAAAACCTCAGCCACTCCCTGCCAAGACCATCCTCCTCCCACGTCGGTCTTTCCTGGATCTGGGCTGGAAGGAATAACCAGGAGGATATGAAGTTCCAGAAGAGCAGAAGAAAACTGGAACCTCGGGGACTCTTTTTACAACAGAAAGCTCCCCATCCAACTCCTATGGGGAATTTTATGTTCTGAAGAATTGCCATATACATTTATCCCAGTTTGGGGACACATTCTTTAGCCTTTGTCTATTCTAGCTTGGTAGTGCAAGCCACAGATTTGGGAGGGACCCGGGGTGTGGCTTCCCCGGTGATGGCAGATCTCATGACATGGTCTTGGTCCTGATGGCTCCCACCAGCTTTCCCAAGCTCTGCTGCTCCCTTGGTGCCTGTGTGAAGGCAGTGCTGTGACAGGTCCTTTCAGGGACCAGCCATCCCAGCTGGCTTTCCCTTGATGATACAGTAGCCGGAGTTCATTGTGTGGCCCAAGGTGGGCAGGCAGGAAGAAGACCCGCTTGGTGGGATCCACATCAAGTGCAGTCAGCTCCAAGTGAGCCTCTTCTTCTACCCCAAGTGACAACCGACCCTGGCTGAAGGACCAGTGGTCTCTAGCCACATGGTGGGGTGGGAGGAGACATCCTGGGCAGCAGCTTTCTTCTTGGCCGACACCAACAGCCTTGGCTTCTATCCTTGTTTGGCCTTGGTCTGAACAAGGTCCAGTTTAAGTGGCTGAGGTGCTGGAGGCCAGTGCAAGTCTTGGGTGATCTGGTAATTTGTAGGTGGCACTTTCATGGGCTTTACAGAGGGTCGATCTCTACAGCTCCAGTTTGACATAAGGGACCATTTGCCAAAGTTGTGGTGCCTTTTCTTGTGGACATCCTGCCCAGTGCTAAGTTCCTGGGCCTTTTCTTGAATGGGGGATTGGCTGACTTCTAAAACCTCTGACTTATTCACGAGCACAGTTGAAGGAGTCACTGCCTTCTCTTTGACTTTCTTTCATTTTGCATCTCCATATGACAAGAGGTGAGGTCCCTCCCTCACTTGAACATTTTATATCTCTTTTCTGTGTCCTGACCTCTCTCCCTGAAACTGCAGGCAGCTCCTCCTTCATTCTCACCTTTACTCTGTGTTTTTCCCAGCCCAACCCTCTATCTCAACAATAACAGATAATCAGCCACGCCACTCAGAGCACTCATACCATGCTAGGCCAGCTAGATCACATCTCTGGACCTGAGATTCCCATCTGTCAAATGAGATACGTGATGCTTTTTAACATTTGTATGGCTCTTATTGCATGATTTAGCTGGGCGTGGTGGTTCATGCCTGTAATCCCTGCACTTTGAGAGGCCAAGGCAGGAGGATTGCTTGAGCCCGGGAGTTCAAGACCAGCCCTGGCAACATAGCGAGTCCTTGTCTTTTATAAAACCTAAAAAAATTAGCCTGGTGTGGTGGTGAGCCCCTGTAGTCCCAACTACTTTGGAGGCTGAAGTGGGAGAATCACTTGTGCCTGGGAGGTTGAGGCTTTCAGTGAGCTGTGATTGTGCCATTGCATTCCAGCCTGAGTGACAGAGCAAGACCCCGTTTCTTTAAAAAAAAAAAAAATTGCATGATTCTTTGTAAATTACATAGAAAAAAATCAAGGAAAAAAGTCGATTAAATTTAATAAAACTCATTATCAAAAGTTTACATAGACTGAGGGTTTTTAGTCTTGGTCTTTAAAAAAATCAGCTTTATTTTTTGAGATATAACTCACATTCCATAAAATTCACTCTGCTTGCTACATTTTTATGTAAGGGATGAATTCTGCATAGTCTTCAGGAAGATGCTCCTGTTGCCTTTTGTGCTTATGAATTTCTTTTTAAAAATCATTTATTATTTATTTATTTTGGTTATCATGTGTCCATTCTGGGTTTAGGAAAGGGCTTTGGTTGGGAATGGGGGGCTGGGGTTGGTCCTGTCCTGGCATAGCCACCGTCTAATGACCTCTGGGAAGGATGGAGCCCTGGCTGCCTCCTATTCTCAGCTGTGAAGCCCGACTCCCAGCTTATGCCACCCTCCTCACAGATTTACTTTGAGCATCAGCTGATGTCTGTGCTTGAGGTGTTGAAGGGGGCACAGAGCATGGAAAGCATGGAAAGGAACTTGGAGTTAAAATACCTGGTGTCAGGTCCTGATTCTTTTCACTATCTGTGTGACCTTGAAGTGTTCCTTAACCCAGTACAACTCCAAGAGTCACCAACTGCATGGAACACAAGGTGGCTGGTGACCCTGGAGCTGTGCAGAGCAGAGACCCTGCCTCAACCTCTCTGGCTCTAAGTTTCCATAGATATAAAAAGCGGAGGCTGCAGTCAATGATCTTCAAGTCTTTCCAAGTTTACAATGCATGCCTGCCTGCCTTCCTTCCCTCCCTCCATCCCTCTGTCCTTTTCTTTCTTTCACATTTTAATTTTTTTTATTCGGGCAGAGGTGGGTATTAACAAATGCTGCTTGTCTCCAGCACATGGATGTGAACACCAGGCTCCTTCCTTCCCCAGCTCAATGGACCACTCAGTGTTCTCTGGGCCACTCAGCCCCACCCAGTTCAGCATTATACTCACACTCATCCGTTGGATTACACCTTTTGTCTTCCCCCCACAAGGTATTTTTTCCCTTTTGGTGGACCAGGCAATGAATGACCCAGGTCAGAGCTGCTTCCCTCAGGTGTTTGCAAGGCCATCTCTGATCTGATGGTGATCTCTCTGACTTTGCTAGAAACCCGGGAAGGCTGTGGCTGCCATCATCCAGGACATCCATTCCCAGAGGGAGAGGGACATGTTCCGGGAAGCAGACAGGTGAGGCCCCAAGCCCTAAGTCTCCAGGCAGGTTCTGGGCAGTGGGAGCAGACTCCTGTTTCTCATTCTTAGGGGTATTTGAGTCATGCTGTGCCCTGCTCTTGACCCTACCCCATCCATCTGCTTTTCTGGGTCCCACTTTTCCATGTTCCCCATGAAAAACACCAGTCCAGTTCAGACATGCTGCTCCGGTTAACCTCAGGAAAATGCAAAATGCTGAGCTTCCCTTCAGCTCCTCCCCCTTTGTTGGAAAATAATGTAGGAAAATGTCTGTTAATATTTGGCCCTTTGGGGCAAGTCTACACCCTATTAAAACAGCCTAAAAGTAATGCGTGTGTGTGGGTGTGTGTGCGTGTGTGCATGTGTGTGTGTGCGTGTGTGTGTGTGTGCGCGTGTGTGTACGTGTGGCTTCTGTTTAGAACCAGCTCTTGGTTTTCATAAGTTAAATGTAGATGTAGGAAGTAAAATGTAGATGGTTAAAAAAAATCAGTTATTTGAACAGTCACTTTCTTGAAACATTGAATATATTCAGTTTTCCAACCCATTTCTTCCAACCGAAGTTTGTTATCAGGCCAAGCTGGGGCTACAAGTTGACCACTGTCACTCCCCTACAAAGACAGTTCCTGAAGAGAACCAAGGTAGAAAACTGCAGGAGCAGGCACCTGGCTGGCATGTCCTGGGGTTCTTGCTGGGGTGGCCGCAGGCGGTGCTGTCACTTCCCTGTAGACGGCACAAGCCCAGGCTGTTTCCCCCATGATAGTCAAGGCAGCCTGGTCCTAGCAAGATGCACCTCGGTGTCCCCTGGTCAGTGAGGGCTACGTGGTTTTCCTGTATTTGGGAACTTAATGAAAAAATGCCCATCATTTTAGAATATCGGATATATGACTCAGCTGACCTGCTTAATAACCAAACAGCCTTCAGAGTGTATCTGTATATATGTGTGTATATCTTTGTACGTAACTGTTCAGGCTGGGAATCTTTATTTGTTTATTAGTTTGTCTGTTTTTTAAAAAAAGTTCTGATTATTTGGGTTTTTTAAAGACGTGTAAAGCCACATCTTGCCACCTGCAATTCTGCAGCAGAGTGGAGGGGAGTTAGAAAGTCTTGCTCTGAGCCTTACACAGGTTGGGGTCCTTGTCTGGGTTTCAGTTTCTTCATCTCAAACATGTGTAGATCAGGATTCTAGAGTATCTTCCAACCCTAAAATGCCTTCCTAATTCTTTGTTTTAACCTCTGAGCCTGCCCTCCCCAATAGTTAGCGTCCCTTTTCCATGCATAAATTGAGCTGAGAAATAAATGAGAAAACTGGAGGCTAAGAGGTTGGCTTCATTCTGATACAGCCCAAATGTAGGAGTGGCTTCAAGTCTTGTAGCTAAGAGGCCGGCTAACGGCACCCAGGGTTAGGCAGCCTTACCCACTAGGCTGGACTAGGGCAATCTGGCCCCCCAGTGCCCACCCCGCACACCCGCAGGAGGAGAGTCAGAGGTCCGCTCCCTGAGCATAGCTCCCTTCCAAGAGAAGGCAAGCTGGAACCGAGCCAAATCAACCCAGTTCTTCTTCCTAGTTCCCAGGAGCAGAATGAGTAAAGGCACAGCGAGTGGCCAGTGCTGTGCTTAGGAGAAGTCCTCTGCACGGAAGCCAGAAGGGAGGAAAAGGCTTTCTCCTGAACCACTCTGTGTGGTTCTGTAGAGTTGGGAGTTAAGAGTGTACACAGTTACATGCACAGTATATCTAAGACAGAGACTGTGTGTATCTGTGTGTGGGTGGGGTGGGATGGGAGGTGTGAAGATTCTAAATCCTGCTCCTCGGTTCCCTCACAGATATGGCCCAGAAAGGCCGCGGTCTCGTAGTCCGGTGAGCCGGTCACTCTCCCCGAGGTCCCACACTCCCAGCTTCACCTCCTGCAGCTCTTCCCACAGCCCTCCGGGCCCCTCCCGGGCTGACTGGGGCAATGGCCGGGACTCCTGGGAGCACTCTCCCTATGCCAGGAGGGAGGAAGAGCGAGACCCGGCTCCCTGGAGGGAGAACGGAGATGACAAGAGGGACAGGATGGACCCCTGGGCACATGATCGCAAACACCACCCCCGGCAACTGGACAAGGCTGAGTTGGACGAGCGACCAGAAGGAGGGAGGCCCCACCGGGAGAAGTACCCGAGATCTGGGTCTCCCAACCTGCCCCACTCTGTGTCCAGTTACAAAAGCCGTGAAGACGGCTACTACCGGAAAGAGCCCAAAGCCAAGTCTGACAAGTATCTGAAGCAGCAGCAGGATGCCCCCGGGAGGTCCAGGAGGAAAGACGAGGCCAGGCTGCGGGAAAGCAGACACCCCCATCCCGATGACTCAGGCAAGGAAGATGGGCTGGGGCCAAAGGTCACTAGGGCCCCTGAGGGCGCCAAGGCCAAGCAGAATGAGAAAAATAAAACCAAGAGAACTGATAGAGACCAAGAAGGAGCTGATGATAGAAAAGAAAACACAATGGCAGAGAATGAGGTAATGATCAATTTCTTCCCCAGGTAAGGCGAGGCAGGCCCTGAAGGAGAATAATCATAATAATATAATGAGGATGAACGTTTATTGAATGAATGAACATTTACTGGCTATTTACTATGCGCTAGGCACTGTGCAAGACACTTTATCTCAGTGAACTCATTTAATCCTCACAGGTTTTGAGTACTAACCTTTGAGCTTGGTACTATTGTTACTGCAGGTGAGGAAACTGAGGCACAGAGAACTTACGTTATTTGTCCAAGAACACACGGTCAGGAAATGGCAGACCCAGAATTATACCAAGGAGATCTGGCCCCAAATCCCATGGCACCTGTTGCCTTTACTAGAAGTTAGGGCGGGACATGATGGAAAGGCCTGTAGTCCTGTTCGTCCAGTAGGGAGTGGCCTGAGGTGTTTGCACCCAAAGAGCCTCCCAAGGGAGATTAGATCTTTGGTTCATTCTGTCCTCCCTCCTGCCAAAAGCATTTACCAGTCCTGGAACTCTGAGGAGAGGTGGTGAAGGAGAAGCCGTCACCACCCGCTAAATTAAACTGGGTGCCCAGAGCTGTCCACAGTGTTTTACCTCCACTCTAATAAAAATGTACGGTGGCTGGGCACAGTGGCTCATGCCTGCAATCCTGGCACTTTGGGAGGCCGAGGCAGGTAGATCACCTGAGGTCAGGAGTTCGAGACCAGCCTGGCCAATGTAGTGAAACCCTGTCTCTACTAAAAATACAAAAATTAGCCAGGCAAGGTGGTGCACCCCTGTAGTCCCAGCTACTCAGGAGGCTGAGGCAGGAGAATCACTTTAACCCGGGAGGCGGAGGTTGCAGTGAGCCGAGATCATGTCATTGCACTCCAGCCTGGATGACAAGAGTGAAACTCTATTTCAAAAAAAAAAAATGCATGGCAATGGCTGGCACCTTCATGGCATCTGAAAGGTCTGAGGGCTTGCAGCAGTACTTCAGTTCACACAGGGGCGTCACAAGGAGGGTTGTGATTACCAGGTTTATATTCTAACTTGGCTTACACTTCCTTCTTGCCAGAGCCTTCTATATTTAAGTAGGGGTAGGATAAGTGAGGTTTGGCAATATGCATAAGGAGCCTAATTTTTAAAATCCTCCACACATACTTTCTAGTCATTCTGACCTGGGAGTTGGTGACAATACTAAGTGCAAATAAGGAGCCCAAATCTCTACTCCATGAACACTGAAGAGTCACCTTTTGGATGCTACTTCAGCATTCATTCCAACATGTATAGATGGAGTGCCACTTTGCCAGGTGGTGTGCTAGGTGTAGGCGAGCCAAAGGTGAATAGGACATAGTCCATGTTACAGCAGAGACAGAAGTCCAGTGGTGGAAACAGACCTATTAATATAAAAATAATTTATATACAATGGGACTCATGCCAGCATTTACAGAGGATGAGCTGCTCTGTGGGCAATTATTAACTCTGCACAGGAACAGGAAAAGAGCTACTCAGAGAGGGTGATATTTGAGCTGAGTATTAAAAATAGAAAAAAGCAGTTTGGGTTTTTTTTTTTTTTTTTTTTGAGACAGAGTCTCACTCTGTCACCCAGGCTGGAGTGCAGTGGTGTGATCTCAGCTCACTGCAACCTCTGCCTCCTGGGTTCAAGCAATTCTCCTGCCTCAGCCTCCTTAGTATTTGGGATTACAGGTGTGCGCCACCACGCCCAGCTAATTTTTATATTTTTAGTAGAGACAGGGTTTCACCATGTTGGTCAGGCTGGTCTCGAACTGCTGACCTCGTGATCCTCCTGCCTTGGCCTCCCAAAGTGCTGGGATTACAGGCGTGAGCCGCCGTGCCCCGCCAAGATTCTTGATAGAAGCAGAAGCCAGGGCAAAAGTGAAAAAGAAAGACTGTTTTGAAGAACCTGGAGATAATCGGCATGGCTGCATCTTTAGGGCATATTAGGGATAATGTTTTTAAAGAGTAAAATCATGACTCTGATGCACATATATAATGAATACATGTCAAAGGTTTTATTCAACTCATTAATTAATGACGGCATCATGAGATGCAAAAACCAACTCAAAAGAGAATCCAAAGAGCAGGCAACATATACAGGCAATCAGGAATGCTAAAATGAATTTGCTAATAGGTGTAAAAGTGGCCCCTTCCACAGGGGGCAGGGAATCGGTTGCATCTCCAGCAGAGACAATTCATGTGCATCTCTAGGAACAAGAATCATTTGTATTAGGATCTGATTTCTGCAACTTATACAGTTGTAAAATACCTCAGTTCAAGATAATGAAAGGTGCAGACTTCTATAGAATCAGATGCCCTGAAAGGGTGTGCTAGACAAATGCCCAGCATTCCAGTGAAAGGACACCCAGTAGTCTTTTTTTGCCCATTACAAAGTCTGCCACGATTTTTCCTAACTGGCATAGCAGGAGGAAGAACAGGAGATGAGATTAGGGAAGAGGGTGAGACTCATGGAAGACACTGTGTGCCTCACCAGGGACTTGAACTGGATCCCAAGGACCTGGTGAACCAGTGGATATTTTTAAAAGTATATGTGCTTGGAGGTATCCAAGTTGCTGGTGATGGATGATGGGCAGAGAGCAAGAGTTGGCAGAGGCTCAAGGAAAGCCTGGGCTTCATGTGGGTACCACCAGCCTGCCAACCCTCTCTCCCCCAAGGCTGAGAGGTAGAGCTGCTTCCTGCACTTCTACTCACACTCCTGAGACTCTGCCCTGGGAACCTCATTTCTTCTACTGTTTTACCACCCTGCTCTCATCGGTTTTTACAACATTGCTCATTTAAGGTGACGCTATGTGTCAGCCAAAGAGCCCCTGATGGAAAAAGAATCTCAGAAAGCCCCAAGAATTTCCCCACAGTTCTGTCCCTCAAGTTGGTTCTGCCTCTTACAACCCTGGAGTGGGGTCAGTAGGGACTTACTGGGGCCCCTCATAGATTGTTTCTTTAGGTTTGGAGCCAGGCAGTCCAACACTGTGTGTTGGAATGACAGCAGAACAGAGAGTATTTTGCACTGTCCTCAAACTCTGTATGATGAACTCAAGAAAAGCCCAGACCCCACAGGGCTGCCCCAGGAGTCAGATAACAGGTGGCAACTGAACTTGGGAATGAAGGCAGCAGGGCTTGCTGTTCTTCCAGTGCACCAGGCACCTCCTGCCCTCAGCGCCTTTACAGGTGTTGCTGCTGCCAAGGAGCCACAAGTCTTCCTGGCTTGCTCCTCACCTCCTTTGTCTTTACTCATGGCCACATTCTCTACTCTCCCTGTCCACTGCATATGATTTCAACACACCAACCTGCTCTTCTCCCTCCCACCACTGCAAACCATCTCAACACCCCACCCAACCCCCTCCCCTCCCCCGACACTACTGTAGACCATCTCAACACCCCAACCCATTCCTCTCCCTCCCCACCACTGCATACCATCTCAACGCCCCAACCCATTCCTCTCCCTCCCCACTGCTGCATACCATCTCAACACCCCAACCCACTCTTCTCCCTCCCCACCGCTGCATACCATCTCAACACCCCAACCCACTCTTCTCCCTCCCCACCACTGCAGACCATCTCAACACCCCAACCTGCTCCCCTCCCTCTCGTCACTGCAGACCATCTCAACACCCCAACCTGCTCCCCTCCCTCTCGTCACTGCAGACCATCTCAATACCCCAACCCATTCCTCTCCCTCCCACTGCTGCAGACCATCTCAACACCTCAACCCCCTCCTCTCCCTCCCTGCTTTCCTGTTTTTGGTGGCATTTACCACCTTCAAACCTATTACTTAATGTCTTTATTTTACTTAGTGTCTATTGTCACCCCCAGCTCCAGATGTAAACTTCACAAGGCAGGAAGTTTTGTCTGTTGTGTTCACTGCTGTGTTCCCAGTCCCTAGAGGAGGGCTTGGCACAGAGCAGGTGTCCAGTGAGTACCTGTTGAAGGTATGAAGGTTGGAACCCAGACTCTGGAAGCAAAGGCCTGGCTTCTGACTACCAGATCAGACCCTGCTTTCTTCTGCCTCACTTTTCTTGTTTGTAAAATGGGTGTGATCACGAGGCTGTTGTAGTACTTTGAAGAGGTCATGCTCATTAAAATATCCTGAGCTCTCTGGAGAAAGTTCCCGTGGTTGAGAAGCCAGTGTGCGTGCTGCTCCGTGGTGATGGGTGGCCACGTCCATACCTGAGACCCAATCCTGGCCACAGGACCATAAAGAGGAGGAAAGAAATGAAGTCACAGATAAGGAAAACATGGGGAAGAAACACTGCTACATCCTACTGGGAGGGAGGGTTCAAGAGTGGCAGGCCCAGGTGACTAGGGAAGGGAAGCCAGGCTAATGACAAGTGGAGCCAGGCCAGCATAATGGGACCATGGCTGACTGAGAAAGTGGTGCCATCTGTGGGGCCGGAGCTACTGCTCAGCTCCATTCTACAGCTGCCATGCAGGAGTGCATGCCACGCTGTCAAATCTCCCTTTTCTTAGAGCAAGACAAGTGTCTAGTATAAACCAAAACATACCTGTGGGCCAGATGCCATCTAGAAGCCCCAGAGTGTAACCCCTGGTATAACCAATCCATAAGAGGTGAAGATTTTTAAAACCCTTATGCTTCAGAGCCTAGACAAGACCCAACCATGCGGGAAGACAGGTGAGAACTTGTTATTCACCCCACCCCCTTCTACCAATTTCATTCTTTTATTGACCAATATTTGTGGAGCACCCGGCATTGGGACTATAGTTAGTGACACTGAAATGACCCCTGGGCTCGTGGAGCTCATAGTCTAGTGAGAGAAATGCTAATCCAGTGATTCCTTAAATGAACAGAAGAGCTTGAGTATTAAGTGCTAAGAAGGAGATGAAGGTACGCAATGCTGTGAGTGCCTGTGATAAATCTGAGCCTTCTCAGGGTTAGGCTGTGCCTATTGAGATTTGGAGGCACGGTGAGTATTGACTGGGTGAAAAGGAAGTGAAAAGACAGAGGAAGCAGCGTGCACAAGGGCCTCCAGCAGCTCCAGGGCTCCAGTGTTGCCGTAGCAGAGAGCTGGCATTAGAGTAACAGGAGGTGAGGCTGACTTGTCAACAGGGCCTACACTATGCAGGGCCTTGTAGGCAGGTTGAAGATTTTTGCCTTTATCTTAACTACCAGGGGAAGCAAATGAAGTATTTAAGCAAGAAAATACAGTGAGGAGGCTGGACACAGTGGCTCACGCCTGTAATTCCAGCACTTTGGGAGGCTGAGGCAGGCAGATCGCTTGAGGTCAGGAGTTCGAGACCAGCCTGGCCAACATGGTGAAACCCTGTCTCTACTAAAAATACAAAAAAAAAAAAAAAATTAGCCAGGTGTGGTGGCAGGCACCTGTAATCCCAGTTACTTGGGAGGCTGAGGCAGCAGAATTGCTTGAACCCAGGAGGCGGAGATTGCGGTGAGCCGAGATCATGCCATTGCACTCCAGCCTGGGCAACAAGAGCAAAACTCCATCTCAAAAAAAAAAAACAAAAAAAAAAAAACGACAATATGGTGAGGATGTGATCATTTTTGCATTTTGGAATGATCATTCTTAATTGCCTTGGGAAGAATAGATTTTGGGGGAAGGTACAGAGCAGAAGTGGGAGACCAGTTTCGAAGTGGTTCGGTAGCCCGGGCCCTGTGGTGGCAGAGCCCTGCTTGCAACAGTTGGCGTTTCAGTCTCAGTCTGTGAGCTGCTGTGGGCAGCTGGGGGCACCCGTTGCACCCATCTGTTCCACTTAAGCTGCTGCTGTCTCCTGGAAGTGATCCCACAGCAAAGGGAAGCTCTGAAAGGTTGTTTCCTTTGCCTGCAGGGTGGAAGAGCAGGGGTCTGCTTGGTGGAGGGCTTTCAGCCCGGCTAGCAAGACTGTCCCTGCCTCTCCCAACTTGAACTGAAGGGGGTCCCTTTACTGTGTTGATCTGGGAGTGTGGCTGCAGGAACTGCTTGGGAAGGGTAAGGATTATTCATTTTGACAAGAGAGGGCCATGGATAGGTGATTCAGGGAGATAAAAATAAAGTCACCTGTTGGTAGAAGCTATAATAGCTAAAAAGGTATTTGTAGTTGCTTTATACTCAGGCTAGTGCAGTAGACTTCAGCAAAGCTTTCAGTGGAATCTTCCACAGCAAACACTGGAAACAAAGGACTTTAGGATTTGAACTATGTATCCCTGTCCAGTAATAACTGGTGAAACCAGTCAGCCCTGAGTTCTGCTCCAGCTGGCTCCTAGTCAGCTCAAGGGGGTGTGTCTGATTGTAAGAAATCAGAACTAGAGTGGTTTACTTAGAACCAACCTCAGCCAAGAATGTCCTAGAACTGCAGCTTGGCCCTCAGAAAGCCCAGGAGTAGTCATTGATTTGGTGGCCAAAGTTTAAGTCATGGGAGAATATCCCCCAGAAACTTCTAATGTGGGGGTTGGCAAAGTTTTCTAGGACTAGATAGTAAATATTTTAGCCTATGTGGGCCAAGGGGCAAAATTGAGGATTTTATGTAGGCACTTCTATAATCACTTAAAATGTAATTATGTAAACATGTAAAATTCATTCTTAGCTCACAAGCTATACAAAAACAGGCTGTAGGTCAGATTTGACCTGCAGACTATAGTTTGCTGACCCTTGTCTTAAAGGTTGGGTAGAGGCCCTAATTCTCAAACCAAACACCTGCTTTCAATTGTTCAGTTTCACAGACATGCGCACTACTGTGAGGGTCCTGATTTGGGGGAAGGGAATACAAGGAAGGAGGAAAGGGAGTGTTAGTTTGGGCTATCACTCAAGGACAGAGGGCAACAGAAAGGTGTGAGGGCACTCTGACTGTGCCCTTTCTACCTATAAGTGTCCTGAATGATTTTTTTCATAGCCAAGATGACTCTGTTGGGGAAATGTCACCGTGATGGTTAACCCCGGGGTCTTGGCCGGCCCAAGTCAGTTCAAGTTTTGTTGCTTCTACTCTGCAAAAAATACCCAGTTTGCCAGGTATTTCTGCCCCCTAAAGACATCGGGTCAGGCTTCAAGACATTTCTCTGCCTCCATTTGTCTGTGTGACTGTGAGCAAATTACTTAACCTCTCTGAACCTCAGTTTTCTAATCTATAAAATGAAGATGCTGATAGCAGCTGCCTCCGAGGGATTCTGGGAGGATAAAGGAAATGCTGTATGTGAAACCTATCTGAGAGCTGGGACCTGCATTCAGTATCATTCTTTTTTTCTTCTCCCTGTCACTGCTCACTGTTGATTTGGTTTGCTCTGTTCTTCCTTTGGTAAGGCTGGAAAAGAGGAACAGGAGGGCATGGAAGAAAGCCCTCAATCAGTGGGCAGACAGGAGAAAGAAGCAGAGTTCTCTGATCCGGAAAACACAAGGACAAAGAAGGTAAAGTTTGTTTCGGATTCTGCACTTCTGCCATGAGGGACTGAGTCACAGGAGTCCCCCTTTTGCCTGGTGATGTCCTGCTGGATGGAATATGGCTGAGACCCCACCATTAGTTCCATGAATGAACCAGTCCTCCTAGCGCTACTTTGGAGGAGTGGCTGTGCCTGGAATCTTCGGACAGTTTTTATTGAAGCGATCTTTACGCACATGTCTGGGCTCTGCTCACTCTCCAGCAATTTGGCTGTGTTCCTACGAGAAAACATGTGCCCAAAAAAAGACTCAGGCTTCAGAGCCAGGCTCCCAAAATAGACAAGTCCCTTGGCGGGGATGGGGCGAGAAGCTGCTTTGGGCACTCAAGCTGGGGCCCTGACTTCAGCAGGCCCAGACCCTAGGATTAACAAGCCATCTACTGTGCTTGTATAGATTGTTTTACTTAATTAAAATGAAAAAATCCAGTTACAGTTCTCCTGGGCTGGAGCTGCCACAACAAAAAGAAATATCCTTGGAACAGGGCCATCTTCGTGCCTTTCCAGTCAGGAGAGGCAGGAGAAATGAGTATCGCTGGCAGGGAAGCTGATCTCCTAAATCTGTCTGTGGAGCTGGGAGTCCATGGGCTGCCGCAGATGCCAAGGGGAAAGTTCTAGAAGGTGCCTAGTAGAAGCTTTGGCTGTGGGAGTGTATGTACCCCTGCTGGGAGAGGGTGCTTGGGGGGAATTTTGTGAGGGGCTTTGCTGGAGTTACATTTAGTGATGACCCAGATGCAAGAAAGATGCTCCAGTAAGTATTTAGAGTTTATAACTTCATTATTCATGCATTCAAAAACTGTATATTGAGCACCTATTATCTACTGGGGCTTGAAATTCTTTGTGTCACTTTAAATATGGTGGATTAAGCATTAAGGGCCTATTCCAAACCTTGAGCATCACCCTAAAGATGAGTTGGTGCTGTGGGACTTGAGTGGTTCACAGTAATTGTACCAGGTAGAGGTAAGAATGCTCAGATTCTTCCTGATTTGAGTGGTCCTTATGGCCAAGTCTTGTGCCTTCCAGTTGAATGCTCTCAACCACCCTCTGACCTCCATTCTGCATTTTTGTACAGGAACAAGATTGGGAGAGTGAAAGTGAGGCAGAGGGGGAGAGCTGGTATCCCACTAACATGGAGGAGCTGGTGACAGTGGACGAGGTTGGGGAAGAAGAAGATTTTATCATGGAACCAGACATCCCAGAGCTGGAAGAAATTGTGCCCATTGACCAGAAAGACAAAATTTGCCCAGAAACATGTCTGTGTGTGACAACCACCTTAGACTTAGACCTGGCCCAGGATTTCCCCAAGGAAGGAGTCAAGGCCGTAGGGAATGGGGCTGCAGAAATCAGCCTCAAGTCACCCAGAGAACTGCCCTCTGCTTCCACAAGCTGTCCCAGTGACATGGACGTGGAAATGCCTGGCCTAAATCTGGATGCTGAGCAGAAGCCAGCTGAAAGTGAGACAGGCCTCTCCCTGGAGGATTCAGATTGCTACGAGAAGGAGGCAAAGGGAGTGGAGAGCTCAGATGTTCATCCAGCCCCTACAGTCCAGCAAATGTCTTCCCCTAAGCCAGCAGAGGAGAGGGCCCGGCAGCCAAGCCCATTTGTCGATGATTGCAAGACCAGGGGGACCCCCGAAGATGGGGCTTGTGAAGGCAGCCCCCTGGAGGAGAAAGCCAGCCCCCCCATCGAAACCGATCTCCAAAACCAAGCTTGCCAAGAAGTGTTGACCCCGGGTAACTACCTCCCCTTTCCTCACGGGTGGTCGGGTTGATTGGACTCCTGCTCACCTGATAAAGTATGAGCATGTGCAGGCTGGAATGAACATAAGTAAGGTTTTAACTAGCATTAAAGTGGGTGCAGAAAGTGATTTAGCAACAAAGGCAAGCCTCTAAAAGCCTGGCTAAACTGTTAGCGATTTTAGGCAAGTGGTGTAAAGGAAGTTAGATAGGAGGCTGCATGTTTTCTGAGAAGCAAACTCAGGGCAGACTTCTCTGCATTAACAGGAGCCCAGATGGACTTGGATAACTAAAATTAGACTGGGTTATCAGCAAAAGGAGATCAGGAGGAGCCTCGTGCCTGCACAGCAGAGGGCCACCCAGGCTGTTATTTCTGTGATGGGGGCAAGAGTAGGGGATACAAGAAAGGAGTGGAAGGGGAAGGAACAGAGGATCCTTAAAGGGTACAGCTGTTCCCTTTCTTACTACCTCAGACCCATTTTTTGCTAGGGTCTGACGGTGATACAAGACTTGTTGCAGGATATTCTCTCACTCCATTGGAGGTGACGTTTTGTGCCTATGCCCGGCACTGTGACATCATGAAAGAGAGAGTTTAAAATAGGCTAAGCCCCGTCTTCTCTGCCAAGTGGAACTTAAGATCCATCAGGGGGTTTGGGGGGAGGGAGAGAGAGTAGCCTTTAAGATTCTCACTGTGAAAATAATTAGGGATTTGCTTTACAGAAAGCCTGTAGCACACCAGAGGTTGAAGTGAGAGTCAGGGGCAGAAAATACAGAGGAAAGGCTTAAAAATGAACATTTCAACCCAGGGCCCTGTGGGTGGCATGAGCTGTTAGGTAACTGGGAGGCTTGGGATTTTTTCCATGTCAAGCTGACCTGAGCTGTTTTTTACCTGCATGGATCTGAGTTTCCATGGAAACCCCGCCGTGAAATGCCTTCTTGTTGCTAGAGAAACCCTGAGGCCCAGGCTCTGTCTAGAGAAGGCACGAATAAAGGAGGAGTGAAATCTTCACCTCACTCCAATCAAGCCCCTTTTATTTTGCGGTATAGGTCTCAACATGTGCCAGTGTTAGAGGCTCATTAACTGACCCAGTGTTTGGGGTTCATATTTAATAACAGCTTGACAAGCTTGGGGAGAGAATGGCATTGCCTGTTTTGCTAGCCTCGGTGGACGTCAGCACAATTTTTGCCCGTCAGTAATTCCTCTGCCTGCAGAGATGGAATGATACTGAGATGGGAGGCATGGGGGGTGTGGGGTGGATCTTCTCAACTGAAGGCATCAGCAGCCCATCCCCCTGGGCCAAATGCAAAGATTTGCCAAGTTTTATTGTGTGTGGCATTCTTTTGGCAGTGGAAAAAGCTCCTAATGACAGTGCTTTGGTTCTAATTAGCAACCATTGCCCCAGCCTTATGTGATTAAGCAGTCCAAAGAACAATTCCCAATCATACTATGCAGGGATAGAATTTCAGGGACTCTTTGAGGCATGTTGTATTTCTTTTTTTTTTTTTTTTTTTTTTTTTTTTTGCCTTGGTTCATGTTTTGCAGAAAACTCCAGGTACGTGGAAATGAAATCTCTGGAGGTGAGGTCACCAGAGTACACTGAAGTGGAACTGAAACAGCCCCTTTCTTTGCCCTCTTGGGAACCAGAGGATGTGTTCAGTGAACTTAGCATTCCTCTAGGTAAGCAAAACACACAGTCTTTCCTGAAATTCAGGTCTAGGAAATAACAGTTCCATAGCAACCTCAAGAGCTTGAGAGAGCTTTTTGTCATTTTGTTGTTGACACCGTTTTTTGTTCTTTTGAGACAAGGTCTCGCTCTGTCACCCAGGCTGCAGTGCAGTGGCATGATCTCAGCTCACTGCAGCCTCAAATTCCTGGGCCCAAGTGATCCTCCCACCTCAGCCTCCTGAGAAGCTTGGACCACAGGTGCACACCACCAGGCCCAGCTAATTTTATTTATTTATTTATTTATTTTTGTAGAGATGGGGTCTCCATATGTGGCCCAGGCTGGTCTTCAACTCCTGGGCTTAAGTGATCCTCCTGCCTCAGCTTCCCAAAGTGCTGGGATTACAGGTGTGAGCCACTTCACCTGGCTGGCCTATCGTTATTTTAAGTGTATGATGCAATAACCTAGATTTGCAAGGGGCGGCTGTAAACTTTCTTGCAATTTCAGTCTCCCATAATAGACCAGATACTCCGTGAAAACAGCCTTGAATAACAGTGCCCTGGGACCCAGAGCTAAGAAGTCCTGTTTTTCCTGTCAGGGAATGCTTTATTCTTGATGACATGGAGTCTTTAAGCCTAGCCTTTATTCAGGCAGGAAAGCAGATGCCCAGCAGCCTCCATAAAGTCAACAAAAATGAACTTCGTCTGCTATTGTTCATTGCTCCAGTCCTTCCCAGAACAATGCTACATATTTTTTTCTCTTTAAAGGACCAACTTTTCTGAGGCAATGATGCTGAATAGAATGTGTTTGGGGCAGACTACCCCTAGTTCATAGAAAGGGTATTGAACAGGGAGACCTGGGTTTCTGTTCTTCCTACTTATGGGTGACTGTGTGCCCTCAGGTAAGTCATACCCCTTCTTGAGCCTTAGTTTCCTCACTGTAATTTAGACAGTGATTTTTTCAATGGTGGAAGTGTTGGGAATGAAGTGGGGAGGGAGTTTACTGATGGAATCACCTAGGAATGAATCCCTTTTCAAAGAGAAGAGTTAAGCAGAGTCTCAGGGTAGGGAGTGAAGCCACTTTAAGAAAGTTCCCTGGGAGATTCTGACACAACCACTAACCCAGCAACTCCAGCCTACATCATCTTTGAGTCCCCTCGCATTAGCTCTGAAAGGTCGGAATTAGATAAAGTAGTAGTAGCAGCTGTTCAGAAGGAGAGCTCAGGAAAGTGTCACCTGGGAAAGTGTCACAAGGAAGCATAAGAAGCACAGGTCATCTGATGCCTGATGACCACGTGTCTGATCATGCAGGGAGGGGCTGGTCAGTGTGGAGGCTCGTCCTTTCCATCCAACTTGCTCTTTTTTTCCCTTCTCCTTTAAAAAAATCTCTTACTATTTCTTTCCTCCAGGTGTACCATTTTTATAGTCAGATCTGGAGAGCAAACTTCCTTTTTTTTTTAAGGGATAAATTTACTGCACAGCATCTCCCAAGACAAAAACATAAGAAAGAAGGATAAAGAAATACTAACCTTAGAATAAACTGAGATGACCCTGGGTATTTTAGCTCTAGAAAGCAGTTGCAAAGGCCACCCTGCAGGAGAAGAGAGGGCTCCTTCATGCATTCAGTCAGTCAGCAAATACTTACTGGATAACATGGTACTGTGCTAGACACTCTGGGGTAACCAAGAAATATAACACAAGTCTCTTGTCATCCAAGAACTTGGAACCTAATTGATACTAGCAAAAATTAAGAATAAATTCTGCTACCTTGTAATTTGTGTTTTACTGCTGTTTTTCATTATAGAAAGTGTGAAAGATTATGTAACAAATTCAAAAAATAAGAACCATATCAAGTCAATATTAAAGGTCTGATTGATCTCTTCCCTCCAGTCTCTCCCCAGTCTCCAGAGGTAGCCTACCACTGTCATGCCCAGTTTTTCTCTCACAAAAATAGGATCACACTACACACATAATGTTCTGCAAGTTCACTTAGTAGCAGGTCTTAGACATTTCTTCATGTCAGTACATAGAGAACACATTCTTTTTAACCACTGCAAATATTCCATCGTAAAAGCTATGCTATAAATGACTGATCTTTCCTCTGCTGGTGAACAGTTAGGCTGTCTGCTCTTTTTCCCATTTTAATAGCTAAGCTTTTATTGTTAACATTCCCCATGCAGGCACCATCCCTAGGGATCTGTATGTATTATCACATTTAACCCTCTCAAAACACCTATGAGGTAGGTGCTGTTTTTATCCTTATTTAACAGATAAAAAATCTGAAATGCAGAGTCACACAGCTAATAACTGGCAAAAACCAGAGTCAGGTTCAAATCCCAGTCATCTGACTCTAGAGCCATGTTCTTAGCTTCTGTTCTCTGCTGCCTTTCAGATGTGCTTGTTCAGTGGTATGTGTATGCCAGTGTTCCTGTGGGAGAGCGTCCTAGCCAGGGGGTTGTAGGGTGGTATGTATTTGCATTTTAAATTTTCATAATTGCTACTAAATTGCACTCCAAAAAGATGGTATCAGTTTTCCCTGCGACCTTGAGTGAGAGTTCCCAATATCCACCTCCCATTGGATTTTATCAGTTTTTAATCTTTCCTAACCAGTTAGGAAGAAAATAGTATCTCACCTTTTTAAAATTGGCTCTATTGAGTTATAATTGATATACAGTAAGTGCATATCAAGTGCATAGTTTGATCAGTTTTGACCTATAAATATACCTGTGAGACCATCACCACAATCAAGACTGGGAACAATGTTCATCATATCCCAAATTTCCTGTCTCCTATGTAACCCCTCTCTCCCCACAGTGCAACCCCCAGGTAAAGGATCTCCTTTCTGTCACTAAGTATTACTTTGCATTTTCTAGAGTTTTATATAAAGGGAATCATATCGTATGTGCTAGTTTGGCTTCTTTTGCTCAACATCATTGAGATTCATCTGTACTTTTGGGTGGATCAGTAGTCTGTTTCTTTCTTCTTCTTTTTTTTTTGAGACAAAGTTTTTCTCTCGTTACCCAGGCGGGAGTATAGTGGCATGATCTTGGCTCACTGCAACCTCCACCTCCTGGGTTCAAGTGATTCTCCTGCCTCAGCCTCCAGAGTAGCTGGGATTACAGGCACCTGCCACCACGCCTGGCTAGTTTTTTGTCTTTTTTAGTAGAGATAAGGTTCCACCATGTTGGCCTTGAACTGTTGGGGTCTTGAACTCCTGACCTCAGGTGATCCACCTGCCTCAGCCTCCCAAAGTGCTAGGATTACAGGTGTGAGCCACTGTGCCCGGCCAGTCTGTTTCTTTTTATTGTTGAGGAGTATTGCGTTGCATATATGGATACATCACATTCTGTTTATTCATCTGTTGACAAATATTTGGGTTGTTTTCAGTTCGGGGCCTTTACAGATTGTACTTGTTAATAGTCTTCAGTTAGCTTTGAGATTCATTATCTCATTGGTCCCTGAAGGAAGAGTATGGTATGAGGTTCTGCATTTGACAGGTGAGGAAACTGAAGTCCAGAGACTTACCCAGGATGACATAGCAAATGCAGGTTAGAACTCAGGATTTCTCAGCCTGGGCAACATAGGGAGACCCTGTCTCTACAAAAAAATAAAATAAAATAAAACTAGCCAGGAGTGGTGGTGTGAATCTGCAGTCCCAGCTACTTGGGAGGCTGAGGGAGGAGGATTGCTTGAACCTGGGAGGAGATCCAGGCTGCAGTGAGCCATTATTGTGCCACTGCACTCCAGCCTGGGCAGCAGAGTGAGTGAGATCCTGTCTCAGAAAAAAAGGAAAAGAAACAAAAAAAAACACTCAGGATTTCCGATCTCAGATCACTCTGTTCTCCAGGTTCTTCCAGTTCAGGCAGCAACACAGTGTAGGAAAGGCAACATTTGTGCAGAAACTGTGAACACAGTCTGTGGAATCTGATTCCCTGAGTTTAAATCCCCTGTCTACTACTTACTGGCTGGATGACAAAGAGCAACTTATTTAACCTCTGCTTGGATTTCTTCATCTGTGAATCAGCCATAGTAATAGGAGGCTACTACGCAGAGTTATTTTGAGGATTAAGTGAACAAATACTGGTAAGGTCTTAGTGGCTTCCAGTGGGAGGTACTTAATAAGGGTTGTCTATTATTATTATTCACTCATGAAATATTTAAGACCTATTAAGGCTCCTCTCACCGGGGCTGCATAACCCTTTAGCCTCCAGGACTGGTCACTACTGGCATGGAGACTTCTAGGGAGGTGAGAGACAATTTTTTGGCTTTGTCCCATGGAAAGCATAGAGCTGAAATAAGGGATGTCAAGGACTGGGCTCCCAGTTGGGAGGAAAGGGAGGCCAGTCGCGTTGCTCGGGGACTGGGGGTGGGCATGGCTGGGGAAGTACACTGCACTCTGCACTTGAGATCCAGGCCAGCTCTGCATGACCCTGGCCAGCGCGAGCCTGCCAAGGCTTGCTCTCAGTAGAAACAAACAGCATCGCCTGCAAAGTGCAAGCTCCCTCCTCTATCCGTCCCAGCTTTACTAGGATGACAGAGTTATAATTACCCATGCCATGAGCTGTTATTAGAAGCCAAATGCAGCTTTAGTGATCCTAGTAGAGGCTGGAAAATGGAGGACTGAGTGGCTCCAGAACACATCACGGCCGGGGCAATATGTCTTGATGCTGCCTCTTCATGTCCCCGTCACATTCCAGAAGTGTCCTGAGTTGTGCCATGGGATATGTGGTGTCTGCAGCAACCCCCATTTATTCTGGGACAAGTTACCAGCTCTTGGGGTTTCTCCTCCTCCAGGCTTCTCTTCCCCTAGTGCTGCCTGATAGCTGCCTGGTACTGCCTGAACTTGCAGAGCAGGGGCCAGGGAAGAAAGTTGCCACCAAACTGTGGAGCCGGGTTCCCCAGGTGGCCTTGGGGAGAGGTTGGGGTTCAAGTGAGAAAGCCAACATTTAGGCAGTTATTAACAGCTTCTGTGATGAAATATTTAACACATGTCTCCAAACCAGTATTTTTGAGCAACAGGCAAAATGATAGGTGCTTCCCCTAAACATCACTTACAGCACTATTATTCCTATTTCACAGATGAGGAAACTAATCTCAGAGAGGGTAAACAGTGTGCCTGAGGTCACACAGCATAAGTAAAAGAGTTGGGTTTGCCTCTACATTCTATTTTCTCTCCATGACACTGTGGCTTCCAAGGTTTTTTTTGTTTGTTTGTTTTTTGGTTTTTTTTTTTTTGCTTTTTTGACAGTAGAAGTCTTTGTTCAAGTGAAATCGGTTCCAGAACTGACAGAAGATAGCTCTAGCTACATTGCTGGGGGCTTTGGCTACCAGCTCAATCCCTGCTTCAGGGTCTGTGGTAGCTCCTAGGGCATCTGTACGCCTTCTGGGGGTCCCAGGACAGGGACTCAGAGGACTCAACAGGGGGCTTAATAAAAACCCCAGGGCTTCTTTCCTGGTACCACCCAGCTCGTTCATCCTCCAGAGGCTGGGACGGGACTGAGAGTGTGGCTCTGATCAAAGCCCTCCTTTTTTCCCAGCTGCCCCTCTCCTATACTGCGGGGGTCTCGGCTCCCTACAGAGCAGCAGCAGAGGGAAAACTATTTTGTAACAACGCAGGAAGGAGGCAGACCTTGCTGAATGCGCCTCTGCCCGCACCAACAGCCAGGAGCCAGGACCTGTTTGTGAGGTGGAGGGGAGAACTGGCCCCCACAGCCCAAGCTGGGGCCACTTTTCCATCCTTTGCGGAGAGGAAGGGAAGGACACTCAACCTCCCTCCGGGCACCTGGGCCTGAGTGAGGCCCTCTCACTTCTGGGGACCACTGCTGAGGGCATGGCGTGTAGCCTGCGATGTGGCAGTTAGAGAAAGCCAGACTGAGGAGGACGCCTCAGGCCCCGGACCACAGCCCCACTGTCAGTCCAGGCAGGCCTCCTGGGCTCCCTCCTTCCCTCCCAACTCCCTCCCTCAGAGCTGCCCTTCACACTGATAAGTGGCTATTTTGAAATGAAAAAAAAGTTCTAATGACAAGTCTAGGCTGCTTCCTTCTGACAGGGTCTCCTAGGCACTTAGCTCAGTGTCCTGGGAGGTGGGAGGAGGAAAGTGAAGCCACCCAACCAGCTGGGCTTGCAGTTGGTCACGCTGTGCCTTGGAGCAGGCGCTGTCATGAGTGGAGACCTTGCCTGTCCCCATCCCTGCAAGAAATTGCTGTTCCCCTGCCTGTGCCATTCCCAGGCCCCTTCCTTCCTTCTACCCAGGATGGCCAGACCTGAAACCATTGCCCAGCCCCAGCAGAAGAGAGGCTTGCCCCCCAGCCTGCAAGTGGGATTGGGTGTTCCAAGCATCACCCCTCTTTCTTAGTTCCCTGATGGGTCCTGCTTCTCACAGCCCTCACACCCTGCCTTTTGGCTGGCGCTGCACAGTCAGGTGCCTGGTAAACAGGGCATGTGTTCCTACCTCCATTCTCAGGTGAGGAAACTGAGCCCCAGGAGCAGTTCAGCTGACTCTCCCCAGGTCACATGGGTTCTTAGCATCTGGCCTGGACCCTCTCAGAGCTGGGCTCTTTCCACTCCACTGACTGACCGTGTCTTCAAAAGGAGAACTGTGACCTGCAAAACACCTTCGTGGAGGCTGGAGCAGCCACCATCCCTTCAAGGATGACTCCCCTGGCTGTGACATTGTCACTCCTCTCTGGTGGTGGTGCCAGTTGTTTCCTTTGCTTGGAATCAAAAGGCCTCCCAGAATTCTGGGACTTATATTTAATAAATCACAAATGAAATGCTAATTGATGGTTCGGATGTAAAGACTAGGGGAAGTGGGAAAATGTTAATGATATACAATTTCACGAAAAAAAAGAGGACAGAGAATTGTAATTAGGGTATGACTAAAATGCCCCCCCCAAAAGAGGCCTACATACAGGTTAATTATGTGGAAGAAAATATTTGGATTGGAGTGACTCTGGGTGATTTTTTCCTTCCTTTTATTTACTTTTTTTTCTGTAAAGAACATAATTCTAAAATAAACAAACAAAAATGAGAGAATTCTTCGAGAGTCCTGGTCACAGCAGCTGCAGAGAGAGGTACAGTGTGAAGAAATGAAATCCAACAAGTGAAATATCAGAAATGTCAGAAATCACCTTCATTGTTCTTGGAAGGAGATTGATAGTAGGAGAATAGGCCAGCAGCAGGCCATGGAATGGCTAAGTGCTTACCACACCGCCGAGTCCATCCCTTACATTCACAACCACCTGTGAATGAAGTGGGTGTGAGTCTCTTTGTGACTGTTCTGCAAATGAGGAAACTGAGGCTTGGAGAAGCTCAGTAACCAGCCAAGGTCAACAGCAAGTGAGGGGTGGAGCTCGTGGCTCCCATTTCTACCTGATGGCTGCCAGGACACAGGGGCCTGCCTCCCATGCCATCCTAACCTTGCGTGTCTATCCCCCATCCTTTCCCAGGGGTGGAGTTCGTGGTTCCCAGGACTGGCTTTTATTGCAAGCTGTGTGGGCTGTTCTACACGAGCGAGGAGACAGCAAAGATGAGCCACTGCCGCAGCGCTGTCCACTACAGGAACTTACAGGTAAAAATCCACTCTCCTTGCCCAGCATGCCAGGGGCTCCCCAGTCTCCATAACCGAGCCAGGTGTCTGGCGTCCTTGGCCTTGCTTGCCTCTGAGTCTAGCTCCTACCTGCAAGGCCTACTCCAGGCCACAGGTTACTTGCCATTCCCCAAGCACACCAGGCTGTTTTCTGCTTCTGTGTCTGTCTCCTTCCACTACATGGAGAACCCCTAATCTTCCCATAGACTTGATTCCATCAGGCTGCTCTCGACATGGTGGCTACCTCCTGTGTTGCTCCTAGCACATGTCTCTACTTTAATACCTAAAACATCCTGTTTGGGTTGGCTTTGGCAATATCCACCTCTCCCTCTATACTGTGAGTAACTCAAGTTAGGCCAGTGTTCCTCTGGCCTGTGATTGGGACTGACCCCTTCCCACAAGACTCGGATGTTCCAGTTTTTCTCTGTTTCTGTTCCCCTATGCAGGTATCCCTGCTTGCTAGAATAAAAAAAAAAAAAAAAAAAAAAAACACTGTTTTGTTCTTTTTAACTGTTCATCCATACAGCAAATACTTATCACAGGCATGCTAGGTACCAGACACTATTCTAGGGACCGGGGATACTGGAACAACAACAGTAAAGTGGACAAAAATCCCTGTTCTCATGGATTTTTCATTCTAATGTAGGTGACAAGCAATAAATGAAGTAAATGGTATAGTATGTTAAAGGGCGACATATAAAAAATACTCTATACACCGTATTTCACCCAGTCTAAGGTGCCATCATTTGTAAGGCACCACTATTTTTTGGTACCAACTAGAAAAAAAATGTTGCAAATCAAGTGATGAGACTCCATCAACTGTAAAATGAATTTTTATTTCAGAAATATTAATGTGTGAAAAAATGTGTCTTGAGATCAATGAAATATGGTAATATGTTCTATAATATATACCTAATTAATATGTAATATATTAGAATGTGGTTTTCATGATTAACTTCTGGCATGGGCTAGGTTTTGATAGCTTAACAGAAGACATGGTATATCAGAGGGCCAGGGGTAAGTATCTCAAGACACCTCCTGTTTTTACTACAAGGAATCAGACTAGTTATTTGAACCATAAGGCTTTGACTCAAGAAGTCCTCACAGTGGCTGTGCCCAAGTCCCAGGCTAGGCATTACTATTATCATTAAATTGTTTAAAAGTGACTGATCTAGCCGTTCTTAACCAGGGACATGAATCAGACTCATCTGGACAGTATTTCTAAAATTCAGGTACTAAGTTATATATTTAGTAGAATTTGGAGGTGGAAGGCAGATTGCAGGAATATGTAATTTGAGAAAGTTCTCCAAAAGATTCAAATGTGCACCCCTAGTTAAAAAAAAACAAACTCAGATATAGGCCAATTTTCTTGTTTAATAATTGAGAAAATTGAGACCCAGAGAAGCTATATAATTCATCCAAGTCCACACAGATAGTGAGTTATTGGGCCTAGAATCAAATCGCCTGATTCTGAATCACTTTCCTCTTTTTACTCTACTATACTTGTCTTGGAAACTGAGACCCATAATGTCATGGCCTGGGTCACCATGTGCAGAGAACTATCATAGGCTATGCCCAAACTCAAGTCATTTAAGCCTCTGATTTCCCTCCGGAGAGCAGCTTCTCTGTGACTGAGGCAGCCACAGCACCTGTGGCCCAGGGCTAGGCCTCTCCTCGGGCAAGGCAAGAAAGGCCTGACTTGGCCAGAGCAGGAGAGTCAGACTGGGTCCCACAAAGCCAGCTGAGGGAAGTCATCTAGCTTGAAGACATAATCATCCCTTTTCCCAAAAAGATGAAACCTACAGAATGGTAAGGATGGAAGGGGTCTTGGAAATCATCTGGTCCTGGTTTTCCCAAACCTTCTTCTTTGTACCAGCTGGCATCTTTTTGAAATGCAGCTTCCTGGGCCCGGCACAGTGGCTCACGCCTGTAATCCCAGCACTCTGGGAGACTGAGGCAGGTGGATCACGAGGTCAGGAATTCGAGACCAGCCTGACCAACAGTGTGAAACCCCGTCTCTACTAAAAATACAAAAACTAGCCAGGCGTGGTGGCGCGCACCTATAATCCAAGCTACTCAGGAGGCTGAGGTAGGAGAATCACTTGAACCTGGGAGGTGGAGCTTGCAGTGAGCTGAGATCACATCATTGCTCTCCAGCCTGGGTGACAGAGCGAAACTCTGTCTCAGAAAAAAAAAAAAAAAAAAGAAATGCAGCTTCCTGGATCTCACCCTACTCTTGTTTTCTCATTTTCTGTAGGGCTGGGCCTGAGAGTCTGTATTGTAAACCATCCTTATATCAGGCTCTGATAGTCGATGTGAGAACCTTTTCTCTCATCCAGCATTTGCAGTAGTATTGTGCAGCCCTTCAGGGGGCCACATAGTTCAAGGTCACCTCGGAAGTTAGGAAGAGTTCAGACTCGCCAGGGCCTCTAATTCTAATTCATGTATGTTTCCCAGGGCAGTGGACTGCACTGTGTTCTGAGCCTCTGGGCCACGCCCCCAGGCAGACTCCCCTCCCCGCAGCAGGCCAGAGCCATTCTTGTAGTTCTCAAGTGCATTGGGGTAGACATTGGTTAAGCCCCTCGTGCCAGCCAGCTGCAGTGTAGCTTTACCTGGTGCACCTGCTGGGGAGCTGGGAGTTTCCACCACAGGCTTCCCAGATAGGATTTCTGTCAGCGGCTTTGACAGAATGCCTCTGTCCACACAGCCTCCCCCACCCCAAGCAGCAGGTAATGGCTGACACTTAAATCAGGCAACTTTTAAACTTAACACCACTGAGAGGCCTTGAGTTGGGGACCAGAGGTTGCTCCTAAAGGCAGGGAGCAGGTTGAAGGAGCCTCCGTTCTCTCTGAGCAGCCTGTGCTGTGCCCCACGGCTGGTCATGGCTCTGCAAGAACCCACCCAGAGTGATTCAGAACAACAGGTGGAGTCAGCACTCGATAGGAAAACTAGATACCTGCTTGGCTCCAGGCCCTGGAGCGGAATGTGTCCACGTACTGGGCGCTCATTCGCTTGCCTTCCTCAGCACACGGTTTACCCTCCCTGAGCCAAGGCAGAGGAGAACCCAGGCCCTCCATCAGCAGCTTCGCCTGCTGCCATCCACCGTTTGCTCTTCTCCTAGTCAGGCTGCACCCATTTCTGGAAGCCAACTGCAGTCTCTTCTATGGAGACAGCAGGCAGACCTGGTCATCTCACACACACCCTCTCATCTGACCCACACACCATCCCAGAAGGGAGGGTGAGGACAACAGTGTTCCTCCCATTTAACAGATTAGGCCTCTGAGGCTGGGAGAAGAGGAGTGGCTTTCTCCAACTCATATGGCTGGTGCTGCTAATAAGAAAAGCCAACATTACTGAGTGTTTATTCTGTGTCAAACGCTGTACTGAATGCTTTTTGTTGCCTCTCTTCGACTTCACAGCAACCTTATGTTGTTGTTACTGTTATTCCCCTCCCTTCACAGATGTCAGAGATATTTGATAACTTGCCTGCTGAGGGATAGGATTGAACCCAGGTCATATGACTTCAAAGTGCACACACTTAACCACCGTACTGGTCTGCACCCTTCTGTCTCCTAATCCAGTGCTCTTTGCCTTTTCCTTGCTGCCCTGTCAGAGAACCCCAGCTGGGGCCTCAAACCTGTCCCAGTCTGCCTCACTGTGTTGACTCCAGATAGCCCAAGAGCAGCCCAACCTGCCTCATGGTGTTGGGCCGAGGCCAGTCATAGCAGTGAATGTTCTGGGGTCATGCAGAGGCAGCCCTCAACGATAGAACAGACAGGCCCATTTTTAAATCCATCAAAAGACCTCCAAGGCTCCCCACCCACTAGCCTGCCCTGACAGGAAACAGGTTGTTAAGTGTCTCAAATGTCAGGCCGTGGTGCTGTTTTGCACAATTGCCATAGGCCAGCGCTCATTTACCCTGCCTTCCAGCTTCCCTCCCTCTGCCTTTTAAGCATAGATATGTTGCCTAGAGCTTGGGCTGTTTCTGGAAAACAGAGTTGTTTTGGGAGTTAAATGAGCTTATTTAAGTCAAGCAGTTAGAACAGCACTTGACACTAGATAAGGGCTTTGGAAGTGTTTGCTATTATAGCTGTACTTTCTACTCTTTCTTTTCTTTTCTTTTCTTTTTTTCTTTTTCTTTCTTTTTTTTTTTTTAGATGGAGTTTCACTCTTGTTGCCCAGGCTGGATTGCAACGGTGCGATCTCGGTTCACAGCAACCTCCGCCTCCCGGGTTCAAGTGATTCTCCTGCCTCAGCCTCCCGAGTAGCTGGGATTACAGGCATGTGCCACCACACCCAGCTAATTTTTTGTATTTTAATTAGAGACGGGGCTTCTCCATGTTGGTCAGGCTGGTCTCAACTCCCGACCTCAGGTGATCCACCCACCTCGGCCTCCCAGATGCTGGGATTACAGGTGTGAGACACCACGCTCGGCCTGTACTTTCTACATTTTCTACAGGAGACATGTATTACCTGCAAGCTAACATAATGAGGTACTTAGCATAAGTTCTGTAGCCCCAGTGGGGATCTCTGAACCAGGAAAAGGGTAACCCCCACAGCTGGGCACAGATGCCAGGAGAGGGATGATTGAGGCATGTCCGCTCCTCTCCTCTCCATCTAGGTCCCTACTAACATGCCCCTTCCTCCACTTCCCCTCTTCTTTCCACAGAAATATTTGTCCCAGCTGGCCGAGGAGGGCCTCAAGGAGACCGAGGGGGCAGATAGCCCGAGGCCAGAGGACAGCGGAATCGTGCCACGCTTCGAAAGGAAAAAGCTCTGATGCTTCTTCTTCTGCTGCTACTGCTGCTGCTGCAAGGTTGGAAAGGAGAGCTTGCCGAAGTGGGGCCTTCCTGATTCTGGGGACAGGACTAAAGCCTGAGAGGAAGGAAAACCAAGCAGGGCACATTGCTTGGGCTTGTTCCCAGAGACTCAGTGAAATGCCCCTGATATGTCTCCAGGAGCAAGTCACCCAGGTGTGTCCAGCCCACTGAGGGTCACCAACTCTGTCCCTGCTGACTCTTGTTTCTCTCAATCTTTCAATTCGTTTTTCTCTCTTTTCCTCTTGTTCTTACTCTCCCTCCCTCCTTATGTGCCAAGGATCGTTTCCTTTTCACAAAACCCAACTTCTCAGGGATTTTCACAGTGTTTAAATTCTTGGTAGGATATAACAGGTCAGGCCTGGCTGAGTCAGGCAAGGAAAAGGTTTAATGGAAACTCCTGGGTCAGGCGAACCCCTGCAGTGAGTCTATAGCAGTATCTCTGCCTGGTGTCCCATGTATCCCCTGCATGAGGAGCTGAGTCAGGTCTGCAGTCCTGGTGAGGGGACATCACGGACAATCTGTTGGCAGAGCTGGGAGGGTCTTCATTAACCTCTTCCTCCAACTGGGCCACCCTTTTGAAAAGCCCCTGTTTTTAATAACTCTTTCATCCTCTCAGTTATTCTAGAAATCTGCCAGACTTATGCCTTAAAGTAAAATTAAATGAATTTTAGAGAAGATGAAAAGAGCCCTTCATTTTGGAAGCTCTGATAAGTTTCCTCCAAACTTATTCCCCTCCTCTTGATTTCAGGAGATGTCAGGGTTTGTTCTATTCTGGACAATGAATTTGGTACAGATTCACTGTAATTAAATATAAAAACAGAAGCATCTTCCTCCAGCTAAAGCAGCAGTTGGCGTGGGCTTAGGTTGAATGCTGGCCTCTCTGCAAAGCACAGCTTTGGCTCGAGAGGCACAGCTCCAGGCTGTGGAAAACAGAGTTGTCTTGGGGGTTAAATGAACTTATTTAAGTCAAGGAAACATCATCTGTCCTTGATTCAGCCTTGGTACCTGCACTCTGGGGTACAACCACCTCACAGTAGGATGGTTTTTAAATGGCCCCCCAGTTGGGGGAGAAGCTAAAGAAAGAGAAGGCTGCAGATCCAAAGAGTGGCATTGCAGTTTCCTGGGTGTCTGTAGGTGGACCCTTTCCAGCTGGGCAGATAGTTGAGGGCTCCCTGGGTTTGACTGTATGTGCAGACTTTGATACCAAAATGTTATGAAAAGTCGTAGTTCCCACTGCTCTTTCTGGTACTGGAGGGTGGGTACCTTCAGGCTGTGGGGTCTGTAGCCTGATATTCCATTGAAAGGGTGTGGGATAAAGGTGCTGGGGGAAATGAGGCTCTGCCACAGCCATAGAGAGGCCCTCGGGCAGTTAAGAAGGGAGCCTGGAGCTGTTTTCATGAGCAGAGATACTCTCCTGAAAGCACCCTTCATAGCTTAGCCCAGGAAAAATAAAACAAGGAAGACAGGTCACTCTCCCCTAGGCAGTTCCTGTTGTTTCTGTTCCTGACCTTGGGAAGGCAGACTGAGAAGGGACTGTGTAGGGTTTTGTTTTGTTTTTTTTTCATTTTCCTTTTTATGGCATGTGAGAGCATACTGTACATTCTGTCCTCTGTACTAATAATGGAGGAAGGGCAGAGAGATTAGTTCAAGGCTAACATTTTATATCAGGTAACTGAGGCACACAAAGGGAACAAATGAAGAACATAAAATGATCAGTGTAAACCTGAAAGCACGCAGTCATCGGCAAGGGACAGACTCATGGGAGCCGGTGACAGAGAACAGTTAAGGCAAGCACCAGGGGAAAGCTGACCAACTTGAACAGATGTGATGCGGAGAGGTTGGAAGAAGCAAGAAACCTGAACTCATCATCAGGCTATTAAATAAAATTTATAGGAGGCTGTTGGTTTGGACTGAGCTCCTGCAATAGGCCCAACAGGCCAAAACAAAAGGGAGTCACTCATGTTGAAGTTCTGTCTTCCAGGAAATCAGGAGAGAGAGAGAGAAAGAATAGCCAAATCCCCAAAGAGGCCAGTTTTAACCAGCATGATGAAGTGTCCTTGGTTTTAACCTTTATAAGGAAAGCAGCTTTGAGATGACCAGTCTGGTTTTTGTTCTTTGTGTCTGCTTTCCTCAGCCCTTTTCTGTCTATAAAGCCAACCTCCTCCGCTCAGCTCATGGGAACACTCATTCTATTTTATAGAATGACATGTTGCCCAATTCTAGAATCAAAAATAAAGGCCAACTAAGATCTTCAAAGTAAATTTGTTGTAATTTTATCTTTTGAGAAGACCATATGGGGGCTGCTGAAAAGTTGGTATCTCAAATAAAGTCTGAAGATCACGGCTCAGCCCAGATTGTTCCCCGGGCCAACTCCACAGGTTTGAACCTGGCATTCTGGACACCAGCTATGCCTCCTCCATTTCTCAGAAAACCTTTGATCTTGTGTGTCTTTCTTCCTACTGAAGGGAATTGTGGGGGCAGTTCTTTGGCCTTCTTGCTGAACTTTGCTGGAAATAGCCCACAATTTTTATCAGAGGTTAGAACTGTACATTATCAGAGAGACTGGACACTTTATCCCCTAGCAAAGTGGGAGAAGATTTTACCAGCTCATTCCACTCCACCCCGGCCTTCCCCCACCCCCCATCCCCAGCAGCATTTCCATGCAAATCCAGATGGTCGTGTAGTGTTATGGCTCTCTTGTGATAGACTGGCCTTCATATTGGAAAGCTAGGGAGAGCCCCTGGGAGGGAGAGAGATAAGGCGCTATCTGCCTTCAATCAGAACCTTTGGTTTAAAATCATCTAAGAGTCTATACTTGTGTGTACATACGTATTTATTTGTATTTATTTTTATACAATTCCATTGGCATGGTCCTTCACCGACCCTATGATTTGCACTTTTTATTCCTATGTGTGCCACACACAATGCAGTATTAATGGCAACCAGGTAAATATTGATTTATTTTTTAAAGCTTTTCTTCAGTGTTTTGTCAACCATTTCAAAGTGTCTCTCAAAAAAGGATGCTGAAGAGCAATTGCTCCCTTAAGCAACAGATTCATATTTACCCCGGGTTAATACAACAAAAGGCCTGTATAATTTTCTTTTCATTGTTAACACCCAAAATAGCATCTATCTAGACAGTATCCCCAAAGAATTTGGAAAATCTGATGGTGTGAGCAGCAGCCGTTAGTATCAGGGTTTCCCATTCTTGGACAGTCTGAGGCTGTGACCTGTTAGATAATTAGATTATACTTGAACTGGACCAGAGTTTGTTTTTTGAATTTGTGAGAAAAACCAAAACACTAAGTTAATTTAAGTTTGAACTTGTAAAGTATTGAAATTTGTTGAGTGTCCTATAAATTGTCACTACTTTTCCTGATCTGTATAACTGACTGCAAAGTGTTTGTTTTTACAAAAGAGAAAAGAAAAGATTTTTAATAAAGAGAATTTGAAAGCTGTGAGTGAGTGACTCTGTGTCATGCAGGGGTCCCTGACATTTGGCTGGGGAAGGCTCATCAAGCAGAAAGGTTGAGATTTGGTCCCTTTGAATTGCGAATTATTTTCAAGGGTTGAACAGAGAGGACAAAACAGGTTTTCTTAGGGCTCCAGTTAGGCTACCAGAGAGAATCAGAGATTCTCAGGGGTGATCCTCGGGGGATGAGTCTGACTAAGTGGGGGCTGCTGTCCTTTTGGAGGCTCAGATACGAACATTTCTTGGCCTCTTATAAACTCCTAGCTTTGCCACCCAGCGTCCTGCACCAGGGTTAGGCCATTTCTTTAAGTTCCATTCCCTGTGAAGATGAATATCTGGTGGTCAATGCTGTAGTGGAAATAGCAGGCACAGGCAGAGGCCTGGCCCTGCCCCTGTTAGCCCATGACTTCCTAAGGCCCGCTTCCTTGGGTGTAAAAGAAGATAAGAATATTACTTGCTCTGGGTGTGGTGGCTCATGCCTGTAATCCCAGCACTTTGGGAGGCCAAGGTGGGTGGATCACAAGGTCAGGAGATCGAGACCATCCTGGCCAACACGGTGAAACCCTGTCTCTATTAAAAATACAAAAATTAGCTGGGCGTGGTGGTGTGCACCTGTAGTCCCAGCTACTCAGGAGGCTGAGGCAGGAGAATCGCTTGAACCCAGGAGGCAGAGGTTGCAGTGAGCCGAGATTGCACCACCGCACTCCAGTCTGGGTGACAGAGCAAGACTCAGTCTCAAAAAAAAAAAAAAAAAAAAAAAAAAAGGTGAATCGCTTCCCAGGGTTGCTTCAGGGTTAAGATAATTGCTGGTGGAAGCACTTGGTGTGCTGCAAGTCACCGAATCTTGTTTGTTTTTGCAATCTGGACAGCAGCCCTCCAAATTTTAGGGGTTCTTAAGTTGTTTCTCAACCATTTCTTCTAGCAAAACAATGCCAGTCTTCTGGGCCCAGTTGGCCAGTCCTTTGAATGGCCCGGAACCTTCTCTGGGCCCTTCCCTTTTGTTGGCAGTGCTCCTGAGTCAACAGGGAGGGGCTGGGCAGCCTGGACCCAGAGGGCAAAGTGAGGGGGCCGCCTGCAATTCCTAGGAACAGATTGCAGGTCTGAGGAAAGTTCCTGCTGAGCCTGTTGCTGTCTGCGCCCCACCCCCACCTCCTGTGGCCATGGTGGACCAAGCTCAGGCCTCCAGTTTCCAACCAGGAGGAGTAGGGAAACCTCCTTTTCTGCAACTGCTATCTATGCCCTAGATGGCCAAAGCAGTGAATGGGCCTAGACTGGTTCTGCTGCCCTAAGTACAGGATCCAGGATGCTTGGGGGTGCCCCTGGTGCCTAGTCCTAGCATGTTGTTCTATGTGGCACAACTCTAGAGAGGGCATCCACATTGTATCCTATAGGATGGCACCCCCTGGAGTTGTGCAATGCAGACACCCAGCCAGAGACACCCCCTTCCCTCGAGTTGCAGTTGTTCCCCCAAGCCTGGGTGTTCCCATTTGCTCTCTGATATCTCTGTGGGCCCTAGAGCCTGGTTCTGAGCCAGTCCACCAGGCTGGACCTCTGACACTCAGACCTACTCCCTGTACCACACCTATCCCCAGGGATCAACTCCAGACTGCCCCTGCCTGACTCTGCCACAGCCTAGACACTGGGTTTCCTCCTCATAATGCCCTACTAGGTCAGGGCACTTGGATACTAACCTTGCTTTCTTTTCTTTGTTTGTTTGTTTGAGACAGGCTCTCACTCTGTCACCCAGGCTGGAGGGCAGTGGCACGCGATCTCAGCTTGCTATAGCCTCTATTTCCTGGATCCAAGCCATCCTCCTGCTTCAGCCTCCCAAATAGCTGGGACTACAGGCATGTGCCACCACCTCTGGCTAACTTTTTTTTGTAGAGATAGGGTTTCACTATGTTGCCCAGGCTAGTTTCAAACTCCTGGGCTCAAGCAATCCACCCACCTCAGCCTCCCAAAATGTTGGGATTACAGGCATGAACCATCAAACCTGGCAACAGCAACTGTTAACTGCCCTCTTAGGCAGTGGTTGGACATCTGGGCTCAACCCTGTCAACTCCCCATTCTCTTTTCCCACAATGACAGTCATATAAATGTGCCTATCCTGAGTGAAATTCCAAGCATGTTGGAGCAGGATGGCCCCAGAGACCCCCAAGCCTCTGCTCTTCCTTTTACAAGCCAGAAAACAGGCCCAGAGAAGAGAGGTGACTTGTTTGAGGCAACACAGCTTATTGGTATAGGGCCAAGACTAGAATCCAGATCCCTTGAGTCTTGCTGGGGCTACTTGGAGAGTTTATGATATTTCGATTACATTATCGTGTGAATTTTCCAGGTCTGGTCCTAGCTGGACTTTGGCACTCAGCAAGGGACTTGAGAGAAATCATGGATTCTCATGCTTTGGGTGCATCAGCCGCACCTGGTGAGCTTGCTAAAAATGCATATTCCTGGCGCCCCCATGGAGATTCTGACTCATTAGGTCACGGGGAGGACCCAGGCATTTGCATCTTAGCAAGCCTGGGGGGTAATTCAATGCAGGTGCAGTCCACTGATGACACTTAGAGAAACACTGCCCTAGATGTCAACCAGGGACTTCCCCAGTAGCTCCTGGAATAGAAGCAGCATTTATTTTACTGGGTGGTAGGGCCATTCAAGGTAGGGGCACTTTAGTGTGAAAAAGGCTTGACAGTAGGAGGCAGAGAAAAGGAGACCAGCATGGCCATGGCAGAAGGGGCTGGTGGCAGCTGGTGGGTGGGGGAGGCGGCGAAGGATGGGGGTGGGAGCGTGTCACAGTCATCGAACTGGATTTGGGAGCATGTGTTATGATTTTTAGTTGGGTTCGGACTTACTGTGCTCAGGCAAAAGTCAATTTTCCAATGCTGTCTTTATCTTTGTTAATGGCTGGAAGTGTTGTGGTTATTAAACAGCTCCTCGAGATCTGATGGAAGCCCTGCTGCTGAAGACAGAGAGCTGTGTGGAGTCAGCAATCCTTACTCAGAGGAGAAACAAGGAACAGGGCCACTGCCCAGGGCCACGTCGCTGTCAGCGAGGAACTCTGGGGTCACACACACTTTCTCTCCCTCTTCCACGAGACACTACTGCTGTCAGCTCAGCCCTGCTGATTCCTGAGTCCCCCTGCATGGCACACTCAGTGTACTCCATAGGGGCACTGTCTCTTGGCCTCTTCACAGCTGGAGAAGCAGGTACTGTTATTCTCCCCATTTCATAGATGGAAAATGAGGCTCCGAGAGACAAAGTGGTTTGTCAAGGGTCAGACGACCAGTAAGTGGCAGAGTTGGGATTCAAACCCAGGTCCACATGACTGTCAAACCACACTCTTAGCCACTATTCTCCACTGCCTACCTCCTGTTCCTGCATCTCCCTAAAGCCTCTAGACTCTGGGTCTGCCCAGAGCTGCTTGGATAAATTAGAAAGTCTAATTTAGCAATACTGCAGTTACCTATGACTGAATTCCTGTTTGTTAAATTCCAGAAACTGATTTCTCCAGTACCTCTCCTCCTGGAAAGTAAAGAAAGGCCTCCACCCACAGCACTATACCCAAAGAAATACTGTTTCTTCCTTCTTCTCACTTGGGAGAATTTTCCAGGGGAGCTGAGTCTGAGGGCAAGAGAGGAAGGAGGGCCCCGGGGGCTGCTCAAGTTCCTCCTGTTTCAGGGAGGAGAAGAAAGAGAAGCAGCTTGCTTTCTGCTCTCAGGGGACTTGGGGACAAAGGGGAGTGATCAAAAGGGGATTTCCCACAGCCCCAAAATGCTAGCCGGATTGCACTTGTGACCTCTCCTTCCTGAGTGAAACTAGATTGTTGACTTGCCTGCCACCTGTTTCCAACATGGAGTAGAGACGTTGCACATACATGATGCCAGGTGTCCAGATTAAGGCAACAAAAAAATTATAAACAAGGATTGAAGAAAGTTGGAGGCAGCAAATATATGGTCTGTAAGGGCTCACACAGCAAGAGATGTGACTAGAAGCCTCCTGGGAGCCAAGGCAGAAAGAAAAAAAAAAACATGCTGTGTCCTTAGGCTGGAGAGAGCATTCCAGGTTATCTGGGGAGATTGTTCTACTTGACTCTATATTCTGGAATAATTCTCCTGAGGGACAGTACAGAGGAACTGAGAGGTGTTGGAAAAATCCTTAGGGAGCTCACAGCCCAACATTGGAGAAGAGCATAGTGGGAGCCCCTCCGGAGGGGACACTGGGATGGCTTCTGGTCTGTGTGAAGTGGTTCCTGATGTCGGGGCAACACCTCCCAGGGTCCGAAGGCCTGATCCTTGCTCACACCTGCCCAGCTACCTGAGAGTAAGTATGCTGGCTGGAGTTCATGAATTTTTGTTTGGGTTTATTTTCAAGCTCTGTTTTTCAAATTTCTCTGTTAAGTAGCGGAACTTCCAGGAACCAGTGTTCACAGGCCAAGGAGGAGGTCACCATCATCTCTACTACCTGAGTGCCCTGCCACACCCACCTGACAACAGAGAGCTCTAGGGTGGGGCCCCTGCTCTTTGGATTGTTGGGGAAACTAAACCTCTCCAGCATTTATTCTTTGGGGTTACCCCAAATGGATGACCACAGCCAGGAGGGAACAAAGCCTGACTGGGAAGTGCTGATTCCTTCTGGCAGTTTGGGAACTGCCCCTCAAACCTGTCTGATAAGGAGCGGCCTAGGGAGGAGGGGTGCAAAAGGCGTGCCCCGTTTGCCCGTGAGATCTCTCACCATCACTGTATGCAAGCCTAGGAAGAACAGAGCTTTCTGGCTCAGGGACAGATCTCCATGCTGGGAATCAGGACCTTGAGTTCCTGGGTCAAATCCACAATGAACTCATTCTGAGATGCAGGCAAATGTTTACCTTCTGTTGCTTCGGTTTTCCCATCTGTGCATTTGATGTGTGCCAGAGGTTTTTGGGAAGAAAATAAGAGTGGAGACTTGCTGTCAATCACAAGGTGGGGGGTGGTCACTTCTCTACCTGAATCTCCCACATGGGCCTGTGGGGAGCTATGTTCCTTATTACCATCCTCCTGCCCCCAGCAGGGGAGTCTACCCATGAGGCAGGCTTGCTTGGGGTCGGCCAGCCTGGTCTCTGTGGTTTTTGTCTCCTGTGCTCCTCATATGGCTTAGCTTGGCCCTCCACCGACCCTACTTAATCTTGCCTCCTCTCCACCCACCTTCTCACCCCTACAGCCTCCATTTGTGGTTCAGCCATGCTCAGTGCCTCGGGGGTTCCCAAATAGGCCCCTTCCAGCTCCTTGATTTTGTAAATGGTTTTCCCACTGCCAGGAATACCTTTTGGCCCTTTCTGTCTATCTGGAAACTATGACTTTTTTTTTAACATTCTACTTAGATGTTGTCTTCTTTACGAAGCCTTCCTTGACTTCTCTGACCTCCCTACAGGTATTGCTGGTCCCCCACTGTGTCTCAGAACACTTTGTACCCGTAGCCCAGGCACACACACAAAGGCCCCTCTTTTTTTTTTTTTTTTTTTTTTTTTTCTTTTTTTTCTGAGGCGGAGTCTCACTCTGTCGCCCAGGCTGGAGTGCAGTGGTGCCATCTTGGCTCACTGCAAGCTCGCCTCCCGGGTTCACACCATTCTCCTGCCTCAGCCTCCCGAGTAGCTGGGACCACAGGTGCCCGCCACCATGCCTGGCTAATTTTTTGTATTTTTAGTAGAGACGGGGTTTCACCATTTTAGCCAGGATGGTCTCGATCTCCTGATCTCGTGATCTGCCCGCCTTGGCCTCCCAAGAGGCCCCTCTTTTATAGCCCTTATCATGTTGCCTTGTTATCTGTTTATAGATTTGCCTCTGCAGTAGTCATTGAGTCTCCAAGGTCAAGAAGTGTATCCTGCTTCCCCTATGCACACTGGTATCCCCACCACAGAGCAGATACCAGTGAATGTTACTTGAAGGACTAAGTTATCCGTTGCTCACCTCTGGGACTTGCTGGAGCAACAGAGACCTGAGTCCTAAGTCTCTGCCCAGTCACACACTGCCCAGGTACCAACCCATGGTACCTCTGCCCAAGTACCATGAGGACTGGCACAGCTGGCTGGCTCTAGGAGCAGGGTGGGTCCTTGAAGCAGTGCCAGGGAGCACCCTACCCACCCACCACCTTCCCTCCCCCTACCCATCCTTCCCTTCCCTGGTCCCCCTACCCCAGGGCTGGCAGTTGGCTCTGACAGTGGATAACACAGCCCTGCTTATACTGCCCAAAGCTTGGCCTTTTAACAGCTGGCTTCTTCTATAGCCACAGAGCCAGGGCTCCTGTGTAGGCTGCATCTCTGTGTCCCCAGGGGCATCTCCTCCCCAAACCTGTCTGTCCTCTGCACCTCCACCTAGCCAGGCCCACCCAGTTCTCTAGGACCTTCCCAGGCAGAGCTGAGAACAAAGCAGGGTTTATGACAGTTCTGTCAACACTGGGTATATGGCCTTGGTTCACCCTGCACTTTGCAAACCACGCCTGCCTGCCTGCCTGCCTGATGCCCACACCTATTCAATGCCTCCAAAGACCCAAGGGCTGCAGGGAGGCTCCTGGCACCTTCCTCTCTTCATGTCTAAAAAGCATTGGGAGACTTGGGTCACTGAGTGGGAATTTCACAGCCCTGGAAGAGAGAGGCCTTGGTCTAGATTGATTAGGCCAGCCAGATGATTAATAATGAAACTTGACCTGTTCCCAGACACACACATACCCTGCAGCCAGGAATTACCAGAGAGTAGGGGCTGAGAAGGAGGCTTTGAAGCTTGGCATGGGACCAGCTCTGAAAGCCCCCAGGGAACTAGGCCTCTTAGTCTCAGGGGTTCCTGCCCACCTATCCCAGGTCTACAAATCCACCTCCTAATAAAACCTTACTGACTTTTTCCACAGGCTCTGAGCTCAGAGCAGGCCTTTGGCAATTCCTAGGGTGCAGGCAGCCTTGGCAGCTCTGCTCTGGGGTGGGATTTGCAAAGCAGTTTGGACTTCAGCTGCACCTGTGTTGACACACGATTTCCTCCTGAGCTCCTCCTGAGCACAGCCTCTCCCCTTATTTATACTCCCACTGCTGAGCACCCAGCAAAGGGCATGGCACACTCAGCATACCCAGGACTGGCTTCTTGCATGATCCTGTCACAGCAACAGCTCAGAGAGGTGGGAACTGGCCAGTCTGGGTGCAGCCCACCCACATCAGCAGGAGCCTCCTGAGCTCTCCCAGGGGTCTTCCCCAACCACGAGAACACTGAGACTGCACAGCTGGCTGCTGGACACTATAGGGGCCGAGGACCCAAACACTAGGGTGCAGCTGGGTGGCCAAAGTGGGGCTCCCTTCCTCCCTCTCTCTGTAGACTCATCCTCCCAGCTTTTCCCTTGTTTTTCCTAAGGTCCTGGGGAAGCATGATCTTCTCCCCGTAGGCTGCCTTCCTGCTGCCCCTTCCTCCTTCCAGCTCCACATTTCCCCAGTTATGAGGCTTCTTCATCTGGGGGAGGCCACTCTTCAGCATGTTGTCCAGCCTTTTGTGGCTAGTTTTTACTTCAGGTGTGGGGATAGGAGTGTGACTTCAGCCCCTCTGATGCCTTGGTCTGGAGCCAGCTAGGCTAATGCAACCCTTCTGCTTTGGGATGAGGCAAATCCCCCAAGCTCTCTGCAGCCCAGATTTCCCACCTGAGACAGCCCAGCAAGCCCAGGAAAGCCATATGAACCCTATGCTGCCCATCCTGCTTCTTCCACTGAATTGCAGGGTGACTTGATTGGGTGACTTCCTTTTCCCCCACCTCCCCTCCTGACCCCCAGGCCTTTTCCTCTCTGGAAATGAGACCATCATCCTGGCCCAGCCTCCTTCCCTCCTGGTGTGACGTAGCAGAGAAAGACATCAACCTATTATTTAAACACGTGTGTGCAAATGCACGTGTCTGTCCACATGTGCATGTGTGCAAGTGTGTATGCGTGCATATGAAGCTCCCTGAGAGCTGTCACGTTTGGCAGTTTCAAATCTGAGCCTTGCCGGAATGCCCCATCATAGGTAACACTCCCATCCATCCTGGCCCTGGGCTGCAGCCGCTCTATCTGCCTGTTTCTCTTGGCTCCTGGTTCAACAAGTATTCCTGTGGGACTATGCAAAGCCTCTATCTCTTTCCTCATCCTTGCTAAAGAAAATTTTAACTGCCAAGCATTTACTCCTCTCTCTTTTTCTTATTAAGTAAAGCAGCTCAATCAGCAGGGTTGGGGAAGAGCCAGAGGAGCGGGGCTGGGGAGAGGCCCACCAAGGATGGTTGAGATGGACTTCCAGAGAGAAGAGGAAAAAGCGGGGGAGGAAGAAAGAGAACACCCTCTCACACTCTTTCTGGGGAAGCAGTCAGGGATGTTTTGAGGTGTTTTGGTGGAGAGTAGAGAGAGAATGTGAGGCTTCTGGGTTAAATCTCCAAAAAAAGGAGAGATTTAACGACATGTTGCTATGTATTACATATCTGATCTCACTTTATATTCTTTCAAAGATCCAAATAATATTTTTCATCTAAGATGGCATCAATTGTAACTCTCTCATCTTTATTTTTTGTACAATTAAGAAAGAAAACAACACAGTCAATTAAACTCTAACACACATTTGTTAAATACATCCTAGTTTCAGGAATGTTAAAATGTAAAAAAAATTGTGTGTATTAAAATATTTGGATAAAGTTCTTTTAGATTCTTTAACACACAACAACATGCTGGGACTGGACTGCATGGGGCTCTTAAATTTCTTCTGCTGACAGTGGTGCATCTGGGTCAGGTCCTCTCCTCCTCACCCTGTTTTCACCCTGTAGCCCTCATAGCACCTACTGCATGTGCCTGCACATAAGACAAACTCATTTAAGCAGTTAAAGGTTGAGCAATCACGTATTCTCAAGGGGCTGTAGTCAAGTCCTCTCCTAGTCTTCATAGATTTTTTTTTTCATTTTAATGACAATCTGAAAGATGGGTAGAAAAATAGGTACATGCAGCCAGGCACAGTGGCTCACAACTGTAATCCCATTCCTTTGGGAGGCCGAGGCAGGCAGATAACTTGAGGTCAGGAGTTTGAGACCAGCCTGGCCAACATGGTGAGACCCCATCTCTACTAAAATACAAAACTTAGCTGGTCATGGCGATGTGCGCCTGTAAACCCAGCTACCTGGGAGGCTGAGGCAGGAGAACCACTTGAACCCAGGAGGCAGAGGTTGCATTGAGCTGAGACTGCACCACTGCACTCCAGCCTGGGCAAGACAGCGAGGCTCCATCTCAAAAAAAGAAAAAAGAAAAATAGGCATATGCACAGAACCACATCCACACATTCCCCCATACCCATACCATAGTCTGGACATCTGGATGGTCAAATGACTTGACCCCTCCACCCCCCACACCCACCCATGTATGTTTAGGTTTACGATAGCGTTGGTGCCCATAGTGTATTGATTGCTCTGATTATCCCAGGCTCTTGAGGAGAGTATTGATGGAGACTTAGTACACAAAGAACATATTTGTGCATGCAGAAGGCAGTGTGGTTTGCAGTAGTTTAAGAAAAAAATGTCTTTAGAGACTGGGGACAGATCAGATTGCCTGAAGGGAAGGAGGTTTTATGGCAGAGCCCTTAAAGACTTCCATCATCTGAGGGATATGCAAAGAGTCTGAGAAGCAGCGGCCAGAGAATTAGGAGGAAATCTGGGAAAAGTATGGCATCGAGGACATCTGAGAATGAGAATATTTCAGGAGCGAAGAGTTTTGTTTACTAGAGTTGAATGCTCCTGATTGGTTGTATTAGTTCAGTGTATCAGTAATTCTGAGAGTAAGTAAGTAGATTCAGAGTGTTAAATGGCAAAAGTGAAAAAGCTCAGACAGGTCAAATCACATTTGAGTCAGTGCCATTTTTAAACTGCAATGGCTGGTGTGACATAATGAATTTCCATTGACTTATGAATGGTCTAGAGAATCATTCTCTATCCCCAGCTTCTAATATCTGAATCCCTTTTGCCTTGCTCTATCAGCCATTCCTGAAGACCCACTGGATTCCAATTCCTGAATCAAGTCTGGCTAAGATAGGGAACATATAAGCAGTCATACCCCAACATTGTTGATGGGAGCCACAGAGAGAAGCACCTGCCCTTGCAAACACACATAGTACCCACCACTGCAGACACACACACAACCTGACCAAACCTGGGTCTGGTTGCCTCATCCTGCCTGCTGGGCTAAGCCAGACTGGCTGCAGGACATGGTGCCCTCAGGGGCAGGGCTCCTGCCTAAGAATCTTTTCATCACCTTTAATCCATTCTCCTGCCTGGTGCTGGCCTCAGGTTCTCCCAGGAATAGGCCCAGCCACTAGCCTAGGCACTAACTTCTTTTACCCTATTGAACTGATGTTTTACATAAGTTATTTTTGCCTGTGCAATATCCCTTCCCTCTTGTTCCTGCAAGAAAACCACTGCTCATTGCGGGAACCCATTCCCTGTGATTTGCATGGGCCCATCTGTCCTGTCCTTGCCAGAGAGGTGTTCACATGATCCAAGCCTGATTAATCAGAGAACCTCATCCTCCTCATCACAGCAATTGATTCAGGATGAGGAATATAATCCAAATGGGCCAATCAAAATCTTCCCTGTGATTTTGTCAGTACCATCAAAAAGACACACTCTAATTCTGAGGTTGCTAGCTGTAAGTCAATGGTTCTCGAAGTGTGGTCTGCAGATCCCTGCATGAAGTCAAAACTATTTTTATAACCACATTGAGATTTTATTTGCCTTTCTCACTGTGTTGACATTCACACTGATGGGGCAAAAACAATGGTGGGTAAAACCACTAGCACCTTTGCTGTTCTGTGGGAAAAAGCGAGAGGCTAGGAGCTGAGCGGTAGTCAAATGAACGCTGTGCTGCCCATGCTCTGCCCTGTAGTTAAAGAGATCATGTCCACTGTCATACAGCTCCAGGGCACCATGTAATATGGTAGTCTATGAGAGTGGTCCCATCAGAGTTGTTCAGTGCACAACCTACATGGGTGTGCCCAGTGGTCCTGAGAGCTGTGCTCTCCAAACTATGTTCCATGTGACTCTGGTGCCACAAAATGCAACTCACAAAAGAATGCCACAGTTAAATAAGCTTGGGAAGGCTGCATTCTATATACTTCTCTCTTGAGACTCTCAATGGAAAGCCACACAGAAAGGTTTCACAATCAAGTAACCTGGTTATTTTATTAACCCCTGTTTTCCCCAACTATTTCACCATGCAATCATTTTAATTCAAGAAATATTTATAATGTACCATGGAACACTGAGCTTTAGCAAATGCTCTTAAACACCATTACAAACTTCATGACAGCAGAGACTGTCTTATTTTCTGCAGTGTGCAGTATGCTCATGGCCTGATATGGTGCCTGACACATGAGAGACCCTTGAAAAATTTGTTGAATAGATTAATGAATCCATGAATGATTGATGCTTTCACAAGTATCTGATCTCCTTAGTATTCTCTATATTTACAAAAGGTGAAGTCCTTGTAGTGCATTATTTATGTCATTTTGCCAACACTGAACTCTGTGCTGTGGTCAGTTGTCTTCCCAAAATGATATGTTTTTCAGGATGCAATGAGATTTTATGCATTTGATTATGTTCCCTCCGTGAGCGGGGCTGGGCAAGCACAACTGTTTCCCATTACCCAGCCTCTCTGAGGCCGCCCTTCTTCTGTGGTTTGAGGTGGAGAAGCAGCACAGGCAAGCCCTTCCCAGCGGTTTTTGTGTGGTTGACAGAGAGCTAATGCCAGCTTTGGAAAAGGAAAGGCCTTTAGCAGCTCTGACTCTGCTCAGTTGGGAAATAACGAAGCCCCTGGGACCTATTCTCTGGAGTTGTCAGGCTCAGACTTGTGTTTCCTTCTTTGAGAAGGAAGGGGCACCAAGAACAGGAGTGAAAGTGTCTTGGAAACCCCAAGGTTTTAGAAAATGCAGGACTTGGAAGATTGAGGCCAGAAAGAGAGAGAGCGAGAGAGAGAGAGAATGAGAATACTTTACTCTCTAGTATCCTCAAGTGCAGGGGCTGACAAACTACAGCCTGAAGCCAAATCCAGCCCACTGTCTGTTTTTGTGCTGCCCTCAAGCTAAGAATCAATAAAAAAAATAAAAGAATATTTTATGACATATGCGAATTATATGAAAATCAAATATGAAATACATAAAATCTCTTTACACATCAGCATTAACAGATGAACATTTGCGATTGATTTTAATGATAGAACACTTTGAGCCCCAACTAAGGAAAATGCTATTTATGAAAAAAGAATTTTAATCTTCTTATTAGGAGATGTGTTTTATCTAAAAACTGTATTCATTATTATATTTTGAACTTCACTAATACAAATATCATAGGAATTTGTTTTCTCTTTTGCTTTTTAAGTACCTATATCATAACCTCGATTTTGCCACTTGCCTGGGAATCCCAGATTTGTTTTGAGACAGAGTCTCACTCTGTTGCCAAGGTTGGAGTGCTGTGGTGCCATCAGGCTTATTACCCTGCCAGGCTCAAGCAATCCTCCCAGCTCAGCCTCCCAAATAGCTGGACTATGGGTACTTGCCACCATGCCCAGCTGATTTTTAATTTATTTTATAGGGGCGAGGTCTTACTATTTTGCCCAGATGTACTAGCTGATTGCTTACAGAAAATGTCTGCCAATCCCCGCTCAAGTGGATTTTCTGCAATGACTTAAGCTGTTTTATATGGCAGGGGAAAAGGGAGCCTAAGTAGATTCTTCCTATATTCATTTAGTCACCAGGTTCTTCTAGGAGTCTTCTATGGTCCTGAGTGTGCAATTGGTGAACAAAGCGGACACATGGACATGGTCATTGTCCTCAGGGACTTTACTATCCAGAGGCAGGTCACTGGAAATTGATCAGCCTGCATGTACATGTCGATAGGATGATGAGTCAAAGTGAACCCTGACAGCTTTGGAATTTGAAGTGTGTCAGCTGGTCAGTGAGTCACATTGCCCAGGGCACGGCTACCTAGAAGTGCTCTGTGTGAAACCTTCCGGGAGGAAGGATCAGGTGAGCGCCATGAGACCAGCAGGGGAGAAGCCAAGTCCAGGAATGTCAACCAGGATAGGGCTGCTCTGTCATATTGATTCAGGCAGTTGGTCAGAGAGTTAGGCAAAAGCAGCACCAGCACATGAAAAACAAGGTGGAGAGCGGCATCCCAGGGCAAAGCTGCCTGCTAAGGCCTTCTTCACATTTTCTGCCTAGGGTAGCTAATGAGATGCCTTAGCCTCTAAGAGCTCAAGACTCCTGAGCACAGCAAGGGTGCAGGGATGGTCCTCTCAGGAGGCTAAGTACTTCTTTGTAACTTTGTTTCATTTCTTTGTTTCATTTGTAACTTCGTTTCATTTCTTCAGATTAGAAATTTTTCTTTCCTTATGGCTGCAGCCTTTAGAGGAGTCCACAGTAATCGCCTTTTGTCCTCTCAGAAAATCTGTGGATAAGACAACAGGCACATCATCTTTCTCACAACTTACCACTGAGGAAACGGTACAGAGAGGAAGAAAAAAAGCATCCCAGAAAGGCAATCTAGATCACTCAGTGACTACCGCCTAGAACCTCCAGGAACAGAGGCAAAAGTTGAAAGCAGGGTGTGTCCCCAGGACATCCCTGCAACTCACCCTTTCTCCTCTGCTTCCAGAAACATCCAAGCAACGCCTCTAGGGCTAGTCATAGACTTAATCTTGTCTGCCTGGGTCCTTAAGATCCCAGATAGAATCCTGTAAGCTATTCTTGCTAACCCTATACCTCGGGAGCAGCCTAGCAATGTGAAATGAACATGGGCTTTGGGGCCGAATGAACCTCACTCAGAGCCTGGTTCTGCTACTCAGTAGCTCCATTATTTGACCTTGGCAATGACAACTTCTATAAGCCTCAGTAAATTTACATACAAAGCAGAGAGAATACTTTCACCTATAAAAAATGCGTGTAAAGAGAAGAGTCTTCTTCCTCACCAATCCAATACCCTTCCCAGACTTGTATTAATAATGCTTTGGTTCAAATGCCTCCAGATTTTCCCTAGGCTTATACTGACACAAATATGTATAGATATAGATACACATGCATATTTTCACAAGCTACATATTACTGTACATATTGATCTGACACTTGCTTTGTTTCTATTCAACAATATGTGTGTATCAAGTCAACACAGATAAAATATTGTACTATTCAGTGACTGTATAATATTCCCTAATATGGATAAATGATAATTAACACAACCTACCGATGGATGTTTTTCTTGGTTTAAATGTTTTTCTATTACAAATCTTGCTGCAATGGATGTGCAGGTTTATGAATCTGTGTTATTATTTCTGTAAGACAGAGTGCTGAACATGGGGTTGCTGGGTCAAAAAGGACACACATTTAACATTTTAGTAGATTCTATGAAACCACCTTCATCCCAAAGTTGTGCCAGTCTACACTTGCATTAGCAGTGTGTGCGAGAACTCCAGATATCCTTGCAAGCACTCTGTACTATCAAGTTTTTCATTATTGCATTTCCCTGACAACAGAGGACATCTTTTTATGTTTATGGGCCATTTGCCTTTCTTTTGTGAATTCATTGTTTATATTTCTTTCCTATTTATCTATTTGGATGTTTGAGTTGTTCTTACTTATAGGCACTTTTGTACATTAAGCATAAACATCTGTTGGCAGAGAGAAAAGACACTGTGTTTTGAAGCTCCCAGGGGTGAGTATCAGGGTCTGAAGCAGGTACTGAAGTGCCAGAGGTCTGTGTTTGATATTAGGAATATTAATCTTTCATGTTTTAAGTGTTGCAAATATTTTACCTAGGTCTATCATTTTTTAAACTTTGTGCTGTCTTTCATCATGTAGAAGTTTAAAATGTTTCAATATTCAAATCTATAATAGTTTTCTTCATGGCTTCTGGGTTTCCTGTCTTGTGTAAGCAGTCTCCCCATGCTGATGTTATGTAATTATTTTCCTCTGTTTGCTTATAATACTTTTGTGGCTCCATATATTTATAATTGCATCTTTAGTATATCAGAAATTTACATTTGGAATAGATGAAGAATTTATATTCTCAGCATACAGGATGTGTTTCTGAGGTTGTCTTCTCTCATCACTCTCAATGCACTGGGGGGGCTCATTTTCGAGTAAAAGAGGTCAATATCAAATATGATCCCATTATTGTACTCACTTATATAAACAATTCTACAATTTGTTAATGTTGATTATTAACTAGAATGTTAATACTGGTTATTTCTATGTGATGGGTTGCAGATATCAACTTTTTCATCTTATCACCTATATTTTCTTTTTCTACATAAACAATTATGATTTGTGTAGTGAAATGTATTTAAAGAAAAAAGTGTCAGGAGGGCTGCTATTGTCAATATCTCATATTGGGCAGCCACCTTGGTGGCCTTGAAAAGCACCAGACCGTAAGCTCCTTGAGGGCAGCCCCATGCTTCTTGGGTGCCTCTCCTTATCCCAGGGCACAGTGAGTCCCAGACAGAGGTGTGTAGCTCAATGGGTTGCATTTTTCTACAAGCCCACAGTGTTTACCCCGATGTGAAGATAACAGCTCCACTCACTGAACAAAGACATTTCTTCTGATTGCAAATTTTATTTCCCAATTCCTCCTTTTAGTGCCTCCCACAGTGGGTGTGGCATCTGTGTTGGGAAAAGTTCACACTCTAAATACAAGTGAAGGCATAATGAATTTACGTTCCAGGCCAACTCATCAACAAGCATGTTTGTTAGTATCATTTCTAAGAAGTCTTCAAGAATAATTCAACACCAGCCGGGCATGGTGGCTCACGCCTGTAATCCCAGCACTTTGGGAGGCCAAGGCCAGTGGATAACCTGAGGTCAGGAGTTCGAGACCAACCATGGCCAATATGGTGAAACCCTATCTCTACTAAAAGTACAACATTCGCTGGGTGTGTTGGTGCATGCCTGTAATCCCAGCTACTTGGGAGGCTGAGGAAGGAGAATAGTTTGAACCCGGGAGGCAGAGGTTGCAGTGAGCCAAGATCGCACCACTGCACTCTAGCCTGGACGACAATAGCAAAACTCTGTCTCAAAAAAAGAAAGAAAGAAGAATTCCAGACCAAAGTGACTGCTCCTCACTGTCCTAGTGGTTAATTTGGGTAGTGTTTTATACATTTTCAGTACAATAGCATCTCTATTATTTGATTTGATCCTTGGACAAAACTCTGGCATGCAGAGAACAGGTATAACTGTGTCCTCCAGAGCACTCGTGAAAGAGTTACGCATTTTCCCATATATGAAATTTCAAGATATTGAAAAGTTTCCCCCTTAAGCACCAAAACTTTATTTACTAGAAACATTTGTAAGAAAATTTTCCAAAAATAACATTCGGTAAAGCCCTGCCTTGTTAAACAGTAGTTACAGAGTACAATCATTTGAAATTTCCTTGGAAAGCCTTTGTAAGCATCAATTGTCATACCAGGCTCCTAGGCAGATGGCTTTGTAGATACTGCCACGTGTAAATGCCTTTGCCCTAGTACTAAACGGTTCCCATTGCTTTGGAAGATCTTGCTTCTGCCCTACAGTTTTTCTTTCCATTTCCTTGCTCTCTCTCTGCTTTTTTATGTTTCTATCAGCAATCAGTGTGCCTATCTCTAGCAGCTGAACTTCCTGCTCATCAATTGTTTGTCATCTATGATAGGCTCGGAAGCCAGAAAACCAAGCATATTCTCAACATGTAAACCAAGAAAACACAGGCTCCAGGAGGAGCTCTAAGGGATTTTTATCTGAGTAAAGGGGATAGACTGATAAGAGAGGTCATTTCTTCTGCTCATTCACAGGTCTTTTGAGATTTTCTTTGCTTTCACACTGATGTGGTTTTACTGCACTAGCTCCATTTTACGGATGGGGACACGGATGCCAATAAGACAAGATGACTCAGTCAAGGCCACATGGCAAGTGAGTGGGTGTCTTCCTCCATCCATGGCCCTGTCAGTTTTGGCTTGGATGAGCCAAGTGGTAGAAGCGTGACTGGGGCAAAGCTCACCAGCACCTCTCCTGGACTTTTCTTCAGAAGAGAGGGTCAGCAGTAGCCCCTCTGGGAGGTTTAAACAACTCCATGATACACCTGGATCCCTTCTGCTAATGCAGCAGGCCCCTTCATTTCCAGAAATTAGAGCTTGCCAAACAGCTGTGTTTACATTCAGAGCCGTAGTTTATCGCTGCTGGTCCTGGAAGGGATTGTTCAAGCTTATCTTCTCTAGATAGCAACGTGCTGAGGGTTGCACAATTCTGACCTAGATTGAAATCAGCTGCAAAACACCTAGTCCTGAACACACACACGCACACGTTTCAGGAGACTCAAGGCACTGCAACTCACTGACACATTCTCTCCTCAATAGGCCAACTCTCTCCCATAATCCTGGGACCTGGGCCAAGGCAAGGCGGTACGGCAGCAAAGGTCCCAGGGGACTTTGTTGAGGCAGGACTGTTTCCCTGAGCTGGGTGCCGGCCTCCTGCCCCATGTGCCTCATTCTCTTGTCTTTCATGCAGGGAGACAGCTGGGTGAGAGGGCACAGAGAAGAAAGACAGTAGGCATCATGCTGCAGAAGATTCAAGGCCAGAACAAAGGGCAGCCATTGACAGCTGCACATTTTATGCAAATCTTGAACGGTTTCATCCAGGGAACAAAACCCTTGTGAAAATGGTGGAAAAGGGCCCTTTCCCTTTTAGAAATTCTACGGTCTGACTACTCCAGATGGTAGAAGACTAACAAAAGGCTCCAGCCCCCATGGCTCTGGTCTGCCCACTGCCTGGTCAGAAACCTTTAAGAGCTTTCAACAGTTGGCCCTATAAAGTCCAAACTCATTCAAGACTCTTTATGGACTGGCCACATCTTTAGCTCCCTCCCGCCCCAGAGTCACCCTCTGCCTGCTCTCAACCTTCCTGGTCTTTTATCTGTACCCCTCCTTGTGCACTTATCACTTTCCACTATGTACAATAGTTGTTTTTATGAGTCTTATCATTCCTGCTGGCCTAGTCTATCAGTTCCTTAAGGGCAGGGCCTATGCTTGTTTATCTTTGTACGTTGAAGCTTTAGTATGGTATGCATTATGGGGTGCCCAATAAAATTTATTGAATTAAACCAGGGACTCTCCCACAGGGATGAACTTACCTTGAGAAAGACATCTAAATTCCTCACTGAACCCAGGAGCAGGAAGGACACCTTCACCCCAGCCTGCATAGGAAGTGTTTCAGATAGTAATCTCAAGGTCATGTGGTCCAACTCTTCTATTTCAGGAGATGAAGAGACTGAGAGCCAAGTGCTGGGCTAGGGACAGTAGATGTTATGAGTTTCATCTATAGGTGAGGGAGCTGAGGCTCTGGCAGCAGAAGTCACTTTCTCTCTCTTTTTTTTTTTTTTTTTTTTTGTGATGGACTCTTGCTCTGTTGCCCAGGCTGGAGTGCAGTGAAATGATCTCAGCTCACTGTAACCTCTGCCTCCTAGATTCAAGCAATTCTCCTACCTCAGCCTCCTGAGTAGCTGGGATTACAGGCATGTGCCACCACGCCCAGCTAATTTTTGTATTTTTAGTAGAGACAAGGTTTCATCATGTTGGCCAGGCTGGTCTTGAACTCCTGACCTCATGATCCACCTGCCTCGGCCTCCCAAAATGTTGGGATTACAGGCATGAGGCACCGCGCCCAGCTAGAAGCCACTTTCCTAATGTCAGGAAGGTAGAAGGTGGTAGATTTAAAGGGATTTAAAGCAGGGTCTGCCTGACTCAGAAGCTTATTTTCTGTTGTGAAGGAGCCCACCCACAGCCTCAGCCCTTGAACATCCAGCTGCCTTGCTGGTTTCCCAGAACAGGACTCTGGCTGGCCAAGGCCTGGGGCTGGTTGGACACTGAGGTAGGCAGCACCCGGCTTGGGTGCATTTGGAGCTCCGTGGCTGGAGAAGCTGTTTATGAACTCTGCCCATCCAAGGCCTGGCAGCACAGCTACCCCAGCTGGGTCTTTTCACAGAAGGCCTGTCGGGCAGGTCCTAGAACATCACACAGAGCCTTTGTCCAGAAGGCATGGTGTTTTCCAGTGAGAAGTTTGCATTGCCTACACTGGCAGGAGGCAAGGGAAGTGGAGACCACCAGCCTTTTGCCAGCAGGAGTCTGCTCCCAGAGGGAAAAGGGGAGGAGAGGGAGCTCGGGCCAAGAAGGACCCAAGTGGAAACTCGAGAGGGAAATGGCCTCGGCAGTATTTAGGGCAGTAGATTGGGAACTCCTTAAGAGCTGGAATTGAGTTTTGTGTTGAAACAGCTCAGGCTAATTTCAAATCTCAAGCCTGCCCTTTACTGCTTGTGAGGCCTTGGGCAATTTTTTTGACCTTTCTGAACCTTAATTTCCTCATTTGTTGTGTGAGGGGGATAATAGCAGTATCTTGCTGGATGTGATGAGGATCAGAGACCAAGGAGTATGCAGGCACACAGCAGTCACTCAATAAATGGTGGAGTCCACATACATTTTTGTAAGCATTCCTTCTGTTTCTGGATTTATGAACTGATAAAAGGCCAGGGCTGCAGAGGACACCCAGGCAATGGTGTCACATGACTGTTAACTGAGAAAAGGAAACGAAATTACCAGGAGTAAACCCACATTTAGAGGAACTTTGGCCCAGAAACAGCTGGGGGTAAGGCAATCTGTTTCTAGTTAGGAAGCAGCCAATGGAAGAACCGTGAAATTCTTCAGTTGTTGCTAGAGCTGTTGCTTCATAAATGTTCTAAACTTAGCATGTGTATGGGGGTGTGTGTGTATCTATGTGGTGTGTATGGGGGTGTATGTGTGTGGTGTATGGCATGTATGTATGTGTGTGGTGTATGGCATGTATGTATATGTGTGTGTGATGTATGTGTATTATGTGTATATATATATATGTGGTGTACATGCTTCTCTACGGTAAGATTGTGGAAGCCTTGTCTTTCTCACCTTCAACAGTGCTCAATAGTACAGGAAGGAAAGACACATATTTATTTTAGAAATGCTTGATCCTTTAGTATATGTTTTTTCTGTAATTCTCCCAGTGGCTCTCGGACAAGGAAAGTGAGGCTCAGAGAGGCTTCTTGTTTAAACTCGACCTGCTGGTTAGTGCCAGAGGTCCACCCTGGGCTTAGATCTGCTTGACAACAGTAGGCATTGTTGGCTTGACTCCTAAAAGAAGAAAGCCACAAATGCAAATACAGTCGGGGTTTTGTTCTATGGTCTGCTCTTCAGGCAACTTTTCTTGTGGTATGTCACCTAGGTACCTGTGTTCTGTTCTGGCTCTCAGACTTGCAACTTCCTGCACAGCACGTTGTCACTCTGGTTTTATTTTTGTCAGCTCTTCCTCTGAACCAGGCCTCACCCCAGAGAAGCAGACTCAGGGACGGCAGGAACAGCTCTGGGGCTATTGGGCCTAGCCCCTGGGCTGATGTAGAAGCATCAGTTCTGCCTCAGGCTGGGACAGCTGGAGTGTCAGCCTGCGCGTTCTGCCTGGGATCCAGCATGGCTGCGGTCCCTGGAGGGCTTCAGCTTCCCGCCATTCCTGGGAGGCCTCTACAGATGGCCACAGTTCACCTTCTGGCAAATTCACAGCAAACTCAAGCATGAGCTGCAAGTGCTGAGGGCAGCTTATTGCAGTTCATTCTCCTGATTAACTCCACACACACCTAGCAAATGACAGGTAGGCATCTGCCGGGCTAAACCAGGAAGTAAAACTCTGTGGGCAGCCTCAGACAGGCTCTTGTACAGAAAATAGAAATCTTATTAGTTCCTTTAGTCTTTCACCAAACATTTATTGACAACCACCTGCCTACAATAAGCCTGATGCAGGGGCAAGGTTTTTGCCTTTCAGAAGGCCACAGTCCAGTGGGGAACTGATGTCAAAACAAAGAGCTGATCTTGGGGCGCAGCATGATAACAGATAGGCATATCATGGCAGGAATGGAGGAAGAGGCTCTTCACTCTGCCCTGGCCTGGGGAAAACTTCTCATGGGAAGCATTACTTTACCTAAGCCTGAAGGATCAGTTAGATTTCAATAAGTAAAAATAATATCGAAAGCTATTAAAGTATTATTATTATTTATTAGATACTTGCAATATGTCAAGCATCCTACTAAGTACTTTACAAACATTATTTCATTTAATTTGAATAACATCCCTAATTCAACAGATACTGTAATTATCCCCATTTTACAGGTGAGGAAACTGAGGATCAGAAAATGTGAAATAACTCACTCAAAACTAGGAAATAGAAGAACAAGTAGTCAAACCAACTTCTGCAGATTCCAGAGCCCAGGCTTTTATGCTTTTTAATATGTTCAAAAAATATAATAATATAAATAGGTAAATGTCTTGTTCCCCTCCTGGCATCTCCTGCTGGTCTCTGTATATCCCATACACACCAACTGCCTACTGCCCTTATAGATGTAAACAGTTACATTGGTTTTTTTATATGTTATTCAGTGTTTATGTCAATATAAATGAGTCTGAATAAATATTCTTATTTACCCTTCTTTCTTATTCAAAAGTGGCATATATTAACACTGATTTGTACTTAGTGTAGTCTTGGAGAGCTTTTTATTAGAGTATATAGCAATCTTCCTCATTCTTTTGCACAGTTGTATAGTACTCCATTTGCTGAGCCCAGGCTTTCAAACACAAGGCAAAGTTCAGCTGGAAACATATAGGTAGGCTTTGCTAAACTGTCTAAATTTCATGAGGCATCAAGGAGCAAAGGGGTAATGATATGGATTTATTTTTAGAAGATTCCTTATATTAGGTAGGAAGATGCACACAGCACAGCCTGCCTAAACATGTAGCCCCACCTCAGTACAAAGACATGATGTGCTGCCACAGTGGTGGCTGGAGAAAAGCCCTTCCATGGAACAAGTTCTGACTTATCTCTGGCCCTGTTGCCTGCAGCCCTGTGGCCTCTGCTTTTTAAGATGTCTTCCCCATGATCTGCCTGTGGAAATTTTATGGAACAGGATGCAGAAAGCATGTGTAGTCTTAATGTGTCACCCCGGGCTACTTCTCTGGGTGACGCATTAAGACAACTTATAATAATTGTGCAAGAGCTCGAGACGCTTCACAGGTGGTACTTAAAGTATTCCCAGGCCTCTAGTATTCCCTGGGAAAGCTTGCTGTCAGGGCTGTTACTGACTCAAATGCCTTTGAAGGTAAGCTGGAGTCAGCACTCCTTTTCTCTGAGAGAGGGGGTTCTCCCACAGAGTAACAATACCTGTGGTAATAACTTTGGTTCTTTGAAAAGAGTTTTCTCTTTAAGGTTATGTGATCACAGTTGCTAAAACCTTGGTGGCTTCAAAGAGGTTGTGTAGTTTCCGAAAATACAGCCCCATCAAATGCACATGGCCACCAGTCAGCTGCCTTTGTGTTTGCTGAGTTCTATGGCTATGGACCTACCACACATATTCATCACAGTGAATAAAGCTGACCCAGCTTTACAGCACTGGTTACATTTTGTTCTGGTGCCTCGACGTTTGCCTTATCTCTCCAAAGAGTTCTTAAGAGAAGGTAGCTTATAAGTGAAATCATTGCACCGCACAGTCTCCTGGAAGAAAATATGCATAATCGTGGACAATGGCTATAAGCAGAATCTTAGGCCAGATCTCAGCCAACTCACAGATCATATTGGATAGATTACAGCCCCAGAAAGAATCTGGGAAACGTTTTAAGTTCTACACCCTTGGAGCAATCAAATTACTCAAGGTCATACTTCCAATTAGTAGCACAACTAGGATTGGGATCCAAACCTCTTGCCTTCTCGTCCAGATCTCAGTCCATTAAATGTGTTTTCCAATATATATTCCATAAGACGTTAATAGACACTATGTACAAAAGGGTGTTATGGTCAGATAAGAACAGCAAACATACGGTTAAAGAAAATTGAACGGGTTACTTATGACAGAACTTCTCAGAGCCTTTAAAACACCATTATTTATTGTGATTTTCTAAGAGGGGAGATGATTAGCAGTTTTCCTAAACTTACTTCATCCTAAAACCCTTTTGTGGTAGAACATCTGTGGAGCATATTTTGAGAGACACCATGTAATGCTTCCTCTCTTAAATAAGTTCAAGAGTTTTTTAAAGATACACTCATGGGTAATGGGGCTGACTTTTGTTTAGGAAATGTTGGGAGGTTTGGCTTATATTTTTGGCCCACTGAAGTCACCATAATGGGAGGTAGGTGCCAGGCCTGACTGGAATGACTATGGGGTGTTCCAAGATGGCAATTCGTCTCTTTTTAGGACCACTGCTGTCTTAAAAACCAATTTTGTTTTGTTTTCCTATTGTTACTTTGAAGTACTTTGACTCTGCGCCTGGTTTGACATACAGAGGAAAGGTAAGTCTGGTGGCCTCTCTTGATGAAATACTGGTGTGTCAAACCCCTATCTACTCCAATGGGGATAGCGCCAGGATCAAGAGGCAGAAGAAGAGACCCAGAGCCAGCAAATGAGACATGGGGTTTGGCTGGGGGCTTACATACAGGAGACAGAGTCCAGTGATGGTGGGCTGGACAAGATAACTGCAAAGTGCAGTGGTGGCTGGCTGGACAGAAGAACCACAACTGATTGCAAAAGGCATGCAGTTTACATATCATTTTCACTTAGCATCCTTTCCCTAATAACCTCCACCTGGCAACCTTCACTCAACCCAAAACTCAGGGCCTCAAGCTGCTGTACAGCCCATGTTTCACAGGATGGTCTGGGGGCTCAGATGTTCCTGACAGACAAGGAACGAATCTCCTGGTTGGCCACTCCCAGATTCCCTAGCTCAGAACACACATTCAGGTGCATTTGTCATACAAGTTCATTCTCAGGGAATGCTTTAGTTATTGCTATCAGATGCATTTACCATACAAACACCCAATCTGAAAATGGGCCCAAATGTAATAACATGTAATAACATAAATGTAGAAACATATTCCAGATGTTCTTGATCTTTTCTGGGACATGAGTCTTTTGGGGGCCTTATGGGAAAAAGTTATTGACCCATTGTGGCATCAAATGTATATTCATAATAAAACTTGCATAAAATTTTAGGGTGTTCTTGCACCCTCTGAAGCCAACCAATAAATCACTGGGCTAGATTTACTGTCCTCAAAGAGAGCTCTCTGAAAACAAAACATATCATAGACCTATGTAACACAAGAAACGATAGTAAGACTCTCAGTTTGTCCCCTGAGCAGTTATTTTTTTTCTTTCTTTTGAACTCTTGGTTCTTGGAGGGTGGCCTGTTGCTTGCTAGTTCCTGTTTTGATGTTGGCTTTGTCAATTGCGCTGAATGACTGTCAATCATGTTACTTCAATTGCGGTACTTGGGGACTTCCTGGAGCTGTTGTTTACAAATGCCAGTCCTAGTTTTTCTTTCTGAATGCTGTCCTCCTAGCTTTTTGGAAAGAAAAAAAACAGGGCAGAAGGACAAGACACATGCAGAGAACCATATGGAAAAGGAAGGCAGCTGTTGGCCGTGGAATGAGGTCCTATGGCTCTGTCTGTGTCTTGCCAGGAGCCGCACCACTTCTGTCTGGGCCTTGGTTTGCTCATTTGTTATCTGAGCAAGTTGTCCTCACCAGGTCATCTCCTGGGACTTTATTATTTTCTCTGAACTTCTACGGGGCTAGCTTCATTTTTATTATAAACATTTCATAACAAAAAGCAACATCTTTCTTGGGTTTCCCTTGTTCTTCTCTTGCCACTACTTTTATTTATTTATTTTTGCTCAAAATAAATAGAGGTTCGATTAGTTCCATTAATTAACTTCTACCCAGCATTTGTCTCTTCAGCCATCCCCCTTCCTCAACCCTGCCTTACCCCTGCCCTTCTCTAGCCTTCTCTGTTTGTACTTCCTTGTAGATTTGGCTGTCTTAATCACAACCCAAGATCATTCATTTCATTTATTTTCCAGAATGAAAAGTTCCTCATTTCTATACCAGGCTCTCTGGGCCCTACCTCCTTGTCTGGGAAGCAAGCCGACACTGCAGACATAGAGGGGAGGGGGGCATGATGGCAGCTATGTGCACTCAGGGCAGCTGGAGAAAAGAGGATTAATTCTGAGACATGTGAAGCCTAGCCCAGGATCCAGTGTTCCAGAAGAATGCAAATAAAGCCCCGAGAGATACAACTGGAGGAGCACTTCTCTACCCTGACTCAACACTATTAAATGCAGGGCGTGGCAGTTATAATAAATGCTGAAAAGCATCGGGTGGAATGGTCTGTGTTTGCAAAAGTCTAATGAACTGGAGTTTGCAAAGGCTTAGAACTTAGGCCAAGTATAGGAGATGTGGTAAAATTTGTGTTTTGGCGGGGGATATGGTGCGGGAAAGATTTCTTGCTGGAGTTCCTCAATGTTAATTGAGCTTTTTTTCTAAATCTCTAAGGTGGTAGGAGTGATTTGAGGGGGGAAAACCCCGTAAAAGACGAATGTACTAAGAAAACCTTTCGAAACCTGAATTGAGGAAATAAAATCTTAGTAGTCTTTCAATTTTTCTTGGTACATACCACAGTAAAATATTGCATCTATTTTTTGAACTATGCTTCACATTACTCTGTGCTTGCTTTTTACCCCAGGAAAGACATGCTAGAAATGCCCCTTGAAGGGTTTCTAAACGTTGTACAACGCTTACTACCCTTTCCCTCTTCCCCACTTTCAGGCCCCTGAGATGGATTCATCTGATACCAGGAGCCTCTAGGACCCAGAAATTTAACTGTCAATCAAGAGGCATGTGAGGGAAAGTCCAGCCCAGCCTGGGTGCCAGAAGGTCTGGATTCCCGGTCTGCACATTCCCTACAACGCTGGGCAGAGATCTCATATGTACTTCTGGCTCAGCTACTAACTTAGCTGTGTGGCTTTAGGTGACCCACTTAACTTCTCTGGATCTGTTTCTCCATTTGTAAAATAAAAGGTTTGGACTAGGGAATCCCCAAATTTCCTTTCAGTATAAAAGTTCCATGATTACCAGTGACCTGCTTAAGGTTCATTATTTCCCTCATGTTTAAAGCACAGAATCTTGTCCACTTCATAGGGAGGTGGTGAAAGTCTATGCAAATGTGCTCAGTAAATCTTAGGGCAACACAAATGTCAGCTATCATCATTATTATAAGAATTCTTTATGCAGCTCTTTCTTCAGAACATGTTTTATATCTTTTACCATTTGTGCTAAAGTGCAATTTTTGCCTTAGAGAAATTCTCAAAATTCAGGCTTTGGTTTGACAAAAGGAGACAAGGCGTCAGTTCAGGTAGATGAAGTTGCTGCAAATGACAGCAGCATCTAAAATTTCTTAGGAAGGAAGTGGGCTAAGACCTACCCTTAGTCCCCAGAAAGACAAATTCTTCTCAATTTCATTTAGGGGCATGACCATTTCTTATTAAGAAACAGAACTCTCAAATGAGGCTTTACCCTAAGAATGAAAAGGCCTTGGAGAGTTCCAAAGGCATTAATAGTAAATCTAGGTGCTTATCTTTTGCCTTCAACTGTGCTTTTTCAAGTACTTTACCCAAATTAATTAATTAGCGCTCCTAAACCCACACCAGCCATCACTTTGCCTTTGGGATGGAGGGAGGTGATATTATCTGAGCTTTGCATTAGGAGAAAGCCCCTGGGTTGACAGTCCCTCTGTCCATACCCGGTGGAATCCTCTCCTGCCAACAGTGGCAAACTCCTTTATTTGTTTGTTTTGAGGTGGAGTCTGTCTCTGTCACCCAGGCTGGAGTGCAGTGGCGGGATCTCAGCTCACTGCAACCTTCGCCTCCTAGGTTCAAGAGATTCTCCTGCCTCAGTCTCCTGAATAGCTGGGACTACAGGCATGCACCACCACGCCCAGCTAATTTTTTTGTATTTTTAGTAGAGATGGGGTTTCACCGTGTTGGTCAGGCTGGTCTCAAACTCCTGGCCTCAAGTGATCTGCCCACCTTGGCCTCCTAAAGTGCTGGGATTACAGGCATGAGCTACTGCACCCGGCCAGCAAACTTTCTTATCTCTTGTTCTCCATTCCCAGGACTCCCATGGTACCAACTCAGTACCTTGCTCAGCATCCCAGGGTGTTAGAACTGAATGGCTGCTTATGGACTCCCTGCAATGGGCACCTCCTTCTTTTACAGCACAGAAAATTGAAGCATTCAATTCACTCAGGGAGAGGAAGTGAAACACCCAAAGCAACACAGCTAGTTAGGGACAGGGTCACTACCTTGTCTTAAGAGGCGAAAAATAGCAACTATCTCCCACACTCTCCCCTGACAAAACCAAACACTCTTTGCGCCCCTCCAAGTATCTCAATACTGCTTAAGCCTGAGGAGTACGGGGAAGATGAAGTATGTAACGTTTATCTACTCACAAAGCACAGAGTTTCTGTTGCCACCTCTGAGCAGCTGTCTTGTTCTGGGCAACTGTGATCTCCCTTCCTCTCCTAAGCTCTTGGAATGAATCTTTCTTAAGGGAAATGGAAGTTGCAATTCCATTATTCTGTATAGAGTGAGTTAAGGGGAAGGCCTCTCTCCTTTTCTGTCATCTAATAGCTAAATTAACATAAGCCCATAGGCACAGGGATTCAGGTAACAGAAACCTAGTTTGTGACAATTACAACATGAAATGAAAACGTACATTGTGGCCCAGAAGCCCGGGCAGCTCTGGGCTTCAGATATTACCTACCCTAAAGTAGTATAATGCCTTTTACCAAGAACACAGCTGAATCAACTGTGCTTTTCATAGAACAGGCACACACTAAAATATTTGTGGATTGATTTGGTAGGCAAAAATTCTTGGCACTTGGATACTTCTCCATTTTCAGCTTATTCTTAAAAAAATTTTTTTTTGTTAAATGTTTAGCTGCAAAGGCACAGGTGACTAGTGTTCAACACAGCTGGAAGGAATGTTGGTGACAGTGGCTGTCATCTATATTTCCCAAGTTGGTTTCTAAATAACACTGCTTCTGGGGTATCTTGAGAAAAAAAGGTTCTGTGTTCAAACAAGGTAGGAAACATTACTAATCTTCCTACCTTGGTCTCCCAAGATACTAAAGGCACATAGCTTATTAAAAACACTGAGAAGGCTGGGCACGGTGGCTCATGCCTGTAACCCCAGCACTTTGGGAGGCCGAGGAGGGCAGATCACTTGAGATCAGGGGTTCGAGACCAGCCTGGCCAACATGGTGAAACCTCAACTCTACTACAAATATAAATATTAGCCAGGCGTGGTGGCAGGCGCCTATAATCCCAGTTACTGGGGAGGCTGAGGCAGGAGAATCACTTGAATCCAGGAGGCACAGGTTGCAGTGAGTCAAAATAGTGCCATTACACTCCAAACTGGGCGACAAGAGCAAAACTTCATCTCAAAAAACAAACAAACAAACAAACAAACAAACAAACAAAAAACACTGAGAAGAGTTGTGGGTAAAGAAACAGTTTTATTTTTGTTTAAACGAGTTATTTCCAAGACCATTTGACCATGGAACAATCCCTCCCACATTTTTTTTTGCATGATATCTATTAAAGTTCCACAAAATTCATGTTCTTTGGAAAATAACTTGGGAATTACTGATTGAGCCCAATTTCTGAATTTCATTGGTAAAGAAAAAGGTCCTGAGAGGGGCTGAAGTTCTTACAGGAAGTTAGTGGGGGAGGTAGGACGACAACCCTATTTCCTGAGTGTCTGGCCCAACCTTGTCAACCACACGCAAATATGGCAGCATTCTCAAAGGTGGGTTCTGGGATCCCAGCCATCATGGGTACTGCTTGAGATGATACGCAAAAAGGACATGAACGTTTTCCTCCCTAATGGGTCCTTTGGGGGCAGTTTGCTAAAACATAACAGGTTGTTTTAGATGCTTCTTAAAATTGGTAATCATATCCCATTCTTTTTTTATCTCATAGAACTTGGGATGCCTACCCAACACAGCCTGATTATGCTATATGTGCTTAGTAAGTACATTCAATGAATGACTAAATGAAAGACAGGGAGGAAGAAGGAAACGGTCCAGAACTGAAAGGGATGAGAAGAGAAAAAATGTGGAGAAAGAGAAGGATGGGTAACAAAGGAGCCAGCAGTCACTGATCAGTAGAGTATAGGTGAGAGAGGGGAAAGGAGACAGCTGCAGATAATGGAAAATAACAAAACAAAACTGAGGTCTGGGAAGCTCCGATTTTAAAAAGTGAACATGAGTTATGAGACTAATTCAGATACTGGCCACACCAGGAGGCCCCCGCCCAGGAGATGAGGATGACCACCAACTGCTGAGAATCTTTGTAAACTCAAATCAAGGTGTATTTATTGCACAGGCACAATAAATGAACAAGGCATCTTAAGTACTACAATAACAGGTGAGTGGGTCAGGCACAGTGGCTCACGCCTGTAATCCCAGCACTTTGGGAGGCCGAGGCAGGCAGATCCCTTGAGCTCAGGAGTTCAAGAGAAGCCTGGGCAACATGGCAAAACCCCATCTCTACTAAAAATACAAAAAACTAGCTGGGTGTGGTGGCACAGGCCTGTAGTCTCAGCTACTTGGAAAGCTGAGGTGGGAGGATGGCTTGACCCCAACAGGTTGAGGCTGCAGTGAGCCAAGATTGCACCACTGCTCTCCAGCCTGGGCAACAGGGCAAGACCCTGTCTCAAAACAACAACAACAACAAAATCACAGATGAGTAAGACACAGGTCTTTCCCTAAACAAGGTTACAGTCTAATGGGCAGAAGGGCTAGGACAGGGACTCAGATGAAATAATGCCAGGTAGAATGTGATCAGTGCCCCTGGAGGTGTGGCAAGCCAATACTGTGAGGAATCAGCGGCAGGAAGATCATATCAAATCACGAGGCTCCAGAAAAACTACGAGGGTCCAGGAATGGTGGCTCACGCTTGTAATCTCAACGCTTTGGGAGGCAGAGGTGGGCTGATTGCTTGAGCCCAGGAGTTCAAGACCAGCCTGGACAACATGATGAAACCCCGTGTGTACAGAAAATACAAAAATTAGCTGGGCATAGTGAGCGGCGCCTGTAGTCCCAGTTACTCAGGAGGCTGAGGTGAGAGGATCGCTTGAGCTAGGGAGGCTGACGGAGGTCGAGGCAGCAGTGAGCTGTGATCATGCCACTGCATTCTCCTGGGCTAAAGGGCAAGCCCCTGCCTCAATTAAATAAAACAACAACAACAACAAAATAAAAAACTACCAGGAAGGGCCATGAGGCACCGAAGGATTGCATCAGGCAGAGATAGGAGATGAGAAGAGAGACATTTCAAGGTGATATATAAAGAACTACCAGGGGGTGAGGAAGCATATGGGGAGATGTGTGGAGACACAGCCTGAAAGTCTTGAAGTCACATCACGGAGCCTTGAATGACCGACCGAGGCGCTGACACTCAAGAGAGGCAATGGGAAGTCAGTGAAGGTTTGTGTGTGTGTGTGTGCGTGTGTGTGCAGAGAAATAGTAGCATTAGAGATGATTCCCAGGCAGGGTGACTGGGCAGCCAAGGGAAAGCGCTGGCCTGTGCGGGATGAGGCAGTTGGGTTCTGGAAAGCACAAGCGATCATTCGGTGCTGCCCATCAGACAACTGAAAAATCTGATCAGAGGCGTGGCTAAGTCCCCGCCTGGGAACACAAAGGAAGCATAAGGTTGTGGTTATCACCCTCAGGGGACCGTGACCTTGAAAGAATAAGGATAGTACCAGCCAAAACCAATGCAGCCAAGAGGAAAAGTCACAGAGAACAGTGAGGGGAGGTGGAAGTTTCAATACAGAAATTGTAGCCATGGCTGAGAACCCCAGCACTGGAGGCCGGAATTCGTGCGTTTGAACGCCAGAGGCTTGGCTTGTCATGATTAGCAAAGGAACTTCAAAGAGTTTTGGAGCCTGCTTTATATCTGTGAAATGGGAATTATTTCCATCTCAAAGGTTTGAGGGGATTCGCTGAGAGAAACTTCTTAGCATGGGATCTCCAGAAACTAGAAGCCACAGAGAAAGCAGCGGCCAGAGGGAGGAGGAATCGGACAGGCTGATCACTTGGAGGGTTCGCCTAAGCAGTGTCTAGAAATGGAGGCAGGGACCATCAGGAAGCTCAAAACCTTTGCTTCAGCCGAGTTTGCAGAACGCCCTGTGAGGAGAATGGGTGAGCTGGGTCGAGGAAGCTTCATCCTCGTCCCCATCCCCCAGCACTGCCCTTTTCCCAACGCTCCCATCCCGCCACGCCTCCCAACATACCCCCACCCCGACTTCCCGCTCAACTCCCGCTCCAGCCAGTCCCAGGAGCCACATGCGCATGCGCCCTCCCGCGCCCCTCCCCAACTTTCCACGTTTCACTCCTCTCCCTTTTCCTCCTCAGCTCCGGCTCCGCCGCCACGATTGGCCAGCCGACCACCCGGCCTCGGCCAATAAGCGCCGCCCTCTCGGCCCCGTGTTACTGGGTAGAAGAAAACAAAAACAAACAGAGCGAGAAGGGCCAGAGACTCTCCGAGGCGGCGGCAGAGGCAGAAGAGCGGGGTCGGGGCCGGCTGACCAGGAACCTGGGCGAGCAGCGGCGGGGGCCCGAGGGGTCAGTACCAGTAGGCGCGGCTCACACGCTCGGGAAGACTGCGCCCTCTCCCCCATGCCTCCTCGGAGGCAGCCGCAAGATGGGAGGGGGCGGGGGCGGAGGCGTGGGGGTCGCGGCCCTGTCAGGTCCGGGCCTGCGGTGCGGGGGTCCGGCTGCCTTCTTGTAGCCCCGCAGGTCCAGCCGCGCCGTCCCCAACGCCCCGGACTGCGGGCATCCGGCCTGGTTCCCTCTTTCTGAGCCCAGCCTGGAGCGTGTCGGCGCGGGCCCGCCCCCTCCCGGAGCCATCTCCCCACTGAGAGGGGCGCGCGAGGCGCTCGCCCTTGAAGGTCCCCCTCAGTCCTCCTCCCCCTCTGGCGGAGGTTGAATTCGGGGGCCGGGATTGGAAGGCGTGTTTCCGGCTGGACTGAAATCCTGTGAGGAAGATTCGCGCCCTCCCCGCCCCCTGCCCTCCCTGGGAATCCTCTGAAGATGCGGCCCCCTGTCCGGCGTGACCCCGGAGCCCCGGCCTCGGCCCCGGCCCAGCCCCTTCCGGGGGCCGACCCGGGCTGGGACTTCGAGGGTCCTAGCCTGAGCCCGCTGCGGGAGGACTTGCCAGGCCGCTGTGGGGAGGGGCCGCGCGCTATCCTCGCCGGGGGCGCTGGGAGGCGAACACGTGCCCGCCGCCCCAGCCCTGCGCGAACTTCGTCGCGCCAGTCTTCCGGCAAAGGGTCTCTTTTTTTTAGTTTAGGTAAAATAAAATCTCCCAGAGAAAACAAAGCCGGGAAGGGAGCCCCCTTTCTGTGAAACGCATGCCATCTTCTGCAATTGTCAGTTTGATGCTGTAACGTACATGGGGTTTTGCAAGAGCTTCAAAACTGTCTGCAGACGTCAATTTCGCCCCCCTCCCCCTTGTGAGAACTCGCTACGTAGCCAGCGACTGTGTAGTGTCTACAAATGATGAAAACGATCAGAAATGCGATTAGGTGTCGGGGAAAAAAGGGTTTCCCCTGTTTTTAACTTGTATTTTTACTTTAATTGTTATAATCTTGATATTCTTAACGTGACTTTTTTGGGAAACCACCAAGTGCTTTTTAAGCAAGGAGTTACTGGTTTTTATGCCCTTACTATTCCTTCATTATAGGCTTACTGAATACGTTAATATCTCAGTAAGTGTATTTGAATTATAATTGACTGGCTTTTTCTGTGGTACTAATGTGAAAGGAAAAAATATTAGGACTGCAAAAATAAATGCCGCTTGAATATTATCTGTAGTGCTTGCTTTTGCATTACTGTAGTAGAATGCTTTTAGCTGGTTTTAAGCTGCTAATTAGCTGTTTGTAGCCGAAGAATGAATACAAGTAATTCTAGTTAATAAATGGCCAAAGCTTGACTCCCCAAAATGCCAGAGCAATTTATGAGGTATATTTCAGGAAATACATATGTATATATTTCGTGGGGGAGTGGAGGGTCTGTCTCTTAGGGAATGTCTTGGCAGTTGAATACTTCTGATTGTATATTTCGTGTAACACACTGGAGAAAAGAACTGTTTAATGTCAGCCTTCATTTTCTTCTAACTTGTATGTATAGTTTTCTCATCGAAAATTCATTTTTGTAGGTTAGTATGAAGGAAATAGCGTTTGGATTTTTTGCTTTATATTTTCTTGTTTGGGCCAATTAAGGGTTGTTAAATAAATTGGAAAAAATCCTACTACTTTAAAGAGAGTAAAAACGTGGAACATGTCTTATCTAAACTCTTAAAACGTGTTTGTTGCTGTCAAATATGACTTGAGTTCTTGATCGAGTTATCATTGCCTAAAGACACAGGACTATTTTTTTTATTAAGATAACTTTGTTTTTATCTTAATAAAAGAGATGATAGTCATTTCCTGACAGTTTTGTCTGACGGAATGCCTTCTGTATAATAGTTTAAAATAATTATTTTTAGTGTTTGGAAAACAGCATTTAAAAGTTTGAACAGCAGAAGTCTGTTTTAAGAAGCTTCTGTTAACCCTTGAAAAGAATCTTCCTGTGGGATATTAAAATTTTGGATTGAACTTGTGCAAACAGTACTGGATTTGGAAGGTCTGGATTCTCATCCTGGCTGTTCCACTAAGCAGCTGTCTGTCCTTGGACATAATCACCTACCCTCTCTGAATCTGTTTAGTTGTGTGTATGGTGGAATACCTACCCAAAGGTTTTTCTGTAAGGTACATTAAATAATACGTGTACAATTCTTTTTGAATTGTAAAGGGCTTTATGAACATCAATTATAATCATTTCGCTTATTAGGTTCTGCAGAAAGTATTCTCTCAAAAGTTATACCTTCATCAAGAATGAAAAAGACTTTGTAATGGAACTCTAAAAAACTGAAACACGTATCATATGACATTATTCCTTTCCTATATGTATTTCATGCATGGAATTAAAACAGAATGTAGCCTTTTCAGCCATGAAGGATGCTGAGTGTTTAGATTTGCAAACCATTTTTGTTCATATATTTATATGAATCTCTACATATTTTTAAGATTTTTTTTCATATCTAAAGTTGGCGGGAGTTATAGTGAAAAGTGATTATAAAGATTCACATATATTAATTTATTCTTAACAGAATTAGAGAATGATCTCACCATTTTCTTAAGTTCCCAAGCAATATGATAGCATATTAGTCTGAGGATTATACCATAGTAAGAAGCCTATAATTTTAACATAAGGTCCATTTGTTTTTGTTTCACAAAATAATACCCTTTTCTGAAGAAAAGGGCTATAAACTTATGTTAGCAAATAATAGTACATAATGAGGAATTTAAAAGTCAGTTTCACCTTTGAGTCCCAGGAGGCTCTGTATATATCATTGTTATCCTAAAATGACATCTAACAGTAGGTTAAGTTATATGGGAAAAAATGTGCTTTTCTGTAATTAATTTATTAGGCATTTTCACTAATTTGTGCATTTTATATCTCTGAAGAGCACACTGCTAGCAACCTGATTGTAAATGACCAGAAGGACTTATATCCAACCTATGTGACTTAAACATACACCTAAGTACTCTAAACCACTATTTAAAAAATACTTCTAGAGAGATTCTGAAATCTTAATTTGGTTGCACTTTCTGGTAATATATTTTTTGAAAACTATTTTGATATTTCTTTCATATAACATTATTGGATCTGTATCACTAAGTTAATTGTCTAAAAGGTAACTGATTTCATCAAACCTTCCAGTATTAATAATTTTTAAGCCATTTTGAAACTGAGGCCTAAAATACTGAAATGCTTATGTCGTTGTACTTATTCCTTTCTGAAATGATCAGATTTTTAAAAAATGGATTTCTCATATAAATAATATTATCAAAAAAAGGATTTCTCATATAAATAATATTATCAAAAAAGCTGATTTTAAAAGTTTCTCCCAATCTCAAAGTCTTATTCTAGTAATTATAGAGACCTAGGTAATGAGTGGCAGATATATCTGCCTTTCAGATATGCCGTAATGTGAAAAATAACACAGTCATGTGATATTCTTTATTAACTAAAACTGTGTTGTTTTTATTTTGGAGTAGTTCTCATAATTCATTGGTAGGGAACTATCCAGTATTTATATTCCTATGTATGTATATCAGATTAATTTTGAGGCTTGGTATTCCTAAAAGATTTGGATGTGTGTATTTCTTTAACTTGACGTAAACATGTATCACAAACATATCTTTTAATTCCAATTAAAGGGGTGCTTTGGCACATGCTGAAATCTGGGATTTTTTTTTTTGACTTTGATAAATTTATCAAAAAGATTGGAACCAAATGTTAATTAGGGTAATTTGTCTTTGAAAGTAAAGTGAACTGTTTTATTTAATGGAATTATGTGTTTTTTGTTGTTGTCGTTTGTTTTTACAGTGTGTTTAAGTAAGTTTAATTCAGCTTAATTACATCAGTTTAAAAGATCTTGAAGCTTTCTTTTTTTCTTTTAAAAAAACAGATTCTGAAGGAAGATTTCCATTAGGTAATTTGTTTAATCAGTGCAAGCGAAATTAAGGGAAAATGGATGTAGAAAATGAGCAGATACTGAATGTAAACCCTGCAGGTAAGTAAGGATATCCTTTTTTCTTTTTTTCTTCGTTTTGAGACAGGATCTTGCTCTGTCACCCAGGCTGGAGTGCAGTGGTGTGATCATGGCTCTCTGCAGTTTTGACTTTCCTGGGCTTAAGAGATCCTCCCCTATCTCAGCCTCCTCAGCAGCTGGGACAACAGGTGTGTGCCACCACACCAGGCTAATTTTTTATTTTTTGTAGAGATAGGATTTCACTATGTTGCCTAGGCTGAAATATCTTGAAGCTTGACTATCTTGTGAGGAAGCTTCAGACCATTCCATATTTTATAAAAACATGATAGAAAAACTATCTTTAAATACTCTTTTATTCATGCTGTAAGAAAACAGGCTATATTATTTTTAAAGTCAAGTTTGTGATTTTTTTTTCATGGAAATTCATTACATGTCCTATTTTTCTGCCTATCCTTTCACATTCCACATATTCCTATTCTCTGTTATATAGTACAGAATAGAGAAGAATAGTGAGCCTGCTTATTTTCACATGGGCTAGTTAGTGATTTCCGTAATATAAACTTACTGGTATCTTTGATATCTTTCCTAACAAGTAATTTTTATATTCTAAATTACCTAGGGTATTTTCCCTAATTCTCCATGGTGCTTCAATAGCATGTTATTATCATAAAAATGAACAGTTTTGTGGAATAGATGACCAAATGTGAGTAACTCAAGATAATTTAAAATGTATTTAAAAATAATCTCCCAAAAAGTTAATTAGAATTGTGTAATATCTGAATAGTGAGAACAGTTCATATTGGTATACTTTGGATAATTCTTTGTCTTATAATTTTATTAATATTGAAAGCTCTCTATTTTCTGTCATTTTAAGTGTATTTCATAACTAAATACTACATCTTTATTTCCTCAGTGACTTAACTATTGTTTACAATGCACATAGTTTTCTTTGATCTGAACAAACACGTTGAATTTGAAGCTTCTTTACCATTGTTTATTTACAGATCTTTTTAAAGTATGGTAAAAAATTCAAAAAAAATTTATGTAATTAATGATCATTTCTGTGCTGCTGTATACAATAGCTGTATGAGTATGCTTTAGGGTTATAAATGGATAATATGTACCTACTTAATTGAGATGGGGATGGTAATACAGTTTAGAATATATTTTATATATAGGTAATTGCTTCTTTTCTGCACTGTCCAGTATGGTGACCACTAGCTACATGTGGTTATTACTCCTGGGCTCAAGTGATCCTCCCTCTTCAGCCTCCTCAGTAGGTGGATTACAGGCGTGTGCACCACTGTGCTTAGCCACATGTGTTTGTTGAGTACTTGAAATGTGGCTACTCTGAGTTGAGATGAAGGTCAACTATCTCAATAATTTGTTATATTGCTTGCATGTTGAGATGATATGGTTATATTAGATTAAATAAAATATATTTAAATTAATTTCACCTGTTTTTACTTTTTAATGTGGCTACTGGAAAATTTAAAATTTCTTATGTGGCTTGCATTCTATTTCTATTAGAAATAGAAACACAGCTTTAAGATGTATACTTTTTGTTTCCTAACTACAATAAGACCTAGTTCTAACCCTGTTCTTGGTGCTTGTGTCCAGCACTGCCTTAAAATAAAAGACTTGTTCTTCAATATTTGGATAGGCCTAAGATAGACCCTCTTGGTAGTAAATTCTTCACATAGCAAATAGTCCAAGTCACACTCTTACTCTTTTACTTGGAGGAAGTAGGTTATTCTGACCTTCAGTTTTTTCATGTATAAAATTGGGATATAAATACCCTCTGTATAGATTTATAATTAGGATTTAGTGAGATATTGTATATGTGTGTTAAGTCTGTGAAGCACATACTAGGTATGTAATACATGAAAGTATGGTAATGTTATTCTAATTATGCCACTCATTGGACACCAGTAATTGAAAATGTGATTTTCTGGTGCTGTGGTCATATACAATTGGAGTGGTTACTATTGAGATATCAGAATTCAGAAAGAGGGAATTAGTACACAGCAGGAAACAATTTTGAAGTCAATCACATTCTGTACTCAGCTTATCATTTTAATTTTGGTTTTCTTAAAGTCAGCTCAATAGGGGTTATGGAACTCCAACAGTTAGGTGATTATGAGTAACAAAATATAAAGCAATTAATACAAACATGGGTTAAAAATGATAAGGTCAAATATATAAATTATACTGAGAGAATGTTTACTGCTGCAGAGACACAAACATACTTGAAAGGATGTTAAAATTGTTGAAGAAAAGAAAACTCGATTATGGGAAATAGATGTATTTAAATTGAATACTCCAAGGGACAGTTTAAGACATTTTATTATAGTTCTGACTCCTGTGTCTTCTGGACCAGTTTTGTGGTTCACCTTAATGGCACAATGATGAAAGCACTATGTTACAGGTAGATGTTTAATGTTTTTCTCAACCATCCACTCTTACACGAAAATGTCATTAATTTATGTGATCCTGGTCTTTCTGTCCCCTTCCACTTAATCATTTTTGTTTATCTCTCTTTACATTCACGCCCTTGTTCGTCTCTTTAGCTGTCAATACTCTGCTGTATTCTAGTTTTGTATTTTCTGTAGTTATATGGGATTAAAAATGTGGGTTTGAATTCTAGCCATAATCCTTTCTAGATATGTAACTTCTTGTGAAACACATTCCTTCTGTAAAATGAGGATAAACAGTTTCTTTCTAGAGCTCTTGAAGCTTATAGACCACATATGTAAAGTGCCTTAGCTAATAGGTACCAGGTAGTGTGGAATCTAATAGGTACCAGGTAGTGTGGAACCTGGTATCTAATAGATGACAATAGTAATGGTAATGATGAAAGAAACAGTACTACGACTACTTCCACTAAGACTATAATTACTACTGATGGTTATGATGATGTCCCAAACACACCATCCTAACACCGGCTTCTTACCAGTTTGAAAACTTTTAAGGCATTGTTTGACTTCTCTTTAATCCTAGATACATTCTGCTTAAAAGTCCTTCATTATTTTCTTTAAAAGCGTAACATTATTATTTATCCCACAGTTACTACCCTTGCTCTTTACCAGTTAGCTTGTGACTGAGTTACTGAAGCATTTTCTTAGCGGTTTCCTACTTTATACTTTCTCTTTTTGTAATATACTCAGTATTCTTTTGCCAAATGAATCCCTCCCATCTCTTCCCTATGATATCTAACTTAAGCTCTGACAATTTGAGTGTGGGAGTAGTTAGCAGTGATTCTGGTGAGGTAAGCAGGGGCAAGATCATAAAGGACCTTAAGTTACAAGGTAAAGAGTTTACATTTTGGCTTGGTGCGGTGGCTCACGCCTGTAATCCCAGCACTTTGGGAGGCCAAGGTAGGTGGATCACGAGGTCAGGAGATCAAGACCATCCTGGCTAACACGGTGACCCCATCTGTACTAAAAACACAAAAAAATTAGCCAGGCGTAGTGGCAGGCGTCTGTAGTCCCAGCTGGGGCAGGAGAATGGCGTGAACCCAGGAGGCAGAGCTTGCAGTGAGCTGAGATTGCACCACTGCACTCCAGCCTGGGTGACAGAGTGACACGCTGTCTCAAAAAAAAAAAAAAAAAAAGTTTACATTTTTTGTGACATAATGGGACTACTTTTAAAGGATCTTCAGTGAGGGCATGCTTGAGAAAATCAGTCTTCATTCAGTATAGTTTGAAGACTGGAGGCAGGGAGACTACTTATGAGACTAGTGAAATAATTTGGCTCTAATTGATGATTTTGTTTAAAACAAAACATTCCTACCTTCCTAAGTATGTCAAGAATTGTAAAGATTTAAACACATGTATGCTTTTTATAGGTTGATGAAAATTTTTGGTTTCAACATGTCTTAAAACATATTAAAGCCCATGCACATAGACCTGACATGTTATAATTATCTTTAGGCATATAGAAAATGATTTGAGTGATTCAGCTCTGATTTGCGTTAACAATAATGAACAAAACTGTGGCCCAGTGGTAGCTAATTCAGTAGCCTTTCTGACTTAAAGAGCTTTCAGGGCAAAGCCAAGTGCCTCCACTTGATCTCCATGGAATTTGAGTATGAAGGACACTCTGCTAGGTGATGGGGATACAAAGAAGGACATAGAGTCTGGTTGTGGTTTCTCCTTTGAAGCTTATGACTTAGTTGGAAGATAAAGACTGCTATATAAAAAGAAAGTGATTTCCATGACGTGTTGAATGAATAGTATGTGAGCAATTAGTGTTCTGTAGCTAGAGTTGTTAGGGAAGTTTTAATGCAGGGAGTAAGACTTGGGCTATATCCTAAAGGATTTTGATAACTGAAAATAACAGTGAGGGCGACATTCTAAGTAGGGGAACCACTGGGAACTCCAGTATGTTGATCTCTTTCAGAAGAATCAATTTTATATAGGCTGGAAGATTTTCAGGATGGTAAGTAATAGGAGAAAAGTTTAGGGAGATGAATTAGGACTTTGAGATGATGGCTTTTCTTGAAAGCAAACTTTGTCTTGAGGCAGTAAAGCATCAGCAGTTCAGCTCAACAATCATATGCGATTATTTGCTAAATGCCTTTCATTCTCTTTTGGATTACTAATAGTTCTTAAGTGTTTATACCTAGTTATGGGACGTTTGGCAAATCATTTAAACATTCTCAGCCTTAGTTTCCTTATCTGTCTTCAATGTTACAATAATTAACTGCCAAACTTGTGCATAAATAAATGATAGAGTGTCTAGCACAGTGCCTAATAGTAGGCATTCTATAAATATTAGTTTATCTCTCTTCTCAAGATGCTTTGTCTTTTCTTAATATCTCCAATTAGCTCATAAAAGTCTAAGGGTTTTATATTTGGTGTTGCTGTTAGCATAGATTTTATGATCTAAACGTGAAATAACATGCTTCTTTTGGTAAATACAAACAAATTTGGTTTGTTTTTGGTAAGAAACAAACATGCTTTGTTAAAATTCAGTGCCTTGGTTTACTTTCCTTGATAATGTGAAAAGTAATCTTACTTAGTTGTTTATTAGATTGAAGTAGATAAAATTCCCAATATGTGACTGTAATTTACCTACAAAAATGGTAATGTCATGTGATTCAACCTAATCTAACTTACCACTATATCTATAAAACAGTAGATACTTAAAATACTTAGAATTTTTTTCTTCATTTTTCTCTTTAAGATCCTGATAACTTAAGTGACTCTCTCTTTTCCGGTGATGAAGAAAATGCTGGGACTGAGGAAATAAAGAATGAAATAAATGGAAATTGGATTTCAGCATCCTCCATTAACGAAGCTAGAATTAATGCCAAGGCAAAAAGGCGACTAAGGAAAAACTCATCCCGGGACTCTGGCAGAGGCGATTCGGTCAGCGACAATGGGAGTGACGCCCTTAGAAGTGGAGTAACTGTGCCAACCAGTCCAAAGGGAAGGTTGCTGGATAGGCGATCCAGATCTGGGAAAGGAAGGGGACTACCAAAGAAAGGTTGGTATATATCATGTCCAACAAATGGAAGATAAACAAGTGGAAAAAATTTGTCTGGTTCTTGTACTACACTTTCCTTGTTCTAGGAATGAGAGAGATTCAAAAAGCGATAATGTAAGGCTTTACAGTTTGTATATATTTTTACTTAGTAATAATGTGAGAACCATCTCACTTTTTCTTTAGGTTGATGTTTTTTCTTGTTTGAGTAGATTTAATTTTCTTGAGCAGAATGTTAACGGTTTATTTCCAGCAAAATATACACTGATGTTTTTCACTGTTACGAGTTTTACGTATATTCTCTAAGTTTGAAAGGAGTCAGAAATCCATCATACTTATTTAATATAATTATGTCCATTACTACTACTAATAAATATACATTTGATTGATAACGTCTAGATCTGAATTTTAATGTTTTCCTAGATCTCGCAGTGAGTTCTCTTTAGCTCTTTATTTTGGGTTCTGTAGTAGATTGATTTGTTTCACTGCTGTTTCTCTAGTACCCGAAATAGTGACTAGTACACTGTAGGCAAATATTTGTTGAATAAGAGTTTTCTGACGATTTCATCACCTTCTGAATGGTGGGAACTTCAATTTATAGCCTAGGTTTCTTGTAAAATGTTTTTGTGATCTGTCAAAAATTAGTTTTGTTAAATGCCTCTGCAATCATGTTTTATATCAAAATGAAACCTGGTTGTCAGATTCTGTTTTGGTCTGATGGCAAGGATATACTTGGTACAAAATAAAAACCTCCAAAAACAGAAATGTTGGTGACGTTGTAAAGGTTCTTTAAAAAATAATGTAGTACATTAGTCCTTAAAACATTTCAGTAAGTTGATGTAGAAAAGCAACTTTGAAAATTGGAATTGTTAAGCTTCTTTTGGTTGTTTTGTATTTAGAAAACAGAATTTTCAGGGCTGTTAATGCTTAAAAGCAGTTAGAATTCTTTTCTATATTTGTAACATATTGCTAGTTGTATGGTTTAATGTGTACTTTTATATTTAAAGAGTACTGTATTTGACTTTAAAATATTTGATGGTGGTTACTGTCCTTTTTTGTTGAATAATTTTTCCCTTGTTGAGTTTTCTATGCTATGCTTTACCGGCCCAGAATGTTTCTTTTTGTCTTAGTCTCAAAGAAATGTCGAATAAAATTTAGAGCTCAGCTGCAATATCATCTCCTTTGAGGTCCTCAATATAGCTATTTTTTTAATCTTTATTTGTTTTTGCTTTTATTTTAAAGCATCTGCTTTTTTAGTTTTTAACTTCATAAGCTATTTTAACTTAATGTTTTTGGAAATATTGAAAGAGTGGTCTGAACAAAAACCAGTAGGGGAAGAAAACTGGAAAAAAACTAACACGTTAAATACAATTTTTTTTTAGCTGTTGTTTAACATCGGAACATTTTATTTTAGATTTCAACAAATTGATGAATTTTGTGTTTTTTCTTTCTCAATTCTAAACTTTTTCAGGTGGTGCAGGAGGCAAAGGTGTCTGGGGTACACCTGGACAGGTGTATGATGTGGAGGAGGTGGATGTGAAAGATCCTAACTATGATGATGACCAGGTATCAGTGCTTTGCTTTTTCATAATATTTAAAATGTTTATGAACTTTTTTGACTTCATGTTTGTAGTTTACTCATACATGTGTCAAGTCATATGTATAAATGTTTTGGATTAGGAAACCAAGTAAACTGACAGTAATACATGCATAACTTTCACTTGGTTTCTGTAGTGAGTCGAAAATAGCTCTTTAGAAATTCACTTAGGATTATTAAGTTGACCATTTTTCAGTAAATTCTGTTAATATAGTTTGTTTCTATAGTAATGATAATTGAGAATATTTTCTTTTGAATATTATGAGTTACAGATATTAGATTCCTTTTAAATATTACTGTTTAGAATGGTAACTATATAATACATTTTGTTTTGGGGACATGTGCATCTTTCTTTTAGGGATAATGCTGAAAATGTAAATTTTTAATAGATTGTGAAGTGAATTTTTTATTTTTTTAATGGAAAAAATTTAAAGTAGAATAGTATAATCTGCTTGTACTCCTCTCTTAGCTTTACAAACTTAAATAATTACAAACTCATAGGCAGTCTTGTTTAATTCCATTTACTCTCCGTCTTCTATTGGCCCCTTTGCCCCCACCCTGTTTTGGATTATTTTGAAGCAAATCCCAAATGTTGTGATTATGTTTTTTGAAAATTTGTCTTTGCACAAGGTGAGACATGGTGATGGAAATTTTAGACAGGAAAACGTTAAGAGTATGTGTTAGGTTGTTTTTATTGTGTGTTGTATGTATGTATTTAAGTGTTTTAACTAATAGACATGGAAATATTTCTAAGAGAATATGAAAAATATGAAACTAGTAGGATTCAAGTACTGTAGAATCTTTGCTAAAAATGTGTTAATCTTTCAAGTATATGTTTTTAGGCTGAAGCCAGTCACAAGTTGTAAATATAGCAGTCCCCTCTTATCCGTGGTTTCACTTTCCGCAGTTTCAGTTACCCATGGTCCAATGTGGTTTGAAAATATTGAGTGGAAACTTTCAGAAGTAATTCATAAGTTTTAAATTGCATGCCATTCTGAGTAGTGTGATGAGATCTCCTGCTGTCCAGCTTCATCCACCTCATCCTGCCCAGGATGTGAGCCATTCCGTTGTCCAGCGTGTATCCGCAATGTATACACTACTCGTGCATTCGTCACATGGTAGCTGTCTAGGTTATCGGATTGAGAAAACAGTATTTATTGGGTTCGGTACTATCTGTGGTTTAAGGCATCCTCGGACGGGGCTTGGAACATACCCCTTGTAGATAAGGGGGCACTACATTTCGGAGCTTTTTTTGCATGGGGAGAGAGGAATGGTTTGATGATGGATGTTAATTTTCTTTTTGAAATTTCAATTGAACAGTGCTTTTTTCCTTAGAGATTTTTTTTCTGTCACTACAACATTGATCTTTGTGTTATACTTTTTATTATAATAATGCTAATCGTGAAGGCTTTGGTTCCTGCTTCATTTTTTTTTAAAGTGAAATTTTAATTAAAACACCATTTATGATAGGAAGCCGTCATGAAACTTTTTGATTACTAAAAGATTGGTTTTGAGAGAGACATAAAAATTTTGAGAGAAAAAATTAACAGAAGACATGGGGGTTGGGAGCAAATTATGTATTTGCTGTGGTTAATGGTTCTAATCTATATATTGGCTTATTGTATTCTGATTTTGTAAAAGAGCAGTGACATATAAATTCTACTATTTTTATTATTATTTATTATTATTATTTTTTAGCTTTGTTGTCCAGACTGGAGTGCAGTGATGAATTATAGCTCACTGCAGCCTCGAACTCTTGGGCCTAAGAGATCCTTCTGCCTCAGCTTCCTGAGTAGCTAGGACTACAGGGGCAAGCTACCATGTCTGGCTAATTTTTAAAATTTTTTTGTAGAGACAGGGTCTTGCTATGTTTGCCAGGCTAGTATTGAACTCCAGGCCTCAAGTGAACCTCCCGCCTTTGCCTCCCAAAGTGTTGGGATTATAGGTATGAGTCTCCTTGCCTGGCCTAGATTCTGTTTTTATATGCGATCAATGTATGTAGCATGTCTTTGTCTTGTGCTAAGTGGGGATTATTAACCGCTTAGAATATAAAATTGTACAACAATTTCATTTGTTTATTTGCATTTTGTTTTTTATAACTCTTACTCCCTTTTCCCCTCAAAGGAGAACTGTGTTTATGAAACTGTAGTTTTGCCTTTGGATGAAAGGGCATTTGAGAAGACTTTAACACCAATCATACAGGAATATTTTGAGCATGGAGATACTAATGAAGTTGCGGTAGGTTTAAAGTTGCAAGTATAATTTATTTAATATAGGAGAGAAGACATCTTTTATAAGCAAAATACATCTAGAATGATCTTGGGTCACTGAATAAATTTAATCATTTTCTTTTGCATAAGTGAATTTCTAAGAAATGGAATAAAATCTCATTACATTAAAACAGTTACATATTTGGGATGTGATGAGAGCTGTGTGCCATTTTCTTCTCTGAAAAATTACACAATATTTTTATAATTTTTATAATTATAATTTGTAATGTATATGAATTTATAAAATCTGTTTTTATAATTTATAAAATATAATTTTAGCAGTTTGAGGGCACTTATAGACGCCCCCCCGAAACCTCTGCAGGGATCTCAGTTAAGAATGCCTGACATAGTTTCATTTTTTTGACATTTATTTCAAGTATGTTCAGAAGTAGGATAAAATCTTTTTGTACTTTGTCCAAAAAAAACCCCACAAATAATAAAGATTTGAAAAGGAATATACAGAAGCCATGAGAATAATCATGATTTGTTCATAAAGTAAATCTAGGATAAAACTATTGGTCTAGTTAGGATTATCGAATTAAAGTAATACGATTGTAACTCTTTAGAAGACTTTGATCATTTAGATTCTTAAAATTTAGACTGGACTTTTATGATTTGTCTGATACCGTGAGGTTTGATAGCTTTGGATTTGTAGGATTTGAATATAAGACAAATATTTGTTCAGTGCATACCATCTGGAGGAATTTGTAATAGGTGATTCTTGCCCTTTTGAAGCCCAGTCAAGTGAAAGAAATGATATGTAAACAGATTATGAAAATATGTGAAACATTCTGTTATAGAGGAAAAGTTTCCATGAGTCCTATGAGGGCAGGGACTGTTGAAATCTTGTTAATCTACCTAGCATAAGGTCAATTGTATACTATGTATCTGTTAACTGAGTAGTGTTTGGAAAGCATAAAATAGAGAGTAATAGTAGAGATGATTCTCTGCTGTCTGAAGGATGTTGAGGAGTTCGCCAGTTAAGATAGTTTTCCAGGAAAGAGGAGTATTGTGTTTGAGGGTAGTGGATTAGTTGTTAAAGTGCGGTCAAGGAAGATGAAATGCAGTCAGTGAGAAGAGATTACTAACAAGGACACCAGTTACGTGGCTGTGAAAATAGTTTTGGCACTCTCTTAGTAGTATATCATGATTTAAAGATTCTAAGAAAACGTTCATTAAAGAGGAGGGCACTCTTAACTGAATTAGAACTTAGCTTCTAGAGTCAGACTGCCTTTATTCCACTTTCAGTTTGGCAGCTCCAGCTGTGTGCCCTCTCTCCTTTGAGTATGATAGGTGTGATAATTTAATACTCAAAGGGCTATTTGAGTATTAAATAAGATAATATAACTAAAGAGGCTATTATAATGCCTGATACATTAGTCAATAAGTATTAGCTGCAGCTATTATATTTCTAAAAGGAAATTTTAAATTTACCCCAGAATCTTAAACCAATAATCCCATTTAAAAACAGCTGTTTAAGATCTCATTTTAAACTTGATACAAAAGTGTGAAGTGAATTTTTATTTCAAGAGAAGGCTTTGAAGAAAAGTAGAATATAAATAGCTTATGATAATCTAAAATGAATTTTTCCACAAATTCTCATAAAACAATATTTATAGTAATAATAGATTGTAAGGCAGGTTAGTTAACTCCTAATACCAATCTCAGCAATATTATGTAGTTTAATGAACTAGCCATGAGCTGCATAATGACGTTTCCATGACAGACTGCATATATACCTTTGGTCTCATATAATACTCTTTTTACTGTATCTTTTCTGTGTTTAGATAGGTAACCATTGTGTTAACAGTTGTCTACAGTATTCAGTATAGTAACATACTATACAGGTTTGTAGCCTGGGAGCAATAGGTTATACCATGTAGCCTACATGTAGGCTCTGCCATTTAGGTTTGTGTAAGTACACTCTATAATGATTGCACGCTGATGAAATCACCTAAATGGTGAATTTCTCAGAATGTATCTGTGTCGTGACCCATGACAGTATTTTAAAGGTATTTCACATTTTTGAATTTAGCGATGTTAAGGCAGTTAAAGCTTGACAAAGTGGATCAATGTCTGATTTATGCACAGGGAAAGGTGTGTTTATCCTATCTCCTAAAACATGACTGGGTCTTTTGATTATTTCCAAAGAGTGAGACGTAGAGATATATAGATAAAAGCTCAATTTTTCAAAAATAAAATTTTATTGAACTGTAGGTAGTGATACACTTTTAAAATGTTTTTAAATTATTTTTTTGAACAGGAAATGTTAAGAGATTTAAATCTTGGTGAAATGAAAAGTGGAGTACCAGTGTTGGCAGTATCCTTAGCATTGGAGGGGAAGGCTAGTCATAGAGAGATGACATCTAAGCTTCTTTCTGACCTTTGTGGGACAGTAATGAGCACAACTGATGTGGAAAAATCATTTGATAAATTGTTGAAAGATCTACCTGAATTAGCACTGGATACTCCTAGAGCACCACAGGTTTGTATGATTCTTCTTTTTGTTCATTCCCTCCCACTACTATATTCCTAATTGTGGAAATAATGTATACTCCTAGGAAATTTTAGTAGATGGAAGGGGATGGCCCACATTTCCTACCACACCGAAATATCCCGCTAGCATTTTGATGTATTTTTTCCTAGTTCTTTTGTTTTTTAAACATGGTCTTCATCATGCTATAAATTTAATGTTATCTCATACTTTTCCCCTATGATCTGCATAGTTTTTAGGTAATTTTTTTTTGCCATATATATAGTCTTTGTTATATGTAGTTGTTTTATTAGCTAAGATTTTTAAAAAATGTAGGTTATGATTGAATGCTTCACTAATGTTTATTATAAAAAGTCATAAATAAGACTCTTCCCTTTTGTAGCTTTGAAAATGTGAAGTTGTTGCTATTGTCAAAAGTTTTTAATCAAGGTAAAATCACTTTACTTAAAACATTAATTTAGAGATAGAATATAGGCATGTCAGTTCCTAAATGCTGTTTCTGTTATACTTAATGACAGACAATACTCGGTATGAGATATTAAGTGGTGATTCTGATGCAGACATTTTTTCCTCTTATACCAATACACATACTTTAAGAAAATGATTATATAAGTTTATATTTATTGTAGAATTTTTGAAAAATAAAAGCCAGAAAGAAGAAAGGCCAGCAAAAACTGCTACTGGTGTTAAGTTTTCCATTCTCCTTTCTGTGGGTATATATCAATGTATGGCTTCTATAAATCCTTAATTTTTTAAAATTAAAAAAAATGGAATCATACCATTATGCTATTTTATAAACTTGATTTTTCTCATACCATAAAATATGGTAAATATCTTTCCCTGTGGCCACATAGTATACCATTTTACGTGTATACCATTTAACCATACCTTTATTTTTGGACACCAATTTCCAGTTTTTATAATAATTAATGCTGTGAACATACTTTCAACTATTTCTATACAACTTTTTTTCTCCACAAGATAAATTCCTTTGATTAGTTTTTGAGAGAACCTAGTCCTTTTTTTTTTGTTTTGTTTTAAGAAGAGAGGACGTCACTTGACCTTAAATCATTCGTTTAACCCCAGCACTTTGGGAGGCCGAGGCAGGTGGATCACGAGGTCAGGAGTTCGAGACCAGCCTGGCCAAGATGGTGACACCCCGTCTCTACTAGAAATACAAAAATTAGCCAGGTGTGCGCCTGTAGTCCCAGCCACTCGGGAGGCTGAGGGAGAAGAATCACTTGAACCTGGGAGGTGGAGGTTGCAGTGAACTGAGATCGTGCCACTGCACTCCAGCCTGGGCGACAGAGCGAGACTCTGTCTCAAAAAAAAAAAAAAAAATTGATCATATGCTATGTATTCAGGCAGTGTGCAAGGTGTTAGGGATTCATTAGTGAGCAAAACAGATGTGGCCCCCACTCTGGCACTTAACTTGAAGGTTAAGATGTGGGAGTGTATGCCAGGCATAACAGGTACTACATAGGTTTTTTTAAAAAAAAAAATTCCAGCATCTTTTAGGTACTGACTGTGTACTTCAGCTAATCTTCATCATTTATGTATTTAGAAATTGTGACCTATAAAAGTTATTTAACTTTTTTTATAGCTCTTTTTTTTTTTTCCTTTTTACAGTTGGTGGGCCAGTTTATTGCTAGAGCTGTTGGAGATGGAATTTTATGTAATACCTATATTGATAGTTACAAAGGAACTGTAGATTGTGTGCAGGCTAGGTAAGTAAATCACTTTTCCTACTTAGAATTTCAAAATAGGGGAAAATTCTACAGGATCCTATTGAAATGACACTTGTGTTAATCAGACACTCTGTACATCTGTTTGTCACTTCTCTATATTCTCCACTGTTAAAATGGAGAGACTATTGGCATGATATACCAGGAAGAGGACAGTACTATAATGGCAAAGTTCTGGAGTTTAGCTAAATCATTAATTACCTTCATGTCAAGCCACTCTTCTTTGGGCCTCAGTTTCTTTATTTATGAAACAAAACCATTGGACAGATCTTTAAGTTCTGTTTTCAGGTTCTAGCATTGTGTAGTAGTTTAATATTCTAATAAGATGGATAACCTTAAGAAGAGAGGCCTCATTTATAGTTTTATTTTGTATTTATCTACTGTAGAAATCTTAGTCAGAAAATATCTTTTTCACTCTTGTGATTTAGTATAATTAATATGATATTTGGTATAACTAAATGTGATATTTGGGAGTTATGCTATATGATTTTTCTTAACTTCTTGGAGACTTGGACTTAGCCATATCTTAGTTTTCCTCAGGTCTATATATTAAGTTAATTTTCTAGGGCTACTTCACATCATAGTGGAATGGTGTCCCTGGGTAGGAAGGCATGGATCTAGGTGAAAGTTAATTATATGTGAAGTGTTTCTTCTCAGTGTAGATCAGTTATTTTGTAATGTGTTTTGATTTTTCTTGAATGAGAAATGAAATAGAGCATGAGAATATTAACATGAGAATCAACTTCTTTTTGCTCCTTTTTGTTTTGAAAAAGTGTTTTGAATTTTATTTTGCTTTTATGTTATGTGAAAGATTTAGGGCATATAGGATTTTGTCAGCTTTATCCCTAATTTAGTAAACTTTAGGTATGTCCAGCTATCAAACTTGAATTTTTTTTCTTTCTCTGTAGAGCTGCTCTGGATAAGGCTACCGTGCTTCTGAGTATGTCTAAAGGTGGAAAGCGTAAAGATAGTGTGTGGGGCTCTGGAGGTGGGCAGCAATCTGTCAATCACCTTGTTAAAGAGGTAATGATTGGGTATTGTTTTTAACTTAATTTATATGTATTCCTCTGAGTGAAATAAATTGTGGCTACTAGCTGGTATTTTTATGGACAAAAATTAAGTTCGGTCTTACAGCTGCAATTGGAAAATGAAATAATTTTTTTTATATGTGGCTTTATAACCTTTTATTATAAATTATATGATTAAAAAATGAGTCTGTTAAAATGGCTTTCATGAATAATTATAAGCAAGCCATCTATGAACTTCAAAGAAATGCCTGAAATCTTTTTCTTATATTATTAATAATTTTCAAATGCTGTTGAAATGAGATTTTTCTGTGTTTTAGCTATTCAATAAATATGCTTTTATATGAGCAATTTAAAACTAGATAGTCTTAAATAATGAGTTATGAATTATGAGCACTAGAGCAGATCAGAGTGTTAGATTTTTGTGAGGACATTCACTACCCATATGCATGTTTTAAAAGAAAATTGATTGTAATCCCAGCACTTTGAGAGGCTGAGGCGGGTGGATTGCTTGAGGCCAGGAGTTTGAGACCAGCCTGGTCAACATGGTGAAACCCCGTTTCTACTAAAAATACATAATAATTAGCCAGGCATGGTGGTGCGCACCTGTAATCCCAGCTACTCGGGAGGCTGAGGCACCAGTATTGCTTGAACCCAGGAGGAGGAGGTTGCAGTGAGCTGAGATCACACCACTGCACTCCAGCATGGGTGACAGAGCAAGACTCTGTCTCAAAAAAAAAAAAAAAAAAAAAAAAAGCGATTTATTGCATTAAAATGCCAGATTTATTCCCTATGGATTTTTTTTTTTCTGGCTGCATTGTGGTATTCTATAACAAGAAACCAAAAAACAGAAAAAACTCCTTATCTGCAGATCTCTTTAAGAAAAGGCATGCAACTAGAAGATTTGTAGTTCATGTGCTTCTGATTTTTGAGTATAATCTTTTCATGTAACTATAATTTTGATTTTTAGTAAGTCTTTTAATGAGGTGTGTGTGTGTGTGTGTTTGTGTATGTGTATCTAGCTTAAGTGTTAAGGAGTTCAAAATGTAGTTAGAGCCTTGACTGTTTTTGCTTTTATATATGTTAAAATAGATGAGTCAGTGTTTGTAATGTCGTGATTGCAGTATCTGTTTTTTAAAAATTAAACAATTATTAGAAAAATTGAGGTATAAAAATAGTCAAGATGCCAGGACAATTAGGCAGGAAAGATAAAAGGCATCCAGATTGGAAAGGAGGAGATAAAACTAGTTGTATTCCCAGATAACATGATCTGTATACAGAAAATTTGAATGAATCCACAACATTTTTTAACTCCCCAAAACTGAAACCAAACTATTAACTAAAAAATGAGTTCAGAAAGGTTGCAAGATAAAAGATCAGTACACAAAATTCAATTCTCTATACAGTAGGAATGAATGATCTGAAATGCAATTATTGCATTTGTGATAGCATCAAAAATAAAATACTTAGGAATAAATTTAACAAGATAAATGCAAGTCTTGTACACTGAAAACTGCAAAACAGGTTGAAAGAAATTAAGGAAGACCTAAATAAATAGAATGATATCCCATGGTTATGGATTAGGATACGTAATATTGTTAAGATGGTAATACTCTCCAAAATTAATATTTTTGGAAACTGGACAAGCTGTTTTATGGTGTGTGAATTCTCTCTCAATAAAGAAAATTGACAAGATAAAAATGGAAATAAAACTGCCAGTATATGAGTTTGAGGTTGACATTATTTGGATATTTGCTTACATGGAAGGGTTGGATCAAAGAAGACTTTTAGAAATGTATAAATGTATTTGTAATTTATCATTCTCAGAAGTGCATGGAATTTGATGGGGGATATTTTTAATACTTCTAAAGTTATGTAACAAATGTTAAAAGTAAGTAATATAATTTGAATAACAAGTACAGTCATGTGCCACATAATGATGTTTTGGTCAGTGACGGACTGTGTGGGATGGTGGTGGTCCCATAAGGTTATAACGGAGCTGAAAAATTCCTATTGTTGAGTGATATGGAGGCAGTTGTAATGTTGTAGCACAGTTACTTTATTTTTTCATAAATTTAATGTAGCCTAAGTATACAGTGTTTATAAAGTGCATAGCCAGTGTATGGGTAATGTCTTAGGCCTTTACATTCACTAACCACTCACTCATTGAATCACCCAGAGTAACTTCCATCCTGAAAGCTCTATTCATATTGAGTGCTCTATACAGGTGTATCATTTTAAAAATCATTTACACTGTTTTTTATTGTACCTTTTCTATGTTTAGATACACAAATACCATTGTGTTCCAATTGCCTATATTATTCAATATAGTGACCTGCTGTACAGATTTGTAGCCTAGGAGCAATACGCTATACCATATAGCACTGGTGTGTAGTAGGCTATACCATCTAGGTTTTTGTGAGTATACTCTATGATGTTTGCACCATGACAGAGTCATCTAACACACTTTTCAGAATGTATCCCTGTTAAACGATGCATGACTATGCATTAGTTTGTAATTGTAAAAATACTCAAATGCTATGCTTTAAATATTTACTTACATGTAAATATTACAATACATATTTACTTACATGTAAATATTACATCCTAAAGCATGACAGCAATTAAATTTTACTTTACCTTTTATGAAAATATCTTATAGAAGTTGGAAGGATACTTAAATATGATTTTTTTAATTCAGTCAGCCAACATTCAACATTCAGACAACTAGATATGTGCCCACCAAATACAAAGGGGATTTTAACAAATAACATATAGGGAAAAATATTCCTAGTTGAAACTCTTGTGCTGAAAAAGTTCTCCCACTTTTTTGAGATGTTCAAGTTTGAGCAGGAAAATCAAGACTTGTCTCTTTAGCTACAGCTGGAAACTGAATTATTGAACATTTTAGATAATGAGTTTAAAATTCTCAGTTGTAGAGAAAAGAGAAACTATGTGGAAATCTTTGCCCTCTCTAGTAATGCCCCATTATCATCTCTCATTTTTTGGCTCTCAGTGCACTATTAAGAGCATCTTGATAGAAGTGAAATATTTTATGCCACTTTATGTTGAAACTTTGTTAGTGCCCTCTAGTGGTGTTTAAAATCCCTTATTTTTAGTGGCACACTAGAGCATTATGGTCACAACCCAGGACGCATGCATTATAAACCTATTCGTAGATCTCAGTGATTCAGACACACTGAAGCATTGCATTTGAATCATAATTATGAACCATTTAAAAATTGGGGATTTATTTTTTAATTATGAAAAATTCTGTTATAATAGTACCACATCCAATGTATATGTTATTAGCTGTTTGTTACCCACTATTTCATTATATTAGAATGAGGGCAAATAATCCTGTAGGCAAGCACGATATTTTAAAAGTTAGGAATTCTAACACATCTCAACTTTTAAATCTAATAGATTGATATGCTGCTGAAAGAATATTTACTCTCTGGAGACATATCTGAAGCTGAACATTGCCTTAAGGAGCTGGAAGTACCTCATTTTCACCATGAGCTTGTATATGAAGTAAGATTACCTTGCCATGTCAAAGATAATTATTAAGTGTTCCTTTTTGTACTGTAGCGACTTATGCTTTTTAAATAATGTACATCCTTTTTTTAATATCAAAGGAGGAAGTGGTTATTAAATTTCTACGATTACAAAAGGCATCTAGGTGCATTTTAGGAGCAGTTTCATATATGAATTAACCAAAAATTCACTCATTGATTCAATTTTTAGGCTATTATAATGGTTTTAGAGTCAACTGGAGAAAGTACATTTAAGATGATTTTGGATTTATTAAAGTCCCTGTGGAAGTCTTCTACCATTACTGTAGACCAAATGAAAAGAGTAAGTATAACATTGTTTTTGAACAACTTTTAGGATTATGTCTTAAATATATGATTGAATACAGATTATGAATTGTCAGTGAAATTTTCTTTAGGTATGTTTAGTGTTAATATGCCTATATGTTTTGTTTTTTCTTAATGGTAATGTTTGAGGTTTGAACCTTTTGCAACCATTTCTTGGAAAGTAACACTGCAGTGTTTTTTTTTTTTTTTTTTTTAACCTACTTTAACAAATGTAATTATGTATTCTACCTCAAGGGTTCGGTTTCTAAGATGTGACAATTTCTATTTTATATCTAGAGAGAAACAGGAACCTTTAACTTTTAACAAATTATAAAGTACTTTTTTACTATTAAAAATTTTATGATTATTGTTTTAAATGTTTGTGAGGTTTTTGTTTGCCTTGTATTTTTTTAAAAAGGTAGTAAGTGTAAATAGAGAAGTAGATGGGAAAGGAGTTTGCCCAATGTCTGATGTCTGCTTACAGCTCTTTTAAGAGAACAGTATTTAAAAAAAAAAATTTTAGCTATGTAACTAGTTTTACTTATTTTTTTATTTATATTTTTAATTTTAGATATCAGAGGGGTACATGTACAGGTTTGTTAGATGGGTGTATTGTGTGATGCTGAGGTTTGGGCTTCTAATTAATGATCCTGTCCCTCAGGTAGTAAATATAGTACCTGATAGGTAATTTTTCAACTCTTGTCCTCTTTCCTACCTCCCCACTTTTGAAATTCCCAATGTTTATTGTTCCCATCTTCATGTGTGTGTGTACCCAATGTTTAGCTCTCACAAGTGAGAACATGCATTATTTGGTTTTATGTTTGTGATAATTTTCTTAGGATAATGGCCTCCAGCTGCATCCACGTTGCTGCAAAGGACATGATTTTGTTCTTTTTTATGGCTGTGTAGCATTCCATGGGCATATATGTACCACATTTTCTTTGTCTAATCCACCATTGATGGGCACTTGGATTGATGCCATGTCTTTGCTGTTGTGAATAGTACCCGATAAATATACAAATGCAGGTGTCATTTTGGTAGAATGATTTATTTTCCTTTGGGTATACACCCAGTAATGGGATTGTTGGGTTGAACGGTAATTCTATGTTGAGTTCTTTGAGAAATCTCCGAACCACTTTCTACGGTGGCTGAACTAATTTGCATTCCCACCAACAGCGTATAAACCTTCCCTTTTCTCCTCAACCTTGCCAATGTCTGTTATTTCCTGACTCTAATAAAAGAGAACAGTTGTAAAACACTGTAACAAATCTACTTTCTGTGCTTCTCACGATTCAAATCTGACTTCAGTTTAACCATTTGAATATTTGGCCTTAAATACAGATTGATGACATAGTGATGGATTGTGTTTTATGACATTTATTTTATATGGGCTAACAATTCTGCATGTAATTTCATTGTTGTAGGGTTATGAGAGAATTTACAATGAAATTCCGGACATTAATCTGGATGTCCCACATTCATACTCTGTGCTGGAGCGGTTTGTAGAAGAATGTTTTCAGGCTGGAATAATTTCCAAACAACTCAGAGATCTTTGTCCTTCAAGGTACTTTATTTAAATACTACTTTCTCAACGTAAAATAGTGGATGAGGTCTTTGGGAAGGTTAACTGCTAAGTTAGTTTATCGTTCCCTGAAGTCACTGAAGAACGTGACTCTTGTGAGTTCATGGAGAAAGAATGGCGAAGCTTGTTTTAGCCCCCTTGTAAATCTGTACAGGACTGCCTCATGAAGTCCTAGTTTATGTGAAAGAAACTAATCTTGTGGAGCAGGTCCTTTGTTGTAAGTAGTTTCAGTGTTATTTTAGAGTAGGTATTATCAGTGATAAGATGAGAAAATTGAGGCTTAGGGAGGTATAATGTACTTTTTCTAAGGTCACATGGCTAGTACATGGTAGAAGCCAAGTATGAATTCAGGACTTTTCTGGCTTCAAAGATCTGGGCTCTTACCTGTACTGGATGTGGCTTCCTTGACTTCTTTACAGGTTGGAGAATTAGGGCTAATTGGATGTTCTCACTAGAAAGTGTGTGTGTTGGGGGGTGTGTGGAGGATGTTCTCACTGGAAAGTGTATGTGTGTGGGTGATTTTCCTTGGAGCTATTAATATTTTTGCTACTAGTTGGTAAGTTTTTTTGTTGTTGTTAAAGCTAATAATGAAGCTTATAATGTAATAATATAAATGTTTAGTAATAGCTAAACTTTTTGCTTGTGTGGGTCAGTTTTATATAATCTTAAGTTCTTATAATTTTTTATCTGGAAAATTTCTTAAGCTTTGATATTTTTAAGTGCATTGTAAGAATTAAAAGTCAGAAAAATATTTCCTGGTAGGGGCCTTTGCTTTAGAATTTTAGAAGCCATTAAAAGAGAGGGAAAAGAAAGTGATGAAAGATAGTTTAATAGCTTTACTAGACGTTAGCTTGGTGATGGCAGGATTTATGTATGGATGTGCCAAGTGATATACATCAGTAAAAACTCTGAACTTTGGCCTTCTTATTATTGACTGCTTTTTCATTCCCTACCTTGGTCTCATAATATACAGTCTGAAGCCTTTATGTTCAAGATGATGTAGCTGTTTTCCACTTAGACTTAATATGAAAAGGGGCCAGTACCCTGGCACTGGCTTTTTGAAAGTTTTTCAGCCTCTGTTTGAAAGTCTGATTGTTTCTGTGTGGCTTTATTCTCAAGGGTCACATGAGGCAATAAACTTTCTGTGTATACATACCATACAGCTTTGACTTGGGTCCTTCATCTTTTAGCCTATTTGGGTGAGGTGCACATTTGTGTGTGGTTTTGCATGCTTGTGCCTATTGGCCTGGGGTCAGAGAGTAAGGGCTAATGTTGCCTAAGTTCTATTTCCCACTTACTGCTTTAGGCCACTGGCCAGCTGTTCCTTCTGGGCTATTGCCACTACATGTAGCTAAGAGTGTGGTTACATTATAGAGCAGGGCTTCTTGAGTTTGACAAAGCACGGATCCCAAAATGGGGCATAGGCTGTAATTCTGATTTTTTTCCACATTCAAGTTATGGCTTTTCTACAGTTGATAAAACATTTTTTTTAAATTGCCAAACATGGATATTTTGATAGGTTCCACAGCTCCAGTTTGCATAATTCTGAATTATGTTAGTGTTTCCTATTTGGCTTACTGTTAAGCTTACAAATAATAATTAGAAATTAATTAGAAATAATTTTAAATTTCTAAATAACATGTTTTAGTTTGAGTCAACTTTTTTTAACGTGACTCTGTTTGGATAGTGAACTTACTAAAACAAAAACTCAGATTTGATATTGATGTTTTATGCTAAGATATATAGTAGGGAGTCTTTTCCAAAGGAATTAGAGGCATGCTTTTTTTTTTTTTTTTAATGGAAAACCCTTTAAAAGCTAACACGTAACGAAAAAATACCAGGTTTTTAATTTTTTTATATATTGACTATAGTCAGAATTTGTATCTGTTTTCATGTCTTTTTTTTTTCATTACAGGGGCAGAAAGCGTTTTGTAAGTGAAGGAGATGGAGGTCGTCTTAAACCAGAGAGCTACTGAATATAAGAACTCTTGCAGTCTTAGATGTTATAAAAATATATATCTGAATTGTAAGAGTTGTTAGCACAAGTTTTTTTTTTTTTTTTTTTTAAGCACTTGTTTTGGGTACAAGGCATTTCTGACATTTTATAAACCTACATTTAAGGGGAATTTTTAAAGGAAATGTTTTTTTTTTTTTGTTTTGTTTTTCGAGGGGGCAAGGAGGGACAGAAAAGTAACCTCTTCTTAAGTGGAATATTCTAATAAGCTACCTTTTGTAAGTGCCATGTTTATTATCTAATCATTCCAAGTTTTGCATTGATGTCTGACTGCCACTCCTTTCTTTCAAGGACAGTGTTTTTTGTAGTAAAATCACTGGTTTATACAAAGCTTTATTTAGGGGGTAAAGTTAAGCTGCTAAAACCCCATGTTGGCTGCTGCTGTTGAGATACTGTGCTTTGGGAGTAAAAAAAGAAAGTTATTTCTTTGTCTTAAAGAATTTTTTAAAAATTAGTCATGAGACTTATTCATCTTTCCAGGGAACATACTGATTGGTCTTAAAAGACTAGACAGTTAAGTAAAAGGTGGCTGGAACATCTATTTTTCTACAAAACTGGAAAAATGAACCTGGTTCTAGAAGAATGTACACCAAAATAAAACATGTGAAGCAGTGTTGATTCTTTATTGGGAGTACATTTTTTTAGGTCTCTTAAACTTTAATTTCACACAGTAAATTTTGAATCTCATAAGGAAGCATATTTGAACCTAGTCAATTTAATCTTAGTGTTCCCTTGAAAACTTTTTTTCCCTACACAATTTTAAGTGAAAAATACAATAGTAAATTAAGATTACACTGGGGGAAAAAATGCAGGTATCACTTTACTCCATTGTTATCTGACCTAGAGCTTAAATTAAGTTTTAGAAATATGTAATACCTTCCATCATTCCATCATCCTTAAATTCTGTTACCAAATAATGGCTAATGTTACAAAAAGTTATACTCCAGAGACCCAAAGCTTGACATTTACCTAATGTATGAGAAAATATTACCAATTAACAATAAAGAATGATCATATTTTTAACCTCTTTTACATAGCCTAATAACTCAGCAAGGCCTCAACGTCTGTGCTAATTTAAACTGCCAAATATTGACTGCAGCAAACAAGAATTATATTCAGAATTTATGAGGGTACTGTTAGGAGTATACTGCTTACAGGTTTAGATATAGTCTGTTAGAATTAAAACCAAGTTTAATGTTCATATTTACCTCATGGGCTTTATCAAGCCCATATTACCTCGGCTTATATATAGTTACCATTTTTAGGTTTTTAATTGTTTGACACTTGGATGATAAATGCAGTCATTTTATTCTCAAGTGCTTAAAATTAATGTAATTAAAAGCTTAGCTGACTACAGAATAGGTGAGGGTTTCTTAAAAATGAGATTTAAGGGCTAGGCATGGTGGCTCATGCCTGTAATCCCAGCACTTTGGGAGGCCGAGGTGGGCGGATCACTTGAGGTTGGGAGTTCATGACCAGCTTGACCAACATGAAGAAACCCTGTCTCTACTAAAAATACAAAAGTAGCCAGGCATGGTGGCGCATGTGTGTAATCCCAGCTACTTGGGAGGCTGAGGCAGGAGAATTGCTTGAACCTGGGAGGCAGAGGTTGCAGTGAGTCGAGATGGTGCCATTGCTCTCGTTTGGGCAACAAGAGTGAAACTCTTGTCTCAAAAAAAAAAAAAAATGAGGTTTAAGACAGTTTTGTCATTACTGGTGGGATCTGGTCACACAAGATCGCATTAAACGTGACATGGCACATAAAATTGGTTTAAAAATTTTGTTTTTTAATTACGTAATGTAAAAGCCCAACAAACACTTTATGCAAGATTGGAATGTATCTTCAAATTCAGATTTAATAAACATGTAAAGATCCTCTGTATATAAAAGTGGTATTTAATCCCTTGTGCCCAAGAATGCTATAAAAGATCCCAAGAATGTTATCTATAAAAGATAGCAATAGGAATGGTGAACAAATAATCTGCAATTCTAAAAACATGACTTAAACCCCATAAAACTTGGTTCATAGTTTAACTGTTTATGTTCAATACAAACCAGAGTGTTTACATTCACAATACAAATTTCATCAATCTTGGATATTTCTGTATTTCTATGAATACTATCAATTTTATTGATAACACATACTTTCAGCACACAGAAGCATATTTTCTAGTTATTGTTAAATAGTAGATAAGGCAGGTTGTTCCCTAAAGTGCTCAGTTATCATTCAGTGGGTTATTTGCCGTTGATCCTTTTCTGCCATTTCTTGTTGGCGAATTGTATTCTGTGCTGCTTGATGCATTTTCTCTAGTTTTTCCAGAGTCAGAGATTTTAAGGGTAAAAGTTTGGGTTTACACAGCACCATTGTCGTTATATCTTCCACAAACAATGGCCCTAAGTTTAACAGAAATAAGAATTAATTCAAGAAAGATAACCCAGTTGTTTGGTAGTTGGATTTGCAGCTAGAATGAAGGTCTAAAAAATTAATCTCTTGTCACTGAAAAACTCTTGTACCTAAATTGAGTTTTGCTGTGGAACCAGAAAGATCATTGTCACTCTATAAGCACATTTCTTACTAGTAGGGTGCTTCTGAGGAAGACAAGTTTTGAGCGTTCTACCCAAGAATCTATGCTACCATAAGACACAACTTTTTGTGCCAGAAGTTTAATTTTAAAATAAGATTTGGCAGAATATATATATATATACATAGTGCAAAAAAATATAGCAAAGTATGATATTTAACGTAAATATTCAAATGACTGAAGGTTTAAACCGTCGGCTTTTCTTACTGTTGCTTCAGGTTTCTCTTTCTCCACTTTCAGACCTTATTTAACACAGTAAATTCCATTATTTCTTTCATTGAAGTTTCATATTGAGTCGGGCATGGTAGCTCTTACCTGTTATCCCAGCACTTTGGGATGCCAAAGGGGTTGGATTGTTTGAGCCCAGGGGTTTGAGACCAGCCTAGGCAACACATTGAGATCCCTTCTCTACAAAAATAAAAGCAAATTAGCCAGGCATGGTAGCACATGCCTGTAGTACTAGCAAATCAGTAGGCTAGGGCAGGAGCCCAGTAGTTCAAGGCTGCGGTGAGCTACGATTGTGCCAACTGTACCCAAGCCTGGGTGGCAGAGTGACAACCTGTCTCTTAAAAAAATTCATAATGTAATTAGCAATTTTAGGAATTAGCTAATTAATAGGCAATTTTAGGTATAAGAAACAATGTTTCATTTGTTATCCTTTTACTGGATGTCATGAAAAAGCATATAGTAAAAGACAGTAAATGAGATAATACGGAACACAATAGCTGCAGATGTTTAGCTATTAAGCTTGCTATGTGACACTGCCTATCACTTCTTTAATCAATGACCTCAATATTTGTGATGTACATACCTTGCTTTGGAAGAACTTCCCGGAACATTGACTTCACTTCCGCCATATCTGAGTTGTTGGATATAGTGTTTTTTCCTTCAATGAGAAATCAGTATTATTCAAGAATAAATTCCCAAAGCAGACTGCCTGAGACATTTCCATTGTAGTTTAAGAAGTAAAATCCAAATTCCTATAGAAAGTGAACTACCCTAACCTTGTATAATATTGCCATTAATTTCCTGTGACCTTGGGATAGTTTGTATAAGCATTTAGATCTTGTCAACTTCCATTAGTCAGTTGTGGTGTTAACTACAAGGCTAGGTGTTGTAATGTTTTTTCTCTCATAGTGAAAACTTGGTAGAGCTTCAGTTTTTAAGGCAAAGATGATTAATATCATCTGAGGAAAAGGTATTTGTGTGTAGCCAGCGTGGTTCGTTGATAGCATCTCCCCTGAATGGTAGGTGACAAAAAACATGACCACCATTTGATGGGGGTGGTGAGGCAGGTAGTTAGGAAAAGTAGGAACTGGCAGGCTAACATTTCCTAAGATTCCTACTTGTCTCAACGGCCAACAGCTGGTTTCTACTTTGTGTCTAACAAAAAGAATCCTATGGATCACTGACTACACAGCTGCAATTGGTAACGAAGTAATACAATAGGTGAAATTGGCTCTTGCAGAACAGAAATAGAGTTTCAGTTTACTATTTTCCTCTCATACCGAGATTCTATATGTGAAAGGACCAACAATATTTAACTATGAGTATTTGTTATGAACATCCCAGCATATATGCCATTTTTGCCAGTGACATTTGCTCCAAGTATTACAGCCAAGATTCTGCTATGCTGTGTGTTCAAGGTGTTCTGGACTAAGCTGTAGAATGATCCCTTTCCAAACACAGATGCTTTTCTAGACGGTCCCACCCACTCAGTGATTCACCTTGCTGATGCAACCTTACCATGCATCTTTCACAACATCACCCCCACAGATTTATTATTTACAAAGTGGTGAATCTGGCTTGGTGCCTGCCTTTACCAACCACTGCAAATTAATTATAATCAAGTGAAGCTTCTTCTGGTCTTTGTTATTCCCGCTCCACTACTTTGACATTCCTAATAAAAGCTTCCTACTCTGTATTCAAGTCTCTTCCTCTCTCTTGCTCAGATTCTTATTCTGGAACGTCTAAGTTCCTGAAAACCTCTATCTGCTTTCCAGAACTTTGTCATCAAACTTCACCCCTATACTGCTCTAACAGGGAGAGATGATGAAATAAGTAATGGACCAGGAATAAAGCAACTCATCACTAAATGGAATGTGAAATAAATACAATACACAATTTCCTTAGACTGCACAGCTTCTCCTACCATATTCTTTTCTTTTTAGGCCTGCCAGTGGTACCTAGTGATCACTGCCTTTTTTTTTTTTTCCAGGTTAGGATGAAGGTTACTAGCATTGCAGACCCCCTGATTAGCCTTGAATTGAACTATCAAAACCACCACCTAGTCTCTCCATTAAATACATCACAGTGAAAATATTCATTATGATCACATTTCTTTATTTGAAGCAAACCTGACATGATATGCCAGTGAAAGGGAGGACATTATAGATGTTGATAAATGTGAAGGAAATACACAGGAGCTAAGGATTTTTATATGTATCACCAAAATGCTAAAGTGGTAGATAAACAACTCTTAGCTGTTATATAGTGTAAGCAACTCCAGCTACTCTGAATTGTCGCTATCCTTTGTTTTCTCTTAGTCTGATACCTCTTTCACATCCAAAATCTGGCCTGACAAAAACAATGAAACTTGGTGCACTACCAAACCTCAGTTCTCTGTTTGACTAAGCTGCCATTGTTACTGTAAAGGGTGTGGAGCCAAAGGGATGGTAGGGAGTGGGCTGCGCCTAGTGTGGGGGAGATCAGTGCCAGTCACTTGCCTGGATAGAATGTCTGTTTTAATAGGGTTGGTTCTTGTTTCTAGGCCCCCTTAGGCATTGGCAAGAAAGAAACAGGAAGGGAAGGGTTAAAATAAGCAAGGTGGTGGTTGGATGGCCAGCACTGGCTGGGCTACACTTTCTTGATAATCAGCTGCCCTGGGAGTCCAGAGTAGGAAGGAGTACAGTCATGTGTTTCTTAATGATGGGATATGTTCTGAGAAATGCATCATTAGGTGGTTCTGTCATGGTGCAAACATCCTAAGAGTGTACTAACACAAACCTAGATGGTATAGCCTCTTACACAAACCTAGATGGTATAGCCTAATATAAACCTAGGCTATATGGTAGAGTGTACTGGGCCTAGGCTATAAACTTGTACATGTTACTGTACTGAATACAGTAGACAACTGTAACACAATGGTATTTGTGTATCTTAACATAGACAAAGTAAAATGTTCTGCCACAATATCATGAGCATTACAACGGGGTATGACATCATTAGGCAATAGGAATTTTTCAGCTTCATTATAATCTTATAGAACCACTGTTGTATATGCAGCCTACTGCTGATCACATGTTGGTATACAGACAGTATTTCCTTCTCCCACACGGCCTGCTAATAGCCAGACATGGGTGATTTGCTTAGAGTAATGTACTGTAAGCAGTTGTGGCTACTTTTAAGAGAACTTTCTTGTCAGGTGAGATGTATTTAAACCAGGGACAGATGGGCCAAGGGAGAAACATAACAGCTATGGCTGAAATTCATGTGTATTCTACAACTGCCATGGCCATTTAATTCAATAAATATGTGAGTTTTTTTTTTTATCATATGCCAAGCATTGTTCATAATTAACAGGACAAAAACCCAAACTTTTGCCTTTTTGGAGCCTACAGTCTAGAATAAGGAGAGAAACAACAGCATGCCAGAAGGTGGTAAGAACTATAGAAAATAACGTAAAGGGGATTAAGGAATGCTGAGGGGGGTGGTATTTCAGTTTTAAGAAGAAAATCATGATGACCTCATTAAGAAGGTGACATTTAAGCAAAGACTGCTTTTGTGTGTATGAGTGCATGTGTAATGTCTTTTTAAACTGCAAAAAAGTTAAAAGTCTGATAGTATCCACAGGTAGGGACGGTATAGGGAAATTAGCACTGTTGTTAAGCTTTTTTAGAGGGATATTTTGCAGTACTGTATCTACTAAAACTAAATATGCACAATTTTGACTCATAGTAATTGGTTCTAAAGAACACAAATGTGTAAAAATAAAAGAGTGTTCATTAAAGCATTGTGTTGAATAGCAAAATGTTCAGCAATAGATGAAGCTAACTAAATGTTCACCAGCAGATCGAAGGTTAAATAAATCATGGAACATCCATAGAACGGAATACTATGCCAAATTAAAAAATGATGCAGATTGTCAAGGCATACCTTAAGAGAAAACATTAAATTACAGAAAATGAAATTATTCTTACATTAATAGAACCAAACTTATAATGCTCACAGAATACAGTGTCAATTCATCATTTTTTGAAGGCCTTGGTTTAGGTAAATGGAAAATAATCTGCTGTTTCCTTTTCTTACACAGATTCTAAAGTTTGTAATTTCTCCCAGAGATAATAGTTTTGATGAACAGTGCATTCCAAAATCATGACAAGGTACGCAAACCTGTTGTAGCTATTTGAGCTGGATGTCTAAAATTAATGCTGAAAAACTTGAAGGAAAACCAAATCTTTGTCATGAAATATTTTACTCTGTTTTAGGAGTGAGAGTTAAAACGCAGGTCTAGGATGGATTATTGCCTTCAAATCAATCACATACATTTGGCAAGTTAAAAATCCCTGGTGTGGGGGCTGGGCGCGGTGGCTCACACCTGTAATCCCAGCACTTTGGGAGGCCAGGCGGACGGATCACAAGGTCAGGAGATCGAGATCATCTTCATGGTGAAACCCCGTCTGTATTAAAAATACAAAAAATTAGCCGGGCGTAGTGGTGGGCGCCTGTAGTCCCAGCTACTCCGGAGGCTGAGGCAGGAGAATGGCGTGAACCTGGGAGGCGGAGCTTGCAGTGAGCCGAGATCGTGCCACTGCACTCCAGCCTGGGCGACAGAGCGAGACTCCGTCCTCCCCCCACCCCCCCCCAAAAAAAAAATCCCTGGTGCGATTTAGTTGGATAACCAAACTAAATAATGGGTGTGAGACCAGGCTAGATCACTGAAGTGTCCTTCTGAACTTGGAGAATGTATTATTAGTGGTCCTCAAATTTTCTACTTGCATACTCCCAAAGAGATTTTGGAAAACTAGGCATCACTTCATACATTGATGTTTAACTTTCTTATCATAAATTTAAATTATAAAGGATATAATTTCCAGCATATTTAAAAATAACTGTTACCTCAGTCTTTTAAAAACATATCCAATATAATCTAAATATGACAGCAATTTGATAGCTACCATCATCCATTAATAAAAAGAAGATCATTTTTAAGTTAGAAGTTTTATATCATCTTTTTTTCTTCCTGGACCTCTATTTCCAACCCACTTTATTCTAGTGTAACGTATTTTCATGCCTTTTTTTTTTTTGAGACGGAGTCTTGCTCTGTCGCCCAGGCTGGAGAGCAGTGGCGCGATCTCGGCTCACTGCAAGCTCCGCCTCCCGGGTTCATGCCATTCTCCTGCCTCAGCCTCCCGAGTAGCTGGGACTACAGGCGCCCGCCACCAAGCCCGGCTAATTTGTTTTGTGTATTTCTAGTAGAGATGGGGTTTCACCGTGTTAGCCAGGATGGTCTTGATCTCCTGACCTCTTGATCTCCTGACCTCGTGATCCGCCCACCTCGGCCTCCCAAAGTGCTGGGATTACAGAGGTGAGCCACCGTGCCTGGCCTCATGCCTGGTATTTTAATGATCATCCTATCATACTTCTTTGCTACAAAAATGTTTATAAATTTAAACTTTAAAATATTTTGGATTCAGTTATTACAACTGGCACAAAATTGGTCAAAATGAATTACACATTGATAAAGCAATTGTTGAACATAAGAGTTATTGGCCATATATCTGTTAATAAGAAGACAGCTTTATTTTCTCAATTAGTTCACGTATATACATGGCTGAAATTTACTTATTGCTACAATTCTATTCTTCTTCCTTTTTTTTGAGATGGAGTCTTGCTCTGTTGCCCAGGCTGGGGTGCAGTGGCACGATCTCGGCTCACTGCAACCTCCGCCACCTGGATTCAAGCAATTCTCCTGCCTCAGACTCTCGAGTAGCTGGGGATTACAGGCGCATGCCACCATGCCCGGCTAATTTTTGTATTTTCAGTAGAGACGGGGTTTCACCATGTTGGCCAGGCTGGTCTCGAACTTCTGACCTCAAGTGATCCACCCCCGTTGGCCTCCCAAAGTGCTGGGATTACAGGCGTGAGCCACTGTGCCCAGCCCTATTCTTCATTTTTGTAGATGTAAACACTGAGATGAAAATGGGAAAATTTTTTTCAATCTTTGAACTTACGTTATATGCTAACAATCACGTAGTGACCTATCATCAAGAAATAATTTTAAATGACCAGCAGACTACTCAATTAGGTATTCCTTCAGTATTGTTGAAAGCTGAGAACAGTCTCTTGACTTGCAAAAGCACTACTTACTTAATAATTAGCGAAGCCCTTAGTCTTTCTTACTTGAGTTACCAGTGTTTCCTTGTCTCTGTGTGTAGCTCCTAAGAGATGTTTATTTCCTGGAGCATTTTTGTCATAGTAGGATTCTACCAGGCTAGAGAGATGCCTTTCCTTCATACATCCTTAGAAAAATAATTGTGGGACTGGTGCGGTGGCTCGCATCTGGAATCCCAGCACTTTGGAAGGCCAAAGTGGGAGGATCGCTTGAGCCCCGTTCAAGACCAGCCTAGACAACAAAGCAAGACCTCATCTCTACAAAAAATTAACAAAAATTATTCGGGCATGATGGAGTGTGCCTGTTAGTCTCAGCTACTCGGGAGGCTGAGGTGAGGGTACTGCTTGAGCCTGAGTTTTAGGTTGCAGTGAGATATGATCACGCCACTGCATTCTAGCTTAGGTGACAGAGTAAGAGCTTGTCTCAAGAAAAAAAAAAAAAGAAAGAAAAGAAAGAAAAATGGTGAAAGAGGAGATAGGAAATGAGATGAAGCATGATGGTTTATCCACAGGTCCATTTTCTCAGGGAATGCATTATCAGCAGACACTACATATAAAAGTTTAGGATCTGAAAATTGATTGTTCTTAACCTCGCTTGCTTGTACACCCCTCCGATTGTCTTCAGGCATCTTGAAGGATATGCAAATCCTGGTATAAAGGATGGTGATTGATACAATAACCACGTTGTTCTTTAAGATGTTAATGGACTTTCTGATAAGATTCCATAGTTATTAAATTTGAGAAGCCCTGGGAAGGAAAAAAGTTAAATTTTCTTTTTAATAGCAGGACTGTTTAGAAACTTTAATATGCTAAAGTATGTGATACATTTCAAACAGGGAGTTGAGTATATATTGTTTCCTAAAGTTATTTGATTCTGGAATTCTTTAAAAGTGCAATTATGGGACCAGTATTGCCTAGAACACACTTTGTATTCCTAGGGCAATGTCACTTTCAATATGGCATATGTAGTAAGATGCTATATCTTAAGCACATTTAAGGAAAATACCAGTATTTACAAATAACTAATTTTGAAATTAGTAAAAGCTGTATTTCTTCTGAATGTAACACTTATTAAAATTAAGTGAAGAATGACTTTTTTCTCTGTTAAGTGAAAAGTTTAGACCATCCTGGACAAAGCTGTATTTTTATAAAGGAATTATTTAAATATGAAAAGATAAAATCTTGCAAAAGACTTGTAGACTTGGCAAAAATGACATCTTTTTCTCCTATCACAAGGATATCCTGATGTGGGGGTTTCTAGTGACACAAGTACAATATTTTGTGCCAAAATGTTAACTAATGATTATTTATGGGCCTTATTTCTACTTTCTATTACATGAACATCCATTACTAAGAAAGGGTTAAGAACTAAACTGAAGTATTCAAATAGCAAGTCATCTTATATTGAAATTTTAATTCAGCATCAAACTTACTAAGGCATAGTCTCTAGGCTTGAGGATCCTGAAGGATGGGGGTGGAGGGAGAAGAAACAGGCACATAAGCGAAGAAGCATAATGCAATATAAGTTCTATACTTAGAAGTATTTGTAAAAATGCCATGGGAACACAGAATAGGGAGCAATTGTGTCAGGTACAGATGATGGGGGAGGAACTTTAGGTGCAGGTAACAACAGTTTGTGCAGAGGCATGAAGATAGGCAACACAAAGCACATGGTGCATTATGGGGGAGGCAAGGAATGCTTAAAAAAAAAAAAAAAGAGTTACGAGCAATCTGTCTGGAAACAAACCCTAACCATACTGCAATTAAATTGATTTTAAAGGAAATAAGGAGAACCACTGAAATATTTTAAGAATGAGAATGACCCGAACAGATCTAAAATGTATTCAGGAGGACAATTACAGGGCTATTTCAAATAGTTTAGGTGCAGGTGAAAAATGGGTGCTTCAACTGAGCACCTAGCTACACTGTGAAATCATAAAGCTAGGGAAAGACAAGATTTAAGTAAAAGCTGTGATGGGGTGGTGATTAACTCAGGCCAGCAAAACAATGATATCCTCAACAGATTTTCCATTAATCAGGCAAGCATCTTCACAGAAACAACTTCAAACTGTAAAGACTAAGATTTATATAATTTTGTTATGAAAAGGTTGGCCTTTATTTTTTTTTGAGACGGAGTCTTGCTCTGGCACCAGGCTGGAGTGCAGTGGCGCGATCTCGGCTCACTGCAACCCCCACCTCCTGGGTTCAAGCGATTCCCCAGCCTCAGCCTCCTGAGTTGGGATTACAGGCATGTGCCACCACACCCAGCTAATTTTTTGTATTTTTAGTAGAGATGGGGTTTCATCATGTTGGCCAGGATGGTCTTGATCTCCTGACCTCGTGATCCACCCGCCTTAGCCTCCCAAAGTGCTGGGATTACAGGCATGAGCCACCGTGCCCGGCCAGAAAAGGTTGGCTCTTATGTCATCTTTTGAACTTAAATGTTGTGGACTTGCAGGAGACCTACAAGTGAAAGTCTTAGAAAAAGACAGAATCCTTCGCTAAGATCTTCCCTGCACACCTATTACATATTTGGGAAAACAGCCTAGCTCCTAGTTCTTTGTTCAAGAAAGTATAAATCTTTACAGTGGACAGAAATTGTGAGTTGATAGGCCAAATTAATGCTGTACCTTGTATTCTATTTGGAAATAAGCACTGGACAGTAAAGACTAGAGTGATAAACATGAGAATGATGTTGTTTTAGGTGACAACAAAAGCATTACTCTTTCAGAGTAGAAAACTAACAAATGTAACATAAAAATAATTTGGAATGATAAAGTACCTATACGAACAGATTTTTTCTTTCAACAAACATACTAAATGTCTATAATGTACCAGCCGTAGCTAAGTGAGAGAGACAGAGTAGGTAAAAACCAGTTCCTTTCTTTGGTGGAGGTGAGGTAGGGAATGAGACACACATAAATAAATAATTATAATTGAATACAATGTACTTTAATAAAAGCATGCCTACTGTGCCTTAAGAAATGAAAACCATGAAAAACCTGGCTAAGGATAGGGGACAACGGGTGGTCTCTGAAGAAGAATTATTAAACATGACATTGGAGCTAGTCCCAGAAAGCTGAATGGGGGTTTACTAGGCAGAGAAGGAGATGTATAGCAAGGGGCAGATGTTCTAGACAAAGCGAAAAATACGTTCAAATGAAGAAGCATTAAAAAAAGTGTTCTGTCGGAGGACATGGCTAGAGTGCAGTGTGTGTACAGTGTGCATACAGTGTGCACCAGGTATTGTGGTGGGACTGACCAGCTGGAGGCCAGTTCACACTCAGTCTGCAACGCTGAATTTGGACTTCATATCCTATAGTCAGGAGGGAGCTAACTGGATGGTTCTAAGCAGTTACATGACATGATTCATGTTTTGGAAACACATATTCTAGACAAAGGAAAAATGAGAAGAGACACTAGAGGAAAGGAGATTAGTAAGGAAGCTATAATTGTTTAGGTAAGATGATGAAAGTATGAATTAAAGCAGTGATAGACACTAAGAGGAGAAGATATGAGGTAATTAAGGGTACAAGAAGTTGAGATTCAAACATCCTCCACCTTCCCACCCCCCACTGCCAGTGGGTGATAAGGAAATGATCACAGACGACTGAAGTGAGCTAACATGATTGTGGATATACCCATATTAATTCATACCGGAAACACAGATAAGAAGGTTGAGAAGGAATAGTAAAGACCATGAGTTCGGTTTAGATTCACAGAGTGTGGAAGTCCAAGAGGAAGGTAAAAAGGACTGAAGGCCCAGAGTCAACTGTACAGGAGTACAAGCTACAGAGGTGGATATAATCACTCAAGAAAGATATGGCAAAATGGTGAGTGGTGGGGTGATGGTAAAAAGAGACAAGGGTCTAGTGTGGTGGTTGAAAGAAGCAGCTGAAGTCAGATTAGTCACTTAAATTACTTGATTTTCTGAGCCTTCGTTTCAACTGCAAGATAAAGCTTACAACGGCATCAACTTGAGATGGCTGGTGCATTAAAGATATAATTCATATAAAGCCATTAGACCAAACCCTGCATGAGAGCTCAATGAATGTCAGCAATTCTTACCATAGTGTACCATTATAATGTTGGCATAAAATTAGATTTTCAGAAAAAATAAGCTTATTAACATGTATTAGTTATAGAGGCTTATTACTAAAAATGCATGATGAAAAACCTATGGGCAAGCAAAAATATTTTAGAATTCTCCACCTCTTCTCTCAATACCCATACTCTTAAGAGTTATATTAAAGGCAGAATTGTTTAAATGTCAGGACATTTACCTTAGCTTCTTTCCTTTAGTTAGCCTAGTGGCTCTTAAATTTTAGTTTGCTTAAGAATAACAATAGCAACACAGTGTTTAGTACGAAGTCATGCATGTATTTCAACTAAGTAGATATTTTAAGGAATTTTCTGCAGTAATTTTGAAAAAACTTTTATCACCATAACTGGTGATTTTGGAATTGAATTACCCATGTGCCCATCCACCTCCCATTGCATCTCCCAATTGCAGCGGGAGGTGAACGGGCACATGGGTAAAATTATATATTGGGTACACATATATATATGATGAAATTTAACAGACTAAAACAAGGTTTAAGAAGAGTTATCTTGTCCAACATCATATAGTCGATAAGAAACAGGATTTGAACTCGGGTCTGCCTTACTCAAAGGCAAGATCTCTTTTCAGTTTTCTCTATGCTACATCTGTAGGATAGGGAGATCCCAAGCAGGTTTAGTACGGTGCTTCACTGAAGGAATATCAACATTTAAGAAGACGGTGGAGAGATAATCGTAGACTATGGTGTGCAGAAGCCAACAAAGGCTGAAGTAACATACGATCTTCAGTTTCTACTGAAATGGGAAATTTTGAAGACACTAATAACCCTTACAAAGGAGGGTGAAAATAAAATATGAGGCAAACAGTAAATCTCAGGAATGAGGTAGATGAAAAAATAAGCGCAGCATATTGACTAAAGCACATTTCTTCCTCTATAGTTTGGGAACTGTGTCACAGTCGGACCAATATATGGCTCTAACCAACATGTAGCTTTTCTTTTCTTTTTTTTTTTTTTGGTCTTCTTAATTTGAGGATTTAGCATTCCAGTTGTCATGTTTGATGCCATTCTGAAATAAATCTCTTAGGAAGAAAAACTGCTTTTTGACTCTAGATTTTGTTTATAGCATTAAATATTATTTAAACACTATGTCACTGAAACTTTCAAATCCTAAGCTTAATTAGAAATATACAACACTTTAAAAGCTTACAAATTTTGCATTTTTAAATTATTTTCATCATATCACAAATTATATGACAGCTTATATCACAACTCATGAGAAGATACTGATCTTGGGTTAAACAGCTGAAGAGGGCAATTAGCTTTAGACTGCACCTATTTTCATCTAGCCATCTGGAAAATGTAAGCTGTGGTCACACAGGGGACAGACAGAGAAGGAGACTAAATTACTAAAATTCAAACTGCATTCCTGATTACTCATAACGTATACATATGGATCAGAAACATCAAAATGAAAACATATTGTGGATGCCAAAGTCAAGTCTTGGTTTCTAAAAATGTTCAGGATGGGATTCGGATGTTTTTAAAACTGTCCTCCCCACACTAAGTCTCCTTAATCTAGTATTTGATCTTTGCTGGGAGCCCCAAGGAGCCGTTCCATGGGTCTATGTGTTTATCCTCCATAATATGTGCCTACTACTCCTAACCTGTCACTACATCTTCAATGTAATTCCTTTTTCCCTCTATTAATGCATCTAAACTTATCAGCTTATGCTAATTGTACAGACCCCAGTTTTAAAGTTAGAAATAGAATCCTCGAGCATATCCTAGGATTCCGTGTGTTTTAAATAAACTATGACAGTAAAATCCAATGTGTGACCTAAATAAAACAGAAGCTTATACTAGAGTCTGTCATTTCTTTCTAATCAATCTATTTCACCTTTATGTTTTAAATGAAGTACAGGGTTGCTCTCTGGTGCTAACTAGTTGTACTCTATTTCACATTTATACTTTAAATGGGGTACATGGTTGTACTCTGGCCATGCCGCTAACTAGCTGTGTGACCTTGAATACATTTCTTAGCCAACCAGAGGTTTGGTTTTCTCATACAAAACATGTTTATTATCTGTCCTGGGTTGTAAGGTTCAAGTGATAAGTGGATGTAAAAGTCCTTAGAAATACAGTATGACATTTATTATTCCAGGACTAATTTTCATATTGCTATAATAAAGGACTTGTTCTAGATTACCATAAGGTATCTTCTGTCTCTAAAAATCTTTGAATCTTCATAAATATCATGGTACCTATAAGACAGCATGATCTATTTAAAGGTGCTTTTCTTTAAAAACCTGTTTCACTTACTTACTTTTGAAGCAGCATGTGCTGCCAAATTGTGTTCTTAAATGTTTTAAAAAGTATTATAATAAAGCAAACCTATTTCATAATACAACTCAAAGCTGAGAAAATGTGAACAAACTTTTAAAAGGGCAGCAAAGGTTAAAACCTTTAAAATTGTAATCAGGGGAACAGAAGCTTGTTGTCTAAATTTTAATCTACCTTGAATTTTTGATGGAGATGACAGGTGACTTGTTGCCTAACCTAGAGAAGTAAATGCAGTTGACATATGGCAAAAAGAAAACATTTCTGAAGCATTTTGAGATTCTCAACAAAAGCACCACTTATGTTTTCATGTTAAGAAACATACATGTCATAAACTGGTAACCCTTGATGCTATCCACTTAAATATTTTGTTGGTTTATAGGTTTTTAAAAAGTATTTGAGCCAATGTTTAAAAATCAGGAAATTTCACAAAAAATCCAAATTTTAGCTCCACTTGACAAATCTGGCAACGTCAAGCCCACATTTCAACATGGCAAAATTTGGCTAGGGCTGGGAAGTGATGCTTCACTTAGGTAAGCACATGCTCTGGAATTCTCCAGTCCTTCCTACCGCCTATTGTTTCCTCTTACCTTACTTGCCCATCCATTGTAGGCATCTGACTTTGCAACTACAGTAAAACATATGCCAAGCTGTCTAATTTTATCATTAATGGGCACTGAGATGCAAAAATACAATCTCTGGGAACTGAAGGAGTAGTCAGGAGCAATCATGGCCATGGACTGTAAAGGATACTTTATGTAAAGAGTATTTTTCTTCTATGAATATTTATTAAGTTGGGTCCCTTAAAGTAAATTCAACCTGCCTAGTGTGGGGGTTCTGAGAGGGGGTGGTGAGAATGGTAGAATAACAAAATTTTTATCTTTTGTCTTATCCAAGACTTGTGGTTAACTGACAGATGAATTTTCAAAAACATACTAGATTTCTGAATGTAAATATGAGAAAAAGGTGAAAAGGGGAGCCCAGAAAGAATGCATTTTTCAGCAAACATAAAGTAGTAATACTCACTCTTACTCAACTGCCCACATGCTAGCAGAATGCTTAATTTGGATTGATAATGTTTATCTGGAGATGCCAAGCAACATATGACATCATATGTCATATATCGGAGACTACAGCAGATTCTATTCTGCTTTGCTATCTGGCATCTGCTGGTAGAAAAATGTTGCAACGTGTTCAATTTAGCTAATTAATTCAAGCTCATGTGAATAAAATGTGTGGTGTCTAGCTTCTGAAATGTACCTAGGCCTAAGAATGGGAATTCTTCTTGGGTGAACTTGGATGATGCCATTGGCTCTGGGAAAATCCAGTAGCAGACACTACTATTAAGTTAGTAATGATACATCCTACTCATGCAAAATGTCTTTTTCTAATAACCCTTCCTATTTCAAAATTCAGTAGTAGACAGTGGTCCTAAAAATGTTAGCTATTAACCTTTTAAAAAAAGTATTTGCTCAGCACCTGAGATATTTAGTTAGCTATTTCAACAGTGTGCAAGGAAAGAGAAAAGTTGTTTGATACTTTACAGAGTGCTTCTTAAAGCCCAGTCCCCAAATCATCGCATCAAAACTCCCTGTACAATTATTAAAAATACAGATTTTTCTGGAGTTCTTCAGAAATCAGAATTGCTGAATCAGAATACTTTTTCTTTTTTTGTTTTTTTAAGACAGGGTCTCGCTCTGTTGCTCAGGCTAGAGTGCAGTCGTGCGATCATGGCTCACCACAGCCTTGACCTTCTGGGCTCAAGTGATCTTCCAACCTCAGCCTCCCAGGTAGCTGCGACTACAGGAACATGCTACCCCACCCAGCTAATATTTTTATTTTTTGAGACAGGGTTTTGCCGTATTGCCCAGGCTGGTCTCAAACTCCTAGGCTCAAGTGATCTGCCCACCCGAGCCTCCCAAATTGTTAGGATTACAGGCATGAGCCACAACAGCCGGATCCTAACTTTTAATTAAGTCCCCCACATTAAACTTAAGAGAACTACTGTCGTAGATTCATTCCTTCACTCACTAAATAATCAATGTCAATATGTGCCTGAATTCAATACGTCCCCTAATTGGATTGCTTTAGAAGTTATTAACTACCATAAACTGACTGCACTCCATGTGCTATAAACCGAGGTAAAGCACTTTATATATATTTGAATTAATTCTGTAAAACAATCCTTAACGGTTTTAAGGCTCGTTTTAATTTTTTTTTTTTCTTTTTTGAGACAGGGTCTCGCTCTGTTGCCCAGTCTGCAGTGCAGTGCTGCAATCTCAGCTCACTGCAACCTCTGTCTCCCAGGCTCAAGTGATTCTGGTGCCTCAGCCTCTTGAGTAGCTGGGACTACAGGTGTGCATGACCAAACCCGGCCAATTTCTGCATTTTTGGTAGAGATAGGGTTTTGCCATGTTGGCCAGGCTGATCTCAAACTCCAGACTTCAAGTGATACACCTGCCTCGGCCTCCCAAAGTGCTGGGATTATAGGTGTGAGCCACACCTGGCAAGGCACTGTTTAATAGATTATTAATAGAGTGAGTAGGCTGTCCAAGGTCATCCAGTTATTGAATAGTCTTATTCCTGAAACCCAGGTCTGATGCTAAAACCTGTGATCTTAATTGGTATATTATTTTGCCTTACTTAAATCTGGATTATTTCCACACAAGCAAATTCCCTTCTACACAAAGGAAGCAACTAATGGAATGCACTACGTAATTTTCAATATGATGGCTAAAAACATTCTATACCAATCTAAGAAATTCTGTCCTCCCAGAGCATTTTCTTCTGCTCCCTTATGTGCAGTTTTTTCCTTTCACTTATCTTTCATGATCAAATATAAGTCTAGGCTAGGAGGAGTATACGACGTTGGCAGTCTTGAGTTTTCCCTTTGTGATTATGAAGTAAATTCCACAAACACTTCTCTATCCATTGGGCAGAGAACGTATCTAATGTACTAAGTGTTAAGTATAATCTTGATATTGCAATTTTTAATAGGCTCTGCTTAATGCTACCAAAAAGCTATCATAAAAACACCAGGACCAATTAAGACTTGCATGAGAATTTCAGTGAGAAAAATAACATTGCCTAAATTGGAATGTGACCAGATGGCCAACAGTTGCCTTGGTATTTGCTTTGATAACATCAAGATTCATCTGTATTTGAATTGCAGGGCCCACACATCTTTCAACAATGTCTGCAGGGTGCCAGGAGTTGAAACTCATAAACTATGCTGACATCAGTACACTTTACTGCAGAAATTCATTGCATCAGCTCCAAGAATAGGCAAAGTAGCAGCAACACTTCATTAAAGGTAGTCAACGTTGCCAACCCAAGGCACTAACACATACTCTATACACACAGGATTAAATGCTACCCTCTTCTTTGTAGGACACTGGAGAGGGGTAAGCATGCTAAGAAGTGAGATGGATTTAACCAGCAACTCACGGCAAAGGTGCGTATAGCTGCGTTTGAGAAGGCTTAGTCATGGCTAGAAAAGTGTGAATACTGTGACATATCCTTGCAAAAAAAATGTTCAGCTTAAGCCTCTAGACTAACTTCTGGTTTACAAGAAGAAAAAAGGGGGGGCCCATTTCCAAAAAGACTCCTGGCTTGAACTCTTCAAAATGCCAATGTCACAAGGGGAAAAAAAGATGGGGGAACTCTACTACATTAAAGCTAAAGAAAAATTTTGACTGGATCCTGATTTTTTTTTTTTTTTTTTTTTTTTTTTTTGCAGGTTTGGGAAGGAGAAGGTATAAAAGATATTCCTGGGTAAATTAGGAAAATTAGCACTTGGCCTAGATTTTAAAAGTTACAAAACAGCTGAAATAATGATATTGTGTTTTGCTGGAGAACTTCAAAATTCTTAGGAAATTCATGCTGGAAATCTTAAGGGTGTCTTGCCTAACAATAAGTGTCTGCAACTTTTTATGACAATGAAAAAGTGGGGAGGAATGAAAAAAAATGGCAAAATGTTAACTGCTGCATATAGATGATGGGTACATGAATATTCATTAAATTATTTAATTCTTTCAGCTTTTAAATATATGAACACTTTCATAATAAAACATTGGGGAAAAAAATCATGTCAGAAAGACTTCACAGGGGAAACGTAAAACAAAGATTGAGTAGCAGGCGCTCAGCTGAATTTCTGATAAATTGAAGGTCTCTAAAACTTGGCTGGAAGTGTCTTGGGCATCCAAGAGACACCCGATATATTCAAACTTTCAGTAAGTATTTACCAAAATAATATCATGTGCATGGTGAAAATGACGGGAAGACGAATCTGATACAAACCATTCTATTTAGGTGCAGACATGGTAGTGAAGCTAAAAACATAAGCGCTATTATATATATAACATACTGATTGTCATAAAAGATGTACAAAAAATGCTAAACTCAGAGGAAATTACTTCCTGCTGGGAAGAATCTGGAAACACATCTCCACGGGTAACAGAATCAGATACAGAATCACAAAAGGTGACTGCTACAACAGATTTCAGTAATTAACAGCAAAGAAACAAGAGTAGTTCATTTTGGCTGGCGTGTAAGTACTAAGGAAGCAGAAATTAAGTCGAGAAGGTAGGTTTGCATCTGTATTGTTGACTGGCTGGATATTAACAATTTTCAATTTTACCTGAAAGTTCTGGTCTTTTTGCTGCAGCTTTAAGCATCCAACCCGGTATTACCAAGATGACTTAAGAGTTCTTGACTCAAGCATACAGAAGAAACTACAAGATAATGTATGATAACTTTGTAAAGGGCCATATAAAAGCAATACAGTATTTTCAAACATCTTCAACACGTTGTTTAAGAAAGTGTAGACCTGCAGGATTAGGATAGTATATCCCACCACCAGAACTGCAGTCAAAGCTTACAAATACTCAAAGGAGAGACGCGGAAAGGGGGGAAAAATCAGAATGGGAAGGCAGGTGGCAGGGGAAAAAGACTGAGGTCTTGCCCTGGTGGTAGGGGCTCATCTTTTCCTTTTATAGGTGAAGGTGGAAAATGATTTTCTGAAGTTCCCGAATTCTCCTCCCTCCAAAGGCCAAGGAGTGAAAGTACTTAATAGGAACTTGCGGAGGCGTGGTCAAGAGCTCCGTTTTGCCGGAGTTAGGAGCTCCGCCCCGAGGTCCCCGCCCATTCCCCGCTGGGGTCCTCCCGGCCGGGCTGCCTCTGGCTGGGTTAGGGCGGCCTGTAGAGCGGCCTCACCCCACAGGGAGCCTTACGGGGGCGGGCCGCCGCCAGGCCAGCCCGGAAAGAAAACCGCCTTCCAACGGAAGCGGCCCTGAGCCCCGCTCGCCATTTCAGCGCTCTGTCCCACAGGGACCGTCCGGCCCGGGTCCGGCCCACTGGTTGGGGTCCAGGGACTCACCTCACTTTGCAACTAAGGTCAAAAATAGGCATTCCCTGGGGCACGGGCGGCCAGGCTATTAACACCCTTCCGCCATGACCCAATTCGGAAGTGCCAAATGCAACTTCCGGGCAGGAGAGGGCATTTCGGAGCCCTAAACTGTTGTCCATCTCCGTAAGTGACCAGACGTCTCAGTAAAAGAAGGGCCAGGAAACTGGACGTGTAATCCGGAGTATGAATTAACTTGTCTAACATGGGATGTGTGGTCACCCACGGTACCTCTTTGGGCTTACTTACAGATGCATCCCTTCCCAGACGGCTCAGCTGTTGCCCCGGGTAACGGTGAGACTGGCGAAGGAAAAAAATCTACGTCACCCTGGAAACAGGAAGCCAGGAATCTCCTTTTGCCATTATCAGTTATGGCCGCCTTAGCTTCAACAGTAACTTCCGATCGGGGAGTTGTCACTCTACCCTGCCGGAGGCTTACTCTGTAGCCCGGCTAGCCAGCGGCGCCCAGTGGGCGGGAGACGGCGTAGAGGAACTGAGGAAAGGACAAGGGCGGAGAGAGAGAAGCTGGCGGCACTGCCCGTCTCTGATTGGGCAGCTTCTCTTGCCCCGGTTCCGCCCATTTTTCTTGCCTAGCGAGTGACGGGCCCACGCCAGAGGGGTGGGGCGGGGAGGCTGGAGCGAGAGTAGTGGCGGGGCGGGCGGGGCGGGGCGAGTGGGGGAGGGGCGGGCGGGGGGCGGCGGTTGGGCAGCGTCGCTTCTTAGGAGGAGGAGGAAGAGGAGGAAGGAGGGCGAGCGACGAGGATGGCGGAGTCGGGGCTCCTGACGGTAACCCGGGGCCGATGAGGCGGAGGGTGTCTGTTGGTCGGTTCTTCCTGCCTGCCTTCCTGTCCGTCGGGCAGTCGGGCTGGCTGTCGGTAGGGGGAGGCCCCGCGCGCCCTGACAGGCGCGAGCCGGCAGCGCCGGGGCGAGGCCCGAGGGGCCGGGGCCCTGGGAGGCGCCGCCGCCGCCGCTTTCCTGGTTGCTGTCTCCGGGAGTGCGGGGCCCTTGGAGCCGGCTCGCGTGGGAGCCTGCAGCCCGGCGCGGAGAGGAAGGCGGTCGGGTGTGACAGCGGCCGGGGCCGGGCCTGCGGCGGCGGCGGCGGGCGGTCCGGACAGCGCCTGGGCGACGGCGAGCCGGCGCGAGGGCGCGGGCCGGGGGCGCCCGGCGGACAGTCTCTCTCCTCTCGGCTCCCTGGGGCCCCGGGCCCAGTCCGCAGGGCGCCCCGAGTCGTGTAAATCGTTGGCGAGGGCCCGGGCGCAGCGGCGGTCATACAGGGTGGGGTCTCTTCTCGCCCCCTCCCTGGAGTCCACCTTGCTCTCCCGTTCTCTCCCTAAAAACCCTTGAGTGAAGAGTGCTGGATCGGCTCTGGGTGTGTTGCCTAGCGAAGCGAGTTGTAGCCCTTCGAGACCGCCTCGTAGAACATGCCCGATGGCAACCTCTCCCCGTGATAGCACAGCTTTTAGGGAGAGAGGAAAAGTAGTCTCACTCTTCCCCGACTTCCCCAGGCTCATAACACAAGAGGCTTTGGGGCAAGACGATTTTTCCCCCAGCACCTCAATATCCATTGTTTTTGTACCATCCCCCTCCCCCCATGCCTAGGTGGAAGAGTAATGACTCCAAAGCATTAACTTGCCTTTCTTTCTCTTTATTTCTTTTCTTTCTTTTGCTTTTCTTCCTTCCTTTCTTTAAGCAGGCAGTTTGTGTTATTGTGGAATTATGGATTTACAAACAGGTGGAATAAATACCGATTCGGGAGCTAGAAGGAAGATGCTTTGTGTGTGTGTTTAAGCCCTTACAGTTGGCAGTTTGATTTTTCTTGTCTGTTGCTTTGTATCGTAATGGGGGTGATGAGAATAAAAGAGGAAGCACTGTTTTGCAACCTACCCAAAGAAATATTTTCGAAGTCTCTGGGGACGCTGAAGCAAAATTAGGTTGCAGATGTGGACTGTATATTATTTGCCTCCAGCGTGGTAACTACCAGCAGTGTCTAGGCTTACACCTGTGCCATTTCGTATACTTTAAGAAAAGTATAGATACCGAGTGCATCTAGTTTCTACTCAAGAGGGACTACTATATCAAAAGCTTTTTGTTACGGTTTTCAGAATCCTAAGGTACATTTGTGTAACCAAGTGTTTTTGTAACTAAATACAGCAACACCACTGAAAAGTAGTTTTAATTTTAAAGACCTCAGTTTATTAGTGTACTTACTAATCTTTACCCTCATCCTCCATGCCGTGGACTGTAGAACTGTTACTGTGTACTTGAAGAGACTTAGCTATTGCATCCAATTTGTAACATTCAGTAAGGTTATATTTATAATTTGAATTTATCAAGTGTTGATGTTTTGCTGTGTGACAGTGAAAAGAATTTTAGGAATAAAGTATGCAAATGACCATTCGCCACATATGGAACTTAGACTGAGTATGATAAACCTTTTGTCTTTATTTGGACATAAAGTATATTGTAAACTTTTTATGCAATTATAAATACACATTTGAAAAATAGACAAAAATAAACACAAAACTGAATAAAAGTTTTGTCTAAGGTTTGTAACTTTCAAATGTCTGAAATTTAATATAAAGCCAACATATAAAACAATATTGAAATCCCAGTTTCAAATTATGGACATGTCTTTAAGGGTACTGCATTTTCCCAAGGTGCTTGTTCAGTTTTATTTTTAGTTTTTAATTGTTATGGGTACATAGTAGGTGTTTATGGGTTATATGAGATATTGATAGAGGCATACAATGCATAATAGTCACGTTAGAGTAAATGAGGTATCCCATCATCTCAAGCATCTACCCTTTGTGATACAAATATCCAATTATACTCTTAGTTATTTTAAAATGTGCAATTAAATTTATTGAGTATGGTCACCCTGTTGTGCTATGAAATACTGGATCGTATTCATTCTGTTTTTTATATCCATTAACCATCCCCACATTCCCCCTTCAGTTTTTGAGGAAACAGCTACATTAAAAGTTGACATTTGTTTTCTGATCACTCATTATTAATATAATTTTTAAGTTTAAAAATTTTTCTCATAAATTATTATGGATTAAAGAGTGATATTAAAATATACATTAATAGTTTGCAGCTAGATCTTTTTTTTTTAGTTTTTAAACTACCGTATTCAGAAAGTTCATCAGAGCTGTTTTTCTGGTAGTTGTAGCAAGTAAAAGGTCATGCATCAACTTGTGAACTACAAGCCAGTTGGAAATTTGAAACATTTCATGTTTAAATAGAAACATGAAAATTACAAATTCCTTTGTCACACTTGCTGGAATTACGCCTTTAAAATGTTACTCTTTTTTCTGTGACTTGGGTCAGGGAAGAATGACTTTTCTCTTTCCACATCAGAGAGACATAAACTGGAATTCTATGTGGAATGTTTCCAAAGATGGCTTCCGAGTAGTGATTGGTATAGTTATTGCTTTGGCTTACCTGTATGAATTATGGAGGATGGGTGAATAAACTTGAAATTCTTTATTATACAGGTGGATAAATTATAGTTATATTTGCCTTAAAAATATGCTCATTTTCAATATTTGTTGTATCATTTAATATTTCTGGAAGACTTCTTTAAACTTCAGATATTTTGATTTTTTTGTAAAAATATTTAAATACAGAAATCTGTGTTTTAACTAAAAGATACAAACTCTATATGTAGATATAAGGATGCATATTTTTGGAGGCTGAAGATTAAGTGAAATGTATCTTTAGAATTTGGTTTACTATATGATTCATGTATCTTTCATGTATGAAAAAGCCTTAAGATTAATGCTTATAACAAAATAAGATTTAAAAAAACCCCAAACAATAAAAAACAACAGAACAAGTTAACTCACAAATCCTTCAGTGAGTTCTGAGATTTATAACTTAGACTTGGAAGAATTTTGCTACTCGTTTATAAAATATCAATTAACAGAGGAAATTTAAATATAAATTGGATATTTTGACATTTCTTAATGAGACTAGTAGGGATTGGTATTTTGCTATAGATGAATAAATGGAAACTGTAATTTATCAGTAGAATTATACATTAAGTACTTTTATGTGATACTTAAATGAGTACTTCAAATATTAAGTGAGTTGGTATTTTTGCTTATTGGTAGACCTGTATTTCATGCATTATGTGTTGTGCATTAGACATATAAGTTGGCTGAATCTTAGACTAATTTATGGACATATATCATCTGCTATCCTTGTAATCCCCTATTTTAACTGCTTGGCCTTCTGAATTTTGTTTCATTTACTTGTTACACTGCATCAAAGTTGTGCCCTGTAGATCTTTTTTGAAATATTTTCTCTTAATATAGTAAATTTTTATATTTTCCTACTGTGTAAACTGACTTAAAATCTGAATAATTTCTGAATTACAGAAGACCTATGGTATGCTTGAACTTCATATATTATAGAGTGTTCTTAAAAGTGTTTGTTAATCATTACAGATTGAAACATAAGTCTGAGAAACTTTTATGTTCTAAAATATATAATTGAATTATTTTAATATAAATTAATGTTCATTCTGGTTTTGTTTGGTATTTTCCCCTGGGTCTCAACTTTTTAACACAGCATCTTTAATTCAGCAAAGCAAAGTTTATACACGCAAAAGGATATTTTAATTACCAATGATCCTTAAGCTTTTGAGATGATGGTAGCGTATGTGCTTCTTGAGAAAGCATGCAGTTCCCATTATCAAGATTTAAAAGAACACTAATTCATTTTCACACTGTATATCTCATTCCAACTTCTCTAAAGGTCAGAACTGATTGCAAAAAGTAGTACATGCTCTAAAAGGTAAGGATTCATTTATGAGAAAGAGTGAACCTACTGCTTGTAGCTAAAACATTACAGGAGACCTTAAAAAGGGGTATAATGGTCCCTATGTGAAATGAACCTGAAATATTTTTATAAATTATTTGTGCATGACTATCTTTTGTTGATAGCACTAGGAAGACTTCTAATGTTTAAATACTTTATTTGCCCTCAATTACTATTTAAAAGTCCTATAATTTTAAGTAATTTTACAGCTGACAAAGATAAATATTTTTTTCTTTTAGTTTTTCTAATGTCTTGGAGGTAAAGTGGAAATGGCCTGTTTTGACACATAATTTCTAGAACTTGGAGTTAATTTGATCAGTTACATTTGGGTTTTTTTCAGTTTCCAGTTTTGTGTTGTATAACACTTCTTCCTGCTTTCAGTACTTTCTCAGTCTTGCAAATAGTCTTTAACTTTTCAATTTTGTTCTATAAATATTTCTTAGTAACTACAGTTTCACATTCACCAATGTCATGGAACTTCTGCTGAATGCCATGTGTGTCCCAGGCTCTGTGGAAACAGAGATAAATATGTTTCCTTCTTTCAGTAAGTTCAGAGTTTGTTGCATGAACCGGACAAGTCAATAGTTAATTGTTAAACAATGTGACACATGCTTTTAACAGCAGTATATACACTGGCAAACTCAGATGAGTTAAGACTCACACTGCACGTATAACTGGCAATGCCTACTGGAGGACAGGACTGGAATGAACTCTTGAGGAATAAGTAGGATAGGGGAAGGTAGTAAAAGCACAAAGGTTAGATATGTTTAGGTCCACTTGGGCAGTTAGAGAAGAATAACAGTTTGGATTCTAGTAATAATATTAGGTCATATGGTAGACTTCGATTAAAGCTTGTATTATTATTAATAATAATATTTCTTGTGTTCCTAATTTTATTTGGGCTTTGAACTGCAGATCTGTATTAATGTTGACCAAACTATTATTTAAAACTTTACCTTCAACACCTGTGAAAAGGGAAAAATTTTCACCTATTTTTCATTACTATTTTAATTAAATACAAGGAGAATATATCAGTGTAACATGGGGAATAATTCCCAGGCTTAGAACTTGGATAATGTTTCAAAATCATACTTAAGGCCGGGCCTGGTGGCTCACGCCTATAATCCCTGCACTTTGAGAAGCTGAGGCGGGCAGATCGCTTGAGGTCAGGAGTTTGAGACCAGCCTGGCCAATGTAGCGAAACCCCGTCTCTACTAAAAATACAAAAAATTAGCTGGGCGTGGTGGCAGGCACCTTTAATCCCAGCTACTCTGGAGGCTGAGGCAGGAGAATCTCTTGAACCCGGGAGGTGGAGGTTGCGGTAAGCCGAGAACGTGCTACTGCACTCCAGCCTAGGCGACAGAGTGAGACTCTGTCTCAAAAAAAAATAAATAAATAAAATTAAAATAAAAAGCAATACTTAAATGTCTTTTCTCAGCATTTATGTATCATGTTAAGAGTAACATTTATGAACTTTCTTAGAATTCATGGTAAAGTTTTTTTTTGTATAATCATTTAAAATGTACTCTTTTTTGAGTACACTTTAAAAAACACTTTGCATACTTACTTGACAGTGCCACTCTTTAGGTAAGTCAGACTGTATGGTCAACAGTTATACCCTAGAAGCAGGCTTTGTAATTGTCTTGTATGATTTAAAAGTTCTCTGAACTTGAGAATTGACTAATTTTTCACGCAGTATTTTTTGGGTTTTTTTGTTTTTAAGACAGGGTCTCTTTTTCACGCGTTTTTTTTGTTTTTGTTTTTGTTTTTGTTTTCAAGACAGGGTCTCGCTCTGTCACCCAGACTAGAGTGCAGTGGCACAATCATGGGGCTCATTGCAGCCCTGACCTCCCTGGGCTCAAGTGATCCTCCCACTTTAACCTCTCGTGTAACTGGACTACAGGTGTGTACCACCATGCCTGGCTAATTTTTCTGTTTTTTGTAGAGACTAGCTTTTGCCGTGTTGCCCAGGCTGGTCTCAAACTCCTGAGCTCAAACAATCCACCTGCCTTGGCCTCCCAAAGTGCTGGAATTACAAGTGTGAACCACCACGCCTGACCTTTCATGCAATATAATTTAATATTTCTTCCAGGGCGTATCATGTGAGGCCTAATTTTGATATCCCAAACTCCATTCCCTGCAGAGCGCCATAGTTTTCTGTGTTAAAACACTCATTTGCATTTCTTGATCCTTCTAATTATTTTTATTATAGAAATCTGAGAAATTTAAAAATATTAATATTTTAGCAATTGCCTTAAACATGTTGTTACACCTCATTTATCTTGAGATTACTTATAGGAAACTAAAACTATCTGGTGTCATCGGCTTGGTTACTACCTCATGCACTCTTCATGTAGCTAAACTCTAATCACCCTTCAGGCCTCAATTTTGTATCCCAGACTTTGGGAGACCTTCCTTTCATCCCTAGTTAGGTTCTTCTGTTTGAAGGTATCCTAGTGCTTTTACTTCCTTTTTTATAACACTATTTTTGTAATGATATATTTGATGTCTGTCTTTATTGCTAGACTGTAAGCCTTAAGATGAGCATTGAGTATGTCTGTCTTATTTACTGTTCCACCAGTATACAATGTCTAGACTTTGTAGGTTCCAAGTGGAAAATTAGTTTTAGATGAATAGTCCACAGCTCCAAAACAAACTGAACAGGCCCAAAGGAAGGACAAAGACATGTCATAATGTTCTTGTTTTTAAACACACATTTTCTGTTTTTAGAGTCCTTCAAGCCTTAATTCAGGCATTTTTATTCTCACGTAGTGCACAATTTTTAAAAGTTTGGTAACCAAATGTAAAAAGGACTGAAATTACTCCTAGAGGGATAAGAGAGTTGAAAATAAGAGCAGAAGAAAAACTCGAAAAGCCAGATGCAAGACATTTTGTAAAAACAGCAGTTTATAGCAACTTAATGTTATGACAAACATGCGTAGAATCTTTCAAGACACTTTGTTTTATACATAGAATAGTATAGAAAATAATGATCTAGGATCATGAAGAAGAGGTTATTGGATATTAGTAAATTTTGTTAATAACCTCATGTATTTTGGAAAAATTCCATTCAAAATGATACAATTTAAAACTTTTACTGTGTTAAGCTTTTCTTACTGGGAAGGTTTGCTTAATGAGGTAAAACATAGTAGGTAACAGTATTTATTGAACAAAATTTAAGTTGAAACAAATAATTATCTGAAAATACTGAATCAGTGCAGTATGATATACTACCTTGTAATTTGTAGAGGTAGATACTATAATTACTATGTGTTTCTTTACTTTGCTGTGAAATATGTAAAATTGAGTAGCAACATTTTTTTCTTGACCCACTTTTAATGAAAACAACCTGTTGCATTGATAAGACAAAATAACTAAGTATTTCTTCAACTTTTATTCTGTTAAAGAAAATAAGCTTAATTCCTTGGCATTTCCTGGTTAACCGGACTGGGAAAATTAGGTTGAAAGTCATAGTTCTTTGCTAAAAGTATGTGGTGTCTGACAGATTGGGTGACCTGAAATAGATTATATTTAATTCAGTTTGGGTTTGTATATATCTGCGATATAGAATTCAAAATTTCACCAGAGCTTTAGTTCTGGTTCAAATAAATTACATTTTATTTTAATATTGTGATCTGTTGAATTCTGTGACTATAAGGATAGGTAGGAGAGCTAGTTATTTTGCTCCTAAAACAAATATTGGTTTATCTACCATGTGCTAATTGCAACTCTAAACTCATAGAAATGGGATGCTTATATACTAGGCAGCTTAAAATAGTAAGGTTTTATGATTTAATCTTGAAGACATTTATTTCTGTACTTTGGAAGTAGTGATTTGAAATTCTTAATACTAGAAAATGGCCTAGTTTCAGAACACCCACTAAGCAACTGTGGGAACTCAGTATGCTAAATGGCTGGTAGTGCTGCAGTATTTTTTAAATTTTCCCCACCTCCTGTTATATAATAGCTTATAGTAGTACAACAGAATGTGAGTATTTGGGACGAGAACAAAGCATATTGAAACCGCAAAATGATGTGAGATTGTGTCAGGCTTTGTGTTGGGCACCAAGCACCTTAAGATAGTCAGATATAATGATGGTTAGTGAATGTTTGAAATAAATCAAGTGGTAATGTTTTAGGTTGCAAATAAGGCTCATGAAAATAATTATTTGGAGGCTTGAGAAAAATGACTTTTAAAATGGAGTCCCTATTTTTAAAACACAATACTCTTTTATTAGAAAAAGTTTGATAACTCTGATATAAATATTCCATTGATGCTTGTGTACAATACTTAAAGCTTTTAGTGAAAATAGTTTTTATTTAAATATTTCCCCTGGCCAAGTGTGGTGGCTCACACCTGTAGTCCCAGCACTTTGGGAGGCCGAGGCGGGTGGGTCACCTGAGGTCAGGAGTTAGAGAACAGCCTGGGCAACATGGTAAAACCCTGTCTTTACTAAAAAAACAAAAATTAGCTGGGTGCAGTGACGCATGCCTGTAATCCCAGCTACTTGGGAGGCTGAGGAAGGAGAATCGCTTGAACCTGAGGGGCAGAGGTTGCAGTGAGCTGAGATCACACTACTGCACTCCAGCCTGGGCAACAAACAAGCAAAATAATTTCCCGAGACTGTTGTGCAACCCTGTCATTGTAGCATTGTTTCAGCCTATGAGAACCAGATACTGAAATTGATTAGAAACTATTAAAAAAAGTTCACTAGTTTATTTACTTTTTTATTCAGGAAAATATGGTTATAAAGGAATTTGATAAAACATACTTTTACTAGCTTATTTTGTTAATTTATAAAGGGACCAAGTTGAGCCTGCACTAGTTGTAAAAGATAGATTAATATTAAATGTTTCAGATAAAAGGTTTTATGATATGAAAAAGGATGGACTTAAATTTGCTTTAAACATCAGCTGTATGGCAGGCACAGTAGCTTATACCTGTAATCCCAGGACTTTGGGAGGCTGAGGCAGATGGATCGCTTGACTCACAAGTTTGAGACCAGCCTGGGCAGCATGGTGAAACCCCATCTCTACCAAAAATACAAAAATTAACAGGGTGTGGTGGCATGCATCGGTAGTCCCAGCTACTTGGGAGACTGAGGTGGGAGGATGGCTTGACCCTAGGAGGTGGAGGTTGCAGTGATCCTAGATCTTGCCACTGTACTCCAGCCTGGGGAACACATCCAGACCCTGTCTCAAAAAAAGTCAGCTGTATAACTCCTGTAGAGTTAGCTCTGTGAGTAATACCTTAATGCATATTAAAAAACTTTCCTGGCTTTTTCTCAATTGGAACTCAATTATACCTGATATTTGCAGGTATATATGTGTATTATATAAATACCATAATATAACAACAATGATCCTGTGCCAAGATCTTGAAGATTTTTGTTTTATCAAAGAAAGCTGAAATTGTTTAATATAATTGAAGTTTTCTTATATTTTGTCATATTCAAATTCTTTGAAAATTGATAATCTATAAATAGTAGATTGATGTGGTAAAAATAAAAATTGTTCATTAGCACATCTTATGGCCATTATCCAGTTTTTATAACTAATTATGCAAATTGATAATATTTGAGTTGCTTCCAAGAGCAACTAAGAATCACTAATGTCAACATTTTTTTCTTCCTGGCATGATTTAAATAATATATCACTTGCTACCTGCAAATTACTACGTGATTTACATGTTTGTGGTATGGAAATTTTTTTCATATCAAAGCTTCTGATGTGGGAATCTTATTTCATATCAAAGCTTCTGATGTGGGAATCTTATTTTGAGATTTTCTTTATCTGCTCGAACTGCTATAATAAAATACCATAGACTATGTGGCTTAAACAACAGTATATATATTTCTTACAGTTCCGAAGGCTAGAAAGTCCGAGATTGAGGTGCCAGCTGTTTCTGTTCAGGGCGAATGAAGAGTCTCTTACAGGTCTTCCTGCTGTATCCTCAGTTGGCAGAAAGTTAGAGAGCAAGTTCTTTGGTCTCCTCTTACAAGGGCATTAATCCCATTATGAAAACCCCACCCTTGTGACCTCATCTAAACCTAAGTACCTCCCAAAGGTCCCATCTTCAAATACCATCACATTGGAGGTTATAGCTTCAGCATAAGAATTTGGGAAGGACACAGTTCAGGACATAGCAGGATTATATTCACAAGATAGTAGTTAATACATACCAGTTGGGAATTGTAGGGTTGTGTTTAATGTGTTAAATTACAAAAATAAAGTATCCCTTTATGTATATTAAAACATATAAGAGCTGCCTTTCAATATCTTGAGTAACTTCTGATGGGAGAAATTCCTTATTACCCTTAAATTGAGTATGGCTGCTTATTATGTTTCTTTTGATCTTATATGAGGAAGATTTTTGCTTTGTGATATTTTTAAAAATGTAATACAGAGATAATGAGATTATATTTTTAAAACCCAAAATATAAAAGTTCTATTTAATAAACCAAACTGTCAGAATGGTAGATAAATAGTTGAACATAGAGGTCTTTTAAAGTCTCAGAAATGGACCATATAAATGTAAGAAAGGCCAGTTGTTTTATAATCATGGCAACTTACTAAATACTGACTGATACTCGAATATAAGATACCTTGAGACCACACACTCCTAGTCTTGTTATTGAGAGCGCATTTATTTTTTTTTTTTTTCTGACAGTTTCCGATAGTTTAAATAGAGTGAGTAATGGAAAGGATTTATAATGAGATAGACTTAGTGAAGAAATATGTGGCTTTATATGTACAAAAAAGTAGTAGTTAAATTTAATTAACATTTTTTAGTTTAAAAGGTCTGAAAATCTTTTTTTCTTTGAAAATACTATATTGAATATTGTAGTCATCTTAGTGTATGTAGCAGTTATATTTTCTCTTTTGCTTTACACTGGTAATTAAATAGCCTTTTTTTTTAAATTGCCAGTTTGCATGGGAAATGAAAAGTAAAGTATATCTTGGGAATACTTAAGTTGTGTATGACATGTTCGGAGTTCCTTGGCAAGAAAGGCAATTTAAGCAAATATTCACGAGTAAATCTTTTTTTTTTTTTTGGTAGTGTTTGTGTGGCATTTAAAACTTTTCAGATAATGTTTGGTCATTTACCATTTGACGTTTACCATTATATCTTTGTACTTTTGAGACTTTTAAATCCCCTCTTCCCTATCCTGCCTTTTAACTGTGAGACTTTGGTGAAGAATTTTGCAGTTTATGCATATGGTGAGTTGAAGTGTTGTACAAGAGAGCTGTAATCCCAATTATGGTTTATATTGTGGATTGGGTAAACAGGAATTTTCAGTTCTTTGCTCTAAACTCGTTTTCCTAGAATGTAAATTACACGTAAAGTCTTTTGCTTTCCCATAAGAAGTAATGCAGGTTTCCTAAAAAACTCCCATTTGCTGCTATATAAAATAAATCAGTCCCATGTCTCCATGTCTTTCCAAAATATTTTATTTTGCTTCCTTACCAAGGAGGGAAAAAGTTGAATGAATGAATTTGAAGATGCTATGAGTTGTGGACTCTTGACATAATTCTAGTTAAATGGACAAGTGTAGAACATTTTATTTTTGTGGACTATCTCTATCCCCTACCTCAGGTTCACTTGTGCTGCTTAAAGATGTGCTTTTCCATTTCTCTGTAAACAATAACGTTCTTTTGAGCATGTTAATTGTGGGTGTTTTCTCATTCTTTGGACCAATCTTTTGGTCTTCTAACTTTGAAAGTTCCTTTTTAAACTCTTAAACTGCAAAAATATATAGGTTTACATGATTTAGGTGGGAGAGCTCTTTCTTTTTATTTAAAAGAATAAGAAGCCTTTACATCTTAATAAATAATGGGAAATACAATTGAAATCTTGTCATTTTTAGGTATTCATGTCAAAATTTGAGTGACCTGGAGTTAATTTTAAGTAGGATATAGGGGAACTCCATGCATGAGATGAAACCTTGTTTATTGTTCATTTATCATGTTATTAAACCAGTATTTATTGAGCATTTATTTTGTGCTCAATAAAAGGTTCATAATATTATGTTTAGAGTTATTTATAGAGTAAAAATTGCTGTCTAGAATGGCAGATAAAGCCAAATTAGCAAGTATTTATTGTTCTTTCAATAAATATAAGTGTTATATGTGCTAAGTATTGTCCTAAGTACTAGAATACAACTGTGAAAAAGGCAGAAGGGTTCCTATTTTCCCATTACCTTTAAATGAGAGAGTCAGACAACTAACCTGCCAAGTCTAATAATAGCATGATAAGTGTTCTGTTAGGGGAAGTTTTAAGTGGGAACACAGAGGAGGTGGTATGCAGAAAGGCTTTTGAATAATTAGGAAAAGCCTTCCCAGACCTCTAAGCTGAGGTCTGAAGAGTAAGTAGGAGTTAGCTCAGTGAAGAATTGTAAATCTGTGTTTCTGGCAGAAGAATATAGCTTGTGCAAAGTCCTTGAGACAGGAGATAGAAGACGCTGCCATGGGATGTGAAAGAAGTTCATGTGACCATAGTGCAAGATGGGAAATATTAGAGTTGTGGCAAAAGTATGCAGGGGCTAGATCTTCAAGACATGTGAATTATTATTAAGAAATTTGGGTTTAATCCTGAGGACTCCCCTCAGTTCTTTTAATTGGACATTAACCTGATTAGATTTGAATGTTTGAAAGATCACTCTAATTACAACATAGTGATTAGGTTAAGAACAGGATGGGAAAGTGGATATGGTGAGACCAGTTAGAAGGCTATTAGAAGAGAGAATTTGGTATACCTTATAGCAGGGTAATGGCAGTGAGAATGAAGAGAAGCCAATGGCATTGAGAAATTTGGGGAGAAAAATTGATAAGATTTGGTGATTGTCAGAATGTAAACATTGAAGGGGAGAGAGAAGTCAGGATGACACCACCTGGATTCCTAGCCCCCTTTCACCTTTTTTGGTTGATTCCTGCTTAGATGTTATCTCTTTTAAGAAGCCTTTCCTGATTCCCCTAACCTCCAAGGCTAATTCAGGTGCCTTCTCTTTGTGCTTCAACAGCACTTACTCGACTTTTTTCTTGCTTTACTCACTTGTGTATAAGCTTTCAGGCAAGGATTGTGCTTTATTGTTATTGCATGGTTTGCACCTTGCAAAGTGCAAGGTATACTAAGTGCATTACACTTAGTATAAATGTTGACCAAATGAAAATATACTTTTTATATTTATAAAAATTTAAATGTAATTGGAGAAAATTGGTTTTCTGAACTGCTAATATTCAAAACTTGTTTTACAACTTTAGAGTGAGTCATATCATTCCATGTACTTCTGAATGCCCCTTGTAAAAACAGTTTATATTGTAATTCTGGCTGGAAGTAGTAGATATATTAAGTTCTTTATGGGTAATCATAGACTAAATGATCTCTGATTATTATATAGATCTTTTATGCATTCAGGTTTTCTTTGTAGGTAAAGTTTTAATTGGCTTTATTAGTTTAAAAATTAACATCACTATCAGTGTTACATATATTTTGTTTCAAAATGAGAGTAGCTTTTTTTCTAATTATGAAAGGAGTGATTACTCATTGTATACATTTAAAAGATATACATACAGAGATAAAAAGTGAAAATCACCTGTAATTGAAGGATATCATTGCTAACACTTTATGTTCTTCTAGACTTTGAAAATTTTATATATATTTATGATTATATATGATTAAGTTAAAAGAAAAATTAACAGTAAATACTTATGTTTGTACAAGATAAGGTATTAATATCATTTATAGTAAGAATCTTAATAGCCAGTATGTAGCCAAATAAACCAATAGGACTAGGATACTAAACTTCAATTATTACAGGAGACCAGGCAGGTAACATAAATGAGTGAACCCAGTAGGGGAAATATATGAGGTGGTTGAATTGTAGAACACTTGGAGAGGGCAGCTCCTTTTCAATGTCAGTTGATTTTCGTCATTAAGAAGTATGGAGCTGGGCGCAGTGGCATGCACCTGTAGTCCCACTACTCTGGAGGCTGAAGTGGGAGGATCTCTTGAGCACAGGAGTTCAAGGCTGCAGTGCACACCGATCACACCTGTGAACAGCCTAGACACTGCACTCCAGCCTAGACAATGTAGTAAGACCCTGTCTGTAAAAAACAAACAAAAGAAATGTGGATCCAGTCCAGTGATGCCCATATCTTTTGATTTTTTTTTTTAACGAAAGTTTGGATTTTTTTGTGAGGCTCCCAAAGATTAAATTCTGGCAAATTAAAAAAGCCACAGTGTGTGTTAAGCACGATGTAGCTATTAGCTGTATTTTGTTTGAATACCACAAACAGTGGAAGAATGGAAAGATTTGCACACTCTTACTAATATGTAGATTTAAATAATATATCATTTTCATATGTCAGATTGATGAAAATGATTACTAATTTGCAAGGCTGGAAGAGTATAAGTTGATGCAGGCTCTTTGGAAGAAGGCAGTTTGGAACTACGTATAAAAATTTAAAATGCATATTAGTTTGGACCTGACAGTTCTACTTTCAGGAATCTGCCTTACAGAAATATTAGTCCCTGTGGGTGAAGATTGATGTTAAGTGAAGCATTATATATCTTGGTGAAAACAAGATTAAAAAATGTAAAGGAAAATAGAAACAACCTAAATATCAGTTGATAATAGGAATGATTAAATTATGATATAGCCATATCACAAATCATAGGCAATGAAAAGATGAAATATATCTGTATTCCTGTGTGGAGAGAGTCTAGAATTTACTATTTGTTAGTTATATACAAAAATTATAATTTATATACATAAAGTTATACTATGCTGTCATTTTTAATATCTGTACAACATTGCATAGTACCATAATTTAGTCTATTGATGTACATTAGGTTATTTCTAATATTTTGCTATTTATATGCACATTGCAGTGAACACTCCCTTTACATATGTCCTTGTAGTGTTGTCTCCTAAGATATATTCCTTTTATATCTTACATGGTGACAACATTAAATATCTGAACTCTGTGACATCTTGGGGACATACATTTACCTCTGATAATTTGCTATTTGTATGACCCTTGAATTGAGTAAATGCACCCTAGGCATGGTAGACCAGAGAACTAACCAGAAAAGTGGCACTGTGTTTAGTCATCCTAGATTCTTTAAGATTTTTAAAGGTAACTTAAGTAGTAGTTTTTGTCTAGTCCATACATGCATGTGGTGTAAAATTCAAAAGATATAGAAAGGTAAAGTAAATCTTTCTCCCACTCTGAAACCTCTTCTACCCAGTTTCTGCTCCTGGGAAACTACTATGAGTTTATTCATCCTTCTGCACATATTTTATACATATATGTATATTTTCTGCACATATATGTGCATATATATGTATATATTTTAAGTTTTTTGTAAATGATAGCATACTATGCTGTTCTACAGTTCACTTTTTCTCACTTAACTATAATAATATCTAACACTTACGTAGTGCTTTGTTCTAGGCCCTGTTCTAACAAGTGTTTTTGTATTGATTACTAATCTTCATCACAAATGTGAGAAGTAGGTAAATATTATTCCCTTACCACAGAGGAAGAAACTGAGGCACAGAAACTTTAAATGACATGCTAGTAGGTTGTCAGCTGGAAGGTGAACTCCAGCATCCAGCAGTTTGGCTACAGAGTCTTTTATATTAGCCCATTTGCTATACTAACTCAATTGTTGCCTCATTCTTTTTATTAACTACATAATATTCCCTTGAAAAAACTTTAGTTTATCTAACTAGGTCCTAGTTGGTGGACATTTAGGTGTTTCCATATACTGCTGTTATAGATGATGCTAGTGTGAATATCCTGGTGCTTATAAATGCCTGTGTCATTTTGAATATGTAAATCTCTATTTCATTTTCATCCATTCAAATTTGGGAGTTAGGGGAGTCTTGTGTTCATATAGTTACATTCTATTTTGAGATCTAATATGAGACTTTTTTTTCAATGAATGTATTTAGCTAATTTATATTTATTATATCATTATGGTTATAGCCTCATCTTTTGTAGCTAATGGACTAAGAGATAAGTCAAGGTATGTTAACAATTGAAATATACTTAAAGATGTAAAGCAGTACAGTATAAAGATATTAGCATTCCTCAGTCTATTTACTCTCTCATGTTTTGTTGGTTATATAAAAACATTATCAGGAATTGTAACAATTACATTATATTCTATAGCCATAGCCATAGTTTTAGACCAATAGTTAAGTGGATTCAAATGCTCAAAGTTTGTTATTTTCGATAGTTTTTAAAAAATCTTTTAGATGGCTGAACTTTATCATCAAGTATTTTCTTAATGTTTATGAAAACTATTCCTTAGGGTTTTGCATATTTAATGATGTTTTATGCTGGGGGTAAATTCTCGAGTACTCTAGATATTGCTTCACTGGTTTTTTTTTTTTTTTTTTTTTTTTGAGTCGGAGTTTCGCTATTGTCGCCCAGGCTGGAGTGCAATGGCGCGATCTTGGCTCACTGCAACCTCCGCCTCCTGGGTTCAAGTGATTTTCCAGCCTCAACCTCCTGAGTAGCTGGGATTACAGGCGCCCTCCACCCTGCCCGGCTAATTTTTGTATTTTTTTTTTTAGTTGAGACGGGGTTTCACCATGTGGCCAGGCTGGTCTCAAACTCCTGAACTCAGGTGATCCGCCTGCCTCGGCCTCCCAAAGTGCTGGTATTACAGGCGTGAGCCACCGCACCCAGCCTGCTTCGCTGATTTTTAAACATTGATTCCCTCCTCCTTCACATGTTAAGATAGTAATGTTTTTTGCGTAGATTCTTAAAGGATTCTCTTTTTAAATCTTTGAGAAACAGTAATTTTACTATTGCAGTATTTATCTTGATTAGTCTGCATCAGCTTTTCTTAGGAAAGGGCATGTCCTTTTCTTTTCCTTTTTTTTTTTTTTTTTTTTAAGGAGTTAACAGTCTTTATTGGGCTCAGACCAGGAGTCCGTGGGTCTTGAGGACCTCTGTGTATTTGTCAGTTTTCTTCTCCATGTTCCTCTTGGCCTGTTTCCGTAGGCTCATGAGCTGTTTCTTCTTCCGGTAGTGGATTTTGGCTTTCTCTTTCCTCTTCTCCTCCAGGGTGGCTGTCACTGCCTGGTACTTCCAGCCAACCTCGTGAGCCAGGTGCCCCAGATAGGCAAACTTTCTTGTAGGCTTCAGACGCACAACCTTGAGGGCAGCAGGAACCACCATCCGCTTTTTCTTGTCGTAAGGCGGTGGGATGCAGTCAAACACCTTGAGGCGGTCCAGAGCGGCCTGGCCTCGCTTGGTCTTGTGGGGCAGCATACTTCGCACAGTCCGCCAGAAGATGGGGCTGGGAGCCCGGAAATGGTAGGGGCCTCGGAAAGGGTTGGTGTTCATCCGCTTGCGGAGGAAAGCCAAGTACTTCAACTTGTTTCTGTAGAAATTGCCAGAAATGTTGATGCCTTCGCAGCGTACGACCACCACCTTCCGGCCCAGCAGTACCTGTTTAGCCACGATGGTCGCCAGGCGGCCCAGGAGATGGCCTCGACCATCAAGCACCAGGACCTGTACCTCTGCCATCTTTGGCTGCCGCTTGGGAAAGCTGCTTTTTTTTTTTTGGTCCAATCCTGACTCTGTGTTTCAGTGATGCCAAATGAGGTCTGTGAAAGCTTCAAATGTTTCAAGCAAGGGACTGTTGGGTTTGCTTTTCTGACTGTCATGTAATTTACAGAACTGAACTAATAGTTTTAAGATGTGAAGATGCAAGCCATTTCCCTGGCTTGAGCTCTTCTAGCATCCCTCTTTACTTTCACTGTATTTAGTAGACCTTCTCATATATTATGGTTAGGGATATGTCTTAGTTTGTTGAAGAAGTAGTTTGTGTTTCTGTTTCTCACTCTCCTCTCCTAGTTGTTTTCAGATATTTTTAAGAGGAAAAGAGGGGACCATACCATCTTTCAAATTAGAAATCCTAAGAGCTACAGGTCAGTCCAGTTTTGTCAGAATTAAGATAACTTTAAGGGATAAAGTATGGGCTGATGTAGTTTTCCGAAAGCCAAAAATAGTTCATTTACAGAGGCTCTTTTGGATAAATTTTTTTTATTAAACAAAATCACAATTTAACATATGAATTTGATTATATCAGTTTTTAGTTATGAAGTCTTGTGCATTAAAAAGCATTAAGAATGAAACTAGTAAGTCTGCAATTAAGAATTAAGCATGAGACTAGAGACTAATGCCTAAAGACTAATAACTAAAGTTAGGGTTTAGTTTTAGAGTGCTCATCAGTTCTTCAGTTTTCCTTAGATGGTGATTCTTCTTTCAACTGAATCTGAAAATTAAACTTTCATGTACAAAGTTCTGCTACTAGAATATTTTTAAGTCCTTTAGCTTAATGAATGTTAGTTCTGGAATTATCTGGTATTCTGAATGGCATCTTGTTTTTCAAGGGAAGTGTCCATTTATTTTCCTCACTTAATTGGTCCTATATGTTAAAAGAAATATGTTTGAAAAATTTTGATAGCTAGTGGGCAAGCCTTCTTCTGTTCTCTGATTTGAACATATTCTTATATTCATTTGCCTGAGTTTCATTTTACCTGTGGCACCTGAGAGAAGCTAAGTATTTTTTCCACCCCATTTCTTTTGTGTGACTGACTATATATTTCTTAGTCTCAAATATAAAAACACATCTAACAGCTTCACAGAAAATTTTAATGCTTGGTAGATTATTGGAGCTTTCAATTTTTAGCCTTTGTTACTCTAGTTATTGATCATTTCAGTATTTTTAAAATCTCAATTACATTTTTAATAATTTATAATAATAAAATTTGATCAATGTTTTAATTTGATAATGGTGCCTGTGTTTACTACTAAATAAGTGTACTTTGAGCAGTTGAAACACTATGAGATATTGATAGATATTTCCCAAAAAGGGTTTTGTGATCCAAATAAATTTGGGATATCTTCTATGTAATATAATAATGTACTTTGCGAAGAATGTATAGAACACTAATAATTTCTACTTAAAGGAAGAGTATAATTAGATTGGAAGCACTTCTTATCCCAAACCTATTTGATAGTGGAACTAAATGTTGTAGAAATACATTTTGGGAAATGCTGAGAATATATTATAGAATATTTTCAGATCAATGTGTTGTTAACGGTATTCCAGTACATGTATTTGCATGTCAGTTGCTTTTTAATAGGGATAAATGATAATTGCTGTCCCAGGATGTAAATATAATCAGAACATTTAACTGTGGTAGTATGTTTTCTATAAATCTGAGGGTTTTTTGACATGGAAATTTTGTTACCGTTGATTTTCCAGACTAAAAGTAATTTTTGAGTGCCTCCTATGTATTAAACATCAAAAATTGATCTTCTTTGGAACTACTTTCTGTTAAGTCTTAGCAGGAGGAATTTTGGAAATCTTGTAGCCCTCCCGACTTATTTTTCAGTAAAAACTGAAGCCTAGAAATGTAGCTTTTGCCTAGGTCACATTGGAACCAAACCCTATAACTCCAGATTTTTTTGCTATTTTTTTTACTGCCTTAAAAATTTTATTTTATTTATTTATTTTTTTGAGACTCGGTTTCACTGTGTCACCCAGGGTGGAGTGCAGTGGCACGATCATGGCTCACTGTAGCTCCTATCTCTTGGGTCAAGCCATCCTCTCACCTTAGCCTCCTGAATAGCTGGGACCATAAGCACGTGCCACCATGCCTGGCTAATTTTTTTTTATTTATTATAGAAATAGGGTTTCCTTATGTTGCCCAGGCTGGTCTCGAACTTCTGGCCTCAACCAGTCCCCCTACCTTGGCTTCCAAAAGTTCTGGGATTACTTTTGAGTACATTGCTTTTGAGATGGAAAGCTAGGTGGTATCTCCACTTAACATGAGAATTGAGGTAAGATATCGAGTCATCCATATGATGTTAGATTGATGTTAGATTATGACGTATGTCAACTTTGATGTTAGATTATGACGTATGTCAACTTTAATATATGTAGAACTCAAGTTTCTAGACATCTAGTTTCCCCCTCAGTTCTCTGAATTATTTTTCTCCTAAGCAAGAGAAAAAGTAGTTTTAAAATAAGCATGTATCCTTACCAATGTTACTACTAAGGAATAATCAGTGCTAGTTTTTAAGAATTGGTGCACAGGCCAGAGATGGATGAGTCAGATTCTTTCCTCAATTGAGCTACATCATCACTTCCTAATGGTCAATTATGGAAATATTTTCCTACTATTAATGGAAAAGTGGACTTAAATGACTATGAAGTTAATCTCTAAGGTGCTGAATTAAAATTTATAGAATATATTCTTTTTAACATACTTTTCAGAAGATACCATTCTGTTGAAAATAATTGGCCTCTTGGTTATATGAATTATGCATTTAGACATAATGTATTATTGGAAGAAATTTCTCTTTTAAATAGCAGAATGATAAAAGTTATTAGTGCCATCTGTAGAATCAGGACTGAAATGATAGGAGAAAAATTTTTCTTTGAGATAGACATGTGGATTTTGTGGATTTTGTTGGCCACTCATTTTACTCAGTTTCCTAAGACTAGAAAGCAATGCTGCCTTTCCTAATCTTGTTTCATCAAAGTTTCTTGGGCTTTATGTGTCTAATTTTTACATTAATTGTGGTGTATGTTCTTCTATTTCTTCTTCTGTGCCTCTTTCAGAGATGCATAACTCTCACATACCTTTATATTTCTCTTAGAAAAGAAATGAATCATATTAGGAAGAAGGCACATCTTTAGGGTTAGGTTCAAAAGTCAGCATATATGTGAAAATAGTGTATATTAAAAATGTCCATTCAAAGTCCTCTAAATGTTCAAAGTATAATGTGATTTTGCATGTATCATGTATGTAAATTCAATTATTTATAGTTATACAATTTTATATAGAGGTTATATTAACAAATTATTCAGGTGCTGCTTAGGTATTGCAGCATGTTTATGAACATTTCAATTTACTGATTCTGTTTCTTGTCATCTTTATTTACTGTGATGATTTTATCAGTTCCTCTCTTAGTTATTTAATGGTTTTCTGTTGTCTTTAATTTAGATTTTTTCTTTAACAAATTGAGGAACTGTCACCATCCACTCAACCTGGCCACTTGGATAATTGGTATACGTTTTTTAGAATGTTTGGATATGTTGAAAAATGATTCACACACTCTTTCTATAGATTGACCACACACATTTGTCTTTCTTGAGGAAAGACAAAATAGTGGTATTTGTGGTGTTTTTTTTTTTTTTTTTTTTTTTTTTTTTTTGTGACAGGGTCTAGCTCTGTTGCCCAGGCTGGAGTGCAGTTAGCACAATCTCTACTCACTGCAACCTCCATGTCCTGCGCTCAAGCAGTCCTTCCACCTCGGCCTCCCAAGTAGCTGAGACAACAGGTACATGCCACCATACCCAACTAATTTTTAAAATAGTTGGTATTTACATTATTTCTCTCTCCCCATCTCTCACTTTTTTTTTCTAAGTTGTGATAGGTGTGTAGTGATCTGTCATTGTGATTTTAATTTGCATTTTCCTATTGATTAATGATACTGAACATCTTATTTGAACATACTTGTTTTCTGTATCTCTTCTTCCGTGAAATGTCTGCTTGAGTCTTTGCCCATTTTCTGCTTGTATTATTTCTTTTATTAATGTTGAGTTTTTGTTTGTTTGTTTTGCATTTTCCTCTGTTGCCCAGGCTGGAGTGTAGTGGCGCGATCTTGGCTCACTGCAACCTCTGCCTCCCAGACTCAAGTGATTCTGGTGCCTCAGCCTCCCGGGTAGCTGGGATTACAGGTATGTGCCACCATGCCTGGCTAATTTTTGTATTTTTAGTAGAGACAGGGTTTCGCCATGTTGGCCAGGCCAGTCTCGAACTCTTGGCCTCAAGTGATCCACCTGCCTCAGCCTCCCAAAGTGAGGCATGAGCCACTGTGCCTGGCCTAATGTTGAGTTTTGAGAGTTCTTTTTATGTTTAAATGTAAGACTTTTGTCGAATACACGGTTTGCAAATATTTTCTACCAGTCTGTATAACCTGTTTTTTTCATTCTCTTAACAGGATCATTTGTGGGGCAAAACTTTTTAATTTCGATGAAGTGCAGTGTATTGATTTTTTTCTTTTATGAAAAAAAATTTTTTTTTGCCTACAAATTACTAGTATTTGAAGACTTTCTTGTATGTTTTCTTCTCAGAATTTTATAGGTTTACATTTTACATTTAAAACCATGATTTTGAATTAACTTAAATTTTGGATTAGTTGAATTAATTTTATATACACTGTGAAATTTAGATTAAGGTAATTTTTTGTTTTTGTTTTAGCTTATGGATATCCAGTTGTTCAGCACCATCCAAAGAATTTTTCATTCTCTGTCAAGACAAAATTCATTCGTTTGTTTTGTACTTTGAAGGGTTCTTTACCCACGTGTGATTTTGATTCATCATACATTGGTCTTCTGGAAAATACTGGCTCTTTGAGTTACGCAGATTTTCTAAATGTTGACACATTTTATCATACAGTATTAAATAAAGACATTTGTTAATAATTCCACTGATTTTGTCAGGAAGGTCTTTAAATATTGGGTTGCTTTCAAGTTCATGGTGGTGAATGCATGCTTTCTAAAGTTCTAATTTTTATTTAGGGTCTAACTTTATCACTGGCAACAAATATTCTGTTATTTTGTTTTCGTTTTTGTTTTTGAGACAGGGTCTTGCTCTGTTGCCTAGACTGGAGTGTAGTGGCTCAGTCGTAGCTCACTACAGCCTCTAACTCCTGAGCTCAAGCAAGTCTCCCGCCTCAGCCCCACAAGGTGCTAGGATTATAGGCATGAGCCACTGTACCCAGCTCATTTGTTTTTGAATTAACAGGCTCATTTCCTTTATTTTCAAGAAAATGTCTGCCAAATACTAGAGACTGAAGAGCCGCACGTTCTCCTCAACTGGCTCAGGTTTTGATAATCCATACCAGGCTACCTCTCTGTAATAACATCCTCTTGGTCTACTCAGACTCTTTCATGTATATTTGAATTACTTTCTAGTGTCCTTCCATTTCAACCCAAAGTACTCACTTTATTTCTAATAGGGCAGGTCTGTTAGCAATGAATTCTTCTGGTAATGCTTTCATTTTACCTTCATTTTTGAAGGATAGTTTTTATGGATATAGAATTCTTGTTAGACAGTTTAAAAAAATTCTTTTAGAACTTTGAGTATGTCCTCCCACTGCCTTCTGGCCTCTATATTTTCTGATGAGAAATGAAATGTTAATACTTAGTATCTCTTGTACATGATGAGTCACGTCTCTTGTTGCCTTTGTTTTGAGTTTTTTCATCCTCAGTTTTCTAAGATGAAGAATTCTTTCTGTCTGTCAGCAGTTTGATAATCATCTGCCTTCATGTGGATTCTCTTTGAATTTATCTTCCTCGGAGTTTGTTAAGCTTCTTAAATGTATAGATTGATGTTTTTCTTCAGAATTGAGATGTTTTCAACCATTATTTCTTTTCCTTCTTTCCTTCTGGGACTCCCATTATGAGTATGTTAGTTCACTTCATGATATTCCACAGGTCTCTGAGGCTCCGTTTCTTTTTCTTTATTCTTTTTTTTTTTTTTTTCTGTTCCTCATACTGGATAATATAAATTGACCTATCTTCAACTTTGCTGATTCTTTCTTCTTCCTGCTCATATCTGCTGTTGAACCCTTCTAGTGAGTTTTGCATTTCCATGATTGCACTTTCAACTCCAGGTTATTTGGTTCTTTTAAAAACAACTTATATCTCTGTATTGATATTCCCTATTTGGTGAGACATTGTCCTTATACCTTCCTTTAGTTCTACAGGCATGTTTTCCTTTAGTTCATTGAACATTTTAAAAATAGCTAACTTACAGGAGATTTGATATTAAATTTTCATTTACAACTTTTACCTAAGTGAACATGGGCTATCACGACCTTCTGTGAGCCTGTGTCTTCAACTCCAGGGCGTGATCAATAATAAATGGCTGAGTTGTCCTGCTGGAACACTGAAACCTTGCTAACTCATAGAGAACAAAAAGTAGTCTCACTATGTTAAATATTAAGTGAGTAACTTGTGTTTGTCAAATTGAGAACCTATTTTCTTATATCTAAACAAGGAAGTTAATCTTGAGGCAGTAGGAATGGAATTAAGCATTCTGGTCACGGAAAGTCACATTGGCCTTCTATGGATCAGTTTTAACAGTCTGCATTCTCCTTTTCTTCTTGGCAACCCAGAATCTTTCAACCAACTCTTTTAGCACACTTCTTCCACATATTATCATTTCAGATCCTCTTTTGCCCCAACTTTGCCCCAAGTGGCTGTGGATTGGATTTGATCTCACCAGTCTCCTCTTTCTTGCTCGTCTCAAAGGAAGACCTGCCTAATATTTCCCTGCTTTTTTGTTATTACAGAAAAACTGAGAATGACAAAAACATACCTTGGAAAATTTATTATGAAATCTGAAATGTGACATGTTACAAAGTTCATAAACTCCTTGTTCCATAGTATATTGTTATCTCCATTCTTAGGATATTCTGTTGTGATACTATTTTCTGCTTTTTATTTTGAAGTTGTTACTTATCCAGGCCCTCTTACCATTTTACCATTATCCAGTGAAAATCTATGGATTCTACCTTTATGTGTGCTCCTTCTGCCCACAGTGGAAAATGAAGATAATCCAGATCACAAATGAAAAGTATGTATCTTGGAGCCAAAAAAAAAAAAAAAAAAAGCTGACTTAGAAGTGTTTAATAAGTCCAATATCTGGATTTCCTCAGGGACAGTTTCTGTTATTTGCTTTTCTTCCTGTGTATGGTTCATATTTTCTTGTTTCTTTGCATATCTTATAATTTTTTGTTGAAAATTACATTTGGACATTTTAAATAATAAATGGTCTTTGAAATAATGTGGACATTCTAAATAATATAAAAATGTCCAAATAGTGGAGACTTATAATAAAATAATTTGACAACTATGAAAATCACATTTTGCCCTCTCTTCAGGGTTTGTTGGAGTACTTGTAGTTGTTTCTTCATTTAATTTCTTTTGTGAATTAATTCTGCAAACTCTATTTGATGTGTGTGACTACCTCAGTAGATAATTCAGTCTCTAGTTGGTTAGCTTAGTTGTTGCTAATGACTGGACAAAGATTTCTTTACATGCCTGGAACCAGTAAACCTCCTAGTCTTTGCCAGAGGATTTTGTGTGTGTGTGTGTTGGGGCATGCCTTCAACACTCAGCTGGGTAGTTGGCAACTCTGCCTTGTCCTTATGTCCTGCTTGTGCAGAGCTTCAAAGCTTAGGCCCTTTTCAGGTCTTCCTTGAGCATGTACACAGCCTTAGGCATGTGTATGACCTTCTGGATTCCCAGTAATATGTCAGAGCTTTTCAAAGTCTGTTAGGGGTATTTCATTCTCAGCTTTTCCTTTTAAGATTTAAGTCTGTTGCTCCAACTGTTATTCACTGCCTCAAGTAGATATGGTATAAAACACTTTACTGTAATTTTTTTCAATGAATATCTCCCTGGGGAAAAGGCGTTTTGCATTGTGCAAGCTCTGAGTCAGGTCACATACGGTCAGCATTGCAAATAGGGTCTTCCTGGAAACAAGACCGGTCAAGTAATAATTTGGGGAGAATGAAGCTTTGAATGAGCTACAACTCTTGCTGCTTTTTAACGTAGCTTCTAGAGTGCACTGGGAATGTGAGCTGTCGTTTCTTCAAGACTACTGTGGATCTGGAGAGCAAGGGTTGGGACTAGGGCAAGTTAAAATAGAAAGCTCATCATTCTTAATGAGATTAAGCTTTTTAAAAATAAATGCAACTTGGATGCAAGCTTTTTATTAATTTTTAGAGTTCTGATAAAGTTGATTCTATTTTCCAGTTTTCTTTGTGCTTTTGTGGAAGAGACAATTTTTAGAGATGCTTACTCTGCTGTTTTCTGTGATGTCGCCTCCACTTGGGCTTTGCCATCCCACACTGACAGACCTCCATGTTTGACTCTTCCCTATGTCCGCCCCAACCCCACTCAGACTCTGACTCTCCATGCTAGGCTTACCCTGTGTGTGAATACCTTTTCACCTTGCTTGAAATCTTAACTGTTCATGTTGCGCAGCCTCCTCCTTAACCATCAAGCCTATTATGTAGAAATCTTCCTCACTCTCATAGACTCCAGTATCACACCCTGGTTCATCACTACCTGTGGATGTTCTTCTCACCCCCAATCAGGTTCTGATTCTCTGTGTTGAGCTATCTTCCTATGAGCATACCCACCCTATCCCAATTGGCCTCTTAAACATCTTGTGGGTTACCATCATATGTCAGTGTTCATCTCTTCCTGTTCTGACTGATACCCTACACAGAACTGCATCTTTGTGGGATTGTCCTTTTCATCCTACTCAGGCCCTGAGTAGGATTTTTTAATCAAATAAAAATCCCTTCAGTTTGAATAGTATAATCATGATATCACTCAGTGAAATCCTTGATATCTTATTATTGTAGTGGTAACTTCTGATGGGTATGGGAATGACAATTCTATACCATGCCTTCTTTATTTTTCATTTTAGTTTTACTGAGATAACAGATATTTTGAAGCTGATCATTTATATTTCTTAAAGAAGAAATTTATTCTAAAAAATTATGTCTAGATACATTAATTTGTTGTTTTATTCATGTAGTAACCATTTCTTGGGCATCTAGTATTGGCCAGGTTCTAGGCTCTGAATATACAGCTGCAAACCAAATAGTCAGAAGCCCCTGCTTTCACAGTTTTCACATTCATAGAGGAGAGGGAGATGATAGACAAAATAAATAAGTAAATATATTTTATCAGGTAGTAAATGTTGTGAAGAAAAATAAAGCAGGGTAAAAAGAATAGGAAGACATTTCTCTTTTATATGTAGATCAAGAATGAGATATTTGAGCAGGGAACAAACAATGTGGATATTTGAGAGAAAGAGCTGTATCTATGCAGATGGAATAGCTGGAACAAAGACTTCATGTGTGAGCATGTAGATCTGCATTCAAAGAAAAGCAAGATTAATATGAATGGAATGCAAGTACCTAGCGGGGAGAGTTGGAGAAAAGCTAGACAAGTGTAGGGGCTAGATCATGTGGAGTCTTAGAGGTTGGAGTAAGGGCTTGCCTTTTATTTTGAAAGATGGGATGGCATCAGATTTTTTAAGCAAGGGAGTGACTTCATCATATTTAAAAGTTAAATAGGAAGAGTGATGTTAGTAAAATGTCAGAATAGTAGTTTTCAGCATTTGTTTCTTCACAGAAGCATTTCGAATAACCACTCATAGACAAAAATACCTTCACAAGAGCTGAGGATTCCAAATGATAGATTGTAGCACCCGGGTGTAGCATAGATAAAACAAATGATGCATTGAAGAGGATAGGAACTACAGTTGCACATTAATTGTTTCACCCCTTCCCAAGCCTGTGCAGCACAGTATGGAGAAAGATGCCCTCCAAGTGGAGGAAGGAGAGTCAAGTGAGCCCCTAACTTTACTGTGAACCCCAGCACTAGAACCACCTCAGTGAACCCCAGTGCCAGGCTGGCACCCATGGACCCAGGCACCAGGCCAGATCCCACAGAACCAGTCTCCAGACCCATCCTTGCGGACCCAGTAACTGAGGCTAGCCTACTGGAGAAGTCAAGCAGCAAGCCTGCTCGTGGACTATGCCAGCCATGCTGTCCGGAATCTCTGGACAGGCTGACTGGTAAAGGGCTTCCTATGTTAAAGCTCCTCTGTAAAGACTGGAGAGGTGCCTACTTCTTCAAATATGCGGACACCAGTGCAAGTCCATAAGGATCTCAAATGATCAGGGAAACGTGACACCATCAAAGGAACAAAATAAAGTTTTAGCTATGATAATTTGTTGATAAATATATAATCTAAAAAGATATAAGTTGTGTCCTCAATAATGTAAACTTGGAGAGGGTGTGGAGAAGTTAAGAGTTTTTGTATGTGATTGAAATTAAATTTTTATCAGCTTAACAACAGACTATTATAACTACAAGATGTCTTATATACATTTCGTGGAGAAAAACCCCTGTAAATACACAAAAGATAAAGAGAAAGCAAATAAGTACCAAAAAAAAAAAAAAAAAAATCAAATCGCAAAGGAAAACATTAAGAGAAGATGAAAGAAATAGAGGAGCTACAAGATAGTCAGAAAACAACAAAATGACAATGGTAAGACTTTATCCACAATTACTTTTAATGTAAATGGATTAAGTTCTCTAATCAAAAGGCAGAGTTTTTTAAAATATATTTTTTAAAAGATCCTACAGTATTATGCCTAAAAGAGATTCATTTTAGCATTAAGGACACACATAGGCTGAAAATGAAGAAATGGAAAAAGATATTTCACGCAAGTGGTAACCAGAAGAGAATGGGGTGGCTATATTTACGTAAGATAAAATAGACTTCAAGTCAAAAACTGTCGTAAGAGACAAAGTCATTATACAATGATAAAGAAGGCAGTTCATCCAGAAGATATAATAGTTGTAAATATATATACACTCAACATCAGAGCACCAAAATATTTTTTATAATGAGAAAGCCAAGATTCTAAAATCTTAACAGAAATGATAGGAACAATAGATAGTAATATAATAATAGGGACTTTTGTACCCCTGCTTTAGCAATAGATAGATTAGCCAGACAGAAAATCAATAAAGAAATAACAGACTTGAACAACATTTTAGGCCAAATGGACGTAACAGGCATATACAGAGCATTTCATTGAACAGTAGCAGAATATACACTCTTTTTAAGTGCACATTGAACATTCTTTAAGACACATTAGGTCATAAAACAAGTGTTAAGAAATTTGAGAAGATTGAAATTGTATCAAGTATTTTTTTGTAAGCATAAGAGTATGAAACTAGAAATCAATAACACCAGGAGGAAAACTGGAAAATTTACAAATATGTGGAAATTAACACATTCCTGAACAACCAGTGGATCAAAGAAAAAAGGGACATTTGAAAGGGTGTCTCGAGACAAAAGACAGTGGAAACACAACATAGCAAAACTTACGTGAAGCAGCAAAAGCAGTTTTAAGAGGGAATTTTATGGTGATAAATGCTTCCATTAAGGAAAAATGAAGATAATCAAATGAACAACCTTACTTTGTATCTCAAAGGACTAGAACAAGCTTGTCCAACCTGTGGGCCACATGCAGCCAGGGATGGCTTTGAATGTGACCCAATACAGACTTGTAAACTTTCTAAGTTTCTTAAAACATTATGAGAGATTTTTTGCATTTTTTTTTTTCCCCAGCTCATCAGCTGGCGTTAGTGTTAGTGTAATTTACATGTGGCCCAAGACAATCCTTCTTCCAGTGTGGTCCAAAGAAGCCAAAAGATTGGAAACCTTGTACTAGAATCCAAACCAGACGTAAAGTTGTTAGAAGGAAAGGAATAATAAAGATCAGAGCAGAAATAAATGTGAAATAGGGACTAGAACAACTGTAGAAGAGATAATGAAACTAAGAGTTGGTTTTGTGAAAAGAAACTGAACTGACAAATCTTTAGCTAGACTATGCAAAAAAAGGACTCAATTAAAATTACAAATGAAAGAGAAGCCATTACAGCTGATACAACAGAAATACAAATGAGATAATAAGAGACTACAATGAATAACTATACACAAACAGATGGATAGCCTAGAAGAAATGGAAATTTTTTTCTAGAAGCATAGAGTCTACCGATCATGAAGAAAGAGAAAATCCAATCACACCCAATGACTGTAAGGAGACTGAATCAGTAATCAAGAACCTCCCAAAAAAGAAAAGCTTTGGACCTGAAGGCTCCACTGGTGAATTCCAACAAACCTTTAAAGAAGACATAGCACAAGTCCTAAAACTCTTCCAAAACCTTAGAGGAGGGAATACTTCCAAACTCATTTTACAAGTCTGGTGTTGCTGTGATACCAAAGCCAAACAAGGACACTAAAAGAAAAAAAAAAAATACAGGTCAGTATCTCTGATTAACGTAGACGCAGAAATCCTCAACAAAATACTACTAAACTGAATTCAGCAACACATTAAAAGGTTCACACACAGTGAGCAAGTGGGATTTATCCCAGGGATGCAAGGATGGTTCAGCATATGCAAGAACCAATAAATGATACACCACATTAACAGAATGAAGGACAGAAATTGTGTGATCTCTCAACAGATACAGAAAAAACATTTGACAAGATTATCACTTTGTGATAAAAACTCAACAAATTAGGGATAGAAGGTACGTATCTCAACACCGTAAAGATTATATAAGCCCTCAGGTAGCTGGAAGCTTGTCCTCTTAAGATCAGGAAGAAGACAAGGATTTCTTCTCTCATCACTTCTAGTTTATAAAGTACTGTACATCTGAATCAAAGCAGTTAGACCTGAAAAAGAGATAAAAGACGTGGAAATCAATAAGGAAAAAGTAAAATTGTCTTTCTGTAGATAACATGATCTTATATGTAGGAAACCCTAAGGACTCCGCCAAAAATGTTAGAATTAGTAAATGAATTCAGTAAAGTTGCAAAATATAAAATTAGCGTACAAAAACCAGTTGTGTTTCCATAAACTAACAATGAATAAGAAGTTAAGAAAACAATCCCCTGTACAGTAGCATAAAAATAAAAAGGAATGAATTTAACAAAGGAGGTGAGTGATCTACACAGAAATCGATAAAACATTGATGAAAGAAATTGAAGAAGACACATAAATGGAAAGATATCCTGTTTTTGAATTTGAAGAATTAATATTATTAAAATGTCCATACTACCCAAAGCAATCTATGTATTTGATACAACAGCTATCAAAATTCCAATGATATTTTACACAGAAATAGGAAAAGCAGTCCTAAAATTTGTATGTAACCACAAAAGACTCCAAGCAGCCATAGCAAGAACAATTCTGGAAGCATCATACTACCCGATGCCTCCATAATTGTTCAAAATATACTACAAACCTAGTAATCCAAACAGTGTGGTACTGGCATAAAACCAGAGATAAAGACCAGTAGAACAGAACAGAAAGCTTATACCGTGTGTACAATCAGTTGATCTTTAACAAAGATGTTAAGAACACAGAATGGAGAAGTGATAGTTTCTTCAATAAATGGTGTTGGAAAAACTGAATATCCATATGCAGAAGCATGAGCATAAAAATTTCATTCCTGTACTATATATAAAAACATGAAAATAATTACACCATATACAAAAATCAACTCAAAATAGATTATAGACTTAAAGAGCGAAAACTGTAAAATTACTAGAAGAAAACAAAGGGAAAAGTTTCTTGAAATTGGTTGGGGCAATGATTTTTTGGATATGACCCCAAAAGCATAAGGAATAAAAGTGAAAATAGAGAAATGGTATTGCATCAACTGAATAAGCTTCGGCCCAGCAAAGGAAATGATCAACAGAGTGAACAATAATTGACAGAATAGGAGAAAATATTTGCAAACCATACATTTAATAAAGGCTTAATATCCAAAATATATTTAAGAACTCAATGATACAAAAACAACCCAAGTTTTTAAGATGAACAAAGGACTTGCATTGATGGTCTTCAAAAGACAACATACAGTGTACATCAGGTATGTGAAAAAATGCTCAACGTCATTAATCATCAGGGAAATGCAAATAATAACCACAATGAGATGTCACCTCATACCTGTTAGATGTCACCTCATACCTATTATCCAAAAGACGATAATAAGACTGTAAGTGTTGGCGGGGATATAGAGAGAATAGAACTCTTTTACACTGTTGTAAATTGGTACAGCCATGTACTGAAAAATAGTATGGAGTTTCATAAAAAAAAAGAGAACTACCATATATGATCCATCAATCTCATTTCTTTGACTTCTTGGTACATATCTAGAGGAAATGAAATTATTATATTGTGAAATGTCTACGTTCCCATGTTCATTGCAGCATTGTTTACAATAACCAAGATATGAAATCAACCTATGTCTTCATTGATGGAAGAATACACACAGAAAATGTGACGTTCAGCCTTCAAATCTAGGAAATCCTGATATTGGTGACATGATCTGATCTTGGCCCACTGCAACCTCTGCCTCCCAGGTTCAAGCTATCCTCCCACCTCAGCCTCCCAGGTAACTAGGATTATAGCCATGTCTGGCCAATTTTTCTGTATTTTTGGTAGAGGTGGGATTTCACCATGTTGGCCAAGCTGGTCTTGAACTCCTGACCTCAAGTGATCTGCCTGCCTCAGGCTCTTAAATTACTGGGATTACAGGTGTGAACCACCACACCTGGCCTAATAATGTCTTTTCAATTGATTAAAACTTACAGGCACAGGGCTGTTTTTATTTTTGATTTAGGACAGACTTAAGAGGTCATCTGTAGATTGTTAGAGACAATGAAACTACTAGTTTCTCTTAAATATTGCCCTCTTTCACACTAGTTAACCTTAATTTTTTGCCTTTTTACGTTTTGTTTTTTTCAGCTTTTAATAAAGCAGTAATTTAAGTGATTTTTTCCCAGTTAAATTTTTAAAATATAGTCTTCACTTTTAGATAAATTTTAGGTTCATAGCAAAATTGAGTTGGAAGTACAGAGTTCCCGTATATTCCCTTTTCCACCCTACAAGCGAAGTCTTCCCTGCCACCACCATCTTGCATCAGAGTAAGCACATTCATTATTATTGATGAACTTGCATTAACATATTATCACAGAAAGTGCATAGTTTACATTAGGGTTTTTACTGTTGTAGGTTCAATGGATTTTGACAAATGTGTAATGACATATAACTATCACTATAGTATCATAGGGAATTGCTTTACTGCCCTGAAAATTCCTGTGTTCCACCTATTCATCCCTCACTCCCCCAACCCCTAGCAATAACTGATTTTTTTTTTTTAAGTTTACTTTAAGTTCCAGGATACATGTGCAGAATGTGCAGGTTTGTTACATGGGTATACATGTGCCATCATGGTTTGCTGCATCGATCAACCTGTCGTCTAGGTTTTGAGCCCTGGCTGCATTAGGTGTTTGTCTTAATGCCCTCCCTCCCCTTGTCCCGCACCTCGCAAAAGGCCCTGGTGTGTGTTGTTCCCCTCCCTGTGTCCATGGGTTCTCATTGTTCAATTCCCACTTATGAGTGAGAACATGCAATGTTTGGTTTTTTGTGCCTGTGTTAGTTTGTTGAAGATGATGGCTTCCAGCTTCATCCATGTTCCTGCAAAGGACATGAGCTCATTCTTTTTTTGTGACTGCGTAGTATTCCATGATATATATGTACCACATTTGTTTACCCAATTTGTCATTGATGGGCATTTGGGTTGGTTCCATGTCTTTGCTATTGTAAATAGTGCTGCAGTAAACATATGTGTGCATGTGTCTTTATATTAGAATGATTTATACTCCTTTGGCTATATACCCAGTAATGGGATTGCTGGGTCAAATGGTATTTCTGGTTCTAGATCCTTGAGGAATCGCCACACTGTCTTCCCCAATGGTTGAACTAATTTACATTCCCACCAGCAGTTTAAATGTGTTCCTGTTTCTCCACAGCCTGGCCAGAGTCTGTTGTTTCCTTACTTTTTAATAATCACCATTCTGACTGGCGTGAGATGGTGTCTCATTGTAGTTTTGATTTGCATTTCTCTAATGATCAGAATCACTGATCTTTTTATTCTCTCCCTGGTTTTATCTTTGCCAGAAAGTCTCATAGTTGGATTCATACAGTATGTAGCCTCTGCAGATTGGCTTCTTTCATTTAGAAATGTGCATTTAAAATTCTTTTGTGTCTTTTTGTGGCTTGATAGCTCAATTCATTTTAGCGCTGATTAATATTGTATTTTATGATGTACCACAGTTTATTCATTCACCCATTGAAAGACATCTTGGTTGCCTCTAAGTTTGGGCAATTATAAAGCTGCCATAAACATCTGTGTACAAGTTTTTCTGTGAACATAGTTTTCATCTCATTGGGTAATACCAAGGAGCACAATTGATGGATTGTATAACTTGTGTGTAGTTACAGTAAATCTTTGAGAGAGAGAGATATATATACACACACACACACGTGTATATATATATATTTTGATAGGTTTGATGTGTATATATATTTAAACCTACCATCTTATGCCACATATTTGGTGGATTGGGGGGAATAGAAAAGGAAATATACTTTAAAAATGGATATCTGGTGATACCTCTTCTATAGTATAAAAAGGAAAATTTTTAATTATATATAATTATTACTTTTTAATATATTTAACCTAAGTGAAGTCATCTATCTTGGTTTATTTTATTTTCTAATTTGGCTTGTCTATAAGCACTGATTTAGTTTTTGTTGACCAAAAATTTGTTGAAAAATTACATTTTTATTCTAAATAATTTGTATTCAGGAAAAGCTACTGTTTGCCTCTTTTTAAGGAAAAAAAAGTCCATTGTTTTTGTGTATAATTTATTAAGGTTTATATTCCAATTTAGTGTTCACAGTATATACTAAGTTAAAATATTTACTTATATTAATATTAAATATTACAAATGTAATTTCTTTTTTACTAAAAGATATTGTCCTAGAATAGAAATTGAAATATTTGAATTAATTACATGTTTTATTTTCTGATTATACATTTTTTAACATGAGAGAGGCAGCTTGGTTAGGGTGGCAGGAGTATATTGACTATGGAATCAGAAGACTTGGTCATCTAGAATCATCTCATTCACTACCTAGTTATATGATAAATGTTTATGTTAGCATCAAAATAAAGGGGTAGTATCAGCTAGCTTCTTTGCAGCAGATTCTCAAGTCACTTTGAAATTAAAAGTGCCTTTGAAATTAAGGTTTAAATGTTTTGTTATTTTAATATAGGTCTTAATCAACTACTATAAAACAGGAACTGATAAAGATGCTAACAGTATATTTGTGAACAAGACAGACCAGGTCCCTTATCTTATGGAAGGAAGTCTTACAGAGCTTACATTCTTGCAGGGAAATGGGATGTGTCATAAGCAAATAAACATAAAAGAGTAAAGTAATTTCATATACTAATGTTATGAAGAAAATAATACAGGATAGATGGTCAGAGAAGGCTTTATTTAAGGGGTGAAGCTTGAGGTGAGTCCTAAATATTAATAAAAGAGTCAGCCATGCGAAGACTGGGGAAGAACATTCCAGGCAGAGGAAACACAGACAAGGGCTTGAGGTAGGAAAGAAATTGATGTTTTCAAGGAACAGTAAGAGCAGTGTTACTGGGGAATAGTAAGCCAGTGAGAGATTGGTAAGAGATAAGGTTGAAGAGACAGTCAGGGAAACCTTTTCCTAAAATATGTTAATTTTGAGATTTAATGGGGCAACTCTAAGATGTCTTTTCTTTACCTAATATTTGAAAAATTAGCCATTTCTAGTCCTCTGTAACATTTTGTGCTGCATACAGCGGAAAGCCATTAGAGAATTTGAGCAGGAGAGTAATATGAACTATTTGGATAAAAAGTGCTTTGTTCACTTTTTGGAGAATGGATTTAAAGTATGTGGGAATCAGCAGGCCAAGGTAGGAGACAAGGTAGTTCAAGAGAGAGATGATGAGAGCTTGGAGTACGGTGAAGGCAATGAATGTGGAGAGTAGATGATTTGTGATTCATTTTGACTAAAGTCCACCATGTTTGCCAAAGGTTTGGATATGGGAAATTAAGGAAGGAGGAATAGGAATAACTCTTAAGTTTCTTGCTTAACTGAATGTTGTCTTTTACTGAAATGGAGCAGTTTGGGATAAAGATCTGATTTTGGAAGGAAATCAAGTTTGATGCAAATGAGGTAGGTTTTTAGTGAGATTGGGAGGAAAATCTATTGATTATCTCAGTTCAGTTTAAAAGACATTTATTGAGGTCTCTGTATGCAGAGTTTTGTGTAGACTCATTAACTGCTGACTTAATAAATTCATACTTGCAATATCACGTGTGGGACATCTGTTAACCTGTAGTGTGAAAGGGAACTTCAGGGGGAAAATAGAATCTTTTAACCAAGAAATACATAATGTGACTTTGTGTCATTGCTCTGTTTTCTATAATTTTTGTTTCAACCAAAATATTATAATTTCTTTTTTACTAAAGTACATTGTCCTAGAGTAGAAATTGAAATATGAGACTTAATTACATGTTTTATTTTCTGATATTACAATGTTCATTCAACACTGAACAAAGTTCCTGTTCTCGTTGAAGAGTTAGGAGGAAGGAAGGGTATAAAGACATAAGGAACAATTAAGCAAATAAAGTAATTTTAGATAATTTAAAGGTCATTGTCATCAAAATTGGAAGATATGACAGAGTTGTAAGTGATGGAAACTTATTAAATATATGCTTTTTAAGTACATGGGTCACACAACCCAAATATATGGCTATGTATGGGTAGCACATGCACCAACATATGTAGAGAATTATAGACTTTGCAGAGTCACCTGTAATAGCTTCCTCTGGTATCTGCATGTGCCTAATTGCCTGAAATGACTCCTGTGGATCCAACAGGTTTTTTACATTTCATGTCTTTTTTTTTTTGAGACGGAGTTTCGCTCTTGTCACCCAGGCTGGAGTGCAGTGGCGCTCACTGCACTCTGCCTGGAGTGGCTGCAGTCTCGGCTCACTGCAACCTCCGCCTCCCGGGTTCAAGTGATTCTCCTGCTCAGTCTCCCAAGTAGCTGGGATTACAGGTGCGCGCCAGCACACCTGGGTAATTTTTTTTGGTATTATTAGTAGAGACTGGGTTTCACCACGTTGGCCAAGCTGGTCTCAAACTCCTGACTACATTTCATACCTTAAGACCACTCTGCTTCTTTGGATATAGCCGCTTGCAATTCTGCTGCTTTGCCTAATGTCCTGTGATACTTTGCTGCTTTTTAAAAAACCTTTGTTTTTCACAGCAGTGCTCCTTGTCCTAAAATATGTTGAAATTGTGGAATAAAAAGTTTAAGACTTTTCCAGTTTGAAAACTCTTCTGACATGTTAAAAAATGATAGTCTTGTATAAAATGAATGTTTTAAATCTTACATTTATCTTGATCTGCTTGGGTTTAGATTGTCTGCCTCCGTTACCTTATATAATCATTATGTATTTCATGTTTATGAGAAATAAAAGAAAAAATAAATGATTGGGCCCTAGGAAAAATCCTTTTTTTTTTAAATAACAAAGTATTCCGTTTAATGTTCCTTTTAATATATTGCCAGTGAAATATCTCGTAAGTAGCTTCTTCTTGTAAGAAAGTTAGATATATTTGTAGCCTCTTTAGTTGAAAGAAAAGGTTTTAGCTGACTTGCAGAATTAGACATCAGGGTACCTTTTCTGGTGAACCTGGAGCTTTGTTCAGAGATCAAGAAAACAAGCTCTTTCTTGGGCATTTGCCGTAAGGCAACATTAACTTAATAGATATTTTCTTCCTGTAATTTGCTGATCTTTGTATTTAAGTTTGGAAATAGCAATATTCATAAATGGGTACCTTTGGTTGTAGTATTGTTCCGTGCTTTCATACCATTTAAATGGTTCATCAAGATAAAATATGTTATTGTAGTCAGCAAGATTGGTTAGAATAGTGCCCTGAATATCAGTAGCTCTGTATTCTAGTTTCAGCAACTCAGTGACTCCAATATGTGCTTGAGTAAATCAGCTCATTTCTTTACTTCTCAAATTCTTAGGACTGTTGTGATTGAAAGCTTATTGCTTTGTTTTGCCATAATTTACTATCTTTTTAGCTTTTTAATGCTCGTCTGTTATACCGACTCTTTGACTTAATTGAACATAGTTTTTTACCTGGTGTGTATAATGCCGCATGTATATGTTTGTGGATAAATGTAAATTCTCCTGCAGGAAGAACATCAGATTCTTAATCATTAAGATACCCCCCCCCCCCCAGCCCACAATTTCCAACTCACTCTTCCAGTTTCTTGATCACTCCCTTTTCCTCTAATTATCTAAGAAACTAATGGCTTATTAGGTTCACTTTTTTCTCCTTACCAGCCCAAACTGTACTGTCTGGTCCCTTATTTTTCTGCCACACTTGCCCTGTGAATCCCCTCAACTTTAAATTAATTTAGGAATACAATTTAGATTGCCAAATACAGTTTTGGAGATTGATGCCACTACAAATTAATGATATCAAAATTTATCAGACTCAGCAATTTTATTTATCTCTGGTCTATGTCCTCATACATTCCTTTTACTTCTTTCATCAACCCCTTAGCAAACTTTGCCTTTCATGTTCTCAACAGATTAATTTGCTTCTGTTTCACCAAACAAATATGATTCTGTATGTAACTGGAGATGATAATCCCACTTAACTCTCTTATTCCTCCTCCCTTCAAACAAACTTGTCTGTAGCTGAATCCATTCTCATTTTTTAATTGAAAGGAAAAAAGATCTGTCTTCTCTAAGGCTAAGTTTTCTGCCAGTATGCTACATATATTTGACTACTCCTTCCTTCTAAAATTTAAATAGATGAACTGGCTGCTGCTTTGACAATACCCTTTCCTAGTTTATGTGTACCTCTGTTTCTCTTTGAGGCCTTTGTCTTCCATCCATTTCTTTCTTCTTTTTTTTTTTTTTTTTTTTTTTTTAAGACGGAGTCTTGCTCTGTTGCCAGGCTGGAGTGCAGTGGTGTGATCTTGGCTCACTGCAACCTCTGTCTCCCAATTCAAGCGATTCTTCTGCCTCAGCCTCCCGAGTAGCTGGGACTACAGGTGTGCACCACCACGCCCAGCTAATTTTTGTATTTTTAATAGAGACGGGGTTTCACCATGTTGGCCAGGATGGTCTCAATCTCCTGACCTCCTGATCCGTCCGCCTCAGCCTCCCAAGATGCTAGGATTACAGGCGTGAGCCACTGCACTTGGCCCATCCATCCATTTCTAAATAATTATCTTCCCCAGAGTACCAGTATCATCTTCTACATGCGTTTTGTGGATAGTCTCATCTGAAACCTTTGCTGTTGACACCAAAGCTGTATCTTTATTTCTAGCCCAGACCTCCCTCCTTTATTCTAAAATCACATTTTCAAGTGTGGACTAGACTAGAATCTAAGTATAAATTTGTTCAAAATTTTACTAATTTTCTTTTTTTTTTTTTGTTCCCTGTCTTGAATAATCATGCTGCCTCCACCTGATTTAAGCCGGCTACTCAGACATTACCCTGAATCCCTTCCTTCTCCCTACTCCTGTTCATCCCCAACTGCTTTCTGTCTCTAGAATTATTCCTATATTTTCCTAGTACCTTTGTAGTTTAAACCAGTTGTTCTCAAGTACATCAGACCTAATATCCCATTTATGCAACATTCTGTAACACTTCCTTACTCTTCTAAAATGATAGTAACCTACATTATTTTTAAAAATCTATGTAATTTCTTAAAGGAGATATATAAGAAAAATATTGTACATTTTATATGTTATGTAAATGCTTAGGCACAATGATATTAGAAAAAAATGAAGAATTTATTATACATTTTATGTTTCAGTATTTAAGTGTTCAGGCACAATACCAGAAAGCAATGAAGGGCAAAAGTTTGTACATATGTCCTCATGAATGTGATTGTTAGAAGTGCAAACTGATATAGACGTGTTATATTTGTGACTCGGATACCAAGATCAGTATGAGTATCAGTGATCATCAGAAATAACAAATAACTCTTAAAGAATAGTGCAAAAATATTGCAGTTTTTGTGTAAAATGGAATTAGGTGCTCAAAATTATAAACAGGTATTTCACCTAGTTATATATCTGGTAGGTATTTGAAGGTTGTACAGTATGCAAGGATAGTTCTCATCTCCAGACCTGGCCCATTAAATGCCAGTAGCATTTCTCTAAACATTGAGACAACCTAAAGTGAACCTACAAAATTCCAAAATACTGTAGCTAAAAATAGTTAGATTGTACCTTTATCATGTTTGGCATGGACTGTTGCAGTGGCTTCCAAATTTGGCTCTACATAGAATCACCTGGAAAACTCTTTAAACATACAGCTTACTGTTCCCTACCACAGATATTTATTTTGTTAGCATTCTTGGATTAGGGGTTAGGATTTCTAAGCTCGCCAGATGATTCTTGCTGAAAATGTCTGGCAATGATTGAACATTAGGGAATTCTTGCTGAAAATGTCTGGCACTGATTAAACACGAAATTATTATTGCTTTTTAAATTTTCTGCCTTCCTTCTGAAGTCCTGACTGTTTACAGTCATTCTAAACATTGTCAGGTAAATTTTGTTAAAATATGACTGTAATCATAGCCTCTTCTCTTCTCCTTCAGGAATCCTTTATTGGCTTTTTATATTTACTCTTGGCAGCCCCTAAGAGTACACTGCTGGAACATTAGAGTTGAAAGAATCATGATGTCTGCATGATAAAGTCCAAATTACTAAATTTGAATAACCAGCGTTTCCAAATTTGGCAGCCTACATTTTTTACTTCTTGTGTCCAATTTGCATAAAAATATAGTTCCTGAAAGGAATGATTTAAAACCTGACACTGACTTATGACAGGGCTTGGGAAACTATGGCCTGATGGCCAAATCCAGTTTGAGGTCTGTTTTTGGTAAAGTTTTATTGAAACACAGCCACTCTTACTCATTTGCATATTGTCTACTTTTATGCTAAACTGACAGAATTGAGTACCTGCAGCAGAAAGCAATCTGTCTTTCAAAGCCTCAATATTTAAAATCTGGCCCTTTACAGAAAAAGTTTGCTCACCCTTGACTTAGAAGCCATTAGAAGCCTAAATGAATTGTAATCACCACCCTCATATAGTCATGATTTGGATGTTTTATCTCTGAAATCCAACATGGGATGGGAAAAGAATATATCTGGGCTTTTGAGTCCTGACCAGGCTGACCTGGTTTTGAATTTTTCCTTAGTCACTTAGTAGGCATCTGACTTTGGTGCCTCAGTTTTCTCATCTGTAAATTGGGACTAGAGGAACTATTCTACTTAGGAATTTGAAATTCAGAGTTTTCATAATTTGGAATATAGTTATGTTCCAGAGAAAAATGGTATCAACTCAGAGCTCCACCAAGTTTGTAGTTTTTATTTGGTTTTGTTTTTGAGGAATTTCTCTCTGTCGCCCAGGCTAGAGTGCAGTGGCACAATCTCAGCTCACTGCAACCACTGCCTCTTGGGTTCAAGTGACTCTCCTGCTTCAGCCTCCCGACTAGCTGGGATTACAGGCGCCCGCCACCACGCCCGGCTAATTTTTGTATTTTTTAGTAGAGATGGTGTTTCACCATGTTGGTCAGGCTGGTCTCGAACTCCTGACCTTAAGTGATCCGCCTGCCTCAGCCTCCCAAAGTGCTAGGATTACAGAAGTGAACCACCACACCTGGCCAAATTTGTAGTGTTTTTGTTTGGGGTCACTAATGGTTAAGTGTATTCAAGGGAGCTAACATATCAAGTGCTTCATATGCAGTAGTTATTAGGTGGAGGTGAATAAAAGAGTCCTCTGGGGTAGTAAAGATCCCAGTATAAAAACCTCCTTGCCAGCCTCAGCTTAATTATTGTTGCAATTTTATGCTTTTATCACTAGATTTCAAGCATTCTGAGACTGGGTACTGTGTATTCTATTACCTAAATGAGTGCAAGATTCAAATTTTGTGCAAATATAGCCTTCCCCCAAAACATAGTGGAGTTGAAGTGATTAAAAAACAACTATTAAATAAATAACTTATTTCCAAGAAACATGAAAGATTACTCTCAGTATGTTTTCTTATCTAAAACATTTGACAGTGTCACCTGATTCAGGTCTGAACTAGATCCAGAACTTAATTTTTGACTGTCAGATAATTTGTTAGTTCTCTTGGCCAAAAATATTTTTACTGGATGTGAAAAATTTTTAGTTAATAGCTAGGTCTGTCTGGTTAGTTAATTCCCTTAAGTAAAGCATAGTAATTTTGTCAAAGTCAAAAGCTTTATTCTCTGACTAGTTATATTTCTTATGAGCTATTATTGAACTATATATATCAGCAAATCTCATTAGGTACAAGTGCTACAGGATGAGTTTGTGGGTCACTAGTTCAAATTCATCACCACTGCAGTAAACCCATCAGACAGTTCAAGTATCAGTCTGAATTTCAGATACAGTGGATAGTATTATGGATTATGGAAAGTCCTTTTAGATTTCAATGGGAACTTTATTAATAACTTATATTTTCATTAATACAGTTTCTTTCTTGACCCACCCATTACCTTCAACATTCATTGTTTTTTAATTATATTTGAAAAATATAATATTAAATATACTGGTGTTCAGATCTTACATTTGGTCATATCATGTGTTTCCCGAACTTGATAAGCTTTTGTTGAGGCGTTTATTTTTATAAAATACCTAGACCCCCTCTCCCTAAAATTTTGATTCAGTGATTTGTGATGGAGCCTGGGAATTTGTATTTTTAAACAAATATCTCAGGTCACGTATTTTCTTTTTTCGTTTTTATCATTAGAAAAGTTTACTTTTTATTTCTTTCCAAGTTTTCTTACCTTTTAATAGGGATAATCTTGTTCTATCCTCTGTACTTAATATATGTGATTTTACACCTTATGTATTTCATTTGATCCTTATATAGGAGGTGTCCTTCTAAATTTAGGGTATACATATCTTGCTAAATAGAAATTTGATTTCCAGAAACTTGATATAATGACATTTCTTAAATACAAATTGATAAGCAATGCCTGTAACCCTTTAGCTATGCATATTTCCCATTATTCAGTTGTATGGTTTTAGTAAATGTACTTTCATATTGGCTTATCAGCATTATTTTCTGAATCAGTATCTCTAGAGTTTTTCTTAGTCTCTCTCCATCGCAGCGCAAAATAATTTTTTTCTTTTTTTTTGAAAGGATTGAGTAGTAATAGATAGAGCTCTCCTGGTGTGCTAGCAAATAATGATGTATTTGTTTAACTGTAGAATCTTATATACCAGTAAAGTTCATACTGTGCAGTTTCAAATTTACAGATTATTCATCCTCTACCCCAGTTCCTGTTATTTCTGCACATTTGACCATTTGCTTCAGCAAAGTGACACATTTTCAGTGTCCCGTGCAAACTAAGCTCCACTCCCTATTCTAGGCAAAACTTTCTTTTTCATGCCACCCACCTGTAATGCTTTGCCATCTCTCCTTTACTTGCTTGAACACAACCCATTAATCCAGGACTAGTTAGCCTAAGTCCTGTATGCTTTTCTCAACCGTTCTCACTGTTACAAATTTTCTCAAAAGTGCTATAGCATATGCCACTTGCCTGAGGATTTAATAATATGCTGTCTTATCAATTACTTGTTATATGTGAGTGTTTTGGCTGTCTAATTAAACTACAAGCTTGTATACAGAGAGGTTCACATCCTATAAAAATAAATTATTAGCAGAATCCTTAGCACTTAACATAATCACATCCTTTTGGTAGTCTGACAAAATTCTAATAACTGTTTTAACCTCTTAAGCTAGTCAGGTAAGAAGTTATTTTATCTTTAATCTCTAGTACCAAATAATTACCATTTAGTTAAATAGAGTTAACAATAGAGTCATAAAATAAGAATTACTAATTTTAAATTTCAAAATGTTTAGGGAGGACTGATTCCTTCCATAAATATTTTACTAATCTTTTTGTCCTTTGCCAATCTTTTCGGCCTGTCATTTTACCAGCAGACTTTTTCTGCTTTTGAGAACCCTATGCCATTGATCTTTCTTTTTCAGTCCCTAGAATATACACATCATTGGACATTGCCCTTTGTCACTGGTTTTCAAAGGTGATCCTCAGGTCTACCTCCATCAGAATCATGTAGAGTGCTTATTAAAGTACAGATTATTAATGCCCCTTTCCCTGAACTGTGCTGTTTTTCATACATATTTCACTTTGTTCATTTTTTTTCTTTTGCCAGACTGCTCTCCCTTCTATCGTCACCACCACTGAAATATTTTCTGTTATCTAAAGCTATCCGCCAATTAATTGTAGCTAGAACTGTTTTAGTGTAGTGGGTTAGCAACATAGGCTGTGAGCACATACTACCTAATTTGGAATATTGGCTCCATCATGTTTCCAAGATCTCAGAGTTAGTTACTTAAAAATATTTCTGTGCTTTAGTGTTTCTTTGTATAAAATGGGGATAACAATGTATCTCATAGGGCTGTTGTATGTGTTATATTAATACATGTGAGTTCCTCAGAATAATGCTAGTACATAGAAAGCACTTAATAAATATTAAGCTTATTGTTGTGGTTTCTTCCACTTTTTAGGTCTTATAAAATTTTCTAGTAAAGTAACTTACATTCATACATCTTCCTATTAGATTGCAAGTTTCTTGAAGGTAGAGCCAGCCTTATTAAGCTGTGTAGTTTTAAATGGATTTTTACCTATAAAGGATGTTCATAAATATTTGAGAATGAAATCATAGGAAAATGGCAAACTCTAATAAGATTGTTTTTCAGAGCCTATTTAATATAAATTATCTTAAGTAATTTAATACTGTCTATATTATATTTCAGGAACTCTAATGAATCATTGATTGACCAGCACTATTTTACCAGTTGGAATGAATGATCAGAAATGGGCATAGTGCTTTTAGATCCAACATGTAACAGATGGATGTTACTCCATGCTGATTACTTCTTCAAGCCAGTACTTTTTTGATTGTGTAGGATCTTTGTCTCTTCATCTTTGAATTCAATTACTGGAAAATAAAAGGAGTTCATGTAGTTTTTGTCCAGGCTTGAGTCACCATGAGTAGTAGTTTAGGAAAAGAAAAAGACTCTAAAGAAAAAGATCCCAAAGTACCATCAGCCAAGGAAAGAGAAAAGGAGGCAAAAGCCTCTGGAGGTTTTGGGAAAGAGAGCAAAGAAAAAGAACCTAAGACCAAAGGGAAAGATGCCAAAGATGGAAAGAAGGACTCCAGTGCTGCCCAACCAGGGGTGGCATTTTCAGTTGACAATACGATCAAACGGCCAAACCCAGCACCTGGGACTAGAAAAAAATCCAGCAATGCAGAGGTGATTAAAGAGCTCAACAAATGCCGGGAAGAGAATTCAATGCGTTTGGACTTATCCAAGAGATCTATACACATATTGCCATCATCAATCAAAGAGTTGACTCAATTAACAGAACTTTATTTATACAGTAACAAATTGCAGTCCCTCCCAGCAGAGGTGGGATGTTTAGTAAATCTCATGACACTGGCTCTAAGTGAAAATTCACTTACCAGTTTGCCTGACTCTCTTGATAACTTGAAGAAGCTGCGGATGCTTGATTTACGGCATAATAAACTGAGAGAAATTCCTTCAGTGGTGTATAGGCTGGATTCTCTCACCACTCTTTACCTTCGCTTTAATCGTATAACTACTGTGGAAAAGGACATCAAAAACTTGTCAAAACTCAGCATGCTTAGCATTCGAGAGAACAAAATTAAACAACTACCTGCTGAAATTGGTAAGAGGCCTTGGATTATTATTATTTGTAGTATTTGTTATGCTAAATAATTTTGAGTGCTTTCTCATGTCAAAAAATGCCTGATACTTGCCTAAAAACAGCTTATTTCTAAATTACAACTTTTTTATGGTTTACTTTATTCCATTTTCAGCACTGTTAATAGTACATGGCTTGAAATTGTTTCGTAGAATTAAAAAGTGAGTTAGAAAATAGATGTAATTAGATCTTTCCCACACAAACCTAATCTTCTTTAACTTTCATTGGAGAATAAGTAAATTTAAAGAAGAAAAGATGTTTGCCTAATTTTCAAGTTGTTGCTAACTGTGTTTAAAGTATCTGTTGATACAATTTTATTAGATATATGAAAACTACATTTTCTCATTCTCTGACTTTTCCACCTTTATCTGAAAGATGTTTAAATTCACATCACTTTCTACCTAATTTACCACAAAAGGTTGACAAATCAGAGCCTTACAAAAGAGCAGTGTCATAAGAAATAGAAAAAAAATTTTTTTTTGCATCTTGAAAGTACTTACATGTTTATTAAAAATAACACAAGAATTTAGAAGGGTAGAAGAAACGTCACCTGTAGTGAATGCAGCACTGTTACCATTTTGCTAATTTTCATTCCAGTCTTTCACATAAAGCTAACTTGTACTAAAACAAAGAAAATGTTTTTTAAAGGCTGGTAGTAGGAGAAAAAAATAGGGAATATAAACGTGTGAACATGTCAGTAAAAAATTAAAAATTAGTTCTGGCATTTTTAATTATGGAAAAACATTCTGAAACATTTGGAATATAGTAATCCATTGACATCAGTTTTGAAAAATTGATAAAGGTATTGCCTCTGTGGGCCATTTTTATAAGATTTGTAAAAATTGTCATAAAATGTTGATTATGAAGCTTTTTAAAGGATGTTTTCTTTTTGTATTAAAGGCAATTTATTCTGAGAAAAATAAAGATTATATTTTTGTTGCTTTCAGCATTGGTCTTAAAATGAGTGATAAACTTTCTGATTTTTAGGTTTCGCAGCTTTTCAAAGATATGATATTCTGTGAGTGTTTTAATATTTTGTTTAGCTTTGAAAAAAGATGTGGTTTAAATTTTAGGTATGACTTGTTACATTTAACTCTTAACTAGACAATCCAAATATTAATTAAATTTTGGTTTAATTTAATGTGTTTAGAAAATTTATGATAGGTTTTCTCAAGTAATGTACTGTAGAGTATGACTTACTCACGAGATATTAAAATATTCCCAGGAATTTCTGGGTGAAAATGTACCATTCCATGTCTTCAGATAGGAATGTGGTTGTTGAATGACTTGTTTTAGTGTCATATTTAGTCAAAATTTGACCTGCATGTTATGGCTCATTGTGGAATAGAATTATAGGCAATTGGAGAAATAAATGCTGAATTTCTACATAGAAATATAAAAGTTACTTCCTGTCTTTGTTCTTGTTTTGTGTATGTGTTACACTCAGTCCTAAAAGTCTAGCTTTAATTCACAAGTCTCTAAGGACTTTCTCCATAGCAATGCTATCAAATTACCTAGGAATTAAGAATATACATATATGTTCTTGAGCATATAGATAGCATTTTTACTAAAAAGTGAATGTATCTTTTAAAATTGGCATATTTTAAGTAATTATGTGGCTTATATTTGTGGCTACCTAATCTTTTGACCTTTATTCCTAAATTGTAATTTTAAAAACAGCCATTGAATTTGTTAATGGCCTCCTTCCCATCATTAGTGACATTACTGAAGTTTGTGTTTTTGTAATTGCTGTACTTCTGTAAAAATGGTAATATCATAAATGTTGCTTATTTCATTCTAAGCAGGGCATCAGAAAGTAAACTGCTTTTAAAAGTATAATGTTTTTCATAAGGAATTATGATTTATAAAGTTTAACTTAGATACATGGATCTGGGGCAAACATGCAGAAGTCTGGGTCATCTGTTTCTTTATAGGGAACAAGAAAATAAAGGTTAGTAAAAATAACATCATAATAATAAGAATGGCTGTTGTTTGAGCACATGAATCATAATACTATACATTGTTCTGTCCATGTATACTTTAATTATACTATCTTATATCCTTACAGTAACCCAATGAAATAGGTATTTTCCCCATGCTACTGAAGAAGGAACTGACACTGTAGAAAAATTAGGTAATTTACTGAAAATCATGCTTCTAGGTTGGCAGAGTCAGAATTTGAAATGTAAATCTTGGTCGTTTCCACTGTAGTCTCCCCACAATCTAGAAAAATGGGTACCACCCCCCATAGATTTTGATTCTCTGGTAGGTCCAGGGTCTGTACTTTTAAAGAGCAGCCTGTGTTAGTTTATGTGCAACTGCAGTTGAAAGCCATTGCACAAGATTGCGGGGGAGGATTGGGTTTAACAGTTTAATTATAATATAATTCACATACCATACAATATACACATTAAAAATAAACAATTCAGTGGTTTTTAGAATATTGAGATTTATGTAACCATCAGAGATAATGTTAGAACATTTTCAGTACCTCCAAAAGAAACTCTGAACCCTTAAGCAATCACTCCTAATTTCTCCTAACTCATTAACCCTAGGCAAACACTAATCTACTTTCTGTCTCTATAGATTAGTGTTTTCTGGATGTTTCCTATAAATAGAATCATATAATGTGTGGTCTCTTATGACAGGTTTCTTTTAATTTGCATATTTTCAAGTCTCATCAAGGTTGTAGCATGTATCAGTACTTCATTCCTTTTTATTGCTGAATAATATTTCATTATATGAGTATACCACATTTTATTTATGCATTTATCAGTTGTCAGACATTTGGGCTGTTTTTGCTTTCTGACTGTTATGAGTATAGTTTCTGTATTTGTGTACAAGTTTTTGTGTGGACATTTGTTTTCACTTCTCTTGAGTATATACCTAGTAGAATTGTTGAGTCATATGGTAACTCTATGTTTAACCTTTTTGAGGGATTACTAGACTGTTTTCCAAAGGGACTGCAACATTTTACATTCCTACCAGCAGTGTTTGAGGGTTCCAATTTCTCTGCATCCTCAGTAACCTTGTTATTATCCGTCTTTTCTTATTATAACCATTCTATCGTGTGAATTGGTATCTCATTGTAGTTTTGTTTTGCAGTTCCCTGATCACTATATATTTGTTTTTAATTCTTGAGAGCTATCTTTTATTGTAACGGAAAGACAGAAATAGTTATTTTCTGTGATGTAGATCTTGCTTTAATGGGTTTTTAATTTAAAAGAAGTTCTGAGCTCCTTGGAGAATGTTTATAATATAAGACCTGTGCTCAATGATCAAGTAAAATGGAAATTTGACATTTTTTAAAGTGTTAAACACCTTTAATATAATTTGACTTACTGCAGAAACCCATAACAGGGAATTTTTAATTCAAAATATATGCTAATTATAATTTTGTTAAACTTTCATTTATGCATATTAGAGCTACATTATTTATAAATATATATTAAATTTATATTAGATGCTTATTCTTCATTGTTTGAATAAATATATCACTTTAAATCATGCCATCCAGTTTTTATTCAGCAGTATATTTGAGGAATATAAGTTTTTTGCTGGGCACTGTGACTCACACCTCAAATCTCAACTACTGGGAAGACTGAGGCAGGAGGGTCCTTGAGCCCAGGAGTTGGCTGGGCAGTCAGCTATGATTGCGCCACCGCACTTCAGCCTGGGCAACAGAGCTAGACCCTATCTCTAAAAAATAAAAATAATTTTTTTAAAATTAGGAGTTTTCGAAATAGAGCCTACTATTTAGTTTAAATAATATAATTGGAATTTAACCACTACACAAGGTTGGGCTATGCTGTTGCCTTGATAGGAAAAAAATATTAGAACATTTATCCTTTTAAGCATTAATGACATTTTTATTAATGTAATGTGATTTGATACCAGTGATACATATTCACATGGGTTAAGATTGGCAGAAAACAATAAAAAGATACTGGAACAGACTGTTCAGAGCCAGAGATCTATCAGAAAGTAGCTAAGAAAACTTTTCATTTAGTAATGTTCATTTACTTTTCTCCTTTTGTATGTTAAGGCATAGACAAATAAAGTAAGTGTCCCTTCTTTTTGGGTTAAGTAGACAAATTGAAACCTTAGTCATTGCTTTCTTTTATAGATCAGTGTTCCATTCTTCCTGTCATTCCTTCTTTCTCCATTTCTAATCTTGAAAAAGACTCTTCACTCTATACAAAGACAGTCAAGAACCCATGTTTTCAGAGGGAAAACAGGAAATAAGCACTTTTTTACCTCCTTTCCCAACTGATTGGTTCCTTTGAGTTTCTTGTAAAAGATGTGCTTTTGTATATTCTCTGTTTATGAGTGGATTAGAGCAGGGGCCACCAGATAGACAGTTTGTATAATGAATCTATTTATTCAGGCAACTCTAGACAGTGAAGTTTTAAAGGATTTTATTTTTCTGGGAAGGAAATCGTTGCTCATTGAAACCAGGTATAAACTTCATTTTGTATTTTGCTAATATTCCTGTGATTTCTTTTCTCTCTGAATTGTGGGTTTAGGATTTCTTCTCTTTCTTTAAAGTTTCCCTTATTTATTCTTCTTTATAAAAACAGAAGTTGGAGTATTTTTAAAAATGTGTTTTACCTACATTGTAGGTTCAATAAAATGCTACATATTTATGTAGTATACAATTTCATGTGGGTCTAGTTGTCAAAATAACCTTTTTTGCTTAGGAAAATTATCTAATATATTAAAGTACATGCTTTTTGAGAACCCATATCATTTTCTTCATTTACAAAGCAATTCTCACATCATTCATATGTATGAGAAATAATAATGAGAAATAATAATTGTACCTATTTGTGGTTTACAATGTGATGTTTCTATACATGTATACAATGTGTGATAATGAAATCATGGTAATTAGCACATCCATCACCTCAAACATTTATCATTGCTTTTCACTGGACACATTCAAAATCCTCCCTACTAGCTATTTGAAAATATACAATAAATTGTTTGCTAAAGTCACCCAACAGTGTTACAGAACAGTAGAATTTAGAACAGATAGAATTCCTCCTATCTAGCTGTAGTTTTGTGTCCATTAACCAACCTCTCCCCATCCCGCTGCTCCCCAACCCCCGCCCCCCTTCTCAGCCTCTAGTAACCACTATTCTACTCGCTACTTCTTTGAGATCAACTTTTTTAGCATGAGAGAACATGCAGTATTTATATTTCTGTGCCTGGCTCATTTCACTTAACATAATGTCCTTCAGGCTCATTCATGTTGCTGTGAATGACAGAATTTTATTCTTTTTTTGGCCGAATAGCATTTCATTGTGTATATATACCACATTTTCTTTCTTCATCTGTTGTTAGAGGTTGATTCCATATCTTGACTATTGTGAATAGTGTTGTAATAAATAAGAGAGTGAAGGTATCTCTTTGATATGCTGATTTCCTTTCCTTTGGATATATACCCAGTAGTCAGATTATTTGGTCATGTGGTAGGTTTTTGTTTAGTGTTTTGAGTAACCTTCATACTGTTTGCCATAGTGGCTGTACCAATTTATGGTACACCCACCAACAGTGTATGAGAGTTCTTCTTTTTCTGCATTCTCACCAGTATCTATCTGTTTTTGTTGTTGTTGTTGTGATGATGTTTTTTTTTTTTTTTTTTTGTCATTTTGATGATAGCCATTCCAATAGGGTTGAGATACCTTCTCATTGTACTTTCGATTTTCATTCCCCTGATGATTAGTGATGTTGAGCATTTTTTCGTATACCTTTTGGCCATTTGTATGTCTTGAGAAATGTATACTTAGATTGTTTGCCCATTTTTAAATCACATAATGATGATTATTGTTTTGCTGTTGAGTTCTTGTATATTAATCTATTGTCAGATGAGTAGTTTGCATATATTTTCTTTCATTCTGCAGGTTGTCTCTTCAGTCTTTGTTTCCTTTGCTCTGCAGAAGTTTTTAGTTTGAAATAATTCCATTTGTCTGTTTTTGCTTGGGTTTGCCCTACTTTTGAGGTTTTACCCATAAAATCTTTGCCCAGACCATTGTCCTGAAGTGTTTCCCCTATGTTTCTTGTAGTAGTTTTATATTTTTGGTTCTTGACATTTAAGTCTTCAATTCATTCTGAGTTAGTTTTTTGTATATAGTGAGAGATAGGGGTCTAGTTTCATTCTTCTACATATATATATCCAGCTTTCTCAGTACCATTTCTTGAAGGGTCTCTCCTTTCTTCAATGTATATTGTTGGCTCCTTTATCAAGTATCAGTTGGCTGTAAATATGTGGATTTATTTCTGGGTTCTCTACTCAATTGATCTATTGTCTTGTTTTTATGCCAGTACTGTGCATTTTGGTTACTCTAACTTTGTGTGTACTTTGAGGTCAGGTAGTGTGATGCCTCCAATTTTGTCCTTTTTGCCCAGTATTGCTTTGGCTATTTAGAGTCTTCTATGGTTCCACATGAACTTTAGGATTTTTTTTTCTTTTAAGAATGTCATTGGCATTTTGATAGAGATTGCATTGAATCTGTAGATCACTTTGGGTAGTATGGATATTGTAACAATATTAATCCTTTTAATTCATGAGCATGGAATGTCTTTCCATTTTTTGGTCCCTTTGAATTTCTTTCATTGTTTTACAGTTTTCATCATAGAGCTTTTTCACCTCCTTAAATTTACATTTAAGAATCAGCATTTTAAAAATTACCTATTTGACTCATCAACATTTATTGAAAACAAAATCAGTTTCTTACTATTGTGCAATATGGAGGTGTTATATTTGATTATAAGTCAAATGATGTACATATAACCGACACATACATGTGTATATAATTAATATCTATATATAAAAGCATATTGAACAGAGTCAGCAACTTTTTCAAAAAGTTGACCTTAAGAGATTTAGTTTAACTCCTATTATGTAATTTTTCTGTGAATTTTTTAGACATTAAGTGGTAGGCTTTCAATAAATGTGGCTTGAAGGAAATTTAATAAAGCTCAGTACTATTAACCTATTTTTATTTTATATTTTAGTATTATAGTATTATGGTATTATTACTATAACTTTATAATATATAAAAACTATAGTATTTTCAAGATTTTAGTATTATATACTTTATTTTAGTACAGCATTATAATATTTCAGTAATATTTTCAGTATTAACTAAAATTGTAACTTGTGATCACTAAAATTCTTGGAATTCTCTCAGGACTGCCAGGAGTGATACAATTGCTTATATGGTCCAGGTAACATTATTTAATAATCTCATTTGAATGTTTGTACAAATGCTAAGTAACTTACTTTAGCAGGAATGATAAATCAGTAAAGGGAATTCATAGTTGTTAATAAATAACTCCTTTTGACTGGGAACCAGCAAGAAACATTAGAAACCTACAAATGAACTCTTTACTTATTACTGTTAGGAAATTGTCGTGATTTTCACTAAACAACAAAAACCCAGAGAAGTTATTATTGCTAAAGGAGGCAAAAAAACAACAACACAGAATAGCACTTTGGGAGGCCAAGGCAGGTGGATTACTTGAGCCCAGGAGTTTGAAACCAGCCTGGGCAACATGGCAAAACCCCGTCTCTACAAAAAATTAGCTGGGCATGCTGGCACACACCCACAGTCCCAGCTACTCATGAGGTTGAGGTGGGAGAGTCACCTGAGTCCGGTAGGTTGAGGCTGCAGTGAGCTGTGATCTCGCCGCTGTAGTCCAGCCTGGGTGGCAGAGACCCTGTCTCAGGAGAAAAAAAAATGGAACACAGAAAAATAGTACTTGAACTGTTTTAGAAGGACTTGATAGGATCAAAGGAGAGACAGTTTACTTTCCATGTGGCTGAGGTATGGGAAAGAGAGGGAGGCAGACATTGTACCCTAAAGACAGCATGTTACAAAATCAGAGGAACATTGTCACTTGTCCATGTCCCTTAGTTGCAGAAAACTTGCTTAGAAGAGCCCCTGAAGTTGTCTTTGCAATGAAAAGGAATAATTAAGCTTTTAAGACAAGTATAAATAATGTTCTGGTATAAATTCTGACCTCTCTAAATCTGTTCAAACTTGTGGGACAAGTGTTTCCAACTCTTTTTAATTATATAGTTTTACAAATGTATTTTAATAAGATTTGCTCTGATTTTTATAGAGCTGAACTCTGAATATTTGAAAAATATCCCTATAAAGAACAAGAGTTATTTTAGAATATAAGAATCCTAAATGTGAGTCAAATTAAGAGTAAAGGAAAGTTTATAACCGTGAAACAAACCTAAATTACTCATTTACCAATCTTTGATTGCCTACTAGGTACATTTTCAAAGGGCCTTTTTATATATTTCTGGATTTAATTTACTAAAATTTTGTTAAGGATTTTTTTTATCTGTATTCATCATAGATATTGATCTGTAATTTTATTTTCTTTTTTAAAAATTTTGATCATGGTTTGGTATCAGGGTAATACTGTCCTCATATCATAGAATGAGTTGAGACATGTTTCTTCCTCTTTTATATTCTAGAAGGGTTTGTGCAGAATTAGTATTATTTCCTCCTTAAATGTTCGGTAGAATTTATCAGCCATACAGTCTGGGACTAGGGTTTTTTTTGTGTGTATGGACAAGTTTTGAATTTCGAATTCAGTTTATTTAATAGACACATAGTTATTCAGGTTTTCTATTTGTTCTCTATTGAAATTTTGTAGTTTGATCTGTCAGGGCGTTTGTCTATTTTGTACAATTTGTTGATTTTGTTGGCTTAAAGTTCACATTTTTGTTATGCTTTTAATGTTCCATATATGTATATACACTATATATATATAGTGGTGTTCCCCTTTCATTCTTGAAATTGGTAATTTGGGCCTTCTCTCTTTGCTTATCAGTTTGGCTTGATGTGTATCAATTTTATTGATCTTTTAAAAATTCTTTTGTTTGTATGTTTTCTTTGTTTCTGGTCTTTATTTTTAAATTCCTTATTACTTTGGGTTTAATACGCTTTTCTTTGTTTTCTTAAGTTGGTCATTTGGATTGATTTGAGGCCTTTATTCTTTCATTATATAACTATTTCATAGCTAGAAATTTCCCTCAAAGTACTTTTTTAGCAGCACACAAATTTTGGCAGGTTATCTTTTCATTATTCAAAATATTTTCTAAATATCCCTTTCTATATCTTCTCTGATCCATGGATTATTAAGAAGTTAATTGTTCAGTTTCCAAATATATGAGAGAGATTTTCAGATTTTTTTTTTGCTTTGATTTATAAAATAGGGCTTGTCTTGATAAGTGTTCTAAATGCAGTTGAAAAGACTATATTCTGTTGTTTTTTGGAGGATTGTAAAAATATCAGCAAGGTCAAGGTGGTTGATAATGTTTTACATTCAACAGTGTCATACAGTGCTTGCATTGTATACCTTTTTCTATCTTTTTAAAATGGGTTTTGTAAACAGCATATAGTTAGGTCTTGTGTTTCTATCCTGCCTGACAGCCACTTGTTCCTTTTTTCCCTTCCTCTCTTTTCTTATGGATTAAGTATTTTTTAAATAAAAGTTTCATTTATCTCAACTTTTGGCATATTAGTTACACAACTTTGTGGGGTTTTTTTTAGTGTTTCCTCTAGTGTTTACAATACATTATCAGAACTTGACACATTTTACTTTGAAATAATATTGTATTATTTTGCATATATCCTAAGAACTTCACAACAGAACACCTTTATTTCCCTCCTTCCATTCTTCATACAATTATTGTCAATACATTTTACTTCTTCACATTATCATAAGTCCCATAATAATACATTGGTATTATTTTGCTTTAAGGTTTAAATTATGTTTTTAAACAATTTTTCAAAATTTTTTATTTTGAACAAATTCTAGACATACAGAAAAGTTTCAAAACCATTTTGGAAGATTTCCATATACCCTTCACTCAGCTTCTTGATATTAATTAACATCCTATATAACCATTGTATAGTGATCAGAACCAAGAAATTAACAGTGATACAATACAATAAACTAAACTACAAATTTTAGTTAATTTCATCAGTTTTCCCACTAACGTCCATTTTCTGTTCTAGAATCCCATGTTACTTTTTTTTTTTTTTGAGATGGAGTCTCGCTCTGTCGCCCAGCCTGGAGTGCAGTGGCGCAGTCTTGGCTCACTGCAAGCTCCGCCTCCTGGGTTCACGCCATTCTCCTGCCTCAGTCTCCCCAGTAGCTGGGACTACAGGTGCCTGTGACCACGCCCGGCTAATTTTTTGTGTTTTTAGTAAAGACGGGGTTTCACCGTGTCTCGATCTCCTGACCTCGTGATCTGCCTGCCTTGGCCTCCCAAAGTGCTGGGATTACAGGCGTGAGCCACTGCGCCCGGCCTGTGTTACATTTTTAATAGTCATGTGTCCATAGTATCCTCTGATCTTTGACAGTCTGAAAGCAAAGACTGAAAGGCTTTCCTTTTCTTTCATGGCTTTGATACTTTTGCAGAGTACTCTTCAAATGTTTTATAGCATATCACTCATTTTTCCTTTGTTTAATTTTTTTTTTCATGACTAGTTCGAGTTTGGTTTTTTTGTCAAGGATGCCACAGTGGTGATTGTGTTGCCTTTTCCAGTGAATTATATCAATTCATATTGATAAGTCTCATTACTAGTGATTTTGACCTCGACCAGTTGGTTAATGCTTCTCCACAGCTTCTCCACAGCTTCTGCTGTGCTTCTCCACTTTAAAGTTAATATTTTTTTCTTTTTAATTTATCTTGGGAGATGTTTTTAGACTATGCAGATACCTTGTTTTTCCCTAATCTTTTGCTCACTAATTTTAGCACTCGTTGCTGGATCTTCTCTTCTTTTTTTTTTGTGAGATGGAGTTTTGCTCTTGTTGCCAAGGCTGGAGTGCAATGGCGCAATCTTGGCTCATTGCAACCTCTGCCTCACGGGTTCAAGTGATTCTCCTGCTTAAGCCTCCCGAGTAGCTGGAATTACAGGTGTACACTACCATACCCGGCTAATTTTTGTATTTTTAGTAGAGACGGGGTTTCACCATGTTAGCCAGGCTGGTCTCAAATTCTGTCCTCAGGTGATCCGCCTGCCTCGGCCTCTCAAAGTGTTGGGATTACAGGCGTGAGCTACCACACCCAGCCTCAAATCATTTTCTTTTGCCCAAAGAACGTCCGTTAACATATTGTAGTACAGGTCTGCTCAAAATGAATTCACTCAGCTTTGTTTATTTTAAAATCTTTATTTTGCCTTTTTTTTTTTTTTTTTGAGGCAGGATCTCACTCTGTTACCCAGGCTTGAGTGCAGTGGTGTGATTATGGCTCACTGCAGCCTCGACCTCCTGGGCTCTAGTGATCCTTCCTCCTCAGCCTCCCGAGTCGCTGGGACTACAGGTGTGTGCACCACACCCAGCTAGTTTTTGTATCTTTTGTAGAGGCAGGGTCTTACCATATTGCCCAGAGTGGTCTTCAAACTCCTGGGCTCAAGCAATCCATCCACCTCAGCCTCCCAGAATGTTGGGATTAAGGATATGAGCCACCACACCTTGCTGCCTTCGTTTTTGAAAGCTGTTTTTCCTAATATAGCAATGCTAGTTTGAAAGTTTCCTTTTTTTCCCCCTCAGTATTTTAGAGACACCTCTGCATTTTCTTATAGCTTGCCTAGTTTTTGACAAGAAGTCTGCTGTTATTCTGATCTTGGAGTTTATAAGCCTCTTGGATCTGTGGGTTTATGGTTTTCATCAAAATTAGAAAAATTTTGGCCATTATTTCTTGTAACTTTTCCCTTTCTTGGTCATTTTTTTTCTATTATGTGAGTCTCTTATTACATGTATATTAGACTTTACATTTTAGGTCATTGATGCTCTGTTTGTCCATGTGTGTCCATGTATATTTTAGATAATTTTATTGCTATTTTTTTGTTGTTGCTGTATATCATTTCTTCTTCAGTGTCTAAATCTTACTATTCTATACGATGAAGTTTTCATACCAGGTATTTTGTTTCTCACCTCTATACATTCCATTGGGTGTCATTTTTATTCAAGTTTTCTTTACCTTGAACATATGGAGCTCATTGTTTAACAGCTTTTTCACTGTCCTTGTCTTATAGTTTCCTCTTTTATTTTTGTTTTTATTGCTACAGAATGATTTTTCTCCTGGTTGTGGGTCATATTTTCCTGCTTCTTTGCATGTCTGGTAATTTTTTTTTGAGACAGAGTTTTGCTCTTGTTGCCCAGGCTGGAGTGCAATGGTGTGATCTCGGCCCACCGCAGTCTCTGCCTTCCGGGTGCAAGCGATTCTCCTGCCTCCCGAGTAGCTGAGATTAGAAGCATGCACCACCACACCCGGCTAATTTTGTGTTTTTAGTAGAGATGGGGTTTCTCCATGTTGGTCAGGCTGGTCTCAAAGTCCCAACCTCAGGTGATCCGCCCGCCTCAGCCTCCCAAAGTGCTATGATTATAGGCGTGAGCCACCGTACCCATCCTGCATGTTTAGTAATTTTTAATTGGATGTGAGCTTCATAACATTTTCACATTGTTGAGTCTTGGATTTTGTTGTATTCTTTTAATAGTGCTGGACTTTGTTCTGGCATACAGTTAAATTTTTCTGTAGTCAGTTTAATCCTTTCGTGGCTTGCTTTTAAGCTTTGTTATGGTAGTTTTAGTAGCCTTTTGTCTACATCTAATTTAACCCCACTACTAAGGTAATAAATTTTGATGACTCCCTGATAAACTATATATTATGAGGTCTTTTTGTGGCTGGTAGGAATTCACACTATTCACAACCTTGTGTGACTGCTGGGAATTGTTTGGGTTGCTGCTGCTAGGTCTTTGCCTAGCCTTTGGTAGTTTGTTTGTACCTAATGCAGATAAGAATTTAGGCAAAGACTGCATAAGACTTTCTTGCAGATTGCACAAATCTATTTGCTGCTCTCTTCTGTCTCCAATTCTGCCTCCCAAATTCTAACCATCTTGGCTTTCCTAGACTAAAATCGTTTGCCCTAACTTAGTAATAACTATTGGCCCTTGTTCTATATTCCTTCCCTGCTTTTTCTGTGACCTGGAACCTGCCTCCAGGCAGTAACCTGGGGCAATCATGGGACTTCTGTTGTTTTCCTGTGATACAAGGGAATACAGTCATATATGGCTGTTGTCTGCAGTCTGCAAACCATTTTCTCAAACATTTTGTTCATTTTCTAGTTGCATCATGGTGGTAAATAGAAGACAGTCTAGTAATTCTTGATTGGCTAGTATAAATAGCTAATACTGTAACTCCTGTGGATTCCATTATCCTCTGAAAAGTATTACATTTTGTTCTGCTAGGCGGTTAAATTGCTGTTGAGTCACCTTGACCGTAGAGACTTAGATTTAGCTCTTGTAAGGGTGATGCTATTTGGTTATAGCCTTAAACCTAGGGTAAATTCCTTAGTTTTGAGATGTGATCTTTACTCTCCTATGTTATAGCCCTTTTGGAATTTTGTTTATTACTCTCCAGCAACTTGACAAGACTGAAAATCCAAACTCTTAAAGACCACAGTTGGCAACTGTTGGAATCTCTGCTCAGCTCCTTTAGCCTTCTAGCTGTGGTTCTCCCCTTGGGCTCCTTGCAGTCTCCTCTCCCACATGTATTTTCGGAGTCAGCAAGAATTTGAGGAGTGTGTATTTGAAGATTTTAGGGCTCTGCTCTTTGTGATTTCCTCCTTTACAGAGTATCCAACCTTGAATTCCAGTCACTCTTATAACCCTGAACTCTGTCCTTTGGCTTCTTAGGCAGTAGGACTCTGGCTTTTGACTTGAGATTTACTTTTCACCTGCAGATTTTTTAGTTACTTCATGGTAAAAGCTTTATAAAAAGGCATTTATGAAAGTAAATCTCATGTGATTGCTGTATTAGTTATCTATTGTTGTGTAACAAATTACTCTAAAAGATAAGTCTTATAACAACAATCATTTGTTATCTTATAGTTTCTTTGTTTTGGGTATCAGGCACAACTTAACTGGACCTTCTGATTTAGCGTCTCTCACAAGGTTTTTCAGTTATAGTGTTAGCCAGGGCTTGGGAAGACTCATCTGGGAAAGGATACACATCCCAGCTCATGTAGTTTTTGTTAGGATTTAGTTCCTAGCAGGTTGCTGGAGAGAGGGCTTCAATTTCTTGCTGCTGGCTGGAGACTGCTCTTAGTTCCTTTTCACATGGGTCTTTTCAACATGGCAGCTTGCCTTATCAAAGCGTGTAAGCTAAGACATCAATAAAGTGCTAGCAAGGTGGAAGTCAGAATCTTTTGTAACTGAATCACAAATGTGACATCCCATCACCTTTGCCATATTCTGTTGGTAAGAAGCAAGTCACTAAGTTTAGCCCACACTCAAGGGGAGGGTAATTATATAACGTATACAATTATTCATGAGGCAGGGCCATTGGGGGTTATCTTAGAAGTCTGCCTATTACAGTTCTCTTCTTTTAAGGGTAAATTCCCTCTAGTTTTAACTTTGGTCTCCCTGTATGCCTTTAAGTATTTTATCCACAGTTTTAAATTATCAACACGACTCCACCACCCTTAGCCAGAGCTCAGTGTTTGCAGATGTTAAATCCAGCTTTCTCTTAGGACAAAAATGTTCTACCATGATAACATTTTCTTCATCTTTTTCCCCCATAGTTAGCCACTAAATATTTTACATAGATGTCTCACTGATATCTTAAATTCTTCATGACCAAACTGTAACTTCAGCTCAACTTTTCTTCCTTGTGGATTCCATTCCTCTCTCATAATTGCATCTTATCTTCTCTATCAACCCAAGCTCAGTATCTTCGGATCAGAGAATTTTGTTGTTGTTGTTCTGATTCTAGTCAAGGTGTAGCCTACTCACTAGACAGGTACTGGGCCACCAACTGTTTGTTACTAGTTTGCCCAAATTAAGAACAGAAATTGAAAGTAAGCATTTAGAATCTTACATAACAATTTGACATTGCTGAGACATCCAAGTGTGTGAGTTTGTGTTTTAAATATTCATCTACAACCAGTTGGGAACAGCAAAAGACAAAGAACCAGGCCTTCACCATATGTAGTCTGAAAAGCGTTGTTCTACCCCATTCCTGTCACTTTTTTTTTTTTTTTTGAGACGGTCTCACTCTGTCGCCTAGGCTGGAGTGCAGTGGCGCAGTCTTGGCTCACTGCAAGCTCTGCCTCCCGGGTTCATGCCATTCTCCTGCCTCAGCCTCCCGAGTAGCTGGGACTACAGGCGCCCACCACCATGCCCGGCTAATTTTTTGTGTTTTTAGTAGAGACAGGGTTTCACCGTGTTAGCCAGGATGGTCTCGATCTCCTGACCTCGTGATCTGCCCACCTCGGCCTCCCAAAGTGTCCTGTCACTTTTTCTTCTCTCTTGATAGTAGGCCTGTTGTTCACTCACTTACTTCCACTGCCATTGAGGTAGTATAGACCTTCACACTATTTCTCGTGGGCTAATTGCAGTAGCTTCAACCTAGGCTCTGTGTTTTTTATTTGTCTTTCTCAAGTCCATCCATTCAAACCTAGAGAAAACAGACTTTTTAGAACAGTACTCTGATTATCATGGTTTGCTTCAAAACTTTAAATTGTGCTTTATTATCTGGTCAAAATGGTCTAGATTCCTTAGGTTGATATTTAAGACCCTAGATTTCTCACTTTGTTCCCCTCCTCTCCTTATTGCTTATTTTCCCTCCCAATCCCCTGGGTCTCAGTTCAAATATGCTTTTTTTTTTCACCCCAACTTCCCCCAACAGTCAGTTCCAACTTCCTTTACTTATGTGTTTTCTTGTTGTTGTTTACAGCAGTTATCACATTCTGACACTTTATTTCCTTATTTTATGATTCCCCACTCCATGCACACTACAGTGTAAGTTTCATGTGGATGGAAACTTGCTTTGTTTCCTGCACTGCTGAATCTTTCATGTAGATGGAAACTTGTTTCATTTCCTGCACTGTTGAATCTCTAGTAGGTGCACAGTAAGTTTTTCTTTCATGAATGAGTCAGTGAAATGGGTCACCACCTTAAAGATAAAGAACTTTGTGAATGGCCATGAAGATCCAAAAGAATGGCTCTTTAATGGTGAAATTTTATAAGCAAGCAGTGAAGGACCTATTTGGAGCAGAGACTCTCTAGCCTCCCTCAAATCACATTATAGTCTTTTTATGAATTGTAAGTTTCATGAATACAAACATTTAGTATATTGTAGTCTGTTTCTTCAGTGCCCAGTATTGTGTCTGGAAAAAGAGAATGTACATATCAATAATTTTTTGTCTGAATGAATGAATTAATGCAGTAAGTGTTCCTACCAAGCTCCCAGCTGTGGCTTCTACTCCTGGTGACTCTGTATCACATTTCTCTCCAGTTCTGGGGCAGAGGTTTGTCCTTAGATCTCAAAAGGATGTAAGAAAAGTTGATAATCTTCACTTTGTTCAGCCTTTTTCTTGTGAGGACAGGAACGATGACTTCAAAATTTTTTATGTGTTAGATTGGAAACTGGAAGTTGGCTGTAAGTTTTTATAGAAGATTTTTACTAAATTGAGGTAATTCCCCACTGTTTCTAAATTGGTGACAGTTTTTAACATGAATGCATTTTGAATTTGTTAATAGTTTTCCTTGTATGAATCATCAAATGATCTTACTTCTTTAGACTGTTGATATGGTAAATAACATTGATTGATTTTCAAATATTAAACCCACCTTGCATATCTGGAATTAATCCTAATCATACTCGGTCATGATGTATAATCCCTTTTATATTGTTGAATTCAGTTTTCTTTTTTATATATTTATTTATTTATTTATTTTTTTATTATACTCTAAGTTTTAGGGTACATGTGCACATTGTGCAGGTTAGTTACATATGTATACATGTGCCATGCTGGTGCGCTGCACCCACTAACTCGTCATCTAGCATTAGGTATATCTCCTGATGCTATCCCTCCCCCCTCCCCCAACCCCACAACAGTCCCCAGAGTGTGATATTCCCTTTCCTGTGTCCATGTGATCTCATTGTTCAGTTCCCACCTATGAGTGAGAATATGCGGTGTTTGGTTTTTTGTTCTTGAGATAGTTTACTGAGAATGATGATTTCCAATTTCATCCATGTCCCTACAAAGGACATGAACTCATCATTTTTTATGACTGCATAGTATTCCATGGTGTATATGTGCCACATTTTCTTAATCCAGTCTATCATTGTTGGACATTTGGATTGGTTCCAAGTCTTTGCTATTGTGAATAATGCCACAATAAACATACGTGTGCATGTGTCTTTATAGCAGCATGATTTATAGTCCTTTGGGTATATACCCAGTAACAGGATGGCTGGGTCAAATGGTATTTCCAGTTCTAGATCCCTGAGGAATCGCCACACTGACTTCCACAATGGTTGAACTAGTTTACAGTCCCACCAACAGTGTAAAAGTGTTCCTATTTCTCCACATCCTCTCCAGCACCTGTTGTTTCCTGACTTTTTAATGATTGCCATTCTAACTGGTGTGAGATGGTATCTCATTGTGGTTTTGATTTGCATTTCTCTGATGGCCAATGATGATGAGCATTTTTTCATGTGTTTTTTGGCTGCATAAATGTCTTCTTTTGAGAAGTGTCTGTTCATGTCCTTTGCCCACTTTTTGATGGGGTTGTTTGTTTTTTTCTTGTAAATTTTCTAATATTTTGTTGAGAATTTTTGTGTCTTAAGTTCCTGACATAGAAATCTCATGAGAGACATTGATTTATAGTTTTCTTTTTTGTACTGTCTTTGATTTTAATATCAAGGTAATACCTCATAAAATGAGTTTGAAATTGTTTCCTCTATTTTTTGGAAGACATTGCATAAAATCAGTGTTAATTCATTTCTAAGCATTTGGTAAAAGTCTGCAGTGAAGCCATCTGGACCTAGAATTTCTTTTTTGAAAAACTTCTTAGTTACAAATATTTATTTAATGGCAATAGTACTATTCAGGTTTTCTGTTTCATCTTGATTGAGTTTTGGTAGTTTGTGGCTTTGAAACAATTAGGTTATATCTTGTAAGTTTTTGAATTTATGATTTTACTTACAAAGATTTTTGTAATATGTCCTTTTTATCTTTTTAAACACCATAGGATCAGTATTCCTTTTTTTTATTGCTAATATTTGAAATATGTGCCTTCTCCCTTTTTTATCTTTGTAAGACATGGCAGAGGGCTATAAACATTGATTTTTTTCCACCAAAAAACTATCTTATATTTACATTATTCTCTTCCTTTTTTCATTTTTATTGATTTATACTCTTATTTTTATTACCTTCCTTTTGCTTGCTTGGACTTATTTTTATCTTTTTCTGTTTTCTTGAGATGGAGACTTAGATTACTGATTTGAGATCCTGCCTCTTTTGTAATGTAAAAATTTAGTGCTATAAACTTCCCTCTTAGCACTGGCTTAGCTATGTCCCATAAGTTTTTTTTATTATAAAATATGCATAACATATAATTGATCATTTTAGCCATTTTTACTTGTAGAGTTCACTGGCATTAAGCACATTGACATTGCTGTGCAACGATTACCATTATTCATCTCCAGAACATTTTCGTCATCTGAGACTGAAACTCTGTACCTGCTGAACAATAAGTCCTCATTCCCCTCTCTCCTCAGCACCTACTAACCACGGTTCTGCTTTCTGTCTCTATGAATTTGACTATTCCAGGTACCTCATATAAGAGGGATCATAAAATTGTTTTTTTGTGTGTGGCTTATTTCACTTGGTTTATAATGTTTTCCAGGTTTATCCATGTTTAGCACCTATCAGAAATGTATTCAAGTCTGTATAATACTCCGTTATATATACATACCACATTTTGGTTATTCATTCGTTAATAGACACTTGGGTTGTTTCCACATTTTGATTATTGTAAATAATGCTGCCATGAACATTGGTGTACAATTACCTGTTTGTGTCCCTGCTTTCAGTTCTTTTCGATATATGCCTTGAAGTTGAATTGCTGGATTATATGGTAATTTTATGTTTAATTTTTTGAAGAACCACTGTACAGTTTTTCACAGCAACTGTACCATTTCCCAACAGCAGTGCACAAAGGTTCCGATTTCTCCACATCCTCACTAGTACTTGTTATTTTCTATTTTTTGATAATAGCCATCCCAGTGGGTATGAAGTGGTATCTCGTTGTGATTTGCATTTCCCTAGTGATTACTGATGTTGAGCATCTTTTCATGTGTTTATTGCCCACTTGTATATCGTTAGAGAAATATCTATTGAAGTCCATTGCCCATTTTAAAATTGGCTTCTTTGAGGTTTTTTGTGGTGGTCTTGTTTTATTGTAGTTCTTTATATATTTTTGGATATTAATCCATTATGAGATATATGATTTGCATATATTTTCTCCCACTATATAGGTTGCCTTTTCACTCTTCATAGTATCCTCTGATGCACTAAAGTTTTTAATTTTGATAAAATCTAACATCGATTTTTCTTTTTTTTATTATGTATAGCTTAAAAATGTGTTCCACACCCATTCTTCAGAGTTCTGTAGTTTGTGCTTTTCTGTATCTCGTGCTTTTCTGTATCTCCAACCTCTACCTTAAAAAATAATAATAAATAGAAAAATCTTGACAAGACCAATTAAAAATGAAAAGGTTTTTTAAAGCTCAATAACACTGCAAGTAATTTAAATTGCCAATACAGAGCTTTCAACCAGAATGGAAAGGGAGAAATATACCTTATTTTCTGTTCTTTTAGAGTCCTAGTAAATTGAGAAGCAATTTTTATTTATAAATGTCAATTTATGCATTTATATAACATCAGAACACATGCATATTTGAAAGCATATATGAGATTTCATATTTGAAAGCTGGATGTAGCTCACAATCAACTTGAACACCTTCCAAAGGAGACTGAAAACAGTACACAGATAACCAACTTTGGCAACACAGTGAACTGCTAGACCTCCTAGATACTATAGGCATGAGAGGAAAAAGAAGATACTGATAGCTATTAATAGCTAACTGGATATTAAGATTATCTTGATCCATTTTGGTAATGAAAATTCAAGATTAAAATTCACAATTATCTAAGTTGTAAAACTTTTAAGATAATATTTTAAAATCACTTTTCCATTTCCATTTATTTCCATGTCTTGAGGTAGATTATGACCCTCAAACTGAACTCAAGGTGTATCTGATATTATTGTGCTGAATTTGGTTAACAAAATCAGTACTTCAAATTTTGGAATATATGTAAACATTTGTGGCTGAATTGGTTACTTAAAGAGGTTGGAAAAGTAATCATTCAGAAACAACATTTTAATTTTATCAGATGTCATCTTGAAGTAGTGGTTTCAGATTTGTGGTTGACTTAGTTTTTGAGAAAGAAAATACAATTGTGATACAGAAAAAAGAAGTTTTTATTTTCTGGCAATGCAAGTATGTTCACTAAATGATTTAAAAATTTAAAATAAAAGTTGCCTATCTAATAAGGTTATGTTTCCAGTTGTTTGTGTTCAGAAATTATAAATTTATTTTCTTGCTTAGAAGTATTATCTAGTATGTTCTTTAATAATGCTTATTGAATTTTTATGTTGGTCAATTTACAGGTGAATTATGTAACCTCATTACGCTGGATGTAGCTCACAATCAACTTGAACACCTTCCAAAGGAGATTGGAAACTGTACACAGATAACCAACCTTGACTTGCAGCACAATGAACTGCTAGACCTCCCAGATACTATAGGTATGAGAGGAGAAAGGAGATATTGATAGCTGTTAATAGCTAACTGGATATTAATAGGACTATTTTTGATCCATTTGGTAATGAAAATTCAGGAGTAAAATTCACAATTACCAAAGTTGTAAAACTTTTAAGATAATATTTTAAAATCATTTTTCATTTCCTTTTCTTGGCAAAGAAAATAGGTTTTAGGAAATGAGCCCAATGGGATTATAAAAGAGAGAGAATATTGAGTTACATGTATATATATTCTGTCATAGTTTGAATTGCAAAATGGGTGGCTTTTTCTATTTCTGCTTATTTCTGAGTTGCATGTTATTATACTGGGTGTGGTCCTTTCTTTGCTAAAGTGTTCCATACTGAAAAATAAAACCATTGCTATTTAGTTTTTTAAACATGGCCAATATACTTTAAAGTTTGTTTATCTGTAATACTAAGGAGATAAGCAAGGAGATGACTTGAAGTTCAAAATATGTTTTAGAGACTTAGCCAAATTGCAAAAAATTGAATTGAGCTGTGATATGTTCTGTGTTTATGTAGTCTTATTTTTCCGATTGCCCATAAATTTATACCAGTAAAGTGAATTTAAAAAATTCTGATGCCTTTTTAGTTATTAATGTGGTATAAGGATACTATAATGTTTATTTAGAAAAATTACATCTCTACTTAATTTACATAATTTCAGTCATGAATATTTAGTATTTTAATTTTTTAATTTTTATTTTTTTTGAGACAGAGTTTCACTCTGCCTCTCAGGCTGGAGTGCAGTGGCGTGATCTTGGCTCACTGCAGCCTCCGCCTCCTGGGTTCATGGGATTCTCCTGCTTCAGCCTCCTGAGTAGCTGGGACTACAGGCGTCCACCACCACGCCTGGCTAATTTTTTTCTATTTTTAATAGAGATGAGGTTTCACTATGTTGGCCAGGCTGGTCTTGAACTCCTGACCTCAGGTGATCTGCCTGCCTCTGCCTCCCAAATTGCTGGGATTACAGGCGTTAGGCACCATGCTTGGTCCAGTCATGAATATTTTAGAGGCATGATTACTAAATCATTTGAGGCCTGTGATGATGTTATCTTTCTCCAGAAGAGTTTTTGTCTGCCTCTGTTGGGTACCTAGTAGAGAGGGGATCACTTTAATCAATTCGTGTTCAAGGCTTGAGATGTTTGTGGTCCCCCAAGTGATTAAAAGTTTTGCTGCAGGCTAACTGGATGACTATTTTATTTCCAGTTCACCCTTACTGGTAGGGTGCAGCTCTAGAGGGTCCCAGTTGAGGTTGATGACTAGAGTCCCCACCCTTGGCAGGCCCTAGATTTTGACTCTTGCTGGAAAAATAACTTCGCCTTTTAGCTGCATCTTCCAGTTAGGGCTGTGTTCTTAGGACAGAATTATCTCCATTGTTTTGCTTGTATCTGGGTTCCCAGCTTGTTTCTGTTCTGGTGCTTAGTCATTATGTTGTTAACTCTCTGATTTTGGTTTTGGAAGATGTTTTTATTTATTTATTTTTTTATTGGGAGAATTTATTTGAATTACCTACCATTACTTGAAACAAAGCAGTTGTTAGAGAATTTCTTAGCAGGGTTGAGTAGACTGTCTTAGGTTATACAGGACAATTATTTACAGAAAAGCAAGCTGAGACATGGATGTAATAGCCGTTAGAATCTATGTTTCCCTGATTTTTGGCCCATGACACTATCGTATTACTATTTGTAGTGGAAAGAGATTACATATTCTAGTTAACTGGTTTATGGTTTAGATGTCCCTCTGAAAGGCAAGATTGTCTCCAACACATAATGAATTATTCTATTAATATCCAAAATAAATATTCTACTAAATGTCCTGTATAAAATAAGAGAATCAGATTTCTGGTTCAAGATAATAAGGACCAAGCACAATTATTTCATGCTTTTTTTTCTCTTTAAAATCTATTGAAATGGCCAAGATGAACAAGGAGATGTGACCTTAGGAGAAAAAAAAATAGGATATTTAAACTGCATGTTTAAAATATGATGAGGCTGATACAAAAAGGGAACAAAGAATAAAATACAATTCTTAGAGATATGTTTGCCAAATCAAATTTAATGGAAAATTCCATATAACCAAATGAACACAGCCAGAGACCAAAGTGATGATCTCTAGGATAAATTAAAAGTCCCCTAGAATCTAGATCAAAAAGAAATGTATACAAAAGAAGTGAAAAGTTAAAAAGTCATGGCAGATAGGACTAGACGTTCCAGAAGGCCAAATAGTGGTGATAGTTATAAAATATAATTTTATAATGTTTCCCTGAACTTGATAAAAAACCGGATAATAAGACCAAAATTGCTTACCAAGAAGAAATAAATTAAAAAGTTACATTCTGGTGGTAGTTTTAAATATTAGATGTATTTGTTTTGAATAAATAATAAATTCACATGTAATGTTATGCAACCTATCTTTACCTGGTTTTTGGTTTCAGGGTAATGCTGGCTACGTATGTTCAATTTTTGGAATAGTTTGTATGAAATTGCATTATTTCTTCCTTTAATATTTGATAAAATTCACCAGTGAAGCCATCCAGGACAGGACTTTTCTTTATGGGAATTTGTTTTAAAGCAATTTCAATTACTTTAATAAATATAGGGCTATTCAGGTTATCACTTTCTTCTTCAGCAAACTTGGTCATATTGGTCTTTCAAGGAATATATTTGTTTTATTTCAATTATCACATTTAAAAGCATTAAGTTGTTCATAACATTCTTATTATTTTAATATCTGTAGAATCTATAGTAATGCCACCTCTCTAATTCCTGATATCAAGAATTTGTATGTTTTCTCTTTTTCTTAATCATTCTGGTTAGAAGTATATCAATTGTATTGATCCTCTCTTAGTTTTATTGATTTTCCCTATTGTTTCTCTGGTTTTTATTTCATTGATTTCCATTTTGAACTTTATTTCACCAGCTTACTTTGAGTTTTATTTGTTCTTTTTCTAGTTTCTTATGGTGGCAGCTTGAGGTCATTAATTTGAGACCTTTCTATTATTCTCATAAAGACAGTTAGCACTGTAAATTTCCCCTTAAGTACTGCTTCAGCAGCATCCCACAAATTCTGATATGTTGTATTTTCCTTTTAAAAGTATTTTCTAATTTACCCTTTTGTTTCTTCTGTGATCTATGGCTTTATTAGGTTGGTACAAAAGCATTCGCGGTTTTTGCTATTACTTTTAAAGGCAAAAACTGCGACTACTTTTGCACCAACCTGATAGAAGAATGTTATTTTGTTCCCAAAAGCTTGACAATTTTCCATGATATATTATTGACTTCTAATTTACCTCCATTGTGGTCAAGAACATTCCTGATAGGACTTGAATTCTTTCATCATGGTAAAAGTATTCCATGTGCAGTTTAATGTGTATTCTACTTTTGTTGGGTGGAGTGATCCATAAATATGAATCATGGTACAGATGAGGCAATCAATGAGTTTATTCTACTTTCTGCCGTTTCTGGAGGAGTCTCTTTTTCTTCTTATTTTTGTTAACTGCATTGTCAGCATAGGTAACATACCTTGTTGTACTAATTCCCATTTTTGTTTTAGTCTTAATGTTCATCAGCAGTCCTGTTGCCATAGTTGCCTCAGTCATTTCTTGGTTGGCTGAAGTCAATCTGGTTGGTAGTCATTTTCTCAAAAATGGTTCATGGGAGCAATATTCTCCTATAGTTCTTGTATGTGTGTAGCTTTTATAATTTAAGAACAATTTAGATAGATAAAAAATAATTGGATCAAACTGCCTTTCCTTGAGGATCTCAGTAGAACTTGTTAACAGGTAGTTCTACCTTCTTCTGGAATTGAATGTACAAAAATAAGAGGCCAGTCCATTTTCTTTTTTCCCCATGATAAGTGGCTTAGTCATTTTGCTTGGCCAGCCAAAGTATTATTTCTAGATTTCTGAAATTTTAAGAACTATATTTTATTTATCAGTGTTTATTTTTCAGGATCATATTTTCCTAGTATACTCTGGGACAATTCAACATATAGGTTTAAGTTTTATTTCAGTACAGTGTTCTTCAGTATATTCAGTATATATTCAGTGTATATATGCTTTCTGTTTGCCATATATATTCAGTGTATATTCAGTATAGTGTTCAGTATAGTAAATATGTCACACAGTGACATATTTAGTTTGTGTTGTATGTTTTTACATTAAAATATGTATCTGTAAGTTTGGTTAGTATGAACAACAAACTAATTGGAATGGTAAAGAAGAAAAGAAAGAATAATGCATAATCTCATCATAATCACTTTCAGTGGAATGTCACATAAAAGCACTTTCAAAAAATGACTTTATAAGATCCAAATTCTTAGTCTTAGAAAAACAAAATGTTCAAGGGCTGAGGAATGCGAGCGCACGGTGCGGGACTGGCAGGCAGCTCCACCTGCAGCCCCGGTGCGGGATCCACTAGGTGAAGCCAGCTGGGCTCCTGAGTCTGGTGGGGACATGGAGAGTCTTTATGTCTAGCTCAGGGATTGTAAATACACCAATCAGCACCCTGTGTTTAGCTCAAGGTTTGTGAGTGCACCAATGGACACTCTGTATCTAGCTGCTCTGGTGGGGACGTGGAGAACCTTTATGTCTAGCTCAGGGATTGTAAATACACCAATCAGCACCCTGTGTTTAGCTCAAGGTTTGTGAGTGCACCAATGGACACTCTGTATCTAGCTGCTCTGGTGGGGACGTGGAGAACCTTTATGTCTAGCTCAGGGATTGTAAATACACCAATCAGCACCCTGTGTTTAGCTCAAGGTTTGTGAGTGCACCAATCAACACTCTGTGTCTAGCTGCTCTGGTGGGGCCTTGGAGAACCTGTGTGTCGAAACTCTGTATCTAACTAATCTGATGGGGACGTGGAGAACCTTTGTATCTAGCTCAGGGATTGTAAACGCACCAATCAGCACCCTGACAAAACAGGCCACTCGGCTCTACCAGTCAGCAGGACGTGGGTGGGGCCAGATAAGAGAATAAAAGCAGGCTGCGGGAGCCAGCATTGGCAACCCGCTCAGGTCCCCTTCCACACTGTGGAAGCTTTGTTCTTTGGCTCTTTGCAATAAATCTTGCTACTGCTCAAAAAAAACAAAAAACAAACAAAAAAACCCAACAAAATGTTGCTTTACTCTACTGCAAATCAGACAGGAGAACCAAAATTTAAGATACTTGAAATGTTATGAAGTGATTTTCTTATCCTTCTCGTTGATATGTTTAGTCACTATGTATATCTTAGGATATTAAACATGCTAGACATTTTATTGTTTCTTGAACATATCAGGTAAATTCTAGCCTTGAGATCTTTGGGCTTCCCATCTCTCTGTTTAGAACTCTTTTCTCCTAAATATCTGTGTAACTTTGCCTGCTCCTTCAACTGATCAGATAGATATATATAGCATGATTTTCATTTGGCCTTCTTCTCTGTCTCAAATAGTCTAACAATATTTTATTATTTAATATTTTTATATATGTGTCTGTATCTCAAACTTGTTAAATAACAGTCAAAGGGGCATGTGATTAAAGTACTGAAATGAATAATCCTGGTAAACAGAGAAAGCATAGGTGGTGATGTATGATACAGTCTTCTAGTAAGTAGGATTAGTGTCCTATTGAAGGTAATTCTTCTATGTTTTAAGTGTGTTTACTAATATGAAAACATTTGATTTTATTATTAATCTCTTGTAGTTTAGATGTTATCTCAGAATAACACATATGCCTCACCTCTAGCTTATTCTATAGGGCCAGATTACAGTATTACAAATTGGAAATCAATGAGAACTGAAACATTAACAACAAGAAAATTTTAAATAACATTGCATTTACTTTTATATGCTTTGATGGTTGTCACCAAGTATAGTACCGCTGTTACTCTGAGTAAATGGCAAAGTAAATTAGTAATATTTATTGAAACTTTTTATGATATTGTAGTCATTTATCGATTACCATGTTTATTAAAATAATTACTTTATCTTTCTCCATCCTTTCCAGTCCTAGTGTTTTGATTATGTAGCAGAAGATTGAGGTTTGGTGGGAAACTTTGACGTTTGGGTCTTGGTCTGTTAAAAATTTCAACAGTTTTAATTGACCTTTGAGATTTTCACTCTCATTTATTGAAGATGAAGAATTTACCCTAAGTAGTGGAAACTTAATTGAATTATGGTTCTCCTGATACTTCTCCTTTTTTAAATCCTACTCTAGTTCTGAGAAAGTATAACTTAAAATGAAAAACAAACAGAAAGCCCAACACCTATTCTGCAGAGTTGATGCTAGTCTGGAAGCAGCTGCCCACTCTCTTTTCCTTGGACTAAAGAATCTTGCCCTAAACTTGTAACTGAAAATCAAATCTTGTATTGTCTTAAAATCACTTCCCAGAAATCACTGTATTTACTTGCCTTTTCCTTTTTTCTTATAAGTAGACCAGAATGTTTTTTACTTTTTTCTTTATTTAACATGAACATTCCTGGAGTAACTATCACTCCCCTGTGATAATTACTGCCATTTACTTCCAGGCTGAGAAGCTAGTATCGCTGACAACTCATAGGATGTGAGGAAGAGACAGAAGGAAATGGGTTGGGGATTACCAAGTTGCAGTTAAGTAAGAGAGTGCTTAAATACATATTTATAGTTTCTCTGATTTAACTGTTAGTCTGCCTTGTTGAATAAAAAAAGTATTATTTTATATGAATATTTTCTCATTCAGAAATTAGCTATGAACAGAAGAAAATATTAAGCTTTATTCCAACAGTTATTTTGTTTTAAAGTATGAACCTGATGTTTTTTAAAGCCTTCTGGTACCTCTGGTAGTTTTATGTAATCCAGGGAAGAAACAGTCTGAAGTAGGAAAAAATATTTTACTTTGTATTTCTTCTCAAAATGAGATTAGGAGAGAACTGTGCCACAAAACCTTGCCTTCAAGGCTGGAGTGCAGAACAATTCACAGAGGCCTTTTTGTTGCACTGGGCTCTGAAGAAATGTTACATTAATTATGGTTATATCAACAAGTAGCATTTTAGTCATTTTAGTAATTGGGTTTTAGGTAATTACAGTGCAGCGTATGTATAACAACTTTACTAGTTTTCTTTTTAATGGTGGTGTTCTTTGGGTTTTTAACATTCAGGAATTTCTGTGTTGCTTACTTTTCAGTTTGCTTTCAGTTTAATGTTTCTGAAAAAATAATGGTACCTTTGACATTTCATCCTTCCAACCCTGAGTCTTTCCTACTATTTTTTTTGCTACTTTGTTAAAATAAGATTATGATCATTTAAATTAGTCTTACTCAAAAGTTATACTAAATTAAACTAAAGTTGCTGGTTATATTTGCTGAAATTGAAAGAATCTAATTTTAATTCATGGCCATTTGATTTCACCATATTTTAAAAATCTGACAGCGTAAGAGAAAGCAAGCTGTCAAAGTGGAGCACAGAACAATTTATAGACAAAGTTAAGCACTTGAAAGCTAAATGCCAGTGATTGGCAGTGATCAGCCTATGTTTATATACAGGAGCTCAGCAACAATGATTTTATTTCTTAGTCAAGATGGCTCAACATTAAAGCAAGCTTGTGTTGATTTCTAGGTTGCAGTTTAGTTTGTGGTTAAAACCACTCATTGAGAGGGGTTAGAGCTGAAACCACTGCAGAGGGTTAATCACAATAAATGCCAGACTTCTGATGTTTTCTCCTGGCGTAAAAGAGTTTTGATATTTCATCCTTAATTTTTTTAACCTTTTTTATTTAGCTGAGAGTAATGGACTTTGGCAAAATGTGGATGACTCTTTGAATTTGCCAGTGGTCTCAAGTGATAGGGCCTTTGCAAATGTGAGATTTCTTCATCAGAACAGCCTATTCTCATAGATTACATTGTTAGAAATTCAACCCCTTCCACCCCAGCAAAAAGCAAAAAATTTAGATCCAAGAAAGGTGGAGGTACCTTTTAATTTAAATTACCACTGGTTTTGGTACTAGATAATGTCATGTAGCAATTTGGCTACATTATTTTTATTTTGTAATTTTTAAATTCTAGGAACCTACTCTGGTTTTAAAAGTGAGAAACTTAAGAGTTACTTGGTTTTGGATGAGAAATTTCAAGAATCTGGTTCTATTTACTAGGCTTTTGAGTTGACAAACATTTAGAATTTGGTTCCCCTACTAACCTTTGTTACCACAGAAAGTTTTTTAGTTTTCAGTGAGAATAAAAAACATTTAAAATATTGTATTTATCTACCATGATACTGTAACGGGTTATTGAATGAGGCATGTCAGTTGATGGAGTAAGATCATGGAGACTTTTCTCTGTTAATAAATTCTCCCCTCTTATGGCAGAGTTCAAAGACCCCTTGGTGAAAGATTCAGCCATTTTGTTACAATGGATCAACTTTCTTCCATAGGGAAAGCAGTGATGTAAAGGAGAAAAAGGGATGGTCTTGTTTACTTCCATTTTTTTTTTTTAAAGGTTAGCTGCCTCATTTTATCTGCAGCTGCATACAGGAAATTAAAATTTTATCAGAAGGTTTTGAAGTTCTTTGTGATCAGACATGATCACTACTTGGAGGAAAATGTTCACTTCTGCTGGCCTTGCTGTAGCAGTGGCCATAGGAATGGAATAGGCAAGGGATAAAATGTTGATACCATCCCTCCCCATTTTACAAGGATGTGAGTAAATGGGGGCTATTCTTCACTCTTAGTGGAAATAAAAATGATATAGCCTTTTGTTATTTATTAAAATTTTAAATATCTATATCATCTGACACATAAATATTTTCACATGTGCACAAAGATACATGTCTAGGGGTATTCATTACATAATTCTTTTTTAAAAAATTAAATGCCATCAGTTGAGCAATGATTGGAGAGATAATGGCACACATGACATGAAACACTTTACAATGGTTACATAGAATGAGGTATATCTGTGTTTACTTAGCATAAAAATATTTCTATCATCTGTTATATGGGGGAGGGGAGAAGCATATAGAATGATCTCATTTATATGAAAGCAAACACATAAACATAAGAAATCCCTGTATTTTTATACATATAAATAAGTGCTTAGAGACAGGTCTCAATAGGTATGTATCAGACTATAAACCATGGTTATCTAAGGAAAATAGGAAGATACATTTATATATTTTATAACTAAAAGTGATGTGGTGGGGTGGGAGGAATTCAGAAAGTTGGAATTGTTAGTAGTTCCTTCCCGGCTGATACCTAAGCATGGACTGCTCAGAAGTTGGGTATCCCAGAAAAATTCCTGCAAATATTTGTAGAATGATTAATTTGTATTCAGATAGACCAGATGAACATATATATTTTTCAATTATGTCCTATAAAGTCTGTGTTTCATAGACATGCTATTTTATAAAATAAGAACGGGTTGAAGAAAATAGATTTTTATGGGCCTTTCATATAATTTTTTGTATCTTGTTCCTAATGGAAAGGAGGACAAATAATGAAATGTTTTAGTTTCTGTAATTATTAAGAAAGTATGAATTAATGCCTATTGTATGCTTAGCACTGAAACCAATTCTGTGGAGAGAAGTATAGCAAAGCTCCTCACTTACTGGGTTTTCAGTCTGGTGAGGGAGATAACTAATCCATGAAACAGTTAACATAAGACCAAATATAATTAATTGCCAACTTACGGTGAAAACAGTGTGCTGGTATATCCAGTTTACAGAGAGGTCGGTAAGAGCTTGATAAAATGACTAAGAATGGCTCAATGAACAAATGCATTGGACTCAGTATGGAAGAAAAATGCAGTCCATGAGCACAACAGTGAGGACAGTCAAACAGCATGAAGGTGAGAATGAGCACAGCATGGTTCCGTGTCAAGGAAACAAGCTGAGTGGAGCAAAGTCAATGAAGATCTTGAAGGCAGATTTGTTGATAGGGAGCCAACCAAGTTGGATTCACCAACTAGCTGGTGACTGTGACAAGTTACTTCACAAATGTTATGGTAAAGTCCCTGCTGATTACCCTCAGATGGCTCTTACTGCTGCTTCCTAGGTATCTTTTTCATTTCTTTTTATCAAATGTCACAGGATGGCTATCTAAAACTTAAAACCACCATACTCATTTTTTTCACAATTTAGCTTATGTGTTCTCTTTATGGAGAAGATGACCCTTACAGTGTAAAGTGCCCAGACTTCTTACTTCTACATTTATTTTCCCTCTTTGCTTATCTTTTGTTCATTCTCTCCTGTTCCTAGAGACAGAGATGTTCCTTCTTTCTAAGATTAACTTTTTCACTTTCTTTATAAAGCCAGCTTTGATCCTTTGTGTTGGAAGTTGTCTCCCCCATCTCTAAACATTCAGAGATTTTGTTCATACTTCTTTTAGGGTATTATCATAGTCAACTAAGTATTATAGTTATTTGTGAAAATATACCACTGTACTGTAAGCCTCTTGAGAGAAGAGACTATGTCTTGTGTGGCACTGTGCAGTTATACAGCAGTTAAACAATAAGTAGCTAGCTTGGTGGGTGGAGGTATATTACGGGAACCCCTAGAAGCTAGCAAAGAATGTTTACATTTGATACAATAGGAAATAGGTTGTTTTTAGTATAAATGTTTTTGGCCAGGTGCAGTGGCTCACGCCTGTAATCCCAGCATTTTGGGAGGCTGAGGTGAGTGGATCACTTTAGCATAGAGATCGAGACCAGCCTGGGCAACATGGCGAAACTCTATCTCTACAAAAATACAAAAATTAGCTGGGTGTGGTGGTGCATGCCTGTAGTCCGTGCTACTCCAGAGGCTAAGGTGGGAGGATCACCTTAGGCCGGGGAGTTTGAGGCTGCAGAGAGCCATGATTGCGCCACTGCACTCCAGCATGGGCGACAGAGTCAGACTCTGTCTCTTAAAAAAAAAAAGAAATGATGAGGGTGGGATTGGAGAAGGGACAAACATGAGAAATATATTTTGAGAATACAAATAGAATTTTGTGACTGACTTAGAAGGGATGAAACTGATACTAGAAAACATTTTTAACTAGATAAATATGTACTTATTCCCTTTCTATAAAATACAGTTTTATAGAATACAACCTACCTTTTTAATGTTTCTCAATTTTTGCTTTATTATAATAAACTTTCAGTAAACATCAAATACATATTACCAGTGTCTGGCTCTGCACTAGGGTTCTGACAGTGGATAACTCACTAAGTGTAAAAATGGACACAGACATGAAATAAACATTTATAATATGGTGTAATCATGATGATAGAGGTATTGGCACAGTGCTGTGGGTGCTCCTGTGCACTTGTCGAGAGGTGGGTAGAGCTTTATCACAGAGCATAGAGTTAAGTGAGTTAAGTATCAGGAAACTAGGAATTCTAAAATGAATTTTGGGCATTTTTATTTTGTTCTTTATTTGGCAAATGGTGTATACTGTTTATTGGCATTTTCCCCCTGGTCTTTGCATTGCTAAGATAGCACATTTTGAACTTTAAAACAAGTTGACTTAGAAGCCAGAATTAAGTGAAATAACCTGCAATATATAGTCTAATATACTATTAAAAACATGTACAGGCATATAATGCAAATTGGTCACATTATATAAAATATCTCTGTAATGTAAAATATTCATCCAAAAGAAAAAGGATGGTGGAAGGATGTCACAATTTTTTAAAAAATTAAAATGACTTTAGAACTATAGCTCTATTCTTATCAAAATGTTTTTAAATTTTAAAATATAGAAAATTAGGAAAAATGTAGACAAAATGAAACAAATTTTTAATTGTTCTTCCATAATTCTGCCATGCAGAGATAACAATTAGTTTTGATACATTTTCTTTCCCTTTTTTTGCATGCCTGTTTCTTACGTTGTTGAAATCATACAAAATGCACAATTTTATCATGCTTTTCCCCCCCAACTTAACATCATACCTTAAAGTCTTTCACATCTTAAAACTTTTTATAACATAACTTTAGTATGTACAGAATATTGCAGAATATAGACATACTACAGAATGAAAATTATATATTGAACATCTATTATGTATCTGTTAGTCATGGTGCTACGTATCTTATGCACGTTATATCTAACCCCTAGAGCTACCCTGTCAGGTATGTGGCATTATTTCCACTTTATGGATAAGGAACAGACACAGAGAGGTTAAGTAACTTGCCCATGGACATATAAATGATATAAAATACTTCGGTTTTTCTATTACATTGTGATGCTTCCAATTTAAATAATTATTCTTCTGTTGTTGAATATTTAGATTGTCCCTATTTTTGCCATTATATATGACTTAATTAACATATTTTGTCATAAAGCAAATTATTTTCTGCCAACCCAGCTTTTAAGTAACATTTTTATTATAGTCTTTTTTTTTTTTTAATGAGACAAAGCCTTGCTGTGTCACCCAGGCTGGAGTGCAATGGCACAATCTGAGCTCACGGCAAACCTCCACGTCCTGGGTTCAAGCCATTCCCCTTCCTGAGCCTCCCAAGTAGCTGGGACTACAGGCACACACCACCATGCCCGGATAATTTTGTATTTTTAGTAGAGATGGGGTTTCACCATGTTGACCAGACTGGTCTCGAACTCCTGACCTAGGTGATCTGCTTGCCTCGACCTCCCAAAGTGCTGGGATTACAGGTGTGAGCCACCATGCCTGGCCTAACGCAGTGATAGCAATAGTGAATATTCTCGTTCGTATTTCTAACCTCTAAATTTTCTGGGGCTTTGGAAAGTCACTCAATTTTTTTTTTTCTCCTGAGGAATTGACACGTCTCACCAGAGTGTCATCAGAAAGACACTGATGAAGTCACTAAGTGAAGCATGCTTAGTTAATTTACAAAGCATTTTAAAGACTAAATTAACTTGTCTTTGCTAAGTGGTAGTTTTTTATTGTTGCTTTTGTACTCCACTTTGTGCTGGTTGGAATCTCACTTAACTAGACCCAGTAAACTCTTGGCCCAGTTTCCAAACACTATTGTACAAAAGTGATGTATTAGTAAATGAGCATAGCATACCTATGGAATAGTTCTAATTGGAAGAATTGAAGTGGTGGTTACATTTTTCTGCGTTATAGTTGACAACTTATGGCATAGAATTATGAGTATTTTTTTATTATCAGTGACTGATTCTTATCTTGAAAATGTAAAGGCTAAAAATTAGCTCCAATTACTCATTATGTGTAACTTCACTCACTTGATACTTTCAGCAAGAAGGAAAGATGCAGATGATTGATGACCAAATAAGGATCATGAGGCATAAGGAGTGCCCTCTTAAGGTGTAAAGGCTTAACTTATGCTATAGACTAATGTATGTTTTCTGTAAGTATTGTAGTAATATTGCATCTAAGAAAGTAAGTTGATCATATGACAGCTTTTTGAACAATGATTAAAGCAAAAGGAAAGAAATGGACATCAAGAGGTTGCGAAGGCTGAAAGGACTCAAAATACTTATCTCCAAAAAGTTAAGTGTTGACACAGGCTTCCACTTCTGTAATTTCTAACACTGGAAATAACTGTTTAATTTAAAAGTAAAGGCTACATTTGACATTTTAACCTGGCCCATCCAAGTATCTCATAGCAACAGTTGTGATTTGAAGTCAAAAAAGAAATTAATCAGCCACAACAAAATAGTATATTGGATGAAATTCTTGTCTTGTTAGCTTTTTTTGTATCAAAATTAACTTATTTTTAATGTATATTGTTTGCAGAATTGAATTTGAGTTGAACCATATATGATAGCAGATGTCATTATATTCATCATTCATTATATATAGTTGGCCATGTAGTCTTGGCAAGAAAAGTAGAAAATAAAATGCTCAGCTGGGCGCAGTGGCTCACGTCTGTAATCCCAGCACTTTGGGAGGCCAAGGCAGCAGATCACTTAAGGTCAGGAGTTCAAGACCAGCCTGGCCAACATGGTGAAACCCCATCTGTACTAAAAATACAAAAATTAGCTGGGTATGGTGGTGGGCACCTGTAATCCCAGCTACTTGGGAGGCTGAGGCAGGAGAATTGCTTGAACCCGGGAGGTGGAGGTTGCAGTGAGTCAAGATTATGCCACTGCACTCCAGCCTGGGTGATAGAGTGAGACTCAGTCTCAAAAAAAAAAAAAAAAAAAAAAAAGAAAAGAAAAGAAAGTGCTCTTCTGTTTATTTATTCAATAATGACTATTTTGTGCTCAAGCTGGATATGCTTAGATAAAAGAGACTATAACTTTCACTTTGGTTTGTAAGTTTTGGGGAGGGGGTTGAGAAATTTTTTACCATCAGGCCAAGTTTTCAGTATGGAACCTTTCTGATCTCAGAAAATAATTTATATTTTAAACAATACCATTTTAGAAATTTGGAAATTTCTTCTCCAAAATTACGTGTACATACTTATATATAACCACTTGTTCTAAATTGGATCATCATAACATAGAACAAATGGAATAAGTATTGTAAGTTTAAAATATACACTGCTTTGATGCAGTTAAATTAGGCCTTATCTAAAGATTAACTTGTTAAAGTATGCCAATACTTTATCTAATCGTTCATTTAAAAATTAACTTAACAGCTGTGTATTTCATTATTTCTCCGAGACAAGTGAGCATAAAAGTGATTTCAATTTCATCCTAATTGATAGTGTAGTGTGCGTTCCTTGTGCTAGAAGTTAAGGAACTTGCTGAAACAGTACTTCGAAGTAATTTGTAAATAGTAGATAGCCTGTGACAGTGAGAGGCTCATCAGATTTTGTAAAAAATAAATTTTTTTGTGTGTGTTTACAGGAAACCTGTCCAGTTTAAGTCGTCTTGGTCTGAGATATAACAGACTGTCAGCAATACCCAGATCATTAGCAAAATGCAGTGCACTTGAAGAATTAAATTTAGAGAACAATAACATTTCTACTTTACCAGAGGTAAGAAGTGGATTAGAGAAAACAAGATTTGAAATGAGTCTGCAAGATAATTCAAGGAAAGCTAGTAAATCTTTATAGCAGGGTAAATAATTTGGTGATTGAGATTGTTTAAATAATGAGTATGCTGTGAATGTACCACCACCGCTGAAGTAACTCCAAACAAGAAAGAATGGGTATATGAACCTATTAAGTTTTATGATTATTATTTTTTTAATGTAAAGAAAAAGGGAAAAACTAGGAGGAAAGTAAGTGTGCTGTATTCTACTTTAGCACCATGTAAATCTTTCTCATTTCATTTTGGGAACTGACAGTAAAGGTATTAAGGAAAAACTATATGGCTGGTTTTAAAATTCAGCTACCCCACCCAGTTCAGTTATAAAAAGAAAGATGATAAGTGATACAGAATGCACTATCATCAAAATTAATATTAGCAGCAATTCTCCTGTGACTCAAATTATTACCTTGTTTATGCAATAATATTAAGGCCTATTTAGTATAGAACAATCGCCAGAATCTTTTTTTTTTTTTTAACACATTTTTAGGTTTTGTTGATTCTATTAGAAAAATATTTTCACTTATTTTGCTTAGGGATTAATTGGGTAAGATATAATACTTTTTTTTTTTTTTTTTTTTTGAGGCAGAGTTTAGCTCTCGTTGCCCAGGCTGGAGTGCAATGGTGTGATCTTGGCTCAGCTGCAACCTCTGCCTCCTGGGTTCAAGCGATTCTCCTGCCTCACCCTCCCAAGTAGCTGGGATAAAAGGCACTACCACGCCCGGCTAATTTTGTATTTTTAGTAGAGATGGGGGTTTCACCATGTTGGCCAGGCTGGTCTCGAGCTCCTGACCTCCAGTGGTCCACCCTCATCGGCCTCCCAAAGTGCTGAGATTACAGGCGTGAGCCACCACAGCCAGCCAATATAATACTCTTCTTTTAAAGTTGTCTTTATCAACATTATTAGTCTTTTACTATTGACTTTCTTTTCCCACCTATTTTAGCATGTCGACAATGGATGTTTGCTTATAGTTGTTCAAGCATGTCTTTCTGTAGTAATGTAACAAAAGAATTGTGGACTTATGGATTGATTGAGCTTTGCAGAGTCTTTTTTTGTAACAAAAATGTCTTACGTAAGTGCTGCTACTATGTTTTGACTTGGTAGTTTTTCTGAGTATGTGTGTGTGTAATCAAATTAAGAACAAGGGTTCTTTAATAAGGTCAGGCGCCGTAGCTCATGCTTGTAATCCCAGCACTTTGGAAGGCCGAGGCAGGCGGATCACTTGAGGTTAGGAGCTTGAGACCAGCCTGGCCAACATGGCAAAACCCTGTCTCCACTAAAAATACAAAAAATTAGCTGGGTGAGGTGGTGGGCACTTGTAATCCCAGCTACTCAGAAGGCTGAGGTAGGGGAATGGCTTGTGGCTTGAACCCGGGAGGCAGAGATTGCAGTGAGCCGAGGTGACGCCACTGCAGTCCAGCCTGGGCAACAAAGGGAGACTTTGTCTCAAAAAAAAAAATAAGTGAAAAAATTTAAATGGATATATATCCAGTCTTATTGTCAGTGAAGTGAAACTAATAATTCCTGGGTACCTATTAGGAAATACGGATTTTCCTGGGAGCTTGTTAGAAATGTGGACTCTTGAGCCTCACTCCCAGTCCCACTGAATATGGGAAAGTATGAAGTCATAATTTAAAAGTAATCAGTGTGCTTTGGAAGCAGCGTAGTCCCAATGCAAATGTGAAATTATCCGCATTTATAGTAAGGAAAACAATAAAATCCATTAGACAGCACTTATGAGATACTCAAGCTGGGTTAGGCAAGAAATCATGAAAGTGGTTTTCAATAAGGGCATATTAAATAGCTGAAATCAGAGCTGCTAAAATGACTATTTTGTCATTTGAAGACTGTCTGAAAATGGACTTATTTTAATGTAGATGTATACATATAGAAAAGGAACTAATAATTTGAACCACATATTCCCAAGGCTTGAGTCTAGTTGCTCTGCATGTATTGTCTCATTTAATCTTTATCATAAACCTACTAGTTATTGGAGTATCCTCATCAAACAGCGAAATAAGGCTTAAGAGAGGTTATATTTTTGGCCAAATTTGTTACTTTAAATATTTTTCTGGAAGTATGGTAAGAGGTATGTTGATTATCTAATTAATCCACCAAAGTTGACAAAACTTAGTAGAAGGTGTAAAATAGAAGCCTAGATGTGTCTCATTCTAACAAAAAAAAAAAAATGATAAGCAACCCCTGCTTCACAATGTGACTAAGAAATGAGAGCTTGAAGAGCTGGCTTCTTGTTGCCCCTTCTCAAATATACTCAGTATTAACATTTTATCATAAGAGTCAATTCAATAAAGTAAGTCAGTTGTAAGAATAAAAAGAATCACATTTTTTGCCATGAGGCTCAGTAAAACTCCTTTATTTTCAATCGTGTAGCCTGTAGAGATTTTTCCTGAATTGACTGCCATGCAGTTTTCTTGCCACTGTTTTACCTCTGTTGTTCCTTTTGTTTCTGTACAACAATACACAAATTTTAAGGGTAGCTTCTTAAGGTACAGTATAAAGAACAAGTTTCAGTTCTCTGTATAGTTATATCCTCAATTATATAGTTACTTCATTCCTTCAGATGGCTTTGCCAATTATACTGTCACCTCAAGTACTAAGTTTTCAATTTGCTGATGGTGGACAACTGAAGTTTGAACATTATTTTAAAAACATACATACCTCATACAGTGCTTGCTTCTCCCTGCTTGTGCTTTTACTTTGAATCTAGAGTGTTTCTTCTGTTTCTCTGAGTATTTTAAAATGTTTTCATCCTTCAAGATCTAGCTCACTGTCAACTTTCATCCTATTTTTCCAGTTATTCCAGTTTTCCTTGCTTTGAATTTAAATAGAGAAAGGACTTAAAATTTAAGCACTTACTTCCTACTAGGTATTGTTAAGTTATTTATGTATTTTATCGCTTTTAGTCTTCACTATGGCCCATAAAATATCATTATTTAAAAAATGATACACTAGGTTCGGAAAAATAACTTGCCAAAGTCACAAGCTATTTAAAGATAGAGTCAGGATTCAAAACAGTTTATAGCCTGTACTAGGATTTCTCAGATGTTAATGAGCATGCAGATCACCTGGGAATCTTGTTAAAATGCATATTATGATTCAGTGGGAGTGGGGCCCAAGAGTCTGCATTTCTCACGAGCTCCCAGGGGATGCTGATATTGCTCTTCCTTGGCCCAGACTTTGAATAGCAAGAGCCTATTCTATATAATTGATTATTGATTATATATGGTTGTATATTATTTTCTAATTATTTCTTACCTATGTACTTCTATAAATAGAGCTTAATCTTCTTTACCGCAGAGATTCTTTGGTAATACCTGAATATTTTAATACTTTGGTTAAATGGTGAGAGGCTAAAGTAGGGCAAGATGGGGTTATGTGCTAAGTAAATACTTGTTTAATGGGTACATATATGCCCTCAGAAATTTCACCATATAGAAAAGCGGTGTATTATACAGTATCAGGAAGCATAATCATCTACTGAATTTAATAGTTCCTAAAAGGAATCATTATGTTAATCTTAATAATTTAGAGATAGGTATATGACTAAGACTAGGTAGGATTGGTCACACAGCCAGTGGCAGAGACAGGGCTCAGACCTGGGACTGTCTGACACTAAAGTTTCTGCAATGTAGAAGTTTCAAATTAGTCACCCATGAGGCACCTCTCACACACAGACATGTTTTCCTTACTCCATACAGTGTTTTAAATAAATTGAAGCCAAAGAATAAAAATTGGGAAAATTTTCTGTTTCCTCCTATAAAATCTGGAAATCTACATTGGTTCCACATTTCTGCAAGGCACCAAACTGCTAGAACTGTGTAGTGACTGTCCCTGTAGAGAAGTGTCACAGACTGCCCCAACCAGTCTCTGTCATTTGTCACCCCCAAAGCCCTTTGAGGCATTTGTGTTGGGACTGCTGTTCTATAAAAAATGAGTCTCATCACAGTTCTAATTCTTATGTTTATTTCATTTTTTTTACAGAGTCTTTTATCAAGTCTTGTGAAACTGAATAGTTTGACCTTAGCTAGAAATTGCTTCCAGTTGTATCCAGTAGGTGGTCCATCTCAGTTTTCTACCATCTATTCCCTCAACATGGAACACAATCGAATCAATAAAATTCCATTTGGAATTTTCTCCAGAGCAAAAGTATTAAGTAAGCTGAATATGAAGGTAAGCATATATTTGTTTACTAGGGAAAGGAATTGCTTTAACTGGTACTTCCACTAATATTTATGTTTTCTCTAATTGTGTGGGGAGTGGGTACTTGTACCTTGCTGATGGGTCTAAACTGATCATAAGACATGTCAGGGTACTTTGTATCAGATAACAAATATCTTAGAACTGAGCATACCCTTAGGATTTTGTCCTAAAGAAATCATTGTCCAGCTCAGTGGCTGATGCACCTGTAATCCCAGTGCTTTGGAAGGCTAAGGTGGGAGGATCCCTGGAGGCTAGGAGTTCAGGACCAGCTTGGGCAATATAGTGAGACCTTGTCTCGCAAAAAAATTTTTAAAAATTAGCTGGCCTGTGGTACCAGCTACATGGAAGGCTAGGGCAGGAGGATGGCTTGAGCCTGGGAGTTCAAGGCTGCAGTGAGTTATGATGGCACCACTGCACTCCAGCCTAGGCAAGAGAGCAAGACCCTGTTCCCCATCCCCCCCAAAAAGGAAATATGAATGTCTATAAAGTATAGTTGTAGGGATATGTATTGCAGAGCTATCTATTTCATAGGTACCAACTTATTAATAGAGATTTAATTTTGTTAAGTAGTTTATCTTTAGTGGAATACTGTGGAGCCATTAAAAATCATATTTTGGTCTAAAAGAACACTACATACTAGTTGAAATATTCTCATTTTATCAAGTGGAAGAAAGTTAAAGCATGTAAAAAATCTCTTCCCACCCAGAATTTTTGAAAGCTGTTTTTAATATGCTTAATTGTATATTAAATATCTTTATATTTATACATATAGCTGGTTTTTGCCAAAATGTTTAGAGATCAGAATTATTTATGGGTGAACGTTAGTTTCCTTTTGCTTACCCACTCTACAGTGATCGAGTTTCACCTTTGTAATGAAATTCATTGCAAAAGGAGAAAACAAATGGAAAATTATCAAATTCAGTGATTTAATTTGTACTGGACAAACTTTAGGCCCAAGGAAGGTAACTGAATTGGCCACATAGCTGATAGTATTCTTCCTGTCATGATGAACCATTTGAACATAGTTGTGGTTCTTTAAACTATAATCTTAAATGTACAATTTTTAAATTTCATCCACACTTGCTCATAAATATGGTATGTATCTTTTATGATGATTCTTTGGAAGTATATGATAAGTAAACTAATGGAAATTCAAGATACTCATACAGTTTTAACAATTGTAAAATTTCTTGTTAATCAGTCTGGTTATATGAGATTTAACAGTGGTAATGGTGTTGATTCTGAACATTCATTTTGTAGTAATAGGCTTAAAACGCAATGGTTCAGGTGTTCATTAGTTTATGCATTTGAATGTAAGTAACAGTAGTAAATTTTTAAAAATGAAAATACTTTATAAATCATACTATAAGTGTCAGTAGTTTAGGCATAGATAGGTACTAAGCTTAAATATTAAATAGATAACAAGTTTAAATATTACAATAAAAGAAAAAGTGGGTTTTCAAATGGATGCTTGCTACTTGGGATTTCTTTTATGGGTCATTTTGTGTGAAATGAGACAATCCATGTGCAATGCAGCAAATTTTAAAGATACAGATTAACATAAAGGATATAAAATAATACTGCCACTGAGAGGTAGCATCACTGTTAACATACTGACATACATTGTTGGTATTGAGCTGGATGGGGTGTTGATTATCCTCTCCCAATACCACTACCCCTAACACATAACAATGTGGTACGAGTTGTTATTGATGAAAGTATACTTTATAAGTGAATAAAAGTGGCATACTTTTTTTCTGTGGACAGCATTGTCTAATTTTTAAACCAAATTAAGACCATATTTACTGTTTCCTCTGTTTTGGTGATGAATATATTTTACCATTTTTTTCTTATGGATTTTTAAAGTGAAATGGTAAATACCTGATTAGTGTTTTAATGATTTAATTTGCTGTCTTTTTAAGACTGTTTTTCCTCCCCTACTTTACTGCTCAGCACCTTAAGAATTCCTGAGCTCATTCTGGTTTCCTTATGGGCTGTCATTAGATGCGTCGTCTTCTATTGTTTTCATATCTTTATTTGAGCATTTATATTTTATTCAGTGATTTCTGCATATTGTGAAATTGTAAAAACATCATATTTATCATAGGATCTTTGAAATCTCCAGTGTTTCTCTGTATACTGTGTTTTTCTATTTCCATTATAATCACATAAGGAACAAACTTCCAGTTTAACTCCCAAATAAAAGCCTCATTACTGTATAAAAAACTTTGGAGGCTTAGAGTTTTCTGTTGCTGATTTTTTTTCTTTCTATATTTAAATATCAAAAAGGGGAATAAGATTTTGTTTAATTAAGAATTCTCTTTCCGAAGTGACAGGTATATATAGAACTTTGTTTTTGTGATTCTACCTTGGATGCTTCTTTTTGTCTTTGCCAGGACAATCAGTTAACATCACTTCCCTTGGATTTTGGAACTTGGACCAGTATGGTAGAATTGAATTTAGCCACTAATCAGCTCACAAAGATCCCTGAGGATGTGTCTGGTCTCGTTTCTCTTGAGGTTAGTATAAATGAGCAATTAGAGAACTTCAGAACCTTCCATACGTATCTCATTTAAAAATTTCAAATTTAAATAAGCAATTTCTATTTGGGTGAATGTCATAATTAGAAATGTTAGAACTCACTTAAACATACAACCCTAATAGGATAATGAAGTGTTGACTTAGGTAGTCTAGATTCAGTGCTTTTGAATTTCTCTTGCCTACTACAAGTTGGTGTCTTTGAGTGCCGTAAAGTATTAATATCTCTAAAAGAAAAGTTCTGTAAAAGCATCTTTTAGAACAATTTTTTTCTTTATGCTGTTTAAAAACTACACCATTGTCTACCAAAATAATTATCGATTCTCAAGACTGCCATTTAGAATGCTTTATCATACTTTTTCATCCTAATTACCGACCTGCTATTTTATTTACTCATTGATTATTGTCTTTGTTGTAAATCTGGTATGCCTATTTCTAGCCCTCTAATTTTAGTCCTATTGTTTTCTGTATCTAGAATGCCCTCTTCTCGTCCCCTTAATTTTTTTCTTTTAGTATGTTTTTCCATAATTAAAGATCCATCTTATTTTCACCTCTTCAGTTAAGGATGATTTCTCCTGCTTCTGAGTTCCTAGAGTTTTCATCCCTTTGATGAAAATGCTTACTAATAGTAAATATATTGCTTTTTAAAATTTCCTTCATATCCATGTTTTTTAAAGGTCTAATTTTTAAATTAATAAGGTGAAATAGTATGGTTTAATGGCTAAAAACATGGGCTTTGAAGTCAAACAAAGCTGAGTGTAATTATCTCTGTATATTTATGTACTTAACTTGCCCAAGCTTCAGTTTCTTAAGCTGTGAAATGGGGATAATAAGAGTATCTACCTTGTAGAGTTGTAGTTAGGATTAAATGCAATAATGCACATAATGCATTCAGTACAGTGCCTTGCAAATAGTAAAATCAAGTGGTGACTGCTGTTATTATTTTCTCCATCTTATTGTATATATTTATTATGGGTGGTGTAACATTAGGGAAAATAAATGAACATAAAAACTTACCCAGAACCTTACGTATCTATTTTACCTATTGCTCTTTCTCCCAACCCAGTATTGTCTCCTTACCTTTCTGCTAGTTTGTAACTTTATCGGAACAAAGGCTATCTTCTCTGCCATTTTAACCCTCTTCAGTATCTTCCAGGATGCTTTCAGTGTAATAAGAACACCACAGATAATAAATAGAGTGGATTGATATAGCAAGTTTAGAAGGTAGCTTTTACCTTCCTTAAGTAATGGTTTGTAAGGGATTTTGAATAAATAGTTTCCTATTAGATAAACATTTGTAACTATTGAGCATTTTTTTGAAATTTCATTAAAATTAAATTGCTTCTTTTGTTTTCATTAGTTTTGATATAATCAAATAAAATCTCTTTTCTAATAACTATGGTGATTTTTTTAGAAAAGTAAGTTAAATATTTTATATGTTATATAATTGAACATCACGCTTAATATTCACTGTTTGGAAAATTAGCATTGCTTAATAGATTTTAAGCCACACAATGACAGTATATAATTTCATTTCATGATTTCCTAAACATTATCAATAATTTCTCATTAGGTTCTTATCTTATCAAACAATCTTCTAAAGAAGCTTCCCCATGGTCTTGGAAACCTTAGGAAGTTAAGAGAGTTGGATCTAGAAGAGAACAAATTGGAATCCTTGCCAAATGAAATTGCATATCTTAAGGATTTACAGGTAAACATTATGCTGATGGTTTTGTAGTTTTATAAAGTTTTTGGAATCTGTTCCAAATTCCACATTTCTCTTAAGATTTTGATGTAATTCTTGGATCAGATAGACTTTCCTATTCTAGTATTAGGGCTGAGTTTTATGTTCATATAACCTGGCTTTGTTTTCCTAACAAATGGTATTTTGTGAAAGAAAAATATGTAATGTAAGTGATTCTCATTCTATCCAATCTGGTTTCCCTGTTAATTTATTTTATTGTTTAGACATATTATTTTCAGTTTACATTAAATGTAGGAAATATATTTGTAACTCTCTTTTATTTTGTAAATCTTTTAGAAATTAGTCTTGACAAACAACCAGTTGACCACTCTTCCCAGAGGCATTGGTCACCTTACTAATCTCACACATCTGGGCCTTGGAGAGAACCTACTTACTCACCTTCCTGAAGAAATTGGTATGAACCCTGTGAATGCTTGACTCTGTACTAATAATTTGCTCTTGTGCATTCAAGCAATATTTCAGATAAATATGACAAATCTATTGTTTTTTAAACTGAGGTTATATCAGGCTTAAGATTTTTTTTTTTTAATAGAGCACTGATGGTTGATTGTTGATTGGTTTTGGTTAGGTTTCCTAAAGGCTGTTAGGATTGGTTTTAAAATTAGTACTGTATTTGAGAATGTTTTGGAATACTTACATTTCCAACAGGTTTTATGTATAACCTCATTTTAGAAGTTATTTTATATTCCTTCTAAATTTAAAATTACACAGGCTTGAATTAGTAATGTTTTATGCCAAAAGAACATTTATGAAATTTTAGAATTAATATTAATATTTAACCAATATTAACATTTGGGAATACTTAACATTTTCCAGGTGTTTTCATTTCCATTATTTTATGTAATATACATGACCACCTGGAATTTTAGACAGTGCAAGTTGTAATCTTGCTTTATAAAGAGAATTACTTGATTAAGGTCACATGGTAATTAAATGTTAGCTTTTAAATTAGTAATTCTATGCATTAGTGTTTTCCCATCTATAGTGCACTGTCCCACAGGAACTATAGGTTAGTAAACACCGCATGTTCTCACTCATAGGTGGGAATTGAACAATGAGAACACTTGGATACAGGGTGGGGAACATCACACACCGGGGCCTGTCGTGGGGTAGCGGGAGGGGGGAAGGATAGCATTAGGAGATATACCTAATGTAAATGACTAGTTAACGGGTGCAGCACACCAACATGGCACATGTATACATATGTAACAAACCTGCACGTTGTGTACATGTACCCTAGAACTTAAAGTATAATAAAAAAAATGGTTTTGGAGATAATTGGCAATTCAAAATCTAGCCCTGCTGCTTATTGGCTTTGTGACTTTAGGTAAGGTATGTAAACTCCCTAAGCCTCAAGTTTCTTACCTGTAAAATAAAGATGATAATGGGAAGTTCTCACAAGGTTGTTCTGAAGCTTAAATAATATCTTACATGTAAACAAATTGATTACATACTAGCTATTATTTCTGTTATTTTCTAATAAATGCCACTGTGAAATATTCTGAATTTTGAAATTTAAAAATTGGAAACACATGAGGCAAATTTACACCTATATTTCTAGTATATTTATTCACCTGATCTCATTTAATTGCTTGAGACATTTTCCTAGAGAATACAAGTATCCTAAGAAAAAATTTTTAAAGGTCTACATAAGTCAGTTTTTGGCTTACTGCCATACATGTGATAACTCTTAGTGAAAGGTTCATATTAAGTAACAAATATTTTGCACATAAGAAATTTATTAATTTGAGAAAATGTTACATCTGCAACAGAAAAGTGGTTATAGACATTGAATATATAATAAGCTCACCTTTGGAGTTTTAAAATATATATAAGTAAATGTTATATATGTGCCAAACTATCCCAAACAGAATCTCTGGAGATGGGGCATATGTATTTTCAAAAACCTCTCCAAGCTTGAAGACCTACCATAAAGGAAGAGGTTCTAATTTAGTTTGTGTGGAGTGTGACCTGGACATATAGGAGTTTAAAAAGTCTTCCAAGTTGATTTGAATATGCAGCAAAATTTGAGATCCATGGTTGTAGAGTTTTAAAGCTAAGAAAGGAGAATAAAAGGAAATGTGTGTTCAGTATATGTAATGACCAGAACAGCATCATGCCCAGTTGAACTTTTAAAATAGCAACTAATTTTTTTAAAAAAATTGATTTTTTTTTTAAACAGGTACACTGGAGAACCTAGAAGAACTGTATTTGAATGACAACCCCAACCTGCATAGCCTTCCCTTTGAGCTGGCACTCTGCAGCAAGCTTTCAATCATGAGTATTGAGAACTGTCCACTCAGTCACCTTCCACCTCAGATTGTTGCCGGGGGGCCTTCTTTCATCATTCAGTTCTTAAAGATGCAGGGTCCATATCGTGCCATGGTCTGATATAAATCTGCTGGTCCCACACACTGTTCAAAAATAGACTGCCATTAATGTTTCTTATCTATATCTGTATCTATTTATGTAGATATTGGTATATGGCAGATTTATAAAAATTGCATTATGTGTTTCTGCTAATAGAGGAATCATAGCCATTTAGAATTTTTTTAAAATTCTGTACAAAAGGCTTATATAAGTTTTCTTTGCTGAATTTGATGGATGTTTTTCTGTTGTGTAATCTGATATGCCAGTTTGCTTAAAACATTTGCCAACACATTATGAAGTTATTAAATTTAAGGGACAGAGGTAGTATAGTTAGATATACTTTCTCTTAGGAAAAATAATGGGCAAAAAATTTTGTTGCAACTTTTCATATATATTTTCCCATTACCAATTGTTGTATCCTTATAGTATTGTAGGCCCTGAAAGTAGAATTTTTCTTTAACTTATTTTGAGATTTGAGATTTAAATTTTATGTATTGTTTACAGTCAGAGTAAATCACTGGATTTCTTTTGTTTGTTTTGATTTGCTCTGTTTTATTCAGTCAAATCTAGAGTTTGAATCCTCTGCTAAAGAATTTGCATCAACTGGTGTAAACAGCGAAAGGTATTTGCTTGTTGAAAAAAAAAACTGGCAAAGTGAAAAGATACAGTCAAAAATCTAGAATTTCTTTAATTTTGCTTCTCTGACGAGTTGTGAAGCAAAATACCTGAAGTGAGTCTTTGGGTAGGGGAAGGGTATTGAGACCTTTTCTAATATGAATATTTTTTAAGTTTGGGGGAAGAGAAACTTGTAGTGAAAAGGAGTTTTTTCATTCCTGAAAGTTGCAGATCCACAAAACTAACAGGATAATTGGGCAAATAAATTACATATAAACACACACAATCTATATATGTATATACAATGCTATATAGATATGTATTTATTATATCATAAACTACAGTAGGTAACTTTAAGGATTTCTTCCTATCCTTGTACAATGACATGAATGTCTTTCTTTGAAAACTGCAATGTATGTATGTTTCAAGGTTATTTAACAGTGTACTATGGTTTTATATCTTGACTTGCCTTGTACATCTTTCAATTCTGGAATATCTGTGTCTAAGCACAATATCTTCACACTGTGCTGTATTGCTGCTGAACTAAATGCACTTTTCCCCACATATGGGGCACTGGCTTCAAACAATTCAGTTCAGTATCATTACTTTTAATCTCATCTTTCCTTTCTTGGTAGTTGTTAATACAGTTATGGAAAAGAGGCACATTGCATAGAAGCCATTGGGGAGTTCAGTGGAAGTTCTGTAAGATGTGCATGTACTATTTGATGTATTTTCTTTGCTTCACTGCTTTTAATACTTAGCAGTATTGTTGGTCTAAGTCAATTTGATTATTGAGGAGTCTCAGAGCAAGGTGCGTTCTAGATGTCATCCTAAAAAACACTTCATATATAATTAATCACTATTTTGTATAATTACATATTGCTGCTTGTGTTTTTTTTTTTTTTTCCATTTAGTTGGGCGTTGTGTTTTACACAAAACCATTTTTGAATTAAGGCTATGATATTAAGATAGAAATTTGGACTGTTGTTCTGCTTTTCCTGGCACTCAAATTCATGACTAGTTTTGAGGTCAAACCTATGTTCGTAATTAGAGATTTTATAAGGATCAACTAAGAAATGGAAGGCAGGTGAAGATATAAAACCCTAGAATGCTTAAATGTGCTGTAAAACTATTGTAGATGTCACTGGATTTTACCAAGTAATATCCTTTCTTTTTTTTTTTCCCCCCCCATCTACTGTGGCTTTTCAGTTAAAATTTTGTTTATAAAAGGAATTTGTTTATTACAGCTCTACCTAGAGCTTGTGTGTTTGTGTGGTTTTTTAAATCTCGTATCCAGGTGTGTTTATATATTAAGATGTTGGGACTTGAACTTTAAAGGTAGTAACTAAATGTCTTTTCTTAAAAAAATGGTTATTGTTTCTTAAAATGAAAATATGGTTTTTAAAGCATTTTTATTCCACCTTTATGTTAATCTGTAACAGTAATGTAAAACGATCAGTCTTACATGTAGAAGTCATGCTGTGTGTAAACAATATAATGACAAGTTATAAAAAATTTTAAAGAAGTATAAAATGTATATCCTCTGTAGGCTGTCACCTTGTGAGAGCCCACAAATTTCATTATTTCCCAAGAAACTAAAATGGACTCTGATTAAGATATCCCTGTGAAATCAAGATATTTAACATTTAAATAGTTTGAATATAATAAGGGATATTGTTGAAGACTACATATGAGCTAATACTTTTTCCTGAAACTGCAATGGGACTAATTGGCATATCCAAAAATTTTCCTTTCCTTTAAAGAAATTATATTTAGTCTCTCCATGAGACTCAGCAAATAAAATAAGAATGTCCGAGGATGTTACATTATAAAAACATTGCTCTAAACTTTGCTTTTTGTTAATATGTAGCAGAAAAATGGCAATGGTAATGCCAAGCTGTCCTTTTCTGAGTTTAATACTTTCTAAATCCCACATGATTATTTTATACAGAAAGGAGGAAGTGCTAAATAATTTATGAACTTTATAGATACAAGTGAAAACAGTAGATGATACAGGAAGGGAAAATACACATAAAACGTTTATTTGTACTTAAAATGTAGGTATTGCAATGGGAATGATCTCTAAAAAATCTAATTGCAAATTTCTAATTTATCTAATTGTGTAGCTTGAATCATTTAAAATAGATAAGTTATTATACATTAAAATTTATCTAGATTTTCTGTAAATTTTTGTTATAACCTTTTGCTTTTCATCTGTTACTTCCTTTTTTTTTTTTCCTTTTTTTTTTTTTGAAACAGTCTCGTTCTGTCACCCAGGCTGGAGTGCAGTGGCGCGATCTCAGCTCACTGCAACTTCCGCCTCCCGGGTTCAAGCGATTCTCCTGCCTCAGCCTCCAAAGTAGCTGGGACTATAGGCGCCTGCCACCACGGCCAGCTAATTTTTCGTATTTTTAGTAGAGATGAGGTTTTACCTTGTTAACCAGGATGGTCTTAATCTCCTGACCTCGTGATCCGCCCACCTCAGCCTCTCAAAGTGCTGGGATTACAGGTGTGAGCCACCATGCCCAGCCTCATCTGTTATTGCTAAGCCATGTGTATTGAATCCAAATTTCACCTTGCAGAATTTATAATTATTTATTAATAGGAATGTATAGTAACTAAGTATATAAAAGTAGACACTTCTGAAATGAAAAGGGGGCACTACCAATAGTTATATAGGGCCAACAGCACAACAGTGGTCCAGGAAATCAGAATATATGATCACTCTTGCATGATTAAAATTAGATAAAAGTGGATAGCATAATTCAAAATAAACTGGAGAAGTATACATTCCTGAAATCTATAAACTTTAAAATGAATTACTTGTGAGGAAAGGTCTCCTTCTGCCTTGATCAGAGGATAAGATAGTGTATCAGATGTCTTAGCTAAAACTTATCTCTTGCCTTATTCTTTTGAGTAGTTTAGTCTTTAGAAGTCATTGGGAAACGCATGGCAATCTTTAGTTGATTATGTAATCTTGGAGAATTTGAATGTGCAAGAGTTGTGACATTGTCTTGGTATCTAAGGGGGTATCTTGAACATTGTTACATTAGGCAAATATGAGAATGTTTTATAAAATAGTTATCAGTACTTTGTTATTGAATAGAAGGCCTTTCTGAGAAAAATTTCTGGGTTTATTTTTTCACTTTGAAAAATGACTTTAAAAATAAGGGATTTTTTTAATTTTTAAAAACTGGAGTTAGTTCTCATTACCCTTAAAAAATACTTTCTTTTGTATACACTTATTAAATATCCCACTGACATTATAAGTTCTGAATATAAGCGGTTTTGAATTTAAATACCTGTTTGTGATCAAGACTTCATCTGGATAATAGTTTATAGTATTTCAGACTGGAAACGTTTCCAAGTTTGGTAGGAGGAGTAGCCTCTACTGTTTAGAGTAGTTGGGGCAGGGCATGCCTTATACAGCTTTTGCGGTTTGTGCAGTATACAACAGCATAACATGTTGGGGGTGATGTTCATTCACATCATAGATTTGTATATTATCACAGTTTTTTTTAGCAGGTGTTGGTAAAGTTTCTTGTTCTAACAAAATCAATATATTATGTCACATTTCTGACAGTTAAGAACCTTAAGGAAGGAGCTTTTTTTTGTTTGTTTCTTGCACAATGGCACAAGTTTGGCTAGAGGGGAGATTCTGTCTTTGTGCAAATTATTAGAGTTCCATCCTAGGAATCCTAATGATGTAATAATATTTAAATGGCATTAGAAGCATTTTATATATTATAGGTACTCCAAAAAATCATCTTACTTGGAAAATCTAATGAGAGTTTTTGGGTGCTTTATCAGTGACCGTCATCATTTAGATGTTCTGTGTTATCTAATTTGCCTTTTATACTTATTGATGTTGTTTCTTTTTTTTTTTTGAGACAGAGTCTCGCTCTGTCGCCCAGGCTGGAGTGCAGTGGTGCAGTCTTGGCTCACTGCAAGCTCCACGTCCCGGGATCACACTATTATATTCTCCTGCCTCAGCTTCCCGAGTAGCTGGGACTACAGGCGCCTGCCACCACACCTGGCTAATTTTTTTGTATTTTTAGTAGAGATGGGGTTTCACCGTGTTAGTCAGGATGGTCTCGATCTCCTGACTTCGTGATCTGCCCGCCTTGGCCTCCCAAAGTGCTGGGATTACAGACATGAGCCACCGCACCTGGCTTATGTTGTTTCTTAAAATGAAAATATAGTTTTTAAAGCATTATGGAGAATTTAACCTTCCACTGGTCTGATCAAACAATATACAAGTAGCATCTGCATCAGCCATCTATACCATTTTCTTTTTATGATTTCGAAGAAATTATTATTCAAGAAATCTGTCCATTTAGCTAGTACTTAAAACCTGATGTCCACTACTAAAAATGTTTTATGTGTGGATCAAATAATTTATTTTAATATTAGTCTTGAATAGAAAAATATACTAATATAGTTTTTTTTCACATTTGCTGTTTGTCTCTTCTTCCACCTCAAAACTCATTTTTAACATAGTTCAGAAAGTTATCTTATAATTGCTAAATAAGAACATGATGATGTATTTAACAGTTTGGATTTTTCTCCAGGTAAAGATCAGGTTTCCACTGATGTTTAACAGGGCTTGTACTGTGTTAAATACTTAGCTATTCTGAATTATGATTCAAGGCTAAAAGGTATAAATAGCCTTCAAATAATGTACTTTGAACTTGAATTATATTGTTGATTATTTCGACTTTATAAAAATGGCCATTTTAGTAAGTCATTCTGTATTGTTATTCAATGGAAATAATGTATTTGTAAATGTTCTGCCATAGAGTCTTTGAAAAGATTTCTAATGCTGTGTGTAACTGAAGCTGGACCTGAAGTCAGTCTTTGCAGTGTCATGAAACCATAAAAATGTGGAACTGAGAGAAATGACTTTTTACTATTATGAAATTCTTCTGGAGAACTTTGAAACAGCAAATGGCATGTAGAAGGTATACAGAAATAAGTGCACAAAAACATGCAACATAGTATTTGATACGGTCAGTGGTGTCCTTCATTATAGTTGTTTATGTTGTTTATATATTATTATTTTTAAAACCCTAAATGTCAGGGTTTTTGTTGTTGTTGTTATATCCTGTCATGAAGACTGTGCTCTATAATGGAGAAATGAATTCTTAGAAGTCATTCTTCCATTCTCTGAGCCTTCTAGTCCTAATAGTATTTTTATCATGATCTCCATGTTCTGTAAAGAAAATGTTTTTGTTTTCTTTTGTAAACTTTTATAAGAAAGTTTGCTCTGACTCAGCTGTTTAGGATGTCATGGTAACTAAAGGTGGAAATTGAGTGCAGGTTTCCTAGAAAAGTAAGTTGTAGTATTGGCTAATTATGTAAGTTTGTGTTTTAAAATGTTTCACAAAAACAAAAGCTATGAGGATAAAGGAGATAATACCCAATGATAACTATTTAATTGGCTGAAGAAAACCTAAGGAAGACAACAAATTTTAGTCCTTTGCACAATGTGATTAATTGTCATCTTTCCTGGTATCATTCTTTAATATGTATTTTTAAAAACCACTGTGGCTACCTTGAGAAGAATAGATTGAAGGATATCACAACTAGAGACCAAGAGGCCAGATGAGAGACTGTTAGAGTAATCCAGATCATGGATGACAGTGACTTTGATTGAAATTTTAGTAATGGGGTGGAAAGAATGACCCTTAAGGGAGTCTTAGCAAGACATATTAGTAAGAAGTAATGATTGAGTGGGTAAAATGAGTAAGGATCAAAGAATACTCCCAGATTAGTGGCTTAAGCATCTGGGTGTATTTACTAAACTAAGGAAACTTGGCAGAGGACCAGATTCTTTTGGTTTGTTTAGAGGTAGGAAGAAAATGTGTTTTAGAGCCTGTGGAACATCAAGTGGAGATACCAGGTAAGCAATTGGATACATACATGTTAGGAAGTTAGGCCTGGAAACAGATGATCCAACATATAGATGGTAATTGAAACAAGGATTCCCTAGGGAGATCATGTAGGATGGGAAAAAGATGGAATCCCTGATGAACTCCAAAAATCAAGAAGTAGCTGTAGTAGAGGCGAGAAATTGTATTTCCTTAAAGAATTGGGGTGGAGGATGCCAGATGGAGAATGTTAAGGGCAGTATAGGACTGCTTATCCTCTTTATTTAGATTTAATTCCCTTAAATCTTCTCTTTAGAAATAACATGTTAAGGATTGAGCTTATTTTTCTGCATTAAAGAAAATTTTACTGCTCTTTTCCAGACTTTTAATTATTTAATTAACCTGTTTATGCTGGGTTTTCCCTCTTCATTTTGCTCTTTAACTCTTCCTTTATTTTGTGGTTAACCTTGTGGAATAGATTGGGTTTGAGATAACTACTAGGTCTAGTTTTTAACTCATCTGCAACTCAGACTGGCTTACCTGATCCAGTTAAAGAATTAGATTTTTTTTCATAGTCTTAGCTTTATTAGCAAAATTTAGGCCTAGGAAGAGAATACCTGTATTTTGGAGGGGCCCAGTTCTAAAACAGACACACAAAATATTCTGACTTGAAAAGAATACTGTTATAAAATATAAAAATAAATTACATTTAAATGATTAGACTATTGGCTCTGTAATGCTTTAGTAGATTGAAGTGATTAGACTGTTAATCTTTTTTACCGGAATTTTTTAAAGACTGCGTAATTTATTCAAATTAGAAGTGCATATATCTGAGAACATATATACAGTCAAATGCTCTACCCCTGAGTTATACCACTGAGAACATGTAAATATTATCTTCCAAAGCAGGCATTGTAAATGTCCAGATCTTTTTAAAAAATATTTTATTTGATTGAATAATTTCCTTGTTGAGATTAAAGAATCTAAATGTTTGGATTTTTTAGTTTAGATTGTATCACTTTGAAAATTAGTTGGAAACCCCAATTTTAATGAAATTTATTTTCTAGAGCAAGAGTGGGGTGGATTTTTAATGCTCAGTGTTTTAGACTCTCAATTGCCATATTTCGTATGGCAGAAGTGCACACAGTGTTTGGGGTTTGTTTTGAAATGTAAAGATGTACCATGTGTATACGCTTGTGTACATACGAATATATGAAAGAGGAGAAAAGGGATAAAAATCATGAAGGTGAAAAATATAAACAAAAGTGAACTTTATGTGTCTCAAGTTCTTCTCTGATTTTCCCTGATTTGGGACCATTATATTTTGCTGAATTTTATTTATTATGTATTCCATGTCTTTTAACTAGCACTGTTCATTAGTGCAAAATTAAATATTTATTCTATATCTTCTGTTGTCAAACACGCACTATGGACACATAGAAAATTTTGCCCTTAGATCACAAACTAATGGAATTCACACCTATTTTGAGTAATCTACTTTTTAAAAAGTAAGAATATCTGATTTAACTCAGAGTTCGATTTTTCTAACCTCCAAAGCACCTCCCGTGACTGCGGAATAAAGGACATCTTGGGGCAAGTGAGAACATTGATTGCCTTTATAGAGACTAAAATGTTAACATTGAAGATTCATGGATGAACCTAGATTTGAGGTAATCACTGTTTTCTAACAAAATGTTTGGAGATGACTTTTCTTTTTTTCTTTCTGTGATCATCAACTTAGAGGCAAGTCATAAATTTACAGATTTTGGCCTTTGATGTGCACTTCAAAAGAATACTGTACAGCCAATAATTCTGGGTAACCCTTAATTTATTTGGATTGCAGGTGAGAACTGTAAAAGCAAAATTTTTCAAATTTTATGTTTTTGTACAATAATTTATCCAGTTAATTTTCTCAGGGCATGATCAGTGTTACCATATTCATTAGGTGTTAGCGTAGATGAGATATCTAAGAATTAAGCATTGCTGTTTTTCAGTTTATATGCATATACCCATACATATGTATATTTGTTTCATTTACCACTCTTCATGGAAATTACATTTGTAGGACATTTGAATATTATTTACTAAATACCCACTTTAAAAAAATACTGTACTGTAAACAATTCTTCCAAGGGAAGCCTTAAAACAATTTGAGTTCAACAAGAGTTTGCTTGTGCCTGTGTGCCTTGGCAGTTATTTTATAGCTTTTCTCTACTATATACTATTATGTGTCCAAGAGCAAATTTTTAAAAACAATTTGTATTACTACCATTCCATTTGGGCCACAAGTTAAATTGAGTGTTGTTAAGCACCTACGTTTCTTTTAAACCTTTAAAAACTTGTCATGACAATGTTGGTAATCATTTTTTACACTTCTTTAGTTTTAGTTTAGTTTGTTTATTTAAGGATCAGTTGTGTATTATTTTAGACAAATAAGTGAATCTCATGTTCCCTTTCCTGATTCTTTGGTTTCTATGTAAATCTAACTTTATTTTCAGGGAATATCCAGGGCAAGTGAATGAGTTATACATTGATGCAGCGTCATATCAGCATTGAAATTATAACCTTAGTCTTTCACTCCTTAATCAGTATTCTTTCTACTCCACTGTATTGCCTCACCATCTAAAACATGATATCTGCACTAGGCTAATTGAAATAGGCTAGCCAGGTGAAAGCTGATAAAGTGGGGCTTTGACTAAAATAGGCTAACCAGGTGAAAGCCATATCAAACACAACTTTTCTCCCATTAATCATCTAACTTGAAAAAGCATATATTGTAATAGCCATAAATTTGATTAGTTTCACATTTCTTTCCTCCTCATCCTTTTAAACCAAATGCAAGATTAAAGCCACAAAGTGCAAGACTTAAGTGTATAATCTATAATTTGCATACTTAATTGCTGTTATTTTTGTTTGGGATCTTTCATGTTGTTTATAGGGAGAATATCAAATACAATTTTTGTCTTGGACAATGACTTTAGAGTTGTAGTTTCAAAAAAATCACATAGACTGCCGCCTTTCTCTTAGGAAGATAAGACATTATCCCACTTTAAAGTAACCAAATCAAAAGGTTTTTAAGCCGACTGTCAGATAAACAGTATAGGGGTACTGGGGACCACCTCTCCTAGTATAGTATTCTTTTGATTCTATCACATTGACTGTGATTTTGTGACTTGGTGATGCTGCTTTAGCCACGATCACATTCTCTTTTCTGAAAATTCAGCTTTAGGAGAGATTGGAGCTGTGCATGCAGCATTAATTAAGAAAGAGGGCCTCCTGGCTAGCCAGTCTGATTGGCTTAGATGAATCCAGGGGGAAAAAAGGAATGACAGGTATTGCAGCCAGATTGCATTTGTTCCAAGACCAAGGAAGCCAGGTGTCCTGCAGTATATATAAATGCAAATTAAAAGTTATCACAGTTGTCTTTTGTAGTATGGTTGATGTATGAGTCTACCATTCAAGTTCATTTTTTTTTTCTATGACTTTCCTAGGAAAGTCTAAGATACATTTTTTCTTTTTCTTTCTTTCTTTTTTTTTAAATGGTGTCTTGCTCTGTCATCCAGGCTGGAGTGCAGTGGCATGATCATAACTCACTGCAGCTTCCAACTCCTGGGCTCAAGTGATCCTCCCACCTCTTGTCTCCTGAGTAACGGGGGGACTACAAGCACACACTACCACACCCAGCTAATTTTATTATTATTATTATTATTATTATCATCATCATCATCATCATTTTGAGTCAAGGTCTTGCTATGTTGTCCAGGCTGGTCTCAAACTCCTGGGCTCAAGTGATCCTCCCACCTCAGTCTTCTAAATTTCAGGCATAAGCCACTGTGCCCAACTGGTATTTTTTATATCTCGTTTCTTAGGAAGAATCAGTGTGTATATCATTCAGCAAATACCTGAGCACTCACCAACATGCTGAGCGCTGATTTAGGTGCAGGATATGTTAGCAAACATAACAGACCATAGTTACATTCTAGTAAGGCAAGCAAAAGATAAATATACTAAGTAAATTTTATGATTTATTAAAGGTTGATAAATACTATTTGTAAAAAACCAATGGACTTCTGGTTTCTGATGCAGCATGTAAGGAGCTTGAAAGTTGTCACTCTGTCCTAACAAATAGCTAAACAAACTGAAAATCAACAACTCTTCTTAGATCCATCAGAGAATGGAGGTCACAGAGCAAACTGAAGCCCCCCAAATTGGAGAAAGACACGTGGATACAGAGAATCACAACTTACTGGGAACAAGCAGAAACCTCCGTGGGAACCAAGGGCAGAGTAGGAAAAACCTAAGCTATAATTGATAAACTGCTGGAAGCTCAATGTGAACAAATCTGAGAGTTAACTTGTTGTGGGGGAAGGTGATGGATATGTTAATTTGATTGTAGTAATTATCACACAATATATGTATATTAAATCATGTACACTTTGAATATATTCGGTCTTGACGAATACTTTAAAAACAAAACCTTGGAGGGGTATCAAAAATGGATCCCCTCTCTTTTCTGAGTTTTATCTCTAGGAGCCCTACCAGGTTCTCATAGTGAAGATTGAGAAGAAAAAAACCAAAATCTCATGTTTCCAGCATGGGGAGAGGAAAAGGAACCATTTTGAAATACACCAGAGCATTCTGTATTTCTTAACAAAGCCTGGCCTCAAGAGAAATTATTTTACCAGAGCCTAACCTCCTGCCTACCCAATTCAGGGAAAGGGAAATACCCAACTTTAGACACCTCTAGCTTTCCATGTGGGAGAAGGGAAATCTCCAGTTCTATACTTCTTATCTGACTTAATTGGGAGTGGGGGAAGGGAAGCTAAGAAGCATTTGTTTAGGTCACAGCACAGAAGCACTAGCTCACTAAAAGACTGAGACCTAATCCTAGGACTATAGAATGCTTCCCCTCCCCACCACACCTTAGCACTACATCACTAAAGGCCTATTTACCTCAGTTCCTTTTAACCAGCACATTGTGGTTAGCTTTCAACAAAAAAATTACAAGGCATACTAAAAAGATAAAAGCACCATTTGAAGACACAGAGCAACCATCAGAAGCAGACTCAGATATGACAGATGCTGGAATTATCAGACCAGGAATTTTAAATAAGTAGGATTAATATGCTAAGGGCTCTAATGGAAAAAGTAGACAGCATGTAGGAATAGGTAGGTAATATTAGCAGAGAGAGAAATTCTACAAAAGAATTACAAATGCTGGAAATAACACTAACAATAAAGAATGATTGGCTAGTACACTGGGCACAGCTGAGGAAGGAAGCTTGAAGATAATATGTCAGTAGAAACTTCCCAAATAAAAAGCAAAGAGGAGAAAAAACTAACTGGAACCAAATATCCAAAAACTGTGGGACAACTACAAAAGATGTAATATACATTTAATGAGAAGACCAGAAGAATAAAGGGAAAGAAGCAAGTATTTGAGGAGTAACGACTAAGAATTCACAAGATTAATGTCAACCTGCAAGGCTGTTTAAACACCAGACAATCAGTTTAACAGGCTAAGAAGAAAAATCGTATATCAATAGATGCAGAAAAAGCATTTGACAAAATCTAGCACTCCTTCGTTACAACTCTGAGCAAACTAGGAACAGAGTAGAACTTACTTAACTTGATAAAGAACATCTACCTGAAACCCACAGCTAACATTATATTTACTGGTAAAAAAAAACTTGAAGCTTTCCTACGAAGACCAAGAACAAGGGAAGGATGTTCTCCCTCACAGTTTCTTTTCATTATCTTACTGGAAGTGATAGCTAATGCAATAAGACAAGGAAAGGAAGTAAAAGTCATACAGACTGGGAAGGAAGGAATAAAACCCTTTGTTTGCAGATGACATGATTGTCTATGGAAAATTCAAAGGAATTGGCAAAAACAACTGATGATAGCAAGTGATTATAGCAAGGTTGCATAATACAAGGTTTATATACAAAAGTAAATTGCTTTCTGATACAGAACAAAGAATAATTGGAATTTGAAATTAAAAACATAATACCATTTACATTAGTACCTCTCTCCCAAAATGAAATACTTTGTTATCAATGAAACAAAATATAAAACACACATGAGGAAAAATACAGATCTCTAATGATAGAAATAAGAATAAATGAAGAGAGATTCCATGTTCATGAATTGGAAGACTTGATATTGTCAAGAAATCCGTTCTTCACAACTTGATCTATAAATTCAACACAATCTCAATTAAAATCCCAGAAAGTTGTTTTGTGGATATTGACAAACTGATTCTGAAATCTATATGGAGAGGCAAAAGATTCAGAATAGCCAGTGAAATATTTAAAGAGAAGAAAAGAGTCAAGAGGTCTGACACCACCCAACTTCAAGACTTACTATAAAGCTACTGTAATTAAGACTGTGGTATTACAAATAGATCAAAGTAACACTATAGAGTCCCCAAAAAGAGACCCACACAAATATTGTCAACATTTTTGACAAGGAAGCAAAGGCAATTCAGTGGAGTAAGTATAGTTCTTTTCAACATACAGTGCTGGAACAAGTGGGGATCCATATGCAAATATAAGCAAATCTAGGCCTTAAACTTTTCACAGAAAGTAACTCAAAATTGGCCATACCTAAATGTAACATGGAAAACTATAAAACTCCTAGAAGGAAACCTAGGAGAAAGTCTAGATGCCTTTAGGTCTAGCAGTGACTTTTTAGATACAACACCAAACCACGATTTGTGAAAGACATCATTGGATTTTATTAAAATTAAATTTTTGTGTTCTTCAGAAGACACTATCGAGAGAATGAGAACAACAGACTGGGAGAAAATATTTGCTAAAGACATACCTGATAAAGGACTCACCCAAAATAGACAAACAGCTCTTAAAACTCAGCATAAGAAATGGAACAACCCAATTTAAAAATGAGCAAAAGATCTAAACAGACACCTCACCAAGAAGATGTACAGATAGTAAGTAGGCTCATTAAAAGATGGTCAGCATCCTCTATTAGTTAGGGAATTGCAAATTAAAACAATGAGATATCACTGCACAACCATTAGAATAGCTAAAATCCAAAACACCAACAGCACCAATGCTGGCAAGAATGTGGAATAACTGGAAATACAATTTACTTCCGGTGAAAATGTAAAATGGTACAGTCACTTTGGAAGACAATTTGGCAATATCTTACAAAACTAAACATACTCTTACCATATGATCATGCTTTTTAGTATTTACCCAAATGAATTAAAACATCCGCACAGAACCCTGCAATTAAATGCATACAGCAGCTTTACTCATAATTGCCTAACTTGCAAGCAATGAAGATGTCTTTCAATAAGTGAATGGATAAACTGTGGCACATTCATACAATGGGATATTATTCTATAGGAGGAGGAGTGGCAAATACTGTAGGTATCACAACCAGACCCCTTGTATCCCTTTACCATTTTGATGCACTCTGGCTGCCTCTCAGGATCACATAGAGAGCCTGAGGTGTCTGGGAAATCCCTAAATAAATAAGTTATCAAGCCATAAAAAGACATGGAGAACCGAAATCCTTATTGCTAAGTGAAGAAGCCAATCTGAAAAGACTTTATACTGTATGATTCTAACTAAATTATATTCTGGGAAAGGCATATCTTTAGTGACAATAAAAAGATCAGTGGTTGACGAGAGTTTGGAGGAAGGGAGGAACGAGTATGTAGAGCACAGAGGATTTTTAGGTGGTGAAAGAATTTGGTATGATATTATGGGAGATACATGTCATTACACGTTTGGCAAAACCTGTAGAATGTACACCACCAAGAGTGAACGCTATGTAAACTATGGACTTTGGGTCATAATATGTATCAATCTTTAGTAACTGTAACAAATGTACCACACAGGGACATTGGCTGGGGAGGCTGTGGGTGTGTGTGGAGAGATATATATGGGAACTCTCTGTACTTTGCTCAATTTTGCTGTGAACGTAAAATTGCTCTTAAAACGTTTATTTGAAAAAAGATGATGTTGCTATTTCAGATAGGGTGGTCTGGGTAAGTCTGGCTAAGAAAGTGTCATTTGAGTCTTAGATGAAGTTTAGCTATATCTGAGGGAAGGGCATTTTGGGTAAAACAGCTGATTTTTAAGGAAAAAGGAGGCCTGTGTGGCTGGAGTGAGGAAAAGCAAGTTGGTAAAGAGTAGAGATAAAGTCAGAGAGATGGGGAACAGAAAAGCAGATCATGAGGCTTTGTGTGTCACGCTAAGGATTTTAGCTTTTATCCTGAATGAAGTGAATAAATGTAGCTCTGCCACTACTAGATCTGTGACCTGAGGCAAGTTATTTTACCTCATTTTTTCATATATCTGTTGGCCATTTGTATGTCTTCTTTTGAGAAATGTCTATTAAGATCTTTTGCCCATTTTTAAATTGGAGTATTAGTATTTGCTATTGAGTTGTTTGAGTTCCTTATATATCCCGGTTATTAATCCTCTGTTGGATTAATAGTTTGCAAATATTTTCTCTCATTCTCTAGGTTATCTCTTCACTTTGTCGATTGTTTCCATGGCTGTGCAGAAGCTTTTTAGCTTGAGGTAATCCCATTTGTCAGTTTTTGCTTTGGTTGCCTGTGCTTTTGAGGCCTTATGAAATCTTTGCCCAGATCAATGGCCTGAAGTGTTTTCCCAATGTTTTCTTCTAGTAGCTGCAGGTCATATATTTACGTCTTTAATCCATGTTGAGTTGATTTTTGTATACAGTGAGAGAGATAAGTCTATTTCATTCTGCAAATGGATATCATTTTCCCAGCATGATTTATTGAAGAGACTATCATTTCTTCAATATATGTTGGTGCCTTTGTCAAAAATGAGTTGACTGTAAATGTAAGGATTTATTTCTGAGTTCTCTATGCTGTTCCATTGGTCTATGTGTCTGTTTTTATGCCAGTACCATGCTGTTTTGGTAATATATTTTGAGTTCAGATATTGTGATGTCTCTAGGTTTGTTCTTTTTGCTCAGGGTTGCTTTGGCTATTCTGTTTGTTTTTTATGATTCCATACAAATTTTAGGAATTTTTCCCTATTTCTGTGAAGAATGTCATTGGTATTTTAATAGTGATTGCATTGAATGTATAGATCACTTTGAGTAGTATGGACATTTTAACAATATTAATTCTTCCAATCCATGAACACAGGATATATTTCCTTTTTGTATGTGTGTGTCCTTGTCAATTTCTTTCAATAGTGTTTTATAGTTTTCGTTGTAGAGAGCTTTCATTTCTTTGGTTAAGTTTGTTTCTAGGTGTGGTTTTTTTGTAGTTATTAGAAATGGGATTGCTCTCCTGATTTCCTTTTCAGTTCGTTTGCTCTTGGCATATAGAAATGCTACTGATTTTTTTTTCCAAGTGCACAACTAACATCGTAGCTCCTGATTTTTGTATGTTGATTTTGTATCTTGTAACTCTACTGGTTTATCAGTTCTAGTAATGTTTTGGCAGAGTCTTTAGTTTTTTCTAAATGTAAGATCAAGTCATCTGCAAACACGGACAATTTGACATCTTCCTTTCTAATTTGGATGCCCTTTATTTCTTTGTCTTCCAGTAGGAATGGACTCTGGATGGGACTTCCAGTACTATGTTAAATAAAAGTGTTGAATATGGGCATCCTCGTTGCGTTCCAGATCTTAGAGGGAAGGTTTTCAATTTTTCACCATTCAATATGATGCTAGCTGTGGGTGTGTCGTATATGGCCTTTATTATGTTCCTTCTATACCCAGTTTGTTGAGAGTTTTTACAATGAATGGGATGTTGGGTTTTATCAAATGCCTTTCCAGCATCTATCGAAATGATCATATTTTTTTGTCCTTGATTCTAGTAATGTGATGTCACACTTATTGATTTGCATATTTTAAACCATCCTTTCAGCCCTGAGATGAATTCCACCTGATCATCATGATCTTTTTTATGTGTCGTTAGATTCAATTTACTAGGTTTTTATTGAGGATTTTTGCATTTATGTTCATCAGAGATATTGGCCTGTATTCTTTTTTAAAAATTATTATTGTATGGTTTTGGTATCAGGGTAATGCTAGCTTTGTAGAATGAGTTTGGAAGTATTCCCTCCTCAGTTTTTGGAAACACTTTGAGTAGAATTAGTTGTTTTAATATTTGCTAGAATTCAGCATGAAGCCATCGGGCCCTGGGGTTTTTCTTTGATGTTAGACTTTATTACTTCTTCTTTCTTGTTACTCATTATTGATCTGTTCAGGTTTTCTATTTCTCATATTTCAATCCTAGTAGATTGTGTGTGTTTAGAACTTTATTCACTTATTCTAGGTTTTCAAGTTTATTGGCCTACATTGCTCTCGTAATAGTCCCTAATGATCCTTTGAATTTCTGTGGTATCATTGTAATGTCTCCTTTTTTATCTCTGACTTTATTTATTTATTTATTCTTAGGTAGTCTAGCTAAAGATTTGCTTATATTGTCTTTTCAAAAAACCAATTTTTGTTTTGTTGGTATTTGTATATTGGTAGCCTCAATTTTATTCTGCCCTCATCATTATTATTTTTTCCTTCTGTTAATCTTCAATTTGGGTGGTTCTTGCTCTTCTAATTTTTTAAGGCGAATCACTAGTTTGTTTATTTGATGTCTTGCTACTTTTTTGATGTTGTTTATTGCTAGAAACTTCGCTCATAGTACTACTTTTGTTAGGTCCTGTAAATTTTGGTATGTTGTGTTTTCATTTGTCTCGAGACATTTTAAAATTTCCTTCTTTGCTTCTTCATTGACCCATTGGTCATTCACGAGCATGTTTAACCTATGTATTTGTTTAGTTTCCATAGTTCCTCTTGTGATGGATTTCTCGTTTTATTCCATTGTGGTCAGAAAAGATACCTGATATAATTTTGATTTTATTAAATTTGTTAAAGATTTATTTTGTGACCTAACGTATGTCCTATCCTAGAGAATGTATGTCCTAGTCTCGAGAATGTTCCATGTGCTGATGAGGAGAATGTGTATTTTGCAGTAGCTGGATGAAATGTTCTGTAAATATCAGGTCTATTTGGTCTAGAGATGAAGTTTGATGTGTTTTGGTTGATTTTCTGAATGATCTGTCCATTGCTGACACTGAGATGTGGAAATCTATTAATATTATTGTATTTCGGTCTCTCTCTTTGGATTTATTAATATTTGCTTTATGTATTTGGGTGCTCTGATGTTGGTTGCATACCTATTTACTACTGTTATATCCTCTTATTGAATTGACCCCTTTGTCATCCGGAAAAGTTGTCTTATTCTCCTCTCAGGGCCTGCAATGGGGGCGTGGCTCGCTTCTTCGGTGCCCCACTGCTCATACCCCTAGGCGGAGCATACAGACGGGCTGGTGGTGGGGAGTGCTGACCCTGGGCAGTGTCTAGGGTTGAGTATTTACAGCTCCCAAAGCCCCAGTGGGCGTGTGTTACAGTGTGCTTTTCAGTTTTGCTGTCCACAGGAGGCTTGTGTTAATCAGCTCAATTAGACCCTCTGCTTTATCGCAGGGACAAAGGGCTTTTTGTATCCCAGGTTCTTGCCTTAGTGTACCAGAAAAATCGGATCACATGTGGGCTTGGAGATGAGTGCAAGGTTTTATTCAGTGGAGTAGCTCTCAGCGAGTTGAATGGGGAGGCCCTAAGGTGGATGGAGTGGAAAGGTCGTCTTCCCCTGGAGTCGGGCTGCCCAGCGGCAGACTCTCCTTTGATCGCCCTGGCTGAATTCCATGCTGTCCCGCATTGATGGCCCGTCAGCATTTGCTGGTACCTGTCGGTGTGCTCTTCCACCCCTCTGCCCCTCTTGACCTCCAGGCACCTGTGTGTTCTTCTGCCAGTGTGTTCCTCTCGATGTCCAGCTGCTTGTCTCTGTGCCCGCTAGGGTCTTGGGTCTCAGGGTTTTCACAGGCATAGGATGGGGGCATGGCAGGCCAGGGTGGTCTTGAAAAATGCAACATTTGGGTGCAAAAACTGGTGTGTCTGCCCACCTAGGTCCACGGGCACAGGCCCGAGGGTAGAGCCCTTGCCGGGGACCCCTCATGTCTCTACCCAGCACTTCTCTGCCCCCCTCCCATATCATTTACATAATCACTTTGTCTTTTGATAATTTTTTACTAGAATTCTATTTTGTCTGATATAAGTATAGCCACTACTGCTCTGTTTTTGGTTTCCATTTGTGTGGATTATCTTTTTCCCATCCTTTCACTTTCAGTCTACATGTGTCATTGCAGATGAAGTGAGTAGTCAGCATATAGTTGGGTCTTGCTTTTATTTTTGTTTTTAAATCTATTCAGGCACTCTGTCTTTTGATTGGATAATTTAGTCCTTTTACATTTACCATTATTATTGATAGGTAAAGACTTACTACTGCTATTGTGTTATTTGTTTTCTGGTTGTTTTGTAAGTCCTCTTTTCCTTCTTTGTCCTCCTTTGTGGATAAGTAATATTCTCTGGTAGTATGTTTTAATTCCTTGCTTTTTATATTTAGTGTGTTTATTATAGGTTTCTTCCTTTGTGATTACCATGAGAATACCACAATTTTGAACTTTCCCCCCAAACACTGAAAAGTATATTGTCTTTTTCTTTTTCTTTTTTTAGAGTTTGACATGATGAAATATGAAAGATCATGGAATTAGTCTGAGCTGTATTATTATATTAAACTATTAATCTGAGAGTTTTATAATTTATAACTAATTATCACTGACATTTATGACGGTCACACCCAGGTACCATGGAGTTATATCTAATTCATTCTTGGATGTGAACATTACCTTTCTTTAAAATTCCTAAGAGGAAAAGACAAAATGCTTCCCAAGAAATAAAACCAATGGGAAAGGCAACAAGTAACATAAAGGCATTTGTCTTCATTAACCAAAATTGAGAATACAGTGTGTGAACTAAACTTCCAAGACTTTTAATCTAGCTAATGCTAGAATTGTAATGTGCAATATCATCAAATGCTTCTTTTTGGGTAGCAATCTTTAAATCTGGAAGAAAAACCTTGCCTTATTTTTTATATTCTTTTTTCATAATTTCTGAAAAATTTAACCCTTTATTTTGTGAGTTACTGGTTTTTGTTTTTCCTTCTGATCTTAAATGCTCTGTGTGTATGAAGGGTATTACGTTGTCAAGTAAGTCACATATATATTTTTAGTTGTAGGTAGCTTTTTTATATAAACTATAAAAGTAAAAATATATATAAAAGTACATAAATTACAAATGAGATTTATGATGCATATAATTGTAGTTTGTTCATTTGCATTGCTATATAGTATTCCATCATGTGAAGATACCACAATTTATATCACCATTCTGCTGTTGATGAATATTATGATTTCCTTTTCAGTTTCAGGCTTCTATGACTAATGCTGCTATGAACATTTTTGAATGTGTCTTTTGATAAACATATGTATGTCTTTATGGTATATACCTGAAAATGGAATTACTTATAGAATATACAGATATTCAGATTTACTAGATACTATTTGTATTAGTCTGTTTTCACGCTGCTGATAAAGACATACTAGGGACTGGGGAAAAAAAGAGGTTCAATTGGACATACAGTTCCACATGGCTGAGGAGGCCTTAAAATCATGGTGGGAGGCGACAGGCATTTCTTACATGGTGACGGCAAGAGAAAATGAGGAAGAAGCAAAAGCAGAAACCCCTGGTAAACCCATCAGTTCTCATGAGACTTATTCACTATTATGAGAATAGCCACGGGAAAGTCTGGCCCCCATGATTCAGTTACCTCCCCCTGGGCCCCTCCCACAACATGGGGGAATTCTGGGAGACACAATTAAAGTTGAGATTTGGGTGGGGACAGAGCCAAACCATACCATTCTGCCCTGGCCCCCCAAATCTCATGTCCTCACATTTCAAAACCAATCAATCATGCCTTCCCAACAGTCCCTCAAAGTCTTAACTCACTTCAGCATTAATCCAAAAGTCTCCAGTCCAAAGTCTCATCTGAGACAAGGCAAGTCCCCTCCACCTATGAGCCTGTAAAATCAAAAGCAAGCTAGTTACTTCCTAGATACAATGGAGGCACAGGTATTGGGTAAATACAGCCATTCCATATGGGAGAAATCGGCCAAAACAAAGGGGTTACAGGGCCCACGCAAGTCTGAAATCCAGCAGAGCAGTCAAATTGTAAAGCTCAAGAATGATCTCCTTTGACTCCAGGTCTCACATCCAGGTCATGCTGATGCAAGAGGTGGGTTCCCATGGTCTTGGGCAGCTCTGTCCCTGTGGGGCTTTGCAGGGTATAGCCTCCCTCCTGGCTGCTTTCAGGGGCTGGTGTTGAGTGTCTGTGGCTTTTCCAGGTGCACTGTGCAAGCTGTCAGTGGATCTCCCATTCTGGGGTCTGGAGGATGATGGCCCTCTTCTCACAGCTCCACTAGGCAGTGCCCCAATAGAGACTCTGTATGGGGGCTCTGACCCCACATTTTGCTTCCACATTGCCCTAGCAGAGGTTCTCCGTGAGTGCCCTGCCCCTGCAGCAAATTTGCCTGGGCATCCAGGCATTTCCATATGTGTGAAATCTAGGTGGAGGTTCCCAAACCTCAATTCTTGACTTCTGTGCACCTGCAGACTCAATACCACGTGGAAGCTGCCAAGACTTGGGGCTTCCACTCTCTGAAGCCACAGCCTGAGCTGTACATTGGCCACTTTCAGCCAAGGCTGAGGCAGCTGGAACACAGGGCATCAAGTCCTTAGGCTGCACACAACACAGGGATCTTGGGCTTGGCCCACAAAACCACTTTTTCCTCCCGGGCCTCTGAGCCTGTGATGGGAGGGGCTGCCGTGAAGGTCTCTGACATGGCCTGGAGACATTTTCCCTGTGGTCTTGGGGATTAACATTAGACTCCTTGCTACTTATGCAAATTTCTTCAACCAGCTTGAATTTCTCCCCAGAAAATGGGTGTTTCTTTTCTATCACATAGGTGGCAAATTTTCCAAACTTTTATGCTCTGCTTCCCTTATAAAACTGGATGCCTTTAACAGCACCCAAGTCACCTCTTGAATGCTTTGTTGCTTAGAAATTTCTTCTGCCAGATATCTTAAATTATCTCAAGTTCAAAGTTCCACAAATTTTTAGGGCAGGGCAAAATGCCCCCAGTGTCATCTTTGCTCCAGTTCCCAACAAATTCTTCATCTACATCTGAGACCACCTCAGCCTGGATTTTATTTTCTGTATCACTGTCAGCAATTTGGGCAAAGCCATTCAACCAGTTTCTAGGGAGTTCCAAACTTTCCCACATTTTCCTGTCTTCTCCTGAGCCCTCCAAACTGTTCCAACCTCTGCCTGTTACCCAGTTCCAAAGTTGCTTCCACATTTTTGGTTATCTTTTCAGCAATGCATCACTCTACTGGTACTAATTTACTGTCTTACCCCTTTTCATGCTGCTGATAAAGACATACTCGAGACTGGGACAAAAAAGAGGTTTAATTGGACTTATGGTTCCACATGGCTGGGGAGGCCTCAGAATCATGGCAGGAGGGCCAGGCGCAGTGGCTCACGCCTGTAATCCCAGCACTTTGGGAGGTCGAGGTGGGCGGATCACGAGGTCAGGAGATCGAGACCATCCTGGACAACACAGTTGAAACCCCGTCTCTACTAAAAATACAAAAAAATTAGCCGGGCATGGTGGCAGGTGCCTGTAGTCCCAGCTACTTGGGAGGCTGAGGCAGGAGAATGGCGTGAGCCCAGGAGGTGGAGCTTGCAGTGAGCAGAGATAGTGCCACTGCACTCCAGCCTGGGCGACAGAGCGAGACTCCGTCTCAAAAAAAAAAAAAATCATGGCAGGAAGTGAAAGGCACTTCTTACATGGTGGCAGCAAGAGAAAAATGAGGAAGAAACAAAAGCAGAAACCCCTGATAAATGCATCAGATCTCGTGAGACTTACTCACTATCACGAGAATAGCACAGGAAAGACTGGCCCCTGTGATTCAGTTACCTCCCCGGGGTCCCTCCCACAACAGAAGGGAATCCTGGGAGCTATAGTTCAAGTCGAGATTTGGGTGAGGACACAGCCAAATGATCTCACTATTGAACAACTTTCCAGAGTGGTTGCATTAATTTACACTTCTACCAGTTGATATATAGGGTTCCATAGCTCCAAATCTTGCCTGACATTTACTATTGTTTGACGTTTTCATTTTAGCCATTCTAGTGGATTTATAACGAGCCTCTCAAAATTTTAAGAAACCATGATTCTCAGAAATTCTCTGGTGGCTATTTTTTTTTGAGAGATGACAACTCCTGTGCACTCTCTATGAAATTATTATGGCAGTACCCTGATGCCCCAAGTATCAATAAATAGCCTCAAAATATCCTTTTAAAAACTTTTTTTTTGCAATGTTATCCTTATCTCTAAATATGACTTATAAAAGTCCTAGCATGCATTATTGTGCAACTCTCAGAATTACTCTTGATAACATGCTAACCTCCCCCAGATACTGTATATTGGATCCTACCACGGTAGTGAGCATAGTTAACTCCTCTTTAGCACATTTTTTCTAAAAATCATTTTATTTTGCAATTAATATTGTCAAAAATCATGTCACTTTTAAGTTTCTTTTGTTTGGTTAATGTTTGTTAAAAGCTTGTTCATTGCTTTCACAAAAACATAACCTTAAAATGGTGTTTCTGCATCTCTATGATTTTTCTATTTTAAAACTTTCACTTCTCCCTACAAGTAACATTCTTCTGACTCATTACATTCTAATGTTAGGAAGAACAGGAAATAAATATTTTGGTGATTTGAGATAAAATTGTGGAAAATAATGTAGTGAAGTCTTGTCACCAACCTAGGAGGATATTGAGGTGTTGATGGAAAAGCCATCAGCATTTGCCCAAGTTGGTGTGGTAAACTTTGTGTTGCTTCTGCCGTTTTTGCTCAGATAAACAAATTCACCCCAAAAAGAGAAAATTCAACATTAAATGCCAAAATACTGAATATAGGTTAGGACTTGGTATTTCACCATATTTGGCTACAGGGAAAATAACTTTCCAGAAATAAAAGAAGACCCGAATGGACACATTGAAGGAATCTATTGGTTCCCCAAGAAAATTGACTAGAACAATTGACTCAGAGACACACTATAGTAAAACTATTAAAGATTCTTTTAAAAAATCCTTAAATCCTTCAGGAAAAAATTTTTAAAAGGCAAGAGATTGAGAGACATTATACTTTCAAAAATATGAAAGCACAACAGTGGAACATCATTTTGAGGAAGTTTAGTGTGAACTAAGATTATATCCATCAAAGTTAACCTTCAAGTATTAAGGCTATAAGCAGTTTTGAATGTGCAAGATCTCAGGCAATGCTGTAAACATCTACCCTTCCTGAAGAATCTACTAGATACTGAGTATTACTAAGCAAAAAGATGACTGTGAAAACAAACACCAGCTGTGAGCATTTTGTATATTTGTAGAAATAACATTAAAACCAGGGTGGAATGAAGGGCAGATGAACACTAAATATTCTGACAAAGTAGAGAGAACACAATCTAAAAAGGAGAGGTATATATATCAACACCACAAGAAGATGTCACTTCACACCCACTCAGAAGCCTATAATTAGTAAGACAGGTAAGAATACATATTGAGGAGGATGTGAAGAATCTGGAACCTTCATAAATTGGTGATGGGTATGTAAAAGGGTGCAGCCACTTTAGAAAACAGTCTGGCAGTTACTCAAAATGTTAAACAGTTACCACATGACCCAGCAATTTCACCCCTAGATATATACCCAATATAAGTGAACACATTCATCTACACAAAATCTTGTACAAGAATATTCATACAACATTCATAATAGCAAAAAAGGCAAAAATAACCCAAGAATCCATCAGTTGATTCATGGATAGATAAATGTGGTATAGCCACAGATTGAAATGTTATTTGGCAATGAAAACTAAGGAAATACTGATAATGCAACAACATGGATAAACCTTGAAAACATGTGAAAAAGCTAAGTAAAAGAAGCCAGTCACAAAAGACCAAATATTGTATAATTTCATTTATATGAAATGTCCAGTATAGGCAAACATAGACATAGATTAGTGGTTGCCTAAGGCTGGAAATCTTTGAGGAAAATGAAGAGTGACTACTAATGGGTACAGGGGTAATAAAATATTTTTAAATTGATTGTGGTGATGACTGCACAACTCTGAATATAATAAAATAGTTGAATTATACACTTTAGGTAGATGAATTGTGTGGTATGTGAATTATATCTCAATAAAGCTGTTAAAAGGGAGAAGGCAGAGAGAAAGCTTAAATAAGATCATCAATCACTGTATAGATGAAACTTGAAAGATACATAAAAGCAACATACCATATAGTAAAAGGTTAATGAGAAATAAGGGGACTAGGGCATTATTTTAAAACTATTAATACAAAGATAACCATCCAAATAAAAAGGCAAACCTTTCTAATACCTAAATAAATTTTTAAAAAGCAAGAAAGGACACATCAAGTAAAGGAACACAATGAATACAACATAAGATGACAAAATTGAGACCAAACCTGAACAGAGGTATAGTGTATTCTTCTTACGTACTGTGATCTTTTAGAGACCCACAAACTAGTATTTTACTCCACCAAATCAATTTTTGTCTTTGAGGAGCAATATTGCCACTATTGAGAATGTGTGGTATACAGAAGTAATAACCAGTTAGTTGATGCAGTGGATGAGAAAATCCCAATTATGTTAGCAAGAAAAACAAATTACCTAACAAGAAATGTTCAAAAGCTACATACACATATATAGATATATATGTACACATTATATATATATATACACACACACACACACACACACACATATATATATATACATGAACACACTGTAAAATGCACCTGAAGGACAAGTAGACTTGAACAATTTGAAAGATAATTCTTGTTCTTGCTTAGGCATCTCAGCATCATCCAGATATTTTCCCTAAGTTACAAATTTAGTGCAAAACAAAAAAATGCCAATGAGTTTTCATGGGGCTAAAGAAGTTGATGTTAAAGTTTTTGTAAGAAAACTAATATGCAAGAATACCTAGGAAAACACTGAAAACAAAGCTATGAGCATTACCCTATCAGACAATAAAAGATACTAAAATTAAAAATGGGATACTGGCACATGTAAAGGCAGACCAATAGATTAAAGTGGAAAATTCAGAAATAGGCCCTATTACAGGTGGAAATCTATGTAATAAAGTTGATAAATCACTTGGGAAAAAATATTCTAAATAAATGGTATAAGGACAGCCGTATAGCTCTTTGAAAAAATTAGATCCATTCTTCCCACCACACACAAGAATGAACCCCCAAAGGATCAGAGACCTAAATGTAAAATATAAAACTGCAAGTAACTAGAAGATAACATAGGTGATTTCCTTTTTAATGTGGGTATAGGGAAAACCTTTTAAACTATGACCAAAGTAGCTAATAGAATAATAGAAAAATAACCTAAATAGATAAATAGACATAAATTTGTAAAAAGGACATTCAGCTCTACTCATAAGATAAATGTAAATTAATGCATTTTTCACCCACCAGCTTGACAACATGTAAAAGTTTGACCATATGCTCCATTTGCAAGGCTTTGTAGAGAACAGGCCCTGAGGTGAACCTTTGTTGCAGTGGCAGCCCTACTGGTGGGAAAACAATATTGTACAACCACTGAAAAGGAAATTTAGCAATATTTAATATAACTAGGTATAAATTTTCTTTTCACTCCAGCAGTCCCATTTGTAGTAATTTACCCTGAAGATACATCTCTAACAATATGAAAGCTCATATGCATAAAGCTAGTCATTGAAGCATTATTTATAATGGCAAAATATTGAAAAATAATTGTTCAAGCAGATTTGGATATTAGTTGAATAAACTATGATATATCCACAAAATAGAATACTATGCACCTATACAAAATATATGAAGGGAAGTCTTTATAACTGATATGGAGTGATTTTTAGGAGACAGATTGTTCAGGAAAAAAAAAAGCAACATATATATACAATATTACCTGTTGTGTAGTAAAAGGAAATAAGCACACATTTGCTTATCTTTATAGAAGGAAGACAATTAAATTGGCTATGTACAAGTGGTGGTGATGCAATAGGATAGAAGGGTGGTCCTTCCCACAGGACAGAGAAACAACTCTGTCCCTCTGTGGACTTGTTTACAGCCCCATTTGGCCTTGGTTTTACCAACAGGACTAGCCACTAAGGAATCTGGGAGGAGCTATCCCCACCAATGTGTTGGTTAACAGCCCTTGTGATCATGGTCCAATCACTGATTCTGAAGTGGCCCTATAACCCAATTCCAACCCCTCTCGATGGTCTGGGAGCAATTCTGCCCACCCATGGACTCACACCTGTCTGTATACTTGGAGGCAGACCTGCAGACCTCAGTTTTGGCTGTGGCACCTGAAGAGTGACTCAGCCAAACTCAATTCCAACCCCTTTCAGCCACAGTCTGGGGTCAGTCCTGCCCACCCAGGAACCCACCCAGACACCTGGTGGTAGCCCTCCCAGGGACCAATGTAAAATTTAAAACTGTCCAAGTAACTTGCAAATAAAGAAATCACTGGCAAAGATAAACATATAGTCAAATTCAGTATATAGTCACACTCATCTGTGCACTTGGCAAGAGGTCTGCCATCTCTAGACACAACTACACACCCTGAAGTGAACTCTTGTTGCAGAGCCAGCCTTACTAAAGTACTGGTGGCAGTCCCATTCACTCAGGGACCAAGAAAGATCCACACCTCTGGAAATAGGTTTGCCAACTGCAGACCCAACTGTGAACCCAGCAGCAGCCACATGACCCAGCTTCAGACTTTCTCAACTGTGATCCTAGAGGCAATCCTATCAGCCCAGGGACCCAACAGGAGATCTTTACCTACTGAGACCAGTCTGTAAATGCCAGAAGAGGTGCTTGCTCCTTCAAATGCACAGGCACAAGTGGAAGCCTACATGGATTATGAAGAATCAGGCCAACATAACACTTCCAAAGGAAACCAGTAAGGTTCTAGTAACTGATCTCAAGGCAATGGAGATCTACAAATTGCATGACAAAGAATTCAAAGTAATTATCTTAAGCTAAATGAGATACAAGAGAACAGAGGTAGACAATTAATAAAATCAGGAAGACAGTGATTGAACAAAATGAGATGTTTAATAAAGAAATAGAATATATTGAAAAGAACCAAACAGAAATCCTAGAGCTGAAAAATACTTCGACAGAACTTTAAAAAAAAAAATCCAATAGAGAGCTTTAACAACAGACCTGATCATGCAGAAGAAAGAATTAGTGAACTCAAAGGCAGGTCATTTGAAATTAGCCAGTTAGAGGAACAAAAAATGAAAGAGAAAACATGTGAAGAAACCGTATGGGATCTATGGGATACAATCACATGAACAAATGTATGCATTATGGGAGTTTAAGAAGTATAAGAGCGAGAGAGAAAGAGGGTAGAAAACTTACTTAAATAATTTCCTGAATTATTTCCCACATCTGGTGAAAGAAATGTACATCCAGATCCAAGAAATAAAGGACACCAAATAAGATGAACTTAAAAAAAAAATCCACAGGAAAACACATTATTATCAAATTGTTAAAAGTCAAAGATGAAGAAAATTTTGAAACAGCAAGAGAAAAATGACTCATGTACAAGCCAATTTCCATAATGCTATCAGCAGATTTCTCAGTAAAAACTTGCAGACCAGGAGGAAGTGGAATAAAACATTCAAAATACTGAGGGGAGCTGGGCACAGTGGCTCATGCCTGTAATCCCAGCACTTTGGGAGGCTGAGGTGGGCGGATCACAAGGTCAGGAGATCAAGACCATCCTAGTTAACATGGTGAAACCCTGTTTCTACTAAAAATGCAAAAAATTACCCGGGTGTGGTGGTGGGCACCTGCAGTCCCAGGCAGGAGAATGGCGTGAACCCGGGAGGCGGAGCTTGCAGTGAGCTGAGATCGCACCACTGCACTCCAGCCTGGGTGACAGAGTGAGACTCCATCTCAGAAAAAAAAAAAAAAAAAAAAAAAAAACCTGAGGGGAAAGAAAACTGTGAACCTAAAATATTATACCCAGAAAATCTGTTCTTTACAAATGAAGGAAAGATAAAGACATTCCTAGACAAACAAAAGCTGAGAGAATTAATCACCATTAGACCCTTATAAGAAATGCTAAGGGAGTTCTTCAAGTTGAAATAAAAGGATGCCAAGTAACAACATAAACATTCTTGAAAGCATAAAAATCACTGGTAAAGATAAATATATATTCAAATTCAGTATATAGTTGACTCAAGCAATAAAAGGGTTGGGGTGCTGACCCCCCACACAGTTGAAAATTCATGTATAATCTTGACTCTTTTTCTAGAAACTTAACTACTATAGCCTATTGTTGACTGGAAGCCTTACAGATAACATAGTCAATTAACACATTTTGTATGTTGTATGTATTATATACTCTATTCTTACAATAAAGTAAGCTACAGAAAAAATATTACGAAAATCTTAAGGAAGAAAAATGTATTTGCTATTCATTGAGTACAATTGAATCATCATAAATGTCTTCATTTTCGTTGTCTTTATGTTGAGTAGGTTGAGGAGAATAGAAAAAGTAGTAGTTGGTCTCACTGTTTCAAGGGTGGCAGAGGTAAAAGAAAATCTGCATATAAGTGGACCCACACAATTCAAACCCATGTGGTTCAAGGGTCAATGGTACTCAAATACTGTAATGGTGTAGAAATCACTGTTAACTTTGCTATAAATATTTAAAGACAAAAGTAATTAAACATAACTGTAGCTATAATAATGTGTTAATGAATACATTCACAATATAAAAAATATAAAGTATAAAATAAATAGTATAACATATTGGGTAGACGGAGAAGTAAAAATGTAGAGTTTTTGTGTGCAATTGAAGTTAAGTTGTTATTTACTTGAAATAGACTGTTATAAATATATTTTATATAAGCATGGTAATCACCAAAAACCCCTCATAGTACATACACAAAAAAGTAAAGAGAAAGGAATCAAAGCATATAAGTCCAAAAATTAACAAATCACAAAGCAAGAGAGGCAGAAAAGAGCTACGAAACAGAAAACAAGAAAATGCTAATAGTAAATCTTTACCTATCAATAATTACCTTAAATATAAATGGAGTAAATTCTCAAAATTAAAACAAACATAGTGGCTGAATGGATTAAAAGAAAAACAAGACTCACCAATATGCTGCCTACAAGAGACTCACTTTATCACTTTAGATTTAAGGACACATACATGCTGAAAGTGAAAAATGGAAACATTCCACGGAAATAGTAACTAAAAGAGAACGGGGTGGCTATACTTATATCAGACAAAATAGACTTTAACTCAAAATCCATCACAAGATACAAAGAAGGTCACTAATGATACAGGGTCAATTTATCAAGAGGGTATAACAATAGTAACTCTATATGCACTCAACATCAGAGAACCTAAATATATAAAGAAATATGAAGAACCTGGAAGGGAAAAAAACACAGCAATGCAATAATAGTAGTGGACTTCAATACTTCACCTTCAAAAATGGATAGATTTTTTAGACAGAAAATCAGTAAGAAATAGCTGACTTGAACACTACTATAGATCACATAGAACTAACAGATATATATAGAACATTCCATCCAACAGCAGCAGAACATATATTCTTCTGAAGCACATAGGGAACATTCTCTAGGATATATCATTTTAGGCCACAAAGCAAGTCTTAACGAAATTTAAGAAGACTAAAATCATATCAAGTATCTTTACGAACCACAATAGTAAGAAGCTAGAAATAATGAGAAAAATTGGAAAATTTTTAATATCCACAAGTATGTGATAAGTATTAAGTTTTTAATATCCACAAGTATGTGGATATTAAACAGCACACTCCTGAAAAAAATAGGTCAACAAAGAAATCAAAGGGAAGTTAAAAAGTATCTTGTGTAAAACAAAAATGAAAATACAATATGTCAAAACTTATGCAAGGCAGCAAAAGCAATTATAGAATTAAAGTTTAAGACCAGGTGCAGTGGCTCACACCTGTAAACTCAGCACTTTGAGAGGCTGATTGCTTGAAGCCAGGAGTTCAAGACCAGCTTGACCAACATGGTGAAACCCTGTCTCTACTAAAAACACAAAAATTGGCTAGGCATGGTGGCATGTGACTATAATCTCAGCTTCTTGGGAGGCTAAGGCATAAGAATTGCTTGAACCCAGGAGGCAGAAGTGGCAGTGAGCTGAGATCATGCCACTGCACTCCAGCCTGGGCAACGGAGCAACACTCTGTTGCAAAAAAATAAATAAAATAAAATTTAAAATGTAAAGTTTATTGTGATAAATGCCTAAGGAATATATCTTAAATAAAAAAACTCATTTTATACATCAAGGAGCTAGAAAAAGAATAATAAACTAAGTCCAAGGTTAGCAGAAGGAAGTAAATAATAAATATTGGAGCAGAAATAAATGACATTAAGATAGTAAAACAACTGAAAAGATCAATGAAACTAAAAGTTTCTTTGAAAGGCTAAACAAAATAGATAAACCAAGAGCTGTTTTTTTTTTTTGAAAGGATAAAATAAACCTTTAGCTAGATTAACCAAAGGGGGAAAAAAAAGAAACTCAAATAAATACAATTGTAAATGAAAGAGGAGACATTACAACTGATACTATGGAAATACAAAGAATTGGGGGTGGAGCCAAGATGGCCGAATAGGAACAGCTCCAGTCTACAGTTCCCAGCGTGAGCAACTCAGAAGACCAGTGATTTCTGCATTTCCAACTGAGGTACCAGGATCATCTCACTAGGGAGTGCCAGACAGTGGGTGTAGGACAGTGGGTGCAGCGCACTATGCGTGAGCTGAAGCAGGGCGAGGCATCGCCTCACCCGGGAAGCGCAAGGGGTCAGGGAATTCCCTTTCCTAGTCAAAGAAAGGGGTGACAGACGGCACCTGGAAAATCGGGTCACTCCCACCCTAATACTGTGCTTTTCCAACGGGCTTATCAAATGGCACAACAGGAGATTATATCCCGCACATGGCTGTCAGGGTCCTACGCCCACAGAGCCTTGCTCATTGCTAGCACAGCAGTCTGAGATCAAACTGCAAGGTGGCAGTGAGGCTGGGGGAGGGGCGCCCACCATTGCTCAGGCTTGAGTAGGTAAACAAAGCGGCCAGGAAGCTTGAACTGGGTGGAGCCCACCACAGCTCAAGGAGGCCTGCCTGCCTCTGTAGGCTCCACCTCTGGGGGCAGGGAACAGACAAACAAAAGACAGGAATAACCTCTGCAGACTTAAATGTCCCTGTCTGACAGCTTTGAAGAGAGCCGTGGTTTTCCCAGCGTGCAGCTTGAGATCTGAGAACGGGCAGACTGCCTCCTCAAGTGGGTCCCTGACCCCCAAGTAGCCTAACTGGGAGGCACCCCACACTAGGGGCAGACTGACCCCTCACACAGCCAGGTACTCCTCTGAGACAAAACTTCCAGAGGAATGATCAGGCAGCAGCATTTGTGGTTCACCAATATCCACTGTTCTGCAGCCACTGCTGCTGATACCCAGGCAAACAGGTCTGGAGTGGACCTCCAGTAAACTCCAACAGACCTGCAACTGAGGGTCCTGACTGTTAGAAGGAAAACTAACAAACAGAAAGGACATCCACACCAAAAACCCATCTATACGTCACCATCATCAAAGACCAAAGGTGGATAAAACCACAAAGGTGGGGAAAAAACAGAGCAGAAAAACTGGAAACTCTAAAAATCAGAGCGCCTCTCCTCCTCCAAAGGAATGCAGCTCCTCACCAGCAACGGAACAAAGCTGGTTGGAGAATGACTTTGACGAGTTGAGAGGAAGGCTTCAGAAGATCAAACTACTCTGAGCTAAAGGAGGAAGTTCGAACCAATGGCAAAGAAGTTAAAAACTTTGAAAAAAAAATTAGATGAATGGATAACTAGAATAACCAATGCACAGAAGTCCTTAAAGGACCTGATGGAGCTGAAAACCAAGGCACGAGAACTATGTGACGAATGCACAAGCCTCAGTAACCGATGCAATCAACTGGAAGAAAGGGTATCAGCGATGGAAGAAGAAATGAATGAAATGAAGCGTGAAGAGAAGTTTAGAGAAAAAAGAATAAAAAGAAATGAACAAAGCCTCCAAGAAATATGGGACTATGTGAAAAGACCAAATCTACGTCTACTTGATGTACCTGAAAGTGACAGGGAGAATGGAACCAAGTTGGAAAACACTCTGCAGGATATTATCCAGGAGAACTTCCCCAATCTAGCAAGGCAGGCCAACATTCAAATTCAGGAAATATAGAGAACGCCACAAAGATACTCCTCGAGAAGAGCAACTCCAAGACACATAATTGTCAGATTCACCAAAGCTGAAATGAAGGAAAAAATGTTAAGGGCAGCCAGAGAGAAAGGTTGGGTTACCCACAAAGGGAAACCCATCAGACTAACAACAGCTGATCTCTCAGCAGAAACTCTACAAGCCAGAAGAGAGTGGGGGCCAATATTCAACATTCTTAAAGGAAAGAATTTTCAACGCAGAATTTCATATCCAGCCAAACTAAGCTTCATAAGTGAAGGAGAAATAAAATACTTTACAGACAAGCAAATGCTGAGAGATTTTGTCACCACCAGGCCTGCCCTAGAAGAGCTCCTGAAGGAAGCACTAAACATGGAAAGGAACAACCACTACCAGCCACTCCAAAAACATGCCAAATTGTAAAGACCATCAAGGCTAGGAAGAAACTGCATCAACTAATGAGCAAAATAACCAGCTAATATCATAATGACAGGATCAAATTCACACATAACAATACTAACCTTAAATGTAAATGGGCTAAATGCTCCAATTAAAAGGCACAGACTGGCAAATTGGATAGAGTCAAGACCCATCAGTGTGCTGTATTCAGGAAACCCCTCTCATGTGCAGAGACACACGTAGGCTCAAAATAAAGGGATGGAGGAAGATCTACCAAGCAAATGGAAAACGAAGAAAGGCAGGGGTTGCAATCCTAGTCTCTGATAAAACAGACTTTAAACCAACAAAGATCAAAAGAGACCAAGAAGGCCATTACATAATGGTAAAGGGATCAATTCAACAGAAGAACTAACTATCCTAAATATATATGCACCCAATACAGGAGCACCCAGATTCATAAAGCAAGTCCTTAGTGACCTACAAAGAGACTTAGATTCCCACACAATAATAATAGGAGACTTTAACTCCCCACTGTCAACATTAGACAGATCAATGAGACAGAAAGTTAACAAGGATATCCAGGAATTGAACTCAGCTCTGCACCAAGCAGACCTAATAGACATCTACAGAACTCTCCACCCCAAGTCAACAGAATATACATTCTTTTCAGCACCACACCACACCTATTCCAAAATTGACCACATACTTGGAAGTAAAGCACTCCTCAGCAAATGTAAAAGAACAGAAATTATAACAAACTGTCTCTCAGACCATGGTGCAATCAAACTAGAACTCAGCATTAAGAAACTCACTCAAAACCACTCAACTACATGGAAACTGAATAACCTGCTCCTGAACGACTACTGGGTACATAATGAAATGAAGGCAGAAACAAAGATGTTCTTTGAAACCAATGAGAACAAAAACACAACATACCAGAATCTCTGGGACACATTCAAAGCAGTGTGTAGAGGGAAATTTATAGCACTAAATGCCCACACGAGGAAGTAGGAAAGATCTAAAATTGACACCCTAACATCACAATTAAAAGAACTAGAGAAGAAAGAGCAAACACATTCAAAAGCTAGCAGAAGGCAAGAAATAACTAAGATCAGAGCAGAACTGAAGGAAATAGAGACACAAAAAGCACCTCAAAAAATCAATGAATCCAGGAGCTGGTTTTTTGAAAAGATAAACAAAATTGATAGACTGCTGGCAAGACTAATAAAGAAGAAAAGACAGAAGAATCAAATAGACGCAATAAAAAATGACAAAGGGGATATCCCCACCAATCCCACAGAAATACAAACTACCGTCAGAGAATACTATAAACACCTCTACACAAATAAACTAGAAAATCTAGAAGAAATGGATAAATTCCTCGACACATACACTCTCCCAAGACTAAACCAGGAAGAAGTTGAATCTCTGAATAGACCAATAACAGGCTCTGAAATTGAGGCAATAATTAATAGCTTACCAACCAAAAAAATTTCAGGACCAGATGGATTCACAGCCGAATTCTACCAGAGGTACAAGGAGGAGCTGGTACCATTCCTTCTGAAACTATTCCAATCAATAGGAAAAGAGGGAATCCTCCCTAACTCATTTTATGAGGCCAGCATCATCCTGATACCAAAGCCGGGCAGAGACACAACAATAAAAGAGAATTTTAGACCAATATCCTTGATGAACATTGATGCAAAAATCCTCAATAAAATACTGGCAAACCGAATTCAGCAACACATCAAAAAGCTTATCCACCATGATCAAGTGGGCTTCATCTCTGGGATGCAAGGCTGGTTCAACCTACAAAAATCAATAAACATAATCCAGCATATAAACGGAACCAAAGACAAAAACCACATGATTATCTCAATAGATGCAGAAAAGGCCTTTGACAAAATTCAACAACCTTCATGCTAAAAGCTCTCAATAAATTAGGTATTGATGGGACATATCTCAAAATAATAATGGCTATCTATGACAAACCCACAGCCAATATCATACTGAATGGGCAAAAACTGGAAGCATTCCCTTTGAAAACTGGCACAAGACAGGGATGCCCTCTCTCACCACTCCTATTCAACATAGTGTTGGAAGTTCTGGCCAGGGCAATCAGGCAGAAGAAGGAAATAAAGGGCCATTCAATTAGGAAAAGAGGAAGTCAAATTGTTCCTGTTTGCAGATGACATGATTGTATATCTAGAAAACCCCATTGTCTCAGCCCAAAATCTCCTTAAGCTGATAAGCAACTTCAGCAATGTCTCAGGATACAAAATCAATGTGCAAAAATCACAAGCATTCTTATACACCAATAACAGAGAGCCAAATCATGAGTGAACTCACATTCACAATTGCTTCAAAGAGAATAAAATACCTAGGAATCCAACTTACAAGGGATGTGAAGGACCTCTTCAAGGAGAACTACAAACCACTGCTCAATGAAATAAAAGAGGTTACAAACAAATGGAAGAACATTCCATGCTCATAGGTAGGAAGAATCAATATCGTGAAAATGGCCATACTGCCCAAGGTAATTTAGAGATTCCATGCCATCCCCATCAAGCTACCAATGACTTTCTTCACAGAATTGGAAAAAACTACTTTAAAGTTCATATGGAACCAAAAAAGAGCCCGCATTGCCACGTCAATCCTACACCAAAAGAACAAAGCTGGAAGCCTCACGCCACCTGACTTCAAACTATACTACAAGGCTACAGTAACAAAAACAGCATGGTACTGGTACCAAAAGAGAGATATAGACCAATGGAACAGAACAGAGCCCTCAGAAATAATGCCACATATCTACAACTATCTGATTTTTGACAAACCTGAGAAAAACAAGCAATGGGGAAAGGATTCCCTATTTAATAAATGGTGCTGGGAAAACTGGCTAGCCATATGTAGAAAGCTGAAACTGGATCACTTCCTTACACCTTATACAAAAATTAATTCAAGATGGATTAAAGACTTACATGTTAGACCTAAAACCATAAAAATCCTAGAAGAAATCCTAGGCAATACCATTCAGGACATAGGCATGGGCAAGGACTTCATGTCTAAAACACCAAAAGCAATGGCAACAAAAACCAAAATTGACAAATGGGATCTAATTAAACTAAAGAGCTTCTGCACAGCAAAAGAAACCACCATCAGAGTGAACAGGCAACCTACAGAATGGGAGAAAATTTTTGCAACCTACTCATCTAACAAGGGGTAATATCCAGAATCTACAATGAACTCAAATCAATTTCCAAGAGAAAAACAACCCCATCAAAAAGTGGGCAAAGGATACGAACAGACACTTCTCAAAAGAAGACATTTATGCAGCCAAAAGACACATGAAAAAATGCTCATCATCACTGGCCATCAGAGAAATGCAAATCAAAACCACAGTGAGATACCATCTCACACCAGTTAGAATGGTGATCATTAAAAAGTCAGGAAACAACAGATGCTGGAGAGGATGTGGAGAAATAGGAACACTTTTACACTGTTGGTGGGACTGTAAACTAGTTCAACCATTGTGGAAGTTGGTGTGGCGATTCCTTAGGGATCTAGAACTAGAAATACCATTTGACCCAGCCATCCCATTACTGGGTATATACCCAAAGGATTATAAATCATGCTGCTATAAAGACACATGCACACGTATGTTTATTGCGGCACTATTCACAATAGCAAAGACTTCGAACCAACCCAAATGTCCAACAACAGTAGACTGGATTAAGAAAATGTGGCACATATACACCATGGAATACTATGCAGCCATAAAAAATGATGAGTTCACGTCCTTTGTAGGGACATAGATGAAGCTGGAAACCATTATTCTCAGCAAACTATCACAAGGAGAAAAAACCAAACACCGCGTGTTCTCACTCTTAGGTGGGAATTGAACAATGAGAACACATGGACACGGGAAGGGAAACATCACACACCAGGGCCTGTTGTGGGGTGGGAGGAGGGGGGAGGGATAGCATTAGGTGATATACCTAATGCTAAATGATGAGTTAATGGGTGCAGCACACCAACATGGCACATGTATACATATGTAACAAACCTGCACATTGTGCACATGTACCCTAAAACTTAAAGTATATATATATATATATATATATAAAGAAATACAAAGGTTTGTAAGAAATACAAAGGATTGTAAGAGACTACAATGAACAGTCACACACCAAAAAATTGGATCATCAAAGAAATGGATAAATTCCTAGAAACATAAACATATCAAGACCAAATCATGAAGAAATAGAAAATCTGAACAAATGAATAACAAGGAGAGAGAAGTAGTAATAAAAAATCTCCCAACAAAGAAAAGCCCAGGAACAGAAAGCTTCACAGGTGAATTATACCAAAAATTTAACCCTTTTCCTGTTTGTCCTAAGAATACTCACCAGCGGCACTTGCAGCCACAGCATTTACCCCAAGATAACTTTGCTATCAAATATATTGCTTTTATTATTTTTGCATTACTCTAGTATATCAACTTTGGAAACAAAATACATCATTCTATTTGTAGCATTCTGTTTTTAGTAGGGGTATCTTCATTTACAAAATATAGTAATTCTCAATTGCTGAAAATGTCAAATCCTAGAAAGCATTGCATTCCTACACATGATGTTAACATCGTTCTTGAACAGTTGTTGACTGAAGATTCATTTGATGAATCAGATTTTTCCAAAATAGATGATTCTGATGATTGAGACGATTCTGATGTTAGTTCTGTTTAGAAATAACTCCAAAAACAGTTTTCATATTTTATTTTCACAATGAAAATCAGTCTGATTTGCTTCAGCCTAAAAGAGTGTGCTTATGTAAAATTAAATGAGTGCTGGCAGCAAGCTGCACTTTTATTTCTAAATTGGAAAAGGGTTAAAGAAGAGTTAATGGGCTGGGCGCGGTGGCTCACGCCTGTAATGCCAGCACTTTGGGAGGCTGAGGCAGGTGAATCACGAGATCAGGAGTTCAAGACCATCCTGGTCAACATAGTGAAACCCTGTCTCTACTAAAAATACAAAAATTAGCCAGGCATGGTGGTGCACATCACATTATACATCTTAAATATGTACAATTTCTGTTTGTCAGTTATACTGTAATAACTCTGGAAAGCAAAAACCAAACAAAAAAAAATAAAGATAGGAAGGTGAGTGGGAAACAAACAAAACCTGGAAGCAAACATATAAACTCAATCCTACTTGATTGTATTTCTGTCTTGGGGGTTGCAGGATGGAGGAGAATGGCATACAAACTTTTAAAACATATTTTAAGTGAAATTCACATAACATAAAATTAGCTGTTAAAGCGTAAAATTCAGTAGCATTTAGTACATTCATCGTGTTGTGCAACCACTACCGACATCTAGTTCCAAAACATTTTCATCACTCCAAAAGAAAACCCTATACCCATAAAGTGATCACTCCTTATCTCCCTCTTACCCCAGTGCCTGGCAAGCATGAATCTGCTGTCTTTATGGATTTAGCAATTCTAGATATTTCCTATAAATAGAATCATATAGTATGCGACTCTTGTGTCTTGCTTCTTTCATTTAGTATACTTAAGATCTCTGAACTCTTTATAGAAGATTCTTTTTTGGGTAGTGAGATGAGTGAAGCAACTCTTAAATTATTAATATTTTATATGTATTATAAGATTGAGCAAATGAGGAACTATGTTAAGGTTGTTAGGAGTCAGGGGCCTTATTGTGGAAGAAGGGTCATACAAATTTGGAATCAGGAAAGGCAAGAAAGAGCCCTGTGGGAATGGACAGGCATTGGGGTAACAGTGTGAACTCATGATTTATAAAATATATTTACTTATGTATGTACATGTATATGTATAGGTGTGTGTGTGTATATATACATCTATGTCTAGGTGTATATACATTCATATATTTCCTAGCTCTATCTGCTGAAAGGACCCAGAAACAGACACCTAAGCAACAATGAGCACTCCCAGCTCATTAGATGAATCTATTGTTACCTTCATACCAAAGCCAGATAAAGACATAACAAGAAAGAAAATTATAGGCAATATCCCTGATAAACATAGATTCAAAAATCCTCAACAAAATACTAGCAAGCCAAATTCAACAGCACATTAACGGGACCATAAATCATGATTAAGTGGAATTTATCCTTGGAATGCAAGAATTGTTCGACATACGCAAATTTGTAAACATAGTATATCATATTAACAGAATTAAGGATAAAAACCATATGATCATCTCAATAGATGCAGAAAAAGCATTTGACTAAATTCAACTTTTTTTTGTGATAAAACACTCCAAAGTGTCTGGATCTTGGTTTCTATTACTCCATTAACAGGGAGCAGGGCTCTTTAGAGAAACAGCTGAATCTAGGGCTGAAGAATCCCTGAAACTTCTTCTTAAATCAAAGCAAGAAAGTACTCAAAAAATTGACAAGGGCGTGTCACAAGCACACAGGAACCAGCTTGAAGGGACTCTCAGAGGCCAAATCACGGATTATTCGGACACCAAAATAATTAAGAACAATAATTAGTTATAAATCATTGAAAAAATAGAAAGCCATGAATACATATCCTTGATGGATTCATAAATACTTAGGGAAGAAATTAGGATCTTTGTGCAATGCCAAAAACTGACTCAGAGAGAGTCAGAGGATAGAGTGCAGAGATTAGAAAATAATTTTTCAACCATCATAGTAAAAACAAAAGTCATCAACAGATGATAAACCTAGGAAGACATTTTGATGAACAGCAAGATATTTGTATGACTGTAAAGTAAGTCCCCACAGATTGCTTACTAGCTGAAAGGAAAAATGGTCACTACAAAAAGGAGAAATCCAAGAAACACCTTGACTATGTGATCAAAATTAACTTACCAAGGGGAGGCAGATGAACATCATTTGCTGTGGTTGTGATATGCTAAGAAGGATACAATATCACATTCATATTCCTGATGGGAATGTATAACTGGAATTTAATCAGGAGGAAATATCAGATAGACCCAAAATGAGGAATCATGTTTAAAAAAAAAACACTGTTCTTCAAAAATGTTAATGTTATAAAAGACAAAGTCTGTGAAAATGATCCGTTAAAGCCAACTACAAAGACATAACAATAAAATGTGATACGTAATCCTAAAATGGCTTTTGTAGTGGAGAAGAAATTATTATTGGGTCAGTTGGCAAAATTGAAATACAAATGGTAGCTTGATGAAAACAATGTACAGGTGTCTGTTCTGTAGTTATGTAAGATAACAGGTATATTCTTAAGAAATACACAGCAAAGTATTTAGTGGTAAAGTGCTATGATATTTGTAACTTACTCTCAAATAGTTCTGAAAAGTAATACTTGTGTGTGTGTGTGTGTATGTGTGTGTGTGCACATGCATGTGGAGAGAGAAAAGGAGTAGGGAGAGAGTAAATGATAAAGAAAATGGAGTAAAATTTTAACAATAGGTAAATCTGGATAAAGGATATATGAGACTTTTATTATTCTTGCAGCTTTTTTGGTAAGTTGGAAATGATTTTAAATAAAAAGTTAAAAAAATTATTCCATGATTGCCTGACATTTCCATAAAGAACTAGTTTAGCTACATGAAAAATAAGTATTTTTCATTGATTTCTTGACTAGAAACCAAAATATTTTAAATTTGGGAAAATAAAAGTCTTTTAATTCTTGATAGACATCTCTCAAAGGCACAGCCAGGCAACCCTTACCTCTACCTCCTTTTTAATGTTAGGGTGATGTTTCTTTTACCTAAAGGTTTTAAGAATTTCCATTAGCTTAGAAATATTATACTATGATTACTGTATCCTCATGCTTTATTTGGCCTGAGTTAAAATTTTGGCTTTCAACAGGAACAGGCTGAGAAGTTAAAGAGCAACCCTGAGAAGTTAAAGAGCAACCCATTCAGGGTAAATGAACTGGCCTGGGTTCTTTGCAGCCTATAGGTAGCAGCTCTGTGTAAGTATCATTGGTCAATTTGTCTACACATTGATCAATTTGTTGATATCATCAAATAACTGGCTTTTGGTTTTATTGACCTTTGTCTATAGATTTTGTTTTTATTAATGTCTACTTTTTATTACTTCCTTCTGCTTGCTTTGGGTTTAATTTACTTATTTTAAAAAATGTATATTATTTGTCTGAGAACTTGCATCTTTTTAAATGTAGTCATATAATGCTATTGATTTTCCTCTAAGCGCAGCTTTAGTTGCATTCAAAAAATTTGGTATGTTGTATTTGATTTTTCATTCCATTCAAAACATTTTCTAATTACTTTTGAGACTCCCTTTTTGACATGTGTGTTCTCCAGAAATGTGATATTTAGTTTCCAAATATTTGGGGGATTTATCCATATAAGTTTCTGTTATTGATATTTAGTGTGGCTATGTTATGGTCAAATAATATACTATATATAATTTCAATTATTTTAAATTTGGTAAGGTTTGTTTATAAGCCAGAATATGGTCTATATTTTTTATTTTTATTGAGAGATAATTCACGTACCATTAAGTTAACCATTTAAAAGCATACAGTTCAGTGGTTTTTACTTTATTCACAAGGTTGCACAGCCATTACCTCTATTTAATTCCAGATCATTTTTCACCACCTTTAAAAGAAGCTCTGTACCCATAGCAGTAACACCATTCTCTCCTCCCAGCCCCAAGCAAGTAATTATCTACTTTATCTTTATGGATTTGCATATTTTGGACATTTCATACAAATGAAATCATATAATATGTGGCGTTTTGTTTCTGGCTTTTTTCACTGAGCCTGTTTTCAAGATTTATCCAAAACTTGAAAATGAAGTATTGGTAGTTTATTCCTTCTTATGGCTGAGTAATATTCCATTATATGGATATATGGATATACCACATTTTATTTATCCATTCATCAGTTAAAGGACATTAAGTTGTTTTGTCTTTTTGTATATGATTAGTAATGGCTATAAGCATTCATGTACAAATTTTTGTATGGACATATATTTTCTTTTCTCTTGGGTATATATTTGAGGCTGGAATTACTAAGTTATAGGGTAACTCTATGTTTAGCATATTTAGGAATTGCAAAACTGTTTTCCAAAGCAGATAACATTTTTATTAATACTTGTCATTATCTATCTTTTGAGTCATTCTAATGGGTGTGAAGTGGTATCTCATTGCATGTGTGTGTGTTTACATATGTTTTAAGAGATGGGGTCTCACTGTGTTGCCCAGGCTGGCCTTGAACTCCTGGGCTCAAGCGATTCTCCTACGTCAGCCTCCCAAGTAGTTGGAACTATAGGAGCACCTCACCACATTTGGGTTTATTGTGGTTTTAATACGCATTTCCATCTATGGAAAGTTGAAGTTTGCATATGGAAAGTTGTTGAAGGTCTTTTCATATGCTTATTAGTCACTTGCATGTCTTCTTTGGAGAAATGTCTATGCAAATCCTTTTCCTACCTAGAATTTAGTAATTGGATCTTTTTTATTATTGAGTTATAAAGGTTCTTTAGATATTCTAGATACTAGATTCTTATCAGATATATGATTTGCAAATGTTTTCTCCTGTTCTGTGTGTTTTTTCACTTTCTTGGTGATGTCCTTTGAAACATAAAAGTTTCTAATTTTTATGTAGTCTCATATATTTATTTTTTCATCAGCTTCTTGTGTTTTAGGTGTCATATCTAAGAAACTATTGCCTAATCCAAGATATGGAGAGTTGCATCTCTGTTTTCTTCTAAGAGTGTTACAGTTTTAGCTCTTGCTTTTAGGTCCTTGTTTCATTTTGGGTTATTTTTGCGTATGGTGTGAGGTAGGGGTCCAAGTTCATTATTTTGCATGTGAAAATCCAGTTGTCTGAGCACTACATTTTGAAAAGACCATTCTTTTTCTCCATTAAATTGTCTTGGCACTCTTGCTGAAAATCAGTTGTCCATAGATGTGAAAGTTTATTTATGGATTCTCAATTTTATTCCATTAATCTATATGTCTCTTCTTATGCCAGAAACATAGTGTCTTAATTACTGTAGATTTGTAGCAAATTTGGAAATCAGGAAGCGTGAGTTCTCCAACTTCTTCTTCTTTTTCAATATTATTTTAGCTATTCCTTGTTCATTGCATTTCTATATACATTTTAGGATCACTTATAAATTTCTAACAAAAAGATAGTTGAAATTTTGATAAGAATTATATTGAATCCATAGATCAATTTGGTAGGCACTATCATCTAGCAATATTAAGTCTTTCAATATATGAACACAGGTTGTCTTTCCAGTTTGGTATCTTGATGAATATTCTTTTGTTCTTGAAAAGAGTATGTATTTTGCTATTGTTGATGGAGTGTTCTATAAATGTCAATTTGGTTGACAGTTTTTTCAGGACCTTTATATATGATTACCCTGAAAGGAGTGTTGAACTCATCATTGTGAATTTGTTTATTTCTTTTTTTAAATATATCAATTTTTGCTTAATGTATTTTGAAGATCTTTAATGTGCATATACATTTAGGATTTTTGCATTTTCTTTCTTTCTTTCTTTTTTTTTTTTTGAGACAGGATCTCTTTCTGTTGCCCAGGCTAGAGTGCAGTGGCATAATCACAGCTCACAGCAGCCTTTACCTTCCAGGTTCAAACAATCTTCCCATCTTGGCCCCCTGAGTAGCTAAGACCACAGGGATGCATCATCATGCCTGGCTAATTTTTAAATTTTTTGTAGAGATGGGAGTTTTCCTATGTTGCCCTTGTCTCAAACCCCTGAGTTCAAGCAATCCTCCCATTTCTGCCTCCCAAGGTGATGGGATTATAGGTGTGAGCCACCATGTCCTGCCTGTATTTTCTTAATGTATGTAATCTTTTATTATTATGTAGTATCTCTCTTTATCTTGAAATTTTTGCTCTGAAGTTGGCTTTGATATTAATATAGCCCCACTGGATTTATTTTTATGAATATTTGCATCATATATCTTTTTTTCATCCTTTTACTTTTTTTTTTTTTTTTTTTTTGAGACAGAGTCTTGCTCTGTCGCCAGGGTGGAGTAGAGTGGCATGATCTCAGCTTACCGCAACCTCCTCCTCCTGGGTTCAGGTGATTCTTCTGCCTCAGTCTCCCAAGTAGCTGGGATTACAGGCACACACCACCACGCCTAGCTAATTTTTGTATTTTTTCTTTTCAGTAGAGATGGGGTTTCACCATGTTGGGCATGATGGTCTAGATCTCCTGATCTCATGATCTGCCCGCCTCAGCCTCCCAAAGTGCTGGGATTACAGGCGTGAGCCACTGTGCCTGGCTTCATCCTTTTTACTTTTAACCTATCTATATCATTATATTTAAATTGGGCTGCTTGTAGATAGCATGTGGTTGAGTCTCGTTTTATTTATCTAATCTGATGGTCTCTGTCTTTTTATTAGTGGGTTTAGACCATTTCATTTTAATGTAATTATTTGTATGGTTGAGTTTAGGTTTACATTTTATTATTTGTTTTCTGTGTGTCACTTCTGTTCTTCATTCTTCTGTTCTCTCTTTCTTGTCTTTTTTGGATTATTCAATTACTTTTATTTATATTTACTTTTCATTTTCATATTGATTTTTTTTGGTTATAATCTTTGTATTATTTTTCTACAGGCTGATCTAGGGATTGCAATACATACCTTAACCTTTCATAGTCTTCTTAGAGTTAATGTTTTACCACTTCAAATAAAATGTAGATTGGTAAACAGTATGGATGTTCCTCAAAAAGTTAAAAATAAAAATATTGTATGCCCAGCAGTCCCACTCTTGTGTAAATATCCAAAAGAAACAAAATCAATATCTTAAAGAGATGTGTGCACCCCCAAGTTTATTGCAGCATTTTTCAGAATGGCCAAGATATAGAAATAATCTAAGTATCTGCCAACATGTGACTGGATAAAGAAAATATGAGATACACACACACACACAAGGGGGTCTTCAAGAAGTTCATGAAAAATGCATGTTATGAAAAAAACTATGTATGGTTTTCAAAGCTTTTTGCACCAAAAGAAACCTGTACTAGTTTGTTATAACATGTCTGAACAAGATCTAGTTTGAGATACTAATTTGTTATAACATGTCTGAACAAGATCTAGTTTGAGGTACTAAGTTTCAAAAGGACATCCATTTGAAAAAAGCTTCTATTAGAGCAACATGAATTTAGCTAAAATTGGAGCAAGAAGAAACATCAAATTTATGGTGAAGCTTGGGTGGAAGAATTGTTAAATCACTGATGCTTTACAAAAAGTTTAAGGGGACAATGCCCCAGAGAAATCAGCAATTTGCAAATGGATAAGTCATTTTAAGAAGGGATGAGATGGTGTTAAAGATGAAGCCCACACTGGCAGACCATACTCATCAATTTGCAAGGAAAAAATTCATTTTGTTTGTGCCCTAACTGAAGAGGACCTATGAGTAACAGCAGAAACAATATTTACTACCATAGACATCTCATTTGGTTCAGCTTACATAATTCTGACTGAAAAATTAAAGTTGAGCAAACTTTCTATTTGATGGGTGTCAAAGATCAGCTGTGCCTAGATCAGTTACAGACAAGAGCAGAGCTTTCAATAGAAATTGTAAACAAGTGGGATCAAGATCCTGAAGGATTTTTTTTCCCAAAGAATTGTAACAGGAGATGAAACATGGCCTTACCAGTATGATTCTGAAGACAAAGAACAATCGAAGCAATGGCTACCAAGAAGTGGAAGTGGTCCAATCAAAGTAAAAGTGGGATGGTTAAGAGCAAAGGTCATGGCAACAGTGTTTTTGGGGATACTCAAGGCATTTTGCTGGTTAACTTTCTGGAGGGACAAAGAATGATAACATCTGCTTATTATGAGACTGTTTTGAGAAAGTTAACCAAAGCTTTAGCGGAATAAATGTCTGAAAAAACTTCACCAGAAAGTCCTTCTCCACCACAATAATGGGCCTGCTCTTTTCTCTAATCAAGGTCAATTTTGTTAGTTTCTATGGGAAATCAGTAGGCATCCACCTGAGCTTCCTACTTTGGTTCCTATTGATGTGTTTTTGTTTCCTTTTAAGTCTTTTGTTTTTCTTTTAAATCTTTAAAGGCACCCAGCTTTTTTTAAGTTAATAATGTAAAAAAAAACCAAAAACAAAAACCAAAAAAACAAAAAACCTACATTGATGTGCTTAAATTTCCGGGACCCTTAGTTTTTTAGGGATGAACTAATCAGCTGGTATTATTGCTTACAAAAATGTCTACTTCGATGGAGTTTATGTTGAGAAATAAACCTACATTTTTTATTTTTATCTTTTAATTCAATTTTACATGACTTTTTGAAGTCCCCTCGTGTGTGTGTGTGTGTGTGTGTGTGTGTGTGTGTGTGTGTGTGCATACAAAATGGGATATTATTCTGCCTTAAAAAAGAAGGAAATCCTGCCATAGGATTCACCTTGAGGGCATTATGCTAACTTAAGCGAGACCCAGAAAGTCAAATACTATATGATCTCACTTATATGTGCAATCTTTTTTGTTTTTTGAGATAGGGTCTTGCTCTGTCATGTAGGCTAAAGTGCAGTGGCATGATCTTGACTCACGCAACCTCGGCCTCCCAGGTTCAAGCGATTCCTGCCTCAGCCTCCCGAGGAGCCGGGACTAAAGGCATGTGCCACTGTGCCCAGCCAATTTTTTGTATTTTTTTGTAGAGACGGGGTTTTGCCATGTTGGCAAGGCTGGTCTCGAACTCTTAGCCCCAAGAAACCTACCTGCCTCGGCCTCCCAAAGTTCTGGGGTTACAGGCATGAGCCATGGTGCCTGGCCTTATATGTACAATTTAAAAAAGTTAAACTTGCCAGGCACAGTGGCTTATCCTTATAATTCTAGTACTTTGGGAGGCTGAGGCAGGTGGATTACTTAAGCTCAGGAGTTCCAGACCAGCCTGGGCAAGATGGCAAAACTCTGTCTCTACAAAAATTCCAAAAACGTAGGCAGGCATGGTGGTGTGTGCCTGTAGTCCTGGCTACCCAGGGGGCTGAGGTGGGAGGATTGCTTGAGCCTAGGAGGTCAAGGCTGCAGTGAGCTGTGATTGTGCCACTGCACTCCTGCCTGTGTGACAGAGTGACCCTATCTAAAACAAAAAATAAAAATAAAAAAGTTAAACTCATAAAAGCAGAGATCAGAATTGTGTTTGCCAGGTGACATCAGCAATATGGCTAACTCGAGATGGCTGGTGCTCATTCTCCTCAAAAGAAAGGACCAAGACAATGAATAAACAGTTAAGATTTGACTGGAGTGCTGAAGGGACAGTGCCGGAGTGCAGTGGGAAAGTGGAGATGCATCTCCAGGAGGGCAGCATGGAGGCGTGTGGATTCTGCAGCCCATCTCTCTCCCAGATCATATCTGCCCAGAGTCAGGAGGGACTTCACATTTTGGGGAAAAGGTAAGCAGAAGATCCGATTCCCACTAGTCCCCATTGCCAAATACCTATAGTCCTTACTGCAGAAGGATCCCACAGTCCTTCCAAGTCCTGAATCCAGTTTGGAGAGCTGCCAGGAATTTGCACAGCTGTATTATCCAAATAGGGTGCCCTCCACATCCCTCATCCATCACCTGTGAGCCAAGCTCCTGTAGCATAGCAGAATCTTGAGACCAGAGCCACCTCTGGAATGCACCCTGCTCTGAGGGCTAGTAGTGACTACACCTCTCCATCTTCATTCCACCAAACCCACACATGGATGAATACCAGTGTGCCTGGAGCCCAGGACCCAGATTGGCTGTAACTCTGGTCATGAACAACCCCTATTACTGCACTTCCAGCTGGAGCAATAGTCTGGCAGCCCTGCCCAAGACAAACTCACTCTTGAGCCAGTCAAACCACTGTGTGCCCATCCCCAAGTGGGAGAGACCCCTGAGCCTCTGAACAGATGCTATGTTCGTGGGGCTGTGGAGCAGCTACATGTTCATGCTCAAGACCTGAGAAACAGCCTGAAGTACCCCATTTGGCAGACACTCCCCAGGCATGGCTGAGTAGCATTGTACCCACGTGCCACACCTGAGAAACAGCCCTGGAGGGCTGCTCCTGGTGGGCATACCCCTGAACGGGCTGAACAGCCTTGCACTCATGCTCCAGACTGAGAAACAGCCCTGTAGGCCACCCCTGGTGGGCATACCCTAGGGCCATTTAAGCAGCCCTGTACCTGCATACTAGGCCTGAGACATAGCCCCATGGGTCACCCCTGCAGAAACACCCCCAGGGTGTTTCCCTCACCCTTTTCCTTCTCTATACTTCTGGAATACCCATATACTTAGGGAACACCCATAATATGAGTATTTGTTTGCTTAATGATGTCCCATAAATCATGCAGACTTTCTTCATTCTTTTTAATTCTTTTTCTCTTTTTGTCTGTCTGTGTTATTTCAAAAGACTTGTCTTCAAGTTCAGAGATTCTTTCTTCTGCTTGGTCTAGTGTTGCTAAAATTCTTGGTTTTTTTTTATTTCATTGAATTCTTCAGCTCTAGGATTTCTGTTTGGTTCTTTTTGCACACACATGTGTATGTATATATATTATATGTACACATACATACATATATACACATACATACATGTATATATATAATTTCTCATTTGAATCGTGAATTGTTTTTCTGATTTCAGTTAACTATCTGTTTTCCCTTATATCTCACTGAGTTTCCTTAAGTATTAATATTTGAAATTATTTTTCTGGCATTTCACATATTTCCTTATGATTGGGATCTGTTACTGGAGAATTATTGTTTTCCTTTGGAGGTGTCATGTTTCCTTGCTTTTACATGTGTGATGTGTCTGTTCCTACAGTGATTTCTATGCATCTGGTGGAAGAGTCACTTCTTCCAATTTTATGGAGTAGGTTTTGAAGGGAAATACTTATTCATATGAATGGGTCATAGAGTGTTGGTTTGGTTGGGATGTGTTGCCCTTGCTTCTAGGTGGATGCAGTAGTGTAGTCTCCATGTAGTTTCTTCATCTGTAATACACACTACTGATATTTATGAATGTCTCAGTGGCCTAGGCTGAGAATTTGTGGGGGTAGTGCCAGAGTGGGTTGCTGGGTTGTTTCTCACATTGGGAGAATGTGTATGTGTGTGTGCGCACATGGTGCATTGGCCAACTTGGGTTCTGACTTGCTGAGATTGGAGCTGATACTCTGGCCAGGAGCTCAGGCACATAGTTGTTCAGTCAGCCTGGGGCATGCCTGCCAGGAGTGGGCCATGGAGCTGTTTCTCAGGCCCAGGATGCAGGCACACTGCTGCTCAACTTGTGGGGTGTGTCTGCTGGGGCAGCCCAAGAGGCTGTTTCTCAGGCTCAGGATATGGTCACATGGCTTGTCAGCTGGCCTGTGGGTGTGTCTGCTGAGGGGGTGCCCATGGGGCTATTTCTGAGGTTTGGGATTTTGGTCCAAGGCTATCAGGCATCCCATGGAAGGGTCATGCCTATCAGTGGCATCCTACGGAAGAGGGGCTGAAAACTTGGGAGACAGATGAACATCCAGGTCCAGGAAGCTCAAAGAACCCCAAATACATTCAACCCGAATAGGTCCTCTCTGAGGCACATTATAGTCAAACTGTCAAAAGTCAAAGATAAAGAATTCTAAAGACAGCAAAATAAAAGCATCAAGTCATATATAAAAGAATCCACATTGGGCTAACAGCAGATTTCTCAGCAGAAACCTTACAGGCCAAGAGAGAATGGGATGATATATTCAAAATGAAACTGCCAGTGAAGAATATTATGCCCAGCAAAGCTACCTTTCAAGCAAGAAGAAGAAATAAAATTTTCCACAGAGAAGCAAAAACTAAGAAAATTCATCACCACTAGACCAGCCTTACAAGACATACTCAAAGGATACTTGCACCTGAAAGTGAAAAGGCTATAACCACCATCATGAAAACATGGAAAAGTATAAAACTCACTGGTAGAGCCAGCACAAAAAGGAGAGACAGGAAGTAAACCTTATTACTATGGATATCTCCCGGCCACAAAAATAAACAATAAAAGAGGAAGTAGGGAACAAAGAATACACAAAACAACCAGAAAACAGTCAATAAATGACAGGGCCAGGCAGGGTGGCTTATGCCTGTAATCCCAGCACTTTGGGAGGCCGAGGCAGGCGGATCATTTGAGGCCAGGAGTTCAAGACCAGCCTGGCCAACATAGTGAAACCATGTCTCTATTAAAAAATACAAAAATTAGCCAGGTGTGGTGGCACATGCCTATAATCCTAGCTACTTGGGAGGCCGAGGCAGAAGACTCTCTTGAACCTGGGAGGTGGAGGTTGCAATGAGCCAAGATCTCACCACTGCACTCTAGCCTGGGTGACAGAGCAAGACTCAGTCTCTAAAATAAAATAAAGTAAAATAAAATGACAGGAGTAAGTTCTCACCTATCAGTAGTAACATTGAATGTAAATGGATTAAATCTCCCATTTAAAACATATAAACAGACTGAATGCATAAAATTTTAAAAAAGACATAACTATATGTTGCTTATAAGGAACTCACCTTAACTGTAAAGACACACATAGACTGAAAGTGAAGAGGTGTGAAAATATACTCTTCACAAACAGAAACCAAAATTGAGCAGGATTAGATACACTTATATCAGACAAAATAGATTTCAAGTCAAAAACTGTAAAAAGAGACAAAGGACATTATATAATAATAATGGGGTCAATTCTGCAAGAAAATATAATTGTAAATATATATGCACCCAGTAAGAGAGCACCCAGATACATAAAGCAAATATTTGATTTAAAGGGAGAGATAGACCCCCAATACAATGATAGTTGAGGAATTCAACACCCCATTCTCAGCATTTTACAGATCATCTGGACAGAAAGCCAATAAAGAAACATCAAATTTAAATTATACCATAGACCAAATAGACCTAACAGACATTTATAGAACATTTCACCCAACAGCTGCAGAATACACATTCTTTTCTTCAGCACATGGAACATTCTCTAGGATTGACCATATGTTAGGATACAAAAGAAGTCTAAGCAAATTAGAAAACACTGAAATCACATCAACTGTCTTATCTGACCACAATGTTATAAGAGAAACATTAGAAACTATGTGAACACATGGAAATTAAATACCATGCTCCTGAACAACCAATGGGTGAAAGAAGAAATTAAGAAGGAAATTGAATAATTCCTTTAAACAAATGAAAATAGAAACACAACATACCAAAACCAATGGGACACAGCAAAGGCAGTATTAAGAGGCAAGTATATAGCAATAAATGCCTACACCAAAAAATGAGAATAATTTCAAATAAACAATCTAATGATGAATCTCAAAAACTAGAAAAGCTAGAACAAGCCAACCCCACTATTAGAAGAAGAAAAGAATAAAAAAGTTTTGAGCAGAAGTAAATACAATTGGGTCTAGAAAAACAATACAAAAGGTCAGTGAAATGAATAAACAAATCATTAGCTGGACTAAAAAAAAAAAAACAGAGAGAAGATCCAAATAAATAAAACTAGAAATAAAAAAGGAGATGTCACAACAGACAACACAGAAATACAAAGGATCATTAGAGGCTACTACAAACAACTATATAACAATAAATTCAAAAGCCTAGAGGAAATGGATAAATTCTTGGACACACACAGCTTACCAAGATTGAACCAAGAAGAAGTAGAAAACTTGAACATACCAATAAGTAATGATATCGACTCACTAATACAAAGTGTCCCCCCCCAAAAAGTCCAGGACTGCATTTGATTTACTGCTGACTTCTACCAAACCTTTACAGAACAATTAATACAAATTTTCTCAAACTCTTCCAAAAAATTGAAACAGAGGGAATTCTTCCTAAGCCTGCATAACCCTGATACCAAAACTAGACAAGAACATAACAAATAAAGAAAACTAGGCTGGGTACGGTGGCTCACACCTGTAATCCCAAAACTTTGGTGGGCTGAGCTGGGTGATCACTTGAGGTCAGGAGTTCAAGACAAGCCTGGCCAACATGGTGAAACCCCAACTCCATTAAAAATACAAAAATTAGCTGGGTGTGGTGGTGCACACCTGTAATCCCAGCTATTTGAGAGGCTGAGGCAGGAGGATCACTTGAATCCAGGCGGTGGAAGTTGCAGTGAGCAGAGATCACACTCCTGCAATCCAGCCTGGGTGATAGAGTGAGACTCCATCTCAAAATAAATAAATAAATAAATAAAACAATAAAACTACAGGTCAATGATGAACATGGATGCAAAGATTCTCAACAAAATACTAGCTAACCAATCCAACAACACATCAAAATGATAATACATTATGATTAAGTGATGATATATCATGATTAATCATCTGCACATTCCTGGGAAGTATCCAGGAGTACACAGATTTTCCAACATGTACAGATCAATAAATGTCACATATTGCATCAGTAGAATGAAGGACAAAAACCATATATGATCATCTCAATAGATGCAGAAAAAGCATTTGATAAAATTCAACATCTCTTCATGATTAAAAACTCTCAATAAATTTGATATAGAAAAAAAGTACCTCAACATAATAAAAGGCCAATATGACAAACACTATACTGAACAGGAAAGGCTGAAAGCTTCTCCTCTAACAACTGGAACAAGAGAGGAACACCAATTCTCACCACTCTTATTCACCATAGTACTGAAAGCCCTAGTCAGAGCAAATTAGGTAAGAGATAGAAATAAAGGGCATCCAAATTGGAAAGGAGAAAGCAAAATAGTTCCTGTTTGCAGACAACATAATTTTACATGTAAAAAAACCTAAAGATTCTACAAAAAAGTTCTTAGAACTAATAAGCAAATTGAGTTAAGTTGCAGATACAAAATCAATGTACAAAAAATCAGTAGGGTTTCTGTACATAAACAATGAACTAGCTGAAAAAAAATCAAGAATGCAATCACATTTACAATAACTACCAAATAAATTCAATCGAGGGGAAAGATCTTCAAAAGGAAAGCTACAAAGCACAGAAGAAAGAAATAGAAGATACAAGCAAATGAAAAGACACCCCATGCCCATAGATTAGAAGAATTAATACTGTTAAAATGAACATACTACCCAAAGCAATCCACAGATTCAATACAATTCCTATAAAAATACCAATGACATTCTTAACAGAAGTGGGAAAAAATTCCTAAAATTTGTATGGAACCACAAAAGACCCAGAATAGCCAAAGCAATCCTGAAGAAAAAAGAAAAGTTGGAGGCATCACACTACCAGACTTCAAAATATGCTACAAAGCTGTAGTAACCAAAATGGCATTGAACTGGCATAAGAACAGACAAAGACCAATGCATGAAATAGACAACCCAGAAATTAATTCATATACCTACAGCCAACTGATTTTTGACACTGGAGAAAGGACAGTCTCTTCAATAAATGGTTCTGGGAAAACTGAACATCCATATCCCCCAGCTATTACACTATGTAAAAATCAACTCAAAATGGATCAAAGACCGAAATGTAAGAGCTGAAACTATAAAAGTACTGGGAGAAAACAGGGGAAATACTTGAGGACATTTGTGTTAGAAAATATGTTATGAACAAGACTTCAAAAGCACAGGCAACAAAACCAAAAATAAACAAATGGGGATTATATCAAACTAAAAAGCTTCTGCATAGCAAAGGAAACAATCAACAGAGTCAAAAAGCAGCCTATGGAATGAGAGAAAATATTAGTAAACTATTCTTCTGACTTGGAATTAATACCCATAATATACAAGGAACTCAAACATCTCACTAGCCAAAAAAATAAAAAATAAAAAAATAAACAATCTTACCATTTATTTGATGAAAAAATGGGCAAGTAATCTCAACAGTCATTTCTAGACAGAAGGCATATATATGGCCAACAGAGAAATATTAAAAAATGCTCAACATCACTAATCATCAGGGAAATGCAAATCAAAATCACAATGAAGTATCATCTTACCCCTGTTAGGATGGCTGTTATCAAAAAGACAAAAAATAACAAATGCTGGTGAGAATGCAGAGAAAGGGACACTCTTGATGGGAATGTAAACTTGTCTAGCCGTTATGGAGAACAGTATGAAGGTTCCTCAAAAAACTGCAAATAGAACTACCATATGATTCAGCAATCCCACTACTGGGCATTTATCCAAAGGAAAGGAAATCAGTATATTGAAGAGATGTCTGCACCCCCATGTTTACTGCAGCACTGTTCACAATAGCCAAGATATAGAATCAACCTAGATGTCTAACAACAGTTGAATGGAGAAAGAGAATGTGGTATATATACACAATGAAATACTATTCAGCTATAAAAAAGAATGAAATCCTGTCATTTGCAGCAACAGGCATGGAGCTGAAGGACATTATGTTAAGTGAAATAACCCAGGAAAAGAAAGTGAACACGGTGTGTTTTCATTCATATGTGGTAGCTAAAAAAAAGTTGATCTTGGCTGGGCGCGGTGGCTCATGCCTGTAATCCCAGCACTTTGGGAGGCCGAGGCGGACGGATCACCAAGTCAGGAGTTCGAGACCAGCCTGGCCAATGTGGTGAAACCCTGTCTCTAATAAAAATACAAAAATTAGCCAAGTGTGGTGGCACACGCCTGTAGTCCCACTTACTTGGGAGGCTGAGGTGGGAGAATCGCTTGAACCTGGGAGGCAGAGGTTGCAGTGAGCCAAGACCACACCATTGCACTCCAGCCTGGGTGACAGAGACTCCATCTCACAAACACACACAAAAAAGGTGATCTCATAGAAATAAAATGTAGAGCAGAAGATACTAGAGGGTGGGAAGGATAGGGGAAATAAAGGGGTAGAGAGAGATTTGTTAAAGGACAAAAAATTACAACTAGATAGGAGGAATAAGTTCTAGTGTTCTATATTCTATACCATTGTAGGATGACTGTAGTTAACAATAGTGCATAGTTTCAAATAGCTGGAAGGAGGATATTGAATGTCCCCAACACAAAGAAATGATAAATGTTTGAGATGACAGATATGCTGATTACCCTGATCTGATCTGTATACATCATATGTATGGAAACATCATTATGTACCCCATATATGGGTACAATTATTATGTGTCAATTTTAAAAAAGTATAAATAAAGAACTGTAGTTACCGGGAACTGGGGAGTAGAGAAATGGGGAGATGTTAGTCAAAGGGTACAAAGATTCAGTTATTCAGAATGAATAATTTCTGGGTATCTAATGTACAATATGATGACCATAGCTAATACTGTATACTTGAAATTTGCTAAGATAGTTATCTTAAGTGTTCTCACTACACAAAAGAATTGTAACTATGTGAGTTGATAGATATGTTGATTGGCTTGATTGTGATTCTCATTTTACAATGTATATGTATGTCAAAATCATATTGTACACTTAAATATTTACAATTTTTATTTGTCATGTATACCTCAATAAAGCTGGAAAAATTAAAATGTAGAAAACTTATAAGTATATAAATTGCTTTACACTGTCCATGCTATAATTGTCATATATGTTACATCTGTATGCATTGAAAGCCCTACCAGATGTAGTAATTTTGATCTTAAAATCAATCATATTTTAAAGAACTCATAAGGAAAAAATATATTTACCCTCGTTATAGATACCCAAGTGTTGGTTGAATTGTGCCCTTCAAAAAATAGATATGTTGGAGTCCTAACCCCCAGTACCTCAGAATGTGCTTATTTGGGGATAAGGGCTTTATAGAGGTAATCAAGTTAAAATGAGGTCTTTAGGAAGGCCTCTGTCCAATATGAAATAGGAAAAATTTGGGCACAAAGATACAAGCACAGGGAGAACGCCATGTGAAGACGAAGGCAGAGATCGGGGGGATGCATCTCCGCTGACACCTTGATCTTAGACTTCTAGCCTCCAGAATGATGAGACAAACATTTTCTATTGCTTACGAAACCCAGTGTGTGGTACTTTGTTATGGCAGCCTTAGCCAATGAGTATGCTAAATATTTCCCATTTCTGTTACTCCCTCATTCCTGAGGTCTCAAGCTTCCCTCTTATTTTTCCCTTCAGACTGAGCAACTTCCTTTAGCGTTTCTATTGATTTATCTTCAGATTCACTGAATTTTTCCTCTGTCTTCTCTGTTTTTGCTACTGAGCCTGTAATGGGTTGAATAGTGTTCCCCACAAACTCATGTTGAACCAGAGCCTTAGAATATGACTTTATTTGGAAATAGGATCTTTGCAGATGTAATTAGTTACGGATCTCAAGATGAAATCATCCTGGATTTAGGGTGGGTTCTACATCCAGTGACTTTTTGTCTTTATAAGGAAAGAAGAGGGAGATTTGGATAGGAAAAGCATAGAAGGAAGAAGGTCATGTAAAGATGGAGACAGATATTGGACTGATGCTGCCACAAGCCAAGGAATGCAAAAAGCCACAAGGAGCTGGAAGAGGGAAGGAAGAATTCTGCCTTAGAACTTTCGAAGGGCATGTGACCCCACGATACCTTGATTTCAGACTTCTAGCCTCCAAGGCTGTGGGAGAATATGTGTCTATTATTTTAAGCCACTCAGTTTGTGGTAATTTGTTACAGCATCCCTAGGAAACCCATACAGAGCCTTTCCAGTGAGATTTAATTTTTTGAATGAATTTTTTAGTTTTAAGATTTGGCATTCAGTTCTTCTTTAGCATGTCTATTTCAGAGAACTTCTATCTTTTAAATTACTTAATGAATACTTACCTTTACCTCTTGCAACCTGGTTATAATAGTTACTTTAAACTCTGTCAGATAATTAATTCTAACATCTCAGGTTAAACATCTGTTCATCATTTCTCCCTTCCGAGCATTTAACTGGATCTTTGTATGTTGAGCAATTCTGGATTCTGTCTTGGACATTATGAGTATTACTCTTGGTCCTGTGAAAATCTGTTTGGTTTATATTCACAGGAAATCAACCTAGTAGTTGGTTTCAAATCACAGGTCTCATCTCCCCTTCTGTAACCAGTGTTTTGATGTTGGGGGTATGAACCTTGGCAGGATCCTGCCTGCCATTGGTCACACGCATGCACAGGTCACAGGTGGGCCTGGGACTTACACCTGATCAGACACAAGGCTTAGAGGATTCCCTTCTCCAGCTCTTTTCTCTTTGGGTTCCCGTATGTAATCTTGGTCTCCCAGGGACCCATTGTCCCATTCCTCTGGACAGAAAGATAGGTTTCTTTTAGAGTTTGAGTTACCCATGATCCTGCCACCAGTTCTGCATGACTGATTCAGTCCCTGGGCAGAGTGGTAAGGTAAAAGAGCAAAAAAAAAAAAAGACAGTAAGAGTCCTGAAATCCCTCCCCGGCTCTGCCCTTTAGAGCACAGGGTCTTTCTTTCCCTGTTCCTACTGCCAGAAAAGACCTTTTTTTTCCTCCTCAAAGTTGTAGCTGCCTATACGGCTACTGCACATTTCCCTATTTGGGGCCACTCTAGTGGCAGGATGAGGAGAATAAAAACAAGACAAATAAGAAAAAATGTTCAGAGAGTTTCTCCACATTTCCTAGCTCACAGTGGACATCTCCACCATTCTCTGTCAAAAGAGGGAGCTTCACCCTCTGAGTTGCTCATACCGGCTGCGGTGCTCAGTTCCACAACTGAGGCCTTCCGTGGATCAAACGTGAGAGACAAAAGAGGAAAAAAATCAATAGGAAACTCTCTCATGAGGCTTTCTTCCTCAATTTTTGTTTTCCCTTCCCACTCTCCCTGTTACTGTCTGCCTTTCAGATAGCTGCTTTTTGAATTTTCCAGATGTTTTAGTTGTGCTGTTTAGTCGGACCAAGAGGCTGTAATAGACTTGCTCCATCTTGCTTGGCATCGGGAGTGGGTCTATCTTTTAAAATTTCTTTTGTTTATCTTTCATTTCTACATGATTGGACAAAGGGGCGCTTCAAAGTCTTGAGTTTAAGCCACGCACAGTGGCATAGGCCTGTAGACCCAGCTACCTGGGAGGATTGCTTGAGGCCCAGGAGTTTGAGGCCAGCCTGGGCCACATAGCAAGTCTCCATCTCTAAGAAAAGAAGAAGCATAAACTTAGAGTGCCATCATCAACTGAAAATATTTGGTGCTTAAAACCAAAACTGTTATTTAATTTTTTTGAATGTATGTAACACTAACAGAAAAGATTCCTCTCAAAGACTTTGCAGTGTATAGAAGTTATTGGAAGTTATGTTTTGATGATTATATGATCATTGTCTAGCATGGAATCTGGTGTATTGAAGATGAATACTATTTTTATGAAGTTAAGGCTCTAGCATTCATTCTGGTCAAATATTCTGGTTGCACAAAATAGAAAACAACTCCAAGAGGCTGAAGTAAAAGGGGAAGTAGTTGTGTGGGCTCTGAAATCTCATGGAATCCAAGAAAAAGAAGCAAGAGGTTCATCTCAACTTCCTAGCAACAACATTTGGAATTTGGAGTGCTAGGAGAAACCAAGGCAGCTTCTTTCCCATATATATATATAATTTTTTTTTTGGTGGGGAGGCTTGCATGATTCCTTACATTTATTACTCTCTATTTGCTTAATCCTCTTTCCTTTCTCCACAAAGTTATCAGCTTCTTAGTGACAGTACTGAGTCACTGCATCCATCTTGCCCAAAGCCAGCTCTGCCTCAGGTTAAAATAAATTTCATTTATGTGAATCAATCCATTTTCTGTTATATTTTAGGCACTTTGGGTTGGCTCGAATTGCAGAAGAAATCACCCTAAAATACCATTCGCCTCTTTATCCTATTTAAGGTTCCATCAGCTTTGAGATTCCAACTCTCTTCTCTTTCTCTAGATTTATTTTTTTATTTTTTATTTTATTTATTTTTTTGAGACAGAGTCTTGCTCTGTTGCCCAGGCTGGAGTGCAGTGGTGCAATCTTGGCTCACTGCAACCTTCGCCTCCCAGGTTCAAGTAATCCTCCTGCCTCAGCCTCTTGAGTAGCTGGGATTACAGGTGCACGCCACCTTTCCCGGCTAATTTTTGTATTTTTAGTAGAGAAAGGGTTTCACCATGTTGGCCAGGCTGGTCTGAGCACCAATTAAACCCAACACTGTCTTATGTATTTTCCATGTATTCACACATTTAATCTTTGAGGGTATGCATGAGGTATGTGAAATCATTTTCCCCTTTTTCCATATGAGGAAACTGAAGTCTAGAGAAGTTAAGTACATATAGTTATGAAATGGCAGAAGCAGGACCAGAACTCAGGTTTCTCTTACTCTAAAGCCTAAATTCTTAACGACTTCACTTGAATGCCTCCCAGAAACTATCAGGCCGTGGTCCTTTTACCAAGGAAGAGTTTGTGCTTCGTGTTATCAATTAGGAAGAATGGGGAAAAAAAGATCATTTCCAGGGAGCAGTGAGAGCCAGACCATCTCTTAAATATGTCTGTGTGCGTGTGTGTGTGTGTGTGTGTGTGCGCATGGGTGTATATGCTTCAGGCGTGGCGTCTCCATGGTTTCTTTGAGTAAATGTGAAAGGTGATTTACCTTACCTAATTATATTAATGGAATATTAGCTTAAGAGTTATTAATGTTGGTGACAAATATCTCCTTCATACCCAGTGGCTCTTAGCTCACCTGTTATACCTGAGAACAAGTAAGCATTGCTCACCATAACTGTTTCAAGGTTTGCTTTTGCTCATGCTTCTGGACAAAGCAGACGAGATAATTCACCTGGATGTGGTGGAAAAGGTCACTGCTTTGTGAGGACTGACTTGGAAGACTGTGGTAGGTGATGTTAAACTTTGTGTGTACACACAAGCTCTCAAAAGTCACATTGTAGTGGCAACACAAACATGCCCTGCAGGGTGGCACACCAGCGAAGAGCCAGCTGGGAGCCCAATCTTTCTTGGCATCCTCAAGGCTGAGTTGATCCTAGTACCAACTGCTGTCTTTTTGGTATTGGCCAGAAGCCCTTGCAGAGATAGAAAACACCTGGCTTAATTTTCCAGGCTGCGGCAGGATGGGTTAGCATGTTAGAAAGAGATAAAGGCGATGGCAGGACTCATCGCTTGTTTTTGTGAATACAGCAAGACTGATCCAGCAGTCAAATGATGAACATAGTAGGTGGTGAATAAGGCAGCTCCTTACAGCACTCCTGGAGTTGATGCTTTTCTTTTGGCTTCCATTAACCTTCAATAACGATGGGATTCCCAAGGGCTTCAGCACAGGTACAAAGAAGTGGAGGAATTAAGTAATAGCTTAGAGGAAGCAATAGAGTTTTCCCTACTGACTCCCTGCTTCCCCCTTGTCAGCAATACAGTGAGTTGACAGATGTTTGTAGCTTACTGCAGCATTTGGTTCCAGCTGTGCGCACGGCATGAGTAGTAGCGGGAACATTGCGTTCCCCACCTGTTCATCATGTTCAGACTAGCGAGTGTGTGTTTAAGTTCAGGCTGTGTCGGGGGCAGGGGTGGGGGGGGGGGTGGCCTGTGTTTATGTGTGTGTGTGACCAAATTGCTTCTATCTGTGAGGATTTTGTCACAGCCTAGGAGTCCAGGCTAAATGAGTCATGTTTTCTTTTTCTTAGACAGTCAAGTCTTTTTTTTCATAAAGTAAGCAATTAATATTCTCTCCCAGCCAGCTCCCTCACTTTTGTTAGATGAAGTCACCATCAAAGATATAGAAGCCAAGACAAATTTTGGTATTGCCTGATACTTTAATTTCAGATATAACATGAGGACAGATGATTTATCTTAAGAAGCTTTCTTTTATTGGTAAATTACCTAGCTGATAGTTATAAATTTATCTTCCTCTACTTACATATTCCTTTTAGGAAAAAAGAGAATGAGAGAATCCTATACTTACATCCTTGAACTAGTTAAGCTACCTCAACTATTAAGAAATCCTGATTTTGGAATAAAATGCTAGCCATCGTAGTCACCAACTTCACCAACTTCTGGGCCCCTCTTGCCTCTTTGATAGCTTCAGTGTAAGTAGAATTCATTCACTCATACATTCATCCATCACACAAACATTTATCAAGTATCCATGCTCGTGTGTCTTATATTTTGGTATTTATTGAATTACTCATGCACTTGTTAAAAATGCAAACACCCAGGCCCCGCCTTCATCCTACTGAATCAGAATCTCCAAGGAGGAGGTACTAGAAATATGATTTTTAAAAAGCCTGTTTTAGAGATGCTCTAGGAATAGAGATGAAAGGACAGTCCTTTCTACCTGCTAGATCATCATACAAATGAATAGATAAGCTAGAGCAAGAAAAGTCCATCTAAGCCATGATAAAATATATATGGCACCCATGAGAGAGAGAGGTTGCTTCTACTAGGAGGAGGAGGGGTTGCCTAACCAGTTGGTGTAGTGCTTGCTCTCCATCAGCTTGGCTGTTGGGGAATGGTCAGTCTCCTAGAGTGTACGTGATGTTGCCTCCAAGAGTGGGCATTAGATACAGAAAGAGGGAATACATCTTGCCTTGTACTGTCCTAATCTAGTAGACATCAATGGACTGAAAGGACAGGGCTAGAAGGAGGATGTGCTAACTTGTCAATGCGCTCATTTCTGATGAAAATTTTGCAGGTTTCTCTTTGGCAGTGCGATCAAGGCTGGAGATTCACAGTAAGGAACTTAGAAAGCTCATTGGGCTTACCACCAGGAAAAATAGAGTTTGGCTCTGTCCTTGCCACTTATTAGCTGGACAGTTTACTTAGTCTGTTGCCTAGTTTCCTCCATCTACAAAGGCAGATAATAAAATCTACATTATGGGATTGTTTTGGAAATTATATAATATATAGTACATAAACTGCTTGGCATTGTGCCTAGCATGTGGTTGGTGCTAATAAGTACTATTTATTTTTAGTAATAATATAAATAATAATGGACCCCCATTTGGGTCCCCAGAAATGACTCCTTCTCAGGCCATCAAACCCAAACTCCGTATTTACAGTGGCTCTCAACTATTTGCTCTGTCCCAGCTCCCTGGAGGGCTATGACACTGTCCTAGCAGTCTCACTGGCTCAGGGCAGTGATTCTCAATCTGGGGCCCACTCTTTCTAGCTCAAGTTGGCTTCCTACCCCAGGTAATTTGGACACTGCCTCCTGTCCCCACTAGGGCACTTGCTGATCACTTCTGTCCCCCACTGAGATTTATTGCTTTGGGTGGTAAGTCTTCAGCAGGGTGTGCACACCTGCAGCTCTCAAGGAGTTTTGTCAAAATACACATGCTACATCCCACCTTGGACCTGGTGAATAATTTCCCTGGTGGGGCATTGGTAAGTGTATTTTGTCTTCCTAGGAAATGCTGATCTATAGGCCTGGTTGAGAATTATTATATTTGTGGATATCTTTCTGCTCAGCAATGTCTCACTCAGCTTGCACAGCATGAAATCTTCTAGCAAAAATTAATGGTGTCCACATAGCTTTTCAAAGCTCAGAGATACCCTGTGTGACAAACTGAGGAGGCAGAACCTGTGGTGATAAGGAACATATGACAGGAAGAAGAACTGTGTGTATAAAGGGGCCATGTATATCACCCTACACATGGTGCATACATCGTGGTACTTAATAAAATGCAGCACTTGTTATTATTGGTATTCGTTGTGTATTGGCCTCAGGGTTCCTGGCTCTGAAAAGACCTGTTCCCATTTTAGGAGAAAAGACTCCAAATCAGGGAATTAAGAAACCACCTGGCTGTTTGGGAAGCATTTAGAAAATGTGACAAGAGGTGTCATACACAGGCTAGCAGCAGAAATTTCAAGAAAGATAATTACTGTAAACTTTGTTTTTATTTCCCCTTTTGATTCTGAAATTAGGAAGAAGAGCAGTGTGTTGGAAGCTGGGGTGCAGATGGTAAGTGATGGTCTCCCAAGACTCAGTTCCCAAGTTCTACAAACAGCAACACAGCAAACCCCAGATTGCCACGGGCTCTGATTTTTGTCTCTTAGTATTCATACTTGAAGTGTGGGGTTCCTAGTTGCTGTGCAAAAATGAGTGTAGCCATGTTTCCAACTGAGCCTACTGGCGATGTCCAAAGCCCCTGCCAAGAGCCTCAGAGCAGAGACTTTAGTAGAAGATGGAAAATGAGTGACTCAACAGAGCGAGGAAATTGTCTTCTCAGCTTCCTTTAGATTGTCCAGAAAGGGAGATTAGAAAGGATCCTCAGAACTAACACTGGAAAGGGAGTTTATACCATTAGGGCAAAGATTGGGAGACAAAGGTACTGAAGTCAAATGAGACTTCTGTGAAATACTTTGGAAAGTACAGATTTTGAGACTACATGAACAGCAGCAGCACCAATAACTGTATCACTGGTGTGGGCTATAGACATCAGCTGGGAATGAAGGTGATTCTCAGGGCCCTTAATTTAGCCATCAGCCCCCAGCCAGACCTAAGCCTGCAGCTGGCTGCACAGAGAGGCAGCCTGTTCCATCCTTGGAATTCCAACTTAGGTGACTACACAAGGCATTTTGGTTTAGTGGTTCCTTAAATAAGACGACGTTCCTTTAAGTCTAATCTCTCTCCTGCTGAAATTTCCTACCCTCTTGGGTTTTACCATTAAACTGCTTGCTCTCATCTGAAAAGTGCAGCTAGCAGGGTGCAAGCTAGTGCCCTAGTGACCGTTAAAATCTATCCTAGGACAGCTAGCACGCACGGAAAAACTTGCCATTCGCCGCACAACCACTCCCCCCGCCACCCACCGCTATTCTTATCAGAGAGAACACGGAAAATATTCTACTCCCTCCTCCCCTTATTGAAGGATGCTGTGTGTACATCTGAATGGGGGTGCGATGCGGGGGGGTGGAGTCTAGCTTTCGGTCCTCAACAAAAACATAATGATTCCCAGCAAGCCAGAGCTGGGCAACCAAGGAGGCAGGATCCTGGCCTCTCTCGGATCTGCAGGAAGGGTGGGCTGTGCGGGTCCAGAGTGGGATGCCCGTTCTGGCCGGCGGTGCCTGCTGAGCCCTTCCTGATGTGACTTTATTAGACAAACCCCCACTCCCGCCAGGGGTAGACACACGAGTATCTGCTTTAGGAAGATTTCTGCAACACGGCAGGGTGCAATTCAAACTCTGGGTTCTCCTTTCCTGAGCTTAGAAACCAATTTGTTCTGAGATAGGAGAAGGCTCTGTTGGCAGAAGACCTAAGAGACGGGAGGAGGCGCCTGGCGTCAGCGGGTCGCTTCTCAGCCGTGACCACGAGCGGCCAGCAGGTGTCAGTGCGTCCTCGCTTTGCCCTGGCGCTCGGCTCCTGGACCCCTCCCCACCTCGGTCTAAGGGGGCGCGGTCCAGACCCCGGGTCTTGCGTTTCCCGCAGACAGCTTCGCGGCTGGGAGGACACGTAGCCGCTTCTTCCCTAAGCGGAGGTCTGAACTCTGGCTTGTGCCACTTCCCCGTGGGTGCTGTCCATTCCGCCCCAGGGGTTCCATCCGAATCCGCGCCTTCCTCCCTCTCCAGGACCCCTTTCTCCCCAGCCGCCAGGAGCACCTGCGGACCGCGTCGGCTCTGGCCCGGAGCTGGGCTGCTCCAGATGTAACTCACACCGGAGGTTACTTCCCTCGATTTGGGCGGGGATTCCCTTCCATTTTTTTCTTCCCTTTTCTCCCAAGATCCAGCTCCTTGGGGGCACTCACGGGTGCCCGTTGCGTTCTGCTCCGTCGGCCCGGAGCTGCATGGCCAACTCCCAGCAGGGGCCGCTCCTCCCCTACCCCCCACCCCCGGGCTCCCTCTTTAAGTCTCTAGCTCAACGTACCCGCCTCTCCAAAGGGCTCGTCCCGCCTGAGGGCAACGCTCCCCGAGGTCCAGCGCTGGGCGCGGGCGCTAGACTGGCGGAGGGGTGGTGCGAGGGGCGGGGGAGGGTCGGCTTCCCACGTGGGGGCTGACGCCGTTCGCTCAGCAACGCCGGCTTGATCCTGGGGCTATAAAACGAGTCCACCGTGAGCGCAGCGGAGCAGCAGCAGCTCCAGCTCGGTGCAGAAGCCCAGCAGCCGACGTGCCGCCGCCCGGCCACTCCAGCGCCTTCTTCCCCGCCTTGCGCTCCTGCCCCAACTCGCGCTGTCGTCGGACCCCGGCCCATCCAGCAGCGCTCGGCGCCCACCAGGCGGACGCCCAGGAGAACCCCTGCCTCCGTCGCGGCTCCTGGAGAGCTGATCGTTCACCTGCCCCGGCCCGCCTGAGGACGGGGGTGCCTTCATGCGGCCCCCACACTCCTCACCCCGCCGCCGCCGCCGCCCCCGAGCTCCGCACAGTGCGCCCCAGCCCCAGCAGGGCGCACAACTTTGGAAGTCTCGCGGCGCTCCGAGAGGCGGCAGAGTCCGCGCCCCAGCCCCGGGCCGGGCCGGGCCAGAACCGCAGCGTCTGGGGGAAGCCAGAGAGTCGGTAATCGCTTCGGGGATGTAAGGCGACAGACATAGGACCCCGAGCTCGCATCAGCACCCCTCGGCTGCCTCCCGGGGTGGGGGCGGGCCCCGCACACGGTAAGACCTCTTGCTTTCGCTCAGGCTCAAGATTCAAGATATAGATATTGATATGTATATATATATTTAATTTCCTGTCATCCTTCCAAGTTATCAGGCCACCGATGATTTTTGTTCTCCCTTCTTGAAGAATAAATCTCTCTTTACCCATCGGCTCTCCCTACTCTCTCCCGCCGCTTAGAAATAAAACTTGGCTGTATTAAGCGCTCGGAGCAAGAAGGCGCCCACCGAGAGCGTCTGAAGCGCGAGCCAGGCGCAGTTCGCGGGACCCGGGCCATGGGCCGCTAGCGGTCCTCCAGTTCGGGCCCGGCCTCCCTGCGGCCCCCTCCCTATGTGAGCCGCAGCCAGGCGAGCGGGGCGCCGGAGGAAGAGGAGGACCCACGGGCGCCGGGCCGGAAGGCAGCTGGCAGCAGGCCCAGGCCAGCGGGCGCCCGCGTTCATGTTCCGCCAGGAGCAGCCGTTGGCCGAGGGCAGCTTTGCGCCCATGGGCTCCCTGCAGCCGGACGCGGGCAACGCGAGCTGGAACGGGACCGAGGCGCCGGGGGGCGGCGCCCGGGCCACCCCTTACTCCCTGCAGGTGACGCTGACGCTGGTGTGCCTGGCCGGCCTGCTCATGCTGCTCACCGTGTTCGGCAACGTGCTCGTCATCATCGCCGTGTTCACGAGCCGCGCGCTCAAGGCGCCCCAAAACCTCTTCCTGGTGTCTCTGGCCTCGGCCGACATCCTGGTGGCCACGCTTGTCATCCCTTTCTCGCTGGCCAACGAGGTCATGGGCTACTGGTACTTCGGCAAGGCGTGGTGCGAGATCTACCTGGCGCTCGACGTGCTCTTCTGCACGTCGTCCATCGTGCACTTGTGCGCCATCAGCCTGGACCGCTACTGGTCCATCACACAGGCCATCGAGTACAACCTGAAGCGCACGCCGCGCCGCATCAAGGCCATCATCATCACCGTGTGGGTCATCTCGGCCGTCATCTCCTTCCCGCCGCTCATCTCCATCGAGAAGAAGGGCGGCGGCGGCGGCCCGCAGCCGGCCGAGCCGCGCTGCGAGATCAACGACCAGAAGTGGTACGTCATCTCGTCGTGCATCGGCTCCTTCTTCGCTCCCTGCCTCATCATGATCCTGGTCTACGTGCGCATCTACCAGATCGCCAAGCGTCGCACCCGCGTGCCACCCAGCCGCCGGGGTCCGGACGCCGTCGCCGCGCCGCCGGGGGGCGCCGAGCGCAGGCCCAACGGTCTGGGCCCCGAGCGCAGCGCGGGCCCGGGGGGCGCAGAGGCCGAACCGCTGCCCACCCAGCTCAACGGCGCCCCTGGCGAGCCCGCGCCGGCCGGGCCGCGCGACGCCGACGCGCTGGACCTGGAGGAGAGCTCGTCTTCCGACCACGCCGAGCGGCCTCCAGGGCCCCGCAGACCCAAGCGCGGTCCCCGGGGCAAAGGCAAGGCCCGAGCGAGCCAGGTGAAGCCGGGGGACAGCCTGCCGCGGCGCGGGCCGGGGGCGACGGGGATCGGGACGCCGGCTGCAGGGCCGGGGGAGGAGCGCGTCGGGGCTGCCAAGGCGTCTCGCTGGCGCGGGCGGCAGAACCGCGAGAAGCGCTTCACGTTCGTGCTGGCCGTGGTCATCGGAGTGTTCGTGGTGTGCTGGTTCCCCTTCTTCTTCACCTACACGCTCACGGCCGTCGGGTGCTCCGTGCCACGCACGCTCTTCAAGTTCTTCTTCTGGTTCGGCTACTGCAACAGCTCGCTGAACCCGGTCATCTACACCATCTTCAACCACGATTTCCGCCGCGCCTTCAAGAAGATCCTCTGTCGGGGGGACAGGAAGCGGATCGTGTGAGGTTTCCGCTGGCGCCCGCGTAGACTCACGCTGACTGCAGGCAGCGGGGGGCATCGAGGGGTGCTCAGCCTCAGGGCACTCAGAAACCCGGGCGCTGCCTGCTCTGCGTTTCCTCGTCTGGGGTGGCTCTGCAGCCTCCTGCGGGCGGGCGTCTGCTGCTCCTACAAGGGAAGCTTCCTGCTGCCAGGCCCACACATCCCCAGTTGTTGGTTTGGCCACTCTTGACCTGGAGCCATCTTCCTAGTGGGCCACCCCTAATCAGTATTGCTTCCTAAAGGTATTTTCACCCTCTTCGCCTGGTACAGCCCTCACAGCTCTTCAGAGCAAGCACTGGACTACAAGGGCATGGCTCACAAAAGGTTAATGGATGGGGGTTACCTAGCTCTGGCTAATTCCCCTTCCATTCCCAACGCTCTCTCTCTCTCTTTTTAAAGAAAAATGCTAAGGGCAGCCCTGCCTGCCCTCCCCACCCCCCACTGTAAATATACACTATTTTTGATAGCACACATGGGGCCCCCATATCTCTTGGCCTTGGTTTTGATGTTGAAATCCTGGCCTTGGGAGAGATGCCTTCCAGGCAGACACAGCTGTCTGGTTCAGGCCAAGCCCCTTTGCAATGCAAGCCCTTTCTGGTGTTATGAAGTCCCTCTATGTCGTCGTTTTCACCAGCAACTGGTGACTGTCCCTTCGACATGGACCTGCTTTGAGATTTCCTGACAGGGAAAAGATTTCTGTCCATTTTTTTCCTGTGCCTAACAGCATAATTGCCTTTTCCTATGTAAATATTATGATGGTGGATCAAGACATAAGTAAATGAGCCTTTCTGCCTCACATCAGCCCTGTGTATAAAGCCATTATTCTCTGATGCACTGTTCGCCCCAGTAACTCACTTTAAAACCTCTCTTTCCAGTGTTCCCTCTCTCCCTCCAGGGCCACTGCTTGAAGAAGAATATGTATGTTTCTATCTTGTATGTCTGTGTGCCCCTCCTGCCCCGAAAGTGCTGACTATGGGGAAATCTTTTAGCTGCTGTTTTTAGACTCCAAGGAGTGGAAATTATGTGGAAGAAGCAAACCTGATAGAATTTGCCCAAGGTAAACAGTTTGAAAAGACAGATGGGCCTGCCAAACTGTACAGTTCCTTCCCCAAGAGCTGTTAGGTATCAAAATGTTGTCCTTTCCCCCCTCCCTGCTTTTCTGATTGAGATCATGTCATTGATGAACTGCCAAAGTCAGGGGAGGAGGGCAGAGACCTTGTGTTTACATCTGCGTTTCTACATGTTTTAGACAGAGACAATTTAAGGCCTGCACTCTTATTTCACTAAAGAAAAACTAATGTCAGCACATGTTGCTAATGACAGTGGATTTTTTTTAAATAAAAAAGTTTACAGATCAAATGTGAAATAAATATGAATGGAGTGGTCCTCTTGTCTGTTATCTGAGTTTTCAAAAGCTTTAAGACTCTGGGAACATCTGATTTTATGGATTTTTTAAAAATAAAAAATGTACCTTATAAAAATTTTTTAAACGTTCTATCAATAACAAAGCTACCATTTACTAAGTGTTTCTGACATGCTAGACACTGTGGTGAACTGGTTGTAGGCATTGCCTCGTTTACTTTTCTCAAGAACCCTATGAGGTAAGTTCTATTACTATCCCCATTTTACAGGTGAAGAAACTGAGTCTCAGAGCAAGTGACTTGCTCAAGGTTAACAAGTGGTGGAAATGCATTGTACCTAGCTTTATCTGGTTCTAGGGCCTGCACTGTTAACCCCAGAACCTTTCCAGAGTTTTGGCATTAGCCCTTCTCAGAACACTCCCAGTGGAGAGGTGTCTATGCAGTGTGCTATCTACACCAGGTGTGAGATATATCCCAGTATTTAATATACACAAGGTGTATACATACCCCAGTGTCTATATGACCTAATGTGTCTATATACCTCAAAGTGTGCATCTACTCCAAAGTGTGGTATATGCACCAAGTGTGGAATATACTCCAAAATGTATATCACACCTTAAAGCGTGATAATATATGACATGTAGAATATACTCCATAGTGTGGTTATGCACTAAGTATGGTCTCAAACCTGAATAGAACCATGTATTAGTTGGTGGTTTGAGTTGTCTCTGGCCAGAAGGCACGCATCCTTCTTGTTGCATTGCTGTAATATCAAAGTCTGCTCTGCTGTCTAGGAGGGCTTATGGTCCTCATACTGTGGTAATGGCACTTTGAAGCTGGAAGGGGCCTTAGTGATCCAGGAATCCAACCCCTCATCTGACAGATGAGAAGGCAAATGCGGATGCAAGAGGAGGCGACTTGCTCAGGATCCCAAGGCGCTGGGTGACAGGGCTCTGGCTCCAGGCTGCCCGGGTTAGGGCGCAGCTGAGAGATGTGTAGTAGTAGTTCTGTGTGTGTAGTCAGATGCAGTACTGATGAATAGCCACTTATGGAGGAGGGGGGTTTGAGGGGCAAACACAAGCGTCAGGTTGTGGTTTTGGGGCAGGCCAGCTTTTGTGAGCCCAGCCACCTGTAATATGTGCGGACCAGCTTTGGACACCCCCCAGAAGCAGGTCCTCTGCACCCTCAGGGCCATACGTGCAGCATCTCCTCATCTTCCTTTGCTTCTCTGGTGCAGGAGAGGGTGTCTGTATGCAGCAGTGGGAGGGTGGAGAGCCCTGAGAAATGATCTGGGCACTGAGGGGCCTGGGAGAGGGAAGACCATGGCTCTGAAGGGGAGAGGAGTTCCTGCCGCCACCTGGATCCTCTGAGCCAGCACACAGGAGGATGGCCAGGTGCTGGGCTCCGGTGACCCTGGCTCAGAGGCTTCAGAAACCAGCCTCCTGGCCTGTGGCGCCACGGCTGGCTCCCTGGTCTGGTTCTGTGGCCTGCTCCCCATCCCACCCTCACCCCAGCCTCTCCTCTCCCTCCTCACTCCAGTGCACCCATCGCCCCAAAGGCAAACAGTGCCAGACAAGAGCCTGCCTGGCAAGCCCCCAAGACCCAGGCTGTGTGTCCCAGCCACAGGAGCAGATACAAACACTGCTTGCTGTTGACTCTCAGCTCTGTCCTGTCTGTCAGGGAAGTGTTTGCCTTGCCTCCACCCCCCAAGGGGGAAGAAGCATGGGCTGAGGTGCTACACGGAGGGGCCTCTGGTGTCATGCTCCCTCCTCCTCGATACAGAAGCAGAGAAGCCTCAGAGGTGGATGGAGGTTGCAGAAAGTGGGGGAGAGAGGGCTGGAGCCCAGGCATGGGTGGGTTTCTGAGTTCACTGTAGGAATCACTGTTTATTCATTTGCAAAGGGCTCAAGCAACAGTCTGCCAAGGTGTGGGGTGGGGAGGGAAATTAAGGTGAAATGGCTCCCACAGGGATCTTGGCTTAAAGAGCTAATCCCACATTTTCCTGTGCATAGTATCTGTTCCCGAGTATCTGGGCCAAGAGGGTCTGTCTTCGTGGCCGAATCTCCTGTTTTATGTAACTTTGGTTGGGATATCGAAAGCCATTGGCTTTTGGGTCTGAAGTGTGTCTTGCTAGATTTACTCGTGCAAGTGTGCTGGGTTGGGGGAAGGGTAGTGCCTTTATTTGAGCCTGGGCACAAGCACAGTCTCCTCCTCCCCAAGGCTTTGTTCAATTTCTTCTATGCTAAAAGGCTGGGGGAGAGAATGATGAAAACGTGGCTTGGGCTTTCCCCTGTCTATGACTGTATAATCAAATCAGAGATTTAGAGCCAGAAGCATCCTCATCAATCCTTAACTCTTACCTTGTAGTGGCAGATCAAGGTACCTGAGACCTAGAAAAGCTGTTGGTTATGTAGCATTCCAGGAGCCCCTGAGCCCACTCTTCCATGTGACTCTCTGTCTGATGCCGTATACACCCAACATGAATTCTATTTTGTTTTGGGATGTGGTGAGTTGCTAATCAACCCCAGAGGATCCCCTGTGCCTGCTTTGTGTCAAGGACCATCCTAGGCGTTGCAAGGCAGTTCTCTTCCTTCCCTGCATGCACTGTGCAAAGCTCACCACTTGTCCCTGTGGAGTGAGATTAGGGCCTGCCTCTGCCCTCTGGAAGCTTTGGAGCTACATGGGGAGACAGGATGTGCCTGTGAAAAGCACTCATTAGCCACACACAGTGACAGTGTGGCAGTGGGGGAGAGGATGCTGTGTGCCCACCAAGGGTAATAGGCATCTGTACTGTGAGTGAGCAGTGGGGGAGAGGTGGCTGTGGCTGGGAGCTCAGGGCATAGAATGTGGGAGTTGGGATGTCCACACTCTGAGAAGGCTAGGCCCGCGAAGGAAGCTCTGGTTCTAGCAGCTGAGTCCTGTGGGACCAGTGCCAGGCCTGGGCAGTGGCACCTAGGCCCAGGTCAGACCTCAGCTTTCATCCAACCTCATCCTTGGGGATGGCATGACAAGGTCCTGTCCCCATTTGGGGACACCTGTAAGGAAGTCTACCTCCTTGACTCAGTAGCATAATAGGATCCAGGTACCCAGGTCCAGAGCCCAGTGCCAGGCTAGCCCTTTGCCTCTGCCCTGGGCCCTGCCACCCCTCACAGTGGGCCTGAGAGTCCAGGGTGCAGGAAGGGGCACCTTCCTTAGCAGAGGGCACGCCTGAAAGGGAGGCCACGTCAAGTCATGGAGCAAAATCACTAACACTCAGATTTGTTTTGGAAATAGCATTGATCTATTTGATTACCAGAAATCCTGGGGCTTAGAGTTAGTTAAATACAAAAAAAAGAGAATAGGGTCTGTTGGAAATAGCCTAGACTGAGGATTAGGAGGCCTGGGTTCTAGGCCCAGTTTTGTCTTTTACCAGCGATGTGGTCTTGAGCAAATCCCTCTCTTGAGTCCCTGCTTCTTCATTTATGAAATGCAAGTGGTTGGTCTAATATTATTTAACAGTGTGTTCTGTGCAGTTAATTCAACTACAAAATCTATATTATCTACATTATCTATTGACATTATCATTCTATCTGTCTCTACTGTCTGTCACCTACGTATCATCTCTTCCCTGTCTGCCACCTATCTGGTGAAATGCTGGGGTAAGCAGTCTTTAATAGGTACATCTCCTTCAGGATCTCTCAGAGCCTTTAATGTGCCTATGTGGTTTCCGATTGTCTGAGAGAGGATGATGTGGTGTGCTGTTTCCCAAACTCCCTGGACTGTGGAATTTCATTTTTTTTTTTTTTTTTTTTTTTTTTTTACAGAGCATCTCAGTGAATCATGTTTGCTGGAACACTTCTTGGGTAATACTGGGTTAAGGGATCTCACGGGGCTTTTCTGATGATCCATTTTATAATTCTATGAAATGCCGGTCTGCTCTCTCCTTCTGTCCAGGCCATGGGTGAGGCACACTGGGCAGGGCCAAGCCATGTGCTCTCTGTAGGGAGAGCTGGCGCTAAGGGCCATTGGCCTTATTGAGGCTGGGGTAGAAGTGAGGGTTTGGCGTGTTTTCCAAACATAGGCTAAGCCTATGTGTATGTGTGTGTAACATGTGAGCGTGTATGGGTGTGTGAGTGTGTATGTATCTCTGTGTGTGTGTAAACAGGCACCAATGGACACTGAGGACCACTTTGCTCACCTGGGCCTGGCGTGGAAGCATCTGGGCAGTTGAGGGTATACGTGTACACACCAGGGGAAGAGGTCACAAAGGGAATTAAAGGGGAGTGTGGTGCGTCTCACTGGTTGTCATGTCAGTTGGCCCCTCCCTGCCTGCGAGTCTGCTCCCCCGAGGTGGAATGCCACTCCCCTTCTAGGGCAATGGAGCCAATCTAGGAGGAGGATGGGATGATGCAATGTGTGCATTCTGGGGCAGCCAACACTGCTTCTCTGGCAGGCATATTCTGTAGCCTCCAGGCTTTCCTGTTCTCTGGAAGGAGCAGTTTATCTGACTACAGAGAATTCTGGAGGGGATGGGAGGCAAGAGTGAGAGGCTGTTAATGTTGTCCCCATGACTTGAGACCTGAGACAACATTAAAATCTATACCTGAGAAAAACAAGATGGCACCCTGTGAAGGGATGAAAGAAGGGGAATTGAAAACGGACTGTTCGCAAGGTACAGGCAGGGTTAAGAGAAACTTACAAGGGCCAGGGAAGTACCCTGGGACATGCACAGTGGGAAGCTGTCAGCACCTTCAGAAGGGGCGAGGTGCTACCCACACTACTGGAACTGGGACTTCGGGGAAGGATGCCTGGCAGGCACTGCTGGCAGAGGACCCCTGCAGCCATTGCTAAGCTGGGTCTGGACAGGGAGAGAGCAGGGAAAATCAGCACATTCTCCACTCTCACTCCCGCACCCTGATCTGCTGGTGGCTGCCCTTAGGCAGAACTCAGAAAGCACAGAAGAAAGAGTAAGGGGGCGGCTCACAGGGCTCAACCTTCCAGGGCCCAGCATGGACAAGGGCAGAGACTATAGCCGGAGGTGCAAGTAGAGAATATCTACTGTAGAACCCAAAGCCTGAGAAAGGCAGAGTAACAGCACTTTGGGGAACAGGCTGGAGGGAGGCCAGCTGCCTGCTTTCTGCAGTTTGTCCAAGGGCCAGCTGCTTGGGTCACTGGGCATCTGTAGAAGAAAAGCACAGGCCCTCCTTCCTCCCTGACTATGCAGATGCAAGGCTATGTGTGGGGTTATTATGTGTGTGTGCACGCGCGCGCACACATACACACATACACTCCCCTTCCCTGTCTTCCCTGCGACCTGGTCAGGTGAGAGAGAGAGAGCCCCAGGGACCCATGTGGCTGGCTCTTGGCCACAGTTCTCTGGGTAATCCCCATCCCATGTCTGTGGCTCAGACATAGCTCAGAGCTGCCCAGCAGTGATGGCCACTGAGGCTGGGGCCCAGGTGAGGGGAGATGAGGACTGGCCCAGGCTGATGTCCTCACCTGTCCCCTGGTTACACTGGGGAGTCTGCTGCTCTGTTCTCAGCATGTCCCTGGACACACTTAAGGGATTATTTTTTATGCCCTAGCCCTAGAGGAGACACGGAGACATTTAATGAATGAATGATAGAGTCCTTCCTTCCTTTATTCATTCAACTATGTTTTGGAGCTGCCCCAAGCTAATGTCACTAACATCCCTCTGTTTGTACTAGGTGTTGGGGTAGAGTGGGGAACAAGTTAATTAGGATCTTTACCTCACAGAGCTTCTTTTATTGGGGGACAGCTTCCTCTTGTGTTGGGGGAGAGCTTCTTTTGTTTGGGGAGAGCTTCTTTTGTGGGGGAAGAGCCTCTTCTTTTGTTGGGGGAGAGCTTTTTATTTTGTGAGGGGGAGAACTTCTTTTGTTGGGGGAAGAGCTTCTTTTGTGGTGGGAGCTTCTTCTTTTGTGGGCTCCAGCAAGTGGTAAGCCTGGTGATGCAGGTACCAGGGTGGGTGGGGAAAGCTAGCCCAGGTGAAGGCATTGGGGAGGGAGCCCAGAGAAGTGTGCAGCCAGATGAGAGATGAGAGATGGGCAGGAATAGGTCCAGCGAAGGGACTGGGAGTGCCAGGGGTGGGGGGCATTGCATATTCAAGCAACTTATGAAGTCCACTTTAATAGGACCATGAGATGTGAAAGTGGTGAGGCTGGAGGAAGATAGTCCAGATCATGCAGCTGCAGGTAAAGGATTTTATCTTGAGGGCATGGGGAGCCATGAGAGGTTTTTTAGGCAAGGGAGGGACATGATCAGATTTTTTTTGGTTCAGAACAATCATTCTGGCTGCTGGGTGGAGACTGATTGGGGAGGGGTATTGGGAGCAGTAATTCAGTCAGAGTATTAATAGCCTGACTAGGGTGCTGACACCACAGGGAAGGCCAGGAGCCCTCACTCCCTCAGGGTCACCCAGTGGCAGCGCCAGTGTCTGTGCAGACCCAGATATTGGGATTTTAGAGCTTCCCCGGCCTGCAAAATACTGTGAACCACTGCTCCTACCCTCCATGAATTTCCATCTTCAAGGAATGGCTCCTTGGCTCAGAGCTTCCTATTCATGGTCAAATGCAAACATCTCCTGGAGCGTGAATTCAGTCAGTCATGGTGGTATGTTGACCTAACAGGCCACGGGATCTGACCTGGTGTGACTCGCTTCTCGTTTCTGAATGTCACCTGTCTTATCAACACTACCGGCCAGGGAGGATTTGAGGAGAGACCGTGGAGCACAAGCATGTCATGTCCCCAAAGATTAGTTGATTATGAAGGGTGAATGAGAGCTTGCAAGGACTCACCCTGGCCAACCCCATGGATTCTACTTGGGATCAGAAGATCTGATAAGCCCCAAATCTGGAACTTGCGCTGCTGACTCCTGCTCCGGGCTGTTCAGGCCCTCAAAGATAAAAGTCATCCATTTCCAAGAAGTTAGGGAACCTGTGACTTGACAGAGATGTGTACTTTGCCCGCCGTGAGGAGCTCTCAGCAGCGAACTCACTGCTCTTGGCTGGGCCTTTTCCTATGACCCTCCACATTTGCTTGTTTGCCTGAAACCTAATCCTTCCATTTTTAAAAAATATATTTTTTAATTGTACTTTAAGTTCTAGGGTACATGTGCACAATGTGCAGGTTTGTTATATATGTATACATGTGCCATGTTGGTGTGCTGCACCCATTAACTCATCATTTACATTAGGTATATCTCCTAAAGCTATCCCTCCCTCCTCCCCTCACCCCACAACAGGCCCCGGTGTGTCATGTTCCCCTTCCTGTGTCCAAGTGTTCTCATTGGGATTTTGAACACTTACTTGGAATGGAGCTGTCCCTCCCAGGAGCCCCCAGAGAGGGCGGCCCAGGTGAAGGCATTGAGAATGGAGCTTTGGGTTCTAAATTAGATATTCTCTACTTGCACCTTTGGCTATAGTCTCTGCCCTTGTCCATGCTGGGCCCTGGAAGGCTGAGCCCTGTGAGCCGCCCCCTTACTCTTTCTTCTGTGCTCTCTGAGTTCTGCCTAAGGGCAGCCACCAGCAGATCAGGGTGCGGGAGTGAGAGTGGAGAATGAGCTGATTCTCTCTGCTCTCTCCCTGTCTGGACCCAGCTTAGCAATGGCTTCAGGGGTCCTCTGCCAGCAATGCCTGCCAGGCATCCTTCCCCGAAGTCCCAGTTCCAATAGTGTGGGTAGCACCTCGCCCCTTCTGAAGGTGCTGACAGCTTCCCACTGTGCAATTCCCAGGGAGGGAATGGCTGGTATTGCTGAGAAGGGCACTTTAAAGCTAAAACTTTGGAATCAGGAAGACCTGAATTAAAATCCTGGTTTCATCACATAGCTTTGGTTTAACCTTGAACAGATGGCTAAGCACCAGTTTCTCCACATGTAACTTGTAGAAGAAGTTGCCAGTGTTTTGGTAGGTTGCTTAGGCCTATGCTTGGCATCTGGTAGAGGCTCAGTAGTGCTAACATTTTCTTCTCTAGTTTGGGAGTTGGGTGGTTCCTTTTACTCCTGTAACTGCCCTGGGCTGAGGTGGGCTGGGCGGGGCAGTGTTTTAGGGTGATTTGTGACAGAGATTTGACCACTTAGGTCTTAGCTTTCTCTTTTTCCAGCCTGATGGAAGACCTTGTGTCTTCAATAGCACAAGAGGGTGGGCCTAGAAGAGCTCCAGGACCCATACGAGACCTGTAACGACCACGATGCATTTCTAGACTTGAAACTGAGATCTCCTGGTGCCAGGTTAGTGCTCCTTGCTGCTTCGCTGCACTCCAGGTCATTTTAACTATCTTCTGAACATAATGCTCATTTCTGCCTCCATAACTCTGCTTAGATTCTCCTGCATGTGGAATGCCACATACGTGATCCCTCTGCTGCCTCCCAAAATCACACCACACTTTAAAGCCAAGATACACCACCACACTTTTAAATTTTAATAGTGGAAAGAACCTGGGGTTTGGCATCAGTTATACTGAGGCTTAATCCTTGGGTCTGTCTTCCTGTCAGTTCCACTCTCCATCTCCAAAGGTGGCAAATGCCCAATAGGGGTACATGGTGGAGGGCGCCGTGCTGCTGCTGAGAGGAGCTACTCATGGGCCTGCCCCCTGCCCTCCCATTCTCGAAAGCTCCGAGGGAGGGTCTTTTCATCACTCTTTCTTCTCATTCAGATGGATTGGAGTCAGAGACTGGTATCTTCCCCAGTTCTTCTGTGCCCACTACTGGAGAGCTTTTGGTCAGAAGAGTTTCAGAACTAAACCAAAAGGGCCGGGTGTGGTGGCTCACGCCTGTAATCCCAGCACTCTGGGAGGCTGAGGCAGGTGGGTCATTTGAGGCTGAGAGTTCAAGACCAGCCTGGCCAACATGGTGAAACCCTGTTTCTACTAAAAATACAAAAATAGCTGGGCATGGTGGCGCATGCCTGTAATCCCATCTACTTGGGAGGCTGAGGCATGCGGATTGCTTGAACTCAGGAGGTGGAGGTTGCAGTGAGCAGAGATCATGTCACTGCACTACAGCCTAGGTGATACAGGGAGACTCTGTCTCAAAAAAGAAAGAAAGAAAGAAGTAAGAAAAGACGTAAACCTAAAGGAAATCCTAAGACATGCAGATTTTCCCCTTAGAGGGGAAGGGTTTCTCCCATCTAAGCTACCCCTAACTCATGAGTTCTCCAAAGCTCTTCAGCATGGGGCTAAGAAGAGCTTAGATTTTGGTTTCTGATGGACTGGGGTTTGCATCCTGGCCTCAACTCTGGCAGTCTATGTGACGCTGGACAAGTTGTTTTTTCCCCATGGCATCAGGTAAAAATGGGTAAAATATTACCTATCTCATGGGGCTGCTGTAGAATTAAACGAGGTGATGACTTTGCAGTAATAACTCAGCATTGGATATAGAAGATGGCTTTGGTCCTGTGAGCTGTAGGTCTGGGGGCAGGGCTGCCTCTGTGTAATCTCTGGACACTCTTCGATTCCATCTCCAACACTTGCTTCCTGCTCCCCCAGTTTTGTGGAATGTGGCCTGTGGATCCATATTTCACTTCAGGGCCGCGCCAGAGTTCCCTGTTTTTGTCCCAGTGTAAGTTCTGAAAGGGCAGAGCAAATAGGAGGAAGTGAAGGGAGCTAATTGGAGTACTTTCTTTACTGCTTTATGCTTTGGTTTACTCATATGTAAAAATTTTTGTTTGCTTTTTTGGTAAGAAACAAACAAGTTAATGTAAGTTAAGTGTTTAGAACAATGTCTGGTGCAAAGTAATTGCTCAGTAATGATTAGCTATTATTTACTTGTTTATTTGGCACTTACTGTGAATTTGTCACTGTGCTAAGTCCTGAGGATACAAAATGGGAAAGATCTAATTCCTGTCCTGAGTTTCATGTTGGAGATAAAGTTAATAACTAGAGTAACTCTCTGTGTTATAGGCAATGGCAAGAAATTAGAAACAGTAGTTCTCACCAATAATAGTGGATTAACTGCAACGTTTATTTCATTTATATACTGGAATATTTTGTGTATTTAAGAAGAAAACCAATCTATGTGAAAACTGTTCATAATACAGATTTAAGAGAAAAAGACAGATGATAACCAATACAGTATGATCTCATAGAAATTGAAACATTAAAAAACAAAAAAACTGGAAACACCAAACTGTTAGTAGTTACCTGTGGGTGGAGTGTTTGCAGTCAATTTTTTCCTAAAATTTTCATCTTACATTTTTCTGTAATCATCATGTATAACTTTTGTAGCAAAATGAAAAATTCTTTGAAAGCATGAAGGAAACACTATAGTGTCTCCAGTTTAGAGGGAAGATATGTTGTGTCTATTGAAGAAATGAAGGCTGTGATGAGAGAAGATGGACATAATCATTCATAAAAATTCAAAAATAGATGTTTACAGCAGAAAAAAAACCCAGTTTCACCAAAAAGGAAATCAACACAATGGGAAAAGACATTAGGTAGAAAATATTCAGAAAAATTTCCAATCCTGCACATTTAAGACTGATTCCTTATAATAAGAGGAGTTTGATATCAATGTTGATGATCGGCACATAGGGAAGTAAATGCGTCTCCATTTGGTTAATGGAAAAACTTTCTAGCAATGAAAGAAATGAGCCTGAGAACAACTGTGGGATATCTCACGGTAAAAAAAAATATGGAAATAATAAAATCGCATAATAAAATCACAGTAAAAAGGAGAAATCATAGAATGCAAGGCCAGGAAAGCCACGGCTGTGCTGGAGGTCGACAGCAGGTGTCCGTTCTGACTGCTGCATGCTCATGCTCTATTGGGTGCTAATATTTTAAATAGCCCCCCCTAGAAACACATGTCTTCATACATACCTGGTATGATATGTAAATTGGGCCTTATCTTCTGGAGAGAAATCTGGCAATATTGTAAGATGAGCCATAACATTACTTACAATATTATTTTTCTCCACTGTCACACTCTTGAAAAACACTCACTAAAGAACTAATATTAAGAGAAAAAAGATGCCCACAATAATGCTGTCTATGTTAGCAAGCATTGAAAACTATCCAATGTCCACTCATAGGGACATGGCATATTCTCGTAACACCACATATGCATCAGGGTTGTTTGCGATGCCCTCTTCATATCTGAGTTCTCGTGCAGTACCACAAGCGGGTGCATATTGTCATTCTGACTTTGTGGTGGATCTATGTGACACGCCAAGGTTACTCAGAGTTTAGTCTCTGCTCTACCACTTCTTCAGGAGCACAGTCCACAGCTTTTCCCATAGCGTGTGGCTGCATGTTTATGATGCCACATCCAAGGACTTTGTTTCCTGCTGAATCTGAGTCACCTACAACCCATAGTAGGCATCCAGTAAACATTCGGTGGATGAATGAGTGAATGATACTTAATGTGATGAAATACACCTAAGTCAGTAGATGTGACCATTGAGAACCACGTTAATGCAGGAATTGTGAATGCAGAGATGAGAACCTGGTGTCAAGTGTGACAAGGCACACACGTTACATGGCTGCTCCACACCTGGATGTGCACAAAGACAGAGGGAATCGCTCACCTCACAGGGGCTAAGTTCCGCAGGAAAGAGAATGTAAGTACTTGTGTTTTAAGGACAGAGGAAGTGCTGTCCACCAGGGAAGAGCCTGCCTCCTGGCTGGCAAAGTCCTCGCTCTTAAATTATCAGTGGTTGATTTGGTACAAGGGCTAAGATCAAACCTGATGAGATCTGCAGATGTCTGACTTCCCAAGACCTGTGTCTCTGATGCATTTTTGTGCTTGAAACAACTACAGAGTGAAGATGGGATGTACAAAGACTTGTGTGGGTACAGTTTGTATTAGCCAGGGTTCTCCAGAGGACAGAACCAATAGGATATATGTCTGTATGAAAGGGAGTGTATAGGGGAGAGCTGGCTCACATGATCAGAAGGCAAAGTCTCACGATAGGCTGTCTGCAAGCTGGGGAAGAAAGAAACAAGTAGTGGCTCAGTCCAAAAGCCTCAAAAGCACGGACGCTGACAGTGCAGCTGTCAGTCTGTGGCCCAAGGCCTGAGCGCCCCTGGCAAATCACTGATGTAAGTCAAGAGTCCAAAGGCGGAAGAACCTGCAGTCTTCCAAGGGCATCAGAGGAAGAGAAGGAAGCATCCAGCATGGGAGAAAGATGAAGCCAAAAGACCCAGCAAGCCAGCTCTTCCCCCTTCTGCCTGTTGTAGCCATGCAGACAGATGATTAAATGGTGCCCATCCACATTGAGGGTGGGTCTTCCTCTTCCAGGTCACTGACTCAAATGTTAATCTCCTCTGTCAACATGCTCACAGACAACATCCAGAAACAATACTTTACCAGCTATCTAGGCATCCTTCAATCCAATCAAGTTGACACTTAATAGTAACCATCACACACCTATAGGCTGTCAAGGGCTGTGATAGGCACTGCCTGGAGGGTTGTGGAAGGATCCTCAGAGAGAACAGCTTTGTGCAGGATCTTGAAGATATGGAGGAGTGGATGTGTGTGCATGCACAAGTGTGTGTGTATGGGATACACACACATGTCATATACTATACATATACATATGCCTTTCCTCTGTCTCTCTCTGTATATATATCTATATATATATGGCAATGATTGCTTTGAGTTGGGGGAAAGTCTTAGCTTTTAAACACAGAGAGAGGGATTGAAAACAGAACCCTGATCTAGGAGTTTGCCAGTGCTCAGGACAGTGGAATTGGAGGAAGGTGTTCTTGTCCCAGCTTTTAGGCTGGAGGCAAAAGGTGGTCTCAGCTCATTAAGTAAGGATGGCCCTGGATCTGTAGGGAAGAACCAGAAAGGAGAAAGGGGTGAGAACTAATAAGCTCATATGGCTCAGGGCTTGACAGTACCATTCCTGGTCATCCTTTGTGTGTGCAGCAACAAAGGTCAGCCTTTGATTTGCTCTCTGGGTGACTCCTGTCCTCCATGCCACCCTCCATGGAACCTCCATGGATCCCTGCCTCAAAGTCAGGGTCACTTGGGCATGTGTTCATAGCCACTTCTTCTGGGTTCTCTGTTGTGTGGCCTGGGTCGGGTAGGGTCTTGGCACCCCATCACTGCCCTTGCTTATCTGCAGCAGCTCTGGTGTGTGCTCACTGTTCGCAGTGTTAGTCCTGAATCACTCACCACAACTCACTTGCCTTGTGCTGTCCAATCTTACTTCAGTTGTCCTGATGACTAATGCGATCACTTCCTCTCTCAGTTCTTAATTGTTTTGGTTTGTATTTGGCACATGCTGTTGTTGTCTTCTGGGTTTTGTCTCCTCTTAGTGATGATGATGATGATGATGATACCTATTTGGTGATAATGATTCCTCACTCTCTGTCCCAGCAATACAATGGAGAATGTCTTATGCACATTTTCTCTGACCCAGCCCTGGGCTGCTACTATCATGAAGCAGGGATGACTCAGACTCTGCTGGTCTCAGCTTTGCAGATGCGATCTGGACCATTTCCCTGCCTGGGAGCAGGATGGGAGCAAAATTGATGGAAGCAGTAGACATGAGACACTCTTTGTGAGGTGTCAGCTCCAGGCTCTTTGTGGGGCTGGAGACTTTCTTGTACCTTCTGCATATTGCCTGCTTTTCTGCAGCACTCCCAGCAACCTCTTTTCACTGGGGCAGAGAGAACCATGGTGATGGTATTGAGGGGATTGGATTCAGCCTGTAGCTCATCAGGGTCATGTGTGGGATGGAGGCCACGCATGAAAATCAACCTGCTTGTTATGTGGTGAATGTCTGTGGTTTGCCTCCCCAGCCATCATTCTCTCTTCTGGCAATAGCCTCACTCCCATCTATGTATTACTCTCAATCAGTGTGTTTGGGGTGGGCTCCAAGGTGACTCTATGAGCTAAGCCCAGGTTTGTAGCCTGCCAGTGTATCCCCCACTGTGACCACAATGAATGGGTCAGGGGCCCATCCCTGAATCGGTCAAAGCCAATAAGTTTCCAGAAGACTTTCAATGGAATTGTTGAGAAAGAGGCAGTGTTTTTTCCCACTGGATGTGCCATGTCCATCCACGACCTAGGCCACCATGGAAGATGGAAGAGCTCTTAAAGAGGAAAAGAAATGGAGCCCTAATGACACCAATTGAGTCCTTAATCTAGTTGTGTGTGAAGTGAGACCTATCTCTAGACTTTTAAAAAATTTCATGAGCCAGTACATTCCCATTCTTTTAATTAAGCCAATCTGAGTTGAGTTTTCTGTCACTTACAACAAGGAAGTCCTGACAGATACAGTCCTGTGACCTTTGGGTCAAAGTCACCTCATCAATATGCTCAAAGATTGTGTGAATTTGAAGTGAATTTCTTTGTTTTGCTTCTTTAGTTGGGTGTCACCTTGTCCTTGTGTTATGATCAACTTTCTAATTCAAACTATGTTGACACTGCCTTAAACGGTTCTTTGAACTTATCTAGAGTCCATCAAACCAAGGTCAGAAACCCATAACCCACGTGCTATCCTATGGGGACCAACAGGCCGAGTATATAAGGTTACTTGGAACAACTCCTTGGGAGGGTGGGAGGAACTTTCAGTTATCCATCAATTTCTGGGATTCTTTTATGTTATTGGATAGGAGGTAGAGGACTTCTGACCGTCTGGGCTTCCAGTCTCAGGGTCCAACTTACCATTTGCATGTTTCTAAAGAGGACAGAATGGTTGTTCTCACAACTATTTCCTGGCTCTACAAATAGCACAACACCGTCATCGTCCCAGAGGCATGGCCCAAATCCTGGCTGTCCTGTAACAGGAGCTGTTGCCACCAAGTGACTTATTTCATGGTGAAACCTTCCAGAAATGGGTTTAGACATCGTTGGAATGTGTATGTATTTTTGTGCATTGCATTTTGGGGACATTATTTGATCTAGTTGGCAAAGTGAAGCCAGATGAGCTGAGAGCATAGGTCATTTGGGCTGCCAGCTTTCTGCACTTAAATATTCTGCTTTATTCCCCTCACATTTCTACAGAAGTTCAGCTTTCAGAACTATGCAACAGTATTTGGACACAAGACTCTGTAAATGCCAATAATCTCTGTAAATCATCTATGTGTGTACATGAATCCAGTGAAAAATAAAGGAGCATTGTGGTCAAATGTGTGGACCCTGAAGTCTGCACACCTGGGTTCCTCATTCACCTGAGGAATGAGGAATGTCTGTCTCGAGGAAGAGAGGAATGTTGGGGACCACATTTCTTTTGTCTTTCCAAAATCAGCTGGGGTGTCACTGACTCACCAAATTCCTCCATGTTTCCCATTTACAGTCTTTTTGGGCTGCTTCATCACACCACGAAAGGGGATGTATTCTGGATCCTTGTCTTGCCATATTATTTGATTATTTATTATTTATTGGTCTATGTAAGCCTTTCCTCCCTCTCTAGCCTGAAACTGCTGGGTGGGTCAAGGCTGTGCCTATCCCGCTCCCCACCTGAGATCTATCACAGTGCCTGCATGTTGAGGGTGTTTGGTATGGCCTTGTTGACCCTTGGGCCCTTGCTGCCATGGTGATGGGGTTGGCCAGTAGGTGTGAAGGAAGAGCCTGAGGGCAGAAGTTAGGGGTGGGAGGAGAGGTGTGGGTGGGGTGGCCCAGGGAGTGGGGGTCCAGTGAAATAAGGAGGCTAGAACTTTGCTTCTTTGTCCGAGGAAGGTTCATGTGGCCCATTAGCTTTACTGAGAATGGACCTGGGTTCATGGCCTGAGGTGGAGCTAGAGACTTGGAAGCAACCACTGCCATTTAACCAAGGTCCATTGCCCTGGTGATGTGGGGTCCTTCCCCTGGGCCAGCCCTTCTCTTGGGCCAGTTCTGTTAGGTGGTCTGTGTCCTGCCCCATGGGGTCTGAAGGACATAGAGGGGCTAATGGCCAAAGAGCTATGGGCAAAGGACTTGCCCTTATTCTTCTTGGATGGGAAGCATGGAGGGGACCTGGAGTTGGTCCCTGATCCTCTACTGTCTGCAGCCGTATCCTCAGGATCTCATGGAGGCAGGAAGACCCAGCCTTGCTCTCAAAGCAGCAGGCCCTGATTCCTACCACCTCTGCCTCAGCTTGCCCGCTGCGCCTCCGTGGGAGCCCCTCCTCAACTATAGGCCCCAGCACATTGGCAGCATGCTCAATTATTGACCAGGGAAGAAACTTACAGCTCACTAGAGGAGTGACCCTGCCCCTCCATCCCCCACCTGAGATGGTCTGGGGTCTCTTGCTGGATCCCAGATGTGCTTCTGTGTGTGTGTGTGTGTGTGTGTGTGTGTGTGTGTGTATGAGGGAGAGACAGAGAGATGGAGGGGGAGAGAGAGAGAGAGTCACTATAAAATTGGGGGAGGAGAGCAAGTGGAAAGTCACAGAGAGCACTTCTTCCCTCTCGGCTGCCCCAGTCCCCAGCCCTATGGAAGCTGCCTGTCCTGGGCATGAGGAGGCTGGGAAGGGAGTGCAGTACAGAGGGCACAGTGCTTCCAGGGCTTCTTACCTCCAGGAGTGTACTTTTGGGAAAGGAACTCAAATGTACAGCAGCTCCTCCTGGGTTACCAAGTGTGTAGACTTGTATAGGCAGCTGGGCCTGGCCCCTGAGCCGAGCCCCTGGGGCCGTGCAAAGAGGCTCTGACCCTCCTATTTACTGTCTTCCTGACTTGAGCACACCATCTCCCCTTCCACTGTCTCTACTTTTTCATCTGTAAAATGGGTATCCTACCACCCCACTCCAAAGGTAAGTCTAAGGAGACCACAGGTGAGGCAGCACTTTGCAAACTCTAATGTTCCTTGCCTCAGTGCTGATGGACATGGTGGATGACAGGGCACAGGAGCCCCACACTGAAGTGCTGGGGGTCCGCAGAGGGACAGGGAGGGACAGAAGAGGCTGCTCCAAGGAAGGGCGTTTGCTTCCCACAAGAGTCGTGGATCTTTGTTTTCTTGCACTGGGCCACAAGGAACCAGAGGCTCAGCAGGGCTTTGGGGTCGTGGATGCAGGCAGCTGCAGGGGATGGAAAAATAGGCACAGTCCCTCATTGCCTCAGATTTATCTAGTTCTTTGTCCCTGGTCGCAGAGGGTACCTTTCCAGACTGTGGTGGGAACTACAGGGGCCCTTGGACCTTCAAGTGTGATTTTATTTATTTATTTATTTTTATGGAGGTGGTTCTAGGGAACTCAGGAAGAAAGCTGGCATCCTGGCATTGGCCACCCCTAAAAATACGATGTGATGTGGCTAACGAGAAAGCATAACAGGCCTGGCTCTGCATGGCCTAATATAGCCTGGCATTCAAGCCTCAACCTTGACGTAAATGGGGATTGGTAATTGAAAGCACGAGAGGTCTCTTGGATGGGATGACGGGGAGCCTGCTGCGATCTCTGAGGTGGGCATGCCAAGGGGATCGGAAAAGTGGCCCCAGGGGACTGTCCTGGGTTTCCCAGTGTGGGTGGGGTTGGGGCCTGGATGAGGACACCCCCCTGCAGCCTCCTGCCCACACTCTGCCTAGCGGGTCAGCATCAGACTGACCAGTCCAATTAGCCCTCATGGGGAGGAGTGGTGGGCTCAGCGCCACCAGAGGTCATAAATTCCATCACCCTGACCTCTTGAGAGCAGAGTGGACCAATCTCTCCATTCCCTTGCCTTGCCAGCACCCTGGCTAGCTGGTTTTGGCCCTACATGGACTCTCTGAGAGAATGTGGCCCAGTCCTCCCCCTCAAACAGAGTATTGATGCCAACCTCGAGTGTGGAAGCATCATGGAGGCAATACCAGACACTTTTTCTTCCTCATCCTCTCTCCTTCTCCTGCAAAGACACAGATCCATGAGTCAGCGAAGAAGCTAAAGGACTCTGATGCTATTTGGTACTGACTTGCGACTCAGGTCTGGGGAGGTAGAGGGGGCAGAATGTGGGAGAGGAGAAACAAGTTTGGGAGTGAGAATGGTTTCCCTGGGGCCACCTTGTAGGGTGACCACTTCATCTCTGTTTGCCTTGGGCCTTCCTGGTTTTGGCACTGAAAGTCCCAAATCCCAGAAAACCTCTCAGTCCAGGGAGAACTGGGATGGTTAGTCATCCTTTCCCATCAAAACCTCTGAAGTCTGCTCCTCATGGGAGAACCATCTCTGGACTGGTGTCCCAGGTGACTCAGCCAAGGACCCAGAGCCTCCTGCTGGCAGAGCTAGGACTTGAATACAAATCCAGGGCTGTTTGCCCCCAGCCTGCATTACTCAGGTCCTTCCATGAAGTGGGACACCTGGTTCTCTCCAATGATCTTGGCCAAGGCCTTTCCCCAGGATGGAAGTGGTGGTGAAATAGCCAAAAGAGGGAGGAGAGGGGTGAATGAGTCACCCCTGGAGATAAAAAAATAAGACCCTGCAGCTCACCCTGGCTCAGAAATGTGGGATCCCAAGAGGGGAAAGATGCGATCTCTGCCCTTAAGGAGTTCATATCCTGCTTAGAAAAGTGCAGTGGACTTGCCTTTGGGTGCCTGGCTCAGGTGCCACTCAGTGCCACCTACACACACTCACCAGGAAACAATAGACAAAGGGTGTGGCTTATCAAGATTGCATTACTCTAATTTCCCTTATAGAATGTATTCATTCAAGAAATATGTATTGAATATTTGTTCTTAAGCATGCTGTTCCTTGTGTTTGAAACATACTCTTCTCTTTTTCCCTCCTTCTCCTCTTTCACCCCCACGTCCCAATTCCACCCATTCCTCAGGTCCCAGCTCAATAGGTAATATTTATTGAACACAGTATGGATCAGGTGCCATAGTAAGCACTTTGCACTGCTTTAATTGAATACATTTAGTCCTCATGAAAACCATATGATTCTATTATACCCATTTCACAGATGAAGAAACTGCGTGGTTAACCGGCTTGCCCTGTGACACATGGCTGTTCTCTGTTAGGCTGGGTTGTAGCCTGGCGTGCACCTTCCCTGCAAGGAAGGCTTTCCTGAGCCCCGGTGCCCAGTTTCCAAAGCCCCTATAATTAGTCTCTGCTGGAGCACTTGTCACCAGGCTGTGACACACAGTCTCCTTGTCTGTCTCCTCCATGAGATGGGGTTCCTGGAGGGTTGGACTCCTTCCTGCTGTATCCCTGATAGGAGGCATTGAGGAGGAGTTTGGTAAATACCTATTGGATGAATAAATGAATGAATTGATGGATGAATGAATGAGTTGCCTCAATGGCCACAGGAGCTCTGAGGTCCTCAGCAAAGGCCTTTGTTTTGTCGCTGAGGGGCACTCCACACTGGCAGCATTGGGCCAAGAAGCTCTTGATGGCACAAGGCAAACAGCCCTTCTGAATAACCATATAACTGTGACATCAGGAAACAAACTGATTTTTAAATACTAAAATAAGTTTAAACTTTTTAAGGTAAATGACATTCATGAATTCTCAGGATGAAACTGAGATTTGGAGGAAATTTAATGCTTGTGTTGGTGTCGACAGACAAGTCTCAAATTTCACCCTTCACCCAGCCCCCTGCAAATTCTCCTCTGCTGTTGGAGTGATTTGGGGAAAATGTTTGAGAAATGCCGCCTAGAATAGCTGGCTGGAGCTCAGGACATGGGATGTCTGGATTCAGCGTGGGCTGAAGGAAGGGCATTTCAGGGAGGGGCACTGCAGGAGCAAAGGTACAATAATGGGGACAGGCGGACCTCTGCTTGTTCCTTGTTCCTGGAGCTGGGTGAGCAGCCAGTCCCTGTGAACAGCTCTGAACATGCCAATAGTTGTTGCAATATACGATTGGCAGCCACATCCCGAAGTACCACCACCACCATCACTTGGAAAACCTCACACTATTTTTAGTCCCTTTAGCTCAAGAAAATATTATATCATTTCTTTTCCTCCCTACAAGCCAATTCATTGTTGATCTTGTCCCGTCGTAAAACCGTGTTCTCCTTTTTAGCTGTGCGAGACCAATCAGGGGTGGGGTGGAGTCCCTCTGCTATTTTCATATTTTGTGTCACTTGATCACATGGGAAAAATCATGACATTTTCCCACGTTGGGGGCCCTGTGCAACCTGGCTTTGAATTTTAAGCAAGTAATCGCTCTGGATCATGTGAGGGGGCCGATGAGAATGACCGACCTGCAGGGCTCAGGGTTCCAGGCGCCTGATGTTGGCATGACTGGGGCTCGATGCCGATGATCTTGTTGATTTTAGAAGCATTTCCAAGAAAAAGAGGAGGAACCAGTGCCCTGTAGAGTGGTGGGAGAAAAGAGGGGCAAGATCCTCCGTTGGAGGAATCTGCTCTGATTCAGCAGGAAGGCCGGGAGATGCTTGGTAGTTCCAGTTCATTGCAGGTTTACAAAATGCTTTTCCACCTTGATCTCTTTTGGTCAAAGTTCTGGGAGTTGGGTTGGGCAGAAGGCATGATCTGCCTCCTACAATTGAGGAAACAGAAAGGGCCAGAAAAAAAGCCCAGCGCCCCATGGAGCGGGAAGGGGCAGAACCGGGCTGCAACTGGAGCGGCGTAGTGACTGATGTGATGCGTCAGGGGTTCAGACAAACATGGGTGTGTATCAGGCTTTTCCATTTACTGGGTGAGTATCTGCACAGTCACTTCTCTTCTCTGAGCCTCAGTTTTCTCAGCTGTAAAATGGGGATGATATCCTCTCACAAGTTGGGTAGAATGTGATGATGGATGTGAAGTATGTAGTAAGTGCTCAATGTATGGTCCGTATTCATACTATCAAAACTATTTCTTGCTGCAGATTTCCCCTCTCTCTACGTATCTTGCCTAATCTTCACCTCTCTCTTTACCAGAGGGTCCCATCTGTTATCTCTTTCAACTTGCAGCCAAAGAAGCTTAAATACTATGTAAATAGTTTAAAAATTCAAGGCACAGACATGTCTGTTGTGTTCTGGATCTGCCAAGAGACATCCTTGCCATTTCTCTGCCACTTCTAGCTCCATGGGCCCCTGGGCTACTTTTCTGCCCATTTGTTTTCTCAGTTGTAGGAGGAAGATGATGCCTTCTGCCCACCCAAAATCCCAGAACTTTGGCCAAAAGAGATCAAGCTGGGAAAGCATTTTGCAAGCTGCAATGACTTGGAGATATGCGTGTCCTTTCAGCAGTGAAAGGGGATTAAGAGAAGCTGCCGCCGTGGGCCGGAGTCTGACCTGGCATCATCTGGACAATGGCTGGCATTTGTGGGGCTGTGAGTTTCTAAGAAGGAAATTACCTTGGCACCTTAGCAGTATTAAGCAATGGGCAGCTGTCTAGAGCCCCATCTGTAGGGGACACACACAAAAAAACCCACTGGAAATTTAATGTCACAGGCAATGTTTACCCAAGTGCTTTCAGGGAAAATTTGATGAAATGGGAAGATCCTTTTTGGATAAGCTGCGTGGGATACAGCATAGTCTCCCAGAGTGAGTGCCAAGAGCATAAGATGGTCCCTAAATAGGGTGGAGACAACCATCTGAGGAGCTTTCGGTTTGCTGGGTGTATTTGGGGCCAAAGCGGAATGGCTTGGGGAACCCCTTTGCCGCGGGATATGTGGGTCTCTGTATCATGAGTCCAGGCTGAGGCTGGAAAGCTGGAAAGGGAGGAAGGTGCAGTGAATATCAGGCATGTGACTGTCCTGCTATTAAGTCCTTTACCCAGACTGTCCCACCCCAGCCTGAGGTTGACGTGATAGGGGCGCATATATTAGGCAGATGCTGTGGGAACTCCCTGAATGATTGCCCAGCTCTGGGGTGGACCTGGTCATGCTTAGAGGAAAACAAACCCTGCCAGGCATTCAGGTGGCCCGGGAGGTGGGGGTGCTGGCAGTGAGTGTGTCTCACAAAGGCCACTGCCCTAGAGGCAAAGGCTGGTTGGAGGCTGGCCCAGTTCCTTCTGTTCCTAATCCTACAGAATCTCCTTGAAATTTCATGGGCCTCAGGGGTGACCTTGGATGAGGGATTGAACGCTCCATGGCAGAAGCTTCACTTGGTAGTGAAAACAGCAACCTCTCCACCACCCAGTACGAATGAGCCACAGCTCCAGGCCTCCTGCCATTCACATGGTCTAGGCAGATGGTCCAGCTAGTAGCTGTGCATGTGCTGAGCTCCTGCTGTGTGCCAACTACTCTGTTAGGTGGCTCCTCCTGTACCCAGTTTTTAATACTTCCAATAAGCTTGCAAAGTCAGTATTAGAATTCTCATTTTGTAGAGGAGGAAGCTGAGGCTGGGGTTAAGGATTCAGCCTCTAGGGGGTTGGGGACTCAGTCCTGGTCTAGAAGGACCCTCCCTCCCATGCATGTCTTCCAGTTCTAAAGTCCACACTGGATGAGATTTCCAGTGTCCTGCCCCGCTTGCTGGGTCCTTGTGGGTTTTCGTTGTGGGTCAGGGAACTTCAGGATTCACAGATGCCGGCTGACTTAGGGTCTGGGGAGCTGGGCTCCCACCCTATTAGGGACCAGCCATAGCTGCTGGGGCCTCCTACTTAGGTGAAGAGGAAGCAAATAGACAGTTGTTTGTGGGGCCCTGCACAGAAGGTGGAGGCGTGCTCAGGGGAATGGGGTGGGACTCCTTCTCCCTGCACCTTTCCAGCTTTTCTGGGCACTTGGTAGTGGGAACCCCAGGGACCAGTATTGCTTTTCTTCTGCTTTTTGGGGTGGAGCTGGGAGGTGTGAAAAGGAAATGGAGGCCCTGGGCAGAGGTCAAGCACAGAGGATCAAAAGACCAATGTGGTATTTGCTTGTCCCGTTTCCTTGCCAAAGGCCACCCCTGAAGCACAAAGCCCGGATCTTCAGAACTTGAGCCTTGCTGTCCTTCTGGAATTCTGGACTGAGACAGGGCAGGGGGCCATGGCCAGATGGATTCTTGCCTCGTTCTAGCCAGGGGAACAGCCGACTTTTTGGGCTGGACCAGGAATATGGCTGGCCCCTCACCCACTTTAGGAATCCTAATTGATGTCTTTTTTACATTGCACTTTGCAACTCCCTTCTCCTGCAGGTGAAAGGGGAAATTGGAAGGCAAAACCTGCGGTGGCAAGACCTTGAACATTTCTTATCATCTCCAAGTGCAGGGTGGAGAGAGTGACAGCTTTATGATGATTAACCTGTGGGTCTGCTGCGTTGGAAAAAAATTAATCTCGAGGCCCAAGACCCCCCCCCACCCCCGGTCACTTTTAAATGCTACTTTCTCAAGGCTATGAACTTGATTCTTCCCCTCCAACTCATTGTGTTTATTTTGAATAGTACTTCTTAGGAACTTTTACATTAAGCTTTACTAGCTGATGTTGCTTAGTTTGGACTAACGTCAATAATAGGCTTATTTCCCTGGTGTAATAATGGAAAATATGCTTCATTTCATGTGCCTCCTCGGCTAAATTGTGGTAGTAACATGGAGCTCTGTATTAGGAAGAATCTGGGGCCAAGACCAGACTCACCAGAAAGTAGTGCTGTGATTGATTAGCAATGCCTGTCATGGCCATGGGAGGCAGGAGTGGGGACACCTGTGCCATCCCCTATTTAGGAGATTAATTTCCCCACTCCTATCTGTCTAGTCTGTAGCAAACAGACCTTTAACATAAAAAGTCAATGCTCTTCTGCAAGGGTCCAATATGCTGTACCCAGTAGGGCACCTTATGCACTCCAGAATGGTCTTGCTTTTCACCCAGCTTTCGGAGTGAAAAAAAAATTTTTTTTTTGAGACAAAGTCTCACTCTATCGCCAGGCTGGAGTGCAGTGGCACAATCTCGGCTCACTGCACCCTTCTCCTCCCGGGTTCAAACGATTCTCTTGCCTCAGCCTCCTGAGTGGCTGGGACTACAGGCGCCCGCCACTATGCTCAGCTAATTTTTGTATTTTTGGTAGAGACGGGGTTTCACCATGTTGACCAAGATTGTCTTGATTTCTTGACCTCGTGATCCGCCCTCCTCGGCCTCCCAAAGTGCTGGGACTACAGGCATGAGCCACTGCACCCTGCCCAGAGTTAATTTTCTACAAAATAGATACCATCAGCTCCCTGCCACCTACAGCAACACACATAGCCCTTCAACACGTGGACCCAACTTTTCTCCCTGGCCTCATCAGCAATACTCCTGCACGTGCACCTTATAGTCCAGGTGTGTGGAATTTTTCTCATTGTGTTCGGAATTCACAGTGCTCTTTCCTACATACTTGCATTCTCATGTGTGTTCCCTTTGCCTGGAACATCTCTTCCTTTCTTCTTATCCTTTAAGATCCAGCTGGCCTCTTCCGCTGCGTGCGGGATCCTAGCGCAGGGGCAGCGCAAGTTCCAGGCGCCCAAGCCAGCTAAGAGGCAGCGGCGGCCTCTGAAAGGAACCGGGGCCGCAGGAAAGACGGTCGTGTTACAGCTCCCAAGAAGGCGTGCGTCGGTCAGCAGCAAAAGCTTAAGAAGAATCTAGAAGTCAGGATCTGGAAGAAGATCGAACATGCCGTGGTGATGAAAGCCAGCAACAGCCTGCCCAAGAAGCTGGCACTGCTGAAGGCCCCGACCAAGAAGAAAGGGGCGGCTGCTGCCACCTCCTCCAACAAGACACCTTCCTGAGGACTCTGGCCCCAGCACAGGCCAACACTGCAGCCCCCACCTCCATGACGGGACCTTACAGGTGATCCCACAGGCTGCATTGTCAGGAAGACGACCCTGTCCCCCAGCACTGGGTCTCACCTAGAACTTCATTGGGGGCCTGGCCCTTGGGCAGCAGATCCTAGGGTGCTGAGAACCCAGCAATGGCCGGGAAGATACAGTCACCAATCTCATCTGCCCCTGTCCCCCTTCCCAGGTCCTACCTTCACAGGTTCAACCCAGAGCAATAAACCTGGCTTTGTCATTTAAAAAAAAATCCAGCTAACATGTCAGTTCCTCCGTGAAGTCCTCTCTGATCCCTCCAGACAGATTAGTCCTTCCCTCCATCATCTGTATTCCCACAGCATTCTGTTCATTTTTCTGTCATAGCACAGGGACATATAGACAGACAACTAAAGACGCAGCAAGCTGTTTCCCATTAGACTGGCAGCCTCTGGAGGGCAGAGACCACCACGGGATGCCGCGGTGTAGCACTGCCCCTGGCTCCCAGAAGACGCTTGGTGAAGGATGACTGAAGCAATCAACGTGAGGATGAATGAACTCCAGGATGTGTTGTAAAGTGACTTGAATTTTGATTCCCATTTGTTCGAGCCTGCCAAGGCTTAAATCGCATTTGTTGGAATGCGAGGAAAGGAGGAAGAGTGGTGATTGAATGTGCTTGATAAAACTTCTCTAGTCTGTGTTTGGAATAAAAATGGGAAGCTTGAGATAAAACGGTGCTTGTTTCGGTGCTGAACAGGCTTCTCCAAGCAGGGCCTCGTGTCTAATCCTCCCCTAGAAGTGGGGAGGGTGGCACCAGGCTGGGCACTGTCCTGGGGTCAGTATAACGGGTGGCAGTGGGATGGAGGTGGGAGACACCGTTTCCCCGGTGGGAGGGCATGGACGGTTCCACAGAGGGGCAGCCAGAGCCCAACATGCAAGGGTGGGGTTTGTCGGGTGGGGCAGCTGTTCCAGGCAGTGAACAGCATGTGCAGGGCATGAGCTGTGTGCATTAACTTCCATCACACGCCAGGCACCGTGCTGAGCAGGGGGAGCATTCCCTGCTTCTTTCTAATCCAGATCCCCAGCTCCACCAAGCTGCATCCCAAAATGTAGTGTTCACTGGTCTGTTGATTTTACTTTTCTTGGGTAGCTAGTAGACATAATTTGTGTATCTGTGTGGAATATGGCATCTCTTGGAGGTGACTGGTGTTGTAGGCTTCCTACAGAGTTGGCTGTGACCCTGTCATCGTTCTCACACTTGGTGATATGGTTTGGCTCTGTGTCCTCACCCAAATCTCATCTTGAATTGTAATCCCCATGAGTCTAGGGAGGGACCCGGTGGGAGGTGATTGGATCATGGGGGCAGTTCCCCCATGCTGTTCACATGATAGTTAGGAAGTTCTCATGAGATCTGATGGTTTCATAAGGGACAGTTTCCCCTGCAAGCTCTCTCTCTCCTGCCACCTGCGTGCTCTCTCCCTCCTGCCGCCTTGTGAAGAAGGGATGATTGCTTCCCCTTCACCTTCTGCCATGATTATAAGTTTCCTGAGCCATGTAGAACTGTGAGTCGATTAAACCTCCTTTGTTTATGAATTACCCAGTCTCAGGTATGTCTTTATAGCAGTGTGAAAATGGACTAATACACTCAGCTTCTCTGGCTAACGGGAAAGGCAGGGAGGGAGGGTGACACTTGCAGAGCTGCCATTGCAGCCCACCATCCCTCCCATCTCATGACCAGAAAGGGCAGAACGTGAGAAGCAGAGCTGGGATTTGAAGGGAGTCTGTGGGCCCCCTGGGGCTGAGCATGTGTAGCGAGCAGAAAGAGTTTGGGCCACTTCGAGTGTCCCCAGACCCTTCCCCCATCTCTTCCCACAGAACTGAGCTGGTGACGCTGCCTCGCAGGGCCGAGGAAGGTCAGTGCATTCAATCTGGTCCCACAGAGTCTCCCCCAGGGGGCAGCAAGGATTTTACTTGGGGCTCTGCCATGGTCATTCTCTGCTGACCCTGACCAAGGCCACGTGGGGTGGCTGGCACCACGCCCTGGAGATTACCTGTCCTCCATGTGCTCAGAGCTCAGTAGAGAAACAAGATTAATACTGACAGGCAAATAATACAGTTTGGATACAATCTGAAGCTATTTGGGACAGAGGTACATCCTGTTCCTTACAGCACACCCCAGTTCAAACTAGCCACATTCAAGGGCTCAATAGTGGCATGTCCTTAGTGGCTATCATGTTGCGCAGCAAAGCCTCAAAGACTTAAACAAGTTATTTAGCCTTTCTGTGCCTCAGTTTCCTCATCTGATGGATGGGGACAATAAGAGTACCTACAGAGAATACACACATAGGGTTTAGCACAGCCCCAGGCTCAGGAAAACTTTGGTAAATGCTCATTCATTATATTGCTAGTGTTGAAGGCAGGATTGGGGGGTGTGCAGTTCTCCCACTTTGGGTTTGGCTTTGGGAAGCAACTTTCCTTCAACTTGGATCCTGTGTCCACCTCGGTATTAGCTCTTACTGCCCCTTAGTCTACTGGTCCATTCCTTCTGGCTTGCTAGGACTCCCAATACCTCCCTGGGCAACGAGCTGCTGGGCTATTATACTGGTGGGTGGAGGGGGAGATGTTTTCCAAAGGAGAGGACCACACCTCTGATCTCCTAGGGGACTACTTTGTCAGCTTGGTTTGTATCATGGGTATCTGGTTTATTAAATCCACGTGGCAGCTCATGACTCCTTTTAGCATGTTCAGGAGAAAGGCCAAAAGCCTAGGGCGGGGTGACCTGTATGGCATTTTGCCATTTGGCCGGTTTCTGTCATGTACAAATACAACAGTCCTTACTGGGCACTCCAGAAGTGGTGTTGTCCAGAGCAGAGGGGCCCAGCCTTGCTTCTTGCCCCTGGGCTGCGCTTAGTGCCTGCCAATCAGAAAGCCTTCCGTGATTAGGGTTGAAGATCAATGTTTCCTCAGCCCTTGGTAGGATCCATCAGCTCCCTGGAGAAAACAAGTTGCCTATCACAGCCAAGTAAGGGGTCAGGGCTTGGTATGGATGTCAGCCCTGGTCCTGGGCCCCCCACTGTGGGCTGCTGGGTCTAATGGGGTCTCCCTGAGGGGCCTGCTCCTTGCCTCACCTCCTTGCCTTGTCATCTTCCTTTCATCGTTTCATGGATTCCACAATTAATTCCTCCCTTTCTTCACTCATTTAACTAATATTTATTGAATACCAACTGTTCGCTCGGCACATGGTATACAATGGTAAACGCTGGATCCATGAGCTCACTGTCTAAGAGAGTAAGACACTAATCAAACAATCACACAAACAAATGTGCCACTACGACCACAGCCAGCGCCTGGATGTGAGGGAGGGCCAGCTGGCTTGCTTGGTTTGGTGTGTGGTTGGGGTGTTGGCATTGTCTTTAAAACTTTCCAGGTGATTCTAAGGTGCAAGCAGGGCTATGGCCCGCCAGCAGGGGCAGGGGCTGGGGTGGGGGTGGAGGGAGAGCATGTGGTGTGGGTGGGGGTTGGGCAGGAGGGAGTGCGTTCAATTCTATACCTGGGCACTCTCTGCAGCCCAGGTACAAAATCCAAAGCACTCCCTCCCACCCCTCTCTTCCTATCTGTGTGACTGTATGTGGGACATTTTGATACAGCCCCATCAAAATGCAAAATTGCTGTTTTTTATTTATTTTTTATTTTTTAGAGATAAGGTCTAGCTCTGTCACCCAGGCTGGAGTTCAGTGGCGTGGTCATAGCTCACTCCTGGGTTCAAGTGATCATCCCACCTCAGCTTTCCAAGTAGCTAGGACTACAGGCAGGCCACCATGCCTCGCTAGTTTTTTTTTATGTTTTATTTTCGTAGAGATGGGGTCTCACTATGTTGCCCAGGCTGGTCGTGAATTCCCAGCCTCAAGTGATCTTTCCACCTGAGCCTCCCAAATTGTTGAGACTATAGGCCTGAGCCACTGCACCTGCCCCTTCTTGCAATTTCCAAGTAACACATCCATCAGTTTTTTTTGACCTTCAGTTTTTTTTTTTTTTTTTTTTTTTTAGCTTAAATGTTACCTGAGCCTCACTCCAGGATTAGGGATAGGAGGAGGCTGAGGAAGTGGGGAAGGATATTTGTTTTCACATAGTACTTGGTAAATCATGAAGAAAGTTGAAAACATAATATTACAATTTTTAAATTTATTTTTTTGAATAGGTAATATATTCATGTGGTTAAACAAAAAGGTTTTAGAGTGAAAAATCTCCCTCCCAGTTTTACTTCTGTGCAATTACCACCCCCTATCCTTAACAGGCAAGCACTTTTATTTTTTGTTTTATAAGTTTTAGTTTAAAAATCCTTTCCACCTCCCAGTTTTTTATACCAGAAGCAGTATAATGTAAACACTGGTCTGCCCCTGAACAATATATCTCTTGGAGCTCTTTCTACGTCAGCACATAAAGAGCTTCCTCATTCTTACTTTTTTTTCCCGAACAGCTGCACAGTACTCTGTTGGATGGATGTACTGTAACATCATAATTTCTTCAACCAGTCCTTACTGATGAACGTTTGTTTGTTTCCCACCTTATTCTGCTATAATACATTACGCTGTAGTGAATAACCTTATAAATATGTCACTTCACATGTTTGCAAGTCTATCTGTGGGATAAGTTCTCAGAAGTGGGATTACTGTGGGTGAAGGGTATAAGCATTGCAATTTTGATAGATTTTACCAAATTGCCCTCTGTGGGGGTTCTTCCACCAGTAACATGTGAGGGAGTTTGTTTCTCCACAGCCTGTCCAACAGGTGAGTTCTTAAACTTTTGGCTCTTGGCCAATTTTGTTAGACAAATGATATTATCTCAGTGTGGTTTTCATTTGCACTTTTATTATGAATAAGGCTGAGTATCTTTTCATAGAGTTAAGGGTCATTTATACATTTGTTTTCTTTTTTTCACATTTAAGTTCAGGGGTATATGTGCAGTTTTGTTATATGGGTAAACCCGTGTCATGGGGGTTTGTGGTACCATAAATTTGTTTTCTATGAACTGTCTACTCACATCCATTTGTGTGATTGTCCTTTTCTTAGCAATTTGTAAGAGCTTGTACATTTTAGAAAGATTAGCCCTCAATTTGTGATATGGCTTATAAATATGTCCGCTTAGATTTTTCTTGCTTATTGTTATTTTTTTTGAGAGACAGGGTCTCACTCTGTCACCCAGGCTGGATTGAGGTGGCACAATCACAGCTTGCAGAAACCTCGACCTTCTGGGCTTGAGCTATCCTCCCACCTCATCCAATCCCATCCCTCACCCATCCCTAGCTGGGACCATAGGCGTGTGCCACCATGCTTGGCTAAGTTTTAACTTTTTTGTAGAGACAGAGTCTTGCTATGTTGCCCAGGTTGATCTCGACCTGCTGGCCTCAAGCAAACCTCCTGCGTAGGTCTCCCAAAGGGATGGGATTACAGGCATGAGACTGCACCTGGCCTGCTTGTTATTATTTTTTTCCATGCAGAAGTTTTAATTTTTATTAATCAAATGGATCAGTCTTTTATGAGTTCTGGAATTTGAGTGTTGACTAGAGATGTTACCCATGGCTTTATAGGAATTCTGCTGCTTTCGTCCAGGCATTTTGTAGTTTCATAGTTTTTAGTTTTAAGTCTTTGATCCCTTTGACGTTTATCCTGAAATATAGTGTGGGGTATGGTTCCGACTTTATTTTTCTCCAGATGGCCACCCAGTTGGTCCCATACTATTTATCGATTCAACTATATTTTCCTCACTGATCTGAGATGTCACATTTATCACATCCTCACTTCCACACATAGCGGGGTCTATTTCTTATATTTTTATTCTGTTCTATTGGGATATTTGTCTGAGCATATGCCAGTGACACTCTTATTACTGGGAATAGATAGCATGCTCTTTTTCATAGCTCTCTTTTTCCATTTCTGTGGATATGTTGGTTTACTTTTCTACACGAACTTTAAAATCAGTTTGTCTGCTCCTGTAACGTCACCCTCCACCCCTAATTGTGTTAGTATTTTATAGACCAGTGGTTAGGAATGTAGATGCTGGAATGAGACTGCCTGCATTCAAATCCCAATTGCCATTTTCTCTGTGAGTGGGCAAATTTCTTAGTTCTTTAAAACTTCAATTTCTCTATTGAATATTCCACACAGTATCCTGTTACGACAATATTCACAGAAGGAACCCAGCTAACACTGATTTCATTTACCAGGTACCAGGTACAATACACTTATTGCTGATGTTATGATTCTGATAATCATTATTGAAGTGTCTCCATGACAAATTGTCCCCACACCAGAACAACCATATCTCAATGTCATGTGTCACTGGAGGGTGGCAGAAGGAAGGGCTCTGGTAGCTTAGCTTGTCTATGACCATGAGATTGGGTGTGGAGGGCCTTCATGGCCTCTTGTCTCCAGTGGGAGAGCCTCATGTGTCCTGAGATTTAACACACATTGCAACCTCTGGGGGCTGGGAGTGTTGCCTGGACACACTGTGCCCTTCTAAATCTCAAAACACAACCCCCATCTTTCCTCCTCTCTCCACTTCTCAGCACCTTTCCTCATCATAGATATGTTCTTTGATTAAAGAAGAGAGAGGCCTGAATAATAAGAATGATGATAATAACAACATTTGCTGGTATTTCGTGTCTCTTATCCTCCCGACAACTTGGAAGGAGTAGCTGGGAAGGAATCTAAATCATGGTGACCATTCAACAATTGTCAGGATTTTTAGTTTTGATGCATAGCTTCCAATAAATCCTGTTGGGCTGGAGCTTGGCATCTTCCTCTTGCTACCTGGAGATGTGCAGCAGTGAGAATCAGTCTCAGGCCAGATTCCACCATGTGAAGAATGAGAGGTAAGTGTCCACCAAAGCATCACCCCCATGCCTGTGAGTGTGGAGGGTCCTTGGCATTTGGACAAGCACTGTGTGTAAGAACACTTCAAGAGAAGGAAACAGTGTTTTGGTGGCAGAACCTGCCATCCTTCTAGGAACACGAGGTGGCAGACCCCTCCATCACGTAGGGGTTGGGGCACACAGAACCAAAGGGAATTCTAGTCCCAGAGCTGTGCTGTGCCTCTGGGTTTCTGCATGCTTAAACCCTGTTTATGCAAAGGCTAGAATGCTGGACAGTCTTTCTAACCAGCCCCGATTCTTGACCCCTGTTTTTTATCCACGACAGGTGTGTCTGACCTACATGAGGTTAGGCTATAAGCCCTATGGTGTGAATTTAGGTAAAGATAGTTGAAGTCCTTGATAGCACCTTCTAGAGCATGGGTTCCTGATAGGGAATTTCAACTGTTTACTAATTGCCTTAGGGTGAAGATGAAAGTAAATTTATACACATGTCTACATTTCCTTCATATTGTTTATACTTGAGTGTTTTAAAGTAATTAATAGACGAGATAATAGGGTCTTAATTCAACTCTGACTTCACACATGGGGAAACTAAGGCTGAAGAAGGCAAGTAACTTGCCCAAGGTTACATGGCCACTAAGTGGGATTCTGGAATTGAAACCTAGGTCTCTGCTGCCCAAAGCCTAGGCCTCTGCCCTGCCCAACTTTCCCTGAACAAGACTTAGAGCTCTCACAGTCCTAGTCCAAAGTCCCTCAGTAATGTCTGATGTAAGGTCTCTGACTTAGGGTGTCTTCAGACCCTTGGTTATGGGTCCCTGAAAGCTGGTCCCTGAAGGACTGAAGGAACTGGGGGGTAGGAGCCCAGGCCCAGATTCAGGCCCTGCAGTCAGACCTTCTATGTCCAGCTGTGTGATCTGAGGCAGGTTACTGCATGTCCTGAGACTTAGGTTTCCCTTCTGAAGAGTGAGAAGGATGATTCCTGCATGAAATAGTGTGTATGAAGATTTAATTCAGTGCCTAGTACATACTAGATGTCCACAAACTGTTGCTGTCATCAGAAGGAATAGAGCACTCAACACAAACAGGTTTAATCACATGAAAGGTGATGTTTGGTTCATGCAACTGGAAAGTCCAGAGGTGGGTGGGTTGCAGGATTCGTTGGTCCAGGGCCTCAGTGATGTCACCAGAGACCCAGTCCTTTCCATCCCTCTATTCTTGTCTACAATGACTGCCAGTAGGCCCATGCTTCGTGGCTGAACTCATAGACTGAGCCAGGGCCTGGTGATCCCTCTGAGTAGATGGGCTTCAGTCACAGGCTGTCTTTGGGACCAATGACCCTGGCCAGGAGATGGAATATGCCAGTTGGTGTGAGCCATTGGGGCCTACCCCTTGAACTGGAGGCTTCACTTCCTCCAGAGCACATGAGTGTGTGTGTGTACCTGGAAAGCAGGTGGCTGTTCCAAGGCCAACCAGGGTTCAGTTAGGAAGAGGAAAAGAGGGCTGGGAGATGAGTGGGCTGCTAACAAATACTGCGGTTTTTCTTATCCTTTCCCTCTTCTTCAGAAAGTACAAGGAAGGTTCCTCCTATGACCCCATCCCTACCCTGTGGTGAACCAGTTTCTTCTCTGCTGCACAGACAGCCAGGGGCCACTGCTGTCTTTTGTTGCTCGCATCTGTTTGACACCACCAACCTGTCCAAATGGGGTCCTCCAGGAGGTTTCTCTAAGAAGTCTTCTGGAGACCCCCAGCCCTCAGGGAGCCGTCCTCCTCTGAGGACCTCGGCCTCACAAGTTGGCGCTCAGGGACACTTTGTCCCACCATGCTTTTCTACCCTGTGGTGACTGACTCCTCCCAGATGAGTGGACACTTAGAAGCCATTGTTCTGACCATGCCTGTGATCCCACTCTTGACCCTTTGCCCAGCAGATGTCACCCCAGCCTTGGGTTGAGCTGCTCCTCACACCAGCGCAGGGCTGGGCACTGGCCTTGCTGCCTAAATCCTCCTGCCCTTTTCCCCCTTAGTGCCTTCACACTTGCTGCATCTTCTGCCTGAAAAGTTCTTCCCAGCGCTGGAGCTTCCATTTCCATTACAGTCTAGTGCACATGTCACTTCTTGGTGAGGCCCCTCACCACCAAAGAAAGCCATACTTCCTGTGATTCTTTATCTCAGCGCTTATGTTTCCTTCAGGCACTTTCCACAATGTGCAGTTGCTTCATGTGTAAGAACCCTGTCCCACAGAGGCTGGGGCCATGGCTGCCACATTCACTCTTTTATCCCCAGAATCCACAGCAGATGAGACAATCAACTTTCATTGAATGGACTACTGAGGGTAAGTGTTAGTAAGCCTGAAATCCAGCATGCACTTGGGGTATCCGTGTGACAACTGCTGCCGTTTATCCTCCTTCCTTGTCTCTGCCCATTGGTCTATTGTGGTTTCTGTTTGGGTCCTGGTGAACATCCCTGTTCCAGCTAGGCCTGGAGCCACCCTCTGAGTCACAGCCTGCCTGGCGGGGGTTCCAAGTTTCCAGCTAGCTGTGCCAGTCTCTGCACTTCCCCAGGAAGTGGCCTCAGCTCCTGCATCTCGAGCTTGTCAGCACCCTGAAAGCATCAGGTTCTATGGGTGTGATGGGGACAGGGTGCTTCCCCCCATTCATTGCTTCCACACCAATCTCACCTGGGAGGCCAGCCTGGTGTCTTCATCTGTTTATCTCTCTTCCTCCGCTTATCTCCAAGCAGAGGTCTTACACTAGCCCAGCTAAATTCTCCCTTTCTTCCTCTCTTCTCTCCCCTTCAAGGGCCTTGTCCTTGCTTCGTCACCCCCACTTCCCCTCCATGACAGAGCCAGGGATAGTAACAGCCACAGCCCTCGTGAGCCCTCTCTGTGCGCCAGGTGTGCTGCAGGCATATCCATGAACGAGCCCCGGTGAGTGCTCTTCTCTCCATCTCACAGATGAGGAAACTGAGGCAGGCACAGTTTGGGAAGTGAGCTGTGTTTGTTGGCCAGGACTTCTTTTGACTGGTGACTACATGGTCCAGGCTGGCTCATCAAAGCGTGCTCTTGTGAGTGGCCTGCCACCAGTGGGGACCGACGGGGTTCCCCTAGTGCTGCCAATGAGAGCGGTGGATGCCTCCATGTGGACTCCCGTCAGTAGCCCAATATTCCTGACCTCTCTTCTCCCAGGGGGATAGGTAGGATGAATGATTTCGCTGATAGGTGAATTTGGGAGAACAAACAGGTCTCAGGAACCCTCACCTTTTTCGCCTGCCTGCAGGGTGCCTGGGTTGCTACTGTTCTTGGTCACAGAGTGAGCCAGGGGAGTGGCAGCCTCCCTCCCCTGCCCGAGCTGCCCTGGAGCAGGACTGGGAGGGTTCAGGGCTGCAGGAACAGAGTAGATGATTTGTCTAGTTCTGGGGTTTGATATCAGAAGGCCCAGGTGCTTGCAGCTCTCAGCCCTATTCCCCCAAATCAGCTTTCTCAGCTGCTAAGGTGATATTTCGGTCTCTCCTCCTCTTCACTTCTCTCTCTTCACCATTGTTAGGACCTAGCAGGCAAGAGAAGGCCATTTACTGGGCCCCCTCCAGCCCTAACCCACAGCAATGAGGAGGTGCCGGGGAGTCAGTGGGGCTCTCTGACCCCTCCCAGGCCACCTCAGGGGGTGCCTGAGTGCCATCTCAGAAGGCTCTCTGGGTGACAAACCATTTTGGAGGGTAGTGTGCTGCCAGGCGAGAGAAATGAGGGGTTTGGGGTAGGGTTGCCAGATAAAACACAGGGTGCCTGCTTAAAATAGAATTTCAGATAAACAATGGGTAATTTTTTAGTATAAGTATGCCTCAAGCATAGCATAAAACATAATATGTTAGAAAAATTACTCATTATTTACCCAAAATTTGAATCTAACTGGGCACTCGGCATTTTCATTTGCTAACCCTAGTTTTGTTTGGCAACGCTAGTTTGGGTAGGCTCTGGATGTTTTGCAAGCATGACGTAGGGAGAGGAGAGGAGATGGAGTCCCTATATCTCTCAGAAGGCCTGCAGCTACCAGTAAGAAAACCCTGAGTCAAGGGGCATAGTCAGTGAGGAAATTTATCGTCGCTCATAGCAAGGAGTCCAGGGCCAGGCAGGTTTCCCCCTCAGGCTCTGGAGCTCCAGCTCTACCCACCCTGAGGCTCTCTCAGCTCTGTCCCTGGGATGCCCACCCCCAGGGTGCAGCATCCAGCTGTGGGTGTGATGGCCTGGGCCCCCTGCAAGGAGCCCTGTCCCTGTGTCCCTCCGGCAGGCTTGTGTAGACAGGGGTGGGGGTGCCTGAACTATTTGGGGTCTCCAGCTCTGAAGGAGGGGGGAGGTTGAGATGACGCCTGCCTCTCCCCTCGGGGTGGGCTTTGGTGGAGGTGGTGAGCTCTAAGATCGCCCTCTACTCCATAGAAGCTTCCAGGACACACCAGCACCTGCAGGCGCATGTCTTCCTTTCCCAGTCAGTGTTTCTCTGAGCATCCTGATTCAGATTCCAGGCACTGAAAGACCCTCCACAAATGTTTCACTGCTTCAGGTGCTCATGCCTGCCGCCCCACCAGGATTGACCCGTGCTCCCCTGTCTCTGTCCTCTGCCGGGAGTACATCTCCTCCACCGGTCTGTAAGTTCCTCTCTGAGGAACGTGCCCTGTATCCCCACGCAATCATTTCCAGGAGCCCTATGAATCTGCATTGTTACAGAATCTGTGAGAGGTCCCTGTGGACCTGCCCAGCCGCCCCAGGCGACAGGTGTTGGCGCTGCCATATCCCTCCCTCCCTCTGCACATCGAGCACTGGTCCTCCCCTGTTCCTAGCACGCAGCCTGGCACACGACAGATGTCCAACTGTTAACTGAGTTGTCCCAAATAAGCCTAGTGGCAGGAGCCCGGGCTGGCTGGGGATTGGGGGTCCAAGGCCACAGCCACCCTCAGGTCTGTCCCAATCCATAGGTCAGACAGTGGGTGGGGGTGGCCCTTTAATCGAGGGCAGGGGAGCGTCAGGCCGAGGCCAGAACGTTCAGGCTAAAGCTGCTTGAGCCTGACAGAGCTGGGAGCAAGGCCTGCTGGGGAGGTGCCTGGAAGGAGCTGTGATTTCAAGCAGCTCCCTTAGCGTAAGCTCTGGGCTTCTGCAACCCTGCAGAGCTCCTGTCTCCCTGGGTAGGGCTTAGAGGGTGAGGCCCCAGCTTTGTGACCTTGGCTCCTGCTGACAAGGGTGAGGAGGTGAGGGAGGCAACTGCCTCCCCCCCCGATATCTGCTTTAGTTCAGACCCGGGAGCCATGAGTATTCTCCAGCATGATTCAGTTTAATGAACACTTGCTTAGAGCCTCCTCTGTGGTAAGGCAGGGTATCTCTCTCACGGGGTGTAATGCCCACATTTCTGCAGTACCAAATGCCAAGAATCAGGTTAAATATTTTAGGTATCTTTATCTCTTTTAACCTCATGACATCCCTGTGAGGTAGGTATTATTCTTATTCTTGTTCTCATTTTTCAGATGAAGAAACTGAGGTTCCAAGAGGTTCGATGACCTCACAAGTACATGGGCAATGCACAGCAGTGTGGAGGCCCCAGAGAGGGGAGCAGAGTGGGGCTGTTCCTGGGGGCCACTGCTACTGCTGAGACGTGGGGAGGAGGCCTAAGGGCAACCCCGAGGCCATGGAGCAGATGGCCTGTGTAGCAGTGGTTGTCAGATGGGATAGTGTGACTGTCTGACTGTCCTGGCAACATGGTAGTCCTGGTCTGGGGGTCTGGGGTAAGGACAGGCCAGTGTTTTCATGGGGAGCAGGCTGTTTGGACACTGCCACTTCCCTGGCCAGCTTATGCACTGATTCTTTTTCCCATTTGGCTCCCACAGGGCTTGGTAATGGAATTGAAGAAATCTGAATGAATTGTCTGATGCATCATGACTAAGCTTGGAATGTGCCAACTGTCCCCCAGGAGTGGCCCTTGGACAGCAGAGCTGGAATGCCGGGACTCTGAGTGCAGGAAGGAGGCCGTGCTCCGGGAGAGCCATTGACAGAGCTGCTCTGGAGTTCTGGAAGTGCTTGGAGGGTGTGGGCGTTGTCACATGAATCTGTGGCACCAGCCTGTTGGCTTTCTGGTGAAGGGGTGGTGGCACAGTCTGCTGCCGTGCCTCTGGTGGTCCACACAACCTTCACACAACCTTCTTCATTTCTGGTCAGCTTTGGATACTCCCAGGCTTTGTCACTGATCTCATTTTGACTTACCAGGAAGCTCCACATCTTGTTCTTTGTTAATTTCATGGAGGCTTGCAGGATAACTCTCACTTTATTTCCATGAACGCTCCATTTCAAGAATGTTCAGGAAGACTTTCATCACTTCTTTGGGCCTCCACTTCCCTCCCACCTCCTTCCTACATCTGTTCCTCTCTAGAGTGAATGATTTCAATTTTATCAACGTTTCTTCCTGTGGCTGTATGTTTAGGTCCTTTCCCCATGCTGATCACCAAATATAAGATTTATTTATATCCTACCTAACATGTACTCTTTAAAAATCAGGTGCCCATAATAATGATAGTAGCTAGGAGCTTTTATTGAGCTCAAACTATCCATGTACTTCACGTTCATATTCTCTTTTAATCTCACAATCACCTTTTGAAGTTGATATTGTTACCTCCCACGTTATCAATGAGGACACTGAGATTCTGGAAGGTTAAGTACCTCCCTTGCTCAAAGTTACACAGCAAACGAAGAGTAGAGCTGGGATGAGACCTAGGAATCTAGGCTCTGAGGCCCTCCACACTGCTACTCAAATTATGGCCCAGAGACCAGTGGCACAGGCAGCCACCAGGGCCTTGTGAGAACTGCTGACTCTCATGCCCACATCCAGACCTCCTGGATCAGGAGGCTGGTGGTTCACATACATGCTTAAGTTGGAGCAGCTCTGGGTCTAGTCTCCTTGGAAGGAAATGGGCCACTTTACTTCCATTGGTGCTGCCTTGGAGCATGTTAGATTTTGGTGTCACAGCCCCTTTTCTATACCCTTAGTTGGTGCTGTCCTCAGGCTCATCTTTGTCCTGCACAGGCCCTTCCTACAGGAGACACATTTTGTCAGAATGATAGTATGATGGTTAATTTTATGAGTCATCTTGGCTAGGCCATGGTACCCAGACATTTGATTAAACATTATTATAGATATTTCTATGATAGTATTTTTTAGATGAGATTAACATTAAATCAGTGGACTGCATAAAACAGATTATCATCCATAACATGGGTGAGCCTCCTTCAATCAGTTGAAAGTCTTAATAGAAAAACAAAACTAAAAAAACTGACTTTCCCCTTAATAGAAAAAGACTGAAGAAGAAGGATTTCTGCCAGAAAACTGCATGTGGACTTGAACTACAACTCTTCCCTGGATCTCCAACCTGCCAGCCTACCACATTCATGTAAGCCAATTATTTAAGATAAATCTTTTCCCCCTCTCTTTCTATTAATCTCTCTCTCTCTCTCTCTCTCTCTCTCTCCTGTTTCTTCTTTTTCTCTGGAGAACCCTAACACACCTTCTCTTTTCTGGAGTCAGAATTCACAGTTTTAAGTAGACTTGGCTCTAGGGGTCAGAGGAGATGGATGAATACAGAGGGAAGCCTGGCTGATGTTTGACCGAGGGACAACCCTTATTTCTCTGAAGAAATAGATAGTGTTCCTCATCCTATAACTCTCACTGGGCTCTGTTCTGTAGAGATGGACAGCGGTGTGCACCTGGGCTCTGACCTGTGTTATGCAGTCGCATCTCACATGTTTACACCCATGCCTGCTGCTCCCATGGCTCTGGATCCTCCTGGTACGTATCTCGCTGGTGACCAAGCTTAAGGGTACCTCTCCTTCAAATCTGATGCTTGGCCCAGGGCAACTCTGAGGTCATAGCAATGTCCCAGTCAGACTGGTTAGGAGGAAGAGGGGTTGGGGCAGAGTGAAGCAAGGGAGGCTTTCAGCAATTCAACTATCATGTGTCAGGTTTTGCTGTTTTGTGGTTTTATTTCTAATTTTCTTATCCTACTTGAAAAAAACAGGGTAAAACACTGAGCTTCTTGGTTCTGTAAGTCAATAGTTTTCACCAAATTTGGATTTTTTTCTATTAATGTCTCCAAAGATTTTCCTGGAGAAATTCCCATTCTCTTTTCTTCTAGCATTCAAATTATAGACATACAAAGTCATTTGATATTTTCCTATTAGTCATCAAGGCTCTGGTTATTTTTCTTTAATCTCTTTCTGTTCTTCAGATTAATACTTTCAATGGATTTTTTAGTTTATTAACTCTTTCTTCTGCTCTCTCCTATTTGATGTTAAACCCATCTAGTAAAATTTTTGCATTAGCAATTGTACAGCTCTCGTTTTTCTTCCTGTTGAGATAGCCATCTGTTTATGAATTAGGATAACATTTTCCCTTAATTCCTTTAAGTCTGATATCTTATTTGGGTACTCAGCATGTTAATGAGGTGTGGGTCAGAGCGCTAATGTCCACCAGCACTCTTCACCCTCTCTATTATGCTTTCAAACTTGTAGTAGGCATTCTCTGATAAGACCTAGATAGTTACACCCTGAACATATACAGCCCACTCCTCGGTTTTCAACTTCCAGGGTGCAAGACTTCTAGACTTCTGTCCTCAGCTTTTCCCTCTGTGATATCCTGCCCTGCAACTCCCAGCTTCTCCAACTGCCTCGAAGTCTGTTTTCTGCCTCCTCAGCCCATTGGTATTGCCATGCTTTGTTCAGACTCATATGCATTACTCTGAAGTTGGGAAATTTCCCTAGAAAGAGAGTAGGGGGTGATTATTGAGCATTACTTTTGTTTTCTCTAACATAACACCTAGTAAATCTTTGAATTTTTATCTTCCATCTCTTATGTTGGGCCATAGAATTGAGTAGTTTCTCTGGCCTTCTTGGTTCTCACACAATGGCATCTTGCCTTTCAGTTCATCTGATTGGTCACAAGACTCTCCTCCTCCTTTTTTTTTTTTGTTTTTGAGACAGGATCTTGCTCTGCCACCCAGGCTGAAGTGCAGTGGTGCAGTCATGGCTCACTGTAACCTTGACTTTTCAGGCTCAAGTGATCCTCCCACCCATCCTAGCCTCCTGAGTAGCTGGAACTACAGGTGTGCACCACCATGCCTAGCTAAATTTTTCATTTTTTGTAGAGATGGGGGTCTCGCTATATTTCCCAGGCTGGTCTCAAACTCCTGGCCTCAAGCAATCCTCCCATCTTGACCTCCCAAACAAAACACTGGGATTTCAGACATAAGCCACAGTGCCTGGCCACAAAGGCCTTTTTTATTGTGATAGGTAGTATTTATTCCCACTATGTGGCACTCACTGTGTGCTAGGCATTGTGGTAAATGCTATGCAACTATTTCTCACTCTCATATCAGTTTCTTCAGGGAGGTGTTCATATCACCCCCATTTTACATGTAAGGGAGGGGAATATAGAGGGGTGAAAGGGCTTTCAATGGTCATAAAATAAGGAAACAGCAGTTGAGACCTGAACTCAGGACTCTTCCATCTCATCCCATGCTCTGAGCCATTGCTGTCTTGTTTCTATACACCCATATGCAGCCAAACTTCTCTGCCATTTCAGCCACTTAAAGCACTAACATAGGTTTCTGGAAAACAGTTTCCTCTGGCACTGATTGTTTCTGCCAATGTACAACACAGTATACCCCTGCACTTGATACCCCTGCACTCACCAGACACTCTCTCCTTTCCCCACCATAGCAGCCTTTGATCAAATCGTTTCCAGCACCATCTATGGGTACAGCAGTGTCCTAGGGACCCTGAGAGATGATGCAAGAACAATTTTGTTAGCTAAAGGGGTCTTAGAGACACTTAGTTATGTCATCCATTTTGCAGAGGAAAAGACTGACCTAGAAGGGACAAGCCTTGTGAAAGGCACATAGCTGCGACAGTGCCCGCACTAGAACCCAGCTCTTCAGATTTCCAGGTCTATCTGTTAAGATCCTGGCAGGAAGCACATAACACTTGGGTTGTAATTGAAGAGAATTCAGTGAGGGGACTATTTACAAAGAGTGGGCAGAGTTAAAGGACACTAACAAGGGATGATGAAGGATGCCAGGATTAGTAACAGCAGAAAACCACTGGTACACCTGTGCCTGTAGAGTTTAGAGGAGGGAGAGCTAAAGCAAAGGAGAGGGCCCCCTGACAGGAGCTATGCCCTTGGGTAGAGGAATGCAGCCCAAACAAGCCCTGGCCCATCAGGGAGGGATTTGGGGAAATAAATACCCTGACTTGTCTCTCCTCCCACCTTCTGATCTCCTTTTAGCACCTCCCATTGGCTGAAACCATCTGGAAGCCAGACACCAAGGAAACCTTCTTGATGCAGTTCATGGAGTTTGGCCTCCCTGGACAGAAAGCAGAGCAGAGAAAGGTGGAGGGAGGCTCTGGAGGGGCAAATGGAGAGTAGCCAGCACCTCAAACTGATGCCTCTACTCCCTCTGCTCCAGAAGACAGATCGTCTCTACTCTTCAGAAGTTTATAAGTCCAGATAGAGGGCAGGTGTGAACAGGTAACCAATAGCCCAAGACTGAAACCCCTGTGTGGAGCAGAAAGGATTGGCCACCAGGCTGGATGTGCATATGCCCCAGGGGATGGGGTTCTTAGGGAGCAGTTCTCCCAGGTAGGACTTTCTACTCTCTGCACCTCTGGAGAGAATAGGATTCTCTCAATGCAATTAAATTGAACAAGCATTTATTGCATGTGTACTGTTTGTGAGGTGTTGGGTCTCTAAGGATGCATAGGCGTAATCTTCCTCTGCCTTTGAGAGATTCAGAGAGGCATATAGGTGACCAGCACAACATTACTTTTCTGCATGAATGTTGGGGGAGACTGATGTGCTTTTTGGTTCACCAGCTGACAGGGTGAGATTTCCATGATGGGTGTTGAGTGTGTGCCTGGACTTCGGCATGGCTTTGGGATAAAAAAGTTTTAAATCTCTACCTTCTGCCCTGCCATCTCCCTCACTTTCTAATTATAAGAGGAGTGGCAAAATGTGGCCATTATGTGAGCAATCAGGGTCTGGGAATTTTCCAGGGTAGACATTTTCCTGTTTGTTCTGAACTAAGACATCTTTATCCATTGGCTACTCTGAGAGTATGGGGAGTGGGAACGGGTGATGGTGGAGATTCCCAAGTGTCTCAGGGACAGGCATTATAGGATGGTGGCTCTTTCCCTATTGGAGGTGGGGGGGTCTGTGAGTGAACATCAAAGATTGGAGCTTCCAGTCCTTTGTAGATCAAATCCTACAACGTGCCTTGATGGTATAATAGTGAAAATAGCTAAAATATATTGCCAGGCACTATGTTAAGTGCTCTGCAAGCATTCTCTCGATATATTCTTACAACAATCTTAAGTAGTAGGTACTAGGAGCAAACCGAAGCTATGAAGGATTAGGGGACTTGCCCAGGGTCACACAGTTGGTACATGGCAGAGATCGAATTCCACTCAGCCCTGTGTGCCTGTGGAATGTTACCTGGGTGTGGAGGTGCTGAGAATGGTGTTGGACTTCAGGAAACAGTTTGCCTCCTGAACCATTTTCCGCATTGTTCTCTGCTTGGGAGGATTGGACCCTCTTGTTCTGAGCACATGAAAGACTCACTGACCTTTTCTGATGCTCCTCAGGGCCCAGGGTTCTCCTCTGAGTGATAGAATATGCAGGAAGCCAGAGCAGGCCTCTGGAGGGCAACCCAACTTAAATAAGCTCCCTAAAAAGCAAGGAAGGTGGAAGGAGGTTGGGGACAAAGAATGCAATATAAAACTTCACCTCCCAGGCCTCCCTCCCCACCTGACCGGCCAACTCTCCTTCCCGTCTTTCCATAAGGCCAGGAGAAGGCATTAGAGGCAAGCAGAATTGATGTGAGACATGATGGCATAGAAGACACTCATCCTTCAAAGCTCAGACGCCCTTCCCTGGAATATGACCCTATCGTTACTCTTTGTTCTTGGTTGACCTGCTTTAGTAGGAAGCAGGATGTGCTCCACTCAGCCCTCTGGTTCACATCCTTCTCCACCGGGTGTGGTGTCAACTGTGCTGTTGACCAGTGGCTCATTCAGTCACTCATAATATGTGAGGACTCTACGGTTCACAAAACCTGTTCATATTTCATTTGATCTTCACAACAGCCTCATGAGGAAGGAACTCACATCATCCCTAGTTTAGAAAGGAGGAAACTGAGGCTCAGAGGTGTCAGCTCATCCATCCCAAGTCTCCAAGCCAAGATGGGTCTGGTGGTTTATTCCACCAGCATTGGTTGAGCCCCTGTCAGCTCCAGGCCCTGCTAAGCAAGCTGCCTGGACAAATGTGGTGCCTGGGCACAGAGGGCAGAGTCAGCACGTTTCCCAGTTTGCTGCCTCTGCCTTCAGGAGTCAAGCCATTTCCTGAGTACCGTTTCTGAGCTAGGCACTCTGGTGGGTGAGTGACGGGGACAACTGCTCAGTTACATCATTCTTGCCCTCTAAGAACCTGCAGTTTCCTTGGAGAGATGAGAATTTTGGGTGTAATAGTAACCAATGCCACTAGGCCAAATCAGGGCTGCTTGGGAGAAGTAAAAAAATTCAAGAGGCCAGTTGGCCTCCGCTGCAAATGGTCCTTAGAGTGTCAGAGGAGGTGGGATTTATGCTGTTTTCTACAGGAAGAGCAGTACATGTTCATGCAGGGAGGACATGGAATAGTATTCTAAGGAGGAAGACCATCATAATGGCCTGGAGGGAAGAGAGCAGGAAACTGGAGACAGGAAGGACAGTCTGACATAGACCAGGGGAGAAGAGGAAGGCAGCGTGGGTCTTTGTACAGGAGAAAAGAGAGATGTATTGAGTTCCAGAGGGAGCTCTCAAGCTTGGTCCTGCAGGGGAAGACAGAAGACTGAGACGGTGGGTGTTTACAGAGGGTCTTGTCCCTTAGGCTGCTGGGTTTAGCGCTAGCGTCATTTACCCTGAGGGCCTTGGCCTCAGCTTCAGGCTGTGTTGTTCTGCGAGTACAGCTGACTTTTCCCCATGTGCTTCAGGATTACTTCTGACTCCCCTTGCTATGAGGGAAGGATACCCAAGGATCTGGATCAGGCCATGAACACATACCCAGGGTCTGCACAAGCAGCCCCCCACTCACCTCTCTGAGCTCACCTCCAACCACATCTCCTATCACTGACCACTTCATTCACAAAGCCCCTGCCACACTGACCTTTGCCCATTCATCCAGCGCAGTGATCTCTTTCTGCCACTGGGCCTTTGCACTTGCTATTCCTTTTGCCCGGAATAATTTTCTTCTAGCTCAGCGCATGTATGGCTCTTTCTTATCCTTGAGCTTCACTGGTCAGAGTGACCTTCTCTGACCTCTCCATGTTCAGATGGAGTCAGTCCCTCCTACCTCCCAGTAACTCTTCGTTACATCACACTATGTCCATTACCTTGAGGGCACTTACTATCTGCTGTAATTTCCTGATTACTGTCTTTGTATTCCCTCTAGAATATAAGCCTTGTTAGAGTGTGGACCTGGTCTATCTTGTTGCCCACACAACATGTACTGGTCATAGTAGACAATCAATCGCATTTGCTGAATTGACGAATGAGTACCATTTCTCCCCAAATCTCCTTGGTCATGCTCAGACAGTATTAAGGGTGGACGGGGCTTGGGGAGTGAGCAGGTCTGTAGACCTCTTGGAGTTATAGGCATGCTTCTATATTTGCATTTTTTTTTTTTTTTTTAAGATGGAGTCTTGCTCTGTCGCCAGGCTGGCGTGCAGTGGTGCGATCTCGGCTCACCACAATCTCTGCCTCCCGGGTTCAAGCGATTCCCCTGCTTCAGCCTCCTGAGTAGCTGGGACTATAGGCACATGCTGCCACACCCAGCTAATTTTTGTACTTTTAGTAGAGATGGGGTTTCACCATGTTGGCCAGGATGGTCTCGATCTCTTGACATCATGATCTGCCTGCCTCGGCCTCCCAAAGTGCTGGGATTATAGGCATAAGCCACTGTGCCTGGCCTCTATTTGCATTATTTTCCCTGGGAAGTAGATTGGTGGTAATCATTATGTTCTTCACCGAATGCTTCTGCCTCTCCATCTTCTGGGCAAAGGATAGAATTATACATCCTTGGCTCCTTTGAAATGAGGCATTGTCCTGGGATTTCTTTTGGCCTCTGAAATGTGAGTGGAAGTGATGCGTGTCTCTTTTGGGCAGACACCATAAGAGCAATGCATGATTCACCCTGCTCCTTCCCTCCACCATGATTGCATCATGATCGTGGGTTGTATATTGAGATGGAACATCTATTAGTCTGAGTCTCTGAATGACTTCAGTGAGCAGAGAACCCACTGACCCATGCAGGAAATGTAGCAGGAGCAGGAATTAAACTTTGGCTGTGTTAAACCATGGAGATTTTGCTTATACAGCCTAGCCCATCCTGACTGATAAAGAGTCCCAGGTTTTTATTAGGTTCTCAGAGGAATCTATTAGCCAAACAAGATCAAGAACCACTGGTTCGGGGGTCAGCTGGAGCGGTGTGGAAATGCAAAGAAGGTAAAACTTGTGTGTAGTACATGCTCCATTATGTGCGAGATGCTTTGCTGGGTGCTTCATGTATGTTATCTCATCAAATCTCCAACAACCTTGTGAGGCAGCTAGTATTAGCCCTATTTTGTAGATGAAACAGGCTTAGAGAATTTAAGGCATTGCTACTAGAAGTGTGGTCTGCAGACCAGCAGCATCAGTATCACCTGAGAGCTTATTAGAAATGAAGAATCTTGGACCCTTTCCTAGTCCTATTATATAAAAATCTGCATTTTGACAAGGTCCCAGGTGATTTGTGTGCATGTTAAAGTTTGGGACACATTGATTTGGGGAGTTCATTTGATGATCTCTGTCTAGCTCATAGACAGGGAACCCAGGCAGCGATCTTTCAAGAGATAGGATAGCATCCCCACTCTGCCCTGCCATCCCTTGGGAGGAGAGTGAGAATCAGGATGTGCAGGACTTGAGTTAGGCATTTGATATCCCTCCCAGCTCATGTTCATTGGCTCCCCTGGCAGATACATCCTCAGCCAGTTTGAATGGTTGGTGGTAACCAAAGCTATTTATTGACTTAGAAAACCACTCAGACCATGTGTTTAGGGGGTGTGTTCCTCCTAGCTGTGGATCTGTTGAACAAATAGCAGTCATGGGCTGGAGGTGAAGTCAGACTTGGGTCTACAGTGGAGAAGTCTCACCCTCGCTATACTTGACATGACTGGGGAGCTGGGGTAATATCTTGATAATGGCAGTCACATGTCTTGGTGCCTCTGAGATGACAGAATTGGGTCCCCTTGGCATTGAACTTGGTGCATCTGATCTTGAAGTGCCCCAGTGGGTGCTAAATCTTCCAGAAGATCTTGTATGTTGTCTGGATCTGCCAGTGTCCAGAACACAGATCTTAGTACCCTATAGTTCCTGCTTCCTTCTCCAGAGGCTGAGTGATGCTACTCTGTTATCATGTTATAGATGAGGAAATGAGCAGGAAACTGTGCCCAGAGAAAGATTGCAGCCCCCTGCAGACATGGCCAGGGCTGAGCATCTGTGGGAAGAAGATTTCAGTGGCTCATGGCCTTGGGCACCCTTATCAGTTGATGGCATTCATCTCTGCAGAGTCACAATGGAGTTGCTGAGGAAATTGAAGCTCTTAGGCAGAGGAGCACAATTTGGCCTCTCCCTAGTAAAACTACCAGACCGTTCTTAGCTCTTTTCTTTCCACATATTTAGATTTCCCATGAAAAAGGCACAGCGTCCTCTCCCTCAGTTAAGATCTAGTTATCCATTTGGCTAAGTGAGAAATCTCATATTACAGAATTATTAATTCAACAAATATATATTGCATACCTGCTAAGTGCCAAGCACTGGGGCTAGGAAAAGTAATAAAGTGTTTTTTGCATTTATTTAGGCCCTGGGCTGGTTCAGATATAAGGAATAAAACAACAGTGCCCTGTCTTCAATTGCCCATAGTCCAGGGAGGCAGGATTTCATGTTGCTGCGATGAGGACAATTGAGGTGTACGTAGAGTAATTCCTGGGCATGCACAGAAGTAGATGACAGTGAGGGGCAGTGGCTTAGTGTGCTGGCTGAGGACTCAGACCTGGATTCCTGTTCTGGCTGTAGAATTTGCTCCCTGAGAGCCACATCTATTAGATAGAGATAGCAAGAGTATCTGGTGGTGAGATAGAAGGAGAGCACTGCCATTGGTTGAGCTCTTATTATAAGCCCAATGTTGTGTTAAGGTACCCGAGACACAGGATTATTGGAGGCTTGTGCAGCTGGTACTTAGAGGAGGTTAGGGGCGAAGGGACATTACCATTTGAGAGCCTCATTTATTAGCTGGGGAGTGAGTTGCCCAAGGTGCCAGATCCAGCTGGTGGCAGAGCTGTCTCTTGTTCCCAGGCCTTCGGTTTCCTTCTGCGTTGACTGGGCACTTGCCCCACTTTCCCAAGCTGGGCTCGGGTTTTGTTCCGATATGGAAATGTGGCTGCAGAGGGGCTGAGGTTAGCAGAGGCTCACCCAGGATGGCCGCCAGCTCCCTTCCCATGGATCAATGGAGCCCGCACCTCCAGTTGGCAATCTGTAGAAAAACAAATTAAAACAGAGAAGCTCTCATTTCCTTTTCCCCCCTCACCCTGCCCTGACAGATTTATTTTGGAAAGCGACAGGAGGCTAATGGAATCACTTAATTTCCCTGATAATAAATTACCCCCAAGTGCAATAATTAAACGTTTCACAACAAACAGTTTCCTTCTGCAAAACCTTCCTCATAGGTCTCTCCTGCTTTGCCAGTCCTCCTTCCTCCCCCTTCCTCCCCCCTGCCCCCTGCTCCGCCCTGAGTTAGCCTGGCCTGTCTAGTGAGTCATCTTTCATTTCTGGGCTTAAGGAAGCTGACGCAGGCAATCGCCCGGGTCCAATAGGAGGACCCTATAGGATTGCGGGACAGAAAAGAATGTGTCATGAGAGAATCAACCAGATCAGGGTTTGAATCTTGGCTCTGCCACTTCCCAGCTGCATGACTTGGGAAAGTCACTTAATTTCCATTTGCTTCAGTTTTCTTCATTTGCAAATGGGGATAATACTGCTCAGCTGGCAGAGTGCTGATAAGGCTTAGAACCAGTACGTGCAAAGTCCCTGGTGCATAATAGGTCTTCAGCAAATAGGAACTGTTAAAAATTAATGTTTCCAGTCTATTTTTGTTTTTTTGACATACACTGCCCTGAATTGTTGGAGTGGGAGAGAGAAAGAGAGAGCCAGAAAGAGTGACAGACAGACAGAAAGAAAGAAATAGAAAGAAAGAGGAAAAAAAAAGAAGGAAAAGAGGTGAGCTGAGGTGGGCGTCTCAGATCATTGCAGGGCTGAAGAGAGCAAGTGAGGCTTTGTCAAGCGGTGCTCAAACCTCTATGTAATCATGCACACCACAGCCAAGGGACGGCACATTAGCCAATCCTCCTAGCCAGATGTCTGAGGCTTTGCAGCAAGCCGAAAGGAGCCAGCTGGAATTTGGAGACCTGCCTCTCTTCCCTTGCAGCTCAGAAGCTGGGTGCCTGTCTGCACATTAGCAGATTTGGAAGCAATGATGGCATTTTCCCCTATGATGCATGATTAATGTACAATTGACTGTGGAATGCACAGCTGTTGGATATTTTCAAGGCAAATGACTCCATAAGACTAAGAACATACGTGGGTTTATGTGATATAAGGTCCAGCCTTGGTGTTAGTTATAGACAACAGGTAAGGGTCAACCCTGCCAGCCCTCTGGCCTGGAGGATGGGAACAGGGTATTCGGTCATCTTCTCACTGTTAGCATCCCTGGGAACGATGTTCTGCAAAACATCCTGTTTTGTCATGGTTTCCTCCTGTGTCTTCCATGTGTCATCATGCATGTCTGGCTCCAGCACTGGGCTCAGCTCAGTTGGGATCCACAATGGACAAGGCCCTCCAAGGCCAGTCCAGAGGGCTATGAAGGGTGTTCACATCTGTCCTAAGAAGGGCAGAGGAAGGGGAAAGTGTTCTAGGTTGGGAGCTGCAGAGAAGCAACCACTTTTAATTGGCAAAATGAGAAACGCTTTGCGGACTGGTGAGTGAAAGGAATTCTATGAATTGAGCCTCTCAAAAATGTTTTCAGCCTGTTTTTTGGATCTGACGGAAGCTATGACTTTATTTTCTTGCAGGGTCAGTCTACCTCCTTGTGTCTCAGTTCCATCCTTTATAAAGAGAAAAGGATAGTTTCTGCCTTACTTGAAAATTACATGAGGTAATGCCCATAAAGAATACAGCACATGCTTGACCTGCCTGAGTGCTTAAGAGTAGGCAGCTACTCTCATGCTCTTGGGTGGACTAATTCAGTCAGCCTCATGGGTAGCGGGGGTCCTGCCCCGATCCCAGGGTTCCCTTTCAGTCCTCTCTCCCTTGCTTCCATGAGAGAATCTTGACTCCTTTGTGCTAGAATTGCTTTTCGGGCCCTGAGCTACCTGAGGGGCTGGGCAGAGTGGGGACAGGTTGCTATAGCTCCTCCTTCTCCTCCCCCTGTTCTTTCCTGCCTCCTTTAAGGGTGCTAAGACAATGAATCCCTCATCCGCTTGGACCAAGAGCCACCTTGGGATGTGCATCCTGCCTGCTTTCAGCCAGGAAAGCAAGGTGCCTCTTGGGCCTTACTGCAGCTCACTTGAGAATGAATTTCAGTTTGTTTCAAAGGTTAAGTTTTAAGTTAAGGGAATTTATCTGGGAACTTGGTGGGGTGTGTGTGTGTGTGGGGGGGGCGGTAATCCAATAACCACAACACACGGAGGAGAAAGCTGCAGATGCCTCACTTTTTGTTCAGGCAACCTACGAGATCAACTGGGTGGGAAGGCAGTGTTATTTACCCATCGATCTTGTAGAGAATGTGGTTCAGGTGGGTAACCTGACAGGCTTGAGTGGCTGGAGCTGAGCTGGTGAATTTCAATTTCAATTTAGAACTGAAAAGACCTTTACAGCCCGAGAATTTCCTTTACAAAAGCCGGGGGACCAATGCTCAGAGAGTCCAAGAGTCTCTTATAAGCAAGTGACCAGTGTTCAGACAGGGGCCCTTGGTTATCTGTGTCCACCCAGCTTTCTGTTCTTTTGACTGGGGCAGGTTAACTCAGACCTTAACGACAGCCACCTGCAACAGGTGAACTGTCTCCTTGAAAGGAAAAGTATTCTGTAGCTGTGTGTCCCATAATCAACAAATATTTGTCAAGAAAAGGGATTTGCTCCTTTGATTTAAACTATTATTTCCAGAAAGCCCAGTGAAAATGCAAATATGTTTTCTGGGAGAGTCAGCCTGTTAAACTATTAAGCCGATAACCCCAGTTTGTTGACTTAGTTCTGGTTACCTAACGCCATCTTCAGGAGTCCCAGCAGGTCATTTTGGTGGCCGGATATGGAAGCTCAGGACAGGACTACGGAGTGGGGTTTTCAGCGCAGGGCCAGCCAGAGAAGTCCCACGCTCAGGAGAAGAATGGCCTAGTTCCACATTTTGCCAACTCTGTTGGCAAGGTTTCAGACACTCCAGAGGAGGAATTGAAAATCATGTCCCTTCAGAATCTTCCAGGTGCAGGTTTCCAGAAAGGAACTAAAGTTGGCCAGCTTGGGAAGTGTCCCCCATTGCCAGCTTGCCAGCTATTGTATTGAAACAATTAAAGGGAAATTGAGAACTATCCTCATCACTGTGTTGTCACTGAAATGCAATATATATATTTTTTTAAGTTCCCATTTTTTATGACCATGTGTACTCAATGTTTAGCTCCCACTTATAAGTAAGAACATATAGTATTTGGTTTTCTGTTTTTCTGTGTTAGTTTTCTTAGGTTAATGGTTTCCAACTGCATCCATGTTGCTGCAAAGGACATGATTTTATTCTTTTTTATGGCTGTGTAGTATGCCATGGTGTATATGTACCACATTTTCTTTATCCAGTCCACTGTTGATGGGCACCTGGGTTGATTCCATGTCTACTCTTGTGGGTAGTGCAGTGATGAAAATACAGGCGCATGTATTTTTTTGGTAGAATGATTTATTTTCCTTTGGGTTTATACCCAGTAATGGGATTGCTGAGTTGAATCAGGTGGTTCAACTCTCAGTTCTTTGAGAAATCTCAAAACTAGTTGCCACAGTGGCTGAACTAATTTACATTCCCACCAACAGTGTATAGGCATTCCCTTTTCTTTACACCCTTACCAACAACTGTTACTTTCTGACTTTTTAACAAAAGGCATTCTGACTGGTGTGAGATGTTATCACATTGTGGCTTTTGCATTTCTCTGATGATTAGTGATGATGAGAATTTTTCATATGTTTGTTGGTTGCTTGTCTATCTTCTTTTGAAAAGTGTTTGTTCATGTCCTTTGCCCAATTTTTAATGGGGTTATTTGTTTTTTGCTTGTTAATTTAAGTTTCTTATGGATTCTGGATATTAGACTTTTGTTGGATGCATAGTTCGTGAATATTTTCTCCCATTCTGCAGGTTGTCTGTTTACTCCCTTTATAGTTTCTTTTGCTGTGCAGAAGCTCTTTAGTTTAATGAGGTCCCATTTGTCAATTTTTAGTTTTGTTTCATTTGCTTTTAAGGACTTAGCCATAAATTATTTGCCAAGGCCGGTATAGAGAAGGGTATTTTCTAGTTTTTTTCCCCTGGAATTTTTATAATTTGAAGATTTCCATTAAAGTCTTTAATCCATCTCAAATCAATTTTTGTATATGGTGATAGGTATGGGTCCAGTTTCATTCTTCTGCATGTGGCTAGCCAGTTATCCTAGCACCATTTATTGAACAGAGAGTCTTTTCTCCATAGTTTATTTTTGTCAACTCTGTTGAAGATCAGATGATTGTAGGTGTGCAGCTTTATTTCTGGGTTCTCTATTCTGTTCCATTAGTCTATGCATTTTTGTACCAGTACCATGCTATTTTGGTTATTGTAGCCTTGTAGTATAGTTTGAAGTCAGGTAATATGATACTTACCTTTGTTCTTTTTGCTTAGAATTGCTTTGGCTGTTTGGGTTCTTTTTTGGTTTTATATGAATTTTAGAAGGGATTTTTTTCTAGTTCTGTGAAAAACAACATCGGTAGCTTGATAGCAATAATGTTGAATTGTAAATTGCTTTGGGCAGTATGGCCATTTTAGTGATGTTGATTCTTCCAATCCATAAGCATGGGATGTTTTTCCAAATATTTGTGTCATCTCTGATTTCTTTCAGCAGTGTTTTGTAATTCTCCTTTAGAGATCTTTCACCTTCTTGGTTAGCTGTATTCCTCGGTATTTTAGTTTTTTTGTGGCTAATGTGAATGGGGATTGCATTCTTGATTTTGTTCTCAGCTTGAACATTATTGGTGTTTAGAAATGTTACTGATTTTTGTACAATGATTTTGTATTTTGACACTTTAGTGGAGTCATTTCTCAGCTCTAGGCGTCACTTGGTAGAGTCTTCAGAGTTTTTTTAAAGGCGTATAATCATATTATCAGTGAAGAGACATATCTTGACTTCTTTTCCTATTTGGATGCCTTTTATTTCTTTCTCTTGCCTGAGCCCTCTGACTAGGGCTTCCAGTAATATATTGAATAGGAGTGATGAGAATAGGCAGTCTTGCCTTGTTCCACTTCTCAAGGGGAATGGTTTCCACTTTTGCCCATTCAGTATCATGTTGGCTGTGGGTCTGTCATAGATGGCTCTTCTTATTTTGAAGTATGTTCCTTTGCTGCCTAGTTTGTTGAGGGTTTGTATCATAAAGCAATATTGGATTTTATTGAAAGCTTTTTCTGCATCTATTGTGATGATCGTATGAATTTTGTTTTAAATTTTGCCTATATGGTGAATCACATTTATTGATTTGTGTATATTGAACCAACCTTTCATCCTAGGGATAAAGGCTACTTGAGTGTGATGAATTATCTTTCTGATGTGCTTCTGACTTCAGTTTACCAGTATATTCTTGAGGATTTTTGCATCTATGTTCATCAGGAATATGGGCCTGGAGTATTTTTTCTTGTGTCTCTGCCAGCTTTTGGTATCAGCATAATGCTGACTTTGTAGAATGATTTAGGGAGGAGTCCCTCCTTGATGTTTGGAATAATTTCAGTAGAATTGGTACCAGCTCTTCTTTGTATGCCTGGTAGAATTTGGCTGTGAATCCATCTGGTCTAGATCATTTTTTGGTTGGTAGTTTTTTTGTTTTTCTGTTTTTTTAAAATTACTGATTCAATATTGGAACTTGTAATTGGTCTGTTCAGGTTTTCAATTTCTTCCTGATTCAATCTTGGAAGGTTGTGTGTCTCCAGGAATTCATCCATTTTTTTGAGATTTCCTGATTTGTGTGAACGGAGGTGTTCATAATGGTCTCTGAGGATCTTTTGTATTGCTGTGGTGTTGGTTGTAATGTCATCTTTGTCATTTCTGATTGTGTTTATTTGGATCTTCTTTTTTGTTGTTGTTGTTAATCTAAGTAGTAGTGTATACATTTTGTTTAACCTTTCAAAAAACCAACCTTTGGTTGCATTGATCTTTTGTATGGATTTTTTTGCATCTCAGTTTCATTCAATTCAGCTCTGATTTTGGTTATTTCTTTTCTTCTGCTAGCTTTTTTTTTTTTTTTAAAATAAAAAATGTTTCTAGTTCTTCTAGGTGCGATGATGGATTGTTCATTTGAGATCTTTCTAACTTCTTAATGTAGGTATTTAGCTCTCTAAACTTTCCTCTTGACACTGCTTTAGATGCATCCTAAGATTTTGATATGTTGTGTCTCTGTTTTCATTAATTTCGAAAATTTTTTGATTCCTGCCTTAATTTCATTGTTTACCCAAAAATTATTCAAGGAGATCTTCTTGGTATTGGTTTCTATTTTTATTGCAATGTGGTCTGAGAATGTGCTTGGTATGATTTTGATTTTTTTGAATTTACTGAGACTTGCTTTATAGCTGAACATGTGGTTGATATTAGAATATGTCCCATGTGCAGATGAGAAAAATGTATATTCTGTGATTGTTGGGTAGAGTATTCTGTAGATGTCTATTAGGTCCAATTGGTCAAGTGTTGAGTTTAGGTCTAGGATTTCTTCATTGGTTTTCTGCCTTATGATCTGTATAACACTGTCAGAGGGGTGTTGAAGCCTCTCACTATTATTGTGTGGCTGTCTAAGTCTTTTCATAGGTCTAGGAGAACTTGCTTTATGAGTCTAGTGCTCTAATGTTTGGTGTGTATATATTTAGGATAGTTATATTCTTGTTGAATATAACCTTTTATCATTATGTAATACTCTTCTTTGTCCTTTTTCACTGTTGTTGGTTTAAAGTCCTTACATTATATAAGAATAGTGACCCCTGCTCTTTTATGTTTTCTATTTGCCTGATTGATCTTCTCCATCCCTTTACTTTGAGCCTGTGTGTATTGTTACATGTGAGATGGGTCTCTTGAAGACAGCAGACAGTTAGGTCTTAATTTTTATCCAACTTGCCACTCCCTGCCTTTTAAGTGGAGGCATTTAGATCATTTACATTCAAGGTTAATATTGATATGTGAGATTTTGATTCTGTCATCATATTGTTAGCTGGCTATTTTGTAAACTTGATTGTGTAGTTGCTATATAGTGTCTGTGGGCTATGGATGCACTATTTTACATTCCTACCAGCAAAGCACAGGGGTTCCAATTTCTTCATTTCCTTGCCAACACTAGTTATTTTCCACTTTTCTTGGTTAATTGCCATCCTAATAGGTATAATTATATATATATATATATATATAGTTGTATAAATGGTTATATCTATCAGGATGGCAATTAATATTTGGTTATATTAATAGGTAATAATAGGTTATACCTGTTAGAATGGCAATTAATATATATATAATACATATATATATTTAAAGTTGCTCTTTTCTTGGTCACAAATATCACAAATGTCTTGGAACAAGAGCCAACACATTGTTTTAATTCTTTAAAATAAAAACTGTCTGACTTCAACAAACAAGTGACACATTATGCAGGTTCAGCAAGCATAGTGACATATAGTCAGGTGAAACCAGCAGATATTTGATAATGTGCATGTGCATAAAATTGGGCACAAATAGTAACTGGTTACCATAAAGGGAGGAACTTTGTCAAATTTTATATAAACAAAATAAATGGATTTTTTCCTGCTAATTTTTCCCAGTATCATACTCAGCATCTCATGTGAGAGAGATGTTTTTCCCAGATGCTTTCCCTTGGTCCTGTCTCTAGTTCAGACAAGACACCTTTTCTGCCATAGAGTTAATCCTTCAGTTCTGTTCTCTGCTCTTTTTTCATCCTCTTGTTTTGGATGTTTGTGAGATAGATACAAATACGATTCTGGGTCCCAAAGCTAAAGGTCAGAAAAGAAATCTAGCAAAGCCACAGAAGCATGGTCTGTATACACGACAGATATCTATTGACCACCATGCCTGGCCTGGGTGACATATAGCAATTCCCCCCTTATCTGAGGGGCATGTGTTCCAAGACATCCTGCTGATTCTTGAGGCCTCAGGTAGTACCAAATCTTATATATACTATGCTTTTTCTTAAACATACACGCCTATGATGAAGTTTAATTAATACATTAGGCAGAGTAAGAGATTAGCAAATGTAACTAATAAAATAGAACACTTATGACAATACAGTATAATAAAAGTAATGTAAATGCAGTCTTTCTCACAAAATATCTTATGGTACTGTATTCAACCTATATTTAGACTGCAGTTGACTTCAGGTAACTGAACCTGTGGAAAGTGAAAGTAAGGATAAGGGGGTCTACTATAACTTCTCAAGTATTGATCTTGTGGAACCCCTACAACAAGGCGTGGGGAGATACTTTTATTTTACAAATGAGGAAATTGTTACCCAGAGAGGCAAGTGATTTGCCCAAAGTCACCCAGGTGGTTAGTGTCAGAGCCAGGACTTAAACTTGGGTCATCTGACTGAAAGCTTTTCTTCCTTGTAACACTGCCTTTTCCTTCGTAACTGAGGTGGTTGAATCAGAGGCGTGTGAATAATTGACTTCCAACAGCACCACAGGAGAGCGCCTCACACAATAGTAAACATTCATTGTGCTGCAAATATTTACCAGGAGCCCACTCTGTGCCTTCCCTGTGAACACAACCTCCAGTGTTGCCCAAAAGCAGGAGTCAACTTTCAAGTGGCCTGTGTGCTTTTGAAATTTCACTGTGAAGAGATGGATCATGTGAGGAAAGTAGTTCCATCTCAGACCTCCAAGAAAGCCTCTTGAGTGCCATTGACCATTTAGGAGAACAATGCAAGAAAATCGTCCGCAGATGGTTTTCTCAGTTAGAAATAGGACCTGCATATTTAAAAATCTTATCTTGGGAAAGATATTACGTTTTTCAATTTCTTTTTCTTGGTTTTTTTTTTTTAGTTACACAGGCTCTATTGCTGGGATCTTAATGTTCTTGACAAGGATGACACTGAGGAAGGAGCTAATATTTACTTAGCCAGATGATTTTTTTTTTAACTAACGTTGAAGTTTATTTATTAACTTATATGTGCACTCAAAAATATTGACTTGGTACTTGATATGTAGGAGGTATTCGAGATTTAAAATTAAAATTGACCAGGACATGACCCTGACCCTTGCCCAGCTCACTATTCATGAGTAACAGTGGAGGCAGATACCTAAACCTTTAACTAGCATGGAATGTAAGAAGGGTTATGGTAGACAATTGTACAAAGTACTGTGGCAGCGGGGATGTAGTAACAATGATCTCACCCTACAGAGATCACTGAAAGCTCTACTGAGCAGGGGACACTGGAGTGGGGTATTGGAGGATGAGTAGAAGCTTGCAATATGCAGAAATGGAAGATTAATGTGGGAAGTGGCTGGAGGATGATTAGAAGCTTGCAATATGCAGAAATGGAAGATTAATGTGGGAAGTGGCTACAGACTGAGCTTGATAAGATTCATAGAGGGAAGGCTGAGGCATTTGGACTTTTATCTATTGGCACTGAGTACCTGTTTAAGGAAAGGTTCTGAATGAGTTACTGAGAACACAGGGCTCCTTTCAGCACCTTGTTCCCTGACCACCCTTTCTCAGCAGGCAACGATGCTAGGAAAATTGGTAAACCTGTGTGTCTGAAAATGTGCTTGTGATAAACATTCTATAAACCATAAACTAGCTTTCAAATTACCTACAGGATACTTTTGGATATTTTTTCAAGTTTCTGAGGGATATTCTAAGTTGCAGTAGTTTCAAAACACTTTTCAGCTCTTCACCTCAAGAGCCTCCCTGCTAAACTGATTTTACCTTTATGGGCTGTTCTTAGGGTTTAATGAGCTCATGGCCATGATGTTCCAGGTGCATAGGACTGAAAGAGTGGGATTTCATCGAGCCACCTTGCTGTTTTACAGGTGAGGGAGCTCAGCTATGAAGAAGGTGAATGTCTTGAACAAGAACACACAGCTGGTAAATGGCAAAGCCAGGATTTCAACCTGGTCGGTCTGGCTGCAGAACCGTGTTCTTAACCATGATGCTGTTCTACTCCAACAAAAACTCTTAAGTACAGCCCAGTCACTCACAGTCTGTAGGGAGAGTCTTAACATTTACCAGGGAACACTGAATAATGGAGAGAATATGGATATGGAGTTAGATCTGTGGTTTAAAGCTTGACTTCATACATTCTGAGTCATTAGACTTCCGGCACGTCACTGAACTGCAGAGTTAGGACTTACCTTGTGGAGTGATTGCGAAGATGAGAAACCATAGTCAGAGAACATAGAATAGGCCCCTGGTTCATTGCCCCTGAAGGTGAATTATAACAGTAATAGTTGTAATAATTATTGTGAGTTTCTTTTGTGAAGTAGGGATCTTTTCCTCACCTCAGACTTCAGAATATTAGGTAGGTAGGTGTTTATGTAATAAGGATTTTTGGGAATGTTGATAAACCCTTCTTTTTAACAGGAAATGAGAACCTCGGAAACTCAAGCCAATGCATACCAACCCCATGTACGTGGTTTATGCTCCATGCAAAGCATGGAAGAGCAGGAAGTGGTCTTTCCTCCCTGTAGGAGCCGACATCCTTCTTCTCAAGGGCTCTCCACATCCTCACCTCGCCCCCACTGTCTGGGAAATGCTGGACAGAAATAAAAGAAAATGCCCCGTGAGCACTAGAGAGAGGTCGTAATTCTGGCTAGTGAGAGCTGGGAAGACTTCAGAAGAAGGTGGCTGCAGCTGGACCCTAAAGGACAGGAAGGACAAATGGAGATGCCTGGGGACAGGAGACCTTTGGGGTGAGGGGTAAGGGCAGGGAAAGCAGCTGGGATCACTTTGCTTCTTAGCTGAAAATTGAGCTCCCAGGGATGAGGGAGGCAAGCGGCCTGGAAGAGTTCTGGAAGGTAACGAAGATAGAGGAAAGGGGCTGTGAAGAGGCGGCATGGCAGCGAGTCACGGGACTGGCTGTGGTTCTGGAGATGAGCGACGAGGTCACCAGCGTGGAGCCGGCTCAGGGGTTTTCAGGATAAGCGTACAGAGGTGCTTTGCGGAGGCCGACAGAACCTGCCCCTAATGCATCCAGGGGACACTAACCGCTTTAGTCTATTCTCTGATGAATAATTTCTCCAACTCTAACTACATTAGGGACACACGGGGCCGGGGCTCGGTGCTCTGTCTGTCAGATATCGTTGCCACTTAAGTGAGTGATGCAGTGTGGGCCGGCCACGGTGCCCGGGCCTGCGGACAAGGCAGGCAGCCAGGAGAGCTGGCCCCAGAGGTCTTATTTCTTTGGTAGTGTAATCAGATTGGAGGCAGAATGTTTTTCTGTCTCCTCCCTATAATCTCTGTTTTGGTACCGTTTCCTCTCCTCTACGATTCTGATCCCTGTTTTCCCTGCCTGTTGGTATGGCACACTGTTCTGCCTCTCCTCCTTCCAGGCCCACTGCCCATGCAGGACTGAGACAGAGGGAAGACGCCAGAGTGGCCCATCCTCTATTCTGTACTCCCAGTTGGTGGAAGAGGAAAGGGAAAGCGTGCTTATTAAAAATCTCAAAGGTGCAGCGCCAGGTTGTTCAGGCATCTCATGACAGCAACAGGAGTCAAAAGACCCCACCCTGCAGGCTGGAATTCAGGGCAAAAATGATGGCATTCTGCAGGGATAAATTAAAGGCTGGCACTTAGGTTCAAAAAGCCAACTATACAAGACCAAGAAAAAAAGCCTCTGAATTGTATTTTTTATGAAAGACTTAACATGGACTAATTGTGTGGTAAAGCTACCCAAAACACTGAAGTTTACAATACAAAATGCTGTTGTTAGGAAAGAAACTCATATCCATTGCAAAATAACTTGAAAATTTACAAATATGAGAGAGAGAGGTAGAGAGAGAGCTGCGTGTATGGAGATTACTTAATCCCATCTCTGACAATTATCTGTTAATCCACTTGATTATAACCTTCTATTTCTTTTCCCTAGGCAGGTATTCAAGGTATATCTATAACATAATTGTATTTTTGAAAAGATATATTTGCAACTTGGCTTTTTTTTTTTTTTTGAACAGTCTTGCTCTGTTGCCCAGGCTGGAGTGCAGTGGCGCGATCACGGCTCACTGCAGCCTCGACCTCCTGGGCTCAAGTGATCCTCCAACCTCAGCCACTTGAATAGCTAGGACTGCAGGTGTACACCACCATGCCTGTCTAAGTTTTAAATTTTTTGTAGAGTTGGGGGGGGGTCTCTCTATTTTGCCCAGGTTGGCCTCAAACTCCTGGACTCAAGGAATCCTCCCCTTAGCCTCCCAAAGTGCTGAGATTATAGGTATGAGCCACCATACCTGGCCACAACTTGACTTTTTTATATAACTAAATATTGTAAATAACTTTCAAAGTCATTACTTTTCCATAATGCCATTTTTATGTGTTGTAAAATATTCTATTTTATAAATTTACCATAATTTATTTATAAAATTCTATTTTGTACATTGATTTTTCCTTGATTTTTCTGTAATATAATGAATCCTGGGCTGAATCGCCTTGGAAATAAATGTTTGTGTACACCCTTGAGTATTTCTGTAATATAAAGCCCTAGGAGTAAAAGGTATAAAATTTAAAGGGTTATGAACATTTTGAAGGTTTTGATTTACTGGTTTGCTTATTTGTTTTTGATGTGTCTGGTCAAATTGTTCCACACCATCAAGTGTGAGAGTATCTCTGTCTCTCCATATTTTCCCCAGTATTGGGCACTATGATGTTGAAATATCTTGCCAGATTTATATGTGAAATGTGGTATCTTGCTTTAATTTGTATGTTTTGAATTATTAGTGAGGTTAAACATTTTTTATTTCATATTCAACATTTTAAATCTTATGAATTACCTAGTTGTGTCTTTTGCCTAGCTGATGATGTTTTCCTTTTCTTAGTTGCTTTAAAAGTTTTAAATGTGAAGACTACTCTAGCCCTTTGTCTGCCATCTAGGTTGCAAATATTTCTTTTCACTTCTTGCCTTTGATTTAGTGTATGTGTATTTCAGGTTTTACATTGGCAAACTCATCAAAATGTTACTTAATTTTTCTGTGGTGTCATATAAAAACATCTCTCCTGACCTAAGATTATATGTTCACCTATATTCCCCCTGCCCATACATTTTAGGTTTTGTTTTTACATTTAAATCATCACAGTTCTATTACAATGCAGCATAATATCCAAATAAAAGGAGGTAAGTTTTGGGGATAAAGATTTTGACTCAATACAGAATGAAATTTCTAATGATTAAGAGCTATATAGAAAGTAAGAGACTGACAGGCAAGGAAGCAGCTAATCCCATTGCTTGACCTTCTATCAAGTTTTAAGAATTGCATGTCATTCTGTAAGTGCTCAATTAACATTTGCTGAGTGAATGATGGAACAAGTGACCTCCACAGGATCTTTCAACACTGATTCCCTGATCTTGGTTCATTCCATCTCCATAGATCATTCCAGACTTGGAAATTGTGGTTCCTAGGGGTGAAGCAGGCAGGGGGATGGGAGGTGGCATGGAGAGAGTCTACTTCTCAATTCTCAGCTTCCAAGTATAGCGTAAAGGCTTGCTGGGCTCGGCCGTTTGCTGGACACTGGGATGGGAGGGAAATAGATAAGTCAACCGATCCCTAGCCAAAGGGAATTACAAGCAGGTTGGGGATGTGAAGCAGGCATCCCTGAGAATTGAAAGAACAACATAAAGGCAGAGGGCTGTAGCAATGGGCGTGTGTGTGGGGCGCCGGGTGGGGGCGGTGTGGAGTACTGCTGCTATGAGTTCTGAAAAATAGGCACTATGCATTTTATGAGTCCCAGAGGTTTGCTCCAAGTGGTTCTCTCCTGAAACACTCTGAAATTCTCCATTATGGAAAATTGAAGAAATCACACCAAGAGTTAAGAGTCTTTTCTCTACTTTTTCAAATGACTCAGTGACTTAGCGGAGAAGAAAATGTGCATACTCATTGGATTCATAAATGAAGATGTGAATACACATGTGTCTATACACATACATACACATACAAACCCGTGTAAGTACATGTACATATATGCCTGTCTGCTGTTTCTATTTTTTCTGGATAGAGATCACTGTACTTTCCAGATTATACCAGCCTGGGCTAAAAGTAGGGTCTTGATGATAGAGGAAAAATAAGGATTTCTCTGGGTCTACCTCATGCATTCTATGGAAATGCCAGCTCTCCTTAAAGGACTGGTGAGCACATCTGTTCTCCTGTTGGTAACCCAAGGCATCTGCTATCTCTGTTGCTCCAGCTCTGGCTTTCTCAACTCGGGGGATGCAGACAGCAGCAGCTCTGCCTCCATTTCTGTGGCTGTTCCTGCCGTCTGCTGTCTGTGCCCAGTTGGCCAGCACCCATGAGGCGGAGGATGATGTCTGCATCAAGATGCTGCCTGCTGTAGCAAATGAGTCTGCAATTGTTTACCCTCCACTGACAGGGTACACGTGGGTCTTTGAGGGTTGGGCTGGAATATGGTTTCATGGGCAGCTGCATGTGAAGCTTCTACCCCTTCCTGACACTGGCTTGTTGTGTTTGGACAGGACTTGGACAACTCCACTTCTCTTTTTTTCTAGTCTACTTATTTCTTCATGCAAGGCCTTCTCATCCAGATGTGGCTGAAAAGTCTAGGATAGACATAGTTTATGGGATGTCCTTAACTGCTGGGGACTAACATGGTAGATTTGAGCATGGGCTCTGGAGCCAGCTGCTTCAGTTTGTATCGGCTGAGTGATCCTGGCCGGCCACGTGGCTTCACTTCCGAGCCTTGGTGCTCATACGTAATGTGGAAATGATAACAGTGTCTACCTCACATCATTGCTATGGAGATTCTCTGAGTTAATTTACATGAAATGATTAGATGAGTGCCAGGCGGAGAGTTGACCTGTAGGTCAAAAAAATGTTAGCAATGATTATGGTGACTTCAGACTCATTCTCCTGTTTATTTAGATTTTGTTTGGTTGGTAAGTTCTAATCTGCATACACTCTTCATGGACTCCAGAGAGTTGAAAGGATAAAGAATAAAAGAGAGTATTATATAAATATTATAATAATTGCAGGTTTGAATTCCTATATTAGTCTTTAGGGGCCTCCAAGTGCCAAGCCCTGGAAGACCAATGGCCTACCTGGACCAGTTTTCCTTCCTTCTTTCCTGTGTCCTTCCTCAAATACTTTTTTGAGCAAGAGAGACCTGGCTTATATTCTTAATGAGCTCCAGTTATTATAGATAAAATAATGAATTGGGAGAGAGGGAGAGAAATGAATGATTCATTGAGGGGAGAGTGGTGTAGGGCATGAAATATTGGATAAAACACAAGTTTTGGAGTCTGACAGACCTGACCTCATCATTCCTAGTGTGAGCTTAAGTTGATTCACCATTTTGAACTCAAGATCTATAAAATAGTCTTACTAATTACCTATCTTATGGTGTGGGGGTGAGGCTTAAAGGAGAATATTCGTATGGTAGCTACTCAATAAGTGTTAATTTCTAACCTCTCTCCTGCCCTTTCCCCAACACAATAAAACCAGTGTCATAAATTGCCTTCCCCTGATATAAACCTTGGAAGAATTCGTAAGTCATTAAAAGATCATTTTTAAAGAGTTTACCAGGAATATCCATCCCTATAATGTTTCCTCTTATCAGATTTGTTTTTGTTTTTGTCTTTTATAGACTAGGGCTTGTCTACAGTGGGTACACATGAAATCTGCCAATGATAGTGGAATCCATAGATGGCAGTGCCATCATTGCTGACTGACTTCCACTTCTGACTGCTGGTGTGAAGTGATGCGAGCGATTGGTGCATTTTGTCACTTTCCATCTGTTCCCTCTCCCCTCTCCTCCCCGTCCCACATCGGTATTTTTGGAAGAATGGTTAAGTACATCAATCTTTAAAAAAAGTAATTATTAAATCTTTCTTGTCATCAAGATGTAGTGGGGTTGTGTGTCATGCATGACTCTTGGCAGCATCTAAATCTGGATTTTAGAAACAAGATACATTTTTCCCTTGGCCTTTTAATTTTACTTTTTCCTTTTGAAAATGTTCAGCTTCTGCAGCAATCTAATAGTTACTTTTCAGATATTTCCATGACTTAACCAGTAATGAAATGATTTTCCCCCATTTTCCCATCTGAATAGCTCGGCTGAGGTCCACCAAACCACACAGGGCTGAGTGGTCACTGCAAGGAGTTTCGCTGCTTACAAAATATAGTTTTTCAGGTTGGTTAACTTCTCTTCCCTGGAGCCTAAAATGTGAGGCTTTAGAAATATGCTCATTTGAGCCTACTGGCTGGTTGGGCTCTTGGATGAATGAATTGGGGCTCAAGGTGGCTGCTACTGAGGAGTAACAACTGTCATGTATTGAATACCTGATTACCCTGTGGGGGCAACTGGAAAAGTGCTTCCACACATTATTTCATTTAAGATCCCTAAACAACAGCTAGTATTAATCGAGGGCTCACTGTGGGCTAGGTTACGCTAAGTGATTTCATGGCATTTTTATTTGATATTCATATTATCTTATGAGGTGCAGTTACTTGTTTAGGATGTAAGTGACAGTACTCAACTCAATTCCTTTGATGCCCACACTCATTTTATTGGTTGATGCAATGAAAAACAAGTCCTTGGGTTAGATCTTAATGACTTTAGATTTGGCTGGATTCAGGTGCTCAAATGATAAGATCAGGACTCCCTTTCTTTCTTTCTCTTCATACTACTTAGCCTTCCTTTATATTGTCTTTGTTCTCAGTAGGAACTCCCTATGAGGTGACCAAGATGGTCATCAGTAGCTCCAGCTTCCATTCTACCAGCTTAGAAACCCAAGTAGAAAGAAAGTGCTTTTTGCCCAGTGGCTCCAGCGTTTGCTCTCAGTGGATACATTGGGTCTCGTGTTCATACCTGGACCCAGGAGGAGGACAAGGCTGCTTGGCCAGAGCCGGGTCATGTGTGTTCCCCAGGTGCTTCAGGGGAGGAGCAAGGTCCACTCCATCCACAGCACATGGACTGAGAGTGGGAGGAGATGATGCTCCCAAGGAAAATTGAGGCCACTTAACCCAAAGATGACAAATGTTAGGCATCTAGCATTGTCCTGTTATAGGGTCCATTTCATAGAGGCTGAGGGTCACAGGATTTATGTAATTTGCTCCAAGATCTCACCACTGGAAAATGCCAGAGCTGGGATTTGAACCCTCATCTGCTGTATCCTAAAACACATCTCCTTTTCATTATTTGGCTTATTTTTTGGACTTTCCAAAGATATTACAATCCCTGCCTCAGAAGCACCTACTGTGTCTTTCTGCTGGCTTGGGTTCCTATAAGTCAACTGTGAGCAACTGGAGCCAATGATCAAACAAAAAATTAGCCAGTAACACAGGCAGGGTATTAGAAAAGAGCTCTGAAGGATGTACTACTAATCCAGTTCCTGTACATGGGGAGTGGAGCTCGAAGAACAATGTCATGGCAGAGAGGCACACAGCCAGTGTTTCTCAGGAGGCAGGGAAGTCACCAATGGCTACTTCCTCCTGAACACTACTTCCTGGGGCCTGGGACCCTTTCCCCTTTGGTACAGGAAGCCCCAGAAGCCACAACCTGAGAGTTTTGAGGTGATGCCTCCTGCTGCTGTTCAGGAAGGGATGTGATGATGTGGCTTCTGCTGCTTCCCCTACTGAGGGAGGGGCATGAACTTGCCACCCTGATATGTCAGTAGAAAGCCTTCTGCTGGGCAGTGTTCTCAGGGTGCATAGTAAAGATGGGCATGTGGGTTTAGTCTGTTCTGGCACTAGCAGCTCCCCTGCAGTTACATCAAGGCAATTGCTCCAGACACTGAGAATGAAAGCCTTTCATGTGCTCCCTGGCTACTTGCCCACAACCCTGGAGTCTTGTATCTGCAAGTGCTGGATGGAAACCTCTGGTTGCACCTGGGATGATTTCAGATGGGACATACATGGGTATAGCATTAAATAACAGGGATCACGTGGTGGGAAACATATTCTCTTCTCAATTCTCCATCACTCCTTCTGATAAGAATCTCCCTGAGACTTTGTCCTTGATGTACACAACTCCCAGCACCAGACCAACTTTCATTTTCTTTCTGACACTAGCAGGATGAGCCAGCTCCAAATGCTTGGAGCCTGTGGGAGACAGGAGCATCCAACTGGAATTCCATGGCATTGAATTGGATTTTATTGTGTTTCTCTTAATGGCTTCCTTCTATTATGGAAGGTGGTACTAGTTTTCCCGTTATAGTAAGGAGGTAAATTTTGTGTGTAAAATACATTTATTTTAGTAAAATTAGGTGAGTGGATTGAAGGCAAACTTTCTAATGATACATATCTGTCAGAGTTCTACCAGAAAAAACAGAGGCGTAGGAGATATATAGGAAGAGATCTATTGTGAGGAATTGGCTCATTTGGCTGGGGGGTGGTCTCGCTAGGCAACTCCAAAATCCACATTGCAGGCTTTCTGGGAGGGCAGTCTGGAACTCTGAAGCATGGGCTGACTCTTGAGTCTGCAGGTGGAATTTCTTCTTCATCAAGGAAGCCTCAGTTTGGCTCTTAAGGCTTTTAAGGCTGATGGAATCAGACTCACCCAGATTACCTAGGATAATCTCTTACTTAAACTCAACTCATTATGGGCCTTAATCGCATCTACAAAATACCTTCACAGCAACACCTAGGTTGGTATTTGCTGGAATAACTGGGAACTGTAGATAGCTAAGCCGACCTGTAAACCATCTCATTATATAACAGCAAGTGACACAGAGTCTGGTCCAGGCTGTGAAGGAGATCAGTAAATGATGAGCAGTTGGCAAACCTAAGCCTAGCAGGTAGGGGGAATGGCTAAGATGTTAGAGTCCGGGTGAAGGAGCTGGGAGTTTGATGTCTGCCTGGGAGTGAGGCTTTCTATGTTGGGTAAAGAAGGCAGTAGGGGGTGGGACGTGAAGTGGCGGGGAGCAGAACACAGCATCCTGCCTTTTCTGCCTCCTCTTCTTAGGTACCTTTTCCAAGGGGCCAGCTTTTGCTTGCTTCTACTGCCCTGATTTCATCACTGGTATCTGTTCTACTTAATAGGGATAAGTTTATTCTTAGTCTCTGAAAAAGGTGGATGCCAATCATTTAACCACACAGTGACTGCAGTGCTCACAACCCCACCCTATCTCCCATAGCACCCCTTTTACTGAAGACTTAGATGTCAGAATTATTGATAGACTTCATTTTTGCAACTCTGCAGTCACCTCATCCAATGATAACGGTCACCGAATTGGAAATGGAATTACATAATTATTAATCATCAAATGGTTTTTTTCTCCAGATTGAAGAAACAACTAGGATGGTCCAGAGGGAACTTTTTCTGTGAAGGCAATTAGAAAGGGATATAGAAATTGTGCTAAGATGAGAAGATTGACCTTATGCAAGTCTGCTAGGGACAGGAGGAGGAGGGGAGAGGAGTCGATTTTACTTTTTAAAGACTAGGATTTTCTGTTTCCTATGGAGACCTTAATTAATTTTCTAGACGGTGAGCTGTGTCTTTGTGAAACACAGAGAGCTGATCAGATTTCCGGGGCCTGACCTTGGAGTCATGGTGGTAAGCCAACATTGCTGCTGACATCTGAGATTGACGTGCTGACAGGTGAAGTGTGACCTGGAAATCTCTTTTCCATGACTGCCAACTGTACCGTTGTTTGTCAGGGTAATTGCTTTGTGCCAGGCCTCTTCCCGAGCTTTGGAAGCAGGAGTTCCTGCTGGTAGACCAGTTGAAGGGTTGGATCACTTCCTAGTGCTAGTGAGGGGGGATGGGGGATGGGTAGGTTTGGGTGCCTCTTTATTATCACTGGTATCTGGGAGGCAAATACTTTGCTGAGGGTCTCTAGGGGTAAATTGTCATAAGTCCATTGATATGAGAAAAGTACATTTTAACTCTGTTTTTGCGGTCTGAAATTTTCAAGTTTGCAAATAACATCAAGCCAGATAAATAGGTCTCATTTCAAGGGCCAGCCTTAACAGAGTGGTAGGGGTTGCCTGGAGGGCAGAGAGGATTCCAAGCCTTCCCTGAGTGGAAAGAGGAAAGGATGATGCAGCTCTTACTAAAGTACGTCATGGTTAGTGTGCGTGTGGGTAAGAAAGTGGCAGAGGAATGAAAAGCCAAGCTGATAGTGATGAAACTATAGAATGTAAAGGTGAATACGATGACCAGTGGAGAATTTCTCTGCTCTGTTTCCTCAGTTAGATTGCAAACTACCTGAGGGCAGAGTTTGGGACTTGTCCATTCATAAGACAGTGACTTTGTCATGCCTGCTCCCCTCAGAGCTCTGATCCTGCCAAAGATATTCAGCTGTGGTGATGAATAATGCTGATTTTTCTGAAAGACGGGGAGGTAGGCTCGTGGCTTACCTTGGAGCAGCCCTCCACCTGAGTCTCCTTTGGATTATTTGGGATTTGCATTTGGCTGCATGGGATGCTAGCTTGACTTCGTGGCTTAACCCCAGGTGGATTTATTTTTTCTCACATAACGAGAATTCTGGAGGTGGAATTGCCACGGGCAGCAGCTCTGCCATGGTGTCAGTTTTCCAGGTGTGACCTATCTTTGCACTCCACCATCTCTAGCATGTGGTTTTCATTCCCCTGCTTGTTATCACGTGGTAGCAAGATGACTGCTTTCCCTGTTGGCCTCAGATCCATGGTCCAGGTAGGAAGGAGAAAAGGGGAGGGCATCAGACACTTGCTAGTCTCTTTTTATCAGGAACATCCAGCCGAATTCTCTTTCCATGTTTATATCTCACTGGCCAGAATTGGGTCACATGGCTGCTTCCAGATGCAAGGGGATCTAGCAGGGTAATTGCTTTGTGCCAGGCCTCTTCCCAAGCTTTGGAAGCAGGAGTTCCTGCTGGTAGACCAGTTGAAGGGTTGGATCGCTTTCCAGTGCTAGTGAGAGGGGATGGGTGGATTTGGATGCCTCTTTACTATCACTGGTATCTGGGAGGCAAATTTTCTGAGGGTCTCTAGGGGTAAATTGTCATAAGTCTGTTGAGATGGGAAAAGGTATATTTTAACTCTTTTGTGGTCTGAAATCTTCAAGTTTGCAGATAACATCAAGCCAGATAAATAGGTCTCATTTCAAGGGCCAACCTTAACAGAGTGTTAGGGGTTGCCTTGAGGGCAGGGAGGATTCCAAGCCTTCCCTGGGTGAAAAGATGATGCAGCTCTTATTAAAGTCTGTCACGGTTAGTGTGCATGTGGGTAAGACAGTGGCAGAGGAGTGAAAAGCCAAGCTGATAGTGATGAAACTATAGAATGTAGAGGTGAATACTAAGACCAGCGGAGAATTTCTCTGCTGTTTCCTCAATTAGATTGCAAACTACCTGAGGGCAGAGTTTGGGACTTGTCCATTGGTAAGACAGAGTGACTTTGTCATGCCCGCTCCCCTCAGAGCTCTGATCCTGCCAAGGATATTCAGCTGCAGTGATGAATAATGCTGATTTTCTGAAAGATGGGGAGGTAGGCCCGTGGCTCACCTGGGAGCAGCCCTCCACCTGAGTCTCCTTTGGATTATTTGGGATTTGCATTTGGCTGCATGGGATGCTAGCTTGACGTCGTGGCTTAACCCCAGGTGGGTTTATTTTTCTCACATAACAAGAATTCTGGAGGTGGGATTGCCACGGGCAGCAGCTCTGCTATGGTGTCAGTTTTCCAGGTGTGACCTATCTTTGCACTCCACCATCTCTAGTATGTGGTTTTCATTCCCCTGCTTGTTATCTCATGGTAGCAAGATGACTGCTTTCCCTGTTGGCCTCAGATCCATGGCGCAGGTAGGAAGGAGGAGAAGAGGGGAGGGCATCAGGCACTTGCTAGTCTCTTTTTATTAGGAACATCCAGCAGAATTTTCTTTCCATGTTTATACCTTGCTGGCCATAATTGGGTCACATGGCTGCTTCCAGATGCAAGGGGATCTAAAGGGACATAGAGAGGTTTTATGCTTAAGCAAGAAGGGCAGAACAGACATTGGGTAGACAAACAGCAAGGATAAGCACAGCCTCCCAGCCACCTCTTGCCCTGCCCCTGTGCCCTGAAGACATACCCTTCACCTCCAACCACATTCCTTCCAGCTTGTAGCCTCCCAAGGATCCTCTTCTGCTTCCTCCCCAACCCTCTTCTACTCCTGCAGCCCCTGGGTGGTCACGGAGATGCTCTGCTCACAGATATCTTCTCTGTGGGGAGCACAGTTGCTGAAGAGACTCAGCTGCCCACTTTTGGGTCCACTGTGACGTTCATGCTGAGACCACGCTTCCTGTGGGCCCCACCCAGCCAGTGACTGAGCACAGTGAGGACACTAGAGTTGGCCATTCCTGCTCGGTGTGGGACTCCTCGAATGGGCAACCTTTGCTCGGAGCCTCTTGATCCACCCGGCAGACACTTTCCCAGAGCTGGTCTACACTCTGAGGCTCTTTCTAGCCAATCTTCCTTTTTCCCTTTTTCTCCTGTTGTTGGTGTTAGACCTGCATTGTGACCCAAACATTCTCCTCTCCTGCTCCCTTTTCTTCTATCCTTTACAGACATTTCCCCAAATAAATCTCTTGCATATCTATTGCTCTCTTGACATTTATTTCTTGGAGGACTGAAACTGACATGCCTGTCTTCCCACATATTCGTGTCCTTTCTCTTACCTGGAAAATTTTCCTTGTCTGTGATCTTTGGTTTGCAATGAGAGAGGCATAGTTTTACCTGTAATCTCCTCGTTATCCCCTGACTTCTTATAACAGGAGTGTCCAAGATGGATTCTTTGTTTGAATTCTTAGGCTACTTTTTTTTCTTTCCTTTTTTACTCTTCTTACTTTTTTTTTCAAAATCAATCAATCACATTTGTTGAGCATCTGTTATGTGCTAGGCCCTGTTGTAGGTGGTAGGGGATACCAAGATTTATCTGTCTGAGGCCCTACCCTGGTGGCGTTCACAGGTTGGTGGGTTTAGGAAAGAGCCTCATTTTCCATTGGTGGATGATATGTTCTCCCCACCAACCATCTCTCTAAACTCTGGCACTTTTCTTGTCCAGCATTTCTACCTTTTGAGCCTCTCTGCCACTTTTCTGGCAAATTACAGAAGAAGCAAAGCAGTTGTTGCCCCTGCATCCAGCACATCAGAAGTCCAGGTAATACAGGCCTGGAGTAACCATGGCAACCTTAATGGCGCTCAATGACCCAGCATAAATCTGGCCGAGCTCATTGTGAAATGTGAGGGAGCTCTGTCTGCTTCAAACTGTTTGGAGGGAAAGGTGCCTTGCACTCCGTGGGTGACTGACAGAAGGTTTCCCCAGAGCGCAGAGGAAAAGCCGGGGGATGCGACACTCAGAGTGAAAAGGAAAGGAAGACTTGATGTTGGTGAGGAATGGTTTTCTATGGTCTGTTGACATGGCCTGCTGAACCGGGCTGACATATTCATCTGGTCATTTATTTCCATGCTCTGGGCCTGCCTTGAGCTTGCTAAATACATTTTTAAAAAGCTCCAGCTATGGAAGGAACATGAAACATTTTCAATACAACTACACACGTGCATGTGCACCCACCGTTTCAGGCATGCAGATGAGGTGGAACTGCCTGGTGCTCAGCTCCTTAACGAACGTCCGTTCTCTCCTTTCCCCTTACCTGGCTGGGAAGGGCTTCACGTGGTGCGTACTGCTGATGCCGCCTTTTGTGCTCCCTTTGCTGGAAGCTGCCTTCCACATAACCTCCAGGCTTTGACCCAAGTGTCACACCCTCGGAGTGGCCCTCCCTGACACTCAGAGCAGGTGCCCACCCTTGTGACTCTATCATCGTTTTCCTTTTTTTGTGTGTGTGTGTTCCCACACTCATTTCTTTTTGTGCCTGTTTGTGATCATTTTCCTCAGTATTGCGAATTCACAGGGAACTACAAGGAACACTTCAATCTTGAAGGATTTTTTTTCCCCTAGAAGCTGCCCTTACCTGTTCCTCTAGATGCTGTGGCATTTAGGTAAATTCTGGCTGCAGGCAGTCCATTCATTCTCACCTGTCTGAGAGCACAGTGCTTCTACTCTTGGGTAGCAGGGAATCAAGCATAGAGGAGCGGTGTGGGAGGGCAGCAGGAAGAGCTGGTACGACTCTCCGTTTCATGTGTGAGTGTGGTGCTTATACCCCTTTATACTATTGCTTTATTAAAAGCAATCAGAGCTATGTACAGCAAGCTGGGAGGTCGCAGGTAGAACCACACAAGTGTCTCTATTTAATTCACAAGCTGATTACCTCCTGCTGTTTCTAAAACAATAAAAGGAAAAATAAACACTCCTCAACCCTGCCTGTTTTGAACTTCTCTTTCAGAAGATGCAAGTCCTGATCCTTTGGTAATAGCTGTGCAGTAGAAAGGCTTGTGTCTACTGTCATTCTCCTGGGTTCTCACCTCCTACCTCCCTTGCAATCCTGATAGGGATAAACAAGATTACTGATCGTTTGAATGGCCTATGGCTAGAAGATAATTTAGTTTTTTATTTTTATTTTTTGCCTTTTCTATTGTTTTTTTCAATTTAAGTTCTGGGATACATGTGCAGAATGTACAGGTTTGTTACATAGCTATACATGTGCCATGGTGGTTTGCTGCACCTATCAACCCATCATCTAGGTTTTAAGCACCACATGCATTAGGTATTTGTCCTAATGCTCTCCCTCCCTTTACCCCCCAATGCCCCAACAGGCCCCAGCATGTGTTGTTCCCTTCCCTGCGTCCATGTGTTCTCATTGTTCAACTTTCACTTATAAGTGAGAACATGCAGTGTTTGGTTTTCTGTTCCTGTGTTAGTCTGCTGAGAATGATGGCTTCCAGCTTCATCCATGTCCCTGCGAAGGACATGAACTCATTCTTCTTTGGGGCTGCATAGTATTCCATGGTGTATATGTGCCACGATTTCTTTATCCAGTCTATCATTGATGGGCATTTGGGTTGGTTCCATGTCTTCAGTATTGTAAATAGTGCTGTAATAAACATACACATGCATGTGTCTTTATAGTAGCATGATTTATAATCTTTTGGGTATATACCCAGTAATGGGATTGCTGGGTCAAATGGTACTTCTGGTTCTTAGATCCTTGAGGAATTGCCACACTGTCTTCCAGAATGGTTGAACTAATTTACACTCCCACCAACAGTGTAAAAATGTTCCTATTTCTCCACAGCCTCGCCAGCATCTGTTGTTTCCTGACTTTTTAATAATCACCATTCTGACTGGCGTAAGATGATATCTCATTGTGGTTTTGATTTGCATTTCTCTAATGACCAGTGATGATGAGCTTTTTTCATATGTTTGTTGGCTGCATAAATGGCTTCTTTTGAGTAGTGTCTGTTCATATCCTTCACCCAGTTTTTGATAGGGTTGTTGATTTTTTTTCTTGTGAATTTGTTCAATTTCCTTGTAGATTCTGGATAGTTAGACCTTTGTCAGATGGGTAGATTGCAAAAATTTTCTCTCATTCTGTGGGTTGCCTGTTTGCTCTGATGATAGTTTCTTTTGCTGTGCAGAAGGTCTTTAGTTTAATTAGATCCCACTTGTCAATTTTGGCTTTCTTGCCATTGCTTTTGGTGTTTTAGTCAGGAAGTCTTTGCCCGTGCCTATGTCCTGAATGGTATTGCCTAGGTTTTCTTCTAGGGTTTTTATGGTTTTGGGCTTTACATTTAAGTCTTTAAACCATCTTGAGTTAATTTTTGTTTAAGGTGTAAGGACGGGGTCCAGTGTCTGTTTTCTGCATTTGGTTAGCTAGTTTTCCTAGCACCATTTATTAAATAGGGGATCCTTTCCCATTGCTTGTTTTTGTCAGGTTTGTTGAAGATCAGCTGGTTGTAGATGTGTGGTGTTATTTTTGAGATCTCTGTTCTGTTCCATTGGTCTATATCTCTGTTTTGGTACCAGTACCATGCTCTTTTGGTTACTGTAGGCTTGTGGTATAGTTTGAAGTCAGGTAGCGTGATGCCTTCAACTTTGTTCTTTTTGCTTAGGATTGTCTTGGCTATAGAGGCTCTTTTTTGGTTCCATATGAAATTTAAAGTAGTTTTTTCTAATTCTGTGAAAAATGTCAGTGGTAGCTTAATGGGATTAGCATTGAATTTATAAATTACTTTGGGCAGTATGGCCATTTTCACAATATTGATTCTAGAAGATAATTTATAAATGGCCCTGATATACTTCTGTCTAGCCTGGTGCTGGTAATGCAATATTTTGGGGCAGGGCCTGGATTAAATGCCCTTTGGACAAAGTTTTGGGGAGGGGATGATGTAGTAGTCTCACATTCCATTGGCCAGTGAATGCAGCCATAGACAGACATTTGTACCAGTCCCAGTAATGTTGAAAGTTTTTCAAGCCAATGATTGCCTTCTCCCTTCTTAGATTGCCTGCATGCCAGCCTCTCTATCTGGAGAGCTGGGGGAAGCCCAGTCCTACCAGGATGAAAGGGGAGGGACTGGCAACTACATCAACACCATCTCATCTTGCCTGCTCTCTGCCCCTCACCACCCCTCTCCCTTGCATTGAATTGTTTTTATCATAAACTCACAGAATGGCTGGGTTGTAATGGTGTGGTCCCTTGGTAAGGACTGCTCCTGCCTTTTGGTTGAGCTCTCCAGTTCCTGAGATTTCCTGATACTTTACTGTGAGCCCTCACCTTCTGCTTGTGGTCCTGCCACAGACAGGCTTGACTGTCCCTTGCTGAGGCTGGTGTGATGAGCTCCAAGTCTGTCCTAATTAATGTTGTTTCCTAGGTGCTTTGTAGTTATTGAATAATTTTCATTTCCCGGCTTACTTGTTCCTTTAGCCACAATTGTCACTTTCCTATACCTCTGGAAACATAAGGCTTCTGATGTCAGCTCTACCACCACCAACCTCCGCCCCCCAAAACAAGACATAATAAATGGCTGCAGAGGCTGAGCTGTCACCTGATGTTGGGGAATAGTTTATTCGAAGTGATATTTTGTTTGCTCCCCAGTGGCTTTTCAGATTCCTCCAGCAAATATTTTCAGAATCACTTAATTCCTCAGAGCCCATCAGAATTCTTCTTGTGCAAACAGGGCTGCATTCTTGATCACATTAAGGCACTTAAAATGTACTTAAGGGATTTGATTTCCCCAGCCATCACCCACCTCCTCTCCTCACCAAGTGAGGGCTCCTTTGACTTATGGATTTTCAGTGTAAGATTAATTTTCTTTGCAACATCTTTGACTCTCAGGAGTGGTGAAATTGTTGTGGTTGGATCAGTCCTGGGAAACCTTGAGAAGGTTCATGGGCTTGAGGGGTGCAAAGGTGGGATCAAAGAGGAAAGAAGCATTGGCATGTGAGACTGAGAATTTACAAACTGCCTTCACATACAAGTCCTTAAGACCATCATTCTTCTGGTTCTGGATGTTTCTTGTTAACTAAGCAGAACAAAGTGGATCAGCTGTACAGTGTCAGGCATCCTATGCTGGGCTAAGTGGGGGCAGACAAAATCTCTGTGCAAGATGTCTCTGAGGTTGTGCTGGCATGGAGGCTGTCATTCAGTCCTGCTTCAACAAATGGTATTTCAGGAGAACAATAACAACAGTAAGAAATGAATACCGATTTAAACATGTTCAATGTGCCAACAAATATTTTGACATTATATCTATAATAATATTGCTAATTATAGATATCATTCAATGAGTTGTTAGCATGTGTTTTGAGGTGCTTTGCATATATATATTATCTCCAGTCATCACAAAAACCATGCCCATGCACGCAAGTGGAATTATGTCCAATTTAAAGAAAAGACACACCACAGTGAACATGTCCAAAGGGAGCTCTTGATTCACCCTGTTCCTTCCCAGGCTTGCCCATCAGAACAAATAGCACTGCTCTCCACTGTGTAGAAGCTACAAACCTGACTGTCATCCCAGATTATCTCCCCTCCCAACTCCTGGCCTTCAGCCCATAAACTTGTGCCATTTCTTTCTTGTACCTTGAACTCAAACATCTCTCTGTTCCACCTTTACCAGCCTTGTTCAAACCTGGATTGTCTTCTGATTTCTTTTGCTCCTCCAAATGTTTCCTCCACATAGCATCAGAACAGTCTTTATAAAACACCAGTCACCAGGGCACTGTCCCATTTAGCATTCTCCACTGACTCCCCATTTCCAGTTTCTCCTTCCACCCCATCACACAGGACTCTCTATTCCAGTCCCTGAAGGACACCCCTATGCTGGAGGCTTCCTGTGTTGTTCCCCCTGCCTGGAGCACTCTGCCTCCTGCTGCTCCTATGACCCTTCCTTGTATTCTTTAGGTATTGTCAGTCTCCCTTGTGATTCTCCATCCATGGATTCAGCATAATTTCCTCATAAGTTTAGGGCAGGGCTCAGAAATCTGCATTTTTAGCAAGCTCCCCCAACCCTGGGATTCTGATGCAGCTGATCCACACCTTGCACTGTTATGGGAAATGCACAGGACAGTTTTCTGATGTGCTGCTACAGCTCAAGATAGTTTTTCAGGAAGCCCCTGCAGAAAAGTTTAATGAGATTTGAGACTTTCTATGTCCATGATAAGAGCAGCAGGTATTTTGAAAACCACAAACTCATTTCTCAGCTTGGTTCTCCAGTTGTGTACCAGGCTTGGCTCCAAATGTCTCATTCTTTGAACCTCAATAGGAAAAGTTGCTACCATTAGAGATCTGGAAAAGGTAGTTGCAAAATTAATTTGGGTAACTTTGTATTCAGAATACTTGTGCAGTCTCCCAAGGGGACTGCTGTGGAGAGGGATGTTGTCTGTGGAAATGGAGGTGTCTGCTTTGTGGTCTCTACAGCAGTCCTGAACCTAGGGAAAGCTCCTCTAGTGTGAGGGGTGCTTGTGGGGAGAGTCACTGCAGAGCATTTTGGGTTAGACATTCCCCATTTTTCATTTGAGAGATTTGATGGAGTCTCAGAGCCATGGATTCTAGAGCTACACTGATTCTGCAAAGATTTGGAAATCTTGAATATCCCCAAGGGATGTGTGCAATTTTTGGAAAGAGGAAAGAAAGGGTTATGTAAAGAAGATTAACATAAAAAAAGTGAAATAACCAGTAGGGGATGCCTTCAGTTCTTTGCTTATTTCAGTTATTTGGAATCTAGGAAAATGGAATTTTGCCATATTGAGTTGAGTTTTCCCTACACAGATAGTCTTCATTTATAATTGGCACCTCTTCTTCAAATGATTCCATTTTTTACCAAGTTTTTATATAAGTCTAAGCTTGGATTTTCTGGACTTCCCTTACTAAAGTAAATGAAGAAAAGAGAAAATATACATACACATACACACACTTTTTCAAAAACAGCTTTCCTTCAAGTCATCTAGGAAACTATTATTTCCTCTATTCCAAACATAAAGGAGAAATCAGTTAAAAAAAGAGAACCAACCAACCATCTTCTTCTTTTCTCCCCTTTCGTTTCTCATCTGTCCTTCCACAGACATTTACTGAGCATTTATTTTGAGTCTGTCTTATTCACATTTGCATTCCCAGAATGTAGGATAGCAACTCATATAGTCTTTGTCCTCACTAAGCTTGCAGTTTTGGGACTGGAATGCAGAACAGGGAGATAGGCATTCAACAGATAATAATGTTTTACTATTTTCCTAAATATGAAAAAAATACAAGGTTCCGTGGGAGCTCAGTTTAGAAGGTCACGAAGGCATCCCTGAGAAGGTGGCATTGAAGCTGAGAGCAGAGAGATGGGGAAGGTCATGGTGCATTTGAGCAACTAAAGGAAGGCAAATATGGTGCAGAATGGTGAGAAGTGAGATTGGAAGACATGCAGCCTTCTGTAAGCCAAAGCCAAGTCAGTGTACTTAATTTCAAAAGCAGAAGAAAGCCATTGGTGTTTATGCGATGGCTTAGTTCTTAAATTTCCTCTAGTGTTGAAATTGATTGAAGAGACAAGACAAGCCAGGAGGCAACAGAAATATCCTAGCAGTAAGATCATGGTGGTTTAAAAGGTATGCTAGAAATGAAGTTGGAGAGTAATGAATATATTGGAGAAGTATTTGGGAGGTAAAATTACTGATGAATGAGGGAGAAAGAGGTGTCAGAGTGATCGGAGCATTTCTTTTTTGAACATACAGAGGTGCTTCTTTTTTGAGATATGGAGCCTGGAGAGGGCTGGGGTGGGAGAAGATGACTGGTTCACTTTTGCACTTGTGAAGTTGAAGCTGCCTGTGAGTCGTCAAGAAAGCAACTCTGCCCCAGAGAGATACATTTTTGAAATTTCACCATTCGCTAGTGCAAATTTTCCTTGATTTTGAGTGACTCATGCTGAAAGAACATTAAACTGCTATGCAGGATTCACGAAAGTGCCAGACATTTGTTCTACCAACTTGCATTTTGAATAAGTGGTGTATGAAACCCCTTCAAAGTGGAAGTCTCTTAGCACTGTGCTATCTCTACAACTTCTGTTGTTTAGCTGAGAGTCTAGTGCCTAGAGAGCTAGGGCAGCGGGCACAGTGGTACCATGCTTGTCATCAGCTAGGGAGCAGATGGGAATAGCACACCTGAATGTCTAGGCTAGAGAACAACCCATGAGTTTTAAAAGCCATTGGAAAGTCAGGTAAGCAAGCTCCAAGGAAGGAGATCAAGGACACCAGGGGTCAGGGAAAAGCCTTGAGTCAGGAGAGGTTGGTGGGAAAATCAGTAGAAACCAGCCTCTGGAATGCCCAGGGCATGGGGTCATAAACAAATGCGTGGTGCTGGGAAGGGTAGAGGCCCATGCTACCCAAGCTTCCCATGGGAGGAAAAAACCATAACTGATGGAACTTGAGTAGAGTTCCAAAATGACATGAAATCACTGCAGAAATTGTGAAAGGTAGCTCATAGTCCTATTTGTTTAGTAACAGCATAAAAAGCACCCCCATCAAAATAGAAAAGAGAAGCAGAGAAAAGCTAAGAAGAAAAGCAAGGGCTTTTGTTTGGACATTGGAGTTACTTTTTCATGGGCTGTTCTATCCAACAGTCCTATTTCCTTATATTCTCTCTGTCTCTCTCCTCTCTCTCTCTCTTTCTTCCTCCCTCTTCCACTCCCATCCCCTAACCTCCCTTCTCCTTCATCCCTTTTGTCTTATGGTTTCACATTTCCAGAAGAATTAGGCAGGAAACATAAGAAACATTGGAGAAACATATGAAATCTGGGTGGAAGACAGTGCCAGGTGTGTGGTGCTGGTAATGCAGCAGCAATTTGAATCTTGCTACAGGGCTGATGCTAAGACAGGTTCTGTTTTCCCTGTCCTCCTCTAGGACTGTCTTACTTGTTTACTTTGAGACCCCAGGTGAGAGGAGGTGAGTTTACTTAGCTGTAAGGGAGAAGAGAGGAGATAGGTGTTCATTTGACTCAGTGCAATCAGTTCATTCTCATTTGCTTTTTTTCTTTAAGTTATCAAGTCATGAGACCCAGTTAGATTTGTGAGTGTTTTTCCCTAGCTGTACCGTGTTGGGTGGGCCACTTAATCTTCCTGCTCTTCATTGATTTTACCACAAATTTCAGATGACAGTGATAATCCCTGTCCTACCTTCATGACAACTTCAAAAATAAGGATTAAATAAAATAATGTGTAAATTCCTTAAAAAGAAATTATTGTTATTACCTTTCTTAGGAGTTTGGGGTAGTTTGCAATAAAACTCATATACAATAGAGCTGTAGAATTATGGGTTAAAAAAAGTAACGAAGCAATGCAATGGAATGCAGAAGAGCACCTTCATATAGCAGAAGCCCTAGGCCAAAGGAAATTCCTACACAACGCTGAGTATTGAGCTTCCTGGCAGACAGGGAATAAAGGGAAATTAGCGAGTAAAGGATGCTCAGCATTTTGTCAGAAACCGTCGATGTTTTACCAGCAATTACTGCTGGTAATTTCACCCAAGTTTCTAAGTTAGGGTAGGCTTGGAAGCTATTTGGTGAACTGAAGAAACATAAATGAGACATGGTCCTTGTTCTCTGCCTAGTAGGGGAAGAGTTTATTATGTCAAGCATTGTGTGAGGAACCAAGTACACAAGAAGGGGCCTGTCTCCAACAGCGATTATCCCAAACCAGGAATTGTCTTTTTAGGATCATTTCTTTTATTGAATCCCATCATTTAGTCAGTTAACAATTGCTTTTGGGTCACCATTGGTTACAGATACTGCACGAGTTCTGTGCGGAGGTAAAGGAAAGTTGTATGTTTCAACTTCTAGAATTTATCTCAGTAAAACACCCCTCATGGGCACAAAGAGATGTGCACAAAAAATTCATGGTTGTATAGTTTGTATAGCAAAAGTAATGTATATAACACAAAGCTCATCAATATGAAAGTAGTTAAATAAACCACAATCCCCCCTAAAATGGAATACTATGCAGCTATTAAAAAGAACAAGATAGAGCCATGTGCTTCATCAAGGAATTGTGCTCCTATTTTACATTGCTTAGTGATAAAAATAAGTTGCAAAACAGCATGTAGACAATGATTTCATCCTTAGGAAAAATCTCAACATTGATAACTTATTATGTATTTATTTATTTATTTATTTTTTGAGATGGAGTCTCACTCTGTCACCCAGGCTGGAGTGCAGTGGTGCAATCTCAGCTCACTGCAACTTTTGCCTCCCAGGTTCAAGTGATTCTCCTGCCTCAGCCTCCTGAGTAGCTGGGAATACAGGCACCTGCCACCATGCCCGGCTACTTTTTGTATTTTTAGTAGAGACGGGGTTGTACCATGTTGGTCAGACTGGTCTCAAACTCCTGACCTCAGGTGATCCGCCCTCCTCGGCCTCCCAAAGTGCTGAGATTACAGGCGTGAGCCACCACGCCCAGCCAACTTATGTATTTTTAATGTACCACTTGTTGGCAGAATATGCACCCAATTGACAGTGGTTATCTTGCGACAGTGAGAATCTTGGGACGTTTCAGAGCCTATACTTAGTATTTCCATAAGATTTGAATTTTATATTGCCTAGTATTACATGTGTTATCAGAGAAAGAAATAAAGATACTAAGCACTGTGTGGGGAGCTGGGGAGAGCATAATGCATAGGTTATAGACCCCATCCTTGTAAAGGTTAAAGTCTAGTAGGGGAGAAAGCCACATTAACAAGTTATACCACCATCTGAGCCTGCAATGATAGAACCGTGTACAAGGGGCACAGGAGCTGTGGGGCAGTGTATGAGGTAGAGGCTAGAAGGGTGTAGCAGAGAAGGTGATCTGAGTGTATTCTGGAAGGACACATAGAGTGACCATGAAAAGGCAGCTCTATGCCAAGTAAAGATCCAAAATGGTCACGAGCATGTTGGTAACTCAGAAAGTAGCTCAGTCCCTGGGACATTCTGACTCATGAAATGCCATGGGAGGCCAGACAGTGCAGGGGACATTTAGAAACAGATGGTCCAAGGGAGGAACAGTGGGTCAACTCAAATTTTCTACAGACCAGCCACATGATACTGCTTCTTCCCTCTCTTGGAAGAACTTGGCATTAAATCAGAGCTTAGTTGGTGATCCAAGGACAAATTCCAGACAATTCTAATTAACCCCCAAGCTTCCTGTAGCACATTGTTCTTAAATCTCGACTTGATGGTCCAGAGGCAAGACACACATGTCATCAGAGTGAATATTTATGTAGAGATGAAATCACCGAGATACTATGATTGATAGGGTGAAGAATACAGCTTCAAGTTTCTTACTGACAAAAAGAACTCTGCATTTTTTGCAGTGTTTTTATCCCATGAAGGGGTCTAGTGGACACTTTGGAGACCTGCTTCCATTTTCTCTGGCCTTTAGAGTTGGACTCTCTGGTGTCACAACTACCTGGCAAGCTCTTTGCTTGACCTTGGCATCCTGACTTGGTGAGGTTGTTAGGGAAGGTAGTTTAGGGAGGAGAAAGTGAGCAGTCTCTCTCCAACTCTATCTTATGCTAGAGTTAGGAAGAAGGAAAGAGAGAGAAATAGGCAATTTGGTGGGAAAGATGGGAGAGTTAGGGCAAGAGCTGCTTGTCTGAAAGAAACTATATGTGATCAGAGATTTTAATCCATGCTGAGTGAGAGTCTATTTCCTATGGATTCTTTTCCCACTGCCTGGCCCCATACATAGCCTCTGGACTCCCCTTTAATCTGTAAAGCAGGCTTTGGGAGTGCTCCCATCTCTCTCCTAATACCATCCTCCCTTACAATGATCCTGAGGATCTTTTAGAGCAATGTATATGGTTTTCTCCCCACCCCCCAGCAATCTTATTGTACATAATTTCCTTTTTGAAAACTGCACGAGTCATAAATGTATCGCTTGATGAACAGTCAGACACAGAACACACCTTTCTATTCAACACCCAGATGAAGATAGAATATTGCCAGCAACCAAGAAGCTTCCCTTGTGATTTCTTCCAGTCAATACTTGTCCCCTACCACCCCATAAGAGACCTGCTATCCTAACTTCTAATGCCATAGTTCAGATTGTCTGTTTTTAAACTACACATATAGACTCATACTTTTGTGTGTCTCTGGTTTCTTTGGTTCAAGTTTATGTTTTTGAGATTCATCTCTGTTGTTGGATTTATTTGTAGTTTGAACATTTTAATTCTGTAGTATTTTTATGAATACTTATCCTACTATTACTAGATGTTTGGTTATTTGAATTTTAGGATATTACGAGTAATATTGCTATAAACATTTTTGTACATGTCTGTAGGTTAACATGTATACATGTATCTGCTGGTTATATTGCCAGGAATAAAATTTCTGGATACTAGGGAATGCATATGCTCAATTTTAGTAGCACTTGCTAAACAGTTTTCAATGTGCTTGTACTAATATACATTCCCACCAGTGGTGGCATATGAGAGCTCTAGCTGCTTCACATTGTCCCCAACACTTGCCAATGTTTGCCTTTTTCATTTTAATCGTTCTTGTGGGGGTATAGTGGTATCTGATTGCGGTGTTTCAATTTTGCATTTTCCTGATGACTAATGAAGCCAAGCACGTTTTCATCTACTTATTAACTAACTTGGATATCCTCTTTTGTGAAGCACCTGTTCAAGTCTTTTACCTATTGTCTTATTGGATTGTCTGCCTTTTACTTATTGGTTATAGGAGTTCTTTATATATTTTTGGGCAAGTTCTTTTTAAAAAAATCCTCTTCATAATATCTCTTAACGTACAGAAGTTCTTAACTTTATCAATTTTTTCCTTTATGGCTAGTATATTTTGTGGTTTAAGAGATCTTTGTCTACCCTAATGTACTAAAAATAGTCTCATGTTTTCTTCTGAAAGTTTTATGGTGCTGCCTTTAGCACTTAGATCCACAGTTCATCTGAAACTCTTGTTTGTGTATGGTGTGTAGTAGAGGTCAGGACTAATTTTTTTCCCATATAGATATCTAAGCGAATCAGCATCCATTATTGAAAAGGTCATCTTTTTCCCGCTGCACTGTGTATCCACTTTTGTTGTAGACCAGATGACTGCCATCTTTCTGTGTTTCTGGATAGTCTTCTGTGTTGTTGGTCATTTTGTATTCATCCAATACCTCACTGAAAAGTTGATACCAGGTAGTGTAAGTTCTTTGTTGCTATTCAAGACTACTTTTTGCTTTACATGCATCTATATATATTTTAGAATCACTTGTCACCTTCCAAAGGAAAACCTGCTGGAATTTTGAATGAGATTACACACAACTGTAGATCAATTTGGAATTTGACATCTTTCCAGCATTGAGTCTTCTAATTCATAAACATGCTCTATTCCTCCATTATTTGCATCTTCTTTCATTTATTTCAATAATGTGTTATAGTTTTCAGTGTAGACATCTTCTATTTGTTTATTTTATTGTTGTATTGATCAGTTGTCCTAGGAATTTATCCATTTTATTAATCTTTCAGTGTCTCAACTTTGAAAACTTTGTTGATTGAAGCCATGTATTTTTTTTTCTTTTTGGAAACATTGTTTTTGCTTCAGAAGTTTTCTTCTGAAGTAATTTTAGAGTTACAAGAAGAATTGTGAAGATAGTACAGAGTTCCCATATATTTTTCACTGGCTTACCCTAATCTTAACATCTTACAAAACTGTGGTACATTTCTGTGAACTAAAAAACTAGCATTGGTACAACAAATATTAACTAAACTGCAGGCTTTATTTGCATCCCCACAAGTGTTTCCACTAACATTTTCCCCCCCTCATTCTGGAGCCAATCCAAGATACTACACTACATTTCATTGTGATGTGTCCTTAGTCTCCTCCAGTCTGTGATAGTTTCTCGATATTTCCTTTTTTCTTCATGGCCTTGTCACTTTGTTGGTTCAGTGTTTTGTAGTGTCCCTCAGTTTGGTTTTGTCTGTTATGTTCTCATGATCAGACTGAGGTTATGGACTGGGGAAGGGTGCCTCAGAGATGATGATTCCTTCTCATTACCTCATATCAAGGGCTATATGATATCAATATGACATAGTACTGGTGATATTAACTTTGATCACTTAGTTAAGACGTTGTCTGTCAGGTTTCTCCCTTAGAAAGTGATGATTTTTCCCTTTCTATATTCTGTTCATCAGAAGACAGCTGCTAAGTCTAGCCCTCACTCAAGTGAGGGAAAGTAAGCTCTGCTCCCGGGAGAGAGGAGTAGCAAAAATTTTGTGAACGTTTTAAAACTTTCACTGTAATCAATAAATATTGGTGGAAAATACTTTAAGCTCTGCAAATATCCTGTTTCTCAAAGTTCACCCACTAATCTTAGTATACATCAGTGGAGATTGCCCGCAGCAGCTAGCTATTGCTATGGTACTCTGATAGTGATTTTCTACTTCTCTTATTCCTTCCACTTTTAAAAAAGCTGGAATTTTTCTATTAAAAAATTGTCTCTTCTGGCCAGGCATGGTGGCTCACACCTGTAATCCCAGCACTCTGGGAGGCCAAGGTGGGTGGATCATGAGGTCAGGAGATCGAGACCATCCTGGCTAACACAGTGAAACCCCATCTCTTCTAAAAATACAAAAAATTTAGCTGGGCATGGTGGCACATGCTTGTGGTCCCAGCCACTTGGAAGGCTGAGGCAGGAGAATTGCTTGAACCCTGGAGGTGGAGGTTGCAGTTAGCCGAGGTCGCACCACTGCACTCCAGGCTGGGAAACAGAGTGAGACTCTGTCTCAAAAACAAAACAAAACAAAACAAAAACTGTCTTTTGTCCCTCATTTATTCACTCATTCATTCATTTAAATCAGTATGGATTCGTGAATATTTACTCTTTGGGTTATAATCTCATACTATTAATTATTTATTTTGTTGCTCAAATTTTTTGAGCTGTGGCCATGGGGAACTCTTTCAGGTTGGCTCCTGTGCCTTTTTGACTGTTAATCTCTCTTTCTGTACTTTCTTATTTTCTGGTACTATTGGGTGCTTCAGACCTGAGACTAAGAACCAGTCATTTCCTTTTATAGGGAAATGGTATTTAGAAGCCAAGATCTGCTGTTAGTTGTGCTTGTTGCTACTGGCATGTCCACTGGTTCTTCTCAGTGGACAAAGCTAGTAAATGTTTATATTTATTATAAATATATAATTAATTGTTACATAGAATTATATTTATTATAGAATACATAAAAGTACACATATACACACCTATGTGTAATATTCCATATCTAAATTTATTTCTGAATCCATTTATATATGCTTGGAATAAACATGAGTTTCTGTTGATACATCTCTGACTCAAATCCAGCACCACAGGGCTCATTTTAACCCCTTCCACCTTTGCTTGTTTCTTTTTTCTCTGATAGTGAAAAACCTGGTTCTCATTATGTACCATATATTTATTGTTCAATCCTAGTTATATATTTAGTTTTAGACTTGCTAACCCGTGCTCCTGTGAGAAGCAAATTTATCAACTAGAGTGCTATGTTATTGTACAGTTCTTTATGTCTTTAGCCTGTCAGTATCTGGACAAAACATTGTTTTCCAGAGGGACTTAGATCAGCTCTGTTCTTCTCTCTCCCCTTCAGTGAGGTTATGTCATACATTTGTAATCTGGTTAATTCATTTGTCGCTCATGTAAACTTTAATCGGGATAAATCTTCCATTATCTGAGAGGAGCAGATTATGAATCCAATAATATACTTAAAAGGGAGTTAGGCCAGGTGAGAGCTCCCCTCTCCTTTTCTCAAGATTCCAACCATTTGGAATAAGCACATGATGCCAAGTGGGAATCAGATCACAGTATTACCCTTGTTATTGATTGCAGAATACATCAGGGCATGCTCCTCTCAAGTGGAACTTAACATTTCTGAGGCAGAGGTAGGCAGTAAGTGGAAGGTGACTTGCAGTGGGGTAGAGTAAGCGGAAGGTGAGAGAGAACAAACACTCTGTTTAGAGAATGTGGGCGACTGGGATGAGAGGGACAGTGCAGAGGAGATCAGCTTAAATTTTGAAGGGCCTGAGGATTATAAGGACCAGGCGGATATCTGGCTCTTTGGGATGTGGGTGGGTGTGACGGGCAGAAACTGCAGTACTCATTTCAATACTATTGCCATCAGGAGAGGAGTGGGGCTCTCTTCCCTTAAATGGAAACCTGAGTGGGAAGTGTTCCCTCTCTAATTGTTGCTTTACCTGATCCATAGACTTTAGGCTTGCTATATCTTTCACTGAAAAGCAAGACACTGCAGCTTTCCTGACAAAAACAAAGGAGTGCTAATTAAAAAAATAGGATTTTGACTTTTATGAGCATAATATTTAAAAATATTTATAAAAATCAAATATAAATAATAAAATTAAACACTTATAGTCCAACTGTCCAAAAAAATAGCTGTTAACATTTTTGAGTGTTGTTTTCTTTTTCTTTTTAAAACCATCTATTAATCATTTCAAAGAACCAGCTTTTGGTTTTATTGATTTTTCTCTATTGTTTGTCAGCTTTTATTAATTTTCATTTTTAATCTCATTCTACTTTGGGTGTAATTTTTCTGTTCTTTGTCTAGTTTCTTAAGGTGGAAGCTTAAATCTTTGATTTTAGGCCTTTCTTTTTTCCTGCATATGTATTTAAAGTGATAAATGTCCTCTAAGCACTGCTTTAGCTGTATTCTATAGATTTTGATATGTCCATTTTTTTAGTTCCATTCAGTTCAAACTATTTCTTAGTTTCCTTGGTATTTTTTAAAATTATACTTTAAGTTCTGGGATACATGTGCAGAATGTGCAGGTTTGTTACATAGGTATACACATGCCATGGTGGTTTGCTGTACCCATCAACTCATCATCTACATTAGGTATTTCTCCTAATGTTATCCCTCCCCTAGCCCCCAACAGGCCCCAGTGTGTGATGTTCCCCTCCCTGTGTCTATGTGTTCTCATTGTTCACCTCCCACTTATGAGTGAGAACACGTGGTGGTTGTTTTTCTGTTCCTGTTAGTTTGCTGAGAATGATGGTTTCCAGCTTCATTCATGTCCCTGCAAAGGACATGAACTCATCCTTTTTGTGGCTGCATAGTATTCCATGGTGTATATGTGCCACATTTTCTTTATCCAATCTATTGTTGATGGGCATTTGGGTTGGTTCCAAGTTTTTGCTATTGTGAATAGTGCTGCAATAAACATGTGTGCATGTGTCTTTATAGTAGAATGATTTATAATCCTTTGGGTATATACCCAGTAATGGATGACTGGTTCAAATGGTATTTCTGGTTCTAGATCCTTGAGGAATCGCCACACTGTCTTCCAGAATGGCTAAACTAATTTACACTCCTGCCAGCAGTGTAAAAGCGTTCCTATGTCTCCACATCCTCTCCAGCATCTGTTGTTTCCTGACTTTTTAATGATCACTGTTCTAACTGGTGTGAGATGATGGTATCCCATTGTGTTTTTGATTTGCATTTCTCTAACGACCAGTGATGATTACCTTTTTTTCATATGTTTGTTGACCACATAAATGGCTTCTTTTGAGAAGTTTCCGTTCATATCCTTTGCCCACTTTTCTAGTAAATTTGTTCAAGTTCCTTGTAGATTCTGGATATTAGCCTTTCGTCAGATGATAGATTGCAAAAATTTTCTCCCATTCTGTAGGTTGCCTGTTCACTCTGATGGTAGTTTCTTTTGCTGTGCAGAAGCTCTTTAGTTTGATTAGATCCCATTTTTCAATTTTGGCTTTTGTTGCCATTGCTTTTGATGTTTTAGTCATGAAGTCTTTGCCCATGCCTATGTCCTGAATGGTATTGCCTAGGTTTTCTTCTAGGGTTTTTATGGTTTTAGGTCTTATGTTTAAGTCTCGAATCCATCTTGAGTTAATTTTTTTATAAGGTGTAAGGACAAGGTCCAGTTTCTGTTTTCTGCATATGGTTAGCCAGTTTTCCCAACACCATTTATTAGATAGGACATCCTTTCCCCGTTGTTTGTTTTTGTCAGGTTTGTAGATGTGTGGCGTTATTTCTGAGGCCTCTGTTCTGTTCCATTGGTCTATATATTTGTTTTGGTACCAGCACCATGCTGCTGTGGTTATTGGAGCCTTGTAGTATAGTTCGAAGTCAGGTAGCATGATGCCTCCAGCTTTGTTCTTTTTGCTTAGGATTGTCTTGGATATACAGGCTCTTTTTTGGTTCCATATGAAATTTAAAGTAGTTTTTTCTAATTCTGTGTAGAAAGTCAATGATAGCTTGATGGGGATAGCATTGAATCTATAAATTACTTTGGGCAGTATGGCAATTTTCACACTACGGATTCTTCCTATCCATAAGCATGGAATGTTTTTCCATTTGTGTTCTCTCTTATTTCCTTGAGCAGTGGTTTGTTGGTTTGTAGTTGTCCTTGAAGGAGTCCTTCACATCCCTTATAAGTTGGGTTCCTAGGTATTTTATTCTCTTCATAGCAATTGTGAATGGGAGTGCACTCATGATTTGGCTGTTTGTCTATTATTGGTGTATAGGAATGCCTGTGACTTTGCACATTGATTTTGTATCCTGAGACTTTGCTGAAGTTGCTTATCAGCTTAAGGCGATTTTGGGCTGAGACAATGGGGTTCCAATCCAGCAGCACATCAAATGCTTATCCACCATGATCAAGTCAGCTTCATCCCTGGAAGGCGAGGCTGGTTCAACACATGCAAATCAATAAATGTAATCCATCACATAAACAGAACCAATGACAAAAACCACATGATTATCTCAATAGATGCAGAAAAGGCCTTCGATAAAATTCAACACGGCTTCATGCTAAAAACTCTCAATAAACTAGGTATTGATGGAACGTATCTTAAAATAATAGCTATTTATGACAAACCCACAGCCAATATCATACTGAATGGGCTGGAAAGCATTCCGTTTGAAAATCAACATGAAACAAGGATGCCCTCTCTTGCCACTCCTATTCAACATAGTATTGGAAGTTCTGGCCAGAACAATCAGGCAACAGAAAGAAATAAAGGGTTTTCAAATAGGAAGAGAGGAAGTCAAATTGTCTCTGTTTGCAGATGACATGATTTTATATTTGGTATTTCTTTTTTGACCCCAATTTGTTTAATTTCCAAATATTTGATGATTTTTCAGATCTTTTCTCTGAATTCTTTTTAATCTAATTTCATTGTGGTCAGAAAAACATATTTTGCTGATTTAAATTCGTTTAAACTTACTGAAATTTATTTTATGGTCCAGATGATCTATCTGGATCCATGAACACTTGGAAACAATGTATATTTTGTTTTTGTTAGGCGATGTGTCTATAAATGTCAATTAGGTCAAATTGATTCAAAGTGCTGTTTATATCTTCTAGATCCTTAGAATTTTTTTCTATTTTAATTGAGAGAAGAGTGTTGATACCACTAACGATAGTTCTAGTTTTGTCTGTTTTTCCTTTGGTCTGTTAGGTTTTGCTTCATGTATTTCAGGATTTCTTATTGGGTACATATACATTTAAGATGATATCTTCTCAAAATGCCTCATTTGTCTTTATAAAATACCCCTTTATATTCCTGGTAATGTTCCTTCATCTAAAGTTTCTTTGGTCTGAGATTAAGATAATCATTTCAGCTTTCCTTTGGTTAGTGTTTGCATAGTTTATCTTTTTTTGTACTTTTAATTTGCCTGTGTTTCTATATTAAAATTGGATTTCTTGTAGACAGCAAATTGTTGATCTTGCAATTTCCCCTGTGTGGCAGTCTCTGAGTTTTAACTGAAGTGTTTAGACTACTTACATGCAATATGATTATCAATATGGTTATGTTTAAATCTGCCATCTTACTAGTTATTTTCTAGTTGTCTGATCTGTTCTTTTTTCCTTATTTCCTGCTTTCATGTGGATTATTTTTCATATTCTGATTTTATCACCAATGGCCTATTAGCTAAATATCTTTGTTTTATTTTATATTTTAGTGGTTGCTCTTAGATTTACAAATTTGTGTATGATATAAGAAACTTGCTCTGTATACTTCAACTCCCTCCCTTTTTCTATTGTGGTGGTGCATTTTACTTCTACATATATTATAAATCCCACAATACGTTGTATTATTTTTGCTTTAAAAAGTCAAATAATTTTTAAATACTTTTTTTAAAATGGGAGAAATGACTTTATACTTACCCATATGTTTACCCTTTCTGGAGCTCTTCATGCCTTTGGGTTAGGTTAAAATTTCCATATGAAAATTAGTTTTCCAATTTCCATATTTCATATATTTTCTGTCTGAAGAACTTTCTACAACTTTTCTTGTACTTCAGGTCTACTGTAGACAAAATAATGGAGCTTATGTTTGTCGGAAAAAGTCATTATTTTGCCTTCATTTTTGAATAGATTCAAATACAATTTTAAGTTTACAGGTTTTTATTTTTTATTTTTAAAAAATCACCTTAAAGCAGTCATTCTGGCTTGTATTACTTATGACTGGAAGTTTACAGTCATTCTTATCTTGTCTGTATGTAATATTTCCCTCCCCCATACTCCATTGCTTTTAATATTAGTATCTTTTAAGCAATTTTATTGTATACTTTGGTGTGGTTTTCTTTATGTTTATATTGCTTGGGATGAATTGAGCTTTTGGAATCTGTAGGTTTACAGTTTTTGTCAAATTTAGAAAAATTTTGACCATTGTTCTTCAAATACATATTTTTTGCTTTATCCTCCTACCTCCAAGACTATAATTATATACTGTTCAATGTTGTCTGACTAATCACTGGGACTCTGGTAATTTTTGTAAAAAAAAAAAATCCCTTATTTCCCTTCTCTCTGCTTCAGTTTAGGTAGTTTGTATTGCTAAATCTTCCAGTTCTTTGATCTTTTAAATATAGTGCCTGATATACTTTTAATAGTGGGTGGTTAATTTTATGTGTCAACTTGACTGGGCCATGGTGCCTACATATTTGGTTAAACATTATTCTGGATGTTCTGTGAGGGGTTTTTTTTGGTTTTATTTTGTTTTTGTGGATGAGATTAATGCTTAAATTGGTGGATTTAGGAAAGCAGATTGACCTCCATAATGTGAGTGGGCCTTATCCAATCAGTTGAAGGCCTCAAAAGAAAAAAGGCTGACTTCCCTTGACCCAGAATTCCTGAGAAGAAATTCTGCCAGCAGAGAGCTTTTGGACTTGAACCAAAACATCATCTCTTCCCTGGATCTTCAGTCTGCTGGCCCACCCTGTAGATTTTGGACTTGACAGCCTCCACAATTGCATGAACCAATTCCTGAAAATAAATCTCTCTATGTATATTCACATCCTGTTAATACTGTTTCTCTGGAGAACACTGACTAATACAATTATATTCAGTAAATTTTTCATTTTTGCTTATGTTATACCTCTAAAATTCCATTTGGTTCTTTTTTCATGACTTTTACATCAGTACATTCTATGTTCATGTTATGTTTTATTCCCGAACACATTTATAATACATGTTTTAAAACCCTTGTCTGCTATTTCCATCATTTCTGGATCTGTTTCATTTGACTGCTCTTTGTTCAGTTATGGGTCACATCTTTCTGCTTCTCTGTATGTCTATTAGTTTTTTTTAAACTTTTATTTAAAGTTCTGGAGTAAACATGCAAGTTTATTGTATATATTGTGTGTCACGGGGGTTTGAGAGTTCCCTTTCCTCCACAACCTAGCCAGCATCTGTTATTTTTTGACTTTTTACTACTAGCCATTCTGACTGGTGTGAGATGATATCTCATTGTAGTTTTGAGTTGCATTTTTCTAATGATTAGTGATGTTGAGATTTTTTTTCATATGCTTGTTGGCCGCATGTATGTCTTCTTTTGAAAAGTGTCTGTTTATGCCCTTTGCTTACCTTTTAATAGAATTGTTTGTTTTTTGCTTGTAAATTTGTTCAAGTTCCTTATAGATGCTGTGTATTAGACTTTTGTTAGATGCATAGTGTGCAAATATTTTTTACCATTCCCTAGGTTTTCTGTTTACTCCGTTGATAGTTTCTTTTACCGTGCAGAATCTCTTTAGTTTAATTGGTCCCATTTCTCAATTTTTATTCTTGTTGAAATTGTTTTTCACATCTTCATCATGAAATCTTTTCCAGGGCTTATGTCCAGAATTATATTTTCTAGGTTATATTCCAGGGTTTTTTTTTCTATAATTTTAGGTTTTACATTTAATTATTTAATCCATCTTGAGTTGATTTTTGCATATAGTGTAAGGAAAAGGTCCAGTTTCAGTCTTCTGCGTATGACTAGCCAGTTATCCTAGCACCGTTTATTGAATAGAGAGCCCTTTCTCTATTGCTTGTTTTTGCTGACTTCGTCAAAGATTGGATGGTTGTATGTGTGTGGCATTATTTCTGGGCTCTCTATTCTGTACCATTGGTCTATGTGTATGTTTTGGTAGTAGTACCATGCTATTTTGGTTACTGTAACCTTGTAGTATACTTTGAAGTTGTGTAGTATGATGCCTCTAGCTTTTTTTTTTTTTTTTTTTTTTTTTTTTTGCTTAGGATTGCCTTGGCTATTTGGATTGTTTTGGGTTCTATATGCCTTCTAGAATAGTTTTTATTTTTAATTCTGCAAAGAATATCATTGGTAGTTTGATAGGAATAGCATTGAATCTGTAAATTGCTTTGGGCACTATGACCATTTTAATAATATTGATTCTTCCTATCCATGAGCATGGAATGTTTTTTCCATTTGTTTGTGTCATCTCTGATTTCTTTGAGCAGTGTTTTGTAATGCTTGCAGGTTGTTTAATATCCATATAATTATATAATTTTAAGCAATTTTCTTAGTATTGATTTCTGTTTTTATTGCACTGTGGTATGTGGGTGGTTGGTATTATTTGTTTTTTTGAATTTACTGAAGATTGTTTTATGTCTGATTGTGTGGCTGATTTTACAGTATGTACCACATGGAAATGAGAAGAATGTGTGTTCTGTTGTTCTTAGGTGACGCATTCTATAGATATATATTAAGTTAATTTGGTCGTGTCTAGTTCAGGTCCTGAATATCTTTATTAGTTTTCTGCCTTGATAATATGTCTAATACTGTCAGTGGGGTGTAGAAGTCTCCCACTATTATTGTGGGGTTATCCAAGTCTCTTCGTAGATCTCAAAGAACTTGCTTTATGAATCTAGGTGCTTCTGTGTTGGGTGCATATGTATTTAGGATAGTTAGGTCTTCTTGTTGAATCAAGCCATTTATCATTATGTAATGCCCCCCCCCTTTTTTTTTAAATCTTTGTTTAAGGTCTGAAATTAGAATAGTAATCCCAGCTTTTTTCTGTTGTCTGTTTGCTTGGTAGATTTTTCTTCACCCCTTCAGCCTGTGGGTGTTATTGCTCATGAGATGGGTCTTTTGAAGACAGTATACTTTTGGGTCTTGCTTCTTTATCCAACTTGTCACTCTGTGCCTTTTAATTGGAGGCATTTAGACCATTTACCAAAATTAGTATTGATATGTGTGAATTTGTTCCTGTCATCATGCTGTCTATTAGTTTTTGACTGCATGCTAGACATTTTGAATTTTACTTTATTTAATGATGGGTTTTTATTGTTATTGTTGGTATTAGTTGGCTAGAATTGCCATAAAAAGTATCACAGACTGGATACCTTAAACAGTGGTAATTAATTTTTTCACAGTTCTGGAGGCTGGAAGTCTTAAGTTGTTGGCAGGTTTAGTTTTTCCTGAAGCCTCTCTTCTTGGCTTGCAAATAGCTACCTTCTTACTGAGTTCTTACATGGCCTCTTTGTGTGTTCATTTCCCTGGTATATTTTTCTTTTCTTACAAGTACACTAGTCATAATGCATTAGAGTCCTGCCCTTATGACCTCATTTAATTGTAATTATCTCTTTAAAGGCCCTGTTTCCAAATACAGTCACATTGGGGTTTAGAAATTCAACATATAATTTTTTTGGAAAAACAATTCAGTCCATAATATTGTTGTTTCAGTTTCCTTTAACGAGTGCCAGGCTTTGTTCTGAAAGGTAGTTTTGTTGCTTGGGGATCAGCTTAATCTTTTGAGGATTGTTTTTAATTTCTTTAGGGCAATTTTACAGTAGCCTTTACTCTAAATCTGGTTTAGCCCCACTGTTATGGCATGGCCTTTCTAGACTCTCTACTGAATATTGCAATGATCAGTAATGAGTCTCTACTCTGGCTGGTCAGAGCTTAAATTTCTCTTAGTGCTTTTAGTTCTGGGAAGTGTTCAGCTTATAGATCCTGGTCATAATTTTCCTGGCGTTGTGGAGTTTCACCATACTAATGTACAGCTTAGAACTTGGCAACAGACTATAGGGGACCCTTGAGTTATCTGAAGCTCTTTCTCTGCATAAGTCTCACCTGTCTGGAATTCTGCCCCCACAAAGTCGAGCTGTCTCAGCCTACTCAAATTCAGGTTGCTGTATCCTCAGTCCAGCAAGATTTCCAAGCCCTGCTTGGCATTCTCCTCCCTGTCTATGGTCTGTAAAGTGCCTCCATCAAGTTGCTAGGGCAATAACAGGGCTCACCTAATTTCCATTTTTTTCTTAGGTCACAGTCCTATATTGAATATCTGGAAACCATTGGCTGTATGTCCCACTTTCTAGTTGCTTACAGTGAGAGGCCATATCCATTATTGTTGCATATTAAGATCTGTACTGTCTAGACTTTTGATCTGCTTTAAAAAAAACTTTGTTTCAAAAGTATTTTCCTCATCATTAAAAACTATTTAGGAACATCATTTTAAATGGTCACCTCTTATTCTATTGTATAAGCCTGTATATTTTGACTGAAGAGCAAGGAAGGCCAGGAATGGGTTCAGGTGTGTGCTGGAACTTGGCCTCAGTCTTCAGATTGGCAGATGGATGGGGAGAAGGAGGCACTGAGCTGGGGTAAGTAGGACATTGGAACTCTGGGGCTCTATAAGGACAAAGGGGGTGTCCTCTAGGATAAGAGCACTTTAATTCATTCTCTCAAATCATGTCCTGACTTTGCATTTTATCAAATAATTACTTATACTTGTGAATAGGTATCCTGCCATCCAAGCTGCTGGACATAAGTGGGAAAAGTGTGGCTGCTGGAGGTCAGACATATTTAGCTTGAGGTTCAGCTTTTTCACTCAATAGTTATGTGGTGTTAGGAAGATCATGCTACACCTTCATAGCTTCTTTTTGCTCAAGTGTAAGGTAGGGAATGAGCATAATTTTCTCACAGGGTGATCTGCAAGTTGAACTGAGATAATATCTTCAAGTGCACTGGGTATAGTGTCTGTGTCATGGTAGGTTCTCTCTAGTTGGCTGTAGGGTTTATTTATAAAATCAGGTGTAAAACACCGGGCTGGGGGCCTCTAGGCCCCTAGGAGTCCCCTAGCCTAATCAATTAATTAACTAGGCTAGAGATAACTAAACAGGGTCCAGAAAGAATGGAACAAAAAACAAGTACATTTTGATGGAGCTAGACTCTGGAAAATCTGGAGTGTGGAAGATCAGGAGCAATTAATGTAAATAGGAGGAGGACGAAGCTGGGCCCCATGTAGCATGCAGGAGGATGAGAGTGGTGCGGGGAGAAGGCATGGATAGGGATAGAATAGAGAGGCACAGAGCATGGTGCCACCTGATTCCCCAGTTGACTCTCTGTGTCATTTCCTTGTCTCTCTTTGCTCACAGACCAGAAAAGGAAACCAGGCAGATGATCTCCACTAAGGTTATCATCAAATTCATGGTTGTGAAAGTCTGGTGAGTCTGCCAGATAAGGCTTATCTTTATCTGACAGTGGTCAGGCCACTGTATGGGCAGCTATTTTAGTCCCTCACACATAGCGTGGCTTGTCAGCTGTCCAGCCTTCCCAGAGGGCTGCCAGCAGCTGCAACCAGGACAGGCTGTTATGCTAATGAGGATCACCACTGAATAATCTGCATTCAAATTATAGCCACTTAGGTGCTGGACCTTTACAAAAGAATTTTTTTTTCACTCAATGTGAACAGACAGGCTGGGCTAATAGTTTTTATGAATTAACAAAAATCAGAAGCCCAGAGAGGCTTCAAGAGCAAAATGTTAAAAAGCGCTATGGCAATAATTTATCCTAATCATCTTTGGATAGGTTCCTCATCCAGGCAGAACCAAGCAGTGCTAAGGGAAGGCTCAATGGTGTTCCTGTCTGTTTAGAAGTGCAATCCTGTCAGTGCTGCCATGCACACTGCACATTTGTGCACTGCACAACCTGTTCAACTGTGCATGGCAGCCCTGGACTAGGAACTCCTTTGTCAAGATTGGCCCTTGGGACATTTGAGAAGTTGTGAAGTTGGTCTTTATCAGACTTTCATTTCAATTCCTTTCTCTTTTATTTTCCTCTCCTTTTCTTACTTTTCTTTTTAAATAGCCAACATGTAAAGTGTGTATCTTGTACTAATCCCTGTGCTAAATACTTTGCATGCATTATTTCATTTGATCCTCACAGGCATCCTGTGATATAAGTGATGCTCTCTCACCATGTTACAGATCAGGAGTTCAGGGGCTGCTTGAGCTTAGAGAGTTGATAAGTGGTTGAGGGTGAGCCACTGTGCTCTGTGCTTCCCTACTCTATCCCTGTCCATGCCTTCTCCCAGCACCACTCTCACACTCCTGCTTGCTAGACAGGGCTCAGCTTCATCCTCCTCCTGTTTATATTAATTGCTCCTGATCTCCCACACTCTGGATTTTACAGATTCTAGCTCAATCAAAATGTACTTGATGTGTTCAGGCCCAGCTCTATGGGCAGCCATTTCTGTCCCATTGTTCTTTTCTTCCCCTTGTTCTTTGTTTCATTCTTTTGGGACACTGTTTGGTAGTCTCTAGCCTGGTTAATTGATGCAAGCACAGTGAGTAGGTGCTAGTGGGTTGAGACTACCCCTTTGAGTCTGGCTATGCATTTTTATCTAGACAGCGAGCACACATTATTCTCAATGATTTCTGAGATGATGGAAATTTCAGGTACTGTAGTGGTTGCTGGGAGATCTTTAGATTGAGGAGCTGTTCAGCCTCCTATTCAAAGCACTTCAGCAATGAGGAAAAGAAAAATCACTGCACATATTATGAAATCTGGATTTCAGTCTTGGTTTTACTGTATTCTGCTTTTCAGAATTTCTAATTTACCACATTCTGCTTGTTAAAATTTCTGATTCCTGTTTTCTTCATCTTTAAAAAGGGAGGTATTTGATATCTATGACCCACATGAGTATTTTAAAGCTAAATCTTTCTTGTGAGAGTGTGTGTAGAATTCATGTGTTCTAGGCATCCTCCATATGAGTCTCAGCTCCTGCACACCATTGCGACCATTATTTCCATTGCAGGAGGTGCGAGCAGGTGTTAGTGGTGAAGGGTAAGCAATGCATGTTCACGTCATCTCATTTGTTTCTTGCTAGTAAAAAAAACTCCAGTTTCATTTTCTTGTTCTCCCTCTTCTTTACTTTATCTGGCCAGTTCTTTCCTGATCTGTTCATCATTTCTGCTGTTCTAGTATCTCTGTGTCTTTTATTACCTCCTTTTGGAAAGCCTATTTCTCCATCCTTGTTGGTCCACCCTGATTCATCCCGTAAAACTCACCCCCTTTTTGGGTCACATTTTCTTTCTTGCCACTCACTCTGATTCGAGTTCTTATTGTACCAGTTAGTCATTTCCTGTTTGTTCCTACACATGGCCTGACACAGAGCAGGTATTTTATTGAATAGCTGAGGAAATGGGAAGGGAAGATAGTTAATCATTTAATTTGATAAATAAAACAATAGGGGTCAGAGAGATTAAACAGTGTGCTCAGTACTCACTGCCAGCTAGGAGAGACTTGTTAAAAGAGGGCATGCTTTCATGTTGCAAGAATGTCTTGAGATAGTCACAGGTGCGTGGCAGCATGGGAAGATTCTAAAGGTTTTTCCAGAATCTACTGGAGACATGGCCAAGTACTTGTTTGCTTGGTTGTTCCTTTATTTCCTAATTTATTCAATATTTATTGTCCTCATGTGCCATATTATTGTATGTGCTAGAAATATGACTAGTGATCTGACAAAGGGCTAATATCCAGAATCTACAATGAACTCAAACAAATTTACAAGAAAAAAACAAACAACCCCATCAAAAAGTGGGCAAAGGACATGAACAGACACTTCTCAAAAGAAGACATTTATGCAGCCAAAAAACACATGAAAAAATGCTCATCATCATTGGCCATCAGAGAAATGCAAATCAAAACCACAATGAGATACCATCTCACACCAGTTAGAATGGCAATCATTAAAAAGTCAGGAAACAACAGGTGCTGGAGAGGATGTGGAGAAATAGGAACACTTTTACACTGTTGGTGGGACTGTAAACTAGTTCAACCATTGTGGAAGTCAGTGTGGCGATTCCTCAGGGATCTAGAACTAGAAATACCATTTGACCCAGCCATCCAATTAGTGGGTATATACCCAAAGGACTCTAAATCATGCTGCTATAAAGACACATGCACACGTATGTTTATTGCAGCATTATTCACAATAGCAAAGACTTGGAACCAACCCAAATGTCCAACAATGATAGACTGGATTAAGAAAATGTGGCACATATACACCCTGGAATACTATGCAGCCATAAAAAATGATGAGTTCATGTCCTTTGTAGGGACATGGATGAAATTGGAAATCATCATTCTCAGTAAACTATCGCAAGAACAAAAGTCCAAACACCGCATATTCTCACTCATAGGTGGGACTTGAACAATGAGAACACATGGACACAGGAAGGGGAATATCACACTCTGGGGACTGCAGTGGGGTGGGGGGAGGGGGGAGGGATAGCATTGGGAGATATACCTAATGCTAGATGATGAGTTAGTGGGTGCAGCACACCAGCATGGCACATGTATACATATGTAACTTACCTGCACAATGTGCACATGTACCCTAAAACTTAAAGTATAATTAAAAAAAAATAAAATAAAAAAGAAATATGACTAGTGAACAAAACAAAAATCCATGTCTTCATGGAGTTTATATTCTAGTCAGAGACAACTAATAATAAATAAGTAAAGTCAGGGACAACTACTAATAATAACTAATAATAAACAAACTAATAATTTCTTTAATAAAGAGATCTGATAAGCCCATTGGGGATTAGCATTATGAAAAGAAATAGGTAGCATTAGGGACAGGTGGAGTAGGGGGAACTACATTACCTGGGATGATCAGGGAAACTTTCTTGGAGAAGCTGCATTTGAACAGAGACCTGAATGAAGTAAGGAAGCAGCTATTTATATATCCTCCTGGTTTTAAAAAAATGTTCTAGGCAGAAAGAAGAGTGAGGGCAAAGGCCCTGGGGTAGAAGCAGGCTTGAGAACAATAACCACTATATTTTCCCTAATCACAAGATGACTGCAGACCTTTCATTTTGTATTTTGTCCTTTTGCATCATAACTCTTACAAGATAAGCCAAATAATGTTACAAATCCGCCTGATTATAGATAGTGGGCATATTCCTGGAACTGTGGACGTGTCCATATGAATTTAATTTTTGTAATTGAATCTTATTTCAAGGCATACGAGGAGCTTGCCATTTTAAGAGCCCCCATGGTTAATCCTTTTATGGGGAGAATAGCCAGCCTTAGAGGATGCTTCAGGGTCTTTTCTTTCTAAAACCTTACGGTTTTATGTCTCTAGAGAGGCTGAACTTTCACGTATTTTCATGAAGGTGGAGATAATACAGAACTAAATACATGTAAATGGCAGCCAGCAGTCAGGCAGGTGAAATTTCAGTGGAAGAGATTGAGTTTTTTATTCTTTCCTGAAATGTAAGGCTTATCAATCTTCTACCTTCCTTCCCAGCAAGTATTAATGTTATGCAAAGGTGACAAATCTTGGCATAAAGAAAATAGAAATGTCTGTTGACTAGGAAAGACAAGACCATCAAGCAGCTGTTTCTAAATCTCTGTTTAAAAGAATAAGGCAACATTTCTTCTCTTAATGTCAGTAACTCTCTGCCTTTCTTTATTTTTTTCTCTCCTCTCCTTCCTTCCTTCCTTCCCTTCTTTCCTTCTTCCCTTCCTTCCTTCTTTCCCTTCCTCCCTTCCTCCTTTCCTCCTTTCCCTTTCTCTTCCCCTTCCCCTTCTCTTCTATTCTTTCTCTTTCTCTTTCTCATGGAATCTTGCCCTGTCACCAGGCTGGAGTGTAGTGGCATGATCTCAGCTTACTGCAACCTCTGCCTCCCATGTTCAAGCCATTCTCCTGCCTCAGCCTCCCGAGTAGCTAGGACTACAGGCATGCACCACCATGCCCAGCTAATTTTTGTATTTTCATTACAGACAGGGTTTCACCGTGTTGGCCAGGATGGTCTTGATCTCTTGACCTCGTGATCTGCCCGCCTCAGCCTCCCAAAGTGCTGGGATTACAGTTCACATTTACTGTGTAGTGATAGGAACAGGTAAGGATGGTTCAGTACTGAGCCTTCTTCCACTTTCCTGATATTATCTTAGTTATTATAAACAAATAAGGCATAAAATGAATCATGCCAATTTCATGTGTGCATATGGGATTTCATATGAGAGTATTCTCATGAAAAGGCTTGGTTTTGGCATGGTGATATGGTTTTGCTGTGTCCCCACCCAAATATCATCTTGAATTGTAGTACCTACAATCCCCACATGTCGTGGGAGGGGCCTGGTGGGAGGTAATTTAATCATGGCGGTAGTTACCCTCATGCTGTTCTCATGATAGTGAGTAAGTTCTCATGAGATGTGATGGTTTTATAAGGGGCTTTTCCTCCTTTCCTCAGCACTTCTCTCTCCTGCTGCCTTGTGAAGGACATGTTTGCTTCCACTTCTGCCATGATTGTAAGTTTCCTGAAGCCTTCCCAGCAATGTGGAACTGTGAGTCAATTAAACCTCTTTCCTTTATAAATTACCCAGTCTTGGGTATTTCTTCACAGCAGCATGAGAACAGACTAATACACATGGTGAGTCCATTTAAGAGCCCAGCACAGGGATGGTGTTAACAGCATGGCTCCTCCTTGAGATATTTCTTGTGAATAGATTGTTTGTTTGGGTGCCTAGCTAGTGTGTAACATGACAACTTCATAAGCTGTTTAAACCATTCATTAAAATTTTTTTAAGCTACTAAAGCAAAAAGAAGAAAAAAAGGAAGGCAGAGAACAATAAAGTAATATTCAAGGATAGAGTAATATTCTAGCCAGAACACAGAGCCAGCCCTCAAAAAAGCCAATTCAGAAGGCATCAGCCATTCATAGAAGCTTTCAGGCCATCATCACTAAACAGAATCACAGATGCAGCCTGGACTCTGTTTGCAGCCTGCTTTGCTCAGTAGTTCATGGGGGGCAGGAAGGCTCTTTTCTTTTGGCCTCTGTTTTTACCAGTAGTGAGGCAGCAGGAATGCTATGGCTGAAGATGATTTCCTATGCCGTGTTTGTTTCCCAGCCGTACACAGAAGGAACTGTTTTGTTATGATTTTGTTGTGTCTTCTGAAACTTGGGAGGCTCAGGCAGTTCCACATTTAGGCAGTAAAGATGTACAGAGTTATAACCCTGAGAGTAACTCCCATCAGCAGGGCCATTTATTTGGTATCTGTAAAGTACTATCACCCATGAGATCATCATCACCGTAATTTTGTAGCTATCATCTTCATCTCCATCCTCAGTCTGATGGGGGACAAATGAAGTTATGTATGGAATTGCCCATGGCTGAAGTTCTTAGCCTTTCCATCCTCAAACACCTTCTGAGCTCTTTTTGCCTTGAGCTGATGTGGCTCTGATTTGACCCACTCATTTGTTGCTCTTCACATTCAAATTTTGGGTGGAGTTTGTCTATCTTTAACTGGATGGTAAGCTCTTTAGAGATGCCACCCAGGCATTCACCCTATAGATAGATACTTTATAATTGCTCTGGGTCAGGCACAGTTCCTGGTTCTGGCTGCATAGGACTCACATGGTCATGGCAGTGCATGTTACCACTCTAGAGTCCACTTACCCCTGGCAATCTTTTATGTGGACATTGCACCTCCAACAGGCCCTGAATCACTGCCAAAATGTTAGTGCTGGCAGGAGCATTGATTCCAACCACTGCTACTTTGGTCCAGTTGCCTGTAAAGAATGTTTACGTTAATGATACAGATGGAATGAATGGCAAGGATCATGATTCCATTGTGGAGTCAGAGAAAGACGCAAAGTCACTTAATTCACTTTTATCCATTTCTTCTCATATCCTCGAGGTGAAGGTCAAGATTTCTCTGTCTCCTCCTTTCCTATTGGATAGTTGGGTAAAGAACTTCCTCATGTTTTCAACTCTAATAAATAGCTTTTATATTAGAGTTATTTAAGAAGTAAATTAGAACACAACACAGATATTTAAAAGGTTTTTTTCTTCAGTATGTTATTGTTGAACTAAATATCTTGTGAGAGGTTAAAAGTAAAATGATCATTGAGTGGACCTCATTGCATGTACTTGACCTATTCTTGGAGGGTTGCATGTTAACTGAATTTTGTAACTCAAGTTCTATTTTAAATTCACCCTGAAGGGTTGTTATTTAAAGCAATCCAGTAAAGAGAATAATCACCAGACCCCTGCTGAATATTAGGGTTGGCGGGGGCAGTGGATTTTTTTTTTTTTAAAGGAGGGTGGGAACATGACTCTTATGGCCACCCTGATTTTATCCCCAGGCTGGTGGCGCCTGGGAAAGTTTTTTTTATTTTTTTATTAAAAAAAAAATTTTTTTTCCAAAGGAAGTTTGGGAATAGTGAAAAAAGAGAAAGTGGATTGAAAGTCCTGTAGAGAGTGGACAATGGCTGCATTTTTCTCCATTGCAGGAAATGGATTCCCCCCGGAAAGGATTTGATGAAATGGCCTCAGTTCATTGTGAAATGGCTGGAGGAGAGTGGGGACATGCCCTACTCTCACAGTACCTAATTATTGGACAGAGTGTCATTTCCAGGAGCCCAGGATGCAACATGATAGGGGAAGGGGGATTTCCATTCTTATGGGGAGAGGTTCCTAGGATGTTATTTGGAGAAAAGGCAAGATCACTTGTTGGAATGTCTGGATTGGCCACAGAAATCCTATAATTTGCATTTATTAAGACATTTTGTGGGTTGTTATCTTGAGAAGAAACCCAGAGAAACTTGGTTCCAAACTTAACATTCCACAAGGAAAATGGAATTTTCACTGCTCTTTTCTGACATAAAAAGGTCATCTTGTTGTTTATCTACAAAGCCAGGGGAGCCTGAGCTGTTGACTATTTTGCAGTTGGAAACACTGGCCCGAATTCAAAGCAGCCTGATGCGTTCTCTCTCCTTCCTGTCCTGTTTTTATTTAAAGAAGTTGGCTTCATGAATCATTGGATAAAGGCTTGGAATACAGCTCCTTATGTTTCAGAAGATGAGGGCCTTGGTCCAAAGAAACCCAAAGTCAAGGACACCCCAAAACTCCTAAGAATGTTGATAGTAAGAATAGAGCTGCTATAATTATAATGCTCCTTGTCTCTGGGCTACAGGATACATAGACTCTCTTGTACTCAATGAAATCAGCAAAAACCCTTGGCAAGATGGGAATCTTAGACCCATTCTGAAGTTTCCTGCAAAACCTCAGAATAGTTACCTTCTGAGCAGGGTGGTGACATAATAAATATGGCCCAGTGAAAAATGAAAATTTGGAGCCCCTTGTTCAAAGAGCAGGAAAAAAAGTACAAAGTTATTAAAATATAAGTTTTTCCTCTAAAAATATTTTATTACTTATATAATGTAGTACTTATAACTTTTTATACTATTATTTATAGTGATAGTGATACATGAGTAACAAAAATATTTTTGGTGTCATACTTATATAATACAATAAAAAGTAATTTAATTTGACATCTTATTGACAATAAGATTTTTCTGGCTCCCTTTTTCTGCAAATTATTAGGTTATCAAAATTTATCAAACTTTTATCAATTTTATCTTTAGCTGATACAAAACTGAAAATGACATGTGTTGCTCTTTGCCAAGATTACAAATAATTTTTGAAAATTTTTAATTTTCAGAAGCATATTTCTGCTAATGCAACTGTTACTGGAATTGTGTAGGAGACTCTTATTGGCTGTAGCAGGATTTGGATACATTTCTGAGAAATTATTTTGAAAAAAGGCTTTAGGGTCTGGGCATGGTGGTTCATGCCTGTAATCCCAGCATTTTGGGAGGCTGAGGCGGGTGGATCACATGAGGCCAGGAGTTTGAAACCTGTCTAGCTAACATGGCAAAACCCCATCGCTACTAAAAATACAAAAATTAGCTGGGCGTGGTGGCGTACACCTGTAATTCTAGCTACTGGGTGTGGCGGGGAGCTGAGGCATGAGAATTGTGTGAATCTAGGAGGCGGAAGTTGCAGTGAGTGGAGATTGCGCCCTGTACTTCAGCCTGTGTGATGGAGTGAGACAACGTCTCAAAAAAAAAAAAAAAAAAGTCTTCAGTATATACCTAGAACTGATGATTCTTGTCAAACAATTTTTCTAAAAAGATTTAACTCTTTGTACAAATCTGTTTTGTTTAAGTTTGGATTTAATTATAAATGTAAATATATATATATATAGTGGCATTTTTATGTTTTCTCAGGCATTTTCTCTAACTTGTAGAGAGCCTATAAGCAACTGAAAGTAGCTTTACAATTTGTATATACAGTTAACACTTGAACAACACAGGTTTGAACTGTGTGGGTCCACTTACACACGTTTTCTTTTTTTTTCAATAAAAGTACACTGAATGTGCCTGCCTTTTCTGCCTTCATGTCCACCTTCTCCTCCTCTGCCACCCCTAAGATAGCAAGACCAACCCCTCCTCTTCCTCAATGAGAAGACAATGAGGATAAAGACCTTTATGATGATCCACTTCTACTTAATGAATAGTAAATATATTTCCTCTTCCCTATGATTTATATATTTTTAAATTATTATTTATTTACTTTTTTTGAGAGGGAGTCTGGCTCTCTAGCCCAGGCTGGAGTGCAGTGGCACAATCTCGGCTCACTGCAACCTCTGCCTCCCGGGTCCCTGTTCAAGCAATTCTCCTCCCTCAGCCTCCTGAGTAGCTGGGATTACAGGCACACGCCACCATGCCCAGCTAATTTTTGTATTTTTAATAGAGATGGGGTTTCACCATGTTGTCCAAGCTGGTCTTGAACTGCTGAATTTGTGATCTGCCTGCCTCGGCCTCCTAAAGTGCTGGGATTACAGGCGTGAGCCACAGCACCTGGCCCTGCCTCTTCCCTGTGATTTTTAAAATAACATTTTCTCTTCTCTAGCTTTATTGTAAGAATACAGTGTGTAATACATATAACATACAAAATACATGTTAATGGACTGTGCATGTTATCAGTAAGGCTTCCAGTCAACCGTAGGCTATGTGAAGTTTTGGAGGATTCTAAAGTTATATGCAGATTTTTGACTGTATGTGGTGGGGTGGCATTCCTATCCCCTACATTGTTCAAGGGTCAACTGTGATTCGAAATGCCTGTTTATATAACCTATTGTGTTTCTTCAGTACGAGGAAAAAACATTTTTTTTTTTTTTTTTTTTTTTTGACACAGAGTCTCGCTCAGTCGCCCAGGCTGGAGTACAGTGGCACGATCTCGGCTCACTGCAAACTCTGCCTCCTGGGTTCATGCCATTCTCCTGCCTCAGCCTCCTGAGTAGCTGGGACTACAGGCGCCCGCCACTACACCTGGCTAATTTTTTTTTGTATTTTTAGTAGAGATGGGGTTTCACCGTGTTAGCCAGGATGGTCTCGATCTCCTGACCTTGTGATCTGCCCGCCTTGGCCTCCCAAAGTGCTGGGATTACAGGCGTGAGCCACCGTGCCCGGCCGGAAAATTTAATCCAAAAATTATTTCTTCTTAATAATTGGTTCATTGAAGTTTTATATGAAAATGGCATTCTTATCTGTTGTGACAATTTCAAAATTTAATTTCTAATTCAAAGCCTGTGAATATTTGCTTCATAATGTTGCAGGAGTTATCAAAACTGGAGATTCTAAACTCTAAAACATTCTAATAACTCTTGGATATACTTTATTGCAATGTTCATGTATACATTTTTATTTTGTAATGATTTACTAACAAATTATATTGCCTGAGCACCAGCAAATTCTGTCCTGGCACTGAAGATAGAGAGTTAATATTTATGGGGATATCACAGGGATGGGCTCCAAGGACTGATGGGCAAGCTGTCTTCCCACTGCTGTGATCATTGCTGCTGCTTTGCTGCTATTGCTGCCACTGCCATTACCCATCTGGGCTCAAGTCCAGTCCCTAGTTGTCTCCTGAGGACCCCATGGCAGGCTGGACTGCCTCTGGTATGCCAGTTCAGTTGCTTGGCATGCACACAGCCCCTTGCATGCAGTGCCCCAAGGCCTGTGCCTGCATGTGTTGCTGCCTGTTATATCCTGCTCTGCTCACACACGTGCTCTGTTGTCTCATCAGACTTCACTTGCAAAACTCATGTGCAAAGATAAAATGATTAAGAATTTCAAGACGGTACCAGTAGATCATTAAACCAAGTACAGGGACCCTTCCGAGAGCGATTCTGGGTGTCACTCACATGCAGAGGCCATGTGTTCATGAAGTCGGTCCCATCTTGAGATACAGAATATGGCAAGTTAAAGGGATACAAGTTACTTACCACATGCAGCCTACCTTAGTTTTGGTAAAGCACCTACATTGCCAGGAAGTTCACCCACATATCTAACCCTGGCCTCAAATTTATCCTTTCTTCAAATATTTTACTATTTATATTTATTAATATGTATAGCCCCTCAACTAATTTATCAAAGTTCACCTAGTAAGCACAGGCTCACCTGAGCAAAGACTAACACCTGTTCTCTTATCTTGGGACACTGATTTCTGATATTCCTGGCTTTCTTTATAGACCATGAAATTTCAAAACTAGAAGGGGCTTCATTGTTTACCCAATCCAGTGGGAAACTGACCTGGCTGGTTATCTGAATATCATGAGGGCTTATAAAATAATTGTATTTCCTGTTCATCATACCCCTAGAGATTCAGATTCAGAAGATCTGGGATGAAGCCCAGGAATCTACACTTTAACAAACAGCTGGGGATTCTGGTGGACAGCCTGGTTGGGGAATGCCTCGTGATTTTCCCGGTTAGGAATTTGTTTGAGGCTCTATAGTCTTGTTCCTTCTCTGTCCCTGAGTCCAGTGCTCATCTCACTTTCCCTGCTCTGTCTTGGCTTTATCTGATTCAGCAGTCCACGTCCCGTCTGTTGTGCTTTCCCCTCCTCAGCCCATGGTTATAAAATGGAAGAGGCCACTCTCTCTGGTTACTCCTTTTATATGAAAACCTTCTGTAGCTCTGTGTAGCTTTCAACCAATGGAACAAGGAAGGTACTGGATTGCCAGGTCCTTGATAAGCTGGCACCATCCAATGAAGCAGGTTGTGTGAGTGCATGCATGTGTGGGTGTATCTATGTATGAATGGGCTAGGCAGTGATAATGGTGGATGAAATATATCACGATGGACTCTAAGTGCTAGGGTACTTCAGACTGGAAATACCAAACCTGTTGAGGGATTGGATCAAAGCCGAAAACTCATGAATGGTTCAGAAAAGTCAGCATGGATTAGCTTATCGAATTTGTGAATATACCTTTAGAGGCATAAAATAAGTAGTACTTTTACCATTTACAAGACTGTTTTGTGGCTATAATAAACAACCCCCCTCCCAATTTTAGTGGCTTTAACAACTCACATCACATGTCCATTACACGTCTACTGGAAACTTGGTTCTATTTTGACTCTTTCTGAGACTGTTGGCTGATGAAGCAAACCATCCCAAAATACTGTAGTTTTTCTAGCAGAGGGAAAGATAAGTTTGGAGCATCCTGCACAGCAGTGTAATGCTCTGGCCTTTAAATGACACATTACTTCTGTTCACAACTCATTGGCTAGAACTGGTTAAATGGGTCATAGACAGGAGAAATAGGATCATGCTAAAATGATTTGTAAACTGTAAAGCAATCCACAAGTTCATTGCTTTTTTTGAGGTGTCTTAAAGATGGTACAGCTTTAACCAGTAAATATACAATCTGAGGAGTGGGAAAATCCAGAAATAGGCCCTTTTAGAAGGACTAGATCTATGCATGAGTAATAGATTCCTATCAGTGAAAGCTAAGAAGCACTTGTTAGCTGGAGGAGCCACTCTGGAGGCTCTGGCTGAGATGAAAATGTTTTGATATAGTATGTTGTATCACAGACCCAGGTGGTAAACTGGGCTTGTTCCTGGTCCATTTCCTGGGAATTTTTCTAATTCTTAGTCTTCTATCCCCACCAACTTGTAAATCTTGATGTAGAGGTTGGAGCTTGGTGGAAATGATTAGAGGTCCTAGAGTCTGGAAGGGACAGCATGGGAATTGGATTTTTAGTTCTCCCACAATTTTATGTTGTCACCTAGCTCTTTAATCCTTTATCCCCTGGCTGCCTTGTCTCCTCATCTCAGTATCTGATACTCTATATTCTTACTTTGGACAAAAATTCAAATGAAACTGGAGGCCCTCATTCTGCCTTGGAATTCAGGAAGGACTTTGAGGTTATTACGAAAAGATGCAAAACTGTGTGTCCCCACATGGGATTTAGGACAGCCAAATATGAACAAAGCATTTTATGTTCGTATTTCAGTAGCGGTGAAGAGTAAGGCATGGAAGGAAAACTCACTCTCTCACATACACCCCTCCCAAAACAGAAACAGAAAGACCTCAACTCTAGACATCCTAACACTTGGAGAAGACATTCAACTTTTAGGAAAACAGGTTGATTTTTTCCTTGCCATATTGTGTCTTAAAAACGGTAGCTTGGGGAAGGTGGCACATGAATTCAAAGCACAGCTCTGCTACATATAAGCTGCGTGAACTTGAACAAGTTACCTAACATCTTTGTGTCTCATTTTTCTCCTTTATAAAGTGAGATGATTAAAGTGCTTATGCCTAGGGTTGTCTTTGATCATAAAGGGAATACATAATAAACTTGTAACTACAATCTATTGAATGCTCAGGGTGCTGTGTATACCTGGTGCTGTGTTGCTGCTGGTGTTGGTATTGTTGTCATTGTCATTGTCATCCTCATCCACAACAGCAAATTCTGTCTGGTCTCAGTCAGAATGAATAGGGAAAGACAGAGTGATGGGGTATGTGGAAGAGTCTAGTTGTCTTCTGGTACTATTATTCCAGGTTCAGTTACTATATAAGTTTCTTTTCAATATTTTCCTTCTCCTTTGTATAGTAAGTGTCAGTCTCTCTTTCAAGGAGCATTTCAGTCTATGTGCTTGTGTTTTCAGTTAACACATTACTCAGTAAACTAGTAAGTGCCACTTACAGAAATATGGATCTTCTGAGCCTCTTTAAGAAAGGCGGAACACAGAAGTTTCTGCAGGCAGCAAACTGCTTTGACCAGTTAAATGAATCCGGGACCCCAAAGGTGAGTGTTGGCCTAGAGGCTCATAATTCAGAAAGTTCAAGAGAGTTCCAAGATTGGAGGGGAGGGCTTCCCATCATCGCTTTGTTTCTGTTAAGTAAATTTATATTTAATACACCCGACAAACTCCATCACATTTTAAAATGTCAGGTTTATTGAGGCATAATTTTCATAAAACAAAACTTACCATTTTAAAGTTTACAATTTGGCGATATTTGACAAATCTGTACAGTCATGTAGCCACTACAATAAATATACATTTTTATTACCCTCCAGAAGTTCCCTGTGTTCCTTTGCAGTCAGATTCCTCCCTGCAAACTCTGCCCCCAAACCCACTGATCTGTTTTCTGTCCCTATAGTTTTACCTTTTGCGGAATGTAATATGAATGGAATCATAGAGTATAGTGGAGGCTTTTGTGTTTGGCTTCTGTCACTTAACATAATGCTTTTGAGATTCATCCGTGTTGTTGCATGTGTTAGTAATTTTTTTTAAATTGCCAAGTAGTGTTCTATTGTACTGATATAATTTTGTTTATCCACTCACTTAGTGAAAGAGATTTGGGTTGCTTGCAGTTTTCAGCTATTCTGAATGAACTGCTATAAACATTTGCATACAGGATTTTGTGTAGGCATAGATTTTCATTTCTCTTAGACAATAAACTAGTAGAGAGATTGCTGGGTTGTATGGTAAGTATATAGTTAACTTTATAAGAAATTGTCAAGTTGTTGTTTAAAGTGGATGTTCCATCTTTCCTTCCTGCTCTACACATCATCAATACTTGATGTTGTCAGTTCTTTTAATTTTAATTACACAGGTGAGTAATGTGAGCATCTTTTCATGGATTAGCTAATTGTTTACAGTTTTTGGTAAAGTGTCTATTCAGAGTTTTTATAAAATTTCTAATTGCTTTTTTCTTATTGAATTGTAAGATTATGTATTCTGCATTCATGCTCTTGGTCAGATAAATGATTTTCAAAAATTTTTACCCAATATTGTTGCTTTTCTTTTAATTTTTACAGCAGTCTTTTAGACTTTTGAAGAACAAAAGTCTAAAATTTTTATGAAGTCAGATTTATCTTTTTCTTTTATGGTTCATGCTTTTTGTGTCCTACCTAGGATATCTGGAATAATCCAAAGTCACAAAATTTTCTCTTGTTTTCTTTTAAGAAGTTACATAGTTTTAGCTCTTGCATTTAGGTCTCTATATATGGTCTGAGATAAGTATTAGAGACCCTCCCTTCCCCTCCCTCCCTCCCTCCTGTACATCCATCCATCTGTCTATTAATATACAACTGTTTCAGAACCAGCTTTTGAAAAGACTCTCCTTTCTCTATGACATTGCCATGAATTTTTGTTGAAAATCAATTGGACTCTCCATTTTATTTCTCTATATGTTTATTCTTACACCATTACCACACTGTTTTTTATTTTTGTGGCTCTACACTAAGTTCTGAAGTCTGTTAACACGTGTCCTCCAATTTCGATGTTCTTTTTCAAAATTACTTTGCTATTCTAAGTTACTGGAATTTTCATATACATTCTAGAATCAGCTTGCCAATTTCTGCGAAAAAATCCTAAGATTTTAATTGGCATAACTTTTAATCTATGGGTTAATTTGTTGAGAATTGACATCTTAGTTATGAGTCTTCTACTTGCATTGTGTATCTCTTATTTATTTAAGTCTTTAATTTTTCTCAGTAAAATTTGTACTTCTTGATGTACAAATACAGTAAAAATTTTGTTAAATTTATTCATAAATAGTTTGTTTTCTTTGAAGCTATTGTGAGGGTATTTTAAAATTTCAATTTCCAATTGTTTGCTCTTAGTATATAGAAATATACTTGACTTTTGTATATTAACCTTGTATCCTGAAGTCCTGCTAAATTCACTTATTAATTTTGGTAGGTATTTTGTTTGGTAGATTCATTAGGATTTCCTACATATTCAATCATACCATCTACAAATAAAACACTTTTGTTTATTCCCTTCCAATACATTTGCCTGTGTTTCCCTCCCTCACTCCCTCCTCCTCTCCCTCCTTGTCTTCCTCTTTCCCTTCTTTCCACCTTACTGCACTGGATAGTACCTTCAGTATAGTGTTCTAGCAGAACTAGTGAGAGCAGCCATCCTTGCTTGTTGCCAGTCTCAGGTGGAAAACTTTTTTTTTTTTTTTTAATCACTAAGTATAACATAAGCTGTAGGTTTTTCATAGATCCTTTTTGTCAGGTTGAGCAAATCTCACTTTTCCCCTAGTTTACTGAGTACTTTAATCATGAATAGATGTTGAATTTGTTAAGCACTTTTTCTTCATCTTTTGAGTTGATCTTTCTCTTTTAATCTGTTAATGTAGTGAATTATTATAAGTTGATTTCCAAAATTTGAACCAATCTTGTATTTCTGTGACAGTACCAACTTGGTCATGATGTATTATCATTTTTATATTTTTCTGTATTAGATTGGCTAATATTAAGGATTTTGTGCCTACATTGACAAGAGAGATTGATCTGTAATATTTTTTTCTTGTACCATCTTTGTCATATTTTGGTATCAGGATAATGCTGGTTCCTGGAATGACTTGGGAAGTATTACCTTTCATTCTATTTTCTGGAAGTATTTGTGTAGAATTGCTTATATTTATTTCTTAAAAGGTAGGGCCAGTTGCAGTGGGTCACACCTGTAATCACAGCACTTTGGGAGGCCGAGGTGGGTGGATCGCTTGAGCTCAGTGGTATAAAACCAGCCTGGGCAACATGGTGAAACCCTGTCTCTACAAAAAATACAAAAAATTAGCCAAGCTTAGTGGTGAGCACCTGTAGTCCTACCTACTTGGGAGGCTGAGGCAGGAGGGTTGCTTGAGCCTGGGAGGTAGAGGTTGCAGTGAGCTGAGATTGAGCCACTACACTCCAGCACTCCAACCTGGGTGACAGAGAGAGTCTGAAAAAGAAAAAAAAAAACCATCATTAAAGCCATCTGGATGGACTTGGAACTTTCCTTGTTGGAAAGTTTTAAACTACAAATTCGATTCTTAAATGTATACTGTATTATGATTGTTATATTTTATCTTGAGTGAGGTTTGAGAGTTCATGTCTTTTATAAATTTGCCATTTCATCTAAGCTACTGAATTTGTTGGCATAAAGTTATAAATTATGTTTCCTTATTATCTTTTAAAAGTTTATACTATCTGTCATGATGTTCCCTTTTTAATTCTTGATATCAACAATTTGTATCTTCATTTTTTCTGTGTTTATCTAATTGACTTTTTCAAAGAAACAACTTTTTTTCATTTATGTTCTCTCTTGTTTTTCTTGATGTCTCTTTCACTGACTTTTGTTCATCATTTCCTTCTACTTGCTTTGGGTTTAATTTCATGTTAATGTTCTAGTTTCCTAAAATGCAAGCTTAGGTATTTTTATTTTTTAATTAATGCAGTTAATATTATAATTTTCCTTCTAAGCACTGATTTAACTCCATCTCATACATTTTTATATGTTGTGTTTTCATTTTAATTTACACCAAAATATTTTCTAATTACAATTCTTATTTCTTTTTTGGCCCATGGGTTATTTAGAAATGTGTTGCTTAATTTTTAAATATTTGGGAATTTTTAAGACATCTTTTTGTTTTTGATTTCTAGTAGCTCCATTGTGGTGTGAAACATATTTTTTATAATCTAAATCCTTTCATATTTGTTGAGATTTATCTTATGATCCTGGATATATTGGTGAATGTTCCTTCGCACTTTAAAGAGTATGTATTCTGCCGCTGTTAGAGATCTGTAGATGTCAATTTGCTCAAGTTGCTTGAAACCGTTATTCAAGTCACACATCTTCTTATTGATCTTCTGTTACTTGTTTTAAAAATTATCAGTAGAGGAGTGTTGATATCTTCAACCATAATTGTAGGTTTGTCTATTTTCCCTCTTTGTCCTTGCTTCACATAGTTTGAAGCTCTATTATTAAAGATATAAATTTAGGATTGTTATTTTGTCTTGATTAAATGACCCCCTTATTACTGTGTGATAATCCTCTTTATCCGTGGTAAATTCCCCATTTTGAAGTCAATTTTTTCTCAAACTAGTATAACCACTCCAGTTTTCTTTTGATTGGTATTTGCATAGTTTATCTTTTTGCCAATCCTTTTTTAATATATGTATGTTTTTGTTATTAAAATGAGTTTATGTGAAATTAGATCTTTTTAAAATCCAATTTGACAATCTCTGCCTTTTAATTAGGCTGTTTAAACTATATTTAATGATGTTATTGATGCAGTTGAGTTTAGACCTACCGTTTTGCTGTTTGTTTTCTATTTGACCCATTTGTTATTTCTCCCGTTTTAATCTTTGTTTGCCTTTCATTGAATTGAGGATTTTATGATTCTATTTTATCTGTGTTGTTGGATATTCGTTTTTTTTATTTTACCTTTTACTGCTTACTTTAGGATTCACAATATACACTCAACTTTTTAATAGTTTACTTTAAAATAAAATTATATTATTTCATGTATAGTATAAAAACCTTAGAATATAATTCCATTAAATTTTTCCTATTCTTTGTGTTACTGTTATCATCTATTTTACCCTATGTTTGATATATGCATACAATGTTGATATAATAAACTGATCATTACATTATACAGTTATCTTAGAGACATTCAAAATAAAATAATATCTCTTGCATTTACCCATTTGCTTCTGTTTTTGTGGCATTTTCCTTTTCCTACTCCTTTTCTTTTTTTCCTTCTGTTAAATTGTATAGCCACATGTGTGTCTAGTATCATTTTTCATTTATTTAAGTCACTTAACATTTCTCATAGTGTGAGTTCTGCTGGCGTTGAATTCTTTCAGATTTTGCTTATCTGAGAAAACAGTTGATTTGTCTTATTTTTGAAGGCCATTTTTACCATGTGTAGAATTCTGTTTTCCTTCCTCCCTTCTTGCAGTACTTTAAAGATACCATCCTTTTTTTCTGACTTGCATAGTTTTAGACAAGAAGTCAGCTATCATTCTTCTCTCTGTTCCTTTGAAAATTTTTTTCTATTTGCTTTGAAGATTTTCTCTTTATTATTACTTTTATTAGTTCAGTTAATATGTACCTAGGTGCATTTTTTAACAAATGTATTTTTATGCTTGAATTTTTCAGTTTGTTGGACCTATAGTTGGTTGTCTTTCATTAATATTTGAGGATTCTTGATGATTATCTCTTCAAATACTTCTTTTGCCTTGTTTTCTTTCTCTTCTCCTTCTGGAATTTCAGTGCTGTGTTTTTTATATCATTTTATGTTCTACAGCCTTTAGATGCTCTGTCATGTGGGTATATTTCCTTCTTTTTTTTGTTATTTTCTATTGAGCGATCTTCAATTTCACTGATTCTTTCTTTTACTCTTTCCAGCCTTCTGATAAACCCATTTAAAGGATTCTTCACATTTGATATCATGTTTTTCATTTCTGGTACTGCAATTAGACTCTTTTCGAGTTTCCAACTTTCTTTTGAAATCTCCACATGCTTATCCATATTGTACACCTTTTCCGCTAGATCCCTTAATAATAACTATTTTAAAGTCTCTTCTAATATCTAAGCCATCTCCTGGTGTGACTCTGTTGACTTCTTTAAGATTTGACAATGGATCACTTCAGACAGCATCTTTCTTGCTTTTTTTAGTGAATCTTGTACAATTTTCCGGGCATTTTGTATGAAAGAATAGTAGAGCTGAGGCAGACAGTATTTATGCCTAGAAATGGGCATACTGCTTCTGTTTTCAGCTAATTAGCATTAAGTCAGTGTAATCAGGAGTTGAACTGGGTCTGAGTTTTGCTATTGTTATTGTTACCGCTAGTGCAACACACACTTTAAATTACTCCAGTACTGCATTGCTGCCACCTTGTGCTTAATGTAAGGCCTTAACGTAAGGCCTACAGTACCTGCAGTATCAGTGTTCCTGCTCCACCCAGCTTTCAGCAGGTTCAACATACTACACCATAGACTATTCCTCTCTCTCTGCTCCTTTTCTTCCCGTAGTTTGATTGCTGTTGTTTACAGCTCAGTGCAAGTCTTATGGTGGGAGGAAGGGGGAGTCTTGGTTGTCCTGTGATAGCCTCTGTCTTAATCAGGTCTTGTGTTTTAGAACCTCAGGGGTAGAGTTTTCTTAATAACTCTGCCCTTCCCCCAGTGGGAATAGACCTCTGATTTATCAGTGTAGGATTCTTGGCTTGTGTGTTTCTTGACCCTTCCCTGCAGCCAATGGTTTCCATCTACTGTCAATGTAGCTTGAAGAAACAGCTTTTTTCTTTTTCTTTTTCTTTTTCTTCATTCCTTTTTTTTTTTTTTTTTTTTTTGAGATGCAGTCTAGCTCTGTCACCCAGGCTAGAGTGCAGTGGCATGATCACTGCTCACTGCAAGCTCCGCCTCCCGGGTTCATGTCATTCTTCTGCCTCAGCCTCCCGAGTAGCTAGGACTACAGGCACCCGCCACCACGCCCGGCTAATTTTTTTGTATTTTTACTACAGACGGGGTTTCACCATGTTAGCCAGGATGGTCTCGATCTCCTGACCTCGTGATCCGCCTGCCTCGGCCCCCCAAACAGCTGGGATTACAGGCTTTAGCCACCGTGCCCAGCCTTGAAGGAACAGCTTTTCTATCCTACAGCCAGTGGCAACTGGCATTTGTCTGAGTCTGCGAGGTCAGAGGAATGCCAGTGAGGGAGAGCTACTCAGATGTCTTGTCCTTCACTCAGTCTTTCTCCTGGGCACCTATTAGAGGCCTACATAAAAGAGCTGGTTAGTGGATGTGGGCTTTCCTTTTGTTTGGGACTCCCAGGGGTATTAAACTGTCATGTAAACCTACAGTTAACCTTTAAGAATTTGTTAAACTTTCAGTTGTTTTTTTATTACCAAATTTTATAGTTGCTACCTTTTCTCTCATGTTCTGCAGAAGGCAAATGGCTTCTGTGTTCCCATCTCTGCTCTCAGAGGGGTTCACTACTCTTTGGAACTCAGTTCACCTGATTGCCTTTCAATTGCAACTGTCTGCTGGGCTTAAAACAGTTATTGTTTTTAGATTATCCCACTGGTTTTGTCGTTGTTAGAATGGGAATGATGTTCCTTTGTGACTTCCCACATCTTAAGCAGATGTGGAATGCTCTATCCATATTAAACTGTGTATGTACACTTCTCAAATCTTCCTTGAATTCTAAAAGGAAAAAAAATGAATGCTTCCATAAGATTTACTCACTCGTTCAACTAATTGTATACCAGTTGCTTAATTTTTTTAAATCACTTTGGGAATATAAAGAATAATATAGAAAATCCACTCCAGAAAAATGGATATTTGTTCATTCAGACACAATTTTTAATATAGCTTAAAGTGATTCCATTCCAATTCCAAGAAGAAGGGTCTTGGTAAATATAAAAAAAGGAGAGAGCCTACTGTCATCATGCTGGCTGATTCATTCAAATATTAGATAATTTTTGCTTTTTTTTTTTTCCTGGTTCACTTATTTTCTGTTACCATGATTCCTGGTTACTTTGTTAAGAGGGCTGAAAATGCCTTGAAACAGTGGAGTGCAGCAGAATATACTGGAAAGTGTCCTTGAGCTTGGAAACAGGAAAACTTGGGTTTAATCTTGGGTCTTTCACTAGCTAACTGTTTGCCTTTTGGTAAAGCTCTTAATCTTGCTATTCTTCAGCTTTATTCTCTGTAAAATGGGGACATTGAGGGAGCAGAATCTTCAAGCATACAGGAGACAAGAATTGGGTCAAAGCAAGCATATATAATTTGTTATTTATTTAGCCTTATCATTGTAATTGAAAGGCTACTAAGGCAACAATTATAAGACCAGTCTCAGAATGCTGCCTGTATTCTGATTACACACACACAAGCGTGTGTGTGTTTCATACATACATACATATATACATATACATGCATACATATATATGTATGTATATATACATATATACACATATACATATATATGTATGTATATATACATATATACACATATACATATATATGTATGTATATATACATATATACACATATACATATATATGTATGTATATATACATATATACACATATACATATATATGTATGTATATATACATATATACACATATACATATATATGTATGTATATATACATATATACACATATACATATATATGTATGTATATATACATATATACACATATACATATATATGTATGTATATATACACATATACACATATACATATATATGTATGTATATATACACATATACACATATACATATATATGTATGTATATATACACATATACACATATACATATATATGTATGTATATATACATATATACACATATACATATATATGTATGTATATATACATATATACACATATACATATATATGTATGTATATATACATATATACACATATACATATATATGTATGTATATATACATATATACACATATACACACACACATATATATACACACACACACATATACACACACACATATGTATATATTTATATATATATATCTATATATATATCTATATATATATATATATGGAGAGAGAGAGAGAGAATAAGAATGAGAATGAATATGAGACAGGGCCTTGCCCTGTCACCCAGGCTGGAGTGCAGTGGCGCCATCTTGGCTCACTGCAACCTCCACCTCCCAGGTTCAAGTGATTCTTGTGCCTCAACCACCTGAATAGCTGGGATTACAGGCATGCGCCATCATGCCTAGCTAATTTTTTGTATTTTTAGTAGTGATGGGGTTTCATCATGTTGACCAGGCTGGTCTCAAACTCCTGACCTCAAGTGATACACCCACCTTAGCTTCCCAAAATGCTGGGACTACAGGTGTGAGCCACCACACCAGCCTTTACACACATATTTTTTACCTTTGCTTATTATCCTCTGGAATCTAGAGTTTTTATAGCATGTTGGATAAAGAGAAACAGCTTTGATATTACTTTGCTTAGTTTGAATCTTGGCTCTACTGACTGAACTAGGGAAAATTACTAAGCAACTTTGTCTCAATTTTTCCATCTATACAATGAGGATAGTAATGGTACCCTCCCCACCCATGGCATGCTGTGAGGATGAAAAGAGATAATGCATATAAATTAGTAGCATAATGCTGAGCTCATAGTAAGTGCTCGATGTATTGAAACTATCTGTTTCACTTAAAATTACATAAGTGTTGTTTCACATTTCTATGTAATCTTTATAATTGTCCTTTTTATGTCTGGACAGTAGTCTATAGTGCAAATGCAGACCACTTTGACTCATTTACGTTTTGTTTGACAGGCTAGTTCCAGTTTTGGGCCATTCAAGATAATACTATTATAAACGTTTTTTTTTTTTTTTTTCCCCCATATAGTATGTTTTTTGCTTCAGTTTACTGCTTCCTTTAGAAAAACCCTTGGAATAGTATTCTGGGTAAAGAGAAGGAACCTTGACGTGGTCTTGCTGCATATCCAAGCATATATCTTGGACTCACAGTAGAGTGGAGAAAGGTTATTACCCTCTATCTCTGATTCTCCTGGGGACCAGAAGATACTCATCGCTTGTTTTATTTCTTTGAAAGAGACACCTTGTCTGTTCCTCTTTTGGGTGGACTGTCCTGGCCTTTCCTACTTACTCCTAATGGCTCATGACTCACGCCCATCACCCATCTCAGTGGTTCTGAAAAAATTGCAAATCTCATTTTCATGTCAGCTGCTTCTGCTTGGGATCCCCTCAAGAAGGAAAGCATCCTGGTGTAGGCTGTGGGGTGCCTCTTCTGCAGCTCTCTCCTTATTGGGCTCAGCTGAAAGTGCACGTTATCTGGGAGAGATTGGTTTGGAGCTGCTTTAAAGTTTTCCAGCTAGTGAGAGAAGCAGGCCTCAGTGTCCGCTGCCTAAGGGATCTTGTTTCTCAAGCAGATGCCATTGCTTGAAGGTAAACTTAGGGAAGACAGGCTTTCCTATTCCAATAGTCCCAGCCTCCAATGGCTACTTCCACCACAAGACCTGTTCATTCCCTTCCCCTGCCATCTCCTCTCAGGGTCTTGCTCTCCTAGCCATCTCACTCTGTATATTTGTTTGCTAGGGCTGCCGTAACCAAATACCAAAGATGGCATGGCCCAAACAACGGAAACTTATCTTCTTACAGTTTTGGAGGCCAGGAGTCCAAGCTCAAGGTGTAGGCAGGTCTGTTTTCTTCTGAGGCCTCTCTCCCTGGCTTGCAGATGGCCACCTTCTTGCTGTGTCCTCACAAGACCTTTTCTCTGTGTGCCCCATTCTTGATCTCTCTCTCTCCTTATAAGGACAGCAGTCATATTGAATTAAGACCCTACTCTTATGACTTTATTTAACCTTAATTACCTCATTAAAGGTCCTATCTCCAAATACAATCACATCATGGGTTAGGGATATGAATTTTGGGGGACACAATGCAGTCCATAGTATTTCACTGTTTAGATTAGAGAAAACACACACATATGTACACACAAATACATGGTTTCAAGTTAGGCAAAAGGATCCAGTTTTGCGGGGGAATTCTGCCAGCTATATTCAGATAGGACAGGAAAGCTGCCAAGTCTAAGGGAGTCAGATGTTTGGCAGGAGGTCACAGTGAGCCGAGGGCCTTGCCTGATGTTCCCTCTGAGCATGGCCTTGGCCCACAGACATTGATCATATAGCCGTAATATTGAGCTCATCGATTGGATGTGCAACTCAGTTGGTTCTAAGTTGACAGTATTTAGGGTAGGCAATACTTATTTATTTATTAGATTGGTGCAAAAATAATTGTGGCCATTGAAAGTAATGACAAGGCTGAGGCGGGTGGATCACGAGGTCAAGAGATTGAGACCATCCTGGCCAACATGGTGAAACCCCACCTTTACTAAAAATACAAAAATTTAGCTGGGCATGGTGGTGCGTGCCTGTAGTCCCAGCTATTCAGGAGGCTGAGGCGGGAGAATCGCTTGAACCCAGGAGGTGGAGGTTGCAGTGAGCCGAGATTGTGCCACTGCACTCCAGCCTGGTGAAAGAGTGAGACTCTGTCTCAAAAAAAAAAAAAAGTAATGAAAGAAGTGCAATAACTTCTGCACCAACCTAATATTTACTTATTTATTTATTTAGAGACAGAGTCTTGTTCTGTCATGCAGGCTGGAGGGCAGTGGCACGATCTTGGCTCACTAAAACCTCTGCCTCCTGGGTTCAAGCAGTTCTCCTGCCTCAGCCTCGTGAGTAACTGGGATTACAGGCACCCACCACCACGCCCAGCTAATTTTTTGTATTTTTAGTAGAGATGGGGTTTCACAGTGTTGCCCAGGCTGGTCTCAAACTCCTGAGCTCAGGTAATTCACCTGCCTGAGCCTTCCAAAGTTGCTAGGATTATAGGCATGAGCCACCATGCCTGGCCAAGGGTAGGCAATATTTAAATTCATAGATGCTGTGAGTTCACTCCTGATTTTTCAATGCACAGCCATTAATTTGGGTTTCCCCATGGCCACTCTCTCCTGCCCTGTTGCCATGCCTGGAGAGCCACAGAGAACACAGCAAAGGCTTTGACCTACATCTTCTGAAATTTAGTGGCCTCAGATCACCAGTTCCTCCACGGTTCTTCTCTTTTTATCTCAAGTCCTATTGATTTTTCAAGTTCTTTTATCCCCACCCACCACCTGACATGGTTTGAGAGCAGGCTTTCCACCTCTCTCCCCTCTCAGATTCTTCCTTATCAGGACAATTAAAAGTGCTCCTTCCCTCCTAGACCAGGTGCACCTGTCGCACACCTGCTTTTTCTCATGGGCTTCTCCCCTGCAGCTTCCACATGTTTATTTCCTTAAGAGCCAGGTGGTGTGGGAGTGGAAAGAGATTTAGAGATCAGAGAAGGAGAGCTTTGGAGGAGGTGTGTCCTTTATCTAAAAGGCTGAATCTACAGGCTTTGAATTCCCCTGAGAAAAAAGTGATGGGAGGGAGGGTTCTTATTACTGAGAGAATAGTATGCTCAAGCAATACACTCAGTGAAAAATAAGCATCCTATTCAAAGAAATCACAAGCTCATGAATGGTCCAGAAAGCCACTTTGATCTACCTGCCTTAATGATTCTCTTCAGTTTGTGTCAAAATCATAATGTACTTGTCTTATTTTAGGAAAGCCACATTTGTAGATGAACACAGTGTATGCCTCTCTAAGGGGCCCTGAAATATTCCAAATACACTTTTTTCATTTGTAAAAACAAGTCATGGTAAAGTTAGAGGGACAACGTGTGAGCTCTGTAGCTCCTTTGGGGGTGGAGGCAGTGGCACCATTGATGCCCTCATGTTCCTTGTTCATGATGGCTCCTTTACCTGGGCTTTTTCCACTGAGGCCTGAGCGATGATAAACCGGTTTCTGAGAGAAGACCCAGGAGTACTTTGTCTTGATTTAATACCAACGGACACTTTGGGAGGCCGAGGTAGGTGGCTCACTTGAGGTTAGGAGTTTGAGACCAGCCTGGCCAACATGGTGAAACTTCATCTGTACTAAAAATACAAAAATTAGCCAGGTGTGGTAGCACATACTTGTAATCCCAGCTACACAGGAGGCTGAGGCAGGGGAATTACTTGAACACAGGAGGTCAAGGTTGCAGTGAGCTGAGATCGTGCCATTGCACTCCAGCTTGGGAGACAGAGTGAGACTTCATCTCAAAAAAATAAAATCGGAGCTTCCTGGGCACCCAGAAATGGAAAGAGAGAGATACAGGGGCTTTTCCAAGCCACACACTCTTCATGTGAGGCAGCAGCTTTCTTCTACACACCTCCAACCCCCCTTGTAATGTTTCTGAGAAGAGAATTTCTGTTAGTATAGTGCTGACTTCACCCACGGGCAGATAACATACACGCTTAAGGTGTCAGCAAGACAGACATCCCAATGAGGAATTCATTTTCTTTTAATGTCAATATCGATATTCATACACATGCGACGCAGAGGTAGGTACCATATAATATACATAGATCTTAAAATGAGACCAATTGCCCATGAATATCTATCTTTTCCTATATCTACATCTATCTACATACATATATATACTGGAATGATGTGGGGTAGCAGTTGGGGCCTCAGAGCTTTCGTGTGTCCCTGAGGAGATAGGTTCCCTGACTATTGTAAACCCTGGGATGGACACCATGACCACCTGCAGCATTCTTTTCCCTGCAATTACTGAATAAGGAGGGGAAAATAAATCTTTCTGGGGGGAAGCTTGGCCTTTTCCAGATGTCCTAGATGTCTCAGGGTGGTGTGACAAGCAGCTCAGGACTTCCTTGCCATTCACAGTGTGGAGAGGTGCCTGTCTTGTGACACTGGTCAACCAAACACCCTCAATTTGGGTCCAGCTGGGTGTGAGTGTGACAGTAAGCACAGTGAGTTTGGAATCTGTTGAGTTTCATTATTTTTTTTTTATTCCTAGGCAATTTGCTAATTTCTAACAATTCCAGAAACGAATTCACTCTTGACTCATTGGGAAAATGTGTAGGATGTGAACTGGGAGCCAGGGAGTCCTGGGTTAAACTGTCAGCTCTTGCACTGGTCAGCTGTGTGAACTTGATAGTTACTTAATATCTCTGTGATTCAGTTTCCTTGTCTGTAAAATAAAGCATAACATGGCCTACTTCACGGAGTTGTTAGGATGCCTAAGAAATGTTCTCTTCCCTCCCTAACCACCACCCTTCTTTTCTGAATTCCTTCCTCCTTTCTTTTCCTCCATCCTTCCCTCAGATTCTACTGTTTCCCATACCAAATCTTGGTATATTTTTTGGGAAAGATCCAAAAAAAAAACTCAGCTGGAGGGAGGAGCACAGACAGAGCCCATGGATGGGGCTGGCTGGGAGAGCACTACGGGCATGGGAGGGCCCAGCAGGCAGGGTTGTCTAGGTAGGGAAGGTTAGATCAGGATTTGGGGTCCTGCAGCCTACCAAGGGCAGAAGGCCTGGCTGTGCACCCCACTTCTTGTTAACAGAGTCAGGGGCCTCCTGGAAGATACTACACACCACTCATGGGTCACGATCAGAGACTTCAGATGACTTTGACTGTGGGTGACTGCAGCAGGTGTTCAGAGTGGGGAGGGCCACTCCAGGAGTCCTGGAGTCCATCTTGTGACCCAACAGGATTACGCCGAAGGGCACTTGGGAGAGTTGGATGGGGACAAGTCTCCTTCTGATTATGTAGGACTCTCCTGCTCCTTTTCTAAAATTTCATTTCTAATTTCTTTCTCACCGTTGCTTAGCCTTGCTCCAAATCCGCAGAATGCACTGGGAATATGGATCACATTAGAACCACTTGAGTGTCATTCTGATTATTTGCCACGGCTAATATGGATATTTTTCTAAAGCAAGCTCGAAGGAGAATGAATGTATGTTCTCTCCAAATTAATTTGTTGTGAAAACAAAGTCACTTCAATTCCCTGGATTCCTTTAAATACTTGATCTTTCCTCTAGTTTTCTGGCCCTGGTCCTTCATGACCCATCTCTTTTCTGAGAACTTTTTCCTGGCTTAGAATCCCAGCCCTGCTCTGAATGAGGAAGAGGGGAGGCTGTCCCCAGATCACTTGGGAGGAGCCAATGGGAGCCACCCACCCCCAAGTCTTTTGAGCAATAGAGGCGCACGCCAAGGTCCTCAGCAGAGACTGTGTTTCTTAACATCTGTCTGAAAATAGCTTCCCTGTCATAAAGTAGGTCCCAAGGGGATTGTCAAACTGTCCAAGGAAACTATGTACATTTTATATATATGCATTACATATATATAAATACATATGCATTATATATAAATATAAAACATATATAAAAATCATAAATTTTATCCATGTAATCTCCTGTATAGTTTGAATTTAGTTTGTTGGCTTTTGAAAATGAGTCATTTAATGTCAGCTGTTTTCTCAGATCCTTCTCAAACCTCCTTCTCCCACGCCCTCTCCAGCCTGGCTAGAGCCAGAATCAAAGCTGACACATAAGAGTATGTCCTGGTAGGAATTAGGGTTCGCTGGTGTTGCCCTTTCACCTGGCTTCCTGGCTGTTGGTCATGGCGTAGATCAGGGTATTGTGGATATTGTGAATAATTTTTTCTTCTATCCTTCTCATTTATTTTAAATTATTTTACTTATTCTTCAAGCATATATAAAATATTTGCTATATCCCAGATGCTGTGCTCAGTTCTGGAGGGAAGAGGGGTCTGAAATTGAATGTGGGTTGTGGCCTTGGCAAGGGCCTTGCAGATTGGTCAGAGGGATAAGCTATGTTCCCAACATTACAAAAGAAATAATAAGTGACATTTGTTGAGTTCTTACTATTTGCTAGACTGCATTAACTGGTTTTCATATATGATTGTCTTTAATTTTTATAATACTCAAAGCATGTATTTTTCCCATCTTAGAGATGAGAAAGCAAAGGTTGGTGGAAGAGAATAGCTTGCTCCAGCTCCTAGGACCAGAGCAAGGATTTGAACCCAAATCCATCTAGCTCAAAGCCTGATAAGGTAAAAAGTGATCAGTACCACAATAGTGATAATTCTTTTATTTCTCAGTTTCTTATCAAGAAAACAGGGATAGCCACCCTGCCATCCTCCTCACAGGGCTGTTGAAAGGATGAAAGTGAACATGAGAAAGTACATTGAGCTGTTTTAAGAGCCACAGGGAGGACCAGATGGCACTTTGTTGTGTGTGTTAGTTTATGGTTAGAGAGTCCAGGGAGAAAAGAATACAGCCTGTTTGACCTTTCCGCCCACATCAACTGCATCAGAATCTCTAAAGAAGTGGGGGGGGGGGGGCCCATGTGACGCCACACTCATCAGCGGGGAGCAAATCCAGACCTGCCCTGTCCTAGCTATGTGACTGCTATGGTTTGACTGTTTAGCCCCTCGAATGTCATGTTGAAATTTGATCCCCAATGTTGGAGGTGGGGCCTCATGGGAGGTGTTTAGGTCATGAAGGTGGGCTTCTAATGAGTGTCTTGGTGTCATCCTCATGGTAACCAGCATGTTCTCTCTGTATGAGTTCCTGCCAGAGCTGGTTTGCAAAAGGAGCCTGGTGCCTCTCCTCTCCTCTCTTGCTTCCTCTCTCACCATGCTGGCTCTCCTTCCCCTTCCATCATGAGTGGAAGCAGCCGGAGGCCTTTACCAGGTACCCAATTGTACAGCCAGCAGAATTGCAAGCCAAATATTAAATCTTTCTTTCTTTATAAATTACCCAGTCTCAGGTATTATTTAATAACAACACAAACAAAGACAATGACCTTTGCCAAGTAAATTCTCCTTGGAGAGCCTCAGATGTCTCATCTGTAAGTCGGGAAAATGACACCTGCTCTTATAAGGATTGCAGTGACAATGGATCATGCCTGTTAAGCATTTGGCATAGGATGGATGCCTACTCAGGGTGTGTTGGATATCCCTTCCTTCTTCTGATTTTTCCACCTTCCTGGAGTCTTGCTTTCTCTGTAGTCCATATTGCAGTCCCACTTTCATGAGGACAAGTTAGCAGCATATGCTAAATTAATTTCTGAGATCTTGGCTACTGAGTGTTTATGGTTTAATAACCACCTTCCTGGCTACTGGCAGAGGAAAGAGATGGGAAAACACTCAGAATCCATAGGGATGACTCTGTAACATGGAACTCCAGGCTCTACCAGAGGTTGGGGAGAAAATCACCATGTAGGAAGTGGCTAACTCTAAGCCCCTGCTAGGCTACCTTCTGACCGTTTGAGAACATCCAGTACTTGAACCCCTGCACCTAGCATTTTTGTTTCTCTGCAGTTGTTTAGTTCCTCTTCTTTCTGGTCTCCTTTGCCTTGATTTTTCTCCACTAAAAAGTGGAGGAAAAACAGAAGAAAACAGCCATCTCCCTTCAAATGGGCTGTGTTCACAGTTTCCATGGAAAGAACCCGCCCCTTGAAGGGCTGCAGAAGAGGTGTTAGAGTCTGACAAATGTCAAGAGAAATTGATCACAGGAAGGTAAGATGCCAGGGAATCAATGCTGTCCCTCCTGGGGAGACACATTGGACAGACAAGCTGTCAGGAAGGACACGCACAGCTTGTACCTTGTAGCTGTGTTTGGGGTAGAGGAGGGAGCCACCTCCATCCATCTTTGTTTATTCAACATCCTCAATGTGTGCAGTATAGCTCTCAGTGATATGAAGGGTACATATGTGATCTCTGGCCCCAGGAGCCCCAGACTCACCAAGGAGGCAAAGCATAGAACTCAGGAAATTCTTGGCAACTCATCTTGAGGATGTTAGGTTCTCAGCCAAGGTTCAGGAGACCCAGAGGTGAGTTCATCCTACTAGGCTCAGAGCAGCTTCCTGAGAGAGCTGAGCCTGATGGCCATAACAGCAGGGGTGACTATTTTTTAAAGCCTGTTCACATCTTCTTTGCACAGAGTGAGACAAGTCAGACATGTTGCAATAAAACTCTGTTCATAACACTAGGGAAGGCTCATTCTGGTGCTTGACATGCTAAGTGCTGTATGTCTGTCAGCTGCTCTAGTAAGTGTTATTATTTTGTTGTGGTGGTTTTCCAACCTTTTTGGTCAAAGTCTCAGATACCATGCCTGGGTGAGGCTGTCATTGCAGAGGTATACTGCTGTGACTCACTTGAAAATCCTTTGATGGCTCTGAAGCCCAAATTTCATTGTGGTCCCTTCCCCAGGAAATTGCTGCTCTACTTATGGACTTAGAGAAGTTACTCTGTTCCTGGGCTCCTGACGACCTGTCCCAGGTCATCACGGCCATGCCCCTTGAACTGGATGCTTCTGCCATGCTGAGCTGTCATGTGGGTCATGCGTACTCATGCCTTTGCCCAGGTAGCTCCTTCTATTCCTCAGAATGCTGCTTCCTCCCACCGTGCTCCACCTGGAGGACACCTATTCATCCTCAAAAGCTTCCAGCCTCAGCCCTTCCTCTGCACCTCTGCACAGTCTCCCCAAAGAAGGCTGAAGTGCTCCTCCTTTGTGTCCCAGCACACTGGACACACACTTTCATCACAGCAATTCCTTTGCATCAATTTTCCCACCAGCCTCTAAACTCCTTTAAGGGTGGGGACTGGACCTTGCTCACCACTCTTCCTTCACCCAGCTGCTAGCACTGGCCTGGTCCATGGTAGGACTCTACACATGTTTGTTGAATGACTAAAGGACCATGAGGGGGATAGAAACAGCACCAGACTGAGAATCAAGGGACATGAACTCTAGACCAAACTTGGTTGGGGAGGAAAATAGCCTTGTGACCTTGGCCAAAGCAGCCCCACCTGTGTGAGATTACCTTCACAAAAGCACTTGGGAAGTACAGATAAGAGGTCAAGGTTCACAGACAGCTGTCTTCATTTCAGGGTAGGCCTGTGACCAATGTGGAGAAGAGCCAGGGGACATGCTTCTCATCATGAATGGAAACACACAAAGGTTGGCTTCATTCCAAATATGAAGCCCTCAAAGCCAGTAATTTAGTTTAATCATCTACATGAATTGAATGTTTAGTTCCGGAAAAGATGCACAGGGCCTGGAGTTTGGTTCCAGTGCCCCCTGTTGGCTGGGCTGGATGACTTTGGGGAAGGCCTCTGACTCTTCAGGTACCGCAAACGTGCTTGTCTATTACTTGTCAAATGTAATTATCAAATGTAGCTGCCCTCACAAGGATGCTGCAAGCATCACAGCAGGTGATTAACAGGAAAGCACTTGGGAAGCCATGGGGTGCTTAGAAACAGAGGGGTTGCAGGAGTGGCTGCTGTGGGAGGCCCCCCATCCCTCCACCCCAGGTGCTGAGAGTCTCGGCCTTGAGGGTGCACAGCTGTGGCCTTCTCCTGAGACCTGTCCTCAGGGGTACAGGTGTCTCATCACAGCATCCCCTCCACTCTCCCTACCTCTGACAGCCCCAGGCATGGCAGATGACATGGAGGAAGGCTGGCCTCCTTGCCATAGGAGGGGAACAATGTGTGGTGCAATTGGTGCCCCAGCATGCTCCTCCAGGGTAGCCTGTAAATCCCTAAGCAGTGTCTCTTAAGTGCATTGCTGTCATAGTCATTTGGTAAGTTCTCCAGAGAAGGTCATCTAATCATATATCAAATATCAAAGTCAATAATAGAATAAGAGTGACTATGGCTTTCAAACACGGCCTTCACAGCCCTGGGGTTCTGGAGGCATGCCACTGGGACTGCTGGTGTGTGTGTGTGTAAAAGGAAGCCCAGAGGGGGTGAGGGCTTCCCTGGACCATTCATTCTCCACATTTTGATGATGAGGCAGCTGAGGCCCAGAGAGGTGAAGTGGTTTCCTCAAGATCACACAGCTAGTCAGAAGCAGAGCAGCGTTCAGAACTCAGCTTCCCTTAATCCAAGATGAATACCTTTTCCATGGCACCTCTCCACCAGCCAGAGCCCTGCCAGGAAACACAAGTCTGATGGATGATTTGGTGAAAGGAAGACTTGCAGAGCAATGGGCAGGGTTATGAGGATCAACAAGGGATATTGAGGCACCCACAGACAAGCAAGAGCAGGGGTCTTTACCACCTCTTGGCTTGAAGCATCAAGGTCAGAGAACAGTGTTATTGGAACCCAGTGAGAGCTGAGGGGGAGAAGTGGCTGCCCAGTAGGGGCTGACGTGCAGAGGGGAGAAGTCCCTGCCAGCACAGTGGCCCAAAGAGGGCCCTCTGACCCCTACCTGACCCTCGAATCTTCTTGCCTGCTGGTAGGCAGGCAGCAAAGGAGCCCTGAAGATGCATTTCCTGGAGGCCACCCCCAGGGCAGAGAAGGATGGAGATTGATGCCAAGGAAGCAAACAGAATGACCAGCACAACTTCATGATGCAGCCATTCCCTCCATTCAGGGTAGTGGACGGTAACAGGGCAAGACTCCAGCACATTGCAGGGCAGCTTTCCTGGTCCCTCTGTGGAATTTGTAGTGAATTTGGTATTTGTGAATGTGCCTCGTGTTCCCTCAGCTTCAGAGCCATCTACTGTTCTGAGAGGGGCTTGTCTTCCTGAGGACCATGGTGGAGGAAAATGCTCCTCTTGTGAGACAAAGGGAATGAGTGACAGGACAGAGAATTTCCTGGACGGCTCTGTACCAGAAATGTACCAGGTTCCACAGTAGAAGGGCTCTGCAGAGTTAGCATGAATGATTCACAGGAGTGTGCTTGGTGAGTTTGGACAAACATTGAAATTGGGTTTTGCTAACAAAGCCCTACTCCACCATGAACAGGCAGGGTGCCTTGAATCCTAATTTTCAGATTCTGAGGGACAGCATTTGCATGCTGTCTCTATGAAGAACTTTATTCAAAGCTCACTATTGATTGTGGTCTTGCAGGTCCTAAAGAGAAAACTTGCTTCTACAGAAATTTATGATTCATGAAATGCTGTCTCCTTTATAAATTCTTACCCCTGAGAAGCAGACCCTCTCCTTGGCAGGAGTTCTTCAGGGAATACCCTGGGGACCAAGCAACACTCCAGTTATTTTTAAATTGAGCATATTCACACTGATTTCAAGGACAGTGTATGCGCTTATTGATTCAATAAACATGATCCTGCATAAGGAATTATTGAGTAGAAGGCTATGCTGGAAGGTGGAATTGAGAATCTGCCCTCACGTTCCCAGAACTCAACACGACCAAAGGAAGTGATGCACATTAAAACTATGATTCTGTTTTACACGGTCAGGCCTAGAGCATCTGCCACTACAGCCTGTTGGCTGCTTGCCTTGCCATGCAAATTTGCTTTCCATCCAGGCCAATTTGCTCTAGTGAGGGTCTCCCTGGATGTCATTAGCAATGCTTTATCTTCTGATTATATGAGGAGTGTTGTGTCTCTGAACATTATTGCCTGCAGATTCTGGTGCGTGCAGTGAAGAAAGTTGATGATATCTCAGTAGATCGTCTTATTGACCCTTGGGAAGTTTCTTCCTCTCCTTTGCATTCTTTTACTAGGGCTTTAGAACATCTGTCTAACTTCGAGATATTCCCACATTATATAGGCTGGATATGCAAACATCAGCCTACAAAGAGCAGCTCTTTGAAATTTCTCATAAGTCTTAGCAGAAATTGTTAGAGAAGCTGAGGTACAGCTTAGCTTATGTAATTATATGGACAAGCTGGGCGTGGTGGCTTATGCCTGTAATCCCAGCACTTTGGGAGGTTGAGGTGGGTGGATGACTTCAGTGTAGGAGTTTGAGACCAGCCTGGGCAACATGGCAAAACCCCATCTCTACTAAAAATACAAAAAATGAGCTGAGTGTGGTGGCACATGCCTGTAGTCCCAGCTACTCCAGAGGCTGAGGCGGGTGGGTCACTTTAGCCTGGGAGGTCAAGGCTGCAGTAAGTAATGATTGTGCCACTTGGGCAACAGAGTGAGACCCTGTCTCTCTCTCTTCTCTCTCTCTTTATATGAACAAGCTAAGAATGCCTCTACCTTTTAGTGTTTGGTAGAGGTGACAACTTATCAGCCATTTCCTTTTCATTCCTCTTTTACTCAATAAATATTTATTGAGAAACTATTGTGCATAAGGCATGTGGTAGGCACTGGGGATATGGCTATAAAAGAGAACCAAAAAAATCCTGTGTAAGTGTAGCTTTTTATTTAAAATGTGTTGGAATCTTTTGGTTCATCCATCCATCCATCCCCCATCATCTATTCATATGTTTGTTTCACATTGACTTGCATTACCACATAGTTCATGTGACTGAAAGAGCTTCAGAGAAACACTAAGCCCCACGCCATTATCTATAATTTAGCTAACAGGTCAAGTATATCTACAGCCTATGCAGACTGTGGGGACCATGGTGCCTGAGACCCTGTTAGTAGGACTGGAGGATTGGGGTATAAGGTTTCCCATGTGATGAGAAGGATATAGAATGTCATTTGAAGTCCATAACTTTTCTCTGGTAGCTCTTGATATTTAAATTTATAACCTTTCATTGATTGCTGCATGCATTCATTCAAGAAATGTAGATTAATCTCCGGCCATTTGCTAAGTAATAGGAATATAGAGATGAATACAATGTCATCTGTAGCTTCAAAGGGTCACAGGCTAGAAGATTAATCTAATCCTCAGGAAATATGAAGCTAGAAATCAAGATGTGTCTCCTTTGTTCTCCAATCTCAAGCTATTTGACAGTTTGAAAGAAGTGCTCTTTGTGTACTCATGACTCTTTTCCCAGAAGGTTGGGTCAGGTTCTCAACATCCTGTAGCAGTGGACTTCAGCACCTGCACCTGCACCTTTGGGATCCCTTGGTGGCAGGGTTTCTGGCAATCAAATGTTCATGTAGACTTGGGCTGGGTGTGGAAACCCAAGGGTAGCATAGAATTTTTCAGCTGGCATTCTGGGGCCAAGACTGCCCAAACGTAAGTCTAGCTCTTTGCTTACTAGTTGGATGACCTCAGGCAAAGTTACTTACCTCTTTTTCCTCCCATTTACTCATATGTAAAATGGAGATAATTATAGTCTGTAAATCATATGTAGATCTCTTCTGTATGGAAGTGTGGTGGTGGGCACGTGATTGTGTATTTCTTAAAATGCATAGAATGACAAACCACAAAGAATATATTTTACTGTATGTAAATATAGAAAAATCAACCAGGGTGTCTGTATGTGTGTGTGGGTGAGTTAGAATGCAGACTTAGGGCAAAGGAATGTAACTGCATTTAAAACAAATCACGTAATTCCACTGAAGGGAAGAAAGGAGTTAACCGAAGGAACCTTGGAATGCAGTGTATCTAGTAAAACAGGCAAAAGAATTGCCACAAACATAATACTCTAGTTGATAAACTTGTTTCTCATAAAGGTTTGGGTTAAAAATTCTGAAGCTGCTTAAATTTATCCTGATCATGACTAATGATTTTTGAATCTGAGGAATCTCTCTTTTACCCTGAAAATTTCCTACGTCATGTTTTTGGATGTATCCTTTCCTTCATCATCTATTTTCCTTACTTCTTGCTCTTTATTCCATACTCCTTACTTCTCTTTCACATTCCCCATCTGCTATCTCTATGCAATACTTTCAGTAAATTTTGATATTGAATGTCAATTTACTGATACTCTCTTTGGTTGGCTATGTCTACAGTTTAACCAGTCATTTACCTATGTTTTCTCTTTTTCTTTAAATTTCAGTGATTATATTTTTATTTCATAAAATTCTGTTTAAATATGTCTAAAACCAATTTTTTTCTAAATTATCCTTTTATTGACTCAGAGCTTCTATACCTTTGTTTATCTTTTTGAAAAATATTTTACAACAGTGTTAAAAATGTTCCATTTAATCTATTTTAACTTTTTATTTTTGGAAAATTTTAGGCTTACAGGAAATTTCCAAAAATATTACCAAGAAGGCCAGTAAACCCTTTACCCTGCCTCCGTGTATATTAGTGTTTTACATAACCGTAAAATAATAATCTCTGAAATTAACCTTGGTACAGTATCATTAAACTACAGAATTTATTCAGACGTCAGCCATTTCTCCACTAATGTCCTTTCTCTATTCTAAGATCCAATCAGATCCCATGTGGCATTTATTTCTGTATTTCCTCTATCTCCTTCAATCTGTGACAATTTCTCTTTCTTTCCTTGTCTTTGGTGACCTCAACACTTTTGAGGAGCACTGGTCAGTTATTTTGTAGATGGTTCCCTCAGTTCAGGTTGTTTTAACATTTTCTCCTGATTATACTGAGCTTATGTATTATTGGGGAGATGCTGCAGAGGTGGTGTGCCTTTCTCAGTGCCTTGCACCAGGAAGCACATGATATTGATAAATACTACTGATGATGTTGACCTCAATTCCTTGGTTAAAGTGGCATCTGTCAGGATCCTTCACTGTAAAGCTACTATAGTCCCCTTTTTAATTACTAAGAATTTTGGAGATACTTTGAAACTATATAAATGTTCAGTTTCTGCTTAAATTTCTCCCCACTCATTTTAGCATCTTTTTACGGATCTTGTCTGCATTGATTATTTTTGTGGTGTTTTAATAGCGATTTTGTATTTCTCTGATTCTTCCACATTCACAAACTGAAATTTCTTCTGTAAAGAAAAGTTGTCTTGTTTCCCTTTCTCTCTTTTTTAATTTGTCTTAACATGGACCTATGGAGATTTATTTTATTAACTGGGGGTGTAATTCAGTTCTACCCCTACTTGTTTTGTTGCTCAAGTTATTCTAATTTTGGCTACTAGGAATTCTGTCAGGTTGGCGTCTGTGCTCTTTCAACATGGCACCATCTTTTTAAAAAGCACTTCTTTAATTTCTGACATCAGAAGAAGATGCAGACTCATCTTTCATTTATCCTGCCTCAAACGTGGTATCAACCTGTTCTCCAAGGAGCTCTTACTTCTTTTATTGAGAAATGGTAATTAGAAACCAAGTTCTGGGTGCAAGGTGTTCTCACTGCAACCTGGATATCATTGTCTTAGCAGACAGAAGTAGAAAACATGTATGTGTGTGTGTACTAACTCATATACACACACAGCTCTCTCCCATTCCCCACTCCAAAATACAAAAATGCTGGGTTCATATTGATACATCCCACCCTAATCCAGCACCGTACGATTCACTCTGGCCTTCTTTTCCTTTACTTATTTGTAACTTCTTTCTCCTACATAGTAAGAAACTGGCTGTCACTGTCTATAACATATTTACCTACTTGTTTAACTTTAGTATACCACAAACGTATATTGCATTCCAGAGTTACTTAGTTCAGTTACTTCTTCCTCAGGGTGGCTATGAGATTAATTTGAAATGTAGTCAGTCATTTATTAGTCTGCCTTCCAACTCCCCATCCCCCACATACTGGTTGATTGAAAAAAACACGATATAAAATTCATTATTTTGGTGTACAGTACTATGGATTTTAACAAATGTCCAGACATGTACTTACCACTATAGTCCACTACAGAACAGGTGTATCATCCCTTAAATTCTCTGCTGTCCTTTTACATCCGACCTTCTCTCCAGCAGCCATTAATTTATTTTGCTTTCTTATAGTTGGGCCTTTTCCAGAGATTCATATAAATGAGATTGTTTAATATGTAGCTTTTTGGGCATGGGTTCTTTTATGTAATAAGGTGCATTTAAGATTAATACATGTTCCATGCATCAATTGTCTGTTCCTTTATTGCTGAGTAACATTCTATGGTATGAATATACCACAGTTTGTTGATCTATTCATCAGCTTAAGGACATTTGGATTGTTTCAGTTTGAGGAGATTATAAATAAAGCTGTAATAAACATTCATATGCGGCAGTTGATGTGAACATAAGTTTTCGTTTTCCTTGGATAGATAACTAGAAGTGGAGTTGATGGATCATATGGTAGGTGTGTGCTTAAATTTGTAAGGATCTATCAAACTACTCCCAAAGTGGCTGTTTAAATTCCAATCGACAGTTTTTTTGTGAGCATTCCAGTTGCTCTGTATTCTCACCAGCAATTGATATTGTTAGTGTTTTCTGATTTTAGACATTTTAATAAGTATGTAGTAGTATCTTATTGTGTTTTCTGCATTTCTGTGATAATGCCGAAAACCCTTCCATATACTTGTTTGTTATCCATTGATTTTTTAAAATGAAATATCTATTCATATCTTTGGCCCATTTTTGTATTTGGTTGTTTGTTTTCTGGTTGAGTTTTCAGGGTTCTTTACTATGTGCTGGATAAAAGTCCTTTGTCAGAAATGTTACTTGCAAATAATTTCTCTGAGTCTATTCTTCTTATTTTTTAGCAGTCTTTTACAGAACAAAAATTTTAAATTTTGATAAAGTCCAATTTTTTTTTTGGATTATGCTTTGGGTGTAGGATCATTGCCTAACCCAAGGCCACTTAGATTTTCTCGTAGATTTTCTTTTGGAAATATTATCGTTATATACATTTCATTTATAACCTATGCAGCTAATTCTTGTGTCAATTGTAAGGAATAGGAAAACGTTTAGTTTTGGGACATGAACTTCAAATTGTTTTAGTACTTTTTTTTTTTTTTTTTTTTTTGAGACGGAGTCTCCCTCTGTCGCCCAGGCTGGAGTACAGTGGTACAATCTTGGCTCACTGCCACCATGCCCAGCTAGTTTTTGGATTTTTAGTAGAGACAGGGTTTCTCCATATTGGCCAGGCTAGTCTTGAACTCCTGACCTTGTGATCCGCCCGCCTCAGCCTCCCAAAGTGCTGGGATTACAGGCATGAGTCACCATCCCCGGCTGGCACCATTTGTTAAAAACTCTCTCCTTTCTCCATTAAATTGCCTTTGCCAAAAAAACGTTAACTGTGTTTGTGTGAGTCTTTCCTTTGTGGGCTCTCTTTTCTGTTCTACTGATATATGTGTCTATCCTTTAACCAATACTTTGCTGTATTGTTTTCTGTATCTTTATAGTAAGTCTTTAAATTGTGTGGTGTTAGTCCTGCAATTTTGTTTTTCTTTTTGGCTATTGTATTTTCTAGCCTTTCAATGGAAATTTTAGAATCAGCTTGTTGAGATTTATAAAAAGGCCTGCTGGGATTTTGATGGGCATTGACTGCCCTGATTGTATAGATTAAAAACATGGAAAATTGACACCTTAACAATACTGAATTTTCCAGTTCACAAATATGTTATATACCTCCAGTCATTTATGTCTTCTTTGATTTCTTACATCAGTGTTTTATAGTCTTTAGCACATAGGGCCTGCACAGTATTTTGTTAGATTTATACCAAAGTATTTTTTAATGCTGTCATAAATGGTATTATTTTTAAATTTTCAAATTCCAAGTGTTCATTACTAGTATATGGAAGCAGAAACACATTTTTGTGTTGATTTTATAACCTGAACCTTGTTAAACTCATTAGTTCTGGGATCTTCTTTGGTAGATTAAAAAAAAAAGACTTTCTATATAGATAATCATGTAGTCTAAGAATAGAGACAGTTTTACCTATTCTTACTGATCTTTATGAGTTTAATAGTTTTTCCTGTGTTAATGCACTGTGAGGACTTCCAGTACAATGTTGAATAAGAGCGAGAAGATATCTTTGCCTCGTTCCCAATCTTAGCAGGAAAGCATTCAGTCTTTCTCCTTAGCTGTAGGTCTTTTGTCCTTGATATTGGTAATTTTGTTATCTCTCTTTAATTCTTGGCCACTCTGGCTAAAAGTTTATCACTTTTATTGATCTTTTCAAGTAACCAGGTTTTGGTATCATTGATTTATTTTTGGTTTCACTTATTTTTGTTCGCTCTTTATTATTTCTTCTGTTTGCTGTGGTTTCGTTTGTTCTTTTTTTCTACTTTGTGAATAAGAAAGATTAGGTGATTAATATGAAACTTAAAGTTTTCTAATATAAGTTATTAAATGCTATACATTTCTCTCTACTGCTTTAACTGCAACCCACAAATTTTTGTGTTACATTTTCACTTTCATTCAGTTCAAAGCATTTTAATCTACTTTGATAGTTCCTCTTTTATGCATGACTAATTTCTAAGTATGTTGCTTAGTGTCCAAATATTTGGGGATTTTACAGATATTGGTTATTGATTTCTAGTGTAATTCTTTTATGGCTGGAACACATATTTTGTATTATGTCTCTTCTTTTAAATTTGTTCAGGTTTGTTTTACGGCCCCAAATACAACCTATCTGGTTGTATTCTTAAATATTTCGCATTGAGTGGAGTGTTCTATAAACATCCATTTAGCTCTTGTTGTTACTAGTGTTGCTTAGTTCTTCAGTATACTTGCTGATTTTCTTTCTACTTGTTCTATTGATTTGCGAGAGAAGAATATTGAAGTCTCCAGCTAAAACTGTGATTTGTCTTTTTCTCTTTCCAGTTCTGTTGTTTTTGGTTTATGTATTTTGGTTATGTATTATGTGTATACTCATTGAATATTGTTTTCTCTTGGAGAACTGTTAATTATCTTGGAGAAATGACCCATTTATTGTTAGGTAATGTCCCTGTTTGGTCCTGATACTATTATTTGTTCTGAAATCCACTTTGTCAGATAGTAATACAAGTATTCTAGCTTTTTGTTTAGTGTTTGCAGGGTGTATCTTACTTTATAATTTTTCTTTTACTTATAAAGATGCATTTCCTTTAACTTATGTCTTTCTATTCAAAGTAGGTTTGTAGCAGACAGAATATGGCTGGGTCTTTTTTGTTGTTGTTTGTTTCTTTTTAAAGTCAATCTGACAGCTAGTCTATTCTTATTTAAATGTGATTATTGTAAGTTTGGATTAAAATCTACCACTTTGTTAGCTGTTTACTATTAATTACATTTCTTCTTTGTTTCCACCTCCCCAAATTTTTATGCCTCTTTTGGGTTATTTAAGCATTTAAAAATAATTCTCTTTTGTAAATTTCACTGAATTATTATTTTTGTCTCTAAAAATTTTTTTGTGGTTTCTCCAGGGTTTACAGTATACATTTATAATTGACTAGAATCTTCCTTCAAATAATATGATGCTGCTTTGGTGTATTATAATGACCTTATAATATTTCCAATTCCTTCCTTCAGTCTTTCATGTTGTTGCTGTTACACATATTGCTTTTACATATGCTTTAAACCGACAATATGGTGATACTATTTTTGCCTTAAATTAAAAACAAGAAAACAAATCCATTTCATTTTGCCTTCATTCATTCCATTTGCATTGCTCCTTATTTCTTTGTGCAAATTTAGGCTTCAGTCTGATATCATATTCCTTCTGCCTCAATAGCTTTCTTTAACATTTCTTGTAGGGTAAATCTACTGGCAAATGAATTCCCTGTTTTAGTTTCTCTAAGAAAATCTTTATTTTTGTTATTGTGATAAAAACACATGAATTTACCCCTTAACAATTTAAAAATGTATTACACTATTGTTAACTATATGTACATTGTTGTACTATTGATTTCTAGAACTTTTTCATCTTGAATAACTGAAACTCTATAGCAACTGAACAACAGCTTTCCATTTCTCTCTCCTCCTATACTCTGGCAACCAGTATGCCACCTTATGTTTTTATGAGTTTGATTACTTTAGATACCTTATATAAGTGGGATCATGCATTTTTCATTGTTTTTGTGATTGGCTTATTTCACTTGGCATAGTGAGCTCAATGTTCATCCACATGGTAGCAAATGATAAGATTTCTTTCTTTTTTAATGCTGAATACAATAATATTCCATTGTATGTCTATACCACATTTTCTTTTTCTGTTCACTTATTGATAGACACGTAGGCTCATGTTCACATATTGGCTATTATGAATAATCATTCAATGAACACGGGTTTGCAACTGTCTCTTCAAGTTCCTGTTTTTAATTTTTTTGGAAGTAGGATTGCTAGATCATATGGTAGTTCTATTTTTAATTTTCTTGAGTTCCTCATGGCTGTTTTCCACAGCAGCTGTAACATTTGCTAATCTTACCAACAGTGTACAAGGCTCTAATTTCTCCACATCTCCACCGACACTTGTTATTTTCTGTTTTTTTTTTTCCGTTGTTCTGAGACCTCAACTCTTTCATGGATTAAATAAAGGTCACCTTGAGTTAGAAGTTTGTCCACGTGTTTTCCATTGTAATGTGTGAGTGTGATACCCATTTTAGCTCTTTACATCCCTGAGTGGAAGCCAGAAATCATGCTTAATTGATTTTTAATGGTTTCCAGAGTATTTACTTTTTTCTTGTTTTATCTTTTGACCATCTCTTATTGTAATTTGTATGTTACACAAGTTCTTACTTTGAATCCATCTTTAGTGAGTTTGTTTCCCATGAATCTTAAGTGTTTTAAGTTGTGGAGATGCCTTTATAGATTATTTTGTTTTACCTTCTATAGCTTTCTCTCATTCTAGAACTTTAAAAAATCTTTTTCTTGGCTTCCCCCAGCTCGCTCTCTCTCATTTTTTTGGCAGCACATCTCCTGGGTAGTTCCAATTGGAATGCTACATTTCATGTGGCACAATCCTAGAATTTTGATTTTTTCATAGTTGATCTTTTTCACCCAAGACCTAGAATGGGCAGCCTGCTTCTGTGATGTATACCTGAACAATAAGCTGAGTTTTCCTTTCTCTCCATTTTCCAGTAGGACAGTCTTGTCCAGCTTCTAGCTTAATGGAGACAGAGAGGTTCTGCCACCTTTGTATACACAGAGCCTGTGGAGTTAATGCTTCCAGACCCTAATGTGTGTAACAAGCTCTAATTGCACTGTGTGTATCCCTCCTGCTCAGTTCTTTGGATTTGAGTCTTTTTTTCATTTTTGTCATTGGGGGATTTTCTTTTCCCGCTTTCTGGTCCATCAATGTGTTTAAACGTGTTGTTAGTTGTTTTCGCCACCGTCATTTCTGTATGTCTAGGGCAGGGTTGGGACTTCCTGCATTAACTCAGTCTTGCATATTGACCAGAAGTTAATTAATGTAATTATTATTTGAAATCAAGTGACCAAATAGTGAATGAAATAAGTCAATTTAAAAATTAAGTTAATTTTTAACAAGGTACAAAATCATATTTCCATAAAGCTTGGCCCTGGATTGGGTGGGGTTATAGGATCTAAAAGATACTATGTCCCTTAGCCTCAGGTTTCTCTCTTTAACCTAAGGCATTAGATGTGATGATCCCAGAGGTTTAGTGACTTGTTCTAAGGCACCAGCTAGATGAATACAGAGCTGGAATAAAAAGTCCCCATCCTATATTCTGTCTCAAGTTGAGAGAGTTTATTTAAATTTAAAAGCCATCTCCTCCAGGAGGTCTCCTAGAACTGTCTTCTTTGCTCCATTTGAGCTGGGATATGGAAGTAATCTGTAGCCTTCACTTTGTGTCTGTGCTTTTGCTACCTGTAGTGTCCCTTGTTATTATTTTTCTCAGATTCAAGGAGCTGACAGTTTAATGAGGAGGTATTATGCAGGTAGACAGGATTTTATGCTCTTTGAACAGTCTTTTCCTCCCATCTAGCTACAAACATACCCAGCCTCTAGATTGCAGTTGGGCACTCAATGAACCATTGTTAACTCTATAATAAAATCTTTAGGGGTTGGAGATACCAGGCAAGAAGGAGAACATTCCTCAAGTACCATATGCAAAAATCAGTGAATAGAGGAGAGAGAAAGGGAAGGCTTAACGGAGGGATATAGCCATGTGGGGAGTAAGAGGGAAAGCAACAAAAAGGTGAAAGGAAAGTTGACGAGGAAATGTATAGTGTGGAGAAAAGGAGGGAGCTGGGGCTCAGACATTGAGTTTTCTTCTTAGCTACTTTCATCTCTGTTGTGCAGAAAATTCTCTTACTCATCAGATTATATCAACCTTGGGAAACTTGAGCTGTAAGGGACTGTGTTTATTTCATGTGACTAACTATACAAAGTATCTTCATCATGGAACCAGAAGTACACTCAGGCAAGATCATCTCTTATTTTCCTTAATGGAATAAATAACATGATTTTTCTGTGCTATGTTCTATGAACAGAAAGTAACAGAAATAAAATCAACAAAGTTTTTGTAAATAGAACAGAGAGCTGGGAAGATTTCTCTTCTTTGTTGACACCTGGCCTCAGCAAGCTATCAGTATAATAAAGGCTGTCTGCTAGCTGGTCCCACATTGGGCCATGAAATGTATCTATTCTATGCCATGCCTTTGTGATTGATACTGTGACGCTCAAGGATAAAGGGACTATCAGTCGGAAAAACAGAAACAACTCTAGTTATTTTAGCATGAAAATATTTAATAGAGGAAATCTGCTGCTTACAAAATCTTCCAAAGGCTTGGGAGATAATGGTCAGGAAGCAACATGGACAACCTTCAGAAAATTGGAGAATGTTAAGATCTCAGCATGCTGCTGGTGGTGAACCCAGCTGCCTGCCACACTGAAGCAGGTGATTAATGGAAGATTGCCCAAGATTTACTGCAAAACTCATGTCTGCCAACCACCCTGAATCTACTTTCCACCGTTGGAAGAAGATAATGAATAGTACCTTCTTCTCTTTTCCCTTCTAAATCTTATGTGAGTTGCATTCATTAGTAGATTCTAAATCAGAATCTTGCTGACAGTAGTGTTTGAAAAATGTACTTTCTAGGCACCCCCTGGGATACAGGGCAGAGCTTTAAAGAGAAGACGTAGTGCTGAGAACCAATAGACAATGCCCAACAAAATAATCTCCCACTGACATTCAGAATTTAACTATGTTGCTGTTTTATTCACCTCATGTCTTCTTAATAAGCTGATAGTCTCTAATGAGAAAATATTATCCAATGGCTTCTCCATGGAACTGGTAGGATTTCTTTTCCTGGGTGTACTCCAGGAATTGAAAACTTCAAGAGGAAATTATTTTGGATCACTTGTTCTGATCTCATGAGCAAAAGAAACAATTACAAATAAAGGGTCAAATATAATAACTAATGTTTATTAAATGTGACAAATTATTGACATACATGATTTTATTCTGGATATGTTGAAGTCTCCAATCTTTTGCTATTATTTCCATTTTACGAATAAAATTGAGGCTTTAGGAGTTTAAGTCAGTTGCCAAAAAGACACAGCTAGAAGTTAGAGCCCAGATTTGAACTTGACTACTGAACTCCCCTGGAGTCTGAGAGCTTCACCACAATGCTATTTACCAGCCAAATCGTGCTGTTTCATAAGGGGTGGATTAGACAATGTGTGAGTTTATGATTAATCTATTCACTTGTCTTCATTCCCCACAATTGCTCCCTAGTACAGACTGTAGCAATCTCTTTCCTGGAAACCGTAGTAGCCTCCCAACTGGTCTGCCCTTCTCCAGCTTGCACCAACCCTGAAATTCATTCCTCACCTGCTACTTCAAGGATCTTTCTAAAATGCAGGCCTGATTGTGCTCCTTCTGTGGCTTTGCGCATTCCTCAGGATGGTGGTTGAAAGCCCCATTTTCAGCCTCTCTCTGCCTCTCCATCATTCCCTCCCCCCATCCTCTTGCTTACATTCTCTCATCTCTTTCAAAGAAACCATGTGCTCTGGCTTTGAGACCTTTGCACATGCTTTTTCCTTTGCTCGGCAAATCCTTGTCCCACAGCCTCTTTCTTCTGGCTGACGCCTGTGCGTTCAGCTCTGAGACTCTGGGCAACTTGCCTATTGCTGGATGACATTATTCCCTGCTGCATTTGTCCAACATTCCATTGATTCTGCTTAGGTAACACTCCCTAATTTCATCAACATAATTTCCCCCCCAAATTCTTTTTTGTTTATTGTGAGACTCTTGAGGATGTGCATCGTGTCTACTTCAAATTCCCAGCACCTGGCTCAGTGACAGCAAGAGTAGATGTTCAGTAAGTATTTTTTGAATGAAGGGATTCATGTTGGCAGTACTGATAAGTGTCTGCTCAAAAAGGAGTCTATCCGTTGGGTGGCTCTAATCCTACTGTCTCCTCTAGCTGCCTTTTTCTTTCTGCCTCCTATTCTCTTTTTTCCCTTTCCCTTCCCCACCTCCTTCTCAAGCATGGCAGAGTTGGAGCGCCCTTGGGGAGAATCCTTACTTCCCACCCCAAGCCCTCCTAGTTTCAACTTTCTTCTCCCCATACTTGGATGCAGCAGGATAAAGGGGAACAGATCCAGTCTCATGGCATGAGTCCCTGAGACACCAGGGAAAGCTGTGTCCCCAGGTTGATTACGTTCTCCTCTTTTCTTGTCCTGAGAGCCAACATACCTGTGGTAAATCATCCTGCCACTGAATGCTGCTAAGCGATCAAGCCCTTAGCACACCAAGGAGGCACAGTTTATTTTTTTATTTCCACCAGCCACTTCTGAATCTATCTCATACTTGTCTTCAGAGACAGATGGCATTTTCTGAAACAAGACTGAAATCAATCAACAGAGAGAGTCCTGAGAACCCCATGGTGTTCTCACATGTCCCTCCCTTGAGCCAACATCGTAACGTTTCCCACCCTGGCAGCTGGGGCTGTCTGTGGATGCTGCCATTCATTTAGGAGCTGGATTGTTGCAGCAGCCAGGCTAATGACTTGCTCCTGCTCACCCACATCCAGCTCGCATGCCAAGCAGGGAAGCTGGCCAATGTATTTAACCATAAGGAGATTCAATCACAAATGTCTAACTTGAGCTCTGCTTTCACCCCAATGAATCACTGAGTAGGGCTAGTGGGGGCCTACATTGGGATTCAGCTACTTCTCTTCTCCATGTTTAACGACTCTTTTGGTTCAAGTGTAGCTTCTGAGCACCATAAACCTCCCATAAAGATGTTTATTAGTAAAACATCTAGGAAATATTGCTAATTCACTTGCAAGAGCAGCGATCTACTGAGTAGTACCAAATGGTGTTCATTAGCAGAGAACAGGAACAAACATGATTTAAAACTACTGGGGAGAGAGGCAGGAGTGAATGTTCTAGGCTGTGCCAGGAGAAGCAGGCATGAAGGTAGTTGGGGAATGTTTTCTCAGAGTGTCCCACAGCCCATCTGGCTGATGGCTTGGTTTAGGTTCCCCTAAGAGTGTAGACCCTGAGAAAGGATTTGGTGCAGTCAGTTTATTTGGGAGGCAATCTCAGGAAGGAGTTGAGGAAGTGATATGGTTTGGCTGTGTCCCCACCCAAATCTCACCTCGAATTGTAATAAACCCATGTGTCAAGGGCAGGTCCAGGTGTAGATAATTGAATCATGGGGGTAGTTTTCCCCATATTATTCTCATGATTGTAAATAAGTCTCATGAGATCTGATGGTTTTATACATGGGAGTTCCCTGCATGAGTTCTCTCTTGCCTGCCGCCATGTAAGATGTGACTTGCTACTTCTTGTCTTCCGTCATGATTGTGAGGCCTCCCAATAGTTATGTGGAACTGTGAGTCAATGAAACCTCTTTCCTTTATAACTACTTAATCTTCAGTATGTCTTTATTAGCAGTGTGATAACAGACTAATACAGGAAGTGAGCCAAGGAAGGGAGGCGATCCAATAGAGGGTGAGCTCATGAGTGGGACTACTGTAGGCATCTGGACTCAGCCCTGTTGCTGACTCTCTGGGAAACTGTATGGAACACACCTCAGAATTGTCCTTACTCCTCACAATGACAGGAGAAAGAACTGGGGTCATTCATCAGGAACTTCTTTTCTTCATTGATTGAGAGTTGCACTGGGGTTGTGAACTCCCTGACACTTGTAGCTTCCCTACAGATAGTTGAGTGTGCCTCCCATAGAGACCTGGGAAGCCAGCAGCTATGGGACCCATCTGCAATTGGCTCTGGGGCAGGGGCATGGCATGGCTATCTGCCTCACCTTTTGCAGCAGAAAGGACACTAGCTTCTGGTTAGCTTCAAACCCTAACCTCCTCATTTAAAAAATTGGATCTGATGGACCTCAGAGGGAATATGCTCATTAGAGAAATATTTAAACTGTGGAAAATGCCTTTCGGTGGCCATTTCAACTCTGGCTTGGCCAGTTTCTCCCGGGAGAAGTGTGTGGAGTGTGGCATGAGGCTTGCTGGACTCATTATCCCACAGCATGGAACTCAAATCCCAGCTCCTCTGTGAAACCTCCATGACCAGCTCACCTGGGCCTTATGTTTTCAGTGGCCACTCCCCACCCCCTGGGACTTTACCATCTACAGCCTTGCTGGGTGTGTATCAGTTTTTTTGTCCTTGTGCATATCTGATCCCCCAGCTAGGAGGCAAGGCTCTTGAGGGCCAGGACCATGACTTAGGCAACTCTACCCTGGACACTGAGACCTCTGAGCTATTAGCAGTGTGATTCCAACAGAGTTAAATGCAGTACATGCCACCATATACTCACAGGATAGCCACTTCAGTTACCCAGTGGATTATTGTACAGTGTGTTTTCCTTCCTGGAATTAGAATTAAAGAGGACTTGATTTTGCAGAGAATTAAAACATGACTTTTACTGGAACAGATATAAAAGCAATTGTGACTGTGACATGTATTAACTTTTAAAATTCTTACCAGTATCCTATTTTGTGGATGAGAAATCGGAGGCACAAGATAAGAAACTTGCCCAGGGTTTCTCACGGGAGAGCCCTGACCTAGGTTCTCTAGATTCCTTCTTTCCACCGTGCTATAGCGTTCCCAAAGTGAGGACAGTCGGAGAGGTGAGGTGTGTGTTCATTGGAAGGGGTGATATCAGTTTCTTTGCTCATGTGTCCATCCGGTTGAATGAGCAGAAACCCATGTAAACCACTGGGGGTTTTATGGAAGCCAAGGCAGGGATGGGCGCTGGGTTTCATGACAGGCTGGAGCAAGAACTTGAAAGGCACCAGGAGATGGAGCAGCTTCCCTCTCTGCAGCTTATTCCTGCATCCTGTGGGTGTCTGCTCCCTTCTTCTGTCTGTCTCAGCAGCTTGATCCTCTCTGCACATGGGTCAAAATGTCCTTGAATTTTAAACACTGAGATTGGCCATAGGAACAGTGTTCCAATCCCAGGGGAGAGTCTGAAGGGTCTATCCCCATCCAATCTACCACGGCGGGGGATGGGGGCCTTAGTATCAACTCACTCTCCCCTCCATATTCCTACCTCACCAATGCCTCAATCAGAGATGTCCATTCAGCTGTCACTCTCCTGAAGGAAGATCTGGAAGAGCCACCAACCATCTGGGCTTTAGCCTGTGTTCTCTTCTCTGCTGCTTTATGCATCCAAGTTCTGGGTTCCTCAACCTTTGGTGAAGCCCTGCTTAATGCAAGTTGGAGACCTGAGTGTCCTGAGGAAGAAGAGCATATTGAGGAAGGGGGACCCTGATGTCATGTTAGATATATCTGGGTCAATTTTGCTGAGGTGCCTTGGAAGTGACAGAAAGCAGATAGAAGAATGGTTCTTTCTTGGCTCAGTAGTTCTCAATCCTACTTGGGGTGATTTCTCTGAAAAGTCTAATTTTTATGTAGATGGGGCTCAGGCATCAAAAAAATTTAAAATGACTCTGGTGATTCTAATGTGTAGCCAGAGCTAAGAACCCCTATCTTGACGAATGTAGTTTTGAAAGAGAATGCAAGGTCCCAAGTGGAGCTCCAAGGATCAGCTCCTGGGAAGTGGCTTATTTTCTATCAGGTATGCTTATCTGCTGCCTTGGCCACCAAGTTCACAATCCGCACTTTATACTACCACTTTGTATTGGTGGCACCAGGGTGTGAATCCCTTCAAAGACTTCTGATAGAGGGAATGCAAGGCAATTTAATGGGCTGGGGCAGTTTTGCATCTTTTCCAAGTCTGCCCAGAGACCCTCTCTTGGAGCGAGTATCCGTGTGGGTGCTTGCCACAGGAAGACTGTGTTAATCCATTTTTGTGTTACTGTAAAGAAATATGTGAGGCTGGGTAATTTTTTTTTTATTATTATACTTTAAGTTTTAGGAAAGGTTTAATTGCCTCATGGTTCTGCAGGCTGTAGAGGAATCATGGCACTGACATCTGCTTGGCTTCTGGTGAGGCCTCAGGAAGCTCACAATCATGGTGGAAGGCAAAAGGGGAGTCTGTGGGTTACATGGCACAAGCCAGGGGGGAGGTGCCACATGCTTTTAAACAACCAGATTTTGCATGAACTCAGTGCATAAATCAACTTGAAAGTATGTCTCTTTCATCCCTGATTAATAGCTTGCTTTTGTGCCCTGCAGAGAGTTGTGGATGCCTGACTAGCATTCTGCCTGGGAGGTAAGAGGAGAGCAATGCAATAGGAGGCCATGAGGGAAGTGACTTGTGGACATCTCGGGCTCTATACCCAACCATTCATTTTTGGAAGTGAAAGATAGTTGTGGGAATCTTCACACGTGGTGATCAGTGTCCCAAGAAGCGATTTAGAAAAGCTGACACAGGGATTAAGTCAGGACCCTTCAGAAGAATTTCAGGTGCAGGACTGGAGTGCACAGAAGCTGGTGATGAGTCTCTTGTAGAATTAGGATGGCACTTACAGCCACTCTGAAGCTTAGATTTCAGGTGAAGACTGAGATAGTTTCACCTGAAACATTCATTCATTCATGAACCTTATACTTATGTCTATCTCTTCTTGGCTTAAGCACTCTCTGGTAAGTTGCTTCTATGGAAGAGGCTGAAGGTCCTACCAAATTGTTGCTTCAATAAAATTGGGAGTGATCCTGTTTTAGAAATCTCTCCCTGATATTTGGCATCTTCCTCCATTGAATAAATTAGCTCCCAGTGTTAGTGGCTATGTTAGTTGAATCAGTTTCACAAAAACAAAACAAATAAAAATACCAAAAACACAACTCTAAGTAGATTGAGAGAAAAGGGGAGGTTTTCGTCTTTTGTAAGTGGTAAGTCCACAGGCTTCAGGCATGGATGGATCCAGGGCTCAAATGATGTTTTGAAGCTCCACTTTCTCTCCACCTCTTGGCTCTGTTCTCCTTAGCACATTTCTTCATTCTAAAGGGACATTCTTCGTTTGGAAGAAAAGATAACCCCTGGTGGTCCCACGTCAGCATCTCTAAGTTTGCAATCCAAAAAAAGAGGATATGATTTCTTCCAGTACCAATATTTACATTCTCAGACAAGATTCTAATCAGCTCTGCTAGGTTCATATCCCCAACTTGGAATCAACTACTAAGGTTAAGAGGTGTCACACCCAGCTAATCATGGTACAATGCCCACCTCACCTAGAGGTGAATCTTACTCCAAATACATGAAATAGGCTTCCTGTGGGAAGGAGGGGTTCTATTATCAGATGAAAAGGGGGAAAGGGATGCTGGACAGATAGAAGTAATGACTATACAACACAGCAGTCAAGCTTGTTTTTTTCTTGGCCTAAAGGATAGTGTTGTGGGCTCTGTTTACACTTCCTCTTACCATTGTGAAGTTATTTAATTGCTGCAGCTGCATAATTGGCTAAATTGGCTAATGTGCCTCATTCTGTGGCTCCATAACTAGCCTCTATGCCCTCTTTTTTCTTTCCCCATTCCTGTCCTGTCCCCGACACCATCCCTGTGTGAGTCACCTCTAACATCTTTCCAGGAGTATACTGCTTTGGGAAGGATAATTCCTTACTTCTGTCGGAAGAGGATGAGAGCAATTAGCTAAGGAACTCAGGCCAGCATCCATCCAGGCCTCCTTGGAGGATTCTGTGTTCTGTGGGAGGAGAATAATCTGGTTAGAGATAATTTAGGAAAGCCAATGGGATGAGGATGGCTCTTGGGTTTGCTGAAAGAGTACTTCCTATCACCAGAATGGAGCATTCTGAGTATCACAGAATGAGGAACTTGTTTGGGGGAGATCCTGTGTTTTGAGGCTCATTGAGCAATGACTCCAGCACTGCAATGGGAGAGGGGAGAATAGAAAGCATCATTCTTGCTTATAAGGGATGCTCAATCTACTTGGGAATTCTTGGAATACAGGTGAAAAGCATTGGGGTTCAATGAAAGGCTGCACATAGTTATGTGTAAACCATATTTTGAGTTAGAAATCCAGAGACAAAGATGAGAGAGGGCTAGAGCAGTCAGGGAAGGCTTCTAGGAGATGGTCTTGAAGCATGAGTGGGAATTGACAAGGTAATGGGAAGAGGCATGCCTGATAAAGGAAGTGCTACAAACCAGAGAGGAGAAAATGAATGTGTGTTAAGGGGTCAGTTGAACAGTACCCTGGAAGGAGGGGTAGAGGCATCGATCAGGGAAGGCTGGGTGATAAAGAATCTAAAATGTATAGTTTGAAGTCAGGTACTGTAACCAAAACAGCATGGTACTGGTACCAAAACAGAGATATAGACCAATGGAACAGAACAGAGCCCTCAGAAATAATGCCACATATCTACAACTATCTGATCTTTAACAAACCTGACAAAAACAAGCAATGGGGAAAGGATTCCCTATTTAATAAATGGTGCTGGGAAAACTGGCTAGCCATATGTAGAAAGCTGAAACTGGATCCTTTCCTTACACCTTATACGAAAATTAATTCAAGATGGATTAAAGACTTAAACGTTAGACCTAAAACCATAAAAACCCTAGAAGAAAACCTAGGCGATACCATTCAGGACATAGGCATGGGCAAGGACTTCATGTCTAAAACACCAAAAGCAATGGCAACAAAAGCCAAAATTGACAAATGGGATCTAATTAAACTAAAGAGCTTCTGCACAGCAAAAGAAACTACCATCAGAGTGAACAGGCGACCTACAGAATGGGAGAAAATTTTCGCAACCTACTCATCTGACAAAGGGCTAATATCCAGAATCTACAATGAACTCAAACAAATTTACAAGAAAAAAAACAAACAGCCCCATCAAAAAGTGGGCGAAGGATATGAACAGACAATTCTCAGAAGAAGACATTTATGCAGCCAAAAAAACACATGAAAAAATGCTCATCATCACTGGCCATCAGAGAAATGCAAATCAAAACCACAGTGAGATACCATCTCACATCAGGTAGAATGGTGATCATTAAAAAGTCAGGAAACAACAGGTGCTGGAGAGGATGTGGAGAAATAGGAACACTTTTACACTGTTGGTGGGACTGTAAACTAGTTCAACCATTGTGGAAGTCAGTGTGGCGATTCCTCAGGGATCTAGAACTAGAAATACCATTTGACCCAGCCATCCCATTACTGGGTATATACCCAAAGGATTATAAATCATGCTGCTATAAAGACACATACACACATATGTTTATTGTGTCACTATTCACAATAGCAAAGACTTGGAACCAAGCCAAATGTCCAACAACAATAGGCTGGATTAAGAAAATGTGGCACATATGCACCATGGAATACTATGCAGCCATAAAAAATGATGAGTTCATGTCCTTTGTAGGGACATGGATGAAGCTGGAAACCATCATTCTCAGCAAACTATCGCAAGGACAAAAAACCAAATACCGCATATTCTCACTCATAGGTGGGAATTGAACAATAAGAACACATGGACACAGGAAGGGGAACATCACACTCTGGGGACTGTTGTGGGGTGGGGGGAGGGGGGGATAGCATTAGGAGATATACCTAATGCTAAATGACAAGTTAATGGGTGCAGCACCCTAACATGGCACATGTATACATATGTAACAAACCTGCACATTGTGCACATGTACCCTAAAACTTAAAGTATAATAATAATAATAATAATAATAATAAGAAGAAGAAGAAGAAGAAGAAATCTAGAATGTACTGACCACAGTCCAAAGTGCAGCATTATCTTCTTGACTTAGCTATGTTGGAGGCTTTGTCTTTGTTCTACAGCCCTCCAATTTTGGCTCTGTTTGATTCCATTCGTATCAGATACTGGGTAAATTCCAAGTGATGGTTACTACATACTATGGGAAGTGTAGCTCATCCATGAGGCTAAAAAGCATATAGTTGAAAGCCACCTAGAGTTCTGGGATGTCCAAGGTTTATTTCTTAGGAATTAAAGAGGCTTTGGGATTTAATTTTTTTTAGTAGAGTTTTGTTTGTTGAATGTTAGGTAAGGCAGAGGACATAGCAACAGTGGCTGACAATGTGGACAGTACCAAGTTCCCATTATGTACTTGGGAGTTTGGTTTAACAAGCATTTGCAAAGGCCCTTCCATGTGATTGGGCTAGGCAGTGCAGGTGACACAAAGGTATTTCCTCACCTGCAAGGAGCTTATCATCTAGGAGTGTCTTTAATGGAGAAGAAATGGGGTACAATAGCAAACATGATAACTCTATGACCTTGGAAAAACAGTAGAACTTCTTAAGTTTCTTCATCTGTAAATTGGGACTAATACCTGTCCTCCAGAGTTTTTGCTGGGATTAGAGATAATAGGTGAAATTAGGCTTCTTGGCTCACAATAGGTAATAAATAAGTGTGAGTTATCAATATGACTTAGATGGAAATCAGTACAGCATTTTCCACCGACGTGAATTTTGGACGATTGGTCTCCCTTAGAGCATAATAAAGAGGAACCTGAACCTACTTCTTGGTCAGTCTTCACATTTCAGAGAACTTTTAATTGAAAATACAAATACATCTGTGTTTCCTGGTCAGCTAATATAACATTGAAAGGAAATCTTCTAAAAGGCTGAGATTTGGGCAATCTCAAGTTATAAATTTTGATCAAGGCTAATGAAGTAAATGGCTTTAAAAATGGTTTAATGGTTTAAAAATGAAGTGAAAATGGCTTTTAGGATCTCCTCACTAACAGTGACTGTACTCTGTCTCAAGTTCCTGGCATAGTTGCCCCATTGGGTATTTAATAAATATTTATTGGGTGCTTATTATGTGCTCAGCACTGTTCTAAGAATTTAATTTTTTTATTTTTCATAACAGGCATAGAAAGGTTAAGTAACACACCAATGGTCAACCCAGCTGACACTGAGGGAGCTTCATTCAAATCCTGGCAGTATGGTCCTTGAATCCAGTTCTCAACCATGAAAATGGATTGCCCATTCCCACAGAGGTCTGCTCCCAGGTGTTGGCTGATGTTATATAAACTGCAAACCCTCATAAGCATGTTCACATTTTCCTAGGGGACCCTTGAGGATAAGCAAGGCACCAGAAAACAGTCTCATTAGTGAAATGATAGGATATGGGGTTGTTTAATAGGGTCAAGTTTTTCTCCAGAACACCTGGGGACTGCAAGTGGCAGCTGTTACCCTGGTGGTCTAAGAACTTTCAGGATCCTTCTTAGGCAGAATAGTAGTCAATTTCAGGATTCCTAGGGAAGAGTCAGGGGCTGCCTTTTAAAGCAGAAAGAGTTTAGAGTTGACAGAGCGAACAGACATCATCTAGCTCAAGCTTCTGTCTAGTACGAAGTTCATCAAAATTGGCCAGGAAGGCCATGACATCCTTTCTCCACGTGAATACTGCCTCTTGCAGGTGGCTCACTACAGCTGCCATTCTGTTGCTGGACAGCTCCAGTTGTTAGAAAATTTCTTTCTTGAGTCAAAATCTGCCTCTTCCTAACACCCACCAATATGTTCCAGTTTTCCTGATAGAACAAATCTATTTCTTCTGTTGGATGACAAAGTGGTGGGACGAGTGTGTTATTGTTGGCATCTGATGTAGGATTGGCAGAAACTCCCTAACTTCCAGCCACTCTTTCGTCCCACTTAAAGATCAGCACCCCTTCTGACCTCTGTACTTCTCTCTCTAAGGAAGAGAGACTTGTGCCCTGGATCTAGCTCCCCCAACTCCTGCTTTCCGCAGGAATCTCTATTTACCAGTTATTTCTTTTCTCATCTTTAACCTCTCTCAATTGGCTCAATGCAGTCAGCATTTAAATATATTTAAATATTTCCATCTTCACAACAAAAATAAAACTCTCCACAGTGTCTTCAGCCCACTTCTCTTGCTTTTCCTTCTCCTTCACAGCCTAACTTCTGAAACAGTTGTATCCATTCAGTTTTCCAATTCCTCACCTTCTGGTTTCTCCTCAACCTGCTCCAAACTGGCTTTCCTATCACCCACTCCCTGCAGTGAAATGTCGCTTAAGATGTCTTTGTCCTTAAGACCTAGAGACACTTTTCAAGTCTAATCTTATGTGATCTCTGTGTTATGTGACATCATGAACCACGCTTTAGAAAAACATCCTCTTCATTGGGCTTTCCCTGACACACAGTCCTCTGCACCTCCTGTCTTCCAATCACTCGTTAATCACTTGGAAGACCCATATTCCAAAGTATCAAGTATTAGGTCCATTGAGATTCTGTCTTGGATTTCTTCTCACTTGGGGTACTCACACTCAGCCACGTGTCTTTGATCACCACCCATGTCTGGCAACTCCAAAGTCACTATATTGAGTTGTCTCTCTTGAGTTCCAGATCTATATTCAATGGTCCACATAGCATTTGCAGATGGATATTTCACAAATTTCCCAAACTCTGTACACATAAAATTGAATTTGACCTATTTTCCTTCAAATTTGCTCATTTTCTGGTGTTTCTAACCCAGTATTTGGCAGCACCATCCTACCTATTGTTCATCCAGAGACATTGGGATTATCTTTGATATTTGCTGCTTCTTTTTTCTCTATATAAACTACTTCTTCCTTAGCCACACTTTGCTTATTCTAGTGCCTAAATATTTCTTGAAACAACCATCTTCTCTCTGGTTCCTCTGTCACTATTCTTATGTAGTTCATTATATTTTGCCAGGGATAATGCATCAGTCTCTAACTAGTTTCTTGTTTCTTCTCTCCATTCCTTGCATTGAGGTCAGCATGATCTTTCTAGAGGTCAAATATGTTGCCATTACTCCTCTGCTTAAAACCTCTCAGTGGCCTCAGATTCTTCTAAGGGTACAGTTCACATGTTCATGTTGCATGCAGTGATCTGAGGTAGTGGTGGGCTAGGTTGTGGGCACGGATTTTAAATCAAGAGATGGAGTTCAGTCCACTGAGGTTGGGGAGTGTTGCAGAACATGTGACTATTAAGAGTGGGTGTGGTTGTAAAGGCATAAATTGGAACTATATAACTCGAAGATCAGTACTAAAAAGTTGAACATGGCAGGAGCCATGGACAGATTAATAAGCCTGGGCTACAGTCACCATTGAGGCAGCACCAGGGACAGCTCCAATGTCTTGGTCCAGTCTTAGCAATTGCCATCCTTTTATGTGGGAATAGGTTCAGAATTTATTAAAGTCTTAGGGATCTTTGATGCTAGGAAGACAGACTGAAGGATACAATTGACTGATCCATTAAAGCAAATTCTGATCCTCAAAGAGGTTACATCCTTATCTTTTTAGAACTTTCCAAGGTTTGGGGGAAGACAATGCCATTGTTTTGGGTTGGTGATTTGGGGCTTGGGAAACGGAGTATGGGGAATGATTCCTTCTTGTCCTTAGAGTTCATCTCACCAGATTTTTTTTTTATTTCAGACCTCTAATACTTTTATAGTTTTGAAGGTTAAACATTTGCATACAGCCCTCATGTGGTTCCCTTTTTGTCCCCCTTCATGGCAGTTTCCCCCTGCTCCTGACCCCAAAAAGTGTATTAGCCCCATCCTGTACTCCAGTGGATTTTCTTCCTGGTACCATTGTGAATTGCTGAGGAAATATTACAAGCAGATGCTTGAAGTCCCCTCCCCAGAGCTTTCTGAGGGACTTGCTCTGTCTAGGGAACTTCAGGAAAGGAAATGGAGGAAAATCACTGAGACGTGTTTTCCTATGTTGCTTTCTTCAGGAAATCACATGGAGCTCTGTTCCATGGACAGGCCGTTCATACTTTTTTTTTCTAATCTGTTCTTCCCCTAGATATTAGAATCATTCTTCTGGAAGTTTTCAGGGGAGATGAGAATGGGACTGGGGAAAAAACTCCAGTTCTAGTCAGCATGAACAATAAATGAGTTTATTGGGAAAACTGCTGACTGCACAGAACTGAGGGACAGATCCCAAATATTTTAGAGATATTTTAAGGAAAATAAATTCAAATTATAGCATTTTTGTCTCCCAGGCTCAGTCAGAAAATGTATCTCTGCCTCCTGGGGAAAGAATTTTTCTTGCTGGCATGGTAATGGGGAAGATATTATTATCCTTTTAGGTGGGCACAAGAAACTGAGAACTGTTTTTGGGGGTGGGGTGGAAATGGCGAACTCATTTTCTCAAAGACCAGACTAATTCCCTCAAGTCGGCAGGCTGTGGTGGTTCGATTTCTTCAAGACTCTTTATGTTCAAGGGAAGTAAAAGGCATTCATTAGTTCCACTCGGATATTTAATAATAGCAAATGCACAGGATGGAAAGTGGGCTAGATTGACTTTATCGTGAAGCTGTCCTCTGAGATGAAAGCCTTGGGAATGCTGTGGTGAGAGCTGCTGGCTCTTCTCCAGCAGGCAGATGAAACCAGCCTTGGGGAGGAGAAGAAATTCTTAGAAAACTAGCCAAAGTCTCTGCAAGGCATACACTTGGGCTCCAAGCTTAGATCCTGAGCTACCCTATGTTATTAAGAGTGGGAACTAGAGAGAAGTGTTTCATACCCATTGTGCATTAGGTGATGGGGCAAGGGGGGAGTGGGAGGGTGCACATCTGTTAGTTGTGAAGACAACTGGCACCTGACGTCACAGCTTCCTGCAGGGCTGTCTTCATCTAAAAGTTAACTCAAGAAGTTAACAATTTGTAAGTGAAGGAGTCCAAAGAGGAACCCTAGGAAGAGCTGGAGGGAGGCCCAGACTTACAAAAAAACTTCCATGTTCCATGACACTACTAGTGGAAATTTTTATAACTTGAGGAACATTTACCACCAATGTTCTTTGGAAAAATTTCAGCATGATGGTCTACATATTGAGTCGATGCTGGTTGCTTGGGGCCAGCTGCCTGGCTTTCAAAATTTGGGGATACCAAGAAATTACTCTGAAAATTTGCAGGGGGACGTCAAAGTCAGTCATGATTCTCAGTATGCTCTGGTAGTTCCATCCATCTCAAGTTTTTCCACATTTGTAAATGGAAACTCCTGATATGGTGAGAGGTAATCTGGAGGTGAAAGGCATGGCTTTGGAATGGGACATGGTTTGAGGCTGGGTACCGGTTTTGTCATTTCCTAATAGGGTGAAATGGGACAGGTAAGCTCTCTGAGTCTCAGTTATTTGCATAGAAAGTGGGAAAATGGCCCATATCAAAGCACTACTATAGGGATTCGATGATGAGTATAGAACAGCCAAGGTGGTGCTTAGGAGCTAATGGGTATCTAATAATAACAAGTTGTGTGAAAAAGAGACTAGAATTTTGGTTTAGTCTCTCCTAAATGCAGCAGTTCTAGGAGGAAGTTACAGCCTATACCTTGTGGTGTGTGTTGATCGGGAGTGTAAGCTCTGAATTCATACATATTTGAGTTCCAGTATCAGCTTCAGCGCTTAGTAGCTGAGTGATCTTGGATAGATCTCTTAACCTCTCTAAATCTCAGTTTTTCAGTTATAGAATGAGATTAAATACCATGGACATTGCTGAGTTGCTGTGAGAATTAAATAGTATACATAAAGGGTTTTGCAGAGTGTTTTTTTGCCCAAAGAAAGTGCCCTCAAATTTAACTGGTTAACATCGTTATTGTGTAATTATTACTTAAATGGCTATGTCCTGGGTTAGCTTATCCTAATAAAATGAAGGAAAATATGATTTAGCTCTACCAGTTAACTGAATGTCCTTGATACCAGAATGTTTTTATCCCCCTACATTGATGTATGTAGTACTTTCATCTACTTAAATCTTAGCAAGAACTTAATGTTTTCTAGGCTTCAAATTTATTTATTTATTTTTATAATTTTATTTTAGATCCAGGGGGTACATGTGCAGGTGTGTTATATGGGTATATTGCATGATGCTGGGGTTTGGGATATGATTGATTCCGTCGCCCAGGTAGTGAGCATAGTACCCAATAATTAGTTTTCAAGTCTTGTCCTCCTCTCTACCTCCCCCTTTTAGCAGTTCCCAGTGTGTATTGCTGCCCTCTTTATGTTCATGAGTACCCAATGATTAGCTCCCACTTATGAGTGAGTACATGCGGTATTTAGTTTTCTGTTCCTGTGTTTGTTTGCTTAGGACAGTGGCCTCCAGCTGCATTCATGTTGCTGCAAAGAACATGATTTTGTTCTTTTTATGGCTGCATAACATTCTATGGTGTATATATGCCACATTTTCTTTATCCAATCCACCATTGATGAGCAACCAGGTTGATTCCATGTCTTTGTTATTGTGAATAGTGCTGTGATGAATGTAGAAATGCTTGTGTCTTTTTGGTAAAACCATGTATCTTCCTTTGAATATATACCCAGTAATGGAATTGGTGGGTTAAATGGTAGTTGTGTTTTAAGTTATTTTAGCAATCTCCAAACTGATTTCCATAGTGGCTGAGCTAATTTACATTCCCACCCACAGTGTATAAGTGTTCCCTTTTCTCCACATAGACCTCAAATTTGGCAAATGTTTTTTGTTAAGTGCACTTGCTAACTCAGCTAGTTTTATCTGGGTGGACCGGCTAGTTTTATCAATTAGCATAGCTCCTAATTGAATGGCAATACCCTGATACTACATTTAGCAATGATTCTGTCCCTGAAGGGGCAAGGAAGGAATAAATGAACTCAATTGGCATTAGTGTTGGTAAGTCCTAGCCTTCAGTTACCGTTCCTAGAGTTTGGGGCCCAGGGAAACATTGGGTCATAATTGAGTTAACCTGAGAATTAAAGCAAAAGCCAGAGGAGTTGGAGCACAGGGTCTAGAGAACCCTATGGAAAGAAGCTAAGCTCTTACTTGGTACTTTACCATTTAATTCCCTAAGGGTCAGAAGGGTGTTGGGTTTATGTCTCTGGTATCCTCAGAAGGGTTCCCCCAGTGCTAAGGCTGTCCCTCCAGGAATGGGCAGAAACAGATGTAGTGATTTACCTTGGCCTGCCCTGGGTCACATTTGGACAACCAAAGAAAAGTTGTTACTTCTGCTCCCAGCCCAAAGGTGAGTGCCTGTTTGAGCCTTGTTGGAGAGGGAAAATAGCTGATGGGCTTCCTGTCTTGTAACTAAGTTATCTACTCTCAAGGAATTCAACACATGCTTGGGCATCTACTATTGTTAATAGTGCTCCCCAGCTATGGATACCCAGAATAAGGGTGTCTTCCAGTCTCTACCCCGGGAGGCCATTTGATCCTTGTGTTGTTTTCTAGAGGTTTTGAATTCCAGAGTGGAGCTTGCTTAAGCCCTATGACCTCTAATGCTTCTGCCCTCTGGTAAAAAATCTGGAGCCGATCAAGTTTGCCAAATGATGATAGGTAAGAATATATTTGGATGGTCCCGTTTCTCTTCTACCTTATCTTCTTAGACAAGACACATTTGAAGCAATGACTCCTAAGTGGTGATCCATAAAATATTACAGGCATACCTCAGAGGTACCGTGGGTTCAGTTCCAGAACACTGCAATAAAGCGAATATTGCAAAAAAGAAAGTCACACATTTTTTTGGTTTCCCAGTGCCCATAAAGGTTATTTTTACATGACACTGTAGTCCATTAAGTGTGCAATAGCATTTATACATAAATATACATACATTAACTTAAAAATGTTGCTAAAACATGCTAGCAGTTATCTGAGACTTGGAGTCAATAATCTTTTTGCTGGTGGAAGGTCTTGCCTTGATGTTGATAATTGCTGACTGGTGGTGGTTGCTGAAGGCTGAGGTGGCTCTGGCATTTCCTAAAAGAAGACCACAATGATGTTTGCCACATGGATTGACTCTTCATTCCACAAAAGATTTATCTGTAGCATGTGATGCTATTTGATAGCATTTGACCAACAGTAAAACTTCTTTCAAAATTACAGCCAGTCCTCTCAAACCCTGCTGCAGCTTTGTCAATTAAGTTCATATAATATTCATATAAATCCTTTGTGGTCATTTTGACAATGTTCACAGCATCTTCACCAGGAGTAAATCCCATCTCAAACCAGTTTCTTTGCTGATTCATAAGAAGCAACTCCTCATTCATTCAAGTTTGATCACAGGATTGCAGCAATTCAGTCATATCCTCAGGCCCTACTTCTTTTTTTTTTTTTTTAATTATACTTTAAGTTTTAGGGTACATGTGCACATTGTGCAGGTTAGTTACATATGTATACATGTGCCATGCTGGTGCGCTGCACCCACTAACTCGTCATCTAGCATTAGGTATATCTCCCAATGCTATCCCTCTCAGGCCCTACTTCTAACTCCAGTTCTGTTTCTCTTTCCACCACATCTGAGGTTACTTCCTCCACCGAAGTCTTGAATCCCTCAAAGTCACCCATGAGGATTGAAATCAACTTCTTTCAAGCTTCTGGTAATGTTGATATTTTGACTTCCTCTTATGAATCATGAGTGTTTTTTAAATGGAAACTACAATAGTGAACCCTTTCCAGATGGTTTTCAATTTACTTTTCCCAAATCCATCAGAAGAAACACTATCTATTGCAGTGATAGCCTTACCAAATGCATTTTTAAAATAATAAAGCTTGAAAGTAAAAATTACTCTTTGATCCAATGACTGCAGAATAGATATTGTGTTAGCAGGCATGAAAACAACATTAATTTCCTTGTATGTCTCCATCAGAGCTCTTGGGTGACCAGGTGCATTGCCAATGAGTAGTAATATTTTGAAAGGAATCATTTATTCTGTGAGCAGAAGGTCTCAATGGTGGACTTAAAGTATCTAGTACACCATGCTGTCAACAGATGCATTGTCATTCAGGCTTTATTGTTCCATTTATGGAGAACAGACAGAGGAGATTTAGCATAATTCTCATGGGCCCTAGGATTTTTGAAATGGTAAATGAGCATTGGCTTCCACTTTAAGTCACCAGCTGGATTAGCCCCTAACAAAAGAGTCAGCTTGTCTTTGGGAGATTTGAAGCCAGGCCTTGACTTCTCCTCTCTAACTAGGAAAGTCCTAGATGGCATCTTCTTCTGATAATTTGTTTTGTCTACATTGAACATCTGTTTAGTGTAGCTACCTTGATAAATTATCTTACCTAGATTTTCTGAATAACTTGCTGTGGCTTCTGTATTGGCACCTGCTGCTTCGCCTTGCACTTCTATGGTATGAAGATGGCTTCTTTCCTTTAACCCTATAAACCAACCTCTGCTAGCTTCCAACTATTCTTCTGTAGCTTCCTCATCTCTCTGTCTTCACAGAATTAGAGAGTTAGGGTCTTACTCTGGATTAGGCTTCTGGCTTGAAGAAATATGAAACTCTGTCAACAATTAAAGTCTAAAACTTTCTCTTTATCGCCAATAAGGCTGTTTGGCTTTCTCATCATTTGTGTATTCACTAGCATAGTACTTTTAATTTCCTTCAATAAATTTTCCTTTGCATTCACAACTTGGCTGACTGTTTGGCACAAGAGGTCTAGCTTTTGACTCAGCCCTTCCTCACTAAGGAAGTCCTATGAATTCTCAATGCTTCTGCCCTTTAGTAAAAAATCTGGAGCCAATCAAGTTTGCCAAATGATGAGGGGTAAGAATTTATTTGGATGGCCCTTCTTTCTCTTCTACATTATCCTCTTAGACAAGGCACACTTGAAGCAAGGATTCCCAAGCTTGGCTTTTCACATGCTTTCCTCACTAGGCTGAATAATTTATAGCTTTTGACTTAAAGAGAGAAGTGTGATTCTTCCTTTCACTTGCACACTTAGAGGCCATTGAAGGGTTAGTAATCAGCCTCATTTCAATATCGTTTAGATTCAGGGAATAGGGAGGCCCAAAGAGAGGGAGAGAGATGGGTGCATGGCCCATTGGTGGGACTGTCAGAACACACACAACGTTTATTGATTAAGTCGCCATCTTATATGAAGCGATTTGTTGTGCCCCAAACAATTACAATACTAACATCAAAGATCACTGGTCACAGATCACTATAACCGATATAATAATTAAAATGTTTGAAATATTGTAACAATTACCAAAATGTGACAGACAGCAAGTGAGCGCATGCTGTTGGAAAAATGGCACCAATGGACTTGTTCAACCCATAGTAGCACAAACCTTCAGTTTGTAAAAAACAAAACATTATCTGCAGAGATAATGTAGTAAATAGCAATAAAATGAGGCATTCCTATAATCTTATGAGATGATTAATCAGAAAGAGCCCTGGGATGAATACATTTGAAAAATGCTGATCTAGCTCTTCTCTCTTGTGGAAATCAGTTGCAGCATTTTGGTAGGGGTGCTGGGGACAGAATCAGATGACCTTTGCTATTTTGCTGGGTCTTCCCTGGGCCTAAGAAGGTTAACTTTAGAGGATCGTGGTAGAACTCTTTCTGGGACTTGACCTGCAAGGCAGCTTCCTAGAGGACTTGCTAAAGTCTGTGAAGTAAGTGCTGTGTTCCCATCCATGTGCCTAGAAGCCATCACCTGGTGGTTTATCTTGGTCCCAAGCAGAGAAAAGTAGAGGTTTAAAATGGAACAGTGTGGGCAGCACATGCACATATAGACAAACTTATGCGCAGATGTAAATGCATCTTTTCTTTGGGATGCAAAACACTGAAATAGTCTATAAGCTTTTTATTATGGGGGAAGCTGAGTTAAATTGTTAAAAAACCTAACCAAATTTGAGCTGCTCTTCCATCAAAATCATATGTATATTTCATCAGATGTGTACTCTTCAACAAGACTGGAATGTATTTTGTTACTTCCTCTGGAAAGCAATTATTACCACACCTTTATAATAGGCTATCTCCAACAACCCCTTTGTCACATTAATTCATCCCACAGCCTGTGATCAAGTAAAATAAAACATTTGGTTACAAAGCAGAGTTGTTACTTTTTTTTCAAAGTAATGTACAGCATAAATAAATGACAGGTTTGCAGATGTAGGTGATGCTGATAAATTCTTGGGCTTGGAAAATGTACCTTCTCATGTGGTTGGAGGCAATCTAAACTAAACCTCTGCAGAGACTCCAAATCATATATAGACCCACTCATTTCTCCTAATAGCCAAGGTACAGGTTGTTGCCAGAAATTTGGGCTCCTACGTAATAAGCATCTTTACTTCTTAATTTTAGCATGAGATAGTTGCAACTGTCAAGACACACTTTTGTAAAAATTCTAAGCTCCATGGGAATCCAGATGCCACTGTGAGAATGACAACAGCCAGCCCTGATTTTGTCCCCCCACAGCCAAACAAGTAGATTTTTCTGATGTAAAGTTTCATAGAAAGACAGAGTGCTACAATCAAGACAATCTAGCATGTGGTACACATTATAATAGTGGGAAAGGGACCAGTTTGGGCTAGAGAGAGAGGGAACCCAATACTTTCTGAGCCTTATCTAAGGGCCAGGCAGGCATTCAGGCACTTGGCATATATTAACTGCTTTAATCCTCAGGGTAATCCTGTGGGCCTGGTGTTATTATCACTGTAGGATGTCCATTAAATCTGGAAGTCCAGGTATAATGGACATCCTATAGTGATCATATATATATATATTTTTATATACATTATATATTTATATATAAATAAAATTTTTATTACATATATACATTATATACTTATACATAATTTTTTATTTTATTATATATTTATCTATATTGTATACATTATATAAATTTATATTATATATTATATAATTATATATTATATATTTATATATTATATAATTATATATTATATATTTATTATATAATTATATATTATATATTTATTATATAATTATATATTATATATTTATATATTATATAATATATATTATATAATATATTATCTATTTATAATATATATTATATAATATATATTATATATTATATAATATATATTATAAATAGATAATATATTTATATAATATATTATATATGATATATTTATATAATATATAAATTATATATTTTTTCACACTTTGAAGACATCTTTAATGACTATACAGCCCTCTCTGTCTAAGCATATGTATATAATCAAGGCAATCTAGCATGTGATATACATTATAATAGTGGGAAAGGGACCAGTTTCCCACTATATATGTATAGTCATGAAGGATGTATTCAAAATGTGAAATAATAAAAATATTTCCCCTCTATTTTCTAAGTTGATGGAACCCTGCATTTGTAGATGGGTAAGATGAAGTTCAGCCAGTAATATGGTCACTGGGAATTGGACCTCAACCTGTCTGATTTCAAAGACCAGGTTTTCTCATGGACACCTCGCAGCTATGACCAGGAGTTTGACTTGCTTTGTAGGGAGGGGAGGGCTAGAAAGAGGTCAGGGGTTTGCAGGTGAAACCTGACCACAGCAGGAATCACTGCAGGCATATAGGCTGTTTGGGAAATGAGCCATCTGCAGAATCAGCAGGACTGGCCTTTTAGAGGAGGGTCAGCTGGGCATCCAGGCACACAGTGATGACCCTCTCAAGAAAAGTGAGCAGAATGAGTAAGTGGATGGCAAGTTGGACTTAAGAGTAAAGGTGAGAGGAAGTGGGCTGCCTTCCACCCTGGAGAAAAAAAAAAAAAAGGAGTTGCCGTGCTTACCCCAAATCCCTTTAGAGAGTGCTCTGATTGGAATAGAAAAACAAAATTTTAAGATCCCCTGCAAGCACCCAAAAAACTCCATTCAGATTTAGAACTCGTAATTCACCGGATGTTTGCTAGGTTGGACCTAGGGCATGAGCCTTAGCTATCATTTTCTGCTTGCAGTATCTTATTTTCCACAACTCTCTTAGTTTTGTGGTTTTCAAAATCCCTACCACTGCTTTTGTTTGGAAATTAGTGAAGAGAATCTGAAGGCTGTTCTCTCCTGGAGGCCTAGCTAGAATTCCAAATAAGCTGCTCCCTCCTTGAGGCTCAGGCGCAAGCCAGAGGCAAGTGCCAAACCAATAGCGCCTTGGGGCCTGGGCCCAGGAAGTTCTGTGCCATGCAAGAAGCCCTGCCTTTGTCAAGGAAAAGAAAAATGAGGGGGGCCCATTTGGCCTTTTTCTATCCTCATGTAAAGGAGGATTTTGTGCTTAGAGATGATAACTTATGATGTGCCAGATAAAGTGATCTTTGGACAGAGCGGCTAAGCTCTCAGTTTTACATTGATGTTGAGGGAGATGTTACATACAGTATATAATTGTATAGTTAGTTCTCCAGTAGCCTGTTTATTGTCTTCTTCACTGAGCTCTAAAGACCATGAGGACAGGTTCTACATCTGCTTCGTTCATTGCTATCTGTACCCTCAGGTCCTAGCACCGAGTACATGAGAGATATTTAATGGGGACTCATGAATGAACGAGCATCAGGAATGGGTAGTGATGAGTTGTGCACTGAGCACAGGCCATGGGATAGCCCAGAGTCTGTCTCCATCACAGGATAGCCAAGGCAAGGTGGCTTTTAGATGTGTCACATGAATGAGAAAAGGAGGCAGCAAGTGTGGGAAGGAGTGCAGAAGAGAGGGAGATCACTGAGGCCTGGGATAGTCAGGGAAGGCTTGACAGCAAAGACAAGCTCAAAAATGCCCTCAAAGTTGGGTTAGGAGAGGCCATACCTGGGGCACCTGATAGCATGAGGAAAGGCAAGCTGAAGAAGATGAGAAAAGTACATGGTGGATGGAATATTACTCACCATGTAAAGAAATAAAATAATGTCTTTCATAGCAACTTGGATGGAACTGGTGGCCATTATTCTAAGTGAAGCAACTTAGGAATGGAAAAATGAGTATCGTATGTTCTCGCTTATAAGTGGGAGCCAAGCTATGAGGATGCAAAGGCATAAGAATGATATAATGGACTCTGGGGACTCAGGGGGAAAGTTGGAAGTGGGGTGAGGGATAAAAGACTATATATTGGGTACAGTGTACATTGCTTGGGGATGAGTGCACTAAAATCTCAGAAATCACGTGGAAGAACTTACCCATGTAACCAAAAACCGCCTGTACCCCCCAAGTTACCGAAATAAAAGTAAAAATTAATAAAAATAGAAAAGTACATGGTGGGCATGAAAGATGACTGCCAAAGCACCCAGGTTTTTGACAAGTATCTTGGAGATGGTGGGAAGTTAATTGGGGATGGCCTGGCAAAAGTATTTTAAACATACACACTAATAGGCCGGGCACGGTGGCTCACATCTGTAATCCCAGAACTTTGGGAGGCTGAGGTGGGTGGATCACCTGAGGTCGGGAGTTTGAGACCAGCCTGACCAACATGGAGAAAACCTGTCTCTACTAAAAATACAAAATTAGCTGGGCATGGTGGCACATGTCTGTAATCCCAGCTACTCGGGAGCCTGAGGTAGGAGAATCACTTGAACTCGGGAGGCGGAGGTTGCGGTGAGCCAAGATCATGCCATTGCACTCCAGCCTGGGCGATGAGCGAAACTGCATCTCAAAAAAAAAAAAAAAAAAAAAAAAAAAAGATTCTGCATTAATTCCTGTTACTCATACATCAGGCCTGTGAGTTAGAAACTATTATTCCCATTTTCTAACAGAAGAAACTGAGACACAGAGAAGTTAGGTCAGTCAGTGTAGACTGTAGTTGACTCCAGATTCTTTGTCATTACTGTCACATAATCTGTCTCTTCACTCAGGTCTGGGCTTAATCTCAGTTTGGGGAGGACTATTTACCAACACCCCTCCTGATCTCCCAATCAAGCCTTCACGTAGGTGATGGTATTCTTTAATGTTTTCATCCTGACTACTGTCATATTTGACATTTGTTCATTGCTATATTCCCAGATAATCCTTAACAGAGTTGCTTTGGGGTCCTGGAATCAGATATTAGTTGGAGAGGCAGGAAGATTTTGGAGTCTGAAGGGCTTGGCTCCCAATCTCTACTGTACCCTTCACTAGCTGTGGGACTCGAGGGAGAGTTGTATAATCCATTTGGCAGCACTGTTGGGTGAGGGTATCCCCTTCAGTCCACAGAGCAGGGAACTGCTGCTCAGAAAGAGCAAATGAATGTGAAGCACCCAGTCTAGGGCTCTGCATGTGGATTAGAGATGCTTAAAAAATGGCAGCTATTTCAGTGCATAGGTTTTAGCTAGTGAAGGAAGTTCAGTTTGTCACATTGTACTCTCTTGTACAAATGTCCAAACTTTAGATGAATTGTCAAAAAAAGTAAAAGCAATACAACATGTTACTGTGTTGCTATTTTGACAGCCAGAGAGCTAAATGGGGAGTTTGAAAAGGCAGTGAAGAGCTCTGAGTGCCCGCAAAAGGCAGGGAAAGGGGGTGAATTGTGTGGCAGGAGTGAAGGACAGATATTCAGGGAAAAAAATGTTGCTGTGGTTACAGCCTAGAAAATAAAAACTCTGCATGCCAAACAGAAGTCGCTTAAAATTCAGTTGGAATTTATAAGCTGATGAAACAGGTGTTCTTGGAATTTAATTAAACACCAAAACATTGTTCAAGTCTGGTGAGGAGTTGCCAGCAAATGTGTTTCCGCTGCTCAGGGATGTTGGGGCTGGAATGTTCTGTGGCATGAACTCTGGCTGTGAGCTAAGAGCATGTCGCTTGCACTCACACGATTGCTGTGTCCTGAGTGTGTCTCTTGCTTCAAGTGTGAAAATAGCTACAGGGACTAGGGTGAGGAGAGGGGAACACTCCCTTTAGGAGGGAAATGGGAGGGTGTGCCCAAGACTCAGTAATCAGGATAAATAGTATTTTAATGCACTATTTTAAAAACTCAACATAAAAACCATGATAAACAAAAAATAAAATTTTGAATAAGCACAGGAATTGAATAGCACCCTGCCATCTCTGAAACCTAAATTCAGCCTTTATGTTCCAATGTTTAGAAAAGAGAACACTGTCTGGGACTCTCCAACACGGTGGATTTTTGACAGTCATGATGGCTTCTAGAATGTTCCATGGTCTCCTGTCAAGGGAACTGTTTCTTCCTTCCCCCCTTTATCCCTCCTCTTCTCCCCTCCCTCTCAGTCAACAAACATTTATGAAGCACCTGCCGTGTGATGCTGTGCTCCTCTGTACCAAGGACTCTGAGATAAACAGGACACAGACCCTGCTTAGTGAGTAAGACTGACAGGTGAACTGATGATCACAAAGCCTCACTGTAGCAGCAGATGTGCTAACAGCTCTAGGGATTGTCCTTTTGCCTTTTTACGTCTTATTTCCTCAGCAAGGCTCCAATTCCTTTGTGACCAGGGAGGAGTCAGAATACTTGGTGTGATGCTTAATTTTACATGTGGACTTGCCTGGGCTAAGGGATACTCACATGGCTGGTAAAGCATTTTTTTTTTTTTTTGAGTGTCTGTGAAGATGTTTTCAAAAGACATTAGCATATGAATCAGTAGACTGCGTGAAGAAGGTCTGCCCTCAGCGCTGTGAGTGGGCGTCATCCAATCCCTTGAGGGCTTGGACAGAACATAAAAGGTGAAGGCAAGGCAAATTCTCTCTCTCTCCCTCCTCCACTCCCTCACTTCCTTGAACTGGGTCATTAATCTGTCCTGGGACATTGGAGCTCCTGGTTCTAGGGCCTTTGGACTCCTGGACTTAACACCTTTGGCTTCTGTGGTTCTCAACCCTTTGGACGTGGACTAACGTACACCACGGGCTTTCCTGGTGCTCTAGCTTGCAGGTGGCAGATTGTGGGACTTCTTGGCCTCCATAATCTGTGAGCCAATTCCTATAATAAATATATAATATAAATATATAAATATATCTTCTATTGGTTCTGTTCTCTGGAGAGCCCTGAGCAATGCCCTCAGGCACTGCGTGATCGTGCTTAAGAGATCAGTGTGCAGCATCTAAAAGCCTAGTTTTGAATTCCACATTTGTGACTTACTGGTTATGTTAGATGCTTGGACTTCTTAAGCCTGGGTTTTCTCACCTTTGAAAAAGAGCTGTAATAGTCTCTACCTTGCAGATTTGCTGTGCAGATATAAAAGAGACGCACGGAGAGGGTTCAGCCCAGCATTTGGCTTGTGGTGAGTGTTCACAAGTGTTGGAATCATTCGAAAGGCATGAAGGGAGCAAAGGAGACATAGCCCATGTGAAACAGTACAAAGGGACAAGACTGCTGAAAGGCATCTTTCCTGAGGTTTCTGTAGCTAGAGGTGCTTTGGAGTGACTCATACGGCCCCTGATGACAGTCATAGATGAGGCAAAGTTTCATTTTTCCAGAGTCTCCCAGGATTAACTTATTGCATATCCTGATTTAATTGTCTGCCCTTGTCATGCTGTCTCCCAGTCATAGACATATGAGCAACAGGTATAATCATATTATTTTATTGTTAGACACTGATCATAGATAATGTACTTTGTTTATATTGGCTTTAGGAACTCAGAACATCAACTGGAGTAGACATTGTTGAGAACTTTATAAGCCATTTTCAGCTGATAGCCACCCCATGTATGTGAATGACACAGTCTGGCATTGCTGAATTCTGATTCGTTGAGGTTTCTAATAGGTCAGCTGATAGTGATGACCTGTAAGCTGTGATAATGGTTTTTGTAGTAACATGATGTTTCCCTTGCTTTGCATCTATAAAGTGTGTGTTTATTAAAAATCTTTTTTATCATATATGCATCCAGAAAAATGCACAAATTATAAATGTCTAGTTTGATGGATTTTACTAATTGAACATAGGAAACCAGCACTCAAATTAAAAAAATGGAACATCACTGTCTCAGAAGCCCCTCCTGCCCCTGCCTGACCCCCTTCCTGTCACTACTGCTTCCCTCCCCTATCCTGACTCCTAGAAGCATTAAATTTACCTGCTTTTGTATTTTATGTAAATGAAATCATAAAATAAGTATTCTTTTGTGTTTGGCAGCTTTTGCTTAATTTATGATTGTGAAATTCATCCATGTTGCTATTATTGGTTGTAAAACTTTTACTCTTGGTGCTGTACAACATTTAATAGTGTTACTATCTCACTGTTTATATATTCATTCTGCTATTGATTGATGTTTGGGCTATTAAAAATGGTGTTGTTGACAGACATATAGAACAATGGAATAAAATAGGCAGCCCAAAAGTAAGTCCTCATGTATATGGTCAAACGATTTTTGACGAAGGTGCCAAGACCATTCAATGGATAAAGGGCAGCCTTTTCAACAAATGATGTCGGAAAAACTTAGATATCCACCTACGGAAGAATGAAGTTGGACCTTTACTTTAAATGGATAAAAGACCTAAATGTAAGAGTTAACACTATAAAACTTTTAGTAGAAAACAATAGGGGGAAACTTAATGGCACTGGATTTGGCAATGATTTCTTGAATATGACATCAAAAGCACAGGTAACAAAGAAAAAATAGATTAATTGGACTTCATTAAAATTAAAAACTTTTGTGCATTAAAAGGCAAGATAATCAAATAGAACCTTCCAGCAATTATCCCCTGCAGGAACACCAAATTAAACAACTATACATGCAAGGGAGCACCTTCATAGGAACAAAAAATCAGGTGAGCAATCACAGTATCTGGTTTTAACATAGTAACAGGAAAGAGGGATTGAAGAAGGTACAAAGGGCAGTCTTGCATTGCCTACACCAATCCTTCCCAACCCCAGGTAGCTCAGAGACAGAATCTGTGTGCTTGATGGAGGGAGAACAAAGTGAATGAAAGACTTTGCCTTGGAACACAGTGCTGCCTTGTCACAGCAAAACAAAACACCAGGCAGAATCCACCAGTGCCCATGAAGGGAGCATATAGATGAGTCCTGGGACAGAGGGAAATGCTCTGCTCTAGTGGGGGGAAAGTGAGTCCTGCCCAGCTTCATCATTAGCTGACTAAAGTGACCTGGGGCCCTGAAAAAATTTGAGTGGCAGTCAGGCCACAGTGGCTGTAGTCCATGGAAAAGCGCTTGTGCAGTCCTGGTCTCAGTGGCAGTGTGCTTGGGGTGTAACCCAGTGGGACACCAGCTGTTGTGGCCACAAGAGTGCCTGCATAAACTTTCCCCCAGTTCTAGGCAGTGCAGCTTGGGGAGATACTCCTTCCACTCGGGGGAAGGAGAGGGAAGAGTACAGAGGACTTTGTCTTACAACTTGGGTACAAGCTCAGCCACAGTAACATGAAGCACCAGGCAGATCCCTGAAGCTCTCAGTTTTAGACCTTTACTCCTGGACAGTGTTTCTAGACCCACCCTAGACCAGAAGGGAATCTACTTCCCTGTTGGTATGAACCCAGTCCAGGCAGGATTTACCACTTGCTGAGTCAAGTGGCCTAGGCCTTGAATAAACATCAACAGCCTGGCAGTAGCAGCCATAGGCTTTGGATGAACTTTAGTACTGTGCTGGTCTGGAAGGCCCTCAGCTCCAGGTGTGACCCAGTTTGGTGCCAACTGTGGTGTCCATGAGATAATTATCCTTCAAACATGAAGGAGAAATAAAGACTTTCACAGACAAACAGAAGCTGAGAGACTTTGTCAAAACCAGACTTATATGAAATGCCAACATGAATTCTTCAATCTGAAAGAACATCAATGAGCAACAAAAATTAACTGGTAAATATAAGTACACAGAGAAATACAGAATACGCTACCACTATAATTGCAGAGTGTAAGCCACTCGTATCATTAGTAGAAAAACTGAAAGACAGTTCATCAAAAATAATCACTCCAACAATTTTTTTAAAGATAGACAATATAAAAACACATAGAGACAACATAAGGTCAAAAAGCAAAGGGGATGGAGTTAAAGTATAAAGTGTTTTAGTTTTCTCTTTGCTTGTATTTTTTTCTTTGTTATCAGAGCTAAGTTGTTATCAGTTTAAAATAATTGGTTATGAGATTTTACTTGTAAGCCTTATGGAAACCACAAAGAAAAACTTAAAATAGGTATATAAAAAATAAAAAGCAAGAAATTAAAACATACCACCAGAGAAAATAACTTTTACACAGAGGAAGACAGGAAGGAATTGAAGGAATTAAGAAGAGAGGATAAAGAAGACAACCAGAAAAGAAATAAGAACATTGCAGTAGTAAGTCCTTAACTACCAATAAGAACATTAAATGTGAGTGGACTAAATTCTCCAGTCAAAAGACATAGTGCCTTAATGGATTAAAAAACAAAAACAAACAAAACCCACAAGATCCAACTATATGCTCCTGCAAGAAACTCACTTCATCTATAGATTCACATAGACTGAAAACAAGGAAATGGAAAAAGATACTTCATGCAAATGGAAACCAAAAAAGAGCAGGAGTAGCTATGCTTATATCAGAAAAAATAGATTTCAAAACAAAAGGAGATAAAGAAGGTCATTATATAAGGATAAAATGGTCAATTCAGCAAGAGGATAAAACAATTATAAATACATACGCACCCAATACTGGGGCACTCAGGTATATAAAGTAAATATTAATAGAGCTAAAGGGAAAGATGGACCCGAGTACAATAATAGCTGATGACTTCAACACCCCATTTCCAGCATTGGCCGGATTATGTAGAGAGAAAAGAAAGAAGCATTACACTTAATCTGCACCACAGAACCAATGGACCTGATAGAGATTTATAAAACATTTCATCCAATAGCTGCAGAATGCACATTCTTCTCCTTACCACATATGTTAAGCCACAAAACAAGTTTCAAAAGATTAAAAAAAAATTGAAATCATATCAAGTATCTTTTCTGATCACAATGGCATAAAACTAGAAATAAATAATAAGAGGAACAGCATGGTACTGGCATAAAAACAGACATAAAGACTGATGGATGGAACAGAATAGAGAACCCAGAAATAAGTTGATGTATTTACAGTCCACTCAGTTTTTGACAAAATAACATATATTGAAGAAAGACTAGTATTTTCAATAAACTGTGCTGAGAAAACTGCACATTCTTCATATGTAGAAGAATGAAAATAGACCTGATTCCTCACCATAAGCAGTAATCAAATAAAAATGGATTAAAGACTTAAATGTAAGATAAGAAACTATGAAGCTACTAGAAGAAAGCATTGTAGAAACACTACAGGACATTGATGTGGGCAAAGATTTCTTGAGTAAGACCAAAACGCACATGCAACCAAAGGCAAAATGGACAAAGGGGATCACATCAAGCTAAAAAGTTTCTCCACAGCAAAGGAAACAATCAACAAAGTGAAGACACAACCCACAGAATGAGAGCAAATATTTGCCAACTACCCATCTGACAAGGGATTAATAAGCAGAATATCTAAGGAGCTCAAACAATACGAAAAAAATAATTTAATTTAAAATGGGCAAAATATGGCTGGGTGTGGTGGCTCACACCTGTAATCCCAGCACTTTGGGAGGCCGAGGCAGATGGTTCACCTGAGGTCAGGAGTTCAAGACCAGCCTGGCCAACATGGTGAAACCCTGTCTCTACTAAAAATACAAAAATTAGCCGGGCGTGGTGGCGGGCGCCTGTAATCCCAGCTACTTGGGAGGCTGAGGCAGGGGAATCACTGGAACCTGGGAGGCAGAGGTTGCAGTGAGCCGAGAGCACCATTGCATTCCAGCCTGGGTGACAGAGCGAGACTCTGTCTCAAAATAAATAAATAAATTAATTAATTAAAAAAAGACAATAACAAATGTTGGTGAGGATTTGGAGAAAGGATAATCCTCATACTGTTAGTGGGAATGTAAATTGTTATAGCCACTATAGAGAACAGTATGGAGTTCCTTTAAAAAATTAAAATAGAGCTACCCCATATGACCCAGCAATTTGAAATCTATTTTGTCTGATATAAGTATAGCTACTACTGCTGGCTTATACATTCAAAAGAAAGAAGTCAATGTATTGAAGAGATATCTGCACTCCCACGTTTATTGCAGTACTATTCACAATAGCCAAGATATGGAATCAACTTAAGTGTCCATCAATAGACTAGTGAAAAAAGAAAATGTGGTACTAATACACAATGTAATATTATCACAACTTAAAAAGTATGAAATGTTATTATTTGCAACAACATGGATGGAACTAGAGGACATTATGTAAAATGAAATAAACCAGACACAGAAAGAGAAATATTGTATGTTCTCACTCATATGTGGAGGCTAAAAAAATAGAATTCATGGAGATAGAGAGTAGAATGATGCTTACCAGAGGGTGGAAAGGGTGGTGGGGAGGGGAGATAGAGAGGGAATGGTTAATGGATACAAAAATTCAGTTAAGTAGAAGGAATAAGATCTAGTGTTTGCTAACACAACAAGGTGAGTATAGTTAATAATTTATTGTATATTTCAAAATAACTAAAATAATGAATTAGAATGTTTCTAACCCAAAGAGATGATAAATGCTTGAAGTGATGGATATTCCAATTACCCTGATTTGATAATTCTATATTGTATGCTCCAATATATCAGAATACCCCATAAATATACATAACTATTATATATCCATATAATTAAATATATATATATTTTAAATGACATTATTAGAGTGAAAAGACAATACATGGTGTGATTGAATATTGATCCTGGGTGTGTCTGTGAGGGTGCTGCAAAAGGAAATTAACGTTTGAGTCAATGGGCTGGAGAAGGCAGATCCACCCTTAATCGGGTGGGCACCATTTAATCAGTCACCACCAAATATAAAGCAGGCAGAAAAATGTGAAAAGGAGAGACAGGACTAACCTCCCAGCCTACATCTTTCTCCCGTGCTGGACGTTTCCTGTCCTTGAACAATGGACTCCACGTCCTTCAGTTTTGGGACTGGGGCTGGCTCTCCTTGCCCTCAGCGTGTAGACAGCCTATTGTGGGACCTTGTGATCATGTAAGTTAATACTGAATAAACTCCCCTTTATATCTATCTATCCTATTAGTTCTGTCCCTCTAAGAGAACCCTGACTAATATACATGAAATGAGAGAACATATTAGCAAATTATGTATCTGATAAGGGATTAATATCCAGAATAGATAAGTAACTCTTAGAAGTCAACAACATCTGCAAAAAGCAACCTGATTAAAAAATGGGCAAAGGACTTGAATAGATATTTCTCCAAAGAAGATATACAAATGGCCCATGAGCATATGAAAGATGTTCAACATCACTAATCATTAGGGAAATGCAAATAAAACCCACAGTGAGATACCACCTCACACCTTGGGATGGCTATTAAAAAAAAACGAAAACAAAAACAAAAAACAGCAACAAGTGTTGGCCAGGATATGAAAAAATTGAAACCCTGTGCTTTGCTGGTGTGAATGGAAAATGGTTCAGCCTCTATGAAAAACTGTATGGAGATTCCTCAGAAATTAAAAACAGAATCACTCTATGATCCAGCAATTCCACTTCTGGGTATAAACCCCAGAGGATTGAAAGCAGAGACTTTTGGGATACAAAAATATTTGTACAAATATTTGTGCACTCATTTTTCATAGCAGCATTATTCACAATAGCTAGAAGGGAGAAGTCACCCAAGTGTCCACCAATGAATGAATGGACCAACAAAATGTATATACATGCAATGGAATCTTCAGCTTTAAAAAGAAATTCTGACACATGCTATGACATGGATGAACCTTGAAGACATTATGCTAAGTGAAAGAAGCCAGTCACAAAAGGACACATACTATATGATTCTACTTATATGAGATACATAAGGTATCTCAAATTCATAGAAAACAAAAGTAGAATGATGGTTGCCAGAGGCTGGGGATATAGAGGGTTTGGGTGTTATTGTTTAATGGGTATAGTGTTTCAGTTTGGAAAGATGACAAAAATTCTAAAGATGAATTTTGGTGATGGTTGCTTAATAATGTGTTTAATGCCACCGAACTATGCTTAAAAATGATTAAGATAGTAATTTTTGTTATGTATACCATGATTAAAAAAATAATAATGGTGCTATTATAAGTGTTCTTCTAATACATATCCTTTGATAAACACATCTATATTTTTGTTTGAATTATTGGGACATAATCTATGCATATATTTGGCTTTAGTTGATAGTGCCATTATTTTTCCAAAGTGATTGTAGTAACTCACAGCCCCAGCTCTGCAACAGCGTGTGATAGTTTCTCATGTTCCACATCCCAACCAACACTTGATAATATCTTTTTCACATAGATCATTCTGATGATGTGTATTATTATTCTCATAGATTTAATTTGTATTTCCTGGATGACTAATGAAATTGAGCCCTATTGTTCTCTTTTGTGAACAATCTATTTAAATCTTTGCTACTCTTTCTATTGGGTTGTCTTTTTCTTATAGAGTGAATTATTGTTTTCATTTGCCTTAGGTAAATGTCTGATTATATCTAATGTGATGGATTCTGAAAATAAAAGGCTCTTATCCATCTAAATGCAGACATTTTCATTGTGCAGTTTATAAAAATTAAATTTATAGGAGTGTAGCTAGGTTTTCCAGTATCTCTTTGTTAGTATGTGTGTGTGTGTGTGTGTGTGTGTGTGTGTGTGTGTGTTTGTGTGTGTGGTCTACCGTAGCTGGAGACTGTCAGCAGAAGCCCTAAGATACCACTTTCTTGATGGCTAGTTCTGGTTAGTGTGCCAACCCCAGATACCCAGGACAGACTCAGCATAAGACCAGTTTCAGCAGGTCTGACCAAGAGTCAGTTACAGAATTGTATAGACTATATTACCTGAACACCCAGTCAGTTGTGTTAGGTCTGCTTTGATTGTGCACAGCAAATGTTTAGCTTTCGCAGGCTTCAGTAGGTCTGCAAAATATCTAAAGTTATATACAGAATGGTATTTTGGGAGTCTGTATTTTTTGGAAGGAGAGCATCCAAGGCTTTCACTGTATTCTCAAAGAGGGGAAGGGGGGTGGTCTGTAGCCTCTAAAGGGTGAGCATCCTTAGTTCAACATGACGCCAGTCTTCTTGGCTGATCCTCAGTTAATTTCTGTTTCCTATTTCCTGTCCTGCCTGTCTATATTTGAGGTAAGGACAGCAAGTTTAATATTAACCTAGTTTCCCTTAGCGTAAGAAGGTGGTTACCCATGTTGTCTGAAAGGGCTACAATTCCTGTCTCCTCCCTGCTCGGATAAGTAGAAGCTATGATAGGCTGAATAATGTCCCAGAAAGCTATCCAGGTCCTAATCCTTAGATCACATGAATGTTACTTTATTTGGAAAAAGGAACTTTGCAGTTGTAATTAAGTTCAGGATTTTGAGATGGGGAGATTATTCAAGTGGACCCGAAGTGTAATCACAAGTATCTCTAGAAGGAGGAGGAAGAGGGCCGGGCGCCGTGGCTCACGCCTGTAATCCCAGCACTTTGGGAGGCTGAGGTGGGCAGATTCCCTGAGCTCGGGAGTTTGAGACCAGCCTGGGCAACACGGTGAAACTCTGTCTCCACTAAAATACAAAAAATTAGCCAGGCATGGCGGCATGCGCCTGTAATCCCAGCTACTACTCGGGAGGCTGAGGCAGGAGAATCGCTTGAACCCGGGCGGCGGAGGTTGCAGTGAGCCGAGACCGCACCACTGCACTCCAGCCAGGGCGACAGAGCGAGACTGTCTCAAAAAAGAAAAAAAAAAAAAGACTTGACTACAGAAGAATGAAATGTGACAATGGAAATAAGCTGTGACACTCCTGGCTTTGAAGATGGAGGAAGGAGCCATGCACAAAGGAACGTAGGCGGCCTCAAAAAGACGGAAAAAGAAAGTAAATAGATCCTCCTCTGGAGACTCCATAAGGAACTAACGCTGTCGACACCTTGACTTTAGCCCAGTGAAACTGATTCCAGACTTTTGACTTACAGGATTGGGAAAGAATAGGTTTACATTGTTTAAAACACTAAGCTTATGGTAATATGTTGCAGCAGCAGTAAGTGGCTTTTTGAATTATCCATCCGTGGGGATTCAGGGAAGCCAGGTCTGCTGGTGAATGGGCTGTGTTTAAGACCAATTTTGAAAAGAGTGTGAAATATGTCACTAGGATGTGGGTCTTGTTTTACGGAAAGCCTAAACTAAGCTCTGAGAGGCATTTTGTGGTAGCACTATGCCTCGGTGCTCTCCCAGGAAGAGATGTGCCACGGAGCATAGGCTCTTCTCAGGGATTTGGAGACCCGGACTCTTCTCCTGGCTGCGTAACCTTGTGAATTTCAGTCATCTCTGGGTTGACGGTTTCCTCTTTTATAAAAAGAAGAAGCAGGACCAGAAGGCCCCTCTTGAGGGTTGGATGACCAGGAGGCATGTCATGTAGGATCTCTCTTCCTCGCTCAGAAGTGTTCTGTTAATGGTCAGGCACAGTGGCTCACGCCTGTAATCTCAGCACTTCGGGAGGCCAAGGCGGTGGATCACCTGGGTCAGGAGTTCGAGATCAGCCTGATTAATATGGTGAAACCTTGTCTCTACTAAATACAAAAAAATTAGCCAGGCGTGGTGGCACATGCCTATAATCCCAGCTACTTGGGAGGCTGAGGCAGGAGAATCACTTGAACCCGGGAGGCAGAGGTTGCAGCGAGCCAAGATAGTGCCATTGCACTACAGCCTGGACAACAAGAGCAAACTCTGTCTTAAAAAACAAACAAAAAAAATGTTCTGTTGAGGCCGGGCGCGGGTGGCTCACGCCTGTAATCCCAGCACTTTGGGAGGCTGAGGCGGGCGGATCATGAGGTCAGGAGATCGAGACCATCCTGGCTAACACGGTGAAACCCCGTCTCTACTAAAAATACAAAAAATTAGCTGGGTAGGTGGCAGGCGCCTGTAGTCCCAGCTACTCAGGAGGCTGAGGCAGGAGAATGGCGTGAACCTGGGAGGCGGAGCTTGCAGTGAGCCGAGATTGCTCCACTGCACTCCAGCCTGGGCGACAGAGCGAGACTCTGTCTCAAAAAAAAAAAAAAAAAAAAAAAAGTTATGTTGATAATGCTTCCTTTGTAACTCAGGAATCTATTAATATCTGCATCCATGGCCATTACCCAAGAAGTCACTTTTACTTTCCACTTATTCTATTACACTATTTTCTAGTTATTTTCTGCCTCCACCTTTGTCCCAATTTGATTCATTATCTACATGGCAGCCACACTGACATTTTAAAACACAGTTCTAATCAAGCATCCCCAAACACAATCCCTTCTTTAGCTTCCCATGCTCTGAGGATAAGATCCCATCCTGTTTGTTAGTTTTCTGTCCTTTGCAGGGACATGGATAAAGCATGGATCATTCTCAGCAAACTAACACAGGAACAGAAAACCAAACACTGCATGTTCTCACTTATAAGTGGGAGTTGAACAATGAGAACATATGGACACAGGGAGGGAACATCACACACCCAGGCCTGTCGGGGGGTTGGGGGCAAGGGCAGGGATAGCATTAGGAGAAATACCTAATGTAGATGATGGATTGATGGGTGCAGCAAACCACCATGGCACATATATACCTATGTAACAAACCTGCATGTCCTGCACATGTATCCCAAAGCTTAAAGTACAATAAAAAAATAAAGCCGGGTGCAGTGGCTCACACCTGTAATCCCAGCACTTTTTGGGAGGCCAAGGCGGGCGGATCATGAGGTCAGGAGATTGAGATCATCCTGGCCACCATGGTGAAACCCCATCTCTACTAAAAATACAAAAAATAGTCGGGTGTGGTGGTGCACACCTGTAGTCCCAGCTACTGGGGAGGCTGAGGGAGGAGAATCGCTTAAACCCAGGAGGCGGAGGTTGCAGTGAGCTGAGATTGCGCTACTGCACTCCAGTCTGGGTGACAGAGTGAGACTCCGTCTCAAAATAATTAATTAATTAATTAATTAATTAATTAAAAAATTCCATCTTGCTTGGCCCTCCACAGTCTGGCCCCGCTGCCTGCCAGTGTCCCCTCAGGCTGGTCTGCCTGCTCAGCTGGCCTCTCACCACTGCCTCCTGCCTCATGGCCTTGACCCCAGTGGGCTTCTCTTTCTAGAAGTCTCTGTAAGCCACTCTTGTTAGTTCCTATTCTTCTTTTGGATCTTAGCTTACATGTCACTTCCTAGTAAATAGGTTACTTCCCAAATTAGGTCAGGATCCGTATTACAACTCTCATACCCCCCTGTACTTTTTAAACTGTGGTATTCCAGATTGTAGTTCTGTGTTTGTGCTATTATTTGATCAAGACTTTCCACTTCTTTCAAACTGCGCAACTTCATGAGCATAGGAACTCTGTCTGCTAGGAACTGGAATCAAACACAAATCAAACACAGAGTAGATGCTCAATATACATTGGATGGATGAATTGATGCATTAAGCTGAATGACTGGGTTCATTCTCTTCTGTCACTGCCTCCTTTCCCACACTGGCTCCTTCCTGCCAGCCAGAGATCCTGACCTTAGCTTTGTGACATAAGAAGATGAGACGCAGCAGCAACACCTAGAATCTCACTCTTCCCCTCAGCAGCAGCCACAGTCAACTCTTCAAATCCATCAACAAGTGGCCTTCTCTCCTCCACTGTGCCTGTCAAGGTTGGGATGAAGGTCTCTCAGGACCCAGCTTTGAAACTGACTTCGTCTTTCCTTAAGCAAAGTCTCTGAGCTTAAAATCCCTCCTCTGGGCCAGGTGTGGTGGCTTACACTTGTAATCCCAGCACTTTGGGAGGCTGAGGCGGGTGGATCACTTGAGGTCAGGAGTTCGAGACCAGCCTGGCCAACATGGTGAAACCCTGTCTCTACTAAAAATACAAAAATTAGCCAGGCATGGTGGCATAATCCCAGATACTTGGGAGGGAGGCTGAGGCAGGAGAATTGCTTGAACCTGGGAGGTAGAGGTTGCAGTGAGCTGAGATTGTGCCACTGCACTCCAGCCTGGGTGACAGTGAGACCCCCCTCTCAAAAAAAAAAAAAAAGGAAAAAATTCCGCCGCTGTAAAATGGTGATAGCATCTTCTTCTTCTCATGAGATAGTGACAGGGAGTAGATGAGAAGGGTGACTATAGTGACTCTATGTTGTATACCTTATAAAATGCTGTTCCCTGGAAAGGAGTCCTTTAGCAGAGATCTGTGTTAAGAGGGAAGCAAAACCAGAAACTCTGGTCCAGAGAAAGAAATACTTCATCTTTGCTCTGTTCATCCTGGTGACCATTTGAAGGCATCTCCTCCTCTTCTCCTTCTGTTCTATCCTACCTGCCATCAGGGGTCAGCTGGATGGCTCCCTCCTCCTGGAAGCCTTCTGACTCCTGCCTTAGCTCACAGAGATTGTTCCCTCCACCCCACCCCCACCCCCCAGCTTGGTGGTAAGGCTACTAAAGATTGATTAGGAGCCACATTTAAAGTGGCTCCTAATCAATCTTTAGTAGCCTTACCACCAAGTCTTTTCTCCCTAGCTTCAGCAAAAGCAGCTTTCTGGTTCAATGGCTGCCCTGGACTTCTCTTCCTAGAGGCCAGATACCTCAACTCCACCTCCTTGGCTATTTTACCGGTGGCTTCTAAGTGACTGGATGTCAGTCTATAACCCCAGGCCCAAGGTCTGCATTTTTGCTCCTGCATTCCAGAGTCGCTTTGACTGAGTCCTCCATTCTAGAAGTTGGACGTCCCCCCAGGGAATTGACATTTAGGTTTGGGCTTTGGTTCCCGTGAGTTGATAGCAGCATAGCCCTGAAGTTAAGAGCAGGAACTTAAGACTCAAACTTGTTCTAGGTTCAAATTCCACTTCCCACTTATTATTTTGTGGCCTCAGGAAACTACTTGATCCTCAGTTTCAGGTTTCTCATGTGGAGATAATAAAGGTGTTTAAATACTTTTATGATGTAATTTAAATGTATGATATAATAAAAATGGAGACAAAGTATACAACAGCATTTTTTTGCAGAAGGAATAGTCCATTTCAAACTTTTAGCCCTTAATAAATGATCATCCTCACCTTATCAGGGATACAGCTTTTGTGTTTCTGCTGTTTTTTTTTTTTTTTTTTTTTTTTTTTGTGGAGATGGGGACTCTTTCTGCCCTAAGTGAAAAGTGCTCAATGCCCTCCCAACCCCATCTGGTCTCCTTGGCTGGACTAGCTTTAGTCTGAGAGGTAGGCAGTTACAGGATCACAGCAGTGTGGCGTCTTGTCACCGGCTTACCCAGGAGGGCCTTCCGGGGTCCTCTTCCTCACCTGACAGAGGCCAGGTTTGCCCCACAGCTGTGCATGTCTGTGAATGGTCCATTCAGGCATGCAAAAGGCTGGTGGTCCTTGAGGTGATCTACCCCTTATGCCAAGCCAGTGGAAAAGCCTTCCCAGCAAGCTCGACTTTGTCTTTCAGAGCAGTGCACACCAACCATCACCTTAATTAGACGCCTTATTGTCTCCTATTCTGAGGATGGAGAAAAGCCTTAGGTGTCGCCAGGTGAGCTCCACCAGGAACAGAGGCATGAATCCCTAGACAAAGCAGAGAAACCCAGTCAGCCTGTTGAGGGGAAACAGAGACAGGGAGATAGGGACTGCCTCTGAGGTCGTAAGCCTGGCAAATGACTCTCAGGAAACTCATGATTTCATTTAGAAAGTATGCTAAGTGTTCCTAAGACAGAAAAATCTGTTAGATTTATTTCCTCTGCAATGAAGGCAAGCTTATCCCAGCTCCCCCTCCTGCTACTCACCCCCATGTTTGTTGCTGCCAAAGTACTTGGAAAAGCAGAAAAGTGAGTTCTGCAGGTTGCAGCTCTGCTACAGGGGACTGTGAAGACAGGAGGCTCAGTGGGCTAGCAGTCACCCAGCTGGGCAGAGGGGACAGCCTTCTGCAGAATGGCTCCAGAGGGTCCTGCCTGCTCAGTCACTGCCCCTCCCAGCAGCCCTGGCAGTGAGACAGACAGAGGCAGTTTCCTTAGTCTCATTTTGCAGATGACTTTTTATTCCTTACCTTTTGTTCTTACTGGATTATTTTAAAGAAAATTCTGGATATTGTGTTGTATCACTCACAAATAATTTAATTTGTATCTCTAGCAAAGATTTAACAAATATAACTCCCATGCCATTATTAGGAATTGCTTCATATCATCTGTCTATGTTCATATCCCTGATTTATTAAAGAGTTTTTTTTTGGTTGATACTGTAAGAAAATATAAAACTGACAAAAAGTTGCAAGAATCTCTCATATATACCTTGCCTAAATTCACCAAATGCTTACGTTTTGCTGTATTTGATTTATTATTTATATAAATATTTTTCCTGAGTGACAAGAAGTACATTGGAGATATCATATCCCATTCCTTGTAAACATTTCAGTGTATGTTTCCTGAAGGTAAAGACATTCTCTTGTATAACACAGTATAATTATCAAGAACAAGAAACTCTGCACTCCTACTATTTATCCTCGTCCACATTCAAAATTTGGCAGTTTCCCCAAAAATTCTTTTTAGAGTTACGTATTTTCCCTAGTCCAGATGCAGTGCAGGATCACACTTTTGGATGTCATGTCTCTTTAGTCTTTTTTGTAGGGAACATCTCCTTTGCCTTTGTATTTCTTGACCTTTTCATTTTTTCAAAGGTACAGGCCAGCCGTTGTGTAGAATGTTTCATGATTTGAGTTTGTCTGAAGTTTCCTTATGGTTAGATTTCAGTTATGTCTTTTTGACAGAAGCACCAAAGACATGATACTGTGTTGTTCTCCATGCATGCTATTGGAAGGCGATATTGGTCATGTTGACTTTGATCATTTGGCTATGGTTGTGTCTCCGGGTTTCTTCATTGTATAGTTAATTATAAGTAATTAGTGGGGAGCTTGGGAGACTATGTAAATATCCTACTTGTCATCAAACTTTTACTGACAAGTTTTAAGCATCCGTTGTGATTTTCTAAGTTTATTGTCTAATTTATTATTTGGCATTCTATACACATGGGTCTTCCGCCATTTATTTAGTCATTGATTTATTTATATCAGTATGGACTTGCAGATTATTATTTTACTTAATGTATGATAATCAATTATTTATTTTTGATGCTTAAATTTTCCCAAATTTGGCCAGTGGGAATCCTGTCCAGCCAGCTCCTGTGTCCTTTTCCTATGTCCCGGTTGTTCTTTAAGCACTTCCTTAATTTCCGGATCAACAAGGTGCTCCAGGATCTCCTAGGTTTTCATTGTTCCAGCTCTGGAATTAGCGTTTTCAGAGTTCTTATTCTTTTCAGAGAATAATAGTACTTAGAATCCAAAATCTGGGTGCCAGTGTGCTCATTGCTATTGTTATATCATGGCTTCTAGGCTGTCTCAGTGGACAGAGCTAGAAAATACATGTGCACATGCATTTACTTTTATAAAACTATAAATTATTAAAAGCTATAAATTAATTAAAACTATACATTAATACTGATGCCTCCCATCCTAATCCAATGCATTCTAGTTGCTCCCTTTCCACGTTTGTTATCTCCATACTATAATACTGAGAAACCTGGCCCCTGTGATCCTCAATGTATTTACTTATTTGCTCAAGCCTAGAAAACACAGAAAGTGGTTTTAGAGTTGTTAATCCATATCACTGTGAAAAGAAAACGTATTGACTAGAGTTTAGTATTTGTTTATGTTCTTTTTTTTAAGGTAAAATTGATCGAGAGTGACATGTACAAATCCTGAGTACCTTTCAATGAGTTTTGACAAATACATGCACGCTTGTAATTCACGTCCTTCTCAAGATAAGAGAACATTTCCCTCACCTTAGAAAATCCTCTTATACGCTTTCCCAGTTTTAACTACGCTTCTAGAGCTAATCACTTATTTTTTTCCCCATAGATTACTTTTACTTATTCTAGAACTTCATGTAAACGGAATCATACAATATTCTTTTGTGTTTGGATTCTTTTAGTTATGATATCTGTTAGTCCATCCATGTTGTGTATCTAGTAACTCATTCCTTTTTATTAAGAATGAGTATTCCATTGTATGAATATACTACAATTTGTTTATCCATTCTCCTGTTGATGGACATTAATCCTACCCCTCCAGCCCCCTGTTTTTGGCTGTTACGAATAAAAATACTATAAACTTTCTTGTACATGTCTTTTTGTGGACATACTTTTATTTCTCTTGAATACAAACTAGTGGGTAAAATTTCTATGTCATAGGGTAGGTGAATATTTAGATTTTACTTTGTCAGCTAAGAGACTGATAAACTTAAGCTTTCTTTTCCCAGATGGTTTTGCAGCTGTATAGGATCTAAACAAGGTCTACATATTACATTTGGTTTTTATGTGTTGATAAGTTTCCTTCCCCATTCTAAACATTTATCTATTTTTATTTATGTTATTTTAAATTGACAAATCATACTTACATGACATTTATGGAATGCTATGTGATATTTTGATATATGTATACAATGTGGAGTGATTAAATCAAGCTAATTAACATATTCATCACCTCACTTACTTGACATTTGTTGTGGTGATAGATTTGAAATTTACCCTTTTAGTTACTTTTAAATATACATTAGTATTGACTATAATGACCTTGCTGTGCACTAGATCTCAAAACTTATTTTTCCCATCTAGCTGAAACTTTGTACCCTTTGGTGAATATTTCCTCATTCCCTCACTTTCCCTACCCCAAGCCTCTGACAACCATCATTCTACACTGTACTTCTATGAATTCAACTTTTTAAAGATTCTGCATATAATTGAGATCATGTGACATTTGTTTTTCTGTGCCTGGCTTATTTCACTTAGCACAAGGTCCTCTAGATTCATCCACATTCTCCCAAGTGACAGGATTTTACTCCTTTGCAAAGCTGGATAGTATTCCATTGTGTATTCACACCACATTGCAGGTTGTTGAAAAAATGCTCAGCATCACTAATCATTGGAGAAATGCAAATTAAAACCTCCTGTGAGAATGACTTTTATAAAAAAGTTGAGCTATAACAAGTGTTGGCAAGGATATGGATAAAGGGAACCCCTGGACATTGTTGGCAGGAATGTAAATTAGTACAGCCACTGTGGAAAATGGTCTGAAAATAACTAAAAAAACTAAACATGCGACTACCATATGATTCCCTTCTCATGCCATTTTATTTGTTGAAGTACTAGAACATTTAGCTTGTAGAACATTCTAGATGTGATTGATCACTGTTTCATTGTGCCATTTAGCTTCTTATTCTATTCCTTGTATTTCATGTTATCTTACAGCTATACCTAGAGACTGAGAAGATTCTGGTTCAATTTTTTTTTTTAAACAGGAACACTTCAGAGGTTCATAGTGGAGTTATGTGTTTGGTATTGTAATACATTGTGAGGCATATAACGTGTGGTTCTTCCACTTTTAGTGTTGTAAAGATGGAGTTGAGTGTTTAAGTGGTGCTAGCTTGCTCTCTCCATTATAATGTTCCAATTTCATTAGTGGTTTTTAGCATTCATTCATTGTTATTGCCTAAATCTATTATTTTATTTGTGTTACCAAAAGGTGATATTCTAATTACATCACTCCTCCTGCCTTTATTACCTAGGATTTTTCTGTAAAGAAGAACTTGTTCTCAACATTTTCATTACTCTGAATAAAATCTATACAGGAAAGTCAGAATAAATGTTTGATTTTTGCACATTATCAAATTTTGGGGTAGTAAGTTGGTGCCTTAGCAACCTCCAGTGGTGATGAATGAGATTAGTTTTTCGTATCATGATTAACTCATAAATTTTATATATTTGATATATTTCAATCCATTGCAGTCATCATTTTTTCTCACATTATGTCATCTTAGGGCATTATGCACCTTTGGCTTGGCTCCTGAGTGTTTTTAACATGGCCCTGTTTGCCTCTGATGACTTCCTTGCTCTCTTGGCACACCACCAGAGCTCAGGCTCATGTTGTATATTTCCAGCTGCAGACTTGGACTCAGTCATTTCTACAAGAAATCCCAGTGTCTTTTTGTGGACAGTGGTATTTACAGAGCGCAGACTGGGCATTTGGGTTGCTCATTGCTACTGGGTTGTCATTGTTACTAGGCCTCTTCAGTGATCTGAACTGGAAAATACATATTTTTAGAAACAGAAAAAATATGAGTAGATACTGATGTTTTCCATTCAAATGTACCTTTGCAGGGTCTTTCTTTAATTTGTCTGATTTATGCTCTTTTAAACTCAACATTTGGGTTCCTAGTGGCATCATTGTAATCATTTGCTATAAAACATATGTAATAATTTAGCTGGGCACAGTGGCTCACGTCTGTAATCCCAGCACTTTGGGAGGCTGAGGTGGGCGGATCACGAGGTCAAGAGATCAAGACCATCCTGGCCAACAGGGTGAAACCCCCATGTCTACTAAAAATACAAAAATTAGTCAGGCATGGTGGCACTCGCCTATAGTCCCAGCTACTGGGGAGGCTGAGGCAGGAGAATAGCTTGAACCTGGGAGGCAGAGGTTGCAGTGAGCTGAGATCGTGCCACTGCCCTCCAGCCTGGTGACAGAGCGAGACTCCATCTCAAAAACAAACAAACCAAACCAAACATACACACACAAAAAAACCATACATGTTATAATTTAAAAATAACTGTAGCCATATTACTACTTATGCAATTCCTCTGCTCCATGTTGTGTCAGTAATATTCATGTTGTGGTCAGGGTTGGCTCAAGACAGCTCATTCACATGCTGGTGCCTTGACAAGGATGGCTGGATATTTGGGCTCAGCTGGGATCTCCTCATTCTCCAACTAGCCTCAGGGCCTTTCTAGGTGGTTGCCTCTTTAGTGGGGTAGAAGGACTGCTTAAGTGGTGGTTCAGGCTTCTAAGAGAGTGAAGTAGAAGCTGCCAGTCCTTTAAAAGCTTAGGCTCTGGCTTTTAGAGCAATTTTAAAATAAGTTATACCCAGGAAAGATTTTCCTCAGTTATTTTTTAAAACTTTAAAATCTCTAATTCACTTGGGATTTATTCTAATGTATGTATTCCAATGTACGTTTATTCTAATGTACGGATTTTTTTTCCATGTAGTCGTCTAATAGTCACGTCATCAATTATTAAACTCTGCCTTTTCTCATTTATTTGAGATACTTACTGCCTTCATCATACATTAAATTGCCCTGTCTGCTTAGGTCTATTTTTGGGTTTTCTCTTCTGGACCACTGGTCTGCCTGCCTATTAATGATATAACAGTTCACTGTTTTATTCATAGAGACATTTCATATTTTAATATCCAGTAGGACTAGCTCCCACCTCCCCAGAATTGCCTTAGCTTTTCAGGGTTTTCTTGGTTATTTTTCCCTTTTGCTTTTTCCATATGAACTTTGTTATCAACTTGTTTAGCTCCAGAAAGAAAGAAAACCTGATCATTATTGAGATCTCAATAATCATAAGTTAACATAGAGAAAACAAACATCCTTCTGATGTTATGATGTTGAGTTTTTCTAATAGCCTGTATCTTCCTATGGTTCAAACTATTTTTGTGTTTTCAGGAGTATTTTACAGTTTTTCTCATATAGATTATGCACATTTTGTGTTAGTTTAATGCTTAGGTATTTTGTTTTACTTTTTTTTTAATTTTGCTTTTGTGAATGGGGTTTTCTCTTCCCTTCCCTTGTATCTTCTAATTGGTTATCTTGTATATGTGAAGTCTATTGCTTTCTGCATAGGTGTTAATCAGAGTCCAGTCAAGAGACAGGCATAGCACCAATTATTTTAACAGAGACTATTTAAGACAAAGAATTGTTAACTGGTATAAAGGCATAAAGTGGATAACTGAAAAGGTAAAATGACAATACTAACTAAGTAATCACAGAAGAAAAAATCTTCAGGAAGCAGCTACCATCCTTAGGGCTGGGTAACAAAGGCACAGAGAGAGAGGTATTAAATCTAGAAGTTTGGGTTGGGGGAGCCCATGGAGTTGAATCTCTGACTGAGGTGGAAGCTGCTCAGCTGCTGCTGGAATCTCCAAGCTCAGAGGAAGGGCCATGGGACCCGGACATTGGCCAGCAGTTGCTGGTGTCTCTGAGGGGTACACGACATAGCTGGTTCTGTAATTTTTGGAGAAATTGAAAACTGGATTCCACTGTTGCTACTGGAATGAGGAATTATTGCTTGGGGACATTCACAGGAATAGGAAGCTGGCAGGAAGGCAAGAGGAAGAAGCAGTTTCCTCCTTCCCCTGCAACCTGCAGTCTCCCTCCGGGGCCCCTTCTGTTGAAGCCATAGAGGGAGCCGCTGGCAAAGCTGAAACTGGATTTGTGGAGTCCCAGCTCCTGCATCACAAAAGTGAGTATAGAAGGGTGGGTTTGGAGCTGAGCGACAAGAGCTTAATAGCTGGCGTAACATGATAATTGTATATTCCTCAATTTTACTAAGAGTTGCTTGTGGTAATTTTGTCCACGATTCTTTGCGGTTTTAGGATTATATCATCTGCAAATACATATTTTTTTAAAACCTCTTCCTGTATAATTTTCACTGTTAATCTTTTGATCTTGGTTCCTAAAATATCTCAAACACAATGACTACTGCTCTTGGAAAAAATTATTGTCCATCATTGGAGATACTTTGTGAGGAGGGGAGGTGCTGGATAGAGGAAAGCTTTTCTTTATGGTCTTCCTTGATGAGTGTTTAGAAAAAGCTAATACAGCACTGAATGCTATTTCTTGACTATACCTAGGACACTGGGGGCACCTAATAATTGCTAAATACTGGTGAGACAGATGTGTAGGTCTGCCCGTCCATCCACTTTTCCTTGTTTTGACCTGATTACATCCATTCTTTCTTTTTCTGATATATGATGGAGATGTCCAGTGGGGACATTCCACATCATTATAGTGATTGTTTCAGACAATGTTATGTGTTCTAAGCCAGGCCAGTATTTCTCAGTCTCAGAAGTTTTGCTGACGTTGATGAAAAGAAGTTGTCTGTTTTTTCCTTGAGTCTCTTCAGTTATTTGCTTCTAAGCCTGGTGCTTTCAGTGGCTACCCTTGCTTCCACTCAGAGAGAACTTATTAGTAACTGGAGAAAGATTTCTGATGGTTTCATTTGAACACCTGGTTCCAAGCCGTGCCTGAAATTTTAGGTCTAAGGCCCTTTAAATTAGCAATAGTCTCCTTTGCAATTTAAAGCAGGTTGAGTTGAATTTCCCATTTCTTATGATTAAATGAGTCCTATTTGAGCAAGTATTAATTGTATTCATTGTTACTAGAACTTACAGGCCATTTAAATCTGTGAGAACACTTTCGGTGTCCAATACTACAGAACCGGACAAGTTTACTAGAGATGCTTTCTCTATGATGTTTACAGATCTTTCTCTGCTTTGAGCTATTTTCTTGATCCTAATGACCCTATGTCTGCTCTGGTTTTCTTTCCTTCATCATCTCACTGTGATTATCTTTCCATTCTCTCTCAAGGACAATCATGGACCATTGCCATGGTCGTCTTGAGGATGATCATAGACAAATCATGGACAGCCTCTAAGTCTACCATTGCCTGTAAGCTCTAGACACAAGTGCATTTTTGTTTTAAGAACCAGAGAATCAGGGAAACCACAGTACCTACCCATCTTCTTCTGTCTTCTGGTTCTGGCTGGTCCTACATTGTGACTTCTGGTTTCCGTTCCACAGTTTAACTGAGGTGGATCCTTTGAATGGTATCACCTTATGACTGAATTGGGCATTCCATGTGCATCATATTTTTGGCTTTTATACTTGATCTCTGTTTGTACCATTGCAATCAATCTCCTTGAGGGCTGCTCTGGGTCCCCACTGGGTGACTGTTGACTAAGCCCGTAGAAGTGAGTAATAGATTATCTACCAGTGATTGATTCCATTTGGTTCAGTCATTCAGTCAGCAAACATAACCCACATCTTATTCATCTTATTTTGTTTTCCACAAGAGAGAAGACTAATACAAGAAACTCTTAGGAAGATGTGAAGGGAAGCATTATTTCATTGACCAGTGCAATTGGTACCAAGGCAGTACTATCTGATATGGCAGACAAGCAGGGGTGGGGCCCTGACTTTTGCAGGCAAGGAGGTGGAGCCGTCCTAGGAATGGAAGGTGACTTCCTCTAGGACATGCAGCAACATTAGCAGTGTTTCTGAATAAAGCTTCAGGGCAGCCATGCTTTCTGCCTGGAACCTTGCATTCCTGGGAGATTCATCTGGCATATAAAGAAAGTGGGATGGTTGAAACACAGAGCATAGGTATGTGCAAATTAAGTCCTTTTCTTTTTAGTAACTGCAGGGAAGGTGCAAAGAAGCTGGTAAATAAGGCTATGGGAAATTGATAGAAACTTTCTCACCCTGCATGATTATTATCACCATTAATCACGTTCAGAATTTATTGCATGCTGGCAGTGTAGCTAGCACAGTGCCAAACACAGATATGGATGCAGTCTTCATCAAAAAAGACAGTAATCTGTAAAGCAGCAGGAGAAGAGCGATCACCTAGGTGAGGAAGGGCAAGTCGCCACCTGGTTTGATTTTATTTCTGTTTAGGACCTTCTCACCATTGAAAGAGTCCTTTGCTGTAATTGTGAAGACCCCCTCCCTGCCACCGCCAGCTTCTAGATTTTGCAGGATGTTCATCCTTTAAGAGCACAACGTTTTGCTAAATATTTCTTCCAGCTATACTCATATTCTTTCTATTTTGTATGGTCTCCCATTTTGATCAGGAATAAAAACAGTAGTCCTGCTTTGCAAAACTTTCATTATAAGAACTGAGATGAAAAGTAATAAAAGAGGCATGCTCTCAGGAGAAAAACTTAGAAGAGAGCATAATATATCAGCCAAATAGAGGAATTGAACAAAACTGCTTTCTAGCTTAAGACTATATCAGACATAGGGGAAAAAAATAATAAGCCAGGTTGATTAAAACAACTTATCACCTTAAAAAAATTCAGGATGATGAAGTCTGAGCATATAAATTACATCTTTGCCCATTCAGCTAGGAGAGCAGAGTGATGAGGTTGCTTAGAGAGAATGCTCTAGGATATCGCCGTAATCTTTATATCCCTTTCTTATCCTTATCCTTTTTTTTTTGTTTTTTTGCAGTAGATGTTTGTTTGCTTCAGTAAGTGAGAGCTTTTTCCCTTCCTTTTTCTCCTCCTCTTCCTCCTCCTCCTCTGCCTTTCCTTATTTCCAGATCTGAAAACTGACTTTAAAAGTAGCCCTCCTGGGCTCAGTTTAATAATGAAGCTATAGGAAACTTTCTATTGCTGGTCTTACTACATGGAATCTTAACTGCTTGAAATTTTTATGGTAGTTATTGGTCATTCAATTGTCAGCTGTTTGTGAGTTGAATTTAAATTTATGAACAATCCTTTAGCACTTACAAAGTGCTAGGCACCAGGGATGCTGGAGTGAAAAAGTAAGTATTGCTGCCTTCAATTTTCTTATAATCTATCAGAATAGCAGTATGCAAACCACAGGGCGAGTTTCTGCAACATGTCTAATGCTGTGTTAGGTACATGGTAGGCATCCGATGTATTTTGGGACATCCATCACACATAAATATCCTATAGGGTAGTAGGAGCCACTGTAGAGGGATGGAACAAGGACCATGGGGGACAAGGAAGGGAGTGGTCAGCTTTTCCTAGGGAAATGTGGGAGGGCTTCATTTGTGAGGTTAGCTTGAACTGAGCAGTAATTTACCAGGTAGGCAAGATGAAGAGGAAGAGAAAGGAGAATGATGAAAGTACATGGGGGATAAACAGTAGGGTGGATTAGGAAAGCAGCAAGAGGTTTGGGATGAATGGAGTATGGCCTGTGAGAAGATAGGAGCTGGCAAGAAATGCTCCTCGGAAAGAAGGTGGGGGCCAGCAGAGGAAAGGCAGTGCCTGTGTGCACAGGAACTGAAATCTTCTCCTCCAGATAGCGGGGAGCTTCTGAAAAAGTGAGTCACTGGATCAATTCTGCATCCATGTTTAATTTTCTTCATTTTTCTTCATTACGACTTTGCAAATGAAGACAAGTTACTACCAGTAGAGCATGCTGGCTGGCAGTGGGAATGAGTTTGAAATGAATCCCTTCTCCTCGCCTCTCTATGGGCCAGTCATACTGCTGTGAGTTAACGAGCCCTCAAGGCTGGTTGAGTGAAGGGAGCATTGTTAACCTGGAGTCTGAGCCAGGGTCCTGGGCAGCTACGCTCATACCTTGAGCCATTGAGCTCCTTTGTGGCTCAAAGGAACTTCTGTATCATGAAAGGATGACTGCAAGGGGGCCTGGAGTTTATGATGCATTAGAATTGGTTACTATCTGAGGCCTTGAGAGCCATCTCCTTTTAAAGTAGATATGTTGAACAACACCAACCAAGAAATGGCTTGGGGAGTTTTTAGAGCTCAACAGAAGTTAATAGAAAATACCAGGGGGGCTGGACTAGCCCCAAGACTTTGGGTTCTTGGCCATACTTGCCTATAAAAGGTAGCTGCTCCAGTATGGCTGCAAGAACACCTGATGGACTACACTCAGTTTTGATTAGTGGAAGCCATAGAAGCCCCACCACTGTGACTGCCTCTGTAAGTTTCTCTTTCTACTCACAAGGTCCTGATTCTGGAGATGAGAGAGGGAAAGGCTGGATGAGAGGAAGAGGGGAGGAGGGGGAAAGGGGGAGAAGGAAGAAAGAGGGAAGGGGGGGAGAGAGGGAGAGGAGGAGGGAAAGGGACAGAGGAGGAAGAGGAAGAGGGAAAGGGGAGGACGAGTTGGAGGGGAGAGGAAAAGAGGAGAGTGGGAGGGGTGGAAGCGGGAAGGAAGGGAGGGAGGGGAGAAGAGGAAGGGAAGGAAAGAGAAGGGAAAGGAAAGAAAGAAAAAAAGACAGAACTGACTCATCTGCTCAAGCCATGCAGCAAGTTCCTGGTGAAGCCTTGACTCCAAAGGTTGGTCAATGCTTTCTCTGGTGACCCATGTGCATGGCTTGATTCTAGGTGCTGTGAGTTGTGATTCACTACTATAAATATAAATAAAATATAAATAATAGGGATATTTATAACCTAGTTAGGGAAATAAGACTGAAGCTAAGACAACTATAACTTAATAGTTATAATAGTAATTATCATGATAGTCCTATTTCTTGAGTGTCTGTTATGTGCTGGGCATTTTACAGGGTGCTTTTACACTTTTTGGCTATTAAGAGCTGAGTACATGAGACTGCTAATATTATTCCCATTTTGCAGATGAGGAAACTGAAGCTCAAAGAGATGAGGTCACTTGCTCAAGATCCATGTAAGTTCTAAGGGGGCAAGGAGTTGATCTAGGATGAGCTTAGCATTGAGACCCTGGAGTCTATCGCATGTTAATTAGGTGCTTAAAGAACATTTGAGGGGTGAGTGAATGGACAGTCACATAGTTAGAAAGTGCCCAAGGTGGGCTTGGAATCCAAGTCTTATGATTTGAAACCAATTCTATCCACTGAACTCTACTGTCACATAACAGTGGGCAGCAGAAGACAATTGCCAGACTCAATGTGGAGACAGCAAGATACTGGGGAGACCCAAAGAGAGAGAATAGATATAGCACAGGCTGTGTGTGGTCAGAGAAGGTGTTATAAGACAGTGGGGATTGAAATGGGCCTTGAAGGTCAAGCAATATTTGGGTGACTGGAGGGGAAAGTTCAGCGTGTCTTGGGTGCTTGAAAGGCAGAGGAATCTCCTTGTAAAGAGCTTAGCCTGCTGGTGCGGACTTTTCTGGGTTTAAAAACTGGGGTCTACCACTAGGAAGTTGTGTGATGCTGGGCAATCCCCTTCATGCCTTAGTTATCTCATTGACGACTGGGCATAATTCAGAATAATTCATGTAAAAGAGTTTGCGGACAGTGTCTGGGATGCAGCGTTGGCTCAATAAATATGAGTTGTCATTATGTCAAAGCTTCCTTCCTCTGGGGCAGAGAGCAGAGTTGGGAAGATAGGATGGGATCAGGATGCTCTGAGCCTTGAACACAGAGTAAGGATTCTGAATTTGACTTTCTGCTTACAAAGTTTGTCTCTGACAAGACAATAATGGTTCTAAAGAGTACGTTGTTGCTGAGTTAGTGTCATTTTCTGCTCATTGTGCATTGACAAGTTGGGCCCTTGTGGAAAGCACTTGACTGTCCCAAGCCAGCTGATGGTTTCTATGTTCCTGCTTTTGTGTCTAGTATGTTGTTTCACTGGGGGGCTTGGATCACAGCCTAAATCTAGAAGGAACTTTACTGAGACTTAGTAAATGGAAGGCAGTCTGTAGACAAAACAAAAGCCTAAACTCCCAATAAAAAGAGGATAGACCAATAAACAAACCCACAGCCTAGAGAAAGATAAGCTTTATAATAGCACTTGAAGATTGAGTAAACCTTGAAACTAGCTCGAGCATTGTCACCCTAACCTGTGTACTGAGAGATGGCTGCAATTTCTCTCAGCCTTTCTGCACATTAATGATTGAAAAATGCAATAATCAAGTTCACAGATGTGAAATTTACTTAGGAGGAAGCCTATTTGCCACTGGCTTGAGTGCTGGTACTTGGGAAAATTTTGCAAGTGGATAATAACACCAGCCTTCACCCTACATGATAGATTGACATTGAATCACAATATTCAGTGAGCATTCTTCATCTATTGCTTTGGAGTATTTTATAAGATGGAATCCTATTATTTTCACTTCATCTTGACACATCATATTGCTTAATTATTCCAGACAATTTATCTCTGTTCTTTTGCCCATCTTTTCTCAATCCTTTCCCACTATTGCTTCTGTCAGAAGATTGAAACCCTGAAGATAATTGTCAGAGTAAAGGCACCCCGAAGAAGTCTGCAGGAGGCAGCCCAAAGACCAAGATCTTGGACTGTCGAGGCTTTGAAAAATATAAACTCAAAAACTGCCATTGCTCTTATTAAGACAATATTTCCCACTTAGGGCTCTACTGAGAAAGCTGGAAAAGTTAAGATGAATCAGAAAGGGGTGGCAGACAAAGAACTAAAACATAGAATTCAGCAGAAATGTTTAAAGGAGACGTTATAGTTGATAGCACTATATGGAAGGTTTGAAACAACGCTTTAAAAAAGTTATGAAGTATTCTAAGAAGAAAGATAAAGGTACCCTGTTGTCTAAGGGGGAGCAGCAGGGTATGATGGCAAGATAGAGTGGCCTTGGTGAAATCAGGAAGAACTGGGCTCCAACCTTAGATCCACTACATGCCATGGTGAAACACTGGGTATGCTACTTAGCTTCTTTGACCCTCGGTTCCATCATTTATAAAAAGAGAATTATAACACTGATTTCATGGGACTATTTTGAAGAACTAAATTTTGTATGTTGAATGCCTATTGCGGTGCTTGGCATATCGTAGGTATTTACTAAATGGTAGTTAATGACAATAACAGGGGAAATGACCTTTTATTGCAAGAAAGCCATGAGTTAGATAAAGCATGCTGCCTTTGCAACCTGCTATGTTGTGATGTAGTATTGTTTGGAAGCAGGAAAACAGCTTGATAGAAACTGGAATTCATGGGGAATATTTGGGGAGTAGAAACATGTTATGGAAAGTTGTCATTGACTAGCAGGGGCCATGCCAGGGTAGGAGAAAAAAAAAACAATTCTTGGGAATTACCAGACAGGGAATGTCTTTGGATCCTGTGGGGACTCACTATGTCTGATGACCTTGGCCCAAGCCTTGATGACCATTGCCATAGAAACCAGCATGAGTGTGCAGTGTGAGCTCATTTCTCAAAGTTTGCAGGCTGTGCCAACACAGCAGGGCTCCAGGGCTGAGAGGGCTGATCTTTCTTCCTGGGTGGAGGTCCTGGTCACCTGGCAAAGAGTTGAATCAGTTCAACTGGTGAGGCTACAGGAGTCCTGTTCCATCTGGGATGGGGCACAGAAATCCTGCCATGGTTGCATTCACATACCTAAATGATCAACATGCAACTAAAAAAAAAATATTCAGACATCGCCATCACAGATCTATTGACAAACCTGGAAGACATGATTTCAAAAAGAAAGCAAAGGGCTTGCATTCTTTCATATCATATGGTGGCCTGCTCTGGGGGTGGGGAGACAATATTTTTTTCACGGTAGCCCTTTTCCAAAAAATGGCAAACCATCTCAGGGACCAGGAACACCCAGCTCTGTTTTAGGCTTTTTGGCTTCTGCCTTTTTCCAGGGGACCGAGAAGCTGCTAGAGTTCTTATAAGTGGAAAGTGACTTTTCACTTTGTGACATGATAAAAAATGAATGAAATTCAATATGTTTTTTTCACCCTTTCCACAAATTATAAAAAATGGCTAAATCTACACTCAGGCAAATTTCATTTCCCTGGGTACTGAGTTTATAGATCACATTTTTCAACTTGGGGAACATTTTACAAGCTGAACCTTTACATCCCTTTGACAAAAGAAGAAAAGAGAGGACCACTTTTGGCCAATGTGCTTTGCTATCAGGTGGGTGCTGGCCGACTGGGATGGCAGGGATTGGAATAATTTAAATAAGCACCTTAGGTGGGTAAGTAGAGACCTGAAGTTCTGAGTTGAAAAATGACTTTTTTGTTGTTGTTCCATGGTTTTCCAGAATCTCAGCTGTGCCCCCACAGTAGATCTTGGGAAAGTTTACTCTCTGTGCTGCTCTGTGCTAATGCACAAGTATCAAGACTTGTCGAGAAATTTCTCTCATGGAGAGAACAAGACTGTGGATGCCTGAAGCTTGAAATAATAGTTCATTTATGTATGTTTTTCCTTTTCCCAATTAGCCCCCTGCGTACCAAGTAGAAAAGGTAGAGAGGAGTTAGCTCTAAAATTCTGTTTATAAGATCCTTCCAATTTAAGACAAAATAAATTAATTTTCTAGAGATCCTGACCTTAAGCTTCCCGTGCCTGAAAGTGGTACGTGATCATTTGATGGTTTTGGCACTGAGAAAGGATCACGTCCATATTGCCCTGCAATGGGACACCAGGTATGTTGCGAGAAAAGCTCCCTGTGTCTGTCTGCTAGGACCTCCCATGGCACTTGGAGGAGCATAACATCCATGGAGACAGGTGTGTGGTGGCCCCTCCTCCCATCCCACTCCCAGGGCCTGTTGTCTTTCCAGGGCAGTGAACCTCATCTTCTGCCTCTAGGCCAGAGGTTCTCAAACTTGAGAAACTTGAGAGTACCTCAAAACTTGAGAGGTTCTCAAACTTGAGGGTACATCAAAATCCTAAGGGGTGGGAAAAACTTGTTAACCATGCAGACTTCCAGGCCCTTTGTGATTTTGATTCAGTTGATCTGGAGTGGGACCCTGGAATCTGTATTTTATCTAGCTCCCTAGGTGGTTCACGAGTTATACTTTGAGTCTTTCTGGGAGATTTTCCACGTTGAAACAATTCCTTCTTTCTCCATCTGGACCAGTTGTGGCAGAAATAAAATCCATTTCTCAAGGTGACTAACTTGTTTGAATTCTTCATGACTTTGGCCTAGTTCTGTCTTATTTCCACATTCTCAGAAATGACCTCCTTTTAGTCCCACATTCTCCAAGGTGAGGAGTAAAGAGGCTGTGATGTGAGCTAGTTCATTTAAGTTTAAATGCCAGCTTCTTAGGATTTGGGAGCCGCTGGCCTCACCTTTCACACCTGCAAAAAAAAAAAAAAAAAAAAAAAAAAAAGAGTGCTCATAATGGCCTGACCTGTCGCTTAAATGAAATATGTGTGGATGTCTCCAGAGCATGACCTGGCACATGGCAGAACTCACCTGACATGCTCTTTACCCATCTCAGACCCTCTCCTATGGATCCATCCACATGCTGCCATCTTCTAGGCAGATGAGCTTCATTAAGAAAAGGCCCAGGGGCAACTGCCCTGGGGTTCCTCCCAGCCTTGTTTAGGTTGTGCACTTGAACAGGGTAAGGAGGGGGATGAGGCAAGATGAGGAGGCTTTCCTTAGGTGAGGGCTTCCCAGCAGGTATAAATTAAAGCAGTCATCATTTACCCAAGAGTGGCAAGCTGAAGTTACTTGGCACCTGTATACTGTGAAACGAGGGGGAAAGAGAGAGAGAGAGGAGGGAGAGAGCCTTAAAAACATAAAGGCAGTTTTGAGGAATCTAATCTCTCTTGTATTTCCACTCAACTCAACCCGATTTCTGTGCTGGCCAGGAGTAACAAATTGAATATCTTCCCAAGCTAAAGGGTAATTATGTCCCTGGGCTGGGATTTAAAATGCATTTTCCACCAGAGCAATGAGGCCTGACCGATGAATTGGATGTGCTGTCATCTGGTCATGCCGCTGGATGAATGGTCCCACGTGTCAGGTCACACAGCTCTCGTGCATTCAGTTCACATCATCCACTAGACACCATCTCTGTGCCAGGATCCAAGCTTCCTGTTGAACACAGAGGTCGGGGATGAGTAGGAACCAGTCCCAGCCCTCAAGGAATTGCTGATCTCATGGGAAAGACAGACAAAGAAATGGGAACAGTGTGGTCGTGACTGTGACAGGACAAGGCAGCCTTCAGGTCGGACTACCTGGGATAAAATCTCAGCTTGGCTAGTTAGAAGCTGTGGGACTTGGGAAAGTGAGCTAATCTCTGTGAGCTTCGGGACCTCATCGGTAAATTTGGGATTATAATTTTGCCTCTTTCATGGACTTATTGGGAGGATTAAAGAAGATAATATTAACTTTTGATACACTGTAAACATAATAATAGTAGTTGCTAAGACTTATGAGTAGAAGTCCTCATAGTGCAGCATTAGACGTAATGATATTAGGCAAGTGTTGCCCCACGTTACGGAACATTGCTCAGGCAACTAACAATTCAGTTGAATGTTAGGAGATTTGCTTAGCTGGTGATTCTGTTGATGTTTCTGCTGCTGGAGGAGGCAGCTCAAAGGGAGGGGTGCTCAGCTGGGTGGAAGCAGAACAGATGCTCAGCCTAACTGCAGCCAAAAAGGCCTAGAAAGTCCCCAAGTAGAACTCAGGCTTTTCTGGATGCTGGGCCAGGACTTGCATACTCAAAAATGAAGTATAAGTTAGGGCATATCCTATACCTGCAAGGAAGTAAAAACTGCCCTTCTGTAGTGGAGCTGACAGTGTCTGCCATCTTAGACAAGAAGCAGGAGAGGAGTAGGAAAAATTTCCACCAAATGGTGTTCCCAACACGAAGGGATCGTTAGGGGGTGAGTAGTTCACCAGCGTGGGGTGGGTGTTCATGAGATCATTTTTTATTCATTTATCAATTCATTCATTCAACTGTTTCATGCACCTTTTAGAATTCATGAATTGCCACAATAGCAAAGACTTGGAACCAACCCAAATGTCCAACAATGATAGACTGGATTAAGAAAATGTGGCACATATACACCATGGAATACTATGCAGCCATAAAAAATGATGAGTTCATGTCCTTTGTAGGGACATGGATGAAATTGGAAATCATCATTCTCAGTAAACTATCGCAAGGACAAAAAACCAAACACCGCATGTTCTCACTCATAGGTGGGAATTGAACAATGAGAACACATGGACACAGGAAGGGGAACATCACACTCTGGGGACTGTTGTGGGGTGGGGGGCGGGGGGAGGGATAGCATTAGGACATATACCTAATGCTAAATGACGAGTTAATGGGTGCAGCACACCAGCATGGTACATGTATACATATGTAACTAACCCGCACATTGTGCACATGTACCCTAAAACCTAAAGTATAATAAAATAAAAAAAATTTCACGAATTGCACAAGCATTTGTTGAGCATCTACTATGTACAAGATTCCTTGCTCAAGCCCACCCAGTTGGTAAAGGGACCTCAGGACTCAAAGGTGTTTAGTGTTAGCCTCTAGAGTCCTTGGTATAAATTGTTCTGGGAATAGATTATTAGCCCTGGAGAAGGACCAGTTGTTTCACTCACAAATTTAAGTCCTTTGTTCAATTAAATTAGAATTTATTCGTTTCAGAAATGTTAACTGAGTATCTGCAAATAGCAAGGCATCCACTATGTGCTGACTGCTGGTGTGAGATTTCCCCCTACATGAGAGCAGGAGGACACTGGGTATTTTAAGTATAAGATGACCTGCTGCTCAATATGACAGGCTGGTAAGCAGTGGTCCAGGGATTTGCACTTTACCTGGCTGTAGCTTTGTGTTTTATGTTTAGCCTGTAGTCACTTGAGGTAGTTCAGGTCAAGAGAATTATGGCTTTTCTGCTCCACCTGGGTGATTAGATTTGAGGTTTTCCTTTTGCAAATGACTGCATAGTGCTCTGGTGTACTGTCTGCAAATGCACTGTCCAACACTTCCAGCCTTCCTTAGATGCATAAGCCACTACTCTTACCAAGGGGTGGAGTCTATTTTCTCGCCCTTTGAACCTGGGTTGCCACTGTGATTTGCTTTGACCAAAAGAATGCAGAGGACTTGATGCTGTGCCTGTTTCCAGTCTAGTCCTTAAGAGACCCTGCAGCTTTTGGGTTTACTTTCTTGGAAGCCATGTAAAGGACTACTCGGGAGGGTGAGAGACTATGAAGAAGGAGAGAAACTCAGCCAGTCAGCCCCAAGCCATTCCAGCCTCTCCCAGCTTATGGGTGAAACCATCTTTGGTTCTCTAGCCCAGTAGAGAACCAAATAGACACCACACAGAGAAAAGACAAACTGCCCATTCTGAGCCCTGCCCAGATTCCAAAATCATGAGGAAGTAAATGACTGGCTTTAAGCCACTGGTTTTTGGGGTAGTTTATTATGCAATGATTGATAACTGAGACAAGCATGGTAAGTATTATTTAATTATCATGACAACCATTGTAGTGCCTAGTCTCACTGACTCTGCAGATAATTTACCCTTCGCTTTGAGTGTGCATGATCTGGACTAACGTTGAGGAAATTGAGGGCTTTGCAGATGAGAAAACTAATACAGGAAGGCTAACTCACTTGCCTAAGGCCATGCATGTAGCAGTGGTGGAGGTGGGTTTCAAACTCAGGCAGTCTGGCTCCTTCATCCATGCTAGTATCCACTGTGCTTCATTACCCAGATTGTCTTAGCTCCTTCAGGGGTGCCTGTACCTTCTGTGCCCTGAGTCATAGGCTTAGACCTGAGCCACAGTCATAGGTTTGATTGCATGGGCGTTGGTTAGTTTTGGCCTGAAACAAGGTCACACGTTGCCTGCCCACTGTGGTCAGCCAACCCCTAGATATTGTGTTGCAGGAAAGAGGAGGGGCAGGTACGAATGAGTGTCTTATGCGAAAAATCTCCACCACTGGATAGGCCATCCAGAATCAGGGTCTGGCAGGGCATGTCCTATTTACAACCAAAGGACTGTGCATTCTTCTAGGTAAAGGGGCTATGATGGGCCTGGAAGACCCCTTTCCAGATCTGAGGGAAGCAATGTCTCATCCACATACATGGGGGTCTCCTGAGACCCCACTTGAGCCTGCAGGGGAGCTGCAAAGTCACCTGGCATCTTTTTGAATTTACTGAATGTCTGGGGTTTGGAGCTGATATGGCTGCAGCTTGGTGTGGGCCATGCCTGAAGCAGCCTCCTTCATCTTCCTCCTCCTATGAGGTCAGAATTATTAGTGGCATTTTGCTAATGATGAAATGGAAGGTTAAATTTGAGCCTCACTTGGTGCTGGACTTCTGTCTCTGACTCTGCTCCCCAAGGAAGACCCCATGGAAGCCACCATGTGACAAGGTTTTCAGCTGTTGATGAGAAGGCTGTGGGCACCCTCCAGGGTTCTCAGAGTGCTCATATATGTTCATTACTTGATTCACTTCTTCACCTCACACATCCATTACCCAGGAACTCATGTTGGTGCTGGAGACACAGTGGTGAGCGAGGCAGACAGACCAAGCTTTTCCCAAGGAGCTTGCATTCTACTGGCAGGAAATGGACTCCCAAAATGAAGACATGGAATAGAGTGAAGAAACCTCCACCAACTGTGTACAGGGACCCTCCCGAAAGGCAAGGCATCTTAGGTGCAAGCTATGGTGGGAATTGGGGGTTGACCTTTGGTAATGTTATCTATGCAATAGTAGGTAAATGAATGTATGTTCTCTCCCTTTGCCTGCATGGATATAAATACATGCTGTAGGCTGGTACAAGTCCTCAGGCTGCCCCAGATCTGGGATAAACAGGCTCAGTGAAAAAGCAACAAAGTTTTTCTCCAGCAGGTGGAGTTCCAGAAAACTTCTGGTCTCCGTTAAAGGGAGCTTGCGGTTCTGAGCCAAAAACTCTGAGCCTGGAAGAGAAAGACCCCCTAATTTACTTTGCTGATTTGTTTATTTATTCAGTATTTATTTGGCGTTCAGAACTGTCCAAGAGTTTATTGGTGATACCAAAATAGTAGTAATCCTATAAAAATATTTCAGGCTTCAGAGGGTTTATGATGTGGATGAGAAGCAGGATGTTCCCACGTCAAAGAGCTGGCAATGCTGCAAACATTGGGCAGAGTGGGGGGTGACAGGACAGATGGTGGGGGCACAGTAGTTCTCAGAAGGCCATGCCTATGTGCCATGGCATTTGGGGTATTTGAGTTGATGCAACTCCTGCTGCAACTCAGTAGGTCTCACAGAGGGGAGAGGCAAACAAGGAAAAAGCAATTTGAGTGAGTCAAAGTGTGGATGTAGCGATAAGAAAGGAAGGAGACGGGAGAGTTAGGGCTGGTGGGAGTAGGGGGTCCAGAGAAGCCACTTGTGATCTTGCAGTGTGGCAAAGAAAGGGCCTTCAGAGATCCATTGGTGTAACTCTCTTATTTGTCATTGGGGACGGTGTGGTATCAAGAGGTTTCACAAGTTAGGGGGATATGCACCAGGGCTGGAACCCCTCTGCCTTGACGGCACCAGGCTGCAGTTTCCTCCTCCATGGGGTACTTGTTAAGGAGCTGGGGGTACCGTTGGAGCCAGTCTGGAGTGGAAAAGCTGCAGATAGCAGGCAGAGGCCACAGATTTAAATCCCGGAAGCAATAGGAAGCTACTGGATGTTTCTGAGCAGGGAACCATGTTATAAGATTAATATTAGGATTAAGTGGCCATCAATGTGGAAAATTCCCCAACAGACATTTTCCTGTATCAAACCCACTGCACAGTTACTCTGTCATCTGAGAGTTTTCTTTTTTTTCCCTCCTCCTTTGAGCCAAGCAGTCTCAATTCCTCTACTCCCCTCTCCCTCTTCAGGATTTTCCCCCAGGAAGTACAAATTTCTTATTTCTTTTTAATGCAGAGCAATTTCCTAATTAACTTTCTGTCTTTTTTATTTTCTACTTATTTTTATTTTTATAGATTTAGGGGGTGCAAGTGCATTTTTGTTTCATGGATATATTGTGTAGTGAAGTCTCAGCTTTTAGTGCAACTATCACCCAAGAATAGTGTATATTTTTCCCAACTTTTGTGTCTTGAACTTGCTTTTGGACTCTTACTCTTCATTCTCAGCAGTTTCACAAGGCATTTTCTCCAGAGTAAATTCAGAGTTCACTCCAAAAAGATTTGGTGAATGGAGCATTTTCCATCTTTCCCTCTCTGTATAGTCAGCATTGAAGGTCATGCCTGAATCATTGTGTTGTTTATAAAATCTCTAATAGGAAAAAGAACCCTACTTCCAAGATTGCTTTTCTTTCATCATTTGCCCAAGGAAGACTGGGAAATCTTAGACTTGAAAATCTTTGGGGACAGAAATCAGAAACGAGTTGTTGAGTTGGTGTATTAGTCTGTTCTCACACTGCTAATAAAGACATACCTGAGACTGGGTAATTTATAAAGGAAAGAGGTTTAATTAACTCACAGTTCCATATGGCTAGGGAGGCCTCACACTCATAGCAGAAGGTGAAAGGCACATCTTACATGGCAGCAGACACGAGAGAAGATGAGAGTCAAGTGAAAGGGGAAACCCCTTATAAAACCATCGGATCTTGTGAGACTTATTACCATGAGAACAGTATGGGGGAAACTGCCCCCATGATTGAATTATCTCCCACAGGGTATCTTTTTATTTATTTATTTATTTTTTTTTATTTTGAGACGGAGTCTCACTCTGTTGTCCAGGCTGGAGTACAGTGGTGTGATCTCTGCTCACTGCAACCTCTGCCTTCCAGGTTCAAGCGATTCTCCTGTCTCAGCCTCCTGAGTAGCTGGGACTACAGGTGCCCGCCACCACGCCCAGCTAATTTTTGTGTTTTTAGTAGAGACAGGGTTTTACCATGTTGGCCAGGATGGTCTCGATCTCCTGACCTCGTGATCCACCCGCCTTGGCCTCCCAAAGTGCTGGGGTTACAGACGTGAGCCACTGCACCCGGCCTCCATTATACTTTCTAAACCACAGGTTGGATGTTGGCTTGGTTTGAGGTATGAGTTGGTTGATATTGCAAAAGTGTGGGATAGATGTGGGAAGGGGGGCACTGCATTTGGCAGAGGGGTGTGTGTGTGTGTGTGTGTTCTTTTGGGTCTCTGGATGCACACGCCTGTGAGCATTTCCAGTCAGCAAGAGTGACTTCAAAAGCAAAGAGGCACTTAAGTCCTGCTTAGCAATCAGAAGACAAAAATCCTTGTAGAAAATTTCTGTCCTTGTCACCTCTCTGCCTGTAGTGGGAAGAACATTTGTTCTGGTGAAATTTTGCTCACTCTGTAGAAGTGTTAGTTTAATAACCTGCTTCCAAGATTCCTTCTGAAGCCAAGAAGTTGAGTTTCACTATTATTTAATAAAGTTTCAAGGTAGTATTAAAAAAAGGACATGTCTGTGCTGGTGGGTGAGGAAGGTTTATTTCCTGTTCCGTATTTATTTATTTTTTGCACATAGACACTGATTATAAAAAATAGCTCCAAGGTTGATAAAAACCAGCCTTCCTCAGCCTGCTCAGAGAGTTGGCCTTATTTCCAATTATCCAACTCACTGGCTGCTAAAGTATTGCTCCTTCAGCGCTACAGACAAGAGGAATTAGTTACAGAGGCAAATTGCTTTGTTGTGTTTCTCGCCTGAGCCATAATTTATGTGGCGGGGCATCCGGCATTGTGCTAGGATCCTTACTCAAAGTGCAAGTGTGCATGAAAGCTCTCTGCCACCTCAGGCACCGCTGGGTGAGCTGCCCATTTGTCACCTGACCCAGAGCTGACAAAACAGGCTCTCCATCATTCTTTGGTTCAGGTTCACTCACATTTTGATGAACCTCCATGATTTCTAATTATTTAACATTCCAAATTACATAGATTCCCAGATGCTTTTGGAGCTAGGAGTACCTTGTAGGATGCAATGCCCCAGGGAATCAGAACATTTTTAAATGGCAGTGAATATTTGGAGGAAGTATCCTCTTCTGTGTCACTTAGATCTGGGTTTCAATCCTGCCTCTGCCACTTGTGGATTCCACTGGATCTCTGTTTTCTTATCTGCAAAAGACGGTTGATGCTTATTCGAGAGGTGATACAGGGACTGGATGAGATAGCACAGGCAAATCCTGTTGCTTGGTGTCTGATCCCTAGGAGGCCGCCAGCTAGTTTCCTTCTGTTGGTCAGGTAGACTTTGTTCAATTCATCCCTCACTGATTGAGTGCCTACTGGATGCCAGTCAGTGAGTGGGCCCCTGGGGATACAGCAAGAAAGATGCAGCACCTGCTCTCTGGAGTCTCACAGCCTAGATTAGGCACTGTAGGGTTTGTGGTAAACTGTTTAAAGTAAACATATAGTAAGACTTCTACCTCTTCCTATCAGTTTGGCCCTTTTGGGAGCCTGCTTCCTGACACAGCAGCAAGGTATAATTGAAAAGCCAATTTAGCTTCCTCTTTTGTCAGTGCCTTTAGATCTTGATTTTGTCATCACCTTGCCATAGGAACTGAACTGGAATATGCCCCTTTCCCATAGACAGCTCTAGAGTCTTGGAGACACAACTTTCAGAGCTTTGGAAGGCATGAAAGACAGCCAATCACAAGTGTCCAGTCATGCAAAATATATGTAGTCTAAACTGATTTAAAAAATCTTTAGGTCTAAAGTTTTCTCTAAATATTGAGCCTTTGGGAATCCAGGCATTTTGTGAGGTAGCACACTCTCTTTGTTTCATGCCTTATTTTGACTAATGTTGCTGTTTAGGCTCTAAGTTTTGTTGGTTCAAGGCTGGTTAGCTTGCAAGTATGCGTCTTTTTATCTGTAAGAAAGGCCCAGGAAGCAACTTCTAGCTATAGAAATCCACAGCCCAGACATTACAGAAACCTTCACTTCCTCAGATTGCACTGGCTGTCCAGCTTGAGGGTGGGTGTGTAAAGAGGGGTGGGAGGGAACCTAGTGTAGGTGTAGGCATCTGAGTGTGATTCTGTGGAATCTCCAGTGTCTGTACAGGAGGGGCCCTGGTCTGATTACAGGTGGGTAGGATGTAGGATGCTAGGGGTCTTCTTCCTAAACACAGAGCAAGCCTACTTTTTCTACTTGGACTTCAAGTTTATTTGAAGGCAAGTTGTGCAGCTGATTGAGATTATCCATACAACAAATACTGAATGAGGGCCTACTATGTGCCAGGCATTATTCTAGGTATGGGCGTGCATTGTGAATGAAGCAAGGACCCAGCTCTCATGGAGTTATCTTAAGGAGATGCTCAAGGACCCCCACCAACCCTTTCTCCTTTAGCTAGTTTCTACTTTCTAGCATTGTTCCTTCCTGTAACACCATGACCATATTTCCTGGGATACCCCAGAGGGGGAAACGATGTGACTTAGTACTTCCTGAAATTCATGTTTCCATACATGAACTGAGAGACTGGAAAAGAAGTAAGAAAGCAAGCAGTCTGTAAAGGTAATGGAATGGAAACCACTATTTAGCCATGTGAGAGAGGCAGGGGAATGAGATGAGCAATGACATAATACTGCATTACTACAGATATTCCTTGAAACAAAAAAAGCAAAAACACAATTTAGGCAAAGTTATCTTCAGCATTTTACTGGCTTGATGTTGCTGCTGCTGCTTTTTTTTTTTTTTTTTTTTTTTTTTTTTTTTTTTTGAGATGGAATCTTGCACTGTTGCCTGGGCTGGAGTGCAGTGGCGCGATCTTGGCTCACTGCAACCTCCACCTCCCGGCTTCAAGCAGTTCTCCTGCCTCAGCCTCCCAAGTAGCTGGGATTACAGGCACCCACCACCATGGCCAGCTAATTTTTTTGTATTTTTAGTAGAGACGGGGTTCTACTATGTTGGCCAGGCTGGTCTCAAACACCTGACCTCGTGATCCACCCACCTCGGCCTCCCAAAGTGCTGGGATTACAGGCCTGAGCCACCGTGCCCGGCCGACGTTGTTGCTTTTTTTTTTTTTTTTTTTTTTGAGATGGAGTCTCGCTCTGTCGCCCAGGCTGGACTGCAGTGGTGCGATCTCGGCTCACTGCAAGCTCTGCCTCTCGGGTTCACACCATTCTCCTGCCTCAGTCTCCCCAGCAGCTGGGACTACAGGCGCCCGCCACCACGCCCGGCTAATTTTTTGTATTTTTAGTAGAGACAGGGTTTCACTGTGTTAGCCAGGATGGTCTCAATCTCCTGACCTCGTGATCTGCCCACCTCAGCCTCCCAAAGTGCTGGGATTACAGGCTTGAGCCACCACGCCCGGCCCAGTGTTGCTTTTTAAGCAGGCTCTTTTGAGTCACTGAGAAAGGAGGCCAGGAAGGATATTATTACCTAAGCTGCTTGAATGAAACTTAACTATTGCCAGTGGTTCCTTTTGCCTTTTGACCCTATGGATGGCCACTGGAATCTTCGGGCCTGAGACCTCAGAGCTGATAATGGCATGAAAGACTGAGCAGCCAACTGCTCTAGGGACTTAAAAACAGACACCAACTTTGGGAGGCAGAGGTGGGTGGTTCACCTGAGGTTGGGAGTTTGAGACCAGCTTGACCAACATGGAGAAACCCTGTCCCTACTAAAAGTACAAAATTAGCTGGGCGTGGTGGCACACGCACCCTGTAATCCCAGCTACTCAGGAGGATGAGGCAGGAGAATTGCTTGAACCCGAGAGGCGGAGGTTGCAGTGAGCCGAGATCACACCATTGCACTCCAGCCTGGGCAACAAGAGTGAAACTCCATCTCAAAAAAACCAAAAAAACAAAAAACAAAAACCAAAAACCCAGCTTTTCTTCAACAAGATAGACAAGTATTTGTGTCTGATGTGGCATGGCAGTGGTGGGGGTTCTCTTTCACAAGTAACTACAGCCAGCTAGCTTGGGTCATAGATGTCCTAAAATTAATTTTTATTAGGAATAGTTTCTGGAGTTCATATGACTAGGTAGGTAGAAGATTTCCTTCTCTATCCCTGTATTTCTACCTCCTCCCTGTTTCCCTCTTCTGTTCTTAAAAAGAAGCTCACATCTTCACATGGCCCCGAGATGTGTTCACACTATCTCCAGAGGGCTGAGTCTCAGGTGCTCACATGAAAATCTGCTCATGAAAGGCCCCTGTGTTAGCTAGATTCTCTTCCCTGGCCCACTTCCCCCTCCTTTAATGGAGCTTCCTGGAATTTCCTTCCAAACAACCTACTAACCCACTTACTCTCAAATCCTTGCCTGGGGGTCTGCTTTGGGGGTAACCCAAGCTTAAATCTACAGATCTGAACACAGAGGGCAGCACACTCTACCCACTTTTTGATACCTTCCTTTTCCTAATTATGAAAATATCATGGAGGTTGTTTAATGTCATTCTCTGTGTGTGTTTATCTAGAGTTCCATTGTAGGGCACCCACACATTTAAACCTCTGTAGAACTTTATATTTTATGTTCTAAATAAGTCATCTAGAATAGATCTTATTTTATTTTATTTTTAGTTTTTTCAATCAGAAATTCTTATGGCCCTGGACTAGGCCCTGGGGTGTAGAAACACACACCCAAACACTAGGCTCTGGGTAAGCCAGGCCTGAATTCAAGTTCAGCTGTGCCTCATTCTAATTGCATGATCTTGGACAGGTTACTTAAGCTCCCTGAGCCTCACTTTCCTCTCTGTAAAATGGGAAGAACAAAGCCTCCCCACCTCAAAGCCTATGAAATAAAAATGAGACGATTGTAAAACACCAGACCCATGATAATAATGTTCTCAGGAAAAAAGATCCCCATCCCAACCTCCTACCTCATTCATCATGAGCTTCCCAATAGGTTGTAGCATCTGTCACCTTGCTCTGTAGTTGCTAAATCTATCTGGACTGTTATGGGACACGAAGGAAGGAGAATGGGAGAGATTAGCTGCAACTGAACGCATGGAGCAGGGCATCTCAGATGAGGTGACATTTGAACTGGGTCATAAAGATTGATGAGGATTTCACTAAGAGAAGGAAGAAGGAAGGAAAGACTCTTTGGCCATTATTCTGGGTATTATATATAGCTCATCTGGCTGGAGAAAAAAGGGGCTCGGGAAGTCCCACTTATGGGATCTGATGTAGGAGGCTGGGTGTTTTGCCTACATTAACTGTTTGAGCACTAATCTCTCATGTCGTTAGATGGCTCAAACCTAACACCAGCCTTAGCACCTCAAAGCACAGAGCCCTCAGTCCATTGGTAAATCCTGAGAGAGCTGGACGTGACAGTCCCTTTATTCCTTCAGTTCCTGAGGTCTGGGGAGCTCCTGGGACTCCTATTTTTGCCCCCAGTTTTAGAGCAGAAGTTGCACCAATTTTATTGATAGTGTTTAAAAGTGAAGATAGATCTAATAATTAAATGTTGGGAGTGTTCACTTGCAAATCTGAATACTTAGCTTCTTTTGCAAATTGGGAAGATCTGGCAAAACCCATTCCTCGTTTATGTGTGCCAGGAGTCACCTGGAGCCTGGGAGGAGCAGTTCTCCTTTCCCAGGCACTTCTGCTGCTTGCCCCGGGCCCCAACTCACCCCCTTCCTCAACACTGAGGCACAGGCTCATGACTCTTTACCTCTACATTGACACTATTATTATTATTATATTTTATAATAGAAGAATATCCATATTCGTGTCTCTAAAGCAAGAAACTAAATTATAGTCAGGAGAAGGGTAGCTTCTTTCAAGAAAACTAGGAGTGACCATTTCTTTTTTTTTTGGTAGAGGTGAAGAATCTTCCTGTCCGGCCTCCTACGCATCTCTGTAGTCTGCCAGTCCGGCCTTGTGCTTGGGAGGGGACTTGGCTGTTTCTCACTGACTTGCCGACTGAGTGTCACCGGCAGTTTCCCTGGCTGCAGGGTGGAGTGCTCAGCTCTGTATTTGCAAGCAGGTCTGTGAAGAGGCAGTCCCATTCCAAAGAGCTCTTTGATTTCCTTTTACTTTAAGAAGTTCCTAAGGAGGAATTTCTTAAAAAGAAGTGCCATTCTCTCTCTCTTAATCATAATTCAGCTCCAGCAAGTGATCTGTAGATAGACAGATTTCATTATTGTTGCTGATGACAGTGTTGAATCGAGTTGGCTCTTCTCTCTCCACTTTCTAGCCCCTCTTGCCCCATCTACATCCCTGCACTAAAAGATGTAGCCCTAAGGGGCAAAGGCAATGCAGACAGGCCCAAAGAATATTGTCTGGATTATGCAGTAAAACACTTCCTGCAAGAACCAATTGCTTTTGCTCCCATGATACCAACTCTGTAAACATGGCAACTAACCTTTAAAAATAAATCACTTCTCTGGGTCCATTAAGTCCCCTCTTGGGAGGGCATAAGCCCTTGCTTGGGGTGGTTTTGTGGCCAGTAATGCTGGAGGAGTCATTATTTTGACCAATGAGGTGAAAATTGCTTCACTTATTTCCAGGTGACACAGACAAATGAGGTGAGCCTGATTCAATTGGGAACCACAATGTAGGCTGTCTAAGGCAAACCAATGGGTCAGAAAGAAGAGGGCAGAGGGACAACGCTTTCCTCCCCTTCTTGGGCAGCATCTGAATATACCAGATACTTCACAAGGTGGCCTCTGTCTTTGGAAAGACCTGGGAAATGTCCCCTGGGAACAGGGTGGGAAGCTGCAGAGGACATTTGTGTGTTTTTCCAGTCTTTGGGGAATTAGTTGGCAGTTTCTATACCTTGAGAATTTTGGGGGAAAGGGAGCAAAGATGGCCATTTCTCTTGCAATTATGCTTAGCCCTGGGAATAGGTTTGACCTCTTGGTGGAGGTCACACTTTTACCTAGAAAACAGAGATAACTTCTTGTGGGGAAATCAGCCTCCGGGGTGTCAGCTCAAATCCAGGCCCAGAAGGTGAAGCTGTTGATGTGGAAGCAGCAGTTTTCAAACCTAGGTGCACAAGAGTCACCTGGGGCTTTTATTAAAATTGCAGTTTCCCGGATCCCACCTGGTAACATTTTGGTTTATTAGGTTGGAGGTAGTGCCTAGGAATCTGCATTTTAACAAGTACCAGGTAATTCTGTTGCAAGTGCTCTTCAGATCACACTTTTGCAGAACTCCAGCTCAGTCTTTCCCAGAAGCCACTTCATAAATTTTTTTCAACTAGTAAGAAAAGTGCTTAAGGATTTATGAGTATGTCCTCAAAGCGTGGACTTCAGCACTGCTTCAACAGACAGGCTTATTATTGTGAATTTAACACAATGGAATTATAAATTATTCATCCGCGGTTGAAAAAAGGAACTTGACTCAACATCTGGGAGCTGAATGCAGCGTGGTGCAAATCACTTATGCTATTTCTATCAAAATGAAATTGTTTCAATCAAGGCACATGTACGACTCCCTTTTCCCTTACCTTGCAGGTTGCTCTGCTCTCTGAGTGCCCGCAGAAGGGCTGTTATATGGGGGGAGACTGGCAATCGAGGTTCCCATCGGCTTCTTCCAGCCATTCCTACTTTCCCTGTCCAGGGGCCCTAGATCATGGATTCCCAAATGCTGAAATGCAAGCAATCCTCTGGGGAGCTTGTAGAAAAAAAAAAAACAACACATAGATTCCTGAGAAGCACCACCAAAAATTCTAGTTCACGAGGTGTAGGATGAAGCCTGAGAATCTGCATTTTAATCAGCATCCCTGGTAGGCACTGCTCTACACATCTCTAAGGGCACTCTTGGGGCACCTAGTAACCTAGGCATTCTAGGCAGAGTATCTGGGGCCTACAAGCTTTTCTGAGGCTGACAGAAATATTTGAGACCTGAAAAATTGTGTTGGCTCCAAACTAGGAATAGACAACTGCAAAATCAAAACCGTCTACCAAACATAACATGCCAGCTCTATCCATTATTAAATGTAGTATTCATAAAGATTTCATTACATTTGAAAATAATTGGTAGGCTAGATTTTTTTTGCACTTCCCAGGAGTTTCTGAATATGTATGATAATCATTAGAAAACCATAATCAATTGTATCCAGATTTCAAAGACAAAGTTATAAAGTTGTACTTCAAGATATTTTTACAGTGAATACTTATTTATATTCACATGTATATTTGTATCTATTATGGGATGTAGCTATGATTTAATATGTTTGATGCCATGTTGGGGTAGGTGTTTGGGCCTTATGAACTGAAGGTGTTTGGGGCTTATGAGGGATTTAAAATGCCCCTCAGGGAACATTTAAGATTTTCTTGGTCCTCGGTCAATGAGTTCATAGTACTCCATTTACCTGTGAAGTAGAGGGTGTTGTAATTCCTATTTTACAGAGGAGGAAGCTGAGTAGTTTATTGATTTACCAAAGAACCAGCAGCCAGTAAATAACAGAGTCAGAATTCAAACTCAAGTCTTAGGACTTGAAATGTGTTATATCGTGTACTTCTGTGTCAGGAACCATACCAACAAAGACCACATGTATACTGATACCTTGGGTGGGCCAGATCTTTGTAACAGCCATGAATCAATCATATTAGTATGAGGAAATTTGAAGATTTTTGATCAGAGTAGAAATAATTTTCATATTTTGGGTCAAAAAGCAACATATTGACAATAATCATCATGTGAAGGTAAAGCCAGCTAGCAGAGAGCCGGCTTCTGGGTCTGCAAAGACAGCACAGCTATTTTAGCTGAAGATATGGAGGGCAGGGAGTGGACTAGTGCTTGATCTATCTCTAGTTCTGCTTCTCCAGCACATTAAAATCCCAGCGATATTGAGGGGTTATTCCAATAAAGCCTGAGCAAGATATTAATAGTATATGGGCCTTGTCACAAAGGCACACCTGTGCTCAGAGGACATAGGGGTCTGAAAACACAAAAGACCCATCCAGGCTGTGTCTGGAGAGCTTTTTCTTCTGAGCAGACCACAGACTCTGCCTGAGAGCCTGGGCTCTTCATGTTAACCCACGGTGACCTGCCTACAATTACTGCTCATGTGTGTCCTACTACCATTCCCTCAGGGCTACGAAAACTTTTAAAAAGCGGCTGAGGGAAGACCTATTGAACAGGTTATTTTTCTCTACCTGTGAACAACAAGAAATACATATTCATTGCAGAAAAATGAGGAAACACAGGTAAGCCAAAAGGGAGAAAAAAAATCTCTGAAATTCCCCCATCCAGAACATATACTATTAATTTCTTCGCATAGATCATTCTGATATATTTTTTTCTAAGTAAAATATCTTAAATGCTCCCTGAGAAGTCATCCTGGCCAGTCCCCTGCCTTCACATCCAGTACATTTTCCACTGATTGTTCCCTTACCAGTGCCAGTTTGTGAGATGTCGTGCCAGGTCACACTTCAGGAATAATAAAGAATGAGAACACATCTTACTCCCAAACATACAATATCAGTGCTGAGATTATTCTTAAACTTGGTCCAGCAGTGAAGTCTCTGAATTTATTGTATTCTTTGGAACACCATGAAATACACCATTTTGTGATATATTAAGCCTGGTAAGTCAGGTATCTTAAAGTCGTAAAAGGTACCCATGGCTTAAGAAATTTAATGGGAAAAATATCATTAATTGAGAAAAGACCATACATTAACTTAATCTTACATAACCTGGAAGACTGTCATTTGGTTTTAGTAGAGGAATACCACTATGTACTCATGGAATATTGGTGCCCCATGGGTCCTTAGTTTGAGAAACTCTGATTCTTGGGATCATCTCTGGCAATTTACTTCTTCTTTCTGGGCTCCAGTGTTCTCATCTGTGTCAGCGTGCCGCCTTGATTAAGACTTAGGTCCCTGACTCCCAGTGCAGCACAGTAATGCAGGTGTCAGGCTCCTGAGAGGATCCCCAATCCGTCTCCATCACCCCTTCTCATATGAAAATTCTTATTTCTCTCAGTTAATCACTTAAGTCTTAGCAAAGTTTTTTTTTTTTCCTCTAGGATTATAGGATGAAACCTTCCTTGCATAGAACTATACACACAAACACACACCCAGACTATTTTTGTGATGTTTTTCTCTTTAAAGCTGAAGATTCATGACACTTGCATACTTACATGACTCTCTCTTCCTCCTTCCTTCCCTCCCTCCTTTCCTCCCTTTCTCCCTGACCCTCCCCTCCCTCTCATTGTGGGTGGTACATCTTTTGATTAAATGCAGTCTTATGTTTTTGGAAACTGTCTTTCCGTGATTTTTTTCTCTTGAGTTTTCTTTTTGAATTTTATTTCAGATTCAGGGCGTACATGTGCAGGTTTGTTACATGGATATTTTGTGTAATGATGAGGTTTGGGCTTCTAGTGAACCCATTATCCAAATAGTGAACACTGTACCTGATAAATAGTTTTTCAACCCTCATTCCCGTCCCATTCTTCCCTCTTTTGAAGTTCCAAGTATCTATTATTTCCATCTTTATGTCTATCTTTATGTCCATGTGTACCAGTTGTTTAGCTTTCACTTACAATTGAGAATATATAGTGTTTGATTTTCTGTCTCTGAGTTATTTCAGTTAGAATAACGGCCTCCAGCTCCATCCATGTTGCTGCAAATGACATGATTTCATTATTTTTATGGTTGCATAGTATTTTACGGTGTATATATATATAAAGTGGTACAGTATTTATACATATAATGTGATATATAATCACATTTTCTTTATCCAATCAACCACTAATAAACATTTGGGTTGATTACATGACTTTGCTAGTGCAAATAGTGCTGTGATGAACATATGAGTGCAGGTGTCTTTTGATAAAATGGTTTTTTTTCCTTTGGGTAGATACCTAGTAGTGGGATTCCTGATTCCCTAGTAGTGGGATTAATGGTAGTTCTAATTTTAGTTCTTTGAGAAGTCTCCAAACTGTTTCCTTAGGGGTTGAACTAATTTACATTGCTGCCAACAGTGTATAAGCGTTCCCTGTTCCCTTTTCTCCACATCCTTGCCAACATCTGTTATTTTTTGACTTTTTAATAAAGCCATTCTGACTTATTTTAGATGGCATCTCACTGTGATTTTAATTTGCATTTCTCTTATGATTAGCAATGTTGAGCATTTTTTAATAAGCTTATTGGCTGTGTGTATGGTTTCTTTTGAGAAGTGTCTATTCGTGTCCTTTTCCCACCTTTTAGTGGATTATTTTTTTCCTTGTTGATTTAATTTCCTTATAGACTTTGGATATTAGTACTTTGTTAGATGCATAGTTTACAAATATTTCCTCCCATTCTTTAGGTTGTCTGTTTACTCTGTTGATTGTTTCTTTTCCTGTGCAGAAGCTCTTTAGTTTAATTAAGACCCATTTGTTGATTTTCATTTTTACTGTATTTGCTTTTAAGGTCTTAGTCATAAATTCCTTGCCCAGATCAATGTCCAGAAAAGTTTGTCTTAGGTTTTCCTCTATGATTTTTATAGTTTTGGGTCTTACATTTAAGTCTGTACTCCATCTTGAGTTAATTTTTATATGTGGTGATAGATAGGAGTCCAATTTCATTCTTCTGCATATGGCTAGCCAGTTTTCCCAGTACCATTTATTGAATAGAAAGTCCTTTCCCCATTGTCTGTTGACTTTATTGAATATCAATTAGTTGTAGATATGTGTATTTATTTCTGGATTCTCTATTCTGTTTCACTTAGCTATGTGTCTATTTTTTTGTACTGATACCATGTTGTTTTGGTTACTATAGTTAAGACTTCTTTTGGTTTCTGCCTCTGTGGGAGAAAGATTTATTTATGCCCATTAGATTCCTTGGATTTGGTCCCATATCTCTTCAGGTGGGTAATAAACTTTTCAGAAACTATTCAAGGAGTCTTTTCATTCCAACTTCTTCATCTTTGTTGCTGACTGCACATTTGGCAATAAATGCTATTAGAAGTTTTAAAACATGGTTGCAAATCTTGTGACACCTTTCTGATTGAGAGTCTGTGTCCCTTCTCAAATATGGGCATGTCTGCTTAGACAATAGAATACACTGGAAGTGAAGCTGTGGGACTTCTGAGGCTAGGTCATAACGGGCTTTAATTGCTGGGAATACTTGTTCTTGAAGTTTTGAACTGCCATGGAAAAGGTCCAGCATCCTTGAGACTGTCATGCTGGAGATGTCACAAGTGGGTTTTCTGGTAGACAGTCCCAGTCAAGTCTGCCTTCCATTATTCCAGACCGACAGCCAATCATTTGAGTGAGAAAGCTCTCTTGGAATTGGATTCTCCAAACCAGCTGTTCTAGCCTTCAGCTTCCTGAGTCATGTGAGTCATCCCAGCTAAGGGCTCAGACACTGGAGCAGAGAAAATCCAGCCCTACTGTGCCATTTCCCCATTCCTGACCCACAGTATCCACAGGCATAAAAAATTAGTGTTGTTTGACACCAGTAAGTTTTAAGGTGGTTTGTTATGCAACAATAATTATAACTTAATATGATACCTGGAATTGGAGTGTCACCATTGCAAAACCTAAAACAAATAGCTCTGGCTTTGGGACAGGATAGTAGGTGGACACAGAAAGCAGTATTTAGGAGGCTGCTGTGAGGGCTTGAAGAGAAATGAGGGCAGTGTTGTCAGAAGCTAGAGAAAAGGCGAATTCTGTTTTGTAGTGGTGGGACATTGGTTAATACTGTGACCTACAGGGAAATCAAGAATATGTTTAATGGAATGAATGATATAACTGAAAATGTCATACACAGTGTAGAATAAGGCATGGTGCTGAAAGGGCCACTTGGCATCTCCATTATGCCCCTGATCAAATGTGAGTAAAGAAACACACATTAAAGAATATATTGTTTGATTATTATTATTATTATTATTTTTGAGACAGAGTCTCTGGTCTCCCAGGCTGGAGTGCAGTGGTACAATCTCGGCTCACTGCAACCTCCACCTCCCAGGTTCAAGAGATTCTCCTGCTTCAGCCTCCCAGTAGCTGGGATTACTGGTGTGCAGCACCATGCCTAGCTTTTTTTTTTTTTTTTTTTTTTTTTTGTATTTTTAGTAGAGATGGGGTTTCACCATGTTGGTCAGGCTGGTCTCGAGCTCCTGACCTCAGGTGATCCACCCGCCTCAGCCTCCCAAAGTGTTGGGATTGCAGGCATGAACCACCATGCCTGGCCCTGTTTGACTTTTTGAATGGAATTTGGAGCAAACATAAAGATCTCTGGACAGTCATTTACCCATTAAAATATTCTCATACTAACAAAGAGCCTCAGGGGAAAAATTAAATCAAGGGCACTGTCAGGAAAAAGTGGTCTCAAGGTAGAGATGAAGGCAGGGATGTGACTGTAACCCTGGCCTCCCTACCTTTTTCTTTTTTCTTTTTTCTTTTTTTTTTTTTTGAGACAGAGTCTCACTCTGTCGCCCAGGCTGGAGTGCAGTGGTGCGATCTCGCTCACTGCAAGCAAGCTCCGCCTCCCAGGTTCAAGCCATTCTCCTGCCTCAGCCTCCTGAGTAGCTGGGACTACAGGCGCCCACCACCATGCCCGGCTAATTTTTTTTTTTGTATTTTTAGTAGAGACAGGGTTTTACCGTGTTAGCCAGGATGGTCTCGATCTCCTGACCTCGAGATCTGCCCGCCTCAGCCTCCCAAAGTGCTGGGATTACATGCGCGAGCCACCGCGCCCGGCCCCTACCCTTTTCTTTGGTAAAACCTCAGAATGGTTTAAGATGATGCCTCATAGACACTTTCAAATAGACAAAAATCTAAGAATCCTAAGAATGTGCCTCACAGACCCTAAGAATCTTAATGGTTTTGTCCCATAGTGACCTCATAGGGAGCCCAGGGAAGAGGAAGAGAGGGTTTATCTTGAAAAGATTTGTGGGTGTAGCTTCTGTCTAAAGGAGTAGATTTTAAATTGATCATAAGAGGCCCACAAAGTTCTTAAAGGAACTGTAACAGATTGAACGGAATGGGAAAGAGACAGTACAAAATGAAAAGAGGTCTTTGAAATCTCCCCAACTCTCCCAGGAGGCAGGTGGAGAAACTACTCAGCTGCAGACAGGGGCTGCCTTAGTGAAAAAGGATGACTCAGAGGGCAGAGCCCAGAGCTCTCTAGAAAATCACTCCCAAAGGGCAGAAATAAGCCTTAAAGAAGAGACTGGTATGTCCCAGCTGGATTTCAGAACAGCCATGATCCATGACTGCTGTGTGTCTCTGGTTTCCCCAACTTTGAACGAGAACGTCTGTATTCATTATCTTATGCCTGTTCCACCAGTCTAAATTGTGTGTGTTTTGCCAGGTGGTACAGAAAAATAGTGTTTTTTGTTAACAGGTTTTCAAATCAAGAGAAACTATAGACTGGGAACTGAACTTGAAGAGCCTCATTTTGCACCTTGCCCTGATTTAGAAGATGATATTAAGAACCTTGGGCCTGAGCCTGATGCTGTAATGGGATGAAACTCTGAGAGAGTCTTGGAAGGGGGCTGAGTGTATTTTGCCTGTGGGAAGGATGTAAATGATTTGTGGCCACAGCAAGGACTGCAGTAGTTTTTAAGTGGCTGCAAATTCTTTGACACTTTTATTCCTTTCTCTGAATCTGGGTGGACTGTGACAGCTTTGACAAATAGAGTACAGAAGAAGTTGTGGCTTCTGAGGTCAGGTCATAAGTGTCCATGCAGTTTCCTCCTCGTGCTGCTGGGAACACTTGCTTTTGGAGCCGTCAGCTTCTACATAAAACTTCCAATTACCCTGAGATGTCTGGCCATGCTGGTAAGGCCACATATGGGTGCTCTGATCAACAGCTCAGCTAAGTGAGCCGTTCCACCATGCCAGCCCAGGTTTCAGATGTGTGAATGAAAAAGCCATCATGGAGGGGGATCCTCCTGCTCCAACTGGTCTAGTCCTGACTGTTCCAGACTCCTCTAGCCATGAGAGTCATCCCAGCTTAAGGCTCAAATGTTATGGAGCGAGAAGAGCTTTTTTCTCTGTTCCCTTTCTGAATTCCCAACTCACAGAATCTGTGAGAGTCATATAATTATTATTGTCTGCCACTAAACTTTGGTGTGATTTATTATGCAGCAATAGAGAACTGGAACAATGCTGTATCATTTAATTTCTTGCTCCGATTCCTGAAACATATCAGAGGCATAAGAGTCCAAGTGTTTTACTTGAAGAGAAGGGGTCTGACCACAGAAATTTCTTGGAGGAAGTTAGAGCAAAATCCTTTGCTTGGCTCATGGATGGATAAAAAGATGTGCCCATCCAGAGGGATTGCAAAGTACCAAAGGAGAGGAGAGAGTCTCTATATTGTGGGCAAAGAGCGGTGATATGGTTTGGTTTTGTGTCCCCACCCAAATCTCATCTCCAATGGTAACCCCCACATGTTGAGTGAAGGACCTAGTGAGAGGTGACTGGATCATGAGGGTGGTTTCCCCTGATGCTGTTCTCATGATAGTGAGTGAGTTCTCATGAGATCTGATGGTTTAACAGTGTGGCATTTCCACTCCACCCTCTGCCACCATGTAAGACATGCCTTGGTTCCTTAGCCCTCCCCAGCTGTGCGGAACTGAGTCAGTGAAACTTGTGTTTTTATAAATTACCCAGTCTCAGGTAGTTCTTTATAGCAGTGTGAAAATGGACTATTACTAGCATTGAGCCAGGAAAGGCTTAGTGCTACCTTCAACTCCAGATTTAGTGTGATGCTGAGGAGGAGGAGGAGAACAGGTTTTTGGGTGAATGGTGGCCTTAGCAGAGAAATTCTTTAATGTAGGACTGAGAGGGACAGTTCATGGTAGGAAACCTGGTGCTAAGATTTTGCTGGGGCACAAGTAGTGTGGGCAAAGTTCTTGATCCTGAACAGAAAAGAGATCATGAGGACAATAAGCCCAGACCTTCCTTATCAGGAATCTGGGACATTTGTTTGTTGGATCCATGTCTTCGTATATCTTTAATTTTTTTCACAGTGACTTAAATGTCCTTAAGTAGAATGACTTTTGGTGTCACTGTTGAAAGTCTACTATTCTCAGATATAAAAGTGTCCTCTTCTGAATTTCTTGGAACATTAAGTGGGCATCTCAGTATTTTAGGCTTGATGGTATGCAGCCATTCCTACAGGACAGCTGGATGTGTTAGGCTTTCCTTGATTGCTGAATGTTCTAGAAATCTTTTGGAACAAATGTATTATCTCTGGATTTCAGAGTAGGGACTTGTTCTTGAGTTGTTTGATGGGATAGTTTGAACAGACATTTGATTAGACAAAGGGCATGGGGAAATTGGTTCTATTACATTGACTTGGCCAATATTTGAGAAGCTTTTATTCTATGTTAGGCATTGTGCAAGACTCTGCCTTAAAAAAAGAAGTGGTTTGAATCCTAGTTAAACCATTACATCATAGAAATTTTAAAATATTTCTCTAAGCTTTGCTTCTGATTTGTTTGTAATAATATCCCTTTTATAGGTTTGTTGTAAAGATCACTTGAAATCAAAGGAGGATAAATGGCATAAGATTCACAAAATGCTTTCACATTTCTTAACTCATCAGGATCGGGGTGGTATCTCATTCAGTCATTTATTAATTCAGTAAACCTTTGTTGTGGCCTACCTTGTACCTAGCACAGAGCAGAAGCTCAGTTGACATTTGCTAAATGAATGAATGAATACAAGAGTAATAACTATTATTATTTACCTGTAAGATTTAATTCCATACCTTGCAGTCCTAATGGGCTGATATGTTTTGACTCTGTGTCTCTAACCAAATCTTATCTTGTAGCTCTCATAATTCACACGTGTTGTGAGAGGGACCTGGTGGGAGATGATTGAATTATAGGGGTGTGTCTTTCCCGTGCTGTTCTCATGGTAGTGAATGGTCTCTGATGGTCTTAAAAATGGGAGTTTCTCTGCACAAGCTCTCTCCCTTTACCTGCTGCCATCCAGGTAAGACGTAACTTGCTCTTCCTTGCCTTCCACCATGATTGTGAGGCTTCCCCAGCCAGGTGGAACTGTGAGACCAATTAAACGTCTTTATTTTGTAAATTGCCCAGTCTCAGGTATGTCTTTATCAGCAGTGTGAAAATGGACTAATACATGGGGTTAGCCAGTTTCTCAATTATTTCCCTGTTGAGGGTTTTCCGGCTGGAATAGTGGCCAGTTTGAGATTTCTTTGCTGTTGTTGCAGTGCTGAGGTGAGTGAAATGATTGGGGACCGTGATGCCTTCCTGTGTTGTCAGGGTTCTTTAGAGAGATGGAACCAATAGGATATAGCTATATATATCTAGATATAGATACATAGACATATAGATGTGTATACACACACACACACACACACAGATGTAGATATATGAGAGGGGATTTATTAGGGAAATTGTCTCATGTGATTATGGAGGCTGAGGAGTCTCATGATGGTCTGTCTACAAGCTGAGGACCCTGAAATGCTGATAGCATGGCTCAATCCAAGTCCAAAGGCCTAAGAACCAAGGAAGCCAATGGTATAACTCTCAGTCTAAGGCCAAAGTCCCTGAGAACCCAGTAATAGGGCAGGGGCACTGATGTAAAAATAGAAAGGGGACATATGTTGGGGAAGGAAAAGAGAAGGTGAGAGTTTTGCTCAAGGGAGTGTGTGATTCAAGTAATCTTGAAGTTGGCTGTTGCCCTCAGTCTCTCAGAGATCTGGGTAAACATTAGCCCCAAGGTAGCTAAAACCATTCCTTTGGATTTTTGAGAGCCTGATATGGTTGTAGTTTTTGTCCCCACCCAAATCTCATCTTGAATTGTAATCCCCATGCGTCAAAGGAGAGACCGGGTGGAGGTAATTGAATCATGAGGGCAGTTTCTCCCATGCTGTTCTCATGATAGTGATTGCATTCTCATGAGATCTGATGGTTTTATAAGGAGCTTATCCTTCCTGCTGTCTTGTGAAGAATGTGCCTTGCTTCCCCTTTGCCTTCTGCCATGATTGTAAGTTTCCTGAGGTGTCTCCTGCAATGCTGAACTGTGAGTCAATTAAGCCTCTTTCCTTTAGAAATTACACAGTCTTGGGCAGTTCTTTACAGCAGTGTGAAAATGGACTAACACAGAGCCCCACTCCTTGCTTCTGCAGGCTTCCCTCTGCTGTGCAGCATCTGTTCCCAAATACACAGACTCATCTTGGTGCCTGCAAATTCCCATTTTTACCACATGCCGCAGGTGGAGGTGCTGCCTTCTGGCCTGTTCCGAGCATCCTAGAACATCACAGGTAGAACATCTCACAGTGCCATATACCAAGGCCCTGCCACTCCCTGGTTGCGTCCGCCTCTGCCTCACTGCTCCATGCCCCTTCCAAAGCCCGCATTCTGACCAAGTTAACTTCCCTGCTGCTCCCACCTCTGCATGAGGGAGTTAGGCCTCTAATTGAAATGCCTCTCTTGTAGAAAACAGCCCCACAGTCTGCCTTCCCTGGCTCCCCTTGTGAATCTGGAAAATGTAATCATCTCCAGAACTGGGATTAGTCAAATCAAGAGGGAGCTTTGGTGTCATTAAGTATAGCTCTATGCTAGTAATAGCAAATTCTGTCCTTCCTTTTTAATACCTGGAGCATGGTGGGCCCCAGGAAAGCCACCCTACTCCACCCCCAGGCTTCATTGAGCACTTCCTCTGGGACAGACTCCAGGGACAAAGAGAAGTTAGGACGGGACACACATGTCAAGTGAGTTAATGCTGCAGACCCCAGAGTGCCATTTCCAGGGGTCCCTGCAAGCCTGAGAAGCTTGCCCCAGAATCTTCTGCCACCTCCTCCCCATGTGGTTGCCCCCTCTTTGCTGGGCAGATATGGCTAAAGAAATCTCCAGCTGGGGCCAGGAGGGCCTCATAGTCATCAAAGGCCTCAAGTTTAGACATTGATGTTATTGCGACCCTTTCATCCTTTCATGCAGTCCCTGAGAGCCTCTGACAAGATTGAAAGAAAAAATCATCATATGATATTAAACTGTGTCTCTTTATTAGATGACAGTTTGTGAAATTTAAGCATTTAAAATATGTTATAATTTTGAAACAATGATACAGCTTTTCTTCATTTTTCAACTTTCTGGGGGCAGCAAACAAAACAAAACAAAAAATAGACATGGATTAGTCCTCTCTTGTCTCTGAAAGACCCTGGTAAGTGGCAACCTCTGTGTGTTCAGAGTCTTAAGAGGAGCCTAAGAAGGTCTCAGGGCAAGTAATTTGCTTTAAGTTAATCTGCTCAGTGGTTGTGCCTACAGCAGCCACAAAAGCAAAGGCAGACCTAGTGTCTCTGAAATGAAGTTTGTAAGGGCTCATCGGTGTATCAAAAAGGCTGAAACGGCAGGCAAGTAGTGCTTTGATATTATTTTTGGCTATCACCATGGCAGCCCCTTTAGGGACTGCTGGAAATGAAAACCAAGCTGAGAGAATGTGGGGGATAAGTGGTCAGCTCCTGTTGCCTGGGTCTGGCTTGAGAACAGAGACATGGCTGCCCTTTAACGGTCATTCCACTCAGGATGTCATGTTCTTGTAGTCTTGGCCAATGGTCCCCTTGTTGTTGTAATTTCTGCTTTAAGAGGCCACTCTGCAACCTTGTTTTTTTCTTCCTTTTCCAAGTTTTGCAAGCTGTACCAACCCACCATTGCAAAACCATTTATACACTTTGCCTTATATCTGCAAATAAAAAAAAAATGCCTGACAGGAAAAGTAGGATGGTAAATGATCTGGTCCTCTCAGTGTGACCAAAAGAGGAATTAATAAAACCCTAAAAGTTTGCATGTTGACAAAGCCAAAGGTGAAACAGATACCACCAAGCACGGGCAGCTCCGTGTTACCCCATTATTAATGCTCCCCCATCAGAGAAGTACATCTTACCAACAGTACATCCCTTTTGGTGACACCAGGAGGAAAAATTGATTTTAAAAAATCATGTTCAAGTTTCTCTAAAGGGGGAAGTGTAAAAGTGTCTACTGAAATTGCCCTTTCTTCCAATATGTGCTGGCCACTGCTCAAATGGACATGTGCCTTCCCGCTGGAGTTGGCAGTGATGATGCCTCTGCCCCACTCTGCTAGGGGTTCCCTTGGGGCAGTGGCTGCATCTATTTCTTTACATCCCCAGTGCCTAGCACAGTTCCTGGAGTTTGGTAAGCACTCACTTCCATGTTTGTGGATTGGATGAGTGACTAAATAGAAGGAAGACATAAATGCATGCTGTTTAGGGCAAAAGAAAGCATGGCCTGCTCCTCATTCCTCCAAAGCTGACCAGCTGTCTCCTGATTTTTCCAATGAGGTCATTTAAGTCAAACATTCAGCAGATGCTACTTGATCAAGTTTTTTGTGCTTGTTGAACAGATGTAGAGCTGTAGTCAATGGCATCAGTCAGCCTTCCTGGGAGATAATGCAGAACAATGAACGTGTGTGGTTCCTTTGAAGTGTATAACCAATGGCTTCATTAGCCATAGGCATTTGAAGCCTTACCTGGAACAGTCTCGGAAGTTAATTTGTTTCTGCAGAACATTTGAGAGTTTACTACATGTCAAGTACTCGTCTAAGCATTCTGGCCACAAATGCTTATTTCATCCTTGCGTTTGTATGAGGTAGAGTCTAATGTTATTCTCAGTTGTACCAATGAGGCTAAGGGATTTGTCCCAGCTGACAGGTTTTGTAAATGGCACAGCTGGGATTTGAACCAACTTACGGTGTCTCAAAACCTCAGGCTGTGCTGGAAAGAGCTATTATGCCACGAAATATTCTAGGACATTCCCATCAAAGATGGCGAGTGAGCGGAATAGAGAGAGGCTTGTCAGTGTGTGGTCCTGGGGGTTCTGAGGTTCTGGGAAGGCTTTGTTCATTCATTGAACTTAGTAAGTAAAGTGCAAATAATGGTGAGCCTTCTGGAATAGACCACTTTGGTTGAAAAAGGGGAACTCTAGGGTGAAGCAGAAGAAGTGAAAGTTTAAGAGGACTCATCAAATGAGAAAAATCAGATCCCAGAAAGAACACTATATAATATAAGGTCTTGAAGGGATGCCTGAGATCATCTAGTTCAGTGGTTCCTAGACATTTTGATTTCATAGGCCATAGAAATATTTGGGCTGAGTGAGTTGACAGCTTTTTGTTTGGTAGGTAAGTACATTTTTTCAAAGCAACCATTGACTAGTACCAGCATTTCTTAAATAGAAATTTACTTTAACAATAAAAAAAATAGAAAGGGATAGAGATTCAGAATAAAACAGTCTCTATTTAGAAAAGACAAGTTGGAAACTTTACATTGGTATTTAAAAAGAAATGCTATTCAGTATTTCCTCAGTTCTAAGGTGCTCTGTTATAAAGCATATCGTCAATTCAAATGACAGTCACCTTAAATCTATGTAGTTGAAGATGTATCCTGATTTTAGAAACACTAAAGTATGTTTTGGATTTTCTGTATTTGAAAAAAATGGTATATTTTCTTAATTATTGGAAATTATATGACATGTATTTGTTTTCTTGATGTAGGTATGCTGTGTATTGGGGGAGGGGCAGGTGGGAGGTGTTCTATGTTCATTGATGTCCTGGGGAAGTGGATCTTGAATGCCAACTTATTTAGGTACCTTGTTGAAATCCAGTTTCACATACGGATAGTTCGGAATGTTCTGAGTGATGTGCAGCAGCCACAGGCCTCCCTCCAGTCTGTCTGTCCTTCCCTTGCAGGTGTGTAGAGGGAGTCTCTGTGCAGGACTTCTGGACTGTGGGAAGGTCTGCAGAGGTGGGGACTGTCTTGCTCACAATCCTGCTGGCCAGCATGGCATAGTCCGAAATTGATCTTAGATACCATTGACCAGGGACTTATTTTATTTTAATTGACTAATTAATGTCTTAATATCCAGAATGGGCAATGGGAACCACAAATTCAATCTAATCCCCTTTTATCAATACAGAAGCTGAGGCCAGAGAGCCTCACTGAGGCCTATGGTGACCCAGAGCATGCTTGGTTGGTCATCCTGGTTCTTTAACCATCTCGCGCAGTCACTGTACTGAAAACGTTTGTATTTCAGGTCCAGGAGGCAACTTTCTGTGGGTGCAGCTTTTTGTTTCCCAGGTGATGGGCACCGCTATGCTTTGCACCCAAACACATCCATAACTGAAGACAGACCCAAATATTCCTGGGAAACAGGCAGGCAGAGGACAGGAGGTGACCAGGTCCACATGTCTGTCGAAGCCACCACCTTCTCCTGAGCTCTGGCCTATTGCTGCCAAGAGGAAAAGGGGGGCCCTGTATTCTCAGACCTTCTGATCATTTAAGAGAAATAGGAAGTCCAGATTTGAAATGAAATTTCTCACTTTTTAGATTTTGGCAATTCAAAAAAAAAAAACAAACAAACACACACACAGAAAACAAAAGCATTGTGCAAACCAAAGAAAACATGTCTGATTTGGTGCCTGATTTGACATCTGCTTCCAATGTGCAACCTCTGTTCTACAGAATCATTGAGAGTTGTGGTCTTGACCTTCTGAGGTTTGGCTTGTAGAAGGCTTTGGAGGAGTAAATTGCGTTTAGCCATACGGCAGAAGGTTGTCGTGCCATTATTTAAGAACAGTTTACAATGATGAGAAAATAGGTAAGGCATAATTCGTGGATAAAGCAGCATACAGCATTTTTGATATACCACAGTCCCCATCCATACAAAACTGTGCCTCAGAGACCTATGACAAATGGTCAAAAGCTGCTATGTAACTCTTCTCCTCCTTCTTCATACTCTAAACTTTCCAAGTTGCCCATAATAAATATGTGTTCCTTTTTAAACCAGAAACAAAATAAACAAAAATGTTAATTTATAGTTATGCCACTCTCAGGAACATATCCTAAGATGATTGAATAAATATACAAAGGATTTTATGCACAAAGTTACTCTGGTGATTTTATTTATAATAGTGAAAAATTGGTAGCATGTCCAATAATCGGGCAATATTTGAGTAATATATGGAATCCTTATGCAATGGAGTATTTTGCAATCATTGTTTCTGATATTATTAAGTATCAAATAGAGTACTGATTATAATATAAAGTGAAAAAATAGGACATAAAATTGCATAAGCACTTGGATTAAAATGGAGCTTAAAGACACCTCATACGCAGGAAAAAGGCTAAAGAAAAATGCCAAAATGTATGATAATAAGGTTTGTGACTGGCTGTTAGGTTCATGGGTAACATTTTATTTTTGGATTTTTACTTTTTTTGGTCTTTTCCAGATTTTCTTTATTAAGTGTAATTCTTCAAAAAAAAAAAAAAAAAGAAAAAGCGGGGTGGGGGGTGCTGCCATTAACTCACCTTAGATATGCACTAATATATTAAATACACAAAAAAGTTATCTTTCCAATACAGTTATAGATATTTTTTTCTAATGTGATTATATACTTTATTCTCTAGAAATATACTTCAAATTATTACCTTTATGCCTTGGCTGACAGGAAGCTCAGAGTTTAATTTATTGTTTGATCAAAGTAATTATATTTGGCATGGGTTTTTATTAATTTATGTTTCTTCTCTCTTCTAGTTTTAAAAGTTATATGTAATGATCTAAATATTATTTTTTCTATTTATACGATGGTACTATTTTATTATAAACTACTTCAAATTCTCTTGCAAAGTAGATTGAGTGTCCATTTTAATAAAGAATAAGTCTACAATCTTCCTATGATTTTACAGCAGTGAGGGAAGTGTTAAACTTTTAAATCTCTATATAAATACATATGTATAAATATATGTGTATCTGTCTGTATACATCTGTGTACATATACATATGTAAGAATTCTCGAATGCCTATGAATCTTCAATAATCCAAATGTGTTGACTACTTTTCTTTTTATTACTTTAAAACATTGTTTTAATAGCTTGGGCCCTTATAAATCATAGACAGTATTAATGAGAGACTTCAACTCTTCAGTATTTAAAATAAGCTTTACAGAAATAGTCTGTAAAATCTGTGGATAAAGATTCAAACTAAAATTTTTCTTTGCTTTTCACTGAAATCATATCAACTCAGTGTGGTAATACTTCCGTCTCATGCTGAGTAGATTGTTTACTTTGAATTCAGAAATTTTTTTTATGCATAAAAACCCAGAAAATAAATTGTTAATTTATAATTACAGTATATTTGGAAATTTAAACTCTCAAAGCCTACTGTTTAGGGAGGGAAAAAATGGAAGGGTCTTGTTGCAGTGAAGAGATTGGGCATGTGGGTGTTTGCTCTGCCTCTGGTCACCGTGGGAGCACCTGGTGATATCACTGAATGGATTCCTCCTTGGTGGCTCCTACGGAAGCTGCTTCGATTATCAGTCTAAATTGAAATCATTTTTATTTTAAATGCTGCAGCAGTTTTGTCCCTTAATCTAATGGAGCTCCCCATTTTTGAGATTTATTATTCTGCCTTCCTACTGTTTTCTTACTCCTCAGCGTTGCCAATGGTGTTGGAGCTATTATTAATACATTAGGCCGATGGATCCCATTCATTAGCACGAGGGCCTGGGGCTGGAGGACAGCATGATGCTGGCCATGTGCATCGGCCATTGGCTAAGAGGCTGCATCAGCTGCCGCTCTTCTTTCTACAGAGCAACTGTTATTGGACTGAACAACTGCCTCCTCATCCCAGGACTCTCTTTAGGGGGAAGAGCACTGGACATAGATTTGGATAGGTTCGATTTGAGCCCTGGCTTGGCACATAATTACTCTGAGACCTTAGGAAAGACTAGAAACCTCTCAGCCCCAGTTTCGTTATTAGTAAAAGCAGAATAATATTTGATCTTGTAACATCATTGGACCATTGTGAAAATTCAACCAAAATATATACCAATTGTAAAGTGCTGTAGAATGATAGTAGGCATTTATTTGTCCTCCCAGACCCACCCTCCTTGCTTTAGGGATAACATCACCCTTCTTCTGGGGGAGTCGCCTTGCCTTGTTCCTCATTCTCACCTGGGCTCAATGGGACCTGACATCTTGGAAGACAATCTTGCCCTTCTGGGCACAGTAATTGGTCTAAATTAAATTTTACCTGTATCTGTTTTTACAGCTTTGCTATGTAAAAAACCACCCCATAACTTAGTGACTTAAAACAGTAATGACATTATTTTCATGGTTCTTTGGTCACTGGGTGGTTCTTGTGATGCTTTCAGATGTGTTCCTTTATGTTGCTGCAGTCAGCTGATGGCTTGAGTGGGGCTGGAGCATCTGGGATGTCCTCACTGACATATTTAGGGCCTTGGTGTTGGTCTAGGCCTCTCTTTCCATGTAAATTCACCCTGGGCTCCTGTCACACAGTGGACGCACACCATGATGGCAAAAATAGAAGTGCGAGGCCTCTTAGGCTGAGGGTTAGATGTCGAAAAACATGACTTCTATTATATTTTGGTTAAAATAAAACACAAGGTCAGCTCAGATTTAAGACAAAGAGGAATATACTGCACCTCTTGATGGAGGGAGCAGCAAAATCACATTTCAAAAGGTCACATGTGTGGAGACAGAAGGAATTACTGCATTAATATTTGCAAATAATCTGCCATATTACTAATGCTGGAAAGCTTTTGGGCCGAGATCCATTAGCAGCCCTTGTTCCAGCCTTGTGGAAGGAGTTGGTGTGCAGTACAAGAGAATGCAACTGACTTCTGGAGAGAATCAAGGACAAGTGCTAGAGAGCTCTGAATCAGCCTTTAAAGCAGCTCTGTGCCTGCTCTTATTGCAGTTTGAATTATGCCAGCAAGTTTTCCTGCCCCTTCTCCCATAATCTAGCTTAAGTGTGATTTCTGTCACGTGCTCTCCAGGAGCAAGCTCAATATATGCTTATTACTTTTCCCTTTGTTTGCCTTTCCTGGAGAATGGATGAAAGGATTGGGAGTAGAGATCTATGAGTTTTAAACAAGTTATGTAGACTGGCACAGTAGCCCTGTCTTTCTCCATCTCATCCTCAGCCAGCTCAAAACTGAATAGGCTGGCAACTTCCTTGCTACCATTATTCACTCTTATTCTGAGGGTAAAAATGACTATGAGCTCCCAGTGTGCAGCATCTTGTGAAAGATCAGAACTTGAATGATAGCATCAGAAGAATATGAGAGTATGCACGTGCAAGTTCCTTCATTTCTTCTCAAGAACATTTTTAAAGTTTGCACCTGGAGAAGCTCCTGAAACATCTGTCAGCAGTTTGGTAGAATCTACAGTCTTGTTACCATTTTAGATTAATTTGTTATGGCAATGAATACATCAGACTTGATCTCCAAGGGCTCTCTGTAAATCATTTCTAAACCCTCATTCTCTGGGGTCATCTTTTTGGGATAAATGGGATCAAGAGAGGTTGGTAGTCTTTTGAGACTGTAGACTTTAAAACCTTGAAATTCAGTGCTTCAGAAATAAAAAGCAAACTCTAAAATATTTAAAAATCAAAAGAGGAGATGATAATCATTTTCTGCAGTTAGCCACTCAGGCTGTCACCCATGCCTTTTATCTTCAGATTTCTCTAGTTTTATGTAGAATGTCATTATGCAATTATCTTAGAAAACTTCTTCCCAAGAATTTGACTTTTTCAGTATTCTGTCATTTAATTCTCTAACTGCATTACCTTCCCAAAGCATTTCTTTAGTCCAACTCACAAACAATAAATGTTTTTAAGGATAGGTCCTACACCCACCCTTGGAATGTGCTCCTTTTGTTGGAAGAAAATAGAGAATTTGGCCTGGATTAGGGTCACCCTTTGGTGATCATCTCCAGTGCAGTGGAGTTGACGCTGATGCTGATGCCGCCTCTTGGGTTGCCCTTTGGGAAGCCCTTTTCTGGGGCCCTTCTCTTAGGAAGACAGAGGAAAATGGTCATGTAGGATGTTTTATATTCCCGTTTATGAGCCTTTTCTTGTGAACACTTTTTTTCTATGCTACTTCCTGCTGGATTAGAAGACACAAAATGTGGTTGGGGAAGAAATGTAGTGGTTAAGAGTTTAATCTCTGGAATCAGACAGACTCAAGTTTGAGTTCTAATCTTGTCTTTTACTGTTCTTGTAACAATAAGCAAGTTGCTTAGCTTCTCGGATCCCATTTCTTCATCTGTAAAGTGGGGATAACAATAACCTCCTAGGCTTGTTGTGAGAATTAAATGACAAAATATAAGTAAAGTATCCAACACTGTGCCTGGAACATAGTAAGTGTTCAATAAATGTTATCTGTTATTACAGTATTTATGTAACTTAACTAACTGCAATTTAATTTATCTATGGGGGTTGGAATACTGTTGTCCTAGTCAATGTGGGCTGCTATAACAAAGTACCATAGACTGGGCAGCTTAACAACAGCAGAACTTTATTTCTTACAGCTCTGGAGACTGGAAGTTGAATCAGGATAGCAGCATACTCAGGTCCTGGTGAGGGCCCTCTTCTGGGATCCAAGAATGAGGACTCCTTGGATCCTCCCATGGTGGAAAGCAGGTAAGAGAGCTCTCTGGGGTCCTTTTTGTAAGCACGATCTAATTACCTTCCAAAGGCCCCTATCCCAATACCATCACATTGAGGGTTTGGATGTCAACATTTGAATTTCTGGGCATGTAAACGCTTCATGCATTGCAGCAGTCATGGGGCAGAAGAATCACCTTGGATTTTAAGTGTAATTCCTAAATCTTAAGGCAGTCTCTCCTTTCCCAGAGTGGGTTGCAATGTGACTCTCAGAAGCAATGTATTTGCAGGATCTTCACATTGAGAAACTGAAGACAATTGCCCTAATGTTGAGATTTAAACCTGGAGAAAAGTGTTTCTAAATCTCTTCAAGAGGAAATGGCACTTGAGAAAGGCCCAGCCATTTTTTACTTTAAATCAAAATAGACAGGGATATTTATGCGTTCCTGATTAGGTATCTGGAGTCACCTGAATTGGCCTTCACGCTGGATAGACATCTGTATTCTTAAGATGACTATTTAAGAACAAATAAAACTTCTCTGTCTTCTGAGGTAAGGGTCTAAAAGGTTTTTATGGGAAGTATAGCAGTGCTTCTGGAGTTTGCAGCTAACTTTGAGAATGTCTCTGGAAAGGAAATATCATGTGCTGTGGAGCTCAATTGGACCCAACATTATCACATGCCCAAGAGCTGGGCTAGCATATTATCGCAGTTTTCCTGCGATAATGGGACCAACATCATTGTCCCAACATCATTATTAATAGTACCTCATTTTACTCAAAAGTGTCCTGGTTTAGGTGACAAATTATATGGTCACCCTGTCTAAAACCTCGTGTTCTATCTTTATTTAAAAATTTTAAAATATTTAGGGCCGGGCATGGTGGCTCACACCTATAATCCCAGCACTTTGGGATGGTGGGCAGATCACTTGAGGCCAGAAGTTTGAGACCAGCCTGGCCAACATAGTGAAACCAGATTTCTACTAAAAATACAAAACATTAACTGGGTGTCGGGGTGCTCATGTATGTAATCCCAGCTAGTCAGGAGGCTGAAGCAAGAGAATCTCTTGAACCTGGGAGGTGGAGGTTGCAGTCAGCTGAGATCGCGCCACTGCACTCCAGCCTGGGTGACAGAGCGAGACTTTGTCTCAAAAAAATAAAAATATTTATTTGTAATAGACCATTTATTACAAATAAAATATTTATTTGTAATAGAGTATTATCACAGTAACATTCTCAGCTCTTAGTGGTAGAAAAATGTTCCTCTATCTCAATGAAGTGGAGTTTGTCCTTTTATGAGACACTGCAGACAATGAGAAATACATAAGCCATTGGGTTTCCCTTTTTGCTTTGGCTGCCAGGAAGCTCAAGGCTAATTTGGAGCTCAATTACAGGATCATCTATAGTTTCAGATTTCTAAAGCAAATTATTTCCCTACCTGTCATTGTTACTTGGTTTCTGTTTCAATTTTTATTGTGAGATCATTTTCCTGGGATGATTTCAAATTATTTTTAAAAATAAGTAGAATATAAAAATGGAAAAGGTTGTGAATATTTTAGTTTTAGCATCTAAAGCCAAAGAACTGACCAAACACAAGGTATTTCTTGTGGATATCTAGAGATCCCTCTTCTACATGGTCACTCTTGATAATGATGCGATGGTTAATTCTGGTGCTGTGGTAGGCTACATCATTTGGCCTCCCTCTATTCATGACCAGATAACTTTGTAGTGCCACTGGGTGTGGGACAATTGTCTTGGCTCAGTCATTCTTAGACTGGTTGATTTTTTTTCTCTGGGTATGGACAAAACTGAATAGTAAAAGCTACAAACTTGGAAATCTTGACCATGTTTAGCTGTGAGGCAGGGATTTCTCCTCTTTCAGAGAAACACAACAGCCTGTCTGGAATGTCTACCACAGCACCTTAGCAGCATTGGGCAAGTACTGGGCTGCATAGGTCTAGTTTCCATCAAGGACTTCTTGTGGCAACAAGCCATGAAAAATAGTGGCTCAAATAGATTTCAGTGGTCGACATTTAGACAAAGACTCTAGGAAGATCATCTTTGTGTATGAAGAAGAGCTGGTACCATTCCTACTAAAACTATTTCAAAAAATTCAGAAAAAGGGAATCCTCCCTAATTCATTCTATGAGGCCAGCATCACCCTAATAGCAAAACCTGGCAGAGATACAGCAAAAAAGAAAACTACAGGCCAATATCCTTGATGAACATAGATGCAAAAATCCTAACAAAATACTAGCAAAATGAACCTAGCAGCACATCAAAAAGCTAATCCACCAGGATCAAGTAAGCTATATGCCTGGGATTCAAGGTTGGTTCAACGTATGCAAATTGATAAATGTGATTCACCACATAAATAGAACTTAAGGACCACATGATCATCTCAATAGATGCAGAAAAGGCTCTTGATAAAGTTCAGCACCCCTTCATGTTAAAACCTGCAACAAGCTAGGCACTGAAGGAACATACCTCAAAGTAATTAAGAACCATCTGTCAAAAATCCACAGCTGACATCATATTGATTGGGCAGAAGCTAGAGAACCCCTTGAGAACCAGAACAAGACAAAGATGCCCTCTCTTACCACTCTTATTTAACATACTACTGGCAGTCCCAGCCAGAGCAATCAGGCAAGAGAAAGAAAGGAAAGACATCCAAATAGGAAGAGAAGAAGTCAAGCTATCTGCTCGCAGATGATATGATTCTATACATAGGAAACCCTGTAGTACCTGCCGAAAAGCTCCTAGATCTGATAAACAACTTCAGCAAAGTTTCAGGAACAAAATCAATGTACAAAAATCAGTAGCATTTCTATACACCAACAACATCCAGGTTGAGAGACAAATGAAGAATGTAATCCCATTCACAACAGCCACAAATTGAATAAAATGCCTAGGAATGCAGCTAACCAAGGAGATGAAAGATTTCTACAATGAGAATTACAAAATGCTGCTCAAAAAAATCAGAGATGACAAAAACAAATGGTAAAAAATTTCATGCTCATGGATAGAAGAATCAATATTAGTTAAAATGGCCATACTGCCCAAAGCAATTTATAGATTAAATGCTATTCCTATCAAACTACCAATGACATTCTTCACAGAATTAGAAAAAAAAAAAGATTCTGAAATTCATACGAAACCAGAACAAAGAGCTCAAATAGCCAAGGTAATCCTAAACAAAAAGAACAAAGCTGGAGGCATTACATTACTAGACTTCAAACTATACTGCAGGGCTACAGTAACCAACACAGCATGGCACTTATACAAAAACAGACACATAGACCAATGGATCAGAATAGAGAGCCCAGAAATAATGCTGCACACTTTCAACCATCTGATTTTCAACACAATTGACAAAAATAAGCAATGGGGAGAGGACTCCTTATTCAATAAATGGTGCTGGGATAACTAGTTAACTATGTATGCAGAAAATTTAAACTGGACCACTTCCTTACACTAGATACAAAAATCAAGTCAAGATGAATTAAAGACTTAAATGTAAAACCTAAAACTATAAAAACCCTGGAAGATAACTTAGAAAATACCATTCTGAGCATAGGGCTATGCAAAGATTTTGTGATGAAGACTTCAAAAGCAATTGCAATAAAAACAAAAACTGACAAATGGGAGTTAAACTAAGGAGCTTCTACACAGCAAAATAAACTATCAACAGAGTAAACAGACGACTTACAGAATGGGAGTAAATGTTTGCAAACTATGCATCTGACAAAGGTCTAGTATCCAGAATTGATAAGAAACCTAAACGAATTTACAAGGAAAAACAACCAACTCTATTAAAAAGTGGGCAGAGGACATGAACAGATACTTTTCAAAAGAAAACATACGCATGGCCAACAAGCATATGAAAAACTGCTCAATATCACTAATTATTATATAAATGCAAATCAAAACCACAATGAGTTACCATCTCACACCAGTCAGGATGGCCGTTTTTAAAATTTTTTTCTTTCATCTTTTTGTTTTTTAACTTTTACTTTAGATTCAGGGGTACACGTGCAGGGTTGTTATATAGGTAAATGCATGTCATGGGGGTTTGTTGTACAGATTATTTCATCACCCAGGTACTAAACCTAGTACCCAATAGTTATTTTTTCTGCTCCTCTCCCTCCTCCCCCACTTCATTGTCAAGTAGGCCCCAGTGTCTGTTGTTCCCTTCTTTGTGTTCATGAGTTCTCATCATTTAGCTCCCATTTGTAAGTCAGAACACGCAGTATTTGGTTTTCTGTTCTTGTGTTAATTTCCTAAGGATAATGGCCTCCAGCTCTATCCATGTTCCTGCAAAAGACGTGATCTTATTGTTTTTCATGGCTGCATAGTTTTCTATGATGTGTATGTACTGCATTTTCTTTATCCCAAGTGTCATTGATGAGCGTATAAGTTAATTCTATGCCTTTGCTATGGTGAATAGTGCTGCAATGAACATTTGTGTGCATGTGTCTTTATAGCAGAGCAATTTATATTGCTCTGTAAAATCACAGCACCGTAATTTTTGGACTTTAACAATAGGTATCATTTTAATAGCCATTCTATTATTAAAAAGTCAAAAAATGACAGATGCTGGCAAGGTTGTGAAGAAAAGGAACTTCTTACACACTGCTGGTGGGAGTGTAAATTCATTCAGCCATTGTGGAAAGCAGTTTGGTGATTTCTTAAAGAACTTAGAACTACCATTGACCAAACAATCCCATTATTAGGTATATACCCAGAGGAGTATAAGTCATCCTGCCATAAAGACATGTCACTGCAGCACTATTCACAATAGCAAAGACATGGAATCAATCTAAATACCATCAGAAATAGACTGGATAAAGAAAATGTTTTGTAGTACATATACACCATGGAATACTATGCAGCCATAAAAAGAATGAGATCATGTCCTTTGCAGCAACATGGATGGATCTGGAGGCCATTATCCTTAGCCAACTAACACAGGAACAGAAAACTAAATATTGCATGTTCTCATTTATGAGTGGAAGCTAAACTCTGAGTATGCATGGACACCAAGAGGGGTACAATAGACACCAGGGCCTACGTGAGGGTGGACAGTGGAAGGAGATTGAGGATTGAAAAACTACCTATCAGGTACTATGCTTATTACCTGAGTGATGAAATAATCTTTACACCAAACCCCCATGAGATGCAATTTACCTATATAACAAACCTGCACATGTACCCCCTGAGCCTAAAACAAAGGTTAAAAACAAACAATTTGAGAACTACCAAAAAAAAAAAAAAAAAAAAGGAAGATCATCTTTGGGTTGTGTGAATGCCAAAGGGGCACATCTTAATGGAAGAAGACATGCACATCTTATCTCCTGTTAATAAGACAGGTAGGGGGTCAAATTGTTAATTGTAAAAATGAGAGCCACGTGATACCTGCCTGCTTGTGGAGCAGTTCAGTCGTCACTTTCAATGTGTAGGAGATGGAGAAGGACATGGAGGGAATGTGCCTCTCCATTTATGATACGCATTGGAGACTAGATGGGGTCCATAAGGAGGTGCTTTAGGAAAGGGGTGACCTCTGACTTCCTATGTAGGGTCCTAAGTTGAGAATGAATGTAATCTAGACCCAGGTGACATTTATGAAGGTGCCCAGCCTGCTGTGCTGACTTGCACAATGAGTTGCAGTGGCTGGAGCTGCCTAATGAGGCGTGAAATGGAGTGTAATGCAAAGGGGGAGACAGTAACAAATTAGTCACGCAGATGGCTTTGAAAGGTGACCTGCAGCCACACAAACTCACAGCCTGGATTTCTGGCCCGAAGTGTTGTGTTGCAAAGCAGTTGCCTTCCATGTATTCTTTAAAAAAGAAAAAAGAAACAGTTATCCCCTAGAGGGCATTTCAGATTCTTGCTTCTTGTTTCACTTGCCAGAAAATAGAGATACAGAGGAAAAATTCCCTGGGAGGAAAATATAATTTGAGGGGTGATCGTCATTTATTTGCTTCATTTAAGATTCAGCAAAACCAGGACTAATCCAGCTCTTCCCTGTCCTCCAGCAAATTTGCTTTCCTTCTATTGCTGCATCAATTTCCCCATGTTTTCCTTCTGCAGTAGAGAAAGCACTAAGTTTGCTTTCGTTTTTTTGCTGTCTTATGCTTTGCGCTGACATCAATCATGCGCTCGACGGAATATTTATTTTACCAGTTTTCTCTGAGCTGAGCATCTTCTTTTTCTTTTCTTTTTTTAGTTTAATGGCATCTCAAAGCCATTGTGAATTTATCTACTCCGACATAAACTGAACACTGGAAAAGCTGCTCTTTGGCAATCTGTTAAGAACAACAGTTATCTATGTCCAATATCTAGTTTCTTAAAGAAACATTTCTCTATAATTTCAATGTCTGATGTCAATTCCAGGCCCCTTGGAAAGCATCTCTAGCTATAATAATCATTAATGGAGAAAAATTGGCATGCAAATACAATACTGAAGCACCAATGAAACCAAATGTATCTCTACGGTTACACTTACTGATCAACAACAGTAACAGCAAACATAGCTTTTGTGCAATATCAGTTTTCCTTCAGCAAGGAAGGAGACTGTGTATGTAGTAGTTAATTTCACTGTTGCTCTACTGTTTACTAAATGAGTGACCTTGGACAAATTCCTTAGCCTTTCTTGTGCCTCAAGTATAATGGGGAGCCACTAACGATGGTTCACATTTATTGGGCTCTTTACCAAGTGTCAGGCTATGTTTCAAGCTCTTTATCTTTAACTTACTAATTCTCCCAACAACACCTGAATTATGTGTAATTGCATCCATCCCCATTTTACCAAAGGAAAAACTAAGGGACAAAAAAAGCTAACCAACTTGCCTAGTGTCACAGAGCTGGAAAGTGGTAGAACCGGGGTCTCAGGCCAGGAGGTCTGACTCTGGGGTTGTGCTTTTTACCTCTACACTGGACTGCTTTGATGATCATTGTAATAATATATCCTCATTGGATTGTTGAGAGGAGTTAGAGACTGGTTCACTAAAGTACATAGCACTATGTCCAGCATGTGGCACAATCTCATTCAAATGTTCACCAGTGTTGTTAAGGCTTAATCACTCAAACTCTTAAAGAATGACCGGTTGCCCAAATTTAAACTTGAACTTTTGAACTTGAGGTTAGTTCAAATGGCTCTGATTATTCCAGGCATTTCTATTACTATCCTTTAGAAAAATAATTTTGGAACAAAACCAGAATTACCTAATGTAATCCCAACATCATGGCAACTGGTATGAACAAGAGTAGGATGACTATCAAGGTTAGTTCATAAGCAATGGTCAGCTTCTGGACCACTTTGTGACTTTCAGGAAGTGGACTTCTACTTCTCTTCCCAATATTTGAACTCATGCCCACCCCTCCTTTGCCCTGTTTGTCTTGATAGTCCTTTCTACTCTATTCATGGTGTCTACTTCACATTGATGGAGTGCTGGAAATCATACTTTATTTCATTTTGTCCTCTGGTGCTCTTTTTGCAAGGAAGCACTGCAGCCCCAGCAGAGAGGTAATTTAATTCGTTTTTATTAACAAAGTCAAGTCATATGCAAACGAATTTGTTCAAGAGCTGTTTAATTAGAAAAGGGTTTTTTCCTTCCATTAGGTGATTCCCTGATGGAGGAAGATCTCACTCAAAGATGTACCATACCTCTATTAAATGTCCCAAATGTTAGATTTAGGAGTGTCTCCATTTTGGAATGAAAATTGCAATTTGGGTTTGGCGTAATTCCACACAAGTGAGTCTGTCTGAATGAGATAGAAGATTAGAGCTGAAGGGACTTTTGAGGTCAGTTATTCTAACTTCCTTAATATGGCAGATGTGGAAAGTGAGGCACATGTCTTCTGAGAAGATTCCTCACCAATGTTTGTCTCTGGCATTGTTAGTCTTAAGGAATTGATGTAAAGGTTTATTAATTTGATGCAATTTGCCATCTTCTTTTTCTCTCTCTCTCTCCCCCTGTTTCTCTCTCTGTCTCTCTCTCTCTCTGTGTGTGTGTGTGTGTTTGTGTTTGCAGGTATTTCAGGCTACTGGTACTTGATGAATAGGATGAATTTATTATTGACTTAACATGTCTTAAAAGTGTTGTTATTACAGAAACTCTTTGTAGGCAACAATGATTGCCTTATGTGCCTAGCACTCGTGGACTCCATTTCTCCTGACTAGTGGTCCTCTCATCCCCCAGACACCCACTATTCTCCCATTTTATCTGCATAATTCCCACAGGAGCTGTCATTTTCTTAGCTGGTTGCATCCTTCGATGCACAGCTTATTGATCTAGTGGTGGACACAATAACCCAAGTTGGTCCAATAAATTATTTCCTTGGGACTTTTAATGTTAAGACTGGAAAGAGCAACAAAATAGGGTCTGTTGTAGTTAGAATTATGTGTAAAACATTTGGATGCCATTGGCTTCATGTATTCCATCAGGTGCAGAAAGTTGATCTGAAGGAAAGAGAAGAAGCCGAGACGTAACAGAGAGAAGCAAAAAGCAGAGATGGTCATGAGGATGTAGGATTCCAACTCCGGACTGTCTTAGGTCCTAGCTGCATTCCTGTTCTTCTGTCACGTAGCTCACTGCCTGTGGATTCCTTGAGGCAACCAGTCCTCTCTTTTTGGCTTGATTTAATTTAACAACACTGTGAACAAAAGAATACTAAAATTCCCAGAGAAGCAAGGGCGAGTGTCATTTTATCCAGTGTGCACCAGCTAGGCCAGATGCTGGAGGAGAAGTATTGAGGGGACAGGAAAAAAACTCCCAGAAGAAATAGCCTTTGAATGATGTAGAACAGGCATTTATCCAGCTCAGCACAGAAGAGATCCTAATGCTTACCCAGGAAGGAGGATTAGAACCCCACCCCACTAGTACAGGGCAGAGGGCATTCAAAGGCATCTCCAGAGGAAAGTGATGTCTCTGGATGTGCAGGCACAGTTCCTTACAACAAATCCTTATTTCTCATAAAATTCCAAAGAAAATGCTTTGTGTATTGCTCAGGAATGTTGTCCATAGTGGATGGGCCCCACATTGTTACTGTCACTCTCTGAATTTCCGCATTAGGCCAACCACATAAGCATACATTTATACCAAAATATTGTGTCTGAACAAGGCTAGTGGATGTTTGGAAAAGTGCTACTATGTAAAGATTGATTTTAAGTTTAATTCCCAAACCCAACTTGCTCATTTCTAGATCTTCAGTACCTACATAACCAGTATAGGTCACAAGTCTTGGAAAGATTCTGAGAACCATAGAATTTAAGATTATAATTTTTTTTTCCTAAAGCAACTTCAGTCCAACTCTTCTACTGAATTTCCCTCTGTACCAAAGCTGGTAGAGTGGAGATTTATTCATTCATCCAGTTTCTACCCCTTTCCTGAGGATATGTAGGAATCTAGGAGACTTGGTGCTTTTGGACGAGGGTGGATCCCCTAATCTTGATCCATCGGGCTCACTCTTGATTTCCTTATTGTCCCAGCTTGCCTAACTCTCTGAGGCCCCACAACTTGTAATTTCTAGGCCAGGTCAAGTGTTCAGGAAGCCTTGTAAAGCTGAGAATCTAGGATCCTGGAACCAACCTCCTTAGATAGACTACAGGACCCTTTCCCCTCTGAAGTCTTACCAGCTCCACCAGGAAGCAGCAGGAGGGATTCTGCTGTTCCTGGGATCCATGTTCTCTTCCCACTTTCCAGTCTGGGGAAAGCATTTCTCTCTCCCTTTCTGTTGGTCTCCTTCCTCACCTCTCTGTCCATGCACTCACTTTTCTTCAATGGATTTAGGCTTTTACAAAAGATATGAACAACTGACTTTACGTATCTTACACTTTTTCCCCAGGAAATACATTTTCCAGAAATATTGGAAGAGGACTTAATGACTGACTTGAAATGTAAAATGAGGCGGGATAGGAAATATGGGAAGAGCAAACAGTAACTCATATCTTAAATAATCTATCCAATGATACATGTTTATCAAATAATTGAAAGTATGAGAGAGAGCACTTCAGCCCTAAATGAAAAACTATTGAGTGTTGAGATTTTTTTCTGGCATGCTGTTAAGTCACTTGTGGATCAGCTTGATGTTTACAAGGTTGGCTTTTAAGCTTTCTTAAGATATATCCTGAGGGGTCTTTTGGGTTAATGTAGCCCCACTACTAAGGTGTGATGAAGAGTGTCTAATCTATAACATAATAGTTACAAACTCAATGATTTCTCTCTAAATTTGAGAATAAGAGAAGTGTCAACTCTTACCATATCTATTCAGTATTTTACTGGAGCTCTTGACCAGCACAATAAGTCAAGAAAAATAAATAAGGTCATATCTATTGGAAAGGGAGAAGTAAAACTGCTTTTATCCCCACAGTTGTCTGTGTAGAAAATGCGAAGGTATTTACAAACAATAAATAAAACAGAAGTACTAGAACTAATAAGTGAGTTTAGCAAGGTCACAGAAAGCAATAGAAAAAAATCAATTACATTTCTATATTCTAATAATGAAAAAACTGGATATTGAAATTTTAAAAATAGCAGCATTTGTAATATCCAAACCATAAAATACTTGGGAAAATTTTTAATAAAATACGTATAAGAGCTGTTTGCTAATAACTCTAAAGTGTTAATGAAATTAAAGAAGACCTAAACAAATCTGGCATATGAACATGATGAATCTCCATAAGTCTCAACGTTGTTATGGTGTCATCTCTACTAAATTAGTGTATGGACTCAACACAATTATAATAGAAATATCAACAGGATTTTTATCTGTGTAGGAATTAACAAAATGATTCAAAAACTAAATGGAAACTCAGAACAGACAAAATAATTTTGAAAAAGAACAAAGCTATAGGATACACACTACCAGATTTTAAGACTTACCAATAGTTAAAGTAATTAAGTCAATGTCAAATTGACAAATAGATACATAGCACAATGGACCAGAAGAGAATCAGATGATTAACCCCCATATGTAGATAGCTGACAGGTTTGTGACAAAGGTGCTGAAGTATATTCAAAAGGGGAGGAGCAGGTTTTCAACAAATAATTGAAATAGTTGAAAAAATTGGATATTCATATGGAAAAATCAGCATCAACCTTTCTCTCACACTATACACAAAGTTTAACACAAAGTGTATTATAAACATAACAGCTAAAAGCTGTTAGGTTTATTATTAAAAGCTAAAATCATAAAACTTCAAGAAGAAAATCTGTGGCTTTGAGTCAGGTAAAGATTTCTTAGATATGATATAAAAAGTACAAACTATAAAATAATTGCTAAATTTTATTTCAACAAAACTAAAAACAGATGGTTTTTGAGGGAATGGTTTAAAATATGCAGTGCTCCCTCTAGGAATCAAAATGGCACTGAGGGGAACCTGGAGCAGTCCCAGAGCCTGAGCCACTGATGGGAGAGGAGAGGGCCTTGGCAGCAGCAGTAGGAGGAGGGCTGTGGATGCAGGTGCTGGTGTGGACAGTGGTGCTTCTGGTGGCAGCAGTGGAGGCATGGCCATGGGGGTGATGGTAGTGGTCCTAATAGTGGCAGCAGGAGCAGCAGCAGTGAGAGGAGCCTCCAGGAAATGGATGAAAAAACACTGGACCCAAGGTTGAAGGTTTGTAAAGACCTCTGGGATTACACTCCGAAGAAACCGCAGATGGAATGCCTCATTGACTGAAGAAAATGGGTGTGAGTGCATCTAACTATCCTCATTCATGTTCCCTGAGAATAGGAGGAAATTCACATGTCCACGAGACTTTTATAGAAACATCATTCTATTCTCAGCAAGGCTATGGTTGTGAATCAAAATTGTATAGCCTCGCCCAAGGCCATGAGAAACCGTGACAGGAGAAAAAAAAAGGAATTTCTGAACTTGCCACCCTCAAAAAAAAGTTTATTAAATGCTAAAAATCTAATTGATCTGCTGATCAAGAAGAACTGATCAGCCAAGAACTGTTGCAAGAATTGTTTTCTGTTTGGGATGTTACAGATGTCAATGCATTAGTAGAGGAATATGAGAGAACTTCAGCCTTAAAGGAGTTTTCTCTATAAGTCAATTTGACTAGACCAGAAGCTGAGACATTGCAGAATAATATGGCTGATCTTTATGCGAAGCTATATGTACTGATATAGACCTGATATTTCATGAAACTTGTTTTACTGTTCATTGTGCCATTTTTGGCAGCAAGATTTCCATTTTTAAAAACACTGCTTTGTTTCTCACCTAAATGTGGGGCAAAAATAATAATGGACATCAATACAGTTTGTATTAATATGCCCATGTTTTCTGCTTTATTACTGGAAGAGATTAGGGGCTCATTTTTAACCTCCTTAAAGGAGAAAAAAAGCTAGGCAAGAAGTTGCCTTTCCCAGACAAACACTAAGGGAATTCATCACCACTAGACCTGTCCTACAAGAAATACTCAAAGGAGTTCTAAACACGGAAATGAGAGGACAATATTCATCATCATTACGTACGTACAAAGCTCACGGATCTTATAAAGCAATTACACAATTGAAACTCCAAGGCAACTAGCTATCAACACTATGACAGGAACAAAACCTCACATATCCATATTAACCTTGAATGTAAATGGCCTAAATGCTCCACTTAAAAGATACAGAGTGGCAAATGGGATTAAAAAGTCTCTTACTGACTACAAGAGACCCACCTACTGGCTAAAGACAGCTATAGACTCAAAGGAGTAGAAAAGATATATCACACAAATGGAAAACAAAAATGAGCAGGAATAGCCATCTTCATGTCAGATAAGACAGACTTCAAACTAACGATGGTTAAAAAAAAGCAAAGAAGGGCATTATATAATGATTAAAGGTTCAATACAACAAGAAAATTGGATTGTTGTAAATGTATATATACCCAACACTGGAGCACCCAGATTCATAAAACAAGTACTACTAGACCTAAGAAAACAGATGATAGCAAAACAATAATAGTGGGGCACTTCAACTCTTCACTAACATCACTAGACAGATCACTGAGGCAGAAAATCAAAGAAACTCAAGTTAAACTGGACTATAGTCTAAATGGACCAATAGACATTTATAGAACATTTCATCCAACAACTACAGAATTCTACAACTAAGAATGCTTGACCACAAAGCAAGTCTCAATAAATTCAAATATATTGAAATGATAAGAAGGATATTCTCAGAGAACAGTGGAATAAAATTATAAATTAATACCCAGAAGAAATCTCAAAACTACACAAGTACATGGAAACTAAACAATTTGCTCCTGAATGGCCTTTAGGTAAAAGACAGAATTAAGGAAAAAAAAACAAACCATTTGATACAAATAAAAATAGCAATACAACATACCAAAGTCTCTGGAATTTAGCAAAAGCAGTGGTTAGAGGACAGTTTATAGCATTAAATGTCCACATCATAAAGATTAAAAGATCTCAAATTAACTACCTAATGTTATTCCTCAAGAAACTAGAAAAATAAGAACAAACCAAATCCAAAACTAGCAGAAGAAAAGGGATAAAAATCAGAGAATAATGAGATTGAGACAAAAAAAAATACAAAGGATCAATGAAATAAGAAGTTTGTTCTTTGAAAGGATAAACAAAACTGACAGACCACAAGCTAGTTTAACCAAGAAAAAAAGAGAAAAGATTCCAAATAAGTACAATCATAAATGATAAATGTGACATTACAACTGATACTACAGAAATGCAAAAGACCATCAGATACTATGAACATCTCTAGCCACACAAATTAGAAAACCTAGAGGAAATGGATAAATCCTGGAAACAAACAACTGCCCAAGATTGAACCAGGAAAAAAAAAGAAATCCTGAACAAACCAATAATGATTAATGAAATCAAATCAGTAGTAAAAAAATCATCAACAATAACAGCAAAAGCCCAGGACTAGATGGATTCACAGATGAATTTTACCAGACATACAAAGACGAGCTGATGCCAGTGTTACTGAAACCATTCCAGAAAATCAAGAAGGATGGATTCCTTCCTAACTCATTCTATGCAACCAGTATCAGCTTAGTACCAAAATCAGGGAAGGACATAACAACAACAACAAAAAACTAAGGCCAATATCCTTGATAAACATAGCTGCAAAAATTCTCAACAGAATACCAGCAAACTGAATGCAACAGCACATTAAAAAGATCACAATCAAGTGGGTTTTACTCCACGCTTGCAAGGATGGTTCAACATATGCAAATTAATAAACATGATTCACTGCATAAACAGAACTAGAAACAAAAATCATATCCCAATAAATTCAGAAGACATTCAGTAAAATCCAACATCTCTTTATAACAAAAAAATCCTCGGCCAGGCGCGGTGGCTCACACCTGTAATCCCAGCACTTTGGGAGGCTGAGGCAGATGGATCATGAGGTCAGGAGATCGAGACCATCCTGGGTAACACAGTGAAACCCTGTCTCTACTAAGAATACAAAAAATTAGCCAGGCATGGTGGCGGGTGCCTATAGTCCCAGCTACTCGGGAGGCTGAGGCAGGAGAATGGCGTGAACCCGGGAGGCAGAGCTTGCAGTGAGCCGAGGTTGTGCCACTGCACTCCAGCCTGGGCAACAGTGCAAGACTCCGTCTCAAAAAAAAAAAAAATCCTCAACAAACTAGGCATCAAAGGAACATACTTCAGAGTAATAAACCCACAGCCAACATCATACTGATGGGTAAAAGTTGAAAGCATTCTCCCTAAGAATTCAAACAAGACAAGGATGTCCTCTTTGACCGCTGCTATTCAACATGGTACAGAGGTATTGAAAATCTTAGCTAGAGCAATCAGTCAAAAGAAAGAAATAAAAGGCATCCAAATTGGAAAAGAGGAAGTCAAATGATCTCTGTTTGTTGATGATATAATTGTATACCTAGAAAACCCTAAAGACTCCCAAAAGATCCCCAAATTTGATAAGCAACTTGAGTAAAGTTGCAGGATATAAAATGAACATAGGAAAGTCAGTAACATTTCTATACATCAATAACATTCAAGCTGAGAAACAAATTAAGAACTCAGTTTCATTTATGACAGCCATAAAAAATGTAAAACCTAAGAATATATTTAACCAACTAGGTAAAAGTTCTCCACAAAGAAAACTATGTAACACTAATGAAAGAAATGGTAGATGGCATGAAAAAATGGAAAAACATCCCATACTCATGGATTGGGAGAATTAATATTGTTAAAATGACCATAATGTCCAAAGCAATCTACAGACTCACTGTAATACCTATCAAATTACCAGCATTGTTTTCCACGGAATTAGAAAAAACAATCCTACAGTTCATATGGAACCAAAAAAGAACCTGAATAGAGAAAGCAATCCTAAGCAATAAGAACAAAACTGGAAGCATCAAGTTGCCTGACTTCAAATTATACTACAAGCTTATAGTAACTAAAATACAGTATTGGTACAAAAATTGACACATATATCAATGGAACAGAACAGAGAACCTAGAAATAAAGCTACATACCTACAACCAACTGATCTTGTACCCAGCATTTCTTTATGTGTTTACTGGATGCTTGTGTGTTGTATTTTGAGAAATATCTGTTCATATCCTTTGTCCAGTTTTTAATGGAGTTGTTTGCTTTTTGTTTGAAAATTTAAGTTTCTTACAGATTCTGGATATTAAACCCTTGTCAGATGCATAGTTTGCAAATATTTTGTTTACAAAATAAAATACCGAGAAAGGACAAAAAAAAAAAAAAACAGAAAGGAAACCCTGTTCAATAAATGGTGCTGGGAAAATTGGCTAGCCAAACGCAAAAGAATGAAACTGGACTCCTATCTCTTAGTATATATGAAAATTAAGATGGATAAAAGACTTACATGTATGACCTGAAACTATAAAAATCATAGAGATAAGCCTAGGAAAAACTCTTCTGGACATTGGCCTAGGCAAAGAATTTATGATGAAGACCCCAAAAGCAAATACAACAAAACAAAAATATACAAACAGGACTTAATTAAATTTCAAAGCTTCTGCACAGCAAAAGAAACAATCAACAGAACAGACAGAATGGTAGAAAATATTTACAAACTATGCATCTGACAAGGGTCTAATATCCAGAATGTATAAGAAACTTAAACAAATTTTCAAGCAAAAAGCAAACTCCATTAAAAACTGTGCAAAGGATATGAATAGATATTTCTCAAAAGAAGACACACAAGCAGCCAACAAACACGTAAAGAAATGCCCAACATCACTAATCATTAGAAAAAAGGCAAATTATAGCCACAATGAGATATCTTACACCAGTCAGAATGGCTATTATTAAAAAGTCAAAAAACAACAGATGTTGGTGAGGATGTGGAGAAAAGAGAACACTGATACACTATTGGTGGAAATGTAAATTAGTTTAACCTCTATGGAAAACAGTATGGAGATTTCTCAATGAACTAAAAATAGAACAACCATTCTACCTGGCAATCCTACTACCAGGTGTCTACCCAAAGGAAAAGAAATCATTATATCAAAAAGACACCTGCACTTGTATGTTCACCCCAACACTACTCACAATAGTACAGTCATATAACCAACTTAAGTGTCCATCAAGAGTTGACTGGATAAAGAAAAGGTGGAGGCCACGCGTGGTGGTTCACACCTGTAATCCCAGCACTTTGGGAGGCCGAGGCGGGAGGATCACTTGAAGTCAGGAGTTTGAGACCAGCTTGGCCAACATGGTGAAACGCTGTCTGTACTAAAAATACAAAAATTAGCTGGGTGTGGTGGTGCATGCCTGTAATCCCAGCTACTTGGGAGGCTGAGGCAGAAGAATCACTTGAACCTGGGAGGTGGAGGTTGCAGTGAGCCAAGATTGTACCACTGCACTCCACCCTGGGAGACCAGAGTGAGACTCTGTCTCAAAAAAAAAAAAAAAAGGGTGTGTGTGTGTGTGTGTGTGTGTGTGTGTATTTATATATATATATTTTTATGTATATATTTATGTATATATATATATTTATATAATGGAATATTACACAGCCATAAAAAATGAATTAATGACATTTGCAGCAATGTGGATGCAGCTGGAGGCCATTATCCTAAGTAAACTAACGCAGAAACAGAAAATCAAGTACTGCAAGTTGTCACTTATAAGTGGGAGCTAAACAATAGGTACATATGAACATAAAGATGGAAATAGTAGACACTGGAGACTCCAAAGGGAGTGGGGAGAGCTGAAAAAATATCTACTGTGTACTGTGTTCACTATTTGAGTAATGGTTACACCAGAAGCCAAATTGCCACCAGTATGGAATGTACCCATGTAAAAAACCTGCACTTGTACCCCCAAATCTACAATAAAATAAAATTAAAGGAAAACAAAGTACATGTAACTGAAAGGTATCAATATTCATTTTAATGTGGGCTTCATGTTCCCAGGAGCAGATGACTCATGGAAAATAATAATTAAAAAACCTTTCCCTCGCTCTCAAAAAAAAAATTAAAAAAAAACACATTTTCCCTTTTGTTACAGAATGTAAAGCATAGATTATGTTTTATTAACACTCATAAATATTTTAAGAAACTGCTTGAGCAATAACAGCAACCTGAAACCAATTAGCTGCAATATTCATTTTGCAAACTATCTTTGTTAAGTGTTCCAAATTCCTACTGCACAAGGTGGTCAGGGCCTCGGTTGATAATAGTCCCAGACTTTGCTGTACTATAAGTCCCAAATAAGCATGACTTCTGCAGTGGATAATGCATGGCCAACCCTTATTAACAGTAATAATATGAATGACCATAAGTCATTAATTTTGATAAGATGAAATTTGTATCACCTCAAAGATTCAATGGAAGTCACAGAAGACATAGAAGTATTCCAACTTTGGTTTCTTTAATGAACAAAAATGTTAACACACTTACAGTCCAGCTGACAACCAGGCACCACAGACCTAAGAAAAAAATAATAAAATATTCAAATTTCAAGCCATAGATAGGGAGAAAATGCTTGAAAACATACATCTGATAAAGAGCTGTGTCTAAAATATATAGAGATCTTTTACAACTCATTAATGAAATGGAAAACAACTGTATTGAAATGGGAATACAATAACAGAAATTTCCTCAAAAGACTGTATATGAAAGTCTAAGAAGCGCATGAAAAGATGCTCAACATCATAAGTCATTGCAGAAAGGCATTGTGAATCCATGTTGAGGCACTATTATGCACTCACCAGGAGGGCTAAAATTTTAACAGATGGACAATACCAAGTGTTAACTATGCTTTAGAGCAACTAGAACTCTCCTACATTGCTGGTGCTTATGGTACAGTAATTGCTTATGGTGTTTGTGGTACAGTTATTGGTACAGTAACCTTGAGAAAGAGTTTGGCAGTTTTTTTAAATAATACTAAACATATACATTTGTTACATGATCCAACAATCTTATGTCTATATATTCACCCAAGAGAAATAACAATATATGTCCATAGAAAGACTTTACTTAGATGTTCCTTGCAACTTTATTCATTATCATAAAAAACTGGAAAAACTAAAATATCCATTAATAGTTAAATGTATAGACAGATTATCATATACCCATACTGCGATATACTATTCAGCAATAAAAAGGGCAAAAAGTTATACATTTAACAACATAGATATCCCTTAATATTCATTATAAATTTAGAAAAAAATAGATAAAAAAGACTGTGTACCAAATGATCCCATTTATATGAATGTCTGTAAAAGGCAAAACTATACCAATAGAAAGAAAATCAATGGTTACCCGGGGCCTGGGTTGGCCTGAGAGAATTGATTCAAATGGGTATGACGGAGCTTCTTGGGGGTGATGGAACTCTTCTGTATCTTGACGATTCATAACTCTAGACACCTTTAAAAATTCATCAAACTATATACTAAAAATTTTGAATTTTAAATAAAGTACCTCAGTATATCCAATCTGAAATAAATTATTGGCGTTGCCTAAGTGGTGTCTGGTTTGGGGCCCTCTCTTCACAGTATTACCTTCTGACTCTTCTTTATCTCAGTTTTTCAGGAGAAATGCTGTAGTTTCCTTTCAGCCCTTGGCTTAAGTTTATGGAGACCTTCATGGTTTGTAGAATAAATTATTTAGGAGCATAAGTACCTGGGGGATGTGGGTGGTGAGTTCAGAAGTGTAAGAACAAAGACAGGAGTACATTTAAGAATATTCTTATATTTTATTTTAAATGTTTATTAAAATCCAATAATAATTGCACACTAAAGAATATATCAGTGACATTTTATATATCCTGAATGGTTAATGAATTTCCCTTCATTATCATTTGCTTAATAGGAACATATCAAGATCCTCTTCTCTTATAGTTTGACAAGATATTTGCAAAATTATCTTGCTTTGTTGCAGAAAACATTCATGTTATGTGATTTTTAGGAGTCTAGTTCTTCATGTGGTTGTGCATTTCTATAGGATCTTATGATTTGGAGGCATTAATTCCTACTTCTTAGAAGCTCCCTCCTAGAGTTCAACAGTCCCATGAAGACAGTCACATGGATTCTTGAGACAAAAAATCTTTGGCTATTTATGTCAGTTTTACTAGGTAGGTCTTTCTACAAATGCTCCCTAAAGCAGTTAGGGAGATTATTGAGATCATTTTGTCTTAGTTTTTCTTATTCATTTATTTTTCCATCCATTTATTCTTTTAAAATACATCAAGTGCCTACCTTGAGTCAGGCACTGAGCTAGGACTATGGTGGTGAGTGAAACAGACAAGGACCATGACTTCATGAAAGTCACATGGCAAGAAGAAAATCACACCTTAAATAACGATTTGCACAATTTAAAAAATGTGGCAAGAATGACAACAAAGATGCTTTGAGATCACACCAGGGAATTGGACCAAGTCTGGGGTGCCATGAAAGTCATGGATAGGATGTTAAATTTGAGATAAAATGTGGAAGAAGGAAAGGATCTGCTCCCTTTCCTTCTTCCCTTCTTCCCTTCCTACCTCCCGTTAGGCCCCACAGCCCAACAATTGGGGATCAAATTTAACATGAGTTTTGGCAGTGACAAATCACAGCCAAACCACAGCGCCAACCAAAACTCAGGGGTCTTTTTCAGAGTGAAAATGTTTCTGCTAAAATATAGACATACCTTGTTTTATTTAGCTTTCTTTTATTTTGCTTTGGAGATACTGCAATTTTTGCAAATTGAAGGTTTGTGGCAACCCTGCGTCCAGCCTATCAGCACCATTTTTCTAACAGCATGTGCGCATTTCATGTCTCTGCCACATTTTGATAACTCTCACAATATTTTAAACTTTTTCGTTACTGTTATATCTTTTATAGTAATCTGAATCTTTAATGTTAGTATTGTGATTGTTTTGGGGCACCATGAACTACACCCATATAAGACAGTGAACTTAATGGATAAATGTGTGTGTCTGACTGCTCCATCAACGAGCTGTTCCCCTGTCTCCCTCCATCTCCTCAGACCTTGCTATTCCCAGAGACACAGAATATTGAAATTAGGTCAACTAATAATCCTACAATGGCCTCTGAGTGTTCAAGTGAAAGGAAGAATTGCACATCTCTTTAAATCAAAAGCTAAAAATGATTAAGCTTAGTGAGGAAGGTATGTTGAAAGCTGAGACAGGCCAAAAGCAAGGCCTCTTGTGCCAAACAGCCAAGTTGTGAATACAAAGGAGAAGTTCCTGAAGGAAATTTCAAGTGCTGCTGCGGTGAATACACCAATGATAAGAAAGAAAATCAGCCTTAATGTTGATAAGGAGAAAGTTTGAGTGGTCTGGATAAAAGATCAAACTAGTCCCAACATTCCCTTAAGACAAAGCCTAATCCAGAGTAAGACCCTGACTCTTTCCAATTCTATGAAGGCTGAGAGAGGTAGGAAGCTGAGAAAGGAAAGAATGAAGTTAGCAGAGGTTGTTTCATGGGGCTAAGGGAAAGAAGTCATCTTCATAACATAAAAGTACAAGGTGAAGTAGCAAGTGCTAATATAGAAGCTGCAGCAAGTTATCCAGAGGATTGAGCTAAAATAATTGATGGAGGTGGCTACAATAAACAACAGATGTTCAACATATGTGAAACAGTCTTCCGTTGGAAGAAGAGGATTTTCCCAGCTAGAGATAAGTAAATGTCTGACAGCAAAGCTTCAAAGGACAGGCTGACTCTTGTTAGGGGCTAATGCAGCTGGTGACTTTGAGTTAAAGCCATTGTTCATTTACCATTTCAAAAATCCTAGGGCCCTTGAACATTATGCTAAATCTTCCCTGCCTGTGCTCTATAAATGGAACAACAAAGCCTGGATGACAGCACATCTGTTTATAGCATGGTTTACTGAATATTTTAAGTCCTACTCAGAAAAAAAAGATTCCTCTCAAAATATTACTTCTCATTGACAATGTGCCTGGTCACCCAAGAGCTCTGATGAAGATGTACAAGGAGATAAATGTTGTTTTCATGCCTGTTAATACAACATCCATTCTGCAGTCTATGGATCAAGGAGTAATTTTGACTTTCAAGTCTTATTGAAAAAACACATTTTGTAAGGCTATAGCTGCCACAGATAGTCCTTTGATGGATCTGGGCAAAGAAAATTGAAAACCTTCTGAAAAGGATTCTCTGTCCTAGATGACATTATAAACATTCATGATTTATGGGAGGAGGTCAAATGGTCAATGTTAACAGAAGTTTGGAAGAATTTTGATTCCAGCCCTAATGGATGACTCCAAGGGGTTTAAGACTTCAGTAGAGAAAGTAACTGTAGATGTGGTGGAAATAGAGGGAGATAGAGAAATAGAAGTGAAGCCTGAAATTGTGACTGAATTGCTACAATCTCATGACAAAACTTGAACAGACGAGGTGTTGCTTTTTAAGAATGAGCAAAGAAAGTAGTTTCTTGAAAGTGAGTCTACTCCTGGTGAAGATGCTGTGAATATTGAAATGACAGCAAAAGACATGGAATATAACATAAACTTACTTGATAAAGCAGTGGCAGGATTTAAGAGGATTGACTTCAGTTTTGAAACAAGTTCTACGGTGGGTCAAATGTTATCAAACAGAATCAGTTGCTACAGAGAAATCTTTCATGAAAGGAAGAGTCAATCAGTGTTTCAGATTTTATTTTTGTCTTATTTTAAGGACTTTCCACAGCTATAGCAACCTTGGCAATGACCACCCCAATCAGTCCGTAGTCATCAACCTTGATGCAAGATGCTCCACTGGAAAAAGATTATGACTCAATGAAGGCTCAAATAATCTTTAGAATTTTTTAACATTTAAAGTACTTTGAAAATTAATGTATATATGGCTTTTTTTTTTAGACGTAATACTATTGAACATTTACTAGACTACAGTATAATACAAATGTTACTTTTATATCCACTGGAGAACCAAAAAACTTGTGTGATTTGCCCTATTGCAATCTTCACTTTATTGCAGTGGTCTGGAACAGAACTCACAATATCATTGAGGTATGCCTGTATCTACTCAGACTCCCTTGCAGCTAGAGATTGCCATGTGACACGGATCTGACCAATGAGACATAAGCTGAAATATGCTAAAGATTTCTGATCAAGTTTTGCCTCTCCTAATGTAGATGCCACCTATTCTTTATGTCCCCCTTTTTTTGTGAATAAAAGAACATGACTAAGACTATAGGTAGAGCAAGCATCTTACATCCACAATGGAGCAAGAACAAAGAAAAATCCCCACATGGAAGCACCCAGAGGGTTCCTGGAGCACTGAGAACATTGCAGTTTGTGTCTCACCCTACACAGCTTACCTCTAGACTCCTTATTTATTGAAAAATACAGACCTTTGTTTGGTTAAGCCACATAGTTGTGTTTCTGTGGCAAGGAACCAAATGCTGTAGGTTAAAGCAGTTTAGGAGAGAGAAAATGGTATCCTGGGGTAGGATGGCCACTGTGGAGATGGGGAGAAGCAAAGAAGTTCCACAGCTATTCAGGAGACAAAATTCACACCTTCACAGGAGACCTCTGCTTTGCTCCTTCACTTATAGAAATTTCTGGAAGGCTAGTTTAGGGCCCGCTTCACTCTCCCCACCTTAATTGATTTCTCACAAGGCTTTATTTCCCAAACTTCTACATCTGCTATGCTTCATTTTCTTTTTTGATTCCCAATCCCTAATTCCCTCTTTTTCTAAATATCTCCAACAGGGATATTTACATACTTCCACTGGGGACAGATATCTAAATACCTCCAGAGCAAAAAGACTCTGGTTTGCATCTTTTTTTTTATGTTACTCACATAGTAGGTGAATAACTTTGGAAAAATATCTTAACCATCAATATATTAGCTTCTCATCTGTAAATTGGGATTTAGAATATTTACCTTATATGATTTGAATGAGATAACAACATTTTTCCTGATGCCAAGGCCATACCCCAGATTCGTTAAGTCAGAGTCTTTGAAGGTGAGATCCAGTCATCAGTATTTTAAAAGCTCCCAGGTAATTCAAAAGTGCAACTGGAATTAAGATCCACTGGTCCATAGAGGGTTTGGTTCATGACAGACCTTGTGTAAGCATTTTATACATATAATTATTATTCATTTGGACTGGCAGTTCACATAGCCTGAATCCAAAATCCTCCTAAAATATTCATAAGTGAAACCACATGTGCTCAGATTTCCTTTACCTGCACAGACACTACCAGATTGCCACTCTTCTTTTGAATTTAACTGTCACATGAAATATTTCCTTGGTTTTTCCCTTCTTCCCTTGGTATGGAGATCTGTTAGGACAGCTTTCAAGGAGAAATCATTTTCCTGCCATTTTTCATGAGTTAGTTGTGACGCGAACCTCAAAGCAAAAAAGAGAGAGTGGTTTGATCCAGTGAATTGATGGAGACTTAGAAGACGGCTGCTGGAGACCTCGGGAGTCATCTTGGCATCCCTCTAAACTTCTCTGCCTCTCCCAGAGCCTGTGGAGAACTTCCACTGTTGTTCCCACCATTACATGAGCCTCCTGGGGACTTCTCTCATTTAAAGCCAAAACCCAAGAGGCACTCCATACAGCAGCAAACCAACGGTGGCATCTGCTAACCACAGACTTGCCCTATGGGGCTTCCACTTGGCCTCTGGCTTGGCTATCATGTTCCTAGTGCAAATGTTTTCTTAGCTGCAGGCTCAGGGACTGACCTTTCCCATATCACAGGACATCTTCATCAAAGCGATGAGACTGGGGACTTGAATGTTTAAATTGGTGGAAATGAGAACGGAGGCTGGGGGAGATGTTTTCTTGTTTCCTTATGATGACAGGTCCTCTGATTTGTTTTATTTGCTTTATTAAGAGAAACACTTCTAAGTTACCCTTATGGTGCTTGGCCTTTTTACATGACCTTCTCAGATCATTCTTGGCAGTAGTCCTCTTGCATGAAGAAGCACTCGTGCGTGGATGGTCACAAACGTGGTCTGAGGACCATTAGCATCAGAATTACTGGCATGGGCAGGAAGCTTGTTAAAAATGCAGATTCTTAGGGTAGACCCCAGGCATACAGATGCAGAACTTCTGTGTGTAGGTCAGGGGAGGCCCAGGAGTTTCAATTTTTAATCATCACCCTGAGTGATTCTGAAGTACAATACAGCTTTGGAACCATTGGTTTTAAACTCAATATTCTGACCTTGGTGAGGAATTTTACCTCTTGGGTTAATATCATCTTTCATTGTTTTCTCTTTGGAGAAAAGTATTCCAGGCATGAGGCAAGAAGTGGATAAAGTTCTTGAGGGCTTGTATCTCACACTGCCCCCAGCTCATCACCAACCCATGAAAGATGCTAGATGGATACTCTCCTGCGTTGACTACAGGTGCAGCCTATCTCACACATGCTTAGTGCCAGTTTCCACTTGGGAGCCTAGTGTTTGTAAAGTGCTGGGCTGAGGCCAGGTCAAGGGACTGGCACAATCTAATGATGCCAAGAACAAAGTTTCCTTTGAAAAGGAGATTTTTAAAAAACAGATTAAGGGCATCAGGCCTATTGGGCTGCAGCCAAGGTCTAGCTTAGCCTTATTTTAGCTGAAATGGTTGAATTATTTCTCATAATTTTTGATACATTTTAAACAGTGAATGGTAATAAGGGGCTCTTCTTTTCCTTCTTTTTCTCTGCTGACTTTGAATTCAAATTACCGCAAATAAAAATAGCTTCAGTTGTCCTGAGATGGAAAAAGAAATCTATTTGCTCAGAAGATTTTCTTGGTATTTGTTGTTGACCGTGATAAGTTACAGCTTATAGTCAAGGCAAAGTTCTAGTTCTGGGCTTGTCAGCTGGATGAATATGGGGCTAATGGTAGCAGAAGACTGTCCTGTGTGGCTGTGTGCACTGCTGCCTGATTCATTCACCAGATTCTGCTCTGTGACTGCCCAGGGTGGATGGGGCAAAAGGCCTTGTTTTACCCAAATCTTTGACTGATTTTGAATATCGCCTCTTCTTGCCAGCTATAACCTCTGCAGCTGGGTCCCTTGAAGGTTGAGCTCTGACCTCTCCCAGGAGTCGTTAATCCCTTTGAGCCTCTGTTGTGCAAGACAAAGCCCATCTGAAAAGATTTCCATACGGTTTTTTTGAGTATGGCTTCTTTCACCTGGCATGATGCATCTGAGATTCATCCATGCTGTTATGTGTATCAGTACTGCCTGCCTTCTTACTGCTGAGTAGGATTCCATGGTAAGGATGTAATGTAGTGTACTTTTTCACCAGTTCGAGCTAATTGGATTTCTTTTTTTATTTTTTTCTTTGACAGAGTCTCAATCTCACCCAGGCTGGAGTGCAATGGCACAATCTCAGCTCACTGCAACCTCCACTTCCTAGGTTCAGGTGGTTCTCCTGCCTCAGCCTCCCGAGTAGCTGGGATTATAGGCACACACCACGATGCCTGGCTAATTTTTTTCTTTTTTTTTTTTTTTGTATTTTTAGTAGAGACAGGGTTTCACCATGTTGGCCAGGCTGGTCTCGAACTCCTGATCTTAAGTGTTTTGCCTGCGTCAGCCTCCCAATGTGCTGGGATTACAGGCAAGAGCCATCGCTCCCAGCCTTTTTTGGTTTTTGTTGCTAAATATTTGTCATAAATTTTTTGTGAGCTGCATTTTCATTTGAGAGTAGGATTCCTGAGGAGCATTTGTGAGGATGTTCTTGATTGAGTGCTTCTTCCATTAACTGAAGTGGAAAGAAAGTAGGGCTTCAGCAGGACCAGTCGGAGAATTTGATATGTGTCTCTGTGGCTGGGGGAACACAGTGGTGTTTAGTGGAAGTAATTGGCTCATATATGGATGAGAAAAGATATGGTAAGGTCCTTTGGTTGTTAGTGTTTCTTAGAATGCCATTGCCCTCTTTCTGTGTGCAAAGCAAATTCTGGTTCAAATGGGAAGTGTAGGTTCTCAGGGTTGTCAGTGCCTCTGCTTACTTTGTTGTAGGTGCAGCAAACTTCCCTTGTGCTTGTTTTTATTCTTGCTAAACTACTGTACAGTCCACTGGAATCTGTGCTCATGAGGTCTGTGTGCATTGAGATGCTGCATTGAGATGCTGTATGTATGTGGGGCAGTAGGAATGGTGGATGAGTGTATTACACATGTCTCCTCTGCTCACTCGCATGCTCCTTGGTCCCATTGAATGGAAGAAACAGCATTTCCAACTCTGGGGATAGCCAATGCTGAGATAGGACTTTCTGGCTCCCGCAGCTGCCGTGTTTTAGAGGAAATAAATCAGGTTTGGGTACATGCTCTCAATATTTTTTTCTTCCATGTGTCTTTTACAATTTTCATTATAGACTTGACTAGAAGTTATAAAGTAGAGCATCCTCTTGGTTTCTTGGAACAAAAATGAAATTTCTGGCACAAATATGGTGTAGAAAACCCAAGATCTGAGCTCACACACTGCTCGTACATTGTGTGGTTTCAGGCAAATCACTTCACTCTGAGGCTCAGTTTTCTTCCCCTTAGTATAGAAATTAAATGGTATTTACTCACAGGGCAATTATGAGGATTCTGACAAGGTGAATGAACCTGGCACAGAGGAAACATGATGATTGTTAAAACCCTGGAGAAGCCTGCATGACACACTCCTGCCATCTGCTCCTTTATCTTGCCGGGATCTCCTTGCCTGCCTGTCCTCCCCAGTGGGCCTAGTACTTAGTGGTGCCTCAGGGTCCCATCCCCTATTGGATGTCATCTCCTCAGAAGGCTGGAGGTGGGTGTGTGGGTTCTTGACACAGCAGGTGCAAAACACTTCATCTACAATTAAAAAAACCTTTAGATCAGAGAAGTGTTGGTTGACATCATTTAGTGAGCTGAAGACCCACTCCCAAGCCCATGTCCCCTTTGGCTCTGCCATTACTGCCACCTCTAGGTACCAGGGGACCTGCTTCTGCTTTATCTCTGCACCAGCTTGTTTCATATCTCTGTGCAAGTCATATGACCCCTTTGAACTTCAATTTCCATATGTGTAAAATGTGAATAAATGGTACTTATTCTACCCACTTACCAGGGAATTTGGAAGCTACAATATACTATATCAACATAAAACATTATGATTACTATTATTGAACACTATGACTGTAGTGTTTCATTTCGTTGAAAATGACACCTCCTTCATCCTTTTAAAAATAGATTAGAGAAAATAAATCCAAAGGATTGAATTTCTAATTGTGAAATTTCTAGTGCTTCAGCACGAGGATAATCTAGCTACTTGAGAGTGGGGAGAACTTCTTGATTTCCTAAAAGGGTATAATTTAGACTGTTGAGTATTTTGCTTATGTCTCAGCCTGTCTCTGAATCACACTCCTGGAGGCTCGCTTCAGGCCTGTGGGCGGCTTAGAAATTTGTTTTAGAAATAAGGTTTATGTGTCGATTGCACTTCCTCTGTGGCTCTCGCATTGTCTATTTCTGACAATATTTGCATGAAACCAGATATTTGATTTTGAGAACATCTGTTCTCACAATTCATTTCCCACCTGAATCAACGCTCTTCCGCCTGGGCTGAAAGAGCTGCTTCACTCAGCAGTATTGGTGCTGCAGGGCAGAGAGAGGGGAGTGGCATGGTAGGACAAGAGGCTTTGTGAATACAAACAATTTTGCTGGGGCTTGGAGTCTTAGAGGAAGGCTGACAAGTGTGGAAGCCTTGGGGAATAAGTGTTGTTTGGCCAAAATTTTAAAATAGGCTTTTATTCTTTTGAACATCCAGACTTAAGATGATTTAGCTGTTTTGATTAAAAACCTTTCTGAAATGTGGCATTCTTCCTGGCTCCCTAAATGAGAGTGTATGAAATTTATTGAGTGCCTTTTGTATGCCAGGCTTTGTTTTTATTTTTTGCCTTCTGAAAAGGAAGCTTGGGAACACAGAGGCTGATACCTAAACTTGAACACTTGTACTGCATTATGCTGTTTGTGATGCTTTTGGGGTTTGTCAAGGGCAAGTAGCTTTATCCTAATACTCAATGTCCTGTCCCAAGGCCCTTAACTACAGGGAGCTGGCTATGGAGGAGTAGCTGAAAAAGAGGCACTCTGGCATTTGCTGGGCCATACACAGGCTGGGGCATTCCTCACAGGGTTCCATAGCCTGGACAGAAGTCCCCACAGCAATAGGAAATCACTCAAGGGTTTTAAGCAGCAGTGTGACATGATCAGATATACATTTTGAAGGATCACTCAGACTGCGGGTAAAGAAGGTGGGGGTGGGGGGATACAGAGGTGGCTGCTGCTGCTCTGACGTAGCCAGGAGGATGCGTGAACGTCCTTGTGACCTTGTGTCTGCCCTGTCCGGCTTTCATAATTATTGTTTGCCCTTTTTCCCCTGGTGGCTGACTATGTGTGTGCCTGTCCAGGCCCTGCTGAGACCTTTCAGTCAGATGCTGGTCTTCTGCTTTTCCATGGAAACTCCCTTTTACCTTTATGAGGCACTTTCCCATCTTGCTTTGAGTCAGGGTCAGTAGTTGACAATCCCGCATTCCCAGTGGATTACCGTTTCCTCGAGGGGATGGGGGCAGTCTGACTTATCTTTGTCTTTCCCATAGAAGTCACAAGTATGTGGCAGTATTAATTAGATTGTGAATGGTTCTATAGATGTCGAGTGGCATTTTAAAACACAGGAGTCAATGGGTAAATTTGGGGTGTGTAATTAGTCCATTTTCACTGCTATAAAAAACTACCTGAGATTGAGTAATTTATGAAGAAAAGAGGTTTAATTGAGTCACAGTTCTGCATGGCTGGGGAGGCCTCAGGAAACTTGCAATCACAGAGGAGGGTGAAGGGGAAACAAGGCACATCTTACATGGTGGCAGGAGTGAGAGTAGTGAGGGGGAACTGCCAAACACCTTTAAACCATCGGATCTTGTGAGAACTCACTATCATGAGAACAGCATGGAGGAAATTGTCCCCATGATCCAATCACCTCCCATCAGTTCCCTCTCTCGACATGTGGGGATTGCAATTTAAGATGAGATTTGGGTGGGGACACAGAGCCAAACCATATCAGGGTGAAATGAATAAATGCGTGAATATATGATAAACGAATGGGTAAAGTTAATGAGAACTTTTTTTTTGTAAATTAGTTATTAATAAGATACTATAAGCCAGATAGAATTGTGTGTAAATTTAGAGTAAATTGCCTAGATGTAACTTCCTTATACTCTAGCATATTGGATTAGTAATACCAGTTTGTAGCTCCCTGGAAGTCTTGGTTTACCTCCTGCCTTTTAGCTATGTTCTTGGTTAATGAAACTGTTAGATAACTGCATGCTTCCATTTTGGGGGTAGACTGGTGAGATATTGAAGGACACCTGTTAGTAAGTTACTGCTAGGACTGATCTTGTATGCAGAATTAAAGCAGCCATCTGCATGACATAACATGAGGGGAACCCTGGAGGGAACTCTACCTTCTCTGCAAAACAATACCTCCACCTTTTTACTACTGCATTCTTTAGGGAGGTCTCTGATTTTAAAGGCATGGCCTAATTTTTTCCTGGAAGAGGTCACACTGCACCTCAAATGTTTCCCATCAAGGTACAAATGACTGATGGAAAATCATTTCTTGACAGAACTGAGGGCCCACTGGAGGGGGGAGTATCGGGGGAAACAGCCCCCAATATTTCAGCGTTGGTTCTTTCTATTTCCCTAAGTGTCAGCCGGTCTGAGAAATAAAGAGAAAGAGTAAAAAGAGAGGAATTTTACAGCTGGGCCTCCAGGGGTGACATCGCATGTTGGTAGGACCGTGATGCCCCTGAGCCGCAAAACCAGCAAGCTTTTATTAGGGATTTTAAAAGGGGAGGGGCTTTATGAACAGGGAGTAGGTCACAAAGTCCACATGCTTCAAAGGGCAATAAAGATCACAAGGCAAAGGCAAAATTAGAACTACTGATGAGGGTCTATGTCCCGCTGTGCATGTATTGTCTTGATAAACATCTTAACAGGAAACAGGGTTCGAGAGCAGAGAACCAGTCTGACCAAAATTTACCAGGTTGGAATTTCCCAATCCTAGTAAGCCTGAGAGTACTGGAGGAGACCAGGGCGTATTTCAGTCCTTATCTCAACCACATAAGACAGACACTTCCAGAGCGGCCATTTATAGACCTCCCCCCAGGAATGCATTCCTTCCCCAGGGTATTCCTTGCTGGGAAAAGAATTCAGCAATATCTCTCTTACTTGCACGTCTGTTTATAGGCTCTCTGCAAGAAGAAAAATATGGCTCTATTCTGCCTGACCCCACAGGCAGTCAGACCTTATGGTTGTCTTCCCTTGTTCCCTGAAAATCACTGTTGTTCTGTTCTTTTTCAAGGTGCATTAATTTCATATTGTTCAAACACACATGTTTTACAATCAATTTATACAATAGTGGTCCTGAGGTGATGTATATTCTCAGTTTATGAAGATAATGGGATTCAGAGATTAAAGTAAAGACAGGCATAGAATTTATAAGAGTATCATTAGGGAAGTGATAAATGTCCATGAAATCTTCACAATTTATGTTCAGAGATTGCAGTAAAGACAGGCATAAGAAATTATAAAAGTATTAATTTTGGGAACTGATAAACATCCATGAAATCGTCACAATTTATGTTCTGCCATGGTTCCAGCCAGTCCCTCCATTCGGGGTCCCTGACTTCCCGCAGCAGGGGAGCATAGACAGAAGGAGATTAGGGAGTGTGGATGATGACTCTTCAAATGGATCATCCTGCATGACTTCCCAATTTGAGTAGTTTCAGTTAGGATTGTCTAGGTCAGGGGTCAGGAAATATTTTCTGTAAAGGGCAAAGTAGTGAATATTTTTAGCCTATGTTAACCATGTGGTCTCTATCACAACTACTCAACACTGCCCTTGTCATGTGAAAGAAGCCATAGACAATATATAAATGAATGTAGGTAGTCGTGTTCCAATACAGATTTATTTATCAATACAAAAGCAGGCTATGCGCTGGATTTGGCCTGATAGCAGTAGTTTGTTCACCCTGGTCTAAGTTGTTCTTCATTAAAAAACAACAACAACAACAACAACAAGAAACAAACCTCATCTCTCACAGATTAACCCCCAAAAGTGTTATTTTTGGCTGTACTAAATGTCTACTTTTAAGTCAAAAGAATGACTCTTCTCTCATGGCCACTCAGGGCCTCAGGCTGACAGGGCCTCCATGTCAACAGTGCTCCCATAATCACCTTGCAGAGAGAAGAGAGGTGGTTACATTGCACAATGGCTCTTAAATTCCCACTTGGAAGTGACACATGCCACTTTCATTCACTTTTCATTGGGCAATGCAAGTCAGAGGGTCACATAGAATTTAGAATTTCAAGGAGTGGGGTGCAGGGAAGGGTAGTCTTACTGTGTGCACAGAGGGAGAACCAATATTCTAGGGTAGGTGAATTGTATTAATTACCACCACAGATGGGAACCCCCAAATTCACAGGAACACCCATATTCTCTTCTTGCTCCAAATGAGGGGACAATGGTTTCTTCCTGTCCTTTATTCAGCATCCTTAGGTCAGCTTATCTTCCCCAGGCCTGGCAAGAGTTAGCATTTCCAAAACATTCCCACTGCTTTCAGAATGCTTAGATATTCAGGATAATATCTGACCGTACTCAGGTATTATCCAAGCCAGAGCTTGCCTGGCATTCTCAATTCCCAGAGCCCATTAGAATTAGAGAATAAGTTACCCCACTGTTGAAGGCACTAAACTTTAAAAAATCTTCACTTCCCAGTTTCTTAAATGGTGCCTCGCAACTCAAATTTCAGACTCTTAGGAAGGACTAGGGTAGAGGGGTTTTTTGGCCTTGGTTGGCCTTTCAGTATGTCTCCAGTGAAAAGTCTGAGATCGATCTATATCTGTATCTATGTATATGTATACTATATCTATATCTATATAGCAATGTTTGGGCAAGACCTTTAATGATCAGGCCCCAGAATCCCTCTCCTTGTGTTTCACTGTGTCCCATACTTTACTGCACACTTCAGCCAAGCCATGCTGTGAAATACACAATGCCCTACATGTCTTCATGTTATTGCCCCTGATGTTCCTTCTGCCTAGAAAGCCACCCTTTCCTGGTGAACTCATGCTCACCAGACCTAGGTCAGCTGTGTTAATAATGTTTCAGATTTTGGGTGGGTGGTGAGTTTATTAGTGTTCATTGTATTATTAAATTAACACCGATAAAAGATGGCCATTGTCAACCAATGATGATAGCATATTATGAATTAAGCGTTATGATTAATTCTTGGAACTTGAGGTCAAATAAAAAATACATGAATAAAATCCTATAGAGCTGGGATTGGCAAACTGTTGCCTGAGGATCAAGTTACACACACACACACACACACACACACACACACACCCCCCGAGAGAAAGAGAGAAGAAGAAGGAATTAGCTCACATGATTATGGAGGTCCCATGATCTGCCATCTACAAACCTAGAGACCCAGGAAGGCTGGAGATATAGTTCCAGTCTGAATTCAGAGGCCTGAGAACTGGGAGAGGTGTTGGTGTAAGTCTTAGTCCAAAGGCAGGGTAAGACTGATGTTCCAGCTCAGCAGTCATGCAGAGAGAGTGGTCTCCCTTCCTCCATCTTTTTCTTCTATTCAGGCCCTCGATGGGATTGGATGACACCTACCATGTTGTGGAGGGCAATGTGATTTACCCGGTCTACCTATTTAAATGCTAATCTTGTCTAGAAACACCCTCACAGACACACCTAGTAGTGTTTAAATATCTGGGCACCCTGTGATTCAGTCAAATTGACACATGAAATTAATCATCAGATACTGAAGGTAAGGTGCCCAAAGTTCACAAGGAGAAGGCAGGAGGGGAACTCCCAGGTTAAACAACAAAGGTCATTGCAGCAAGCACACAGATCCATCTCTCCCAATAACACTCCCTCTGATCTTCCCTGCTCTCATCCTGTCTTATGGTGATGTGTGAGGAGGGGGTAGGAATTTAGTAGGATACTGAGGAAATTTAGCTGAGAGAGCAATTTTCAATGTTTTGTGAGTGAAGCTTGAAACAGTATACCTGTGGGCTCTCATAGTTAAGCCAAATATTACTTCTTAAATCATTTGCTTTCTCTCTCTATCCTAAGTAATCCCAGAACTCCAGAATGATTGCAATCACTTGGAAAATAGGACCTACATAACGGATAACTCCAACGTTAAAAAGATGCCAGAAGTAGGTGAGATTTTTACAATCCTCTTTCCTTTACCTGTAAACGCATTTTTACTAATATGGGAAATTACCCTCAAATGCTGAAGATTGAATTGAAGTAAGTCCAATGACTTGCACACAGCACATCAAGAGAGGAAAGGACGGGCCTTGATCTTGCCAGCTCTTGTTTTTTTCAGCGATGCAATGGTCCTCCCAGAGGAGATACCCGTGCCCTTGCAGCTAAACAGAATTATGCTCCTATAGCTTGATCTACTCCCTCTCACACAGAAAGCCTGCCCCTGCTGGCCTCCAGAGCAATAATCCACGACCTTCTAACAGAGATGACAGTGAAAGGTTTTATTAAACAAATAAAATCCTGTACCCAAGAATGAGTATAAGTATGTGGGTTAAAGGATGAAAGAGGAGAGGTAGTGATTTAACTGCAAAGCTTGAATTTAATATAGAGATGAGTTTTCTTCCTCCATAAGAGTATCACCCTGTGTACAGTAATCTGTCTTCATTTCCAGCACAGAACCTGCTACACACTTTTAAGTTGCCATCAGGGACAGGAACTAAAGTGGAACATGAATCAGAAACTAGAATGAATATACTCATTTGCTAAATCCCACAGCAAATCCAAATATTAACTTTCTAATTGAATTGAACAATCGTTTCAAACCAGTGAACCAGCTCAAACTGGATCTGAACTTATGTGTTTTCTAAAACTACTAAATGGAGAAAAAGCTACTAAAAGGAAAAAGAGAGGAAACTGAAGAAGTCTTAGAGACATCTACCCCAAAGAAATAAAAATGTATGTCCACACAAAGACCTCCAGGCAAATGTTCACAGCAGCGTTAATCAGAATAGCCAAAAACGAGAAAAAAAAGCACTCAAATATTCATCAATTGCTGAAGGGGTAAACAAAATGCAGTATTTTAATAAAGTGCAATATTCTTTAATAATAAAGAGAAACAAAATGTTGATATATGCTACAACATGTATGAACTTCAGAAACATTTTGTTGAAGTCCTGTTTTGTTACCTTGTTTAAGAAATCTTTGCCTACTCCAGGGTGATAAGGACTTCTTCCCTCCTATAATTTTTCTAGAAGTTCTATACATTTTTTCCATTAGGCCTGTTCTTTTTTTTTATTATTATACTTTAAGTTTTAGGGTACATGTGCACAATGTACAGGTTTGTTACATATGTATACATGTGCCATGTTGGTGTACCGCACCTATTAACTCGTCATTTAGCATTAGGTATATCTCCTAATGCTATCCCTCCCCCCTGCCCCCACCCCACAACAGTCCCCGGAGTGTGATGTTCCCCTTCCTGTGTCCATGTGTTCTCGTTGTTCAATTCCCACCTATGAGTGAGAACATGCGGTGTTTGGTTTTTTGACCTTGCGATAGTTTGCTGAGAATGACGATTTCCAGTTTCATCCATGTCCCTACAAAGGACATGAACTCATCATTTTTTAAGGCTGCATAGTATTCCATGGTGTATATGTGCCACATTTTCTTAATCCAGTCTATCATTGTTGGACATTTGGGTTGGTTCCAAGTCTTTGCTATTGTGAATAGTGCCACAATAAACATACGTGTGCATGTGTCTTTATAGCAGCATGATTTATAGCCCTTTGGGTATATACACAGTAATGGGATCCATTAGGCCTGTTCTTGAATAAATATTTATTCATGGCATGGACAGGGAGTAAGGTTAAAGGTGTTTATTTCCCATATGGATACCTATTCATTATAAAACACCAACCTTTCTCCCATTGCACTGCAGTTATTTCTTTACTGCGAAGCAAGTGACTATATATGTATGGTCTGTTTCTGGACTGTCTATTCTGACTCATGGGTTCATTTGTCTATCTTACACTAATAGCACATTGATATAATAGCATTTTAAGAAATCTTGCAATTAGGTAGTGTAAGTCTTTCAAATTTTTTCTTTAAAATTATTTAGCTTATTTTAGATTCTTTGCATTTTTCTGTAAACTTTATAACAAGCTTGTCAGTTTTCTCAAAACCTTGAGATTTTGATTGGAATTAAATCTATAGATGTATCTGGGAATAACTGACATTTCAATAGTATTGACTGTTACAAATCATGAGAATAGTATATTTCTCTATTTGTCTTTAATTTCTCTTAGCAATGTTTTCAGTGTAGAGAATTATATATGTTTCTTTAATTTATTCTGAGATATTTGACATTTTTAAATGCTACCAGAAAGGATATTTTTTAAAATTTTATTTCCCCAATTTTTCTTGTTAACATATACTAACAGTTTATTTTTGTATAGTGACCTCAGTCTTGCAACATCGTTAATTTTCTTATTAATTGTAATGCTGTGTTTTTAGATTCTTTGGAACTTTTACATACCCAATCATGTCTTTTGCACAAAGCGACGGACATTTATACTTATTTCTTTCCATATTTTCATACCTTTCATGACTTTCTGTTTGCTTTATTCGCTAGCTAGGACTTCTAGCACAATCATAAATATAAAGGATGTGGAGTAAGCCAGATCCTTAACTTGCTTCTGACATCAAGGGGAATGTTTTACATACTTAATCCTTAAATATGATGAGGTGAAATTTTTAAACTTTAATTGAGGTATAAACTACACCTATTTGAAGTGTACAATTCAATGAGTTTGACCATTATGTACACTGATAAAACTATCACTACAATCAAGATAATCACCATTTCTATCATCTCCAAAAGATTTGGTGGTAGGCAGAGTTCTAAGAATGATCCCTAGTGGAGCTTATCCATGTATAATCCCCTCTTTGTTGAGTATAAATGGAACCTGCGACATTATGAGATGCTACTCCCATGACTATATGATATTACGCTGTACAACAAAAGGGTGACTGTTCAGCTTGACCTGACCTAAACAATCACATGAGCCCTTAAAAAAAAAAAAAAAGACAGCATTTTATCAGGTTGGGAGCATCAGAAGAAATCAGAGAAATTCGAAGCATCTGAAGGACACAACGTACCTTTGTTGGTTTGAAGTGGAGGAGGCCATGTGAAAAGGAACTGCAGGTGAATTTCCTGATAAAGCCTAGAGAGATTCCTGGCTGACAGCCAGCAAGGAAACAGAAACCTTAGTTCTACAAATAAAAGGCAGTCCCAACAACCTGAATGAGCTGGAAGCAGATTCTTTCCCAGGACTTGCAGATAAAAGCCCAACTTAGCCAAAACCTTGATTTCGACCTCAAAAAACCCTAAACAAAGGATTCAATGGGAAGTTTAACCTATAGAACTGTGATATACTAAAAGCCACTCTATTTGTGGTAATTTCTAATGTAGCATAAAAAACTAATATACATTTGATACCTGGATGTGAGTGTTGCCATAACAAATAAGTGAAATGTGTAAGTGACTTTGGAGTTGGGCAGATGTTGGAAGAATTTGGAGGAGCGTGACAGCAAAAGCCTAGATCACCTTGGAAAGGCTTAGTAGCAATACAGACTTTGAGAATGTTGAGGGTGTGGAAGGAAGTAAGGAACATGCTGGAAGCTAGAGGAACCATATGCTACTCTACAGTGGCAGAGAGCTTAGCAATTGTCTCCAACACTTAAATAGAAAGCGAACTTATACAGTATGAACTCGGATATTTAGCTGAGAGGATTTTCCAGCAAAATGTCGAAGATGCAGCCTAGTTTCTTCTTGCTGCTTCTAATAAAATGTGAGAGGAGAGAGATAAATTGTGTGAAAAACTGTTAATTCTCCTTTGCTATGGGTTATGAAGATGAAGCTGGCTGAGATCAGAGCTTGGGTTAAGAAAGAAGTGCTCACTAACGTTTAGAGTGTTTTTGGCTGCATTGGATGGTCCTGCAGTCAATGTCAAATTGCCTTACTACTTATATTTTCCAAACATCAAGTCTTTAAGAACTAGTAGTAGTTCTTAGCTGTCTTCTACTGTATCAGGCAGTGGGAGAAAGTGTAAAAGGTTGGTTGAAGCACCTCTCCAGGTTCTCTCTTCTAATTATTCCCTTTCTTCAGACCCCATCTCTATTCTCAGGGATGATTCTCCTGACTACCTTAGTAAACTACCACCAATCTCAAACAATCTCTGATTTTTATCGGACATTTATTATTCAGCACTCAATTAGGTATGACCTTTTGCATTATAGTTTTGATCCCTGGTTTATTCCTCCAGATATAATAAAAACTAGTTAATTACTGAGATCAAGTCTCTAGAGATAGTGATTTCTATTGAATGAGTAAATGTACCAAAATTTGAGCTGTTGGGCTGGGTAAAATTTTTGTGTAGGTGCTGTATGTGAAAAGCTGTCTGCAATATTTGGTTTAGATATTTTGATAGTAATAAATAGAATTTCTTAAATTTTCAAATTATTTACTACACTACAAAGAAGATAATTTAACTTGAATATATTCCAGAAAAATCAGGGCACAAGATTTTTTTGATATATTTTTTCCCATATTTGCCCTAGAATAAAGCATTTGTTCATGCTAACACATTTTGGTTTTCCAATTTTTATTACAGTTGATCTTTGAGTTAGGGGACATGGTAGCTGCTGATTCAACTATCATTGAACCTCCTTATTGAAGAATGACATTGCCAAGATAGCACCAAGTCTCAGAATCTGAAAACTTAATACAGTGATTTCTAATTCAGCTAGTCATCAAAATCACCTGCAGAACTTTACAAAAATTTAAATCATCCTGCCCAGAGATTCTATTCAACAAGTTTTGGAGCAAACCCGGAAACTGAATTTTGAAATGTTCCCAGATAATTCTGTCGATCAGCCAAGTCTGGGAATCTCCAGCTGAAATGCCAAGGACTTGGTCCATCTGCAGGCTCATCTCATGACTACAGCCTAGCCAAGGTAAGCATGGCAGTTGCATTTGCTGGGTACTGTGTCCCTTATGTGAAGAGAAGCAGTGTGGAGATGTGGAGAAGCCTATTGGAGAGGAATCATTTCTTTTTTGGTGTTTGCACAGCTAAGGATGCAGAATTTGCTTGTGTTAAAAATTTTACCTGCGTGGTCGATTCTATAAGACATCAGTGCTAGGCTTCATCTCATATTCCAAGGCTTTGCAGCTCTTAATGCAAGAGTAAAAAAGAATTCCAATAAAAATTTCTAATAAAAAAGGCAACAGAGCAAAAAAACATTTCAAAACAGACTTTTATGTGAGTACATAAGAAGATGAATAAGAGCTCATTTGAATGTGTTACCTGGGACAGTTAAGAAAAAGAGTAAGCATTATTATTTTTAAAAGGACATTTTCTGTGACCCTTTGCCAATTATCTCGGTTAATTCAGGCTTCTATCCTTGGAATGGTTGGCTGTCCTCATCTTCTTTAGCCCTAGACACTGGTACGCAGGTTGAAAAAGAACTAGAAGTGTTGGTTGGTTCCATTCTCATTGGGCGTGCAGTGCCTAAACAATTCTTCCTGCTTTGTTTCAAGCTTCCACAATTGACTGAAGCACCCTTTTGGGCTGCAGAAGAGAGGTAATCTGATATGCCAATCAGATGAAGAGTTTTAGGAGTATTGGTATCTGACTATTGTGAAACGGACAAATAATAATCATTTGAGCTGGGCCCGGAGAGATAGATGGGCATTACCTTGAAGGATAGACATGCTGGGTTGTTATAAGGTTTTTTTTTGTAGCATTGGTTTATACATCATAGAGTATATGGGTCATTTTAAACTATATTCAATAGCGTTCTTCAATGAGTCTTATGAAACACAAACCCTACATGCTGCTTTCAGTTAAAATGATCATGAGGTCCCATTTCAAGGGGCTGCAAGTGCATTACCCCCAGTTAATCTCCCCCACTAACTTGTAAACAGAAAGTTGTACACAGCATTCGTATTCCAGAATTTAACACAGTGCCTTAGAGAAGCAGCTCAATGAACCAGTCCAGTGGTTCTCAGCCAGATACGATTGATTTTGCTCCCCAGGGGACATTTGGCAATGTCTGGAGTCATTTCTGGTTGTCATATCTGGGGAGTGAGGAAATGGGAGTGTGTTACTGACATACAGTAGACAGAGGCAGGGATGTTCATACACATGTTACAATGCACAGATGGCCACTCACGGCAAATAATTATCCAGAATTTCAATAGTGCTGAGGTTGAGAAGCACTGCACTAGATTAAGTATATAGTTAATCCCAATCTACTCCTTTGGATGCCGATAAATTATTGTCTATTTCCATGGGCCATTTGTCTCCAACAATGGGAATTCACTGTGTAATTCTATCAAAAGCTGGAAAGAAATGTGATGGAAAGAGAGGGTGGGCAGAGTAGGGAACTGAGAAAGAAGGTAGTGTATTTCAAAGTTGAAGTAACAGCGTTTTTCAATTATTCATGGTTTTTAATTATCTATACCTTGTTTACCTCCAATAGTATGGATGAATGAGAGTGATTCCCATGGTAAATTGAATATTATGTTATTCCTTATACAATGTGAGTATACTGGAGACCTAGAAGAAGAAAGCTTTGTAGTTGCCAAAAATGCAGTTATTAGTTTTTAATACAATGTTTACATGATCTGAGCTTGGTGTCATAATTGGTGTCTTACCCAATCATTATTAACTGATAAGTTTTGAGTGCTTTCTAGGGGCTAGGTCCTGTGCTTAGCATTTACATGCAATATTGCCCTGAAGCCTCCTAATTACTCACTGAAAGTGTATAGTAAACTAAGGCTCAGAGAGGTTTGGTGTTTTGCAATTATTCACAAAGTTAACCTCTACCACTTCTCAGAACAAGTGAGTAAGTGGAAGAAATAGAGAGTTTAGATCCTGACCTCCTCGTTCTACCTAAAGAATATTTTTAAAATAAAAAAAATGTTCTCGAGGAATTTATTGAGATTTAATTCCATAACATTAATTACAATTTTAAACAGAAAGTTTAAAGATGTTAAAGACCAAGATTTTAAAAGATTACTGTCCAGAATAATTTTCTCTCCCTGGCCCGTATCCCCCACCATAAACTCTGATGAGCGCATTATAGTGGAGAACATATAGGAGGTCATGAGGTCATTTCGGAACATCGAGGTTACACTTGCTCCTGGAATTTCTGGCTCTGAAACTTGTGCACCTGTTTTCTCACCTGTAAAGAGGAGCACTTTACCATCTGCTTTGCCTCCCTCATTTAGCTTAGATGCAGATCAAATGAGATAATGTCCATAAATGTCCTTTGTAAGCTTCAGTGTATTGCACATACCTGTCAGAATGGTTTATTTCCATTAAATGCCTGTGGTGGATACTCTTACAAAACGGATGTGCTGGTTTCCATGGTGCAGCTAGGGATACATCAGGGACTCAAATCTGCCCCAACAAACTGTTGGCCACCTAGAAAAGGAGAAACCCAGGGACAGAGTTGCTGGGCTCTAGGAGTGTCTCAGGGCCTGAGCTTCCCTTTGAAAAGACCATATTATGACAGAGGCATCTGAGCACCTGGGGCAGCCCTTCAGAAATTTTGCTCTTTGAACTCTGGGCATTTTTAAGATTATTCTTTGGTGAAGTTCATCAACCCCTGCCAATATGTCAGATTTCTCCCTGTGCTGGTTCTTTGAAGACAACATTTTTTTAAAAAATTAGGAGAGAAAGGAGTACCTGAGAAATTCTGACAAACTTTGGAACTCTGCTCCCATACGTTTTATTGATTTATAAAAATGGTGAATTCCCTTTACAAAAGATTCAAATAATGCAGAAAAGTAAAAAAAAAAAAAAAACTATAAATATCCTCAAATCCCACCACCCAGAAATTACCACTGAGCATCATTACAGATGTAGCCTTCTGATTCTATGTGGAAATAGTGGGGTGAGCAAGAGAGAAAACATGAAAGAAAGAAGGGTAGGGAGATGGATGGATGGGGTCAGAGAAGTGAAGAGACCCCCTCTATGTGATGTAGGTGGTGCTGGTCCTGGTCACAGTGGGATCTAATCCAATGTGAAAGGCCACTAATTTAAAAAAAAGGAAAATCGTGATGAATGATTGAGATATAAGATGAACATGTGTTAAAGATTTTATTTAATTCACCCGTTAATGACAGAACTGATAACGTTGTTACAATCAGAAAATCCAAAGAACGTACGTATTTAAAGATCAGAAAAGTGAGAGAGGAAGAGATATGTCATTCTACTGGGAAAAATTCAATTGCATGTGTATAGTAAAAAATTATTTTGCATTGCTATCATTTATCTATAATGTAGAGAGTTTTAAAATTTCTCAAAGGCAATGAAAGGCTAGAATCAGTTAATCCTGAAGGGTATGAGCAAAACACTGCATAATTTTCCTTTGGAGACACTCAATAATATGTTTTGCCTACTCCAAATTTTCTTACACCCACATGTTCCTGCTGCAAGCCCAGGGCCCTTTTCTCACATCACACCGTGATTTTCTGAGGCTTCTGTTTCTTACCCTTGCCAGAAAAAGTTTCTGAGCACTGCAGGTACAACCTCAAGAGTCAGAAAGGGCGAAAAGATTTCATTGTGTGCTTTTTCCTTCTTTGTTTTTTTTTTTTTAAATCATACAATTTAAGAAGTGAAAAAATATCCAAAAATATATAAGGGAAAGGTTGTAATTTCTACTGTACTCCCCTTCTTCTCCCATGTCTCCTGCCCCCAGGGGAAATCAATATGGTTTAAGATATGTCCATCTATACCTTCTGCATGTTCAACAATCACACATAAATATTTAAGCACATACATAGGGATTTTAGTCGTGAGAGTTTACATAAGTGGGAATTTGGGAATATACCATATATGTCTGTATCTTTTTTTCATTTAAAATAATGCATGGAGGCTATCTCAGGTGCACAGATACCGATTGAATGTATGTAATGGTATGCATGACATGGATACTCCTTCCCAGTCTAGTCCTGGGGATTCATTCTCATTAAGTAAGGAGCAAATGCACATAGTTGTGGAATAGGAAAGGAATTGTCCTTCTTGAAATAGCCATGGTGGGAAGGGGAGAAGGAGGACAAATTTTGCCATTTGAATTGGATTGTGGGGGTGGCACAGTTAAACATCTTTGTCCAGGTAGAACACACACCAGCACCCTCCAATCATTATGGTGTTTCAGAATCCATCATGCTGTGTGTAGGGAGCATTGCTCATTAGTTTTAAAGAAAACAACTCTTTCCTTGGTAATAAAAACCAAATAATTTTCAAAGAAAATTATATATTTACTAGTGGGAAAAGGAGTCTCCCTACCCGGTCTTCCAAGGAATACTGAAAATCTACCACAGCAGCCTTAGGAGGACATCAAAGAAATGCTTGCTGCATACAGCAAAGTAAACATTCATATCCTGGTGAAAGCCTCCCCTGCATCATTAAAAAAATAAAAACTGGAAGTTGTTTGGGGTATGTTGAAAATTAGTTATTAGAAAGGAACTTTCTCTTACTAATAGAAACTTAGGCTATCTGGAGCCAAGAAAAATTGTTAGGTGGAAGAATGGGAAGGAAGAGGAGTATAGGAAAACCATTCCTGAAAGATAATGCTATGAAAGTCGCTCCTTTTGTAATATTTTTTCCTAAGCCGAAGGGAGGCAAATGCTTAAACCATTATAATCTTGTTAACCTGGAGGGCGCAAATCAGAACCCCTGAGAGGAGGGAAGCAGCCAGCAAGAGGGGCCTTAAGCCAAAGGGCTCCTGAATTGCTAATTTCTACTCATCCACAGGCCTCAGAGCCCGAAGTTTTAAAGAACATGCTGCTTTACACTCTCAGTGGTACATTTCTGTTCTACTGGCCTTTGGTTTCAATCTGTCAATCAACACATGTTTTATTGATCATGTACTAAGTACCAAGAGCTACGGAGGTTATAGCTTCCAGATACAGTAAGCTCCTTAAGGGCAGAAATCATCTTGTCATAGACAAAGAGCATAAAAATAGAAATAATATACAAGGCAACATAAAAGGCATTTTTAATAGTGAACAAAGGCTTTCCACTTCTTGAAAATTTTGCAAGTTTTCAGCGAGGGGAATTCTGAGAGGTATAGAAAAGTGTTTTGCTTATAGCAGAAGCTTAATACATGTGTGAGGTTTAGAGGGAGAGACCTTTATGAAGCTGGGCTCTTCAAAAAGGTCATAGTGAAGCAGTATGGTGTCCTGGTGCCATAGTAATAAAAACAGTAGTAATGATACTGGCGGTGGTAATTATAATAAGAGCAGCTCACAGTTATTCATCTCATCATTTCATTTAATTCTCACAAGCAACCTATGAATTGGATATTTTTATTATTCCCATTTCAGAGATGAGAAAACAGAGCCCAGGCCATTCAGGGAGCAAGTGAGGATGTAGCAGAGTGATCAGAAACCACAGACTTTAGACCACAGAAACACACCTATAGTTGAAAAAGTTGGGTCAATTACTTCTTGCAATACACATGGGGAATACACATCATGTGAAACTGCAAGTTTTCTCAGTAACAGGATGTTAGAAAGAACATATAATAAGATTTAGGATTTGTATGGGTAATTTTGGGAGTGTCCAAGGAATTGGATATTCTCTCTGAATTCTGCAGTTCTATGATAAACTATCTTAATAAATCTTATCTATAGGGAGGGCAGACTAGAGTGAGAATAAAGTTGTAACTGGCAAAGAACTAGTAGCCACTCATTTAGCCAAGGGAAAAAGGGGGTTTTGTAATTTGTGTTGTGAAGTGACCCTGTCTGAGTGGATGTTTTGTGAGATTGTGACAAGCAGGAGAACAATATGATTTTACTGTAAGCAACAGCTATATTTGTACTATCATAGAGGGTCAGTTATGAGTTCCCTGATGTAAAGGGCTGCCTTTTTTCCCTTCTAACTTTACAGTGGTTTGTGCAGTTGACTTAACTGGCTCAGCCTGTTGCACAAACATCTGTACAGTAGACCTGTCATGAAAATTAGATGTCATGCAGACAAAGGACCTAGCACCTAGCATGCAGGGTACTCTCCATCACTGGGCTCTTCCTGGAGGAAGACCAGAGATCACGGGAGGACAGACAGATTTTCCATCACCCAGGTGATGGAGAGGGCATCTAGATGAACAGTGGGAGCAGAGGCAGGAATATGGAGAATATCTTATACCCAGAAATTCCCACTAATTGGCTAGACTCACATTTCAACTTCTTTTAGAGGTTGAGAGCTATGTTCGTAAGGTTTTTTTTTGTTTTGTTTTTCTTTTTTTTCTTTTCCTTTTCTTTTCCTAAAGGCAAAGACATCCTATGTGATTTCACCAGCAAATGTTCTCTTTGTCTCTTTGTTTTTCTTGGCACATCAAGTACAGTGCCAGCCTCTGGAGACTCACTGATTTTCAAGAAAAGGTGTTTTTTGTTTTTTGTTTTCTTTCCATTGTCTACATTGGCAAAATAAAGCTGAGCTCAACATCTCATCTTTTCCTTTGATATGATTATAGACAACATTTATATCTCAGGATTGTAGAAAGCCCTGATAGAGCAAAAATCTTTGCTGCATAATTAATTTTTTCCAGCACATCAGGTGATGGTTGGAACTCAGCTGTCTCAAGTTCTGAAGTTCTCAAGTATCTGAAGATAGGAAGAAGTAGAAATAGTTGTTCAATTTTTAAGTGGATTTTATAGTTTTAAGTGAGTAAATCCAGTAAGTAACTGTTATATGGTTTGTTTGGAGCATTTTTAGTTAACAGTGAGCTCATGGTAGTAAATATCCTTCAAGTGATTGTTAGGTAGCTGGTGATGGGTCTCCTTCCATTCTTTGAAAGTGGGCACATTTCAGTAGAGCGACTGTTATTGTGTTGGGGAACATACAATGTTTTGCCATTTTAAGAACAATTACTGTTCTTATGAATAATATAATTAAAGGAAATGACAGTATTTAGCAACATCAGCAGTATAAGAACTGCAAAAAATGCAGTATGCTCCTGGATGACAAATACTTCCCTTCCAAAGATAAGGCAAACATCACTAAACATGAAAATACCTAAACCCTGGGAAGAAAACCTTAGACAAATACCTCACTGCTCCGTTAGCACTGATTTTCCACATCATAAAGTGACATCTAGACCAAGCCAAACAAGTGAAAAAAGAGGAAGTGAGGGGCGTTTCTGGAGGTTTTAGCTTCTCTTATACCAAGGAATTCAGGAATTGTTCAATATGATTTGTCTAAACTAATTTTGCGAAGAAACTTGCCCAAGGTCAGGTTCATTATCCATGAAATTGAGATATTAGGTTTGTAATCATGTTGTTGTCATCAGGGGAATCTGAGATTTGGGATCTATTTGTCTCTAAAAAAGTTTTATTAATATTTGGTTGCAGCCAGCACTTAATCCTCAAGGATTCACACACATTTTATTCTGTTTGAGCTCAGTGATTTACGCTGTGGCTGTGGAAATTAAAATCCAAAGAGATAACCAGATTAGCTAGGATTGACCACATAATATCTGTGTAGGATGCTGAAATTTATCCCTTCTGGCTTGCCATTTTTCTCTAGTTACATATCACGCTTATTAATGTTTATGTTACACATTTTAAGTTAGTTTTCCTATGGTTTATAGTTAGAACCTAGAGACAGAATCAATCTAATGATTACTGACTTACTTGGGACTTCATTTTCTTTGTTATTGTTTATGAAGTTTGAGCTTCTACTCCATTGGAGTCTCTGCACTAGAAAGATTTGAAGGATGGAGCACAGAGCACCATTAAATGGGTTTACAATCAGGTAGGGATGGATGAATACACATTAGCACCTCTATTAATTGGGCACTTTTAAGTTGCAAGTGACAGAATTCTAACTCTATTATTTCCATGTGACCCCAAACCCTATGGGAGACAGAAAGTACAATAGGGCTTCAAGGACCACTGGAGCCCAGATCCCAAATATGCTAGTGATAGCAGTGGAGGGACCATGAGCTTTGGAGGCAGTCTTGATTTAAATGCTGAATCTGCACCTGTGTGAGCTCATCTTGGTGAAGAAATGTGCCCATGTTCACTTTCCTCTGTAAAATGGAGGTTGTAGCTATGTCCTCATAAAGTAGGTATTTAATGATATAAAATTGGTTTCCTTTGTTAAGGATTGAGGGCTGGAGGGCTGGGAAGGCCAGGGATGGCAAGCAATGCCCAATTTTCCTGCAATGTGAAAACAGCACTGTTAGGAATGGAGAACAAAACTCAAGGTCAACTATCACTATACTTTATGTGGTTTTGATCTAGCTTCTCAACAGCCATGTGATTTTATTCTGATGTTGTAGGAGGAATGAATCCTTAACCTGAAGATTTCAGAAAATAGTAGGAGGAGGGGAAAAGCCATTTTCACAGCAAGTGAGGAACACTATCACACAAAGGTGGCTATGTGGAGGAAAAAATGCTGACTCCACAAGATAGCTGAAGAGCCTCAGGGCTTTGTGACAATTTTACTCCCAGATGGGAAAATAAATAAATGACCAAAAAAGACCCTAGGAGAGGTAGAAACTAAAATACCATGCAATCTAGTGTTAAACGTTGTGAAATTTGTAAAGGATTATTTTCCTTGCAAATACTTTCAACCTTTAGGAAACAAATCTACCTAGACTTTTAAGCATAAAAATAGAATAAAGTACTTCCAATTACTTTTATAAAAATATAGCATTAGCACTAACATAAGTCCAAAGAGCACATAAAAATATCATATGTATTATAGCTATTTTATTTGGGATTTGGACATCTATAATCATCAGCAAACAGAACCCAGCAGTACGTTAAGGGAAAAATCACCATGACGAGGAAGCGTTCTTTCTATGACTTCATTAATTGTTTAATATTAGGAAATCAATGGTTATAATTCAATTTACTAACAGCAAAAGAAAAAACATAATACAACTTGATATATGCTGAAAAGCATTTGATAAAAATTAACATCCATTCTTGATACAAAAACTTTCAATCAAATGTCAATAAATGAATATGCTCATAGCATTATAAGACATACATTTAAAATCCATGGCTAGCCTCAAGCTCAGTGTTAAAATTCCCGTTAAGATCAGAAACATGAAAAGAATGTTCATTGTCATAAACATTATCTGGTGGTGTTTTTTCTAGATGTGCCAATTCCATTAGAAAAAGAATTAAAATGAGTGGCGGAGACACCTTGATAATCTGCAGACTAAAACACTGTGAAGCTGTTAAAAAGAGAGTAGGATTCTCTATGTGCTGAATTATAACCATGCCCACTCCATATTGAGGAAAAATAGGATATGCAAGTCACTAGAATATTATATCCTTTCTGTAAAATCAGAGTACATAATTGTGTGTTGGGGAAAGCAAAATGCATTTTAAAAAAACATGATTTTTTTTTAACTCATGCTTGTATTTAGCAAGGTATTAACTGTTCTACTTCTGAATTATGGGTTTACAGGACACTGTTATTTCCTTCTCTGTGCCTTTTGAAAATTGCTTGACTCTTTTTTTTTTAAACAATACACATGAGGATAATAATTGTTAACTTTTATTTATCAAGCATGTGCTTTTGGATTATGCCTCATCTCACTCAATCTTCACATTATTTTCTATCTCTTTCTTTATTTTCCAGATGGGAAAACAGGCTTAAGGAATGATAAGTAACTTGTTCAAGGTAAAAGGCATTCTGACTTTAAATTCATGTGCTCTTAACCACTCCTCTATTGCTTTTATTATTAGAAAAAGAAATTGTCATTTCCAAAATACATATATATAGAGAGAGAGATATATACACACACACATACATACATAAATATATTCTGTGATAAATGGTATATATAAAGATATTTCATATCTTTATATCTAGAAATGATGTATATATATTTTAAAAAGATAGTTATATAAATCTATAAGTATATATGTATGCATACATATATATATACATGTATGTGCACCCACAAATATATATAAAAAATATAAAAAGTTGATATAATACAGTGCCTAGAAAATGGTCATTAAATTGTATTTATTCATCTTCCTAAAGCCTCCATGCTTGGAATATGAGCAAAAACTATGTTTATTTAGCATCGTATCCCCTAGCAGCAAGCAGGTGTCTTTCACAGCATTAATATTAAACAAAGATCTTTTATACATGTAAATATAATAAACAATAGAAAATTGGATTATATTGCATGCCCAGCAATGAGCTCTTCCTGCGATACCCCCACTGCCTACTGTCCTCTGCAATGAGCACTGACCTTTCTCTGGGCTGTGGATGGAGTCACAGCAGGGGTCAATAGGGCCATGGTGTGGATTCAAAGCCTGGCACTGGCCAGCCTGCTCTATGATATGAGTAGGCAAAGCCTCTAGAGAGAGGTTCGCTTTTGGATATAGAAAGATGTGCCTTTCCTCTTCATAGAAATCTGGCCTTTGCAAGAGCCTAAATGAAAACCTCATCCTTTCTGCTCAATGTCATTCTTCATGGATGCTCCGAGGAGGAGGCTGAGGATATAGCCAGGCCATGGAGTGGGTGAATGCTATTTATGGGTCCCAGGTGGTGCCCAGAGTCCTGAAAGCGCTAATTGAGTTTTCTGGAAAATACCACAGTTTAGCTTTGTTCAGCTAGAATACAGCCCCCACCATGTTTTTCCTCTAGTACTGGCTCCTGAACTCAGAGAAGATAAGGAGAGGATCATGCTGGCGTGAGCACTGACCACAGAGGGAACGAGATAGCAGAAATACCCTTTCCCTGTGGTGACAGGATGGAAACTGCCAATCTCTCTGCAGGCGCCCCTCTGGCTGGTAGGAGGCACCAGAACACACTGCATGCTCCAGTGTGTGATATGCTGCTGTTTCTTAAAAGCCTGTGTGAGAGGTCAGTGCCACCAAGTGGCTGAAAGGTGAGTGGGCAAATGGAAGGGTATCTGCAATACAGTGGCTTCCTAGTACTTCCCCTCCCCTTCCTCCTGCCTCTACCACCCACCCGTTACCCCATGTCTCTCAGGACTCTATGCTGTCCTAGGCAGACTATAGGATACTGGATTAATCTCCTCTTTTAAGTTAGCTCTCAGGTGTCCAACTCTCCCTTTACACCTTAATCTAGACTTTGGCCTCCTTCCCTGCTTTAATTGATTGATCTCATCGTGAGGAAGAACTCGGTGACTACAGACCAAAGACTCCTTCATTGGGTAGGAAAGACTGAGAATAAATCAGTGTGTTCCCTCTGTATCAGTGGATGCTTTCATATTTGCTCTGAGGTCTGGCTTAACTCAAGGAACTAACTGGTAATGAAGGAAGTTCAGGCAGGCTTGTGGGAGAGATGGATGGATATACATTTTTTATTAGCACTTCTCTAATCAGTTGAGTTCAGATAAGTGACCACAGATGCAAGATACCACATTCTACAATATGAGGAAACACCCAATATATATGTCATATTTGTGCCCTCAAGGAAGTGGTAATTCAGTAAGGCACATAGATCATAAACACATGGATTAAAAAATACAGTCGTCCAAGTATTTAAAAATGATAGAATAGCATAAGATAGGCATAAAGTATGCAGAACCATCAAGGAAACAAAAGATGAACTGCAAATAATGGTCACTGAGTATCTGTGGCATGCCAGATACTATCAAGCACTCCCATAAATTTTATTTTATGTAATCCTCCGTAAACTCTGTCATATTTCATGGATCTCAAAAGAAAACACCCAAACTCTTTCTTTTTATCTTTCTTTTTAAAATTTATATAAATTTAAGGAGTACAAGTATGATTGTATTATATAGATATGCTGTGTAGTGACGAAGTCTGGGCTTTTCGTGTAACCATCACCTGAATCATGTAATTGATTTTTAAATGGTGCTTGAGTCAACATTTTGCAAAGTCAAAGGATCAACATTAGATCATTCTAATCCCCCCTACTCTCTAGAAGCCAACACTTTTCAAAGTGTGCCATGTGGGAATGGCATTGGGATAAATATGCATAATAAAATTTAACAATAATGCCCTTTAAAACTAACAGCCAAATTTGTGCTAATCCCCAACAGTCTAACCTTCTACTTAAAGTGTAGTCTGTAAATCAGCAGCATTAGCATGACCAGGGGCTTGTCAGAAATGCAGAATCTTCGGTCCCTTCTGAGACCAGCTAAATCAGAATCTGCATTTTACAAGAACTTAAAGTGACTTCAGTGCACATTAAAGTTTAGGAAGCACCCAGATGGAATGCAGGAATAATTTTTCCTCAAGTATCTAATTATCTGTGTCCTGGTCTTCTTGACTGTTGTAGTACACAGTACTAGGTGGTTAACCAGTTGTCCAAGCCATTGAGATTAAAAGATACAAATTTGAAAGAAAAGATTCAGAGAGTAATTAGGATCAGGAATAAAAGAAAGAGAACGAGAGTAACAAAAGAGAAAGCTATGAATACAGAAGTAGGCATAAACACACACACACACACACACACACACACACACACACACCCCTGCATTATTAGAGTACTATAATGGAGCCTTAATTAGCATTCTGAATCAAGTACAGTGCCCTGTACATCATTATTCTAACAAATATTTATGAGCCCTTACTGACTAAATCAAAAGTTTGCCTATGATTGTGATTCAGCCTCTTTTCTTTTCTTTTCTTTTCTTTTTTTTTTTGATGGAGTCTTACTCTGTCTCCCAGGGTGGAGTGCAGTGGCGGGATCTCGGCTCACTGCAACTTCCGCCTCCTGGGTTCAAACAATTCTCCTGCCTCAGCCTCCCAGGTAGCTGGGATTACAGGTGCCCACCACCACACCCTGTTAATTTTTTGTATTTTTAGAAGAGATGGGGTTTCACCGTGTTGCTCAGGCTGGTCTCAAACTCCGGTGCTCAGGCAATCCACCCACTTTGGCCTCCCAAAGTACTAGGATTACAGGCATGAGCCACTGTGCCCGCCCCAATCTCATTTTAAAGGAGGTAGAGGAGTTTGTCTCAAAATGAAAAGTAATGTCAAACTTAGGATTCAAATACTTCGAAACATGTTAAATGTGTGCTAAATGAGCATGGCACATGTATACATATGTAACTAACCTGCACAATGTGCACATGTACCCTAAAACTTAAAGTATAATAAAAAAAAAATAATAAAAAAAGAAAAAAAAATTTTCTCAAAATCTAAGATTGGCCACTTTATTCTTAGATAACTGGCACCTTACAGCCCCACCCATGCCCACACACCCACCCCACCCCACACACAAATGAGTAATTAAAATTTTATTTTAATTGATCTGAAACCTTTTCAATGATCTTAGAAGAAATAAGGGAGACAAATAGGGGGAAGAAAAACAACAGAAAAATATTTCTTAAGATATTGTTATCAGTTTTTGCTGTTACTTGCTGATCTAAATTTATGGATGAATATGATAATTGTATTTCCTAAATAGCTACATATTACAGACCATCTTGAGATAGTCTTCAGTATTCTGTGGCTTCCTTGTCTGAGGATCAGGAAGCCTTGAACAATCAATAGACACCAAGCATTGTGGTCCCACGTGTCCCTGGAAGACTTTCAAGACCTCAGTTCCTTGTGGCTTTGGGGTGCAGTCTGCAAGGTCTGTGTTAAAAGCTTAGAGATAGAGTGCTCCTGTACACATATACATAGACAATTCCACACAAAGAAGTGCCTCATTTGCCATTTTAATCTCCTTGCATAGCTAGTCACTTTGTCTCTTTGAGAGTGTGCCTTTGTAACTGGGGAACCAGCTCTATTTTTTTATTTCAGTATTACAGAGAAAATATCCTAGATAAAAGCTAAATAGTCCCAAAGGTTCAGGAAAGCTGCTAAATATAAAACCCAAGTTTAAAAATTGAGGATACAAGACCAATATGTAAAAATCAATTGTATTTCTGGGATTTATTCCATTCCATTGGTCTATGTGTCTGTTTTCATGCCGATACTAGACTTTTTTATTTTTTAAAATATATATAGCTTTGTAATATAGTTTAAAATCAGGAAGCGTAATGCCTCCAATTTTGTCCTTTCTCAAGATTGCCTTGGCTATTAGGGGTCTTTTTTGGTTCCATGTGAATTTTATGATTCTTCTTTCTGTTTGTGTGAAAATTGCCATTGGAATTTTGATTGAGATTGCATTGAATCTGTACATCTCTCTGGGTAGTATGGACATTTTAACAATATTCTTCCAGTCATAAACAAGATAAATATTTTCATTTATTTGTGTCTTTCTCAGTTTCTTTCATCAATGTCTTGTAGTTTTCAATATACAGACTTTTCACTTACTTGATTAAATTTATTCCTAGTAATTTTTATGCTATTGAAAATATGATTGCTTTCTGATTTCTTTTTCAGATAGGAAATTGATCTTAGCAATGATTTTTGGGGGGATATGACACCAAAAGCAGAAATTAACAAGTGGGACCACATCAAACTGAAAACCTGTGAGCAGCAAAGGAAACAATCAACAACAGGAGAAGGGAACCTAGTAAATGGGATAAACTCTGTGAATGAGATACATATGTGTAGAGGAAAATTGTGGGGACAAGAGAGAGTCCTCTGAACAAGAATATGGGACTAAGCTTGCCATCGGTCTACCAGCGGCAGGTTAGAAACAACTTACAACTTCAGGAGAATGTAACCATTTTGAAAACTCTCTCCTCAGTGCTTCAAGTGGTATAGGACGTACTCTTGGTGTTACCTCTCTTTTAGACAGACTAGGGGAGAAAACCTTGTGGCTGTCTCTTTGGACTTTGTTTAGAGATTGAGAATTATGGGAATTACCCAGTATGCTTTGCAACCATTGCCCAATCTGTGGGAGGGTAGCTTTTCCCTTCACTTACACCTTCTCAGGCTTCTGTATTCCTTAAGGTGCTTCTGGCTTCCCTTCATCAAAGATACTTTACAGGAAGCTGATTTAAGCAAAGGATGACAATTAGGTATTATTTTTTTGCCAATTCAGATTGATTGATACTGGCTGAGGGATTAGTTTGTTAATTAAGAAGGATTCCCGGGTTTGATGTTATTTCATAAATAACATGTGTTTGCGGCATAGGCGTGAAGCATGTGTGTTAGATATTTACCATTCCTACTCTAGGCTTAGAAGGTGGAAGATCCCTTGACAGACTAGTGGGACACTGGTTTATTAGTCCTAAACCATATCACCACTAGAAGCAGCCCCACACACAGTTTTCCTCTTCCTCCCTTTGTTCAGCACCTCTATGTCACATTTGACAATGATGTGCAAGTTTTGGCCTCAACAGTTATTTCTAATTACCTCATCAGATATGATCTTGTTTGATGCCTTCTCATTCTTATCATCTATGCAGTGGGCATCTCTAAAAAGTCAGTGGTTTCCTAAGTAAGAAAAGAGCAAGATTTGTTAGTTTGCCTGGCTGGCTTTCTTTTGAAATAATCAGGTTGTCTCTTCCCTAAAGAGTCTCTTCCCAGCTGGGAAGTCATCACCTGTCACTTGAGTCAATTATTGAAAAACACTTTGTCCTGCTCATGTTGTGAACTGTGATATAACCCAAATTCCCGTGGTGTAGAGACTCTCCAACCTTTCAGTAAAATCCTCCTTTGAGATTGAAGCTATGGTCTCTAATTACCAGCTTGGGCCATTTTTGCAGGATTGTTTTACTTTGGCCTTAAGAAAAAGTGACAACCCTGTCTCTACTAAAAAAAAAAAAAAAAAAAAAAAAACATATACAAAAAATTAACAGGGCGTGGTGGTGGGTGCCTGTAGTCCCAGCTACTCTGGAGGCTGAGGCAGGAGAATGGCATGAACCTGGGAGGCGGAGCTTGCAGTGAGCCGAGATCGCACCACTGCACTCCAGTCTGGGCGACAGAGCGAGACTCTGTCTCAAAAAAAAAAAAAAAAAAAAAGAAAAAAAGTGACAAGACACAAAAAGATGAGTTAAAACCCTAATAAGTTACACAAGTCAACTCTAAAATGAGCTCCGGGTTTGCTGGCCTTCAGTGAATGGTTTTGTTTAGTGGGAATTGAACTGGTTCATCCAGATAGTCCTAGGTCAGAATTCTGTCACCAAGTGGTAACCTAGAGCAAGTCATTAGCCTCCCTAAGCCTTTATTTTCTCAGTTGTAAATTGGAAACAATAATAACTACTTCCTTGCGTTGGTGTAAATATTCCGGGTACTCAAGATCTCCCTTGATAGTTTTCAAACTCCTAATGCAATAGGTACCCAGCAAATGCCCTTTACCTTCTTCTTCCCTTGTGTTTGATGGAAGGTCTTATTATGTTTTATTTTGATTTGATTTTAATCCTAATAATTAAATTGTTCTCAGGTATTGTACTGTTGCCATGAGTTTTTCCAGGTAAAAATCAAGTGTTAATAAAACTGAGGAGAAAGTGAGGCCTTAGTGACACCAGGACCCAGAGATCAGTTGGACAGAGAGGTGGGTACAGTTCACAAGGCTCCAGGTTGCATGAATCTTTAAGGGATTGCCAGATTATTAGACTCAGGGCCTCATTTAGGCAGCTGAAATATGACAAGAGAAAAGGTACTTGGGAATGTTTAGAAATATGTCCTCCAAACAAGGTTGGATTCAAGCCAAATTGGGATATAGGTGACATTGCATTCATTCATTAATCTATTCAATCATTCATGTCCCAAATATTTACTTAATGTTTCCTGTGTGCTAGGCACTATATCAATTCTTGTGTCAAAGAGCTCGTGATAGAGCGATGGAAGGGTAATTAAAATACCATGTGGCATGTATCTCTATTTAACTAAAATGGTGAAGGTAAAGCCACTTTTACTAAGTATTTTAGGGCTCTAAAACCAGCCTTCTCTTATTAGTATTTGCCTCCCACCACCATCTATTGTCTGTTTTTTTCTGGATGTAAAAAAAAAAAAAAAAAAAAAAAGGGGGCATCCATAGAGAGATTGCATGTTCTGACAGTGCTTTCAGGTTGGTGTCACTGAGTTCTCCCTACTAGAGTTTGAGCAAACATGATGAGTGCAACTTCTGTGTCTTTTATTTAAAAGGAAATCCCTGGCTACAGATTTCCACTATTTATTCTCCACTGGCTGGAAAGGCAATGCCAAACAACCTTGGAAAGCATATGTTGAGAATAACAGGGACTTCCTATTTGCCTGTTTCCCTGGATAACTTCGTGGAGCAGAGTGGGCCAGCTGCCCTGGCACATGAGAAAACAATGACCTTCTAAGTACTTTAAGCCACTGAATTAGGGGGAATCTCTTAAATAGCTTCTACTGTAATAGATTAATCATAATTTTTTGAGGTAACGTGGTAACTTAGAAGAATATGAACATCATTTGACTAGTAGAAACTTAGATTTTGTTAACCACATCAAATTCCTGGGTATATAGATGTCAAACTCTGGGTCCAAGCTCCAACTCTAGAATGATTTTATATCTAAGACTTTATACATTCCAAAACTGAAATAACTTCTCAAGTCTCCAGGGTATAAAAGGGTCAAGGTTCAGTCTCTTTCTAAGGCTTTATCTCTTCACTAATCTAAGATTTGTAAAAGCAGTGAAGAAACAAGTGAGCATGGATTCTCTTGGAGGGTTGGGTATTGGAGACAAACAATTTAAGGATGACAATGGCAGCAACAAGAAAGCCAGGATCTGACAATTCAAAGTGATAGTTGAGAAGACAGTGCCAGTAAAAGAGGAAGGGGGAATCTCTTCAGGGTTCATCTTGTGTATTCAACCCAGGCAACCCAGGAACTACCACCTCTAGACATGAGCCTCATCCTAGCCCCATTCAGCTGAAGTCTCCTTGTTTGCACTATGTCATATCCTCAGAGTCAGCCTTTCTGTGACTGTCAAGAGTCAATGGCCATTGTAATCTGTATGAATGGGAGAAGATCCTTTCCCTTTATGCACCATTCATTTATCAAATAGTTACTGAGTGTGTATTTTATGTAAGGAATATTTAGATATCTGTTTTAAGAGGGGACATGACCAAGAAACCCTGTCCCAGAAATACATGACTAGAATGTGCAAGAAGCATAAAACCTAGGTACAAGGAAGGTAAGAAATACAGCAGTAACCAACAGGAACTATGCAGGAGTGTGGAGGCACAGCACAAGGCAGGTGTCTGCAGTCAGTCAGCAGCTTGTATCTACTGTAATAAAGGCACATGATTAATTACACACGGAGACTGTATGTATGTTCCTTCACTTGCTAATTGCAATTAGCTGCAGAAGCAGTGAACATATTGCTCTTGGTGAATGTCAGGACATTTCACTGGATTTCCCTTGGTTCTCTGTGAAGCCACAATTAACTTCACTAATGATTCCCTTTACCACATGTGCTTCACTTAATGAAGAACCAAACTAATGAATGCTGATCTTTTTAAAAACTTTTTCTTTCCAAAAGCCAACTTGGCTACCATCCAACAATGGCTCCTTAGAAAAAATTATGAGTGTCAAATTCATCCAAAGCTGGGAGGAGAGAGGAAGCAATTTTCAGTTTCTAGAATTTTGTTTCTTCAGGGAAAGAGAGGCTCTCTGCACTCACAGTAAGCCATGTTGCACTTTTGGCTGGATGTGTTTTAGAAGTTAATGTAGCTGGCCAGGCCGTCATCTCTGCGGCAACCCATCCTTAGCAACTGGTAGTGGTGGGGAGTTGACACACCATAGATTGCCAGCATGCCAAGGAGTAGGTTAGGAATGCAGGCCCTCTACAAATGAACAAAAATCCTGCTCTGATGCCAGCAATACACCCATAGTTGAGCAGGGTGCCTTCCTGTCTCTTATGGTATAGATAACATTGATTTAAATGTTTTCCTCCTTGAACTTTTATGACTTTTCTTAAGATGGCTGCAAATCTCTTGACCTGCCTCGTTTCCCTCTGTATATGTGTGTGTGTGTGTGTTTGTGTGTATGTATGTGTATATATATGTAGCAAATGGCTTGGTGTTTGGGTTCTTATGTCCACATATCTTGCTTTTATCCCACATTATGCTGATTCAGATGTGAAACTCAGCACCCTTTATGACTTACATACACATGTGCATGTGTGCCTACACACACACACACACATTCTTACATTCCCAAAGCATTCATGAAAACCAGAATTTGGGAGCAAGAGAGTAGATGGATATATTAGTTCATTTGCACATTACTATAAAGAAATACCTGAGACTGGGTAATTTATAAGAAAAGTTTAATGGGCTCACGGCTCTGTAGGCTATACAGGAAGCATAGCAGCATCTGCTTCTAGGGAGGCCTCAGGAAGCTTCCAATCATGGCAGAAGGCAAAGAGGGAGCAGGTAAGTCACATAGTGAAAGCAGGAGCAAGAGAGTGAATGGGGAGGTGCTACATACTTTTAAAGGACTAGATCTCATGATAACTCACTATTGCGAGGATGGTACCAAGAGGGATGATACTAAACCATTCATGAGGAACCCACCCCATGATCCAGTCACCTCCCTCCAAGCACCACCCCCAGCATTGAGGAATACATTTCAATATGAGGTTTAGGTGGTGACGTACATCCAAATTGTATCAATGGATTCATAACACATCATCCCAAACCAGCTCAAATGGAAATGTTGGCATCGCTACCTTAAGAAATCCTTCAGACTCCTCACTCCATGGTGCTCTTTATCCCATTGAGTTTCAACTGGGTCCACCTTGTAAGGAACAGCATATTTCCTTCTTTGTCTTCTGCAAAGCAATTTAATAATTCTCCTCTGAAACCTTGGTGATTCTGCACCTCAAGTGTATTCATCATTCCCCCCCACCCCACCCCACCCCACCCAGAGACAAGGAGGAAGAGAGAGAGGCAAGAGAACATTCTCTTCTTCAGAAATTCTTGTGCCAGTTGCTAGGACAATACTTCATTTAATCATTACTGCAGTGTATCCTCCTATTATTTAAAATCCCTGGAGCCCCAGAGAGTCTTCCAATACACCACCACCTCTGTTGAGTGTTGCGATAGCCTTGTGAGCCAGGCTGGGTAGCCACATTTTACAGATAAGGAAACTGAGCATTCAGATGATGAATACCCAAATGTGCATAGCTTATTTTTGGTAAAGTGTTCTTTCTCCCTTGTCTTGCTCTCAGATGGCTGTTTCTTGGGGGTGTTGGAGAGATCAGAAAGTGGTGACCCATCTAACTGGCCCCTTCTCTCCCTTGTTTTCCATCTTGCCTTGAAGCAATGCTCTGAAATATGATTTGTGAAGCAGAATGTGAAAGAAGCCAGCCTGCATTGGGTTATTTGCAATGCTTCTCAATCTTGACCCTATGGAAATTTTGTTGCCAGATGATTCTTTGTTATAGAAGCAGGAGGGTGTCGTATATGCCATGTAGATGTTTAGCAATATCCCTGGCCCCTACCCACTAGATGCCAGTATAACCCCTGCTCCCAACTCCATAGTTGTGACCATCAAAAATTTCTCTAGATTTTGCAAATGTCCCCTTGGTTGAGAGCCACTGGAGTATTGTTACACACTCATTGTGATGACTGTTTACTATCTTTATGACTTGGACTGTGGATAGTCAGTTATGTTGAACATCTCAGAAATGAGATGCCAACCATGTCCAGCATAGAGAGAAAAAAGGAAAGTTGGAATTTTGTGTTTCCTTTTCACTGGAAAGAGGTGACACATTTTCACTTTGGTGGGGCAAGTAAAGAGAAATACAATGACTCTTTCCCATGGCATGCACTGTTCTGATGGGTTATTGCTGCTGATAGCCCTTGTTTTTATAATGAATAGCCAAAGCAATGTCAAGCACCACCAATCAGTCCCTTGGGGGAAAGTTGGGGCATTTGAATAGCATACCACTGTGAAGGCATAAATTGTTGAAAGAGCAAATGTAAGCTGGACAGATTTATAAATGTGGCAGACAGTAATCCTGGTATTTCATGTTAATTGTTCTTCCCAGGCAGGAGGCCTCCTGTGATTTACATTCTGGAGCAGGATGGGGGACTGAGCCAGATAGCTCTTACCTCCAAAGAAGACCAGTGGGGATGTGACAGCTGCCTAGCAAATGAAAGGGGAAGAAGGGTGCTTTGCTGCCTTAGAAGCTCTCATTTATTCTAGAGCACTGGGGTGCTGTCACATGCCCTAGGGGAGGCCAGGGAGAAGAGAAGAGAGTGGATAGCTGAAGGAGGACTGAAGAATAGGTGGCAAAATCCCTTCCCATCCAAGTGCTCAAGAACAACTTGCAGGCAAAGAGCAGGGAGGTCACCAGATAAGCACTTGAGGTTTGGCTTCCCTGGCTCTTCCTGTAGCTGGGACCTGCCATACCTAGTGAGGACAGGATTAGGAATTAGGGAATTCAGAAAGTTATTTTTTTCTTTCTTAAGTTTTATTTTAGGTTCAGGATACATGTGCAGGTTTGTTGTAGGGGTAAATTGCATGTCACTGGGTTTTAGTGTACAGATGATTTTATCACCCAGGTAGTGAGCATGTTACTTGATAGGTAGTTTTTTGATCCTTGCCCTCCTCCTACCACCCACCCTCAAGTAGGCCCTGGCATCTATTGTACCTCTTTTGGTGTTCATGTGTACTCAATATTCAGCTCCTACTTATAAGTGAGAACATGAAGTGTTTGGTTTTCTGTTCCTGCGTGACCTCCAGCTGCATCCATGTTGGTGCAAAGGACATGATTTCATTCTTTTTTTTATGTCTGTATAGTATTTTATGGTGTATATGTATCACATTTTCTTTGTCTAGTTTATCACTGATGGACATCTAGGTTGATTTCATGTCTTTGCTATTGTGAACAGTGCTGCAGTGGACATACAAGTGCATGTGTGTCTTTTTGGTAGAATGATTTATATTCCTTCGGATATATACCCAGTAATAGGATTGCTGGGTCGAGTGGTCATTCTATTTTCAGTATTTTGAGGACTCTCCAACCTGCTTTCTACAGTAGCTGAGCTAATTTACATTCCCAACAGCAGTATATAAACATTCCCTTTTCTCTGCAACCTCACCAGTATCTGTTATATTCTGACTTTTCAATAATAGGGATTCTGATTGATGTGAGAGAAACAATGAAAAAAGAAAACTTCAGGTCAATATCTCTGATGAACATAGACACAAAAATCCTCAAAAAAATACTAATAAATCCAGCAGCACTTCAAAAAGCTAATCCACCATAATCAAGTAGGCTTTATTCCTAGGATGCAAGGTTGGTTCAACATATGCAAATAAATAAATGTCACTTGTCACATAACAGAACTAAAAAACCACACGATCATCTCAATAAAGGCAGAAAAGGCCTTTGATAAAATTCAACATCCCTTCATGTTAAAACCCCTCAACAAACTAAGCACTGAAGAAACATACCTAGAAATCATAAGAGCCATTGATGACAAACCCACAATCAACATCAAAGTGAATGGGCAAAAGCAGGAACCATTTCCCCTGAGACCCAGAATAAGACAAGGATGCTGACTGTCACCACTTCTGTTTGACATAGTACTGAAAGTCCTAGCCAGAGCAATCAGGCAAGAGAAAGAAATAAAAGGCAACCAGATAGAAAGGGAGGAAGTCAAACCTATCTCTTTTTGTAGATGATATGATTCTATACCTAGCAAATCCCATAGTCTCTGCCCAAAGACTCCTAGAATGGACAAACAACTTCAGTAAAGTTTCAGGATACAAAATAAATGTAAAAAATTATCAGTAGCGTTTCTATACATCAAAAATTCCCAAGCTGAGAGCCAAATTAAGAATGCAATTCCATTCACAATAGCCACACAAAGAATAAAATATCTAGAAATAAAGCTAAGTAAGGGTGGGGAGAGGTAAAATGTCTCTACAATGAGAATTACAAAACACTTCTCAAAGAAATCAGTACACAAACAAATGGAAAAACAGGGCTTTTATACAGAACAGGGCAACATTTGATCCGTAAAGAGTGCGATTTTTACCCTTGCTTAGCTGGTACATCTAAGGGATAGTTGTGAAGAGGAAACAGGAAAAGATTGGTTGTCTCCCAAGTTATAGGTTCCTTTGTCTTTGTTTCAGTCTTCCTTGGGGCACTTTGTCCAGAAGCTATTCCTCCTTTCTCTAAACCACAGGGATGAGATAATCCACTTCTGCCCTTAGTGGGGCTCTGTCACTGGGTTACCTTTAAACTTAAGCAGAGAGGGACATGGTCAGAGGGGGCCCTGGCAGACAGTCATAGAAGGTAGGTAAAGAAGTTTATGTGTGGACAGGATTGGGCCAAGGAGCCATCAGTGTCAGCAGGACCCTTGGAGAAGCTGTAGCGTTGACAAGGCAAGGTTAGCTCATTAGGCAGTTTTGTGTCAGCTTGGCAAAAGCTAGAGCTATTTTCAGAAATCTCATCACTGTAGGGTTCTGGGTCAGAGTGGAACCAAAGATGGAAGCAAAGAGGACTTTGTGTGGATTTAGAAGATGGCAGTGAAACAGCTGCCATTCCTTGTGGAAAGTCATCATGGCCATCTGTAGTGACAGAGGGACCCTTGTGCTCATGGGTTGTGGCTTGGCTGTGCTGTCTTTCTCCCTGCTTGGCTCATCTTGCTGATGGCCAGCCCCTCTCATTGGTAGTGCCCCAGGCCCACGACCAGCCACTTGGTGTTGACCCCCAAAGGCAGCAGCTGCAGAGACTTCTCTATGAGCTTCTCCTTTGAGGCCTTTGAGCCACGCATGCTTGGCCTCTTGAACTCCCCTGTCAGCTCCAACTTGTTCACCTGCGTGAGGTAGACTAGGCAGGCTGGTTAGTAGCCACAACTTTGATTCTCTGAGTTCACTTTCCCAGCTCCTCCCATAGCTGCATAAGGCCTAATTCTGTTAAAAAGACCTTTTCTTTTGCATACTATGCAGAGTATTTTGTTTTCCCACTTGAGCCTGACTGGCCCAATGGAGATGGCTCCTCAGGAGTTTGGTTCCCTGTTTGTTAGAATCAAATCTCATGTGGTCCAAGGAGAATAGGCTGCCTTAAAACTGGATATTGGGCAGCCCAGAAAAGAGTTCTGGAGAGTGAATGATCCCAGCATTCACTCACTCATTCCTTCACTCTTCAATTAATAGGAATTATTTCAATTAATAGGCTGTGCCAGGGAATGTACTAGAAATACAATTAATTGGTGACTAAAACAGACATGGCTATCTTCTTCAGAGAGTTTAGAGCTTAAAGCAGAGGATGGGAAGTTAACAAGTAATAAACATGATTATAAATTATTTTTATCCCATGGCACTTATCAGAAACAATAACGTAATAGAGAATAGTGTGGGTGAGGATGAGACCCCTTTAAATTGGGGTGCTGTAGAAGGCCCCTCTTAGGAGCTGATGTTTAAAGGAATGCTTGAATGGTGAGATGAATTCAGCTGCAGGAAGTGCTGATTCCAGGCTGATCAAACAGTGTGTGAGAAGGCCCTAAGGTAGGGCAGATACATCACAGCACACAGATGGAGAGCAGCAGGGATTTTTCTTGTGCAATGGTGACAAGCTCTTTCACTGGAAAAATAACAGCTTCCAGCCAAAATAGAGTAGGACCCAAGAACCCCAGAACTCCTGAAGCCAATTAGTATAGGACCACATGAAAGCAGAAAACAGACATAGAAGTCAGAGGAGACAATACTCAGGAAGAGAGGGTCAGGATTGTGTATAGGACCAGAGCTGTTGCTGGTGCGTATACTGCTATTGTGCAAAGCAAAATAGATGCCCTTTCCTCTAAGCAGTCGAAGCCTGAAGCCAACATTATTGGCTTACAGGTGAAGCCTGGGCTGAATTTCAGCTCCTACTAAGCACAGTCTAGCCTGCATTTTCATATGCAGTGCTTGGATCATAACTAGGAGATTATGTTAGGCATGAAGCTGCCTGAGACCAGAGGAGTTTCTGAATGTCTTGCTAAGGAGAGATTTTGTGAGTGAATATACTGCATCTAGTTATGTGAAGGGCAGCTAGCTGTTGGTGTACCTAAGCTAACTTAAGTCAATTGGCGCTTCTGATCTGTTATTGTTCATCTTCACTTCTTTGGTTATTTTAAGGGTTTTTTTGGTTGCTATTAGCCAGGTGTGCAAAAACAAGATAATCCCCCTGGCCATCACCTCAGGATCTGGGTGCCAGGCCTCAAGGGGTGCACAGGTTACACAGCTGGGGCTATCTGAGGTTTGAGTGTAGCTGTCAGTTTTCTGTAGTGGGGAAGAGAGGGAAAGGGGAAGGACTCACATTTACTGAACTCTCACTGCATGTCAGGTTGTGCTGGATACTTTACCTACATTTGTCATTTAACTCATGTAACCATCCATGAGACGAGTGCTTGCAACCCTATTCTACATAGAAAGACTCTGAAGGTCAGATAAATTAAGTGACCTACCCAGAATTTCCAACAGTGAGTGCTAGAATGGAGTGTGGTCCCAGGTCTGTGGGTGTGGTCCCAGGTCATCAGGAGCCTGTGTGAGGAAATTAAGAGCACATGCCTTTGAAGTTGCTGTCACCGATGCAGTTTGGAAATAGACTCAGATGGTGGCCTTGGGCATTGGCTAGATTCCTTTTGCCACCTGTGCCAATGAAGTACCTGTCTTTATTTTTCTGGGATGAGTAATCCTGCACTGGAAATTGAGAGGAATTTTCTGCTGCAAGTAGCCTTCGTTTGTTCTCCCGTGAGTAGATCAATCCAACCATTCATCGTCAGGGGTCTCTGATGTGCTCTGAGGACATGGTTGCCTGTCGAGCAGCTGAGCCATGTAGGAATCCTAGTGTCACCTTGGGAACAATTCCTGGAGCTTCTCAATATAACATTTCCAATTGACATTGAACCTGGGCTTTGTATACCTCGCCTGAGACTAAATTCAGCTTCTTGGCTTTCCTGAGGAGAAAAGGGAGGCCATGTCTCTGAGCAGAAAATTCATCTTTGAGCAGGAAAGGCCCAGCCCTGCTGGATCCTCACCCTCTACACTATCAAGAGGAGAAGAGATACCTGTCTACAGTACACACATACAAAACGCTCCAAGACAGGGGGCCCCCTCCCTGAGCAGGCCCAGAGCTGGCATTTTGACTTTATGTTGGTTTTGATTGCTTTATCAAGTTGTGGCAAAGAGTCTCTAGGGAAAGAATCTGAAAGTAGGGTTTCCTTGGTTCCAGGCAAACAAACTCAAGTCTGAGAAGTAAAATGTCAGAGAGAGAGAGAGAGAGAGTGTGTGTGTGTGTGTGTGTTTATGACAGTGGTGCATCCATGCAGGAGAGAACCATCTATATTTGATTTAAAAGAAGTCTGGCATTGGTACAAATCAAACACCCATAGGTTTCTTGTCCTTAATAATAATGCCTACCAGAGATCGGAAGCTTTAAAAGGCTGCCCAAGTTGTGAAGAGCCATGCTCTGTTTCTCATGGCTGCATATAGATGAGGCCAGGGATTCTCACTTTTCTTCTTCCTTTCCTAAGGTTTTGAAACAATGTCTACCTGTTGAGTGCCAGCTCCTCAGAGAGATCTTAAGCTGAAAGCAAGTATTCAGGCATGAGGAGAGCCTCATTTGCCCGGTCACTTGAAATGATAAGCTATGTGACCCGGGGAGAGCGTTGAGTCAGGTTACTGCCTTTTGGTGAATTGAAAACATGGCAGCAGAGAAGGAGTGATTAACACAAGTTATAGCAGGTTGGCAGGTACAGAGGAAGAGTCTGACTTGGGAGAAAAAACTGAAAAGTTGATTTTATCTTAGCTGTAATTGCTTATGGACATGGCAAAGCTTTTGCCTGGCACCTAATCAATGTTAGCAACCTTCTGCCTTCCTCCAAATTCTTCATCAGCTTGATGCTACTGACTCACAGAAACCTCTCCTTGCTACCTAAAATACCGTGGTTCCTCTACCTGTTTCTTTTCTTAACTCCTTGCTCCATTCCCTCCAAAGAGTATTGGTCACAGTGATAGAATCCAACTCAAACTAAACTGCTCAGTGAAGGGAACCCAAATCATGTAACTAGGAAATTCAGGGATGATTGGATTTAGAATTTAAGATAGCTCCATATCTACATCCCATTGGCTCCACAATCCTAGTGGAGTCCTCCTTCTCAATATTACAGCACCCATACCTGATGCCCTTGGCTCTGAACAGCCTGGCTTAGGTGATGTATATGCCTGGAGCCAGAAATAATCACTGTGGCCAGAAGAAGATGTTGATTAAGAATCAAACTCTGTAAAATATTTGAAGAGATTTATTCTGAGCCAAATGTGAGTGACCACGGCCTGTGACACAGCCCTCAGGAGGTCCTGAGAACATGTGCCCAACGTGGTCGGGGTACAGCTTGCTTTTATATGTTTCAGGGAGGCATGAGATATCAAATACATTTAAGAAGTACATTGGTTTGGTTCAGAAAGGCAGGACAACTCAAAGCGGGGCTTCCAGGCTATAAGTAAATTTAAACATTTTCTGGTTGACAGTTGGTTGAGTTTATCTGAAGAACTGGGATAAAGAGAAAGGATATGTTCAGGTTAAGATAAAGGATTGTGGAGAACAAGTTTTATTGTACAGGAGAAGCTCTCAGATAGCAGACTTCAGAGAGAGCAGGTTGTAAAATGTTTCTTATCAGACTTAAAAGGGTGCCCGGCTCTTAGTTGATTATCTCCTGCATCTGGAAATGGAGGAAGGAAAAAAAAGGGGGGGGGAAGGCGGATTCTCTATAGAAGGTGGATTTTTCCCAACAAGGGATGCCTTTGTAGGGTCATTTCAAGATAATGACAGAGAAAAATGTTTCGGGGTAAAATAATTTTATTTACTTTCTTTTATGCCAGAGTCAGATTGGAAAGTAAGTCATGATATACAGGGTGAAATAAAAAACATCTGATGAGAATTTGTGGTTTGCAGGGCATGACTCCTCAGACCCCTTAGATAGGGATTTGGGCAAGATAAAAAAAAAAAATCAGAGCTTAGTCCTCAAAGCTAAACTCTTTTTGACCAATCCTGGGCTTTCTGCCTACTCCTAGAATCTGAGAATAGAAGCCTCCCCAAATGACAGGGACTGAGAATGGGAGAGGAATGCAATTATCCGAAGGAAAAATTGATTTCAGGCAAAGGAAAACAGTAAATATTTACTACAATATCATTTTCTTAACAATTTATCTTATATTAAAAAAACAGACAAAAATGTCTATGACGCTCAACAAGTCTATAAGTTCCATGGAGGTACAGAGTTTGTCCATTTTGTTCACCAATAGACAGTTAGTGTCTATCATGGTGTGTGACACATGGTAAATATTTAATAAACATCAGCTGGATACGTGGATGCATGAATGCACGCGTGCTTGGGAACTTGGTATCCCTTGTCTGGTCTTAGAAGAGCACAATGATGAGCCTTATACAAAGAGGAGAAAGAGAAGGGTCAATCAAGTTTGTCACTTCTTTAAAGATTCTTTTGTAATTTTAAATTTTTGATGGATTTTCTTGGCTTGTATCCTTAAATGTTTAGAAGACTGGAATGTTCTTAAAGAGGCTCTTCAAGACAAGACTCTAGCTGAAAAACAGGAGACACCTGCCTACTTTTATTTTCATCTCTGCACATCTCTGGTTACTAGGGCTTCTTACACGTGTACTTCCCCTGCTCTCTCACTCCTTGGTAACTGTCTCTAGGGATTCTGTCCTTTCAGGCCTGCAGAGAGGGGTGCAGTTAACAAAAATACCTCCTGTTGGCCCAGAAGGAAGCCCATAGGATCTTTTCTGATCAATGTAGGGGAGAGATGAGGTGTAACAAACTAATGAACCTGAGATATTCCAGACTTTTCCATGCTCTCAGACATGTGGTCTCTGAGCTGCACTTTTCAGGTTTTGAGAAGCTAAATGGCAATCAGAGTGTGCTCCACACTCCAGAAGTGGCTTCCTCGGGAATGCAAGTAAACTCATCTCCTCCTTCTGACTCTTCCTCTAAAAGAGCCCCTCTGCTCAGTCTGAAACCTCAATTAAGATGGTTTACTGGATGCTTTCTTGACCTCAGTGGGCATGTATATACCAAAGATCTTTCCACCAGGGTGACATTTTCCCACTGAGCCTCTCCACATGTAGAATAGAAGGTTCTGATTTAGGGGTTACTTCCCAGAAACTCCACATCCTCTCTCATAACACTCTTCTGTGTCTGCCAATCCTCATGGTCCTCAAGATATTCTTGAGGTCCTGCCTCAATTTTTCTTGCTCTCTGTTGACCTCATGTCCTCCCTTCCCATTGGAAATGGAGACACAAGCTGACAATAATGCTTCATTAGCTGGTACTCACATCTTTTTTTTTTTTCTTTCCAGATGGAGTCTCACTCTGTTGCCCAGGCTAGAGTGTAGTGGCATGATCTCGGCTCACTGCAACCTCTGCCTCCCAGGTTCAAGCAATTCTCCTTCCTCAGCCTCCTGAGTAGCTGGGATTACAGGTGTGACCCACCATGCCCAGCTAATTTTTTTTTTTTTTTTTTTTTTTTTTTTTTTTTTTAGTAGAGACGGGATTTCACCATGTGGCCAGGCTGGTCTCAAGCTCCTGACCTCATGATCTGCACACCTCAGCCACCCAAAGTGCTCGAATTACAGGTGTGAGCCACCACGCCCAGCCTGGTATGCAGATCTTAAAACCTTCCCTTTCCTCTAGATCTTTAGGTCTGATTCTGGGAACTATTTCACAGAAGAACTACAGTTTTTAATAGAGTAGTAAGGGAAGACTTCATGAGTAATTCACATTTGTACCAAGATTTGAAGACGGTATATTAGGCAGAGTCTCTGTAGGAAATGGTTGACTAACTCAAAAGAGTGTCTCAATGGAGTTTAATGAAAAGATGGTTCCCCAAAAATAAGAATACCTAGGAAGGAAATGTAGGAAGCAAGGTGAAGCCCTCAAAAACTGTAGCCACCAAGGCTTGAAGGTACTCAATGACCTTATAGCCATTGGAGAGGGTTTGCTTGGCATGAGCTGTGCCTTCAATGGAGCAACACAGCCACTGCAAAATTGAGGCTGGAAGAGAGGGAGTTGAGGAGGAAATGCCCCAACCTTCTTTCTTCCTTATGCCTAATTGTTGTCAATGCTTCCCATTGGTTGAACTCAACCAGAAATCAGAAGGCAGAGGAGCTTGATGATGCTGTCCATAGAGGTCAGCCTCTTGAGACTGAGCAGTGGAAAGTGATACGGAGGGATAAAGAACAGAGAATATCTAGCACAGAACATGAGCAAGCTAGCTCTATCCAAGCACGGAGAACAATAAGTTCAATTGTTCTGAGATCTGAGTGTGCCCGGAGTGCTTGAGTAGCTGCAGGAAGGCGGATGTGCCTGGAGCAGAGTGAATGGAGGAGGAATTGTTTTTGAAGATTCAGAAGATATTCCTGGCTTTGACAGTGCCTTCAGTAAAAACTATTATGCAGCATGATTAATCTAGCCATTGCTACCTGGAATGTTATAATTAATAGAGATTTTGACTGACTGACAATTTTATTACATCATCCTTCATTTTCAAATTGCTAACTGCTGCATGTGAGTGTGGCAGGGTGAGAGGGCTGGGAGGCTCATAACTCCAGCTAGAATCACCTCCCTCTACTCAGCCTCAATTGATCAAAGGCAGAGGATCAAGGAGTGAGAAGTGGGCCATACCAAGGCACTATATAGTTGTTTCCAAACAAGTGAGCTAAGACCCCCCCACCCCCATGGAACAGAATGGGAAGAAAATGGTGTAGAGAGACAGTGCTTGGTACCTAAACTTTATATTTCTTTTGGTTTTTAATCCTTTGTGTTTCTGGTAACTCTTGCTTGTTAGTTTCTGATTGAAGCATTCTAGGAGCAATAATTTCCCTGGCATTTCTCTTGATTCTGTCCTCTTATTGTGACAAGGTATTTCTTCTCTTCCCAGGAAACACACAAAAACTTGGCACAATTCTGTGTCAGTGACTATTTAAACCTTTTGTTGTTTTGTGCACACAAATGTCCTGTGTGTGTGTGTGTGTGTGTTTCCCGCCTCCTTATAGACAGTGAGCTGCTCAAGAAAGAGGCAATGCTTGTTATAGACTAGAATCTACCCACTGTTTTCAGTTCTAGTTCTAGAAACCACTGGCTACTTAACAGAAAGCAACATGTTTTAGATGCATTTTTTAGGAAGTCAGTATCAGTAGGCTGAACATGGAGTTACTGGGAAGTAATTTGTGATGGAGGTTGGGATTAAGCTTCACTGTGAGGATAAATAAAATTTTGATAGATGAAGGGGAGGAAAGGGGGATGTTTTCAGCCAGTGAGATAGAACAGATTGAGCAATGGCTTGCAATTGGGTAGAATTGTGATTTATTGGAAGAAAGTGTGTGGCTGGAGTACCGGCCATGTGCTAATGAGAAGTAGGAGGTACGTCTGGAGAGAAGAGTTGAAGATTTTCTACTCCCCTTTTTAGTAAGTGAAGGACATCAGATCAGGAATGGGTTTGACGAGAACTAAATTAGAGGTGATTCATTATGGTAGTTTATAGCAAGAGGGCAACCCAAGTTGGTGTTAATAGAAAAGTTGAGAGCCAAGGAGGTGATCAGGACAAAATATGCAATCAAATGAGCTTCTGTAATGTGGATTCCATCCAGAGAACATCACAAAGAGGCCTCTGATCTTAGGGCAAAGGAAGAAATCTGTTTCTGAGGCAAAGAAGAGAAGGACAAGATTAAATGGGTAAAATGGGGAGTTGGAGGATAAGATTGGGGATCCACTTGAAAGGCAAACAGCAGGCAGAGTCAGGGTACATCTCTGAGGCTATGATTTCAGTCTGGGACTTTCTTTTATGGAGGACCTATTGATGCAAGATTTTTTTGGCACCTGCACCAGCTGGAGACTTCCATGGCTGGCTATGCCCCTGCCCAGGGCCTTACTCGGCTCTGGGCTTGCCACAGGAGGTACCCTGCCTACTTGGCCTGGTGGGTTGCCCTTGGCTTGCACTCCAGCCTGGATCCCATGCTGGCCACAGGATCCATGTTCAGCCTGCAGCTGGGGCAGGCGTGCTGCAACCTGCCTTTGCTTTGGGCACTGGCATCTGGATGAGGGGAATGCAGTGGTGCCAGAAAAACTTGGAGCCCCAAACGGGGTATTATTACCTGCAGCTCAGTGGACAGGGGCATGTTAACAGCTCTTTCAGACCCATTGCCCCACTCTGGCCCATGGCTCCTGGGCTCGCTTAGCCCCACCACTTCTTCCCATCATGTAGGGCAGCTACCTGGCACTGGTGGAAGATGGAAAGCTTCAGTGTTACAGCCTTTTCCATACCCACATTGGGCAAGTCTCAAGTTCTTGTCCTGTATCCAAGAAGAACAAGGTTACGCTGACAATCAGAGGGTAAGTAGAGTGCAGAGTTTTATTGAGCAATGGAATAGTTTTCAGCAGAGAGGGGACCTGAAGAGGGTAGCCCCCTACCTGAGGCTGGGTAGCTCTTTCAAGTGTGGCTGAGTCCAGGACTTTTATGGGCTCAGGACTAGGGAGTGTGTGCTGATTGGTTTGTGAGTATGCAAAAAAGGCCACAAAAAGGCAACATTTAATGATGGGCACAATAGTGTAAAAAAACAGTTAGGGGAGGGTAGGTAGGTATATGTAAAATAGGTGAAGGATGGGGATCAATCAGAGGAAACCATGCCAAACAGGAAGAGAGGTTCTCAATCTGGTTCATGGATTTATTAGAGACTTGTAGCTTGGTTTTCAGGCTTTAACCTCTTTGGTTTGAAGGTTGGATTTCACCAGAGACTTGCCCCCTGTCTGCCTTCTGACACTATCACTATGAATTTGCCCATGGGTAGTAAACAAGTAGCTGTTGAGGGTTCCTGGGCCTGGGTTACCCTGAATGTCAGGCTGAGATGTTTGATTATAAAACTCTTCTCCATTGAGCCATTTAGAAGCTCCAGAATCCTTACCAAGATAGAATTTCAGGAAACCATTGCCAATCGAACTTATCTGACACATAATCCATGTGCCTAGGCTCTGTACTGGCCACTATAAAGGACACAAAAATGGATGACTCATCTCTCATCTTTTAGAATTGTAATGCATTTTCTCATTCTCAGCTCACATCCATTCTGTGGTTACGGACTTTGCAGAACCGACTGCTTAATTCCCTTCAGATGTGTTAAGTCCTATGACTTAGATATGTGCATTTGGAAAGGTGTCCTTGTTTCTTTCCTGTCCTTATATGAGCATCCACCTTTCTGCAGTTGAAAGAGGAAAGTTGTAGATGTGGGTCCTGGCTCTGTCTCTTCTATTTCATATCATTTGGCAAATTACTTTAATCTCATCGCAACCTTGTGAAAGAGACATTATGATTACATTGAACATAGCTGGAAAAGGGGAGGTTGAGAGTTAACATAATCAAATGTGCCTGACATGAGGCCCAAAACATTGGTGCTCACTGTGTTAAGAGAAAAGAAGGTGGGAAGGAGACTAATTGAAGTAGACACTGTGCCTACATATAGGCAAAAATGAAACAAACAAAAAGTCTAAACCAAGCTCTATCAATCTAAACCAAATTAAACCAAACTGAAACAAACAATAACAAAAACCCTTGCAGCCAAGTCACTTTTCAGCTATCCATTATCCAATGAGACTAAACAGGACTTTTCCTGCTATTATCCTCCTCTGCCCCCATCACTAAATAGAAGACCTTCTGTTCTAGGTAGCTGTTCATTAATCAGCATGCAGCTTCTTCCCTTCAATTCTCTGTCTCCCAATTATCCAAACAAATAATTTGGCCGAGTGATGAAGGCCTGCATGTTTGCTAACAAAGGGATGCTTCTGCTTCTGTGGGATATAAATGAATATTCTGTGAAATAGCATGTAAGCAGTCGCTGTGGCAATTTGTGACCTGAAGCCCCTATGATTCTCAGTGAATCTCTGGTGCTCAATTATGCCAAGGGTTTCTAGAATCAGCCTCTAGCAGTTTCCTCTGAAAACACCATCAACTACTGTATGGAATCTAAGTAGATGGATCAGAGTAATAACAATTCAAAGAGCTGATTGGAGCCTGGGATAATGAGCCAAGACTGGACTCAGGACTCAGGGCTCAGTTTAAGTCCCATGGGCCACATAGATTACATTTCCATTAGCACCATGGAGTATTTGTTGTATGGAGAAAGAGCAACCACCTTGATGCCAGAAAATATACCTGATATGGTTTGGCTGTGTCCCAACCCAAATCTCACTTTGAATTTTATTAATCCCCATGTGTCAAGGGTGGGGTCAGATGGAGATAATTGAATGATTGGGGTGGTTTCTCCCATACTGTTCTCATGGTAGTGAATAAGTCTCACAAGATCTGATGCTTTTATGAATGGGAGTTCCCCTGCACAAGCTCTCTTGCCTGCCACCAGGTAAGACATGCCTTTGCTTCTCCTTTGCCTTCCATGATCATGAGGTCTCCCCAGCCATGTGGCACTATGAGTCCATTAAACATACTTTCTTTATAAATTACCCAGTCTCGGGTATGTCTTTATTAGCAGCATGAGAACAGACTAATACAGCACTCCAGAGCAGTGTTTCAACCTCTACAAAGAGGGTCTGGGCTTTTCGAAGACAGTTCCCTGGAAGGAGAAAACAGGCCCTTCCTAACTGGCCTAAAAATTTGTTGGGTAAGCGGAACACCCGAGTCAACTCTGAGTAGTCCATCTGTAGCTCTGCTTTCTGTGATTCTGAGGAATGTCTTCTTGTGTATTAATGAAATTAATGGTAAAGATACCAATTACTGCTGGCCTCTATTGAACCTGTTGCAAAGTGCATGGCATGTGGAAAGAACTTTATATACATCATCTTCATAAATCCTTAAAAATGCTCTATGAAACATGTAAAATTTTTATCCATATGTCACAGATATTTGGGACTTGCAGCACCTGAACCGAAGCTTATGTAGGATAACCTGCTCAGGGCCTTATAGCTGGGAAGGTGTAGAGGTAGGATTCAAACCCAGGCTGTCTAACCCAAGTCTGTGTTCTTAACTATGAAGTCAAATTCCTTCATTTTAGACAAAGGGGAATTAATCTGTCTACCGACTATGTAAAGCCATGGGGGAGGGTAGCGTAACTGGGCCCTGACATGGCTTACATGCTTGCTTTTTCTACTAGTAATTGACAGAAAACCTTTCAATCCACCATCATGACTTGGTGGGACAGGTCCTGAGGCTTCAAAATGTGTTTTTATGTCTCACTGCTCTGTGGCATGACTTTGTGTCATTTGGGGATAGGGGAAAATTATGATTTGTTTTGATGCCCAGTGCAACTTTCTATTTTACAACCACAATCAGTCTGAAGTGGGAAAGATATGAGAAACTGATTTCCTGAAGTTGAGGAAACTGTGGCACATGCCTTGACTAATGCCATACAGCTAAATATGGGCAGAGTTAAAACCAGAGCCAGCCTGGTCTGTTTAGAGCATTCCAATACTCTTTTTAGGATGTCTGATACCCTCTGCTCCTCTGAAGTGAAATGGTCACTCACAATATTATTTACTTTACTGTGGCAGCCTTAGAAAAAAAATAATTTGGTGTTTAGTAGAACCAGAGGGGTATAGGGAAGGCACGTGGTTAGTGAAGGGAAACTTGGAATGAGATGTTTGTTCATTTCTTCATTCATTCTTTCATTCATTTATTCACCTAACAAATACCGATTGGATATACTGATTATAGAACCTTTTTTAGTGCTAGTTGTTCCACTTATGTTGAGCTTCTATTTTCTCATCTGATAAATAAGGATATTGAAATACATCTAATAATTATAAATATGGAAAACTTGATCTCACTAGTAATCATAGTAATGCAATTATACATACTATGAGTCACCATTTTTGTTTTCACTTTTTAAAACAACAAACATTATAAAATAATGCCTAATGCTAATGAGGATATTATGAAAATGCAGTTTCAAATAAATATTTTGGAAAGGAGTGTAGTGGGTTAGTAAGAGCCATAAAAAGATCCATGCTCCTTGACCCAGGGATTCTGTTTCTGGGAATCAATTCTAAGTATATTTTAAGAAAGAATCTATGTACACAAAGATGTTTAATGACAGTTTTAATATTAGCAAAACATGGAAGCAATCTAACTGCTAAATCAAATGGACAATAGTAAATAAATTCTAGTGGATATGCCCAATGAAATGTTATGCAGCCAAAAGAGAAAATAACTATCATGAAGTTTCTATAGTAACATAAAAAATGGTTGATACAATGTTGATCATAAATAGAAAATATTCATTATTATCATAGAGATGAGGAGAGAGCCTCGTAGGAGAAAAGAATCAAATGCTCAAAAGTGTGGTGATAGGGTAGATTAATGGGTTGTTTTGTATTTCCTGTTTTCTGAAGTTTCTGAAATATGTTTATGTTGCTGTTTTCCAGAGCCAGGCCATGATGTCAGACCTGATTTGAATCCCAACATCAAACGCTTACAAGCAGTGTGACTGTAGAGTCTTCTTCTCTGTAAAACGGGATTAATAAATGAATACACTTCATTAGGTTGATGTGTAGATTAGAGAAAATAATGGATGTGGAGTGGTCCTACAGTGTCTGATTGGTTGAAATTTGTTAATGAATAGCAACTATTACCATCTTTATGAGGATTTTGAATGTATTGCTGAACATTAATGACAAAAATCTGAATAATATCTATGGATCTTTCTTGTTCTAAGTTTTAATATTTCTTATTTTTATTTTTTAATTTTTTTATTATACTTTAAGTTCTAGGGTACATGTGCACAACGTGCAGGTTTGTTACATAGGTATACATGTGTCATGTTGGTTTGCTGCACCCATCAACTCATCGTTTACATTAGGTATCTCTCCTAATGCTATCCCTCCCCTAGCCCCCCAGCCCCCAATAGGCCCTGGTGTGTGATGTTGCCTACCCTGTGTCCGAGTGTTCTCATTGTTCAATTCCAACCTATGAGTGAAAACATGCAGTGTATGGTTTTCTGTCCTTGGGATAGTTTGCTGAGAATGATGGTTTCCATCTTCATCCATGTCCCTGCAAAGGACATGAATTCAGCCTTTTTATGGCTGCATGGTATTCCATGGTGTGTATGTGCCACATTTTCTTAATCCAGTCTATCACTGATGGACATTTGGGTTGGTTCCAAGTCTTTGCTATTGTGAATAGTGCCCCAATAAACATACGTGTGCATGTGCCTTTATAGCAGCATGATATATAATCCTTTGGGTATATACCCAGTAATGGGATTGCTGGGACAAATGGTATTTCTAGTTCTGGATCCTTGAGGAATCGCCACACTGTCTTCCACAACAGTTGAACAAATTTACACTCCCACCAACAGTATAAAAGCATTCCTATTTCTCCACATCCTCTCCAGCATCTGTTGTTTCCTGACTTTTTAATGATCGCCATTCTAACTGGTGTGAGATGGTATCTCATTGTGGTTTTGATTTGCATTGTTCTGATGACCAGTGATGATGAGCTTTTTTTCATGTGTCTGTTGACTGCGTAAATGTCTTCCTTTGAGAAGTGTCTGTTCGTATCCTTTGCCCACTTTTTGATGGGGTTGTTTTTTTCTTGTAAATTTGTTTAAGTTCTTTGTAGATTCTGGATATTAGCCCTTTGTCAGATGGATAGATTGCAAAAACGTTCTTCCATTCTGTAGGTTGCCTGTTCACTCTGATGGTAGTTTCTTTTGCTGTGCAGAAGCTCTTTAGTTTAGTTAGATCTCATTTGTCAATTTTGGCTTTTGTTGCCACTGCTTTTGGTGTATTAGTCATGAATTCCTTGCCCATGCCTATGTCCTGAATGGTATGGCCAGGGCAATCAGGAAAGAGAAAGAAATAATGGGTATTCAATTAGGAAAAGAGGAAGTCAAATTGTCCCTGTTTGCAGATGACATGATTGTATATTTAGAAAACCCCATTGTCTCAGCCCAAAATCTCCTTAAGCTGATAAGCAACTGCAGCAAAGTCTCAGGATACAAAATCAGTGTGCAAAAATCACAAGCATTCCTATACACCAATAACAGACAAACAGAGAGCCAAATCATGAGTGGACTTCCATTCACAATTGCTACAAAGAGAATAAAATACCTAGGAATCCAACTTACAAGGGATGTGAAGGACCTCTTCAAGAAGAACTACAAACCACTGCTCAATGAAATAAAAGAGGACACAAACAAATGGAAGAACATTCCATGCTCATGGGTAGGAAGAATCAGTATCATGAAAATGGCCATACTGCCTAAGGTAGTTTATAGATTCACTGCCATCCCCATCAAGCTACCAATGACTTTCTTCACAGAATTGGAAAAAACTACTTTAAAATTCATATGGAACCAAAAAGAGCCCACGTTGCCAAGACAATCCTAAGCAAAAAGAGCAAAGCTGGAGGCATCACGCTTCTTGACTTCAAACTATACTACAATGGTACAGTAACCAAAACAGCATGGTACTGGTACCAAAACAGAGAGACAGACCAATGGAACAGAACAGAGGCCTCAGAAATAACATCACACATCTACAACCATCTGATCTTTGACAAACCTGACAAAAACAAGAAGTGGGGAAAGGATTCCCTATTTAATAAATGGTGCTAGCAAAACTGGCTAGCCATATGTAGAAAGCTGAAACTGGATCCCTTCCTTACACCTTATACAAAAATTAATTCAAGATGAATTAAAGACTTAAATGTCAGACCTAAAACCATAAAAACCCTAGAAGAAAACCTAGGCAATCATATTTCTTGTTTTAAACATGGCGTTTAAGTAGGTTTCTCGTGACAGAAATGTATTCATACATTAATGTGAGGCCAAAATATTGTGCCAAAATGATAGAGTTTTGAAAATAAATTTACCTTGGGGAATAAAATGAGATTATTTCTGTCTATTTAAAATCTGAACTGGTTCCTTCTTAGGGATGTGAGCCAACATATAGTTTTATATTTAGGGGATTTGGGAAGCTTTTAGGTTAGAAACTAGTCACTTCCCTCATTTTTTTTTCTTCTAATAGCTGCCCTTGGTTCTACATAAAACTAAAAAGATGGGTCATTATTTATGCACTTAGGAGTAATAGAAGAATCTTTGTGATGCTGTATGTTTAGAGCAGTCCCAAATTTTGCATTTCCCAAAGCTTTTGATATGGGGGGAATTTGAATGGTCATTTTCTTGGTACAAGAAGACTTATAATATGCTTATGTATTTCTAGAAACTGATGTATAAAGGCTTCCTGGGAGTGAAATGGTTCTTTCAGAATGGCTTTTGGATGATACATATGTAAGTGAATCAGATGGGTATTGATTAAATGTCCTCCCAACACAAAACAAATTGACTGGATGTATGAAGGGTTTCGCCAGCCCCCAGTGTTTGATATCCCCCAACAACATTTGGCTTCTTATTTCCAGCTAAGAGTTGAAAGGTGGAAATCTTGCTTGAAAATGTATTAGTGGAGCAAGGAGCAAGGCAGAAAGACAAGGAGTAATCTCTGAGGCAAGAAGCTTCTGGACCTTTTCATCATATCCATGTAGCTATTATTCAATAAAAGAAAACAAAAAGAACTTGGAAAAAGTTCTGAATTATATGTGCTAATTTCCCTCCATTCTGGTGAGATAGCATGACAGCCTTGTGTCTTGATTAGACCTGATTATGGAAAGGTTGGAGAGAGGCCAAGAGAAGTGGTTCCCCAAGGTGGTGGTGGAGATGAATAGGCAGGCCACCTTAATGTTGGTCTTGGATTTGGCAGGCCACCTTAAGATTGATAACACTTGATTCAAGAATGAGTATTTATGAGAGTCTTTGAAGCTTGGGTAATATTTTAAAACATGTTGCAGGTGTGAGACTCAGCATCACCTGTTTGGATAAATATTCATTATCACCTTCAAACTCTATCAATATCCAGACACATTGTTGAAGCTTGTCTTAGCCAGCAGCACCCAGTTTGGTAACAGAAGTCTAAGAAACTTCAGAAGTAATGCATGAATTTTCTGCTCTAATATGCTTTTGCTTGACCAAATAATGCTATTTATGAATTTATGCTGGTGGTGGGAATTAGAGGTTTGGAGACATAAGCGTATAATATATGTTGTTTTGTTTTGTCCTGTGTTTTGTTTCTAATGCTGGACAGAGACCATGTCAAAGTCCTCTGGAGACAAAACCCCATCTCTTCCACTGTCCCTGGCAAAGAATTGTCAATCTACTCCCCAGGATTTACGCCACTCAGCAGTATTTGGAGAACGTGGCAATGTTAGTCCTAATGGACTCCTCTTAAAACATTTTGGGTCAGGTGCCTCTGGTATTGAGTTTATTGTGAGGTTCTTGATTCCTGGTTTCAGTACTGGACCAAACACTCTAGGCCTCTATTATTTGGAATAATATAAGCATTTTGTTGTGAATTGCCAGCTGGGGAATTGACAGCACCCTTTTCAATCCCTTGTGAACATATTCACTGGTTGATCCAATATGAGCATGATTGGAAAATAGATGGCTTTTCTTTGAAGGTCTCCAACTAGGAAAACTATCTTTATATTGAATTGGTCCACAGATCTCTGATGACATAGAGAAACATGCACTGCCTCAGTTGGGATTAGAGGATCTGAGCAGTGGCTGGCCACTCCAATCACCATGCTGTGCTGCCTTCTTCCAAGCCCCATCTCACCAGATCATATGGTCACAGCAGAAGGTGAGTAAATGCTGGAACCTAGGGGAGCACAGTACACACAGGAAACTCTTCTCTCACTCCAACGATACAACTTTCCTAGGCCAGGTTGTTGCCCTTTTGATTGCCTATCTTGGCAGAGCCTATGCTTTTCTCTGATGAGGGACACAAAAGCTTCAAGAAGCACCAAGAAAACTTCTTATCTCTATTATTATTTTTTAGGGAGATTATGTGCCCACAATAGAATGGAGGTGAGTTCTGCTGCAGGAAGTAGATTGCACTAAGGATTTGCAGATAGATCAAAGGGTAGGAGATGAGGAAATGTTGCCCAGGGAACCAACTTGCAAAAGGAAGATTCCCTTAGTATTTCTTCTTCTTGTCTTCATTTTGATGATGAAGGAGCTGGCCAGGGAAAGCTGATTTAGAGCCTTCTTCTCTGTATATATAGCAGGGCATGGTTGGGTGGTTGCAGAATGAGGATATTGTAGTGATCCTATTTACCAAACATTTATATTCAATCTTATCTTCTATTTTATCCTCCCCTCTCCCCGCTGATCTATTTTCCAGTTTGTAAACTGAATAGCACACAATGCAAAAGGGCAGAGTGACATGAAAGGCACAAGCCCTCATGTGACACATAAATAACTGATCAGAGTGACATTTCAAGAACAGCATAATCCTTTATAAACATGGTTTCAAAGGTCAAAGCTAAAACACCTTGTGTACTGGCCATGTTACATTGGGCCTTTATATCTCATTGAACATGATTTACGTGCAATCTTCCCCAAATATTCGATAACTGGAATGTCTGATTTTATCAAACTCATAAAATACAATGTGGTGTCTATGATGCTGTGGACCAGAGAGGGCTGGTTGAGAGTCCTGATTTCACCAGTTACCAGCTGTGTGATCTAGGGTGAGTGACCTCACTCTGCTGTCTGCAAAATGAAGGGAATCCTCATAACCATTCACAGAGTAGACACCGCTGATAAGTAAGATAGGGTGGGCAACCACTTAGTTCTGTGCTTAGCCGAGTCGATGTCAATTTATGTTAAATGAGCAATTAGCAAATGCCTACTGTATCCAAGACTTGTGTCATGCACAAAACTCTCTGGGGTATCAAAGTCTGTCTTAAAAATACATAAGGCTTTTGTTGCCACTGTTGACCTGAGCAGCTAGCGAAAGAAACCAGACAAAAGCCTTTTAATATTTATAACAAATTCAAGCCAATTTTGTGGACAAAGTTCTTTGTGAGCAATTTCTCCAACATCTGTGAACGTTTTTAGTTCATTGAGTATTCCATGGATGCCTTTCCAAATGACTAATTTTGGTGTCAGAATTTCTGTTTATTGCTGGTGGGGTGAAGCTCCACACCCAACTCCCATCCAAAGGTGCCTCCATCTCTCTCTTCTCTTTGTGCTTCCTGTTTGCTTCTTAGTGATGCTTGCATTAAGATAATGGTTTATTTTTCTTTTTTTGCAAAATTGAACTTGTAATAGATGATGGAGTGAGAGATGGGTCACATAACAAAATTAGGCTCATTTTTGGTGCATTCAAGTGCTAGCCTCTACCTCAAATGGTAAATTACAAAAAATGAACAGGATACCCTGAAGAGTTGATGGATTTCCTTCCTCAAATTGCTAAACCGTAGATGGAGTAAGGGTGATTTTCCTAGTGTTAAAAACTATTCCCTGGGGGTAATTTTAAGCACCTTGGGAAGATGCATTAACTACTTTTGGTTACCAGACAGCCATTGCTAAGTAGAAACTTAAGTATTCACACGAACATAAAGAGGCACCCTAGTAAGAATAATTAGCAAATATCTTTGTGGAATGAAGACCTGGGTAGTTTTATTGGAAGAAATGTTCTGACTACAGTTTATAATGCTCTTGAACATGAACTTTTCCAAAAGTAAAGCTTGTAGGTAAGAAATGGCTTGGTGTTTGTGCTGATCTTTAAATTCCCCTTATAGAAAATAAGGCTTTATGAATTTCAAAGATGTTTTGTGAGCATGAACACATTGATTGTTCACAACAACACTGCCAAGCTGGGCTTGGTGAGGAGCTTAGGATGTTGACTTATTAGCAGAAGACTTTATTTAAAGAATGGTGAATTTAGAATCAAGGAAACCTGACCAATGACTGGACTTGGCTACTTCCTACTCGTGTGGCTTTAAGCAATTTATTTTCCCTCTTTGGGCTTCAGTTCTACTGCTTGTGAAACAGTGGGAGTGGATTAGATCAGGGATGGCACATTCTTGGCAAGTGTACTACCTCCTTCTCAACCAGCATCCTTAATGTACATTGTTAATTGGCCAGGGCATGTTTTCACACTGAGCACCAGAGGCTTTAGAACAACTTCACTTCTGTCCACATGTCAACCACAATGTTGACCTACGAGTGCAAGGCATGTGTAATGTGATCAAGGAAGGTTCGCTGAGATGCTGAAATGAGATACAGAATACAATGATCATATTCAGGTAATTTATGGGTTGAATTTTTCCATGTTTATGACTGAAATCTAACATGTATTATTTCACCAGGGGCAAAACGAGGTAGTGGTAAAGAGGGTGGATCCTGTGTTCACCTCCCAGCTTCGTATCTTATTAGCTGGGTCATTTAACTTCTCCACTCCTCTGTTTCTACCTCGTAGAATGGTTGTGAAGTTTAGCTAAGGTAAGGTATCTAAAACACTTAACAGAGCGACTGAGATATCTCAAAGATCTTAGTAATTGCTAGCTATGAATATTCAACTCTTGTTTTCTGGTGAGCCAATTAAGAGTTAATGAAGAAAACATTAGCTCAGATAATTGCAAATCCTTCCAAAGTGCTCCAGCATTGCTAATAACCTTGCATGCCAGAAATTCCATTTTAAGAATAGCTCTTACAACACTCTGAGATTTTATTAGTGGCTATTAATTGACAAAATCCTAAGAAATGCTTTTTGTTTTATTTTTGGAAAGCAAACTTTTGGTGTAGCTTGTGGTAATTTGTAAAACTCTCTCCTCCACATTCTGCATCTTTTTTACATTCTAGGGTAGCATCTGCAAATTTTCACCCTGAATCATAAAACAGTCAAAATTTAAAAACAGGAAAAGGATGACTTGCACTTTAGGAGCCTGGATGGCCTTCTGCCTGTAGAATCCTTCGTTGTGTTGATGTAGTTTTTTCTAGCCCTTTTCTCAGTTTGACATGGGGTCCAAGATAGTGAGACAAAAAGCAGAATCTCTCCTACTTGTGGCTCTAAAAGTTCTTCCCCTAATTTCTTGCCTGGTAAAAAGAGTGTGTATAAATACACAAATTACTGTTCAAAAGCTATTTGTGAGCTGTTTTCATGGACCTCATTGAGGGGACATTCTGAGAACACTTCTCACTGAGTTTGAGCATTTCCATCACATAGGGCAGACTTCATTGTACAAAAACAATGACCCAGACACAAAGCCAGTTGATGAGACTTGGACTTCCTCCCTTCTGCTCCCCACTGCCAACCCTGCTCACAGCCGGCCAGACCCCAGCAGCTCTGCACATTCTCCAATGCTCAGCACCTGCCTATCAGGCATCATTTGAAATAACAGAGATGCCTTCTGTTATATAGGAAAAGCTGACATCTTTCAGGGCAAAGGATTTACACTGGAGGCTCCCTTCTTAGGTGAAGAAATGCAGAGGAACTTAGGGAAAGCTGTGTTGCTGAGTTCTGGAGCCCACTAGGGAAGAGTCTTCTACAGTACAGCTTTGACTCTAGGCTGCTGGTGCTGCAGTGGGGGAGCCCAGAGGAGCTCCCAGTTTTGACAGATTTATTCCCAAAGATGTGCTTGCCCACTGACTGAGCCTTTGTTGTCTTACTCCTGCTCAAGCTCCTTTCCCTTGAGTTCCAGCCTTCCTTTATGAAGCAACACTAAGGTTACCCCGAATATAACATCCTACAGATCGGATAATGAGAATGGCCACAGAGCAGCAGGGATTTGGGCTTTTATTTTCCCCCCAAGCAAGAGCCACAGTGCACTTGCTGGAGAGTAGAATAGTTCCACAGAGATGTGTTTGCCTGCTGTTCACAGTAAAGTTCCTGATGTCTTTACCCCAGAACTTGTGTAATTTTTATTTATTTATCACATAGTTTCTTTATTTATAGCTCTAAGTAGATTTATTTCACCTTGGATGTAGTTCACTGTAGTGAACACCTCTTATGGCACATGCTTGATTTGGGGGTCTGATATGGTTTGGATCTGTCTCCCCACCCAAATCTCATGTTCAATTTTAATCCCCAGTGTTGGAGGTGGGGCCTGGTGAGAGGTGATTGGATCATGGGGGTAGATCCTTCATGAATGGTTTAGCACCATCCCTTTGGTGGTGGTCTCATGATAGAGTTCTCACGAGATCTGGTCGTTTAAAAGTGTGTAGCACCACCGTCCACCGACTCCCGTTCCTCTTGCTCTGGGCCATGTGAAGTGCTGCTCCCCCTTTGCCTTCAGCCATGACTGTAAGTCTCCTGAGGCCTCCCCAGAAGCCGAGCAGATACCAACATCATGCTTCCTGTACAGCCTGTGGAACCATGGCTGGTTAAACCTCTTTTCTTTATAAATTACCCAGTCTTAGGTGTTTCTTTATAGCAATGTGAGAACGGACTAATACAGGGTCTTTTTTGTTTTGTTTTGGTTTAAAAATGCACACTGAGATTTCCACCTACATCCTCCCATCTATCTTTCTGCCAATCCAAATTCTTTATTTTCTGACCCTGCATCTATTCAATACATATTTATTGAGTACCTACTATGTCCTAGGCACCACTTAAGTGCCAAGTATCCAGCAGAAAACAAAATAGAGAAATCAAAGGCAAAAGCTTTTCCCTCTGTTGTGGCCATTTGCAGATGGCTGATGGACTCCCAGTCAAATTTTGATTTGGATATAGAGACTAATGATAACATACACACAGCAGGAAGGTATGAAAAATTTGTTATTCACATAAAGAGACTTTCTGGGAACAGTGGGGAGGCACCCAAGCAGGTCCAAAAATGACATGAAAGAACCAGGAATGGGGACTGGCTCAGGTTTGGTTTCTTCTGGTAGAGCGTGGGTGGAGCTGGGATACTGATCCCCACGCTTGTGCAGGGGCTTGTGTGATTTGAAGCTCTCATCAGCACCACAGGAGGGAGCACCCAAGCTTTCTTATCATCTTGCCTAGACATGGAGCAGAAGGAGAAGAGGGAGGGATGGTCAGCAATAAAATGTCAAAAATGGCTTACATTCTTTTTTTTTGAGATGGAGTCTCGCTCTGTTGCCCAGGCTGGAGTGCAGTAGCTCACTGCAAGCTCCGCCTCCCGAGTTCACGGTATTCTCCTGCCTCAGCCTCCGGAGTAGCTGGGACTACAGGCGCACGCCACCACGCCCGGCTAATTTTTTGTATTTTTAGTAGAGATGGGGTTTCACCGTGTTAGCCAGGATGGTCTCGATCTCCTGACCTCGTGATCCGCCCGCCTCGGCCTCCCGAAGTGCTGGGATTATAGGCGTGAGCCACCGCGCCCGGCCGCTTACATTCTTTAAACGTTTTTATTAGTTGTAGTATAACACATGCACAGTAAGTAACAAATCTTAGGCATACAGCTTATGAGTTTTTAGACCCATGTCAACATAATCCAGGAAAGATATAGAATGATTCCAGCAGGCATATCGTTTGCTTGTGTCCTCCCATCCAGTCAATTCTTGCCACTCTAAGAAATAAGCACTATTCTGACTTCTATCATTAAAGATTAATTTTTCCTGTTCTTGGAATTTTTATAAATGGAATCATAGCATGTATGTCTGCAGTGGTGCCTTTGTATTAAGTCAGGTGAACACATGTATTTACATGGATCTGGGACTGGGCTTTCTATTCTGTTGTATCCTGGCACCAATCTGACACTGTCTTAATCACTAAAGCTTTATAGGAATTTCCATATTTGATAATGAAAATCCTCTAACTCCAACTTTGTTCTTCTTCAACACTGATTTTCCATATCCTTTGCATTTCAACACAAACGTTTTAGAATCAGCTCCTCAATTACACACACACACATGCATGCACACATGCATACCCTCTCTGATGGGCCTTTTTTCGGAATTGCATTACATCTAAAGACCAATACAGACAGAATTGAAACCATCCAATTCATATTGAGAATTTAAATCAATGTGAAATATTTTCTCATTTATGTCTTTTAAAATTTCTAACAACACTATTTTTCAGTTTTCACTCTAGAGCTTTCACCTCTACAACTGGATTTATTCCTACCTATTTGATGTTTTTAAATACTGTTGTAAATGATACTTCAAAATTTTATTTTCCAATTACTTGAAGCCAATGTATAGACACGATTTATTTTTGCTACTGACCTTGAGTCTTGCAGCCTTGATAAATCTATTTAACAATAATAGCTTGTATAACTTTTGGAATTTTTGATGTGCACAGTCATATCGTACATGAATGTAGCAATATGTCTTCTAACTAATCTTTATACTTCTATTTTTCTTGTTTTACAGTGTTGCTAAAAACCTGTACAGTGTCAAAAGATGTGGTCATGTGCATACCCTTTTCTTTGTTTCTAACCTCAGGGGGAGATTCTTCTATATTCTACCAATAAGTGTCTTTTATTGGCTACAGATTTTTTATAGCTATTCTTTAATAGATGAAATACTTTTCTTTCTATTCTTATTTGCTGAAAGCTTTTTTCCTTAATCAGGAACAGGTGGTGAATTTTATCAAAGGCTTTTTCTGCCTCTGTTAGGACAGTAGTGTTTGGCTCCTTTATTCTGTTAAGGTGGTGATTTATGTTGATTCATTTTCAAATACTAATGTACCCTTACATGTCTGTGATGAACTCACTATATCATGATGTATTATACTTTTAAATATTGCTGTAGTCAATTTGCTTATATTTTGTTTAGAATGTTTATGCCTGTGTTTATGAGAGATAATTTCCTATAATTTTCCTTGCTTGTAATGTCTTTGTCAAATTCTGTTATCAGGATTTCTCTGACCACAAAAACTAGTTGGAAAGAATTCTTTTATTTTTTTTAGAGGTCGTATTCAATTCTTATTATTTCTTCCTTAAATATTTTGTTTCATGTTCTTTATTACCAGAAGACCCTTGTGCATTTCCATGTTGTAAGAGATACCTCTGTTTATCCTGTCTCCAACTCATCCCTCAGAAATTGTTTTATCATTGCTGATGAGATGCTTCAATATAGCTGCTTTAGGATATGTGTGACATCTTTGAGTTTGGAACTAATAATTAGTTTTTGATGATAATCATCGTTCACATTTATTTAAAGCCTGTTACTAGGCGTTTTCTGACTTCTTTTCCTTCTACAAATACAAGAGCAGATTTGAGACAATTGATAACTCAATTTTACTTTCTTGAAATTTAAACGTTGAGAAAATGTTATTTAATTCAGGCTTGGAAGTTGCAAGCCCCACAATGGTCTAGATCCATCCCAATTAACGAATTCATAAATTAATGGAAGGAAGAGAGAAATGAAGGGAAGGTGAGAGGAGGAGGGGGAGGAGAAAGGAAAAGTAGGAGGGGTGGAAAGAAAAAGAGTAAAGTGAGTGAGAGGGAAGAAAAGGAAGAGCCTAGGGGCGAGGGAGGGTGGGAAGAAGGAAATAAGGTGGGCTTAGTATGGCAGTACGTTCTTTGGGCGTTACAAGAAAATTAAGCTAGATATTGTTTCTAAGGAATCTTTAGCTGAGAAGAGATAAATGATGAGAACATAAAATCCTGCATATTTTCAGAGCTAGCAGGGAGTTAGGAGCTGCCTGGTCTACCACTCATTTGCAGTTGAGGAGACAGAAGTTCAGGTAAGAGAATGCACCTGCCTCACGTCATGCTCTTCTTGGTCATTGGCAGAGCAGGGTCTAATACCACCATTTTCTAATTCTTATCAGGAAATAACAGGAAGGCATTTCCAGAGCAAACCAGCCAATGTGAGGAATCAGAGAAACCCTCCAAAGGTCAGACCCTCCTGCCCTTTGGACTGTCCTTCCCTTTGTAGAGTGAAACAGGAAATCAGAGGGTTTGGGGAAGGAAGAGCTAGCCTCTCTCAGTGGGACATAGGCAAGACTAGCGCCATGTGACTGGATCTGACCCTCTGTGTTGACATGTGTGTGGTCTGCATTCCTGTGGCCTCTGCTGCAAGACAGGCCGGAATATTTGTATGTCCATTCTATCTCGGGGCATGTAGGAGGCAGGAGGCCTGGTTACCAGACCAGATGACAGGAAGCAGATCCTAAGACCAAAGGGAAATGTGAGCCCAATCCTTCAGGTTGGTCACCCACACTGATTGACAAGTCCTGCTTCTGACCCTAAAATGGGAAATACCTCATGCCCCTGCAAAGGTTACATATTGGTAGGCATCATCATGAATGATGAAAAGATAAGCAGCAAGCATTTTATTTTGTTTTTACTGTACACTAATAATGATGGTGTGAAATCAAAATCTAGGAGACTCGGAGACATTTATTAGTCTACGTTGCAGGAAAATGCCAATGTTATGAGCATTAAAAAAAGATCTGTATGCCAATATATTAGGATTAAGTTCTAGAGGGAAGTAAAATCGAAATATGAGTTTAAGAAGATAAATCAATGACAACATTTCTATTAAAAAAAAGAGATTGTTCATGCATTTTTAAAATAGACGGTGATGGGGCCTAAATCACTACGGTATTAAATCATCAAATTGATTTTTAAAAGGGATCTAGTGGTTTTACTAGAAAATTTCAATATTTGCAACATGCTGGAAAAGGCATTGTTACTATTTAAACACATAATGACAAATTTTAGAGGTAAAGTTAAATTTATGAAGTCTTTTTGCTTACAGGCCCTCTAGCAGAATTTTGAAAGAGTTTTGAACACTAGCCTAGACAAAATTGGGACTCCAAAGGGAAGTAATAAGTGAGGAAATGATGCTGGTGTTCCCCTAGTTGTTCACCACATCTCTCTAAGAGGCTCATGATCCATTACTGAAGAAGATCTCTCATTGCTTGATCTGTGTCCAAACCAAATCTCATGTCGAATTGTAATCCCTAATGTTGGTGGTGGGGCCTGGTGGGAAGTGATTGGATCATGGGGGTGAATTTCTCAAGAGTGGTTTAGCACCATTCCCTTGGTACTGTGATTCCTTTGTGATTGCAGGTGAGTTCTCCTGAGATCTGGTCCTTTAAAAGTGTGTGCCACCTCCCCGTCCTCTCTCTCTTTTGGTACTGCTCTTGCCATGTGAGATGCCTCATTTCCCATTTGCCTTCCCCCATGATTGGAAACTTCCTGAGGCCTCCCCAGAAGCAGATGCTGCCATGCTTCCTGTACAGCCTGCAGAACTGTGAGCCAATTAAACAACTTTTTCTTTATAAATTACCCAGTCTCAGATATTTCTTTATAGCAATGCAATAATGCACAAATGCTCCGCACTGCTCCTGCCCAGTGGAGTTTTTGGTTCTGTGTCTGGATTCAATGTATTCACCTAACTCAAGTTGAATATAGTGTGTGTTCCAAAAAAGATCTTTAAAGATTTTCTGGTCCAATGTACTTCACAGTTCTGAGAGAAGAGAATGCTTATGTAAAAATTTCAAGATGTAATATTGTTGTTCAGTTAAAATGTATAAGAGAGAAAGAAAATCTTGTATGCATTTGAGGTTGTGAGTGTTTGTGCATAAAAATATTTGAAAAGCCACCATATCACCTCTAGTTTTCTCCGATTGATTTTTATTTACTTTTTTCTTATTAAATTTTTCTTATTAACCTACTGTAAAGTTAACTTAACTTGGTATATATTTTATGAATGTTAACCCATGTATACATGCATCTAACTACCACCACAGTCAAGATACAGAACAATTCTATCATCCCTGCAATTCCTTCCTGCTGCCCATTTGTGGACATACCCCTCCTCCAACCCTGACCCCTTGTAACCACTTCGTGTTCTCTGTCTTTATAGTTTTGCTTTCTCCAAAATATCATATAAGTAGAGTTATAAAGCATGTCACCTTTTGAGACTGGCTTTGTTCACTCAGCAGAGTGCCTTGAATATTCATCCTTGTCATTGTATTTATATTGTTTGTTTTCATTGCTGCATAATATTAATTGTATGGATGTACCAGAGTTTGTTTATCTGTTCACCCACTGAAGGACATTTTGGTTCTTTCCAGGTTTGGGCAATCGTGAATATCACTGCTGTAAACATTCATGCACAGGTTTTTATGTGAACATAAGTTTTCATTTCTCTGTGGAAGACAAGTAGGAACAGGATTCCTAGTTCATATGGTAAGTGTATACTTTACTTAATAAGCCACTGCCAAATGGCATTTAAAAGTGGCTGTGCAATTTTTGGTAGAGCAATGTATGAGAGTTCCAGTTGTTCAATACATCTCCAGCACTTGGTATTGTCCATATTTTGCTTTTGTTTTTAGTTTTAAAAAAATTAACCTCTTCAAAGGTGATTTTAATGAGGCTTTAATTTGCATTTTCCTAATGGGTAATGATGTTGAACATCTCTTCATTGCTTATTTACCATCAGTATGTCTCCTTCGGTGAAGTGTCTATTAGTCAAATCCTCTACTCCTTTTAAAATCTGGGTTGTATGTTTTCTTATTGTTGAGTTATAAGAGTTCTTTATACATTGTACATGTAAATCTTTTTGCCTAAGATGTGATTTGAAAATATTTTCTTACTGTATGTGGCTTGTCTCTTTATTTTTCCTAGCAGTGTCTTTCAAAGAGCAGAAATTTTCAATTCTGATGAAGTCTGACATCAATTTTATCTTTTATAGATTGTGTTTTTGGTGCTGTATGTAACAAACTTTTTGCCTGACTCAAAGTCATGAACATTTTCTTCTGTTTTCTTCTAGAGGTTTTCTAATTTTAAATTAAGACCTATGATCCATATTGATTTTATTTTTGTGTAAGGTGTAAATTATAATTCAAGATTCACTTTTGGCATATAGATGTTCAGTTTTTCTGACACTGTATGTTAAAAGGCCATCCTTTCTTCATTGAATTGTCTTTGCTTCTTTGTCAAAATCACTTCACCACATCTGTGTGGGTTTATTTTCTGGACTGTCTGTTCCATCCCATTTGATGTATGTGTCTATTCTTTTACTGAGGATCACACTGTCTTGATTGCTGTGGTTTTATAGTAAGTATTTAAATCAGATAGTGTTAGTCCTCCAAATTTTATTCTTCCTCAAGATTGTTTGTATCCATTTTAATTCCTTTTCCTTTACATATAAATAATGAGTCAGCTTGTCTGTATCTACACAAAATTCTGTTTGGATTCTAACTGGAATTGTACACATTTATACATATGTTTAGGAAGTATTGACTTCTTAATTATTTTAGATATTCCAATTCATAAATTTGATATGTACGTGTATTTACTCAGGTCTTTGATTTCTTTTGTTACAATTTTGTAGTTTTCAGAACATAGACTTTGCATAAATTTTGTTAGATTTATGCTTAAGTATTTCATTTTTGGAACTATTGAAATTTCATAAAATTTTTGTTAAATTATTTTATTGAAATCTTAAATCAAGTTTCCAATTGTTGGTTGCTAATAAACAGAAATATACTCACTTTTAAAAAATTGATCTTTCTTGGCTTCATTGCTGGGCTCATTTATTAGTTTCAGGAGCTTTTAGGTAGTTTTCTTGGGATTTCTGTACACAGACAGAAGATAACATAATTTGTACATAGGAACAAGTTAATTTATTCTTTCTGAATCTGTATGTCTTTCCTTTTTCTTAACTTATAACAATGGCTAGGACTTCCAATATGCTGTTGAATAGGGGTGGTGAGAATGGGCATCCTTGCCTTGCTACCAGTCATAGGAGGAAAAACATTCAGTCTTTCACCATTAGGTATGATGTCAGCTGGAAGTTTTCACAGATGCTTTTTATGAGAGCAAGGAAGTTTTCTTCTAAATTTGCTGAGAGTTTTTATGATGAGCGAATATTGAATTTTTTTTAAATATGTTTTATTTGTCTAGTGGTCACCCAAGAATGATCATGTGGTTTTGCTTTGTTAGTCTGTTAATATGGTGAATTACATAATTTGATTTGCAAATTTTAAGTGAGACTTGCATTTTTGAGATAAACCCAGTATTTCTAGTCATAATACATTTTTTAATATACAGCAATGCTTGAGGTGATAGATACCCCACTTACCCCGATGTGAATATTATGCATTGAATCCCTGTATCAAAATATCTCATAAACCTATAAATATACACACTTACTATGTAGCATTACAAACATTAAAATAAAAAATTAAAAAATAAAAAATAAAATAAATTGTTCATGTTTTGTTGGAGACTCTCGCATATGTGTTCATGAGTTATATTGGTCTCTAACTTTCTTTTTTGTACTATATTTGTGTAGCTTTGGTATCAGGGTAGTGTGGCCTCATAAAATGAGTTAGGAAGTAATTCTTACTCTTTTATTTCTTGTTAAGATATTGTGTAGAAAAATATTCATGCTTCCTTGCATGTCTGGTATAATTTACCACTGGTACCATATGAGTCTGGAGTTTTGTTTTTTAATTGTTTTAACTATGAATTCAATTTATTAAATAACTATAAACTATTCGGATTATCTTTTTTGTTCCTTGAGTGAATTTTCGTAGTTTCTGGCTTTAAGAAATGGTCCATTTCATGTAAGTTTTCGAATATATGTGCACAGAGTTGTTTTAATATTTTCTTGTTTTCTTCTAATGTCTGTGATGTCTGTACTGATAACACACTTTCATACCCAACACTGATAATTTGTGTCTTCACTGTTTTATTTGTCAGTGTGCCCAGAGGTTTATTAACTTTTACTGATTTTTTTAAAAAGCAGCTTTTGATTTTATTTTACTTTTCTGTTTTCTAGTTCATTGATTTCTACTCTTACTGTATTATTTTTCCTTCTATTTGCTTTCCTATTTTATTCTTCTTTCTTAAGGTAGAAGCTTTTAGTAACTTAAGATCTTTCTTCTTTTCCAATATGAACATTTAATACTGTAGACTATTTTACAAACACTGTTTTACTTACCACAAATTTTGATACACTGTATTTTTATTTTCATTCAGTTCAGACTATGTTACATTTCACTTGATACTTTCTCTTTGAACAATAGATGTTAAGTAGTGTGTTGTTTAATTTGGATATTTTGGATTTTACAGAAACTTTTTTTTTTTTTTTTGAGATGGAGTCTCCCTCTTGTTGCCCAGGCTGGAGTGCAGTGGTGCAACCTTGACTCACTGCAACCTCAGCCTCCCAGGTTCAAGCAATTCTCTGCCTCAGCCTCCCAAGTAGCTGGAATTACAGGCGCCCGTGACTACACCTGGCTAATTTTTCATATTTTTAGTAGAGACGGGGTTTCACTATCTTGGCCAGGCTGGTCCTGAACTCCTGGCCTCATGATCCACCTGCCTCTGCCTCCCAGAGTGCTGAGATTACAGGCGTGAGCCACCACGCCCAGCCTCCAGAACTTTTTCGTTACTTATTTCTAATTTAATTCCATTATGATCAGAAAATGTACTTTGTATGATTTCAATTGTTTTAAGTTTGTTAAGGTTTGTTTTATGACCCAGTATGTGATCTATCTTGGTGAACATTTGATGTGCACTTGAAAAGAATATGCATTCTGCTGTTGGTGAACATATTATAGAATAAATATTAATTATGTCCAGTTGATTGGTAGTGTTAAGTTTTTCTATGTTCTTGCTGATTCTTTCTCTCTCTCCCTCCCTCCCTCTCTCCCTCTCTCCTCCCTTCCCCCTCTCTCCCCCCTTCCCCCTCTCTCCCCCACTCCCCTTCTCTCCCCTACTCCCCCTCTCTCCCCCCACCCCCTCTTTCTCTTTCTCTCTCTCTCCCTCTCTCTCTCTCTCCCTTTGTCGCCAGTCTGGAGTGCAGTGGGGGGATCTCGGCTCACTGCAATCTCTGCCTGCCGGGTTCAAGCGATTCTCCTGCCTCATCCCCCGAGTAGCTGGGACTACAGGCGCGCACCACCATGCCTGGCTAATTTTTTGTATTATCATTATTTTTTTTAGTAGAGACGGGTTTCACCATGTTGGCCAGGATGGTCTCGATCTCCTGACTTTGTGATCCATCCGCCTTGGCCTCCCAAAGTGCTGGGATTACAGGCGTGAGCTACCATGCCTGGCTGCTGATTTTCTACTTGTTCTATTGTTTAGTGTGAGAGGAGCGTTGAAGTCTCCAACTATATTTGTGGGTTTGTCCATTTTTCCTTTCATTTGTCAGTTTTTGGTCTACATATTTTGAAATTTTGTTTTTAGGTGCATGCATATTTAAGATTGTTATGTCTTCTTGATTAATTGACTCGTTTATCCTTTTGTAATTTCTCTCTTTACCTCCAGTAATTTTTTCCTGCTTTGAAGTCTGCTTTGTCAGGTACTAATACAACTACATCAGCTCTTGCTTACTTATTGCTTGCTTTTACCACCTTTTTATATGTAACATATGTCTTCATATTAAAAGTGGGTTTATGGAGACAGCACAGAATTAGAGCTAGAGTTCAACAATTTGTCTTTTGCATTGGAGACTTGGAAGGGTGAGAGAGGGGTGAAGAATGAGAAATTACTTACAGGTACAGTGTAGACTATTCAGATGATGGCTGCACTAGAAGCCCGGACTTCACCACTAGGCAGTATACCCGTGCCACAAACCTGTGTGTATCCCCTAAAATCTATTTTTAAAAATAAAAAAGAGATTAAAAAATTGGTCTTTTAATCTGTGTGTTTAGGTCATTTCATTTAATAACCATTATGTTTGCATTTAAGTCTACCATTTAAAGTTTGTTTTCTGTTTATCCTTTCTGTTATTTGTTCCTCTGTTTCCCCTTTTTGCCTTCTTTTTGGATTATTTAAATACTTTATTATTCCGTTTTTCATGTATCTATTGGGGTTTTGACTATGCTGTTTGTATAGCTTTATGTTTTCCTTTGTATATTTTTTACTTGTATTGTTTTATTTTTTTCCCAATGAATACGCATTATTTGGACAATGAAGAAAGGCAAACCACAAAAGACAAAAAGAGAAAGAAGGACCTCCAGAGTGGGAGAATAACTCCTCGCCTGTCAGGTAGGTTACACTCACTGTGTGCATCCCTGATATAAAATGGTGAAACATTTGCATAACCCATCCTCCCATGTACTTTACATCATCTCTAGATTTACTTATAATAGCTAACATAATGTAAATGCTATGTAAAATAGTTGTTATACTGTATTGTTTAGAAAATAATGACCAGGAAAAAATTCTGTACATGTTCAATATAGAAGCAACCATTCTTTTTTTTTTTTTTCAAATATTTCTGATCTGTGGTTGTTTGAATGCACAAATGTGGGTAACCCACTCCTATGGAGAGCTGACTGTACTTGCTTTTCCAGACTCGTTCGCATGGAGGGCATGGACATGTGACCTAGATAAAGATGGCCTCAATGTTGAATTCGGGGCTAGTGGTGTGATGTAGTTGGTACTGCCCAGAATCCAATTTGTTGACAGGTAGTGACAGTGGCAGCCGCTGCTCCTGGTTTCTAGATGTAGGATGGATTCCAGTTCTGGGATCGACATCCAACATCCTATCACTGCTGTTGGCTGTACAAGCTTTGGTGACAGCCTGGCAGTGGTGATGACTGCCATCACAAAAATCATTCTGATGTGTGATTTGGGGCATTATTAATATATGCCCGATTCATTATCAGTTGTTCTGGAAATTCTGTGAGGTACTCATATTCTTTCCTTCTTTCTTTTCTACTCTTTAATGATACCTTTTAATGATGGAATAAAAACTTACCCTCCTCACAATGCTGAATAGGAGGAAGTTTCCAATACAAATTCACTTGCCTTGCAGTTTTTAATTTTTTAAGTGGCAAATTAAAATTGTATACATTTATGCTGTACAGCATGACACTTTTATATGTGTGTACATTGTGAAATGGTGAATTCCACCTAACCAATGTATCAATTACCTCACATACTTTTTATTTGCGGTGAGAAAACTTAAATCTCCTCTCTTAGCAATTTTTAAATATATAATACATTGTTATTATTAGTAATTATATAGTCACCATATTGTACAATAGATCTATGGAGCTTATTCCTCCAAACTAAAATTGTGTGTTCTTTGACCAGCATCTTCCAAGTCTCACCTCTCCCCTCAGCCCAGAGCTACCATTTTACTCTCTGTCCCTATGAGTTCAACTTTTTTAGATTCCACATATAAGTGAGATAATAAGGTATTTGTCTTTCTGTACCTGGCTTATTTCATTTATCCCATAGTTTTTCAAGGGATTTATTTCTACTTATATCATCCAAACTCAGTTTCCAATTCTCGCAAATAAGGAAGCTGACTAATACAAAATAGATCAGATTTATAATGGAAATTAACTGGGTAATTGTGCATTTACTATGCACCTAATAGTGTGCTAAGCATTTTATTTGCATTATCTTGTTGAATCTTCCCACTCATACTATGAGATAGATACTACCCTATTTGTTTTACAAAGAAGATAACCAAAGGGCAAAGAAATTAATTACTGTGCCCAAGGTCATGACTTCATTGGGACCTGGACTGGACCTGATAAATACTGCTTTAATATTTAATAGTTGCATACAGTGGGCCTCTAGGACCATTTCCCAAAGCCTGTCTTTGGGTATAGTGTGAATAGAGTTGATTTGCCTGATCCTTAGCATGCTTGCGGATAAGTCTTTGCCACCTCTAAAATCAGCCTTGAGTTGAGAGCATGAGAGACAGAAGGCTATGGGTAACCTTAAGTCACTGCAATGGCTAAAGGTGGCTCTGCACTCAGAAGTCAACTAGAGCACTAGACGCCAACTATAACAACCTGGAAAGAGAAAACATGAACATGCAGCAAAGATAACCTTCTCAAAATAAAACAAATACAATTATTTTCTTCTTAAACATCAAAGCCCTTTATCAAAGAGGAAGTTCACACCTTCTCATGAGGTTAGAACAAATGTGATGGCATAAACCACATTTATAAATGCTATGGGCCAGGCACAGTGGTTCATGCCTATAAACCCAGCACTTTGGGAGGCCGAGGTGGGCAGATCACTTGAGGTCAGGAGTTTAAGACCAGCCTGGCCAACATGGTGAAACCCTGCGGCTACTGAAAATACAAAATTAACTGGTTGTGGTGGTGCATGCCTGTAGTCCAAGGTATTCGGGAAGCTGAGGCAGGAGAATCGCTTAAACCTAGGAGGCGGAGGCTGCAGTGAGCTGAGATCACATTATTGCACTCCAGCCTGGGTGACAGAGTGAGACTCCTTCTCCAATCAATCAATCAATCAATCAATCAATGCATGCATACTATGAACACTAAGGCAGAGATTGCTTTGTGTCCACCACAGGCTATTCTGTTCCTTCTGTATACACCACTAGAGTTCCATCACTCCATCTCAGGTAAGAGGCACCATGAAATTGAGTGTTGATCCATGAGACTTCTAAGTCTGACTCTTAAAGTGCATCTGATGCCATTCCACACTCTCTTTCCTCTGAAAAGAGAAACTCCAAAGATCCAGAGGAGGTGGAGCCACAGTTAGAGGGAGTCCGCATCCCTAATCTGTCACGCAAAAGAAAGTTACTCAGGAGAACCCCCGAACAAGGAATATTCATGATGGACTATTGTATAAATGAGAAAATAAAGTGTTATTGTGTTAAGTCACTGAAATTAGGTAGTTGCTTGTTACAGTGGTTAGCTTGCCTTACCTGATACAAATGCCTAGTGTCCAAAGTGTTGTTTTACGGGGGTAGCTCCCTTTTCTTAACTCTAAAGATGCCTTATCCTGAAAAGCAGAGTTTAAAACAAATGTAAATACCAAAGGAACTCTTGTTTTTGGAAGCCTTACTCCATAAAATATAAAAAATATTAAAATATGCCATCATTCTATATGAAATATAATTCTTATACAGTAAAGTTTACAGTAGTCCCTTCCATCTGAGGTTTCACTTTTCATGGTTTTAGCTCTCCACAGTCAACTGCAGTCCAAATATATTAAATGTAAACTCCAGAAATGAACAGCTCATAAATTTTAAAATATATGCTGTTCTGAGTAGTGTGATGAAATCTCATGCCTGAGACATGACATCTCCCTTTGTCCAGCATATCTGTGCTGTATACACTACCCATGTATGGGGCAGCCATAGCTAACTGTTTTAGTCCATTTTCTGTTGCTATAACAGAAGACCATAGCCTAGGCAGTTTATAAAGAATAGAGATTTATTTAGGTCATAGTTCTGGAGTCTGGGAAGTCCAATAGCATGGCACTGACCTTCTTGCTGCATCATAACATCGTGGAGGGCATCACATAGAGTAAGAGTGTGGTAGCTCAGATCTCTCTTCCTTTTCTGATAAAGCCACTAGTTCTGTCATGGAGACTCCACCTTGATCACCTTATCCAATCCCAGTTACTTCCCCAAAAGCACTACATCCAAATTCCATCAACATATAAATTTGGGGATTTATTTTCTAATACAAAAAAAATTGTGGGACACCTGCTCATATCTTGGACAGCCACCTGTTGATGGCATCAACAGTCACTATTGATGATAGTGGGAAACTAACAAGGCAATACAAAAATCCTCTGGGGTGAGAAGATGAAGGAAATTTGTGAGCTGACTGTTTAATCTCAGGCTGTCTCTCCTTAACTTCCTCCTCCCCTTGGCACCCTAGGCAAGGGTGTTAAAGTTGAAGAAGACACATACTGCTTGTCTCTGAGTTGAAAAATGAATCTATGATCAGAGGAATTGATTAATATAGAGGCAGCAAACGGAAAGGGCCCACATGAGTCTCCAGTGGTTGAGGCTCTCTATCTTCCCTCTCCTTTACTTTGTAGACTAGGCCTGAATTTCAGCCCTTCCCTTCTACACATTATTGGACACAGTAGTTGTTATTGAGGGGACATGAGCTCTCAAGCTGAAAAACTGATATCCATGAAGCATAGTCACTTAAAAAAATAGAAAATGGAATGTCATATATCAACCAAAGCAGAATCGTTAGAATTGATGATGCTCCACAGCCTGTCTCTGGGGCAAGTGCTCTTAACAGCTGTGTGTACTGCTCAGAGTCTGTCTACTGCACCCTGCAGATGCCAACTTTATGCCTGGATGCCTAGGTGCAGCTGAACCTAGATATCCCACCTCTGCCCCCCACTCCCTAACTGATACCCCAAAATTTTGTCTTAGATTCACTACCTTTTGTTTTGTTTTGTTTGAGATGGAGTTTCACTCTGTCGCCAGGCTGGAGTGCAGTGTGCAAACTCGGCTCACTGCAATCTCCACCTCCCTGGTTCAAGCGATTCTCCTGCCTCAGCCTCCCAAGTAACTGGGACTACAGGTGCATGCCACCATGCCTACTTAACTTTTGTATTTTTAGTAGAGACGGGGTTTCACCATGTTGGCCAGGATGGTCTCCACCTCTTAATCTCATGATCTGCCAGCCTCGGCCTCCCAAAGTGCTGAGATTACAGGCGTGAACCACTGCACCCAGCCGATTCACTACCTTTTATGGTGACTCTGCCCAGACTGATATATTTTAATAAAATGTTTCTTGTCCCCTGCATAGATGTGATGTCACTGTCAGTTGACATCCATCCAGGGGACAAGAAACATTTTATATAAGCCTAATCAAAGAAATTTTATAACAGCCTGAGCAGGTTCTCTTCACCTGCCCTGCCTTGAGGAGGAGTCTTGCCCCTGGAGGGCAAGGCTACTCTCTTCCTACTTCCTCCTATGCTTTGGCTGGCCTTGTTACCCCTCCTTGCCCTCCAATCAATCCCCTAGTCTTGAGAGACAACAGTCTTGTCTGCCAAGGACATGAGCTTCTTTTAAATCGGGTCAATGCCAGCTGAGATAAAGGCTGTTTTACACTAAATAAATCTGAAGCCACGCAGTGTCATGGTAAATAAAGAGAATTTCTCTTGCCTACCACGAAAACAGCCTCCACAGATGCTAAGACCGAGCATCATCCTATATATACTTCTCACAACAAAAGATCAGTGAACCCAAGCTGAGGATCGAGATTTCCCCTTTACTTTTCTTATCTGTTTTATGTGGTAGCTCTTGATTCAGAGGCTAGCCTGGTGGGTGAGCATAGAATATGGGGATACCTGATCAGCCTGGGCCAAGGGTCACTAAAAGACTGGTGAATGTGTGACAAAGTGCTGGGGGCTGCTATCAATGGGCAAGTGGATGACAGAAGAGGGTTACGTCAGGAAAGCCACACTCAGCTGTCCGGGCAGGCAGGAGTGTAAGGGGGGGTAGGGCAGCTGCACTTGCTCTGAGGGCCTTTTTAAAACCTTGCCCTGCTGAGAAACTTAGTTCCTGATTCCTCCTCAGCTGTAGGCTCTCAAAATGGGAATTCACTCTCTGAGGGCCTCTTTGCTGTCTGCAGAACTTAAACGGAGTTCATCTCATCAAATAATGTTTCCTGAATCGCTGAGATCTTTCACATGAAGAGTGGGTCGCTGTGATGAGAAAAGATGTTTAAAGGAGTCGTGGAGGAAATCAGCTGGTATGTACAGTGATAAATGACGAGGGTGAGTGCTGGGAACTCTGTAAAGCTTGTCACAAATTAATCCTTGGAGCTGGCACAGGATTAATGACATTTCCACAGAGCATAACTTGAAGTTGATTGGGCATCTCACATCCTTAGAAAGTAAGCTCTTCTCTTAAAACATTAAAAAATAAAATAGAAGGGATCTAACCAAGCGAGAGCTGCAGAAATGGTCTGGCTGCTGACACACCCATCTAGCATCACTCAGGATGAGCAATGTGTCTGTTCGAAGTGTTTTTGAGACACAGACAGTGAGATGGCCAAACCGGTAGCTGACAAACTGGATAAGCATGTGATTCTCCCTCTTGAGAGGGATGACATACATTTGAGTACATGTAAGACTTGTTTATTAAAATATTGAGCTGGCAGGGCTGCTGAAATTACTTAAACAGAAGATTCACTAAGCTATGGAGCAGCCAGTTCACCTCCCAACCCACCACCCCTTCGGCTACCAGAACCCTCTGCTGTGGGCCACCAGAGGCTCTGGGGCTGCCCAGTTGTCATGAGAAATCCTGACACATGCAGTCTATGGCTATTTCCAACCATGGTCTTCCTTCTTTGCTAAAGAGTGATAAAAGAGGTAGCCAGGACCATTTCAAGGGCAGATGCAGATTTTGTTGCTCCTGGGGCTAGGTAAACAAGAACAACAGTATCACCACTTACTACTCAGAATAACACTCCCAATGCCATGAGCCAGAATCAAATGTCAGTATTCACTTGCCCAATTGAGCATTTTCATGATGACAGCCTTTTATCATTCTTGTGAAGATTTTAATGTAGCCAATTTTAAAAGAGCCTTTTTAAAAAAGTTTTCATTTTGAAATAATGTTAGGTTTACAAAAAAAAGTTGTAAAGAGAGCACAGAGAGTTCCTGTATACCCATCACCCAGATTTTCCTAATGTAAACTTTTATATGACTGTAGTTCACTTGTCAAAACTAAGAGATAAATATTGTTACATTACTATTAGGGAAGCTCCAGACTATTTAGATTTCAGTTATTTTTCCACTATTTTTTGTTTGTTTCAGGACCCCATCCAGTACACCACATTGCCTTTATGTTGTATATTTTCATAATCTCTGGACTGTATCAGGTTCCCAGTCTCCCCTTGTTATTTTATGACTGACTTTGTCATTTTTGAAGAGTAATGTCAGATATTTTATAGGATGCCCCTCAATTTGGGTTTCTAGGATGTTTTCCTTATATATAAACTGGGATTATGAATTTGGAGAAGAATACCACAGAGATGAAGTGCCTTCTTGTCACAACCTATCAGGGGATACATGCTAACAACACGACTTACCACTGAGGGTAGTAAATATGCTTACTTAGTTAAGTTGGTGTCTGCCAACTTACTATTTTTCTATTTCCATATCCTGTTTTATAGAAGTGTCACTAAGTCCAGTCCATATTCAAGGTTGGAAGGGAATTAAACTTTATTTTCTGAATACGGGAATATCTACATATATTATTGTCAATTTTGTAAAGAAGATGTATGTCTCCCTCTGTTACAAAAATATGTAACATACATACACATATTAGTATGTGTATTTATTTTATACTTTGAGTTATGATCCAATGCTATGCTATTTATTTTGTTGCTCAAATTGTTCCAGCGTTAGCCATTGGAATCTCTTTCTGGTTGATGCCTGTGTCCTTTTGACAGCACCCCATCCTTTTGTTTTTTGGGGGCACTTCCTTGCCTTCTGGTATTATACAATGTTCCAAGATCATACTGTATTTTATCTTCCCTAGTTGTAGAATCAGTCTTTTCTCCAAGGAACCCTGGTTTCTTTTATTGGAGAATGATATTAGAAACCAAGACCTGGGCATGAGTATGCTTATGGCTATTGGGATGCCATTTCTTCTAGGCCTTCACAAGAACAGAGCTAAGAAGACTCATGCATGTATTCTAATGTATGTATACATAATATCTATACTTGTTTCTGTGTCTATCTGTATCCCTATGTCTGTTTCTACCAAGCTACATGTGAGTTCATACTGATGTCTAACTAATCAAGTAAGGTTCATTCTCACCTTTCCCCCTTGCTGGTTTGTAACATCATTCTCTGAAAGAAACCTGGTTTGGAAGATGAAAGATTCTGATATTCTCTTATTTTTGTTTGTGTATGGAATAATTGGATCCTTTTCCTTCTATCTGAGCATTCAGGATTATCCAAGATAAAGCTGTCAATGGTTTATCCAAAGGTGCTGACCCCATAAGAAAAGTATAATCTGTATACATATTGATGACTAGAGATACTAATGGAGTCCAATGTGCCCTCTGACACGTCATAGGAAATTCTATATTCTGTTCAATGTTATCTGCAACACTATTTTCTTGTTTCCAAATTCCCTGCAAATGAGTAAACTCTCAAAGGAGTGTGAAAATCTCAGTCCAGCATGGTAGGAAGCACGTATTAATATTGATTGAGCCTCTAAATATTTAAAAACAGTTTTATGGATATCCAGTAAACCACGCATATTTAAAGTGTAGAACTGAATAAATGTTTACATACATATACCTCTGTGAAACTGTAACCACAATCAACATTGTAGTTGAGTTCACACATTAATTAAGCCAAGATAAGCTCTTCCTTTCTATAAATGGGGTCCCACTGGGTAATGTGCCTATCTCTCTTTGAGAGACACAAGCCACTGGTATCTGTCACCTCTGTCCAGACACAGCTGTTTTCTGGCTACTTATGGGAGCTTCCTGGTATTCTCTAGAGGAAATATGTTTCATATCACAGTCAGATTGAAGCTTCAGAATAGAGAAGAAAATTGACTCTTAGATGAGGAAGCACTAAAACAGAAAAAGAAATTTAAGAATTGGAGCTTCTGGGGAGGAGAAGGACACAACAGGCAGTACGGATTCCATTCTTCAGTTTTTTAAGTGAATTCATATCTAGCCCAATATCTGTAGTTAAGAACTTATAATTTTAAAAGTAGATAAAAAGTATATTTCATTAACTCAGTCGCTGAATATTTGGGATTTATGAAACAGATGTGGAGTTTTAAAGCCATGTCTCCTTAGCTAAGATGCTACACATAGCCATTTTCTTCTTTGTTAGCCTATAAACCTATCAAGGTCAAAAATGGTAACAGTGTTTCATTCTCTAATATGCCAAAATAATGGATTGATCTTGGGAAATGATACAATTCTTCTAAGTTTTGATTCCTTCATTCTTAAAATGAGGACATTAATACCTGGCTAACATGGACTTTGTGGGCAGTGAATTAAATTACATGTGTAAGATTCAGCACTACATAAACATGAAGTAGTATAATATCAGTTGAAGGTAGACTACAATTAAAGAAACATACTATCAACCTAAAACAACCACTAAAATGACAACAAAAACTTACAGCTGATAAGTTAATAAAGGAATTTAAAAGGAACCATAAAAAATATTTAATTATTTTTCTTTTTTTTTTTTTTTTTTTTGAGATGGAGTCTCCCTCTTTCGCCCAGGCTGGAGTGCAATGGCGCTATCTGGGCTCACTTCAAGCTCCGCCTCCCGGGTTCATGCCATTCTCCTGCCTCAGGCTCCCAAGTAGCTGGGACTACAGGCGCCCGCCACCGCGCCCGGCTAATTTTTTGTATTTTTAGTAGAGACGGTGTTTCACTGTGTTAGCCAGGATGGTCTCGATCTCCTGACCTCGTGATCCGCCCGCCTCGGCCTCCCAAAGTGCTGGGATTACAGGCGTGAGCCACCGCGCCCGGCCTAATTAATTAAAAAGGAGGCAGAAAAAGAGAAAGGGGGAAACAAAGAACAAATGGGCAAATATAGGAAACAAAACAGTCAGACGATAGATTTAAACCTGACTACAACGATAATCACATTAAATGTGAATACTCAAAATGCCATGTTTAAAAGGTAGATTGTCAGACTGGATTTTTAAAATATCAAGGCTCAACTATAATCTGCCTATATGAAACAATTTCAAATATAGATACACAAATAGCTAATTTGGCATAGTAAAAAGGTGAGAGATAATATATACCATGCAAACACTAATCAAAAGAAAGCTGGCTTATCAGTATTAATATCAGACAAGGTAGATTTTACAGCAAATATTATCAGGAATAAATAAGGTCATTTCATAATGATAAAGAGATTGGTTCATCAGGAGTACATAATCATTATAAATATTAATGCAACTATCAAAACACATAAAACAAAAACTGATAGAACTGTAAGATAAAGTAGACAAATTTACAGTTTTAGTTGGCATAATTCAATATAAGAATGTGGGGTTTAATATATCTTTTTCATAATGAGTAGAATAAGTAGACAAAATCAGGAAAGATGTAAAATATTTGAAAAACACTATCAATTAACTTGACTTCATTGATGTTTATAGAATTTTCTAACCAACAACAGCAGAAGAGCAGAATACACATTCTTCTTAAGTAAACATATAACATTTATCAGGATCAATCACACTCTGGGTTACACAAAAAAGTTTAAAAAATAAAGTATTTATTTAAGTCACCCAAAACATCTTCTGAACACAATGGAATTAGAGATCAGTAACAGAAAAAACTCTTGGAAAAAAATATTCAAACAGGCAGAAATAAAGAAGTGTACTTTGAAAAACACATAGGCAGAAAAAGAAAGCAAAAGGGAAGCTAAAAGTATTTTGTGCTGAGGGAAAATAAAATACAACATATAAAAATTTGTGGAATACTGCTAAGACAGTCCTTATGGGGAAATTTATAGCATTAAATGACTATACTAGAAAAGAAGAAACATCTCCAATTAATGGCTTCAGATTTCCCCTTTAAAAATTATTTAAAAGGACTGTAAAGTATGCAGAGAAAAGGAAATATTAATGATTGGACCAGAAAACAATTAAAATCAATGCCAAAAAAATAGACAAAATGATTTACAGGTTCAAGGTCATCCTAATCATAATTCCAACAGATTTTTTTGTAAACATTGATGAGCTGATCCTAAAATTCATATGTAAATTCAAAGGCCTTAAGATCGCAAAAAACTCTGAAGAGAACAAAGTAGAGAACTAACATTAACCTAATTTCAAGATTTAATATAAAGATGCAGCAATCAAGACAGTATGGTATTGGTATAAAAATAGACAAATATATTATCAATCTCATTTTTCACAGATTCTGTATTTACAAATTGGCCTACCTGCTAAAATTTACAAGGGACCATGAGGACGTTTTTGAGATAAAAGGTATTTTTATTATGTTGATTGTGGTTACAGTTTCATGGAGGTATATGTATGTCAAAACTTCAGTAAGAGTGGTTTCTATGTGAAGAGACATCCAGGACCACTGCTTTTATGAAAGAGTTTAACCATTTAACAATGGGAGGAAGTCTAACCAGTTGTTATTATTAACTTGGGGTTCTTAGAACCCCTAGAGGTCCATGGATGTGCTATAGGAGATTTGCAGGGAGATAAACAAGCAGTACATGGGCATACATACATTTTTTAGGGATGAAAGTCCATGATTTTCATCAGATTCTTAAGGGGGGCTGTAGGTCAAGAGAGCTTAAGAACTTTTACATAAATAAGCAATCTCTAATTATATAGGGAAAATATTCAAAATTTCTCAAGGTAACAAGATTTAGTCATTTAGTATAATTCAGGCACTGTTTCTAACATAGCCATTTGGGACACTAAAATGGCTGAATACGGACTTGGACTTGACTGATAAGGGTTTTTATATTAACCAGATTTATATAAGCCAGTGAAATAGAAAAAAATTGATTAATTAGAATATTTAAATAGCCAAATTGTTTCCTGGCACTCAGTTTTTCCTGTGTAAGATATAAGTGATAGGAAAGAAAAGTATTATTCATTAGACAAAACAACTCCTTGGGAATGTTATGAGGTCATGAGGCTTCTGTGTCTTTGGTTCCTCTTGCGCAGAGTTACAGGTGGTCAGAAAGGTGACTCTGAGGCATAATGTGGTCAAAGTCTTCAAAGATTAAACTTTCTAAGGCAGCAAGTTGGGCTGACGCATGTTAGAAAGATTGCAACAAGGATGGAAATAAAAAAGAGGTTTCTAGTTAACTATCAAAAAGTGAGAAGGTTTAGTCTTTCACTTCCTAGCAACATTAGCTGGTCAAGGTTTGACAATAAGAGGGTCTATTTCCATAGTGTTTGTAGCTCACAGGATTCTTCACTGTTTTTTCCAGGTCTCATGTTGGCCCCTTGAGGATAGATGGCATTCAGATGAGGAGGGGATGCTCATTTAAGGATCCAAGGCTAAAGATTCATGGTGGTCTCAATGCCAAGAGAGGGAGAAATGGTTCCTAAAAACAGCAGCAGCAGCAGTAACACAGTAATGATTATTTCAACACAACCACCGTTTCTGAACCACTTACTCCATGCCAGATACCATGCTCTGCCCTTCTCCATCATTCCCGATAGGCAGCTAGGATGTCATCTCCTTCTGATAGAGGAACAGGGATTATCATCCCACACTTTTTAAAAAATGGGGAACACAGGATGTGTGCTGAGCAACTGGAGTCTCATATTTAATTACCAGTGTCCCCCTCAGATGCACATGTATAGCACAGAGTTTGCTGTATTTTCTTTTTCTTCTGAGCATTTCAAAATATGTTAGGCGAACAGAATCACAGCACCACTGTGAGATCATTTTGTCTCTGAAATTCTCCCTCGTGAACCAGATTAGGCCTGCTCACTCTTGCCTGCTGTCTGGACATGGAGTTCTCACAATCATAGTATAATAGCTAACATTTATTGAGCACTTGCTGTGTGCGTGACCAGTAAGGTTGGCTATTTGAAAGTGCAACAGTGAATGCACTCTCATTATGTATATATTTATTCTAGGAAGTAGGTTCTTTTTCTTTTACTAGCTTTTTTTTTTTTTTTAAGATGACAAAAGCCAAGACTTGGAGGCTTGGAGTGGTTCTTTGCCTTGCCAATTTAGTGGAGCCAAGATTTCTGATTCCAGGAACTTTGCTTTTTTTTTTCTTTCTTTCTTTCATATCTTGTCTTCCTCTCTTCCTCCATCTTTCCCCTTTTTCCTTCTCTTTCTTTTTAACTTTCTGTTATGGTAAATGTTAAACATTTACAAAAGTAGACAGAATTGTATAACAAACCCGTATGTACCCTTTACCCAGTTTAAGCAAGTATGAATTCTTGGCCACACTCGTTTCATCTATACCCTCATGCGTCCCCTCCACCTTACCAATCTCAGGCATAGAGTGTTTTGTCTGTAATTATTACAACATGAATCTGTAGTAGAAGTTCCTGTGTCACATTTGCTGGTTTATCTCTGATTTCACCTGCAGCTGTAGCAAAAGTTTCTGTAGAGGCCAGACTCTCTCTGACAGTGACAAAGTCACTCCTAAAATGTGTGCTATGGGCATTTTCACTTTCTGGCTCAGGGCTTTCTCTGAAATGTGGGGAGTTATCAACTCATCCAATGGGGGATGGGAGGCAATGTCCCAGACTCTCATCCTTCAGATGGACAATTCTGGGAGCATTCTGTGTCCTTCTTAGAGGTATGCATGGAATCAGATCCCCGATGTCCACTGCTTTGACCTTGATGATGCACACTTTGATTGGCTTTTGCTCCTTCTCTGTCTTACTCTCCCTCATGCTTGACTCATGCTTCCTGGGATCATCTCACAAACTACCTGAATCCAAGTCTTTGTCTCAGGCTCTGCTTTTAGAAACATCCAAGCTAAATCGGTATCTATAAAAAAATAAGAGTTTAACTGCCAACCCCACCCCCATCCCAATATCATTATCATGGCAAAAATAATAATTTCTTAATATCAAATATCAAGTCAGTGTTAGTTGTATTAATATCATAAACTAAATTGGGGGTTTTCTTTCCTCGTTCTTTCTTTTTTAAAGACAGGGTCTCACTCTGTTGCTCAGGCTGGGGTACAGTGCAGCCTTGAACTCCTGGGTTCAAGTGATCAGCCCACCTCCGTCCTGTGAGTAGCTGGGACTACAGACGTGTGCTACCACGTTCATTCAATTAAACTTTTTTTTGTAGAGATGGTGTCTCACTATATTGTCCAGGCTGGTCTTGAACACCTGGCCTCAAGTGATCCTCCTGCCTCAGCATCCCAAAGAGCTGGGATTACAGGCATGAACCACTGTACCTGACCCCTAGTGAGTTTTGATGGTAAAAAAAATCTATCTGGGTTGACAAGATGTTTCAGGTTCATCTTGTATATTTCATTCCCCTGATCTTGAATTAGCTCCTAGGACCTTTCATTTCCTTTGTGGGGAAAGAATATTTTAATACTAAAATCTAGGCACTGGAGATGCTCAATATTTCTAGACTTTTCTATGTCTTTTAATTGCATACAATTAGGAAATTTGTTCTGTTTCTTTTATATGTTTTAAAATAAAATACATAATGAATTCATAGTGATACTTCTTTAAATCTAGCACTAAATGTCTTTCTGTCTCACAACTTTATCTCCTTTTTCCCACACGGAGAATCCCAGTTTTCAAGGACACCTGGGATGAGAGAATTTGAAAATCACATAATTGCTTATTTGCTTTATCCCACAATACAAATACTAATCTTACATAAGAATATCAACATCATCACTAACACTATGATAACTGTAAACATTTTCAGATTTGGATTTTCATTTTTTGCCTTTCTTTTTGTCCTTAGGTTTTATCCCACCCAGGATGTACCTCATAAAAGGCACCTGGGTTTTTTCTGGATATGGGAACCTGTGGTAGAAGGAAGCCATCTGTCTCACCAGAAAACAGGTCTGTCACACACTGCCCTGTCCATTTGGAATTTAGGACCTTATATTCACAGCAGTAACAACCCAGAGAATCTTATTATGATCTTGATCCAAGTTTAGGTTCCAAACTTCAACTCTGGCTGTCTCGTATTGAGCTTAAGGCATTCACTTCAGTGTTGTGGCCTCTCTGTCCTTCTCTTGAATTGACAACAGATGCCTAACTAAAAGAATTAACAAATTCCTTGTATCAGAAGGTGAGAGGATGTTCTCTCTTCATCTATTAGTGCAGAGAATATTCAGTCTGCCCTTGGAAAGAGAGAATCTTTGGTCGGAAAACAAGGTCCATGCCTCACACCATTATGCCCACTGCCCAGGCCCAACTTCTGGAATCAGGGAGTCTAGAAAAAGCTTCATCCATCAAGTGGCCAGACCTCCTGGCTGAGGTCTGTGCCACCAGCATCTCTGGTCTTCCTGTCTTCTTTATGGCCTCCAGGAACCAATCAGCTCTGCTGAAGTGGGTGAGATCCCAGATTCAAAGAAGTGGGCACAACTATTGGTCATCTGAACCTCTAAGGAAGAAGGAAGTGTGAATCACATGTCATTAGAAATAGCTCAAGCATCTGACAAAGAACTGTCTGACTGGGTGACTCAAAATGGCATGGGGCATGTGCCTAAATATCTCAACGGTATTCTTATCCCTGCATCCCCTGGTGTTCTGTTCTTCTCCTGCTATGGTGTCACTCTGAGCATCTCTGGAAAGTCCTGTGGAGGTTTATGCCTGTGACTCAGGCATCCAACATGGATACGGTGGTAAGAAAAAACATTGAGCTCAATTTGAGACATGACATTAGCTGGAGCAGATAATGGAAAGCAGGGAAAGAGAGGAAATATGTGTGAATTTAGGCACAAAAAGAAAGAATACAGGATTGGGATTTGATTTATCCTTCCCCTGTGGCTGGGCCAAGGGAAGGCCATGAGTGCATGCCGGGTGCCTGCAAATGCTTAGCTGTGGGCACAACTTCTCACATTCTGTGACATCCTCTGTTTCCTGGCCTGTTCCCATGGGACTCTTCTGTCCTGACTTTTCATCAGGGATGGTCTCTGGGTGACTATTGAAATGATTAAACCACTTCCTTAACTCTGATATAGACAGAGCCAAAGGACAGACTTGGATTTGCTGTCTTTCTCCTCCTCCCCGGCTTGTGCCTTTATCTTGTCCTGTATTAGCTCAAGAACCCATATGAGTCTCCAACTGCCAGAAATAGAAGTCCAGGCTCCGCAGTCAGGCACCCAAGACTGTCCCATCCTGACTGCCTTTGAGGGCCCTGTATGATCCTCCCAGGCCAGCCAAATGGTGAGTCTGCCACCCTAAGATTTCCTGCCCACATTTTCTTCTGCCACCACACCATGACCTTGGCAGTGCTCCTTCAGAGCCTAGTTTCATACTTACCTTTTCCCAATCTACAGGGATTTATTTTCCTTCTCAAGCACAATAGCGACAGTCTACTCCATGCTCCTAGGACTCCCTAAGAACTTGTATCCTATTGACATATCTTGCTACCATTTCATGCATGTGTGTGTACATGTGTATGTGCAAGTGTATATCTTGACTCCCAACTGACAAGCTCTCAAAGGTCAAAAGCCATTATTATCCTTCTTTGGAAAATCTCTGAAGTCACTACCACTATGTTTGTTGTATAACAGAATGTTAAGGAACTTTTCCTATTGCTTGAGTATTGACAATCAGGATCTACAAATGAGGACAAAGTTCTGCACCCCAAATTTTGTGATGAGCCAAAAATATTTGGAAGGCAAGTGCCTATCTGGGTTTTTAATAGCTGTGCTACCATATTTACCACCTTATCGTCTCCCTCTGTTGCTTATTAATTTATGTAGATCTGACAATTGGGTGTGGGCTGAGGAGTGTGGGATGAGGAGAAGGATTGCTGGAAAATTATTTGAGTGGTGAGTTGTCAGCCTTTCTCATCTCAGTGGGGATGGAGAAGTCTTTGTTCCACAGGAAACATTCCTTAGATGAGGGTGGTTCCTATAAGAAAAGGGAGGGAGATATTACATTTCCCAGCTGGAGGTCTTAATTAGCACAATTGATTAGCTTAATTAGCACAATTGACGATCTACCACTTGTACCTATTTTAGTAGTGAAAAAGAAAGGTGAGTAGAGATGCAAGTGCGGAGATTGGCCTCAGCAGTGGAACATGGCCAAGTATGTATGCATTTCACATAAGTCAAGTAGACCTGGAAGGTTCCTGAGATTGAGCTATCTTGCTGGTACCTCCTGCTGTCTGATGGATGTGATGACACCTGGCATAAGAGACTGGATATGAAACCATTAAGAGGTTTGAGCACACCAGAGGAGAAAATGTCCCAAAAAAAGGAGGAATGAAAAGGTGGAATATGCTCCCTCCCTCTTCTGGCCATGGCTGGGTCTGAATCTGGGGAAGAGCAGGAAGTGAAATGGGAATTCATGTGGAAATGAGATTGAGGATTTAAATTGAGATTAGGAAGTTATAGAGCATATCCAACATATAAATAGGGGACAAGAGAAAGATTTGAGAGAACATCATTTAATACATCAATGGAAGAAAAATTGTTTTATATTTGAACTCTACGGAGTACAGATAATTTAATAAACATGTTCCATTGACTACATGACACTGATAAAATTAATTTAATTATAATCTACTGATCTTCTCTCCTGACCACCACTCCCCACCACTTATTTCCTTATGGAATGCAAAACTAGGGTAGTACTAGATTCCATTATATCATGAGGCAGGGCGTTGTGATGACAATGGGCTGAGCATCACCTGATGAGCTCATCAATCTCATCAATAGAGACGACATTGCATGAAAATATGTCTTCAGGGTCGTGACCTTTAAAAATTCTGTTACATGATGTTCAATATGTGTCTTGGAGCATCTTTAAGGGCTGTAGCAGTAGGTTAGAAGAGGCACTTGATGTATTTGGCTCTGGGCCCCAGTCCTGGCTTAATCAGAGGTTTCAAATATTATGTTTTTTGTATTTTTTGGGAAAAAAATACTCCTATGGTTAAAAATAATTAAGGTTCATTAAAATTCATTGGCCTAACATCTCCTAACTTAATGTGCACATCTACATTCCCATGGAGCTGTCATCATTCAAAAGACCTTCAGTGAAAAAAACAACTCCTATATGCCAGACTCTATGCTAGCCTCTGGATACAAAGAAGAACGCATAATTAGCAGGTTGATTTTTGGAGATTTTTCTCTTCTCCCTGCTTATTACCTGAAGTTACACAGGAAGTTCAGAGAAAGAAAATTATAAAAATGTTTGGTGCAGATTAATGATTCCATCTTCTACCCTTGATCTGCAACATGTATGCAACTAGGAGACAGGTGGAAGGAAAGCAGGAATATTTCAAATTATCCAGATGCTCCCGGATTCCTATCTTAGCTGTGCACTGATAAATAGCTTCATCAATAAATTGGCATCTCAACACATTGTGTAATACCTAGAGGGAGCAAATAATCAATATTTGCCATATTTGATACCAGATATGAGTTCTTGGAGGCTTTGGGGTTGCCTCAATGCTGCCCCAACTTTTTGTGTTCTCTCCAAACACTAAAAGTGCCTACAGTAAAGCTGCTCTGCTTGATAATGACAGAATTTCTTTTTGCTGCTTGAAATTTATAGCAGGTGAGATTGCAGGACATGGAAGACTTTATCAATTTAATTTCCCATGGAAAGGTAGCCTTGCATGGGTGAGCAAAAACCAGTCTTGAAAAGGATGAGCTTTGGATCATCAAAGGAAAAGTAAGATCCCCCAGCCATACATCTTGAGCTGTAAAACAAATGGGCTGAAAAGGAAATAGAGAGTCTCTACTGGGAACAAGAAATATTGATTCATTAGTGTGATTAAAAAAAGAAAAAAGACAAAACGAACAATCCAGTTTTCCCCTTTGGCACATAATTGTTACCTTGCCAAGGAGTAGGCAACAGGGAATTCAGGATTTGGGAAAATGCACAATGAACTTGCCAACATCATCTTGAATTCTTTCCTCTCTCCCCTTTCATGGCTTTGTTTACAGAAATTCAGAAAATGTCCCATGTCTACTTTGCTGTGCTTTTCTTCCACTCTTCCTTGCACTGAGGCCTACATTTTGGTCACATTAACTCCTTGAAGTGTCCCTGAAATTGTGCTGCTGTCTTGCTTGTCTCCGGGTCTTTGTTCCTGCTTTTCCCTCCTCCTGGAGCACCTGTCCTTACTTCTAACCTGGCTAATTCCCCCTTATCCTTCAGGTTTTTGCTCAGACATGATCCCCTCTGAGAAGATTTTTCTCGCTAGGCTGGATTGGCTGTCCTACTTGGCTCCCATCACAATGTTCCAACACAGTTAGATAAAGATCGGTTTAGGAGTCCATCCACCTCCTTCTCAAGACCACAAGCTCCTTGAGCACAGTCAGAGCCAAGTTTGATGCTCTATGTGTCTGGTCAAATCCTGCACCTGGAGCAGGAGTTGTTCAGTTCACAATATTTGAATGAAAGATGAATGATGAGATGAATTAGTGCATTTTAGTTTCAAAAAAGGCCTCCCTGGAAACAAACTTTGATGACTATGATTTAGCCATCTTCCTTGAACACCTGCCTATTGTCTTTTATACAATTCATCAGATAACTCAGTCAGCTAAGTGTCTGCCAGACAGTGGGAGTTCAGTGTTATCTGGCAAAGAGATGAACTGGTCAGACCTCACTTTTCTTCCCTGGATTTGTTGGCCAGCCAGTCTCCCTGCCTTAAGCTGTCACCCATAGTGATCTTTCCAATACAACAATCTGGTCATGTCATGCACCAGCCTGTCATCCTCCCATGGCCCCTCACTTCCAGCTGATTCATGTATCAATGCCTTAGCAAGATATCCAAGTCTTTTTGTGGTTGGAAACCAAGTGGTCTTCCAAACCCCATTTTGTGCCATAGCCTTTCTGTATTAATTAGTATTCTCCAGAGAAACAGAATCAGAGGTTTATTATGAGGAATTGGTGATCGTGGAGGTTGAGAAGTCTCATGATCTGCCATCTGCAAGCTGGAGACCCAGGCAAACCAGTGCTATAATTCAGTCTACGTCCAAAGGCCTGAGAGGCAAGAAGCCCAGGATGTAATCTTAGTCCAAAGACCACAGAAGATGAGATGGGATGTTCCAGCTCAATGAGGAAGGCAGAGAGCAAAAAGGGAAAATTGCTCCTTCCTCCAGCTTTTGTACTAATCAGGCCTCCAGAAGGAATTAAGATGGAAAGGAGAAGAAGGGAGAGTGGAAAAAAATTGACATTAAAACAAATTTGGCTCCTTTTTATGATCTTAGACTTGGAATTGCAAGGTGGTCATATTAGGTACATATTATCAAGAAAATATGTGTTAGCTTAGTGAGATGGAGACGCAGATACTGTTCTTAACTAGCTACTAAGGCCCAGCTCAAATGTCACCTCCTCCATGGCCATCTCTGATCATTCCAGCCTTTGTTTTGCTTTTTCTAGTCTGAATAAAATTGGCATCTCTAGCTTGAGCCCTTAATTGATGACTATCTTAATTAGTGCCTTTTTTCATGTCTCTGCAGTAGGCTCTTTGCCCACTCTGGACAGATGTCCTGCCTTATGATAAATATAGCCTCACAGCAGATAGCACCAGGCTGGGCACCTCATGTGATGATTGACTGATAGCAAAGCATGTAGACACCCGTGGCAACAGTGTTATATATGTGATCTCATTTGATTCTTTCAACAGCCTTCTACACGTAGATATTATTTTTCAGGTGAGAAAATTGAGAGGTTAAATCACCTGCCCAAGGGCCACACCGTTCATTACAGAAAAAACTATAAGCCTATCAGGATTTAGCCTGTGCTATTTCTCCTGTACCCCTGACTTGAAGAATGTGTTCCTGGCAGAGGAATACTCAGAGCCAGGCTCAGTGGCCATTGATGGTGGACATGGAATCCTGCTTCTGAAACTGTTTGCATTCTCAGGCTCATACATATGATACTGCTTCAAACTGACTCCCAAGTATGAGCAGCAGGCGCTTCTTTGCCTCAGAGGTCATTAGGAGGTCATGATGGGGAACTCTGGGTCCCATAATTGCATCAAAGTTTACTGGATGGTAATAGGACAGCGTTTTTTGCTCTTCTGTGCTGTCTTTTAGGACACAGAACAGCTGGGGGAAAAACAGAAAGAAGGCAGGCAAGGAGTGTGATGTTCTCACCAGTGGTAGACCTGATGTCCCTTCCCTTGAGTTCATCGTGTGTGGCAGATTAGCATTCTAGAGCAAAAAATTGCATGTCCTCCTTGTTTAAGGAAAAACTATTTATTTCCATACATTTACATTTATTTATTTATTTGAGAGAGTCTCGCTGTGTCACCCAGGCTGGAGTGCAATGATGCGATCTTGGCTCACTACAATCTCTGCTTCCCAGGTTCAAATGATTCTCCCGCTTCAGCCTCCCGAGTAGCTAGGAATACAGGCACCCGCCATCATGCCTGGCTAATTTTCATATTTTTGTAGAAATGGGGTTTCACCGTGTTGACCAGGCTGGTCTTGAACTCCTGACCTCAGATGATCCACCTGCCTGGGACTCCCAAAGTGCTGGGATTACAGGCGTGAGCCACCGTGCCCAGCCCAGCCCAGATATTTACATTTAAAAGTTCTTTCTTGATGAAAAAGAACATTATGGTTTTTGAGATGGTTAATATTATGTGTCAACTTGACTGAGCTAAGAGATGCCCAGATGGGTGGTGAAACATTATTTCTGGGTATGTCTGTAAGGGTGTTTCTGGAAGAGGTGGGCATTTGAATTGGTGGACTGAATAAAGAAGACCCACCCTCACCAATGTGGGCAGGCATATTCCAATTCATTGAAGGCCCAGATAGAACAAAAAGAAAAAGAAACGGAAAATTCTCTCTCTTGTTGAGCTGGAATATCCATCAGCTCCTGCCCTCAGACATCATTGCCCCTTGTTCTTGGACCTTTATTTATTTATTTTTGTTGTTGTTTTCTTCTAAGTTTTTATTTTGAAGTGAGTCTAGACTTACATATGTGCAAAAATTGTAGAGAATTCCCTCACCCTCTTCACCTAGCATCCTGTAATGATAATCTTATGTAATCATAGCTTAATTATAGAACCAGGAATTTAACTGTGATTCAATAGTGTTAACTAATTATCATTTAACCCTTGGCAGTCTTCTAACTAATATATTTTTTGTTTTTTTCCAAGTTTTATTTTAGGTTCGGGGTAAAAGTGCAGGTTTGTTACATAGGTAAACTTTTGTCATGGGGGTTGTTTATACAGATTATCTCATTACCCAGGTATTAATCCTAGTACCTATCAGTGATTTATCCTGATCCTGTCCCTCCTTCCACCTGCCACCTTCCAAAAGGCCCCAGTGTGTGTTGTTCCCCTCTATGAGGGTCTTTAGATTTAGGTTAGGGGTTATATCATCAATTCTCCTGGTTCTCAGGCCTTCAGACTCCCTCGAGAACACTGACTAATATAGTATTTATTTTTACATTATTTTTTCAACACAGAATTGTAAAGAAGATAAAAGCTGCTTATATAGAAAGAGGCTAGAGGAAACAAATGTTACTATGTAACTAGTGGTTATCTCTGTCAGAGAGGATTTTATCTTTTAAACATACCTGGGATCATGGTTTATTTGTATACAATTTTGAAACTTGTTTTATTCATTTAATACTTCATATACTTACTTCTTATGTCCTTAAGTATTCTTTGTGAGCATAATTTTTATTGACAAAATCATAATTACTTTGTGGACATGCCATCATTTGCTATCATTTCTTTCACATTGGACACTTAAATTGCTTACAGTGGTGTTTCACTGAGTGCCTAGTAGCTGTGGTGATGGTTTTTGCTCTCATGGTGGTTACTGGGAGGTTACCCAATGTCAGTCACCTAAGGCCATCTTGAATAGTCATTGCCCAATGGCATTCTGAGTTTCTGTGTATTTCTCATGCAATGATACCCCGTGAGCTCTTGCAAATCTCCCCTGGGAGGTCATTATAGCTGAGCAAGAGTCCATGAGGATTTCAAACATAGTCTTCATTACATTTATGCTTTAAAGGAATCAATTGTCCTTCTCCAACTATGTTTTCTGAATTAATGCAGTTCTCCAGGCCTATGGGGAAGTGAGATCTCTTATTTAATGATGTGCCATCCTCATGTGCTGCTGCTTTCCACTTCACCCAACAGAGGTTTAATAATAATATTCTCTTTTGTGTGTTTTCTTGTGGATTGTACTTGTGGAATAATGATATGCAGACCTCCAGGACAGTTAATATCGAAGCCTGAAATGGAGGCTGCATTGTTGAAAACATTGTGACTATGTAAATTGAATCAAACTTTCCTCTCTGGCAAAGTTTGTTGCCATCCTTTTGCATTAATTCAGTGCCTTGTTCTTACCACCATCTCAGTAGAGTAGGCTGGTAAAGTTACTGCTGTATTTTTATGAAATGAAATTGAGGCTGGGTGCGGTGACTCACGCCTGTAATCTCAGCACTTTGGGAGATCGAAGCAGGCGGATCACTTGAGGTCAGCAGTTTGAGATCAGCCTGGCCAACATGATGAATCCCCGTCTCTACTAAAAATACAAAAATTATTTGGGCATGGTGGCAGGCTCCTGTAATCCCAGCTACTTGGGAGGCTGAGGCAGGAGAATCTCTTGAACTTGGGAGGCGGAGGTTGCCGTGAGCTGAGATCATTCCATTGCACTCCTGCCTGGGCTACAGAGTGAGACTGCATCTCAAAAAAAAAAAAAAAAAAAAAAAAAAAAAAAAAAAAGGAAATTGAGACATGGCACAGAGGTGAGAAAGATTTTCAAGGAGACAGCTATGAAATCGTTCCGATTCAGTTGAGGTGCTCATCCACTTGGCTCTTTGGCCTTGAGAGCATCATATGCTGCTATCCTTCATGTGCTCCTCTGGTTTCCTGGGCTTGCCTTCCTTGGAGAAGTACTACATTCTCTGGGTCTTCTCTATGTCTCATAATCCAAAATGGAAATCATGAAACATTTAGAGACCTTGGAGCCAAAGATGGGCCTCAGTATTAGTAATACTATTGGTGAGAAAATAACAGCAATGATATGGACACATTGCATTTTCTTAGTCTGGTGGATAGCATCTTTGGAAAACTTTGCTATTCATATTGATCTGGATCATATGGTGTAAATCAAATGAATGTTCTTGCTGTGCAAACACAGCTTCAAGACAGTTGTTTGTCATCAGTATGCTGCCACTAAGCCCCTTCGGTGTGCAAATTCTGAATCTGCTTAAAGCAATGGCTTTTAATCAATTTTTGGATTATGGATCTCTTTGGGACTCAGTGGATCCTCTTTGAGGATATGGATCCTCTGGAAGAAAAAACTACATACACCCACATTTCTGTACACAATTTCATGGAGTTTACATAGCCCCTGAAGCCAGGTTAAAGCAAAGCAAAACACAACAGTAGAAACCCTTCTGAATAGGTCCAAATACTGTATAGAAAAGAACATCAAGGACCAGGAAAATAAGTGGTTCATTTAAGTCTAGTTAGCAAGATACCAACAGAGTTGAGACTAGAATTCAAGCTGCTAAATATTGCTTTATCCCAACTTTAATGACTTGCTTTTTTAAGTGACATATAACCAGGGATTATATTCAAAATATTGACCAGTCAGTATAGCTCAGGAACATAGCAGATCTGATGAATCCACTGATGATCTCTGTCACTGGGGGTCCTTGATTGAAGGCACATGTTCCCTGAGATAGGAAAAGGCCTGGCAAATAGCCAAGACCTTAACTCCAAGGGGCAGATTTCTAAGCACAACAGCAGCAGCTGATGTGGCAGGAAGGGCCATGATCTGCCCAGGTCAGCAGTTTGCTTCTCCATCAACAGGATTGGGCATCCAAGCCTGAATCTGAAATGAGGCCCACTTGGTGCTGACAGCCTGACCATCAGCTACCCTGAGCTCAGAGATGTTTCTTTGAATAATGTGCAGTTTAAGGTTTGCTGGGAGACAGAGCAATTGATTCGGCTTTCCTAGGCAAAGACTTCAAATAAGGCAATTGAGTTTTGTATGTGGTTTAAACCACAGTCTCCAGAGAGTCATACGCAGCAACATTAGCCTTAAGAATCCAGCACGTAGACAATGCTGGCAGGGTCTGTTGTGTGGTTTGCAGAATCTCTTTCTCTGTCAGATGCTTCCCCCAAAGCAAGAATTCCCATCCTCTTAGGGTTAGTGAACATTAACCCTGTGATGAGACCTGGAACTCATCTAATACAAATCCAGTCCTATCTGCCCTGCTCATCTGCCCCCTTTCCCTCCATCTTATAGTTATGGAAACAGAATCTCAAGGAAGAAAAGTCAAGAACTCAAGGTGTTGCAGATTTTGTGTTGAAACTCAGTTCTATGGCTGCAAGCCCAGTGTTATTCACAACATTGCTTGGTTGGTGGGTGTGACGGTTAATATTGTCAACTTGTCTGGATTAAAGGATGCAAAGTATTGTGCCTGGGTATGTCTGTGAGGGTGTTGCTAGATGAGATTAACATTTGAGTCAGTGGACTGGGAGGGGCAGAACCACCGTCATCTGGGAAGGCAACATCCAATTGGCTATCAGTGTGGCTAGTAAAAGCAACCAGAAGAAGGTGGAATGAGCTGACTTGCTGAGACTTCTGGCCATCTTTCTCCCATGCTGGATGCTTCCTTCCCTTCCTCCTGCCCTTGAACATCAGATTCCAGGTTCTTTGGCTTTTGGACTCTTGGATTTCTGCCAGTGGTTTGCCAGGGGCTCTTGGGCCTTCCACCACAGACTGAAGGCTGCACAATGTCGGCTTCCCTACTTTTAAGGTTTTGGGACTTAGACTGAGCCACTACTGGTGGCTCCTCGTCTTGCAGACGGCCTATCCTGGGACTTCACTTTGTGATCCTGAGGTCAATTCTCCTTAATAAACTCCCTTATATATAAATATGTATAATATATATGTAAATATATATAATATATAAAAATATATTTATATATTATAAAATATAAAATATATATTTATATATTATAAAATATAAAATATAAATATATATTATATATAATATATTTATAATATATATATTATATATATAATATATTATATTATAATATATTATAAATATATTATATATAATATATATTTATATTATATTTATATATATTATATATAATATAAATATAAATATATATAATATAAATATATATTATATATAATATAAATATATATTATATATAATATAAATATATCATATAAATATATATTATATATAATATAAATATATATTATATATAATACAAATATCTATTAATATTATATATATTATAAATATATATTATATATATTATAAATATCTATTATATATAATATAAATATCTATTATATATAATATAAATATCTATTATATATAATATAAATATCTATTAATATTATATATATAATATAAATATATATTATATAATATAAATATCTATTATATATATAATATAAATATCTATTATATATATAATATAAATATCTATTAATATTATATATAATATGAATATATATTATATAATATATAATATGAATATATATTATATAATATATAATATGAATATATATTATATAATATATAATATGAATATATATTATATAATATATAATATGAATATATATTATATAATATATAATATAAATATATATTATATAATATATAATATAAATATATATTAATATATATATAATATAAATATATATTATATATTTATATTATATAAATATATATTATATATAATATAAATATATATTATATTATTATGTAAATATATATTATATATTATATAAATATATATTATATATTATATATTATATAAATATATATTATATATTATATATTATATAAATATATATTATATATTATATATTATATAAATATATATTATATATTATATATTATATAAATATATATTATATATTATATAAATATATATTATATATATATTATATATAATATATAATATAAATATGTATAATATATAATATATAATATAAATATATATTATATATAATATATAATATAAATATATAATATATAATATATATAATATGAATATATATTATATATAATATATAAATATATTATATATAATATATATAATATCAATATATATAATATATAATATAAATATATATAATATATATATAATATATAATATAAATATATATAATATAAATATATATTATACATAATATATATTATATATAATATAAATATATATTATATATAATATAAATATATATAATATATATAATATATAATATAAATATATATATTATATATATATTATATATAATATGAATATATATAATATAAATATATATTATATATAATATAAATATAATATAAAGATATATTATATATAATATAAATATATATAATATAAAGATATATTATATATAATATAAATATATATAATATAAAGATATATTATATATAATATAAATATATATAATATAAAGATATATTATATATAATATAAATATATATAATATAAAGATATATTATATATAATATAAATATATATAATATAAAGATATATTATATATAATATAAATATATATAATATAAAGATATATTATATATAATATAAATATATATAATATAAAGATATATTATATATAATATAAATATATATAATATAAAGATATATAATATATAATATAAATATATATAATATAAATATATAATATATAATATAAATATATATAATATAAATATATATTATATATAATATAAATATATATAATATAAATATATATTATATATAATATAAATAGATATTATATATAATATAAATAGATATTATATATAATATAAATAGATATTATATATAATATAAATAGATATAATATAAATAGATATTATATATAATATAAATAGATATTATATATAATATAAATATATATAATATAAATATATATAATATAAATATATATTATATATAATATAAATATATATTATATAAATATATATTATATATAATATAAATATATATTATATATAATATAAATATATATTATATATAATATAAATATATATAATATAAATAAATATATATACACACACATATATAAACACATACACACATACATGCATACATATATGCATATATCTCCTATTAGTTCTGTCTCTAGAGAACCCTGACTAATACAGTGGGTCTTTTTAAAAATACCATCTTTAAAAAGATATTTTTGTGGCAACTTTTTAAAATATATTCTTTTCTATTCCTTTATATATTTTATGGCAAAACATATTAAAAGTCTTGAGTCAGAGCAGATTCCCTTGCAGGGAAGTCAACACTGCCTCCTTGAAAATATACCCTTTAAAGTGAATTTTCCTGATTTTGCAATGGGCAAAATTGTTTGGGGTTGCATGTAAGCAAAGGTCCTGTGCCCTGGGGTCTTACCTCACCAATGCTGCAGAGGATCATTCTATGGCCAGGGCCATAATTTGTCCAGTGATGCATGCAACTCTGAGGGATTCTAAAACATTTTATTGTAGCGTTGTATTGCCCTAAACTTTTCAAGATGACAAAGGAGATATTTCCTGCACCTTAGTGTTTCTCAACACAAATATTAGCTTGGAGTGCTTTATTCTATTTCACCCTCCAAAGGAATCTGTTATTGAAATTTTGGAAACAGAGATGAACAAAACCATCCCCCCAATCCATTTATTGCAATTCCTAATTACCCCATGCTGTTTGTCTTTCTAGGACACTTTTGTGTTCAAGTTGATGTCTGGAATAGGTGAAGTTCTCTGGGTTATGTCAACAGGATTATCACAAATCCTGTCTCTAATAGTCCTGCAGGGATTGGCATTTATCAAAGTACTGGTTTCAGCTGCCACCGTCTCCATATTCTCGATATCTGCGTATGAAAACTAGAGTTCTATTTGCATAGGGATTAAAACATGATATGAGTTTTCCTATAGCTTATGTTCCCCAGTGTAGAGGCAAAAATGGGCTACCTTTTCTATGTACTTTCAGTTTTATTTATGGTTTAAAATATAGCAAATTTTTATTTATATTTTTATGATTATAAAAGTGATATATACTCATTGTAAAAACTGGAAAATGGAAAATAAGAAAAACCTCTCCACAATCTTACCACCAATTGCATTTTGCTGTGCTTACATTCCTTCTATTTTCCCCCAGAAATTATCTGCATACAGCATATAAATTTTATCCTTTTCTTTAACATGACAATATATGCCTTTTACAGTGTTTTAAAGATAATGATTATATACCATTTTTAAGGGCTGCATAATCTGTAATGTGAGTACATCATAATCAGGAGCTACAGTGTTTCCTTTTATTGTTTTTGCTACTGTAGACATTACTGCTTTGAAGACTTTGTGTATACTAAATGTGGGTAATAGCCCTCAAATGCCTCCTCAGGAGTGGCATAACTAGTCCAAAAGGTTCTTGACATAAATGACTGGTACTCTCTAAGACAGTTGAATCAACTGATACTGTCACTAGCATATTACGAGAATGTTTATTACATGCCAGTTTCACCAGACCTGAGATATAGATACATACATATACCCATTCACATGCACACATATAGGTACACATTATATTTATTTCTTCTCAAATTTTACAGACAAGAGTCATCTCTCATTGTTATATAAATGTAAACATATTTGATTACAAATGGGGTCAAAGTTTTTCCATATAATTTTTTTTGTTTGTTTTGTTTTAGACAGAGTCTGGCTCTGCCGCCCAGGCTGGAGTGCAGTGGCGTGATCTCGGCTCACTGCAAGCTCTGCCTCCTGGGTTCACGCCATTCTCCTGCCTCAGCCTCCCAAGTAGCTGGGACTACAGGCACCCGCCACCACACCTGGCTAATTTTTTGTATTTTTAGCAGAGATGGGGTTTCACCATGTTAGCCAGGATGGTTTCGATCTCCTGACCTCATGATCCACCCGCGGCCCCCCGAAGTGCTAGGATTACAGGCATTAATTTTTAACCAACTGTATTTCTTTTACTGTGAACTACCTCTTCCAGTCATTTCATGGGTTGTATTTTAAGATCAAAGCTGAGCACCATGAGAACACCATTGTACCAGCTTGTTTGTCCAAAAGACAACAGAACTTCAAAGCCATGAGGTGCCTGCCTTTCTTCCAATCAAGTGGACTCTACTAGTCATCCGTAGAGATGCACAAGCTTGGAGCATTTCCTTGTATTTAAGCTGAGGTAAGTTTTCCCATGTATGACTGTAGAAAAATGTGGCTTAAAGGAACCCCTACAGAAATGCCAAATGTCCTACTAGCCATGGGTCTCATTTGGAACAACTGAAAGAATGCTCTGTCATTGGCCTGGAGGTCATTCTAAGAGGTGGGCAATCACAAGAGCTCATCTAGCACAGTGAAGGGGTTCTGCAAAGATCTTGCACCACAGATTCCTGTAATGAGAGGACTGTGCCTGAGGCCTTGGTTTAATTGGCATTTTCCTCCTCCTCCTCTGCTCCCATGGAAAAGCAAATCAACTTGGAACATTTAAATGGAGCTTTCTCTGAAGTCTCTTGCCCAGTGTTCTCTCTGAGAAATAAAAGATCCATCTTGAAGGGCTTAAGTAACTGGAAATATTTGACACTTGGCATTTCCAGCTTCATGGAAAGGAATCAAAGAGAAAGGAGGGTGGGAACGGCTGATTTTTGCACAGCCGTTGTCCCCTCTGTGGATCAGCACCCTTCCCAATCGTGCTTGCGTGCCTGTATGTGTATTTGTGTGTGTTGCGAGTGTTCTTGGTTGACAGAGTTCAACTGCTTTGTAAAGGACCAAAGAGTGAAATTAGTCAATATTAAATTTTAGAAAGTTAATGTGATCATTTCATTAATTCCTTGCATTTAATTTAAAAAACAAAAGTGCCTTCCTGTACTTACATGCTGCCAAGACTTTAAACAGACATTTACTGTCTTAAGACAACTAGGGTCTGGGAGAAGTCATTTACCAAGCTCTGAAGAGAAGTTGAACTATTGGTCTCTAAATTTCTTTGCAAATCGTATTTTGGATACTTTTAGACTTTATGACCCACCCTCAGAAGGAGACAGCCTTTGATATGTTTTTCCATATTAGGATCTCATCTGCTTATAATTTGTTGCCTAGTCTCCTTGCGACCCGGGATATTGCATATCTGAGATGGATGGCTGGGTTAGGGGTACAATCTGTGACTTGGTAGCAGTTTTTTCTCTTTATGAGCCCAAATTTAAGGTTTTCTTTATTAGTTCCACATGCAAACTGTCCCAGATACAGTCACCATCTCTTTTTGACCCCAACCCAGCGTAGTATATTTTGGGACTGTGTAGAGCTTCCCATCTGATTTTAGTTTAAATTGACACCCCACATAAAAATAAGTTGAGATGTCCATTTACCAGCAGGAAGTTCTGGGAACTGGAGTCCCATAAAGAGCTTAGATCACAGGGCCAGGTCAAAACAAGAAATGAATCTGTGTGTACTTACAGCTAGAGGCCACCAAAATTATGTGTGTGGGTGGTTTCTTACGGGATAGAGGGAAGATAACTGAAAAAATACAAAAACAATAAATCCCAATATTTCCTTTTGAGCATGGAATAAATTTGGAAAAATTCATTCATTCGTTCATTCAACAAGTGTTTATTGAGTGCCCTGATGCGCCAGCCTGCAACTGTGCCTGGCACTAGTGAGACAAGATGACGTGTGTTTTGTCAGGGTTCAAGGTTCACTGCAGGGGCCACAGGTTAAAGTAGGTGCTAAAAGAAAAAAGAATAAGCAGACAAAGGGATACCTGGAGAGCTTGAATCTTGGAGAGAGTGCAGATTCTCAGGCTGCGGTGATGTATATTAGTTTCCCATTTTGTATCACAAATTGTGTTACACAATACCACAAACTTAATGGCTCAAAACAAGACAGATTTATTCTCTTACAGTTCTGGAGGTCAGAAGTCCTAAAATGGGTGAGCAGGGCTACATTTCTTTTAGTTGTTCTTGGAGAGAATGAGTTCCTTGCCTTTTCTAGCTTCTAGAGGCCACCTACATTCCTTGGCTCAAGTCCACTCTCCAACTGCAAAGCCAGCAGCACAGTATCTTCTAATCTCTCTCTCTTTGTCCCTGTGCTTCCCTTGTCACACTAACTTTTGTCGTGTAAGGACCCTCATGATTATATTGTGTCCATCTGGCTAGATTATCCCATCTTGAGATAAAATGGGATAATCTCCCATCTCAAGATCCTTAACTTAATTACATCTGCAAAGTCTCTTTTGTCATATAAGGAGCATATTCACAGGTTCTGGAGGAGAACTATCATATAGGCCATAGTATAATAGCAAGGAAATTGGATATTTTAGATCATAATATAGATGATCCTTTACGGTTATTTGTCTTTGGGAAAAGGACAAAGGGAGAAGAGGATAGTGATTCCTCTCAAGCTCCATCTTGGTGCTCCTTCCCCTCCAAGACCAGAATGCATGTAGATGGTTATTTCCAAAACAATTGTAGACAGGGGAATTACAAATAAAGGGATGAAAGGCTGGGGGACCCCTGATTTAGGGGAACTCTCATGGGAAATATCTATAGTCAATGAAAGTGCAGTCTCAGGCAGGCCCACATTAATAAGCCCCTAATTAGTGTACTTATGGAGGAAGGCACCATGTTGACTGAGGCATGATGGGCATTTCCTCCAAAGGATTGCTTTTGGGCTGACTCTGTTGGGTCTGAGGTTCAGGGGCAGCACAGTGAGCCAGTTAGCTCTCCTGTCACCAGGCCGATGAAGAAGTCTCTCCTATCACCCTACACACCCAACACACATATGCACCAACACAAATACAGGCATACTCATCAGCATACACATGCAGACACAGACACACACTTTCACCTTTATGTACATATACATGGTGATCTTTCCCCTACAAATATTTTTAATTGATGTAATTAATATAGTTAATGTTTTTGAGCAGTTTTAGACTTATAGAAAAGTTTAGCAGCAAGTATAAAGAGTTCCAATATTCTCCCTCATCCCCCACAATTTCCCTTCTTCTCATCCTCTTACATTTGTTAAAATTGATGAGCCAATATTAATATATTATTACCAAGTAAAGTCTATAGTTTACATTAACATTCACTCTTTGTGTGATACATTCTGTAGATTTTTGACAAATGTGTAATGACACGTAGCCACCATTACCGTACCACACAGGATAGTTTTACCAACCTAAAAATTCCGTGTGTTCTACCCCCATCATTTAAAATGTTTCTTTTCTGGGAAGTTCAGTAAAGTTTTGAACCCCTTTTCACTAATTAATGTGTAGCTTCTCCCAGACTCTATGGTCTAGTGTTCTTGAGTGTGGTGTGCCTTATCACGCTTCCATATGAGAATAGTTCAAGCTTGTAGTAGAAGCTTTTACTTCTTTCAGCAGAATTAGCAAAAGCTTTTACTTGTAAAGGATTTCTTTTCTGTCCTGAGGTCAGTGGTATACTGAGCCTGCTCATACTGGCCTGTGAGACCTCACTGTATGCATTTCTTTCCAACTCTGAGTTCAGAGAGGTCCAGCTGGTAGTCTGAAATCAGTCATGGTACAAGTATTTAGACCATGGACATCAGCAAATGCTACAAATCAGGGTTCATTTTTTCCCCCTCAGAGAGCCAGCTATTAAACATTGACCAGACACTTTCTGGAGTTCTCCCTTTGTCTGCTTCTTCATGGCTGGGAAATAGCAAAACTAGAGCATTTGCCTGGGATTCAGAGATGGAAGCCACAGGCTGGGTCAACTTAGTGGTCTGTGTCCTTGATGAGTTTGTAGAGAAGGGCCATCCCGCAAACCCTGGACTATTCACCTATGGACTTATCAACAGGAAGATAAACTATATTGTTCAAGCTGTTGTATTGTGAGACCTTTTTGTTATAGCAGCTTATCCTGTACCCATGAATAGAGCCAGCTAATTCTTGCCTGTGTACTTCTGCTCAACACTCATTCACCTGCCCCCCCTTCGATTTAGAATGATAATGTACATATAAGATGCATCTATTGTTACCTTTACAATCCATTTTCTAAATAGAAGCTAGAATGACCTTTTAAAATATTAATCAGATCACTGATTAAAACCTTAAAATGTTCTAATGGCTTCTCATTGATCAAGCCCCTCTTTGCCCTGCCTGCCTCCTCTTATGTCTTTCTCCCTCTCACTTACCAGGTTCTGGTGATGCTGGTCTTCCTTCTGTTTCTGGTACCACTGAGACTGCCTGCCTATGGCACCTTGCACTTGACATTTCCTCTGCTAGGAGTTAGGCTGACTCTTTATCATCTATGTACCACCTCCTCCCTGAGCCACCAATCTCCAGGGGCCTTTCTTACTGCTTTTATTTTCTATTTTTTTATAGTATAAGATAGCATTTGTCATCACCTGAAAGGATTTTGTTATTGATTGGATTCCTTATTTATAAACTGTCCCTTCTCAGCCAGATCATAAGATCAGTGAAGGGACATCTGTCTATCGTATCTACTTTTAAGCACCATGTGTATACTGGTGGACAACCACCGTAGACGCTCAATAAATACTTGCCAAGTGAATACCTGATTATCCAACAGAACAGTATCAGCCTTGACTCTGTCCTCAAAGAGCTTAAAATCCATCTGCTGGTGACTTTGAAGCCAGGCTGTCAGTAAGATTAGGACAGTTTCTCATGGCACATTCTGTGACACAGTCTGCAGGGACAAACTTCACTTTACAAAGCAAGAATTAATTACAATACCAAAGTAACCCAATTTATTTATGTAAATTGAATTTAACTTAATTTCCAACTAGACTGGTCCACTGACTAACCTCCCCCCAATTTAAGGAATTTTCCACTTCATGAGAAGGTGAACAGAAAAAAACTGTTATTCATATTTTCATCAAGTTTATTAGAAACCAGGGATGATTCTGCAGCTATTGATATCACAGTGGGGAGAGAGAGAGGAGGACAGTGACTTTCCTGAGCTGATCTCTAGCCTGACTCAGTTGACTTTTTCTAAATGTCTTTCTTGGTGAAGCTGAAGAAGTTGTCTTGCTTTCATCAGCCTGAAAGGGAAGCTCATCAGCCGGAAGGTGGAACTTCTGGCAGCTGCTTCCCAAAAAACCCCTCTTCTTTCCCTTGACTTGCACTGAAACATTCAAGCCCAGGCTTTGAAAAGATTGAAATGTCTTTAGAAATCTTTGCACTGTCTTTATTCCAGGGCTACTGCCAGTCTCTGGCACTCCAGGCTCAGACCTGCACAGAAACCTCCTACTCTCTGAATCACTGGTGCCTTTTCCATTAGCCTGTAGGTACCCACAAAATATGCAGAGAAGATGTCTCTTGCTGTGTTGATTTCTCTCATTCTCTCTACTCAAGAAAGGGAGAATATCCCCAGCCCCATTTCAAGCTGTCATCATGAACAGTAGTGGAGGAGTGGATTTGCCAAACAGCTGTCAGAGCTGACACCAGGCAGTGTCAGCAGTGGGGCTGAAGCTAACCCTTGGTGGAGCAACTTTCCTCTTGCTCAATTCCTGGGTTCCCTCCTACTGTTCTGAACCAATGACGCAGATGGCAAGTGAAACAGGTAAGTTACTCATCAGCTGCTGCTTCTTTCAGCAAATGGTGAGAATGAGCAAGAGCTCTCTTTTTAAGGCTTGCCTGAACCCATGGAAATAGGGGGTATGTGTATAGGGTTTGTTTCAAGGTGAATGTACTCAGGGAGAAGTCTTCTGTGAGCGACACTGGGCATTTGGTTTCTCTCCTTCATTACCATAGAACAGCTCCTCTGTATTGACTGTCTCCCTCACTGACAAACTATCAATAGGCTCTCATGATAGAGGTTTTCCAATGATAGAAAACAAAAAATGTGAGAGTCCACTGAATAAAAGCTTTTAAATAAGTGCTCTAACTTTAGACATTCCTATTTTGATTTATGTTACTGTTTACTATAGAAAATAGTAAATAAAAAAACACAACGGAGCTTTATAGATTTTTCAACATTTTGGACAGAAATCCACTCTGTCTCCATTATTCCAAGTCAAAGACTGCAAACACGTGGTATATGGGTTCACTTCCTATGACTCTGCCACAGCAGACATTGCTGAATGATCACAGCATTCTTTCTTGTTGAGCTGAGATACAGTGGGAGAATCCCTCTGAACACAGTGTTCTCAGCAGCCACTATAATCGATCAGAAATGTCATATGAAATGAAATCCATTTGCCATCCCTGTTCTAAGTTAATGAGGCCTTACTGTATGTGTGTAAGCCCAGGTGTCACCTAGGTTGGCCTCAGCTGATATGCTCTATATGCTCTCGTTTTCTAAATTTCAATTCCAGACTCAACTTTGTGGGGACACAGACTCCTGCGCAAAGTGAATCAACTATCCTGTTTTTCTCTCTCACCAGTGTTTCTCTCTGGGGTCACTAAAGTGTGGACCAAAGGGGCAGCTGCAAAACCTTGCTGGGAGCAACTTTTTCTGTGGCCTTTGAAAGTCAAGTCCTAATAGGAAACCAGTGCTCCCGAAGACAAGCGCATTGGAAGCTAAATCTAGCTAGGGCATCCTTAATGAATCTGTGGTGCACAGATCTGGCCTTGAGCCATTTTCTGTAACGTTCTCACTGATCTTATTTCAGAGAATTGTACCAGTTTTGCAGCAAATTACAAGGAAGGCCTGGCTTCTGAAATTAGCCAAAGGCCAATTAAGGTTTCTCTGGGTTCTTTCCGACTGCAGCGTCATCATAAATGACTCTGTGGTGCAGGGGAGGGCTGACATTTTCTAAGCCGGTATCATATTTTGGGTGTGATTAAAATCTTCATCTCAGTCACCTGCCTGACCAACTGCCAGTAGCCATGAAACAAAAGGATTACAGCCAATTTACATCCATTAACAAAATGACTTGAAACACTATCGGTTTAGCCTCAGTGGGGCTTAATCTGATTTTCAGAAGGGAAGAAGAGATGTAGAATTAAAGGCAAGAGGAAAGGCAGAAAAGAAATTCAAATGAGAATTTTCTTTGAAGCCCAGGGCTTTTTTGGTTTGTTCATTTTTGTAAGGATTTATTAAGTGCTTGTCGGGCTTTTATCACTACAGTAGACCCTGAAAGGGTACGGAGGAAGGAGAAAACACTAACAATGCCTGTCCTTGAAATTTGCGGGACAGTATGGGAGAAATACCATATACTGAGGAAGCAGGCGATTAGCAAATTTGTGCTAGCAGGAATTTCTTCAACATCCTTCAAGTGCCTGGCACTGTTAAGAAAGAAAATAAGAAAAATGAAAAATCACAGTTGATATTTAAATGGCTCTTACCATGTGCTTTGCATGAAGACTTTTGCACGTGGTGACTCAGTCTTCACAACAACTCTGTCCTGTGCATTCCATGGTTATCCCCATTTTTCAGATCAGCAAAGAGGCCCAAAGAAGCAAAGAAACTTGCCCAGGATCACACAAATCAGCAGGAGGATCTGGGATTTGCACACAGTGAGTCCGGCCATAGAACCTGAGATCATAGTCATTATTCTCTCAAGGCCGTGGGGTAGTTGAGGATTTGCATTCTCCCTGGGGAGATCAGTTAAGCTAGAAGTAGAGGATGAAAAAATGGAGGCAAGATGATGGTGTCAGGAAGGGGGAGGGACCTGGGCTAAACTTTGGGCATGGATGTGTACAGGGTGGGGAGAAGCTCTGCACAGGTGGGTAGAAAAGGTTCCAGATCAAGAGAAGAGCAGGAGCAGAGGTGACTGAGAGCATGACTGCAGTTAGAGACTAAGGGGTTTGTAGCTGTCCAAGGAAGAGGACTCATGAAATCAAAGGCTGTGTTCATGCAAGGACAGGGAATATAGCACTGGGGACAGAACAAGGACTTGGAATCTAACAGACCTAGGTTTAAAGTTTGACTTTACCACATGTTCCCTGAGTGATCCTGAGCAAGTTACCTGAGCTCTATTGACCAATTTCCCCAAAAGGAAAATAAGAAGAATGGCTATGGAAGAATAGGAAGAATATTGCATCTTGTAAGGAATTCACCTATTTATTTATTCAAAAATATTCACTGAGTGCCAATCGTGTGCCATGTGTTGCCCTAGATGTTGAAACAATGAACAAGATTCACATGGTCACTACCTTCCTAGAGTTTGCATTTCAGCTGGTGAGGCAAACTAACAAATAAGCAGAAAAAAAGTCCAGATTATGAGAGGAGTTTTGAAGAAAAACTCAGAAGGCACCTGGAATCAATGTCTTTTACAGTGTCTAGGACAATGTTTGGCATGTAGGAGGCAAACATTTTACATGACACTAAGCGCCATCTTGGAATTCAGTACATGAGAGGAAACCATGGTGTCAGATCGCTGCGCTACCCATTCAGAAGGCATTGCTCCTTTCCCCCTTCCTCCTTGCTTAAAAATATTTAGTCAGGATTCATCTTCCAGCATAGGAAAGTATCCCCACTTCTTTCAAAGCACATGGCAGCTAATCATGGTAATCCTATTTGCCTGGCCAGGGACTGGTTTAGGGGAAGTCATATGACTCAGGTCTGACAGAGAAGATGTGAGGGGAATTCTACAGAGGGGACTTCTGGATAAGAGTTTCTCAGTCCAAAAACAATCAACCAAACAAAAAGCACTTAGAGAAAATGGGCTCTTCTCTCTCCAGCTGACACTTGCATATGACCATCAAAAATGTTGTATGTAGTTTTCTTAGGGCCATGAAAGAGCCAACCTAGAGGTCAAGCTAGCATGCTGAGTGTGACAGTGAAGAATGGTGGAAAGAATATGACTTGGTGATGCTGGTTTGAACACCGAATTAGTCCCCTTGGGAACACTCCATCATACATCCCATGTCAGGTAAGATACAGAACATGGTGGTACTTACTGTTGAGGCCATTGGGTTTAGATTTTCTGTTATTGGCAGCCAAGAAATCCTGACAAATAGAAGCATAGTTTGGGAACATTGAGAGATCATAAGACCAGGGTTTGGTTCTTTCTAAGGGTTGTTGATAATAGGAGAGGAAGAGAGTAAGACTGTTATTGATGTGCAGCTTTGGAAGATCATACCCATATTTGACAGAAAATTCCTTAAAGGAGTGAAGTCTTTCCTATTTCCATGGGTTGGATGAGTGTCTTCTGAGGACTCTACTCCTCAAATGTGGGCATGCATACCCTGGGGGACTCCCACAGGCATTGCGCTGAGGGTACCAGAAGCCCCAAATAGATGCCATACATTTCCAAGAGACCATTTTCTACTGAAATGTGGAAAAAAACTCAGAAATGCAACTTCATGAGTTGACTGTATGGATTTTCACTGCTTTTTTTCTCAGCACCTGGAACAGTTCCTAACCCAGAATAGGGGCTCAAATATCTGTGGAATTTATAAATAAGTGGATTGAAATAAACACGAATATGTTCTAGAATTACATAAGCATAGCATGAATTTTAAAAATCCAAACAGGTAAGCATACTAGGGTGTGTCTTTATATTTTCTACCATGAATAGCACTTGGTAAAATGTTTAAGGAGCTGTCTCTTAGGAATAGTCAAGCCAACTTTAATTTGAGCTTCACCATATATTGTTAGAACCATTTTCTAGTGCTGTTTCCTGGATCACGTTCCTATGCAGATAGTCCCCAGATCTCAAGGCCAGCCACAGCTCTGAATGTGAGGAAATACCTGAGCAATTTCTTCTCGTGTCCTTTTCCATAATGCAAACCTGCATCTTTAGTCAAGGATAACTTGAAGGAAATAGGCTCTTGAAGGGCCCGGTTGGGTGGCCTTTGATAGTGCTATTTTTCTCATCTGATCAGGTCTCCCCTTGCTGACAGGATCCCTCCCTATCTTCCAAAGCCTGGCTGGAAGCCCTTTCAAGTTTTCCTCACTTCCCAAGCCAGAGTGAGCTAACTCTTATATCTCATAATCTGCATAATATGTTACCTATCACTGGGCATTAAACTATCAAACAATAGCACAGGACAAAGCCAGATGGAGCCCACATTCTTTTTCCCCAACAGGATATTCACTCTTAGAGGCAGGAGCTAGGTCCTTTGTTTTTTCATATTTCCTATTGTACTTATATCTCTGGTCGAGTCCTGGCTGTGTCACTTTCCAGAATATTCACAGAGTTTTCTGAGCATCATTATAAAATATCTACTGTTCTAGTAGATTTATAAGGCTGTTATAAATATTAAAGAGATAAAAAGTGTGAAGAGGCTTTTATAATATCTAGTTTGCACTTAAAGATTACTCTACTGTTATTAGCATGTGGCAGGTGCCTAATTCTTGTTTGAGGATTTATCGAATGATGAATTCTCTGATTGCTGAGAGACCCAACTCTCTTGCCTTATTGAAATAGCAGGGCTCTACTGCATTTCAAACATGGAGTTTTAAAACCCTGCTCTGAAATTGTTAGGGAGGAGAAACCAGTGGTTTTAGGGAGATGGAAACCCAGAGTGAAGCTGGGCCAGCCTCCACTCTCTTTGGTCACCAGCTCTTGGCTTGACAGGAGGCCCAGGACAAGAAGGAGATGAAGTACAGAGATGAAGTACAGAGTTGTCAGAGGCTGTTGGGGGCAGCAAGGCCTGTACCATGAGCAGTGTCCTCTGGAAGGTGAGATAGTCAGAATCTGGGCACCCAAGGACCTCATGGAGGGTCATACAGTGAAGAAGCCTGAGAACCATCAGCCCTCCAGAGGGAAGTGGCTGACACACAACAGCCAATTCCCTCACTCGGTCTTTGATGTTGGTCCTGTCTCACCATGAGTGTGCTACTGGAAGAATGGGGCAGGAGACCCACACTTATTATCACTCTGCTGGCCCCATGAGCATAAACAAAACTACTGAGATGTCAACAACCAAGTAAGTCATTGATTCTTTGCTCACTTCTCCAGCCTGAGTCCTGGGGCATTGGGGGTGACCCCCAACTTATTGTCCACTTCTGAAATTCAGTCACAACACAAAGGCTACCTAGAACATGGGGGTGGTGATGGACTGGTGGAGCTGGGTGATTCTTCAAAGGCCATTGACAACACCCTCCTCATTACGAAGATGGGGAAACTGAGGCCCACAGAAGAGAAGGGACTTGTACAAATCACATGGCCCACTGATATTAAATTCAGACCTGTTTCTTCCTCTTACATTCTTTCCAATCCTAAAAGTAGTTAGAAGCACACTTTCACTCTGGAAGACAGAAAATGGCCTCTGATCCCAAAAGTGAATTCTATATAACCAACCCAAGAAAAATAGAACATTTTAGTATGTATTTGGCCTGGATTCTAAATGATCTTAGACCATGGAGGGACAGATAGGTTAATTATTACTGTCCTCCTGTCCTAAGCCCTTTGCAGCTTTTTTGTAACCCATCAAGTTTGTAAATCTACATATTTAATGCTCTTTTGTATAGCGTGGTTTCCACAAGAATGTGGGCCAGAAAGAGGTTCACAAGGAGCGTTTCATCAGTGCTGTGAAAAATGATAATAATATGGTTGACACTCTCTAGTGTGCCACAGCCTGCTCTAGGTCCACACATTAACTCATTCAATACTCACAACCATTCTAGCAATTCAGCTTGTAAATAAGGAAATTGAGGCATAGGGAGGATAAGTAATGAGCTCAGGATCACCCAGCTTGTAAGCAGGAGTGTTGGGATGTAGGTTTAGCAAGTCTGACTCCAGTGCCCAGGCTTTCAAGCTGGTTGCAGTGAGTGGTGCTTTAGAACAGCCAGCACTGTTATTTATTTATTTAATCAATCAATCATTGATTACAAACTCTGTCTCCCTTTCCCCAGGGGCTAGAGGTGGGAAAGGATCAGAAAGGCAGCGACTCTGCCAGGCAGCAAAGAGGCTCACAGGGTCCCTCCCCTCCCATCTAGCTGTGGTCATTAAAACCCCATCTCTCCTTTAGGAGGTAATTGTCTGCTCCTTCACCGCACTCTCAGAGGCTCACCTCCACATGCTGAGGTCAATACTGGATTGAGTTTTCATGTTCCCTTGGGGTAAAACTTGCAGACTCTCAGTTGTGCAGTGAGAAATAGTCATTTGATCTTTCTCAACTCTATATGAATCTTATGAACTGGTCTGCAGAAACCACTCACATCACAAGAATAAAAAAGAGGGATCCCACTCTTCCGCCTCCTCCACAGAGGGAGGGTTAGAAGGCTGGAATAATTCATCAAGACCCCCACCACAACCCCTTCCCATCCACACCACCCCCACCACCACACACACCAGCGCTTCACTCTGCCAGAGAAATATTTGTGTTGCTTCTATGTGCCTTTGATCAATTTCGAAAGAAAGGATCAGCTTTGCTAGAGACTATGTTGTATTTTCTCTAAATCAGGGCAAATAACATTACTTCTCCAAATGTTGCTATTAGAGTAAGATTTATATTTACCTAGAGAGGCTTCTCCTGAGAGAGACACAATGAGAAGTTTATGCTACAGACAGAATAATCTGCCATGCTGAAATGTGATTTGCTGCAGAAGGCTGTTTGGGGTTTGGATAAATGAGAAAGATAAATATGATGACTCCTGGTGGTTTTCAGTAATGTGATTATCACTGGGGAATAGATTCATTCTCTCTTTATCTCTGGCCAAAGCCAAAATATTCCAAAATAGAGGATTGGCTTGAGAAGGGTATGACATATGCCAATGACTGCACCTTTGTCTTTGTACATGTCCACGGTCACACATGCACTTTCCTGCACACACGTCTGCACATACATGCACATGTGTACACAGGGCATATATAGGCACATGTACACAGTGGCATTTGGACCTCAGCTTGGGCAGCCTGGTGGGCAGAGGAACGAGACATTCCCTGCCACAGTCATCTCTTCTCTACCACGAGGTAGAGCACATGAAGCCAGAGGAAATACCAGTTTACTGTCAGGAAAAAATTTTTCTCACAAGATAAAGCTACGAAACTCAGACAAAGTAAAAGTAAATTTGGCTACAAACCCTCTAGGTGCTCATAGTTTCACTATCATGGTTTCAGGCTATGGAAAAAAAGTATTTGATGGACGTGGTTGGCTTTACATTACTCCTGTGTTTTGCAGCTCAGAGTCAGAACTGGAAAGAGGACCCAGGAGTTCTTGATTTAGGCTTGGCCTTTCATTTGTTTAACATTTATGAAGCTCTCACTTGTGTGCAAGGTTGTTCTGGGCCTCTGAAGAGGAACTAGACATAGCTCTGGCACAAGAAGTGTTGTTAGCATGACCCCTACATGACCAAACATAAGCTTGGAGAGTGAGACATCAAATGAGAAGCACATGGGAAAGCTGCTGGAAGGGAAGTGTCATCTCTGGTAGTCTTTGAGTTGGATGTAGTACCATGGAGGAGATACAAGATTTGAAAAGAAAGTGATGGAGGAGGAAGAATACTTCTGGCAGAGAGAACAGTATAATTAAAGGTAGGGGGAGAGAAAACTAAAGGATGTGTTTAGGCAATAATGAATAGGCTATTCTACCACATGTGTGGATATAGAAGAGAAGAAGGCAGGTAGAAAACAAGGCATTTCCTTTTTAATTATTTTTTATTTTAATCATTTTTGGGGTACAAGTTGTTTTTGGTTACATGGATAAGTTCTTTGGTGGTGATTTCTGAGATTTTAGTGTTCCTGTCATCCAAGCAGTGTACACTGTACCCAATATGCAGTCTTTTTTTCCCTCACCCCCTGTATCAGTCCATTGTCATACTGCTATAAAGATACTACCAGAGACTGGGTAATTTGTAAACAAAAGAGGTTGAATTCACTCATTTTGTATGGCTGGGGAGGCCTCAGTACACTTACAATCATGGTGGAAGGTGAAGGGGAAGAAGGCACCTTCTTCACAAAGCAGCAGGAGAGAGAGAGGGTATGCAGGGGAGACTGCCACTTTTAATCCATCAGATCTCATGATAACTCCCACGCTATCACAAGAACAGCCTGGGGGAAATTGCTTCCATGATCCAAACACCTCCCACCTCATCCCTCCCTCTGCATGTGTGGATTACAATTCAAGTTGAGATTTTGGTGGGGACACAGAGCCAAACCATATTACCCCCTTCCCAACCTTCCACCTTGAGTCTCCAAAGTCCATTATATTATTCTTATGCATTTGCATCCTCATAGCTTATCTCCCACTTATAAGTGAGAATGTACAATATTTGGTTTTCCATTCCTGAGTTACTTCACTTAGAATAATGGCCTCTAGCTCCTCCAAGTTGCTGCAAAAGACCTTATTTTGTTCCTTTTTATGGCTCAGTAGTATTCCATGGTGTATACATATACCACATTTTGTTTGTCTCCTTGTTGGTTGATGGACACTTAGGTTGGTTCCATGTCTTTGTAATTGTGAATTGTGCTGCTGTAAACGTGTGTGCATGTGTTTTTTTCACACAATGATTTCTTTTCCTTTGGAAAAATACCCGGTAGTGGGATTGCTGGATAAAGTGCTCTACTTTTAATTCTGTAAAGAATCTCCATACTGTTTCCCATAATGATTGTTAAAACATATTTTCCAAGTTCCATTTTCTCATTGTCTTCAACCCTTTCCATGTTAGTCCAATGTGGTCATGCATCAGCTGCTGAGCTGAAACTCTTTGCAGGTGGCAATCACTCTCACTAAGTAAGGATAGATAAGGGCTCTGTGCTCAGGACAAGGTAATAAGTAGAGGCTTCTGGAAGGTGTCTGGGGAGGAGATATGTCATCTATCTTCCTGCTTACTGCCTTGGCCCTTGCCTTTTCCTTAGCCTGAATTCTTTTTCTTTTTCCCGTCACAATTTGTCTAAACCATACTCATACTCTAAGAGACAACTTAAATGCAAGTTTTACAGGAAATTTTTGCTTAATGTCCTTAGCCAGAAACAACCACTCCTTTTTCTGGAAACTTGAAATTCGTGTTCCTGTGGGATGTTGATGGGATTCTCCTGTAAACAGTGGAAAACCCCAAATGATTAGCTGTGCCCACACTCCCAATTCCGTTTGGTCTCTGTGTGTCTATTCCTGTAAAAAGCTCTTATCATGGATCTTAAGTCAACTGCCAAACTTGGGCTTAATAAGCGTGAAATGTATTTTAAAAGAGAAGATTACAGGGTCAAACACTGTAGCTCTGAACTGTGAATCCGCTCTGTTGCAAATGTGGCCAACAGAGTGAGAGCGTGACTGTGTTATTCCAGCTCCTCTAATTAGGGATTTGGGAAGGAACCAATAGTTCCTAAAACTCTGAGTCCTTCACGGAGGATTTGAGAACAGGACACACCACCTGGAATACAGGAAGTCCTCAAGTCCCCTTATCAATGGAGCAGAAAGCAGAGCATCAAGAGCCCACTCTGGGCTCTTTCAACTTGTTCAAAACCAAACTCACTGCCTTCCTTTTCCCCAAACCGGGCTTCTTCTCTGGTGTCAGCCATTTCAGTCAACATTTATTCTACTAGAGAGCTGTGCAACTCAGAAAATGTAGACAGCATCTTTGGCCTCTTCTCTGTTTCACTATTTCTTATCTATTATCAACTCTTGTGATTTTATGTACATCATTCAAATCCATCCCCTACTTTCCACCTTTTCCTCCACCACCTTAACTAAGCAATTATCGTCTACTACCTGGATAATTGCAGCAGCCTCCTAACTCTTTATCCCCCATACTGTCTTGCCTTCCTCACGTCTGCTCCCTCCATTTCAGTTAGATTGATATTAGATCTACAGCTCAGTTTAAGTCACTGCCTAAAGCCATCTGGGACTTCCTGCTGTACTCAGCCAGGGTCCAATCACACAGGCATGGTAGGTCACGGCAAGGAATTGGAAACGATTTGACTTCTTCAGCTTCATCTTTCTTGACTTTCTCCTTGTCTCTCTCAACTCCAAGTGTTATGGCCTTTTTGGTCCAAGGTCTAAATATGGCATGGTCTTTCTTTCCTCTGGACATTTACAGATTGTACAGATTGCGTTTCCCTCTGCCTAGAAAGTACATCCTCCTCTCTTCACCCACTAAGTCATCATTTAGTTTTCAGCTTAGTTGTCACTTTTTTAGACAAGTCTTCCTTTATCCTACAAACTAGATCATGTCCTTCTCTTATAGGCTCTGAAGTACCCCCATGCTTCTTTTTTAGCAATCTTATGACACTTGATTAGATATTAGGGAATGACAAAAATCTATCTTTTCTACTAGACTGAAACTCTGTCAGGAACTTAATGTACATAACTGATTTCTCATTATGATATTTCTCGGACATAGCACAGCTCCTGGCACCTAATAGGTATTCAGTGAACATTTACTATGAATGAATGAAGTAGTTGATAAATTAATAAACAGATGAACCCTGTACCTGTGAACAAGGACCAAAGACATGTGGTCCCTGGGAGAGAATTTCTTTGTGAAGCTACTAGTTGGGCTGCTCCCTGTTCTTATTTCCTTTTCTTTAGATCTTTTCAGGATAGCAGAATGTGACTACTGAAAAGAACATGCAAGGAGCATGTTCCAGTTTGGGGAGGGGATGTGGTCATCTTTTGGGAACAAACCCTTCCTTGGATATTAGGACCTGGATATCCTGTGGTCTCCTTCAGACTAACCTCTTGCCTCAGACAGTCTTCCCATATTTATATCAATAAACTCTGAGAGAGTGAGGTCAAGCTTTCATTGTTATGAGTGTCTAGATTTTGCATTAGAAGTAGCCTCCTAACTTGTCTTCATGGTTTCAAGTTTTCCAAAATGCCAACCACCTAGACACTATTGTCATTTGCATTCTCCTCAAGCAGAATGTCACTTTCTTACACAAAACCCAGCAGTGTCCCTGTCCCTACAGGATGGAACCCAAGTGATGTGATGGAGGGCAAGTCAATCCCCATCTGTAGGTATCTTGTCCCTCAAATTGAAAATGATCTTCAAGATACTTCCCAGCTTCATTCCTATGACTCTAATCCCTGGGTGTGACCCTGAGAGCTCTTTCTGGCCTCATCTCACTTTTCTAAGCCAACTCTGATTTCTGCCACACACCCATTGATCTGGTGAGTCGGCTCTCTCTCCTGGTACTCCAGCTTCCCATGTTTCTCTCTCTCTAGCAGGATTGTCAAGACAATATTTAAATCCCAGCCCTCCCTTGGCATGTTCTCCCTTTAAAGGCTACCAAGCTTCTGCATTAGTTAGCATAGGCCAAGACATGCTGTAGTAACAAATCTGTCTCAAATTGCAATGGGTTAACACACAGTAAAAATAGATTTTTCCCATGATACATATCTAGTACAAGTCAGCAGGAAGCTTTCTCAAAGAAACTAAGGAGCCCAGGCTGACAAAGTCTTTACCATCTGGAATATTTCTGGGGAAAAAGAGCACTTAGAAAGTTCATATGTACTTCTCCTGTTTTGGTTCAAAAATAATATCAGTCACCCCCACTCACAGCTCACTGTCCAAAACTAATCACATGGCTCTGCCCAAATTCAAAGAAGTAAAGAGGCACACACAGCATCTGTGCAGTCCATGAGCAGTAAATGACTCTAACAAAGCAAGTCAAACATTAGTGCATATAAGATTCCCAGTAAAGGTCTGCTCATAGTGGCATATGGTGCCAATAGATTTTCTTTCTGTTCTGAATACATACAATATTTCATACCTGGAGATCTTATCAATACATGGAAGGCCAAACTTTGACCTTACTTTGATATTAGTTCTGTATTATGTTTGTCTTGTTTCCTTTAACAGGTGATAAATGGCCTTAAAACAGGGGCCTTTCCAATATTAATGGATAACTTCCCCAAGCAGCAAGGATAGAGGAAAAAACTCTGGGTATTGGTAGAGCTTTGTCTCTGGAAAGTCACATGCTCTTAGGCACATATTTTAACCTCTGTTGATAGGATAAAATTGAACTTCCAAACAAGGGCACAAGACTTCTTTAAATACCAGCTTAGTTACCTACTGTATGTGCAACTTTGGGAAACTAAACATTATCTCTTGAAGTCTCAGTTTTCTCATCTGCACAATGAAGGTAATACTGTCTCTACTTGGCATGGCTGTTGTGAAAGTAAATAATGTGTGCAAACTTCTTTGCACAGGTTGAACACTCAATAGACGTTTCTTAGCTGCTGGTGGTTGTTCTCTGAACCCTGATTTCCTCAAGTGGGAAAAAGGCATAATAAATGATAAATCATGTCACACCTATCCCTTGGTGTCATTTGGGACTAAATCAAAACAAGCAGAAGGTAAAAGCACATAGTAAACTATAAAGTGCCACAGAATATTAGGTGTTTTTATTATTATTAGACAATACAAATACAAAAGGAGCAAACATCTAATGCAAGATTAGGCACTGATTAGATGATTAGTGGATACGTGTTGAAGAGTTAAATATAATTGTTAAAACAAGAGGCTTTTCTAAGTACTTGGCACAAGATATATGCCCCGACCCTGACCCTCATGAATATTCTTATTTGCATTTCACGTGGCAAGTACTCAGCACACTTCCTGGTCCACCCAGGGATGTCTCTCCTAGTGGGTTGGAGATCTCTCCATGGCCTGGGAAGCTATGAAGCTCCCTCTCTCTTGTCCCCATTCATCTCTTCTTGTCTCCCTGTCCGGGTGGTAGTTGAACCAGTAGCTCTGCTGTTAGCTTGGTTGCATGAGTATCACTAGAGACAAACTATGAAAGGGGAAATGATCTGTTATTGCTCTGGCCAAACTCATTTTTCACTTGAACACAGGGCAGAGTGAAGCATATTGTTCTTTGATGTCTTTATTTTCCTGTCAATAAAAATCTTGTTAGCCACTTGGCTGAGCAGGGTTTAACATTGGCATGCTCATTTGGTCAATCCTGTCTCTCTTCCTTTGTTAACCCTGGTTGGGTGTGAAGACTTGAAGTGCTGAATCCTTCAAGATTAGAGTTCTTGGAGGCAGTGAACAGTCCAGGGCCAGTAATTCAGCTTGGAATCATGTTCTTTAACTCATTGGACAAGGATTTGCCACTTGTCTTATAAGGAACTCTGTGGAACATAGAGAAGCATTGGAGGTGGCTGTAAATGATGAAATGGGAGGGGTGTGGGCAAGAGTGTGTTCTCTGGAGTCAGATTGCCCAGATGTGACACTTGACTCTGTCAACTTATGGCATTCTGTACCTATTGATGCTGCAGTCTCCCAGTTTCCTCAGATTTTTGAAATAATGACTATAAAGTCTTTGGCATAGTGCTTGCAAAGAAGTAAGCACGCAGTTTTAGCATAGCATTGATAATGATTATTCAAGGTTCACTGAAGATTATAAAGCACATACTGTGTGCCAGGAACTGTTTTTGAAGGCTTGAAATGCATCAGAGAACAAAACAAAATTCCTGTTCTCATGGAGCATACACAATGAGGATGATGATGGTGGTGGTGATGATGACATTGAAGATGGTCTCTGCCACCTGGGAGTGCAATGTCTGCTGAGGGAAATAAAGCAATTCCTCATGCTGCCATGGCCTTATCTTGTGGTGGTTGTGGCCCAACAAACTTCTCCTACTGTACTGTGAGATCCTGGAAAGTACAAAGAATGCTCTGTTCATCTCTGAGTCTCTACTGCCTGGTTTTTCAGTTGTATTAATGGGTGTTTTATCTGAACTTTTCAACCTTATGATAGGGTACTGCCTATCATGGGTGAGGAATATGGCTCATGAAGGCCCCATTAAACTAGAGAAAATATGCTAGGGGTAGGGTAAGGCAGACCTCATTCATTTATTCACCCATTCATTCAGACATATTTCTTGAACACCCAGGAGGGGGCAGGAACTGTGTAAAGAACTATGAGGGACACTGAGACCCATGAGGTAGGGCTCCTGGTCACACTTTAGCAGAGCCAGGGAAACACATCAGTGGCTATTTCCCTAAGGTTATTATACAGCACCCATGCCTCCATTTTCAGTCTTCATCCCCTTTTACTGCAATGGAGACCCTCCCTTAGGGAGAAAGGGAGGAGCTGCTACTGATAGAAGTGTGTTTTGACAGAGAACCACCCGGCTGGAACACAGACCAAGGAAAACTGAGGGAAACTGTTCTGTCCTCCTCCACGTGACTACGAATACTGATAATGACAGTATTAGCAGCATCAGTATTTCTAGAGATGAAACTCAGTTACACGAACAACTGACCTATAATTCAGTAAGAAATACTCCACCCCTGCATCAATACCTTCTATAGCAGATGCTTTGATATTTTGTTATGAATGACAAATGAGTGTTGAAGTTGCAGTGATTCAAGGACTAGCTGGTCTACCCTTGGATGCTGTATTTGTATCACCACCAACTTCTGGTGTCATCTTGTCAGAGTCTTGCTGTTAAAAGTAGCATGAGGTCTCTGAGATATGGAGATGATCTCAGGAGTGATGAGTATGTGGGGAATAGGAGGAGGAGGGTGACACTGTGACTTTTATAGTGTTTTCTATTCTGTAAACAGTTTTTATTTGTGGTTCCCCAAACAACCCAGTAATGTAGCAGGAGAGGTGTGTACCTCTTAACTTCAATTTTCTCATCTGTAAAAATGGGGCAATAGACTTGCCCAAGGTCTCAAAACTGGCGAGTGTCAGAGAGGAGCCAAAACCCCAAGTTTTGTGTGTTTTCCACAATGCCAACCAGGTTACTGGTTGTGACATAAACTTGAGTTGAGAAACTTCTGGATGAGTAGGTGGTTTCTCTAGAACACTAGTTTCTCAGAATGTCAAAGGTATTATAAACACATACAAAGTTGTTTCTGTCAAATGAATCAGAGCACTGCTGGAATGAGAAAGTTAAACAGGATTCCCTACTGTGAGACTTCTCCGTGCCTTTCACAGGCTCACCTAAGTCACTCTTTGTGACTGTTCAAGACAGGGAGAGAGGATACAATGACTTCTTGAGAATGCAGGCATTCTTTTTTTTGCATGCATCACTGATATGGTTTGGCTCTGTGTCCCCACCCAAATTTTACCTTGAATTGTAATAAACCCCACGTGTCATGGGAGGACCCCAGTAAGAGGTAAGTGAATTACAGTGGTATTTTTCCTGTGAAAACCTGTGGCCGTTCTCATGACAGTGAATAAGTCTCATGAGATCTGACGGTTTTATAAAGGGGAGTTCCCCTGCACATGCTCTCTTGCCTGCTGCCATGTAAGACATGACTTTGCTCTTCCTCCACCTTCTGCCACAATTGTGAGGCCTCCCCAGCCACATGGAACTGTGAGTCCATTAACCCTCTTTCCTTTATAAATTACCCAGTCTCAGGTATGTCTTTATTAGCAGCATGAGAACGGACTAATATGGACTACCTTGTAAGAACTTGTTTTCTTGGAAATACACTTGGGGAAACCTTGCTTTAATCTCTAGTTTTCTTTTTTAGTTCCCTCTAATAACCTCAGGAAGATGCCTCTCTGATCCAAAGAAGACTTGGGAGGATGGCAACCCAGTGATTAGCAGCAAGTTTGTTTTCAGCTAGAGCCATGGTCACACCCAGCCCTCAGTTCTTGCACAGGTCTGTCCGTCTAAGGCCTAATGTCCTAGTAGAGAGGGATCGACCTGCAGATAAGGAGGTTCTGCCACCACCCATCAGTGTGACCTTAGGCAAGTCATGTTCCTCTCTGGGGCTCAGATTCCTCTCCTGTAAAGAGAAGGGTTTGGATAAGAATAATTCCCAAGACCCATTCTATTAATAGTCTCATAACATACAATTCCAATTTCTAGGTCAGTTGGTCCTCACATCATTAGTTGTCACACAGATGCATAAAATCCACCAGGCACCTTGTTAAGATGCATAGTCCTGTGTCCTAGCCACAGAGATTGCAATTTAGTAGATTTGGAGTGAGGCCTGGGGATCTGTATTTGTAACCATCATGCCAGAAGATTTTGTTGAGAAAGTCTGTTTACACCAATACCTGGAGAGATTTATTGAGACACAGTGAGGACTACAGGGAGTCCCCTGGTCATATGACAGATTGGGGCACTCAGCCTTACACACCAGCTGATTGCAGGTGTATACATCCAGCCTATGGTCTGCCTCCTTGGGAAGATGGCCATTCTCTAACCCAAAGCTGCCTCTTAAGTGGGCTTTGTTCTCTTTTGATTCACCTGTAGTTGTTAATTATTCACTAACAGCCCTCTTGAGGGTTAGGGGAAGAATTGCTTTGTTTATTTAATAATCCATCACTTATTACAAGGCATTAAGAAAACACCATAGACTGTATCACACATTCAAGTGTGGACTCTGGAAATACCACCACAGTGGTGAAATCCATTTACAATCTGTTTACATGCTGTTTTGAAATGTTGGCTTTTAGAAAAGAAGTTGGGCTTTTTAGAAAAATTTTTCGCTAAACTGAGAGTTACATAATTCTAAGCTCTGTTTGGAGGCAAGCTGCCAAAAGTTTTGGTGGCTGAAAGAACAATTGTTTTCCAGTTTCACTTCAAACCAGAGATGGCTAAGGAACTTAAAAATTAAGATTTTCAAGTGAACATAAATTACTTTGGTAATCAAACGTAAGTTTTGTTTTGTTTTGCTTTGAAGTTTAGGGAGATGAAGTAGGACTAAGAATATGAGAATAATGAAATCCTTTTCCCACAGGGCAAACTGGCGAAGGAAGCTCTGACTATGAAAACTCTTGGTGGAGGTTCCCACTCCTGACACCAAGATGGCTCTCCTAAGCCAGTTTTCACAGCTTCCAGAGGGAGAAGCAATACAAACAAGCAAAGGGTAGACAGGTCTATGCTTCTTAGTTTCTCGTGCTTATTTTCTAGATACTTGTGCTCCTGTTGTGCATCTATTTTTTTACCTTGCCTTTGATTTAACATTATAACACAAGTGCTTACACAAGTGCTACAGGTCCTTGTAACAGAATAAATATATAAGGCCTTCATTGTTTCCTATCACAAATACAAAATGTTCTTTAACCACTGTTGTACATTTTGATTGTTTTCAGTTATTTTTTTCTTTTATGAAAAAACATATTGTGATGAATTCTCAGTGCATGAAGATTTTTCTGTATTTAGAATCCTAGGAGAGTTCTAATGTAGATTGAGTTCTGGCACCTCAGCTGTGTAAATTGCCCTAAATTTTTCTTCACTTTCTCAAAATGTGAGGAACAGATTTTGAAGCCAAGCTAGTCTGAAGTCACATCCTGGGAGGGGTCTGACTTCAAAGTAAAGATCTATGAAAAGGAAAAAATTCTAAGCAAGTCAAAATATAATATCATAATGCTATTTTGATAATATACATATTATCAAATATTAAATTGATAATATGTGTGGTTGAATAATAATACTATAAATTGTGTTCTGTATGCTAAATTCCTTAAATCTTCTCTGTATTATCTTTTCATTCATTTATTACAAAGTATGTTAGATGAAAGAGCTACCTGAATGTTTGCTAGAAAGTCTAATTCATGGTAATAACAATGATATGTTTCATTATAGTCAATTTGTACATTAGATTTGAAAGTACTGTGAAACAAGTAATTTTCTATGTTTTCATTGCTCCCCATTAGGAGAGGATTTAGTTATTCTGATCATTGTTCAGACAGAAGAACCAAAGCACAGCCTGGTAGAGGGACTTCACAGGGCTAAGTAGAGGCAGCACTGATACCCGGGGCCATGTTTTCCTGATTTGCAGACCTGTGGTGAATGGGAATACTTTATCAAAACAAAGTAAACTAGTCTTTATTCTTTAGTTTATCTCTGTGTGGAATAAACAACACAGTGATAGTACCTAGAAGAAGGTCAATATCTACCTGCTGAAAGTAAAGAGATGAAAAACATCTCTCTGTTCTCAAGAAAGCTGCCATTGTAATGGGAGAAATATAAGTGCAAATGGATTACCTTCAATCCAATTATGCATAACTCTATTATAGCAGTTAATATTGAGGGCACCCAGGGGAATGTCAGGGAAGGCTTCACCAAGGTAGAGAAATTTGAGTTATCCTTGAAGGAAAAATACAGGTTTATAAGCCAGGAAATAGGGTGTGTTCTGGGGAAAGGCATTCAAAGTGGAGGGCCCAGGGGCGTAAACTGAGAAATGTAAGAGGGCATGGGCTTTTCTGGGATGATGATGTAAATTCAGTGCCACTGGGTCCTAAGGCTTGGAGGGTGGGTCAGTGGAAGACAAGGCAAAGATAGGTGGGGCACTTGAGGGCTTGTGGGAAATTCTAAGAAGTTTGGATTCCAAGTGGTTGGTGAAGACAGTCAAGACAAGTTTGCAAGGTACATGGAGTGTGTGTGTGTGTGTGTGTGTGTGTGTGTGTGTGTGTGTGTGTATGTGAGAGAGAGAGAGAGAGAGAGTTGAGGGAGAGAGAAAGAAAAGGACAGCTGCAGATTGAACATGTGCATCACCCTGAAATTCATATGTTGAAATCCTAATATCCAGTGTAATGGTATTTGGAGGTGGGGGTATGGGAAGTGATTAGGTCTTAAAGGTGGAATCCTCATCAATGGGTTTAGTGTCCCTATAGAAGAGACCCCATAGAGATGCCTTGTCCTTTTCCCACCATGTGAAGATAGAGAAAAAATGAACCAGGAAGCAGGTTCTTACTGACACCAAATCTGCCAGCTCCTTATTCTCAGACTTGCCAGGCTTCAGAACTGTGAGGAATAAATTGCTGTTGTTTATAAGCCAATCTGTGATATTCTGTTATAGACACCCAGTTAGACTAAAACAGACAGAAACAAGAGATACACAGAGGGAGGGGAATAGGTTTTGGCAAACGAACTTAACTGTGGATGAGTGTGAACAATGTCCTGGAGGAGGTTGGTCTTTGTAGCTGGGAAATCACTCATGAGGCCATTGCAAGGAGTGAGGTGGAAGCTAGGGATTTAGTGTAAGGTAGGGAAAGCTGGGATAGAGAGAAAAAGCCCAGTGTAAGAGACACATGATAGAATTGAGCATCTATTAAATACAGGGAGTAAGAAAGATGCCACAATGAAGGATAACTTCAAGATTTTTAGTTGGGGAAAAAAATCTGGAAAAGACAGGAAAGAGAAGCAGTTGGAGAGAAGGAGGATAAGAAAATGAGTTCTGTCTGGGACACATTATGTTTGCAGTGTTTGTAGGGAACCCAGACAGAGGTGTGGCAGCTGGAGATGTGAGCTGAGATGTCAGGGAAGGAGAAGGGTGTTTGGTAGTTGTCTCAAATGTAGCTTGTGTAGTGGATGATGTGGAGTGGGTGGGGTCCTCCAGAGAGGACAGACAGAAGGAAATAGAAAGAAGTCACACCTGGGAAATGCTGAACATTTATTAAAAAGGATCTAGCAAAGGAGGCTGAGAAGGGATGGGAGAAGAGGCAAGAAATGGCAGTGATTTGGAAAGAAAAGGAAGAGAATTTGTTGTTTGCCTGGTTAAAGATTTTCGCTAAGGAGAGGGTGGCTGGATAAGTTATCACCCAACTGGGACTCTTTTGTCCAGGCAAATGCCACTCTGGACAGAACACAGGGACTGTGGCAGTAACCCCAGTCTGTCTCCAACAAAGAAGGATATGTGGCCATCTACTTGCCATAACATCAGACTGAGGTAGACAGTGTTGTCCTGGGGCAAGCGGCTCAGGAGGGCTGCCAGGGAATGTGGCCTTCTTCATTTTCTGAAGCAAGTTAAGAGAGAGGGAAGAAAGAAAGAAAAATGCAAATGTTCACTGGCTTGGAGCTCCATTTTCTTGAAATAATTTTCTTCTTTCACCAACTCTACAAGGGGGTGGTCTCTGATTGGGGAACCCTTTCCTTTGTTCTCTTGTTTCTGTGAGGGGCTTCTGTTATGGATCCTTGCAGCCTCTCTTCCCACAGGAGGAGATGCTGAAGATGAACAGTTTTTCCAGTTGGTGGGGTGTGAATGGTCTGCATATCTATCAGCTCACTGTTCTTTTCCCAGGTAGTTTAAGGCAAGAGACCTCCTGTTTCCTTTTGCTTACCTCTTCCTAATTTGGAAATGGTCTGATCCACATTGTCCTCTTCTTTGTTGCCAAGAGTGACCTTTAGAGGAAGGTAGGTGGCTACAATTGACCGGCTATTTTGTCTGAATTTGATGTAGTCCTTGGAAAAGTAATATATTAGGGATTACATTTGGCTATAGGTCCAGGCTGGACTCCCAAATCCAGATGTAACAGGAATTAAACTAATGTTGACAATACCCTCCCTCAATCTGACTCACGTCTATTTCTTATTTGATTCAAATTTTTGTTTGGAGGAGGAGAAAAGCATGAAGTATTGCTGTGTTCAAATCTCAACATATGCCCATTTTATGTATAAAGACATCTGCGAACTCCATTTGTAAATGACAGAGCAGGGATTAAGCCAGAGTGCAAACCTAAAGACCAAACCCAGACTCCTTGTCCTCTTTCTACTCCACCATGCTGCCTCTTCAGGCTGAAATTATACTGACAAAAAAAGAAAATTTACATAGTCCAAGTATATGATTCCAGTTACAATGGGGTATGGGTTCACTTAAGCCACTTTGATGTCCTGCTTGCTCCCAGGCTGTCCATACAGGAAACACTCTCTTTTCTGTTCCCACGAGGTGGATTCTAAGACTGTCCTCTCATCCTTCCTGCTGGGATGGTACTGAAGATTAATAGAGCAAATACACTTCCTCTCCCCAAAGAGTTCACATTTTTGCGTGACATCAGCTTTCTTAATGGGGAATAGGAAAAGGGTCCAATTTCTCTGTGGGACCATTCAAGTCCTTTCCCAGGACAGGGTGATCCTTGGGAAAGTCATGAGAATTTTCCTTCAGGTTCCACCATGCTGTAGGCTATAGAGAATTTTTGACTTTTCTTTCCTTGGTCTTACTCATCTTAACCATCACCCAGCACTCTGTCCCTGACTCTACCCCAGCAAGGTCATGCATGTGAGAACACCTTGCATTTGTGGAGAGTGAGTCTATCCCCAAAGCATGACTGTATTCATTTATTCCTCACTATGCTCTGCTGGTTTATTTTCCCAAATGGGGAAACTGAGGTGAGACGTGTTCAAGGCTAACCAGGCATAGATAGCAAGTAAGCTATTAAACATGAGTTTGGGTTTCCTGACTTCTGTTGTTCTTTACCTCATAATAGTGGGTGTATTTTTAAGACTGAACTCCAATCTCTAAAACAGAAAAAAGAAGTAGAGGTGACTTGGAAAGCATGGGAACTGAGAGATTCTCCTATTCAGTTTCCCCTTTACTTCCTGTGTGATATGGTTTGGCTGTGTCTTCACCCAAATCTCATCTTAAATTGTAACTCCCACAATTCCCATGTGTCATGGGAGGAAGCTAGTGGGAGGTGATTGAATTATGGGGGCGGGTCTTCCCTGCATTGTTGATGTGATAGTGAATGAGTCTCACAAGATCAGATGGTTTTAAAAATGGGAGTTTGCCTGCATAAGCTCTCTCTTTGCCTGCCACCATCCATGTAAGATGTGACTTGCTCGTCCTTGCCTTTCACTTTCGGCCATGATTATGAGACCTCCCCAACCACATGGAACTATAAGTCCAATAAACCTCTGTCTTTTGTAAATTGCCCAGTCTTGGGTATGGCTTTATCAGTAACATGAAAACAGACTAATTCAGTAAAAATTGGTACCAGTAGAATGGGGCGTTGCTGAAAACATCCAGAAACGTGAAAGCAACTTTGGAACTGGGACGGGCAGAGGTTGGAACAGTTCAAAGGGCTCAGAAGAAGACAGGAGAATGTGGGAAAGTTTGGAACTTCCTAGACACTTGTTGAATGGCTTTGACAAACATGCTGATAGTGATATGAACAATCAGGTCCAGGCTGAAGTGATCTCAGATGGAGATGAGGAACTTGTTGGGAACTGGAGCAAAGGTGACTCTTGTTATGTTTTAGCAAAGAGACTGGCAGCATTTTGCCCCTGTGCCCTAGAGATTTGTGGAAATTTGAACTTGAGGGAGAACTTTAGGGTATCTGGTAGAAGAAATTTCTAAGCAAGAAAGCATTCAAGAGGTGACTTGGGTACTGTTAAAGGCATTCAGTTTTATAAGGGAAGCAGAGCATAAACATTTGGAAAATTTGCAGCCTGTCAACGTGATAGAAAAGAAAATCCAATTTTCTGAGGAGAAATTCAAGCTGGCTGCAGAAATTTGCATAAGTAACAAGGAGCTGAATGTTAGTCAGCGAGACAATGGGGAAAATGTCTCCAGGGCATGTCAGAGGTCTTCAAGGCAGCCCCTCCCATCACAAGCCCGGAGGCATAGGAGAAAAAAATGGTTTCATGGGCTAGGCCCAGGGTCCCCATGCTTGTGGTCCCCATAGTTGGTGCCCTGTGTCCTAGCCACTCTAGCCATGACTGGAAAGGGCCAAGATACAGCTCAGGCCATGGTTTCACAGGGTGCAAGCCTCAAGCCTTGGCATCTTCCATGTAGTGTTGAGCCCGCAGGCATACAGAAACAAAAAACTGAGGTTTGGGAACCTCTGCCTAGATTTCAGAGGACGTATGAAAACACCTGGATGTCCAGGCAGAAGTTTGCTGCAGGGGAAGGGCTCTCATGGAGAACCTCTGCTATGGCAGTGTAGAAGGGAAACGTGGGGCAGAGCCCCCACACGGAGTCCCTACTAGAGCACTGCCTAGTGGAGCTGTGAGAAAAGGGCCACCATCTTCCAGGCCCCAGAATGGTAGATCCACTGATAGCTTCCACTGTGTACTGGAAAAGCCTCAGACACTCAACACCAGCCCATGAAAGTATTCAGGAGGGAGGCTGTACCCTGTAAAGCCACAGGGGCAGAGCCACCCAACAGCATGGGAATCCAAGTCTCGCATCAGCATGACCTGGATGTGAGACATGGAGTCAAATGTAATCATTTTAGAGCTTTGAGATTTGACTGCCTTGCTGGATTTCAGACTTTTATGGGGCCTGTTGCCTTTTTGTTTTGGCCAATTTCTCCCATTTTGGAACTGCTATATTTACCCAATACCTCTACCCCTATTGTATCTAGGAAGTAACTAACTTGCTTTTGATTTTAAAGACTTATAGGTGGAAGGGACTTGTATTGTCTCAGATGAGGTGTTGGACTATGGACTTTTGAGTTAATTCTGAAATAGGACTTTGGGGGACTGTTGGGAAGGCATGATTGGTTTTGAAATGTGAGGACATGAGATTTAGGAGGGCCAGGGGTGGAATGATATGGTTTGGCTGTGTCACCACCCAAATCTCATCTACAATTTTAACTCCCCCAACTCCCACATGTTGTAGGAGGGACTCGATGAGAGGTGATTGAATTATGGAGGTGGGTCTTTCCTGTGCTGTTCTCATGATAGTGAATGAGTCTCACAAGATCTGATGGTTTTAAAAATGGGAGTTTCCCTGCACAAGCTCTCTCTTTTCCTGCTGCTATCCATGTAAGATGTGACTTGCTTATTCTTTCCTTTCACCTTCTGCCATGATTGTGAGGCCTGCCCAACCATGTGGAACTGTAAGTCCAATAAACCTCTTTTGTAAACTGCCCAGTCTTGGGTATGTCTTTACAAGCAGTGTGAAAATGGACTAATACATTGTGATATCCCCAGAAAACTCTCACTGTGGCAGGCACTGTCCGCCTAGATTAGATTTTGATTTTATATTTTCTAGTTTTAAAGTTGGGATGTTTGGGCTAAGAAAAAGTCTTAAGACTCAGAATTGTGGAATACTGGAAATGTATTCAGATCTGTCCCATCAATTCTAGGATCAAAACTCTGTCTCCTAGGCTTACTTGAGGCAAAAGGGTACAGTGTGAAAGGTATGGCATTTGGAGTTAAAAGACCCAAGTGCAAACCATGGCTGTCCCATTTACTGGCTATGAAACCTTGACCAACCATTTAATCTCTGAGTCTCAGCATCTTCATCAGTGAGAAGTGCTTGTTTCCTCACACTCACAGAGCTGTAGTGAAGACTGGTTGAGCTGATATAGGCAAAAACTTTGTGAAATGGTAACTAGTCACATGTATATGCTACTTGTTATTGTTATGGCCACGTCTCTCCTTTGAAGTGGCTGGGTTGAAAATCTTTACTGGAGTAATCCTTCATTCATTTACCGATTTAATCAATGTATTAAGTACTTCCTTTGTGCTAGGCACAATTTGTTTGGAATTCTAGTTTACATTATACAAGGAAAATGTTAAAAAATTTGTTAAAAGCAACCAAAAGCAGGTGGAGGAGGAGAACGAGTATATAGGCTCTGTCACTGACCAAAGAAAGGAATTAGTTGGGTTTCCATTGTTATGCCTCTTCAGATATTTAGAAGTCAGGATGTTTGGTGTATCAGTAAGACCCACAGCTGAATTGAGGTGGTAAATCTGAGATTACTCCAAGCCCACCAAATATAGATATTTTTAAAATATCCAAAAATATCCAAATTCACTGTGTGAGTTATTTTCTGTGAAAGACAGGTGCTTTGAGAGCTGTCGAGTTGGGGGCTGAAATGATTCACAGCCTGCAGCTTGCTGGCTGATGGGAGAACACCACGCTGGGTTCCGCTGCTGCAGAGACCCAGGAAATGGGTCTCAAAGATCTTTTGGGCACCAGTGCAACCTTCCCAATTAGATCTGGGCGAGAGTTCTGAGAGTGGAGCTGGAGTCTGAGGTTGGGGTAGGGGGTGAGGCATGAGGGTCAACTGCTTTTGATGTAACAAGCTAGATGTAACAAGCTGCTTCAGATGTAATAAGTTGATTAATTCTGATAGATTTTTGTACTTTGCTAGGTTTTTGAAATAATGAAAGCCAACAACCTCATCAATATGATTCTATATTTGCCTATCTCAATAAGACAAGTTGCATATACAAAAGCCAAAGAGTAAATAACCCTGCAGAGTCTGTGCCCTCCTTTGAGAAATAGGTCAACGTAACATTAAAGAAAATTTAATAAAATAAATCATGGGTGAAATTCCTCTGTTCCTCCTGTGTAACTGGAGTGCAGGAGGAAGGTGTCCACTTGGAATTTTATACAGGATGATTAATATAACTTTTAAATTTTAGTTTTAATGACTTTGTTTTGCTCACTTTCAATTTGGAAATGCTTGAAACACAGCACATTAGATGTGGTGGTAAGAAGTAAGATTTAATTAAGTTTGGAATCTACATTGTAGATTTCTTAGCAACTGCACTTGTTCAAATAAAAATGTATGGCTGAACATGCTGATTTTCAAATCTGAAATCTACATTGTCTTGTGGAAGAATAAATGGTTTAACAACTTTTCAAATTAATATGATAAATTTGTTTCTTGATTATTATAGGTTTCCTCATTAGGCTGATTAAATAAAAAGAAGAAAGAAATTTCAAGTCACCTATAAATGTAGGCAGGCAGATTTTGGACTCTGAATGCTGTTTAAATACCTTCCTACTCAATATGTAATATGAGGACCAGCTCTCACAAATCTCCCAGAAGTTTGTTAGAAATGCTGACTTTTAGGCCCCACCCCAGATTCTGAACCAAAATTTGCATTGAACGAATACCCAGGTGATTGGTATGCACATTACAGTTTCCATGGCTTTGGTACTTTAAGTACTCAGGGTGAATTTTGGGAGTAATACTACATTAAATGCTTCCGGAGTCACAAGGAGAGAGATAGCTGATGCTTTGACTGATGAGTTAATTCCCAAACACATGGGAGACATATTTCTGTATGGCCAACTGTCCTTTTGTGTAAATTGTTGCCTCTGTCCTAGGGCTGTGGGGGAGTCACAGCATTTGATTTGTTGTGCAAGGGACATATATTAAAAAAAAATCAGCTCCTCCCAAAATAGAGTATGAAGAAATAATATCATTCATATCTGTTCTTCATTATCAAAATAATATTGCTGTTTTTGTGCTTTTTAGACTCCTCAGGGTATTCTGTTGCCATTCTGAGTTTTTTTTTCTTTTTACATATTTAGAAACAATTTAATAGAAACGTTGCTGCATGGGAACAAAAATATTTTTCTCACAAAACATTTTCGTCCGATAAGTTGCCACATATTTTTGTTCCATTTGGTACTCCATAAACTAACAGTATCTGTAGGCAATGCCACTGACAGGGCAGAAGAGTAGATTTATGTGTTTAAAGTGGCCATATAAATCTATATCTACAGTTTTTGCTTTAGACAAAACTAATACTTAATTTAACAAATTGTTAAACAGTAATTTGTTCTAAGTTCCTAAAAAAGACTGCAGAGAAGGTAAGTTAATTATTTCATTCACTCATCTAAAATTACTGACCTTTTACTGAGGATACAAAGATGAATCAAACATTTTCCATGACACTGAAGAACTCAGCCTCTAACATCAAAGGAAGAAAGAAGATGTGGCAGTGTGATGACAGCTTTCAGAGAGTAAGTGTAGATGCTCTGGGAGAGCATAGTAGGGGTTCTTAGTGAGGCTGGTGACTGATGGGTTCTTAGTGGAGCTGAGGGATGATTTCCCACAAAAGCTAACCCCTAGCTGGAATCCTTTAAAAGGAAAGCCTTGAAGCTACTCCCTCACTTTCTTCAGGCGTCTGTTTTGTGCCTGAGTGAAGTCCTCTGTGACCATCTGTATCAAGAGCAATAGTCACCCCAAACCTCTGCCCTCCCTATCTCTTCACCCTGTTTTGTTTCCTCCATAGCACTTATTACCATGTAGGGCAGCTGAGACAGCCCCGGTGATCCCCAAACCTTGGTATTTATGCTGCCATGTTGCCCCCTTTCACATTTGATCCGTTGTGACCAATAGAATATGACAGAAGCAATGGTATGTCACTTCCAAGCTTAGGTTAGAAATAATACTGTGGCTCCCATCTTGATCACTTTCTCTTGGATCACTCACTCTAGGGGAACCCAGCTGCCAAGTCATGAGGAGCTCTCTGGAGAGGTCCACATGGTTTAGAAACAAAGCCTTGTGATCCACATGAGTTAACTTGGGAGCAGATCCTCCAGTCCCAGATGAGCCTTCAGATGAGACTATTATCCTAGCTAACAGCTTGACAACTTCATGGGAATTTATTATCTTGAACTACCCAACTACATCTGGTATATTATAGGTTTGCTTATTTATTATTGTCTCTTAAGTAGAATATGACCTCCATGAGAGCAGTTACTTTGCTTTGTGCATTGCTGTTCCTCTAGTGCCTAGGACATTGCCCAGATCCTAGGAGGAGCTCAATTTATATTTGTTAAATGAACATTAGAGCCTACCAATATCCATTAAAGTGATCTGAATGAGGATTTAGAGTATCTCATTATATGTGGGAGATCTTCCAGATAAAAAGGATTAGCTTTATTTCTCTTCTGATCTAACTGGTTGGGTGTTTTAAGTGATGAAGTCTACAGCTAAGAAAATAACCCAGTCAGGCTCTCCAAAGAACAAAAACAGAGGCATGAAAGCTGATGTTATCATTTTAGCCACACCTCACAGGATAATAGATTTTTCCTATTTGGGTTCTCAGCAAAGCCAAGGGCAGCAGACAACTGTTGGGGCTGGTCATCAGCACAGATTTGTAAGTGACCACCAGAGCTGGGCGGTCCCAGGGAAATATGGTCCTTGGAATTATGAGCCAAAACAAACTCCATGGACATCAAAGTCCAACCCCTCTACTCTAATTGCCTAAGCTTGGGTCCTGTGGGGCCAATGAGAGTAAATTCTTTAAAGCTGAGGAGCCCATGGGCCAGATGTAAGCCATAACTGTGGGAACCCAAAAGTCAAGAGACCAAAAGCAAATACAGAGCTTGAAAGAGCAGGCCAATAATGGGAAAACTGAACCAAGTCTGGGGGACTTGGACAAAGCATAAACAACCAGAAATACCTGAGAAGAGTCCTGAATTGTAGCTTTCCATAGGCAGTGGTTCTCAACCCTGCCTACACAACATAATCACCTGGGGGACTAATGCTCGTTATTAAATGCTTGTTTCTTACTTTAGACCTACCTCCTATGTTCTGCTCGGTAATGCCCAGGCTGGGATTCTGCCAACAGCATTTCTTCTTTACCAGCTCTGCCATTAGTGGGTGCTAGAAGAGACTGAAAGGATGGAATAGGGAGAAGGGATTTTTCTCATTCTGTTTGCTTTCTTTGTTTTTACTGTCACCTTAGCAGTGGTTCTTCAATCTTTGGTCCCAGTAGCAGCAGTTGATTTTAATTTGCAGGTTTGCCACAATCCCAGAAGCAGTTGTTTCTGAGATATAAGCACTAGCCAGCCAGTGCCTTCTTCTCGGAAGTCAGGTCCCATCCAGCTCCGGGGGGTTCCTCCCCTGAGCTCAGACACCAGTAACAGTTGGCAGCACACCCCAGAGGCCACGGTCTCAGTTCTGCAGGGCTCTTCCTTCCAGCTGCTAAGTTTCAATAGCCCTAACTTCTTCCTTTGTTTCTCTCAGCATTAGAGGTAGTAGCTGCTTTCTGCATTCCTCAATAACTGGTAAGACTAATTAAATTCTCTGTTTCTGGTTTCTATATCCCAACAGGACCCTGACTGCAGGCACTTAAGAGATATATAGATATCTGTGTTCTCCCATAACCCAATGTTGATTTAATTGGTCTGCTATAATCAGGACATTTTTAAAGTCCATAGATGATTTTAATATACAGTGGTAAACAACAATACCACTATGCTGTATTGTTCTGTTTACCTGTATGGAAGGGTCCAACTGACTTAAAGATAGAGGGTGAGATGTGCCCCAAGCAGAAGCATGAATTGTTCCTATTTTTACTAATTCTTTCAGCTGCTTATACTAGGATCTAGCAGAAACCCATTTTTAATTTGACCAGCTCCACTCATCCTTTAAAGACTAAGGGTTCTTTCGGCCATTCATATGTCTGACTCCTTAGCAGATGGTACTAGCCATTTGAGCTGGTTTCATCTTTCTGCTTCCATATTTTGAATGTTTCTGGACTTCTACTATACCTCTGGATATCTCATTATGGGTGGAATCAATGGAGGTAGGAGATTACTAAATGGATGTTTCCCTGTGACTAAAAGCAGACAGCTCTTGCGTACTTGCAAAGGTCTTTAGAAAAGAAAATTTGCATTTGCATTCAGAGAAAATCCATCTTACATAGGTTCTTTGTGTGCAAATTCAACACCCTAGCTCTAGATTTTCATTAAATATTTCATGTGTGTGTGGAATATTGTCAACATTACTAATGGGGTTTCTGTTTAATTTCTTGATATAATTTGTCATCAAATAATCTCCCAGAAAGGAGTTCTGGCCATGTAATGGGACTCATGGAGAAGGATGGTTTGTTTTTGCAAAGGGAATGATTTCAATTTCAAACAAGCAGGAGATTGGGAATATATGGGCCTTGTGACTCGGCAGGAGCATTATAGATTGGAATTAAATTAATGTTCTCAGCACAAAGACTCACTGCTTCGGGTTTCTGCATTATGTGTCCCCTTGAATCAGACAGGGAAAGGTACTTCATGAAAATTACCACCTTCACTCTCAAGAGACTTCACTTGGCCATCTTGCACTAGACTATGGAATTATGGTGACCTCAAATGGCATACCTCTTAACAGATAGGCTGTTTGGATCCTTATTCTCCCCACCACTAAATAAACCACATAACAGCTCAAAATAAAAAGTGGTAAAAGAAAATAAGCAGACAAACAGGAAATTGGTAAGATGACAAAAGATGCGCACACACAAACACAGTCTAAATTGTGCCATTCAACAGTGATTTGCTCTGCTTCTGCTCCCGTCTCTTAGAGGGAAGTCTAGAACCAGCACCTCTTCTACGTGTTATTTCCTGAAGGAAATGAGATTTGAGGCATGATAGACTGTAAAAGAAGTATGCTTAAGCAAAGCTGTTTATAACCTTTCAAGTATTTCTAGTTTCTGCTATAGACAGAAACATAGGAAAAGTACTAACATGAATAGGGAAAAAATCTTGAAATGGATTGGGAATAGGAGCACATTTCTTTGACCTTCAAAATGCTTTCTCTAGTTTGCTAATGGTTTGGGAGAGTAATCTCTAGGGTGTGAGGTTGTAGACTTCTAGAGACAGGAAGAATGATTGGAGAAACCATTGGTTTGTGCTAACCGCATTGGTGCCATCAATCCTAAATTAGGAAAGCTTCCACATTGTCCTTCTATTCAGAAATCTTCAATAACTCCCCAATGTCCACAGGAGAAATCCTTGAATTTTTATTGCACTATGATTTTTGTACCAACTTTCTTTAAAAAAAAAAAATCTTGCTAACTGGGACTCTGCCTTGCAGACACTCTAGAATCGGGATTCATCTCTGATACTAGTAGGTAAGAGCTCTCTCTTTCACTCTCAGCTCCCACGTGTTAGCAACCATGCAATCTTGGATAAGCTGTTTGACACTCTGACCTTCCACCCCCTCTTCTTTAAGATAAGGGTGATAGTATTACAGAATAGATCTCATAAGGTCATTTTGCAAGGAGTGCATGTGGGGTGACCAACCATCCCCGTTCGTCCAGGACTGAGAGGCATTCTGAGCTACTGAAACAGCTTTCAGTGGTAAAACAGAAAAGTCCCATGCAAACTGGGATAAGGTGGCCACCTAGATGACATATTGCAAGTAAAACAATTAGCATTGTGCTTGGCATATAATAAATATTATGATAATGATCATTATTATGCTATATATTCTTCCTTTTTCCTAAACATGCTTTGCATTTCCTCCCCACAAGCCTATGTCCTGCCCCCATCTCTGCCCCTGCCACCCTACTGCCCATCACTGGAATTCCCCTGCCCTCTCTTTGCTTATCAGAATCTTTATTCTCTTATTTCTCTGACCAGGCTGAACACTAATGAGAATGGGCCTGATCTCATTCAGATTTGCATTTTCTGCAGTTCTTGACAGAGTACCTGTCACATGGTCAGAAGGTGCCCCCTCCATGTTTGATGGCTAATTAGCTAATATTCATTTTCTACTTTAGTAAACTGCTACATCTATAACTATATCAAATGTGCAGAAAGCACCCTTGTCCTGCAGGTATTTGCTGCCTAAGAAGAAAATGCATGTCATACTGTCAAGATCTAATGCAAAATATCAAGTAATAAACTTGTAATACTGTATATTGACTTTCACAATTGCTATTGAGTTGCTTAATATTACCTCAACTGTCACACCTAAAAGGGACAGATCATTCAGAGGAATCAGACTTTCTTTTCAGTTCCTTGTAAAATAGCTCAGGAAGTTTTTGTGGTGTCACTAGAAGAAACTGCGACACTGCAGGGTCATGTGTTTGCACTCAGTGGAATGTTTTAGAATGTTCTTTTTGGATGAGATTGTATTTCATTATTTCTTTTCTGTAAATATAAGAATTAATTACTAACAGTAAGAAACCATTCTCTGATAACTAAATTGCTGATTAACAAAAGATTTGAAATGGATTTGAGTTTCAAAAGGGAACAGAAGAAATTGAAGACATGTGTCTTTAAACAATAATTACACAGTTGAAAATCGTACACTGAACATGATTGTGCAGATTCAATTTACTTGTTATTGCAGGAAAGACAGGAGATTAATCCTATAAATTTAAAAGTGTCTGGATTTTGTTTAATTTGACTTAAAATTTGAAACTTCAAATGTATAAGTTGTGTCCCTTATTTCACAGTTCAATTAGCAATTGTTTGGAGAGATAAGCTCACTCTTAGGATGACAGTCTCAGAAAAGTTTAAGAGCAAATATTCCTTTTATTCTATTTATGTCTTTCCATCCATTACAGTTGGAACCATGTGTAAAGCTGATTATTCAATTTTCAGAGTCATATTTATAATATTTTCCATCTCATTCCAGAGTTCATTGAATCTGAGACACAACTCCCACATGCAGATGAAATTATTATTGTTTTCTCCTGCTAATGCAAGCTTATGTTATTTTCCTCTTTTCCAATTCTTAAAATTTACATTAATGAGTGGTTTAAACCAGAATACCCATGATTGACAGGATCTGAATGCAACTTAGATGATACAATTCACTTGTAGTAGGCCTAAGGGAAGTCAAGTTTAAGATCAAGGTGGTCTCTGACCCAATAGGGCAAGATAACTGGATCAAACAGGCTTAGAGGATTCTTTAATACCAAACCCTTCCTCTCAGGAGATACATAGCCACAACCACCTCTCATCCTCGCCCCTGATTTGTTTTTAATAATTTTTATTTTATTTTTTTGTAGAGACAGGGTCTCATTATATTGTACAGGCTGGTCTTGAACTCCTAGCCTCAAGCTATCCTCCTGCCTTGGCCTTGCAAAGAGCTGGGATTACAGGTGTGAGCCACTGCATCCAGCCTGAAATCTTGATTAAAGAGTCTACATCAATCATTAGTCACAAAAAGTCTAAACAGCTGGGCCTTCTGTGATCTGGAATATACCTTCCACCTTATCCCACCTCCGCCCAGCCACAGCCACATGCACTCATGCTCTATTAAAGAGGAAAGACATCAATCAGAAGCAAATACAAATAAGACAAAACAAAAAACAAATCCTCGCACATTAAAAAAAATTGTGTTATATATCCTGAATTCAGTAGACATTTAGTATAGTTGATATTGACATGTTCTTTTATGTAATGTATGGTTGAATTGATTTTTTTGACTGAGCAAAAAGCAGTTACAAAATTCTGGTTAAGAATATAAGTTTTAGAGTTGAGCAAACCTAGTTTTAAACCAAGTTCTGCCACTAATTAGCCTGGTGGTCCCAGGTAAGTGACAAACACATTGTACATTAACCTCTGTCTCCACATCTCTGAGGTGGTGATGATGGTCCTCTTGCACAGGTGTAATGAGGCTGCCAAGAGCTGCCTGGTGCCCATTGCCCTCGGGACAAAGACTCTAGTGCTCATGTCATGGGGAAAGGGGCCACCACACCGTGACAGCAAGTCCTTGCATCACCACAGTGCTCCACGCTTGGGTAGGCAGATTCAGGACCGCAGCTCATCTGATGCTAATGTTTGGGAGAGTAACCTCTAGGGTGTGAGGTTGTTGACTTCTAGAGACAGGAAGATGGTGTTTCCTCACCATCTAGAGATGGTGACCACCATTATAGTGGCAGTGAAGACGTGTTAAAACTCCTATTTTACAGAGAAGAAAATTAGGATAAAAAATAATAGCAAATCACAGCATATGTTTCCTATGGGCCAGGAACTGCCCTGCATGTTTAATGTATTCTCTCTCATCAAATGTTCATAGGAATCTAGTGAGGTGGCTACTGTTATGATCCCATTTTTTTTTTTTTTTACAAATATGAACACTGAGGTTTAGAGGTTAAGTAACTTGACCAAGTAACAGAGCAGATAAGTTATAGTGTTGCCACCTCCTGTTTTAGCTGTAATGAAAAGCATTCAGTTAACCTGAACTTCCATCTGAGAGTGTTTCATCGCGTTCCAAAGGCCAAGGACCACAAAGGACAAGGCATAGAAAGGAAATTTTTTTCTTTTCTTTTTTTTTTTAGAGACACAGAGTCTTGCTCTGTTTCCCAGGCTGGAGTGCAGTGGTGAGATCATAGCTTACTGCAATCTCAAACTTCTGGGCTCACACGATCATCCCACCTCAGCCTCCTAAGTAGCTAGAACTACAGGTGTGCACAACCATGTCTCACTAATGTGTTAAAACATTTTTGTAGAGACAGGGTCTCACTAAAAAGCTATGTTGCCTAGGCTAGTCTTGAACTCCTGGGCTCAAGCAATCCTCCAACCTTGGCTTCCTAAATTGTTAGGATTACAGGCATGAGCCACCGCACCTGGCCAGAAAGGACATCTGTACTCCAGAGCTGGGCAGAAAGGCAAGTGAGGACCTGCACCTTCTAAGCCCTGGAGGTTCTAGGCCGTGACTCAGAGCCAGGTGTCAGCTGGCCTGCCAGGGAGCAAAGCACAGCACCTTGAATCAAGACTACTCTGTTCTTTGGGTTTTGCCTGTGGAAAATGCAGTATGGCCAGCAGGACTGGAGTGAGAACTCCCTGAGAGCAAAGCATGGCTGACCCAAGAGAAGTGCCTGTCTGTTCCACCAGTGGTCCACGTGAGGACAGTGCTTTGTTAAAGCAAAAGAAGTAAAGCGTTCTAGGAACAGAGCAGAGTGTGCTGACTCCAAGGATTCAGCTGTGGGTCAAGGACCAGTAGAACCTTAGGCAGGGAAAAGACCATTTGCAAACATAGGAAGGGCAACAGAACATTGTGCAGCCCTATCCTTCCAAAGCTGGACCGCTGGGCCCAGCTGTGCACTTTGTGTCTTGTGCTGACTGAGGGCTGAGCAGGACTGAGCTCTGGCCCTTGCTGGGCTTTTAAGTGGGCTGTAGAAACCCAGGGAGGGAGCCTCGTGGTCATCCACCTTCCCAGTCACCCTCAGTGACTTACACACTAGGTCTGTCCTGCATCAGGACTGCTCAGTTCTAGTCCTAGCGCCTGATCAAGTCTCCAATCCTTCTGGGCCTCCATCAGTAAGACCAGGAGCTTACCACAGGTATGTTTGAGACCTCATCCTAAAATTAAATGACTTTGTTTTCTTTTTGGAAGCATCTCCCTAGATAGTTTGAATTTCATCCTTCTAAGTAAGTATTTGGAGAATTTAAGCACTTCTATAAGTAGAATATTACCTTATTAACAAGCTCCAGGATGAACTGATGATGCCTAGTCTCTAGATTCAAACATTTAAACTGCACGTTAAATGTTTAAATGCACATTTCTGCCATTTGTTTTCAAGCCATTATTTAAAAAATGTTTTTACCTTTTCAAAAATAATTTTTAAAAATAGTGATTAATTACAATTAATCCAATGAATTCTATACAACTATTATGTATTATCATTTTTTATTTTCCTCTTCCAGCCTGTGTCCATCTACACAGTTATACTGATATAGTTGCAATCACAATGCACATATAATTTGGTCATTTTTCTCTCATTTGTCACTTTAGCTTAAATATTTTCTATGTACCTACAAAATCTTTCTAATTATCATTTCATTGAATGCATTATCTTCATCATCGTCCATGCACCATAATTTACTTAATTTCCAGAATGTTGCACATAGAGCTTGCTTGTAATTTCTTGCTAGTATTGATAATGTTGTTAATTAACATTTTTGTGCATATAGCTTTCTTTTTTTTTGATGAGTTATTGATTCTTATAGGGAAAAAAGCCCTCATGCATTTTGAAACTGCTAGAATGTGTGAAGCAATATTCACATCCTCAACATATGGTTGCGTGTCAGCCACAGAATTCCCTCCTGTTTCCAGCGAGAGGAGGCTTGGGACACAGTTCGTTATCAGCTGTCCTCTTTGAAGAGACTTGCAAAAATCATCCATCTGCACTTGGGGAAGCCCATTTATTTTATTGTCCCTCTTTTTTATTTGCTTCTTGTAAAAATTATTTTATAGGAGCAAAGCAGCTCTTACATAGATAACTAAGTCCTTGTAACAAATCTAGGAGGAAAGACAGCGCGTTCTCCTCTCACTGCCCGCCCACCCCCCGACCAGTCCCAAAGCCGGTGTTTTCATGTAACAGTGCTGCTTCCGTAACCACCCATTCAATTTAAAACTCAATTCCAAAGCAAAGAGCCATTTCTTTTTAAATGCAGTACATCAGACAAAGCAAATATGGACACTCCAAATCAGAAAGGACTGTGAACAATTTCAGCCACACCTGGAAACATGGTTTTTAAAACTGTGGCAAGTGTTGCCAATTTCAGGCACAGGGTAGGCATTCTGGTTCATAAGCCCTTAAAGTCTACCTTGTTTTAAACTAAAAATCACGAAGAATCGAGAGATCTTCATTTTATGGGAAACTGGAGCTGTACCAAATGTAAAACATCAAATTAAATTGAGCGAAAGCCATACCTGTACTAATGCTTTAAAAGGGAAGACTTGAAGCCTCACGCCTTTTACCAAAGGCTTGGGCAGCTGAGCTAGTGCAGCCGGAAAATGTCTCATAAAGTAAAATTTAGGTCATTTTTATTCATTCTGTTATGCAGAGTCACAGACCTCAGAAAAACACACTAATAAAACATCACGCTCAGCTTAATGGTCTCTCCTCATTCGACTCCATAATGATAAATGAAATGCCATTAGCATAAGGCAAGTCCATTTCTTGTGGTCTGTGGAGGAGCCCAGGATTGCGACAGAACTGGAATGCAGAGAATTGATTGTTCACAGTTCAAAGGGAAAACTATGGCACATTTCATAACCCCATGCCAAGGCCGCCACTCTGGGAATGAAGGCCAAGCTCTGAGAAGGGTTGGGGTCCCACAGACTGCAAACAGGAAGTGTCTCAGACCTGGGTATGTGGACTAGAACAATACCTGAAAATAGCATTTGAGAGAGAGACCAGAAGAGCAAGAAGTTAGAGAAGGCAGCCAAGGGCCTCTCTTTTGCTCTGCTTCAGTCAACTTCAGCAGTCTTTATAAAAACACCTTTATGTTGAGCTCCTTTCATGGACCAGGTAGTCTGCTGGGCTCTGGGAAAATAGCTAGAGATAAGATAGACAAGATTCCTGCTCTCATGGTGCTTACATTCTAATGAGGAAGACTTTCTGATAAATTTAAAATGGCAGTTTTGCCAGGTGCAGTAACTCACACCTTTAATCCTAGCACTTTTGTTCCCAGACCAAATGGAGGGTGGAGCTGCTTATTCTCATGGCCCAGTAACAAGATGCAGATGAACTGGGAAAGGAGGGAGTTTTTATTTCTGAAACTGGTTACAGAGAGAAGGCTTGGAAAATATCACCCAACCAGCTCAAAATTACGAAGTTTTGCAGAGCTTATATACCTTCTAAGCTATATGTCTACGTGTCAGCGTGCATTCATCTAAAGACGTAAGTGATTAACTTCTTTTAATCTATAAGATCTGAGTCCTGAAGACCTTCCTCTGGAGCCTCAGTAAATTCACTTAATCTAAGTGGGTCCTGGTGCTAGGGTGATTAGCCTTATCTTTTGTCCCTGCTAAATCATGGAGGTTTGGGGAGTTCCTTCAGATCCCCACTAAACTTGTTTGCGGAGGCCTGGTGAGTTTCTTCAGACCCCCAGTAAAACTTCTTTAATCCTGAGCTGGTCCTATTAAGAATTCCTTCTTTATCTTGTCATGCTTCAAGGCCCAAGAAAGGCCTAGGCAAAACTTTTGGCGGGCTTTTGTTACATTCCAGCCTTTGTATGAGGGCACTGACTCTATCAGCTTTTAATATTTATCTTAACCACTCAGTCAGTGCTGAAACAGTTGTTACGAAGGCCTACATTAGTGAGACCTGGCCTGCCACACTTTGGGAGGCCGAGGTGGGTGGATCACTTGAGTTCAGGAGTTTGAGACCAGTCTGGACAATATGGCATAACCCTGTCTCTACAGATAAATAAATAAATAATAAAATGCCAGTTTTATAGCACTTTTTGTGGCCTGAAATTATTGACAGGATAATAGGGTGGTAGAGTTGCCCTATTTAGCAAATAAAAATCCCAGATACCCAGTTAAGTTTGAATTTCAAATAAGCAAGGAATTATTTCCTTTTTAGTGTAGTCCCAAATATTGCATGAGATATACTTGTACTGAAAAGTAATTCCTTGTTTACCTGAAATTCAAATTTAACTGAGCATCCCATCTTTTACCTGATAACCCAAGTAGTGGGTAATGGGTAAGGGCAACATAAAATACAGTGGTCAGGGAAGGCTTCTGTTCTAAGACCCTTTCAGGCGGGGAACAATGTGCTTTTTGAATGTCTATGTGATAAAAACAGGTACTAAGCATCTGCATAGTGTTTGCTTGGGTCAGGCACTGTTCTAGGTACTTAACATATATTAATGTATTTAATCTTCGCAATAGTCCTGTGAGATATATTCTGCTATTCTCCCCATTTGGCAGATAGGAAAACTGAGGCACAGACAGGGTAAGTAACTTATCCATGGTCACCCAGAAAGTGGTGAAGTAGCCAGTCAGTCTGGCTCCAAAGTTTGTGTTCTAACCACTGTTGCCTGTCACGTAAGTCCACCGTTGGAAGCATTCCATTTTACCGAAATCAAGGAAGTATCTTGAGATGTACTGCTATTTCAGCCAGCTGAGGAAGACACTGTACTCTCCCCTCTCTATATACACTTCCTGTCCTCCCTGATGATAACATTTGAATAGCACTTTTTACTTACAATCAATTTTATATGCATTTTTATTGGAACACTAAGTTTGATGAATCAGGTATAAGCAGACAAAGAAGGTCTCCAAGGATTATAGGAATTTAATCAACTTGAACAATCAGCCTGTTTTACAGCCTCCTGCCCTTCAGCCTGTTTTTCCCCAAACTCCATGTGGAATGCAGTCACCTTGTTAGTTGGAACCAGCTCCTGACAGATCCTGGCAATTTAGAGATGAGCCCAAGTGAACATTCCTCATGACCATGCTGAAGTTTCCACTCCAGGAGGAGCCACAGCTTCACTACGATAACATACAACCTATGTGCTGGCAGAATGACTCACTGCCTCTGCATCACTGGGACCCCTTCTCTACATGCAACGATGTGCCCTCTCTCCTATCCATCCATTAAACCCTCCTGCCATTTTCCCTCAGGGAAACGCTGCTTTGGAGAATACTCCCGGGGTTCTCACTTGCACCAAGTAATAAAACTCTTACTGATGATTGATGAAAACCTGTGTTCTCGTGGAGAGTCTTTTGTTACTTGCCAGGTGAGTGAACTCCAGTTTTTTGTTTTTTTGTTTTTCTTTTTTCTGGGTGACATAGGCTTTGCTGTTATCCTCATTTAGCAGATGAAGAAACTCAGACTTGGAAAGATTAAGTCATATATTATCCCATGGCAATAAGCAACAGAACTATGACTTGCCCTTAAATCTGCAAGAGCTTACTCTTGGCATATAGCCCACATCTAGCAGGGGCTCAAAAAAGGTATGTTGAACTGGACACAGTGTGCTTCACCAGCTCTCAGCTGGGTGACCCCTTTGTAGAGAGGCTGAATATCTTCCCTGAATATGGTATTGTCTCCCTTGAGGATGCCAATTCTTCAAATGGCTTGACAAACTCACGTGGGTGTGCCAGAAGGCTAGCTGCTCAGACCTCCCCATGGAGGTGTAAATATTTTAGTCAGTGGCAGGAATAGTACTATGAATAGTCTTATACCCATGAATAATGCATTCCCCTTCCTTTTCTCAACCAAATGACTTTAGGACATATGGGGCCGAGAACATGATGCAGATATGAGGCTGGATTATGTACATCATTAGCCCACCTCCTATGGTGATGGAATTTGTCACCCCCACAAGCCCTTTTCCATTTGCTTTCAGAGGCTCATCCTTGGTCTTACATGATGGATTTGCTTTTCATTTATGGAGGACAGTGCCCTGGACTGGGCATACTTCTCAGGGTAAACCTTGTTTCTTAATGTGACTTCTTTTAATGTTTTTACATTGGAAGGGGGCCAGGGCTGGATTTTTTTTCTTTCAGGGACCACAGGTTCTGACTTCAGGAGCCCAAGGAGAGCTCCTCCTGCCAGCAGCAGTATTGTTCTTGGCCAAATTTGGGTCTAGTGAAGAGTTTGAGAGAAGTTTGCAGAATGGATGGGGCAGAACATGGGGGCCCAAGGCCCTTAGTACAGAGTGTTGGGGCTGGTAGCTGAGTAATGAAAAGGCATAGGTGGTGAGATGGGAAGCCAACTCCTTATTTTTATAATTAAAAAATATATAATTTAAAATTATAAAAGTATCCTTATTTTTACCTATCTTGACTCTCCCTGCCACATCTTTATACTGTGAATTTGATTGCAAAATGTGGCATCTATTAATGTAAGAACCACGATAATATCTTGCACAGATTCCATTCCCACTGATCATCTGGAATGGTCTTCATGGAAGCCCTGAGGTAAGCAGGGATGGGGTGCTGACCTTGATCCACAGGAGATGAGGATTCTGAGAGCCAGGGAAGTTAGGGGGCTTGCCCGAGGCTCTGCAGCAAGCAAATAATAGACAAGTGTTCAAAGGGAAGTGCTTGGACTCCCAGTTCAATATTGCTCATTTTTTCTTTAAAAAGGTGAGTACAGGTGTGGATGTTCCCCCACCCCCCAACCCTGCCTCCTGCTTTATGAGCTCTCTGCAACTGGCACCAGGTGCCCACACTAACTCACCTCACCCTCTTTCCTGTTCTGCCCCCAAGCCTCAGTCTGGGATTTTGAAGCTGTTGTGTTGCCTCCATTCCAGAAAGCTTGGCCCACCAGCCCCAAGATAGCAATCTTGGTTGAATCTTCCTCAAGGAGAAACACTTCCCCTCCATGTTCTGATCTGCAGAGTGGTGGATGCTGCTTTTCTGCAGGCACAATGGACAGAAATGTAGGATACTTCATGAGCACCTCTTGATAAAAGGTAAAATATGTTGGCTGGGTCTACTTTGAATAAGTGTTTCCTAGTGATTCAGAAAAGCAGTGGAGGCTGGAATGCAGACATTTAAAGTGTGAGCCATGAGTCAGTTCAGATAGAAGAGGCAGAGACTTGAGGTCATGCGCCGGCATTTAACGTAAAGATGAAATGTTCAGACAACATTGTATTAACTGCTGGGAACAGAGGAAGGGAAAGAAATAAAACAGAAGACAGTGAGGGTGGAAAAAGGATCTACTTTAGAGTATTAAAGACAGGTTTGAATTGAGGCTCTGCTCCATACCAGCCATGCCACACAACTCACCTTACCCTGCTCAGGCAGGTTCATCCTTATTTTATAAATAATTGTTATGAAGATTGCTTCGTTCACCCCACCAATATATTTTCTATTATGTGCCAGGCTCTGCTTCACAAAGTGGGGGACAAAGACAAAGAATCCCTTTTAAGGAGTTTGCATTCTCAGCGAAAGTAGAAAGACTAAAGAATTAAACAAGAAACTATCAGACATTGATGGGATAGAAAATTTAAAAGACTGGTGTGATAAGGAATGCCTGGGAAGAGCCTGGGTATGTTAAGTCAGGAAAGGCTTCACTGAAGAGTCGAGAATCGAGAAGCTTCCATCCACGCTAAGATCTATGGAGGAAGTTTTTTGGCAGAGTCAACAGCGAATTCAAAGGCCCTGGGGCTCCACAGTGAGAGGGTGGATGTGCAAGAGTAGGGCATTGGGGCATTGAGGCCAAAGGAAAGGGCCTGGACTTGATTCCAAGTGGAGTGAGGGCTAGTGGAGGGCTTTGACCAGGACTGTAACCTGATCTGATTTGTATTTTTAAAAAGATATGCATGGAGAACAGATCAGAAGGGGCTGAAGCCAGATGCCAGACTGGGAGGCAACGCTGCAACCAAGCCACTTGAGATTTCAGTGCCCCAGCATTTTTAGCGACTGAAATAATGAAAATATAGCCTCAAAGCTTATGTTTAATCATGAAGCCACATTATTCCCTTTGAAATATAGATTGAAGAAGCTGTCTTTACCCTAAGCTTCTCTTTGTGGCAATGAGACAAAATCAACTCCTTGGAAGTCTGTCATGCCAAATATCAGGTTCCAGCCCAAGTTGAGGTTTGAGGGGAGTGGGTAGGCAAGTGGTGGATAGCTGGAAAAACACTTGAGGCAGTTTTGACATGACTTTATTCTCTCTCTCTGGTAGCAAGCTGTATGTACAGCATGAGCAGGGTAGTTATGCCTTTTACAGACAATAGTGGCTCTGAGCCAAGCACGAGCTTACGTGAGTGGTTAATGTACCTCATGTGGTGTGGTTACATAATGTATGGGGTTGTGGGCCTGTGCTCCAAACCCGCTGAGTCATGCTGCCCCTGGAAGGCCACCTCGGCCTACTCCTGACAAAAGCACAGCCATTTTCCTTATGGAGTTCAACTCCCGAAGCTTAGAAATAATTGGGAAGACAGGATGCCTTGGGGCTTACTCCCATAGATCAGGTCAGAGCCAGTATCTACCTCACCAGGTGAGTCACCCAGGGGCGACAGGTTCATATGAAGAAGGCAGGCAGGGCTCACTATCTCCCAGAACTCATCAGGGCATTGGCACCTGCAGCCTGGGTGTTTATATTTGAATTACATTTGATAGCATGTTGAATTGGTGACTAATTGCAGCATTCCCAAACAAGGTACTTTAATTACAGCTTCTTTAATTCCAGTGAGAGCTCCACTTGGAAAACAGAGTGATGAGGAGGATTCAGATCTGCTTACTCTGATCCGTAAGTGTGAGTTGAAAAATGAATGACCGGGAAAGTCTGTGGCTTACTCAGTGAGCTCCTGAAAAGACACTGCTTTGTAACTCTGCTAGAGATGCCTCCCAAGGGAAGGGGCCAATTACAATCATTGCAGCCTCATTCTAGAAAGTTGGTGACCAGTGCACATATGGGTGTGCTGGAAGGTCAATGCTGGTTTGGTCTCAGCCTCCCCTCCTAGCTGGGAACAGTTGTCCAGATGTCATGTGTATCTCTGGAGGGACTTGCTCAGTTAGCTTGAAAAAACAGACTCACTAATTGTGCTGCCCTCTGTTGTAAATCATGGACTGATCTCCTTCACCTCTTGAGCTGTAAAATTCAATTCAGAGCTTTGAATAGGCTTCTGATAGAGTCTTCCTAGTTTTAACAGATCCTTTGACAGGTTTTCTGTATTTATTTAATGGGACTCTTGTCCCCTTGCTGCTAGGCTACACATGTGGCCCAGAAAACTGGGTCAGTTTCACAGGTAAAGTTTAAATATTGCCAAATAGCTTATTTAAATCACTTTTACATCTTTTTATTAGATGAATCCACATTCATCTGCCCACCAGGCCATGAATTTTAGCCACATTATTATTTTCCACAGTGGCCTTAAGACTGGGAATCAGTTACTTTTATATTTCCATAGAAGATAATAAGTCTTTCCACAGCCCTGGGTCTTTCTCATCTTCTGTCTCTTTCAATGCAATATTTTCTCCAAAGCAGAATGGCTTTAGAGTTCTCTTGGGACTTTTCTACCTGTCATTCTGATTATAATAACAATGATGAGAAAGCCTTACCTGCAATGTCTGACACTTTCATATAAGTGATCTCACTCGATCCTTACAGCCAGCTCTGAAAGGAAGACAAGGTAGCTATTGATACTCCTATATCCTCTCTGAGCCCAGAGGAATGATATCATGGCCACGTTTTCCAGTTGAGACAAGGTCTGCATTATCTGATGCCATCCCCTGCTGCTTTTCTGTGATGCCTGTCAACAAGCCTTGTTTTGCCAATATTACATGGTTTCTTAGCAGCCCCCAGTGTGTGCCTCATGTCAATGTCCAGAGCAGCCCTCCAGGTGATTCTCAGTGTGTATATTGGGTTAGGACTTAGACCAAGTCAAATAGGCAAATGTCCATGAAGTGCCAATGTGTACGTAAGCTCTATGAGGCATTCATGGCACAGATAGGTGCTGAGAGAGTGAAGTCAAGTAGAAAGTAAACTACCTATCGTTTTAGATTCCAGACAGATCTAATTCAAATCACACTCTTCCTGGGTCTTTGAATAAGTTACATACACATTCAGAACCTTATGATTAAATGAGATAATATAAAATGACCAGCACTTTGAAAGAGTTACATTAATAGTGGTAGTGTTTTGTGCACATCATCTCTATAATCCTTACAACACTCCTTATGAGGTAGGTACTATTCTTATCCTCATTTTATAGACTGACAAACTGAGGCACATATAGATTGGTAAGCTTAGGTTATTGGCCAACAGTTACACTGCTGCATTTTGCACTAGGTCTTTCTGGTTCTAAACACAGCTATTGTTCTTAAGATGAGATGACCCCAAGGAAGGGCCTGATGCCCCTTATCTGCTTTCTGTGTACCTGCCCAGTGCCAGGATAGCTAGAGACAGAGAAACAACTAAATAAACAAAAAGGCCACTACCAAGGGGCAGAGACAGCCCATCCCCAAATGAGCTACCAACCCCTGGGTTAATGTTATTTAACTGCACATTTTACATGCTTTTTTATTAGCCTTAATAACCACCACTTTGTTGTGCCCTTGAGTGCCCAGAAGGGCTATTGCAGTGACTGGAAAACAGTAAAAGCTCCTCTCACTAGCTTCACTAGCTTCCCTCTGACTGATAACTGTTGGGGATTGTGAACCTTCCTCTTCCTTTCTGTGCTGAAGCTGCTGTGCTGGACTGAAAAGTCCTACTTGCTCCTGCTCATTTCCCACCATGGCAGGGAGGCTGCCCCCGCTGCTGTGTAGGCCGCACCTTGATTCAGAGCTGAGTAGGGCACTATGCGTTGGAAGGGGTAGAAAAGATCACCCCATAGGCTCTGAAGCAAGCCTTTAATCCCTTGCTATTCAAACTGTAGTCTGTGGACCAGCAGCATAGACCATGGAAGCTTATCAAAAAATGCAGAATCTCAGGCCCCTCTCTAGAACTACTGACTTAGATGCTGCCTTTTAACAAGATTCCTTCCTGGGATGATTCCCGTATCCATGAAAGCTTGGGAAGCACTGAAGAACATTGCCCTAACACTGGAAATACCCCATACACTTGCATGGGAGCTTTGGAGAACTTCAAATGCCACACATGGGGAAAATTTGACTCTAAAAATAATGCAGTAGGAATAGTGAATATCAACAAGTCTTCCTTCCTTAATGCTTCATAATCTACAAAGTGCTTTGGTGGATGCAGGGCTGGTTCTCTAAGTGCAGCTCCAACCTATCCCACCTCTATTTGTCTGGATAACTTCTTTTTTTTTAGGTGGGGTGGGGGTGGGGAGAAAAGGCCTGGCTTTGTCACCCAGGCTAGAGTGTGGTGGTGCAATCATAGCTCTCTACAGACTAGAACTGGGCTCATGTGATCCTCTCACCTCAGGCTCCTGAGTAGTTGGGGCTACAGGCATGCACCACTGTGCCTGGATATTCTTATTTTTATTTTTGTAGATACAGGGTCTTGCTATGTTGCTCAGGCTGGTCTCGACTCCTAGCTTCAAGCAATCTTCCCATCCTGGTCTCCCAATGTGCTGGAATTACAAGTGTGAGCCAGCATGCCTGGCCTAATGATCTCTGTTTTAAAAAGAAAACAGATGTGTTTGAGTCCTGGCTCTGCCATTCGCCAGTTGAATAACTTTATGTAAGTTCTTTATCCCTCTAAGTCTCAGGATTCTCATCTGTAAAATGGGGGTGGTGATACATACGTAAATTTCTTTGCAGAACTACTGTTAGGATGAAATGGGCTTATACATATAGGACACTTGGTTCAATACCTGGCCACTGGCAAATCCTCAGTAAGTGGCAGTTGCGTGGTTTTGTTTCTCTTGCTGCTCTTAGTGAAATTTCCTACTTGACTGAGCTTCACAGGGCAAAAGCTGAGGTTGTCCTTTGACTGTCTAGTACATGGTAGGTTTATAAATTTGTGGAATGAATGCTTGATCTTCCCAACAGCTAACAAGATAAGTCAGGTAATATTTTCCCCATGATATGATTTAATAATCACAAGAACTGTGGGAGGTAGACTGTATTTCCCCAAGTTAGTTTATAGATAGTGGTAGAGGCTCTGAGTTGGTAGAAAATTCACCCAGGTCACACAGTTTGTTACTGATCTGATGCAGGCCCACTTCTCCCCCTGCTAATCGAATGCCCTCTTTGTTTCACCTTACCACTTTCTCTCAGGCTCATTTCATCTTAAATGTGTACCTTTGCAGGGTTTAGGGTTTAACAGGTGTCATTGGTAGAAAAGAGGAGATTCTTATTGTTTTCTTTGTTAACTGACTAGCAGCTGACTAGAGGAAAGAAATTTCTTGGCATCTACCCTAAGTCCAGCCTACTGCCCTGGAAACTCATCCCTCCAGAATAGTGTTTCCCGCATTCCAGTCTTTGACCAACTGCTTCTACTCTTCTGGGCCTGTCTGCACACTAGCCATGCTATTTATTTTCTATTTTATCACATCAGCTCATTTTTATTAAACAAATATGTTTAAAGTGAAACTACACTATTGCCATAAATGGAAATATTGAATCACTTTCCAATAGTAAAGAATAACAATAAACAAGTACAATGAAATAAAAACATTCTTTTTCTATGTAGGCGGATATGGTTGCCTTCAGCAGGCTATGTGCTGGGGGACTTTCTCTTCTTCCAAAGTGAGATTAACAATAATGGTTAGTGCTAGCATGTCTTTGACATTTTTTTTTGACATAATCAGAAGGATTGGGAAACAAAGGGAGAAAAGCAATAAAAAGAAAATGCACTTGCCATCATATGAGGCGATGCTATTTAATGTTCTTTGAGTGCCAAGAAAATTATTTCATAAGACCCCAGGGGTTCCATTTCCTGAGAAACCATATTGTAGTATGTACTATGCCATCAGATGCTATTGGATAAGATGGGCATGTCTTTATTCCCCAATTTGTCTAGCGTAGAAGTAATGGAACTTGGATACTGGAGCAAACTGCATGGGTTTGAATCCCAGCTCTGATAATTACTAACCATTGACCTGGGAAAAGTTACTTTAACATTTTTGCCTCCATTTTCTCATCTGTAAAGAGAGTGTACTAACAGTAACTATCTACATAGTTGTTGTCAGGATTAAATACATGGTGAGACTCATAGAATAGTGAAACTCAGCAAGTGCTTGGCACACCACTTGTGCCATATAAATGCTGGATGTTTAGCTGCTGCTGCTGCTGCTGTTTCAAAATGCTGAGGCCAGAATACGACAAGTCCTTGTCTATGATTCAGGTACTAACTCTTTGCCTGTTTGAGGAATATAGGACTCTACCCTTTCTGAGTCTACAGAGTAAGCAATCCTTGGTGCTGGAGTCTCATCTGAAAGGAAGAACAGGGGAGTGGCAACAGAAAGGCTCCAAAGAATCTGGGCATCTCTCAGCAGGAAGCTGGCATGTGTTTGGCTCCTGTTGTGTACCAGGCACTTTGACATGCCATCTCTATACTTTCTGCCATTAACCTGTTGTTTGTGCTATTTTCTAAATATTTCCTCTTCTCTGCCTTCCATGACAATGGCATGACTTCCCTTCCCATAACAAATTAGGCATATCCATGTGATTTTCTGTGGCCAATGAAATGTGAGTCGAAATAACATATGTCATAGCCAGCAGAACCTTTCAGAGCTAGTGGGTGATTCACCCTTTTTTCTTTGTACTGCTTCAATAATCAAGGAAATATGGTGTTCCTGAGCAAGTCTGACATGGATGAGAGCTCCCAGATAATACACGATGGAAAGTGTAGCTGAGAAGAAAGCAAAACTATGTTTTTTTGTTGTTTGTTTTGTTTTTTGAGATGGAGTTTCACTCGTCACCCAGGCTGGAGTGCAATGGTGTGATCTTGGCTCACTGCAACCTCTGCCTCCTGGGTTCAAGCAATTCTCTTGCCTCAGCCTCCCAAGTAGCTGGGATTACAGATGCCTGCCACCACACCTGGCTAGTTTTTGTATTTTTAGTAGAGGCAGGGTTTCACTATGTTGGCCAGGCTGGTCTGGAACTCCTGACCTCCCAAAGTGCTGGGATTACAGGCATGAGCCACTCCTCCTGGCAAAACTATGTTGTTTTAAGCCACTGAAATTTTGTTTACTACTACATCAAAACCTACCCTATTCTGTCTGACACAAAACCCTAGGTGCAGATATACACCCACATTTTTTTTATTTTAATTAATTGTTTCAAAATTTTTAATTTTTGTGGGTGCATAGTAGGTGTATATATTTATGGGGTACATGAGATGTTTTGATACAGGCATGCAATGTGAAATGAGCACATCATGAAGAATGGGGTATCCATTCCCCCCAAGCATTGATCCTTAGAGTTACAAATAATTCAATTATACTCTTTAAGTAAGTTATTTTAAAATGTACAATTAAGTTATTATTGACTATAGTCACCCAGTTGTGCTATCAAATAGTGGGTCTTATTCATTCTGTCTATTTTTTGTACCCATTAACCATCCCCATCTTCCCTGAAAACCCCCACTACACTTCCCAGCCTCTGTTACAATCCTTCTACTCTCTATGCCCATGAGTTCAACTGCTTTGATTTTTAGATCCCACAATTAAGTGAGAACATGTGATATTTGTCTTTCTGTACCTGGCTTATTTTACTTAGTGATATGGTTTACCTGTGCCCCCACCCAAATTTCATCTCGAATTGTAAGCCAAACTGTAATCTCCATGTGTCAAGGAGGGGACCTGGTGGGAGATGATTGGATCATGGGGGTGGTTTTCCCCATGCTGTTTTCATGACAGTGAGTTCTCATGAGATCTGGTTGTTTAATAAGTGTCTGGCCCATCCTCCTCCCCTCTCTCTCTCTCCTGCTGCCATGTAAAATGTGCTTGCTTCCCCTTTACCTTCTGCTATGATTGTAAGTTTCCTGAGGCCTCTTCAGCCATGTGGATCTGAGAGCCCATTAAACCTCTTTTGTTTATAAATTACCCCATCTCAGATAGTGTCATTATAGCAGTGTGAAAATGGACTAATACAGGAAATTGGCACCATTAGTAGGGTACTGCTATAAAGATACTTGAAAATGTGGAAGCAACTTTGGAACTGGGTAAGTGCCAGAGTGTGGAACAGTTTGGAGGGCTCAGAAGAAGACTGGAAGATGTAGGAAACTTTGAAACTTCCTAGAGGCTTTTTGAATAGTTTTGACCAAAATGCTGATAGTGATACGGACAATGAAATCCAGGCTGAGGTGGTCTCATATGGAGATGAGGAACTTATTGGGAACTGGAGCAAAGGTCACTCTTGCTCTGCTTTAGCAGAGAGACTGATGGCACTTTGCCTCTGCTCTAGAGATCTGTGGAACTTTAAATTTGAGATAGATGATTTAGGGTTTCTGGCAGAAGAAATTTCTAAGGAACAAAGCATTCAAGACATGACCTGGTTTTTCCTGAAAGTATACAGTTATATGCACTTACAGACATTTAAAATTGGAACTTAAAGGGGAAGCAGAGCATAAAATTCTGGGAAAATTGCAGCCTGTGTATGTGGTGGAAAAGAAAAACCCATTATCTGGGGAGAAATTCAAGCTAGCTGCAGAAATTCACAAAAGTAATGAGGAACTGAATGTTAATTGCCAAGACAATGGAGAAAACGTCCCCAGGGCATGTCAGAGATCTTCAAGGTAGCCCCTCCCATCACAGGCCCAGAGGTCTAGGAGGAAAAAATGGTTTCATGGACCAGGCCCAGGGCCCTTCTCCTCTGTGCAGCCTTGGAACTTGGTGTCCTCTGTCCTAGCTGCTCCAGCTCTAGTCAGGGCAAAAAGGTGTCATGGTACAGCTCAGACTGTAGCTTCAGAGGGTGTAAGCCTGAAGCCTTGGTGGCTTCCACGTGGTGTTGGGCCTGTGGATATGCAGAAGGCAAGAGCTGACCTTTGGGAACCTCTGCCCAGATTTCAGAAGATGTGTGGAAATGTCTGGATGTCTAGGCAGAAGTCTGCTGCAGGGGTGAAGCCCTTACACAGAACCTCTACTAAAACAGTATGGGAGGGAAATGTGGGTTTGGAGGCCCCATACGGAGTCCCCACTGGAGCACTGCCTAGTGGAGCTGTGTGAAGAGGGCCAACATCCTTCAGACCCCAGAATGGTAGATCCACCGACAGCTTGCACCTGGAAAAGCCACAGGCACTCAACGCCAGCCTGTGAAAGCAGCCACAGGGGCTATGCCCTGCAGAGCCATAGAGGCAGAGCTGCCCAAAGCCTTGGGAGTCTCCCCTTCCATCAGCATTCCCTGGATGTGAGACGTGAAGTCAAAGGAGACCATTTCAAAGCTTTAAGATTTAATGACCTGCTGGGTTTGGATTTGCATGGGGCAAGTTTTTGCCAATTTCTCCCATTTTGAATAGGAACATTTCCCCAATGCCTGTACCCCCATTGTATCTTGGAAGTAACTAACTTGCTTTTGATTTTTTAAGGGGGAAGGGATATGCCCTGTCTCAGATGAGACTTTGGACTTGGACTTTCATGTTAATGCTGGAATGAGTTAAGATTTTGGGGGACTGTTGAGAAGGTATAATTGCATTTTGAAATGTGAGAAGGACATGAGATTTGAGAGGGATCACAGGCAGAATAACATGGTTTGGCTGTGTCCCCACCCAAATCTCATCTTGAATTGTAAGACAAATTGTAATCCCCATGTGTCAAGGAAGGGACCTTGTGGAAGGTGATTGGATCATGGGAGTGGTTTCCCGCATGCTGTTCTCATGACAGTGAGTGAGTTCTCACTCACAGATAGAAATGCTACTGATTTTTGTATGTTGCAACTTTACTAAGTTTGTTTAGCAGTTCTAATAGTTTTCCTGTGGTCTTTAGGTTTTTTCAAATATAAGATCATATCATCTGTAAAAAAAATAATTTGACTTCTTTTCCCATTTAGATGCCTTTGATATCTTTCTGTTGTCTCACTGCAATGGCTAGGGCTTCCAGTACTATGTTAAATAACAGTGGTGACAATGGGCAGTGTTGTCACATTCCAGATCTTAGAGGAAAGACTTCCAGTTTTTTCCCATTCAGTATGACACTAGCTGTGGGTCTGTCATATATGGCTTTTATTATGTTGTGGTATGTTCCTTCTATTCCCAGTTTTTTGAGGGTTTTTTTCATGAAGAAATGTTGAAATTTATCAAATGCTTTTTTAGCATCAATGGAAATGATTTTATGGTTTTTATCCTTCATTCCGTTGATATGATGTATCATATTGATTGATTTGTATATGTTGAACCATCCTTGCATCCCAAGAAAAAAACCCACTTGGTTATGATAACCCAAAATCATTAGGTTATTTATCTGAATTTTTTTCCTCTTCTTTGAGGTAGCTACTTATAGCTATAAACTTCCTTCTTAACATTGCTTTTGTTGTATCCCATAGGTTTTGGTATGTTGTGTTTTCATTATCATTTAAGAAAATTTTCAATTTCTTTCTTAATTTCTTCATTAACCCACTGGTCATTCAGGAGCATATTATTTAATTTTCATGTCTTTGTATAGTTTACAAAACTCCTCTTGTTATTAATTTCTAGTTTTATTCCATTGTGGTCAGAGAAGATGCTTGATATTATTTGCATGATTTTGAATGTTTTTTTTTTTTTTTTTAATTATACTTTAAGTTTTAGGGTACATGTGCACATTGTGCAGGTTAGTTACATATGTATACATGTGCCATGCTGGTGCGCTGCACCCACTAACTCGTCATCTAGCATTAGGTATATCTCCCAATGCTATCCCTCCCCCCCTCCCCCCTCCCCCCTCCCCACCACAGTCCCCAGAGTATTATATTCCCCTTCCTGTGTCCATGTGATCTCATTGTTCAATTCCCACCTATGAGTGAGAATATGCGGTGTTTGGTTTTTTGTTCTTGCGATAGTTTGAATGTTTTAAGACTTGTCTTGTGATCTTACATATGATCTGTCCTTGAGAAAGAGCCATGTCCTGAGGAGAAGAATGTGTATTCTGCAGTCATCAGATGAAATGTTCTGTAAATAGCTATTAGATTCATTTGGTCTATAGATTAAATCTGTTGTTTCTTTGTTGATTTTCTGTCTGGGAAATCTGTCCAATGCTGAAAGAAGGGTGTTGAAGTCTCCAGCTATTATTGTATTGGGGCCTATCTCTCTCTTTAGCTACAATAATACTTACTTTGTATATCTAGATGCTCCAGTGTTGGGTGCATAGATATTTAAAATTATTACATCTTCTTGCCACATTGACCCCTTTATCATTATACAGTGACCTTCTTTGTCTCTTCTTACAGTTTTTGTTTTGAAATCTATTTGTCTAATATTGTTATGGTGACTCCTGCTCTTTTTCGGTTTCCATTGGCATGGAATATCTTTTTCTATCCCTTTATCTTCCGTCTATGTGTGACTTTATAGGTGAAATGTGTTTCTTGTAGGCAAAAGATCAACGGGTGTTGTTTTTTCAACCATTCAGCCACTCTATGTGTTTTGATTGGAGAGCTTAGTCCATTTACATTTATTGTTATTATTGATAAGGAAAGGCTTACACCTACTATTTTGTTATTTGTTTTATGGTTGTTTTTGTTTTGTGGTCTCCTCTTTCTTCTTTCTTTCCTTCCTGCCTTCCTTTAGTGAAGGTGATGTTCTCTGATATGATTTAGCTTCTTGCTTCTTAATTTTGTGTATTCATTGTATGTTTTTGTTTGAGTTTACCATGGGCTTGCAAATACTATCTTATAACCCATGATTTTAACCTGAAAACAATGTAACACTTTGTATAAATATTGAAATGAATAAAAAAATCCATGCCCTAATTTTATCCCCCAACTTTTAAACTTTTTGTTGTTTCTAATTATATCTTATTGTACTGGCTATGTCTTGAAAAGTTGTTACAGTTATTATTTTTGATTGGTTCATTGTTTAGTCTTTTTACTTGGGTTAAGAGTACTTTACATACCACAGTTAAAGTGTTATAATACTGTGTTTTTCTGTGTACTTAATATTACCAGTGAGTTTTGTTCCTACTGGTGAGTACTTATTGCTCATTAATGTCCTTTTCTTTCTGATTCAAATACTCTCTTTAGCATTTCTTGTAGGACAGGTCTGGTGTTGATGAAATCCCTCAGCTTTTGTTTAGGAAAGTCTTTATTTCTCCTTGATGTTCGAAGGATATTTTAACCAGATATACTATTCTAAAGTTTTTTTTTTTTTACTTTAGCACTGTAAATATGTCATTACACTCTCTCCTGGTTTGTAAGGTTTCCACTGAAAAGTCTGTTGCCAGATGTATCAAAGTTCCATTGCATGTTATTTGTTTTTCTTTCCTCTTGACGCTTTGAGGATCAGTTCTTTACCCTTGACCTTTGAGAGTTTTATTATTAAATGCCTTAAAATAGTCTTCTTTGGGCTAACTCTGCTTGGTGTTCTATAACCTTCTTGTACTTGGATATTGATATCTTTCTATAGATTTGGAGAGTTCTCTGTTATTAACCCTTTGAATAAACTTTCAATAACTTGAAGGCCAATAACTCTTAGATTTGGCCTTTGAGGCTATTTTCTAGATCCTGTAGGTGTACTTCATTGTTTTTTATTATTTTTTTGTCTCCTCTGTGTATTTTCAAATAGCCTGTCTTCAAGCTCATTATAATTTTTTCTTCTGCTTGATCAATTCTGCTATTAAAGGACTCTGACATATTTTTCAGTATGCCAAATGTATTTTTCAGCTCCAGAATTTCTGCTTGATTCTTGTTAATAATTTCAATCCCTTTGTTAAATTTATCTGTAGAATTCTGAATTTTTTATCTGTGTTATCTTGATTTTCTTTGAGTTTTCTCAAAACAGCTATTTTGAATTCTCTATCTAAAAGGTCTCGTATCTTTGTTTCTCCAAGATTGGTCCCTTGTGATCTACTTAGTTCATTTGCTGAGGTAATGTTTTCCTGGATGATATTGATGCTGGCAAATGTTCTTCAGTTTCTGGGCATTGAAGAGTTGGGTATTTATTGCAGTCTTCATTGTCTGGGCTTATTTTTACCCATCCTTCTTGTGCAAGACATTTTAGATATTTGAAAGGACTTGGGTGTTGTGATCTAAGATGTATGTGCTTTAGGGGGCACCCCAAGCCTAATAACATGATTCTTACAGACTCATTAGTGGTACCACACTGACAGTCTTGGACAAGACCCAAGATAATTGTCTTGATTACCAGGCAGAGACTCTTGTTCTCTTCCTTTACTTTCTCCCAAACAGAGTCTCTCTCTTTCTGTATGTTCTGAGCCACCTAAAGCTGGAGTTTAAGTGACACAAGCACCCCTACACTGGAACAGACCTCAAGCCAGCACAGCAGTGAGTCTTGGCTAATGCTTGCTGTAACCACTTCCTGGCTACTGCCTATGTTTGCTTAAGGCCCTGGGGCTCTACAATCAGCTGGTGGCAAAGCCAGCTGGGTGTAGGTCCTTCCTTTCAGGCTGGCAAGGTCCCCCAGGCTCCATGTGAGTCCAGGGGTGCCATCTGGGAGTCAAAAACCTTAGAAGTCTACCTGGTGTTCTACTGTACTGCAGCTGAGCTGGCACTCAAACCACAATATGTAGTCCTTCCTACTCCTCCCTTCCCTTTCTAAAGCCAGAAAAGCCTCAACCCACAGCCACCGAGACCCCAGGCCACGAGGAGTACTGCCAGACTATTGCTGATGTTCCCTTAAGGCCCAAGGGCTCTTAAGTCAGTTGTGGTGAATGTTGCCTGGCCTGGGACTCACCCTTCAGAGCAGTGGGATCACCTCTGGTGCAGGGCAGGTCCAGAAATGCTGTTCAAGAGTCAAGTCTTGGAATTAGAGACCCCATGATCCCACTTGATGCTTTAACTCCTGTGCTGTGCTGGTACCTAAGGCTCAAGACTTTCTCCTCTGCATTTCTCAAGCAGAAAGAGTTTTGTCCCATAACCACTACAGCTTGGAATATGCCGAGTCTCACCTGTAGCCAGCAAGTCTCAGAGGCTCACTCAAGGCCTTTGACACAGTACCTGGGTATTGCTGCTGCTTATTCAAGGCCCAAGGGCTCTTCAGTTAGCAGGTGATGAATGCTGCCAGGACTGAGTCCCTCCCTCAAGGCAGTTGGTTCCGTTTTGGCCCAGGGTATGTTTAGAAATGTTGTCCAGGAGCTAGGGCCTTGAATGGGTCCTCACAACTTTGACCAGGGCCATATCCTGCTATGGCTGAGCTGGTATCCAAGATGCAAGACAAAGTCCTCCCCAGTCTTCCCTTTCCTCTCCTCAAGCAAAAGGAAGTAGTCTCTTTTGGAGTCATGAACTGTGCAGCCTGGGGTAGGGGAGGTGTGCTGCCAACACTCCTTTGGCTGCCTCAGCTGATATCTCAGTATTTGGATGCCCCACCACCCAATTAGTCTCTGGGCCTAGTTGAGCACTAGAGCTCACCTAAGAGTTGTAGTCCTTATGGCCTAGACTGCCTTTCAAGTTTATTTAGAGACACAGAGTACTTTGTCCCTCGGTGGTAAGGTCTGTGGGAAGTCAAGTTCTGACCACTGGGATTGGTGATTCCCCTCTGGGTAGGGCTGGTTTAAATGCTCCTGCCATGGGCTGGCATCAGCTGAGTTTGGTCTGGTGTTTCTTTCTGCTGTAGCAGAACAGCACGGAGTTTATTGCTTCATAATTTCTGTGTTCACCCTCATCCAGCGCCCAGGAACACTCTGCACCACATTGCGGCCAGAGGTGGGGGAGGGGTGGCGTCAGCAATTCAAGATTGTTGTTTTCTATCTCTTCAGTGTCTCTTTCAGTGATACAATGTTAAAACCAGATACTATGAGGGCTTGCCTGATTTTTGGTTCTTATGATCGTGTTTTTTCTGTGTAGATAAGTTGTTAAATTGGTGTTCTTGCAGGGGGCATGATTGGTGGAGACTTCTATCCCCCCCCAATCTTTCCCTGCCTCCTTCCCACCTGAATTCTTGCATGTAACAAAAACTCTACTGCCCTTAGAGTTCAAACTGGAGTGGGTGTACAGGTTTCAGTTGAGTTAGACATGCAGTACCTAGAACCACTCTAAATGTTTCCCTGTCTGGCTTATTTTCTCCTAATCATAATCAGTCTCCAGTAAAGAAAGTGAGAAAACTTGGGCTCAGCCTCTTCATCAGCTACCATCTTCTTGTACAAACTTGAGAAACTATTTCCCCTATGAGTTTTTTTCTCAGATTTGCTGAACCTCAGGGAAAGAAGGACTCTCACAAAACCATTGACATAGGCCCTTGTTTTTTGTCCAAATTTCCTTGACCTCATCTCCTTTTCTAGTCTTTACCTGAATAGTTATAGGGAGAGGAAACTTACTACTCTCATTAATGGATGTAGATCTGGGCTATGAGTTGTGAGACCTACTGGACTGTGAAATAATAGTCTTGAGTGTTTGACTTATTCAAAAAGTAAATAATTTTGGAAATCCTTACTTTGTAGGGTGGCCCTATAATTTATCATCCTAACCAGGACACTCTTAAGAACAAAAGGAGGTGCTAATAACAATTACACTGGAGCAGTACAAATAAAATGGGACTATCCTGAGCAAACCAAGACTTATGATTACTTGGCTACCATGATTCTATGGCCACCAACAAGTGTTAAAAATTCCATGGGCAGGGCTGGGCCCCATCTTTAGTAATAAGCCCTGAATTTTGGTCTTGCTGCCCCCCTTACTTTCCACCCAAACTGTTAAGAGTCAATCTTTGTTGAACCATCTCCTGTTCTTTAACCAATTCTCTTGTGAGAATTTCAGCCCCAAAGCCATTTCAGAAAGAAAGCATGTACATATAGTCATAATTTCAAGCAAATTTCCCCCATAGGCACTTCATAGTCCTGACTACTATCTATCTTGATCAGATGCATATTTAATGCCTTTTGATAGAGACACAGATGCAAACTGGTCAACCCTTTCTGAGGTGCTAGAATGCTGCCAGGTGCCAGTACAGTTGCTGTGAGAGCTACTGGAATGCCTGGAACTACCCTCTCTCAGTGTCCCCACAAGACCTGAATCTCAGGAAACTTACTGCAAGGTAACAGAAGGAGAGGCAGGGCTTATTAAGTTTCCTTCTGCAGGCCATTTGATTGCATTTCTGCCCTGAGCACAGACTTATTTGCATAGTTGATTTATAGCTTTAATTCAAATATTACTGTTGTTTCACATAAACCACTAACCTGATTTCTCCTTAGATTTTTCTTTTAACAATCACTCAATACCACATCGAATCCAGTGAAACCAGGAGCCGTTAATATGAGGCCTCCATTTCCATTTCCACTGGGACAGAGGAGTATGGAAGATGGAGAACGGAAAATGAGCTGTTAAGTTTCAGAAATGTTTACTCCCACTGCAGGGCAGTCTGGTGCACACAACTCAAGCACATTCAGCTTCAAGAATCTTTGATAAGAATCTTTGTTTTTATGTTACTGATTCTATAAGAGGAAGTTTCTTTTAAAGTTGCCTCTCCTCTTCTTTTCTTTATTTGTTCTTTCCAAAAGACAGTTAAAATTTATGGAGCCAAGCACTGCGCTAATGACTCAGATGATGGTAGGGCTAAAGACAAGTTTGTCCTGGCCCTCAGGGAGATTGTATTCTTGCCAGACAATACAGACATCAGGAAAGAATTACACATTCTTTTAATCAATTATGTATTCTAAACAACTGCTTTGCTGAATAGACATTTTAAATACAGTCTATCTAAAAGCACTAGAGAGATTCTGAGGTTACCAGAACTGAGGGGCCAGGATTACAGAGATAGGGGACATGCAGGAAAGTCAGCCTGTGACAGTTATTCCCTTGAGGCTTTTGCCTTTTCTTAAAGAGGAGTTACAGAACAAGAGGCAGAGAATGAGAGCAAGAGAGAATATGATAAGTTTCAGGAAAGAGCACAGTGTGACGAAAAAGCTAAGTGGCACTTTCATCAGTCTAACACTACAGGAGAGAGAAAACATTGAAGTTTGAGACTCTAAGAATGAGGGATCTTGGAAAACACACAAGATTTTCAGGGTGAATCAGGGATCTTGGAAAACACACAAGATTTTCAGGGTGAATCCTTCAAGGGCTACATTATAGAAGTGGGGTTGGATCAGAGGTTGACCAAGCCTTACAAAGTCTGAGAATAAACCTCAAAGAAGGGAGTCCCCTGATTGGTTTAAGGCGTTATGGCCCTGTTCTAACCACCTGCCAAGAGGATCAATGATTGGCTGATAACACCAAATAATGCCAATGAGGATGTGGAGCAAACAGGAATTCTCATTCATTGCTCCTATTCAAAAATGACACAATCATTTTGGAAGATAGTTTGCCATTTCCTTAAAAACCGAAATACAGTCTTACTATATAATCCAATAATTGTGCTACTGGGTATTTACCCAAAAGAGTTGAAAATTATGTCTACACAAAAATCTGAATGTGAATAGTAGCTTTATTTATAATGGCCCAAAACTGGAAGCAACCAAGATGTCTTTTAGTTGGTAAATAGATCAACAACATGTGGTTCATCCATACAATAGTATATTATTTGACAGTAAAAAGAAATGAGCTATTAAGCCACAAAAATAGGTGGAAGAACCTTAAATGCATATTTCTAGGCAAAAGAAGTCCGTTTGAAAGGAATACACACTATATGATTCTAACTATATGACATTCTGGAAAAAGCAAAACTATAGAGATAGTAAAACGATCAGTGACTGCCAGGGTTTAGAAGGAGGAGAGGGATGGATAGGTGGAGCATAGGGAATTTTTAGGGTATTATTGTATAATAGTGGTATATTCATGACATTGTGCATTTGAGGGAACATAGAGAACTATATAACACAAAGAGTGCATCTTAATACAAACTTTGAACTTTAGGTAATGATAACAAATCAATATTGTTTCATTAACTGTAACAAATGTATTATACTAAAGCAAGATATTAAAAACAGAGGAAACTGTATATGTGTGACAGGGAGAGCTTATATGGGAACTCTGTGCTACCTGTCAATTTTCTGTAAACCTAAAAAGTAAATTTTATTATAAAACAAAAACTAATTGATAAGCAATTTACAAGTAAAAAACTAAGAGATAGACAAATGTGCAATCACAGTAAGACACATTAACATACCTTGGTAACTGACAGAACAAGCAGAGCAAAATGCTCAGTGAGGACATAGAAAATCAGTAAAAACACAATTCAAGAAAACCTGATCTAACTGACATATGTACAACACAGTGCCAACAGTGGCAGAATACACATTCTATTAAGTGCATGTAGAACAAAACTGATTACAAGCAGAAACATAAATATCAATATACATATTTTTTGAGAGTCTAATCTCCTCTAATTACTCAAATAATCTTATTTTTGACTGCACTTGGACTTAGGGTAGAAGCTTGCAGAGAGGACAGTCTGCATCTCTTGGCAATCTGTTCCTGGCATTTTTCTTTGGCTTCCGTCATTGTCTTGGCCAGAAGTTTAGCCTATTCTGTGGCCTCTTTTTTATTTTTCTTAATACTTTGTTTCTTCAGAGCAATACACTGGTGTTTGTGTTGCAGGACACGTGGAATAACAAGATGCTGACTCTTGGGTGCTTTGGTCCTGGGTTTCTTACCTTTTTTGTCTAAAAGGTTTCTTACAACATATTGGAGGATGTCATCTTGTTTAGGCAGATTAAAAAGACTGTGGATTCTGCTAGCTCCTTTGGGCCCCAGGTAATGAGGTACCATAGTATCAGTCAGTACAGGAACATTATTCTCTCCTTTTTTAAATTTTACAATAACCAAGTTGAGAACATTCAGACTGACATCCACAATGCAACCTCGAACAGATTTGTGCTTTTTTTCTCCAGTTCTCCTTGGTCTATAACAGGAATGCCCCTTTCTCAGTAGCAGGCAGACACAGCCATGGGTCAAGACACACCACTGCATGGGGAAACCTTGTTTGTCATTCCCACCACTGACTCAGACCACATAACCACTCTATTCTTCACTCAGAGTGTTAGCAGCAACTTCTGTTACCACACACTTCTCATAAAAAGTATGAAATTTGCATTCATCATCCACTTCAATGAGTTTCTGGAAGCCAGTGGCTGGGAAGGACATATTCAGTTTCATCTTGAAGCAGTTGATCACCTCTGAGGTGTCATGAAAAGGTGCTCAATATATTTTAAGTGAACAATTTCATTCAGGCTGTGCTGGAATCAAGCACAAAAGAATGCTAAAACATCCCCAATTACTTGGAAATTAAGCAACATATTTTGAAACAATCCAGGGATTGAAGGTAGAATCACAAGTAATATTATGAAATATTTCAAACTAAATGAAAATGAAAATATGATATAAAATTTTGGAGGATGCTAATAAAACTGTGGTTAAGGGGAAATTTTTAGGTCTAAATGCATACATTAATAAAAGATGGAAGGCTGAAAAATCTCAGTATCACTCTCAGAAAGAACATTCAATAGATCCCAAATGAAACTGAAAGAAAAAATAACAAAGAACAAAATTAATGAAACAGAAAATATAAACACAAAAGATTCAAAGAGCGAAAAGTTGAATGTTTGAAAAGGTGAATAACATTGTTAAATCTCTAGCAAGTCTAGGCAAGAAGAAAAGAGGAGAAATTAAAAAAAAAATCAATAGCAGAAATAAAAAGGGAGATTGCCACAGGTCATTCAGAGATTTGGAAAGATAACAAGAGAATATACTGAAGAATTATATTCCTGAAAATTTGGAAATGTAGACGTAGGGCACAAATTTCTTAAAAGGCCATTTGTAAAAACCTGGTACAGTAAGAAATAGAGAATCAGAATGGTCTTATATCATTTAAAGGAATTGAATGTGCAATAAAGAACTCTTTCACAAAGAAATATCTAGGCCCAGCTGTCATCTTCTCCAGTAAATTCTTCTAAATCTTGAAGGAATAAATAAGAATTTTATGAAAATGCTTGCAGAAAGTTAAAAAGAAGAGGAAACATTTTCAAATTTGTTTTATGAGGACAGCATACACTTAATACCAAAACCTAACACATACAGGACCAGAAAAGAAAGTTACAGGAAAATCTCAAGAGCATAAATGAAAAGTCCAAACTAAAAATTAGTAAATAACTCTAGTGATGTATATGTGTGCATGTGTGTGCGGGGGAGGGGTAGGTAGACAGGTGACTGGTTTTATTTCAGGAATAAAGTTTGAAAACAGAGTTTGTGAAGTTTGTTTATATTTAATAAACAATGTTATTTACCACATTAACAGAATAGGGGAGAAAAATAATATAATAATCTCAACAAAGACATTTATAAAATCAATCCCCATTTATAATAAAAATTCTTAGCAAACCAAGAATGTAAAGGCCATCCCATATCTGATAACACTATTTACAAAAACCCTATAATGAGCATAATACTTAATGATAAAATATCAAAATTTTGCCTCTATGATCAGAAATGAGACAAGTATGTTTATTGTTAACTCTCTTTTTTTTTATTATAAGGTTTTAGGGTACATGTGCACATTGTGCAGGTTAGTTACATATGTATACATGTGCCATGCTGGTGCGCTGCACCCACTAACTCGTCATCTAGCATTAGGTATATCTCCCAATGCTATCCCTCCCCTCTCCCACCACCCCACAACAGTCCCCAGAGTGTGATATTCCCCTTCCTGTGTCCATGGTGATCTCAATGTTCAGTTCCCACCTATGAGTGAGAATATGCGGTGTTTGGTTTTTTGTTCTTGTGATAGTTTACTGAGAATGATGATTTCCAATTTCATCCATGTCCCTACAAAGGACATGAACTCATCATGTTTTATGGCTGCATAGTATTCCATAGTGTATATGTGCCACATTTTCTTAATCCAGTCTATCATTGTTGGACATTTGGGTTGGTTCCAAGTCTTTGCTATTGTGAATAATGCTGCAATAAACATACGTGTGCATGTGTCTTTATAGCAGCATGATTTATAGTCCTTTGGGTATATACCCAGTAATGGGATGGCTGGGTCAAATGGTATTTCCAGTTCTAGATCCCTGAGGAGTTGCCACACTGACTTCCACAATGGTTGAACTAGTTTACAGTCCCACCAACAGTGTAAAAGTGTTCCTATTTCTCCACATCCTCTCCAGCACCTGTTGTTTCCTGACTTTTTAATGATCGCCATTCTAACTGGTGTGAGATGGTACCTCATTGTGGTTTTGATTTGCATTTCTCTGATGGCCAGTGATGATGAGCATTTTTTCATGTGTTTTTTGGCTGCATAAATGTCTTCTTTTGAGAAGTGTCTGTTCATGTCCTTTGCCCACTTTTTGATGGGGTTGTTTGTTTTTTCTTGTAAATTTGTTTGAGTTTATTGTAGATTCTGGATATTAGCCCTTTGTCAGATGAGTAGGTTGCGAAAATTTTCTCTCATTTTGTAGGTTGCCTGTTCACCCTGATGGTAGTTTCTTTTGCTGTGCAGAAGCTCTTTAGTTTAATTAGATCCCATTTGTCAATTTTGTCTTTTGTTGCCATTGCTTTTGGTGTTTTAGACATGAAGTCCTTGCCCATGCCTATGTCCTGAATGGGACTGCCTAGGTTTTCTTCTAGGGTTTTTATGGTTTTAGGTCTAACGTTTAAGTCTTTAATCCATCTTGAATTGATTTTTGTATAAGGTGTAAGGAAGGGATCCAGTTTCAGCTTTCTACATATGGCTAGCCAGTTTTCCCAGCACCATTGATTAAACAGGGAATCCTTTCCCCATTGCTAGTTTTTCTCAGGTTTGTCAAAGATCAGATAGTTGTAGATATGTGGCATTATTTCTGAGGGCTCTGTTCTGTTCCATTGATCTATATCTCTGTTTTGGTACCAGTACCATGCTGTTTTGGTTACTGTAGCCTTGTAGTATAGTTTGAAGTCAGGTAGTGTGATGCCTCCAGCTTTGTTATTTTGGCTTAGGATTGACTTGGCAATGCGGGCTCTTTTTTGGTTCCATATGAACTTTAAAGTAGTTTTTTCCAATTCTGTGAAGAAAGTCATTGGTAGCTTGATGGGGATGGCATTGAATCTGTAAATTACCTTGGACAGTATGGCCATTTTCACGATATTGATTCTTCCTACCCATGAGCATGGAATGTTCTTCCATTTGTTTGTATCCTCTTTTATTTCCTTGAGCAGTGGTTTGTAGTTCTCCTTGAAGAGGTCCTTCACATCCCTTGTAAGTTGGATTCCTAGGTATTTTATTCTCTTTGAAGCAATTGTGAATGGGAGTTCACTCATGATTTGGCTCTCTGTTTGTCTGTTGTTGGTATATAAGAATGCTTGTGATTTTTGTACATTGATTTTGTATCCTGAGACTTTGCTGAAGTTGCTTATCAGCTTAAGGAGATTTTGGGCTGAGACAATGGGGTTTTCTAGATATACAATCATGTCATCTGCAAACAGGGACAATTTGACTTCCTCTTTTCCTAATTGAATACCCTTTATTTCCTTCTCCTGCCTAATTGCCCTGGCCAGAACTTCCAACACTATGTTGAATAGGAGTGGTGAGAGAGGGCATCCCTGTCTTGTGCCAGTTTTCAAAGGGAATGCTTCCAGTTTTTGCCCATTCAGTATGATATTGGCTGTGGGTTTGTCATAGATAGCTCTTATTATTTTGAAATACGTCCCATCAATACCTAATTTATTGAGAGTTTTTAGCATGAAGGGTTGTTGAATTTTGTCAAAGGCTTTTTCTGCATCTATTGAGATAATCATGTGGTTTTTGTCTTTGGCTCTGTTTATATGCTGGATTACATTTATTGATTTGCGTATATTGAACCAGCCTTGCATCCCAGGGCTGAAGCCCACTTGATCATGGTGGATAAGCTTTTTGATGTGCTGCTGGATTCGGTTTGCCAGTGTTTTATTGAGGATTTTTTCATCAATGTCCATCAAGGATATTGGTCTAAAATTCTCTTTTTTTGTTGTGTCTCTGCCTGGCTTTGGTATCAGAATGATGCTGGCCTCATAAAATGAGTTAGGGAGGATTCCCTCTTTTTCTATTGATTGGAATAGTTTCAGAAGGAATGGTACCAATTCCTCCTTGTACCTCTCTGGTAGAATTTGGCTGTGAATCCATCTGGTCCTGGACTCTTTTTGATTGGTAAGCTATTGATTATTGCCACAATTTCAGCTCCTGTTATTGGTCTATTCAGAGATTCAACTTCTTCCTGGTTTAGTCTTGGGAGAGTGTATGTGTCCAGGAATTTATCCATTTCTTCTAGATTTTCTAGTTTATTTGCGTAGAGGTGTTTGTAGTATTCCCTGATGGTAGTTCATATTTCTGTGGGATCGGTGGTGATATCCCCTTTATCATTTTTTATTGTGTCTATTTGATTCTTCTCTCTTATTTTCTTTATTAGTCTTGCTTGCGGTCTATCAATTTTGTTGATCCTTTCAAAAAACCAGCTCCTGGATTCATTAATTTTTTGAAGGGTTTTTTGTGTCTCTATTTCCTTCAGTTCTGCTCTGATTTTAGTTATTTCTTGCCTTCTGCTAGCTTTTGAATGTGTTTGCTCTTGCTTTTCTAGTTCTTTCAATTGTGATGTTAGGGTGTCAATTTTGGATCTTTTCTGCTTTCTCTTGTGGGCATTTAGTGCTATAAATTTCCCTCTGCACACTGCTTTGAATGCGTCCCAGAGATTCTGGTATGTTGTGTCTTTGTTCTCGTTGGTTTCAAAGAACATCTTTATTTGTGCCTTCATTTTGTTATGTACCCAGTAGTCATTCAGGAGCAGGTTGTTCAGTTTCCATGTAGTTGAGCGGTTTTGAGTGAGATTCTTAATCCTGAGTTCTAGTTTGATTGCACTGTGGTCTGAGAGATAGTTTGTTATAATTTCTGTTCTTTTACATTTGCTGAGGAGAGCTTTACTTCCCAGTATGTGGTCAATTTTGGAATAGGTGTGGTGTGGTGCTGAAAAAAATGTATATTCTGTTGATTTGGGGTGGAGAGTTCTGTAGATGTCTATTAGGTCTGCTTGATGCAGAGCTGAGTTCAATTCCTGGGTATCCTTGTTGACTTTCTGTCTCGTTGATCTGTCTAATGTTGACAGTGGGGTGTTAAAGTCTCCCATTATTAATGTGTGGGAGTCTAAGTCTCTTTGTAGGTCACTCAGGACTTGCTTTATGCATCTTGGTGCTCCTGTATTGGGTGCATATATATTTAGGATAGTTAGCTCTTCTTGTTGAATTGATCCCTTTACTATTATGTAATGGCCTTCTTTGTCTCTTTTGATCTTTGTTGGTTTAAAGTCTGTTTTATCAGAGACTAGGATTGCAACCCCTGCCTTTTTTTGTTTTCCATTTGCTTGGTAGATCTTCCTCCATCCTTTTATTTTGAGCCTATATGTGTCTCTGCACGTGAGATGGGTTTCCTGAATACAGCACACTGATGGGTCTTGACTCTTTATCCAATTTGCCAGTCTGTGTCTTTTAATTGGAGCATTTAGTCCATTTACATTTAAAGTTAATATTGTTATTGTGAATTTGATCCTGTCATTATGATGTTAGCTGGTTATTTTGCTCGTTAGTTGATGCAGTTTCTTCCTAGTCTTGATGGTCTTTACATTTTGGCATGATTTTGCAGTGGCTGGTACCGGTTGTTCCTTTCCATGTTTAGTGCTTCCTTCAGGAGCTCTTGTAAGGCAGGCCTGGTGGTGACAAAATCTCTCAGCATTTGCTTGTCTGTAAAGTATTTTATTTCTCCTTCACTTATGAAGCTTAGTTTGGCTGGATATGAAATTCTGGGTTGAAAATTCTTTAAGAGTGTTGAATATTGGCCCCCACTCTCTTCTGGCTTGTAGGGTTTCTGCCGAGAGATCTGCTGTTAGTCTGATGGGCTTCCCTTTGAGGGTAACCCGACCTTTCTCTCTGGCTGCCCTTAACATTTTTTCCTTCATTTCAACTTTGGTGAATCTGACAATTATGTGTCTTGGAGTTGCTCTTCTTGAGGAGTATCTTTGTGGCGTTCTCTGTATTTCCTGAATCTGAACGTTGGCCTGCCTTGCTAGATTGGGGAAGTTCTCCTGGATGATATCCTGCAGAGTGTTTTCCAACTTGGTTCCATTCTCCCCATCACTTTCAGGTACACCAATCAGACGTAGATGTGGTCTTTTCACATACTCCCATATTTCTTGGAGGCTTTGCTCATTTCTTTTTATTCTTTTTTCTCTAGACTTCCCTTCTCGCTTCATTTCATTCATTTCATCTTCCATCGCTGATATCCTTTCTTCCAGTTGATCGCATCGGCTCCTGAGGCTTCTGCATTCTTCACGTAGTTCTCGAGCCTTGGTTTTCAGCTCCATCAGCTCCTTTAAGCACTTCTCTGTATTGGTTATTCTAGTTATACATTCTTCTAAATTTTTTTCAAAGTTTTCAACTTCTTTGCCTTTGGTTTGAATGTCCTCCCGTAGCTCAGATTAATTTGATCGTCTGAAGCCTTCTTCTCTCAGCTCGTCAAAGTCATTCTCCGTCCAGCTTTGTTCCATTGCTGGTGAGGAACTGCGTTCCTTTGGAGGAGGAGAGGCGCTCTGCTTTTTAGAGTTTCCAGTTTTTCTGTTCTGTTTTTTCCCCATCTTTGTGGTTTTTATCTACTTTTGGTCTTTGATGATGGTGATGTACAGATGGGTTTTTGGTGTGGATGTCCTTTCTGTTTGTTAGTTTTCCTTCTAACAGTGAGGACCCTCAGCTGCAGGTCTGTTGGAATACCCTGCCGTGTGAGGTGTCAGTGTGCCCCTGCTTGGGGGTGCCTCCCAGTTAGGCTGCTCGGGGGTCAGGGGTCAGGGACCTACTTGAGGAGGCAGTCTGCCCATTCTCAGATCTCCAGCTGTGTGCTGGGAGAACCACTGCTCTCTTCCAAGCTGTCAGACAGGGACATTTAAGTCTGCAGAGGTTACTGCTGTCTTTTTGTTTGTGCCCTGCCCCCAGAGGTGGAGCCTACAGAGGCAGGCAGGCCTCCTTGAGCTGTGGTGGGCTCCACCCAGTTGGAGCTTCCTGGCTGCTTTGTTTACCTAATCAAGCCTGGGCAATGGCGGGTGCCCCTTCCCCAGCCTTGCTGCTGCCTTGCAGTTTGATCTCAGACTGCTGTGCTAGCAATCAGTGAGACTCTGTGGGCGTAGGACCCTCCAAGCCAGGTGCGGGATATAATCTCGCGGTGTGCCATTTTTTAAGCCCGTCGGAAAAGCGCAGTATTCGGGTGGGAGTGACCTGATTTTCCAGGTGCTGTCCGTCACCCCTTTCTTTGACTCAGAAAGGGAACTCCCTGACCCCTTGCGCTTCCCAGGTGAGGCAATGCCTCGCCCTGCTTCGGCTCACGCATGGTGCGTGTACCCACTGACCTGCGCCCACTGTCTGGCACTCCCTAGTGAGATGAACCCAGTACCTCAGATGGAAATGCAGAAATCACCCGTCTTCTTCGTCGCTCAAGCTGGGAGCTGTAGACCGGAGCTGTTCCTATTTGGCCATCTTGGCTCCTCCTATTGTTAACTCTCTTATATCCAACATTGTATTGAAGATCAGTTAGAAAATCCAAAGGATTTACACTAAAATAAGTTTGGCAAATTAGGAAGGTATGAGGTTAACATTTTTTTAAAAATCAGTATTTTTTACAAACTAATAAATAAAAGATTTTAAAATAAATCTTATTTTAAAATAAGATTTTAAAATAAATCTTATTTTAAAATAAGATTTTAAAATAAATCTTATTTTAAAATAAGATTTAAAATAACAATACTATCAAAAGCATCAAATATTTAGGAGTAAGTCTAACAAAACTTATAAACACAAATCTAAAAACTTTCTTGAGAGAAATTAAAGAATACATAAATAAATGGTATATATTCATATATGAAAGATTCAATAATGTAAAAATGTTAATTGTCAACCATTAATATATATTAAATGCAATCCAAATAAGAATTTTAGAAAGTTTTTGTTTTTTGTGGATATTGACAAAGTAATTCTAAAATTTGTATAGAAATACAAAAAGTCTACAAATATCTGAGGTGATCTTGAAAAAGAACAAAAATTATGGAGAATTTACACCATAAGATATCAAGACATTAGGCTACAGTAATTTAGACAGTGTGTTATTGGCATATGAAAACAAAACCATCTCGTTGGAATAGAATAGAAAATTGAGAAAGCAGAATCATATCCATATGGTTAATTTATTATAGAAGAAACAGTAATAAGTATACATTCCAACTAACTGTGCTGGGCTAAATAAATATGTACATGGAAAAAAATAAATCTTAAGCCTAACCTCATACCAAATGTAAAAATTATTTCCAAATGGGTTGTAGATATAAATGTTAAAGATTTTAAAAAGTGCTTCTGTAAGATAAAATCTTTGAGATCTTGTGGGTAGGCAAAGATTTCTCAAACAGAACACAAAATGTACTAACAAACAGTAAAGATTGATACATTGAACTACATTGCAATAAAGAACTTATTTTCATGATTAAGAAAGAAAAATACAATAAAGAGAGTAGAAGACATTTGTTAAGAAATAAAGAGCTCCTGTAAATCAATATGAAAAAAAAGACATGAAAAGGCACTTTGCAAAATAATGATTAATATCATTATTAATCAGGGGAGTTAAAGTCACAATGAAATACCACAACAGAACAACAAGACTGACACAGTGAAAAATATAGATAATACTAACTCTTGTAAAGGATATGGATCAGTTGAAACCATTGTAAACTGCTGGTTTGAAACATTTCAGAAACTTGTTTAATAATATATACTGTCACTTAGTACAGACTGTATTAGTCAACTCAGGCTACCATAATAAGATACCATAGAATGGGTGGCTTCAACAACAGAAATATACCTTCTCACTGCTCTGGAGGTTAGAAGTCTTAGATTAGGTGCTAGAATGTTCATGCTCTGGTGAGGGCTCTCTTCTTGGCTTGTGCACAGCTGCCTTCTTGCTGAGAGAGAAAGAGAGAGAGAGATCCAGTGTCTTTTCCTCATTTTATAAGGGCACCAGTTCTATTGGAAGGCTTCCCTCTTATGACCTCATTTAACCTTACTCTCCATAAAGGCCCCATGTCCAGTACAGACACATGGGAGGTTATGACTTCAACACATGAATTTGCGGGGAGGGGAGTCAATTTAGTCTATAGCACTTGCATTGTACATGATCTAGCAATTCCACTGCTAGACTGCAACCAATAGAAATGTGATACCAAAAGACATGCTTAAGTATGTTTATAGCAGTATTTTTTATTATTTGCTGCAAACTGGAAATAACAAAACAGTGCATAAATGGTAAAGCAGCTAAATTATTTGTGGTCCTTTGTTACATGGATCTTTGCTCTGTATGAGGAAAATAAGTGAACTACTGTTAAATGCAATAACATAGATGGATGTCAAAAACATAATATTCAACAAAGGGAGCCAGACACAAAAGAGTACAATACAATTCCATTTATATAATGCTCAAAAACAGCAACACTTAATCAATGGCAGGAGCAATCAGGGTAATTATTTTCTTCAGTTCAGAACTTAAAAGATCATCTCGGCTGGGCACAGTGGCTCACGCCTGTAATCCCAACGCTTTGGGAGGCCGAGGCGGGCAGCTCATGAGGTCAGGAGATCGAGACCATCCTGGCTAACAGTGAAACCCTGTCTCTACTAAAAATACAAAAACAAAATTAGCTGGGTGTGGTGGTGGGCGCCTGTAGTCCCAGCTACTCGGGAGACTGAGGTGGGAGAATGGCGTGAACCTGGGAGGCAGAGCTTGCAGTGAGCCGAGATCGTGCCACTGCACTCCACCCTCAGCGACACAGCAAGACAATGTCTCAAAAAAAAAAAAAAAAATCATCTCATGTATACTTTCCATTATACAGTCAGCCTTCAACTTTATTAATACTCCTTTGGAGGTAATATGCATTTTTAGCTCCTTCTACTTTTAAGGATTTCTCTGTCTTTCATTTTTAGCAGTTTGATTTTGGTGTCCCTCACATGTATACTGTTCTCTGTTTTATTATTTATTAAATTAGTCCACCTGCCTCCATTTTTCAGTATATTCAGTTTGTCCTTTCTTTCAGTTAAATAACCCCATCTTCTCTATGGTCAATATTGTGTTAAATCTATCCATTATGTTTTTAATTTGATGTTTATTTGATTCATTTTTTTATAGCTTCCAGTTCGCTGATGAAAATCTTTAATTTTTTTCCTTCTTTATACTTTTAAACATATGAATTGTAGTTATTTTGAAGTCTTTGTTAACATGAATACAGTGCATCCTCATTATTTGTGGATTCCATATTTGTGAATCTGCTTGCTTGCTAAAATTTATTTGTAAACCCCAAATCAATACTCATGGCACTTTCACAGTCATTTATGGAAATGTGCAGAGTGGTGAAAAATTTTATTTTCTTGATGCACATGTTCCCAGCTGAGATTGAACAAGGTGACACTCTGCAGTATTGTTTCAGCTCTGCTATTGTAAACAGGTGTCTTATTGTCTATTTTTGCATTTTTGTGCTTTATTTGGCAGTTTTGCTGTTTATGGCTCCCAAGCATTGTGCTAAAGTGCTGTCTGGTGTTTCAATGTGCAAGATGGCTGTGATGTACCTTACAGAGAAAATATGTATACTAGACAAGCTTTGTTCAGGCATGAGTTATAGTACTGTTTGTCATGAGTCCAATGTTAATGAGTCAATAATGTGATACATGCAGAAAAAGAAAGAGAAAATTTGCCAGTCTGTAAGTAAAGCCACTCTGGAAAGTGCTAAAGTAACATGTATAGTGCATAATGAAGCCATGGAAGAGATTATAAAGTGTCTAAAATTGTGGATTATTAAGATGATGATTGATTTCTCAAAAGCATAATGTACAGCACTACCATGATGGTGAATGTCAAATAAACTTACTGTTACATCACTCAGGGTCAGGAAAATGTTACACACTTCCCAGTTAATGATGGTGGCTCACACATTTGAAAAGGTGATATAGCATGAGAAATGTTAAATGTAGGCAAAGGAGGCTCTGAAGATCATGAGGCCATGGAAAAATTTTTTAAATACCTGCCAAGTAGTATTATACAGGAAGATTTATGTGGAAGAGCAGGTCGTCAAAGCTGATAACACTGGCTCATCTTACAAGAAGTTGTCAAACAAACTTATATAATGCCAACAGAATCTTGGCTGATAAAATTGTTGTGACCAGAGGTTTTCAGAACCACATCCTATATTTCCCTGTGTAGCAATAGTTCACTATTCATTACTTCAGCATTCTTAGCAATTTATAGAGCATAGCTACCACAAATAACAAGAATTGACTGTTGACTGTTTTGAATCATCTGTGGATCTGTTTTTATCATTTGTCTTTCCCCTTGGTTATTGATCACATGGTCCTGTTTCTACATCCCTAGTAAATCATTACTATTTAAATATCTTTAAAACACTGCAGAGTTTCAGCTGATCTTATCTTTCACAGGTAGATTCGCCCTTTCCTCTGATGGGCAAATGGATGTCAGGAGGCTGGGATGGGGTGGCTAATTTCCTTATTCCAGTCAGGGACTGAATGGGTCAAGCCTGGGCTACACTTTTCATAATTATCAGCCTCAATCTAATTTCCTCCTATTGTTAGGTTGTGGCCATCAGGAAACTTAATTGAGAACCCAACTTTCTTTTTTTTTTAGTACTGAGTAACTGCAGAATTTTTTGCTCTACTTTAAGGAGATTTTTGGCTTTGCATCTTGACTCACCACTTTTTATAACTTCAGAATTTGGCAAAGGTATTGAAGAGGATATTGGTTATATGTTTGAGGATCCTCAAATCTTCAATTTTGTCACTTCAGCCCACTATGACTGCCAAAATCCAATTCTGCTAGTTTATCTCTCCCATAGCAGTGGCCCTTTGCCAAGGCCAAACCTGGATTTGCAGATTTTAGATGTGCTCAGATTAGCAAGTGCTCAGGGGGAAAACAGTTGCAGATAGTAAATGTTGCTTCATGACTCCCTTGAGGGCTGTATTCATTTGCTAGGGCTGCCATAACAAAGTGCCACAGACTGGGTGGTTTAAACAACAGAAATTTATTTTCTTTCAATTCTGGAGGCTAGAAGTCTGAGATTAAGGTATCAGCAGGGTTGGTAACTTGTAAGGTCTCTCTCCTTAGCTTGTAGATGGCTGTCTTCTCCCTTTGTCTTCATGTGGTCTTCCATTTGTACCTGTGTCTGTGGCCAAATTTTTTCTTCTTCTGGTTTTTTTTTTTTTTTTTTTTTTTTTTTTTTTGAGATGAGTGTCTCTCTCCTATGTTACTTGGGGCTGATCTGGAACTCCTGGCCTCAAGAAATCCTTCCATCTCAGCCTCCTGAGTAGTACAGATTACAGGCATGAGCCACCATTCTGGGTTCCTAATTTCTTCTTCTTAGGAGGAAACTAGTCATATTGGATTAGGGGCCATTCTGATGATCTTATTTTAATTATCTTTTTAAAGATACTGTCTCCAAATCCAGTCACATTCTGAAATACTGGGGGTTAGGGTTTCAACATATGAATTCAGAGGAGTCACAATTCAGTCTGTTACAGGTGACAGGTATCCCAGTTACTGGTGGCAAATTCCAAACAGGTCTGTGGCAACCTCAATTCTTGCCTCCTCAGAAAAAAGAATTCAATTGAGGGGTGTAAGGCAGAGAAAGAGATCCAGGCAAGTTTCAGAGCAGAAGTGGAAGTTTATTTAAAAAGGCTTTAGACCAGGAAAGAAAGGCACGTGTGCCTGGAAGAGTCCCAACTGGGGATGTGAAGGTCAAGTGTGGTGTTTAAACTTATCTTAGGACCTTAGAGGCTGGCTCCTTTCCCATGATTCTTCCCTTAGGGTGGGCTGCCCATATGTGCAGTGCCCTCCTTACCCTGGCAGGTGAGCACAAGCAGTGTGTTTAGGGAAGTTGTACGCGTGCTGTTTTTATCATCTGTCTTTCCCCTTGGTTATTGATCACATGGTCCTGTGATCAATAGAAAGCCTCCCCACCTAAGGGTTTCTTCCCTTTTCTGGTGGAGTGTCCTGGAAGGTCAAACTCTGCCGTTTTGTCTCTTAGTGCACAGGCCTGGGCAGTTGCTTCTCCCTGGCAACTGTACTCAATGAACACTTTAATGCCACAGATATGGACCATCAGCAAATGGCCTCTCCCTGGTGCTGGCTGCCAATTCATCACTTCTAGAGATGCAATGTAATGATTCAAACCATCACCTGACATTCCTAGTGGGTGGGGAAGAGCCCCAATCAAAGCCTAACTACCTGTAACAAGTCCATAATACCCCTGGTCTGTAGTTTCTCAGAGCCCATTCTCATAGTGGTTCCTTGTCTCCTAGGCACTGCGAGACTGTGGGATATTCTACTGTTCTTTTCAGAGTTTGGATTGTTAACCAAAAAGAATTTGAGACAGGTCTCAATCAATTTAGAGGTTTATTTTGCCAAGGTTGAGAACCATGTCCTATGACACAACCTCAGGAGGTCCTGAGAACATGTGTCCAAGGTGGTTTAGTTACAGCTTGGTTTTATACATTTTAGGGAAATGGAAGTTATAGGTAAAGACATAATAAATGAAAAGTATACACTGGTTTGCCCCAGAAAAATGGGACGTCTCTGAGCTGGGGCTCCCAGGTCATAGCTGGATTCAAAGATTTCCTGATTGGCAGCTAGTTGAAAGAGTTAAGCTCTGCCTGAAGAGTTGAAGTCAGCATAAAGAGATGCTTGAGTTAAGGTAAGGTGGGGCAGGGACAGGGGGAAGCCAAGGTTCTTGTCATGTAAATGAAGCCTTCAGGTAGCAAGCTTTAGAGAAAGAGATCTCTTTCCAAGCCTTAAAAGATGTCAGACTCTTCAGAAAAGACCTAATAATGACAGGAGATTCTCTACAGAATGCAAATTTCCCCCACCAGAGACACTTTGCACGATCATTCTAAATATATCAAGGAAAAACATTTTGGGGTAAAATACTTTACTTTGATTTCCTTCTGTGCTTGCTCTCTGTCATGTGATGCTATACCAGAATCAGGTTGGAATTTGGTATCTTATTGCTACATAGAGTCTATTTTGCCAGGCTTAAGAGCTCTGTTTTAATGTTAATGCTTGTCAGTTACCTCTTAACTCCAAAGGGAGGAGGGTATAATGAGGCATGTCTGACCCCCTTTCCCATCATGGCCTGAACTAGTTTTTCCAGTTTCTTTGAGATCCTCTTGGCCAAGAGGGGGTCCATTCAGTCAGTTTAGGGGCTTAGAGTTTTTAGTATACAGGTCATAGTGCTTTCTCCTTCTGCTTCAAGCAGCTTCAACATTTAGCAAATGTCCTAAGAGAAAATGTTCTCAGTTTGAAGCCATTCCATTTCCCATTTAAGTCACTGCATCCCTGTGCATCTGCTCCAAGCCTTATTGTATCACTTTCTTAGCTCTTGCCCTAGCATCATTGCTCTGCCTGGGCCAAGCCCAAATTTTCAGCCTCTGGCTCATGCCCAGAATTGGCAAAGGGCAGCTAAATCCTAGCTCACCTCTGCAATGCTTTCCCCCATAGAATTTCACTGCTGCTAGTCTTCATTGTTTCTGCAGCACTCTAATGCCTTTACATGTATACCTTTTGAAACTTATCAAGTTTTTCTTGTTCTTCATGGGAACATGGCTTGCATGAACTTCTCTATCTTATCAGGAAACCAAGTCAGTGGTTGAGTTTAAGGAGGGATGAGTAGTAACTTACAGGTGTTATGAAGACAGTCTCTGACTTAACCTGGGAGTTGGAGTTGCAGAGGTGTGTTCATATTAAGAAATCCATTGAGTTGTCCACTTAGATATACATGTGCTGGAATGTGTGTTGTTTCTAATAAAATATATACTTTTCAAAAAGGAAAAGACAACATAGGAAAGAAAAATACAAAGCTATGTGCTAAATACAACTTTTCCAAAACTCAGTGAGAAAGTAGCTTTTATATAGAGGCTCTCATTCTTCTCCCAGTTTCTCTGCCCTTAAATACTCACTCTTCCTGTATCTTTTCCTGTGTAAAGTGCCACCCCTGTTGATGTGAGGTGATCAACAACCCAATTCTCACTCTCTTATGCTGCCATTGGACAATTTCCCAAATCTGAGTCCTTGCATCAGGACTGGTTTCCTAGAAAGGCAGCATCAGTGGAGATACCTGTTGGTATTCCAGCATGGGAAGGGAATTTGGAGCTCCAAATCTCACAGGCTTAGGTGGGGGCAGGTATATCTTCCTGCTTGTTTTTTCTGACAGAATGATTTACAGGTACATCTGTTTAATTCATGGTACCTGTTGGTGTGTGCACATACTCACATCTCTGAAGACATTATTAGTTCTCAGAGAAAGCAGATTCTTAAGCCGTAAGAGGAAAAATGTAGCTACTCTAGTGCCTGTGAGCTGCAGAGCCCTTCCTTTTCCACAAAGTAAGTCCAATTATTATTCCTTCCTCCTTCCAGATTGAGACATAGGGGGCCTACCGGCATAAGAAAGAGACCATATGCCCCTTCATCAAGGCTCCCTCAATTACGCAAAGAGAAACTGCAAAATGTCTACTCTAGAAAGAGCTCTTTCCCCCTCAGTCTCCATTTGGGGAAAGGGATAAGGCTTAATTATAATTATGGTAAGGGCAGTACAGGATAGATACAAAGTGTCATAAGAATGAATTGTGGGATGTGTTTGTGTGAGACCATCATGTTGGGCCCATTTGTGACCCATCTCTGCAGCCAGGGTCACTCTGTTTTCCTGCTCATCAGATGATGTCTGCAGTGGCTGAAAACGAAGGCTGTCTAACATCAATATCCCAGTCATTTTGTTTCCTTGGTATTTCAATGCATCTTCCAGGGTGGATGCTTTCTGGTGGGATTTACCATGAGATACAGATTTCTTTGTGCCCACACGTGTATATTTATCCATATGTCTTCACCATGTACACCCTTATCTCCAGTCTTTCAAACTTTTTCCTCCATGCTTCGAGAAACCAGTCAGAAATATATTCTCACCTTCAGCCACTGAAATGGGAGTGTATCCAAGTTGGTGGATAAGGACTGGGTTGACTGTGATGAAAGGAAATAATATGAAGTTTTTGGTTTATACCTCCTATCCTAAAACACACACACACACAACCACACATACACATTTTTCTATAAGCATCTCCTCCCACTCTTCTACCCACTAAAGTTAGGCTCTGACAGCATCCTACAGGAGTAGGATGGAAGTGACACATTCAAAATCACAAAATTGGTAGAGATATGAAAATTGAGTATTACACAAGTTAAGAAACTTGCCAAAGTCACTAAGCTATTAAATGGTGGCCGTAAAACCTAGGATGAGTGGAATAACCATCAATAAAGTGAGTTTTGGATCTCTAGTGTCCTAAGTCTACCTCTACTCTCACATCCACTACATGCTTTGTGGAAGGTGTTCTCGTAGAGAAGAAAGATCACAGCTTTGAAGTTTGGCAGATTTGGGTTCTAACTGACTACCAATTTCCAAACATTTGTCTTTGAGCAAACTCTCAGGCCTCACTTTTCTCCTCTGTAAAATAGAATTAATTCTACCTGATTTATAAGATTGATATTTAAATTTTCATAGAAAACAGCAGCTAGTATACTTTGAGCATGTTGTAGAAACTTCACAAATATTCATTTCCATCTTAGGAAGATACCATTATGATGGACAGAGCTACATTTTCGGTCTCCCAAGCCAGTGAGCAGCCTATCAAACAGGGCCCTTACCTAATCCCATCGATAAACTAAGGCCTTATTGTACATCAGCCTCAAGGTTGCCATTTGGAAGGCAATTATATTGATAGCAATTAATTTCCTCAGTCCTGGCTTTCCTGTTAATTATTCTGAAAACATACCCACATTCTGTCAATAAGCCTGCTTTCAAAATTAAAATTGTAGCAATTTTTCATCCTTAATAAAGGCTCCTTCCTGTTTCCTCCCTTCTGTTTCACAATTGAAAACATCTTAATTCTTGAGAATTTAAAGAATGTGGGAAAACAGGATGTATAGTCTTCCTTTATAACAATATAAATTTCTCTCCCTAATAATTGCTCCCTAAAGAAGAAAATGACCTCTCCTTTAACCATTTGGTGCAGGGACTTTACATTCTCTGCCTTGCTCAATGTGCACACCAAAGCTCCATGTAAGTGGTTGCTAACTGGTTATCCTCACATTAGAAATGAAGAAAGCGAGGCTGAGAGAGGTTGCCTCCCTTAATCAAGATCACATGGTAAATGTGAGAGTCAATATTTGAGCCTTAGTTTTTCTGATATCAAGATCCATGCTTTTTTTCCATGCATGTGTTGCTTATGTGCCATTTCTACCGAAAACCACAGACACACACACACATACACACACACACACCCCACTCATGTTTATGCATGCATACAGACTTTTACTGACTCCTATCTCTGGTCTATTGTTAAGAAAAGGAAGTAACTCTCTTCTCCATCAGCTTCTATCCTCCATGTCTAAAGTCATTGTCTCCCACTAACCTCACTGAATACCCAAGAAACAGTAGTGTGAATGAAGCTTATTTATTTTCTTCATGGTATTGAAGAAAGTTATTTGCAGATTAGGCATCTTAGGGACTCATCTCAGCACTGTCACTGATTTGCTTTGTGGCTTGGGAAAGTTACTTGTCTTCAGTGACCCTTGGTTTTCTCACCTCTAGAACAAGAAGTTGTACAGGACAATCCTCCAGGTCTCTTCATCTCTTTGTCTATGACTTTTGCCTTTGTGATTTGATGTCTGCCAACCACATCTCCATACTTTGGGACATGCCATCACAGATCATTACCATGCATCTTTCTCACCCCTCATTCTTGTTGGAGGGCAAAACAACTTTTCTTTTTTTCCTTTCCTGATAGTGCAGGAAGGTTAAAAGTCGGAGGAGCCTCTTTTCTCACTGACTCTATTTTCAAAGAAATAGTTTCTTCTATTTAAAGAAAGTGAAGTCCATTTATTTCAAAATATCTTCCCCAAATATATTATATATTATATATATATTTTTTCTAAATATTTAGAATCCCATTTCTATGGACAATCATCTTTCCTTCAAAGATTTCTGATGGGCAAGGCTGAGTCAACACAATTTCAATGAGAGAGCAAAGTCTAGCTTTTTCGGTTCAACTATAGAGGAAAGAGATGTTGACAGGAACTCTTAGTATTCCTTGTGGTTTTAGTTCTGAAGGTGAAGGAAGGAATTGCTGGTATCTTGAGGTCATTTTTGTCTTGGCTGAAAACCATCTCCCTGATCAATTAAATGAATTTTAATTACTAGAAAAGTATGCATATGTCTTTTAGACACATTTAACTCTTTGCCTTTGGATCATATTTGGAGCCAAATTCTGAAAAAGAATGCAATATATCAAAATGTCTTCTGTTTCCAAAGGGGAGAATAAATGATGATTCCCAATATTCATGTTGAAAGTTGTTCTCTAAATGGCAATGAGGCATCACTAGGTAAACATTTGCTAGAAATTTGGGAAACAAACCACTTCCATGAAGTGCAACCTAAGAGCACAATGACTGTGAGGAAGAGAGCATAATATGAAGGCAGAGGTACCAAATACGCCCAAAGTAAAGTGTGGAGGAAATGGTCAAGATTTGACCATATCAGGTGAGCCTCAGCCTGGGTAGAGTCTGAGATATCATTGTATTCCTGAACAAAGAAACTAGAACAAAAATGCTCCCACTTAAGTTTCTGTATTACTGTCCTTGTCCCAGTCTTTTGCCAGTATACTAGGAAGAAAAGTAACAGTGGAAGAAACAGGCACACCATTCCTCTCAATATAGGAGACTCACTGTATGAAAGGAAGGTCCATGCCCCAGGGAGGCTCTAGACCCTTGTTCATTGACCCAGGGCCCTGGTGCAGGATGCAACCTACACAACTGTGTGTAGCAGCCCTGGACTCTCAGAGGTGCCATGTTTTCTCTTGAGTTGGGACCTTGCCCAGCCTAGAGTCCTCTCCATCCCGCCTCCAGCCTTTTACTGGTGTGCTACACACTGTTCTCTTAGGTGTCTGCTTAAACATTACTTCCTGGGACCGCAACCTGCATTAGATGCCTGCTTTAGGTATCTCCACCTCACCACTCATAACTGAGCTGCAATTGCCTATTCTTTGATCCTCCCCATGATCTAGGGAACTCCTAGAGGCCACTGTTTTTTTCCTTTTCTGCTATCCATGGTGCTGAGCACAGACTGGACACCTGGTAAATCTGTGTAGCAGAAATGAGGGAATAGGTGAGGGGAGCAGGGAAAGAGAAAAAGGAAGAAAAGAAGGGGAGAGAGCGAGAGAGAAAGAGAAAAAGAGAATGTGGGAGATGAAGGGAGATACAAGAAAGAGACAAGGAGAGAGAAATAAAAAGGTTGAGAGCGAAGGAAAGGAAAGGGGAGAGAGGAGAGGGAGAGAGAAGAGAACTAGATCTGCCGCCCAGGAGGTGGAGCTGGGCTTCCCTGAATCTTCACCTGCCTCCTGGCCTCGTCTCCTCTCCCACTTCTCACCATCTTATGGTCACACCTCATCTAGTCGTAGTGTGTGGATCCAACAGAACAAAACCTTTTTACCCGTGAGAAATGCACAAGTCAGAGTCTCCCTTTTCTTTTCTCCCAGAACTATATTCTAGGATTTCCATCAACAATGTCAAAACCCTAATCTGAGGAGTAAGCTCAAGCCAGCAAGACCCCTGGTCTTGGGGGTCTCCTCATTCAAGTTTACTAAGCTCCTGCTAGTGCACAGAGAGCCAGGAGGATGCTGTAGGTAACATGGGCTACAGAATGAATTGTTTTACAGAGCTTATTAAAAGTGCTTCCTTGGGGAAATGCCCTTTTTCTGCTAGAGTAGGGGCTCATGGTCTTGCTCTAAGGCCTCTTGTTTATGACATGTTCTGAAAAAGGGTTCTGGGTCTGGAATTTCCTACTAGACCAATGAGAGAGAAATTCACTTGGTTGCTAGAGGGCTGAGAATTGAATTTAAGTTTTTACTTAAAGTTTTGATTTTTAACTTGCAGCAACATTACCTTGGGGAGCTTGTTTAAAATGAGCAGTTCTAGGTTCCAACCCCATAGACTCTTACTCAATGGGTTGGAGAGGGGTCTGGAATTCTGCCTCCTGCTTGCTTCTGATACAGGCTCTCAGGACCTTTAGGGAGAAGCCTGACAGAGGGAGGCTGTGGCCAACTCTCAATGCAGTTCAAACCCTTTGCTTGCTGACTTTGGTTCCACCATGAGCAGGAAAGAAGATGGTGAAACCTCCAGCCATATAGTTTCTGGAGAGGGGACACTGACCATATTTCACTTGGTGGCTAGCCCTTGGTGGGTTTGGAGTATCCAATTTAGGTCTTAATTTTGTTTCTTCCAGAACTTTTCCTTCTTGCTAGGGTCTCCATTACTGGGAATTGGGCTACATCCCATTCTTGTTACCTTCTAAGGTGGCTCCACAAGGTGAGAGACACCGCTCCCTCCAGTGAGGACACAAATGGTGTTTTGTGAAATAACAACTGTGCACAGGGCTGGCTTCTTCCTGGGAAGCTACAGCCTAAGTAGCAAATTAGAAACTTTGTCAGAGAAGGTGGGTAGGAGGACAAGATGCTGAAGATCCCTCTGGTGGTCCATAAATGTGCATTGACAAGGGCGGACTGCAGAATGTCAGCTGAGTAGGGAAGAGGGGGGTGGCTGGGAAGGTGAGTAAGGACAGCAGGAGCTAGAATCTCTGCTTTCTTTCCCATTTCAGCTACTTAGTAGCTGGGGGATGTGGTGTCAGCCTTCTGGCTCTCAGGGCTTCTGTTTGCTCTTACAAAAATGGAGAACATACTGCTGGCACGCTTGACCCCCACCCCATAGCTGCAATGTGAAGGGTAAACGCCATGACACATAGGGAAGCACCTTTAGAAGATCATGCAAGAGTCTTCCAGCCAGGGATTTCATACATTAACTTGAAGGGTGCAGAATCTGCCACCCCAAAATATGCTACTTTGGCACACAGATTATTTTGGGATAAAGGCCCTTTAAAAAAGCCAGCAGGTGCAAGAAATGTGCTCTGACCCTCCCCGTTATCTTCCTGAAAGCAGGAGATAAACCCCCATATGAAAGATGGCCTCCCTGTACCAGAAGGGAAAGAACATTCTTATCATCAAGGACAGGAAGTTGAGACCGAGAGAATTCTGTACAAACAGACCTTGTTAAAATCGTTCTTATCTTCCTTTAGCCTCCCCACACAGTTTACTTTTACACAATTGCCTCTTTTTGTTTGACCTGGTCTAAAAGCATTTAGGTTTTGCCACTTCTTTGAGTCTTCATTTCCTTATGAGGGCTTACAAAAAAACTTTGATTAAATACATTTGCATGCTTTTCCCCTTTTTATTAATCTGTCATCAGTCAAATTCTCATGCCCAGCTGAAAAACTAAGTGTGAAGAGAGAAGATTTTGCCTTCCCTACACATAATAAGCAGCACAATTGCCATGGAAGATTATGTCTTGTGACATTTCTAATGCCCGCATTTCCAGCCGCTACCTGTCCTTCTTTCCTATACATTTCCAGGTGCTGTGTCTCTGCCTGGAAGGTCAGCTCACAGCTTCCATTGTCTCTCAGCCTAGAGTTCTTTTTTTCTACATTTGGCTTCTCATAAGCAATCCATTTTTTGTTGTTGTTATTTTCTCATATTCTATCCTCTTCTCCTCTCCTGCTTTGTTTCCCATATTCTAGAGACGGCTGCTCAATTGGTGAGTTCTTCAATAAATACCTTCTAAAAAATCATATGCCCTTCCACAGTCTATTCAGTCCGTTCTTTATTGCTTTATCTCTCTACAAAAACCAAGTGAGGCAACTCATCAAAGTGCAAGGCCTTGACTCCTGGGAAACCAGACATATCATTCCTAAAAGGCATTGCTACCTCCAGTCTAGAATGGTCTAGACCATTCTCCCAACACATCTACCAACCACATCTGCTCCTGCCACCCAGCCTCTTCTGTCTATCTCAGGCCCCAGGGTATTCCACTTGCTCTTCCCTCCCTTCTCCAAGTAGCACCAAGGCTCCCTGGCCCCCTTCATCCATGTGGATCTCAGCTCAAATGTTTCCTCTTTAGAGAGTCTTCCCTTGATTTCCACATCTCACACAGCTATCTCATTCGACATTCCTCTACCCTGCTTCATTTCCCCTCAGAGCACTTTAAGTGGTGATTCTCAAACCTAGCTGCAATTTAGAATCACTTGGAGAGCTGGGTAACTGCCTAGGTTCCCAAGCTCTAATCCCTGATTTAATTGGTTGTGATAGAGGAGCTGGCATTTTTAAAAAAAGCTCTCCAGGTAATTCTTATGTGGAATCAGGGTTGAGAAATTCTAGCTAAACATTGTTATATATTTGCTATTTGACTCAACTATTAGAATAACCATAGATTGCAAATAAATAAAGGCCACAAATTCCTTCCAAACCCGTATACCTGCCATTTATAATGTATCTTTGATGCCTCTCCCATCAAGAGATGGAGTACCCTTTACATCTGCACTGGCCTTGTGTCTTGATTTTACCAGTAGAATGCTGAAACACAATACTGTAGAACGTCTGAGGGAGCCTACTGGAAAGAGAAGGGCTATGTGGAGCAGAGATAAGCTGTCTCGGCTGAGGCCCTTTGAACAACCAGCTGACAGCTAGCACCACCTGCCAGCTGGGAGTCAGGCCTTCTTAGACCACCAGCCCCAGATAAGGCGCCACATAACTGCAGGTGCATGAATGGACCCAGGTGAAACCAACAGAAGACCAGCTCAGCTAAGCCCAGCCCCAACTGCTGACCCACAGAATTGAAAGTAAGTGGTTACTGCTTTAAGCCATTAGGTTTTGGTGCCACTTGCTATGTAGCAATAAACTGATATACAATGTAGGTCTCATGAGGACAGAGACTCTGTGTGGTTTTGGGGTTGTTGTTTATTTGTTGTTGCTATTCTATCCCCATTCTCTAGGTCAGTGCCTACCAGAGCACATGGTAGGTTCTCAACCACTATTTTCTTTCTTTTTTTTTTTTTTTTTTGATATTTCAATCCTGAAATTTTAACATCCTTTTTTTAAAAAATTTGTTTATTTATTATTATTATACTTTAAGTTTTTGGGTACATGTGCACAATGTGCAGGTTAGTTACATGTGTATACATGTGCCATGCTGGTGCGCTGCACCCACTAACTATTTTCTAAATAATTCAATTAAATATCTGATAAGCCTTTGCAAATAGCTGTTTTGCACTTGCTAAGAGTCTGGCTGGCATCATGGGAGACTTCTCTAAGTACTTAGAGTCAGCTAATTAGAAAGACTATGACTCCTTTTCTCTTACCCAAGAAATCTCTGAAACTGCTGCAGTGAAGCTTTCCTTTCTCAGTGGGTCATTTCATAAAAGGGTTGTTTAGCATAAATCTTTGCTGATTCAGGAAACCTTTTTTTTCTAACTCTTCAGTTTAAACACTCCTTAGTTCAGAGATACTTCAGAAATTGACTACTTCCTTCAGTTCTCCCCTGAGAAGAGCATCAAGGTAGCCAGGGATGAGAGGACACCATTCTGAGCAGGTGGGTGGGATGGGAGTGGAGTATACGGCATTTGCAAACAACAACAACAACAAAACTGGCAAACTGGTGACAGTGGTTTCATTTCAGTTTCTGTTATAAGAAGACTGTATTTTGGTAATAAGCTCTACTCAAGCAAAAGGGCTGTCATTATAAGTCCCAGTGCAAAGAGAAACTAAGAGAGGGCTAATGGGGTGCAATGGGGTGGCCTAACCAAGAACTGTGTGCTGAGCTGGAGAGCTTTTTGAGTCCAGCTGTCTACAGCTGGGTTCTCCCTTAAGCAGACTCTGAAACTAAGATTTGGGTGATCCCAGGAAACACAAGTAGGGAAATGTGGAGGTGACATAAGAAAGGGAAGGAGAGCAACAAAAGATGTGTTGATCAGCAGGTTACTGTGTGGGCAACTGGAGCTCAGTCCTGTCGGGGACTCTGGCAGACAATGGAGAACACACTTCTGAGTTGTCCTGCTCCAGGAGGTAAGGAGGCTGGCATAGACATCCACCTATTTTGGGCCTGCTCTATGTAGGAGCCTTGCCTACTCCTGCAGTCAGAGCAAGCACTTAGAACAGGAAGGAACAACAGTGAGTACATAAACCATGAGGGGAGAAGTGACAGTGTCTGCTATAATGGCCAGTAGTTTGCAAGAGAGCCCATCCCAAGCAATGCAGCTTCTGAAGGGAACCGGGTAGCTGGTGGGTGGGATCTGCCAGGCCCTGGAAGCCTGTCTAGGCATTTGCCCCAGACTTCCCCACAATGGCCACTCTCGCTCTCAAGATACCGCTCCTTCCTAAGGGTGCTTGTCTCCAGATCTTAGAGCTTTCTTAGGGTGGCTTCCCCTGAGTGGATGGCAGAAGGAAGTAATGGCAATGTCATATTTGATACAACAGCCAATGCTTATTGAATGCCACTTATGTGCTGGACAAGGATTATACCATTTCATTCTCAACAATGCTGTGAGAGATATTGTCATGAAACATCTTTTGTATCTGATAGAACAGGCACAGGGGGGTGAAATGATTTTCCCAAATCACACAGTTAGATGTAAGAGTTGAAATCCTAGCTCTGTCCTTTGATACCTCCACACCCTTGACCATTACCCTTGACCACTACTCCCTATAATAGGGAAAATTATAAAGGATTTATGGGCAGATACAAATTGTATCCTGGGATGGTCTCTGAATCGCTAGATGACTTTGGATAAGTCATTCAACTTTTTTAGTGTGTTTGTTTGTTTTGAGACAGGGTCTTGCTGTGTCACCCAGGATGGTATGCAGTGGCGTGATCTTGGCTCACTGCAACCTCTGCCTCCCAGGCTCAGCTGATCCTTCCACCTCAGCCTCCCAAGTAGCTGACACTATAGGCATGCACCACCATGCCCAGTTAATTTTTGTAGAGATGGGGTTTTGCCACATTGGCCAGGCTGGTCTCGAACTCCTGGGCTCAAGTGATCTGTCCACCTTGGCCTCCCAAAGTGCTGGGATTACAGGCGTCAGCCACTGTGCCCGGCCTCAATCAATCATTCAACTTTGAAGCTTATTTAACTTTGAGACTTATTTTTCTCATCTGTAAAATGGACCTAAGGACCTATCCTAATGGGGTATGTGTGAGGAGGAAATGGAATTGTGTGTTTTGGTGGCTGGCACTTAGGAGGGCTCCACAAAAGTGTGCTCTTTGCATCCGCCTATGAACTCTGCCTTCCTTCCAGGTGACATCTTTCTCATTCTTTTCTGTGGTGCTCAGAGGACACCCCCAGGCTTGCCTTTGTCTTGTGCTGCTTTTGGGGGAGTTTTGATCCAAGAATTTCTTTAGATCATACATCCTAGCTGGGTGGTGAGCTCCCTGAGGCAGGGAACTAAATTTGGCCTTTTATTATCATTGTCCTTGTATTCTCTAGAATATGGGTTTAGTGCTGGCACCCAGTTAATGCTTGATAGTGATTATCGATGTTTGTTCTTGTTAATAAGAAAAATAAGAAATATTTTGAAAACAGAAAAATGTACAGACAACCTGATTCCAGTATCTCTGGAGGGCATTTTCCATCCGTGCTGAGTGTCTTTCTGGTCCTCAACCTAAGTATTTGAGGCTTCTGATAAATGGTAAGGATCTCTGTCACCAAGTTGGACTCTTGTTGTACATTCTAGCAGCTTTCACATCTGTCTAGCATGTACGAGTGTTGCCAATTCTTGCGGGGCCAGCATCTTCAACATTTGGGTCACTGCAATTATAGTAGCAACATTTATTAGGCACTCTCCGTGGTACACACTTTATAGATACTGCCTTGCTGAATGTATACCTGAAATATAACATGTAGACAGTATCATTACATTTGAAGAAACTCAGTCACAGAGAGGATAAATAATTTGCCCAAAGCCACATGGCTTGAAGAGGGTAGAGCTCGGATTTGAAATATATCTCTCTCATAGTTTCTTCATGGACTCTGTTGATATTGGACTCTGTAACTCTTATCCATTCTTCTATAACTCCTCTCTGGTGGGCAATACATTCAATCTTATAGTTAAAATGACATTTGCAGAGCTGGTAGATATATAATCTTAGGACAACTTTCAAGATTTTAGCTCAGAACCACTGAGTCAGCCATTAACTGACATTATGGTAAATAGTTACTCATTTATTTGCTCATTATCTTTCTCTATTTACTGGAATGTAAGCTCCAAAAAATTTATTTTGTTCCCTGCTATATCTCTCTGTATATAACAGTGCCTACGATGTAGTAGGTGCTCAATAAATATTTGTTAAATGAATGCATCCATTATATGCTAATTTCATAGTTTCATTATGAGAGCAGCCATCTCATTTCTAAGCTATTTGGAGGCACTTCACTCCTTTCTGCCCCCTCTCCACAAACACACATCACCACTACATTTTATCCTCATGAGACTTAACTGGTCAGAGGACACATATGAAACCATAAAGCACTTTAGGTAACCCACATAAAAGCAGGGTCCTTATATGTTCTGGACTCTATGGAGTTAGGATCTGAGAACCCAGTCTAACACGTAAACATTACAAAAGGAAGCTCAATTTTTACGTATGTATCTTTAAGAACATAAAAGTTGATAAAATTCATAACCTATAAGCCATGTTTCTGATAAGCACCTTTCCTCTCCTCCTTCTTTTCCACCTGCTATTACTCTGGTATTGCTTAAAGTCTTTCTCGATGTCCAACCTATTTGACATTTCTCTCCTCTTCCTCCTTCATAACCCCCAGGCCTATGTTAGGTGGACTGCCTGAGCCTAGTTGCCTAAGTCTACTGATCTTCCCTCCAGTTTTTCTAGTATGCTATCACTTGCTAGCTGTGTAACCTTGAGTGTGTTACATAGATGGTGCCTCACCTTTCTTGTATATAAGGAGGGCATTTACTCCTATGGGGAAGGGACTATGAAGATTAATGAGCTCATACTTATAAGATGCTTCCAACAGTGCCTGGTACACAGGAAGTGCTTAATAACCTTAACTGCTAGTGGTAGTAGTAGTGGTCGTAGTATTCATAGTAATATTATCATCTGATTGTACACCACTAAGTACTGGAGAATCAACCAACTAAAATGGGAAGTCTAGAGACAGCAAAGAGAAGGGATTAATCTGCTGCTGCACAGTGAAATGTCTCTTTTTTGTTGTGTATATGTATGGGAGAGTTGGGTAGAGGGAAAGGTGGAAGCCTCATTACAAAATCCTGCACACATAGACACCAGGTACTACAAGAATTTAGGTACTAGAAGATTTCTCTTCTCTCTGTACTGTAGCTCCTGGTATCTATTTTCAGTTTTGTCTATTCTTTTAAAAGAGGCTTTTTGGACCACCTATCTTCAAATATTTTAAATCTTCATTGAATTCTGTCCTGAGACTCTCTGCTTACATGCCCTGACCTTCTTTTTTGATTTTCTTCCTCTGTTTTTATAGCTTTTCTGCTGATCACAGGGTTAAGTCTGTTAGACATTCTGAAGGTCTCTTCTTGGCAATATTCTCTCCAGGTGACACCCAAAACATCATTGTAAGCTCTACATGGCATTGGGGAAAGGTAGGATGAGGCCTAATCCAGGCTGTTTAATTTTCACCCATGGCCCACATTCAACCAGTGACAGGGCACAGGGCAAACCTCATAGAAGTAATCACTGCAACAGGGGCAGCTGCCCATATCCACTGTCCTCCACCCACACTGGTGATGCCCACCAGAGACTGGTGTGAATTCTGCGTGCATAGGGAGACAGGACCAAGAGAGCCAGTTTCATTTGAACCCAGGGTGGAGACCAGGTGAATCTCAATTTTGAAAGGACTTTAAGGCAGTTTTTCTGGGCTCTGATTCTAATTTGCTAATTGGAAGCAATTCAGTAGGATGTAGCATTTCTGGTTTAAAAGATATACTCAGAAGAGGGGCTAGGATGTTTGTGTTTTGCGCCTTGCATATCTGTTTTCTCTGTTTATAGGATTTCTTTTTCCAATCACATTTTTCTCATAACACAAATGCAGTCTGATTTAGAAAGGAGGGGTCCTTATTTATTAAAAAACCCAAGCTCACAAATAAGATAAAATTGTGAAGTTTTGATTTGCTTCTATATTTTATTCTAAATTTTAAAAAGGAACTTTTAAGGTTGCAAATTCTCTTTCTGGGCACCTTACTCCTTGTTGAAGTCTTATAGGAGTTAGGGTTGTGTGGAGGAAAGAGGGAGAGAGAAACTGAAATCTAAGGCTGTGGGTTGGAACCACAGCCAGCAGAAGCTCAAAATGAAGTTAAGGTGGAAGTGTGTCTGAATTTTAACTTAATGCAAAGGGAAAACACAGTGGATTCACAGGGAGAATTTAATACACATTCTTGTTAATCTTTCAAAGAGAGGCTGAAATTCATTCACTGATTCAAAAATAGGTATTGAATGTCAGCTATCTGTAATGTCCCCTTGAAGGTGTTAATGACCTGGCAATACATAAAACAGGCAAAACTCTACCCCCATCAAGTTTACATTCTAGGGTATATAGAGACACACACATACGAAAGCATCTACAAAAAACATCTATACACTTCAAAGAAGCAGCGCAAGAAAGACTACCTGGTTCCCACTTTCCAAATGAGGACACAGAACGTTTACCTGAAAAGAACCTTCTGGTCCCTTCTCAGTCAAACCCTTCTGTACGTCCCCAGGCCCAAAGGTCATCCTGATGAGTGGAGGAATCATGCCCTTGCTCACCTTATAGTGTCACAACCTATACACTCAACATGTGATGTTATTTCATTTAGTTTTTCATCTTTCAGTATCACATAAATGGACAGATGACTTGCATTCTCTTGTGACTTCTGTGGCTCTATATTATGTTTTGGGGTTGATCTTCAGAGATGCCTGCATTTGGAGTTCACACATTGTCCCTACTGGGTAGGATTACATGTATGACTATACCACACTTTATGTGTCCATTCTATTTTTGATATATTTAAAAAATATATCATGATCAAGCTTTGTTGATCATTCTTAAAACTGTCTCTCTCCAGGTTCTCATATGCAGGAGTTCCTGCAGGAATAGAATTTCTGGGTCTTTTTCCATCTACTTTCTAACTTTCTAGAGGACAGAACCTCTTCTCTCAGATGCCTTTTGTTGCCTTTTACAGAGTGGATGGTCAAAGTTGGTTTAAGGGACAAACTAAAAGGAACCTGGTTAATGGTGAATTTCATGAGTTTCTGATTCAATTTTGCTTTGGCAAGAAGAAATAAAATGCAAGTTTAGTCATCCATGGATTTCAATTTCTAAATAAGAGGAAAGCTTTCAGAAGAAGAGAATATGAAAGGAACAGTTCTTCAAAATGGGTAGAATATGGGTAGAATAAACCTAAGTCACTGTGGTATCACGAAAGAACATCAGGCTGCAAACTCCATGAAGGCTGGGACTAGGTGTTCTCACAGGTGGCAGCAATAATGAGAACAACGTCCATATCCAGTATGGGTTAGCAATTAAGGGGATGTGTAAGAGGCCTGCTGCCATGCCCACCGTGCAGTAAGAGATGTGTCCAGTCTTATTTCCTCCCCTGCATTTCAGCTCTTCCACTGACAAGCTCTGTTACCTTTAATGGCTTGCTTGGTCTCCCTGTAACTCAGTTTCTTCATCTGTGAAATCCCATTCATGAAAGCAATCCAAAGAGCCAGGTGTCACAGTTTAAAGAGGAAATGAAGTTCCAGCTATTTCAGAGTGATTGTCAGTGATGGGAAGCTGGGAGAATCAGCAAACCAGCAGAAGGAAAATGTATCTCTTGCTGACATGTCAGCACAGGCTGTGAGGACAGACAACGGGCAGATCAACATACAGCATCAACCATCTTATCACTTATAGGCTACTTTAAAAAGATCTTCACATTTCTTTGAGTCAAGAACAGCCAGACCAAGTGGTTGTTTCCATCCTGGTGCCTGGATGGCGGGCCCCAGAGTCCCTTAGGCCTTGGTTACTGGGCTGAGATTTCTGGCAACAGCAGTGGTAACAGACTGCAGGTTTCAGGCAGCTCAGAGGCAACCTACGCTAAAACCATCAGTGTAGCCAGATAATAAAGAAGGGATTACATGGATTGATGAGGCCAAGGGAAGGATTCTGGCAGAACAAAGTGGGATCTACAGGCCTTGCTAGGCCATGCAGAGAATTTCAAATTCATGATCCAGGTCAAATGGGGCTGCCAAGGTTTTCTGTTGGTATGGCTCCTGCCAGTAAAGAGGAATAACCCTGGCTTACTTGCTGCCTATGCCCAGTAGAGTAATCCATTCTGAGATGCAGCATTGATGAACTCCAAAGCCCCCATTGCCCTTGCAGAGAGAGGCCAGCAAATCCTTTCTTTTTCCAGGGGAATTGTGTCCCTGGCATCTCATGGTAGGTGCCATTCACTGACCAGGCTATCACGAGGGCTGTGTGTTGGCTCAGAGGATTCTTGCCCACTGGAAGCTCGGAGGATGGGTCAGAAAAGCACTCTTAGCCTCAGAATATCTTGGGAGCTTCACAGATGGGGCATCTTGGCCTTACAGTTGCTCTTTAGACATTGGCTTCCTTTGGAATAAGCAACAGAAAAGCTTGGCTTTCAAAGGGCAGCCAAGACATGGCAGAGAGGCTCTCCAGATGGTGGCCGAACAATCAGCAGCAATCCCAGCTTGGGCTCTGGTGGCTCAATTTGCTTAGATATACCAGATCACAAGGAACTAAGAACCCCAATCTTCTGTTGCCTGAGATCTCTGGAAAGTTTGGTAGGATAGAGAAGCTGCTGCTTCAGAGCTTTTTGAGGCTGCTATGGAGAGAATGGGTCAATGCTTCTTCAGATTGTTCAATGAAGTTTACATGCTATTTACAGGAAAAAAAACATCTAAAAAGGTGGGAGGAAGCACTCTTGCTCTGCATCAAAGTCTCCTTGACCTTCAGGCCTGCTATGGTATTTAGCTCTCTCACCCCCAGGCCTCCACAGGACTTGATGGTCCCAGTCTGGAATTGTTTTTCCCTAACCTCTCCTCAGCTGTGTGTCATTCTTGTGGACCTCAATACCCAAACTCCCAAACTTTCTTCCTCTGGGAAATGGTCCTCCAGCATTGCCCTGAGGCCTCTCCTATAGGAGTAGGTAATATACACTTGGGATCTTTAGCTATGTGTGCCTGACCTAGGGAAGTGAGACAACAGCAGGGAGAAAGTGGGCCGTGATCCTGAGGATTAGAGAGTGGTGAGAATTCTCATTCTGCCACTTACTAACCATGCATTTTGGGCAAGTCACTGAACGATAAACAAGAAAAAGACTCAAGTGCTTCATTGATTATTGTGAGGATTTAAATATATTTTTTGGGGAGAAAATGGAAGGGACGAGATGGGGAGAGAGAACAAGCTAAGCACAGTGCCTAAATGCCTACTGAGTAGTAAGTGCTTGATAAGAAGGAGCTGTTATTATTATGATAGGAAAATGCTCATGTGCACAAACACTTTTTTGTTGTTGTTACAAAATTTTAAATGATTTCAATAGAATGCTAGGTTAAAAGATCTGATCACAGATCATCAGATCCAGTCACGTTATGTTTTAAATTAGGAAAGTGAAACTAAGCCCCAGGAGAAGTGACCTCCCTGTGGTCACCTAGTCACCTAGGGGCAGAGCCACTGCTGAGAACTAGAGCTCCTGACCCCAACGCCCTGTCTCCCTGGCTGTTTGCCTCAGAAGGAGTCAAACAGACCTCACGGTATCACCTACCGTCTGGTAAATGAGAGTGGCTGGCAAGAGATCTCCTTATATTGAAGGGAACAGAAAATTGCTCAATTCATTTCCTTGTAGACAGTGGTGAAAATCTCATTCAGGAGAAAAATGGGAGTGTGTGGATGATCAATCGATGTCATCCCAATGTACCTAACAACCCTCAACAGACAGCCTTGGGGTAGTGAGCTATCAGCTCTGTTGAGCTCTGGTTGTGCTGGACATCTTCTGTTTGTTGCTCCAGAACTGCTCTCAACCTTCTCCACCCTGCTCCCTGTCCTTGGAGGCTGACCAATGTGGACCATGCCAACAGGCTTCCTGGCCCCTGGGATCTGGTTTGGTTCAATCAAACAGGAGCCCTGGCAGGACATCAAAGAGAGGAAGGGAAATGAGAATGGAGAATTACATTCCTTTTCCCTCCCTGCGAGGTTACCTGTGGCTGGCCATGTCCCTCAACACAAGGTCATTGCCCCTCACATGAGAATCTGGGTGTTCTTGATGACTCTCTTCTTCAGGATCCCCACAACTCTTCCTCCCCTTGTCCTTTTGGGCTTAGGGGTGATGATGTCTCTGCTCTTATTAACCCTGGGATATTATCATCCCTTGTGGCTTCCCTATATGCTATCCACACCTTGTAAATAAACTATCCATGAATTATCCTGAGTATACTATCTGCTTACTTTTGGAATTCTGATTTATATACCAGTCATCAACTTATCTTAAACCAAGATCCAGCTATAGGCCCCCAGGAGATGACCTGTGTTGGCTAGGGAAAGAATTCCATATCAAATAATCCTGTCTTTCTGAATATGCCCGCTTTCTTGCTGTATCTCCCTTATTTAGCCCTTCTTAAGGACTTTGCTGATGGTGGCAATGGAGTCTGACTCTTCCATGTTGTGAGAGAAATTCATGTGTTATAAATGGCAGGTAAAGGTGAAAAGAGAGGGGCCTACCTCAGTCTCTATTTATCTCGTGACCTTTATGGGGCCTCTTTTGGTTTTCTGACCTAAGCTGAGCTTCAGAAAAGCAACCTGAAAAGCCATTGATTGTAGTAGTTTTATAACTAATTCTAACCCTAAATCCATTTTCAATAGTTACAAAAACTGACTTCTTGAGATATGGAGATAGGATTAGTTGAAATATAAACCCTTATTAGAGTTTATGGTAAGTCTAGGAGCCAATCTCATGTTTACAATCCTTGAAATTTTCTTACTCTACATTTTCCTGTTTTGTCTTACAATAAAAATTAGATAGTAAGCTCTCTGGGGACAGAAAATATATTTTTGTAAAATTAATTTTTTTAAATTTACAGTCACTAAAGTCAGGCACTAAACTGGACATGGAAGATGCAATGGTTACTAAGAAAGATGTGATCACTGTAATCAAAGAACATATGGTGTAGCCCTGGGTAAATTATGGCTGCAAGCCAACTGCCTGTTTTGTCAATAAAGTTTAATTGGAACACAGACATGACCATTTGTTTATATAATTTGCTTTCTGGCTACAAGGCCAAGTTGAGTAGTTGCAACAGAGAGTTACTATCTGTAATATTTACTACCTAACCCTTCACAGCAAGTTTGCTGACTCCTGGTCTAGGCATATGCCTTCCCATTACCTGGCACAGCACTAGGGATAATTTTTTTTTTTCTACAAACGGATTATATTTTCTACACTTTTACAGTTAGATCAACAGATTATTTGCAGCTGAAAAGTATCATCACTTTCCTGTTAGTAGGAGATAATCCTTAGTGGATTATTTTTAATCTTTACATCTTAAATAATTTGCTGAAATTTCTGGATGCTGTTGACATAAAAACAATTTTTTTCTTGTTTTTTTGGTGGATCAGTGTGAATTCAATACACCTGTGCAACTGTGCAGAAGTTTCAAAGGGGGAAATATTCTGATGCAGAGGGTAGAAGGAAAGGATTGAATAGAACCTTGATTGCTCCCATTCCAGGATGTGTCATCTGGTTTTCTGCTGCTCTTAGCCTTCTCTAAATGCACTTCTGCTGTGAATTTCTTTCTAACTTTTTGCTCATAAATGTGTGAAGAAAATCAATAGGCTCAGAAATCTGTTTTAACCATTTCCCTCTTGGTATTTAACAGCAAGTGGGTAGGGCAACATTGTAAATATTCTAGGGAAGAGAAAAAAGTTGACAATTGCTACTTTGGTTTACTCAGTGTCTAAAGCTGGCTTATATGTACTCTTTTGGGCCACAAATGCAAAATATTGTGAATAGAAATCACTCCAATCAAGGGTAGCCTTATAATCTTCGGTTATCTCAGTTTATTTGCGTGATCCATTCAATGTGGAAGAAATTCACAAAGGCCCTATGTTCCAGGCACTGTGATCATCCTAAGAAAATATAGCAATGATGTAGCCCACAATACCTTATTCAGAGGATTTACAATCTATCTAGTAGAGAAGGGTAAAAAAAGGGCTACATATATATAAAACAGCAGTGTGATTTAATTGCCACACATAGTTTAAGAGGACTGAAAAGTCCAGAGGAAGACAGAATTAATGAGAGATGGAAATAATGCAGGAAATGTTTTGGTATTGGACATTGGACTAAGGCCTTGGAATAAGAAGAGAGGAGGATATTCCAGGAGATGTTAACAGTATAAGCAAAGGTAAGGACTTAGGTTGTGCAATTACATGTGGTTGGATTATGGAAAACCCACTGCTTGGTAAAGAGGTAGGAAAAGTCATCCAGGATCTTAAACATTCGTATAAAAAGTCTGGACTTAAGTTTGTAGGCAATAGGGAATCATTACATTTCTGAGGATAGGATTGGCATGCTTGAAGCTTCTCTGTAAGACTGTGATGGTAGCTATCACAATGATATAATTGATTGGGGGATGAGAAATTGGAGGTGTGGAGGCCACTTAGATGGGGATACTCCAGGTGAGGCTAAATACTTACAGTACTCCAGGTGGAGGTAAATGTGGTTATAGGCATGGACTTCCTATGGAGATACATGAGGCAGGCTTGGCACTTGTCAGAATATGAGTGAAAAGGAGATGATGGAGATGATGGTGACTTAGTGTCTAATTATGAAGCAAGGGCTTCAATATAGAGAGAAATGCAATAGTATGTATCCCAATTCTGAATGCAGCCAAGATGGACCTACTAATCATGTTGCATCAGTCCAAAACAAAACATATTTCTAGACCTTCTATACTGATCTATGTCTGTTAGGCCCCAATTTAAGAATGCCCCTCCTCCAAGAATAATTTTTCAGACATGGAAACAGGTCTTGTTTATATTTGTGAATCAGTTACAATGTGAGAAATTGTAGAAAAATTGTAGGAAAAAGCCAGTATCTTTTATGCTTTTGTTATTCACTAAATATTCTAGTACAGTACTAGGCATACAGTAAGTGATGATACTATACGAGTGCAGAATAATTTATCCTGATAGACAACCTCTGAAACATTAGGTCATGCACACATCAAAGCTAACTGCCTGGAATGATGAGCTCTGGACAGAAGAGGTCCTAACCAGATATCCATTAGGTCCATCCAGATGTATGTCAGGAGAGTTATTTTAAAAGGCCCCAAATTAAGAGTCATTACAATAGTAAAGAGTGATTTTCAGGGGACTAGGAATGGTGCTGCCTAGATGGGCTGTTGCAATGATGACTTTCAGGCACTTTGGGCAGGAGTGAATATGTTGGGCAGAGTTGCATGGTGACAGAATTGAGACAGAATTGACACATATAAGACCAATAAGACCAATTCTGGTTGATTTTAATCTAAGGGGAGGAATTTTTATGTCCTTGGGTTAATGGGAGAACAATGAGGAATATTAAAGAGTGATAGAAAATGTTAACTAGGGCTCTTTTCTCAAGATGCTCTTGGGGGCTCCTTAAAAGATTGTGACTGAAGATGAGGAAACCTTCCACAATTAAGTCTTTTCCAACACTGTCTGTGAGATTGAAGCTGCTTCACACACATACAAAAGTTTGCTTTCACTTGTGGGATACAAACTATATAAACACTTACGTCCCTTCAGCACACATATCACTTAATGTTAAAATATTAGAAGCATTCCTATTAAAATCCAGAGCAAGAGAATTATGGCTGTTATGATCGCTACTATTCAACATAATAATGGAGGTCCTAGATAATGCAATAAGATATGGAAAATACGTAATGGCCACTAACAAGAAAGAGATACTGTCAATATCATTTGGATTTATATAAAAATCTAAGTAGTTTGTCAGGCAGTCTTCCTTGAATTTTCTATTTGAACTCTTAAGAAAATTCAGCAACATGGCAGATTCTATCTTCCTATCATCTATCTATCTATACAACAGTGATAGTTATAAAATTTTCTGACATGAATATGAAGAAAACCACAACATTTACTGAGGGGTGTAAAATAAGTATGGTACATTTATGGTTGAGAAGACTCAATAAATCCTTCATAAATCTAAGTTCAGTGCAATCCTAATCAAATTTCTATGGAACCTATCAAATCGATTCTCAAATTATTACAGAATAGAAAATACATAAGAATAAATCAATTTTTAGAAAAAATGATGGGGACATGTCTTATTAGACAACAAAATATACTAGAAAGCTATAGTGATGGATAGGACATGAATAGGAAATAAAATAGTTAAAAAAATCAGTAGAAGTCAAAAGAATCTGAAGATAAACCAGATATAAATGCACATGAGAAATAACATTTTCTGTAATTGAAGAAAGAGCTGGAGGCAACTGGGTAGCCATCTGAGAAAAAAAATTAAGTTAGATCCATATTTAAAACAGTCTACAAAATAAATTCCAGATAAAGTAAAGATAAAAACATTTATTTTTTAAAGGTGAAAAGCATTATTATAAAATAAGAAAATATAGAAAAAAATTAGAAATAAATATTGGAGCAGGAAGATTTTAAGTTAGACAAAGAAGTTGATTAATTTGACTCTATATAAATTATCTGACAAAAGATATCAAGTTTAAAGGCAATAACATATGTTGCAACTATTTTCTTTCACTCTAGTAGATTGAAATATTTAGTTTCCATTATCAATAAGGAAAAAGATAGAGAAAGGAATATGAGCAGGCTATTTACAGAATAAGAAATGCAAATGGCCAATAACACATAAAAAGATGCAAAACTTCACTAATAATCAGAGAAATATAAAATAAACAGTGAAAAATCAGTTTTTCCCCCATAAATATGGAAGATGGGGAAGAAGAAGGAAAATGAAAGATGATGATGATGAAAGGTTCTAGTTACTGTTGGTGCTGATATTGATACAGGCTTTTCTGGCAAAAAATTTCAATGTTTATCAAAATGTGGTATGCATAGCCTCTTACTTAGCAATTCTTAATATAAGCATTTTTCCTAAAAAGTATTTCCATGTGTACAGAAAGAATAATCATTGCAATGTTGCATGTTATAGTGACAAATTGAACACAACAAAATGTCTGTTAGTAAGGTACAGTTAAATGAAATATACCACATCTATACTATGAAATATTATGCAACAATGAAAAAGAATGAGATAATCTGTATTCATTAAAATAGAAAGATCTCTAAGATATATTTCATTTGTAAAAAAAAAGCGATTTGCCAAACAATATTTGATATAATCCCACTTGTGTAAAACAAGCAAACAAAACAAAAATATATAATTCTAAATTTAAACACATATATGTAAATATATAGAACAAAATCCAGACATATGTATAGCAAACTGCATAGAGTTAGTTGTTATATCTAGAGAGCACTGTGAAATTTGTGTGGCAAAAGGGATCTTTCTTGTAGGATGATTTGTTTGAATGTGTATAAGAATGTACAAAGTAATTATATCCTTAAAAATAATAAATATAACTAAAAAATGAAAACAAACCAAAATTCAAGCACATAGGATTATGGCTCATGCTTAAAGGAGTTTGATCTAAGTATTTTTTTTTTACATTATGTAATTGCACATTCCTCCTTCCCAATGGACTTCTTATTTCCCTTTTAGGATTTATCCTTGGAAATGTCAATGCCAGAGACCCATCCGTTAGCTAATTAGGCACATTTCTGAGTATACAATTACTTTTAGGCATAGCAGATGTTGCATCTCATGTCCAAACCTTGGCTAATGTGTAGATCATTAACTCGGGTCTGACTCACATTAAATTTTGTGAAGATATGAGGGCCCTTCTTTTATTTGTTTAATAAAGAGCTAAAAATTTCAGCTTCTTAGTGATGTAAATTTATTAGCTTGCATTAGCTTTTCTCTAGATTTTTACATTATCCTGAGTTCTCTATATAATATTGATCATATCACTGACTAGAATCCAGGCTTTAGCCATAAACAGATAAGAATTGGACTTTCAATCATACAATCAAACAAAGCTAGAATGGATATACAAATAAAACTATTTTTGCTTAGCATTCCATTTTTCTCTGCAAAACAGGAAAGTTGTGAAAAATCAATCACGGCACAGTTTTGCTGAAGGGAATGCTATTTTTATAATGATGTCTAGTTTCAAACATCTTGTTGGGTCACCTTCTAATTTCCATTTCTATGGACTTCATCAGAACTAGTAAACAGGGCACCAACTATGTCGAGGCCTTTGCTTTAGACAAATCTGGATTTTGAATTTTAAAACAAAGGAAAAGGAGGTCAAGCCAACTGCTTGAATGTGCCACTTTCCTGTGCCTGGCACTGGCTTCCACCAGTTGTCTTGTTCAACAAATACCAGTGAGCACCTACTAGGTCCCAGGCAGAATACTAGGACCTGGGATATGGAAATAGGTCCAACAAAATCTTCCCCTTGTGCTGCTCACAGCCTTGTCATCACAAAGATCCATTAGAGAGAGGATGACTGAGCTGCATGGACCACTCTACTCACTCAACCCTTATGTGTTTTAAGGCCTTTGGTGTGGGGCACTGTGCTCACCCTGGGGACACAGCAGCGTCCTACAAGACTCTCTTGCCCCTCTTGGACTTACAGTCTGCAGGGGATAAAAGACAAAATGTGAAACATGCTGTGATGGCAATAGAAATATGGCAACCTAGGAGGGACCTACTAGGCTTAGCAAATCTGTCCCTGAGGGGATCAGAAAAGGCTTCTTTGAGAACAGGGTTTTAAGTCATGTGATGCTTGCAGGCTGAGTAAAAGTTTGTAACTAAGGGATGAGGGGTAGAAGAATTATAAATGGGATAAGCCTATGCCAGATATGGTGATGGGTACCTGGGGTCCCAGCCTATAAAGGGCTTACTTTCCTGTCTCCGTCTCTTCCTCATCCTGCTTAGAATCCTACAGGATCTCCTCTCCCTTCACCTCAAGCCATGACCCCTGACTCTTAAACCCAATCCACACAGGCCCCCTCAACCCCTAGTGCAGCAGCAGCCCCTGGATGCTCTTCTTGGTCTCCCCATTTCTACTCTGAGTGACTCCATCCTCCTCCCTCACCCTATCACCATCCAAATGATAGCAAAGTAACTGACATCACTGCATTTGGGCAGTTCCTCTTTTTCAGCTGTCCTTTTACGTGCAAAACCATGGCCTTGTAAAAAAGTACAGGGTACTGATCTTCTTGAGGTTGCCCTGGGATTCTAAATCATCCTAATATCCCCACTTGCTGTCCTTGCTTTCAGTAATAACGAGTCAGGAAAACACACCCTCAGTGTACTTTTTTCTCCTGTGGTCTAATAGACACTTTCCAATTTGCCATTGAATTTGGTATAATCTGCACTTCTTAAGGGCTTCACATCACTGGGGAAAGCTTCTGCGTTTATTGTAATAAACTGTCATAGTGAATAGCATTTATTATAAGTTTCCCAGAATCTCTAAATGATGAGCAGACCTCCCAGCTACCTCTGCCACCCTCACTCCCTCCCCTAATTAAAAGCATATAGATGTGTGTATAGATGCTAGGATTTGGTACCTGCTTTATAATTATCCAGGAACATGACTCAGCTATTTTGGAATCCCATGGGGGAGGGATTGGAGAGTAGAAAATTTGCCCTTGTCAGAGAAAGAGAGGAGAGAGAAGAGGGGATAGGAATCTCTGATCTCTCCTTCCTCTGAATACTAGGAACTCACTGGGCAATTGTTTTGTTAGTTTTTTTTTTTTTTTCTTTTGTGTCTAGTAAACATTAAGCTCTTACAGGTTGGTGGTAGTACTGTATACCCCCAAGTTGTGCCCAAATCATATCAAGCATAAAGCCTTGCAAATAGTGTACTGGTGAACAATTGTTGTCCATGATGTTAGGAAAAGTAAAGAGAAAATTCTTAAGTAAAAGAGGCAGAAGTATATGTGGAAGGGAAAGTCAAGGACTGGCACTGACAACTTGTATCTTCCAAAATGTGTCAGAATATTTCTGTTTAAAATAAATAGTTAGGCTGGGTACAGTGGCTCATGCCTGTAATCCCAGCACTTTGGGAGGCCAAGGCAGGCAGATCACAAGGTCAATAGATTGAGACCATCCTGGCCAACATGGAGAAACCCCATCTCTACTAAAAATGCAAAAATTAGCTGGGCATGGTGGTGTGTGCCTGTAGTCCCAGCTACTCAGGAGGCTGAGGCAGGAGAATCCTTGAACCTGGGAGGTGAAGGTTGCAGTGAGCCAAGATCGCACCACACTGTACTCCAGCCTGGCAACAGAGTGAGACTCCGTCTCAAAAAAATAAATAAATAAATAAATAAATAAATAAAAAATAAATAGTTAATATTTTTCACCTGTAATTTAACAAAGGGAAAAGATAGGGAGATATTAACCTAAATGTTGATGTGGACAGAAGCACTATGGGATAGGCACTCTGACTCCCAACTGTGAGCACAAATGGATATTATTTAACTTTATTTTAGGTTTGGAGGGTACATATGCATGTTTGTTACATGGGTAAATTGTGTGTCCCTGAGGTTTGGTGTATAAATGATCCTGTCACCCAGGTAGTGAGCATAATACCCAATAGGTAGATTTTCAACCCTCGCCTCCCTCTAGAAGTCCCCAGTACCTATTGTTCCTATCTTTATGACTGTGTGTAGTCAATGTTTAGCTCTCACTTATAAGTGAGAATATGCAGTGTTTGCTGTTCTGTTCCTGTGTTAGTTTTCTTAGAATAATGGCCTCTAGGTGCATCCATGTGGCTGCAAAGGAAATAATTTTGTTCTTTTTTATGGCTGCATAGTATTCCATACTGTATATGTACCACGTTTTCTTTATCCAGTCCACTGGTGATGGGCACCTACCTAGGTTGATTCCATGTCTTGCTGTTGTAACACTGCTTTAGGGGAGGGGGAGGTAGAGAATGGCAATTAAATCATATTAAATTGTTCATGTTCTTTGACCTAGGAATTCCATTTCTAAGATTTATGCTAAGGAAATATTTATTTAATATTAGTAGTGAGAAAGTATGAGCAGTCATAAATATTTTTTCTCAACATTATTTGTAACAGACAAAATTAGAAACAACCTAAATGTCCAACTGTGTGGGAATAAACCAGGGAATATCCACTTGATTATAAATTGTGTAGCAGAGAGGGATTAATAGCCCCCATGGAGGAGGGATTCCACAACCACCCATTCTAGATTACATGGCCTGAGCAGAGTTGCTTTCCTGCTTATGTTTATCTGTAAAACGGATATAAAAACTGTTGCCTCATAAGGTCGTCATGGTATCTACTGAAGGCTAGCACTGTGGCTGAAATATGGTGGACATTTAATAAATGAGAGCTACTACTATAGAGCTACTAAATATTCATGAAATCTGTGTGAAAACAAGGAGAAAGGCTTATGCTATCTTAAAGGTAAAACAACATAGCATTTCACATTAAAAAAATAACAATTTTAAGTAGAAAAAAGACTTAAGAATATACGAGAAAATTGTCAAGTGAAAACATATTAATTTGAATTTGTGTTCTGCATTTTTTCTGGCATTTTTTTCATAAGTATACATAATTTTTAAAATATGGAAAAACTTCTTAACTTATGGATAATAATCCCTTTCTACATTTTCTTACCCTTATAACCAGTGATATTTCTAGGTATCTATTAAATTAGCACTACTAGTAGACAGAAAACACATACAGTGGGGATCTAATATGGGTGGTGGGCATGAATATAAAGGAGGAAGCTGAGGCAAAATTACTATAGAGAGTTTGTTTGGGTCAAGTTTGAGGATAGCTGTTTAGGACACACAAGTTGCCAAAGGAGAGGCTCAAGTTTTTAAAGAAGTGACAAATCAGGAAAGGGTTAATTACAAAATCCATAAAAGTTGTCCACAAGGTTTTATCATTGGTTTACAGAAATACCATTGATTAGCAATGAACTATACATTGTTGAACTATAGGGTAAGAGTCATGGGGTCCAGTGTATGGCATTTTATGGCTATTTGGCATCAGTTAGTCTAGACCCCACATAGCAAGTGGCTTCAAGAGGTAATGGTTTTTCACAAGCCAGGAGTGATGTGACTGTTATTTTTCATTCCAGTGCCTCTCTGGGCCTGGTAATTTAAAGAGGCTTGTGTTCCTTATATAAAAAGTGTTTTTTCTTTCTCATAGACAAGCACAGAACTGAGAGTTGAGAGACTTGGGTCTTTTCCTGCTTTATGACCTTGGGAAAGTGACCTTGTGAAGGTTACTGGCTTTCTCTGACCTCTGTTTCTGGAAATGAGAATAACAATACTTGAGTGATTGTCTCACAACTATGAGAATATTATGTAAGACTGAAAAAAGACTTTAAAAAATGGGAAATGAATTACAAATGTTCATTACCTTTCTATTATAGGCTTTATCTCTTCAAAGATTGAATCCTGCCCCTTTTATCACTTGTTCTGTGAAAAAGCCAACTGGGTTGGAAACCAAGATTCATCATGAGCCACATCCACTTTTATCCTTATTTCATTTCTTGTCTCTATGCCTTATAAAGAAAATCAATACATGGATCTTACATAGCATTTGTTTTCTTTTTTTCTTCTTTCTCAATGAATTTCAACCAGAAACATCTGCTGTCAGATTAGGAGTGACTAAATTTGATGTGACTTTCTCAGTTTAGGATCATCAGCTCTTGATTTTACCCATTTGCTGCCAGTTGGTCTTACAAGCCAAAATAAAGGGGCAGAAAGAGGGAAGAATGTCAAATACCCCAACAGCCAAAGGAAGACAGTACTCATGAGCTCAGACCTGCTCAGTCAAGAAATTGCATTTACGATGTGGGTAAAGTAGTAAATAGCACATTCCATGATGTTATGGTCATTTTCAGATGTTAGCCTATCCTTCCATGCTGAAACCTAGCAAATAAGAAGTCTTGAAGTGTTGGCCATCTCTAGTAGCCAGAAATATAGATCTTTACCCATAAGAAAACATTTATTTTTCTTTTTTAAAAGACTTCTTGGCCGGACGCAGTGGCTCATGCCTGTAATCCCAGCACTTTGGGAGGCCGAGGCAGGCGGATCATGAGGTCAGGAGATTGAGACCATCCTGGGTAACATGGTGAAACCCCGTCTCTACTAAAAATACAAAAAATTAGCCGGGCGTGGTGGCGGGCGCCTGTAGTCCCAGGTACTCGGGAGGCTAAGGCAGGAGAATGGCGTGAACCCCGGAAGCAGAGCTTGCAGTGAACAGAGATCGCACCACTGCACTCCAGCCTGGGCGACAGAGCAAGACTGCGTCTCAAAAAAAAAAAAAAAAAAAAAAAAAAAAAAGACTTCTTACTGCCACCTCAATATACCACACTTTTGAAGACCCTGAGTATTACATTTCTATTTTCTTTGCTTGGCACACCTTTCCCCCTTCCTACATCTGCTTACATAAATTCCCACTCTTTATCCAGGTGAATCCATTGATGTTGGTTTCTCCTGAAGTCATATCTGAGTTCTTTATGTCTTTGACTCCTCAAACGATACACAAAGTCTAATCTTTTCTAACTTGTATGCAGTAAGCAAGTCTAACTTTTAAAAAACAGAAAAATTCATTATATTAAAAAGTAATTGCATATACATACATAAATTTAATACTTATATATGAATTATCCCTATGTACTTTTGTATATGACATTTAAATTTCTCTAAATTATTACTTAGAAAAGAGGCAGTTATTTCATATTTGAGTCCTTATGAAGGTCTCTCATGTTAAGAGACCTGTCCTTCTCCCAGGCATTTTATTTTGAATAATAAAGGATTGTTTAGGGGAAGATAGTGGCTCTCGACCTTGGTTGCACAATGGGATCACCTAGAGAACTTAAAAATCTTCCAATGCCTGGACTGTATCCCAGATCATTAAATCAGAATCTCTGGGAGTGTATCCAGGCATCAATGTGTTTTAAATACACTCTAGGTGATTCCAATGTACACCTAGAACTGAGAATCACTGTGTTAACCTGAAACAACCTTAATCAAAGCTAGATAATTTCATCTGACAGAAGCAGGAATTAAGCACAGCTTTAGTGAGTATTTCTGGGTGCAAAGACTTCACCATTGCAAATGATAAATATCATTATTTGAAAAAATTAAAAGTCATTTTTAAAAAGATAAATAGTCACTATAAGCTGCAAGAGTCTCAAATATGTATCTACAGGATAAATGAGAAACATATTCTTATATTATGCTAGTGAGTTCTAGTGGCATGGGATAAAATTTCCAGTGACAGAACTGTGCCCGAAATAAAAAAGTGTTATAGTTGAAACAACTTAGCCGTGAATATGGTGTGTAAGAAAACTTTGTCAGATGATTCAAGAAGGGAGCCTAGTGATGATTAAGACACTGACGTCAAAGTCCCATATGAAAAGTTTGAATAAAATTGTTCTGTAAAATGAGTGTAGAAAAAGTAATATTTCCAAATCAATATATTAGAGAACACTTAATTCAAATATATGTTATAGTTAAATTAAGAAATAAGATATTGATCATTTAAACCACATCTCTAAGCATTTATAGATCAAAATTGAACACGAACATTAAAGTCAGTGGGAAAATACCTTGTATTTGGGGGACCCTTTATTTGGTTGCATTTATGTTATTTTTCTGCTTTCACTTGCTAAAATTAAGCTCTTTAAGGACAGAGGCTATCTCTTATTGACTTGTTTTTAAAACATACTCAAATGTAGATTCAGGTTTTGTGGGATCAGAAGCATGTACAATTTGGGGAGCCCATTTTATACAGAAGAATACAGAATGAGCATAGGACATTATTAGGGCCCCTCCCAATGCCATGAAGTGCAGGGCTCTGAGGCTTAAGCCTCGTGAGGTTCATGGGAAATTCACTTCCACACACACTGTAGTGCCTAGCACCAGTGGCTGGATAAGACGCTGATATATCTTAAGTTGCATTGCTTTCCTTAAATGAATAGCCTGAACAATCCTAAAATGATTTGGAGCATCCTTGATTGATCTCCATTTTCTAAGAAAGCAGGGACAATTTCCTGTTTTGGAGTAGAGCAGAAGAAGGCAAAGATGCATTCAGTGTAGTTAATGAAAATTGAGCTAGGGCAAATGAAAACCCCACATCTGAGGGACAGACGTGGCAAAGCACGTTTGGGCCATGGAGCTCCTGAAGTGGAGGTGGGGAGGTATGAAGCATCTGGTGGTACACAAATAGTGTGGTCTAGCAGAGATTTTTCCTGTCCAGAGATTCCTATTTCCTGTAGAGTGAAAAGGACCTATTTAAAAACAGTTTCAGACTCTTACTGTTTGGACCACTGACTTCCACGTGGGCTCTTTGCAGGCAGGGGCATCTGCTCATTCAGCTTGGTATCCCCAGTACATGTCTCTCACTGCCTAGCTGGCATCAAAATGCTTACTGAATTTGTACAGAAACTTTAATGTAGTCAGTGACAATGGCATCAGTATGGACAATCAGCTTCCGCATTTCAACAGGGCACATGAAATTAATAGTTTGGTATTAATTTCCTTATTCTCTCTTCAACCCAGAATTCTACTGAGGAAGCTGTTGTGGCAGGGAGATAGACTGCAACTGAGGTGCCCAGGTAAGATTCTAGCCAGATTCCAAACTCAGAAATATTCAGTCCTCCTACATTCTGGGGGAAGAATTGGCTGAAACTTCAAGAAAATTCTTTCATTTGACGATTTGACACTTGGAGTCTCTTGGTTTTGGGTAGAGCTTGAAATCTCTGACTCAATAAACTGGAAGCCTGAAAAGAGGAAAACGTACCATTCTTCTATACCTATTAGAAGTTGACCCAAAGTTAGTACCTGAAGCCACTTAAAGGTGACTAAGGATTCACTCTGAAGATGCAAGCGACTGAAATGATGAGCTGGTACAGACCCACACAGTCCTGGAAAAAGGAAATGGGGCAGCTGAGAAGCAGCAGCCCTGGAAGAAAGAAAGATCGAAACACACTTCATGGAGAGCAGCAGGAAACACTGATGACATCAGATCCTAGGAGCCCTCTCGACATTTCCCAGCGGTCCTGAAGCCAATACATAGCATCCTCTTGGAAGCGAATCTTTTGAGAACATCAGAATGAAAAGAACACAAGAACACGAGTGTTCTCTATGCTGAGGACACAGAAAGGCTTTAGGGAGAGCCAGGATACAGCACTTAAACCAAGATGGCCATTCTGGTGCATGCACAGAGAGCAATGGCAGCTTAGGTTGGGGGTAGCGGGTGGGGCATGGGATGAGATTTGGGTTCTACTTCAGTTCTAGGTGCTATGAAGTCTTAGAATGATTTCTTTTTAAATAACTGTCTAGCAAGGACTGGTTTGGGGGGAACTCCCATGGTCTCCTCCTTGGAGGTGAAGTAAAAAAAGAAAAAGTCAAGCCCTAGAGAATTCACATATATTTAACTCTGGGAAACCCTTGATCAATTCTGTAATCTTGCTACCATAGAACTTCAATGACAGTGTCAGCTGCTTCAAAACCCTTAGTGACATTTCCTGGAAACAGACTTCATTCTGTGTTCAGCTTTCACTTGACACATTTCAGGCCTGATGATTTTAAATGAGGGAGAAAAAAAAACGTTGTTAAATATTACTGCAAAATTTTACTTTGCTTAATGGCCAATAAAATAACACAGTGTGTTCAGGTGGCTCAGCCTTCCGGTTTGACCATCTGGCCTGATGAATATGCCCAATTTCTCTTATCTTTTGCTGGCTTTCCCTCCATTGCCTATTTGAGTTCTTGGTCCTCAGCATAATTGGCTCCTGAGACCTTCTTAAAGGGCATGTCCTGACACAGATCTAACAATACTTTAATAAGGTTTAAAAAGAGTTTAATAGAGTTTAATAAAGAAAACCCACGATAGAAGAAACTCCAGTCAGTCAAGAGTGCCAGCCTTCTTCGCGTGGCTTAAAAATACACCTTAAGAACATTGGTATTTCTTATTCAAACAAAATGCTCAAAGGGAATAGCCACTCATTCCTTCTCCTACAACATTCTGGATTTAGCATTTAGGAAGGAGCATGGACCTTTCAAGAAACAGAGGCCTGAACCATTTAAAAATCGAGAAAAAGTTGCAGAAATGGTAAGTCTGGCCTGCTTAGACTGATGGAATCTTAGAATTTCCACAGAAGACTGACAACTGAAAAGACAATGAGTCACACTATCTAGAACATTTCTAGACCATCTTGCCCCACAGGACGAGGCAAACAAATATAGAAACACGGTCACCTTGTGAGTTCAAGCCAAAAATACTTCCCAATTTTCCCATGATAAAAACACTTTCCCATTTAATTTTATGACATTTTAGAGTTTATGTAAAAACAGTCTGAAGAAGTAGATTTAGCATACGCATAACAATTTTTTATCTTCACTTGGCTATGGTAAAGTAATTGTTAAGCGTAATTGTTACAAAACCGTTTTCAGGCATTGAATAACAGGCAGGGAAGACCACAATAGCTAAGATCAAGGAAACTCACAAGGAGAGCCCCAAGATCACCCAGCTTTCTTCCTGGGTACAATTTTTTTGACGTCAACCTAGTGAGCTGGAGTCCAGGCAGAGGGCAGGTGTCCCACCAAGCAAAAGAGGCAGAGGTCAGAATTCAGGGCAGCTAAAAGAGCCGGATTCTATATGGTAAGGCATCAGAGGCAGAAAGCTGAACATGGGGTGTATGAGAGTTCCTTGATATTACTAGTTGAGGGTTAGGCTTTGCAGATTACATGGAAAAGCTTAGGAGAAAGTGGCTGTTAATAGTATTGAGAATGCAAAAGAGTTTATAGACACAAATCAGTGCTGAGGGGCATTGGTGGTCCAGTCCAGTTAAAGTGGAAAGAGCTCATTAACACTCCAGCATCTAGTTAAGACATCAGACAGTACTTACTTTAAAAGAAAGCGCCACACTTTTAGAGAACGACCTATTCTAGACCCACCCAACAGAGTCCAAAATAAAATAAAAAGACTGAAGCAAAATTAACAGAGCATCAGGAACTTCTGGGAGAATATTGGGAACCCTATTAAACATGTAATTAGAGGCTCAGAAGGAGAAAAGAGCAAGAAAGCAGCAGAAAAAGTATTTAGAAATTAATGGCCAAATATTTCCTATATTTGATAATAAACACTGACTTATAGATGCAAGTGCTCTGTGAATCCACAACAGGATAAATACAAAGAAAACCACACCCAGGCAAATCAGACTCAAACAGCTAAAATTCAAAATTAAACAAAATATCTTGAAAGTGGATAAAGCACAGTACATACAGGGAAACTAAAGATGATAGCTTCTATTGAAACTAAGGAGAAATATGAGAAAGTATCCTTTATAAACATAAAAATGAAAGCTGAAAAATGCATTACCATAAGACCTGAATTATAACAAAGGCTAAATGTTACTTTTCAGGCTGAAAGGATCTAATACCAGATGGAAACTTGGCTATGTGGGAAGGAAAAAAGACCACTGGAAGTAGTAAATAATTAGATAAATATATGACAGTTTTTTCCTCATATTCTGAAAAGACATCTGACTTTGTTAAGGAAAAATTATAACACTAATTTGATGCTCACAATATATTTATAAATAAAGTCTATAACAAAAATAGTACAAATGATGTGGGGTTGGGTAAATATAATTACATTATTTTGCAGTGTGAAATGGGAATTGAGAAGAAGAAAATGAAAACTATCAGGTTCAAAGTCTGAAGTGGTACAATATCAATTTCAAAATAAGCATTGGTGTATCAAGCTTGTATATTTTTAACCCAAAAGTATTCAATAAAGATAATATCATAACTAAAAATAGGGGCTATTAAATGGTTCATTAAATTAAAAAGGCAGAAAAGAGCTAAAACAAAAACAAAAACACTGGACAATTACAAAATAAATAGCAAAGTAGTAAACTTCAATAGAACCACATCAATGTAATGTTAATGTACTAACTAAAGATTCGAATTAAAATGCAGAGATTGGTAGGCTAAGTTGAAAAGGAGGTTTCAACTATATGCTATACATTAGAAACATATTTTCAATATAAATTTAAAAAATGTTGAAATATGAAGAACCAAAAAAGCCATACCTGGCCAAAAGCAAACATAAGGAAGCAAGTATGGCTATATTACAATCTAAATATGTAACCAGAAAGAGACTAAATATTGCAAGAAAATGGATAAAGATGGACATTTCATAACAATAAAAGGTACAATTCATGAGGAAGACATAATTTTATTTATTTCTATTTATTTATTTTTTGAGACGGAGTCTCACTCTGTCACCCAGGCTGGAGTGCAGTGGCGCAATATTGGCTCACTGCAAGCTCTGCCTCCCAGGTTCTGGCCATTCTCCTGCCTCAGCCTCCCAGGTAGCTGGGACCACAGGCACCCGCCACCCGCCACTGCGCTCGGCTAATTTTTTTTCTTTTTTTTTTTTTTTTTGTATATTTAGTAGAGACGGGGTTTCACTGTGTTAGCCAGGATGGTCTCGAACTCCTGACCTCGTGATCCGCCTCGGCCTCCCAAAGTGCTGGGATTACAGGTGTGAACCACCATGCTCAGCCTGACATAATTTTAAAATATATATACAATTAATAACAAAGCAGCAAAATTCACAAAGCTGGAAATCAATAGAAACATAAACCAATGCATCATTATAGTTGGAGATTTTAACATTACTTCTCTTAGGAGTGTTGCCATACTTGATATAACTAGTAGGGTAAAAAAATGTTGATAAAGGTATAAAAATAAATTTGAATAATACTATAAACCAGCTTGACCCACCTGAGAGATTTACAGAACACTATACTCAACAACTGTAGAAAATACATTATTTACAAATGCACATGAAATGTTCACAATTTCATTTGACAAAGCAATAAGCCTCAGTGATTTTTAAAAGATAGAAATCTTTTATGTTCTCTAATCACACAAGAATTAGTAATTTATAACAATACAATATCTAGAAAAATCTGTAAATATCTGTAAATTAAACAACCCACTTCAAAATGACCCTGGTGAAGAAGTGCCAAGAGAAAGCAGAAAATAACTATAGTCAGCTGGGCGCAGTGGCTCACGCCTGTAATCCCAGTACTTTGCGAGGCCGAGGTGGGCAGATCATTTGAGGTCAGGAATTCAAGACCAGCCTGGCCAACATGGTTAAACTCTGTCTCTACTAAAAATACAAAAATTAGCCGGGCGTGGTGGTTGGTGGTAGGCGCCTATAACCCCAGCTACTCAGGAGGCTGAGGCAGGAGAATTGCTTGAACCCGAGAGGTGGAGCCTGCAATGAGCCAAGATCGCACCACTGCACTCCAGTCTGGGCAACACAGCAAGACTCTGTCTCAAACAAACAAACAAACAAAAAACAACTATAGTCAGTAATAACTTCATTGTACATTTTAAAATAACTTAGATTGTAATTGGATTATTTGTAACTCAAATGATAAGTGCTTCAGGGGATGGATTTAAAAAATGAAAGAAAACATTTTAAATTGAATAGTAATGAAAATATATCAAAAGGTCAAAATCTACTTGATTTAGGTCATCTGTGAAAAATTTACAGCTAACATCTACAAAAATGGTAAAATATTGAATGTCTTCTCTTTAAGCTTAGAAATAAGGCAAGGATGTTCACTTCTATTCAACATTGTACTAGAGATCCTAGCCAGTTGAATAGTCAAGGAAAAAATGCAAAAGAGTAGAAAGAAAGAAAATTGCCTTTTTGGCATACAATATAAATGTCTATTTAGAAAATCCGAAAGAATCTTATAAAATGGTATGTGAATGAATGAGTGAATGTAGTAAAGTCACAGGATTCAAGGTCAAAATATAAAAATCAACTTCATTTCTACATATATTGACAATAAATACTTAGAAAATAAAATTTAAAAATTAATGATACCATAAAACCCAATTATGTACAAAAACTCCACATTCAAAAACTGCAAAACATTGCTGAGAGAAATTAAAGAAGATTTAAATAATGAAGAATTATATCATATTCATGCATTGGATGATACAATACTGTTAAGTGTCAGTTCTTCACAAATTAATGTATAGATTCAACAAAATCACATTCATAATTCTATCAGTCTCTTTAAAAAAAATCGACAAGCTGATTCTAAAAATTATTTGACAACATAAAACAGATCTAGAGTAGAGTAGCCAAAATGATTTTGAGAAAAAAAAGAGTTGGAGTTCCTACATTTCCTGATTTCAAGACTGTGTACTGTAGATACACATCTACAGAAATCAAGGCAGTGTGATTCTGGTAAATATACACATTTAGATAAGTGGAACATAACGGAGATTCCAGAAATATACCACATATGGTCCATTGATTTTCAACAAAGGCACTAACATAATTCTATATAGAAATAAAAATGTTATCCTCTTATCAGGGGAAAAATAAATTTTAACCACTTCCTCACACTTTATAAAGAGATAATTCAAAATAGAACATGAATGCAAATATAAAAAACTAAACAACAAAATAGATGAAGTTCAAAAAACGATGCATCAAGAAAGATACAGGAGAGTGCATATATTACTTTATATAAAGTGAATAAAAGGCAAAATAACAGGCAAAACAGTGGTGATGTAACTCAGAACAGGAGTTTCCTGTGGGAGTGGACATGACTGGAGAGGAACCCCAAATAACTTTCTGAAGTAATGGTAATGTTTTATATCCTAATTGTGGTGGTGGTTACATAGATTTACATAATTGTCAAAGCTGATTGAATTGCATATTTCAAATGTGGGCTTTTTAGTGCCTGTAAATTATACCTCAATAAAGTTGATTTTTAAAAAGCTGATTTAGAAAGTTCCCTGTTAGGCTGGGTGCAGTGGCTCACGCTTGTGATCCCAGCAGTTTGGGAGGCCAAGGCGTGTGGATCATCTGAGGTCAGGAGTTCGAGACCAGCCTGGCCAACACGGAGAACCCTGTCTCTACTAAAAATACAAAAGTACTGGGCATGGTGGCGCATGCCTGTAATTCCAGCTACTTTGGAGTCTGAGGCAGGAGAATCGCTTGAACCTGGGAGGCAGAGGTTGCAGTGAGCCAAGATCACACCATTGCACTCCAAGAGCGAAACTCTGACTCAAAAAAAGAAAAGAAAAGAAAGTTCCCTATTGAAGAGAGTATATCTTCCTTCCACATTTTTTTGAGGCTTCTAAGTCCGTCCTGCATTGACACCAGAATTTATAAGAGCAATGAGCTTAATTCTGTGTTTGGTAGTTTCCTGACACACTGTCAATGACTATTTAATAAGACAGCTAGAGAGAGAGAGAGATTTCCTTTTATAATGGCTTCTTTTAGTATTATTTTCTTTTATAACGTTAGAAAAACAGAACATGATAAAGAAACCAGTGGCATTGGGTTTATTTGCTATAAATTATTGATAAGCATTTACATTGTTAAGCTGTGAAATGGAGTTCAATATTTATTATTAGATGTTTTCCATAGCTCCTTTTTGGTGGAAGGATAAAGGAGAGAGAATTATGGTTTAGAAAGCCCAATAAAAATGTAATCACAGTGTATAGTTGCCCCATGGTAATAATATGTCCACAACAATATAACAGCTGGCCATTCTAAGCTGAGTTGAGATCCCGAGAAGCTGTGGAAGCAAAATGCATTCCAATTGGTGAAGTGATGTGTGACAGTGAGAAGGCAGGTTGGGGGCTGCTTGAGGGAATTATTGATTCCTGATAATACCAATATCACCCCCTTTCTTCACTGACTTTAACTTTACCACTTACATATTGTTTACACATGATTAAAATTAGGCTGGATATGGGATCATGGTGGCTGGAATTGTACTGTGTTCAGTGGCTGGCTGTTTGCACCTGAATGTCAATTCAATTCCCACTGAGGCTTAGGGAGAAGTGGATTTAGTCACATCTAAATGCACTCATCATCTTGGGTGCAGACAATGGCAAATGACAGTAACAAATAACCAATAAAAATTCAGTTCAAAAGGTTTCTATTAGCAGAAGAATTGGGAGGAAAAGCATGGGTTGCTTTTTGTTTATTTGAACTGTGCCCAGGTCTCTTAAGTACAAGGTAACACAGAGTTCCATAATTGTAAATGACTGATGGTGGCTGAATCTTCAAACACCGCATATTCAGGTTGGCTTCGGTAAGGGGGAAGGTCAAGTGATTATCTTGGAAATTATTTGGCTCATCTCAAACTCTGAAGCCTGAAAAGCAGGCCTGGATTGCTTTAGGAGAGTGGCTTGCAGCTGAGATTTTTCTGGCAAGCAGAAATGTAGTTTTGACTAAACTGTTCAGATGAAGGAAGATGGAAGCTTTCAGAGTTTGTAATGAATAATTCTTCAAAGGCACATGCTTGCCCCTCAGTGAGGCATAAACAGTTTCATAACTTGTTTCTTGGTTAATTTTGAGTGGGATCAGGGTTGGATATATGGGCATGGGAAATGGGGTGGGGATGTGACCTGGGCTTTGTCTTGGAGCTCATTTCTCTGCAGTAATGTTTTTTGGATTAGATTCCTAGGAATATATTATGATTCTCAGAATACATGTGTTCTGAAAGAAAGGATATCATGGTGAATAAATATGAGAAATGCAACATATGCTTCTCCCTTTTGGCATCTCATAAAATAAATTGGCACCACAACACTCTTTCAGAAATCCTGCTGTAAAGAAATCTGTTCCCTTACCTCTTGCCACTACCCTTGAAGGCCTTGATATCTGCGATGATCTTTCATTTAACTCCCGGACTTCTTATTTACTTGACCTCCTCATAACCAGTGATATTTTCTCTACCCCACCTCCTTTTCCCATGTTCAAACTTTTGAACTCTTGATGTCAAGCACGTCACTATCTGACCACCACCTGTGACTTTTCCAGCTCACCTACTTCATAATATGTGCTCCAAAAATTATAAATGAGGCTGTGTCATGAGGGGGTAAATGCAGGCTTCGGCCCTGGACTACCACGCTTCAAATCCCAGCATTAAACAGCTATGGGACTGTGCACAAGCTCCTTAACTTCTGTGCCTTCAGTTCATTTCCCTTTAAGAGGCAAATAATAGCAATAATAAGAACTATCTCTCAGGGTTGCTATAACAATTTGATAAGTTAATGCATATAAAATGTTCCAAACAGTGCCAAGCACATGGCATTTGCTCAGTGAATGTGGAGGCCTCATCGAGCTCTCCAACCCCTTGAGTTAACTTCTCATTCTCCATTACCTCCCTCCTTCATGTCCTTACTTTCTTCCATGGCTGGCGTAAATTTCATCATATGTTCCTTCCAAGCATCATAGCTCCCACATTCTATTATTCCATACACACACACACACACACACACACACACACACACACACACATATGTATAGCAAAGCTCCAACTAATTAAAGACAATTACTGATTTCTTTATGCCTTCACCTGAGCAAATGGATGCTGCTGGGGAGAACCACCAAGAGTCCTGTCTTCTCAATTGCAATTCCTCAGCCAGCATCACTAATGGAGCCTTAATATCACCTGGAAATCCAATGACACGTTCCCACTTTTCAACTAATGGTCTATTTCACACATCATTCTTCCTCTTCCCATTTTCCATGCCCCTGTGGACTATTCTTCAGCTGATGATCTTTCCTCGTGGGTCATTGAGAAAGCATAATTGACCTGGAGGAACTGCATGATTTTATCCACTACCAAATCCACCTGTGTGGGTTCGGATTGCCTGCCTCTGTGCTCATCTCTCTTTACTGTTCCCAAAGATCAGAGGCCAGCATGTGCACTTGGGCTTCATCAGGTCCCCTCTGGGTCCCCTAGGAACCTGGAGACATACCTGTTTTCCTTCTTTCCTGTATGATCAATTTCTCCCTCTCTCAGATCATCGTCATCATGGAAATGATCGTGTGTTTCTTCTTTAACAACAATTTAAAAGCTTTTTTTGACTCACATTCCCCTCTAGCTGCTGTCCTATTTCTCTGCTCCCCTTCACTGTACACCTGTTTTGTAACTTTCATAATGAAAAAATTTCAAACACACACAAAAATAACATTGTACAATGATCCCCCATATACTCATCATAGAGACCATGTTAACTTTAGGTTGTATTTTCTTCATTACTTTTTCAGTTTTTGCTGTAGCATTTTAAACCAAATATCAGATGTAATGACATTTTACTTCTATTTCAGTTTCTTTCTTAAAAATAAGTGCATTTTCTTGCATAATCATAACATCACATCTAATACAATTAATAAAAATTTCTTAATATCTTCTAATATCCAGCTTAGCTTCACATTTCCTCAATTATCCTCAAAATGTCTTCTTATTTTGGTAGTTGAACAACAAGCCAAATAAGGTTCATACATTGCATTTCATCGCATCTCTTAAACCTCTTTTAACCTAGAACATACTTTGTTTCTATGCCATGGACTTGTTAAAGATATACTTTAGTTGTTTGCTTGTAAAATGCCCCACACAGTGTAATTCCTAGCAGAGCTCCACTCCCTCATCTGCTCTTCTCCCTTGGCTGAGTTTCCTGCTCCCACACCCCATAAGGAAAACTCTGCCATTTCTGCATTAACACAGCCAATGGGCATGTCTATTTTCTTGCTTTACTTCATCTCTCAGCCATCATTTGACAAGTCATGATGCTGCTTCTTGAAACCCTCTCTGCTCTTGATTTCTGAGATCCATTCTCTCCTATATTTCCTCCCACCTCAAAGGTAGCTCCCTTTGTAGTCCTTTTCTGCCCTTTCTTACCATGACTCACCCTTACATAGTGGCCTGCCTGAGGGCTTCATCCTAGGCCTTCCCTTTTCTCTCTGGTCTCTCTGCTGAGCTCATCTCATCCAGGCCCATGACTTTAAATACCACCTATCCATAGTTAACTCACAAATGTAGGTCTCTAGCCCAGATTTCTTCCAAAATTCACAAGTAAAATTTCCAATCTCTTACCTGAATTTCTGTTTAAATATAGAATGGGTGGCCATGCCTGTAATCCCAACATTTTGGGAGGCCGAGGTGGGCAGATCACTTGAGCTCACAAGTTGGAGACCAGCCTGGACAACATGGCGAAAACCCATCTCTACAAAAATATAATAATTAGCTGGGTGTGATGGTGCAAGCCTGTAGTTCCAGCTACTTGGGAGGCTGAGGTGGGAGAATTGCTTGAACCCAGGGGGGCAGAGGTTGCAGTGAGCCAAGATCATGCCACTGCACTCTGGCGTGGGCAACAGAGCAAGTCTCTGTCTCAAAAAAAAAAAAAAAAAAAAAAAAAAGCAAACACAACACATTACGATGTCCTCTCATAACATTCTCCTTTTACCCAAATATTTTAAATTTTATAAATGGTACCACAAAACACCTAGTTTCTTAAGCCAAAAAATGTATAAATTATTTTTGTTTCCTCTTTTCTCCCCCAACTTTCACTTTCAATTTTTTAGCAAAATTTATTGACTCTATCTCCAAGACATACCCGAACCCTATACCCTATCTTTCACATCTCCACAGACACCACCCCAGCCCAAGGCACCATCATCCATCTCTAGGCTTCTGTACCCCCAACTGGTCTTCCTGGTTCTACATTCTCCCCTGCTCACTTCATTTTCCCCACAGCAGCCAGGGTGATCATTTTGAGAATGTAAATGAGAACATGTTACTTCCCTGCTTAAAACACCCTATGACTCCTCCACCAAGCCCGTCATAAATCCATATTTCTTCCTCTGACCACCTCTGTGTCCTGGTGTCCTATCCTTCTCCTTGCATTTCTCCCTAGTCACAGTGAGCAGGAACCAGAATGTTACAGATGAAGAACATTAGCCTCGCTGGCAAGGCTGATGAGAACCTTATAAGCCCATCACAACACCTCAGACAAGCCATTTCTGACATACACTCCTTAAACCGACAGACATGCCCATCCAGGCAGAGGCGCAGATGGTGACCTTCAGGCCTTCCCAGCAGCATCAGTTTGTTTCTGCATTGCTATCCTCTCTTAAAAATGTTACCTTGGCCGGGCGAAGAGCTCAAGCCTGTAATCCCAGCCTTTTGGGAGGCTGAGGTGGGCGGATCACGAGGTCAGGAGATCAAGAGATCAAGACCATCCTGGCTAACGTGGTGAAACCCCAGCTCTACTAAAAATACAAAAAAATTAGCTGGGCGTGGTGGCGGGCTCCTGTAGTCCCAGCTACTTGGGAGGCTGAGGCAGGAGAATGGCGAGAACCCAGGAGGCGGAGCTTGCAGTGAGCTGAGATCGCGCCACAGCACTCCAGCCTGGGCGACAGAGCGAGACTCCTTCTCAAAAAAAAAAAAAAAAAAAAAAGTTACCTTAAACATTAACAAAAAACAATGTTCTCCTTGTTTTCTCGGCACCCAGTTCTGTTCTTCTTTACTAAGCTTTCCGCAGTTTATAATTACGTAGTCAATGCATGTGTTTCTGTGTGCATATGTGCATTGCCTGCCTTTTCTATTAGTCTGTAAGCTCTAGGAGGAAAGGCTTCACGTTACTTTTGAAGGCCTCTCTATATGCAGTATGTAGCACGGTACCTGATAAATATTTGCTGAATGAATAAATGCATAAATGTAGTCCTGGGTGACACAATTAGTATCTTTGCTCTGATTGGGAATCTTGCTTGCACTTGTGCATTCAGTAGAAGGAGATAAAGAAGACAAAGGGATGCTATGTGTGCATGACATAGGAGGGTCAGTGAAGATAACTTTGGAGGAAAATTTGAGAAAAACAACCCCTGCTCCTCTGCTTTCCCTAAGAACAAAATAAGGTGTTCCACAAGTGACTGGGATGATCTCTAATTCCTAATGGTCATAAATGGCTAAATGCCAAGGGTTTGTTTTTTCTTTTGTTGTTGTTTAAATAGAACTCAGGTGCACACAATAAGATTAATTAGAATCTGTGACCCACGACACACTTTCATCATTGGCTAATGTCTGGCCTACTTTTTTATTATTTAGTTGATTTAAAAAATTTTAACGAACATGCACGAGTCTACCACCAAACATAAAAGCGAGGATCTTTCAATAACCTACATCTAACCATATGGTATTTCCCAGCAGCACATCTGCTTCCTTCAATCCAAATTTTGTGCACATCATTCTTTTCCCTTCCTTTTTATATTGTTCTATTAAATATTTATGTATGCCTAAACACATATCTTTTATTTAGAATGTTTTTAAGTTTAAAGAATGTCATGCTGTACATAATCTTTTGAGAGTTATTTTTTGTTGATATATTCCTATGATTCATTCAGACCGCTGCATGCTGTAACTCAATTATTTTCACTTCTGTATAATATATTTCATTGTGTGACTATAGGCCATTTATTCAGGCACTCTCCCATGGATGAGCATTTGGGCCAATAATATTACCCTCACACAGCTACAATTTTGAGGTTGTCATTGACCTCTGGAATTCGGCTAAGCCAATGTCTTTTGTGTGTTTATGTAGTGAGAAATGTACTAGGAATATGGGAGATGTCAAGATGAATCAGATATGTGTCTGTCCTTGGCAGTTTCGCTGTTTAGAGACAGTGACACAGATACAACCATAATCACAGAGGGCAGAATTTGCTAAATGCTGCAAATGTGCTACGCAGTGGGGTAGAACAGGGGAGGATAGGAGAGATTCCACCTAAATTTCTAAGAGGTGTGAATGCTGGATTATAATGTAGGCATGTTACTTTGATAGCCTTTGAGTATTCAAAAATTGGAGGAGCGTTGAAGACAGAAAATATTTCGAGTGGGGAGAATATGAGAAGTTCAAAGGTAGGAGAAGATACAGAGAATTTGGAAGATAGCGATGTCTGGAAGTGGATGAAGCCTGAGTTACCTGACAGAGAAGAGGCTCATTTTTTGAAAAGTTCGAAAAGGAGGAAGGGAGGCAGAATCCTGGCCCTAGAAGCTTTGTAGGCTGGGAGGAGAGATTAAGCATTTATTCCATCTGCACTCAAAAGTCACTGGAGAAGACAGTGTCAACAATTTTGGTGGCTCTGAGGGTGAGTGGGTGGGTTTCGATGGTCTTGGGTCTTCTTTCGGATAATTTGCAGGCACACTGAGAAGGGTGTATCTACTACTCTGGGAGATCCTACAGACACCCTTTTGCTCTCAGTTTCTTCACCCAACATCTTCCTTGATATTCTCTACAGAATTTGCGGGCCTGTCTCTTGCAGTTAAGAGGTCGGAGACACTGTCTCTGAAGACAATCTTTGAAGATGGAGACACCGATTTTTGAATGTTCTATGTTGGGTCTAACACAAGGTTTTTGCTCTAAAAATATTGCCTGTCTTAGCACTTTTCTTATGATTTTTTTCTTTCTAAAAAGAAGTGCTAAGGCGGAAGGAGAATTTTCTTTTTTATTTATTTTAAAGATTTCTCTTCAGGAAGATGACTTCAACATGCATGCCACATTCTGATGAACGAGGAAAAATAATGAGTATGAGGACAATAATAAGTAATAATAAATAATAAAAATAATAAGAGGTTTAACCTCTTATTGCTCGCTTGACAAACAAATACATGCACACTTACATTGGACTACCCATTGGGGTCAGAACAGGAGATGCTGCCAAATTGTTTTATTTCAGAGACATTCGTTTATCATGAGAGAAGAAAGATGTAATCCCTTTTCTCTAAGTGACTCTTTACACAAATCATTTGGAATCATTTTGAAACAAACTATATCCCATTTGTTCTATTATGGGGTTCTATTATGCTCTCCACTTTCAGAAGAAATCCCTTCTTGGTTTTTAACTGCAAAAGTCCTCAGATTAAACCTCTATTAACAACTGGGAAGCCAACTCCCATGACTAAGCCTGCATAGTGGAAACTCTTTGCCCTAATTATGTAGATTTGAACTCTCGTGTTTGCTTCTGCTTTGGGATATGAGCATGTGTCTTTCCGAAGAAGCAGAATAGGAGGAGAAGAAATACTCAAAGGCTCAAATAAGTGACTGAACCAGGAACACTGTACGGAAATTAGGTCATTAAGTCACAGTGACACCACAGTGGCCCAGAAGCAGCAATTTGTAAATTAATACTTAGAGCTGAGCTGAGCTGGGCTAAAAGCTATGGTGTGAGTTGATCTGAAGAAGAGAAATCAAGCAGTGTTCAGGGCTCCAGAAAGAGGAAGACTCCACAGAGCTCCAAACCCTCCTGTGGGCAGGCACAGGGCCTGCCACATCTCTCCAAGGCCTTTGCTCAATATCGGCTGGTTCCTTTGGCTTAAATCATGGGAGCATTTCACGGTAAAAGGCTATGCAATGTCCAAAAGAATGAGAAGAGCGGAAGGACCTACCAGTTAAAAGCACAGGATTCAAAGACACCTATGTCTGAGTTTGCTGTTGACTGTGAATGACCCTGGGCATTTTGTATAAGCTCTCCATACCCCAGTCTCTTCTTTTCCAAGAGAGGGATAAACAGTCTATCTCATATTTCTTAATGCTTATCAAGTGACAATTTATTTATTATTATTCTCTCCCCTGTAAATATAAGTTCCACAAAGATGGGGACCTGGGGGTATTTTATGCACTGCTTCATTGTCAGAGCCCAGGACAACTGAATGCTGAATATAGTTATTTTGAATGAATAACTGAATGTATCGATAGATTTGCTCTATGAATTCAATGAGCCCACTTTTGATACAGTGTCTAGTAAATTGTCTGGCACATCCTAATTTGATTAAGTGATGGCCTCACCTTTTCCCTCTACTTATCTCTCTCCATTTCTAGAAAGGGGCACAGATCCCTGGTTAAATACTAGAGGAGAAGATCTCTGTTTGCACTGTTTAATGATGACTGTGATTTCTCTGATGCAAAGTAAGGGCAGGGACCCAGCATTTTCTGGCACCATCCAGGAAGATGTATTATCCCATTTCTCTTGAATCTCATTCACTCCCAGCCTGGAAATCTTTTTCTTAGCCACACACCCTGCTCAATCCTGCCTCTCACTTTTCTTACTCTGGGCTCTGCCAACAGTGGCTTGTCTTCTCTCTCCACTTCTGAGTCCTAACCTTTGGCAGGGTCCATCTCAAGCGCCTGCTCCTCTGTGGGTTCCTCCCTTCCCCCTCCTCCCTCAGTCAGCTTCTCCTGATTATTAGTTCTTTTGGACACAAGTTCACATAGAATATGCACTGTATGGGCCTTTCAGAGCAGAATGACACAGGCCATGAGTACAGAGGCTTGATCTACTTCAAATAGAGACTCCTCCATTGGCCAACACTTGTTGAATTCCTATCTAACACTCAGCTCAGTGCGAGGTGCTGGAATGGAGATTAACAAGGTGTTAGGGACAACTTTAAGAAGACCAAGATCAGGTGGAGATCTGCTGCTCTGGGATTTGGCCTAAAAGAAGAGAGGAACTCCAAATACTAGAGGCTTACCCCTGAATTACCTGAATCTGTGTGCATCTTTCTTTCTCTGTAGTGATAGTTTGAGTGATGCACTAGTTCAGATAGGTTGTCAAATTTATTCCTATACATGCCAAGGAGCTTCTGCCACTTGGTGTGCTGAGAGGGCTTTGCAGGATGACAGGAAATCAGAGTTCTTATTTACCTTGAGGACTCCATGGATTTTCTAATGCAGTCGTAAGAGTCCACTTTTCTTTTCAAAGCAGTATATTTTTTAATTGGAAAGATTACATAAAACCCCAATATATAGACAAAAACATGAGCTGTTCTAGATAGTGTATACTGCAGGAGAGGCCAGAGAGGCCAGAGGTCTCAGACTCCTACCTTTTGGCCTGCCTTTTTACTATAGAATTTTGCCTTTTCATGGAATTCAGAGGTCATAATTTATAGTGTAGAATCCAAAGCAAAGAAAAACAAAACAAAAGGCTGCAAGAGCCAGGTGAGATGGTTACTAAGTGACCTCAGGTTGGCCGAACTCTTTTATGCCCAGCCCTGTATACATCTTATTTTATCCAGTCTTCCCACTCACCCTTTGAGGTAGGCTATGACAGCCCCATTTCACAGATAAAGGAACTGAACAAAAGGGAGACTCAGGATTTTATTCATTACTACCCTGCCTTTAATGCCAAGATTCAAACCCAGATCTTTCTGAGTTCAAAGCTAGAGTTTGGATCCCCATCTTATTTCCAACTCCCAAACTCTATTCCTCCTGGAATGGGCAGTGGTAAAACTACTCTCAAGAGCATAGAGGCATAGGATGTTTTTAAGATCAAAATTTTTCCTCTTGGTCGTTTTTGTCCCCAAGTAGGCCTTATCCGCACCAACTCTGAAGGCCAATGTCTTTGGTAAAGAGCAAGTCTGAGCCACACATACAGGGTATAAGTAAGACATGGGAGAAAAAAATAGAGTAAGACAAAGGCTCTAGGACTTGCCCAAGTTTACCAAATCAGCACTAAAAAAGACATTAGACTTCCAACCCCAAAACTTTATTCCTAAGTCCTATGTCCCCAGAACAAAAGCAAATATTTTGCCCAAACCAGAGCCTGGTGGCTTATACATGCCCCAGAGATGGAGCCCTTGAGAAGCCCTGGAAAACAGCCTCCCATTAGAGATGGTCGTCTGCAGACAATGCAGGAGGGGACTCAGAGCCCAACTCTGTACTGTTTCTTCTCTCCAGACGCACAGGTCTGCCAAGTGTGGAAGCTGCTCTCTAATGGGAGCCCTCAGAAATGGTACAAATTGAGGCCTCTAGTAATGCAATCACTTCTAATCAGTGTTTAATGAGGATACAAGCAGCCTCAGCTTACCCCTGTTTCAAAGAGGCAACTACACATAAACCTCAATTACTCAGACATTTAAAAATCAATTTCAAATAAAATGTCCAGGTGATGGAACTAAAGGGATTAGAAGGATCTGGATGTGTGCACTGGCTTGGCATGCCTTGTCAATGCAATTGAGGTAGGCAGCTCCTGTAATGTAATAAAGCTGGCCGGCTTTGTGCCCCCAGGGGTAGAAGGGGAACAGGTCTAATTTTCCATTTCCCCACAGAAACAGAGGAAGATTCCAATGACAGAAGGAAGAGGACACCTCTATACTTCTGCCCATTCAAGCTGTGTTCGGAATGTTGTCTTCATCTCATTTTATAGTTGTAAAGAGGAAAAGTAGCCTCAGGCTATACAACTCAAGGTCTCTGCCCCAACCTGGCCTCCACCTGTACCACCAAATCAGACACCTTTTTTATAGGTGATCATGATTTTTTTTTGCCAGTATATCTACTTATCATTCCCATCAACATGCTGGTAATTTAGGTCAATAAACTTTTATTGACTATGTACCATGTGTCAGGTGCTTTTCTGGGCAAGCAGGGGCACAAAGGTGAGGAAGTTATAGTCTCTACCTCAATTTACACAGTAGAGGAAGGATGAGGCCAACTCTCCACCTGATCTGGAAGTATGGTCCTGCAAAACCAAGTCACTTGTCTCTTTAGTCAAGTGCAATGTGCAACCAGAGAAACACTAATACGTAGGATAGTAGCGTCAGTAATAATCATCATAGCTAGCATTTAATGGACAAGTATTAAGTGCTAAGTATGGGCTAAATACTTCAATGGCATTTTTTTTTTTTTTTACCACCAAAACCACCCTATGAGTTGGGTATTGCTATTATCTCCATTTCCCCACGTTGTAGGTTAACGAAACTTATAGGGTTGTCATGTTAATTAAGGAGGTGCATACTGTAGTGGGCACCAATGGGGTTGGCTACCAGTGCCACTCGCCCTAAACCGAGAGTTGCCGCCCTCTCCATTCATGTTGCATTCAGTGGTATTCCCTGGAGTTGTGAAGGCACAGCTTTCAAAAATTTAAAACCATGACTCATACAAAATAGAATGAATACAAATAAAAATATTCAACTATTAATTAATGAAGGAAGCAGAAGGGTGGTAAAGCTGCTTCCAGGAAAAATTAGAGGAAGAAAATGTATATAGTCGGTCAAAGGGATATTAAAATAAATTTGCTAATTTAAAAAAAAAAGGGTTAATGTCTTACAGGGCAGTCAAGCTGTAGCTTTCTGGTTATCTTTTATCCCTTATAGAAACTGACCAGAAGATCTATAACTTCAGAACAGATGGGGTTTAATCAGATAGGAAATAGCCAATTCAAACACAAGCACATTCTCCTAGGTCAGGGGTCAGCAAACTCTTTATAGAGCCAGGTAGGAATACTTTCGGTTTTGCAGGTCACAGGATCTCTGCTGAAACTACTCAATTCTAACATTGTAACATGAAAATAACCTTAGATAATACATAAACAAATGGATATGGCTGTGTTCAAATAAAACTTTACTTAGAAAACATATGGCTGCCAGTCATAGTTTGTCGACTCCTGTCCTAGATAATTAAATATGAATTTGGGCGAGCCAGTTAATGCCCAAGGGAGATATTGAAGGGACATGCAGTTATCCTCTTGCTTTATCTCTAATTTTTTATTTATCTTTCTTAAGAGCACTAAAACGGGAATGGAGCCTCCTGGATTTGCCGATACAGTGTCTTGCCCACCTCTCATCTACACAGATACAGTGGAGCCTTCATGTTTATTCAGATGGACCACTTCCTCTCTCTGCCTAATCTTATTAGAATTGATGGGAACACCGCTGGCACCTGACCCAGTCTCCAAATTTACAATGGTGCTGATTCCTGCCTCAAGCCGGTTGCTGTCTTGAGTGGAAGAGGTATGACCTCTAGAGCTGAGTTTCTTCTGCCTCACTTGGAAGCGAGGCCTTTGAGGTCAGAAGGAACTCTAGTTCACCACTCACTGTGTCTCTGCACCTCTATTTCATTATCTATACTGTGAAGATAATAATGTACCTACTTCATGGGGCTGTTACATAGTTTAAATGTAGTACTGCACTGTGTGTAAAGCACCTGGCTTGGAGCAAAGTACGTGCACTGTAAATATTACTTCTCTTGTCTTTAGGATTCCTCCCTGGTTCTCATCTCTGGTGACTTCAATGCTAAGTGGCTTTAGCATTGACACAGGAATTATGCTGATAGCACAGCTCTGCCTTCCCTTTGCTTGGGTTCAATGCCCTTTCTCCTCCATGCTGCTGTTTTACTTCATTGTTGATGTCTAACCTTTGACTGTCATTCACATTACCTCTAATAACTTTGTGCTTTATGGGGGAGTAAATGTGCTATCTGCTCTATTTGCTTTTGTGAGCGAGAAAGAGTAGGTGAGTTTTAAGGACAAACACTGATTGAGCAGTCTTGTGGCTAGGGGCTTTACATAGGCCGTCTTTAATCCGAACAACCATCCATTTTTAGGGACACCATTATCCCTGTTTTATAGACGAGGAAACTGAGGCTCAGGGAGGCTTTAGTCGCTGGCCAAAGATTGTCCTGTTATGAGGGCTGGGATTCCAACCCAGGCCTGACCAACTCTAAAGATAATGAATGATTCCATCCATTATGAAGGAACAATTTAAAGTGCTCTTCATTTGGCTGAAATTTTGCCTCTTAGTTGCTTTTCTTTTTTTGGCAAAACTGATCCTCTGTGGCCCAAATGAGGAAAAAAACAACCATTTTCCAGTGCCTAAAATTAAACAAGAAGCTTTTAGGATGATGCGCTCAAACACTTCAGCAGCTTATATCCCATTTTGCATTCTTGAGCAAGTCAGTAGGCAATGTCTCCACTGTGGATTTCTCACTTCTCTGGAAGTGATTTTCTGTATTCTCACCAGGCTCCGCTCTGATCATGACAAGAATTCAGAAGCCAGAGTCACATAAAAGCATGATGCATAACCAGATCATTCCAGAAGGTTTATGTCCATGTCCATCAAAATGTGGCTTTACTCCTTGAACAGAATATGTCTGCATGTCTGCTCACAAGAAAAGCATATCCTATGACAGCTGGGACCAGCCACTGCCGTAACTTGAAGAAACAACAGGATAGGGAAAAGACGAGATGAACTTTCTGTAGATACTTATTTTTAGCTGCTGGGCATCATAATAGCCTACCTATTTTTAAGAAATATGGTAGGTTGAAGTCACTGCTCCTCTTCCCCCTATCCCTATTACAGATCTTGCTCCACATCCCAGTTCCATGGCAGGTATGTCATGTGACATACACATACACATGTAGCATAAACTGGCCAATCAGATTCTCCCACCAAGGATTTTGAATTTCAAGAATGTGATACATCTGTACAGCAGCAGTTAGCGATTAATCCTGATAGCTTTGCTGGAGTTTAAAGTCTATCAGCAGAGGGGCAAATATCCAGGAGTATCAAGGCTGGTGGCAGCAGTTCAAAAAGACTATTCCTGTCAAAGGATCTTGATGGTGCCCAACCTCCTTTGGTTTCTGCCCATTTTCTGAGCTTGGTTCTCCAGGATCTTATCACTATTCTGAGTTTTCCAATAGTTTTACAGGAAATTCTTGTTGCACTTAAGCTAGCCTGATTTGGTTCCCACAGTTGGCAACTGAGTACCCTGAATGATGTACTTCTCAATGTCCACCTGCAAGACCTGGGCCCCTGGGTGTATTACCATTCTCATTCAAAGGAGATTCCTTCAAAAGAGGCTGTCAGCATTTCCATTAAGTTGGAAGAAAAAGACAAAAAGCCTCAGAACTTTATATATATTTAGAACCTTGGCACCAAGCAGTTATTTTGGTCATCACTTTAATTTTGCTAATCTACTAATCCAAGGGAGGTGTGCATACAGGAGTCCAGACAAGGACTTTTCCTCCTGCCTGTCATCAATAATCTTGTATCAATGCCTAGCTTATTTCTTTCATAGGAATAGAAGATTTGAGAAACACATTGGGTCACAGTTCTGCTGCTATATTCATTAAATAAATAAGCTGAAACCCAGGTTCTTAGTGCTTGCTTTTGTTCCAGCCTGTCCTAGATGTCTTAGTTTCATCCTAGTCACAAAGTGATAAAGGAAACTGACATTTATTGGACATCTGCACCACTGAATTCATTCCTTAAATCTGCAATGGTGAGGTAGGTATACCCTTTTCTTAGTGGAGGAAAGAGGCTAATACAGATGAAAGAACTTGCTCAACCACGGTGCTGATAACTGTGCAGCCAGGATTAAAAGTAACTCCAAAATCCATGCAGTGTCCACTCTCCCAGTTTTGGGAAAACTGAGGCCTCTGTTGCTGATAAATTCAACTACAGATGAGACTATCCTGGCCAAAAGAAAGAATCTACTTTCGCCAAATAATGCATGGAATTATTTTAATTAAACTACATTTCATTTTAAAAGAATTATTTTAATGGTTATACAGAATGCCTAACACATAGTAGGTAGTAAAAAAATATTGAATTAGATTAAATGATTTCTGGCTTGTTAAGAGGGAAAATAACAATAATAGATGTAGAAATAAATAATCCAGACTTGTGTGTGGTATTTTCCACATTTTTCAGTCTGTTTTGTTGCTTGGCAAAAATAAAAGTCCAAATTCTTTCTGGGATGTTTCATAAGTGATAGATGAACTTGGCCTAATTGTTGATCCATAGAGAGCGATTCGAAATACCAATAGCCTCAGGGTTAAATTTCCCAACTTTTGTTGTGGAAATATTTAGTCAGCTAATAATCTCTCTCCTGCTGATGACTTTGGCAGGAACTGCACCCCTTGTTTTAAAGAAACACAAAAACAATCCTCAAGAAGGATTCATACCTGCCTGAAGCTCTGGAAGAGCTAGAATGACGATGATGTGGAATAACATGCAGGAGGGAACTTAAATTCCTTGCTAAATATAATTAAAGCAAAAAAAAAATTATAAAAAAGAACCCGTAAACACAAGAATGTGCATCCATGATATGAATAAATTAAGCAGAAAGAAAATTCATGTACAGAGACCCAAAGGACTGGTTAAAACATTTTATTAAACTTATTCTTTTTTGGAGTCTTGCTATGTTGCCCAAGCTGGCTTCAAATTCCCAGGTTCAAGCATTCCTTCCACCTCAATCTCCCATCTAGCTGGGATTATAGGTATGCAATGCCATAGCCAGCCTGGAAATTTTGAAAACGTGATCTCTGCCAGGTAGTGTCAAAATGGCCTAAAGAAACTTCTATTTGAGGTCAGCCCCATTTATCCATTCATCCATCCATCCATCCATCCTGAATACATACTGAACTTCCATTGAGGAGAACAGGAAGAGGTGAAGACCGGCTGTTCCCCTTGCGGAGCTCGATGGAAGTAACACAATTTATTCTTTGTATTTCTTTAGCTAATGTTTATTTAGTATTTACTATGCAACATGCACTATGCTTAAACAGCAGGAAAAAATCCCATTCAACTTTCACAACTACTCCATGAAAACACTGTTATCCCCATTTTCCTTCCAAGAAGCTAAGGTACAGAAAAGTTACATAATGTATACATATACAATGAGCTAATGAGTCCAAGTCCATCTGATTCCAAAATCAAGGGCACACTTTTAAGAACTTTGCTATAATGTCAGTTTATAGAGGCACAAAATCAGAACATGAACTAGGTTCTATATCTGGCAAATAGTGATAGTTATATTTTTAGAATGTGAAAATTACAATCCTTATAAGATGTATGTGTGTGTGTGTGTGTGTGTGTGTGTACTTCCTGAAGGATTAGTATAAACTCTTGGAGAGAGGATTAAGGAGGAAAAAAATATGGATCAAGAAATGCTTTATGAATTCTTGGCAGTAAATTTGATCCTTAAAAAAACGGATACAAGGAGAGTATCTGGTAAAAGAGAACAGTATAAGCAAAAGTGTGGAGAGAAAAATGTGTTCTAAGAGCTTATGAAGAAGAGGGCCATCCAGACAGTATTATTGAAGAACCTGTCTTGCACCCAGATAGATCTTCTTTGGTTGCTAAAAGTCTAAACTTCCACCATTTGAGAAATATTCCTTTTTGACATTAGAGTTTTCAGTTTTTATTCTGTCAACATGAGTGTCCTATTAAACACCAGAACTCCTGGGAGGGGTAATTAACTAAGCAATTTGTTCTCAACTATGAAATTAGAATCCTGGCAGGAAAAAGATAGCATGTTGACGTTCTTATTCAGGGACTATCTCAAAGATATGGACAACATTAAAGGGGACCAACAAGGGCTGGTTAAGAATCGCAGGGAATAGCAACAGGAAGGCTTCCATCCCACCTTCCTCCTCTGGTGGGGCGGGAACCATTCCTGGATCCCCAAGAGAGCTGTAGATGCAACTCAGGTTGCAGATATGGAAACAGGATGCCCATCAGGAGTTGAGTGGACTTTGAAAGGGGAAGCCAGGCCAGCAGAGAAAGAGATGAAAACAAATACATTAACCTCTCTTTCCCCCTCTGCCTTCCCATATGCTGATGGTGTCTCCCACTGGTCAGACCCAACAGGAAGCCAGAGGGCAAAGGCATGCAGCTGAAGCAGTGACAAAAGGGGGCTCTCCCAGGGCAAAAGCAGGCTGGAGAAGGGTGGGGAGAAGATCTGGAAAGGCAAATGGAGAATGGCCCGCCCAAGGACTTACAGTGGTCAGGTGGGACATAGGTCATCCGTCACTAATTGCATTTAAAGTAATGACCTTGCAAATTAATTTATTTTAGTTTTGTAAATGAAGGCAGTATTCAACATCATCCCTTGCAATAGCTTTCTCTAACTCATCTAAATTTAGATTGTCTTTTAAGTTTGTGAGAGAAAAGGGCAGTGGTATACCCGGTGGGCTGGGGATTATCCATGACCCTTCATGCACTCAGCAGTGTGTCTGACACGAGTGGCATCCATCATGTGTGTTGTGTGGAGAGAAGTGGAGGATCATTGCTTTGAGTCAACCAGCCAGCCTACGGTAGGAATTGATAGTTGATCAGACCTCTTTCCCACTAGTGATGGAGGAAGGAAGGGAGAGTGATGTAGCAGGAAGAAGTGTGTGTGATCAGAACATTGGGAAAGAGAGTAGGGGCAGAAAGAAGGGGCAAAATTAAAAACACGACAGTGATAAGATTTTGCCTAGAGTTGGCCCTGTTAGGGTAAGAAGCCTCATTCCTCTATGACCAAAGCACATGAAGCCAGTTGTAAACAGATGTGAAGAGTAGCATCTAGCATCATGTCTTCTCTGTTTGGGGACAGGGGGTGATTATACACACACACACATACACACCCCTCAGAGTCAATTTTTAAAGCAGTACAGTAATCAATCCAAACTGGTGTTGTAAATGGAAGGCGGAGAGAAGGTTGTTTGGGAAACACTTATCTCCCTTATCTCAGAGCAACACAGAGAATGTGCAGGAGTGGTGTGTGTGTGTGTGTGTGTGTGTGTGTGTGTGTGTATCTGTGTGCTTGAGAATTTGGGAGATGGAAGCTCAAAAGTGCTGTTTTTATGCTTATAATTATCTATTTCCCCATTAAAAAATTGGCTCTTATATGTCATTACTGGCTGGATATTAAGTGTCTTCTTGAGGCAATTTTGAGACTTTCTTTTTCTGCATGCTCATGCACGCATACAAACATGCATGCACAAACACACAGTTAGATGCATGGTTGCATGCATAATAAAACTTGAAAACTTAACTGCAGCACACTGCATAAATTAAAGAAGGCAAACATATCCTTGGCAAGACTTGAAGTAAATGCTAGAGTTTTCCCAGAAATAAGTAGTTCCATAATAACAGAAGTGAAAAGAAAATAAACTAAAACTTCTAAGTCCATCTTAGTTACATGGAAAGTCCACTAAAGTTTTCTTAAGAAGCTGATACCAAACTCCTAAAAATCCACTCTGGATTCCAAAGGTCGACTTTCCATCCCAAGTCATTACTTACTGGTGCAGGATTTCTATTATCCATGTTGAGCCATGGCTTATAGATAAATAAGGAATTTAGAATACAGCATTTGAATTCATTAAGCTGCTTCCAGTAAGTAATTTGAAACTCTGAGAAATGCTAAAAACATAATTACTAATCCAAATAGCCCTTTTTATCTGAATAAGTAAAAATGGAGATCAATATCTGGTTAATGGAGGTCATTTCCTATTATATTTTTAATGTTGTGATATGGACTGTAATGGTTGCTTTATATCGTTACATTGTCACTGTCATTGGAAACATCCTGTAAAGAAGGGCAGATGATTTACTTGAAATGTACTAGCAAGAGAGATGTCATCTTCTTCTGCAAATACTGGGCTTAAAACTTGGGTAACTCACTGGAGACTGTTGAGTCTCTCCCTGGATTTTCCTGAGGTTTTCATCCAAATGCAAATGATTCCAGGAGGCTCTCTCCATAGGAAAGAGGCCTAGAGAATTCCTCAGGACTTCAGGATAAAACAACAAATTAAATAAACATTCTTACTATATCTCTTGCTTAAACTTATACTGTGATCACAACCAATTTTGATTCACACATTCCCCAATTTCTTCAGAATAGGAATAATTTTGTCCCCTCCAGACAACTTGTGGAGTTCTTACAAGACCCAGAAAAACCCGAAGTGCACTTCAAAATCTCAGGAACCACTGGAAGGGCAGTGGGTCAAAGGAGTCAGGGTCTGCAAACACTGTGTGAATCAAACCTGGCTCCACACCTTCCCCATCAAGGTCACCTGTCCCCAGTAACCCAAGCTCAAAACTTGAGGCTGCCTTGATTTCTGCTCATCCTCCTTCAAAGGAACTTAGTTCTCAAGTCCTTATCACTGCATGCCACAGCTTGCAGTTGATCTCAACAGGTGAGCCATGACATGCCAGGGAAGCGCTGGTTGAGTGTCCAGCACTGGTTGGTTGTCCAATTAACTCTTATTCCATTTCCCTTCCCTGCTAGCAGAAGCCATCTCCCGCTCTAGAGGCTGAACATGCCAGGCCTGGCTTTCTCAGTTTCCCTTGCAGCTAAGGCATGGCAATGAGACCCAGCCCTAGCCAATGGACCAAGTCTCTTAGGAGAACTCTGGTAAAGGTTTTCTCCTCCCAATATGAAGAGATGCACTATGCATACTTAAGAATGGTTAAAATTAAAAGGACTGACAATACTAAACATTGGAGAGGATGGGGAGCAACGAGACGTTTTCCACATTGCTGATCACAGTGTAAAAAGATCCAAACACTTTGGAAAACAGTTTGCTAGTTTTATACAAAGTTGAGTACATACTATTTGATCCAGCAACTTCACTCCTAGGTATTTAGTCAAGAGAAATTAAAACACATGACTATGAAATATTGCACATGAATACTCAAAGCAGAGCATATTCATAATAGCCCCAAACTGGAAACCCAAATGCACACCAACAGTGAATGGATAAACAAATTGCAGTTTTCTCATAAAAGAGAATACTAAGAATGAATAAAGAAGAATGAAAGACTGATACATGCAATACCATGGATGAATCTCATAAACTTGCTGAATGAAAGAAGGTAGACACAAAAGAATAGTAAATGTCACATTTCCATAAAATTATAAAAAAGGCAAATCTACAGTGACAGAAAGTCAATCACTGGTTGCCTAATAGCTGGAGGTAGGAGGGAGTATTGGCAGTAAGAGTGGGCACAGGGAACTTTTGGGGTTGATAGCAATGTTTTATATCTTGATTATCTTATTACATGGATGTACACATTATTGAACTATACACTTATTATAGGTACATTTAGTGTCTATAAATTTTATCTTAATAACATTGATTTTTTAAAAAAGAGAGACAAATAAACAAATAAGACCACCAAAGCCTCAGAACTGTGAAACTGGGTTTCAGAGGTGGTTTGAAATATTGTTGAATTTTGCATTGAAGTATATTTAATGGTTCAATTTCAGAATAACATATTATCAATAAGACCCATTATTTCTGAGATTTCTTTTAATTTTTTTTTATGCTTGAGCTCTTATTATATGCTGAACTCTCTCTCTCTCCTTTAATCCTTACTGTCTGAGGTAAGGATTACTTCAATGATGATTATATCAGCTAAAAAACAGGAATTGCTTTAGAACTTTTGAGCATGAAGAATTTGATTCAGGAAATTGGTTATAGCTCAGTGAGGGAGCTGAGAAGGCAAAAAGGGTCAGTGAGACAACCCAGAGATTGGCAGTAGCAGGAAGCTGCTACTCCCTCTGGGGCTGGAGGCAGAATTCAGAAGCAAGACACGCTGAGAGAGGGGCCACCCTGCATAAGTTGGAACTCTGGAAGAGATACTGCTATTGTCAGAGGCACAGCAGGAAGTGGAGAGAGTGGGAGAAAAACCTTGACATGTCTCTGACTCCCACCCTTCTGCCTTTCGCCAGTGTGTCCCATGGGTTAGACCAGCCCAGGAGCCAGAAAGCAAGGGAGCCTGGAAAATGTGGTTCTCTTCAACACAGAGCAAAGCAGAAGGACGGAGAATGAATCCATTGAGGGCAAATAGATATTGACCAACACAAGTGTCTTTGTTTTATCAACTTCCTTGACTTCCTCTGTGACTGCCACCTCAACAGTTCCCTCCAAAATAGAGGCAAACTGGCAAATAGACCCTGTAAGAGGAGCAATAGCTCAAGTTGCTGTTTTTAGCTTCCCTTCCTTTAATCCTAAAGAAGAGAAGAGATTCGAACTAAGGCAATACAAGCAGGCTGGCACTTATCTCTCAGTGGCTTTGCTGCGGTGGAATATACCAGCCAATTCACCCAGGAATCCACCAGATGACACATTACAAAGTAAGACATGTATTAGGCATCAGGTTTAGGTATTTTCCCAAAGGCAATGTTCAGGCATTATGAGAGTGATGAGGGCACAAATAGAGGCATGTTACAGACTGAGTTGTGTCCTCCCTCAAATTCATATGTTAAAGTCAAGAGAGGCACTTTAAGGAGATAATTAAGGTTAAATGAGGACAAGGGTGGGGCCTTAATGCAATAGGGCAGATGAAGAGGAAGGCACATGACATTAAGGACACACGTGCACAGAGAAAAGGCCGTGTAAGAACACAGGGAGAAGGAGGTCATCTTCGAGCCAAGGAGAGAGGCCTCAAGAGAAACCAAACCTGCCAACACCTTGGGCTTGCACTAAAGTCCCCAGACTTTAAATTTCTTCTGTTTAAGCCACCTGATATGTGGCATGTTGTTATGGCAGACCTAGCAAATTAATACAAGGTACTGAGCACAATACGTCTAACAAGAGTCAATGCTTATTGCTGTTTTCAAAGACAATTCTAGGAGGTCACGCGTAGTCAACTACCTATGCCCTAAAATTATTTACCAGGCAACCAGTTTGTTTCCATAGTCAGGGATGAGGCTTAAATACATACCCATGGGAGAAAATCATAGCAATGATCCAAATTTGTACATAGATATAAATGATCTTCTTGAGAGTGACTTGTAAGCAGTGGGGAAAAGAAAGAATGAAGCAACTGGGTATTCAAAACAGAAGCGGTTTCAAAGAGGTGTGTGGGGTGGTGGGGGAGGGAATTGAGGACACTGAAAATAAAATTTTCCAAGTTTACAAATTTACCATGTTGGCCTGGCTGAAGTCATGGTTAAGAATTTTTTTTCCTCTTTATAGCTGTGATTTTTCTTCAATACCATATATGGCAGCAGATCAGCAAGCTATTTTTTGACATGTTTCTTTCTCCAGACCATTTTACATAGAAAGTTACTAAAATAGTCCAATTTGGATGTCTTTTTCTTAATCTTACAATTCTTGATCAAACAGGACACAATAGTTCTGTGTCAATATAATTATGAGAATATTATTTTAATGAAGAAGCTTAAAATGATGTCCAAATAGACAAACAATGCTCAGATAGGCTATGACGGTTTGGGGATTTTAAGAGCTTCTGTGTGATTGCTTTTGAGGAAAGCAGTTTTAAGAAGCAAATTAATATTCTGCAATCAGCATTGCTCTCAGGTCCTCCCAGGGTCTGAGCAGCAATTCAGGATCTGCTTCGGATGAACAGTTTCACATTTTTCCCTGGAGACCAACCCAAGTCCTGTAAGTCACAAGTGAACTCCATAAACACACTTTTCCCTGTAGAATCAGAGAGGGAGTGTGTTGGGATCTGGAAGAGAAGCAGGGTTTTCTGGGGAAGGTTATCTTAGGAGGAAGCAAAGGACAAAACTGTAGCAAGGCTTGAAGCCCTATTGAAGAGAAATCTATGTGCAAAAGCACTAGGTTACTTCCACCTCCAGAAACCAAACTCAGGAGAGTTTCTGATGCAATTCGTCAGTAGCTTTTGGAGCCTTGCTACTCAACGTATAGTTCCAGATCAGCAGTATCAGCAAACCTGGGAGCTCATTAGAAATACAGACCCCCAGACCTATCAAATCAGAATCTGCATTTCAACAAGATCCTCAGATGACTTCTATGCCCATGGAATTTTGAGATGCAATTCTCTAAAGTATTGTTCAGCCAGATGGATGTGAAAGGCATTGAATCATTCTGCCAGGGCTTGATTGTACATGCAAGGCTTTCATTCCCATCATGAAGAATAAAGCTGAGGGGAAAAGACACAGAGAACAGAAACAGGATTGAGGTTGTCTCACACCCAACAACTCTCACCCTCCACCTGTGCCAGGCCATCTTTCAGAAGCAGCAGTGAACAGAACCTACCGAAGTTGCAGTGGCATGCCTAGACTATGGGGCAAGGGCTCCCTCGCTGCCACTGAAGCTGTTGTCAGAAAATGCACCACTCTCGGAAACTGGTGCAGGGTTCACAGAGTTCTTTCTTCTCCCTTTCCAATCCTGTTTCTCTGGTCTCCCCTGTGCCTGCAAGAGGTGAGTACCAATTAGTTGCTGTTGCCACCCCATATTTAAAACCCAACACCAAACAGGTTGCCACTGCTGTTGGCGAGGTCACTCTCAGTGCTAGGAAACTTGAAGTAATGAGCTAAAACTGTCAAGTAAATTAATAGATTCCAGACTTGATGTGATCACCACTTGGAAATCTAGTAGCATTTTGCCATAGTTTAAATGAGTATTCCCAAAATTCATATGTTGAAGCCTCAATGTGATTGTATTTAGAGATAGGGCATTTAAGAGGTAAAGACAAGTAAGACAATAAGGGTTGAGTAATGATCTTATAGGATTGGTGACCTCATAAGAAGAGGAATAGACAGAAATCTCTATCTCCATGTGCACTTTCTGAGGAAAGACCATACGAACACACAGTGAGAAGAAGGCTGTCTGCAAGCCAGGAAGAGAGTCCTCACCAGAAACTTATTGTGTGGCACCCTAGTCTCACACTTCCAGCCCCCAGAATTGTGAAACAATAAATTGTTGTCATTTAAGTAGCCTGAGAAAACAAAGACATATTTCCCCAAGAGAAAGGACTGTTGGAGCCTAGATTACTGATGAGAAAAGAAATGGTTCTGAATTTAAAGCTTATCTGCTGACCTTGGGAGGGTTAACTTTTTGCTAATGACCTGTTGCTATGTATAACTTCTGAAGAAATGTCTATTATGTTCAATAGGAGTATATACTACTCATCCTTTTTATTACTTGCCGAAACTCACACACTAGGGGGAGGAAGGACGTATTGACACTTGCATTGCAGATGAAGTAACAACACACACACTAGTCCATTTAGGGTCTAAAGTCTGATTTGTCCAGGACTGAGAGGCTTTCTGGGACACGGAACTTTCGATGCTAAAACCAGAAAAGTCCTGGGCAAACCAGGACAAGTTGATTATCCTAAATGGGCTAAGTTTCACCTGTTGGAAGACCAATGGTGACATGTAGTGAGAAAATGGAGCATTTGTTAAAAGGGAATAAGAACCCTGGACTAGAGCCCTGGTTAATTTTAAGATTGTGTAGCCTTGGGTAAGTTACTTTACCTCTCTAGATCTAATTCTCCTCCCTCAGAGATGAGAGACTAGATTATTCCTAAGGGATGTTCCAGTTTCAATATGCTACAGTGTTTGAGTTCTGGGTTATTCTGTCAATTGACAGTTGGGGAGATCCAATTGTATTAATCCACAAAATAATCTAAGAAGAAGAAGTTTCTGAGCTAGGTGCAAGGATATAACTGTGCCTAAGTTACTGCCTTTATGGAACTTGCTGTTTACTGGGAGCAAGAGATGATAAACAAGAATTGATGTGACAAGCGCTGAGAAAGAAATAAGAAAGTGTTGTGATAGACAGTGATTGGACATCTTGTTTTAGCTGACATTGACAAAACTGGGAGCTCAATAGAAATACAGACCCTCAGACCTATCAACTCAGAATCTGCATTTCAACAAGATCCTCAGATGACTTCTATGCCCATGAAATTTTGAGATGGAATCCTCTAAAGAGCCAAACATGAAAAACTGGGAAAGGATAGTGTATTAGTCTGTTCTCACACTGCTATAAAGACATATCTGAGACTGGGTAATTTATAAAGGAAAGAAGTTTAATTGACTCACAGTTCTGCATGGCTGGGGAGGCCTCAGGAAACTTACAATCATGGCATAAGGCAAGAGAGAAGCAAAGACATGTCATACATGGTGGCAAGCAAGAGTGAACAAATGAGCGAAGCGGGACAAGCCCCTTATAAAACCATTGGATCTCATTAGAACTCACTCACTATCACAACAGCAAGGGGGTAACTGTCCCCATGACCCAATCACCTCCCACCAGGTCCCACCCTTGACACACGGGGATTATGGGAATTACAATTTGAGATGGTATTTTGGTGGGAACACAGAGCCAAACCACATCAGATAGGGAAGAGCAAGCACATAAGAGGCTGCAATGGGAGAGATTATAAAATTAAAGAAACAGAAAGGGCTACAGATGAGTGGAGCAGAATGAGGCAGAAGACAGTGGAAAGAAATGAAGCTTTAGAACTAGGCAGGAGCTAGATCACATTAGGCTTATAGGTCACAGTAGGAAGTTCAGGTTTTATCCTATGTGCCAAGAGAGGATATTAAAGGGTCTGAAATCATAGCAGAGTTATAAAAAACTGGTTAACCTCACTCACTAAATTACTAGTGTGTAATTGTGGATTACACAAATAATTACAGGTATAATAATGTAATATGACAGTCATGACAAGAATGCTCCTGTTCCATAAGTTTGGTTTTAATTAACCAAGAAGAGCCGTCAAAGGTTTGATGCAAGTTCAGGATAACTTGCATCAGTAATTTTACTTCATCACTTTAAAGTTTAGCATCCACTTCAGCTTGACTTTCAGGGTAAATGACAAAATAAATCTGTGGCTCAAATTACCCCAACCTACCCCTTTGGGAGCAGAATGTTACTTGGAACACATTCTTATAATTAAGATCTAATTGTTATTGATGTTCAGACAAATGTTCTTGCTGGCTTCATCTCTAAGAAACTAAAAAAACAGATTTTTCCCCTTTGCTTACTGATAAACAGCACTTAAATAAGTGCTCAAGGAGATATTACCCCTGATTTTAGATCTTGACAGGAGTCTAAATTAAAGCAGAAAGGACCACAAATTCGATCTGTGTGAGTTGATGGTTTATCCCCCACCCATTACAAGAAAATTTGAGATAGTTTCAAAAATTAAACACTGCAAAAAGCAATGCAATAAAGAGAATAAAAAAGAGTACGTATCTCTTCCTCATTCAAAAGGGAATGACTTTACAATAGATGAACTTAGTAACTGAATTTTGCCATGAATTTTCTGGAAACCATGGCAAGAGAGTGGTGGTTTGCATAATGTTTATTATCTGATTTAAAAAAACCCATCAGAATCACTCTGCAGAAAAAAATTTTTTCTTTGAACTCCAGAGAAAGAGTAATTTATCCTGTACATGTTTATAAAAAGGACATTGGGTATCTAGTGGACAATACCTTCAAGTAAAATTTTGCAAGAAAGAAGATAGAAATGCAGTTAAAATTAAATGTTTCTTGGGCCAGTGTCTGTAAAAGTTAACATGGTATAAATCCACAAAGGAATTTTTGTAGGAAGCCAAGGTATTATGGTCTAGATACTTTGACAGGGACTGTGTTTAGAGAACCTGGAAGAAAGAAGACATTTCCTAACATGTCCATTAGACACTTTCTCCCAAATTACAGCTGTTTTAAGCAAGTTTTTGATCAGTATTGAGTTGCAGTCAATTTGGAAAAGTACAAACCTCAGGGAAGGCAGACATTCAGAACTATCAGTCAAAGTGTGCTCTAAATGGCCAGTGATGAGGGAGGCTGAGCTGTCCTGCTGGGCTGTGAGGTTAAGATGTAGATTTGTCTAGAGCATGTACCACTTCATCACAAGTTTGCTGGAGAAAGATGCCTTTTTCCATGGAAAAGAGCTTTGAATATTCTTGAGAACTCATACAAGTCCTTTGTTGTAAACCCAGATTTCCATCTCTGAAGTCATGAAGAAAGGAAGAATGTGGGCAGGTGTAAAAGGGAGCATCTGATTGGGGAATATCATTTCGTAGCGATGTTTGTTTGCTGATTTTAGGGATTCTCCCACAGTTATTTAAGTCAAGCCTATATAATACATCAATAGTTTTGCATTTTTATACTTTCTTATTCATTATGTTCTAATTTGGCTTTGTGTCTTTGCTAAATTAAAAGGCCAGGTTATATCTATTTATTCTTTTCATTAAAATTATTATTATTTTTTTTTTGAGATAGAATCTCACTCTGTCACCCAGGCTGGCGTGCAATGGCACAATCTCCCCTCACTGCAACCTCTGTCTCCTGAGTTCAAGCGATTCTCCTGCCTCAGCCTCCTGAGTAGCTGGGATTACAGGCATGCCCCCACCACACCTGGCTCATTTTTGTACTTTTAGTAGAGATGGGGTTTCACCGTGTTGGCCAGGCTGATCTCGAGCTCCTGACCTCAAATGATCCATCTGCCTTGGCCTCCTAAAGTGCTGGGATTATGGGTGTGAGGCACCATGCCTGGCCAGAATTATTTACTATTAAAAATTAAGACTGAATATTAATCTATCCAGTTTACAACTTGATTGTGTGCGTGTGTAAAGTTTTATTTGGCTATGTAACGTATACATCTAGTCCTTCTAGCTGGATCATTCTTAAGGTAAATAAACATAACAACAATGCACTTACACAGGGCATTTATTATGTTGACTAGGGAGTCAGCTACGCCAAGCCACATGGCTCTCACAAGAGGACTTATTCCTGGATAAACTCAATCTGCTTGGGCGTAGGCATTTTCTGTGTGGAGTCCACTGGGCCCATTATTGGTCCCTACAAGTTCTTGAAGGCCATAGTCCTTGAAGACTCTGGGAACCCAGAGAAGAACAGGCTTAGCACCATTCCTGTACAAAGTAGGTAATGGATGCATGTTTCCTGAATAAATAAGCAAACAAGTGATGAGAAAACTTCACATATAGCTGTAACATAGGGCTGAACATGAAAGCCAGAAGATAAATATCAAGAGCTACTGGGTTTAAGGGGGGAAAAAGGAAAACTACATCCAGCTGGGTAAATCAGCAAAGGCCCTAGAGAAAGGGTGATATTTAGATGAGAACTGAAGAAGGAAAAGAATTTTAGACTATGAAGATGGAAAAGGAAAACAAATGTAGGGATTATTGTTTTTATCTGGGCAGCACCAATCCCAGGGCAACATTACTAACAGACTCTGCCATACTAGCCAATGTGTGGCAGATGAGCCAGTTAGGCCAATCATCATCCCACTTTAATTTAATTTGATTTATTTTATTGTATTTTTTTTGAGACAGGGTCTCTCTCTCTTGCCCAGGCTGGACTGCAGTGATGCAGTAATGGTTCACTGCAGCCTAGACCTCCTGGGCTCAATCAATCCTCCCACCTCAGCCTCCCAAGTAGCTGGGACTACAGGTGCGTGCCATCATGCCTGGCTAATTTTTTTTTTTTTTTTTTTTTTGGTAGAGTTGGGGTTTCGCCATGTTGCTTAGGCTGGTCTTAAACTTTGGGGATTAAGCAATCTTCCCGCCCCAGCCTCCCAAGTGCTGGGATTAGAAAAGTGAGCCACTACGCCAGCCCTCTTTACTTTAGTCTCTGCAATAGAACACCTTGAGGTTAAGAGATGCTTTGTTCAAGCCAGGCCAGTCACATGGTCTCTCCTAAGGATCTGGAACTTGAACACACAAGATGGAGAAGCTAAGAGGGGGTTGACTGGGACAAAGCCACCTTGAAGACAGCCTTTGGAAGAAGGTTCCCAGGCTCCTTTTGCTTAGATCTCTGAACTGCCTTGGGATGTAGAATTCAGGACAATTAATTGTCCTGCTCTCCCTTTGAGTCTGTGAGCCATCCTTCCAGTTAATGCCCTCCAACTCCTTTATTTTTCTTAAGTCAGTCCAAGGCAGTTTATTGCCCACAAAGAATTCTTAACTCTGCAACTAACAGGGAGAGGCATGGAAGCAAGAAAATAGGAATTCAGAAAGACTGAGTATTTTAGCAGGAGTAAAATATAGGAAAATAATGGATTGTAATGCTGGAGAAAGAGAAAATGACCTTACTGTTGCGGGATTTAAAATCTAGGATGAGGTTCAGTTGACCTCATTATTCACAGATCCTGCATTCCCAAATTTATGTACTTACTAAAAGTTATTTCTCATCCCCAAATCATTATTCATGGTGCTTTCATGGTCATTCTCAGACACACATAGAATGGCAAAAAATCTGATGCACACATTCCCACCTGAGGTCGAAGGTCAAACAAGTTGAGGCTTTGTCTTTTTGAAAAAAATCAATTTTTTTTTTTTTTTTTTTGAGATGGAGTCTCGCTCTGTCGCCCAGGCTGGAGTGCAATGGCGCGATCTTGGCTCACTGCAAGTTCCGCCTCCCGGGTTCATGTCATTCTCCTGCCTCAGCCTCCCAAGTAGCTGGGACTACAGACGCCTGCCACCACGCCTGGCTAATTTTTTGTATTTTTAGTAGACATGGGGTTTCACTGTGTTAGCCAGGATGGTCTCGATCTCCTGACCTCGTGATCCGTCCACCTCGGCCTCCCAAAGTGCTGGGATTACAGGCGTGAGCCACCGTGCCTGGCCCAAAAATTAACTTTTAAATATTATAATATTTAAATGACAGAGGTTGTATATATTCAAGGTGTACAAAGTGATGATTTGTGTAATGATTATCATAATCAGATTAACAGGTCTTGTTTTAGCTCTCATAACTATAAACAAGTGTCCTTTTTGTGGTATATTTAGTGACATGTATTTCACCTTTTTGTGCTTTTTGTTGATGATTTCACTGTTTAAAATGCCCCCAAAGTATAGTGCTAAAGTGCTGTCTAGAGTTCCTAAGTGCAAGCAAGCTGTGATGTGCCTTAAAGGCAAAATACATGTTTTAGATAAGCTTCAAAAGGCAGGAGTTATATGTTGCTGGCCATGTGTTCAATGTTAATCAACAACATGTATTAAATAAAGTGTGTTTAGGCATAGACACATACAACAGGTTATATATTGATTGGTTGACAAAAATTTTATGAGCAGGGGCTTTCTGGAACCTAACCCTATTGTCCCTAGAAGCAATCGTTCAGTATTCACTAATTCAGTATTTACAGTGACATTATAGAACATAACTACTGTAACTAATGAAAATCAACTATACTTAGATTTAACTTTATAATCAAAGGGGAGTTACACAGAACTGATGTGTTCAAAACTGCAATGGGAGAATTATTTGTGTGGCAAATGTGCAGAGTCTACTTAAGCTGGGGGAGGCTAGAATCAAGGAGACCAATGGAGGCTGTCTGGGAAGTTTCTGTCAAGCAGGAAGGAAGGTAAGAACTTTCTTGAGAACTGTGGTACCAGAAAAGAAGACATGCAGGTGAGATATTGTGAAGATAGAAAATATAGGAAGTTTGTGGCTGTGGGATCAAGTTGAGGAACAAATCGAAAGGAACACTACAATTATGAGTCTGGGTGAGTGGGAGAAAGACTGACAAGGCAAAAAGGTATGTCAGGCAAGAAGTTGGTCATGGGAGGAAGATGATGGATTCAGTCTTAGATGTGTTGAGTTGGGAGGCCTGTTGGTATGTCAATGAATAGTGAATACTCAACAAGCAATAGTTGTATTGTTGATAATAATTGTGAGGAGAAGGAAAGTGGTGGCAGAGGAAGAAGAGAGGGAGGAAAAGAATATTGCGAACACTTACCAGGAAAACTGGTGCTCAGCTGCCCCTTTCAAGGCCAATATCCAAAATGGCTGAGCTCTGGATAGCCCCAAAATGCCAGTCACTGCATCCCTTAGTGTGCAAATTGAAGGTGTGACACAGTAAAACTGCTGGAGTTTTTAGCTCTCAGCAATCAACTTGCAATGAAAGCACAATATGGAGTCATGTTTCTTGAGCCCACCCATCAATGTTGGTGCTGACCCAGGAGAGATTCCAGCATCAGCAACAGGCTGTGTCTAGAAGCAGCTCTTGTCAGGAGCCCCCAGAAAGAAATTCTCTCTCCATCCAGAGGCTCAGACCTTGTTTTGGGGGCCTGAAGCTTATGTGCAAAGCTGAACCCGGAGACCAGAGGGCCTGCTGCTACACTGTTGCTCCCTTAGAAAGGAGCTTGGATGGTGCCTTCTGCTCTGAGGCTGTGTCTTTGTGGCCCAGCTTTCTTCTATCTCAGAAGCCTGGTGTGAGCAAGAAGAAAGTCCCTCCTCCTTCTCGTCCCATGGATTGCCTAACTCCCTGGCCCCAAATTTCTATCTTCCCAGTAAAATTGATCCCTGTTTCCTTCAAGGGAAAATTCTATCCCCACCTATTTGGATAGTTTTACCTCATGGACCCCTCAATTGGACAATCACAGAACAGCCTAGGATTTCTGAAGGTTGAGATAATTTGGTATAATTCAGTCACCTGATTAAAGTTCTACAGCTCTCTGCTGTGTGCTGTATGCCAATGGTCTGTAGGTTGGTTTGGATGCTGTGGTTAGTATATACTGCATACTTTCATTCCCTGAAAACCCTGGAGAGCAAGATACCACCTTCATTCTTTCCAACTTCACCAGTGGCCATTGATCCTGCAGCTCTGTCCTGTGGCCCTAGAGGTGAGCTTGTGCAAGGAAAAATGCCATCATCAGTTGGCAGGATGGAGAATCAGTGTCAATGTCTCTGACGTATCTCCTCACTCACCTGGCCGAGGTGATAGGGGCGCACCTCAGAGGGGTAAGTAGTGGATGAAGAACCCAAGCTGGGTGTATTAGTCCATTATCATGCTGCTATGAAGAAAGACCCACGACTGGCTAATTTATAAAGGAAAGAGGTTTAATTGACTCACAGTTTTGCCTTGGTGGGGAGGCCTCAGGAAACTTACAATCATGGCAGAAGGCAAAGAAGAAGCAGGCACCTTCACAGGGCATCAGGACAGAGTAAGCGCAAACAGGGGAAATGCCAGATGCTTATAAAACCATCAGATCCTGTAAGCATTCACTACCATGAGAACAGCATGTGGGAGGAAACCACCCTCATGATCCAATTACCTCCACCTGGTTCCGCCCTTGACATGTGGGGATTATGGGAATTACAATTTGAGGTGAGATTTGGGTGGGGACACAGAGCCAAACCATATCTCTAAGTCCCCAAGGTCACATTTAAACTTCTTCGCATCACAGTATTGAAAAAAAGAAAAAAGGCAGTTGCAGAAGAGTCTCTCAAAAGGAACATTTTCCTTTCATTATTTGCTTTCTTTCTTCTGAAATGCCCTCTCTGACTTTCCAAAATAAAATAAAGTTAGGAGAGAAAAAAAATCATTCCCTCTCCACTTCTGATACATTGCAGCTGATGTTAGGGTTCTCCTAAGATTCACTGAGGTGAATTTCACTAGGTAGCATAAAAAGAGCTTTTCAGAAAAGGCACTAACAGATGTTACAATGAAAGCAGACACCTTTGCAGCTGATTTATCAAAACCCTTGAAGAACCATTTCAAGGCAGATAGCAAAGGCAATAATGTTGAACAAAGGGAGTACATCCAGAGGCAGAACTGTATTGCATGTTCTAAAAAGAGAAAGAGAAATAGGAAGTCCATAGGAACCATTTTCCCCATTTTGTGCATGTCTCTTTACCAGTTTCTGAGCATGAACCAATATAATTTTTCCAGAGCCCATTCAAAGCCAGAGGGGGATAAATAAAGGCACTTCTTTTCTCAGCTTCTCATTAAGATATGGTAGAATTCTCTTCTGAATTTGAAGGTAATTACTGAAAGTTGCTTTTCTGTTCCTTTAAGGAGGAGCAGTCGAAAATAACCTCCTGTAAAGTCATGGTCTTTGACGGTTAACCAAAGGGAGCATCATCTTTGAATAAATGCATGCATCAATGGAGGCACAAACCACATGCATTATGCTTTATATTAAAACCTCTGCTGGATAAAAAGAAAGGGGGACTTGCAGCCCAGGAGAACAAAGGTGCCTGGACGGCTTCCAGTAAGACATCCCGTCCTAGGGAAGGACTGGGCTGCAGCAGCCTATTCAATCAATGCAGTGAGTCAGCACTGTGGAAAGAGAATCAAGTGAGAGCAGTGAGCCTTGAAAGGCAGCCTGCCTTGGAGCTGGAGAGGTTCCTGGAGGGGTGGGGCCACGTGATACCTGAAGCTCATACTCCTTCCTCCCACTGTCCATCCCCATGGGAGAGATCTCAAGGGAAACATGAAGTCTTTGAATGCTAGAACATTCCAGCTGGGTGGGACACCCAGGGCTCATCTAGTCCAACCCACCAGTTACATGGTCCAGAAATGGAGGCTCTGAGACAGCAATAATAAAAGCTAACATGATGAGCTTTTTATATTCCAGATACTGTTCTCACCACTCTATCTATAATAATGTGTAATTTAATAAAACAACAACTCTTATCTTTGCATCATACCTGACAGTTGGTGCTGTAATCTTATGGTCCTCATTTTACAGATGAGAAATTTGAGACCAAAGGAAGTTAAGTAACTGAACTAAGGACCTATAAGCAGAAAAGTGACCTTAGTGATGACCTTGAGGATCCTCACCTCAGTCCTCTGAGCTTTTGTCTTTTTATCTTCCAATGTCTTCCTTATTGGGTAGTTGTAAAATTTCAAATGCGCCTCTAGTAGCTCTGGGTACATGTTAGACACATAGTTGTTAAGTGGAGTTGAAGATGTTCATGAAGCAGGGAAGGGAAGGAGGACCATGCTCGATGCTGTACTTCTCTAGCTAGTTAGGTTTGCTTTAACCCTGAAAGGCTCTTTTTATGCTACCTTTGCTTAACGTTGGCCAAAAATTGACAGGGGCAGCATGGGGGAGTGAGAGAAGAGCAAAGAAGTTGAAGAAGGCCAAATCTACAGAAAAGTGAAAGACAGACTGTATTTGACAGAATTTTCTAGAGAAACAGAACCAATAGGATGTATGTATCCATCTCTATCTGTATCATCTATCTATCTATCCGTCTGTGTGCCTGTCTGTCTACCTACCTATCTCTACACCTGTATTATATCTAACAATATCTCGATCTATTAATATATATCAAATAAAAAATTGGCTCATGCAATTATGAAGGATGGCAGATTCTAAAAGCAAGCTGGAGACCCAGGAAAGAAGATGGTATTGTTCTAAGTCCATGATTAGCAGCCTTGAGACCAGGAAGAGCTGATGATTCAGTTTGAGTCTGAAGGCTGGAACAAACCAATATGCCAGCTTGAAGACAGGCAGATAGGAGGAATTATCTCTTATTCCAGGGAGGGTCAGCATTTTTTGCCTATTTTCAGATCTTCAGCCTGGATGGGGCCCACACACATTAGGGAGAGTAACTGTTCTCTCAGTCCATTGATTGAAATGTTAATCTCATCCAGAAATATTCTCACAGGCACACCGAGAATAATAACAAAATAACTGGATGATTCATGTCCCAGTAAAGTTGACACATACAATTAGCCATCACTAGTTCATCCCTTGTCAACTTGGCACCCATATGCATCTGCTTACTTAATCTTAGGTACTTAATCTCCAAATAAAGATAATAACAAGGTTATAATTCTGCCTAACATGATGCAACTATTCTGCTCACAACTAAAATCAATTTAACTTCTTTCCCAGAAGAGAAAGTAAAGTCCTTGAATGATGTTTACTTTTCTCCTTTATATTCTGTAACTTCAATACTATGGTATAAAATTAACAATGATTAAATGCTGTAAAATAAAGTTAATCAATAAAGTCATGTACATCTCATGTTACATGATAAGGGGATGAGAGGAAAGAAAACAAAGATGTTTGCTTAATACATACACATATTCATAACAAAATAAGGAGCAAATACTCATGACAATTATAGTCCTTGTTTCTGTAACCGGTCATGTGGTCATAGCTGGTACTTATAAACTACCTTCTTCCACTACCCATTCCGTATTCCCTTTGCCTTAGGCAAACATCTCAGCTGGTCATTGTTTTTTACCTGGTAGGCTGACCCAAACCTTTGTTCCTGAAGGGTCTGAGCTATTAGTAGTCCTGTCTCAGTTAGGTTGTTGTAGTTTTCCATTGTTCTTAATTACAATGAAATGGTAATATTAAGAGATGCCCCAAGAGATCTCCTGTATTCTAGATTTACTCTTCCCTACCTCCATTATGAACTAGTAATCCAATTTCCCCTTGTTTTTCAGGATCAATCATCTCAGCCAACACAGTAACTCATTTCTTTGCCTGCTGATTCAAAGGCATGATGAGGAACCCAAAGTGGCCAGGCGGCAGTTTGAATATCCAGTTCAATAGAATTATGGTTGTGTCTCCTGGGGGAAGCATTTCTCCCTTTAGAACTAAGATCTCTTTGCCAGAAGAATATAAGGATGCAGGAACAGGGAGCAAGTATCTGCTGGTGGGTCACCAGGAGTCATAGTGAATGGTACCACTCTCATTTCTACCCCTTGACTACTGGACCCACAATTCCTGGCTATGGGAAAAATAGCAACATACATTGGAGGCTTATATAGAGCATATACAGTGTTCTGGAGAACCTTGCCCCAGACCTGCAAGGAATTGCCACTAGCCGGTGCTATAATTGAATCATCAAAAGGCCATGCCACTGTTCTACCAAACAGCTGCTTCACGATGGTGGGGAACACAGTTAGACCAATGAAATCTGTGAGCCTGGGCCCATTACTGTATTTCATTTGCTGTGGAGCAAGTTCCTTGTTCAGAAGCAGTACTGTGTAGAATACCATGGTAGTACATAAGGCATTCTGTAAGTCCTCAGATAATAGTTTTGGCAGAAGTATTGCATGCCAAGAAAGCAAATCTATTAAATATCCAGAATCCATGTCTATTTGAGTAAGAACAAAATGCTGCCCCTTCTGTAATTGAAGAAGTCCAATATAATAGACTTGCCACCAGATAGCTAGCTGAGGACCCTAAGGAATAGTGCTAGATCAGTAACTTGGCGTGTGGCTCTGCCGCTGGACGACTCAGCATTGGCTTCAGTCAGGTTGACTCTGAAGAGTTGAAGTCATCAAGGGTTAAACCCATGTATAACCTCCATCTATGCTACCATGCCAACTTTATCCATGAACCCATTAGGCGATGGCAGGGGTGGCTGGGAAAGAGGCTGACTGGTATCCAAAGAATGGGTCATTCTATCCAATTGATTATTGAAATCTTCCTCAGCTGAGGTCATTCTTTGGTTAGCATACCCATGAAACAGAAATATCTTCACGTTATTTTCCCATTCATAGAAGTCTATCCACATACCTCTTCCCCAAATTGCCTTGTCACCAACTTTTCAATCACGTTCCTTTCATGTCCCTGACCATCCAGGCAAATCATTGGCCACAGCAATGAATCAGTACATAATCACACATCTGGTCCCTTTTCCTTCCAAGCAAAGTAAACAACTGGGTACATTGCTCAAAGGTGTGCCCAGCGGAAGAATTTCCCTTCACCACTATCCTCAGGGATGTCCCAGGAGAGGGGCTGTGGTGCTATAGTGTTCACTTTTGGATGGTATCTGCATATTGAGCAGAGCCATCTGTAAACCAGTCCTGAGTCTTCTCTTCCTCCACCAAGTGATCCTAGGAAACTCCCCACGAGGACAGAGGTGCAGGCTCAGAAATAGAAGGCAGTGTAGCAGAAGTGGGGAATCACATGCATTTGGGCCACTTCATTTAATTTATTTGTGCCTTCAGGGCTTGCTCAAGCCCAGTCATGTATATACCATTTCCATCTGATAATGGAGTGCTGCTATGCACACCAAACTTTATAATTTGGTGGGTCAGATATCTTCCAGTTCATGATGGGCAGTTCAGGTTGTATAGTAACTTACTGGTCTATGGCTCAGTGTTTAGTCTCTGATAAGGCTCAGGAGCAGGCCAAGAGCCATTTCTCAAAAGAAAAGGAGTTATCTATAGAGAATAGCAGGGCTTTGCTCCAAAATCCTAGGGGCCTATGCTGCAGTTTCCCTATTGGGGCCTGCCAAGATCTCCGAGCCACATCACTGTCTGCCATGGACATTTTACAAACACCATTGGATCTGATGGGTCATATGGCCATGTGGCAGAGCAGCCTGCATGGTGGGCTGGACCCATTGCAGAGCCTTCTCTTGTTCTGGCACTCCCTCTTCACTGCCCCCAACCCCTGCTGCAAAAGCAATAGCTTTTCAGATCATTTAGTAAATAGACTGGAAGAGCATATCCAAATGAGGATTGTGTTGTTTCAAAATTCAGAGGACCACTAGGTATTGTGCCTCTTTCTTGGTTGTAGGAGGGGCCGGATGGAACAACTTAGGTTTCACTTTAGAAGGAATATCTCTACATGCTCCACCTCACTGGACTGCTAGAAGTTTCACTGAGGTAGAAGCCCCAAATTTTTGTCCGAATTATGTTCTAACCTCTGGTGTGCAAATGTCTTACCAATAAGTCCAGAGTGGTTGCTATGTTTTACTTATTAGGTCCAGTCAGCATAATGTCATCAATGTAATGGACCTGTGTGATAGCCTGTGGAAGGAAAAGGTGATCAAGATTCCTGTGAACTAAATTATAACATAGAGCTGGAGACTTGATATATGCCTTAGGTAGGACAGTGTATTAGTTCATTCTCACACTGCTATGAAGAAATATTCGTGACTGGGTATTATAAAGGAAAGAGGTTTAACCGACTCATAGTTCCACATGGCTGGGGAGGCCTTAGGAAACTTACAATCATGGCGGAAGGCACCTCTTCACAGGGTGGCAGGAGAGTGAATGAGTAAACAGGGAAATGTCAGACACTTATAAAACCATTAGATCTCATGAGGCCCATGAATTATCATGAGAATAGCATGGGAGAAACTGCCCCCATGATTCAGTCACCTCCACCTGGTCCCACCCTTGACACTTGGGGATTATGGGAATTACAATTTAAGGTGAGATTTGGGTGGGGACACAGAGCCAAACCATATTAGACAGTGAAGGTGTATATTGCTGGCCTTGCTAGCTGAAGGAAACTGGTTCTGGTGGTCCTTATTGACAGATAGGGAGAAAAAGCATTTGCCAGATCAATAGCTGCATACTGGGTATCAGAAAACATGTTAATTTGTTCAAGCAATGAAATGACATCTGGCACAACAGCTGCAATAGGAGTTACCACCTGGTTAAGCTTGTGATAATTCACTGTCATTTTCCAAGATCCATCTATCTTCTGTACAGGCCAAATAGGGAACTAAATGGGGATGTGGTGGGAATTGCTACCCTTGGATCCTTCAAGTTCTTGATGGTGGCATAATGTATGCAATCCCTCCAGGAATGCAGTATTGCTTTTGGTTTACTATTTTCCTAGGTAGAGGCAATTCTAATAGCTTACACTTGGCCTTTCTCATCATAATGGCCTTCATTTCACAAGTCAAGGAACAAATGTGGGGGTGCTATTATCTGGTTCTGCCAGGTCTATTACAATTATGCATCTAGAACCAGGAAAATAATCACAGGATGTATTTGGGGGCTCACTGGGTCCACTGTGAGACTGATCACCTGATCTCATAAACCCCTACTCTGACTGGTGGACTACAGTGACATTTTGGGCCTCTGGGAATTATATGAGTTCCAAGCCAGTGTCCATTAGTATCTTATGAATAATTAGTCTGATGATTTCCTTTTCCCAGTGCTCACCATGATAAAAAGCCATAGGTCCCTTTAGAGAAGGCTGGAAGAAAGATTAACCGTAAATTTTTGGCAGTAACCTGCGGTCCTTCTGCAAGGGGTTCTGAGTCTGCAAACTCATTGAAATCTAAGAATTCACTGAGGGGCTGAACTCTCTGTTTTTATTATTCAGGTTAAACTTTTGTTTACTTCATCTAGAAAAATGTCTGCTTATACAAATCAAATGAGAATTGAGTAGGTTACCTATCTGTTTTACTTCTGGGAACACCATGACCAACTAGATAACACCCTAGGTCTGTGCAAGTCAAATTATGTTGATTTGTTCTTTTGACTCTGCAGTCTGGCAACTTTATCCACCTTGTCTTTGGTGGTTGAGTGGTGCCACTTGGCCTCTAATACTCTGGGATCCAGTTACTTCCACTGCAGTTAGACTCCCAATTCAGTGACTGCTATAGGTTTGACTTGTAGAGAAGAGCAATTACAGAGCAGGACTCCCTTCACAAATACATTTCTCACAGCATTTGTGAAATATATGTTTTCTGGGCCCTTCCAGGGTGGGCAATTAGGTCTTAAATGAGAAATCTATGCTAACATTCCAATCTCTCTAAGCCTTTGAATCTCTTCCTCTACATTAAACCAAGGCAGGTTGATCATTTCTAACTCACTAACTGTATACCACCTATTGGTCTATATTTCAGCCAACCAATCAAACAAACTCTTAACAATCTCCCTTTCTAACTCCCTGAGCTGCAACATTAAGCGTTAGAATCTCTGCTTAGTAAGTCCATATAAATAAATTTGGCCTGGTCTAACTTTATGTTCCTTCCATCACTATCCAACACCCTTAATGTCCATTTTCACACAAGTCCCCTGGATTTCTGCCTGTATAAATTAGAAAACTCAGCTATTTTGAAGTATAGAATACTTCTTCCTGGTTCACACCTTGTACCTCACCTTTAGGGACCTGCTGTGACTTGAGTCAGTCATAGATCTAGAGTAAAGATAAGTGGTGGAGTGTGTTCCAAGGAGACTCAACATTGTCTTGTGTGGCAGCTGCCTGAGCAGGGCCATTACAGTAATGCATTACATTACTGCATTCCTCAGACAATGCATTATTCTGCTCAAACAGGAGTGGGGAGGCTACTTCCAATGGAGGTAGGGAAGCTGCTTTCACTGTAAGTGGAGAGACCTCTTCCACTGACAAAAATATTCATCAGAATTTAGGGGCTCAATGTCACCAGCTTTAGCAGGGGATTCACACATATCCCTATTCCAACTTTCAGAATCCATTTCTTCCCAGTCAATGCCCTAATTTCAAAAGCAGACACCCTGTGAGGCTGGGACTTAACTTGCATTGTCATTCAGCCAGTTGCAGGATGAGATTCTGGGTCTGATTTTCAGTGGCCAACCCTGTGGCTGAGGCAGACAAGTTTCTTTCAGGGTACACATAGGAGATTTCAGGTAATTTATGTAATGCTTAAGCTGGGAATTCAAATCCCTGAGCTTATCGTTCTTTTTTTTTGAGACGGAGTTTCGCTCTGTTGCCCAGGCTGCAGGGCAGTGGCATGATCTCGGCTCACTGCAAACTCTGCCTGCCAGGTTCAAGTGATTCTCCTGCCTCAACCTCCTGAGTATCTGAGACTATAGGTATGTGCTATCACATCTGGCTAATTTTTGTAGTTTTATTTCAGATGGAGTTTTACCATGTTAACCAGGCTGGTCTCAAACTCCTGACTTCAAGTAATCTGCCCACCATGACATCCCAAAGTGCTAGGAATACAGGCATGTGCCAACACGGCTGGCTAATTTTTGTATTTTTAGTAGAGATGGGGTTTTGCCATGTTAGCCAGACTGGTCTTAAACTCTTGATCTCAAGTGATCTGTCCACCATGGCCTCCCAAACTGCTGGGATTACAGGCATGAGCCACTGCGCCTGGCTGAGCTTATCATTTTCTTTCTCCACTTAATGCTCCACATTAGGAGCAACCACCCAATCTCATTATATTCATTAGTTTGAGAAACATGTTTGAAAGTATCACATGCAGTGTCACCCAGATCCCTGTGTCATCTAAGTGGTTGATTAGTACTATCAAATGGTGATATTTTGCATATCTTCATTGTTAGATCACATCATTAGCTATCAGTCCTCTCTCTACTACTAAAAATAGAATTGTTAGCATCTTTAATCCTGTTAGAGAATCAATTTTAGAAACCTTAGAACCAATTCAAAAAACTCATTCTTAAAATCCAGTTCCTCAAAAACCACTCTTACTAACAAAATCTGTGGTAGTCAGGGTTCTGCAGAGAAACAGATACAATAGGGTGTGTGTGTGTGTGTGTGTGTGTGTGTGTGTGTGTGTGTGTATGCATGTAGGAAGAGAGACAGGCAGAGATTTATTATAAATATTTGGCTCATGTCATTATGAAGGCTGGGAAGCCCCAAGATCTGGCATCATCACACAGGGGAACCAGGAAAGTTGATGGTGTAGTTCCTTTCCACAGCTGGTAGGCTTGAGATCCAGGAAAAGCTCATGTTCCTGTTGGAATCCAAAGGCAGGAAAAAACTGATGGCCCAGCTTGAAGGCAGTCAGGCAGGAGGAATTTTCTCTTATTCCAGGGAGGGTCAGCCTTTTCTTCTATTTAGGCTTTCAATTGATTGGGTCAGGCCCACCAATTAGGGAAGGTAGTCTGCTTTACTCAGTCTACAAATTTGAATGTTAATCTCAATCAGAAACATCCTCACAGGTATACTCAGAATAAAGTTTGGTCAAATGTCTAGGCACCCTATGACCCAGTCAAATTGACACATAAAATTAAACATCACTGAGCCCTCATTCAAATATTTCTTCATTTTAAAAAAGTTTTCTAAAGACCTATTATGTTCCAGGCACTGGTTTAATCATGGGAGATATGTCAGTGAACAAGAGAGTTAAAAATGCTTGCACTGTTGAGTCGTTAATACATTCTAGGAGGAAAGAAAGAAAACAAATATATCAAATACGCAAATTATATAATATGTTAGAGGACTGTAGGTACAATAGTAAAAAAAAAAGATCAGGATAAGGGGACTGGAAATGCTGGTGAGGGCAGCAAAATGTTTGTCATTTTAAATAGGCTCCAGTCTGATGCCACAGTTGGTGCCCCTAATCACTGAGCTCAACTGGTGCTCTGGTAGAACAACATTTCTGTAAATTCCAAAATGTGTCAGATCTCTCTGAGCCCTGGTAAAACACAAATAAAAGAGTTTTTGAAAAATTAAACTCATTAGAAATTTCCTGTCTTGAGCTTTTTGCTTTCAGACCAATTATAATAAAGCATGGGGATTTTTGTGTCTTAAGCCTTGGCTCAAATATGACACAAGAAACTAGAACGAGGGGTGATATAGGTAGTATAAATAATGAGGCTATGCTATGAACCTAATTGTGTTTCCCCAAAATGTATATATTGAAGCCTAACTCCCAAGGTGACTCTAGAGATCGGGCCATTAGCAGGTGACTAAAATTCAATGAGGTTATAAGGATGAGGCCCCAATCCAATAGGGCTGTTGCTCTTATAAGAAAAGGATGAGGCACCAGAGCTCTCTCTCTTTCTCTCTCTACCATGTGAAGACACAGTGAGAAGGTGGCCGCCTCTAAGCCAGGAAGAGAGTCCATGCCAGAACCTAACCATGCTGGCATCTGATCTCAGACTTCCAGCCTTCAGAACTGTGAGAAATAACTTTCTGTTGTTTAAGTTACACAGTCTATGGTGTTTTTCTTTATGGCAGCCTGAGCTGACTAATACAGGAGATAAGCATGGGAAATGAGGAGTCTATGGCAGTCAGATCCTCCTTACAGGCACATACGCTTTCATATCGTTGGAATGAGCATAGAATTATTCAGTGAAGAACTTGAGTTGTCAAGAGTGTATATATAATTTGTGTACAACTGTGATTCATCATAAGTGGAGTTTCTGGCTAAACAGAATTCCTAAGCATTTGGGAGAATGAAGAAACTGAGTGCAGCTGCCTCATTCCTTCTGCCTGGGTTTGCTGACTGTTCAAGGCCTGCCGGGACTGGGGCTAAGGACTAAGCCCCACTCTGGCTACAAAGACTCCTGTTAGGGTGGGCTGGGAAGACTGATTGGTTTGGGAGACAGGATTCCAATGACAGAGCCTGCCAGGCTGGGCATTTCTGAGTAATCTGTAGACAATAGGAAGTTTGAGGAAATTTGGACTGGATAGAAAATGATTAAACATATGCTGAATAGTCTAGTACATTCTGGAAACATAGAGGTCTGAGGTGGAAGACAAGATTGGAGGAAATCTCAAAAGCTGGGCTTAGTAGGTGAGTTCTACATTAAGACAAGCATGATTTTGAGAAGGGTGAACCTGCATCACTAATTGCATTCAGAGGGTGAATAAGACCAGTAATTCACAGATGTGTAGCTACAATTGCCAAGATTTGAGAAAGACCAATGCATTTATAACATATACAAGAATCTGTGTATTTCTGTGATTTATAATTTGCAACCAACAGAATTCCACCTCACAGCTTGCTTGACTGTGGTCAACTTGGCATGGAATAAGCAAATGTTTGGGATACACTTTAAGGATAGCAAATTCATTTTGACTCATTCATTCATTCAAAACAAATCAATAATTGTTGAGTGTCTACTCTGGGCTAGGAACTGTGTTAGTTGCTACAGATACAATGATATGCATGATAGACATGACTCCTGCTGGAACTTACGGTATAGGGATCATGTTTTAACATTTTCAGCTAACTCATTCTGCAATTTTCTTCATGGCCACAGCCCAACAAATGTCCTCACAAGCTAGACATAGACACTTTTATAACCAAAGAACACAGAAATTTATTCTTTTTATCCACCCTATAAAGTGCAAACTCTATGGGCACCAGCCTAGCAATTTCACCTATGGTTACAGAATCCTAATGACTTAGTGTCTCTGCAATCATTCTCCCTGGGTTTCCGGAGAAGGGAAAGTAAATGGTAGACTTTCAATCTTGTTTTAGGCCTCGAGTTTTCCAAAATCTGTTCTCCAGACTGTTTTGTTTTTAATTAAAATTTACATAGAATTGAATGAGTTAACTTTTGGAAATCCACTAACAGAGTGCCAGCCATGCAGTAGGTAGTAATGTCAGTTAGCGTCATTTTACCGAAAATAAAGCTAGTTATGTTTCATTTGTGTTAGCACTCCCACCTCTTTGCTGATCCAAATAAAACCTCTCAGAGGTACACAGCAAAAGAGAATTATAGACACCATCTAAATGTGAACTTTTGCCCACGGTTTTGCTTGGAAGTGAGCAGGTCGATTTCTTATACCCTCATTAAGGCATTTCATATTCTCATATTTGAGGAATGATAACCTGCTGCAAAGAGAAAAGATGAGAACAGGTAGAAACATGCTTGCAGATGATCAATGTGCCTGGGATTTGCCTGTGGCTTAGGAAAGGCCAGAAGCCAGGGCTTGGTCTAACTTTTAGCCAGTGAACACACCTTTTACTAGTGCCTGGTCATTCGTCTACTCAGCAATTGGAAACCACCTCCCTCCAGGAGCCTATTGACAAACCACAGCCCTCTTTTCCAGTTCTAGGGAAATGGGCAAAATGTAAGGAACAAAATGCTGTCTGCTTTCTTCTAATGCTAGAGCCATCTCGTGAGCCAAAGAGCCAAAGGGGGTGACTTGTGAATGCACTCTAGAAAAGCAAAGTGAGAGCTGTTATGGAAAGAGTGCTAGACTTGGAATTAGAGTTCCAGTCATAGTCCTGTTGCTTATTAGCTACATGACCTCACACCAATACACGTGCTTCAGATGTAAGACTTCTAATCATGGGTGTTTGGAGCATACTCTGCCTTACCTACCTCACAATGCCACAGTCATGGTTTTTTATGAATAATTTCAAACATGTATAGTACAGAGAACACCTATATACCACACCCAGATTCAACAGTTTCCTAGATTTTGCCACACCAGTATCAGACATTATGCCTTCCTTTCTTGGCTAAGTGTTTTTAAGCAAATCTCAGAACTCATGTCATTTAACCACTCTATACTTCAGTATGCATTTCTATAAAATACAGACATTTTCATATATAACCACAATGCCATCATCAACTCTAGTCAAATTAACAATAATTCTGTGATTTGTCTAATTATCCATTATATTCACATTTCCTGATTGTAACAAAAATTTCATTTTATAGGAAGCTTGTTCAAAACAGTATCCAAATGGGATTACACATTGCATTTGGTTATGTCTCCTAGAATCTTTTCATATAGAGCAGTGCCTTCCTCATCATTTCACTTTTTCATTCTACTGTCTTTTAATTTGTTTCTGTAAACTTCATGTTTCTTAATAACAACACTTTTGCTCTGAGGGTTCCATTATAGTCATGTTTGACCTTTCTTCCCAAAATTACATCATACGGGATGCCATGTATTTTATCTTCCTTCAAGTGGTAAATATTTCTGGTTTATTCACTAGAATAAGTATTACTTAAATTAATCAGTGGGTTCAAATGGTAAAAGCCTGACCTTTCATGGAAAAATTCTCCATTCATTTTTTAAAATGTCTTCATTCATTGAAAATCTTTGCCTAAATTATTGATTCTTATTATAAGTTGCAAAATGATAATGTTCTAATTCTGTCACTTCTTCAACCCTTTACATTTATTAGGTGGAATTCCTCTATAAAGAAGTAGTTTTCTTCGTCAACTAGGGCTACTTGGTCATATTGAAATACTGCTTATCCAAGAAAGAAAAAATAAATGTTTAATTATTTCCCTTTAATTTTCAGATTGAGGTTACTTCCAATGTGACCAATGAGTCTTTTTTAGTTTGGGGGGTTAAGGGCTATCTTTTTTAAAAAAACTATTATTATAAACATGTATATTTTTGTAAATTCACAGAGGTGTTCCTCAGTTAATTTGTTCTGATGTTCAAATTGTCCCATCTTTGGTCAATGAGTGACCCTTCAAACTGGTTTCGATGTCCTTTTGACGTAATTCCATTCATCTTTGACTACATCTTTGCTATCTGCATAAAAAGATGGCCAAGGCTCATCTTATGCATTTCCTGTCTCAGATCTGGAATTAGTCATTCTTCCATGGATTCCTAGTTCCTTTTAGTGGGACACAGTCAGTTTTTGAAAACTGGGATCATGAACATGAAAGTGTAAACACTAATGTGCTGGATCCTGGTTACTATTAGCTTCCACCATGCCACACTCTCAGTGTCTGCCAGAGTAGATCTTTCAGTTGACTGATTTTTCCCTTTCATCTCCTACATGCTATACCTCCTGCCATGAATTTCAATGCACACAATAAATATTCCTTGTGATGAGGACTGGGTATAATTCACCATTGAATCTCCAGGGCCTAGAACAGATCCTGAGATATGCCAGGGTGCCCAAAACTTTTTGTTGCATGAATACATTTTTCATTCTAAGAAAACTTTCCTGCCTCCCATCTTTCTGAATCAATTACTTTTTAAAATTTTAAATTATAATTTACATCTCTATTAAAGTTTCTAGCACCTGATACACTGGCACAGAGTAGGCATGCAATAAATATTATTAGATAAATAAATGAACACATGATGTCACAACACCAATCTTTTTCAAATCTATCAGGGCTTCCTCATTGCTCTTGCATACATTTTAAATTCCTCAACATGGTATACAAGGCTCTGCATCATCTGGTCCTGACTATCAATCCTTTTAGCCCCATCTTCTACAACTTTTCTTATTGCTCACTCAGCTCTAGCCTCACAGACTTTTTTTTAGTTCTTTAAAAGTACCTCATTCCACCCTGCCTCTGGGTTATCACATGCTCTTCCCTCTACCTGACATGATTCTCATTCTTCTACTCTCCCTTCTCCATTCTGCCCACTTAATTCCAGCTCCTCTTTGGATATCCCCTTATAATCATCTCTTCTAGAAGGCCTGGTATGACTCACATACCTCCAGACCTCCTTGCTATATGTCCTCATAGCAAGGAGCTCTTGTTACTTTATTACTATGGTATTTATTATACTAGTAATGTGTTATTACTTGCTTAATGTCTATATTCTCCACTAGGCTGTAAGCTCTATCCAGGCAGTGTGATCTAACACTCTATTCCCCATTTCTCAATAGGTGCCCAATCAGTACTGGCTGAATCAATGGATATTAGACCATTATTAGTAGATGGTAAGCTCCTGGAATACAGGAACTATGCTTTTTCCATCTTCATATCCTTTTGAGCTTCCAGAATGATTTGGATTACTAGAAGAGATTTAGGAAATGTTGATTGAGTGGCTACACATTGTCCCTAATCAAGGCATTTAGTTGCCCTAACTGTGCAGAGAAAAGCATTTCCTGGCACAGCCTACCACTCCAGTCCAGATTCTGAGTATGAAGTACTTTTCCTCCTAATGCTTTGCAATGTACCTGTATGTTCACCTCCCCCACCATCAGCTTTAGACAAATCACAGTGCCAAAGAGCCAGCAGCTGGAAGGGTGGCCTAAGGAGATTGCCACGCTTGGACTGGTTGCATTTTTCTTTGTGCACCTAAGAACTGGTATTTAATCCATATGACCCTGCTCTACGCCTAGGACAAGGCTGAGTGCAAGCTGGGGGAAGAACCCTACTCTATCCAGAATGATTTCACTGATAGGAAGCCATGCAACTGCATTCCATGAGTCCCTTTCAGCCGCCGCTTAATAACAGAACAACTCCATAACCAGTTACAGCCATAGCCAGGAGGGGAAAGTCTAGTGCCACCTACTGGTTACAAGTCAGACTGCCTTGCTTACATAACAAATATAGCCTCTATGAAGGGCAGGCATTTTGAATATCTTGTCAACTTTAGTGTGAACTTTTATTATAGAAAGAACTATTCCATTTCATTTGGGACAGGGTGCTCCTTAGTGGATCAGCATACTTGGAATCAGTCAATTGCAAAGTCAGGAATAAAGGTTCTTAAAAAACTGGCACAGTAGATTTAAGCTAATGGTCTAGAAAATTTCATATTGAGAATGCAGAATTTATTTCTGGTGGGGATAGGATAGGGTGGGGAAGAGTAGAGAAGTGGCATTTCTTCAGTGCATCCATTGGTATCTGAATAACTGCCCATTTGCTAACACAGTTACTGGCTAAGAGACGGTTTGCACAATGGCTAATACCTCAGACTTTAGAATCAAGCAAATCTGGATTCAGATTTCAGCTTGGGCACTTATTAGCTGCGTAACCATAGGCAAGTTGCATAACTTCTTTGAGCCTCGGTTTTTCTCATCTGTAGAACAGAAGAATAGTACATAGTACCTACCTTATAGGATTTTTGTAAGACATAAGCGAAGCTATATATGTATATATAAAGCACTTAGCCCACTTACTCCAGTAGTGCTTATTAAGGTAATTTAAAAAATTGTTACTTCTATAAGAAAACCTCTTAGAGCATTATTTTGGTATGACTTTTCCAATCATTTACATAAAGACACAAAAGACACAGCTCAGACTCTCAAAGAGCTTGCAGACTAGCTGGGAAAACTAATACATAAACACCTAACTGGAGCACAACTGGACAGCTATTCTAGTTGAGCTATGGGAAACAGAGGAGGGAGCAACAAAGTCTGTTTAGGTTGGGAGAAGAGACACAATAACTGAGTGGGTTCTTGAAAGATGGAGAGAACCACACCTAAGATGGACAAGTGAAGGGAAGAGCAAGAGTAAGAGCTTAGAGGCATGAAAGTGAAGGGCATGTTAGGAAATACAGAGTTGCCTGATGCAACGAAAGAGAACTTTAGGTGGGATGAAGCTCAGTGTATTCAAGTCCCCAGAAGAAGGCATAGTGGATCGAGACGAGTTGGCAAGAGTAAGAATGGGGACAGATGCTCTGCAAGGGTCCTGGGATGTTCTGTGATATTAGTAATGGACATTGACTATTTTTGTCCAATGCCCATTTTTCTATCTGGCAACCTGGTTTTCCTTTGGGGAATAATCCATTCTGAATTTTCTGTCCATGTGGTTTGGGTTGTGCTGATCAGCTAACCTCATGCCCATTTCATTTTAAAGGGTAGTCATATGATCCATGCTTGGAGAATGAGTATATTCCATCTGCTTGATCACAGTGGCTGCTTCAAAGATTGATGATGTTACCTAGGTTAATCGAATCACAGTGAACTCTAGGGCAACTGAGAAAGCTTACAGCATTTGATTACTGTAGGGTTAGTGTAATGAACCCAACTGTAATGAACCCTAAGGCGACTCAGGGCGATTTATAGCATTTGATTACCATAAGGATGTACAAGCCTGGGCTGCTGGGGGGTCATCACATGTCCACCAATGAGACAACAGAAAACAAAGAAAAAGTGAAGATAGAGAGGAGATGGACTAACCCCTGACTATGTAATCTGGACTCCTGGATCCAGCATTCCTGATGAACTTTACAATTCCTGAACTTTTCAATAAATGTATCTTTTGCTTTAGGCCACATTAAATGCATTGCTATCACTTTCAACCAAGAGATTCCAAACCAATAAAATATCACTGGCTTCATATTTTTAAAACTTTTTGCATTTTATATCTCATGGGACTACCTCATTGTTATAACTCATACATAACTAGTAGAAATTATTAATACATTTCTCAGCAAAATCAGGGATTCCTCTAATTCCCCAAACCAAGTCTTTCAGATATAAACTCTTTAAATTCCTGATGAGCGAGGAAACAATAGATCCAGCAGATAGGTAAGAAAGTTATTACAACTAGTTTGCAGCCCAAGCTAGTATTTCAGTCAATAATGCATGCCATTTTTAGACAATTAAGGTTTGAAAACCATCTGCATGAGTTTTAAAGACTGTTACAGGCCCTCTGCCTATTGTTGGTCATGTTTTCACTGCTGAATTCCCGCTGAATATATAAGAAGACTAAAAAGAAAGCTCTTTACTATTGACAGCTTTGATTCCAGCCCCAGCAAAGCATTATACTTGGAAATCAGCATGCTCTCTTATTGCGCCTGGAAGCCAGCCAGCTGACAAGAAAGAGCCACTGCTCTGGGACAAGGCCACAAACACAGGTGCCGGCATGCCCTCTCTCAGCTGCCCCTGCTGGAACTGCAGTGCTCAGCAAGGGACATATCTGTATGGGATACACAGAGGCTTCAGCAGAGTAAAAATGTTCATAAAAGGAAGTACTTGGCATGATAGATTACATTTTTCCTATCTTTATATAATTTCAAAGGTTCAAACAGTACTAAGTTAGCCCACCCAAACAAAAATCCTTCCCCCTACACCCGGGAAAGAGAGGTCAGTTTCAGGAGATGCCATCATGAGTCATGAAAGCCTAAAAATTGTGCCAACCAGAAAGAATAAAAGCAACACACCCATCCATAGTGCCCCCTGAATGTATAATATAATACACAATACACACATTCAGTCTGCCTTTCTGAATCATTATTCTGACAATACAGTGTAAAGAGGTTGATTCCACAGCAGATGACAAATGCCCTCTTCTAGGCTGAGGAAACAGCATATATGCTGCTAGTATAGGTATAAACTTTCCTCAAAGATATTTTCTTTGTCTTACAGTATCTTATTAAAACCAAAAAGTGGTATTATCGGCTACTATTTCTTTTCTTTTTTTTTTTTCCAAGACTGAGTCTTGTTCTGTCACCCAGGCTAGAATGCAGTGGCGTGATCTTGGCTCACTGCAACTTCCAGCTCCCTGGTTCAAGCAATTCTCCTGCCTCAGCCTCCCAAGTAGTTGGGATTACAGGTATGCGCCACCACACCTGGCTAATTTTTGTATTTTTAATAGAGATAGGGGTTCACCATGTTAGCCAGGCTGGTCTTGAACTCCTGACCTCATGATCGGCCCGTCTCAGCCTCCCAAAGTGCTGGGATTACAGGCATAAGCCACCACACTTGGCCTACTATTTGTTTTAAATCAAATGCGGGGAAAAAAATCACCATTTAAAATTACTCCGTAAACATCAAAGGATATTTCAGTACTCAGGACAACCCCATGCAGTTAACGATATTCTTGATCAACTGCCAAATCTAACATTGTCCAGTGTCTAGGTTAAAGAGATTCCCTTTTCCCTAAAAGACCTGCAGACACTGAGTAATAAGGAAAACCTAAGTGTGTGGGTGTGTTTGTATGTGCATAACCCCCATGATATTTGCTGTTATTGCCCACTACTTTTTTTCCTAGCACTTCCACAACTGTAATTAAAGAATGTGTTGTGCAATGCCCTTATTTCCTCGTTGCCTGTCAGTGGACTGAAAACTCTGTGGGAACTGGGACTAATTGTGACTTATTATTAAATCTACCTGAGCCCATCACAGAGCTGAGAGAATAGAAAGCATTTGTTAACAATTTGTTAAATGAGTGGAGTGACAGTAAAAAAGAGGGGAAGTCCACCTCAAACGATGTTGAGCATATGACTAAAAAATAAAATACATTACACTATATATGTATATTTGCATATATATACATATACATATATACATACACATATATAAAATATTAATATATATCTGTATATCTCATACATTGATATGGTTTGGCTGTGTCCCCACCCAAATGTCATCTTGAATTCCCACATGTTGTGGGAGGCACCCAGTGGGAGGTAACTGAATCATGGGGGCAGGTCTTTCCCTTGCTCTTCTCATGACAGTGAATAAGTCTCATGAGATCTAATGGTTCTATAAGAAAGTTTCCCTGAACAAGCTTTTTTTTTTTTCCTACTGCCATCCATGTAAGATGTGACTTGCTCTCCTTTGCCTTCCATCATGATTGTGAGGCCTCCCCAGTCACATGAAACTGTAAGTTCATTAAACCCTTTTTCCTGTACAAATTACCCAGCCTCGGGTATGTTTTCATCAGCAGTTTTCTTTATCAGTGAAAACGGACTAATACAGTACATTAGTACTAGTAGAGTTGGGGCACTGCTGAAAAGACACCTGAAAATGTGGAAGCAACTTTGGAATTGAGTAACAGGCAGAGATTGGAACAGTTTGGAGGGCTCAGAGGAAGACAGAAAAATGTGGGGCAGTTTGGAACTCTCTAGAAACTTGTTGAATGGCTTTGACCAAAATGCTGATAATGACATGGACAATGAAATCCAGGCTGAGATAGTCTCAGATGGAGATGAGGATGGAGCAAAGGCGACTCTTGTTATGTTTTAGCAAAGAGACTGGATGCATTTTTCCCCTGCCCTAGAGATTTGTGGAACTTTGAACTTGAGAGATATGATTTAGGGTAGCTGGCAGAAGAAATTTCTAAGCAGCAAAGCATTCAGGATGTCACTTTGGTGCTGTTAAAGGGATTCAGTTTTACAAAGGAAGCAGAACATAAAGGTTCAGAAAATTTGCAGCCTGACAATGCAATAGAAAAGAAAATCCCATTTTCTGAGAAGAAATTCAAGCCAGCTGCAGAAATTTGCATAAATAACAAGGAGCCAAATGTTCATCCCCAAGACTCTGGGGGACTGTCAGAAAGGCATGATTGGTTTTGAAATGTGAGGACATGAGATTTTGGAGGGGCCAGGGGCAGAATGATATGGTTTGGCTGTGTGCCCACAAATTCTCACCTTGAATTCTCACATGTTGAGGGAGTAACCTGGTAGGAAGTAATTGAATCACAGGGCAGGTCTTCCCATGCTGTTCTCATGATAGTGAATAAGTCTCATAAGATCTCATGGTTATATAAGGGGAGTTTCCCTGCAGAAGCTTTTTTTTTTTTTTTTTTTTTTTTTGCCTGCTGCCATCCACATAAGATATAACTTGCTCTTTCTTGCCTTCTGCCATGATTGTAAGACCTCCCCAGCCATGTGGAACTGTAAGTCCATTAAACCCTTTTTCCTGTATACATTACCCAGTCTTGGGTATGTCTTCATCAGCAGTGTGAAAACAGACTAATACCTACCTATTTCATAAATCACCTTCATTCTGGGGAAAGATATTAATAGCAAATGAAGACTGATCCCAAAGCAAAGAAGTCATGCTTACAGATGCAGCAAACATTGACTAAACACAATGCTGTGACAAGAATAGAGCTGGGCTTGTAAGGAATTCAGTCCTTATCCAGGAAAAGTAGTTAATATCAATGGGTTGGATAAAAAGAATCTTAAGGCATGTATTCTTTTCAGTGACCCCCCCTGCCTGCCCCCAGCTTTCAGGAGAGTGCACCCACCTGGATACAGCCAAATAATACCGGTCCTCTTGAAACTGTCTCAAACTATGACCTTGGGACCTTTTGCATTAGAGTCACATTGGGAACTTATTAGAATGCAGAACACTGGGTCTCACCTAAAATCTGTTGAATAAGCATCTCTAGGGCTGGATACTGAAAGGTTTTTTTTTTTTTTTTTGGAACTTCATGGTTGATTTTTTTTTTTTTTTGGAACTTCCTGGTTTATTTTTTTCACATCCTAAATTTTGAAAATCATTGCCAAATCAAGAATAAGTTGCCATAATTTTATGACCTGAGGAAAATAGCCCTGAAAATGCTGTATTTTAATAAAATTTGATTAAAATGTGATTTTAAAATGTGACATGAGCTTTGATCAAAAATGCAAAATATTTTGTCAACTCCTTTGATGTGTTTAAATTAGGCACTGGCTTCTTTGGACACTTTTTTTTATGAAATGGTTTGCATAACTGGGATGGCTGGAGCTTGGAGTGAAAGAAGGAAAGAGTTGTGAGAGACACAAGAGAGTAGATGAGAATGAGCCAGGAAGGACCATTTTGAAAATATTGTTTTGTATACTAATAACAACGGACACTCACTGACAAATAGTGAGTGTTTAAGCAGGGGCAAAAAGTGTTCACTTGGCTTCCAGCATATCTGAAAGCACTTTCTGGGAGCAGGAAAATAGTTGAGAAAACAGGGGGTGGGGAAGTGTGATAACAAGGAGACCAGTTGGTTCCTGCAGAGCTACAGATGAGAGGAGATGGTGGCTTTGGAGTAGTATATTGGTAGTCAGAAGGTAGACCTGCATGACTTTAAGAGATACATAAGAGGCAGAATTCACGAAACTTGGTTATTGATGGGATGTAGTAGAGGGAGAAGCAATAAGAATAATTCCAGGTTTTTGGGCAATTGGAAGGTGGTGACATTGGCTTAGATAGAAAAGCCTGAATGAAGACAACCAGGTTGGTGTGGTTAAAACAAGATGGGGATAATTCATCAATTTAATTTTGGATATCTGGAGTTCAATAAAGTGGTGACATCAAAGTAGAAAAATCTAGTAAATAAATACATCTAGAATTCAGGAAAGAGATTTGACCAGGATCACAAACATAGCTGTAGGAGTCCCCAGAAAAAGAAGAAGAATTCAAAGCATAGGAGTAGGTTTAATTATATAAAGACAGTATGAAATTGGGATGAGAAGTGGGTCTAGGCTAGCACATTTAAAGAATAAGCAAGCAAAGAGGAGTGTATAAAAGTGATGGAAGAAAACATCTAAAGAGGTAAAGAACAAGAAAGAGTAGGCAGTTAAGGGAAGATAATATTTCTAAAAGGAAGGAATAATCTACAGTGGTGTTGATGCTGTGAGTTCAAGTCAAAGATGGCCATACATATATGTATACAAAACATATCTAAGCAAAGGAGAAAAGAGAAAGACTTCATGTTGGAAAGGACTAAATGACATAGTAGGGCCAGTGCTAATAGTGACCAAATGCAAAATGCAATGCAGTTAAAAGTTGCAAAGTATATTATTTTCCAGAAGGAATGGGGTCTCAGTTAATTCTTGATGAATGATGGATGTCCAGATAACTGAAGGAAGTTTTATGGGGAATACTAAGTCTCATTATTTTGGATACCCAATTCCTGTATGACAATGATACAGTTCAATATAGTATCAATTTTAATCATAGTCACTAGTGCGCATTGGCTTCCAAATTTTTTTTAGTGATTTTAAAAAAATTTTAGGCTGACCAGGATTCATTCATCAGACTTTGTTTTAACAGCCTCTAATTTCACTTGGCCAGATAGCTCTCCCTAATTTTAATTCCATCTGGGTATGATCAATCTGTCCCCTTCCCTTTTATTCCTCCTTTGAGTTTCATGGTTCCATGCATGAAACATGAAACTTCTATTCAAAACTATTCTTAGATGATTTTGTGGATGATACAATTGGAGCCTCTCAACTCTGAAATGTTGGAACATTCCGCAAACAAAAAGCTATCACACTGGAACTGTAAGATCCCTTAGATGTAATCTAGTCTCCCATTTCACAGGGAGCAACATGTGAACCTAAGAGCTAAATTAAGTTACCCAAGGCCATACAATGGTAAAACTACATCAGGTAACTCCAGTCATGGGTTCTAACTGCCTTTCAACAAGCACTCTATTTCCTCACTCCATGTTGCCTTTGATCTTCCAGAAGATGAAATTTGGTCATAGCCATTGGTTCAGATTACGGTCACATGGAACAATTAGACTCAATTCCAGGAGTTTTTCTTTTTTTTTTGAGCTATTAGGGAAGCACACGCTTTTTCCCTTGTTTTTGAACTTGAACAGCTACCACAATTTTACCCTTAGAAGGGAAGAATCTTTCTGAGAATGGAGCTAAGACAGCAGAAGGCAGAAAGAAATCAGATCTCAGTGCCATGGTATCAGCCACTTGTCAAGCCATGCCTCATGAGCCCTACCCATGGAGGTGCTACCTAAATGAGCCCTCATCTTTTCCTTTTTGCATAAACCAGCTTAGATTGTGTTTTCCGTCACTTACAATTAAGAGAGTCCTGATTAATACATCGTTAATTCTTCCACTGTCCCTTAACTGAAAGCAAGGTGTTCCTAATGAAGGTGAAATGCACTGGTGGTAAGAAATCTGAAGATTGTAGAAGAATCCCAAACAGTCATTTATTTTAAAACATGTGCCTCATGCTCCCATCACTCCGTGAGAAATTTCTGGCTTGAATAACCTTACTCAGCCTTGGCTCTTGTTGCTTCATTATGAAATCTAGGTGAAGAGGCTGCAGTCATTCTGATTACTGAAGAAAGTAATCACATCAGAACCTTGGGCCCCATGCTGGGCGTCAGCTGGCTCAACTTTCCCTAGGACAATACCAAGGAGCCCTCAAAAGCAATTTTCCGTGTTCCCATTGATTAAATCCAAAAAAACTTTTTTAGAAATAAGAGTTGATTGTTCAACAAGAAAAAGCTTGCAAAGTTTCAGCATAGTTTTCTCCATACTAATTGTAGGTTTAAAATGAGAGACGCCACATTAAGTATTTCCATGTAAAAAATAAAGATAAATAAGTATTTTGAGGACTGGAAGGGCACAGGTCTTAAGGGTCAAAAACCTGGCTCCAGTCTGAATTTTGCCACTCACAGCTGTGTATCCTTGCCATCTCTGGGCTACAGTTTTTATTTATTTATTTATTTGTATTTTAATTTTTTTCAGACAGAGTCTCACTCTGTAGCCTAGGCTGGAGTGCAGTGGCATGATCTCGGCTCACTGCAACCTCTGCCTCATGGGCTCAAGCAATTCTCCTACCTCAGCCTCCCTAGTAGCTGGGATTACAGGCACCCCCCACCATGCCCAGCTAATTTTTGTATTTTGGGTAGAGACGGTTTCACCATGTTGGCCGGGCTGGTCTCAAACTCCTGACCTCAGGTGATTTGCCTGCCTCGGCCTCCTAAAGTGTTGGGATTACAGGCATGAGCCACCACTTCTGGCCAGGACTATAGTTTTTGATAAAGTAGAGGAGCTGGATTGTTTGTTTCTTTAGTGGCTACTTGTTTACTAATAGTATGTCAGAATCATTGAGAAAATGCATTTTGGGGTTCAGGATTCTCACAATGTAAATTCAATGGCTGCATTACCTCCTGCAAGAACCTTGACCTCTCTGAGCATGTTTCATGATCTGGAAATTGTGGTAAATAAATGTATTTACATTTTAGGGATTTTTAAGGAATAGATAAGATTATACACATAGAATTTAGCTTACATGAGTTAAATAAATTGCAATAATAATTATTAGCAACTTAAAATTTTATAACAGTTTTCAGAGATGTAATGAAATATAAACTGTTTTAAGACTAGGAGCCCTGTTGTTTGATATGCTTCAGGGATTGCTTAGAAGTACAGAGCCTAAGATGAGTGTACACAGGACATGGGGGGAGGGGATGGTCATCTTCATAGTCTTTTCTTTTACCTGCTTAAACAACTTATTTTGTACAGAGATGTGTATGTATATATATTTATATATATGTAAACATAGATATATGTATATATACACCCATACATATGTATACATACACAAAAATGCATGTATATAGCTGGACTCTGAACAATGAGAAGGTTAGGTGTGCTAACTCCCCTCAAAATCAACTACTAATAGTCTACTGTTGACATAAATAGTTGATTACATAAACAGTGGATTAACATATTATTTTGTATGTCATATGTATTATATACTGTATGCTTATAATAAGCTAGAGGGAAAAATGTTATTAAGATGTTCATAAGGCCTGGGATGCAAGGCTGGTTCAACATATGCAAATCAGTAAATGTAATCCAGCATATAAACAGAACAAAAGACAAAAACCACATGATTATCTCAATAGATGCAGAAAAGGCCTTTGACAAAATTCAACAGCCCTTCATGCTAAAATCTCTCAATAAATTAGGTATTGATGGGATGCATCTCAAAATAATAAGAGCTATTTATGACAAGCCCACAGCCAATATCATACTGAATGGGCAAAAACTGGAAGGATTCCCTTTGAAAACTGGCACAAGACAGGGATGCCCTCTCTCACCACTCCTATTCAACACAGTGTTGGAAGTTCTGGCCAGGGCAATCAGGCAGGAGAAGGAAATAAAGGGTATTCAATTAGGAAAAGAGGAAGTCAAATTGTCCCTGTTTGCAGATGACATGATTGTATATTCAGAAAACCCCATCGTCTCAGCCCAAAATCTCCTTAAGCTGATAAGCAACTTTAGCAAAGTCTCAGGACAAAAAATCAATGTGCAAAAATCACAAGCATTCTTATACACCAATAAGAGACAAACAGAGAGCCAAATCATGAGTGAACTCCCATTCACAATTGCTTCAAAGAGAATAAAATATCAAGGAATCCAACTTACAAGGGATGTGAAGGACCTCTTCAAGGAGAACTACAAACCACTGCTCAAGGAAATAAAAGAGGACACAAACAAATGGAAGAACAGTCCATGCTCATGGATAAGAAGAATCAATATCGTGAAAATGGCCATCCTGCCCAAGGTAATTTATAGATTCAATGCCATCCCCATCAAGCTACCAATGACTTTCTTCACAGAATTGGAAAAAACTACTTTAAAGTTCATATGGAACCAAAAAAGAGCCCACATTGCCAAGACAATCCTAAGCCAAAAGAACAAAACTGGAGGCATCATGCTACCTGACTTCAAACTATACTACAAGGCTACAGTAACCAAAACAGCATGGTACTGGTACCAAAACAGAGATATAGACCAATGGAACAGAACAGAACCCTCAGAAATAATACCACACATCTACAACCATGTGATCATTGACAAACCTGAGAAAAACAAGCAATGGGGAAAGAATTCCCTATTTAATAAATGGTGCTGGGAAAGCTGGCTAGCCATATGTAGAAAGCTGAAACTGGATCCCTTCCTTACACATTATACAAAAATTAATTCAAGATGGATTAAAGGCTTAAATGTTAGGCCTAAAACCATAAAAACCCTAGAAGAAAACCTAGACAATACCATTCAGGACATAGGCATGGGCAAGGACTTCATGTCTAAAACACCAAAAGCAATGGCAATAAAAGCCAAAATTGACAAATGGGATCTAATTAAACTGAAGAGCTTCTGCACAGCAAAAGAAACTACCATCAGAGTGAACAGGCAACCTACAGAATGGGAGAAAATTTTTGCAATCTACTCATCTAACAAATGGCTAACATCCAGAATCTACAAAGAACTCAAAGAAATTTACAAGAAAAAAACAAACAGCCCCATCAAAAAGTGGGAGAAGGATATGAACAGACAATTCTCAAAAGAAGACATTTATGCAGCCAACAGACACATGAAAAAATGCTCATGATCACTGGCCATCAGAGAAATGCAAATCAAAACCACAATGAGATACCATCTCACACCAGTTAGAATGGTGATCATTAAAAAGTCAGGAAACAATAGGTGCTGGAGAGGATGTGGAGAAATAGGAACACTTTTACACTGTTGGTGGGACTGCAAACTAGTTCAACCATTGTGGAAGACAGTGAGGCGATTCCTCAAGGATCTAGAACTAGAAATACCACTTGACCCAGCCATCCCATTATTATATCATGCTGCTATAAAGACACATGCACATGTATGTTCATTGCAGCACTATTCACAATAGCAAAGACTTGGAACCAACCCAAATGTCCAACAATGATAGACTGGATTACGAAAATGTGGCACATATACGCCATGGAATACTATGCAGCCATAAAAAGGGATGAGTTCATGTCCTTTGTAAGGACGTGGATGAAGCTGGAAACCATCATTCTCAGCAAACTATCGCAGTGACAAAAAACCAAACACCGCATGTCCTCACTCATAGGTGGGAACTGAACAATGAGAACACTTGGACACAGGAAGGGGAACATCACACACTGGGGCCTGTTGTGGGGTGGGGGGGAGTGGGGAGGGATAGCATTAGGAGATATACCTAATGTAAATGATGAGTTAATGGGTGCAGCACACCAATATGGCACATGTATACATATGTAACAAACCTGCACGTTGTGCACATGTACCCTAGAACTTGAAGTATAATAAAAAAAATTAAAAAACAGATGATCATAAGGAAGGGAAAACATATTTACTATTCATTAAATGGAAGTGGATCATCATAAAGGCCAGAGTAGGATGAGGAGGAGGAGGAAGAGGAGGAGGCTGGTCTTGTTGTTTCAGATGTGTTAGAAGTAGAAGAAAATTTATGCATAAGTAAACCCACACAGTAGAAACCTATGTTGTTCAAGGGTCAACTGTGTGTGTGTGTGTGTGTGTGTGTGTGTGTGTGTGTGTGTGTGTGTATAAAATCACATGGGAATAAAAGAAGAGCTTTTTCCTGAGTAGGCCCTTTCCACAAGGGACATGTTAGTAGAAAAAGGGTGAATGTGTTCTGGTTTCCTCTACACCACCTAGAATCTGACCCTATGTCCCATGAGCTTGGCCCTGCATGGACCCCCTTAAATAGCCTAGTGAAAAGCCCATGGGGAGATGGGGAGGCCAGCTTGTTTTCATATGCTAGGCTTCAAAATCTCCCTGCTGACTTGGCAGCATGAGAACAATAAGTATAAATTCCTTTTACCCTTGTAGGACCTTGGTCATAGCATCACAGAATTTAAACATCTAAGATTTTTTTAAAAGTTTAGTTTTGGCAAAATATTGTCTGAAAATGCAGAGATTTCTGCCTGTGTTAGATGACTTAATAGTTTGGGATGGCAATAAAATATTTCCTTTAAAAATGTTTCCTTTAAAATGTATTTCTTAGAAGACGGATACAAGAGAGTCAAACTTAAATGTCTGAAAAGGCTCTATCTTTTTTATAACATCACTTTTCAACATGTTCCTTGAAGAACTATGACAGAAACAATTGCTTTAGAGAATAGTGAAATTATACTTAATATGGCAAAGAGAGTAAATCTCTCCTCTGCAGCATTTCACTTCTAATCAGTCTTAAGTAATAGTGAAGAGATGTTCATTGGGAGCGTAATTTACTCTTTATACAAAAGAAAAAAATTCTAGAATAATTTACTACATTTACATCTCCAACCCAAACATAAAACAGGAGGGAAACCAATTTTCTTATCACATGACATGATGATTTACAGGAGAAAAGAGAATTAATTTATCTTCTTGTAGGACATGAAAATATCCAAGAACAAACCATTGTGATTTTTTTTAAGCACAGAAAGAGAAAAAAGTACAATGCAAATACCTTTGATCTCAAAACCTTCCCCCTTTTTGTGTCTTAAAAAAAGACTTGTGTCTTGTCTCCCAGTCAAGCATAATAAGCATAGATTCTTGAAATGGTTGTAGCCTCAATTTGATCTATCATGTTCCCTCCTCCTGTAAATGTTCTGTATCAGACACTCTTTCCAATGCACACTTTTAAAATTTAATTAGTTCCCTTGCACAGAGAAATAATGTTTCCAAAGGATAGTTCAAAAAATGTTAAACTTACATGAAATCTTAGCATGGGGCAAACATTTTGCCCAAAGTTTCCCTGGTTCATCTTTACAGTTTATTTCTCTGAAAAGATGTCAGCTTTTTCTCTCCAAGGCCTATATGAAATGAATAATTCATGTCCTAAAATTCATTAGTTCTAGAATATTCTAATTTAATTTAAGCCATGAGTGGTTTCCTCAGATGCTTTTTTGAGATAAGTGCATCACTCTCACCCATACCCAGGGAGTCTCCAGTTAGACGATTATATTCTAGAAGTCCATGTATCAACTTTTTGGCTTTCAGTTTATCTTTCCCTATAGGCACTGTGATGGTTAATGTTGAGTGTCAACTTGATTGCACAATATTTTAGTACTGATTGACTGTCTCTAATGTTTAGAGTATATTTCAGCTACAGGATAGTTTATATGTTTTGGTAGGTCTTAGGGGGAAAAAAAAAACTTTCTGAGTTCTTTTTAAGAGTAAATCTCCTGGGAATGTAAAATATTGCAGCTGCTTTGGAAAATGGTCTGATAATTTCTCAAATAATTAAACATGGAGTTACCATGTGACCCAGAAATTCTACTCTAGATACATAGGAGAAATAAAAATACATGTCCACAGAAAAACTTGTATACAGACATTCATAGCAGCATTATTTATGATAACCCAAAGTGGAACTAACCCAAATGTCTATCCAAGGACAAATGGATAAACAAAATGTGGTGTATTCATACAATGGAATATTATTTGACAATAAAACGGAAGAACTGATATACACTATAACTTGGATGAACCTTGAAAACATTATCCTAAGTGAATGAAGCCAGTCACAAAAGTCCACATATAAGATGCCATTTATATGAAAGTCCAGAATAGAGAAATCTATAGGGACAGGAAGATCTGTGGTCATTTGGAGCTGGGGAGAGAGTTGGGAGTGGCGAGCAATAGCTAAAGTTTACAGGCTGTAAGATGTAAGATGATGAAAATGTTCTAAACTCGATTGTGGTAATAGTTGCACGTATCTGTGAATATATACTAAACAAATTTATTTGTACATTTTAAACAGGTGAATTGTATGATATGTGAATTGTATCTCAATAAAGCTTTTTAAAGAGTATATCTACTTATTATCTCAACCTCAGCATAAGCTGGTTATTAGCAACTTATAATCTCTTAACTTGCCTAGGTTTCTAAAACAAAATCATACTTATTCTGCATTAATTTTGTATTGTAATCTAAAGCTCTTGATAGTTGGTCAAGTTCATTTACACTCAGACAAAAATGAGTTAAGGTTGTCATAGGCCTTGTGTTTACTGTACACAAAGGAAGTATTCTACAGGAAATTTAGCATGGGTATCACTTTTCACTACAGGCACTTTATATATAGTCTATAAAATTCCTTCTTACCTTCTTACAGAATACAAAGCATCAATATTGGGTGAAATCTATGAAACTTAAAAAACTGGCAAGGAGTAATGGTGGTGGAGATTTGTTTATTTTTTCTATGTCTTCACACATCCAACAAATTCTCAGAAAATACCAGGTAACCGGATCCCTTCTGAGTGTAGCAGAACAGAAAGAGAGTGATTACAAGACAATATTACAGTTCATTTTCAAATTAATAGAGGTCAATGTGTCAGTAAGGATATATACACACATACACATGCATGCCTACTATACACGTAGCACTCCCTACCTCACACCCATTTTAGGTCTGAACTTCACTTGGAATTGGCAACAGTTATAAACAATTTAACTCTGATGTGCTAAACTTTGATCTACTTTACCCATTAATCTTATGTGTTTATACTGTCCAGTGGAGTAAGACTGAAGGATTAAGGCTCTTGATGCTAAGAATAGTTAGATAGCTACAGAGGTGAGCCCTAGGGAACCCTCAGTCTCCTCTCTTGATGGGAATTATTAAATCATAAAAAGCCAAGATGTCTTAGTCCCATACTTAAGGAAACAGGGCAAAAGTGAGTCAAGGACACATTGATCCCTAAGAAGGTAGGAGAGGTCAAATTAAAAACATCTTGTTTTCTCCTCCACTGATTCAAAGGGCAAGAAGCAAAGGGAAGATGGTTAAAGGGCTAGTAGTAGTCTTTTTACCCCATACACAACTAATCTCATCATAGAATGGGTGTGTGCAAAATTTTCATGACCTTAGAGCATTTTATTTCTTGACTGATTCTACAACATCAGAAAAGTTTTAGGAAAAGCTATATGGCTAACAGGAGGAAAAATTGTTAGATGTCAAATGATATTTAATGCTTATATCTAACAGCTTACATCAATTGAGGCAAAAGTCCAACCTGCCAGGTCCTGTGCTGAACACTTAACATCAATTATTTTACTATATGCCAGTAGCAACTTACGAGTAGAAACCATTGTTATCTCTGTGTTATACATAAGAAAATTAACTGACTTGTCCAGTTCATACATGGCAGTAGCCAGAACATAAACCCAGCTCTGTCTGCCTTTGAAGGACATGCTCTTAAAATATCACCACTTTAAACTGCTTCTTTAAAATCCCTGAGTAACATTAATTGCCCCTGTTTGTCAATTTAACTTACATTAAATGTTAGAATTAATAAGTAAATTTAGCAAAATCCTGGGTACAAAATAATTTTAATTTCTAAATTCTAGCAACAAACAATAAAATAAAATATTATTTATATATAGTACCAGCAAAATAAATAGGAATATATTTAATGAAATATGCAAAAGTTTCCTATATTGAAACCTTTTTAAAAATACTGAGTTACAGAAGACCTAACTAAATGGAAAGACTATACCATGTTCATGGATTAGATCTGCCATTTAAATGTTTCCCTCAAACTTATTTATATATTCAATACAATCCAAACCAAACACCAGATTGTTGTTATAGTTTATTGACATAAAAACTGACAAATTGATTCTAGAATTTGTGGAGAGATGATAGGGTCAAGCAAATCACAAAGAACAATAAAGTTGGCTGGGCATAGTAGCTCATGCCTGTAATCTCAGTACTTTGGGAGGCTGAGGTGGGAGGATCACTGGAGCCTGGGAGTTTGAGACCAGCCTGGCCAACATAGACAGACTCTGTCTATATTTAAAATAAACACTTTTTAAAAAGAACAATATGACTATAAGGCTTATGTTACCAGAAATCAAGTTAATTATAGTTACAGTAATTAGTACAATTTAGTGTTTCACAGAAAGACAAATAGACCAATAGACCAGGAGAAGAATCTAGGAACAGACCTATACATATGCGATCACTCAATTTGAGACAGAAGTGAAACTTTAAGGTAGGGGGACAAGAATAGTCTTCAATTAATGGATCAATATGATATATATTCAGAAAAAATAAATCTTATCCTTATCATACATTATACACAAAAATTAACCCCAGATAGATTGAAAATCTAAACAAGAATGGCTTAAAATACCATGAAAGAATATCATCATAATTTTGGGCTAGGCAAATAAGTTTTAAACTGGATATAAACAGCACTAACGATAAAGGAAAAAATAATAATTAGATTACATTAAAATTAAGAATTTCTGTTCATTAAAAGGAACCATTAAAAGTGTAAAAAGATAAGTGCCAGAATAAGGGAATGTATTTGCAATACATTTTTTTCAACAACACAGAGTACATGAAGAATCCTCACAAATCAATAAAGAAAATATAACTGACACAATGGGGTTAGATGGGAAAAAGATACATATAGACAATTCAGAAAAGAAGATGTTAAAAAAACAATAAAAATATGAAACAGTGCTCAACTTCTTTTGTGGTCAAAGAAATGAAAATCAACATCACAATGCAATACTACTACACACCTACTTGAATGGATAAAATGAAAAAGACAAGCGTTGGTCCATATATGGAGCAACTAGCTGACTTTCCATCAGCAGTGTGTGAAATTTCTAAATCACCCATATAAGTGCTAATACTTGTCTTTGGAAAACTGGTTGGTGGACAGTAGCTACTAATGCTGAACCACTTCAAGGTAGATACCTAAAAAAACACGTAAATACGTCCACAGAAAATTATTGGTATGTGGAACAACATGAATTTCACAAACATAATGACAGACAGATGTCAGATACAGAGAGGAACTACTGTATGATTCTGTTTACATAAACTTTCCAAACACAAAACTAATCTCTGATGTTAGAAGTCAGTATCGTTGGTGGAGGCTAGTACTGGCTGGGGCCTAAGAGGAATTTTCGGGTGCTAGTGATGTTCCATTTTTTATCTAGGTGCTAGTTGCATGGATGTGCTCACTTTATGAAAATTCAGTAAAGTATATACTCTTATGACTTGTGTCCTTTTCAGTATGCTTGTTATACTTCAGTAAAAAATTAATTTAAAAAGTAACATATGATCTTTATGGATACATCCCTGTTTGCTTCAGAAAGATTAAGATTCTTGAGGAACAGATTCTTCAGACAACATTGCATCTCCATCTAGGGTCTTGCATCCCACTAAGCACATAGATTAGCAAGTGAATTCATTGAGGTCATTAGTTAATTGGAATGAAATAAAATGTAGTGTGTTCTATTCCTTTTAGTGGAGTATAACTTCATTAGTTTCAGCTTATTTGTACCACATCTATGAGGGCACCATTGCCTGCTATGACTAGGATCAAAGTCAACAAGTTGAGAAGATTTGTTCTCTATTTTAGCAACACACACCTGCACAGTTTGCTCTTCCTACCAGCCTCTCCTGTGAAGAGTCTTAATCCCACCTTCACTGGCTCTCCAAGGCGATTACAGAATTTTTTTCATCAAGAAAGTATATATATAGGTGACACATAAAGAGATAGAAAGCACTTAGAAAGATCTTAGAGATTCCTAGTCTTTCTTTCCTCTGGCCATTCATTTTCAAGAGGGTGTGACTGAGGAGCAAAAATAAAGATAATTCATTCAAATAAATAGAGCTAATTAATGGCAGAACTCAGATTAAAATCTAATTCTTATGATTGCTAGTCTACATTCTCCCCACTGTACTGAGCTTCTCCATGATCTTGTAACAGTCATTATTTAACTTCTGTGGTTTGCTGTGCACTTGTTATTAAAATGTTGCTCCTTACCCTGCAACACCTCAATTATCTTCAGGATGGAGACCACACTTGACCTGACCCAGGGCCTGGCACAAACAAGGCTTTCCCAGGGTCACCTGCTAGCTAATTCAATCAGCCACATGAATTACTCCACATATCTTTTTAGAATTACATTTCTCAGACCATCTAAGGAATAAATAATAGCCAGAACAAATAAAATAGATGGTCCTAGGGAGGAGAGCCTATGCCAGCACAGACAGTCATAGCCAGGCCACCAGACCTTAAATGCCCTAAGTCTCCCTTAATCCCTGAACAATATAATCTACCCGCCATCGATGAAAAACTCAAAGCCAAAGAATTCAACCAAAGGCACTTCTTCTGGCTGCCACTTCAGTGGCTCATTTACTTAGAGCTCAAAAATCAAAGGAGACAAAGGATGTATCTGTTTTATTCAAACTCACGTTCATTTTCCATCAAATTTCCATTTTTCCCCTTAAATGGGTGCATTTTAATTTTGGGCTCATTATTTATTATCATTTCATTTATTTAGAAATGGAAAGTTCAAACAGTTTAAGAGATTAAATAACTGGACTTTCTAAAGCTAAAAATAAATCAGCAAATCTAGGTATGTGTTGGATTAAGTTTCAAAATATTTGTGGTTTTTGATCCAATATCAAAATACATTATTGCCAAATATTCTTTCTTTCTTTTCAAATCTTAAACACATGTATATTTTAGGGGAAATTCAATACAAAGTTTTCAGAGTCATTGCTAAAGATATGCGAGCTTTATAAAGAGCTTCTCTTTTAAAAGTTAAACAAATTCTTTCTAACATAAAATCAGATGGTGAAGAAATTCTGACCTTTAAAAATGCAATTATTTAATCTTCATGTTCTAACTAACTCTTCAAAAGCTACAGATATCAATTTAATCAAATGCCTTCAATTTTTCCCAAGAAAAGTTTCTCAAGAAACTAACGCGAGTTGATCACTTATAAGATGTTGTGCATTTTTAGGTCTAGTGCCTTATTTACTTTTGAGAACAGCTCTTAGAAGGAGGAATTATTATTTCCTAAAGAGTTGAGTCACTTACTCCACATTTCAAAGGAAGAAAATGGCAGAACTGAGATTTCCCACCAGGTCTGCTTGATTCTAAGGGCTGAGCTTTTAAAATAATTGTCATTGTGTCTCTGAGCTGGCTAAAGGAAAAAGACACAAAATAAATGGCATGAAAACATAAACTTTCATTACTTTATCTTAGATGAGGGGAAAAAAGAGAGAGAGAGAGAGAAAAGAAAAATAAATAAAGCACCATTAAATAAAGCTCCCAAAGACATTTTTATGTCATAAAATTTCTTAGCCTTCTATAAACCCAGCTTGGACCACCTGATTATATTTATAAAATACTCTCTGGGAGCTAACAATTAATTGGGAAAGTTAAATAAATGAACATAAATTACCACCACAATGAGCACTATCTTTTATTGTGGCACAAAAAGCATCTCTTTCGGTACTTAATGGAGAAAAACTCCAAGAAGGAGAGTGAAATGCTCTTGGGTTAAAAATGACTTTCAATAAATGATTGAAGTAGATCAAAGACAATGCATTAGAGAAAGCTGGGTCCTGATGAGTCATATAATTTCATTTCAACTCCATTCAACATGCATTTATTGACGATCATAGAGACATGAAAACCCATCCAAAAATTGTCATGGTCATTTCATTTCAATTTGAAAAACTACCAAGAAAAACACCTACAGCTAGAATCATACAAATTCCTTCTAAGACAATTAAAACATTCATAACTCTTTCAAGTGTCACATGACAGGACAGAGCCAGAAGTTATCATTATCACTTCTGCTTTTGAGATACAAAAACTGAATTTCCTTGAGGGCAAAGGTCTACCCAAGGTCATGTGACACATCAGAAAATGGTGCTACCCACTAGTCTCCTCCGTTTTATTCCAAAACTTCTTCTCAGCTGGGCAGATTACACAAATGACACAAATGTAGTCAGACACACTCATATGACAGCTGGTTTACTGTGCTAGCCAATATGTATCATTCAATTTTGGAAATATGGATACTCCTGAGTATTAAGGGAGCTGAAAATCAACCCATTGTCTCCAAGTTTTAAGAAAACCAATAGATGACAGCATTTCAACCCACCATTTCGCCCTAAGGGAGTCACCATAAGGAAAGAAAGTACTGCAATCCTGAGAAGTGTTGAATCTAATGATTAGAGAATTACAAAGAAATCGAATGACTAGTCAGGTTTTTCTGCATGCATGATTGGATGCCAAGTTTTTTAATTAGTCAAAAAACTTCCAGGGGGTAAGAAAGCAAGTACAGCTCCAGGCAATCCAGCAGAAAAGATTTCCATTCCTTTTCCTGCTGTTTGAGGGCACTGTAAAGCAAACAGTCAGTTCTAGGGATTCTGAATTCCACATATGGAAGGACTATGGGATAACCAGAGAAATTCTTTCTCATTAAAAGACTAGGTATTACCTAAGGCTACTTGGAATTTTTCACTGTATCTTCAGTCAGTCACACCTTATGAATAAAATAATAGTAGTTATAACAACTATCATTTATTGAGCAGCTATTATGTGCCAAGCGTTTTAACAAAAACAATGACAACAGTGAGGAGCATTTTTCAGATGGCTGTGAAAGTAACTTGTTCAATGTCAACACTTAAGTGTAGAATAGGGATTTCACCCAAGATCAATCTGGCCAAAACTTCCATCAACTTAGAACCATACCATTCTATCTTCCACAAAATGCAGTCTGTCATTCTCCGATGTGTGTTTACAAGAAGAAATTCTTGATACTGTATATATGCTCACCTGTGACTCTGGGTAAAGATTAGTTTTAAAGGGTGAGGTTGTTTCCCTTCTGTATCTTGAACCAAAAATTCAACTGTCAAACTTAGAATATGTGAAAGACATGAGATAAATTTAGAAGTGGAGATCATTCGTTCATTAAAGCAGCTTACTAGGTGAGGACATAAAAGGAAAGAAACTGGGTATAAGCCTGTTACTTTTAAATGACTATCACATGGATTTGGCCACAAAGATACTCTTGGCTGGATTAATTAATTAAACTCCTTATTTTTTCATTTCAAATTTTGAGCAGTACTTACTTCAACTAAAGGAATTGCCTTGTGATACGGTTAGGCTTTGGGTCCCCACCCAAATCTCATCTTGAACTGTAATCTCCATAATCCCCACATGTCAAAGGAGAAACCAGGTGGAGGTAATTGAATCACAGGGACAGTTTCCCCCATAGTGTTCTCATGATAGTGAGTTGGTACTCATGATATCTGATGGTTTTATAAGGAGGTCTTCCCTGTTTGCTCAGCGCTTTTCCTTCCCGCTGCCTTGTAAAGAAGGTGCCTTTCTTCCCCTTCACCTTCTGCCATGATTGTAAGTTTCCGAGACCTCCACAGCCATGTTGAACTGTGAGTAAATTACACCTCTTTCCATTATAAATTACCCAATATCACGCAGTTCTTTATAGCAGCATGAAAATGGACTAATACAGTAAATTGGTACCAGGAGTGTGCTGCTGATATAAAGATATTTGAAAATAATCTGGAAGTGACTTTGGAGTTGGGTAACAGGCAGAGGTTTAAACAATTTGGAGTGCTCAGAAGAAGATAGAAAAATGTGGGAAAGTTTGGAACTTCCTGGAGACTTGTTGAATGGCTTTGGCCAAAATGCTGACAGTGATATAGACAATAAAGTCCAGGCTGAGGTGGTCTCAGATGGAGATGAAGAACTTATTGGTAACTAGAATAAAGGTGACTCTGGCTATGCTTTAGCAAAGAGACTGGTGGCATTTTGCCCCTACCCTAGAGATCTGTGGAACTTTGAACTTGAGAGAGATGATTTAGGATATCTGGCGAGAAGAAATTTCTTAGCAGCAAAGCATTCAAGAGGTGACATGGGTGCTCTTAAAACCATTCAGTTTTATGCACTCACAAAGAGATGATCTGGAATTGGAACTTATGTTTAAAAGGAAAGCAGAGCATAAAAGTTGGGGAAATTTGCAACCTGATGATGTGATAGAAAAGAAAAACCCATTTTCTGGGGAGAAATTCAAGCTGGCTACAGAAATTTGCATATGTAATGAGGAGCTAAATGTTGGTGGCCAAGACAATAGGGAAAATGTCTCCAGAACATGCCAGAGGTCTTCATCGTAGCCCCTCTCATTACAGTCCCAGAGCCCTAGGAGGAAAAGTCATGGGCCAGGCCCAGGACCTTGCTGTTTTGTGCAGACTCAGGACTTAGTGCCCTGTGTCTTAGCCATGGCTAAAAAGGGCCGATGTAGAGCTCAGGCTATTGCTTCAGATGGTGCAAGCCCCAAGCCTTGGTAGCTTACATGTGATGTTGGGCCTGTGGGTGCACAGAAGTCAGGAATTCAGGTTTGGAAACCTCTGCCTAGACTTCAGAGGATGTATGTAAACACTGGGTGTCCATACAGAAGTTTGCTGCAGGTGTAGAGCCCTCATGGAGAACCTCAGCTAGGGAAGTACAGAAGGAAAATGTGGGGTTGGAGTCCCCAAACAGAGTCCCCACACAGAATCCCCACTGGTGCACTGGCTAGTGGAGCTGTGAGAAGAGGACTGCTGTTTTCCAGATCCCAGAATGGTAGCTCCACTGACAGCTTGCACCATGCACCTGGAAAAGCCACACTCAATGCCAGCCCATGAAAGCAGCCAAGATGGGAACTGTACCCTGCAAAGCCACAGGGGCAGAGCTGCCTAGGCCATGGGAGCCCATCTCTTGCATCTGTATAACCTGGATGTGATACATGGAATGAAAGGTGATTATTTCAGAGCTTTAAGATTTTACTGCCCTGCTGGATTTTGAATGTTCATGGGGCCTGTAGCCCCTTCCTTTTGGCCAATTTGTCCCATTTGAAATGGGTGTATTTACCCAATGCCTGTACCTCCATTCTATCTTGCTTTTGATTTTACAGGCTCATGGGCAAAAGAGACTTGCCTTGCCTCAGTTGAGACTTTGGATTTTTGGGTTAATGTTGGAATGAATTAAGACTTTGGGGGACTGTTGGGAAGGCATGATTAGGTTTGAAATGTGAAAGGGACATGAGATTTGGGAGAGGTCTGGGGCAGAATAATATGGTTAGGCTTTGTGTCCCCACCTAAATCTCATCTTGAATTGTAATCCCCATAATCCCCATGTGTCAAGCCAGAGACTAGATAGAGGTAATTAAATCATGGAGGCAGTTTTGCCTGTGGTGTTCCTATGATAGTGAGTTAGCTCTCATGAGATCTGATGGTTTTATAAGTAGCTATTCCCCCTTTGCTCAGCACTTTTCCTTTCTGCTGCCTTGTGAAGAAGGTCTTGCTTCCCCTTCGGCTTCCATCATGATTGTAAGTTTCCTTAGGTCTCCCCAGCCATGCTGAACTGTGAGTCAATTAAACCTCTTTACTTCATAAATTTTTCAGTCTGGGGCAGTTCTTTATAGCAGTATGAAAATGGACTACTACACCTTGCAAGGGTATAAAACATCAGGATGGCAAAATTCATCTTGACCAAAGCAAAGACTAGGGCTTTCTTTCAGAGGTTCATGAGAAGAAGCTGGGGCATAATTTTACTCTTGACCAACCAAGAAATTAGCAGCCAAATAAATTACCAAGAAAAGTCATACAAAAGCTGGAATGTCAAGGGCATGATTATTTCTCACCCATCCCATTACCTTTAATTTGTTCTCTTGCTGGATAGCAGCAAACTTGCCAGGCTAAGAATGGTTTTAGCAGCAGGATTATACTGAGCCAAAATAACTGAGCTGGTTGCACGGGCATGCAAAAGGAGCAAAGAAGCAACATCATACCACAATGTAATGACCTTCTCACTTCACTGACATTTTCCTATCTCCTTCTGCTAGGCTATCTCTGATAGTTGTGAATACAGAAATGCTGTTTCAGCTAATGTGGTGGCTAGTGAAGTAATAAACTTCTTTTTTGGAAACTGGTTATTTTTTTCTTGAGAAGTAGCTTTAAAAATGAACAAACACCCCAGCCAAGGTTGCAGTCTCTAAACAAATACTTCACTTAGACCCTTGCCCCAATCAGAGGTCTTCATTCTTGGACTTGGGCCTAATTTTGGTTCATGTATTTATTTATTTATTTATTTATTTAGTTAGTTAGTTAGTTAGATAGTTAGATAGTTAGTTAGTTAGCTAGTGTTTTTGGAGACAGAGTCTTGCTCTGTCGCCCAGGCTGGAGTGCAACGGTGTGATCTCAGCTCACTGCAACATCTGCCTCCTGGGTTCAAGCAATTCTCATGCCTCAGCCTCCCAAGTAGCTGGGATTACAGGCATGCACCACCACACCCAGCTAATTTTTTTTTTTTTTTTTTTTGTACAGATGGGGTTTTGCTGTTTTGGCCACGCTGGTCTCAAACTCTGTCCTCAAGTGATCTGCCTGCCTTGGCATCACAAAATGCTGGGATTACAGACGTGAGTGACGATGCCCAGCTAATTCCAGTTCTTTAAAATGAGCAATGAAGCAGAATCACATATCTAAGAAGCTAAGAATGGTCAATGAATTACTCCACTGCCTCTTCTCTGTAATCTAAAATAGCATGCAATGGTTTTTGCTTTCTTCTTTTAAGATTATATTTTCTTTTATTTAAAGGCTCAGCAGATATAGACCTTTAACTTTTTCTGGAGTGAACAGAAAGGGCTTTGCCTTTCTTCAGTGACCACTCCTCAGAGAAGGTGTTTTGACTCCTTTTCATCATCACCCATGGGCAGAGATGGTTGGGAGTGCTGAGATCCAATTCTAACTCTCTTATCTGATCTGAAGTGGGCTTATTGGGTAGGCCTTCTTTGCTGTTTGGAAGCAATTTTCAAAAGCAAGTGGGCACAATTTTGAACAGAACTCTGTAAAGGAATACAATATTATTACATGTTCCATTTGTCACCATGTGTGAAATGCATTTTTCTAAGTAAGCAACATATATATTTCAATGCAACTTGCTTACTAGACCAGTTTAAAAAGATCATTATTGTGTAGTAAATGCTAGAATGCTCCTGGTTTATAAAAAGGAATTCAGACAGTGGCTGCTCTGAAATGCTGAATTCAAATCTCAGTTCAGTCTTCATGAATGGGACAGTTCTTGGGCTTTATTAATCCTCAACTTCCACAGTTGTGATATGAGAATATTGGACTGCAGCATTTTATGCTAGGAATGAGTTACTGAGGATTTCTCACAACTCACAATTTCCATAACTCACGACTAATTTTCCTATAGGGATGCATGTAACGTGGGATTCACGTTATTTCCAATTTTATGCATAAAGTAAGTCTTTATACTTTTCAATTTCCAATTTGCATAAAGTGAAATCTCATGGTAACGATAATAGTATTATGACCTTATGGCACCTTTCTGAGCAATCAGTGAGATAATTCTTACATGCAAACATTTAGCATCTGGCACAATGCACAATAAATGATTATCATGAGTATAAATATACTGTGATTATTACTAGCACCACTGCTATTATAACTATTATTACCAGCACCCTGAACCTTGCATACCCCAGCCTTTATCAACTAAAGAACAATTGCTGAATTCTTTACTCCAGCACAATCATTTTTTAAATCTAATCTTTTGAAAAATTGGTCCCTCCAGAATTGGTTTGACTGAATTATGCTTGAGAATGAGCATAATCATACAAAAAAGTTGTTATGCAAAGGGGTCCTGTGAAATGTGTCACTGTTCCTTTTGCTGTTTGCTCTTGAGGAGATCGGCCATCACATCCCGCAAGAGAAATTCCTGGCTAGTCTGGTTTCCAGAATGCTTTAGATCAAGGGAATCATTTTAAAATAATGATCCCTGTCAAGAGAGAAACTGATAAATCTTACCTCTTAGACCTCTGAAGAACCACAACTAAATTGGTAGCCTGACTAACACATTTAAGTGTCACTAGATTTCCTTTTACTCTCTTATCTTTCTTCTTTTGCCCCATCTTTAATTTATACCACTTTACATGTGGTACATGCCCTTATTAATTATTGCAGTATTTTATGGACAAAAAATAAGTATAAATCAATGAATGATTAATGAATTCCTTTAAAATGAGAGATGAAAAGAAACACATAGAAGAGCCTTCAAGCACATACTTGCTGATTATAAATATTAAGACTCTGAGAATCACTGAAGGGGATCTTCATCAACTCCTACAGTGGACATCTGTCCTTTTTGCAGGCCAAGCATTAATGAATTTTTTCTTTGGGGATCATGGCCTCTCAATCACAGACCTTGTGGTTTTGAGAAATTGGCACCATTCTTGGCTCCCGGGCATTTGACTCCTCTCTAGCCTCAATGATTGGTTCATGAATGGGTTTGTTGTCTCAACTAGCAGAGTAGAGGTCACTCCTGGGACTTCAGGTATGATTCATAAAAAGATGTGCTCTTTCTGGTGAGGCCGCTAAACTAGTATGACACAAGCTTGGGACATCGAGGGGACATCATGTGGCAAGAGCCACATGATGAGAGTTCTCTCAACCTGAGAACAGAGTTGAGAGAAGGGCTGAGTATGGGTAAAATTATTTGTGCTCCTGAGTGTACCTGAAAGTAAAGCTGGCTTGCTTCAAGACTTTCCTGTTGTGTAACAAAACAATTTATTTTCATTTAAGTCAATTTGAGTTATTTGCAACAGATGAAGTTCTGACTACTATCCTCAAGTACTAATATTTCAGCTGGTTTTTCTCTTGTTGAATGTCAAGTGAAATATTAAGTGATAAAATCTGAAAAGTCAAGGTTTTCAACCACATCTTTCAGTCTCCTTCAGAACACCCTCAACACTCCTCATCATTTCAGCCTGACTTTCCTTGTGACCAGCAAGTTACAATTGAGAAAGTTTAGATAAAATTTCTATTCTCAAATCTCTGGAACTTAAATAAGCCCTCACACCTATGAGCATCTGATCTTTGACAAAGCTGACAAAAACAGGCAATGGGGGAAAAGGCTCCCTATTTTCAATAAATGGTGCTGAGATAACTGGCTAGCCATATGCAGAAGGCTGAAGCTGGACCCTATCCTCACAATATCAAAAATCAAGTAAAGATGGATTAAATACTTAAATTTAAGACACAAAACTATAAACACCCTAGAAGACAATCTAGGCAATACCATCCTGAACATAGAAATGGGCAAAGATTTCATGAGACCCCAAAAGCAATTGCAACAAAAGCAGAAATTGACACGTGGGATGTAATTAAACTTAAGAGCTTCTGCACAGGAGAAGAAACTATCAACAGAGTTAACAGACAACCTATGGAATGAGAATGTAATATTTACAAACTATTCATATGACAAAGGTCTGATATAGAACATCTATAAGTAACTTAGACAAAAATTATAAGAGAAAAACAAGTAACCCCATTAAAAAGTGGGCAAGGACATGCACAGACACTTTTCAAAAGAAAACATACATGCGGCCAAAAGCATGTGAAAAAAAAGCTCAATATCACTTATCATTAGAAAAATGCAAATCAAAACCACAATGAGATACCATCTCACGCCAGTCAAAATGGCTATAACGAAAAAGTCAAAAAATAACAGATGCTGGTAAGGTTGTAGAGAAAATGGAACACTTTTACACTGTTGTTGGGAGTGCAAATAGTTCAACCACTGTCAAAGCAGTATGGCGATTCCTTAGAGAGCTAAAAGCAGAACTACCATTCGACCCAGCCATCCCATTACTGAGTATATACCCAGAGAAATATAAATTTTTCTACCATAAAGACACACGCATGGGAATGTTCACTGCAGCACTATTCACAATAACAAAGACATGGAATCAACCTAAATACCCATCAATGACATATTGGATAAAGAAAATGTGGTACTTATATACCATAGAATACTAGGCAGCCATAAAGGAGAATGAGATCATGTCTTTTGTGGGAACATAGATGGAACTGGTGGTTATTATCCTTAGCAAACTAATGCAGGAACAGAAAACCAAATACTGCATGTTCTCACTTATAAGTGGGAGCAAAATGATGAGAACTCATAAAGAAAGGAATAATGGACACTGGGATCTACTTGAGGGTGGAGGGTGGGAGAAGGGAGAGGAGCAGAAAAGACAGCTATTGAGTACTGGGTTTAATACCTGGGTGATGAAATAATCTGTATAACAAACCCCCGCGACATGAGTTTGCCTACATAACAAACCTTAACATGTACCCCTGAACCCAAAATAAAATTAAAAAAAAAATAAATTTAAAAAAGAAACTCAATCATTAAAAAGTCAGGAAACAACAGGTGCTGGAGAGGATGTGGAGAAATAGGAACACTTTTACACTGTTGGTGGGACTGTAAACTAGTTCAACCATTGTGGAAGTCAGTGTGGCGATTCCTCAGGGATCTAGAACTAGAAATACCATTTGACCCAGCCATCCCATTACTGGGTATATACCCAAAGGACTATAAATCATGCTGCTATAAAGACACATGCACACGTATGTTTATTGCGGCATTATTCACAATAGCAAAGACTTGGAACCAACCCAAATGTCCAACAATGATAGACTGGATTAAGAAAATGTGGCACATATACACCATGGAATACTATGCAGCCATAAAAAATGATGAGTTCATATCCTTTGTAGGGACATGGATGAAATTGGAAACCATCATTCTCAGTAAACTATCGCAAGAACAAAAAACCAAACACCGCATATTCTCACTCATAGGTGGGAATTGAACAATGAGATCACATGGACACAGGAAGGGGAATATCATACTCTGGGGACTGTGGTGGGGAGGGGGGAGGGGGGAGGGATAGCATTGGGAGATATACCTAATGCTAGATGACGAGTTAGTGGGTGCAGCGCACCAGCATGGCACATGTATACATATGTAACTAACCTGCACAATGTGCACATGTACCCTAAAACTTAAAGTATAATAAAAAAAAAAAAAAACTGGAAAAAAAAAAAAAGAAACTCAAAGACAGAAAACATTCTGTCTTGAACTCTACATGCTACAAACTGCTGGTAAAGAGCTGTGATTGTTGCTTCAGAGTTTGAGATGAAACCAAGAATTTTTTGTGCATACGTGACACTTTCTCCATGAAAGAATCACTCTATATACAGTTCTCGCATGCTTTTCAGTAACATCAACTGCATGATCACTAGGGCATTATTTAAAAAAAAACAGTGGCCTCAGCAACTATAATTTAGTCTTTGTGAGAAAATATTTTGGAAGATGTTACAGCAATTTCCATCATCACCAATTTTACACCTCGTCTTCTATGATTGTTCATGAAAAACCACAGTGTCTCAAGCACACCTTCGATTCACCTTTCACATTTTGGCCAGAGTGAGCTTTTCAAAATACATGTCTGATGACATCTCTCCCTAATGTTGAACTCCTTAATATGGATTGTGAGGCTATGTGTGATCTGGGCCCCACCTACCACTCAGTCTCACCACTGTAGTTCTCCTCTCCCTGTCTAGGCTCCAGGCTCACTGATCTTCAGGTCTCCAGTATGTCAAACTGTCTCTTCCCACGGCCTTTATATATGTTGTCTCATATGTCTACCATGTTGTTTGCATTCCAACTCTATGTCAGCTTCTTTTTTATTATACAGATGCCCCTTGACTTATGATTGGGTTAAATACATTGTAATTTGAAAATATCATGGTTAAATACACTGTAACTTGAAAATATCGTAGGTCAAAAATGCATTTAATACACCTAGCCTACTGAACATCATAGCCAAACCTACCTTAAACATGCTTAGAACACCTATGTTAGCCTGCAGTTTGGCAAAATCATCAAAGACAAAGCCAATTTTTTTTTTTGAGACAGAGTCTTGCTCTGTTGCCCAGGCTGGAGTGCAGCGGCACAATCTCGGCTCACTGCAAACTCTGCCTCCTGGGTTCACGCCATTCTCCTGCCTCAGCCTCCCGAGTAGCTGGGACTACAGGTGCCCACCACTATATCCAGCTACTTTTTTTTTTTTTTTTTTTGTATTTTTAGTAGAGACGGAGTTTCACCGTGTTAGCCAGGATGGTCTTGATCTCTTGACCTCGTGATCTGCCCACCTCGGCCTCCCAAAGTGCTTGGATTATGGGTGTGAGTGATAAAGCCAATTTGATAATAATCTGTTGAATATCTTTTGTAATTCATTGAATACTATACAAAATGGAAAACAGAATGTCTCACTGCCACTGCCCAGCATTGAGACTACCGTACTGCATACCGCCAGCTCAGGAAAAGATCAAAATTCTAAGTATAATTTCTATTGAATGGGTATACCTTTTGCACCACTGTAAAGTAAAAAACTGTAGGTCAACCATTTTAAGTCAGAAATAATCTGTATTCTGTATTCCTTTCCATCAGAGCAATTGTCTCCTATTGTAATTAAACACTAACCACGTGGTGGTAAGATCATGTTTCTCCCACTAGACATTTGGTTATAGGAAATTAGGACTTGTGGCTATCTGTGGTCATCTAGGTGCTTACCACAGTGCCTGGAATTCCCAATGATCAGTTTCTTGCCTTCACTTTATTCTCCTTTCAGCAGCATTTGACACAAACAACGAAGCACTCTTTGTAACATTCGTGACTCAACTTCAGGGGCTCCATACTCTCAGGCTGCCCTCCTCTCTTGTGGCTGCTGCTTCTCAGTTTCCTTCACTTACACACCTGCTCCATCTCCTACTGTATCCTCTAAACAGTCACACTGAAGCGGCTATGTTGTCTGGGGTATATATCCTGGGGTTCATTGTCATGCACCAGGAAAATTTAGGACACACACATGAGGAGTTTAGGAGCAGAGGTTTAATAGGCAAAGGAGAAGAGAAGGAGAAACAGCTTTCTCTGTAGAGAAAGGGGTCTCCAAGCAGATAGGACTGGCTGGTGGTGAATGTGCCGGATTTTATAGTCCAGTTTGAGGAGGCAGTGTCTAATTTACATAGGGCCAGAGATTGGTTTGATCAGGTATGACATTTACATAGTGCACAGGGAAGTCTGGCCGCCCCACTTTAATCTTATTATGCAATTGAGCTTTCCAGTTGATGAGCACCGTCTTGTCTGCTCCTTATAGTACATGTGGCTGTCAGAGAAGGGAAGATTGAACCACCATTTTGAACATATCTAGTCCTTAGTTCTTGCCGGCATTCCCCTGTGCGAGCTCCCAGCTTGCTTGTCTATATCTGCAGCTCAACTTTACAGGCCGCTCTTTGTGAGAAAATGATTTGGGGCTGCTTTTCATTAAAAAGAAAAGCCTTACTGAGGACTTCTGTACCCTGACTATCTGCCTACATGATTTCTTCTTAACTCCTATATCAATACATTCTACTGTTATAGTCCGACTGATGGGATCTTGCCCAAGAAAAGAGCTCAAGGCCTCAAAAAAGTCACATAGAAAAAAATGCCTATTGCTGTAATATTTACAATAATGAGCAAGTTGGAAGTAATTTGTTGGAAGCACCCAACACTAGTGGAATGGTGCAGAAAATTGTGGTGACATCACTTCATGGAATATTATCTGGCTAATGAAAGTAAGAACTACACTATCTGTCTAGGAACATGAAAAATTTTTATAAACAAGTCTTATGATAAAATGTTCAACAAAAAGGGTATAAAAATATGCTTCAATTATGACAACTTTGTAAACATGTATATAAATACATCTAGTGAACATGGAAAAATAAGTACTGTGCTTAATGGTGGGATTATGAGCATTTTTCTTCTTTTCCGAACATTTATATTTTATAATAAGGTTGTGTGTGTGTGTATGCATGTAGAGAGAGGGAAAATTATACTATAATTTTTAAAACACAAGAAAAATGAATATATTTCTGGAAATGTCATAAAACATAAAACCAATGAAGGCCATTGTACAATATTTCATGCAAGAAATTCCCCTAAATTGCAATACTTTGAGAGCTGTCACAGCTCCATGGTACAAACGCCAGGCTCTCCAGAGGCAGCTGACTCTACAGAGTGGAAGTTGGTCTTGCCACAAAGATTTCCCTTCATAATTTCAGGAGTTGAGCTGTCCTAATCCTGGAAAGCAGGGGACCACATTGGTCTTCACAGACCATCAGAAACTCCAGCCTCCCTTTCAGGTTCTTTCATCTTATTTTATTCAACAAAACCACTTTAAGCCAATGAGTTCCAGGAAACAACAGGACAAACATTAGCGTCTTTACCCAAAGCAGCCATTTTAACCACAGGCACTACTCAAATTCCACAGTGAAGACCAAATGTAATTGATTTCCAGTAGCTCGTGAGGATGAGTGTGCACTACCAACTTCCCGTAAAACAGAACTTCACATATTTCTTACCAAAATATGTTGTCTTTCAGCAGCAGCAAGAATTGAATAGACTTTTAGCAACAGTCCTTTTTTAGGGAAAACATAACTGGATTACTACATAGTAAATCCTGCATTACAGTTAATAGAATTTAATTCACCTTTCAGCAATATTTGACACAAATGACCACTCCTTCCTTGAAACAGGTCCCAACTGTTGAACTCTGGCACCCTTGAACATAATGAAAAGACTACAGCGATCCATTTCAACCAACAAATGTAATTATGTAATAAACTACAGTATAATCTTATGGATGATATAAGGCTAATTTAGGTAGCTTAAGCCAAACAGTGATAATATTATTAATAACAATACAGCTTGCATTGAGTGAACATCACGTGTCTGGCACTGCATTGACATTTATTCTTGCCACAACCTTGGGAGTCCCATTATTATCTCTGTTTTATAGATGGACAAACTGAGGCCTAGTGAGCCTAAGTAACTAGATATCTCTCTCTCTCTCTCTCATTTCCAGAGCCCTCTCCATTCTCTGATACCTTTTTTGTGTGTTGCTTCTCTACCTGTCACTGGATTGAATCAGGAGACTTCAGCATTTTGCCAATAGTATGCTATCCACATCCTTCAGGTTTTGAAAAGTACTTTCATATTTAGAACGACTTGGGGCACATGTTATAATTTAATTATTTGTTCTATCCATCTCATGAGGGTAATAACCATTCCTGAAGGCCTGAAGAATGGGATCTGCCAGAATTGGCCCAGCCCTTCCTGAATCCTTGAGGAATTCAGGAAATGATTTTCTGTAGGCCGATCCTTGGACAGATGCATCAGTCTACTTTCTCAGCAACTTTACTTATCAACACAATCTGTTATTGTTGAAAGAAAACCACAAGCAAGAGAATCATGTAAATCTTTCCTAAAGCCTGTGAGGTAGCTCTTATTCCCTAATTTCACACATAACAACGTAATGTTCTATAGCTATGCACCTAAGTCTTATATACTTGCCACGTAATTCAAGGTTGCCAAATACCTGATAGGCAAATAGCCACTTCCCTGTTTTGTGCCTCTGTTAGGCATCATTAATCGTTCATGGCATTTGTCTTAGGTTAGGTGCCCCAGAAACAGACACTGAGATGAAGAGTTGAGTTTAAGAAATGGATATGACTTACCAGGAAGCTGTGGTAAGTGAATGGGGAAGCAAGACAAGGACCAGAAAGAAACCAGTGTCCGGCACATTAGTGAGCAGGTTAACTCCATAGGCAGGTGGGGCTCAGGCCTGCCGGGGACCTGTGCAGGGCACACAGAGCATGCCTCAGAGTTCCCCTCCACAAGGGCATGAGGTCTAGGATATTTTCCCACCAACTCCAACCAGTCTTTGACTGTTCCCAGGGTCATTAAGAGCCAGGCACTTTCTGCCTGCTCTATGCACACTAATGAAGAGAGTTCCAGAGGACACTGAAAGTCCCTAAGCAAGGTGTTTGCAGTTGGAAGTTCCAGAGTCAGCAAACGCTGAACCACTGGGTACTAAGGAGATGTGGACAGGGCTTTAAGAGGGTTGGCCACACTATTTCCTACTGCCTCCAAAAGTAGTTCTTCATACACCCTCCAAATGGCTACTTCCATTCAGCTGGAACTGGTAAGCAAACTGAAAGCTCCTGGCCATTTGGGTTCTGACTTTACTAATTTGTAAATGTAGATAATTTATCTTCTGACTAGATAATAGGTAGATTACAAATGTTGGCCATGTGTAATATAGCCTGTGATTTCTAACAGAAAAGGGACAGTTTAAACCCTTATAGTTTCTAACAGAGAAAGGGCAGTGTGGTGTAGCAGTTAAGGGCACAGACTGTGGCATCGGAACTTGGTGGTTCCCCTCCTAGCTGCTGGCTGTGCAAGACAATTGTCACATGACCTTGGGCAAATTACTTAACTACTTCATGCTTCAGTATTTTCAGCGGATAACTTAGGAACAAAACAGAATCCCATAGGTGTTTCTAAGAATTAAATGAGTATCTGCCTGCTTATCTATCTATCCATCTATCTATCTATCTATCTATCTATCTATCTATCTATCTGGGAAATCTATCTAATCTATCTCTATCACCTTGTAAGCAATATATGTGTAACCTGTTATTTTCAATATACTACATATAACTTACAAAGATAAGTAGCAGATCAGATTTTAAAATGCTAGTAGAATGAGCCTTTAGTATTCACTTCCCATTCTAAATGGCAACTCTTAAGTCATTGGGTGATCCAGAGACTGGGCTCATTTCACTATACTTGATAATTCACGCAGGAAAAAAGACAGAGAAATAATATGTCCACTTTCTAGAGGAATGTAGACTCAGTTCCTAGAATCCAGGGGAGAAAAGTGTTCTGTTTTTCAATTTATATAAAAATAAAAATTTCCTGAAAGCAGAACTAGGGATCTTGTCCCCGGGTTTCTTTAAATATGAGAGCTGAAAGCACCTCCCTTTCTATTGCTTTCATCTAGTAAGTGGACCGTAGGCTTCTACAATGAGACAGACATGAACCTCAGGTCTTCAGAGCCTGCACTCTGTAGCCATTCTCTTAGAATCTGAAATCACTGATGATATAAGGGCAGATATATGACAAGCCACATTATTTAAATTACCCGTTTTCTCCTTTGGGAAATAAACCAAGCCAATGGGGCATCTGACTTTACAAAGAATATGTGTTTTCTTTAACCTACTGATTCAGCTCGATTTTAGGCTTGGGAAAGGGATCAGTTGTGCAGGACAAAACATAAATCCCCCTTCTTCTAGTCCCTTACAACTGTGCCTGATAGGTCACCAAGCCTCATTGGACATACAATTCTTTGTGTGACGAAATCCCCAGGAATCTATGCATATATTGGACAAGAAATGTTCACATCCTGAGATTAAAATCACTGAGGATGTATTTTCCTCCTCACTTTCTCCCTTTCCCTTCCCCTGTGATCAGAGATACACCTTGAATGACTTACAGCTCAATGCCCAGAGCGAGGCAGACAGTAGCACTTGGAACCCACATGATACAGTCATTTTATAGCTGTTTCAAAAGTAAATTATGCTTCACTTGCATGTGTTTTAGAATTTAAATTAATTTCCCTTTGTAAGGGAGATGTCTGTGAAAAAGGACAACCTATAAAATTTTAGACTAGCTATATCTGCTAATAAAAAATAATTATGAATCTTTGATGCTTAATTCTAGAGTGCTGGTAAGAGAGGGAGGTGTTAAATGACTTGGAAGCTGACATAAGGAGAAATCCAATTGGAAAATGAAGCGTATTTTTAAAAGGCAAGCAATATGAAGTCACATCATACAGTTTTTTTTTCTTTTTACAGGAAGATGCTCAGAAGTTAGCAGGGATTGTCAGGAAACTAAGGGGCAATGCCAAAAGCCAGTGAAATACTTGTTTGTCTACCCTAAATATCAACTGCAGCTTTGGTGGACGATTCCCACAAAGACTGATGGCTTCTGATCTCAAGGACAGGTGTCACTCTGCTTGAAGCCTTTTTCTGCCTATCAAAGGCTATAAACGAAGGGAGTTAAAGCTCTCAGGAGCCATTCACAGCCAACAAGAGACAGAATGTAGAGGATAATCTCTCAGGCTTCTTATCTGCGAGACAATCTGGCAACTGAAATGCCAGCTTGGAGGAAATATTCTGAAAGAATGGGATGCATCCTTCAGGAGGCAGTACATTCACAGAGACGTAAGGCACCAGTTCCAATAAGAAGTACACATGGGTGCAGGAACCAAGGGATGGAAACAGGAGTGTCTCCATGTATCACTCCCAATGTGTTTCCTGTCCCTGAAACCCTAGGCTCTGCAGGATTGCAGGTCTTGGTCCTGTAGGGGACACATTCTACAAAGGGGACACAGCAAAGTCACCACTGAAGTACAAGTTACGGCTGTCAGCAGGGCACTTTCCACCCTTTGCCGCGGGATTTCTGGTGAAAAGAATTACCATACTGATATGTAATTGTCCTCGACCAGCAGGAGGGTAGAGCTGCTTTTACACAATGGAGACAGGAAGGATACATGGAGAACCCAAGCGATCTATGGAACAACCTCCTGGCACTGCCTATTAACTGTGAACAGACAGGTGCAACATCCCTACACTGAGAAGGTATGAAAATCAACTTTTCATGTGGTTCAGATACAAAGATCTGGATCACACTACCAGATAGGCTACCATGACCCGTCAAGGTAACAACTCAGGATGAGAGGGATTTAGAATGGATAATGGATGAAGAAGAGGGTACTTACCAGTTGTGGCACCAAGGTCAACAGCAGCCAGGGCATCTGTAAATCATCCCACTAACCTCCTTCATCTCTTCCATCAGGAGGAAGAAAGCCCAGGGGAGGAGTTGCTCCCTGCACCTGCATGGACAAGTCCAAGGTGTGGATTGTGGAGGTCACGTAAATATGTCTCAAGGACCTCTTACTACAGAGAGTGCAATCACCAGACACCCCAGATTCTTCACTTTGAAATTATCATAGCATTTGTGCTGAGGCCATGCTAAACCCATGAGTAGGATGTGAAGGCAGACCCATTCCTGCAGCTAAGGATTTCTTTGTTGCCCAACATTGGCTGAATGACTCCCTACTGGCTTAGAATGCAGAGCAGTCTAAGACACTTCCATACAATTTTCTCTCCCCTCTCCCTCACTCTGGGTCTGATTTGCACAGCAGGTGGCTCTTCAACCTTCTCCAGTTCCCTACTGACCTCCTTTCACACAAATATTTCTCTTAATAAAATCCTCATGACTTTCATTTAGTCTTGGTGTCGGCTTTTCAGAGGACCTGGATTGACATAAGGACACTTAATTTTCAGTGGGAATACAAAGGACTTTCATCTCAGTAGACCACTGAGCTTACACAAGCTGTTCTTGACCACATTGAGGAGTTGGGGTTATCTTTGGGAAGAGGTGGCCAAGTATTTTACTTTGCTTTGGAAAGCTGCCCCACTGAGACAGAGAAGGCCTTCCCTGTTTTGGGCAGTGGAGGCAGACTAGAAAATGTGCCATTTCTCCAATGGACCAGAAACTCCTTCAGTCAGTGTTAGACATTTTTCTGTTAACACTTATCTGGCAGCAACTCACAATATTTCACTTTTTTGACAATTAAAAACCTACTAATGTAGTACCAGCACTTGCCCATCCTTCACACCTAATGGCATAGAACTTTATTAGATGGTGATTATCTAAAACCAAATCTGTCTCAGTCACATAAATGCACATAAGCTCAAAAAAAGAAAATGGACTCAGCATGCTCCAAAAAGAAAAAAAAACTCAACTGAAAAAGAGGTATTTATCTTTGCTATTCTAGAAGGTTTTTAGACTGAAGGTATAAAACATGTCATACAAATAAGGAAATAATGTGACTCTTAGGGCACCAAGTTAATCTGTCTTTTGAAATAGAGAGAATTTTCAGTTTGCTTCAGACATGAGACGAAAATAAAACGAGGCATAGAGGAAAGAAATGAACCCATCAGTAAATAAAGGAAGGGGGCTATTTGTGTGGATTACTTTATAAGTGAAGCAGAAAAGTGGGGTGAAGAATGCAGAAGAAAGTATATTAGTCGAGGGATACCCAATAGGCAAAGTGAACACTGGCTTAGTGCACTAGAAAAGCAGGAGTACCAAAAATAGAAAAAGTTAAGAAAGGCTAGAAAGATATTTTAATATTGGCTTACACTTATATTTTGTAAAATTTTGAAAATTTACATTTTATAACTTGTCACTTAGTGTTCATTCCTATAATACATGGCACGCACAACTGTCTTTGTAGTACTTAGAGTCTTTGAGAGATTTCATCTGGCCTGGGTTAGGGTGGTGTGTGTGTGTGTGTGTGTGTGTGTGTCTGAAGAGGGAGAAAGAGAATTTGGGGAGTAGGTGTACTTTATAGGATGAAAAAAGTAAACTTATGCTATCTGGTAAGTAACTCAGGATCTCTGAAATGTAGTCTTTCACAATCAGCCTTCCACCTAGCTTTGTTTTAAAAGAAGCGGACCTTTCCCTAAGAGATGGCTTCTAACTCTGTTTCTTCCAACTTCCATTCTTTCTTCCTATTTTATTTCTGCATCCCATTTTTATGCATGCATAGTCTCATGTGTAATACTGTCATCCTCTCTGAATAAAAAGAAAGGCATTTAAAGTGCTATGATTATTTTTCTAAGAATCTCAAAATATTTAACAGCTCATTATGCTCCATAGTGCCCTGGAGGGGAAAGAAAGACAATTAGACAGTAGAAGGGGAGAGAAAGGAGGAGGTTCCAAGATGGCTGAATAGGAACAGCTCCAGTCTACAGCTCCTAGTATGAGCAATGCAGAAGACGGGTGATTTCTGCATTTCCAACTGAGGTACTGGGTTCATCTCACTGGGGCTTGTCGGACAGTGGGTGCAGGACAGTGGGTGCAGGACAGTGGGTGCAGCCCACCGAGCATGAGCCGAAGCAGGGCGAGGCATCACCTCACCCAGGAAGCACAAGGGGTCAGGGAATTCCCTTTCCTAGCCAAGGGAAGTTGTGACAGACGGCACCTGGAAAATCGGGTCACTACCACCCTAATACTGTGCTTTTCCAATGGTCTTAGCAAACAGCACACCAGGAGATTATATCCCCCACATGGCTCAGAGGGTTCCACGCCCATGGAGCCTTGCTCATTGCTAGCACAGCAGTCTGAGATCAAACTGCCAGGCAGCAGCGAGGCTGGGGGAGGGGTGCCTGCCATTGCTGAGGCTTGAGTAGGTAAACAAAGAAGCCAGGAAGCTCGAACTGGGTGGAGCCCACCACATCTCAAGGAGGCCTGCCTGCCTCTGTAGACTCCACCTTTGGGGGCAGGGCATAGCGGAACAAAAGGCAGTAGAAACCTCTGCAGACTTAAATGTCCCTGTCTGACAATTTTGAAGAAAGTAGTGGTTCTCCCAGCACTGAGTTTGAGATCTGAGAATGGGCAGACTGTCTCCTCAAGTGGGTCCCTGACCCCCAAGTAGCCTAACTGGGAGGCACCCTTGAGTAGGGGCAGACTGACACCTCACATGGCCGGGCACCCCTCTGAGACGAAGCTTCCAGAGGAACGATCAGGCAGCAACATCTGTTGTTCAGCAATATTCGCTGTTCTGCAGCCTCTGCTGCTGACAGCCCGGCAAACAGCGTCTGGAGTGGACCTCCAGCAAACTCCAACAGACTGGAAGCTGAGGGTCCTGACTGTTAGAAGGAAAACTAACATACAGAAAGGACATCCACACCAAAACCCCATCTGTACGTCACCATCATCAAAGAGCAAAGGTAGATAAAACCACAAAGATGGGGAAAAAACAGAGCAGAAAAACTGAAAATTCTAAAAATCAGAGTGCCTCTCCCCCTCCAAAGGAACACAGCTCCTCACCAGCAACAGAACAAAGCTGGACAGAGAATGATTTGATGAGCTGAGAGAAGAAGGCTTCACACGATCAAACTTCTCCGAGCTAAAGGAGGAAGTTTGAACCCATCGCAAAGAAGCTAAAAACCTTGAAAAAAGATTAGATGAATGGCTAACTAGAATAAACGTGCAGAGAAGTACTTAAATGACCTGACGGAGCCGAAAACCATGGCACGAGAACTACAAGACGAATGCACAAGCTTCAGTAGCCGATTCAATCAACTGGAAGAAAGGGTATCAGTGATTGAAGATCACACGAATGAAATGAAGTGAGAAGAGAAGTTTAGAGAAAAAAGAGTAAAAAGAAATGAACAAAGCCTCCAAGAAATATGGGACTATGTGAAAAGACCAAATATATGTCCAATTGGTGTACCTGAAAGTGACGGGGAGAATGGAACCAAGTTGGAAAACATTCTGCAGGATATTATCCAGGAGAACTTCCCCAGTCTAGCAAGGCAGGCTGACATTCAAATTCAGGAAATACAGAGAACACCACAAAGATACTCCTCGAGATGAGCAACTCCAAGACACATAATTGTCAGATTCACCAAAGTTGAAATGAAGGAAAAAATGTTAAGGGCAGCCAGAGAGAAAGGTCAGGTTACCCACAAAGGGAAGCCCATCAGACTAACAGCGGATCTCTCAGCAGAAACTCTACAAGCCAGAAGAGAGTGGGGGCCAATATTCAACATTCTTAAAGAAAAGAATTTTCAACCCAGAATTTCATATCCAGCCAAACTAAGCTTCATAAGTGAAGGAAAAGTAAAATCCTTTACAGACAAGCAAATGCTGAGAGAATCTGTCACCACCAGGCGTGCCCTACAAGAGCTCCTGAAAGAAGCACTAAACATGCAAAGGAACAACCGGTACCAGCCACTGCAAAAACATGCCAAATTGTAAAGACCATCAAGGCTAGGAAGAAACTGCATCAACTAACAAGCAAAATAACCAGCTAACATCATAATGACAGGATCAAATTAACATATAATAATATTAACCTTAAATGCAAATGGGCTAAATGCTCCAATTAAAAGACACAGACTGGCAAATTGGATAAAGAGTCAAGACCCATCAGTGTGCTGTATTCAGGAGACCCATCTCACGTGCAGAGACACACATAGGCTCAAAATAAAGGGATGGAGGAAGATCTACCAAGCAAATGGAAAACAAACAAACAAAAAAAGGAAGGCATTGCAATCCTAGTCTCTGATAAAAGAATTTAAACCAACAAAGATCAAAAGAGACAAAGAAGGCCATTACATAATGGTAAAGGGATCAATTCAACAAAAAGAGCTAACTATCCTAAATATATATGCACCCAATACAGGAGCACCCAGATTCATAAAGCAAGTCCTTAGAGACCTACAAAGAGACTTAGATTCCTACACAATAATAATGGGAGACTTTAACACCCCACTGTCAACATTAGACAGATCAACGAGACAGAAAATTAACAAGGATATCCAGGAATTGAACTCAGCTCTGCACCAAGTGGACCTAATAGACATCTACAGAACTTCTCCACCCCAAATCAACAGAATATACATTCTTCTCAGCACCACATCGCACTTATTCCAAAACTGACCACATAGTTGGAAGTAAAGAACTCCTCAGCAAATGTAAAAGAACAGAAATTATAACAAACTCTCTCTCAGACCACAGTGCAATCAAACTAGAACTCAGGATTAAGAAACTCACTGAAAACTGCTCAACTACATGGAAACTGAACAACCTGCTCCTGAATGACTACTGGGTACATAACGAAATGAAGGCAGAAATAAAGATGTTCTTGAAACTAATGAGAACAAAGACACAACATACAAGAACCTCTGGGTCACATTTAAAGCAGTGTATAGAGGGAAATTTATAGCACTAAATGCCCACAAGAGAAAGCAAGAAAGATCCAAAATTGACACCCTAACATCACAATTAAAAGAACTAGAGAAGCAAGAGCAAACACATTCAAAAGCTAGCAGAAGGCAAGAAATAACTAAGATCAGAGCAGAACTGAAGGAGATAGAGACACAAAAAACCCTTCAAAAAATCAATGAATCCAGGAGCTGGTTTTTTGAAAAGATCAACAAAATTGATAGACTGCTAGCAAGACTAATAAAGAAGAAAAGAGAGAAGAATCAAATAGATGCAATAAAAAATGATAAAGGGGATATCACCACCGATCCCACAGGAATACAAACTACCATCAGAGAATACTATAAACACCTCTACGCAAATAAACTAGAAAATCTAGAAGAAATGGATAAATTCCTTGACACACATACCGTCCCAAGACTAAACCAGGAAGAAGTTGAATCTCTGAATAGACCAATAACAGGCTCTGAAATTGAGGCAATAATTAATAGCCTACCAACAAAAAAGAGTCCAGGATCACACGGATTCACAGCTGAATTCTACCAGAGGTACAAGGAGGAGCTGGTACCATTCCTTCTGAAACTATTCCAGTTAATAGAAAAAGAGGGAATCTTCCCTAACTCATTTTATGAGGCCAGCATCATCCTGATACCAAAGCCTGGCAGAGACACAACTAAAAAAGAGAATTCTAGACCAATATCCCTGATGAACATCGATGCAAAAATCCTCAACAAAATACTGGCAAACCGAATCCAGCAGCACATCAAAAAGCTTATCCACCATGATCAAGTGGGCTTCATCCCTGGGATGCAAGGCTGGTTAAACATATGCAAATCAATAAATGTAATCCAGCATATAACCAGAAGCAACGACAAAAACCACATGATTATCTCAATATATGCAGAAAAGGCCTTTGACAAAATTCAACAGCTCTTCATGATAAAACCCTCAGCCAATTTCATTTGGGTTTATGAGGGTTTATGACAAACCCTCAGCCAATATCATATTGAATGGGCAAAAACTGGAAGCATTCCCTTTGAAAACTGGCACAAGACAGGGATGCCCTCTCTCACCACTCCTATTCAACACAGTGTTGGAAGTTCTGGCCAGGGCAGTCAGGCAGGAGAAGGAAATAAAGGGTATTCAATTAGGAAAAGAAGAAGTCAAATTGTCTCTGTTTACAGATGACATGATTGTATATTTAGAAAACCTCATCATTGTCTCAGCCCAAAATCTCCTTAAGCTGATAAGCAACTTCAGCAAAGTTTCAGGATACAAAGTCAATGTGCAAAAATCACAAGCCTTCCTATACACTAATAACAGACAGAGAGCCAAATCATGAGTGAACTCCCATTCACAATTGCTTCAAAGAGAATAAAATACCTAGGAACCCAACTTACAAGGGATGTGAAGGACCTCTTCAAGGAGAACTACAAACCACTGCTCAAGGAAATAAAAGAGGATACAAACAAATGGAAGAACATTCCATGCTCAAGGATAGGAAGAATCAATATCATGAAAATGGCCATACTGCCCAAGGTAATTCATAGATTCAATGCCATCCCCATCAAGCTACCAATGACTTTCTTCACAGAATTGGAAAAAACTACTTTAAAGTTCATATGGAACCAAAAAAGAGCCCACATTGCCAAGACAATCCTAAGCCAAAAGAACAAAACTGGAGGCATCATGCTACCTGACTTCAAACTATACTACAAGGCTACAGTAACCAAAACAGCATGGTACTGGTACCAAAACAGAGATATAGACCAATGGAACAGAACAGAACCCTCAGAAATAATACCACACATCTACAACCATCTGATCTTTGACAAACCTGACAAAAACAAGAAATAGGGAAAAGATTTCCTACTTAATAAATGGTGCTGGGAAAACTGGCTAGCCATATGTAGAAACCTGAACTGGATCCCTTCCTTACACCTTATACAAAAATCAATTCAAGATGGATTAAAGACTTAAACGTTAGACCTAAAACCATAAAAACCCTAGAAGAAAACCTAGGCAATACCATTCAGGACATAGGCATGGGCAAGGACTTCATGTCTAAAACACCAAAAGCAATGGCAACAAAAGCCAAAATTGACAAATGGGATCTAATTAAACTGAAGAGCTTCTGCACAACAAAAGAAACTACCATCAGAGTGAACAGGCAACCTACAGAACGGGAGAAAATTTTTGCAATCTACTCATCTGACAAAGGGCTAATATCCAGAATCTACAAAGAACTCAAACAAATTTACAAGAAAAAAACCAACAGCTCCATCAAAAAGTGGGCAAAGGATATGAACAGACAATTCTCAAAAGAAGACATTTATGCAGCCAACAGACACATGAAAAAATGCTCATCATCACTGGCCATCAGAGAAATGCAAATCAAAACCACAATGAGATACCATCTCACACCAGTTAGAATGGCAATCGTTAAAAAGTCAGGAAACTTTAACAGGTGCTGGAGAGGATGTGGAGAAATAGGAACACTTTTACACTGTTGGTGGGACTGTAAACTAGTTCAACCATTGTAGAAGACAGTGTGGCGATTCCTCAAGGATCTAGAACTAGAAATACCATTTGACCCAGCCATCCCATTACTGGGTATATACCCAAAGGATTATAAATCATGCTGCTATAAAGATACATGCACACGTACGTTCATTGCGGCACTATTCACAATAGCAAAGACTTGGAACCAGCCCAAATGTCCATCGATGATAGACTGGATTAAGAAAATGTGGCACATATACACCATGGAATCCTATGCAGCCATAAAAAGGATAAGTTCATGTCCTTTGTAGGGACATTGATGAAGTTGGAAACCATCATTCTCAGCAAACTATCATAAGGACAAAAAACCAAACACTGCATGTTCTCACTCATAGGTGGGAATTGAACAATGAGAACACTTGGACACAGGAAGGGGAACATCACACACCGGGGCCTGTCGTGGGGTGGGGGGGAGGAGGGAGGGATAGCATTAGGAGATAAACCTAATGTAAATGACGAGTTAATGGGTGCAGCACACCAACATGGCACATGTATACATATGTAACAAACCTGCATGTTGTGCACATGTACCCTAGAACTTAAAGTATAACAATTTTAAAAAAATGGGAGAGAAACAGAAGACTAAATTGGGAGATTTCCATTCTAGAATTCAGGAGGCTTGGCAGCTTAGAGTTCTTCTTGGACGTATCTGCCCAGACTTCCCTACTATCTTTGGTTTATAAACCTTTTGTTCAAATCTTCCTTCTATCCAAAGTTTCTGCCTTTCAGCATTTGCAACCAATTGTCATACACATCAGCCAATTCGCTCCTTACTATCGGCATCCACGATGACAGTGACCATGGAAGAGACCAGTTCAGCCCAAAATTAATCCAATGCTCCGAAAATACTGGGTCGATGTTCCATTTCATTTGGACAGACATTTACTCAGTGCATTCTTAAGACGACGTGTTGCATTAGCTGCACAATCCCTATATTTAAGAAGTTTGCAATCTAGGGGTATGTGAAACCATTAAAAATGTTTTCTGGCCAGTGTGGTGGCTCATACCTGTAAACCCAGCACTTTGGGAGGCGTAGGCAGGTGGATCATGAGGTCAGGAGTTCAAGACCAGCCTGTCCAAGATAGTGAAACTCAGTCTCTACTAAAAATACAAACATTAGCTGGGTGTGGTGGCAGGCACCTGCAATCCTAGCTACTCAGAAGGCTGAGGCAGGGTATTGCTTGAACCCGGGAGGCAGAGGTTGCAGTGAGCCAAGACTGTGCCACTGCACTCCACCCTGGGCAACAGAGCAAGACTCATTTCAAAACAAACAAAAAAAAGTTTTTTAAAATGCTGGAAGCAATCAACACTGTCTTCACTCTCTTTTGTCTTCATGGTGCAGGCAACATTGAACCTCATTTCCTATTTGAATTGCTCCCAGCCAATTCCCTAGGTCCCTCAATTACAGCATTGGGCTTGTATTCACTCTCTGTAGGTGGCTCTATCTTTGAAGCAAACAAACCAGGCAATGGGGCAGAGATGGGTGGATATCTCTCTTGGGGAAATAAATCATAAATCATGTTTTACTTCTATTTTGAACTTGGGTTTTTGTGTGTGTCAGGAGAAGACATGTCAACTGATATTTATGGAGCTCAGCACCATGCCGGGTATTTCAAGCTCTCAGTCCACATTTGCTGTGCACCTACTATGTTCCAGGCTCAGTGGCAGGCCCCGGGGAAGCAGTGATGGAGAGTTTACAGCCCCTCTATTTCTGCACACAATAATAATTAACTAACTAAGTATTATTCAGTCAGTTAAGTATTTTCAGTCGAGCGTTTAGGAATGTGTAATCCAAGTGAGGACTGTAAAAGCCTAGAGACAAAATCCTAGAGAAAAGCAATAAAGACTATATGAATTGCACACTATAAAGAAAGAAAGCATAATTTTACTCAATGTCCTCTGCGAAAGGTCATTGTTATCACATTTCAATGAAATTACATTCCAGGTATAGCAGCAATGTTACGTAACAATCCTCAGTTAAACTAATAGAAAAATTTCTCAGTTACAAAAATAGATTAAATGCATTTCCTTTCAGCTGCCCCAAATCATAGCTTGTATTTGTTGTATTCTGTTCTGCCTTCCTGCATCTTGAAGAGAAGTGCTCCTAAATCAGATCATTTAGCAAAAAATTCCAAGTTGGTTAAACCCGGGCCTAGATTTACCAATCATTAGCATGATGACCTGCAGCAAATCCTGTCATCTCTTTCAGTGTTAGGTCTCCATTTATAAAATCGGGATAATATTACCTATTTCACAGGCTTAATATATGTAATAAATGGAATGAGATAATGTATGTAAAGTGCCTGAATCATAGCAAGTGCTCAATAATTGATACTCATTATGGTCACAGTGGTCATTACTGCTATAATTATTATTGACGCTGAGACTCCCAGCTTGACACAGAGACTGTTTTACCTTTCACATTAGATATAAAACTAATGTTTTGCCTTTCATATCAGGACAGGCATACCATCCAGCTTGTCTCTGAGAATGTCAGTTCCTTGGGAAACAGGGCCCACCCACGCAGTCTAAGTTTTCTGGTACCCAAGCTCTTTGAATAATAGCACTGCATATATATGCTGAAGAGGAGCTCTGGAGTCTCCCTTCATACAAATGTTATTAATATTTATAGGTTGTCTAATATTTCTATTTTTTTCTTGATTTGGTAATTAATTTCATTTCAGAAATGGTTTACTTCATATTAATTTTCAAATTTATTGGCATCTTTTTTAATATTAGTATTCTAAAATTTCTCCTACATTAGAATTATACCTGCCTTTCCGTTGTACATTTTGCTTACTTGTCACATTTAGTTTTTCTTGATAAGCCAGGGAAGAGCCACACCACGACAGTCCATGTAGGGTGGGGGGACAGCAGGACTGGCACAAGGTGACAGTGGGTGGGGGGATGAATCCCATTCACTCCCAAGCAATAGGGTGTTCTCAAATATGCCACAGTTGATGCCTATCCTGAGTTCTCCAAGTATTTATCATCACCACTTATAAGTTTCAGGGGGCCACGGACAGCAGCGGACTCAGAAATCCAACAAGGAGTGTCTACGTGAAGCCATGTCAGTTCTTCTCCCTTAATACTACCCCCAGAATTACCACTTATTTCAAAAATTCAAAAGCTGGAAAGTTTAATGTGCAAATCGAAGGCCAAAGAAATACCCAGGGTTCTGCTTGGTGTCCTGATGAATGTGTTAAAAAGAAATGTGATTAGAGAGGTGATAGAGTTAAGGATGGAATTATGCAGCCTGCTCATGTTTTATGGATTCTGATGGAGTCAGTGGGGGGGGGGGGGGGGCAGTGACAGCGCTCTTTTGAATAGTAATAGTCTGAAAATTGTGAGTTGCTTGTGACAATTTTTTGGGGGGTGGTGAGACCTAAAGTGCCCTCACCCCTGATCTGGAAAATACTTTCAATGTATTGTACCTTTAAATACAAAAATGTTAAGGAGAACTTGATCCATTTGCACAAATGGAATGTTTTTAAAGTTTTGTTTATATATGTGGAAAGAGAGACCTGGAGAGAATGAGTCATAAAGTCACCAACACAATTGGCAACATTAACAATAATAATTTAATCTTCATGCTATGCATGAAATCACGGCAAGAAAAAAGTTTTATTTCAAGCCAGGATATAGGCAGGATTATATGTGGAGGGAGACATAGTCTTTAGTTTCCAGGCTATAGCTCCTTGTTGGTCCACCTGCTTTGGTAAGCCAGAAGGATTCCAGATTCTAGACTGTTTGGGTATTATATGTGCCTAATCTGCTTCATTACAGTAATGCCTCTCCTATTTGTAGCACTAGAAAGCTTACAAAGCATTTTCTTATGTATTATTTCAATTGCTTCTGTGTTGCCACAGGAAATTAAACAGCACAGGTATTATTTTCCCACTTGTACCTTTGAAAAAAAGTGAGGCTCAGTGGTTCAAAAGCCTTTGTAGGGTCTAACAGGTGACAATACTGGGCTGGGACTTGGAGGGTCACATTTGAGTTGGAATCCTAGCTCTGCCAGTTAGCTGGTGCATGACTTTGCTAAAGCAATTTATGAGACTAGCTGAGTCTCAGTTTCTTCCTCAATAAATTGTGGATGATTATGCACATCTGGCCTGCCTCTGATAGGAACAGCGGTAACATGCTTAAGGGCCTACCTCTGTGTCTCACAGTGTAGGGGGCTTAGTGAACAGTAGCTCGTCATTCAGCCAATTCCAACGTGGCCATCCAGCATGCCTTGAGTCTAACACTGACGTCATTAACCAAGAGTTGCCTAGCAGAATAAATATCATGAGCACATTAAAAATGATGCCAGAAAGGCATGTAAATTAATTAAATATATACAACCATGAAATATTCAGAACAGCTAGATCTAAAAGGAATTTTCAAAGGAGCCAGGCTCACTGAAATCCAGAGAACAAGTCCCCATTTGTTTTCCCTGAAATGTACTTGTGTTCTGAACATAAAGGTTTGGGTAATAGGAAACACCGCAGAGGTCATTTCTAGAGGATTTCCAATTTCCCTGTCGCTAATCACCATGGCACTGTGCAAGGAGGCCAAGGTAAAGGCAAAGCTACATTATCCCCAGTTTTGGGGAACTATAGCAGAGGTCATTTCTAGAGGATTTGCAATTTTTCTGTCTCTAATCACCATGACACTGTGCACGGAAGCCAAGGTAAAGGCAAAGCTACATTATTCCCAGTTTTGCAGCCATTTCTATGGATATATATTGCCCAGCTTCTTTCTTCTGCCTTGTGTGTATTCTAATTTCAGGCAGAAAGGGATGACAAGGAGTAGTTCATGAAAATAAATCTAATCTCCATGCCCTTGGCCAAAGAAAGGATCAGAAAAGATATAAAAGCCCATACACTGGCAGAACAGTTTCAAATCAGACTGTGATCCAGCATCTCCCTAACAATGTGAGCCAATCTATAAATAATAAGGAAATAAAAATCTGAATTGTTATTCATGTTCTCCCTGAGGATGTGTGTGTTGTATATGTTAGTGCACCTGTGTTCCAGGGAAGCACTTTACTTACAAATGAAGCGCTAATAAAATTCCACATACCTACAACTGGCCAAATCATAATAGAAGTCCTTATAATCAGCTGGGTAGAATGCAGCACTGTAAGCAAGAAAAAACTAGTACCCTAGTTAGAGCCATGGAAATATTTCTCCATGTACTTTGTCATTCTTTGGGGGAGTTTGTAGCACCTCATTAATTCAGATGTCACTAGTTGCAAAGATGCAGCAGTGAAGTTGTAGGAAGATGGGTACATACAACTTAGAAAGATGCCTGGTATTTTAATAAGTCATCAATAATTTTGGCTATCTTGAAAATCATCATTATTATCACTAGGAATCATAATATATAAGGTGTGTTGAGATATATCAAGCCCTGCATTTACCAACAGCTAAGCCATATGATCCAATCACTCGTAGAAGTTAACAAACTGGTGGCCATCAGTCATATAGCCCTGATCCACCTCTGGGAATGTAAGACCACGGAGCATTTTGATCAAAGCAAAAGCAGCCAGATGCTCCCTGCTGATTCATTACATGAACACTTGTCCAAGTGGGATGGCTAAGGCAAAGGATCTGGAAATGGCTTAATTAGAAACAGACAAAGGGATTCTTGCTGATATTTTTGCCTGGACAACCAGAGTTTGTGTTTGGACCATTGCATTCAATAATTGAGGTTTAAAGCTTTCTATATGAAGCATTGATTTTACCTGCTGAACCAAGAAAGCTGGTTTTCATCTTGCAGATATGTGATGGGATTACAAACCATATCTTCTGTGCAACGAACACAGTGAAGGGAACTGCATTAACTGTCCTAATTTCACAAAGAATAAAAGTATCCAGAGAAGGCATGCAGTAAAGGATGAACACATGTTCTACTGTGTATGTGATTCCCCTCTCAGGACATGAGGGCAGTCCCAGTTAGTTTCTTTTGCTTGTTGTTTAGCGCTGTGTTCCAACACCACATCTGTCACAACCTGAGCGATCTTGGGCATATTCCACAGAAAGCCCCATTTTCACATTCTGTAATTACCTCTCAGGGTTGCGGTGAGGATTAAATAAAATAATGCATGCAAGACACTTACTTAGAAGGATGCCTGGTATTTTAATAGGTCATCAGTAATTTTGGCTAACTTGAAAATCATCATTATCATCACTAGGAATCATAAAAATGTGAAGAAAGAGAAATCTATAGTCTACGCTTGGGGCAAACTAATTGATATGGTTTGGCTGTATCCCTACTCAAATCTCATCTTGAATTCCCACGTGTTGTGGGAGGGACCTGGCGGGAAGTAATTGAATCACAGGGGCAGATCTTTCCTGTGCTATTCTCGTGGTAGTGAATAAATCTCATGAGATCTGATGGTTTCATAAGGCAAAGTTTCCCTGCATATGCCCTCTTCTCTGGTCTGCTGCCATGTGAGACATGCCTTTCACCTTCTGCCATGATTGTGAGGCCTCCCCAGCCATCTGGAACCATCAGTCCATTAAACCTCTTTCTTTTGTAAATTGCCCAGTCTTGGGTATGTCTTTATCAGCAGCATGAAAATGGACTAATACAGTAAATTGGTACCAGGAGTGGGGCGCTACTAAAAAGACACCTAAAAGTATGGAAGCGACTTTGAAACTGGGTAGCAGGCAGAGGCTGGAGCAGTGTGGAGGGCTCAGAACAAGACGGGAAAATGTGGGAAAGTTTGGAACTCACTAGAGACCTGTTGAATGGCTTTGACCCAAATGCTGGTAATGATATGGACAATGAAATTCAGGCTGAGGTGGTCTCAGATGGAAATGAGTAACTTGTTGGGAACTGGAGCAAAGGTGACTCTTGTTGTGTTTTAGCAAAGAGACTGGTGGCATTTTGCCCCTGCCCTAGAGATTTGTGGAACTTTGAACTTGAGAGAGATGATTTGGGATATCTGGTGGAAGAAATTTCTAAGCAGCAAAGCATTCAAGAGGTGACTTGGGTGCTGTTAAAGGCATTCAGTTTGAAAAGGGAAACAGCATAAAGGTTTGGAAAATTTGCAGCCTAACAATGCAATAGAAAAGAAAATCTCATTTTCTGAGGAGAAATTCAAGCCAGTAGCAGAAATTTGCATAAGTAATGAGGAGCTGAATGTTAATCACCAAGATGATGGGGAAAATGTCTCCAGGGCATGTCAGAGACCTTTGCTGCAGCCCCTCCCATCACAGGCCTAGGAGATTTTGGAGAAAAAAATGGTTTCATGGGCTGGGCCCAGGGTCCCTCTGCTGTGTACAGTCTAGGGACTTGGTTCCCTGTGTCCCAGCCACTGCAGCTGTGACTGATAGGGGCCAAGGCACAGCTGAGGCTGTTTCTTCAAAGGGTGGAAGTCCCAAGCCTTAGGCAGCTTCCACATGGCAGTGAGCCTGCAGGTGCATAGAAATCAAGAATTGAGGTTTGGGAACCTCTGCCTAGATTTCAGGGGATGTATGGAAACACCTGGATGCCCAGGCAGGTTTACTGCAAGGGTGGGGCCCTCATGAAGAACCTCTGCTAAGGCAGGGCAGAAGGGAAATATGGGGTGGAAGCTCCCACACAGAGTCCCTACTGCGGTGCCACCTAGTGGAGCTGTGAGAAGAGGGCCACCATCCTACAGACCCCAGAATGGTAGATCTACCTACTGCTTGTACTGTGTGCCTGGAAAAGCCACGGACACTCAATGCCAGGCCCTGAAAGCAGCCAAGAGGGGGTCTATACTCTGCAAAGCCACAGGAGTGGAGCTGCCCAAGGTTGACAGAGCCCACTTCTGGTATCAGCGTGACCTGGATGTGAGACATTGATTCAAAGGAGATCATTTTGAAGCTTAAAGATTCGACTGCCCCACTGGATTATGGACTTGCATGGGGCCTGTAGCCCCTTTGTCTTGGCCAATTTCTCCCATTTGGAATGGCTGTATTTACCCAATGCCTGTACATCCATTGTAGCTAGGAAGTAACTTGCATTTGATTTTACAGGCTCATAGGCAGTAGGGACTTGCCTTGTCTTGGATGAGAGTTTGGACTGTGGACTTTTTAGTTAATGCTTTAATGAATTAAAACTTTGGGAGACTGTTAGGAATGCATGATTGGTTTTGAAATACGAGGATATGAGATTTGGGAGGGGCCAGGGCAGGATGATATGGCTTGGCTGTGTCCCCACTTAAATCTCATCTTGAATTCCCACGTGTTTGGGAGGCACCTGGGAGGAGGTAATTGAATCATGGAGGCAGGTCTTTCCTGTGCTGTTCTCATGATAGTGAATAAGTCTCATGAGATCTGATGGTTTTATAAGGCGGAGTTTCCCTGCAAAGGCTCTCTTCTCTTGTCTGCCACCATGTGAGACATGCCTTTCTCCCTTCCACCATGATTGTGAGGCCTCCCAGCCATGTGGAACTGTGATTCCATTAAACCTCTCTCTTTTGTAAATTGCCCAGTCTTGGGTATGTCTTTATCAGCAGTGTGAAACAGACTAATATATTCATGGAAATGTCAGAGAAATTTTCATGGAAGAGACAAGTAAATACAGAAATATGCAAACTAAGTAGGGAAATGTGGCAGAGACTGAAAGTCTGGTTGGGGATATTTCTGAAAGGCTGTAGATTCTAATGCTACCACCAACCACAGACATGTACTGAGTCTCTACCATGTGCCTAGCAGTGTTCTGGGCAATTTACACACTTTATCTCACTCACTTTACATGTACTCAGCTTATTGGAAGAGTCAATTCAATAGAGTGTAAACAGGAAAAAAAAAAAGGTATTTTTTCCTCCTCATTATTACCCTTGAAACATTTTCTTTATGATAAGCCTCAATAAAATCTCAAGCAGAGTCCTCATATTGTCTTGTCACTTTCATATATAATGAGTCTTATTTGGTGGAGGCTTTTTGACAAATTCCATGTTTTCTAATATCTAACCTTTACTGTCTCAATGGAGTTAAAATTCCCTGACCTGGGCTTGGGTTGGAATGGGCTTGGAAACCTAGAGTGGGTAGGTGGTGGTAAGCTCAGTGTTCTCTGTGTTTCTTTGCTTTACTTTTCCATTTCTCATTTCTGGCTACTAATCTGGCTCCCTTTCCTCTAGGGTTACAGTAGAGCAGAGGAGATAAAGGGAAAGGAAAGGTTTCAAGATGTCCTGTGCTGGCTTAGAGAGTTCTCCTTGCTGGTGCTGGAACCACTTTGTGTTCTGTCTCTTGGTTCTGGGATGCCTCTACTCCTGGTCACTGGCCACTCTTTCTTGGGCCCTTCTTTGACTGCATACTCATCCCACAGGCTGTCCTTCTGGTGGGCCTCTTTATGTGATAACCAGAGCCATCTTCTGTACACACTTGGCCCACAATCTTTTCCTGATTATCCCCCTGCTGGCCACTCTACTCCCCCTGTCCTCCCAGCCTCTTCAGGCAGCTTGTCTCCTTCAGATAGTCAGGTACCCTACATCCCCCAAACTCCAAATAACACATGCAGGTGCTCACAATTTAATTCATTTCAAGAATGTATTGGACCACCACCACTTGCCAGATGCTGCTCAAGGTACTTGTATTACAGTGATGGACAAAATAAAGACTCCATCCTGCTGAAACATACATTATTCAGTAGAGAGATAATTAACTAACGAACTAATTATATAAATAAATTATATAATACATTAGAAAGTGATAGCTACCGTATTAGTCCATTCTCACACTGCTATAAAGAACTACCCGAGACTGGGTGATTTATGAAGACAAGAGGTTTAATTGATTCATGGTTCTGCAGGCTTAACAGGAAGCATGACTGGAAGGCTTCAGGAAACTTACCATCATGGCAGAAGATGAGGGGGAACCAAGGCACATCTTACATGACGGCAGGAGAGAGAGAGAGAGTGAAGGGGAAGTGCCACACACTTTCAAACAAAGAGATCTCATGAGAACTCACTATCATGAGAACAGCAAGGGAGAAGTCCAGACCCATAATTCAGTCACCTTCCACCAGGCTCCTCCCCTGACACATGGAGATTAAAATTCGAGGTGGGATTTGGGTGGGGTCATAGAGCCAAACCATATCAGCTGCCATGGAGGAAAATGAATCAGGGGAGGGAGATGGCAATCACTGAAACAGAATTGCTGTTAAATGTTCAAGAAAGAACTCATGGAGAAGAAGACTTGAAGGCAATTGGCATTGGATGAAGATTCTCTACTCATATTCAACACTAGTTTCTTAGTGGCCTTGGGGCCCCAGCTCCTTAACTTCCAGATGGAGGAAGGGGTTAAACTTCCCTCTTGGAAACATATCCCCTTCTACGCGTGGTGGGCTTGAGGTAGAAGAAGGCATATGCTTTTCTCAAAGAAATTCTCTGTCTCCCTGTTATATCTTCATATAAACTTAAATTAACTGATGAACTATGACAATTTTAAATAATCCCTTAGAAAATTCTACATACAAGGTTTGGGCACCATTTTGAAACATGCATGAGCATTCCATATTTTTTTATTCTCTTAGCTTCTGGATCTCAGTCAAAATTCCAAGACAACACAAAAAGCCTTGCTGAACTTCTGACTAGGCACATTGAAGAGACTGAGGTTTAGTCACTTGATCAAGGTTCCATAGATAAGAGGCTAAACCAATTTTCACGTACACTTTCTTCTATGACATTGTTCATGAATCTTAAAAAGGTATGACTCCAGCAAACAAATAACCCAAACAAACCAAGACTATTTAGCAAGTCACATCTCAAATTGTGGCTTATTCCTGCATCAATTTTTACAAGAACCCTTAACATCCAGTCAGCTCTATGTGACACAGACTCTGCTCCCAATTTCTCTGCTATGATGAGATCATTAAAACACAAATTTTTGAAATGATCTTCTAAAGGATATGTTTCGGTCATGTCCCAAAATGAGCAGGTGGTCCAACCCCTGGAACCACTTCCTCGACAGAAAAATACCCACTGCCATCTGCTTGTTGGGAGTGATAGTGCTCATTCACAAAAGAAAGAGTATGTTATCCTCTTAACATCAGCTTCTCATTTTTTATTTGGTAAAGGCATATCCTTATCACTAAGACATAGTTTAGATATTTCTTCTTTTATCAGATTGCCCTAAATAATTTATAGGGTTTTTTCCAAAGGATCATAATGCAATTAGTTCTAACTATGATTTGGGAAGTTAATTATCATTTTAATCACCTGTATTCAGAATTATCAAGAGAGCAGGTCTTGGGAGATATGGCTGGCAAATGATGGGAATAATTTTCTCTCTACATTATTCTTTGGACTTTTGTATATATTTTTCCTGTATACTTTACCTAGAGTGGTCTTGTAACTGGGCAACTTAACCTCAAAATGCATTTTAAACTTTTTTTTTTAAATTTCTCTTGGGTTTTAAGATATAATCTTGAGGCAAACTGCAGAAACCTTTTTCCTTAGCCTTAAAATAGACTCCATGTCCCTCCCTTTCTCACTGTGTGTACACCCTTCAAATTTATCTAACTGTACACTAGTACATAATCATGTGTCTTCTTAGAAGTTCCAGGGGCTAATCTTGAGACAGAAGGACCAAGTCTGGAGACACTGCTACAAAGTTCCAGCCATTGTTGAGATGATGTCAGCCTGAGGTCCAGGTGGACTGGGACCCAAGATAGCCACCAGAACAAGACACATGGAGATTGTACTTAGCGCAATTCTTGCATACCTTCTTTATCAAGCTTTCCCTTTTCAACCCCTGCCTTCCCCCCTTCCAAATTGAAGCAGTTATTTTGGATGGGAATCTGGCTGCCTCTCCTTTACTCATTCTGGTTAATAAATTAACTGCTTCCCTTCCTTCCCTTCCTTCCCTTCCTGCCCTTCCCTTCCCTTCCTCCCCCTTCCCTTCCCTTCTTCCCTTCTCTCTCTTTCTTTCAACAGAGTCTCACCTCACTCTGTCACCCAGGCTGGAGTACAGTGGCATTATCTCAGCTCATTGCAGCCTCCACCTCCTGGGTTCAAGTAATTCTCCTGCCTCAGCCTCCCGAGTAGCTGGGATTACAGGCGTGCAACATCATGCTCAGCTAATTTTTGTACTTTTAGTAGAGATGGGGTCTCACCATGTTGGCCAGGCTGGTCTTGAACTCCTAGCTTCAAGCAATCCACCTGCCTCAGCCTCCCAAAGTGCTGGGATTACAAGTACGAGCCACCACTCTTATCCAAATTCTCTTTCTACCAGACCGTGCTCTTGTTACTTGGACTCTGCAGTTGGCAAGCATCTGGCCTGCTCTGTTCAGTTACAGTCTGATAGTGAGTAAAGAATCCACTAACCTCTATCAGACTTTCTCAGCTTACAAAAAAAATTTCAAAAAGTTTGAGGGCTAATCTGACCCTTATTAAAATTACATGGGGTTGACAAGGCAAAGTTTTCTCACATGTCTACAAAATTTACTAATAAGTTAACTTTTCCATAACTTATTTTCTCCAACCATTGAGGCACAAAAACTAGAATTGTACCATGTGACTCCATCCTGCCACCTATAGCTGCCTGGGTCAAGGATGGACAACTAACCTAGGTAACCTATTACAAGCCCCATAACAAAGCTTGGTATGAAGGACTCCATCCAAAAGGAGATGAGCTGAAGCTTACTCAGTTTCATTCTAGGGAAGTTGGAAGTGGGAAACCAAGGCACTAAGCCCTGAGTACCTAGACCTGGGGCTTGAGGCACCCACTATGAGATGGTCACGATATGCATAAATAGAGGAAGGCAGTTTCTAAAGCAAGAAGAGAAGCAAGAGAACAGAGAAAACATGACAGAAACAGCCTTAGTGGTAATGGCTCTCTACTTACTCCCCAGTTTCAGTTCCAGTAAGGCCTGGCTATTCTGTGCTTCCTCACTAGGTTTCCGTAAGACACCTCTTTTGTCGAATAGTAAGCCTTCTATACATGGGACAGTTTGTGTTACTTGCAACCATTAATGTCTGAGTTGAAACAATCTATTTGAGTTGAAACAATCCCTTACTGATAGCTTCTTCCTGACGGCACACAAAATAGAATCCAAAGTCTTTGCCATGGTCTGAAAGCATCTCCCGCCCTTACTCCAATATGACTGCATCTTGTGCCACTCCCCAACCTTTTCATGACACTCCAGCCCATTTGATTTGCTTTAGTTCCTCAAAAAATAAAGCTCTTTTCCACACCATGGGATGTAAGTTCCATCAAAGACTAGGGCCATGTTGTCTTGTACACTTTTGTGTTTGCCGAGCTTAGCACAGTGCCCAGTACTTAATACATGCTCAATAAATATTTGTTGGATCATTCATAGCTTGTAAGTGACAGTTAAGAGGTCAAATCCATATATTTTCATACTCTATTCATTATTTTATATTGTTTGGTCAACCAACAGCCAATCAATTTAAGTTTATAGTTTCTGAATTATAAAATCTACAGTTATCATGAACATCTATTAACCCACATGTATTTAGTGAGACCAAAGAAGAGACATAAGAACCATAGCTGATCTGCTGATACCACCAAAATATGCCACTAGGTTATGCTGAAAACATTTTGGAATCCAAAACAGAGAAAGATAATAGCACAAAATGTATTTAACAAAGAGTGAGTCATGTGTCCTCTCTCCTGGAGTCTTAGAAAATGTTAAACCACAAAATGAACAAATTAGCCAATTTTTAGATAGAAAATACTAAGTAGGTGAATAGAATAATTTTTCTTTGAATCAAAGGCCTGGGGGAACATTTTAGAAATGTTCTCCTGCATATTAATAATGGGCTAATAACTTACAATTACATTATATGCTTCCAAAGCTGGAGTCTATTTTCTTCCCTTTTAAGTACCAGTTGCATATCCGTTATCCAAAGTACTTGGGATCAGGAGCATTCTGAATTTTGGATTTTTCTGGATATGAAAAGATTTGCATATACATAATGAGGTATCTTGGGGATGGGGCCCAAGTATAAACACAAAATTCATTTATGTTTCATATACACCTTATACACACAGCCTAAAGGTGATTTTATACAATATTTTAAATGATTTTCTGCTTGAAACATAGTTTTGACTGTGTTCTGACTGCAACTGGTCACATGGTCAGGTGTGGCATTTTCCACTTGTGGCATCATGTCAGCATTCAAAAATATTAGAATTTTGGAGCACTTTGGATTTTAGATTTTTATATTAGGGGTGCTCGACCTGTACAAGAAACATTATTTGTCCAAGGAGAAGCTGACCATAAGCCAAGGAAAACAGATATCCATGGAGTCTGAGAATTAACTTTCCTCCTGGTGTTTCAGGAACATACCACAGAACCTGATTTACATGCATGTGGCAGTGCAGGTTCAACCTGGATTAAAGCGTCCACCAAGTGATTACTTGTTCCCCTCATGCAGCAGGATATGTACCCTCCTGATGGTTTGCCACACATCCAATCATGCAATTTATCCCACCAGTCTAGTCTTTAGCAGAGCACCTGTTAAGTTCATTGCCTAACTTCCTTCCCCACCCAACTGCAGGATCCCCAATACCAGGGTCTGATTTTGGCTGCTTTGGAATCCCCAGCATCTAGCCTCATGCTTGGCACATAGTTGTAAATACCAAGACCCATGAGATGCAAAAATCCATCTCGGTTAAGAGTTCAGGTCCAAATCCTGGCTTCATAACTATGCTACATATGTGACTTTGGCAAAGTTGCTTCACTGCATTGTGCCTTAGTTTTCTTATCTGTAGAAACGATTATTAATAGCACCTACTTCACAAGATTATGGTGAGAACTGAATGATATAATGTAAGATAAGCACTCAATAGGTTCCAGCTATTATTACTACTATTAAATTATCATCGAATGAAGGAATGAATGGATGTTCTCAGAGATTTCTCAAGTTCCTGGTTTCTTGCCATGACCCCAGAGTCCTCCATAGCTGCTTTCCCACAAAGCTTCCAGTGCTGTTGGAACCCAAGGGAGGAGATCCTTAGTACATCAAGTGGAAAATCAGGAGGCCATTGAAAGACTTATGATAAGAGTAGCAGGGAAAAGCATAGGAATAATAAAAGAGAACATCTTGTCCATTATCTGCTGGATAGGCACTGTTCTTTTTCTCCACCCTGTTGGATACAAGCATTATTCTGAGCACTGTTGTCACCAAGTAAGGTGGGGACAGGTGAATGAGGAAGAACACAGAATCACTTTGAGTTTACCTTTCCTTACGAATGAGCCAACCTGCAGTTCTTCAGTACCTAAGTGCCAGGACCTCTGCCAGATAAAGGAGGCATCAGTTAGCCTTCATTCCTCATAATCTAGCAGAGAAGGCAAATAATGACCCAGTGGATATAACAACATGAGATGATAGATCAAGTGCCCAGTGTTGAGGCAGAATCTAGCAGTGACACATGGCCCAGTCCAAGGAATTCAGGAGGTTTCTGGAAGGAAGTGATGTTTTAATTGATACCTGAAGGAGAGAAGGATTTTTTTTTTTTAAATGAAGAGGGGAGACGAGAATGTTCCAAGCAGAGAGAACAGCAAGTTCAAAGGCTCAAAGTGGGGAAAGATGATGTGTTAGAAGGACTGAAAGAAGACTAGCATGGCTGAAAGGCAGAGATGGGGAGGGTGGCAAGAGCTGAGGCTGTGGTGACGATTGTCCCATCTCTCCTGCTCCCACACTTCTCCCTCTTCTCACACTCTTGCCTGTACTAAGGGTCTGCCCTGGAAATACCCAGCCTTCTCACCACCAAACCCATTTAAAAAATTGCTTCTGTCCCTTTTGTTTTTGAGTATTTTGTTTTGACATATCTCATCAAACACACAGCATTTATTAAGACATGAATTAATTACCCCATGTTAATTAAAGTTGTATTTACTTGCTAGTCACAGCTTCCATTAGAATGAGATAGACAGTGTTATCACACAAAGCTGATGGAAGTTCAGTGCAAAGCATACAGATGTGACAGTCTATTTAATAATACTAGGCATTGCTAATGTTGGTTGAATTCTTGCTATATGCCAGGCACTATGGTAAACACTTTCTATGCATATCTCTTTTATTCAATCCTCTTGAAACCCTAGGAAGTATCCTATTTTCCAAAGGAGGCAACTGAGCTTTGGAGAGGTTATGTAATTTGCCTAAAATCTCACAGCTAACAAAGTGTGAACCTGAGATACACACCCATGAGGTGTGACCTTTAATTCTGTACTCCCTTAATGACTCAATTTGTAGTTTCTGGTCATGCAGATTTACTATAAGTTCATTTTAATTTTTAAAATTATTAAAAATAGCTCTAACATTGTTCCTCCTTCCTTCTCCCCAGTTTGATGCCTTTAAGGGTGGACAAGGCTTTTATACCTTAAGCTGTTCTTTCTTTGCTTGCAATCCTGAGGTACTCAAGCTGATTACAAGATTCACAAAGTAGGGATCAGATTCTGAAACCCTCCTCTAGCCATGGGGCATGTGCAAGAGTACCTCATCAAGGCCTTTGGTGTGAATTTTAACTTAAACCTTAGAAAAGGAACTATTTGTGCTATTAAGTCAATTTGAAAAGATTTACTATATACCGGGGGTTCCCTGTGATTTTGTTGAAAAAATGTTGCCACCTTTTTTTGTACATAAAGTACTTGAAAATGGACACCACAGAGTGTACCATGAAATTCAAGACAAAGAAAATAAAATGCAAATGTTCTCTGCAAAGGTCTAATATGATATTAATAAATCAAAGCTAAAATGTCCAAATATCCCTAAAAATAATTATAGATGGATTATGTGGTATCAAAATTATGATAAAGTTGGTGAGAGAATTGTTGCCCTTCAATCTGACAAGTGTTCTATTCTAAAGTGGAAAACAATACATCAAAGAAATTATTTGTGCCATGCCCAGACAATTGCATTAATTTATTTATTTCCTATTCTGTTCCTATGGCAACAGAAGATGAAACAAGCTGAGTGTATGTTATGAAATAAACTTTCTGAAAGCAATTATTTTGAATTAAAACCAAATATTAGGTTTCTCCCCAAAACAATGGTGGATAATAACAGTGTGATGATGGGTTAAATAGTCTACAGAATTCTTCTATTTCCATAACTAGGAGGGATGTCACTATTTGGACTCAGGACTACGTCCATAACAGGATCTATTACTAGTTGTTGCCATCTAAGGTATTTTTCACCACACAAACACCAAACAACTACAGTCATGCATGGCACGATGATGTTTCAGTCAATGATAGACTGCATATAGGATGGTGGTCACATAAGATTTTAATGGAGCTAAAAGATTACCATCGCCTAGTGAGGTCATAGCTGTCCTAATGTTGTAGTGCAATGCACTGCTTACATGTTTGTGGTGATGCTGGTATAAAGAAACCTACCGTGATGCTAGTAATATAAAAGTGTAGCACATAAAATTACATAAATTATATTATCAAGTACATAATACTTGATATGATAATAAATGACTATGTTACTGATTTATGTATTTACTATAATTTTTATGGTTACTTTAGAGTATACTTTTATATCCTCCAGATGAAGGTACTATTATCATAGAAGATGACAGTTCCTGAAGACCTTCCAGTGGAACAAGATGTGGAGGTGGAAGACAGTGATATTGATGATCCTGTCCCTGGGGAGGCCTAAGCTGAAGTGTATGTTTGTGTCTTAGTTTTTAATAAAAAAGTTTATTAAGTAAAATAAATGATAATTTAAAAAATAGTGAAAAAAGCTTATAGAATAAGAATATGAAGAAAGAAAACATTTTTGCACAGCTGTCCAATGTGTTTGTGTTTTAAGCTGTGTTATTACAAAGGAGCCAAAAAGTTTAAAAAATTAAAAAGTTTATAAAGTAAAAAAGTTACAGTAAGCTAAGACTAAAATTTATTATTAAAGAAACACTTTTAAAAATAAATATGGTGAGGCCTAAGTACATAGTGTTTTTAAAGTCTTCAGCAGAGTACAGTAATGTCACTCACCCACTGATTCACCCAGAGCAACTTCCAATCCTGCAAGCCTCATTCATGGTAGGTGCCCTACACAGATGTACCATTTTTATCTTTTATATATTTTTACTGTGCCTATGTTCGAACATGTTTAGATAAACAAATATTGACCATTGTGTTCCAACTGCCTACAGTAGTCAGTGCATTAACATGCTGCACAGGTTTGTAGCTTCAGAACAATAGGCTTTACCATATAGCCTAGGTGTGTAGTAGGCTATGCCATCTAAGTCTATGTAAGTACGCTCTAGGATGTTCCCACAATGATGAAATCACCTTCTCAGAACATATGCCCATTGTTCCGTGTCACATACTCCCATTGTTTAGTGATTCTAATATGATTGGGAGTTAAATAAACTGAGTCAATCAATGACTTCTTGGGATATGTAGAACCAGCAGGAGGTAAATTACCAGGAGGTAATTTAGTTCAAAAAAAAAAACAAGACTTACCAGCAGTGAATATCGAACCAGGCAACTTATGTGGCAGTACTGCCTAAAAATTTTTTTTAAAAATATGCAAAGGAAATGAAAGAAATCCCATAGTCATACTTCAGCAAGCAATCACTAGTTACTGGCAGGTTGAAGGGTCAGGAAGATAAATTATGCTTGTCCCTGACTCCCAGGAGATTTAGGTATTTATAGGTTTCTATTTTTTTAAGGGCCTCCTTTTCTCCCTCAGATTTTTAAAACTATTATTCTTAATAGGTTTTATTTTTTAGGGCAGTTTTTAGGTTTGCAGCAAAATAAGCAGGAAGTACAGGGAGTGAATTCCCATATAACCCCTGTCCCTGCATCTGCACAGTTTCCCTCATTATCAACAGCCTCTGCCAGAGCAGTACATTTGTTAATTTACCAACCTACATTGACATATTGTTATCACCTGAAGTTTATAGTTCACTTTAGGGTTTGCTTTGGAAGACAGTTTTGCAGTTTCTTAAAAAGACATTCACACTATACAATCCCACAATCATGCACCTCGGTATTTATTCAAAGAAAGTAAAACTTGTGTCCATGCACTAACCTGAACATGGATATTTAATGCAGCCTTCTTTATACCTGCCAAAACTTGAAAACAACCAAGATATGTCTCAGTAAGTGAATGGATAAACTGTTGTACATCCAAATGATGAAATATTATCTAGCACTAAGAAGAAATCAACTATCTAGCCATAAAAAGACACGGAGAAAACCCGAAAAGCATATTACTAAGTGAAAGAAGCCAATATGAAGAGGCTAAATACTGCATGATTCCAACATCCAATATGACTTTCCGGAAAAGGTAAACTAAGGTCACAGTGAAAAAAAACATCAATGGTTGATGGGCGGGAGGCAGAGGAAGGGACAGGCAGACCACAGATGATTATCAGGGCAGTGAAATTATTCTGAAGAACCTATAATGGTGGATATATGTCACTACACATTTGTCAAAACACATAAAGTGTATAACACCAGATGCAAACCCTAATATGTACACTATGTACATTCAGTGATAATGATCTGTCAATATAGGTAAGAAATGTACTACCCTGGTGCAGAATATTGGTAGTGTGGAAGGCAGGGAGTCAGTGTGGGGAGAGGGTATGTAGAAACTCTCCATACTTTCTGCCCAGTATTGCTGTTTAAAAATAAAGGATACAACGGGGCACGGTGGCTCACACCTGTAATCCCTGTACTTTGGGAGGCCGAGGCAGGCAGATCACAAGGTCAGGAGATCGAGACCATCCTGGCTAACACGGTGAAACCCCATCTATACTAAAAATACAAAAAATCAGCCGGGCGTGGTGGCGGGCGCCTGTAGTCCCAGCTACTTAGGAGGCTGAGGCAGGGAAATGGTGTGAACCCAGGAGGCAGAGCTTGCAGTGAGCTGAGATGATGCCACTGCACTCCAGCCTGGGTGACAGAGCGAGACTCCGTCTCAAAAAAAATAAAAAAAAATAAAAAAAAATAAGGAATACATGCATACATGTATACAAAGTATGTATATAAAGTAAATATGAAAAATAAAGCTATATATATGTATGGCTTTTGCTCAGAAACAACATTTTTGTAAATACATCACTAAAAGTCTAAGTAAAAATCCTACAATTTAAAATATATATACATATTTCAGGGCTGGGTTTTCAGAGCAAGCATTTGTCATAAAAAATGAGATAAAATGAAAATCATCATGGAAATGAGTCATAGAGAAGAAAGATAGGAACCCATTTTAGAATTGTAGAAGGGAAATTTAACTCAAAGTTCTAACAAAAGCAACTTTTAAGTAGGTTTGTCTCACTTCAAAGTACCTTTACACATTCAATGCAATGTAACTCCAGGAAAGGCTGGGCTCAAAGTAGCAGGAATTAGAATATTTGGAAAAAGAAAAAGGAGGAGGAAGAGAAGGTGAAGAATCATGATAATTCTATCCACGAACTGAGTAAATAACTTAGATTTTCCATTTTTCTTATACATCCATTCAATATGCTTTGAAGGCCAGATGCTGGGAATATAGAACAAGTCAATTCTTGTCCCAAGGGAACTCACATCCCCCTGATAAACATGAATATTATTTTCTTTTAGGATATCAGGATGTTTTCCAACCTCTTTGCCCTCATGACCCATCCTTACCTCTCCCTAAACCTCTACCCCTTTCCATAGTATGCTGCTGTGTTCCATTTAGAAAACATCAGCCAAATTCCTTCTCACCTCTGGGTCTGGTCTGTTATGTCTCTCTTGGGGTGTTCCTGTCTCTCTTACGCCATTTCAAAGCTTATCTTTTTTCAAATACCAGCTCTTAAAAGCCTTTCTTGACTACTCCAGTACACATTTACTTGATATCTCATTCCCTGGACTCATTACTTACTGATGGTCAGTGTTCCAGATTCTCAATTAATAATTTCAAATGTGCATCTATTATCTCCAAATCCAGGCCATGAGCAATAAAAAATACCCTGTCTTATGTACATTTCCCACAGACTGTCAGAATACAGGGCATATATGAGGGACTTAAATGTCTTTTAATTGATTTACATAAAACTTTATTCATGCTAATTAAAGTTTACTATTGGAAAGTGACATGCTGTTTTTCCAAATAAAGCCCATGTAACTATAAATCTCATGAACTCATAAGTGATTTTAGTAACAACCTTTGAAATTCCTTTCTCCCTTGAGAGACTCCAAATAGTAACAGATGAGGCAATCTCGTGATATAGAAATTTAAAATGAAAGCCATTTACATTGGTGGCTATTAGGAGAAATATTTTATACCTAATTAGTGCTGAAAGGTATTTTAAAAGTTTTTTCAAATTGATTATTGTGAACAGGAACTTGTTGATAATTCCATTTGGTTTAACAAAATTAAATATCTCTAAATTAATAAAAATAGCCTTACCACTAACACAGGCTAATCAAAATTTTTTTTTAATTTTAATAAAATGATTAATGTGTTTCATGCCTAGGTAAGAGAAAGACATAATAGCTTATACTCCTACAAGTGAAGCAGTAGATATATTTGACTGGAGCCATTAAAACATAGAGAAAATAGCCCCGTCCCCCAAGAAGATATCACGGCACCTTATTTAGTTTTGGGAAATCTTTACTTCTTTTGCTTTACAAACTTCATTCATTATCTATGTCTTTCCTCATTCAGCTTCCCAATAGTTCACAACTGTTTGCTCACAGAAGTCCCCCACCTTGTAATCTATGATAGCAATTAGTAATCATTAAAACCAAGCATAGATGCAAATATTTGTTCTCAAGCAACTCCACTGTGAAAAAAAATGCATTAGAAAAAATCTCAATCTTCAGCCTCCAAGTTAAAAAAGACCAAACCTATGTGCACATTTCGTCTTCCACTCGTGATCCATCTAAATAATACAAAATATATTTTTAGAAAAAATAAATACATAACTTCTGGTTTTGACAAAAGGGCATACACTTGACTCTCTATGCTCTTCCTCATTAATTACAGCTATAAACTCTGGAAATAATAAAACAGACAATCATAAGAAAATGATGGAAAGAGGTAATCAGACTGACTGGGGTGCAGAACTAAAGAAATAACACATTGTTCCAAGATATCACAAATACCCTTCCAGCAGCAGATGATCAGGGTCTGGAATCTAAACTACCAACCAAGCAGCACAAGATATTCCAGGTATACTCCGTCCTGTACCAAAGAGAGTCCTGCTGACAACAAACACCTAGGCTTTGAGAAATGCTTTTCATCTCTGAAAGCTGGAGACCACCTTCCCTCATCTAAAGTCACTGTGGACCTGGCCAGAGGAAGTGCTGTCCATCCTTACAGGGGGAACCATCAGGGATTAATAGAAGCTTTGGTTTAACAAGACAAAGTAAGCCAAAATAGCACTGCAAAACTTCTGAAAACTAAACTATCATTGGAATGACAGCCCACAAAAGTAGTCTGGGAGCTGCATGCCCAACCCAAACAAGATCACTGCCTGTATGAAGAAAATATTTGAATAGGAGCCAAAGTCTTTTAACACAATGTTCAGGATACAAGAGAATATCACTTGTCATACCAACAACCAGAAAAATCACAACATGAATAATAAAAGATAAAAGATGCCACCATAAAAATAAATCAGATATTGGAATTATTTGACAAAGATTTTAAAGCAGTCAGCATAAATATGAATCAGCAAGCAAAAACAAATTCCTTTGAAATAAAAACATAGAAAAATCTTATAAAAAAAGAAAATTCTTATAAAAATGGAAATCATATAACTAAAAAATACAATAACCAAAACAAAACAAAAACCTCAGTAGACGGCTCAGTAGAATAAATATGACAAAGAAAAGAGCAAGTAAACTTGAAGGTAGATTTTTTTGTCGTTGTTAAATTGTATCCTTTCAACATTTTTATGTTGAAGTCCTAACCCTGAGTACTTAAGAATGTGATGTTATTTGAAATAGAGTATTTACATTTAAGCAAGTTAAAATAAGGTTATTAAGGTAGGTGGGCCCCAATCCATTATGATGTTGTCCTCATAAAAAGGTGAAATTTGGACACAGATACATTTGGTAGAATGCTCAACAGGTTCTTGCCTTAATGTTCAATAGGAATTAGCCCTGAAACAGTCTTTCTTTTTGAGATGGAGTCTCACTCTATTGCCCAGGCTGAAGTGCAGTGGCACGATCTCAGCTCACTGCAACCTCTGCCTCCCAGATTCAAGTGATCATCCCACCTCAGTCTCCCAAGTAGCTGGGATTATAAGCACCCACCACCTCGTCCAGCTAATTTTGGTGGTTCCTAATAAATCTTATGACCCTACAGATTAAATCCTTCTATCACTTAAGTGTGATGAATCCCAGAACAAAGTAAAATAATATTTATAGGAATACAAAAGTATTCAACATCTAATAACATAAAATTTACACTAATATAAAATGCACGCAAGGAAGCATGAAAGTATGATCCATAATAAAAATTAAAATAAATTAATTACAAAGAAACTCAGGACTGACACAGTTGTAAAAATCATCAGATGAAATTATTATAGTTATTATAAAGGAATTCCACATGTTTAAAAACTAGGGAAAAATTTAATATGCTAACTGGAAATGTTGAAGATATAATACAGACCTAAAGTGAACTTCTAACAGTGAAAAGTACAATGTCTGAGATGAAAAATGCACTCAATTAAATTAATGGCAGACTAAACATTGGAAAAATAAAAATAGTATATTTAAATGTATAGCAATATAAATTATCTAAAATGAAACACACAGAGAGAAAAAGAGATTGAAAAAAACAAATAAATACAATAATCAGTGAGCAGTGGGAAAATCTCAAGCCCCCTAATATTCATGCAACTGGAAGCCCCAACGGTAAGGGAAGGAAGTAAAATATTTAAATAAATATTTGCTGAAAACTTTCTAATTGTGATGAAAAGTGTAACTGGTAACAGGGTAGAAAACCTGAACTGCAACTGATAAATTACTGGAGTCTCAGTGTGGGCAAGTCTGAGTTAAAAACTCCAGGGGGCCTCCTCATAGGGGCCCTAAAACTTCTGTGAGTTTTACCTCCAGAAGCTCAACCAAGTTTTCACAGTAAATATACCCTGTAAAATTTCCTTCAAAAGTCAAGGAGAAATAAAGACTTTCTCAGACTTTCTTGAATCTACGCAACTATAAGCCTGCAGATTCAAGAGATGCAACACACTCTAAGATTAGAAATATTTTAAAAAGAAAACTATACCAAGGCGTGTGATAATTAAATTGTTCAATACCAGTAATAAGTAGAAATCTTAGAAGCTAAAGAAAAAAAAATACAGAGTAACTAAAAAAAATGATGTCAGCAGATTTCTAATCAGAGATAATGCAAGTGAGAAAACAGTGGAATACCATTGTGGGGAAACAACTGTCAACTCAGAATTCTATATCAAGCAAATTCTTTCAAAAACAAAAGCAACTTTTGGTTTTTGGTTCTGCATGTAAGGAGCTTGAAAGTTACACTTTATTCTAACAAGTTAAAAGCTAAAATGTCTGAGAGATTGGTCAGGTGAGGTGGCTCATTCCTGTAATCCCAGCACTTTGGGAGGCTGAGGCGGGTGGATCATCTGAGGTCTGGAGTTCAAGACCAGCCTGGCCAACATGGTGAAACCCTGCCTCTACTAAAAATACAAAAAATTAGCTGGATGTGGTGGCACGCACCTGTAGTCCCAGCTACTCGAGAGGCTGAGGCAGGAGAATCACTTGAACCCAGGAGGCAGAGGTTGTAGTGAGCCAAGATTATTCCATTGCACTCCAGCCTGGGCAACAAGAGCAAAACTCCATCTCAAAAACAAAACAAAACAAAACAAAACAAACAAACAAACAAAAACTGAGAGATCACAACTCTTATTTGATCTGTAAAAGAAGTGAGGATTCAAGGCAGTTTTCTCCAAGATTGCAGGAACAGACAACGAATAAAGAGAATCATAGTTCACCAGATTAAAGGCTCATAAACAGAAATTGCCATGGTAACTAGTAACAGGGTAGAACACCTGAACTGTAATTGATAAACTGTTGAAGTCTCAGTTTGGACAAGTCTGAGAGTTAAAAACTTGAAGGAACCCAGTCATAGGGGCCCTCCTGCTTCTTTGAGTTTTACCTCCTGGCGCTCAACCAGGTTTTCACAGTAAATATTAGAGAAAACTCTCTTATGTTTCCAGCAGTGGGAGGAGAAAAGAGCCATTTTTTAATATATGCCAGAACATTATTTTCTTAACAAGATCTGTACTTGGGAGAAATTATTTAATAAGAACTTAACCCTGCTGGTTTTATCAGAGTCTAACTGACCTAGAGTAAGTGTATTAGTGAGGATTCTCTAGGGGAACAGAACTAATGGACTATATATATATAGTTTATTACATAGTGAGTTTATTAAGTATTAACTCACACGATCACAAGGTCCTACAATAGGCCGTCTGCAGGCTGAGGAGCAAGGAGAGCCAGTCTGAGGTTCTAAAACTGAAGAATTTGGAGTCTGATGTTTGAGGACAGAAAGCATCCAGCACAGGAGAATGATGTAGGCTGGAAAGCTAGGCCAGTCTCTCTTTTAATATTTTTCTGTCTGCTTTATATTCTAGCCATGCTGGCAGCTGATTAAATAGTGCCCGCCCAGATTAAGGATGGGTCTACCTTTCCCAGCCCACTGATTCAAATGTTAATCTCCTTTGGCAACACCCTCATAGACACACCCAGGATCAATACTTTGTATCCTTCAATCCAATCAAGTTGACATTCAGTAATAACCATCACAGGACTACCCGTTGTCAACTTGAACCCATACACATCTCCTGAGAGTACACATAATCTTCAAATAAAGACAATAATAAGGTCATAATTATGCCTAACATAATACAACAATCCTTCATACAAGGGGAAATGCACCAATCCCTAACTCAAATACTATTACATAAAGCTAACAATACTTAAATGCTGATGTGAAGTCAATAAATCTTATGTCACATGATAAAGGAGAAAGGAAATAAAATGAAGATATTTTCTTAGTACAAGTGTATACATGCACAAACATGATTTTAACAAAAGAAGTAGGAAATACTCATGACAATTACAGTCCTTGTTTCTTCAGCTGGTCACGTGGTAATAGCTGGTATTGATGACTACCTTCTTCTACTAACCATTCTGTATTCCCTTTGCTTTCAGGAAGTACCTCGGCAGGCTGTATTTTTTTTCCTAGTGGAGTGACCCAAATCTTCATTCTTGAGGGGTCTGGGCCATTTGTAGTGCTGTCTGGATTGGGCTGTTGTAGTTTCCTATTGACCTTAATCACAGCATGGTAATCACTAGCACGGTAATACTAAGACATGCCCTAATGGATCTCCTGTCTTCCATGCATACTCTTCCTTATCTCTATTGTGGAGTGGAATTGTAGACTGATTTCATCTTGATATTCTGGGTCAATCACCCCAGCCAACACTGTAACTCCCTTCTTAGCCTGTTGACTTAAAAGTAGGAGGATCCTGAAGTGTCCAGGTGGCAATCTTAACTTCCAGTTTAATGGAATCATTGTTGTGTGTCCTGGTGACAGCCTTCCTCCCTCTGGAACTAAAACCTCTAGGCCAGCAGAACATAATGTTGTGGGAACAGGGAGCAAAAATTTTGCTAGTGGATCACTAGGGGTGATGGTGAGTGGTGCCACTTCCACTTCCACCCCTTGCTTCCTGGACCTGTGAATGCTGGCTACAGGAGAAACAGTACCATATACTGGATGCTGATTCAGAGCATACCTGGCCTTCTGGAGACCTTTGTTCCAGCCCTCCAAAGTATTGTCACCTACTTGGCATGGTAATTGTGACTTCAAAAGGCCATCCCATTCTATCAGTCCAGCTGCTTCAGGGTGATGGGGAACACAGTAAGAGCAGTGAATTCCATGACCATGAGCCTACTGCCGCACTTCTTTAGCCCTAAAGTGAGTGCCTTGATCAAAGGCAATGCTGTGTGGAATACTATGATGGTGGATAAGGCATTCCATGAGTCCACGGATGGTAGTCTTGGCAGAAACATTGTGTGCAAGATAGGAAAACCCATAACCGGACTAAGTGTCTATTCCAGCAAGGAAAAACCTTTTCCCTTTCCATGATTCACCTATCGGGGTCTGCCAAAATCTCCAAACAGCATCCCTATCTGCCACTGACCCCTCAAGCACCATTGGATCTGCTGGGTCATATGGCCCAGGTGGCAGAGCAGCTTGCACAGCAGCCTGGACTTGTTGCAGAGCCTTCTCCTGTTCTGGACCCCACTCAAAACTGGCAGACTTTTGGGTCACTTGGTAAAAGAGCCAGAGTAACAAACCCAGATGAGGAATGTGTTGCCTCCAAAATCCAAATAGCCCCACTAGGTGTTGTGCCTCTTTCTTGGTTGTAGGAGAGGCCAATGCAGCAAATTAGCCTTCAACTTAGAAGGAATATATCAACAAGCCCCGTACCACTGGACCCCTAGAAATTTTACTGAGGTAGCAGGTTCCTGAATTTTAGATTTATTTCCCATCCTCTGGCATGCAAATGTCTCACCAATAAGTCCAGTGTGTTTGCTACTTCTCGCTTACTGGATCCAATCAGCATAATGTCATCAATGTAATAGAACAGTGTGATATCTTGAGGAAGTAAAAAGTGATCGAGCTCTATCCAAATAAGATTATGACACAAAGCTGGACAGTTGATATACCCCTGAGGTAGAACAGTAAAGGTATATTTCTGGCCTTGCCAGCTGAAGGCAAATTGCTTCTGGTGGGCCTTATGGACAGCAATGGAGAAAAAGCTATTTGCCAAGTCAATGGCTGCATACCAGCTACCAGATGTGTTAATTTGCTCAAGCAATGAAACCACATCTGGTACAGCAGCTGCAATTGGAGTCACCACTTGGTTAAGCTTACAATAATCCGCTGTCTTTCTCCAAGATCCACCTGTCTTCTGCGCAGGCCAAATTAAAGAGTTGAATGGGGATGTGGTGGGAATCACCACCCCTGAGTCTTTCAAGTCCTTGATGGTGGTGCTAATCTCTGCAATCCCTCCAAGGATTTAATATTGTTTTTGATTTACTATTTTTCTAGGTAGAGCCAGCTCTAATGGTTTCCATTTGGCCTTTTCCACCATAATAGCCCTCACCCAAGGAGAATAACCAACTCCAGTCAGCTCTAGGCTTCCACATCAAAGAAGGAAAATACTCACCTTCAGCCCACTTTAGCTCTTCACGTGAAAGAAGGGAAATACTCAACTCTGGCTCACTCTAGCCATTCTCTCCCACCTAACCAGGTATGGTGTGAACTGAAAATCAATTTTAAAGTTCATAGTCCAGAAGCATCTCTTTAAAAAAAAACCAAAGCTAAACAAACAAAGCAAAGCAAAACAAAACAAAAACAAAAACAAACCAAGACCTAATTACAGGACTAAAGAATTCTTCTCCTCCCTCCCCACATTTTACCACCACATTAATAAAGGCCTATTTATAGCAGTTTCTTTAATGTGATCCATTACATCTGGCTATCAAGAAAAAAAAAAGCCAAATAACAATTTTAAGTGAAAGGGTAAACATCAGAATCAGAAATGACGGGATGTTGGAATAGTCAGACTAGGAATTTAAAACAACAATGATAATACGCTAAGTGGTCTAATGGATAAAATAGCATGCAGGAACAGATGAACAATATAAGCAAACAGATAGGAATTCGAAGAAAGAGCCAAAATTAAATGATAGAGATAAAAATCAATGTAACAGAAATGAAGAATATTTTTGAAGGGCTTATTAGTATACTGTGCATGGTCGAGAAATTAATCTCTGAGCTCGAAGGTATCTCAATAGAAACCTTCAAAACTGGAAAGCAAAGAGAACAAAGACAAAAACAAAAAGGCAACAAACCCAGAATACCAAAGGACTGACACACAATTACACAAAGTGAAGTAAATACATAATAAAAATGCCAGAAGAGAGAAAGGAACAACAACGACAAAACAATTGAAACAATAATGTCTGAGAATTTTTCCAAATTAATGTCATACACTAAACCTCAGAACCAGAAAGCTCAGAGAACATTAAACAGGATAAATGCCAAAAAACAAATAAACAAAAAACAACACCTAGGCCCATTATTTTTAAACTACTAAAAATCAAAGATAAAAAAATTCCAAAATGACGCCAGAGAAAAAAACCATCTATAGAGGAACAAAGATAAGAATTACATCTAACTTCTCAGAGCTCATGCAAGTAAAAAAAGAATTGAATAAAATATTTGAAGTGTTGGAGAAAAAACTCAGCAACATCGAATTCTATACCCTGTGACATTTACTTCAAAAATCAAGGAGAAATAAAGACTTCCTTAGATAAGCAAAACTTGAGAAAATTTCTTACCAACAGACCTGCATTGTAAACAATGTTCAAAGAAGTCCTTTGGAAAGAAGGACAATAAAGAAACTTGGATCCTCATAGAGAAAGGAGGATACACATTAACCCATAATGAATACACATGAATCCATGTGTATGATCCTAACGAAATGTCAAACTATGTGATGCAAAAATTGATAGAACTGCAAGAAGAAATAAATGAATCCAGTATTACAGTAGAAGACTTCAATACTCCTCTATTAGAAATGAACAGATCCAGCAGGCAAAAAATCAGTAAAGCCATAGTTGAACTAAACAACACTATCAATCAACTGTATATAATTAATACCTACAGACTACTCCACCCAACGACAGCAGAATATACATTCTTCTCAAACTCACATGGAACAATCACCAAAATAGACCACATTTCAGGTCATGCAACACACCTTGACTATTTAAAAGAATAGAAATCATAAAATATTTGCTTTGAGACCACAATTGAATTAAACTAGAAATCAGTAACAGAAAGATAACTGAAAAATTATAAAATACATGAAGATTTAAAAATACTCTTCTGAATGACACATGAGTGAATGGACAAATCTCAATAGAAATTTTAAAATATTTTGGACTAAATAAAAATAAAAACACAACAACAAAATTTGTGGGATGCAATGAAAATAGTGCTTAGAGGGAAATGTACAGCATTCAATGCATATATTAAAAATGAAGAAATATCTAAAATTAATAATCTGTTTCCATTTTAGGAAACTAGGAAAAGAAGAGCAGATTAAATCCAAAGTAAGCAGAAAAAAATAATAACATTAAGAACAAAAAATAATAAAAGAGAAAACATGAAATTAATAGAGAAAAATCAACCAAACCCAAAACTGATTATTTGGAAAGATCAATACAAGCAATAAGCCTCTAGATAGGTTAACTAAGAGAAAAAAGAACGAGGACACAAATTAATAATATCAGAAATGAAAGAGGCATATCACTATAACATAAGAATATTTTTAAAAAGGAATACTATGAACAACTCTAAGCTGACAAATTTGATAACCTAAATGGAATAGACCAATTCCTTGAAAGACATAATCTTCCGAAACTCACACAAGAAGAAATAATTTGAAAACATACATGTTTTTAAAACATATTCAATTATTAAGACCCTTCTAAAACAGAAGGAATCAGACTTAGATAGTTTCACTGGGGTAGTATTCTACCCAACCCTTAGGGAAGAAATTATACCAATTTTCTATAATCTTTTTCAGAAAATAGAAAAGAGAGGGAATATTTCATAATTCATTCTCATCATCAGCATTACCCTAATACTGAAATCATACAAAGATTTTAAAAGAAAACTACAGACCAATATCACTCATAGAGATGTAAAAATCAATAAAATATTAGCAAATTCAGTCCAACAGTGTACAAAAAATTATATAGCATGTACCTGTAGAATTCATCACAGCTATGCAAAGCTTATTGAACTTTTAATAATCAATTAATGTAAACCATCACATCAACAGGCTAAAGAATAAAAATCACATGATCTTATCAAGAGATACAGATAAAGTATTTGAGAAAATTTAACACCTATTCAGGATAAAAACACACAGTAAACTTTAGGAATAGAGGAAAACTTTCTCAACTTGATGCATGTCTACAAAAATGTATAGTTAATATCACACTTAGTGGTGAGAAATTAGAAGCTTACCCACTAAGATCAGGAACAAAGAAAGAATGTCCCCTCTCACCACTCCTTTTCACCATTATATGGAAAGTCTTAGCTAATGCAATAAGAAAAGGAAAAGTATATTGATTGTAAAGGAAGAAATAGAGCTGTCTTTTTTGTTGATGGCATGATTGTCTCTTTCAAAAATATGAAAGAATTAACCAAAAAAGTCCTGGAACTAATATCTCATCACAGCAAGGTTGCATGGTACAAGGTTAATATACAAAAATCAACTGCTTTCTTATATATCAACAATGAACAAGTGGAACTTGAAATTAAAAACATAATATCCTTTACATTAGTATCCCACAAATTTAAATACTTAAGTATAAATCTAATAAAATATGTATAAGATCTATGAGGAAAACTGCAAAACTCTGATCAAAGAAATTAAAGAATAACTAAATAAATAAAGAGATATACCATTTCCATTGCTATGAAGGCTCAATACTGTGAAGATGTCAGTTCTTCCCAAATTGGCCTATGAAATCAATTGCAATCCAAATCAAAATCCCAGCAAGTTATTTTGCGGATATTGAAAAACTGATTGTAACATTTATACTAAGAAGGAAAACACTTAGAATAGCCAATATAATATTGAAGGGAAAGAACAACATTTGAGGACTAAGACTACACAAGTTCAAATCTGACTATAGATTTTTTCCAAGATGTCAGAGTAGAGGCTTTTAGCATGCCTCAGCTATGTGGAAATAGCAGGATAGTGCATAAAGATAAACTCTGTGAGCTTCAATTCAAGAAAAAAAAAGGAATCACTAGAATTGTGAAGGACACCTGTGATGGTTAATATTGAGTGTCAATTTGCTTGCATTGAAGGATACAAAGTATTGTTCCTGGCTGTGTCTGTGAGGGTGTTGCCAAAGAAGATTAACATTTGAGTCAGCAGACTGGGAGAGGCAGACCCATCCTCAATCTGGGTGGGTACCATGTAATCAGCTGCCAGTATGGCTAGAATAAAGCAGGAGAAAATGGAAGAGCAGACTTGCTGAGTCTTCTGGCCTTCATCTTTCTCCTATGCTGCCCTTGAACATCAGACTCCAAGTTCTTCAGCTTTTGGACTCTTGGACTTACACGAGTGGTTTGCCAGGGGCTCTCGAGCCTTTGGCCACAGACTGAAGGATGCACTGTTGGCTTCCCTACTTTTGAGGTTTTGAACTCTGACTGATCCACCACTGGCTTCCTTGCTCCTCAACTTGCAGATGGCCTATTGTGGGACTTTACATTGTGATTGTGTGAGTCAATTCTCCTTAATAAACTCCCCCTCATATATTCATATATCCTGTTAGTTCTGTCCCTCTAGAGAACCTGGACTAATACAGATTTTGGCACCAGGCATGGTTCTAGAGGAAGAGAATTTTAAGGATGGATGTCTTTAGTTGGTTTTGGAGTTTCTGGAGTTGGCTGCTTAATCTGATTGGACCCAAAAATGCTAAGGACTCTACTTCTAATAGTATGGAAAACACTGATAGTCCTTGGTGTGAACTGTTTAGACAGTTATATGAAATAAATGCATTTGATACACCTAATTTACTGATTGTGAGAGTCAAGGAATTTAGTGACTTTATACATAATACCTTTGACTATGTGTGGGGAACCAAAAAATATTATAAAGTTGGTTGGTTGCTCCCAAGTTCACTGGACAAAGTGACGAAAGAAAAGGATGAGCTCAGGGATTCTAACTCCTAGCTCCAGAAGCACATACTGAGCCTCAAGTCTTCTAAGATTCCCCTGAGTGAGAGTTGTACCTCCTGTAGACAAAGGGTTGAAATTGCAGAAAATCAGGCACAAGCTCTTATCATGCGAGTGGCTGACCTGCAATGAAAGGTACATGCTCAGTCTCGCCAGATGTCTACTACTAAAGTGAGGGCATTGATTGGAAAAGAATGAGACCCTGCAACTTGGAATGGAGATGTGTGGGAGGACCCTGATGAAGCTGGGGACACTGAGCTTGTAAACTCTGAGGAGGCTTTTTTTACCCGAGAAAACAGCTTCCTCATCCCCAGTGATGGCAACATCCCCTCCCCGACCTGCTGCCATCAGCCTTACCACCTTTGTCTGAGGAGATTAACCATGCGCTGCCTGAGGCAACAGTGATGGCCTCCCCTGAAGCAGCTGCCAGGCAAGACAATGCTGATTCTCCTTAGGACCCACCCCCAACACCCCTGTTTGCTTCTAGACCTATAACGAGACTAAAGTCCCGGCATGCCCCTAGAGGTGAGGTTCAGAGTGTGACCCACGACGAGGTGTGCTACAACTCGAAAGAACTGTTTGAGTTTTCTAATTTATATGGACAGAAACCTCGAGAACAGGCATGGGAATGATATTAAGGATGTAGGATAATGGTGGAAGGAACACAGAGTTGGATCAGGCTGATTTTATTTATTTGGGCCCACTAAGGAGGGATTTTGCATTTAATGTTGCAGCTCAGGGAGTTAAAGACAGTTCTTATAGTTTATTTGCTTGGTTAGCTGAAATATGGATCAAAAGATAGACCACTGTGAGCGAGCTGGAAAGGCCTGATCTCCCTTGGTTTAATGTAGAGGAAGGGATCCAAAGACTTAAGGAGATTGGGATGCTAGAGTGGATTAGTCACGTTAGACCTACTCATCCCAGCTGGAAGGGTCCAGAAGAAATAGCCTTCAGCAATATTTGGTGAGATAGATTTGTGAGGGCAGCACCTGAATCCTTGAAGAGATCTGTGATTGCTCTTCTCTGTATGCCAGATCTTATAGTAGGAATCATGGTCATTCAATTACAAAATTTAAAAGCAATGGGAATAATTGGATCCCGAGGTGGTGGGGGCCAAGTGACAGCACCCAACTGTCACAGGCAAGATAGGCATAGTTACGGTAATGGACAGCAGAGGCAAAGCAGCAATCAGAATAGTCTGACACGTGTAGAGCTCTGGCATTGGCTGATTTTGTGTAGTAAGCAAAGTAGACTGCGGAGTGGCAGTGAAAAACAAGAGAAAAAAAAACCCAACAAGTAAAAATGATGTCCTGAAACCTGGAAAAGAACATTTTTTCAAGAAGGTGGGAGGGTTCAGCCACGTGAAATGCTGCCGAGAGGTCAAGGAGGATGAGGGAGGTCAGAGACTTTACTGATTTTGTCAATACGTAGAAAGTGGCTGACCTTGATGTTGATATATTTAAGTAGAGTGATGGGAATAAATAGCATTTGGTGTGGGTAAGAAGCTGAAAGAATTAATAGTTCATTTTCTTCAAATTTCAGATTTAACATGACTTATTTGAAAGTATCCAGTTAACTCATTTACAGATGAAAATGTGGGTGATGATAAAGCAACCACTCAATTCAAAGAGAAAGTTTTCAAGTACCCAGTTCACTTTGTTCCTGAATATATTAAAGGTTAACAAGACAGCAGTTAGCTTAATAAATAAAGAATCATTGCTTTTTTATCTGGGACACTTTTCTGAGTCACGGGTACAAAGCCACATAAACGTAGATAATAACAGAAATAGTCTATTTTCTTTCATGTTAAAATCACTAGTCTCTCCACACAATGTACCTATAATTAATTGTTATTATTAATATACTTCACCAACATTATCTGTTTAGAAAATCATTCATTGTGACTCTGTAAAATAAAGTATGTCATTGTCCAAAACATGGCAATAAGCCTAAAATGCTAAAGAAGGCTCTAATTCAATTTTGCTTTTATGACTCATCTCTAGTTCACAGTCACAGAATGACATAACACTTCAAATGGTCTGGAAGGCATACACAAGGAGTAATGAAATCTTCTTGGGATCTAAAATGAAGAGCTAAAACAATGGTCAGGACCAGAGCAACACACACCAATAGCATAAAAGCTGCAGCTCCCCTTGGAGAGATACTTTGCTAATAAATTAGAGTACTACTAGTGCCAAAGGAAGACAAGCGTTAGGGATGCAAAATGTACAAGCTATAGATAGAGAAACTATAACTGCAAACATCTCCAAGGTATATTCTGGGTCCTACAGTTGTCTTGAAGAAAGGGATAAATGCGGGTTATTCAGGTTAACTTCCTCGCCAACTTCAAAGAATCTGGACCTTAGGTATTTTGCTAATATTTGCTAAATGTTGGTATGTGCAGGCACTGTATAAATCCTTTATATGTATCATTTCATTTACTGTTCACAACCACCTTACAAAGTAATTAGTATTATCACTCCTATTTTCTAGTTCAAGAAATAGAAGATCAGATTGCTTGTGAGACTTGATCAAATTCATACAGCTAGAGATTAGTAAAGCTGTATTTGATCCCAGGCAGTCAATACCTCCTTTCTCAATTCCAGAGTCTGTACTGATAGAAATACATAATGATTGGAATTTCTACCTATGGCTACCCTGGCATTGTGATCTAGAAATTAAGAGACAAATTTTATCTGAGGCTTGCCATTAACTCTCTAGGGGACTTTGGAACAGTCATTTAATCTCAGCCAATCTCAGTTCAGACCATATTTTATGGCAATTAATGAGATAACAATATGAAGATTTATTAACTGCTATTATTGTGTCCATCTTCACACATCCCTAAAAAAGTTTTACTAGATTCTATATATAAAATATAGAGCTCAAAATAATGAGAATGACAGTTTCATCCCAGACTCCTGACTGACTGAGTGAACCCATTTCATTCTAGCTGGATGCACAAGAAATCAATTTTTTACATTATTCTCTTTGCAGGGGAATCCAAATTACAACATTTCTAATCTTTAACCCGGAATGTCCTTTCTTTCCTAAAAATTTCTTCAAGAATCATTCTAAGGAGAAAAAAGCAATATATGCAGTAAGGGTTTTTTTGTTTGTTTTTGTTTGTTTTTTTAAAAAGAAAGAAAAAGAAAGAAAGAGAAAGAAAGAAAGAAAGAAACAAAGAAAAGAAATCAAAACAACAAAAACTTCCATGCACAGCAAAGGGCTGAGAGTTAAGTAAATTATAGGGTACCAATATGATGAAATACAATGCAATTTATTAAATGAAGAATTAGATTTTAAAATATATAAGGAATATAAAAGTGAGAAATGTAGAATAGAAGGAAATATATACACAATGATTATGACTGTATGTGTGAAAATAATTGGAAAAAAAGCTCTTAAGAAATGAAATTCAGCATAGTTTGGGGGATTTTCCCCATCATTCGAACATATTTTCTTAAAAATATTTTATATTTATTTAAGAATATTCTAATTTTTTAAAAACATTAACAACTAAAACAACACTCCTTTCACACTTCCCACGCCCCCCCCCCCCCCCCCCCGCAAAAAAGCACCCTCCCAACTCTTCCTTTATTTCTAGCCTCTATTTAGGCAAAGTGTTGACTTCTCTTCCTAGTAGATCTGCCTTGAGTATAAGAAGTCAAATAGCTCAGTCAGTTCTGAAAATGCTCAGTAAAGGACTCTCTAGCAAGTTCAATCAGCTTGCAATTCCTGTCTCTAATTTGGTACTGCGGCCTGATTCTGACCCACCTGACACTCGGTTGCTGCTGTTAGGATACTACCAGTAATTCTTCCAAATCACCTCAGAACCATCCTTGATGCATTTAATCCATTCACACATGCATGCAGTCTACTTTGTGCTAAGCACTGGACATTCAATAATGAGCAAAAACTCATTCCCTGAGCTCACTGAAGTTACTAATATTGACCTCCTGTGTTTAATTTTTTAATTTTTAAATGAGGATATATTTAACAACATTTTTGAAAAAGAGATAAAACTCAACCATATTCCACCATCCTAACACAATGTTCTTTTTGGTATATTGCCCTCCTGTCTTTGTCTTGATGCATACATATTTTATAATCTTATAATTACAGCATAAGAGGTAAAGTATAATACTGGATTCAGAACTTTTCACCGGGATCATAAAGAGTTTTCTAGTTTTTCAGTTTCAACAATGATCTTTTTTTGTACTTTTCTATGTTCAACCATATATCCATTCTTTATTTGTCCTTTTCCAATTTCTGAGTATTTAGATTATTTTCAGATTTTATTTTCTGTTTACCCTATAATATCGATAATACAAAAAAGAAAACAAAAACAACAAAAGAATGATTCTGACTCAGTACAACCTGGCCTTTACTTCTCTCTCTAGCTTCTTCTCTTCTCTCTCCTGACCTCCAATTCCATGCTCAGGTCATGGTAATACCTGGAGGATCCAAAAGCCCCGTATGTTGTTCAGTCTCTATCCCTTCGCAGACGCTCTTACCCCTGCCAATGAGCACTTTTCCCCAAAATTGATTCCTAATTCTCCCATTTTCTTTGCCTAGAGAACTCTTCCTCATCTGGTATGGTCTGAATATTTGTGCCCCCTTCAAAATTCATGTTGAAACTTAATCCTCAATGCAACAGGATTATGAGGTGGAGCATTTAGGAGGTGATGAGGCCTTGAGGGATCTGCCCTCATGAATGAGATTAGCACCTTACAGAAAAGCTGGAGGAAAATAGCTGGGCCCTTTTTCCCCTCTGTCCCTTCTGCCATGTGAGGACACTGTTCATCCCTTTTTGCCCTTTTGCCCTTCTGCCTTCTGCCATATGAGGATGCAGTGACAAAGGTGCATTGATGAGGCAGCATCCTGGAAGCAGAAAGGGAGCCTTTCCCACATGCTGAATATGGGATCCTGGATCTTGGACCCCCAGCCTCCAGAACTGTGAGAAAATAAAGTTCTCTTGTCTTTAAATTACCCAGTCTCTGGTACTTGATTATAGCAGCACAAACAGACTAAGACATCATTTTCTAAGTCTCAACTTAGATACTACTTTTTACAGGAAACTATTTGGGAACTTTGTTGTTGTTGTTGTTGTTGTTGTTGTTGTTGTTGTTTTGAGACAGAGTCTCACTCTGTCACCCAGGCTGGAGTGCAATGGTGCGATCTCGGCTCGCAACCTCCGCCTCCTGGGTTCAAGCGATTCTCCTGCCTCAGCCTCCCGAGTAGCTGGGATTATAGGCGCGGGCCACCGCACCCGGCTAATTTTTGTATTTTTAGTAGAGACGGGGTTTCACCATGTTGGTCAAGCTGGTCTCGAACTCCTGACCTCGTGATCCACTTGCCTCGGCCTCCCAAAGTGCTGGGAATACAGGGGTGAGCCATTGCACCTGGCCCTGGACCTCTTAGACTGGAAGTTCGCACAACAGGACTGTTGTGCTGTTATCCACTCACCAACCCAGCAATCATGGCACTTGGTATTTAATACTCCAAGTCCCTAAATGACTCACCTATATCTACTGCTAGACTATAAGTTCTGCAAGTGACATATCTTCTTTTTTTCCCATTCACTTTTCCTTCCTTTATGCTTTCTCATTTCTTTATAAGACCTCACATTATTTTGTATTATTAAGTATGCTATAAATTCCAAATAGTATATGCAACATAAATATAAATGATAAGGCATAATAATAAAATGAGACCCACGTGTCCACTACCTAGTACAATGTTGTCTTTTCGCACTGATTAGAATCTATAACAATATTTTGAATAAAACTAGTGAAATCGAGTATCCTTTTCTTTTCCTAAGTTTTCAAGGGAATGCTTGTAAAGCTTTACCATTAAATGTGATGTTTGTAGTAGGTTTTTGGCGGACAACATTTATTAGGTTAAGCAATTTACCTTTTAACCTTAGTTTTCCTTAAGAATTTTTTTATAATGAGTAGATATTGAATTTATCAAATGTTTTTGCTACACATACTCAAATGGGTATATGGTTTTCTCCTTTGATCTGCTGATCTGGTGATTTACATTTTAATAGATGTTCTAATGTTAAAATAACCTTGCATTTTAGGATTTAACAGCTATTATATTTTTAACACATTGCTGAATTGAGGATGCTGATATTTTGTTTTGAATACTTCACGCATGTTCATGAGCGAAATGAACTTCTAATATTCCTTTCTTATACTATCCTTGCCTGGTTTTAGTATCAAGGTTATATTAACCTCACAGGAAAACAATAAACCCTCTGTAACTAAGTCTATTCTTTGAAAAATATCTAAGATATTATCTATCTTTCAAGTGTTTTATAGAATTCATATACAAAACCATTTGGGCCTAATATTTTCTTTGAGCAAAGATTATCATTACTAATTCACTAAAAAGATACTTTTCTAGGTATTTTGTTCATTACATTTCTTTTCAAATTTATCAGCATACAATTCTTCCCAGTACTTACATCGTCTTTTTTTTTGTTTGTTTTTTCTGAGACAGAGTCTTGCTTTGTTGCCCAGGCTGGAGTGCAATGGCATGATCTCGGCTCACTGCAACTTCCCTGACCCAGGTTCAAGCAATTCTCCTGCCTCAGCCTCCTGAGTAGCTGGGATTACAGGCAGCTGCCACAACACCTGGCTAATTTTTGTGTTTTTAGTAGAGATGGGGTTTCACCATGTTGGCCAGGCTGGTCTTGAACTCTTTACCTCAGGTGATCCACCCGCCTCGGCCTCCCAATGTGCTGGAATTACAGGCGTGAGCCACCGCGCCCGGCCACGTCATCTCTTTTAATCATTGCTTTATGTATAGTTATGCTTTCTTTTTCATTCCTAATGTCTATGTCTCTTTTCTTTAAATTTTGGTCGGTCTTATTAGACATGCATTGATTTTGGTAGTCTTTAAAAATGACTGTCAGTTTTATTAATTCTATTTGTTTTCTATTTTATAAATGTGTCCTTTCTTATTCTTTTTTACTTTTGTGTGTTTATTTTGTTGTTCTTCTAATTTCTTAAACTGGATGCTTCTCACATTCTTTAGCCTTTTTCTTTTCTAATGTAAGTACTTCCTCCAGGAAGTCTTCCTATAACCGACAAATTGGGTTTTATATTATTGTTTCTATTTCCATAAAGATTGATGCCTTCACCTATAGCTCTTCTAACAGCTTTTTTAAAATAAATATTCAAGTGTATGTTGCTTTTTGCTTCTTGGCGGTGTTGTTAATTTATAAATGAATTTTATTATATTCACAATACAAGGTCTGCATGAGATCCAATTTCTGGAATTTGTTGTCAATTTTTACAAATCTTTCCTGCATGCTTAAAACAGCATTTTATTCTCTGGTTCTTGGGATATATTTCCTGTGCCCATTAGATCAAGCTTATTAAGTGCATAGTTCAAATTCTCCCCATCCTTTCTAATTTTTGTCTGTTTGATATATCAATTACTAAGAGACAAGAGAGAAAATAAAAATCCCTTACTTCTCTTAGGAGTTCTGGCAATTTTTGCTTCATATATTTTAAACCTATGTTATTAGCTAGCATTACCTCCTGGAAAATTATCTTTTTTCTTATTATATACTTACTGTCTTTGTCTGTAGTAATGCTTTTTGCTTTGAAGTCTATTTTGTCTATTCATAACAGACACCAGTAACATTTAATAGTATTTGCCTGTTATCTATCTTTGCATTTTCTGCCTTTCAACTGTCCTCTGTTCTTATGTTTGATGTGTGTTCCTTGTAAAAAATCATGAAATTGACTTCCATATTTTTTGGACTTGGTCATTTTTGATAATCCCTGTGGTCTCACTTATAATTAGTCTTATATTTTTCTTTTTTTCTTTTTTTGGTGTTATTTGTCTTGCTTTTATGCAGTTTTTTCTTCTCTTGCTTTCTTTTGCTGTGCTTATCGATTTGTTTGTTTTTCCTTTGAGAAGTTTTATTTTTTGTCTTATAAACTTTTAAAAGGTTAAAGTTATTATGTTGACATTATTGCTGAATAATAAAAGTATCTTAGAAGATCTTCATTCTAATCATCTGTCACAAAAACTCCACTATCATGTTAATTTCGTTCGCAATAGAAAATATATCCTGCTTTACTTAACTCTCAATATTTCACATTAACATTATTGAATTTAATCATTATATTTCATTTATCCAAATTTTTACTCTCTACTTCAGTCAACATACCTTAAATCTTAGACCTTCCTTCTGGGATCATTTGCTTCTTTCTGAAGTACATGTATTAAAAGTTCCTTGTGGCAAAGTTATGTTGCTAGCAAACACTGTTTCAGTTTCTTCTAAAAATGTCTTGCTTTTCTTCTTGTTTTTGAAAGTATAGAATTATACATGGTTCCTCAGTTTTTTCTCAGTGCTTTGAGGCCAGTTGTCCAGAAGCCATTTCTTTAATATTTCTTTTTCTCTTGCTATTTTTATGTTGCTTTCTAAATAATGAAATTGCAAAAACCTCAAGGGCGAGATGCTTACAACTAGACTTGTTTTTAATTATTTTGCTTTGGAATCACTGGACTTCCTAAATGTGAAGATTTATGTCTTTAAGTGATTCTGGAAAACTCTTGCCCATTGTATTTTCAAATATTGCCTTTTCATTGTCTCTATAATCTTTACCCAGAAGTCTTAGTGAGTATGTGTTGAACCTATTCCCTCTGAAGTCCTTATCTCTTAATCTGTTTTTCTTGGGTTATGTCCCTTTTTCTCTTTCTGTTCTACTCCATGTAACTTTTTGCATATCTTTGAAGTTGATTAATTTTCTTTTCAGCTTTGTATATTCTGATGTTTAACCATTCCATTTTAGTTGTACATTTAATCTAGAAGCTTTATTTAGTTCTTTTTTTTTTAACCAGTCTTTCTGGTTATCCTAAAATAATTTCTAGTTCCCAATTATGGTATTTTATTTGTCCTTTAAAAATATATACATTTAACACACTTATTTTGCGTTCTGTTTTAGATCATTAAATTTGTATGGGTCTGGTTCTGTTTTTTGTCTTTTATTTTCTTTTCCTTCTTAGTTGCCTTACATTCATGGTATCCTGTTTCCTTTTGTGTAGGATTTCTCATTATTATTATCATAATTATGAACTCATATTTGGAATTCTGCTTACAGGAATCCTGTAGGAATTTCATGGCTTCTAAGTTCCTCTGAGAACATTTGCATTTATTTCTTTGTGTGTGTGTGTGTGTGTGTTTTTTTTTTTTTTGAGACAGAGTCTTGCTCTGTCGCCCAGGCTGGAGTGCAGTGACGTGATCTCAGCGGAATCTTGGCTCAAGCTCCACCTCCCAGGTTCACGCCATTCTCCTTCCTCAGCCTCCCGAGTAGCTGGGACTACAGGTGCCCACCACCACGCCTGGCTAATTTTTTTGTATTTTTAGTAGAGACGGGGTTTCACCGTGTTAGCCAGGATGGTCTCGATTTCCTGATCTCGTGATCCGCCCGTCTCGGCCTCCCAAAGTGCTGGGATTACAGGCGTGAGCCACCCGCGCCCGGCCGAATATTTGCATTTATTTCTACCCAATACCTAGAAACAGTACTACCTTTGTCCATTTTAAAGTAAAAGTCTCAGTTATGGCTTTTCAGTTCCCAAATGTGTGAATTCAGTCCCCAGTCCCTCATGGGGGCTAATTGATGCTATAGATTTTCAAAGGAAGATTTTTCTCCACCTTCAACTAAAGCCGGTGCTGAAACCAACAAGTATCTCTCTTTATGCCTCTGGGGAGCGTAATCTGAAAACCAGAATTTCCACGCATCCTCTGTGGTTTTATGCTTTATCCATCGAGGAGGGTGGGCTGACTCGATGCCTTTCACTCTACTCATTCTTTGTCACTTGTCCTGCTGATAAGGTTGTTAAACCCAAACTATAAACCAATTACTTGGGTTAGCACACACTCCCGAACAGCCCAAAGCTTCACTGTGTTGCTCACCTCCATTGAGTTATGGTCCTATTCTTTCCCTGACCTTTCTGCCAAGCTCACACATTTATTCAAATTGTCCTTTTAAAATTTCATATTATATTGCATTTTTAGTTGCTTTGTAAGAGGAGAGTTTCTGGCTCTCTGTAACTGTCATATTTCCAGAATGGAAGCCATGAACATTGACTTTCTTGTTCACCACTGAATCCTAGTACCTAGTGTAGTACCTGACATTAAGCAGACATTGTATGTAAATTTATAGAATAAATGAATTAAAATATTTGATATTGTGTGCATACCTTTTTGATTCTGAATCGTTTCTTCAGGATAAATTCTGACAATTTAAATTACTGGGTTCAAGGTATGGACAATATCTTACTATATACACTCTTATATTACTTTCCAAAAAAGATGCAAATACACATAGTAGGTTACTAGGTTAGTATTCATGTTAGGTGTGCTTTAAATTTTTACCAAATGGTTAATAATTTGTTTCCTTTCACCTCTGAGAAAACTACACATCATCACTCGTCTTTGTAGATGTCATGTGTGCTCCCTAATGACCTCTAAAGCACTGAAGAGAATGCTCTGCAGGCCAAAGAGTTTGCTTTGTTGCCAATCTTGAATATTATGGGACACAAAACAATTATTTGGCCCTACTTTGTGATGCAAGAATTTCAAAGGCAGGTTAATTAGTATGAAGAAAGCATATTTTTTTCCCTCATGAGACATGACTTCATTGCCTAGCTAAGGCTGTGTCCTATTCTCAATTTTTCTCCTACCCAAACTACACTTATGGAATTTAGATAGAGAAAAACATAATCCTCCTAATGCTTCTGACAACAATTTTGACCATGAAAGGTTAAGTACCTCCATGGGCAACTTGAACTTATATGACTAGAATTTACACACACAATAGACCAAGATCACTATTCTTAACCACACTAATAGGCTGATATTTTCCTAAAGAAAAAAAAAAAAGGCTCTTCTGTGTATTAATTAGTTTTGGTACTCGCTGATACAGACAAGAATGTCTCCAGGGCCTGGTGTATCCTTTATTATACAACTCGAGTGTAGAAAATCAATTTCAGGGTAACTCTATGCTGGGAAAATCTTCCCTGGTGTTTCAGAAAAATTTAACTGGGGCTCTGAGAGAGAACGTGATTCTGGCATGTTTGTGTGTGTGTGTGTGTGCACGTGCACAGGGAGCATAATATGGAAGAGGTGTTGAGCGCGACTTTGCTGAATGGAATGAAAATAATACGTAGACAAAGGGTTTTTTTTCTGCTTGGCATAGAGGGGTGTGATGGTTTAGAGATGATGTCATCTCACTCAAAATTCCAGGGTTCTTGGAAGATAGAGCTACTACAGCAAAGATCACTCTCCTTCCCTCACTGCTATGATGATCCACCAGATCAGACAGCTTAGAGTGCCCTCTTGTTCTTAGCATGGCCTCATGTCCAGTTCTCATCCAAAAGTCTGGACTCAAGCCCAGTATTCACTCTAATGTGTCTTGGATAACTAATCATGGACAGAGCTTGAATCTGAATCCTGTTAAGTAGTTGTTGATAAATTGTTTGTCAAAAATTAGTCTGTTAGTTAGGACAGTTATCATAACCAGTTGCTGAAACAACTTCAAAATCTCAGTGGCTTGGTTTTCCATTCCTGAGTTACTCCACTTAGAATAATAGTCTCTAATCTCATCCAGGTCAATGAAAATGCTGTTGATTCATTCCTTTTTATGGCTGAGTAGTATTCCATCACACACACACACATATATATATATGTGTGTGTGTGTGTGTGTGTATAATTTTTTGATTCTGAATCATTTCTTCAGGATAAATTCTGTGTACACACACACACACACACACACACACATATATACACACCAGAGTTTCTTTATCCACTCATTGGTCGATGGCCATTTGGGTTGGTTCCACAATTTTTCTATTGTAAATTGTGCTGCTATAAACATGCGTGTGCAAGTATCTTTTTCGAATAATGACTTCTTTTCCTCCGGGTATGCAAAGGCATAAGAATGATACAATGGACTTTGGAGACTTGGGAGGAAGAGTGGGAGTGGGGTGAGGGATAAAAGACAACAAATATGGTGCAGTGTATACTGCTCGGGTGATAGATGCACCAGGTTTTTTTTGTTTTGTTTTGTTTTGTTTTTTTGAGACGGAGTCTCGCTCTGTCTCCCAGGCTGGAGTGCAGTGGTGCGATCTCGGCTCACTGCAAGCTCTGCCTCCCGGGTTCACGCCATTCTCCTGCCTCAGCCTCCCGAGTAGCTGGGACTACAGGTGCCCGCCACCATGCCCGGCTAATTTTTTCTATTTTTTGGTAGAGACGGGGTTTCACCGTGTTAGCCAGGATGGTCTCGATGTCCTGACTTCGTAATCTGCCTGCCTGGGCCTCCCAAAGTGCTGGGATTACAGGCATGAGCCACCGCGCCCGGCCGCACCAGGTTCTTACAAATCTCCACTAGAAGAACTTACTCATGTAACCAGATATGACCTGTACCCCAATAACTTATGGAAAAATAAAAATAAAATAAAAATCTCAGGGGCTAAACAAAGGAAAATTATCATAATCCCACACAGATCACGTAACTTTCCTTGCTGGTTCTATTCCAAAAAATAAATAAAAAACCAAGTTCCTACCCTCTTATGGCTCTCCCATCCTCTTAGACTTCCTCAAAGTCCTTGGTTGGATTTTTTGTATTTACCCAGAAAGTTTAAAAAAAAAAAAAAAAAAAAAGGAGGGTGAGAAGGACCTTGCAAGTTGTTTTATAGCCAGGTCCGAAAATGACCTACTTGGATTATATCTGCTCACATTATATTGGCCATAATGAATAACATAGCCTCAACCAAACTGAATGATATGCTGAGATACGTGCGCAGGAGGAGGAAATATTAGTGCACATCTAGTTCCTCTCGGCCATAGCTGATTTGTGTGTCAAGTATACTTATCAAAATAAACATGAGCCTAATATGGAAAACCCAATATCCTAAAAGAAATAAGAGAGCTGTTAGTTACCTAAATTATTATAATTTGACAGAATACAGTATATTTTAATATTCAAAACAATGAAATTAACTAAAATTCATTATAGTAGGATCAACTAAATTCCATAACATTTGATGGAAGAAAAGGCACCATTTAAAATTTAAGGTTACTAGGAGTAAATCTAACAACAAGTTAGAAACTTTATGGAGAAACTTATTAAACTTTATTGAAGTTGAATAAATTTGAATAAAGTAGGAGTCACATTTTGTTACTTAAGGTAAAGACTTAATATGTTCTTTAACTCCTAATCTTTGAAGTCAGGGCAATACAAAATATGACAGGCATATTCTGAATTTCACATGAATAGAGGAATAATCAGCTAAAAGAGTTTTGTTAAAGAATAACCGGAAGGACTTTTCCCTACCAGACACTAAGACTTGCTGTAATGCTATAGTAATTAAAAGTGTGTGAAGCTGGTACGAAAATAAACAGATGAACAGAACAGAGAACTCAGAAACAAACTTATACATACATCATAAATAGCATATAATAGAAGTGCTATCACAAATCAATGGGGGAAAATGCGGAATAAATAGACTGCTCAATGACTTTCTAGTACAAAAAAGGTCCTATATAAGAAAATGCAAAAAGAATTTACATATACACTTTAAAAATAACATTAAAATAATTATTTAAACTTACAGTGGACAATATAGGCTACGTATAGAATTTCTGGCAGTTATAAATTTTTTAAAATGCACTAAGCATTTACCATAAAAGAATAAAGTGACTACATCAAAACTAAAACTCTCATCATGAAAAATTACACCTCTAAGCTGGCTAAGTGCCAAGCAACAGAGCAGCAGAAAATGTTTCAGTGTAAGAATAGAAATATATCCAGAATAGCTAAGGAAATCTTAGAAATTAATAAGAATAAAGCCAAATAACTCAAAATAAATGTGGACAAGAAATACGAACGAGCAATTCAAAGAAATAGATATATGAGTAGCCAATAAGCACATAAAAAGGTGTTCAGCTTTACTAATGACCAAGGAAATGCAAATTAAAACAATAATGATGTATTATTTTTCACTCAGAATGTCAATATCTAAGTCTGATAATGGTGATGGTTGATGAGGGTTTAAGTAATGGTTTTCTGCTAATAGAAAGTCGACTCAACAGAGTTACATTGGAGATCAACTTGGCAATATCTACGAAATTTAAAATTTCACACTCTGTGGCCTGATACTTACTTCCAGATATATATCCTAAAATAATTTAGTATGAATATAGGAAACTTATCAGTTGACATTCATTGCAATGTTGTTTGTAATTATAAACAAATTGAAACACCTTAAATGTACACAAATAATGGAAAGATTGAAAATAAAAATGTTTTATACTATACAGTTGTCAAGATGATCTAGATCTGCATACATATCAATGGGTAGTTGTTAAAAACTTAATGACAGTGAATAAATAAAAAAATAGCATGAGACGTACATTGGATACAATTTGAGTAAACTTTTAAAGTACTAAAAAGTTTACCATATACAAAGGGACTTCGAAAAGCTCATGGAAAAATGAATTAAAATACAAAAATAAAAAATATAAACTTTATTTCTCAACATAAACTCCGTCAAGTTCAAGACATTTTTTTAAGTGTCTTGATGCCATTTAGTCCATCTCTAAAGAACCGAGATCCTGGGAATTTAACTATGTCAATATAGATTTTTGACACTATTAACTGACAAAAAAAAATGGATGCCCTTTACAGATTTTTTAAGATTAAGAGACAAAAAGCAGTCAGAAGGAGCCAAATCAGGACTGTAAGGTGGATGCCTAATAATTTCCCATTGAAACTTTTGCAAAATTTCTCTTGTTAGATCAAAGTAATGAGCAGGAGCATTGTCATGGTGGAGAAGGACTCTGGTGAAGCTTTCCTGGATATTTTTCTGCTAAAGCTTTCACTAACTTTCTCAAAACACTCTTATGATAAGCAGGTGTTACTGTTCTTTAGCCCTCCAGAAAGTTAAGCAAAATACCTTGAGCATCCCCCAAAATTGTTGCTATGACCTTTGCGTCTGACCAGTCAGCTCTTGCTTTGACTGAACCACTTTCACCCCTTGGTAGCCATTGGTTTGCTTGTGCTTTGTCTTCAGGATTGTAATGATAAAGCTATGTTTTATCTCCTGCTACAATTCTTTGGAGAAATGCTTCAGAATCTTGATCCCACTTGCTTAAAATTTCAGTTGAAAGCTCTGCTCTGCAGAGCTGCTCTGGGTACAGTGGTTTTGGTACCCCTTGAGTGGAAAATTTGCTCAACTTTAATTGTCCAGTCAGAATTGTGTAAGCTGAACCAATACAGATTTCTATGTTTTGGCTATTGTTTGTGCTGTTAATCATTCATCTGTGTCTCCTCTTCAATCAAGATACAGACAAGATTAATTTTTTCCTCATAAATTGATGTGGATAGTCTGCCACTGCAGGCTTTATCTTCAGTATTGTTTTGTCCCTTCTTAAAATGAGTTATCCATTTGTAAATAAATAACTGCTGATTTCTTTGGGCACTGTCCCCATAAACTTTTTGTAAAGCATCAATGATGTCACCATTCTTTCATCTAAGCTTCACAATAAATTTGATATTTGTTCTTGCTTAAATTTTAGCAGAATTCATGTTGCTCTGATAGGGGCTTTTTTCAAACTAGTGTCTTATATTTCTTAGTGCCTCAAACTAGATCCTGTTCAGACATGTTATAAAAAGTTAGCATGAGTTTATTTTGGTGCAAAAAAATTTGACATCCATGTATAGTTTTTTCATAATATTCATTTTCCATGATTTTTTGAAGACCCCTCATTTAGTTTGTGGCTTTATATACTGTATGCTAAGTTATTTTTAAATGTAATAAATGAAAATTTGTTAAACTCACAATAGTAATTTTCCCTGGAATCGACAGCAGGGGAATAGAATTGAAGATGGTAACTCAAATTGCCTTAAATTATTTTAATTTAAATTTTAAATTTTTAATAAAGTTATTATAATATATATTTTCAATAAAATACCTATTGAATAAAGAATAAATATGTGCATATATACATAATATGTTATATAAATTCAAATTAGACAGAATGCCAAGTTCTCCTTTAAAAAGGAAAAAGAAAAGAAGAAAGTCAAGCCCCAGCAGATGTTAAAAAGTATTTGAAACTTATAACAATTAAAACATGTTATACTGGCACAAAAAAAATACTGATGAAAATCAATGGGACAAAATAGATAAGCCTGCAAAAAGTTTTAGAGTATATAAGAATTTAATAAATTGTGAAGGCAGTATCAGAAGTCAATGAAGAAAAAAATATTATTCAATAAATAGGGTAGGGAAATAAGTGTATAATTTTTTTCAAAATTAGATCTTTATACCAAACAAGATGTTGTCTATATAGATCAGTAAAAGCATTACAGACTTAAGAAAATATAGAAAAATTAAACCTGATTTTGAGACATAGATTTTCCAAGCACAAAATAAGCAAAATAAAAATCACAAAGAGAAATAGATTAAATTGCTTAATGAGTACAACTTCCTATGCCTTAAAAACTGCCAGAGAAATACTTAAAAAGAAATATTTGCTTTGTGTATGATAAATGATTAAAAGTTTTAATAAGAAAAAGTACTTATAAGTTAAAAAGAAAAATGGAAATGCCTAAATATAAAAAAGGACAAAAGATGTGGATAATTTATAAAAGTATTAAAGGCCAATACACATATAAAATATAGTTAAACTCACTAGTCATTGAAAATGCTAATTTAACTACTTAAACATTTTTAGCTCTCTAGACTGCCAAGTTTTTAAATTAAAATAATCACTACTGGTAGGAGTACAAATAAATGTGTACACATGTACTCTGAATAGGAATAGGTAGTAACTTTCTGGATGACTGTTGGTCAGGAAGGAAACTACACTTTTACCCAATAATTCTGATTGTGGAATTTTACCCTAAAAAAATTATAAATATGCACAAAATGTCTTTTTAAACTATCAAGAGGATGAGTAGAAGAAAGGAAAGAAAAAAGACTCAGAGGAGAGAAAGAAGGAAGAGGAGAGAAAGAAGGAAGAGGAGAGGAAGAGGCCATGTAAATGATAACAAAAAGGAAGTGGTTAAATAAGTTGCAATAAACTCTTGAATATTTTAATTAATATTTATTGACATGAAAAAGTACTCATGACAATTTTCCTAAGCTGATTTAGAAAGGACTTTCCCTCTGTCTGCTTCCAGCTATGACAGAGTCACAGACATCCCAAAACACTGCAGAATACACATTCTTTTTAAATCCACTCGAAACTTTCACCATAACAATACCATGTGCTGGGAAATACTACCTTCAGTAAATTTCAAAACATTGAAATCTTAAATAGTGGAGGGGCCAAAGGAAGTATTTCCCCATCACCCTTTGCGAGTTCACTGAAAAATCAACTCACAAAATGCCAATTAGTAAGAAAAAAGGCATACAAATTTATTAATATGTACACAGGGGAGAAACATAGAATGATTACTCAGTATCTCCATAGGGCCCCAATACTTATATATTCTTATTTCATGGGGGAGAGGGAAAATAGGTAATTCTGTCAAGGGGCAGTAAATGATTGCTAGGGAGAATGAATAGATGTAGATGAGAGATTAATTTGTAAATGGTTCTCTTTGGAAATTGAATGAGCCTGAGACATGGACGGTATTTTGTGAATGTGTCTATTCTGGTGTGGTTACATTCTCAATCTTCTTTTCTGCAATATATAATGAGATAGCAGGGAGGGAAAGAAAAATGATTGTTCTTCTTGGTGGGTCCATTTGGTCTTTATGTAGATAGGGGAAAAGTCTTTTCTAGCATCTGTTGATACCTTAGGGCCTTTAATTCAAAATATTCATTATACCAGAGAGCCATATTTTGTGGTGAAGTTCCCTGCATTCCTTCAAGGTATATTCTCTGACCAAAAGAGAATCAAATAAAAAATCAATAACAATAAGTTATCTAGAAAATTCTCATATGATTAGAAATTAAATAATATAACTTCTAAGTAGCACACAGAGACACAAGAAATAAGAGGAATTGGCCAGGCATGGTGGCTCACACCGGTAATCCCAGAACTTTGGGAGGCTGAGGTGGGCGGATCACCTGAGGTCAGGAGTTCGAGACCAGCCTGGCCAACATGGTGAAATCATGTCTCTACTAAAATACAAAATTAGCCCAGTGTGGTGGCACACACCTGCAATCCCAGCTGCTAGTGAGGCTGAGGCAGTAGAGAATTACTTGAACCCAGGAGGCAGAGGTTGCAGTGAGCTGAGATTGGGCCACTGCACTCCAGCCTGGGTGACAAGGGTGAAACTCTGTCTCAAAAAACAAACAAAAAAAAAAAAAAAAGAAAGAAAGAAGAGAAATTATAAAATATACCAAACTGAATGATAATGAAATATCATGAGATGCACAATGTTGTACAATGCATAGAGAGAAATTTACAGCTTTAAATGCCTGTAATGGAAAGAGAAGAAGGGCTTAAAATCAATTATCTAAGTTTCTACTTTAAGAAGCCAAAAAAGTAGAGCAAACCAAAAATAAGTAGAATGAAAGAAATATAAAGAGCAGAAGTTCAAAAAAGAAAATAGACAGCAGAGCAAATTTTAAAAGTCAAACTTTCATTCTTGAAATTATTGTACTTTAATAATTGAGCTCCCCTAGCAAGAATAGTTTTTTTTTTTTTTAAATTACAATATCAGAAATGAAAATGGGGATATCACTAGAAGCCCTAGAGATATTAAAAGATAGTAATGGGAAATTATGAACAAATATATGCCAATAAATTCAACAACTTAAATTAAATGGAAAAATTCCTTGAAAAGCACAACTGACAAAACTGACTCAAGAATAAAAGTAAAAAAAATCCGAATAACCCTGTAGCTATTAAAGATATTGAATTTGTAATAAAAAAACTTTTCATAATAAAAGAGTTTGCTAACACTTGGAAGTCCTGCATTCAACCAGACAAAATAATGGTTGGATATGTGGCCAAGGTGGAAATAAATGAAGAGATTCTTTGGGTGCCCAAAATAAAGAGGAAATTCAGAGTATCAAGAGGCAGGAAGCCATGAGTTACGGGAGTCAGATCCAGGTCTTAACACTATGGATGTGGTACTAACTTGGATTGGAAAGAGGGTATGAGAAACAGGCTTCACATTCTCAGGAGGTGAGGAATGACCTCCTTGCCCAAGGCCTGTAGCCATAAAGGGTTATTCCTTTTCTTGAAAGAATAATTAGAAACAGCTAACCCACTGGGCCAAGAGGGAATAGACAACTTGTAGAAAACCCGATACCTCAATTCCTAATATTTTTCTCAGGTCTTTCCTACCCTTAACCTTTCCCTGGCTATTTACTTATTGCTATTTTAAACAAAGATAGACAAGTATTAAAAGGAAACACTCAAAATTCCTGTCACTTGCCCCTAAGAAAAAGAAAACCTACCAAAAATGTTTCAGAGATTTGGAGGAAGCTACTGTGAATTCACCAAGAAACAATTACAACCTTTTTTGATTTCACATCACAATGTTTATCCCAGTCATGAGAAATAAGAATTATATTTCTAAAAGCACTGATCAGTCCATCCTATCCACCAAAACCTAAAACCCTAAAACTAACTGACTTTTTCTCTCTCTCTCCTCTCTTTCTCATCTGGAGAAGCATACAAGTATTGCCTTCAGAAGACAAGAAAGAGAGGCCAAGACGGGAATGACAGTTTGGAGTGGTTCTGAGAAGGACAGAGACCCATGGCCAACCAGCAGTTTCCCAGATGGGGAACAAATGTGGGATGCCTTTGGATGATGGATTTTAAATGCCAAGTCTTAAAAGCAATAGCAAGGACAGATTCTCTGTAGTGAGGATCTCATAATAGGCATATGGTCATAATAGGGTTACCTGGTTGAATTACACTGATGACCAAGTAAACTAAGGTCCATGACTCTCCCCCTTTTCTGTCTACCGTGTAAGTTCTTCAGAATTGCCACTGCCCCAATGAATTGAGAGCAAACTTCCTAAAACACAACAGAGACAGCAACTTTTGAAAGCTTTAGTGAATGGGAGCTCATAACTAGGTTCTATTTTATTAAGAAAAATAAAGTAATGATCCTTAAATTCAAGTGTTTTGGGGGGATCGTACTAATTACATAGACAAATGACTCATGTAATCCATAAAGAAGGCAGATGTCACTGCTATCTTCCCCTCTTTCTGTTATTCTCTCCTAAAACAAACCTAGAAACATTGGAAAGAACAATGTTGAACATCTAAGTCCCTATGGAGTGTCATCTTTTGAGGGAACAGTATTCAGCTTATCAAGACAATTTCCCTGACTGTGATTCAGTGGGTTCCTGCTAACTTTTGCTTCCTATCTACCAAGGGAAATCATTCCAAAACTTCCTCAAAGGAGTTGAAAAAAGACAGAAGGAGCTGAGTCTCAATCTAGACAGAGCTCCAGTTTGAAGTTCCTCTCTTGAGATTAAAGTCTAGACTGGGAAACAAAGAGAGAAAAATGGGTCTAGCTTGGGAAAGGAGCTCCTAACACAACCAGGGAAGGGGGTTTCTTCCTGTCCCTTAAGTATCTTGACACATGAGGGCTATGAGTACAGAAATCAGAAAAGGTGGGGAAAAAAGGCAATTATCTAAATGACTCAAGCAAACAGCCCCAAATCAAATCAAATTAAGGAATGAAAGCCGTACCCACCATTTTTCATTGACAATCAGGATTTGTCAAGTGAATGTGAGCCTTCTAGTCAAGATTTTTAAATAATTGCCCTAATTCTTTACTCTGTGTGCATATGTATAATCCGAGAATCCTCAGCTATACAACATCTTCCTACAAATGAGTTCCCTAAAGATGGTGAAATAATTTATGTTGGCTGCTTCCTCCTCACCAGACATTCAGAAAGTACAGGAAATTGAGACTTTATTCCCCCTAACAGCAGTGCTTAAATAATGTGGGTGTAAGCAGGTTGATCTTCTATAAGTACAATTTGATCTCCTCATCCCTTAACTCAGAAACCTTTCACCTTCCCATTATCTAATAAATCAAATCCTGTCTCTACTCCTCCATCAGCCATTCAAGTCCCACCTTTTGTACAGTTTTCTAACTTCTGTCCAAAATGTTCTCCAGACTTCAACTAAGCCAATCCACTTTCAACTGATCACACTTTGCCTGTGCTATTCTAGCTTCTTTATTTATTTATTTTTTTGAGATGGAGTCTCACTCTGTTGCCCAGGCTGGAGTGCAGTGGCACAATCTCCACTGACTGCAACCTCCACCTCCCTGGTTCAAGCAATTCCCCTGCCTCAGCCTCCCAAGTAGCTAGGATTACAGGTGCACACCACCATGCCCAGCTAAATTTTTTGTAATTTTGGTAGAGACAGGGTTTCACCATGTTGGCCAGACTGGTCTCGAACTCCTGACCTCAGGTACTCTGCCCACCTCAGGCTCCCAAAGTGCTGGGATTACAGGCATGAGCCACCATGCCCAGCCTATTCTAGCTTCTAAAGTCCCCTTCTCCCACCCTAGTTGTACACTGCTTATGCAAGTCAAAAAGAACTTTTTCTTTTTTTGATTCCCAAAAACATTTTCTTTTATGTTCTTGATATTTGTCAGTTTTCCTTTGCATTAGTGAATAATAACTACTTGAGCTGTGTTTTATCCTCTCTATTCGTGTCGAGATCCATTTTGTGCTGCTATAACAGAATAGGTGAGACTGAGTAACTTGTAACGAACAGAAATTTATTGGCTCATGGTTCTCAAGGCTGGAAAGCCCAAGATCAATGTACTGGCACCTGATAAGGGCCTTTGTGCTGTGGTATCTCATGGTGAAGGAACAAAGAAAGGGTGAAAGAGAGTGAGAAGGGGGCCACACTCATCATTTTATAAGGAATTCACCCCATTCATGAGGGCAGACCCCTCCTGGCCCAATCACCCCTCTTTGAGCTTTACCTCCTGACATTGTTGGATTAGGGATTAAGTGTCCAATACACGCTTTTTGAAGGACACATTCCAATCCTAGCAACTAGCTTTTGAGCCCCTTTGAGGCTCTCCTCATAATCTTGAAATTACCTAAAATGTCGAACATGCTGCCTTTTTGTGGGTATATGCTCTCAGGAGAGCTGCCATTTTTTTTTTTTTAATTATAGACTGTATCACTATGTGAAACTCCTGGGAATTCATGAGATCCATAAGTATTTGGTGTTAACCTTGAGTAACATTGAGTGGTAGAGACAAAGAGAAGTTCTATTTGGATCCTGCAAGTGAATTGCCATATCCCATGTGGCCTAAAGAATGCAAGATTTCCACTTTGGGTCAAAAATATTACATGTCTTCTATTGTATTTATTAGGCTTGGAATTTGTGGGCTATCTTGTCTTTTCAGAAGGAGGTTTGATACAATCTCAAATCAAATAGAATCCACATGAGTTGAAATTCACCTCCTTTGCTGCCTTACTCCCAATATTTATTTTTCCTATTCTGTTTCTTTCTCTCTCTTCAGTCCAGTCCTCCAGGTATCACTCTTAAGGAGTCATGATAACATTCAAGTGTCTCCTAATTCTCTTTTTAGATTCAAAAGCTGCACAGCTTTCCTGGGAACCACAGTTCTCACAGTTGATTTTTCCCTCCCCTTCTCCCCTGCAGTGGCCTCCATCTCCTCATGTGACACAGAACTGAGGCTGAATAATTTTGCTGGTTTCCATTTGGCAATCATCCTACATTTCCCCAATGGTTTATTAAGCACTTCTATGGCCTCGAGGAACTCTCCATATTCATTCGTAATAAGTCCATTACTGAAAGATACTGAAGACATAGAATAATTTATAGATATAGATAACCAATCACAATAATGTCTGCTTTATGAATTATGAGTTCTATCACTTAATGCCTTTGGCTTGATCTGGCTAATTCTGCTTATGAACTTAGCTTGCCCCTGACCCAGCATAAGGAGCTAGATAGCAATATGAAGACAGCTTTTGGAAAATTCCACCCTGAGAAAATGAACTTCTGATTTGAAATCAACAAATATTTTCCCTTACCAATCTACCAGAGATGGAGCTGGTAGATTGGTGAGGGAAAACAAGAAGCCAATCATTGCCCTTTCAGCTGTGTAATAAAAACAGAAAGGCAAACATCTGCATTTAACTTCTCCAAGCCTGTTGCTAATGATCTGTTTCTTAAGATTTCTTTTTCTAGGACTCTGTTCTCAAATTTTAAAACTCTAGTGTATACCACTATATTTATCTAGATACTTCTTTAGAGAAGCTGCTTCCTTTGATCTGGCTAATCTTACAAAACCAAGCATTTTCATACACGCTAATGGGTTTGTAAGTTAATATAATTAGGAAAACAATTTGGCTAACCTTTTAAAATTGCTCCCTTACTTTTCTACAAAGTAGAAAAAGAAAATAGCCGGGTATGGTGGCACACGCCTGCAGTCCAAGTTATCAGGCGGCTGAGGTGGGAGGATCACTTGAGCCCAGGAGGTCGAAGCTGCAGTGAGCCGTGTTCATGCTACTGCACTCCAGCCTGGGTAACAGAGGGAGACCCTGTCTTGAGAAAAAAAAAAAAAAAAAGGTTTTCATCCCCTTTTGCCCCTTGACCCAAAGCCTGAAACTCTAGGCGTATATTAAAAACAAAAGTATACAGGTAAAGATTTATTTTCAAAGTTATTCATAAGTAGCTTTTACTACTTATAATAGTGAAAAAAAGAAATGCCCCAAAATGGGAGACTGATTAAGAAAGCATATGATCCCTAAATGGAATAATCTGCATTCATTAAGTCAAAGATTGTCAAGGAATTTTTAATGGAATAGGGAAATGCTTACGGTAGGATGCTAAAAAAAATAAAGGTTTGAAGCTAAAATATTTTCAATCACCTACATGAAAAAAGGCATAAAATATTTAAAAATGTTAAACTATATTAAATAAAATATATAGGAGACCACTGATTTGAATTGAGCTTCTGCACTAGACCTCAACAGACCAAACCAAAATGGAGTCACTCATGCTAAAGTCTCACATAACAAAACCAAAAGTAAACTGTGTATCTGATATTCCAAGAAATCAGGAAAGAAAGATACTAGCCAAATCTCTAAATAGGCCAGTGTTAGCCAGGATGATAAGGAAGTCCCTACTACTTTAACACAAGGAAAGTAACCTGAAGCAGCCTCACATTAATCATGTTAATCCACTTATTCTATTATGCCAATGTTTCTTTGTTCCTATTCAAGCTATCTTATAAAAAAGTGACTGTTCTGTCATGCCCACTACAGGACCCCTCTATTTTTAGATGAGATGCTACCCAAATTATGAACTAGAAATAAAAGCTAATTAGATCATTTAACTAAATGTGTTGAAATTTTATCTTTTGACAATTACAACCACTGTTGCTACTAGGCTGTGAGATTACAGATAATTTTTTCTGCTTCTTTACTCATTTCAGTGTTTTCGATAATTTTGAAAATGAGTGTATATAATTATGTCAATTCAGTTTTAAAAAATAAATCACTAAGAGGAGAAGGAATTTACAAAGCCACAGACCAAAGTTATGTCTCTTCAGAGCTCACAGAAAAGACCTGAATTGCAAAGAAAGTTTCCTTAAGGGAACAGCAGGATGGGGTATGACCCCATGAGAGATGGACAAGGAAGAGAGGACAAATAGAAATAAGGGCAAAACCTTTCACTGAACTTGCCTCAGGGTAAGGCAACAATCCAGTTATTTATGCATCCTCTGTAACTGCTGTCTAAACCACTTGTCTTCACCTAGAAAATACATATTTTTCCTTACAGTGTGGTGTCACTAAGGGCATAACTTGAATTTTAGGAGGAAACTATTTTAAATATTTCATAGAAAGTTTCCTCCTAAAAAAGTCACCCATCAGCCTCCAGGGGTATGATCAATAAACTGCATTTATTTAAAATGATGCTAAGAGGATAGCAATGACATAAAGGCAAAGCTTAGATGAACAGTATTTTGCTAAGATCAGTATTGATTCATTTTAGGATGGTGATGCCAGAGTAACATTAGAGATGATCTAATCCAACTTTCTCATTTTATAGATACGAAACTGAAAACCAGAGATATAAGAAAACTTTGCATTTGACTTGGCAATTGAAACTCTAGTCTTTGTCTACGAGCTCAAAATCTCTTTCCATAATGTTACGCCAACCCTACCATTCTAGAGGAATGATTCATTAATCACACAGAAAGGTTCAGCTCAGCTACCACTTTATGCAGTGAAATACTCAATTCCTTCTCTCATCACTTCCCACGTACATCACCTAAATCACATTGTTGCTGATATAGCCAAACTCTTGAGGCTCTGCTTTACTAATCCATATTCCGTTCCTTATTTAGAAAACGAATCTATTATTAGAAAGTAAGTTTATTGTTTGCCAAGCAGAATTAAATATCCATCACAGTTATGTTAAAAAAGAGCTTTTATCTATACATTCAAATCATTTTGATTATTTGAACAGAACATGTTTTTACATTTATCATATTCTTTTTTTTTTTTTTTTGAGACGGAGTCTCGCTCTGTCTCCCAGGCTGGAGAGCACTGGTGCTATCTCGGCTCACTGCAAGCTCCGCTTCCCGGGTTCATGCCATTCTCCTGCCTCAGCCTCCCGAGTAGCTGGGACTACAGGCGCCCGCCATCATGCCCGGCTAATTTTTTTGTATTTTTAGTAGAGACGGGGTTTCACCGTGTTAGCCAGGATGGTCTCCATCTTCTGATCTCGTGATCCGCCCACCTTGGCCTCCCAAAGTGCTGGGATTACAGGCGTGAGCCACCGCGTCCGGCCCCATTTATCATATTCTGATGGCCACTGGTAATGGCAATAACTAACACACAGTGGAGAAAACTAAACCTTGCTGACTCCATTCTAAATGCTTTATATGGATTATCTCATTTAGTTATGCCAATAGCATATTAGACAGATTCTATCGTAGGAAAAATATGGAAAGTGAATGAATTCATAGAAAACACCCAGGTAGACCTGGGATCCTAATTCAGGCATGTTGTGGGTGGCTGGCCCATGTATTATAGAATGTTGGGCACCATTCCTGGCCTTTACACACAAGATGTGAGGTAGCGCCCCCACACCAATTATGACATAGAAAATCATCTCCGGCATTGCCAGATGTACCCTAGGGATTAAAATTATCCAGGTTGAGAACTACTGCAGTAGGCGGGTAGCCTAGTCTGACTTTTTCTTTTCTCTGCAGAATCAAGACAAAGATTTGCTTCTGTAGGTAATAAAGGGAAACAACGATGTCCCCAGAAAGCAAAATTTTACAGAGAGACAATGCCTCATGATGGAAATGGCATTGGAGTTGCCACTAAAATGTCTGTTCTTAAGGCCTAGTTCTATTACCTAATGACTATGTGGCCTTGAATAAATCACTTCTGTGAGCTTCAGTTTTCATCTTCCAAACAGGTGTTTCTTAACCAGAAAGAACTTTTGCAATTCAAATGGTGGAGGTTTTACGAGCATGAGCTTTGAAGAGCTAGATTTGAATCTTTCATAAGGTTCTTTCTGTCCCATGACTTCAGACAAAATTCTTTACATCTCCTCACCTCCTTATTCTCATCTGTGTGCTGGAGAGAATGACACCTCTTCTATGGGCTCTCTCTATCTTCATTCTCCAACTGCCCACTCAATATCTCTACCTCAGGTCCTGAGCTTCAAACTCATTTCTGGTTACATAAAGATCCTTCACTCATCCAGATACTTTTTTAAGTAGTCCTTAACCCAGCTCACTCTTCCTTAGCTCCTAATTCCAATTAATTGCAATGTTTTGTCTACTCTACTCTCAATTAGTTCTCTATGCTGTAGTCCTATGACCATGGAAACTTTGGCTCCCCATTGTTATTGGGATGAAAACCAAACTCCTTATCATGACCTATAAAATGTACACATTATATACATGTAAAATGCATACACTACACATTTATTAATACAAAAATCCAGCCTCAAACTTTTTTCCAGCTTCATGTACCATGGTGCCCTTCTCTCCCCCTCAATTTTTACTCAGCCACACTGAATTTCTCTCTGCTTTCAGACCTCATTAAGCTTTTCATACTTCTTCAGCTTTTAGCAATCTATTTCCTGCCTGAAATGCTACCTTCTTCACCTTACTAGCTCCCACCCACCTTTTAAGGTTCAGTTTATACATTACTCTTCCAAGAATGTAACCTTAAACCATCCCAGTCAGATTTCTTCATTCTTCCACATTGTTTGTGCATTTTCCCACAGTATTTTGGGGTATCTTTAGAATGGCTTTTATCACAATATTTTGCCCCTCCTTAATTCCACTTTAATCTCCCCTACTTCATATTTCCATGATATATATAAAGATTATTACAATATAAAGTTCCAGTGGCTTTCCTAGAATCCATTTCCCCATTTTGAAAAGCACCATGATTTTCTTTCAGATATCCACCTCTCCTGCACACAGCTTCAGGGAAAGCTAACTCCAGCTGCATTTCTGCTGGCAGTACGAAACGTGTAAAGGTAATCAAATTCTTCATGACATGGATTCGTTGGGTAATCTAGGCCTAAGCTGACTAGAACAGGACACTCCCTGGTTATAGACACAAGGGGAAGGATGTTTGCTGGGAAAGGTGTTTCCTCACCCTTGAGAGAAATTCCGGAAGAAATATGCTCACTCTTCCTCTGGACACTGCCATGTATGCACATATGGCCTTGCATGGTCCTCTTCCTCTTCCTGCCACCTTGATGTATGAACTGTGGTATGGAGGAGGGCAGAGTTGAGAACATTGTAGAGAAATGGATCTTGATCCCTGGTTAAACAATTCCTGACCTCCAGCCTGCCTTGGGACTTTTTAGTTACATAGCAAATAAATCCTCTGTAATGTTTCAGCCTGTGTGGGTTAAGTTTGCTGTAACTCCAGGCCAAGTGCGTCCTACAATTCTAACATATCTCAACTGCAGCACTAGGTTTCACATCTGTCCCATTGCTAGTGCCAAAAAAATGCTCCAATAAATGGCTAAATCAGGAGTTACTATTCCACGATTTAAGTCATTTAAATCTCAAACTGGATCTTATGGTTTTTTATTGCAATATTAGTTTACTGTTATTGTTATAACAAATTACTATAAACTTATTGGCTTAAAAATACACATTCATTTTCTTACCATTCTAGAGAACGGAAGCCTGAAATCAGTTTAACAGGGCTAAAGTCAAGTTGTCAACAGGACTGATCCCTACTGGAGATTTCAGAGAAGAATTGGTTTCCTTGCTTTTTCCAGCTTCTGGGGGCTGCCTCCATTCCTTGGCTAATAACTCCTCTATCGAATCACTTTAACCTCTTGTTTCTGTTGTCACATCTCCTACTTCCCTTTCTGTAGTCAAATCACCCTCTGACTCGTGTATAAAGACACTTAATGATTACATTTAGAACCTGCCCAGATAATCAGGATAATCATCCCTTCTCAAAATCCTTAACTCAGTCACATCTGCAAAGTCACCTTTGCCATGTAAGTCATGGTTCACAGGTTCCCAAGACTAGGGCCTAGATTTCATTAGAGGTCACTATTTAGACTGCCACTATTGCCTAACTTAAATCATAAAATTAATGAAAATCAGGCATCTTAAGAGCTTAAAAATATCTGATAGATAACTTCTAATATCTTTATTTTAAAGATGTAGAGGCCAAGACCCAATGAGGTGACTTATTCAAAGTCACATAAAGGTAACTAGAAATAAGACCTTCTGGATCTAAGATATGTACCCTTGCAAGTCTGCCATGTTCCTATTGCAATTTAATGTGTAATCTGTAATACATGTTATCATAAAAAATTTATTGTTTAAACATAAGAAGGTTACAGAAACTTGCCAAAATAAGCCAAAAAAAAAAAATCTCAAATCTCAAAATAGTTTAAATCATTCCTAACCTCCCCAGAAGTCTGACTCAGACTAGCTTCTGGGTTGCTTTGTATTTTTATACTGATAATCTCTCCAGTAATGTTGCATACATTTTCTAGTTTTCACCAACTCAGTCAGTAACAGCCTGAGAATCCCATTACACAACACACTGAATAGGGCCAGAGTAATTTCATCATCCTATATTCTTCCTGTTTTGTTTATTTCCGCTTGAATGTCCATGGGGCATAATGATGTTCCCCACTGCAGTAAATCTGTTTTCAATGGACTGAGCCACTCTAGATCCTTTAGCTGCTTCAAAGTACACCATCTTTTCAAACATACTGATCTACCACCATCGCACGTCTTTTGAAAAATTTTGTTGAGAATGCCTGGTAAACAGGGCTGTGATTTTCTCCATAATTACACCATTAGACTTCATTTTCTACAAATATATAGTCTTGTAGCAAATCATTTGTGCCATATTTAAGCTTGAGTCAGCATCAAGGTATGTGATGGGTGATGTTTTTCATCTCAAAAATGAATAAGCTGTTTTCCTCAATTATGTTCTGAGCTTGTTATATGCTGTTTTAAACTAGTATCATCAGAGAGTCTCTCTTAGTAGTTACTGGCTAGTCAAAATGCATAGTTCATCAAATTATTTGAAAATAAATCAATATGAGCTAGGCAGATGTTATTATTTTGACAAGTCAGTTTTTCCTTATATTAACTTCCAAAAGTATTCTATGACAAGAAAAACTTTTCTCATCTTGATTAACCATCCCTGATGGATCTATAAAACAATTTGCATGGAAAATGTTCAGCAAAATTTTCATGATAGAAGCCAAATTCACTGTTTTTTCTTCCTACAGATATGGAGGCAGCAAAAATGGTAATAAAAACAGATAATTTCTTAAAAGCCTAGTGCCTACTGTGACCACTATAGGGGCAATCAAACTCATCATTATATTTAACCCTCACAATATTCCTGTCATTATTTCCATCTGATGGAAGAGACAACTCAGGCTTCTTAGACTTCTGGAACTAGCCCATGGTCATAGTACCAGTTACCTATTTATATGTAATCAGTAATCTCTAAACCTAGTGGGTTAAAACAATCGTTTTTCACTTTTCACAGTTCTGTGGGTTGGCTGGCTGGTTTTTCTGCTGTTTCTCCAGGTACCCTAACATGGCTAAATGCTGCTGGAGGATTGGCTGAGAGCAAGGCTCAGCTGGGACAGCTGAGTTGGCTGGATATCGCTCTCTTTAGGGTCTTTCAATCTCAAAGAAGCAAGCTGAGGCTGCACTTCCTCACAGGGTGAAGGCAGGACAAGCCCCAATACACATGCACTCATCAATCTCTGTTTGAGTCACATTTTGCCAATGTCTCATTGACCTAAGCAAAATTCAGTGCACAGAAGAAGTTCCACCAGTGTGAGGATCCTAGGAGCTGTGATTCATCAGGTGCATTTGCTGAACAAGGACCCACAAGTGCAAGCTAGTAACAGAAAGAACTAACATTCTGGAGCCCTTTCCAGAAGTATGTGAATATAAAAGTGATTTATTAAATGATAATTTCAGGGATGGGCGCGGTGGTTCCCGCCTGTAATCCCAGCACTTTGGGAGGCCGAGGTGGGTGGATCATGAGGTCAGGAGATCGAGACCATCCTGGCTAACATGGTGAAACCCCGTCTCTACTAAAAATACAAAAAAAAATTAGCCGGGCGTGGTGGCCAGCGCCTGTAGTTCCAGCTACTCGGGAGGCTGAGGCAGGAGAATGGTGTCAACCCGGGAGATGGAGCTTGCAGTGAGTCAAGATCTGGCCACTGCACTCCAGCCTGGGAGACAGAGTGAGACTCCATCTCAAAAGAAAAAAAAAAAAAAAAAAGACAATTTCAGAATATGCTGATGGTGTTACAATGAACAATATTAGGCTCTCTTCAAATAGAATGAAGCTTTCTCTTTGTTGATTTTCAGAGCACAGGCAAATATAAGGGAAGTTTGAATTTATAATTTTACTGCTCCTTGGTTTCAGCAGAACATTTTTTTTCTATTAGGCACACTTCCCAGCAAACATGATGAAGTTCTGAGAAACTTGGACTTGCCTTTCTTTCATAGGGGAGCTTTGAGTCTGTGTCTCCAACTGGCCAGCCACATTCATATGTTCTGAATAGCTCAGCGACTAAGCTAGAGCTGTTCTGTATTAAATTATCCTCTCAGATACTCCTTGCCAGGCCTCAATCTCTTCTGAAACTCATAAAACCATAATACATCATCTGCCTTCAAGTCCCATTAGATACTGACTTGGGAGAGGTAAACAACATTTTGTTCGATCTTGCCTTTCCCTGCAGGAACTACTTGAGTATGCCAAACCCTACTTACTCTTGCCTGCTGCAAAGTCAAGTCAAGGAGAAGCCACGTGCTCTACATTTGGGCCTACCAGTTTCAGGAGAAATGACAGCATTCACATGGGAAAGCAGGACACTTCAGTGAGCCCTTCAATGGGGAGGAGAGAAGGGAAAAGCATGGAGAAGACCCCTGGAATGACACACTTTATTATGGAGTTCTGCAGCTAGAAGAAACCTAGGAGATCATCTAGTCTAAATATGCTAAATAAATTTAATCTCAAGTACCAATTTCTTTTTGCTCTAAAACTGTGTTGAGAAGATTTGAAGAAGTAGGTATCCAGGATCAATTTTCAATATATAGACATGAAACTGGAGATTCATGTCTATGTGCTAAGCATTCACCATCTCTAATTAATCTAATTCTCTAATCTTATAGAGAAGAAAATGTATTAAAAAGAGAAGTGGCTGGTTCAAGTAAGTACTCAAAGTCAGTAAGTGACAGAGATTGAAAAAAATGGTAGATAACTCACTTGGTTTCCCGATTTGCAACCCTTTCTGTACCACAGCTATATTACCTACCAGCAATGAGGGTTTTGGCTTCCTCTCTCCTGGCCAGTATTCTCCAAAATGTCTCTGTATGAGATTGTTGGGGTTTTTCACCATCTTGCTTTCCCTTTCTCAAGTCAATTTTAAAATTGCTCAGCCCTTCCATTTTCCCTCTTTTTTTTATTTGTTAGCAATTTATTTGTAATTTTTTTACTATACTTTAAGTTTTAGGGTACATGTGCACAATGTGCAGGTTTGTTACATATGTATACATGTGCCATGCTGGTGTGCTGCACCCATTAACTCGTCATTTACATTAGGTATATCTCCTAATGCTATCCCTCCCCCCTCCCCCCACCCCACGACAGGTGTGTGATGTTCCCCACCCTGTGTCCAAGTGTTCTCATTGTTCAATTCCCACCTATGAGTGAGAACATGTGGTGTTTGGTTTTTTGTCCTTGCGATAGTTTGCTGAGAATGATGGTTTCCAGCTTCATCCATGTCCCTACAAAGGACATGAACTCATCATTTTTTATGGCTGCATAGTATTCCATGGTGTATATGTGCCACATTTTCTTAATCCAGTCTATCATTGTTGGACATTTGGGTTGGTTCCAAGTCTTTGCTATTGTGAATAGTGCTGCAGAGGATGTGGAGAAATAGGAACACTTTTATACTGTTGGTGGGACTGTAAACTAGTTCAATCATTGTGGAAGTCAGTGTGGCGATTCCTCAGGGATCTAGAACTAGAAATACCATTTGACCCAGCCATCCCATTACTGGGTATATACCCAAAGGATTATAAATCATGCTGCCATAAAGACACATGCACATGTATGTGACCCAGGCCACCATCAGCAGAAAGTGGTAAAAGGTCAGAGTGGAAGATTTGGGTTCTACTCCTGGCTTCACCCTTACGTACCTGTGAGGCTCTGCTTCTACCTCAGCTTCCTTGGCTATAAAATGAAGAAGTTAGACTGGATGACTACAGAAAAGAAGAAACACTATAGAAGTTTGTTCACTTATAAATGTTTAGTTTATAAACTCTGAACAAATCTACGTTCCAGAGAAAAGAACACAGTCCTGTTCACCAATAGCTGATGGGAACAATCAAGATCATCTTGGCCACCACAGTGATCTTTTGTTAAGGCACATTTGCTGTGATTATCTTAAGCTTTGGAGTCTTTTATGAATATTCTTTATTTCCTTATATCTCAGTTGAAAGTGCTTACAAGGTATACACTAGAATCATGGCAGCAAATACTTCTGGAGGGGGGTTTGGAAGGGAAGGAGGAATAAGTGGTGGAAACATCAAGCTGATATGTAATAATTCCTTTCCCTCTCTCCCTTACCCCCAACGTTTTAACCTGTATTCAATATACAAGCTTTGTTAGAGTTAGTCATCATTTTTCTCTACTGTTCTATTTGAAATGGTTCATATGAAAGGTAAAATAATGCTTAAAGGGAATGTTTAGATGATATTAAAAACAATGCTGACAAAGGTGACAATGATCAAAACTATGACATATTGAGAAGGGTGTGAGCATGGTGATGCATCAGTAGGGAGGAGACATGATTTTCAAAGTGAAGAGAAATCCATGCAGTATGATCTGTCCTTGACTTGCTCACACACAGTCCCATCTCCTACCCTTCCCTCTCCTTGTTCACTCCACTCCAGACACACCAGCCTCTGTACCATTCCTGCAGCAAGTGAAGACCACTTCTACAAAATACTGCTCCTTATGTCTGGGAATTTTCCCCCAGACAGCAGCATGACTCACTCCCTCCCCTCCTTCAGTTCTCAGTTCAAATATTACTTCAACACTGAGGACTTCTCCAATCCCCCTCTGTACACAAGAATACTCCCTACCCTCCCTGTCCCCGAACAACCAGCAGTCTCCACTCTGCAGCATCTTCACTTCGTTTAATCTTTTCTTCTTCTTAAAACTTACCACTGTTTACTTATTGAGACAAGGTCCCATTTTGTTGCCCAGGCTGAAGTGCAGTGGTGTGATCATGGCTCACTGCAGCCTCAACCTCCTGGGTTCAAGCTATCCTCCCACCTCAGCTGCCCGAGTAGCTGGGACCACAGATGCACACCACTATGCCCAGCTAATCTTTCAATATCTTGTAGAGATGGGCTCTCACTCTGTTGCCCAGGCTTTTATCACCATTTAATGTATTACATATCTACTTGCTTATTTTTATAGATAATCTGTTTCCTGCTACTAAATAGCAAGCTCCAAGGGAGGTAGAGATCTTTGTCTTTTGTGTTCATTGCTGTATCCCCAGTTGCACATAGGAAAAATTTAATGAGAAGACCAAGAAATGTGGTGGGGAAGAAATAGGTTTGAATGTGTAAGAGCATTATCAATATCTAAGGTCTGATGTCAGTTTAAGAGAGAGCTAGGAGTTTGTGTGATAATTTAAAGTCAAAGCCCAGGGAAAGGGCTCTGGATGAAACTTGTTCCAAGTTATAGGTGATTCCCCAAGCTCACGGGCTTTTTGAAACTGCACGACATCAAGAAGCAGGGATGGTGACAAGTACACACATCACTGCTGCTAAGGAGTCACACTTCCCACTTCCGAAGGGCATCAGGTTACAGGAGAGAGACCCCCATCAATGTACATGGATTCTTCTATTTTGCAAAAAGAATGCCTATCATAATATCTATCAGCAGGAAAGAGAAAATAATTTCTACTTTTCAAGTTCCAGAGGGCTGATTCAGACTCATATTTGGAGGTGATGCCTCTGGAGATTGCAAAGTCAGACTCCTCTTAATCACTTTGAACATACAAGAAAGTTAATATGAATGAAACTTTTAGAAATAAAAAAAAATTGAAGAGCTTCTATAGTTTAAAAGACTATTAGATATGAAAGGAAGCATTTGAGATCAGATAAGTATAGAATATAGAGTTGAAGAAACAAAAATAATCAGTAATAACCAATATTTATCAAATACTGTGTGCAAGGCCCTAGCAAATATTAATTTAATTTTCACAACAATTAGTATATTGAGTATACTGGAGAGTATAATTCTGCTCCCATTTTATGAATAAGGACATGGATTCACTGTGACTAAGAAAATAAGCCCAGTCACAACAGCTGGTAAAGGGCAGTAACAGAGTATTAACCTGGAAGTCTGCTTCCAAACAATTGTCTAGTACTAAGCTCCACAGAGAGAAGCTGTGCTTTCCCCAAGAGGCTCTTCATTTATTCTTTGACACATTAATTGATGCATCCATTGATGCATTCATTCATTCAAGAAGCATTTACTCATCATCCCCTACGTGCCAAGTTTCATGCTGGGAGAATAACAACAGAGGGATGGTCCTTACCCTCATGGAGGTTCTATTCGAAAGGGAAAAGACAGAAAGCCAAAACACTAAGAAAAACAAGGTACAACTTCAGATGATAAAAAGTGCTAAGAAGAAAAGTGTGTTACATAGTTCAGTTTTTCTCTCCACTTTACAATATTTTTTTCTATTTCCTGGGAAAATAACCCATAAGTAGGCCCAGAAAAAATGGCTATAGCCCCTGGCATTGGATTTTCAGTGCTTTCCACCCCCACTTCCCTGCATTCTGCCCCTGAGCCAACCACTGGCATATCACAGCTGCAAAAGCTCACAATGACTGCAGGAGGCCACAGAGAAAGCCAAGTGGGAGACTGAACAAATCACCCAGATAATTTGGGCAGAAATATGTCCTGCTGGAGCCTGAATATTTGGCTAAAGTACTTATTTTGACAAATGATTTTGGTAATTATTCAAGCCTTGGTTTCGTTTTGGAAATTTTCTGTTCTTGAGATAAGGAAAGGACATGCACGTCAGTTTCTCTTATGAATGGGGCCATGGTATACATACAAGAAATGGATTTGTCAGTGAGCCTCTAGACTTCGCATGCCCAGGATTAGTTATAATTAAGATAATGTATTCATTCATCCAACCAATATTTATCTAGTATCTACTACATGGAAGACACTATGTTATGTACCAGATAAAAACAGGAATTAAAAAGACTAATTTGCAGGACAAATACAAATACAGAAGGAATGATGAAGGAGGGAGTGAGAGAGGAAGAAGAGAGAGAAAGGAGAAGAGAGAGAGGGAATGATTCAAACTTCAGGACAGACAGTACATACACAAAGAAAGAGAGGCAAGGTGAGGGAGGAATGGTATATCAGGTAAGAATTAAGTTCACTGCTTGAAAAGTGATACGCTTTAAACAAAATAAAGGTTTAAATTTTTCTCATTAAATTAGAACCCCAGAAGAACAAAGCCTAGGGCTATGGTAATCCATAGAGTTATCAGGGTCCCAGACAGAGTCCTGACTTTCTGTTCTGCCATCATTGAAACATGTCCCTCTTCCTCATGCTAGCAAGATGGCTGCTAGAAATTGGGAGTTCATTGCGCTATCCTCTCTCCTTTCATATGTAGAGAAAGGTGTGTGTGTGTAAAATATGTATTTAAAAAGTAAATAAAGGAAAAAAAATCCAGTTTCAGCTTCAACATATAAACACTTGGCAGTCATCATTCCCACCCTTACAATCAGAAATAGATAAATAAAGTGAAAATTAACTATTTTTCTTTGACATATTAGAGCACTGGATTCACAGAGCAAATTGCCACCCTGAAATCTGGTGAATTCAGAAAGTCTTAGCTCAGATCTATTTACCCATAATGGAGGGAGGAAGGCAGGGTCATTAAATGGTAAAAACATTTGAATGCTAATGCTATGGGATCCTTGGGGTTGTTGCTTTTCTGGTCAGAAACCTCTGTTACCAGTGGTACCTTTGCCTGAGTTTTGTTTGGGCCCACTGGACCCACTCGGCCTGGCAGGCTGTGCTTAGCTCACACTACCAGTGGATTCCCACACCTCCAAAGAGACTAGAGTGGATCGGTGAGGGGTATGTGAGTGAGTGAGTGTGGGGTCCAGCCACTGTGCACAGTCAGGCACACCAGCTGCTGGCAGCAGGGCAGGCAGCTCCAGGCACTGGCTCTCTGTGAGGCTGCAGCTGGACAGGGTGCACTGCACGTAGCTTCCATGGCTGGCATTGGGTAGCACAGTGGTGCCTGGAAGCTTGGAGACTCCAGGAACTGCAGGGCTCCAAAGGGGTAGTCACAGCCCTGGATCAAGGAGCTCCAAGGTCTGGGCTCCTCAAAGTGCCACAGCTCTTTCCTCCTTCTCTTCTTCTCTCTTCTCTCCTCCTTGTCACCCACAACCTGGCAAGCAAGGGGTGTATGTTTCATCCCTGTTTGTATTACAGCTTTTTTAGCCCTACCATTCAGTGGGTCCTGGGTTATTGTCCTGTGTCCAGGAACAATGAGGTACACAAACAAGCGGAGGGTGACCCAGACCAAGCGGAATTTTATTGAGCAATAGAACAGCTCAGGGGAGACCCATAGTGGGCAGCTCCTCTCCGCAACAGTGGTGTTCTGATGAGTGTTCAGCTCTCAGCAGATAAGGTAGCTCCTCTCTGGAGCTGGTCATCCTGTCATCTCTTCAGCTCTTGGCAGAGAGGGTAGCTCTTCTCTGCTAGGCAGCTCATCCCAATGAGTGTACAGCTCTCAGCAAAGAGGGTAGTTCCTCTCTGCAGCTGGTCATTCCATCATCTCCCCATCCTCTCTCAATCCTCTGCTCAAGTTTGTCTGAGTCTGGGGTTTTTATGAGCCTCAGACGGGAGGATGTGTGTGTCTATAGGCCCATGAGTGGCCATGGGCAGGCTGAGGGAAAAGCACCACAAGTTCCCCCTCTGGTCTGTGGAACTGGCCGCCTGGCTGCCAGGCTTCAGACCCTCCCAGCTTGAAGGTGGGGCGTCACTGGGAACCAACACCCTTCTACCCAGGAGCCTGTCTGCTTTCTGCCACTGTTCATGGTGCCCAGGCTGTTTGTGCCAAGGAGCACCCACAGGCCAGCACCGGGCTGTCCTCAGCAACCCCTCAGCTTCCCTCCCATGCTCCTTGGTGCCCAAAGTCTGGAGGGGGCCAAAACGGCAGGGGCCTGGTATGTCAGCATTTCCTGGAGCGTGTGCACACCTGGCCAGGCTGCAACAGTGCCTGGCTTGCCCCATTCTTGCTCCAAGATTGGAGTGGGCTGCAGGAGCAGAAAAAGGCCAGGCAGTGGGAATAAATACCTCTGAGCCTGTGGGGGCAATAGGGGCCTTCCCAAGCCCCCAAGAGTGCAGAGATGACTGGGTCCACATTTGCAGCTGCACCCAGGAGGGCAGGGCTCCTGCCTGCTCCTGACTCCCAAGAGCACAGGGAGGCCCAGGTCCACAGCAGTGACTTGGGCAGCTGCAGTCTTGCCCAAGAGGGTGGGGCTGCTGCTTGCTACTGGCTTTCACCTGTTCCATGGAGCACAGCACCACTCCAGGCCCAGCTCCACCTTGGGGCCCCTCTCTGATCACTCCTTCATGCCTGATTGCACAGCTCCCCTGCTGGCAGGTTACTCGGCCCAGACCCATCACAGTGGCCCCGAGGGCAGAGGGGTCTGGGGACTGTCCACTTCTTCCCCATGCCCTCCCTACAGCTGCAGCAGGTGAGAGCTGCAGTGTGGGGCCGGGGTCTGGAGCAGCAGAGGCTCAGGCCTGGGAACAGATCCTGCCCAGCCACTCAAGGGTAGGGGGCAGCACAGTTTGCTGCCTCAGGGACACAGGGTACAGGGGACATGGGGCACAGGGGTCTCACTGCTGCCACTGCAACTCCCGTGGCTACTCCTGCTGCCACTCCTGCCCCCAGCCCCTGCTGCGACAGGCACAAAGGCAGCGGCCACTCTGGACGGCCCACAGCTGCCATCAGTAACTTTGACAAATGGCTGGAGACTGCGTGAAGACTACCTTGAAAATGAAAAACTCTGGGTGTTGCAGTCTTAGGGAGAGGGACGCATTTTTGTGTGTTTTACCTCCAGGAGCCCCACCAGGTTCAAATGGTGAAGAGCCAAAAAGACTCCCTCATGGCTCTGGCAGTGGGGAGGGCAAGAATAATTATTGTGAGAAAAACCCAGAGTATGCTCCATAGTGAAGTCTTCTCTACAAGTGAAAAGACTTTACCACATGGGAGAAGGGCATTTCTCAGACTCCAGCCCCCTCTAACCTTCCTGACTCACTTAAGGACAGGGAGAAACTAAGAATTACATTAGATAACAGAATTTTCCCCACCCCACACTTTACCACCATATCGACACTCCATTATTGTAACAGCATATTTTAGCTGAAAGAGGTCAAGGCCCAGAGCCTAAGGAGGAGTTCTTAAGGAGACCTGGAGACAACAGAGGATAGAAAAACTATAGAAACAAGAATCATCTGGCACTTATGGCTACAGCAAGCATTAAACACAGTCCAACTATGAGCCAGGTTAACATAAATCCTTACACGAAATGCCTATTTACCTCAGTTCCTATTATTTGATACATAATTATCAGCTTTCAACAAAAAGTTATAAGGCATGCTAAAACACAAGAAAACACAGTCTGAAGATACAAAACAGACATCAGAACCAAACTCAGACAAAATAGATTTGGAATGCTCGGACAGAAAATTTAAAATAACCATGACTCACAGGTACATTAAAATCTCAGACTTCACCACTATACAATTTATCCATGTAACCAAAAACCACTTGTACCCTTAAAGCTGTTGAAATTTAAAAAAAAAAAGATTTAATGAGATAAAATAATCATAACTAATAAACTAAGGGCTCTGGTGAAAAAAGTATACAACACACAAGGACACATGGGTCATGTAAGTAGATAGATAGAAACTTTAAGAAAGAATCAAAGGAAATACTAACAACTGAAAACACTCAATAGAAATAAAGTGACTTTAATGGGCTAATTAATTAACTGGACATGGCTGAGGAAAGAACCAATGAGCATGAAGATATGTCACTGGAAATTTTCCACACTGGAATGCAAAGAGAAAAAATAATAGGAAAAATAGCATACTCTACAAAAACTGTGGAACAATTTCAAAAGCTGCAGTACAGGCATACTTGTAATACCAGAAACAGGAGAAAGAGCGAAAAGAAGAAATATTTAATAATTGAAGTAATCTTAGCTGAAAATTTTCTAAAATTATTAACAGACATCAAATCACAGATCCAGGGACCTCAGATAACACCAAGCAGGATAGATGCAAAAAAAAAAAATCTACATATAGGCAAATCATATTTGAAGCAGAAAACCAAAGACAAAGAGAAAATTGTGAAAGAGAATAAAAACATTTCACCTATAGAGGAATAAAGACAAGAATGACAGCAGACTTCTCATCACAAATTATGGCAGAAGAATTAAAGTGGAAAAATAAATATTTAAAGAATTTAAAAGAAAAAAAGTTTCATCAAATTATCTTTTGAAAGTGAAGAAGAAAACAAGAACTTGAATTGAAGAAATTCATCACCAGCAGTCTTGCCCTAAAAGACAGGTTTTAAAAGGTTCTTTAGGGAGAAAAATATAGTAAATCAGAAACAAATCTACATTAAAAATGAGGCACAATGGAGAAAGAATAAATGTGGGTAAAATAGATTTGTTTTACTTTTTATTATTAGTCAATCTGAAACATGACTAACAATATATTAGGTGACTATATCTACTATATAGATAAATGAATGATGGAAATGTCATAAGGGATGGGGGAAGGAAGAAATTTAGAATATTTTGTAACATATTACCTGCACTACAAGTGAAGTGGCATAGTGTTATTTAAAGGTAGACTTACCTTAAACATATATATTGCAAATACTAGGAAAACCAATAAAAAAAAATTTGTCACAGAAAATAACAGTTATACTAAGTCAGGAGGTAAAATGAAATTATTTGGCATTCTCAATAAAACCAGAAAATCCCGAAAAAGATGATATAAATGAAATAAATAAATACAATAAATAGAAAACAGTTGCAAATACGATAGATAGTAATTCAATTATCAATAATTACTTTAACTATGAATGGTATAAAGATAGCAATAAAAGGCAATAAATATTTAAAATGGATTTTAAAAAAAGAAAATTACACTGATCATCTCAGATGCATAAAAGGCTTTTGGTAAAATTCAACATCCCTGCATGTTAAAAACCCTCAACAAACTAGGCACTGAAGGAATATACTTCAAAATAATACGAACTGTCTATAAAAAATCTACAGCCAACATCACATTGAATGGCCAAAAGCTGGAAGCATTTTCCTTGAAGACTTGAACAAGACAAGGATGCCCTCTCTTAGCACTTCTATTCAACATATTACTAGAAGTCCTAGCCAGAGCAATCAAGCAATAGTAAAAAAATAAGAGGCATCCAAATAGGAAGAGAGGAAGTCAAACTATCCCTGTTTGTAGATGATATGACTCTATACCTAGAAAACCCCATAGTCTCTGCCCAAAAAGCTCCTAGATCTCATAAATAACTTCAGCAAAATTTCAGGATACACAAAATCAATGTACAAAAATTAGTAGCATTCCTCGAAGCCAACAACACAGAGAGCCAAATCATGAATACAGTCCTATTCACAACAGCCACAAAAAGAATAAAATAAATAGGAAAACATCTCATCAGGAATGTGAAAGATCTCTACAACAAGAATTACAAAACACTCCTCAAAGATATCACAGATGACACAAACAAATGTAAAAACATTCCATGCTCATGTATAGGAGTAATCAATACTGTTAAAATGGCCATACTGCCAAAAGCCATTTAGAGATTCAATGCTATTCCTATAAATCTACCAATGATAGGCCGGGTGCAGTGGCTCACACCTGTAATCCCAGCACTTTGGGAGGCCTAGGTGGGCATATCACGAGGTCAGGAGTTTGAGACCAGCCTGACCAACACGGTGAAACACTGTCTCTACTAAAAATACAAAAGTTAGCCAGGCATGGTGGCACACACCTGTAATCCCAGCTACTCAGGAGGCTGAGGCAGAAGAATTGCTTGAACCCAGAAGGTAGAGGTTGCACTGAGCTGAAATCGCACCACTGTACTCCAGCCTGGGCAACAGAATGAGACTCCACCCCCTAAAAAATAAATAAAATTAAAACTACCAATTATATTCTTCACAGAATTAGAAAAAAAAGTGTTAAAATTCATATGAAACCAAAATAGAGCCCAAATGGCAAAGGAAATCCTAAGCATAAAGAAAAATGCTGGAGGAATCAAGCTACCTGACTTCAAACTATACTACAAGGTTACAGTAACCCAAACAGCATGGTACCGGTATAAAAACAGACACATAGACCATTGGAACAGAATAGAGAAACCAGAAATAATGCTGCACACCTACAACCATCTGATCTTCGACAAAAACAAGCAATATGGAAAGGATTTCATATTCAATAAATGCTTCTGGGATAACTGGCTAGCCATATGTTGAAGATTGAAACTGGACCTTCTCTTTACACCATATACAAAAATCAACTCAAGATGGATTAAAGACTTAAATGTAAAACCTAAAACTGAAAAACCCTGGAGGATAACCTAGGAAATGCCATTCTGGACATAGGACTCAGCAAAGATTTCATGACAAAGATGCCAAAAGCAACGACAACAAAAATGAAAATTGACAAATGAGACGTAATTAAACTAAAGAGCTGCACAGCAAAATGCACTCAACAGAGTGAACAGACAACCTACAGAATGGGAGACAATATTGCAAACTATGCATCTGACAAAAGTCTAATATCCAGAATCTATAAGAAACTTAAACAAATTTACAAGCAAAAACAAACAACCCCATTAAAAAGTAGGCAAAGGAAACAGACACTTTTCAAAAAGAAGACATACACACAGCCAACAAGCATACAAAAAAATACTCAATATTATTAATTATTGGAGAAATGCAAATCAAAACCACAATCTCACACCAGTCAGAATGTCAAAATGGCTATTATTAAAAAGTCACAAAATAGCAGATGCTGGCAAGGTTGTAGAGAAAAGGAAATGCTTATACACTGCTGATAGGAATAAACTGGTTCAGCCAATTTGGCGATTTCTCAAAGAACTCAAAACAGAATTACCATTCAACCCAGGAATTTCATTACTGGGGTATATATCCAAAGGAATATAAATCATTCTACCATAAATGTAGGTTAATCACAGCACTATTCACAATAGCAAAGACATGGAATCAACCTAAATGCCCATCAATAGTAGACTGGATAAAGAAAATGTGGTACTTATACACCATGCAGTACTGCAAATCCATTAAAAAGAATGAGATCTTGTCCTTTTCAGCAATATGGATGGAGCTGGAGGCCATTATCCTAAGTGAACAGGAACAGAAAACCAAATACCACATGTTCTCACTTATAAGTGGGAGCAAAGCATTGACTATATATGAAAACATAGAAGGAAACAACACATACCAGGGCCTATTTGAGAGTGATGGGTGGGAGGAAGGTGAGGATTGAAAAAATACCTATTGGGTATTATGCTTATTACCTGGGTGATGAAATAATCTGTACACAAACCCCTGTGACACACAATTTACCTACATAACTAATCTGCACCTGTACCCCGAACCTAAAATAAAAGCTTATAAAACAAAATGTGAACAAAATAGATAAAACCCTGGCAAGACTAATCAACTAAAACATATAAGACAAAAAATAATATTATTAAAAAGAGTGGACACAAAATATGGATAAAGAAATTTTTTAAATAATAGTAAAATAGTCAAGGTGTGGTAGCTCATACCTGTAATCCCAGCACATTGGGAGGCCAAGGCAGGTGAATCACTTGAGGTCAGGAGTTCGAGACCAGTCTCAACAATATGGTGAAACTCCATCTCTATTAAGAATACAAAAATAAGCCAGGTGTGGTGGTGCTCACTTGTAGTCTCAATTACTTGAGAGGCTGAGGCAAAAGAATTGCTTGAACCTGGGAGGTGGAGTTTGCAGTGAGCCAAGATTGCACCACTGCACCGTAGCCTGGGCAGCAGGGCAAGACTCCATCTCAAAAAAAAAAAAAAAGGAAAATCAAATTATTTTAATTAAATATAAAAAATAAGACAACTATATGCTAGCTTCAAGAAAGACACTTTAAATAAAATGTAGGTTGAAGGTAAAAGGATGAAGAAAAACAATGCTGACATCAATCAAAAGAAAACTGGAATAGGTAATTAATTTTATACGAAGCAGAACAAGAAAGAGTATTAGGGATTAAAAGAGGTAATACATCATGATAGGATCAATTCTTCAAGAAGACATAATAAATTAAGCAAAAATTGATAGAACTGAAAGAAGAAAAGACAAATCCACTAGAATAGGGGGAGACAGCAATACTCCTTTTTCAGTATTTGATAGTTCAAGCAGGAAGAAAATCACTGAGGATATAGTTGTCCTGAAAAATACTATCATTAATTTAATTGATATTTATGTAACAATCTATCCCACAACAGAATACACATTCTCCTCAAATTCACATCGAACATTTACCAAGACAAACACATTCTGGGCCATAAAGTATACCTTTACAATTTTACAGGAATGGAAATCATACAAAGTATGTTCTCAACACAATGGAACTAAACCATAAATCAATTACAGAAAATACCCAAGTATTTGGATATTAAGCTACATAATTTCTACACAACATATAAAGAAGAAGTCTTGAGAAAATTTAAGAAATAGTTTGAACTAAATGATAATGAAAATATATAAATTTGTAAATTTGTAAAATGCAGTGAAAGCAGTATTTAAAGAGACATTTTATATCACTAAATACATATATTACAAAAGAAGAAAGATCCAGAATCAATAATCTAAGCTTCCACTTTAGGAAACCAAAAAAAAATAAAAAGAAGAACTTAAACATAAGGCAAGCAAATAAAGAAAAGGAAAGAAATAATAAAAGAGCAGAAATCAATGAAATTGAAAACAGGAAATCAATATAGAAAAATCAATGAAGCAAAAGCTGGCTCTGTGAAGAGATCAATAAAAATGGTAGCACTTTAGTGAAGTGAACTAAGAAAATAAAAGAGAAAACACAAATTACCAATAGCAGAAATACTAATACCATAGATATTAAAATGATAATAAAGAAATGCTATGAACAACTATCTACAAATTAGATAACTTAGATGAAATGAATCAATTCTTTGAAAGACATAAACTGCCAAAACTCACACAAGGAGATATAATCTTATATCTATATCTCATAAGCATATATGACAGGCTTATATCTGCTAATTAAATTGAATCAGCAATTAATAATCCTCCTAAAGGAAACACCAGGCCCAGATAGTTTCACTGGGGAATTTTACCAAGTATTTAAGGAAGAAATTAAACAATCTCTTCCAGAAAATACAAGCAGAGGAAACACTTCCTAACTCACTGTATAAAACCAACATTTCTCTGATACCAAAACCAGATAAAGACATTACAAGAAAGAAATCCTACAGATCAATACCTCTGACGAATATACATTCAAAAATCCTCAACAAAATATTAGCAAATCAAATGCAATAATGTACAGAAAGAATTATACATCATTACCAAGTGGGATGTATTCTAGGTATGCAAGGCTGATTCAACATTCAAAATCAATCAAATTAATCCACCATATCAACAAGTTTAAGAAGAAAAATTATATGAACTTATCATTTGATACAGAAAAGGCATTTAACAAAATCCAACATCAATTCACAATAAAAATTTTCAGCAAAGTAGGAACAGAGAAGAACTTCCTCAACTTGACAAAGAACATCTACAAAAACTGTACAAATAACATCATACTTGGTGGTGAGAAAATAGATGTTTTTCTTTTAAGATCAGAAATAAGATTCCATTGGAAGAGTCAATATTGCTAACATGTCATTCTTCCCGGCTTGATCTATAGATTTAACACAGTTACACAAAGCAAATTCAGCCCTCATTCTTTGAATCACTAACATTCATTTAAGTGTCTAACAGACTTGATTCAAAGTTCAGGTAGAATGGAGTGAGGTTATGTCACTACAATGTGAATACTTTATGATTTAATATTATACATCATATTCCTAAAAGTTCTTTACTCATTCCACAACCAGACATATTCATAATCCTCTCTTTTTCCACAGAGAGCAACCACATTTCCTTTCTTTTCTGAACTCCTCTTATTAGTTTATCTACGACCTTCTAAAATCCTCTTAATTTCTTAATAAAGCAATTTATCAATGTTTTTGTTTTGTTGCCTCCATTTGGACCATGTTTTCTAAGCCTTACCCTTTCTAATCAAATAAACTTCTCAGTCTAGTGTCACCTATTTAAAAAAAAAAAATTGCCAAGGAATAAAACATTTAAGTGTCTCAAAGAGAAATTAAAGGGTTTACTCAGCTGACTTGGGTCAGGGAGTACCTGAATACCAGGTAACTCTTTTAATCAAAGCCCACATGGAATTTTATGGGATGAGAAGAAAAGAGGAAGGGTGGCTTTGTGGTCTGACTTAGGTTGCAGTTTTCTTTATCTCCAACTGCTACAAAACTTGTGATTAGATTGGTTGGCGATTTCCCTAGTTTTGGGGCCTTTTGACTCGATTATTGGCCCAATCTTACCTGGCAACTGTGAAAAAATTTTTTTGAGAATTGCCTTGCTGTTTGTCAAGGTTCAGCGTTGGGGGTAATAAAGATGGGGGAAAGGAAGAGTAGGAAAAAAGTGGGAAAACGAAGTGGTTGAAGCAGAAAAAACTGGAGACTCTGTTTTGTCTATTTTAATCAATTTCTAGCTTCGTCCTTTTAAATTGACAGTGTAAATAACTTGATTTCCAGAACACTCTAATTTCACATCTCAGTAATTCTATAACTTTCCTTTCTTTTTGTCTTTTTCTGAGCTGTAAGAACCTCTTTGTAACTCAACTCTCTAGATTGGAAAATGTGAATGTAATTCCTACCTCACAAAATTATGAGGAGGATTTACAAGATGACATGTGACATTATTTCAATAAATATGGCAAGGAAAATGTATCCTTCTCTGGACCCTCTCCCATTTATTGTCATGGACCCTTGAAGTGCCTGCTTAATGTAGAAGACAAAAGAAGCATTTAAATCATAAGTTCTTAGGATAGATAGCCTATAAAGTCTTTAGCACATCACTGAAGAGTTCAGTGGGAATCCCAAACTCATTACAAAAACTTCTATGTTGCTTTCATATCCAGCCCTACTCACCTTTCCATTACCATAACAACCCACAACCCATAAAGCCTGGCACAATGAGACACAGATTAAAGTTTCTGGTATTTTTCTTGTTCAGACTTATCCCCCTCACTTATTTCCCCACATCTTCCAATAATATCCTAGAGCTCATACCCATCATTCTACCCAGTCTCCTTGATGCCTGTAATAGTTTATAATCTTATGTGTTCCCTTAATGCCTGCCTCCACGCATCCTAAGTCTCAACTTGCATATATTTTATATATTACAATGGGTGGAATCACTGCCCCCATCAAGAGTGTCATGAGAAAAGGAAAATGATAATCTAAGGCATTCTAAGGCAATCATTTGGAACCACAAAGGAACAAAAGAAAAGCTATTATGTAAATACAAATGCATTTAAGTTTGAAAAAAAGGTATTAGATATATAATTCAGACATTAAAAGAAGGAGAGGAAAAAATGAACTGTTTTCTGCCCATTCAGGTAGTTTCTCAGTCCTCCACAGGGCTAGGGCTTTGTGGAATTGATAATTTTCCTCACACTCGTCTTCACACCAGACAGATAGAGATCAACATATCAGTTTTATTTTATTATGGATAAACCTGATTGGAGGATGTGGCTTAGATGTGTGAACACAATCAGGCTTCCTAATATTTGTCTCTCAAATCAAGACTTCAGAAAAGTCTCATGTGAGAGTGTGAATAGGAAAGGAGACACATTCCCATACTAGGCTTCTCACTTCCACAGTGGAGAAGGAAAGACTGACATACAAAAGACAATAGCCAGGTCATACTTCAAAGCAGAGCTCTGACTCAACCTGCAGCAACCAGCCCAGGAAAAGGATCCACTATCTATAGGAACCAGCTTAGGAAGCCAGCCTGCTATGTATAAGACTTGTAGGAAACCAAACTGCTGTCTCTAGTAACCAGTCTAGGAAGCTAAACCATTCCTGTAACAATCAGGCCAAAATGGCCAGCGCTTGATTAGTATCAGACAGCTTCCCTAATTTTTGTCCCCACTTCCAACTTAGGACCAAACAAAGAAAGCCAAATACACACCCCTAAGCAATCACATAAATGCCCCACTTCTAGTTGTCTCCAGCTTCCCCATGCCAACAGATCTTCAATCAAAGTGTATCTGAAGCTTCCTTTTTTTTTCAGCTGCAAAGCTTTCCTCCTCCCCTGCCTGCCTTTGCATTTCTGCCAAAATGCAAGTGATGGTGTCTGCCTCCCTTGCACAGCAAGCGCTGAATAAATAACCTTTGTTCTCATTAGGTTGACCTTCATTTATTTCCGCAGGAAAGAGTAAAAAGAGACCAAGAATCTGTTTCTCAAGCCTGGGGTAGGCCATGACTTAGCCTTGGTGGATAGAGAAGATAAGAGGAAAGTTGGATGCAAAGGCCCTTCAACAGGCTGCTTTGAAAGAAGAGTTTATGCTGAAATGTTTAATCCCTGCTTCCCAGTTTTACTGATTGGATAAATCCTGTCCCATAACCTGAAAAGGAGTGATGGAACTGGGGGTTGAGAAGGAGAAGTGAAAGGGAAATTCCTGCCCCTTTAGAAAATGTGGAAAGTGGGAAGTAGATTCACCTAAAGTATAGTATTTGGTCTCTGTAAACTTAATTCTTTAATACATCTCAACATGATGTATGGTGGTATCATCATCATCATCGTCACCATCATCAAAGGGAAAATACTGAACTCACACACACACACACAAAAACAAACCTGAGAAACTACTGGGCTTCCTGCCAGGCTATTCTTTTTTAATTCCTGAATTATTCTGCCCAGGACCTTGCTTAAAATCTATATAATCAGGAAATGATTATAAAATTCAACATGTCCTCAAACCCCTTAACAGTCAGCTACTAGGGTCTATACATAGGGGTCCTTTCTCTTGATGCCTCCTGATTTGGGGAAAGAGAAAAAAGCACAGCAAGTACTCACTCCCCTAAAGATTAAATTATTGGGATTCACAGTGGAGGATTTGAAGTGGGGGTTGGGAAAATATATCCCTATCTTTCTATCTCCTTTGAGATGGAAAAGGTGGGAAAAAGAAGAGTCATTACATAAGAACAGTGCTGCCTGCCAACAGTGGCCCCTGTGTGAGAATGTAGGTACAGCTGTGTGCTCACTTCTCCATATGGGGTGAGCTCAAAATACAAGCAAAGGATTCATATACAGTCCTGGCTGTCAAAACTGGGAACCCTTTCAAAGGCTCAAGAAAGCCATTCTGAGCCTAAAAAAGACTCATTTTGTTATTCTTAATTCAGAATTTAAAGCAGATTTATACTTGCAATAATGTCCGAATTGGATAAATAATAGCATCTCCTAGTTGTCAAAATTATTTGCATTAATACTTAGTTTGGACAATGCAATAAAGCACCCTTCTTAGCACATTGTGGCCCGGTTGTGATGAACGGTGTGATTAAACCCTATCTCCCCCCTAACATGATTAAGAAGAATTGGTTATTAGATAAAGGTACAAAACAAAGACAAATGCACCTCTAGCAGAAGCTGCAAGTCACTGCCTAAACAGGTCCACCGAGGACATGGGCACAAATGGCACCACAGCACGTTCCTGGAGTGGCCACAGAGCATGAAGTACAGTTTGGGTCTTTATATAAACAATGGAAGTGCGCTGGTCTGTGAGGAAGTAAATGAGTAAGGAAATGTTAAGATAAACTCATAAAATAAGAGGCTGTTATCACGGAGAATTAACTCCAAAATGCAACATATTTTTACATGTGATCCAAGAGCTTTTTATCTCTAGTCATCTCCTAGTATGTGGTCTTATTTACTATGGGGTTAGTTCAGGGAAATTAAAGGTTCCCTGAGAAATTTTGATGAATAAACCAAAAACATTTATTTAATACCCATTAACAATAAAGGCTTGTGAGAGGTGTACTGAGCAATATGTGTCTCAGTCTTTGCCTTCAAAAGGCTTATACTTTAGTTGGGACAATAATCCTCACAATTATCTCTCTACTGAGATGGCTAGCCTTACAAGGGAGTATCATGGGGGAATTATCTTGAAGACAGTAAGCAATCCCATTGGCAACTCAGCATTCAGATTAAAAATGAAGAGTTCAGAATCAGACAGATCTGGGTTCAGTTTCACCTCCTTCACTGACTACCTGTGTGATCTTGAGTAATTTACTCAACTTCTTTAGCCCACCATTTCCAAACCTACAAAATAGGATGAATAAAGATATCTGTACATGAGGCTTTAGAACAGAACCTGGCCAATAGTACGTGTGTTAACAGATGACAGCCATTACTTTTTCTAACTTCAATCAGCACTAGAAAAATAAGCCGGGTGTTTTTGTTTTTAAAATAATTTTGGCTACTGTTTTGTCATTGGGTTTGGGTTTTCTCCCCTCATCATGAATCTGATGGTATGTTCACAGAGAGGATGTGTCTGTTCTCCTAGTTGAATTCATGAGCAGTGTGGCTGAGAAGGAAGTTCATATTTATGAGGATTTGGATGGGCCACGGAGCAAGACAGATGGAAAGTGTGGAGACCTGGATTCATATCCAGTTTACTAGTCATTGTAAAAGCTCTATTAGCTCAGTTCCTTCTTCACTCTGAGCCTCAGCTTTTCCATTTATCTGATGGAAAAGGTGAAAAGAAACTTCCTCTTACTGATTGTCAAGTATCCTGATAAGCAATCCTGCATATATCGTCTCATTTAATCCTTACTCAAATCCTTCAAATAACCCAGCGTTGTCTCCATTTTACATATGAGAAAACAGAGGAGGATGAAATCTGGTACTCACAGTCCCATAGCAAGGCAGAGCCACTCTGTGATAAAATTATAGGCTTGGACTCAGGTGGAACTCAGCTCAAATGTGTTCTGGGCAGTGTCACCTTGAATAAGCTACTCATCACCTCTTGAGCTCAATCCCCTCATCTATAAAATGAGAATAACAATACACTTTGAGGGGCTTTTTAGTATTAAAATAGAATAATTACTTAGTGTTAAGTGTCCAGATCAGTTCCTGACACATAGTTAATGTTCATTACCTGTGAGGATAAAAGCAATGATCTGATATCAAAATAGGATAAATGGCAAGTGTGCATTTTGAATGCCCTGACATTATCTCCTGTGCCCCTGCCTTTAAGTCCTCAAAGCTGGTAAGTTCCATGGCAGTTCCTGGTACACAGAAGCATGGTTGTTCATGACAGAAGCAGAGAGAGCCTTGATCCCAGTCCTTTTGGCTTTCTCTGTTGACTAGCTGGTGTCGACATCCAACTCACAGTTGTTCTCATGGTTGTAATGCAAGAAAACAGCCAAAAGACAAGGCTTCCAAGTTTGCAGCAGGGTCATGAGATTCACTGGAAAACATATTTAATGAACATCTACAATGTGCCAGGCACTCTTCTAGATGTGGGGTTGCATCAGTAAACATGAGAAAGATCCCTACATTCATAATGCTTCAAATCCAGCAGAGCAAGAGACAATACATAGAATAAGTAAATTACACAGCATCTAAGAAAATGATGAAAAAGCTATAAAAAAAAAGAGAACAAGATAAGGGATTGGGAGCATGAGGGATGGGGTAAATTGTGACAGCTTTTACACTGGTGTTCAGAGAGTTTTACTCAACTGGCATTATTAATATCACCTCAGAGATAATAGCTCTGAGCTGAATCTGCAAATGTCTAAAGCCACTTTGTGTGAAAAGAAATTGAAATGGTAATTTAGGAATAATTATTTTAATTGACGTTTGGGTATCAGAGAAGCAATGAGCTCACTGGTGAGATGGGAAGGCGTGTTTCTGATCTGGGATGTTCAGTTTCATTTATTTCAACAGATTTTTCATTCAAGTCTCTTTTACGGATGGGAGATAACCTTCTCAGGTAATCATGAGAAGTTCTCTTTACCTAGAAATCCCTCTCATTTGATCTCTCCCGGTGAGCAGAGAGAGATGAAAGCAGTTGAGAGAAATCTCAAAATTATCAGCCAAAGAATAAAGAAGAGAGCTCAAGCAGGTGGCTAGAAAGAGTGCCACTGTGCCTGTTCTGGCCTGTCCACATGCACAGGCAAAGCTCATGGGAAATTTTCACCACTCAGTAGTTAATAGAGACACTTCTCTTTCTAATGAAATGAATGGCACTATGTATACACCTGGCAATTAATTCATGCCCTAATGATGCCAAACAACCATTAAAATGATGTTGCAGGATATTTGATTACCTGGAAAGATGATCAGAATATATTGTAAGATGGGAAAATTGTATATGTTGTATGATGTTATTTTTGATACTATTGCTTATGTATAAATGAAAAGAGACTAACATATTAACAGAGTTTATCTCTGGGTAGTGGATTTATGGGTGATTGTTCTTTTTATACAATTAGCATGTCATTTTGCCACAAGGAGAAATAAATAATAAAAGTGATTTTAAAACATAACAAACCCAATCACTCATAAATATATCAGCCTTGTTCTCACCAAGACTTGAAATCCCTTTGACAGAATGGGCTGCACGCCCAATTGCATTCTGCATGTGTGTGGTTTTAGAAGGAGGTCACACCAACAGTGTGCTAATACATATTTAATAATTGGCTCTTCAGCCCCCCTCCCTCCCATACACGGACACATTAAAAATCCTTGATTTTTAGTGTATGCCAATTTCTATGGTGTAAATATTCTCTCCATGGCTGATTTCCAACCATCAATGTCATCACTGAACGTGGTATCTCATGTATTTAAAACTCCAGAATTGAGAATATCCATAATATTACATGAAAAAAGAAACCTTGTAAGAAAAGTCACTTATGAAACAGGACAGTAAATGTCCTTCTATCAAAAGAACCTATATTATGTCACTGTATAAGGATTTGGAAAGATACATTCTCATGAGCTCGTATGTGCTTCCCCAGCACACCCTGGGGTCATGCTTGCATCTTCCTGAACACAGAGCACGGAGTTAGGCATGTAAAAAAATTGGCCTTAGACACTGTTTGCTCACTGATGCCCCCTTTTTTCCTCTGGGGAAGGAAGAGGTAGATACAAATACTTCTTGTCTTCGACTATGTTAAGATCTCTAGAGTGTCATAGGGTCTTTAGTTAGCAGAAAATTTGGTGCTCTATTTCTTGAATTCTTGACTTACTCTTCTTATAAGATTTTATTTTTTCATTTAATAGTACGGAGATTTCAGATTCTAAATTTTTCAATATATAAGGTCCTGTATCCAGTGTTTCAGGAACCTTTCAGAGGTACTGTGGGAAGGAGGGAGATAGTCTATAACACAGCCTCTTGCTGTATCTGGGTGGGGCTGAAGCTTTAACATATAAGAAAGGTAATAAATAAATAAGCATTTTGAAGTTATATTATTACATAAAAATCAGGGCAATGATCTTTGCACTGAGAAACCATTTGATAAAGATGGAAGTAGGTCATGGTAAAAATCTGCACTGTGAAATAATGACTCCCGTTTATTGACAAGCCCTACATGGCAGGAATAATCTCAGCTAAATCTCTGCAAAAAGCCCTATGAACTACATATTGTCACTAATCCCACTTTATAGTAAAGGAAAGTGCCTGGATTTACAAAGACAGTAAGGGTTAGAACTCTGATTCAAACCTAAATCAGCCTTATTGGATTCTACCCAAGTGCATTCTCAAAAGCAAGACATTGCATTGCCTCCCCAGGACATAGGTCAGACCCTAGTAGCCCGTGTGAGAACAGAGCTACTGTGTCAGAGACACTGCTTTGTGTTTGCAAAACTCATTTTATTTCCTCCTGGTTACAAAGCTAAACTTTAATTTCCAGGCTTCGTGAGATATGTTGGAGCCATATGACAGTCTAGGTCAATGGAATGAGGTCAGAAGTAATGTGAGCCACTTCTAGGCCTAGCCCATGAAAACCTCCATGCCCAATCTTCTATTCACTTTTCTCTTTTCACGGTGACTTTGGAAAACATACTTCAAATGTTGAGGTACCATAAAATCAAAGGAATCTGGGTTTCTAAATGATTGTGGTTAAGCCACAGAAACATGGGTTTATTGTTACTGCAGCTCGGCAGGGTCTACCCTAGCTTACTCTCTCTGAGTAGTTCTCCAGGCATTCATAGCACAGTCCACGTACCTTACTGTATTTATTGCAATCTATACTTCATATGATTTTCTACATGCTCCTCAGAGGCAGGGCTGGACTCTAGAGTTAGTTCAGGCTGACCCTTGGTTGGCATACTTATTGGACCCCACAGGTTGAGCTGTAAATGTCTGAAATGAAAGACTTTCAAGAACCAGTACAGAATTTTGAAATTGTTGCAATGTTTCTTTGGAATTGTATTTTTTGCACTCTTTCCTCTAACATTGCAACTTATGTGGCCCCTTTGCCACCGATCCCAGAAAGGAAACTCCATCAATTGAGATTATAAAACCGTACCTCACCTCTCCTAGAAAAACTGCATTGTAAAGCTGTCTGAGGACGGAGATACTTCTACCCTACAAAGGACATCCAGGTAGTAGGAGTTGGGCAAAAATCTTAGGGTAAGGAGAGGAGGTGCAAGACCACGTTCCCCACACCTACAAGCCCGTCCCTTGGCCAGCCAGAAGCCATTTGTGATTGTATGTTTTGGTCACACTATAAAACCAGTGTCCAGCAAGGACCTATTGTTATGTTGTGGGTGCTAAATGTGCAACACTGCCCAAGTGCCCAGACTCCAGGCTGCAGACTCAGAAATGTGCTATTGAAGAGTGAGGAGGACTGAACTAACCCAAGTGCAGCACTCTGCCAGATACTCCACAGGCCTTCTCATTTAAAACTTACAGCTATGCTGTGAAGTACTTGGTGTCACCCTAATTTTACAGAGGAGAGAACAGTTCAGTACTAGTAAGTGTTGAATCTGGGATTTGGCCAGGGTCTGACAGATATTAGGGCTTCTGCCCATCCCATCAAACTCCTCTCTTTCTACCAAGCAATTCTCTCTTCTTAACCTTCCCCTCCCAGTCTCAGCCTGTCACTCAGGGTCAGAATAGAGTCAGGGGTGAGAAGGTCAGGATGAAGCCCTATTTGAGATGCTGGGCCACAAGGCTGAGGGAGGCCCCTGGTCCTCACTTTAGACTCCCTAGATAGCTCTTTACCCAATGCTGGGAAGCCTTACACATTCTCACCAGCAGCTTTTCAGCTCTGGTTGCTTAAAGCAGGCAAAGCGAAAAGCAGGGGAGTGAAAAGCAAAGTAAGTGCACAAAAATTCTTTTGAGTCTATCGAGAAAATGGCACACTGTGAGACCAATGAGAAATTAAAAACATCATAAAGCTTTTCAAAGAAAGAATCATTCCACTTTTATCTATCACCACTCTCTTTTCAGACAATCCTCTCTCCAATACTGTCTTTTTTTCTCTATCACCATATATATCTTGCATACCTTACTGGTCTTTTGCCATATGTGTTATGAGACAGCGATCCTACTAATCCATTTCCACTAATTGGACCAAGATTTTTGGACACAGGGTGCTCCTAGAGACCACTGAGTCCTGTTAGAAAGCAGAGACTAGTGTAACCAAGCACACGGCTTCCCCTCCCTGCTCTGCTAACAGCCACCTTACAAAATCAGGAGTATCTCGTTTCTCAGCTGGGCTGAGTAAGACCAATCCCTTGAGTGTATAGAGAATCATCATTAGGCTGATCTGCTTTTTGTCTCTTAGCCTGGCTATTAGAATACAAAATGAATATTCTAAAAATCTCCACTGTATTCAAAATATATAATTGTAGATCCAGAATATAGTCAAAAAAGAAGCTTGGAGTTGTGTAAATAAAGAGCTCTTTGATACACCCCTGTTCTCATTATATTAGACCTAGAAACAAGGGAATCATGCCCACTGTGAAGTCCAATTTTCCATTTGAAAATGTTTAATGCCGCCACCCTTACTGATCAGGTCTGGTTTCCAAGGGACATTGGGAAAGTGACATTTTATATGCTGTGTTCCCTTTGCTCTGATTTTTTTGGGTTTCAGGGTTTCCTTAAGCTTCTAAATTAAAAGAAATAATAAGTGTATAATTAAGGATCTGCCAGCAATCCCAAGCTTACCTTACAATAAGATAGAGTCCCATATCATCCAGAAGAAACAAAAGAAAAACTCTGAGTTAATAAAATACAAATGCCACAAACTCACTCACATTCTCTCAGGGGATTCTGAAAAACAACCTTGGCTCTCTTCCCAGCTCATTTAAAAGTGAGAAGTCAATGGAATGAAGCTGTTTGTGCCAAGCAATAATAGTGATAAATAATGCATGGGCATTTATTATTTCCACAGTCCCTCCCCTCCCACTTGATCAAGGCCCTGAGCAAACTTTCTCTTCCTCCTGCTCATTCTTTACCAGCTGAAGGACCCAGTAAGAAATGACGGCTGCTTCATGCCCAACCTCATGTTGGAGTCATGTGTGCTCTGCAGACCATGTAGAAGGATAATGCACCCTACCAGGATCTGCCCTAAATCTCCACTTGACCAAGGAAGCTCTTCCTAATAGCATCTTGCAGCAGGCCTGTGCTTCAGGGATTTGGCCTAAGAGCAGGATGGATTGAATTTTCTCAGAATGGCTGGCCATGGCCATCAGGAAAAAAAGAGAAAGTAATGCTTTATGCTTGCATAGAGAAAAGGGCAGCCCCCCTGAATTGTCACTCAGTTGCAGACCACAGTTCTACTCTGGTTGAACCTTTTAGAAGAGCAAAGTCTGGGTTCTTTGCTGGAAGCCCTGGAAGAACTTGTTGAGTTGGATAATCTGGCCTAGGTTTCTCAGCTCGAGATCCAAAGAACTCGATGCTAGAGGGAAAGACCATATTCTATGAGTAAATATGTTTAAGAAATAATTGAGTCTTATTAGCACAGACTTTTTAAGAGCAAGAAATACACAAATATAAATTATGAATCTCCAAAAGTGGGGGAGACAACACAGAAAATGGTGGTTCCCAAGCATAATTGACCATAGAATTCCTTTTTCTGCATAACTCCTATGCATATCTAAATTATATCTAAATTTCTTCTAAAGTAGTAGTCCCTGGGATACACTTTAGGATCTATTTTTCAGGACAAATAAATGATTCAATTAATTTTTAAAAATATTATTTAGGGCTGGGTATGGTAGCCCCACACCTGTAATCCCAACACGTTGGGAGGCTGAGGCAGGAGGATCACTTGAGCTCAGGAGTTTGAGTCTAGCCTGGGCAGCATGGTGAAATCCCGTCTCTACAAACATACAAAAAAATTAGCCAGGTGTGTTGGCACACACCTGTAGTCCCAGCTTCTCTGGAAGCTGAGGTGAGAGGATGGCTGGCTTGAGCCCAGGAGGTGGAGATTTCCGTGAGCCAAGATTGCACTATTGCACTCCAGCCTGGGCAACAAAGCAAGAGTCTCTCTCTCTCTCTCTCTCCCTCTCTCTCTCTCTCTCTCTCTCTCTATATATATATATATACACACACACACACACACACAACTTAGATCAGAGGTTTGAATTGTCCTGCTAACTCTTTTATAAGAGTCATTTACTAGCTATGTGACCTTCGGTAAGTTACTTAACTATATTCTTCAGTTTTGAAGTGGGAAAATTAAAATGATTAAATGAGTTAATATGTGTAAATGACTAAAAACAATGCCTGGCCCATAGCAAGCTCTACATAAATGATCATTAGCATTTTTTAAAATTTTTGTTGCAGAATCCAGGATTGCCATACATTAAAAGTTGAGTTTAGGACATTAGTCTTAGAGATTATATTTTAAGCATAGTAGAAAGAACATGAACATTGAAATTAAACTGCTATGGTTTCAGATACCAGCTGTCATTTTCTGTCTTTGTGCCCTTGAGCAAGTTAATTCACTTCTGTGCCTCAATTTCTTCTCTGTAAAATAGGAACATTTTCATATGTTGTAGGAGTATTTTGACAATTGAATGAGATGGGTTATATAGTAAAGTTCTTAGCACCAACTCTGGATGAGAACACTTACACTCTAGCGGAACTCCTTCACCCTTCTTTTCTCTGCCACGCCATGCTTGGGGTATACATATTCATACGGTGTATCACAATACAAAGGGTGGCTGAATCCTTGAGTCACCAAGTGGTGGAAAACCCACACCAGCCTTTGTTGTGTTAAGCCACTAGGATTTTGTAGTTTGTTGTAGTATCTAGCAAGGATTATCACAATATACCATACTCTTCTCATTAATGCTTAAGATACTCTCCCTGTTCATAAAGGACTTACCAAATAGTATGGGACATAAGACATGGACAAATAAAAATACATACTTAATACCTAGAAATGTCAGGAACTGTATCCCTCAAGATCCAATCGGGTAAACAGAAATAACTCTAGGTACATTAAACAGAAGATATTTAAACAAGAATTGATGACAAGGGTATTGCAAGGGCTGGAGAATTAGAAGAGGAGAAAGTAAAGTTACTCGTGGTATTTGCAGGAAATGAGTAGTGTTTCTGGGTGCTCAGAGCAAAAATCTGTCTATTGGCCAGTGTGCTGTGTGGCTAGTTCTCCTGCAGTTGGAACCCAGCTGCCTGACCAGGAATCGGAAGCTTGGACTCCAAGACCACTGCTGCTTCTGCTACAACTACCAGTGCTGAAACATGTTACTGCCACTATCACTGCCACCAACACAGTTCCTGCAACCAACATAGTTTGTGATATTGCTGCCAGAGACATTGCCAAAAGCCACCTTTCAATCTCCCATTTGTGTCCCCTAGTCACAAGGGAGTCAGGGCTATATTTTTTACTGTTCATAAAATGGCAAATAACTGTTATGAGCCAAAATAAAGCAGTAAGGAAAACTCTTGCCATGGGAGCTTACAGAAACAATTAGGAAAGATTCTACAGTCAAAGATAGATGTATGATTTTCCTATTGCTGCTGCAATAAATTACCATCAGTGACCCGAAACAATACAGATTTATTCTTTTACAGTTCCAAGTTCCAAAAGCAGAAGTATAACATGAGTGAGCAGGGCCATGCTTCTTCTGGAGGTTCTGGGAGATAATCTGTTTTCTTGTCTTTTTTAGGTTTTTAGAGGCAATTTGTATTCCTTGGCTTGTGGCTTTGCATCACTTTGATTTTGGCTTTCATCATCACATCTCCTTCTTCCGACTCTGACCCTCCTGCCTCTATCTTATAAGGATTAGTGTGATTACATTGGGCTTATCCAAATAACCCAAGATAATCTCCCATCTCAAGATTCTTAATCTTAATCACATCTGCAAAGTCCCTTTGCCATGTAAGGTAACATAGTCACAAGAATTAGGATGTGAACATACATAGGGGGCTATTATTCTACTTACCACAAGAGATTTGAGCCAGAGTCTCAAAGGCTGCACAGGTTTCAGGTGAGCAGAGAGGGCATGGAGATGAGAGAGCTCCAGGTAGGGGAAGTGGCAAGTGGAATTTGCAAGTGGAAGTGGCAGAGGAAGTGGCTAAGAAATCTGCAGTCTGGTGGAGGACAGTGTGTAAACAGGCATGACTAGGAAGAGGGCTCATGTAAAGCCATCGTGAAACATAAATCTAGGAAGGACATTGTGGGCCAGGTGCTGAAAAGCATTGATTTTATAGCTTAGAAAGTAGTTAATGGGAAAACATGAAGTTGTTGAGTAAGGGAATGGCATAACAAAAGCTTCTATCTGATCATGTAAATAATGACAATAACTAAGATTTATTGAAACTTTCAACTGCCAGGCACGAGGTTAAGTATTTCACATTCAATATCTCACAGGATTGTCATGTGGATGACAATCCCATGAAAACGATTAAGATCTCCATTTTACAGATAAGGAAATTGAAGCCAGGAGAGGGTCAGAAATTTGCTCAAGGCCACATATTTGGTAAGGGTGGGGGAGACTGCAATGGAAACTAACCAATCTGACTCTGAAGCGTGAGTTCTCAACCCCTGCCTTAATCTTCTTGGGCTGCCATAACAGAATACCATAAACTGGATGGCTTAAACAACAGAAATTTATTTTGTCATGGTACTGGGGGCTGGCAAGTCCAAGATCAAGATTCTGACTGACTTGGTTTCTGGGTTGAGTTCTCTTCCTGGCTTACAGACAGTTGCTTTCCCTCTGTATCCTTATATAATAAAGAAAGAATGAGAACGAAGTCATTGGAGTCTCTTGTTATAAAGGCACTAATCCTGTCATGAGAGCTCCATTTTCATGGCCTTATCTAAACCTAACTATCTTCCAGAGGCCTCATCTCCAAGTACCATCACACTGGGAGTTAGGGCTTCAACATGTGAATTTGAGGGGGACACAATTCAGTAGATAGAAACTCCTAAGTGGGCACATAACGCAGAATTAGACTGGCAACAGACTAGAGGCAGGGAAGCCAGTCAAACAGCTTCTACAGTGCTTCAGGCAGTAGATGATAAGGATGAACTCCTGGCTATGGTTTGGAGAAGGGAAAAGTGATTCCGAACCTTCAGTCAGCTGTGAGCTAGGCCTTTTCCAGGCTCTACTTTTCCCAGACATTACTGGATCCATAGACAACCTAGACTAGGCAAGAATTGGATTTCTTAAGTGCTTTCATTGTCTGGAATTCCCATAGACAAACTTTAAAGAAGTTAATTTTGAATTTTTGTGAATAGAAAACAGAGGAACATTAAAGCAACAATGAAGTGTCCTTTTATGCCCATCACATCAATAAGCATTTGAAACTATAACAGGCCAGCGCGGTGGCCATGCCTGTAATCCCAGCACTTTGGGAGGCCAAGGCGGCTGGATCACCTGAGGTCAGGAGTTTGAGACCAGCCTGGCCAACATGGTGAAACCCCATCTCTACTAAAAATACAAAAATCAGCTGGGTGTGGTGGCATGTGTCTGTAATCCCAGCTACTTGGGAGGCTGAGACAGGAGAATCGCTTGAACCCAGGAGGCAGAGGTTGCAGTGAGCTGAGAGTGTGCCACTGCACTCCAGCCTGGGCAACAGAGCAAGACTCCATCTCAAAAAAATAAAATAAAATAAAACTGTGATAACACCACGTATGGGCACACATGTGGCACAAGGGAGGTCAGACCCTGGTGAAAGGGAAGTGATTGTTACATTCTGGAGAACAAATTAGCAAAACCTTGTAAAGGTGAAGATGTTCATACCCTATAAGCTAGAAGTTCCAGACCCTCGTATCTTAATAGTGGAACTAAGTCACAATGACATAGGGTGACACTTATATGTTTATCATAGCACTGTGTGAAACAACAAAACAGTGAAAACAAGCCACCTATTAATTAGTAGGGAGATAGATAAGTAATCAACGGTTTATTTTAATGTTAGAATGGTACATAGCAGGTAAAATGAATAAACCTGAGGTCATCTATCAAAAGGGATAACTCTCAAAAACATAATATTGAAAGAAAACTGTTAAGGCATACAGTAGCAACTAAAATGCATGCACATTTTAAAAACAGAAGTATTCGATATGTATTTTTTGTGGATGTATATACACGTAGTAAAATTGCAAAAACTTCCATAGGAGGAAAGCTTATGAAGTGCAGGAACATGAAGAAGGAGGGGAGAGATGAGAGTAGCACTTTAGCTACATCTGTAACATTTCATTTTTGGGGGTGGGGGGAAGGAAACATCTGAAGAGTATTTTGTTAAGTGTTAAAATCTGATAGGTGCTTATGTTGTATTATTTCCTGGACAAGTGTGTTTTTATGCTACAAAATATTCAAATTATTTCATAATTTAAGATAATTGGTAAAGAAATTAAAGGGGACCTAATAATACTACTACTCAATTCCCTGGGTTGAAGATTAAATGAGATATACTATCTAAACCATTTTGCACTGTGTCTGGCTCTAGGGTCTGGGAGCTCAGAGAAGACAGGTTTTCTTCCTCACAGATTTTCTGTCTCACCTTGACATTTATGTAGTGATTTATGATTCACAAAAGACTTTTATATGCATGATTACATTTTATTATTGTAACAAGCCAGTGAATGCAGGAGATATCCTTACTCCCATTTTAAGACTCTAGGGTCCAACAAATGAATGTAGATGAATCAAGGCAGGCTGAGGCAGGAACTAGTTCTCCTGACATCCTGCCCTTGGCTTTTCCCACTCTCTCTCCAACATAGAGCAGCAGTGGCTTATTAAGGGCCAGAGAAAGCTCTTTTTACTGCAGTGTGGTTCTGATGAGCTTAATTAGCAGGCTATAGGAGAGAGAGAGGGAGATGGATTGAAAGAAACAGGGCTCCCTGAGCAATTCCTCCACTGGTGGCCAGCAAATTCCCTAAGCCTTCTGCCCAAATGTTCCTGTTCATAAAATGGAGATAAAATACCAGTTCCTCCATATCATACAGGCTTGTTCCCTGTAAATGTTTTAGAAATCTATGTAAATCAAATGAAATCATCTGTATAGTCATGCTTTGGAAATAATGTTGTTATAATAAATGTAAAATACTGTTACTGCATACATAAGCCATTGAACTAAATGTTTTGGTATTTCAGCATCTCCACATGGTTCAGATCCTTCCTAAAGTTCTAAGAACAACAGGAAAGAGGGAAAGCTGGAATTCTTTGAGACAGCGATCTACTAAAAAGACCAAGGGAGGATTTCTAATAGCGGGGAACCAGTTCAACTGAGTCTAGAAAACACAGAGCTATGTTTAAGTGTGTGTGACATGTGGTTACCACAATGTCTTTTTCAACAAGCAGCTTCAATTTATTCACATTGTCTTCCATGCTGTAGAAGTAATTTCTAATTTACAATATCTGATATGATTCATTAATCTAGAAAATTAGATTTCTGGGGTAACACGGTCTGTGTTTCCAAAACTTAAAATCCAATTCTCTGTGTTCTTTTGTTTTCCTTCAAAGAAACTTTTAGGTTTGCAAATGCAGAACAAATTAATTTAGCAAAACGATTGCTTCCATATTTATAAAGTTGCACATTTGACTTAGTTGTCATGGAGCTCTATAGAAAGTGCAGGACAGGAGGGCAAGGGTTGGAGAGCTGATGAAAATGGAAGTGTTAATTCCAGCTCCACACTGGAGTGGCACTCTAGGCATGGGGAAAAATCTACTCTCTGCTCAGCGACTTGAAAGCTGACACCTGGGATGGGTAACTCCTAATAATACTACAGAGCTTGTCACTTTGATTTTCAAAGCAATGCTTTCTTTAGTGGAGAGTCAAAGTGAACTAGCAGGGAGTTTTCCAGCCAGGTGGTTTGCTGAGGCAGCTGGCTGTATTTGGAACCGCTAACACCTACGAGATAAGGGCCTGGGTGCTGACCAATTTGCTGATCTAAACTTTCTCATCTGTACAAAGGAAATAATACTCTCTGAGGACAGTAGTAACGTTTCAGTGATGGCATATTGTAAGTGTTTTAAAAAGCCTAATGTATATAAATGTACAGTGGTATTTTCCCTAAGAAATATTCTGGGGACAAAAGTATCCCCACATCCACATCCGCAACAGATTGGACACTATACTTTCAATGAAAGTTCTTATCTTACTGAGTCTGCCCAAAGCACTTAATGAAAGCTTTTTGAAGTGATCCTTTGGGAACAAGACAAGGGCTTGGGCAGAGAAGTAAATTACTTCTCATTGATGACAGTAACAGAAAACAAAACTCAGGAGAAATTCATAATTATAATTTATGCTTTACTGGGCAATGGATTTCATTTGGATTGATCCACGCTGACCATAATTCACTCCCCAGCTCCTCACTGCAAGTCTTATATCTAAAACAATTCTTCCCAAGCTATACATCATAAGCACTACTTCAAACTAATTAAATACTGCTTGGATTTTTTACAAAAATGATTTAGTTCTCTGAGTCTCGTGTTTTTATATCTAGTGTACCACGTGTTTTTAGAATGACTTTAATATAAAATTTGGAAAACTAGATATGCTTATAACCAAACTCCATTATTTATACAATCTAAGCATCCACACTTTTTAATGCTGTTATGTTACATTTCAGTTTGTTTTCTTTTAAGGGTTGAGTCAACTTGATTAGGTGTTCTTATTGTTCAGTGTAAGCCTTTGCCTTTCTTTTCATTTCTCTTCCTGGTATACCCTATCTCCATTCACACACATTTCTAAGAATTTACACTTCGTTGTATTCAAGTAAGTCTCCCACTTCAAAACATGGATACTCAAAAGTTTCTAAAGTTTTATGGCATTTTTGTCTCCTGGCCTTTTGGCAGTATGGTAGATGGGTAACAAACCCTAAAATAAATACCCATTTATTAGCTCAAGATTTCATGGGTTGAAAATTTGGACTGGGCCAACCTGGGCAGTTATGATATCAGCTAAGCTCACTCAGGCATCTTCCATCAGCTGGTGGTTGATGGACTTATTCATGTGTTTGACAGTTAATTGGCTGACTGTTAGGATGACGGTGCCAAATGTCCTCATCATCTAGTAGGCTAAACCAAGCCTGTTCATGTTACGATAGTCTCCAGGTCCTAAGGACAGCAAGAGAAAGCAAGCCAAAATAGATGAGCACTTTTCAAGTCTCTCCTTTCTTGACCAAAGCAAGCCACATGACCAAGCCCGGAGTCAGTGTGGTAGAGGACTGCTGATATGGTTTGGCTGTGTCCCCACCCAAATCTCATCTTGAATTCCCACATGTTGTGGGAGGGACTGGGTAGGAGGTAATTGAATCACAGGAGCAGTTCTTTTCCATGCTGTTCCTGTGATTACAAATAAGTCTCATGAGATTTGATGGTTTTAAAAAAGGAGAGCTTCCCTGCACACGCTTTTTTTTTTTTGCCTGCTGCTTTCCATGTAAGATGTAACTTGCTCCTCCTTGCCTTCTGCCATGATTGCCAGGCCTCCCCAGCCATGAGGAACTGTAAGACCATGTAACCTTTTTTTCTTCCTAGTCTTGGGTATGTCTTTATCAGCAGTGTGAAAACTGACCAATACAACTGCCTAAAGAATGTGAGAATAAATTGGGAGCCATTACTGCGACAACCTAACACAAGCAGCAAGGTCTATAATATTCTAACAGTCCTACATTGTTCTATCTTCCTGAATGGACCCCTTTTCCTCACCTTTCTTGGGAGATTTCAGAGGAAGTCCTTACATATACCCTTCCATTCTGCTCCAAACTTAGATCACTGTCTAGCTTCATCTCAGCCTGAACCTAGAAGTCTAGACACCTTAAAACTGAACCAAATATTACAGTTTTTCCTAAATTAGGTTTCACTGAGCACTAATCACTGAGCCACAGGGACACAGGAGCTTGGATATGTCAAACTCAAGCCAGGGATAGCACTGATGAGTCACAGATCACCCTCACTGAGGAAAGGTAAGCCATCACATAAATAAATGGATCACTTTTATTCTTCAAAAATGTTATAAATCGCAAGTCCACTTTGCTTTTATGATGGATTGAACCCCTTACGTCATAAGACATGATTTGTTTATTTCTATGGGATTGCTGGGTCAAATGGTATGTGTAATTTTAAACATATGCTGCTAGATTGCTTTCCCTAAAAGATGTAACAATTAATATGTGTACCAGCAATGTGTGCATGCACACTTAAATTCTCCATCAGGAACAGGTAATAGAGGTCTTTACAATTCTTGTCAGTTTGATAGGCATGTGATATTTTATTGTCACGTCAACTTATATTTTCCTGACCAATACTAGTTTGAGAAGTTTAAAATATGTATGCTAGTCCATTTTTAATTATTTTTCCTTGAAGTGTGTATTCATATTTTTGTCCTTTTTTTTTTACTGTCCAATTGTTTTTCTTGTCATTCACTCACAAGATCTTTTTATGTAATTAAAGCTGTTAAGATTTTGTTGGCTACAGTGCTATTTATTCCCAATATATGGTTTATTGATTCATATTTTTTTGCTATGCAGGAAGCGTTTTAAAAATTATTTCTACATAAGCAATTATGTTTATTTGTTTGTAAATGGTTTCTGGTCTTCCTGTCTGGGTTAACAAAGTTTCCCCCAGCTTTAGATTGTATGTAATCTTCTTGGTTTTCACTAAGATTTTTACATTTTTGTTATTTACATTTAAGTATTTTATCCATCTGGAATTTATTTTTGTAGGTGATATAAAGGCCCCGTGTTATTTTCTTTACCATGAATAACCATGGATAACTATCTATCACATTTGTTTAATAATTCATCCTTTCCCGACTGAATTGAAATAGCATCTTTAACATCTATTAAATTTTAATATATGCTGGGATTTCTTTCTGGATTATCTATTTTATCTATTTCTCTGACATTTCCATTTTGATTTGATTATAGTACGCTCTAATATCCGATAGGACAGTCCCCACTGTTGTGTTTTTGCAGACTAATATTGAACAATTTTTATTTCATATAAATTTCTAATTAGAAAAATAAACTCTCTTCAGTTAGTAATTATGGCAGAATCAATATTTTATGCTATTATGTCTTATCCAAGAATACACAATGCTTTTTCATATGTTCCTGTTTTATAATGTCCTTCAATGGCATTTTATAGTTTCTTTCACATAGAACTGTGTCTTTCTTGTTAAATCGATGCCTACTACCTTCGTAGTTTCCTTTAATAATTAAGATTATTGTGTGTGTCTCCATTTCTTGGTGCTTATTTCTAAAATAGACAAAAGCTATATGATATAGTCCAGTGGTAGTATAGCCTAATGGTTAAGACCACGGATTCTGGAGTAAGACTGGCTGGGCTTAAATCCCAGCTCTATTTCTCCCTCATGCATGCCTTTGGTCATGCCATTTAACCTTTTCATGCCTCAGTTTCTCACCTGCAAAGTAGCAATAACAATTGCTACTTATAGATAACTAGCCCCCCACCACAATGTCACACTCCCTCTCCATAATGAAGAGTTATTCCTGAGAAGTGGCTGTCTAGTACCCTAAGGACTATACTTTCCAGATTCACTTGCATCTATGTGGTTCCAAGTAACTGAGTTTATGCCAACAGAATGTGGCATAAACTTTATTCACTAGGTATAGGCCTAACTCAAAAATATCTGAGGCTTTCTCACTGTCTCTATTCACTAATTATTAATAGATGTTAATTCCTAGAACAAACTAAAATAAAGATGGCAGAACCTCTATCCACCTGAGTTTCTTGGATGACCTTGTAGAATGAACTTCCTTTCTTCCATCCCCATCACTGCCTATTATACTTTTTGCTGTTGTTGTTTTTGAGATGGAGTCTTGCTCTGTTGCCCAGGCTGGAGTGCAGTGGTGTGATCTCAGCTCACTGCAATCTCTGCCTCCAGGGTTCAAGCGATTCTCCTGCCTCAGCCTCCTGAATAGCTGGGATTACAGGCACGCACCACCACCCCTGGCTAATTTTTGTATTTTTAGACAGACAGGGTTTCACCATGTTGGTCAGGCTGGTCTTGAATTCCTGACCTCGTGATCCGCCCACCTCGGCCTCCCAAAGTGCTGGGATTACAGGCGTGAGCCACCGCACCAGGCCTATTATACTTTTTACGAGGGCGACATTGACTTCAACTATGGTAAGCTACTTAGTTTCCAATGTTTGTTAGCTCAGCTAGTGCTGCTCTGTAAAATAGTTCATGGGTGTTGAGACGATACACATGTATATTGATATGTGTCTTTGTGAGTGTGTGTGTATAGTACTATGCAAACAAATAAACGCATATATGTGTGTTATTATAATTATTTTGTATCCAAGAAACTACCAAATGCTCTTATTAATTGTAGCTATTTTTTTCCTTGATTCTCTGGAGTTTTCTGAGTGTACAATTATATTATCAGCAAAAAAATAGATAGCTGCATTTTGTCAATTTTTATGCCAATAATCTTATTTTCTTATCTTACTGTATTTGCCTAAAGTTCCAAGACAATGTTGATTTATAATCTTGATAGAAAGCATTCTGTTTATTTCCTGTCATTATAATAAATGGTCTGTTGTTTTACTCTTTAGACTATTGTATGCTTTTGATTTTTGGTAAACAATATATTTAGGTAATTTTATTAAGTAATTTCTATTTTACTTGGTAATTTTCAGAAATTACTGGATATTTTATCAAATGTCTGCATTTCATATTGATGTTAATAAAGTATTTTCTTTTTTATTCGTTGATATACTAGATTAGAGAGACTTTTCTGATTTGAACTACTCATTTTCTGAATAAACCTTTTTAGTCATATTATTTTGATATATTGCTGGATTCCATGCGCTAGTAGATAATTTGTCATTGTTACATGTTAATTCCTGATTAAGATTTGCCTGTAGCTTTCTGTACTATATCTATCAGATTGGGTATATCTATGATGTTAGCTTCATAAAATAAAATGGGAATTTTTTCACTTTTTAAATTAAAAAAATAGTTCAAATAACTTTAGATTTATCTCTTTCAAGTTAGAGAGCATTCACTTTAGAACACATCTGGTCTCAGTGCTTTTTCAAATAGTAGATTTTGCATATCTTACCAATCTCTGAGGCAATTGATATATGCAAGATTTCTACTTTGATTATTTTTGGTAATTCAGTTAATCTCCTGAAAGTTTTAGCTTAGAAGTCATGAATTTATTATGTTTTTCTGTGCTGTACCTGAAGATCCTTAAATACTTTTATTTTGTTTTTGCTATTGTTGTCATCCAGTAGCTCTGTGTTGCTAGCCTTCGTTCTGTTTGATCTTCCTCTCTCTGTTCCTGAGTACCCATAGATTAGTTATTATTTTTATTATTAGTTGAATATGTTGCAAGTTGTGATAGCAGTCTGGCAAGGATGGAACGTAAAATATTTTGTTCCCTGTGGGCTGTTGTGTTCTCCATCTCCTTGAATTCTTTCAGCCTCAGGAGTAGAGACACCTCATTCAGTGGCTCAGTTTTTCTTTAGCTTTTAGAGGACTAAAGACACCATACTCATACATTACCTCTAGGCTTATGATTCTGGGGCCAAGGTTTTCTCAGAATCCCTAACATTTCAATTCCTGGGGACCTCTGAACCTTCTGTGCAGGCTCTCACCTGGATTCACCTTGCTAAGACAGCCCCCACAGCCCAGAACTTCACAACCGTGTAGATGAGAAGAGATACATGGATTACAGTTGAGAATGGAAGGAAGGTTAGGTACATTTCTATTCTTTCCACGATAATGAATGAATACATGAGATGAAATGAAGGTAATCTCTTTTTAATTCTTAGTTTTAATGAATATGTAATAGTTGTACATATTTATGAAGTACAATCAAAATTTTGATATAAGCATAGCTTATGTAATGATCAAATCAGAGTAAATGGGATAGCTATGACTTCAAGCATTTATCACCTCTTTGTGTTAGGAACATCCAATGCCACTCCTCTAATTATTTTGAAATGCACAATAGATTATTGTTAACTACAGATGTTCGTTAATTAAAATCTACAGAGACAATGGGCAGTTCTCATTTTATGTTACTTTTGATTTAGTAACTGTTCTTGTTTGACATTTCCTATTGTAAGTATGGTGGGAAAAGCATCCACTGAATAGCAACCTCTCTAGTTGCATTACATACAGTCTACATATCGCATTCTAGTAACAATTTTTCAAGGTAGGCACTGACATGACTATTTTATTGAAAATAAGTTTCACTGAGGTTTAGTAGTTGCCTAAAGCCATACATCTCAAGTGATAAATCTGTAGGCAATACTTAGATCTGTAGAACTGTGAGGTCTATGCCTTTTAAACTTTTACTACTTCCTTCTTTACACTTGAACTTTGTATTATTTCTATTTATTTCCAAGTAGAGCTAGGCACAGTCAAGATTCTTAAACAATATTGATTGTCTTTAAGATGTAACGCATAAGAATACATGACATCTTAAAACAAGGCCACAGCTAAGCAAAATGGCAATTTATCAGGTTGAAATGAAGTGTTTATCTTCAATAAAAGCAGGCTGTAAAGGTCTGTCCAATGTTACATGTGCTTTTACAAAGGTTTATTTTCACTCCATGTGGAACAATTTCTTCCCAGGTTGGCTCCTTTGTCTCACCACCTTAATAGCTCATGTCTTGTGACAAGCAGCTGAGATTTGTCAGTAATAGCAATCTGAGTTCTCTCATTGCCCCATGTAAGAACGTCCAGCAAATCTTACATGGAGGACCCATGTTTGTCTGTTTCATATACTGAGATTTTAAGCATGATAGTATTTTCATAAGGTGCTCCATAAAATTTAAAAAGAGGTTTACAAACCATTATCTGAATTAATATGTAGGACTTATGTAATTTTTGCATCTGTCTGATTTCTTAATACGGACAAGGTCCAGATGATTACTTGATACCAAGATTGAACTAGCACCAAGGCATACCATTTTTGCTGGTCTCTGGAAATCTCCTTAGACTGTTTAAAGGCATATGGCCCATAACATAAAAACTAGAGATTCAAGAAAAAGGTCAAGGCAAAAGGCCTGAGCCTATTCTAGAGATTTTTTTAAATGGGAACAGAAATAATAGAAGGGGAAGACTTATTAGTTCAAATCCATTTTGTTTCAGATTATTGTACTTAAACCAAGCTCTTCCATGGAGTTAGCCTGATTTCTGACTGAGCTTCCCTCTTTACCTTGGGTATCTGTTGTACTTAAGACATGTGCTTGGCCTTGTACGGCAGGCACATAAAATCATTCAGTCTCATCTTTGCCTTTAAGAAGCCAGAAGATATGGAATTAAAGCCGGGGATGAGTTATGAGAATGCAGAGGGGAAAGATGAATCCCAGGAGTGTTTCATGGGTAGTAAAGACCTTCCCAAAGAGGAAACATAACAAAAATATGGGTAAGTATATATAGGTCAGTATGGCTTGTCTGTACAAGGTGCTTAGATGGTGAGCATGAAGGAATCAGTAACAAGACAGGAAAGGTAGGTTAGGATCAGATTGTAAAGGCCCTGAATACTATGGAAAGTTTGGCCCAATATGAAGATGAGAAGATAATGTCAAGAGGTCTTCCCCAAATTGGCCAAGCCCATTTACCATCTTCTGATATAAAAATATCCTGATCGTCCCTTTGGTCCCTAGGAGATGCCTCATTGCCTCTGGGGGCACCCTTCCATCATGACTCCATCTCCCAATAAAGGTGATTTTGATAAGGAAGGCTACAATATTCAGGGCTGCAATCATTAGACCCTCCTTGTTTATGTCAAAACTGTAGCACCTCTAAACTAGAGCTTAACCCTTGATCCTACCTTTCATTACTATCTCACTCCCAATCTGGCCTGGGGATGCATATTCAGTGTGTCCTGCTATCTCTGAAACCCCTCTGACTCTGCACATTGAGGGTGAGTTACAGTAAAGCCTTCAGTCCCCTACTCTGCCATGGATCTCAAAATTCCACTGCAGAAACTGAACCTAGCAAATTGCCTGGAAGGGGAGGCCTTACACAATGCTCAGAAAGTACACCAGACTTTTTTAATTCCATTTTTTTTTCTGGCCACAGTGTATTACAAAGAAGTAAAATGTTTAAATTTTTTAAAAGACAGGAAAACAAATTATATTTTCTGTATGTCACAAGGGGGAAAGGAAGAACAGAATGCAGAGACAAATGGGAAGATTCCTTTACTGTGTTTGTCTTGTTTTTTGGTTATATCCCTCTTTACAGCTGAGCTTTTATCTGTTCTGTACATCCCTGTGGGCAATGGGTCTGCAGAAACATCCAGGATTGGTCCCCATAGAGTTGGAAAGTATTCCTTTTAAAGAGTGACATCTAGACATACTAAAGTTACATTTTCATTTTCTAGCATGATGACTAATTTTGAAAGATTGGGAACCTGTGCTTTGAAAACACATTTTTCTCTCAACAGAAAAGATAGTGTGAGTAATAACACCCCACAAAAATTGATTATTTCAGCTATAAAATATGAGTTCCACAGGGAGGGATGATTTTGAGAATGAGATGAAGTTTTCAAAGATAAAAAGTATTTTCAGTCCAACTTTTTTCACTCTGCAACAAAGACACCATTATCTCAATCATGTTTTCAGCAACTTACTTTTCCTTGTTGCAGACGTGACACACTTCATGTTGAATGAATGTTCAAAAATTGTATTAAATCAACAAAGACTACTACCAGCTTGAATGGCAACTACTCGCCTTAATTCTCAGTAATCAACTAATTAAATTTATTTATTTATTTAACTAATTAAATTTATTTATTCATTGGCTACCTAAACAATTTTATGCAATGGAAAATGTAAAATAAATGATATGTAATTTCTATTTCTAGAAGCTTATAGACATATGTATTGTCTGTAATTAGAGACAATACACAGACATGTATCTCTTTAATTACAGACAATACATATCTCTACAAGCTTCTAGAAATAGAAATTACAGAGACATGTATTGTCTCTAATTACAGACAATACATGAAGACAAATAACGATGACACAAACAGTATAGGACAGGGCATTGAGTGATTTAATTAATTAAATGCTGTGCTATAGATCAGGGTTTATACCACAAATGGCTAGAGGATCTGAAGGAAATGAAGGGTAGATAAAGCTGGCCTGTGAAAGAATCTATAGAGATTGGTGGGGATCGTGGCAAACTCCAGAGTATTTATACTACCTAAAAAGGGTAAGTTCTATTCACTTGAGCAAGAATATGGGCCATCTCTTGCCAGTCTTCCTATTTTTCAGAAGAACCCAAAGACCTGGACTTTTGTATGTAAAATAGCTTAAAAAATTACCCTACATGAGTCTATAATGCACAAACTGAATGAGATACATACTACAGACTACCACTTTTCGAATTCTTTTTAGAGCCATTTAGAGAAGGAAGTAATTATGTTGTAAAAGATGAAAGTATGGGTTTTAAAATCAGGCAGCAATGACCTAAAGCAAGCTACTTAACTTATAAAACCATCCCTAAAATAACAGGTAATTCATAGGATAGCTGTGAAGATTAAATGATAGAACACATAAAAATTATTAATTAGGATTACTTAAAATTAAAAATTCAATAATAGTTTCTCTCTCGCCAGTGCTCTCTCTCTCACACACACACACACACTTAAAATGGAAACAATGTTGTAAAAATCTTGAAAGCAGGAAGACCTATGGCTTCTGTATCTATCTTCCGATTGTATGATAATAACAAATTCAGAGTAGATGTTGAATTAAACTGACCACTAAACTCAAACCCTCTATTATAGGTCTCACTTCCTATTTGTGGGAGGGGGCAGGAGAGGAAATAACTAAGATTTATTCAAATACTAGTTTTACACTTTTATACTTATATACCTTTTGTACACTAAACAATTATTATCTTATAGAAGTTATATTTTCACCTTTCATTAAAAATAACTGAGCAATTTTTTTTACTGAAGTCTAGTATGATAATTTTTTCTCTTTTATTCTTTTTTATAACTTTGTTTTCTAATTGACATATATTAATTGCATATATATGAGGCACAATGTAATGTTTTTATATATGTTTACATTGTGGAATGGCTAAATCAAGCTAAGTAACACATCCATCACCTCATATACTTATTTTTTCATGTGGTGGGTGGGAACATTTAAAATGTACTCTTACAGCAATTGTGAAATCTAAGAAGTTGAATTCATCGAAGTGGAAAGTAGAAAGAGTAGAATGATGATTACCAATGGCTGGGGTAGGGAGATGAGGAATGGGGAGCTGTTGTCCAAGGGTAGAAAGTTTTCTTCTACCCTTGTTTTCCTGGCATCTACTTCTAGTTAGTTTCATTATCTGTAAAAATATTATTCTTTTTCTAATAACTTTGTTTTTAAATGTTTTACAGCTTTATTGAGCTATAAATGACATAAAATAAATTGTTTATATTTACAGCTTTATTGAGCTATAAATGACATTCTTCTACAAGAAGAATGACTTTTAGAGATCTATGCACAGCACCATGACTACAGTTAATAATAACATATTCAAAATTGCTAACTTCCTAGAGCTTAGGTCAGATTCAGGTTTGATTTTGTTATTTGTGTAGTTGTAAGACTATTTTTAGATGAACTTCCATCTGGAAATGCATAATGTATAGTTATTTATCTTTTTGTGATGGTAGCAGCCACTGATGATCAATGCCTGGAACCATTAATTCATTAGGGATTGCAGAATAGTCATATGATAATTGTATCATTCCTTGTTCATCTGTTAGCTGAAATTCTTCAAAGAAGAAATTTTCTCATAAACTCTTTTGTCACCCTGATCTATAAATCTTACCAGAAAGACAAGATAAAGCTTGATGGTTTTCTTTAATTACCAGTTTTTAAAATGATGAATGGTTCCCTACCATCTTGAAAAGGTCAAAAACTAGTTTATTGATTTTATCATTGTTGCCATGATTAATATTATCATTATGAACTGCTGGATTCAAACATGTTTAATGTCTTGCAGTCCACTGCAGTTATCCTTACTGATGGACAAGGTTCCCCCTGTTTGGTCAGTAGAATCTAATTCAGATTGGCTGCTAAATCCTTTTGCCATCACCCTAGTTGACTTTGGTATCTTTTCTGCTTTCTGTATCATAAAATACTCCAGGATCACCTTGTATACTTTCTGCTGCGACCTCCAGAATCAGCTACTTTTACCTTTACTTCTGGTTCCTTTTAATGGAAAATGACATCGAGAAACCACAATTTGTGTATTTGAGATACTCATTCCTACTAAGTTGATTCTCTTCTTCCTTTTCCTCCTCTTACTCCTCTTTCTCCTTCTACTTCCTATTTTTGGAATAAATCTCAATGTTTTCTGTTATAAAGTAATTTTTCGCAAGGACAAACCACACTCTTTCAATATGTAGGTTCAAAACATAATTTTTTTAATTCCAAGAAGTTTTCCTGACTTATGGTGATTAGAATTTGTTCTCTTCCATTCCTTTGAATTTATCCTTTAGTGACTCAAAACATATGTATAATTTTTCTTCTTTACCTATATTCTTTTCCTGTCACTTTCACACAAATCCTTTTGGTCTGTTTTTCTATTTTTCAAAATTCTTCTTTTTCATCTTCTAAGGAATTATCTTTGGATCTATTTACTCATATATTTTTTCTAGTTTAGTTTTTATTTCTGAATTTTTTATTTTGTATTATTTTCTGAGTTCCACAAACTCTTGATCTAATCTTCCTTTCCTCTGATCACCTCATTTCTGAATTTTGATAATTCTGATATATGCTTTTTTCATAGCTTCTGTAACTTCTTAAATTTCTTCTTGTTCAGTTTTGAATATTAGGTAGGATTTCCATTTGTTTTCCTGGCATCTACTTCTAGTTAGTTTCATTATCTGTAAGAATATTATACTTTTTCTAATAACTTTGTTTTTAATTGTTTTACAGCTTTAAAAGAGCTATAAATGACATAAAATAGTGTATAGTATAAATGTAAAATTTGATAAGTTTTGACATATAAGCATGAAACATTGACCATAATTAAGGTGATAAATATTATCTATCACCCATAAATGATTTTTCATGTGCTTTTGTAATCTGTCTTTCTACTCCCACCCTGCTAAAGGTAACCACTAATCTGCTGTCATATTAGTTTGGATTTATATGAATAGATCATACTCCTCTTAATTCTTACACTCAGGATGATTATTTTAATATTGATCTACATTGTTACATTTATGAATAGTTCTTTTTCTTTTATAGTTGAGTAGAATCTCATTGTATGCATATGCCAGAATTTGTTTATACCTATTTGCCTATTGATGGACACTTCAGATCTCATTTTTGGCTATTATAATTAAAGGTGCTATAGACATTCATGTACAAGTATTTATGTAGATACATGCTCTGATTTCTCTTTGGTACTTACTAGTTGTGGAAGAGCTGGGTCTTATGCTAGGCATATGTTTAATGTTTAAAAAAAACTACCAAATGTCTTCCAGAGCTTTTGTGTTCTTTTACATTCCTATCAGTTCCAATTTCTCCACATCTCTGCCAACATGTATTATGATCAATCTGCTTAATTTTAGCCATTCTAGTAAGTGTGTAGTGGTATCTCATTGTGGTTTTAACTTGTATTTCCCTAATGACTAATATTGAACATCTTTTCTTGTGCCAACTTTCCTTCGATATATTTCTTTTGGTAAAGGGTTTTTACAACTCTTTTGTTCATTTTTTAACTGATTCTTTTGTCTTATTACTGAGTTTCAAGTGCTTTTTATATACATTCTAGAGACAAGCTCTGTATGATGTATGTGATTTTTTTAATCTTTTATTTCAATCTGTGATTTGTCTTTTTATTTTCACAATAGTATCTTTCAAAAACTGGAAGTTTAACTTTGATGAACTCAAGTTGTTATTTTTTAATTGTAGAATTTGTGCTTTTTGTGCCTCATTTTAAGAACCTTTGCCAAACCAAAGGTAACTAATAGTTTTTCCTAATTTTATTTCTAGAAGTTTTGTGATTTTAGCAAACATATTTGGGTCTATGACTCATTTCAGTGTAATTTTTATGTAGTATGAGCTAACAGTTAACATTCATGTTTTTGCTTATTGGATATTAAGTTTTTCCCAGAGCCACTTGTATAAAAGATTATCCTATTCCCATTAGATAACCTTGGCTCCTTTGTGGAAAACCAATTAACCATATGTATGTACACCTATTTCTAGACACTCTATGGTGTTGTATCTGTATTTCTAATTTTATACCAATACCACACTGTTTTGATAACTGTAGCTTTATGATATGCATTGTAATCAGATTGTGTAAGATCTCTAATTTTGTTCACGTTCAAATTGCCTAGGTTATAACAGGCCTTTTCCATTTTGCTATAAGTGTTTAATAAGTTTATTGATTTCTATAAAAATTATCCTGAAAGAACCTATAGATCAATTTGGGGAAAATTAACATCTTAACAAAATGTAATATTTTTGACCCATGAACATGGTATATATCCACAATTTAGGTCTTCTTTAATTCCTCTCAGTAATATTTTAAAATTTTTGCCTAACAGGTCCTGCATATATGTGGTTGAATTTATACTTAAATAGTTCATGATTTGCTTGTTTGTTGTTTTGTGTGTGTGTATGTGTGTGCTATTGTACATAGTGCTGCTTTCTAAATTTTAACTTGAAAATTTTTATTGCTACAGACAATTGACTTTGTATTCTGCAACTGTGCTGAACTCATTCATCAATTCTTGTAGCCTTTTGTAGATCTCTTGGAATCTTATACACAGATAATAATGTCACCTATGACAAGAAACAGATTTATTATTTCATACTCTCCCTCTCTTTTTTTTCTATCTGCATATTTTAAATTTTATTTTTCTTGCCTGACTGCTCTGTCTAAAACTAGTATCATGTTACAAAGGAGTGGTGAAGGTAGACATCTTTAATTTGTGTATATCTTAGGAAAAAAGTATTCAATCTTTTATCATTACACAATAGGTTTTAAAAGATATCCTTTATCATCTTAAGGAATTTCTTTTCTAGTCTTATGTTACTGAGAGTTTTTATCATTACTGAGGTTTGATTTTTTTTCAAATGATTTTTCTTTATCTATTAAGATAATCATATGGTTTTCCCTTTTAAGTTTGTTATGGTGATTTATATTAATTTGTTTTTGAATGTTGAAATAACATTGCATTCCTCAGGTAAGCCATACTTAACCACGATATATTATTCTTTTACATATTGTTATACTTGACTTGGCACTATTTTTCTGAGTGTTTTAGCACTAATATTTATGAAGGATATTGTGCTGCAGGTTTATTTTCTTATAATTTCTTGGTCTGCTTTTGGTATGAGGTTAATTGTGATCTCCTAAAGTGAATTTAGTTTCCATAGTAGATTTGAAATTTTTTTAAAAAAATTGGAAATTGTCAGGATTTTAGAAGAATAAAAAGAAAAGTAGCAGGCATTCTGAGTTGTAGTAGATAACAGCAAAAATGAAGCTACGGGAATGCTGAGGCCAATTCAGGGGACAAGGAGAAAGCAAGTCTGGTCTAAGAGGAAGTATGGGAGAGGGTTGGAAGAGAAAATTGGGCTGGTACTATTTGAACTTTGGGTTCCAGCTTGATTACTAACTGCATGACCTTAAATAAGTGACAACCTCCTTAAGCCTCATATTTGTCACCTCTAATGTAAGGATAACAATATCCCTTCTTCATAGGATAAAATGAGATAAAGAACCAAGCCTAGCGTTGGGCACATGTTAAATGTTCAGCACATGTTTATGATGATGATGGTAGAGATAATAATGATAATGGGATTAATACTGTGTCATCAATGCCCAGCTATAAACCAAGGTGTTAGAATTCTGTTCCATAGATGATAGAGAACTACTAAAGGGGAGAGTGTTAATGATCAAATTGACTCTTTATGAAGATGAATTTGACTATGTCTTCAAAATGGGCTAGGAGATGTAGATCAGAGGGGCAGGAAATAAAGCCAAAATTTTCTGTCTAATAAAAGTTCCGACATGGAAAAAAAAAAAGCATGGAGAAAAAACAATAATGTACATTTTTCTCTCCAACGAGAACACTGTTTTTCTACCTGAGGTTTTGTCCTGGTTGAGCATATATACATTTGGATATTTTCCTACCAACTCAGAATCAATATCAAATTATCTTTTTCTCTAAGATTTGGAATTCTTATCCTGTGATGTAGTCAACTATAGACAGTATAATTGGAATCAAATAAATAGAGATTTGAGACTGATTATCAGGTACTTAATGTTCTTGTTCAAACCAATACAAGGACTGAAGAGAGGAGTATAGGACAGGGTATACTTTGCCTAAACAAAAAATTTTCTAATCACTTCCTAGAGCACTGTTTGCTTATGAAGTATAACCTTGTTTAGCCACACTGAGAAGGAGCTCACCAGTCTGATGGGACCAATTAATGAGGCCAAACTGGCAGACTTAAGACAGCCGCTTTCTATAGCTGACTAGGAGGAAATAAACATACTCAGTTTAGGAACAGTAGTTCAACTTTCTTTTTGCCAGATAGTCGTTAATGCACAAGATAGCCATTTAATTCATCAAGATGGCTGCTTTGATATTTTCTCCATTAGTAGGTATGAGTTTTTACTGAATTGCCTACAAATCTCTTGGATCACCTTTCCACCAAAAGTATATGTTTCTGAACTGGAAAACTGAAAAAAGCAATAACAGTCTGTGTATAGTCAGTAGAGCTGGTCTGTGTCTAAGAAACCAAGTGGACGATAAATGGCTTGCATCACTACCCTACTGTGACATTGTCTTCGAAATTGAAATTTGATCTGGCTTCCTTGGGACTTGGACTGTATCTCTGCGAGATCCTTTTAAACCTTATCTCCTAGTGCCAAAACATACCACCACCCTTTCCCCAAACCACTGGCAAAGTCAAAAATTACAAAAGATACCTCTTCATCCTCGATCTGAGCCAGCTATTATTCTACCCACTATTCTAGTCCCAAACTAATCTTTGTTCATTTAATCTACAAACATTTATAGAAGATTACATCTGTGCCAGGGATCTTGTTTGACCCAAGAGATAGATCCCAACTTTCCAAGGACTGGTGTGTAGCTCAGTTTCATACATTTGTTCCAGCCCATATGTTCTTCATTCATGTTTCCAGTCTTCAAGCCGGCAATTCCACATCTTTATCCTCCATGATAGTAAGAGCTTGCCTTATTTCCCTAATCATTTTGTACCTAGTTTCTAAGAGAAACCACGATTGTTGCTCTGAATTTCCCTTTCCTAATTAACACGGTGATAAAAGTCCAAATACTCTCATAGCTCAGCAAAATGTGGGTCTGTAAGGACATCTTATTTACTTAGAAACAAATGGCATTTTAATCCGTAGAACGTTTGTTAGAATGGTTATCCTTTTAGTTATTGTTTCTACTGTCAGAAAAAATATATATTCTAGAAACACTAGTTATTACTGCTCAGTAAAAAAAGGGTTTGAGGTACTTCTGAATCATCAGTTATAACAAACTATTCCCTGAGTTCATGCTATTGTATTGTGTTTAAAACGATAATCTTTTCAAAAATTAGCGTTATTGTTAATATGTGGAATCATAATAAAATCTGGTGCATAATTCTAAATAGGCAGGCAAAAGAACAGCCCACTCCAGGAAGGAGACCGGCCTCGCCCCTGTGTCTGAAAGCCAGCAGCTGTGGAGCTGGGGGAGCAGTAAATAAGAAAGAGTCTATGGAGAGGACAGAGACAGCATTCAACTCAGCAGAGCCCAGCCTTGCTGTGACATGATATGATCTGGAAGAAATGTGACCTGTATTTCACATTGACCACCCTTGCTCCTCCCCATCCTGTAGAAGACGACCTGCATCTTGGGTAAATTCTGTTAGAAGAGTGAAGCCAGGGATGCAGCAAGCCGGCACAGCTGGGCAGAAACACAGTGAACTGAGTCTCATCCCACAAGAGGGAGCTCTCTGTTCCGCACAGCTTTAAGTGACTGCACCTGATGCAACTACCCAAGCAAATCCTTCACGTGGATTTCTGCTGCCATACTTTCGTTACCGAAATACCATTTTATCATACTTCGTACAATCAGGAAAGATCTGTGTCTCCTCTCCCTTCTTGCAGTTTGTCTCTACAGTATAAGAAGCTGGAAGGTCCTTATAATTTCTCTGGGTAAGATTTGGTTTGAATTAAAGCTAAGAGGAGGACAGGGACATAATAGATGTTCGTGTGAAGAAGGCAAAGGGACTTGTTTGTGTTTCTGCCGGAAGACAGGGAGCCTGTTGTTCTTTGGGTCAAGGAGAGCAACCATGATGACTCACAGTAAACATTTCCAATGACAGAGCCCCAGGTTCTGGAATCCAGATCCTCTTCTCAAGTTTCCCCTCACCATATCCTTGTCAAATAAAAATAAGTAAAATCTTCCATGTCATAATCCTTTAGGGGAAGAACACTTCCCTTTGCGACTAGAGGCCATGTATGCAGGATGCTAGACACCACTCAAAGCTATCACCTCCCATTCAATCCATCAGTGAAGCTTGCCAGTTCTAGTTTTGAAGTATATCTGGAATATGACCACTTTTCACCCTTACCCCCTCCTCTGCCAGCACCTGGACTGAGTCACCATCTCTTACTTGAATTATTGCTTTTGCCTCCTTTCTGAGTGCTCAGTTTTCAAACTTGCCCCTATAGTTTATTGTCTATTTTAAAACCAGAATGATCCCATCACAGTGTAAATCCAATTTTGTGATTCCTTTGCCCAGCATGTTCCAATGATCCCCTCTTTCTCAGAATAAAATCCAAAGTCCTTGCCTTGGCTTCGGATGTCCTACGTGATCTGGCCTTCTCATCACTCTGATCTTGCTTCCTACCAGTTTCTAACTTGGCGAATTTACCCTGGCCTGGAACATTCTAACACCCTCCTGCCTGAGAACGTAGATACTCACTGTTCTCCCTGTCTAGAAGTTTCTTCTCCCAGATAGCTAATAGAGAACTGCCTGATTAGGCCGAGGGAACAGTGATTCCTCTCTCCCTTGGTCACTTTTTTGCTCCAGCCACTCCTTACTGGAGGCACTGCCCCTGCTGATCCTCAAATGTGTGGAGCCTCGTGCCTCAGGGCCTTTGCCTTTGCTGTCCATTCTCCTTGGAACATGCTTCTCCCAGATATTTGGCCAGGTTACTGCCTTGCACTTGCACTGCACTGCCTTGGTCTCTGCCCAAATGTTACAGTCTGAGAAAAGCTCACCTGACCCTGATTTCCAAAAAGGACCACCTTGTTTCTCATCTTTTCTTTTTTACTTTGTTTTGCTTTGCTTCTTAGCACTTATTACCATCTGATATACTATTCTATGTTTACCTGCTTTATGGCCCTCCTCCCTGCAATAGAATCTAAACTCCCACAAGTACTGGAACTATATCTTTTTTGTGTGGTCATCATGTCATTTATGAAATGAGTGATTAATAAGTATTTGCTAAATAAATGGGTTGATAGATGAATAAGTAGCCCTATGAAACAGGAATAAATATCCACATCTTACAGATGAGAAATGAACAGACTGCCAACCCAACACAGCCAGCAACCAGTACAGATGAGATTCAAATCCAAGTCCATGCTCTTAACCACAGACTAAACTCTGATTGATAGTATAGTCCCTTCCTGATGTCCCCTGGAGTTGCAGTACCATGTAGTAATAGACAAGAGAGAATGAGGCGGGTGCTAACTCCTCTTTCCTCTCCAGACAGGGACACTAGTGAAACTCTCTCCTCTTTCTGAAGAGGGATTAAGAACACTTTCTAATTGTGCAGATCTTAGAAGGAAAGACAAAATTAAGTAGATGCCAGATCTTGGTGGTTTCAATTTAGTTACAGGAGAAGTAGGTTAGTGACTTTTGTAGGTTCGAGAACAATTTCTGACTATCATAGGGTTATTTAATACATTTTTCTTTACTCCCACATAAAGCCTGGTCTTTTAGAAATATACAGCAAATGCACTCACATAGGAGAAACCTGGAGGGCAGCATAATCTAGCAAACTCCATGAGCAAAGGGAAGTCTTCCTGTACTGATGGGTTTTCTTCTTTGCGGTGACAGCCTGCCATTTTGGAGACATGAGTATGTCAGAAAACATTCTTTCTTTGTGTCTATTTTCAACACAAATACATAAATGAATGACAATATCTCAAACATATTATTACTAGGTGTGTGATGCAGAATTATGTCTCTGAGAAAACAGTTACCTTCACTATCCACAATCCTGCTTGTAATTCTTATTAAACTATTGTAGCTATTCAAACTTGTGTGTGATGTTTGTGCACATATGCTTGCATAAGAATGAAAAAGGTGTCTGCCCATACAAAGGAAGTCCTGATGAAAGACAACTTCATTTCTTTGTCATATAAAATAGACATGACCTCAGAAAAGTGGCTAAAACTTTCCACAAACACTATGTTTTGCACCTGACTTCACTATATTCTCAGAATTCTTTCATTTTCTATTTAGATTCTGTCCTATAAATCTGACCCTTTTAGCACACCTTTCAAGTCATCTCCCATCCTTCATACCCAAGATGCACATTACTTTAGCTAAATCCTCTGTCATCTCTCACCTGGAGGATTGCCATGGTCTGTTAACTAGCTTCCATTCTCAGTCCAACTAACCTATCATCCACCCCAATGAATAGTCTTTCTAATCATTTCTCTTCCCTGCACAAAACCCTCCACTGGCTCCACATTATAAAACAGTAGATACCAAGCTTGGCATACTGGTCATCTGGGATGCTTGTAAAAATCTGTAGGATGAGACCCCACCTCTGGGAATTCTGATTCAGTTGGGTGTTTCTAATGTGGAAATCCCGAGGTCTACACTTTGAGAAAACTATTCTAGAGACTAAATTGCAAATTCCTTACCACAGATAACTATGATCTGCCTCCTCCTTATCTCTTAGGGATAATTTCTTACTCTGTTCTCCTTCCCCACCTATCATCCTGCCTTCCAGCTATGCTGACCTACCTTCAGTTCCCCGAACCTGTCTTGTTATTTTAGAATTTATGTCTTTGCTCCATCAGGTTAGAATAATATCTTTCTTCTAACTTATCTGCTTGGTGAACACCTATACATCTTTCTTTATGTGAAACTATTTATGACACCACCATGTTCCCCAGGTAGGATTACTCTCTCCTTTCTATTTCCATTTTATCCATGTGGACCTCTTTCATAGCTCCTCTAGCACCTAATTGTACATACTTGTTTTCTTAAGAGATTAGAAGTTCCTTGAATTCTTAAGAGATTAGAAGTTCCTTGAATTCATGAATAAGAATTCAGGTTTCATACCTCTTTGTAGCCAGGCATCTGGCGTTGTTCCTGGCACACAGAAAGTGCTCAATAAATGTATGTGTTATAGAATAAATGCAAAAGTAATACAATTTATGAAATTTATACACTATTTCAAATCATATTAAAGCTGGGAGTCAATGTCCTCCAGCCAATGAATAATGAAGAAAAACAAATCCATAGTTTTACACCACCAAAGCTCATAGACGCTCAGTCCTCAGTAGCTTGGGGTACCTCAGTCACTGCCAAACTTTACTTTTGGAGAGTTTGTAAAATTCAGATTCTTGAGCCAGTCCTTCAGAGAATCCAATTCTGAGTTTCTGCAGCGCGGACCCACAAAGCTGCATTAAGCAAGGGCTTCAAGTGGTTCACATGCAGGTGATACCAACAGCACAAGAGGGTGACTGCCCTAAGGGTTGTTTCTCCGCTGAAAGACAGCAGGCAAAGCTTGATGCACAACTCAAATCCTGCAACCCAACACGCTGACACCTGCCAGTATTAATATAATATAAAGAAGCTTAGCCGTGACAAACAAATTTTCCCCCTTACGACCCACTGGCGATTGTACACACAATTCAGAGCTGTCAAGTCATGGTCGGTAGAAGACCATAATTATTAAGATGCTAATTGTTGACCATAGCAGTGGAAGTTGTAAAGCTTTTGGGGAGTTAATTGCCTGATTTAGTGGCCCATTCCAATGAGCCATGTAGTATGTACACTCTTGGGGGTGCAGAGTCTATGAGTTTCACTCTGTCCTCCAGGAAGCTTGGGGTCAGGCCTGAGAGGCTATGATTTATTCAAAAGTTAAAGCTTTACCAGAATCTCTTCCCCACTCTACAACCTTCCTTGCTGACATTTAAAAGTGAGAAATTTTAGCAGAACAAAACTGCTGGGGAGATTTCTCCACACCATTACTAGTCATAATAGGAAACCAGTATAAAGGGCCAGTCTCTCCTGACATCGCCCCAGCCCTTCCGCTTCCAGGTTTAGCATAAAAACTAATCTTATCAAAACAAGCAGAATCCCAAAGAAACAGGTATTCTGGACAGACATTCTGGGAGGCGTGCCCTACAGAAAAGAAAGTGAAGTGAGGTGAGTGAGTCTTCAGTGGCTTAATACCTCCTGCTCCTTCACAGTCCCTGCTGGGATCTGATCCCTATTTGCGGGTAGCAAAGACAAAGGCAGGTAAATCCATTCTCTTTGATCTAAGTTCTGAAGCCTTCTTGATTTTCCCAGGGGTAAGGAGAAAAAAAAATTACCCCTGTGTGCATTTGTTTTATTCTGCAACTTTGAAAACAGTACCCCAGACATAAGGAAATTGTGGTTATAATTATGGGTTTGGGGAGTTTGGTAAGAAGCCATTTTTCTTAGGAGAAACTCTAAGAAGAAAATAGGCAAGAGGCTTTGTGACTTGGTTAAACGTGTTGAAGTAGGTATCCTGTGTGGGTAATGCCACCTTCTTAGTCAGATTATATTCATGTGAAAGGTGGCCTGAGGAGGGACCAGGAAATGGCACACAACCCCTGCAATTAGGACTTGCTGCTGGGCCACCATTTTAAGACAGGAAATGCATTAAGCAAAGAAAGGCACGTTAATCATACTACCTTGTGGAGAATGCCACCCACCATATCTTCCCACCAGAACAGGTACAGAGAGAGTTGTTAAGAACACTGAAAATAGTCTCCCTTTCTTTTATTTTTTATTCATTTTTAATTGATAAATAATAATTGTACAGATGTATGGAGTACAATGTAATGTTTGATCTATGTATGTGCTACAGAAAGACTCAATCAAGCTAATTACCATATCTATCACTTTGCGAATCTATTATTTTTTGTGTGGTGAGAATGTTAACAATCTATTTTAGCAATTTTTAAATGTTCAGTACCCTTATTGAGCAAATACAATATCTTCCCCATTTAGAAATCATTTAATATAATTTTTCTATTTATATAATTCACATTTCACACTTATTAAACTTTTTTTTATGTACCTGACTAGGTGCTAAGGATTCAAGGACAGATTTACATATGGAAAAACTAAATGTGGTCGTTTGTTTGCTGATACTATTAGAGGAGTGGCCTTGGCTTCTTATTTAATGATTCTGTACCTTACTTTCTCATTTATAGAATATAGGCAATAATGACACTTACTTCATAGGGTTGTTATGAGAATTAAATGAGATAACCCATATAAATCAATGAACCTGGTGGCTGGCAGAGAGTAAGCATTCCGTAAATGCTACCTGCTAGTCTCAGTTACTGCAAGATGCTGGGGTACAGTGATACAATACTGGCATGCCTGCTGCCCTCTAGGGGCTTAAAGTCTGTCATACGTATTAATGTTCCAAAGAGGCTGTAGAAGATCTGTGACAGAGTATAGTCATCACCCAAGGGAACGGTGGTCAATTTGAGCTGGGAGAACCTGCAAAGCCTCTATCAAATTGGCATACTGGGACAGAGGCCAAGGGGTACTGGAAAGAGTATTTCAGACAGGCCAATCAGTATGCAAAAAGCTGGTGCAGAAAGCCAGGACTGCTCAGGACATGTAGAGAGTTCCTCTGAGCTAGAACACTGAACTGTGGGCACGCAAAGACTGAAGAGGAAGCTAGAGGCTACATCATGGAGGATTTACGTGCCATTTGGTCCTTGCTATGGGTTGAATGTATGTGTTCCTTCAAAATTCATATGTGGAAACCTGACCACCAAGATGATTGTATTAGCAGGTGAGGGTTTGGGGGGTGGTTAGGTCATGAGGGCTCCACCCTCTTGAATGAGATTAGTGTCCTTATAAAAGGGCTGGAGGGAGCTAGCTAGGTCCTCTGCCTTTCTGTCTTCTGTCATGTGAGGACACAGCAATAAAGCACCATCTTGGAAGCCAAGAGCAGCCTTCACCAGACACTGAATCTGCTGGCACTTTGACCTTCGACTTCTCTGCCTCCAGAACTGTGAGAAATACATTTTTATTATCTATAAATTGCCGAGTCTGTGGCATTTTGTTAGAGCAGCAGGGATAGACTAAGGTAGTCCTTCAATAAATATTTTTAATTGCCTACCACATGCCAGGCATCATGTAAAGTGCTATAAGAGAAAAATAGAAGAAAAAGCTTTGCTTCAAAAGCTATTTACAAATAACCCTTGCTCAGGGCAGAGTAGATCATAAGTACCATGACACAGAAACCAACAAGGCTGAGGTTCTGTTCCTGCCCCAGACGGTGACTGAGCAAGTTAATTTACCTTTTTTTGGTTCACATCCGTGGACTGATAATAATAATTCTCCCATGCCTGCTTCACCTGAGAACAAGGAGGAGAGCTCAGAATACCTGAGTGGACAATGATGGGAAGGCACCATGAGAACTGTAAAGCACCATTGATGCAGGAGAGGTTATGATGAAAGGATGATGATATTGGTATTGATAATGGTGAAGATGATGATTATGATGGTAAAGGGGTTGGAGAAGATACGGTAATTACGGTGAATAAGATGAAAACAATAAGGATTATAGCAATAATTCATCATCATGATTCATTCAACAAATTTGCACTGAGGGCCAACTATACGTTAGACACCATGGATACAGTAATAAATGAAAGAATGTACTTGTCTTATTTTTCACTGGGAGGAAAATCAATAAGTGAGTGATAGTCACATAATTACTAGAGTTTTAGACTGCCAAAAAAAAAAAAAAAAAGGCAGAGAGAAGGGATAGAAAATGGTGGGAAGTGGCAATGCTAACAGAGATGGTGATTCTGGTTACAGCTGGAATCCCTCGGCAAAATTAAAAACTTATATGAGAGTCAAGTCCAAGAGGCAGTTTCTAGTGGGCTCCAGTCTTTGTCACTGCAGGCAGTGCTTGGTGGCAGACATGTGTTGTTATGGGATTTGTGTGGGCCTGAGTCGGGTACATGGAGTCCAAGATGTAGAAGAAAAGATCTTATAGATAAGATTTCACTAGGTACATTCTGAGCCCAAGTGACCAAACAGTCCGGGAAAACAAAGACCCTGGTTGTTTCTTTCATATGAAACATGTTTCTGAAGCTTGTCTTCCTTGTCTCCAAGAAGAATTTCTGTGTAAGTTTCAGGAGTCTGGCACACATTATAGGTCAGTAACATCAATTTTCCCCACAAGAAATAATAACATTGTCATAATTGACTTTGGCTTTAAACTTGTGTTATTGTCCTGAGGAAAGTGAAGTTAGGGTGGGTGGAGAAAGGCTATTAAAACCCCAGGTCTTTCTGCATTTACAAAGAGCATACAATGATGTTACACAGCCCAGTTTTGGCAGCCAGCATCGGAATCAGCTTGGGCAAACCCCGAGGTAAACACCTGAACATCTGGAAACAGAGAACAGAGAAGTCGAGGGACTGCAGGGAAGCCCAGATACAATTAGTACGTTCTATAATATTTTTAAATTTGCTGCATGTGAAAGAAAAGGCTTGGTTGGACTCTGGAACTTAACCAAAAGCAGTGGCCATGTTTTATTCACATTTATGTTCCTCATCTTTTAGTACTGTATCTGGCCAATAAATCAGCAAACACTTAGTTGTTTGAATGAGTGACAGAATAAAAGAGAAAATAAGTGAGTGGAAGAATTAATTAACAGAGACTGGTGTGGAGCAGAAGTGAAAGCAATGAACAGTTGTGGGATCCCATCCAGGCTTCGTCTCCACCAGCTGACAACCTGAGCATAGTCTTGATCCGTGTGCCTCATGAAATGAGGATAATCATCACATCTGAGCTAGCTATTATGAGAATTATAAAGTAACATGTGACATGCTCAACAAAGAGTCAGTATTAATAATCATGTTAATCATCGTGCTTGTGATCATTGTAGGAAAGAAAAGCATGGCCCTAATATGATCTATTTCAGAACCAGAAAAGGAATACATAATATAGATATATTTTAACAAAATGAATAATCACATCATCACTTAGCAAAGGCTTTGATCCATATGTCTGATGCATCAGTCTTACCATCCTTGAAATATAAAGGAATACACATGTATTTATTGATTACTTAATATGTTTAAGGTGTTAAATGCTACGGGGAAAGCAAAGAATTATAAAACGAAGTCACTATTCTTAAGTTGCTTTTACTACTTAGAGAAATAGACAGACACACACGCATGCGCACCCACTCACACAGTCACACACTCACACCCCCCCACCCCCCACATACATATACATCTATGGCATCAAGAAATCCAGACTAAGTATGAGGGGAGGTCAAGGAGAGCAAAAACTATTCAAAGGCAAGATAATTGGAGATACTAGAGTAAGTACAGCTCAGTTCCACTTTCCTAAGAAGCAGATGTGCTTAAATTGAATGATGAGTAAACAAAGCAATGAAAATGGGCGTTTAATAATAAACATTTCAATTTAAAGACTTTTGAAATTCTAAAACATCATTCTAAATAAACTTTGGATCACAGAGGAAATAAACACTGCAATTATAGACTTTTAGAGAGTAGCTACTATAAAAATTCTGCATATCAAATTTATGAGGTGGTCAAAGCTGTACTCAAAGAAAATTACATTGTCATAAATGCTTTCATTTTTAAAGATCGATACACAAATATAAAGGAAACAATCATTACATTAAAAACATTAGGAAATTAACAAAATATAATTAAGTAGGAGAAAAAGAGTGAATAAATAAAATATGAAAGCAGAAATGAGTGAATCAGAAACCCAAGAAACAACAATTATTAACAGGCAGGGCACAGTAGCTCATGCCAGTAATCCCAGCACTTTCAGAAGCCGAGGTGGGAGGATCACTTGAGCCCAGGTGTTCGAGACCAGCCTGGGCAACATGGTGAATGCTGTCTCTACAAAAAATACAAAAATTAGCTGGCATGGTGGTGTGTGCCTGTAGTCCCAGCTACTCAGGAGGTGAGAGGATGGCTTGAGCTTAGAAGTTTGAGGTTACAGTGAGCTATGATTACACCACTGCACTCCAGCCTGGGTAACAGAATGAGACCCTGTCTCGGAAAAAAAAAAAAAAAAAAAAAAAAGAATTATTAACAAACAGAAGAGGCGGTTATAGAATATAATCATATACCTAGGGAAAATTTATACATCTTGGGGAGAAAAGAAAGGGAGAGAATTAGGGATTGTGGTGTTAGAGGGACAAAGTTTCTTCCATTAGAAATGAAAAAGAATTTATAACAGGTAAAAGGGGAAAGGAAAGGGGAAAGGAAAGGAAACATGAGAGTCTTATGTTTGTACTGCTCACCATAGCAGCAGCTAAAAGCAGAGGTAAACTAAGAGGTGAACTTGGGGTCCAGAGGTGTCTGCCACAGTCAACTGTATGATGGTGTTGCATTGAAAAGGTCTTAAATCTTAGATGAGTTAAAAGATGGCCTTTATTCTGTGGCAAAGCAGACTTACAGAACTCTTCAAGGACTGCAAATTCAAAGGAAAAATAAACTCACACTAGTACCATTTAGAAATCCACAAAGAGAGAAAAGCCAAAGTAAATGGGAGCAGCAATGCTTCCTTTCACAGCTAAGTGGCTAAGAGATCACATGATCCAACGTAGGCCAATAAAACAATGCAAAATGAAAAGACTCTTTCCTCTCAAAGAGAGAAGATGTTTGTGACTTTCCTAAGCCAATTACCAGAACCTAACCTAAAGGATTTCTTGGTGTCAGATACTACAGTAGACATTTGATTTGTAACTTTTTTGAATTGGTTTCCTGTCTACATGACGTAATGAAAGCCAACACACATACACCTTTGTCCTGAAAAACTCACTGGAAACTATTTTCTGTAACATAAAGAAATCTCTTGAAAACATCCTAGCCTTGAACTCATGCATTATCATCAACCTTTCTATTTGTGTATTAAACATCAAGACAAACTTTGGGGATTTCAGCATGACAGTACAACAGTACACGGACATCAGTGATCTATTAAATATTACAGCCTCTCACTTTACCAGGTAAAAAAAGTCTACCCCAATTTGTAAGCAGTAGCATCAGCCACAAAGTTACCTGAGGCCTCTGGTGACTTAGGATCTCCACTTAGCCTCATGACCATTCATGCTGTTCTGGCCTTACTCTTGTCTGAAAACACCCAGAACTTTTCCGCTTCTGGAATGACTGCTTACAAAATTCTTCTCTCACCCATACATATTTCTATCTATCATTGTAATACTCTAAACCCCAACAGCCACCTACCACTCCCAAAAAAGAGAGAACCTTGTGACTGTCATGCTCTTACTCAGGAGTTTTTTTGCCTTGTCCTGACCTCCTTGAAACCCATTTAGAAAACCAAAATTTAGAACTATTTGTAAAGAATGCTATTTAAGAACTCAAGAAGGAGGCTACAAAGCCCGACATGCAACCACAACTCATTCTGCCATGCTCAAATTCAATCCTTTCTGTACAGAAGCTGATGCTATACAAGTTGATGAAATTGTAGCACTTACTAGGGCCTGCCAGTTAACTAAAGACAAAAGATACCTGTCTTTATAGATAGTGAATATGCTTGGAGAGTGATAAATGATTAGTGATATGATTTAGAAACAACATGGCTTTTTAATGTCCCTGATATATGATTATAAATATGTTCTTGCTAATTTCTCTCTGTTTCCTGGTTTGCCAAGAGCCACTCATTGCTATAAAGCAGCCACTCTGGCAGCAGCAAAGACACTTGTGTTTGTTTTTCATTTAGTGGATACCCACATATTTATTTTGTGATAGGAGTACCCATTTCACTGGAGCAGTAATTTAAAAATTTGCAAGGCTCTTCCTGTCTCACAAAAGTTTCAATGTCCCTAATTCCCAGTGAAAATAGAAAGACTGAATGGTAAATTTAATTTGCAAAACTATCACAGACACTTAAGTTGCCATTGTTAAAGAACTTGCTCTTTAATGGGTGTGAGGTCCACATCAAACAGAAACTCATAGACTATTCCCATATGAGATGGTCATTGGATGCTATATGTGTCTCAACATCTCACCTCCTATCATTTTGCATTGAGTTATCTTGACACCTTTATCCAAAATCAATTGATCATAAATATATGAATTTATTTCTGGCTTCACAATTGTATTTTATCGATATACATATCCATCCATAAGCCAGTATTGAACTATCTTAATGACTCTGTAGTAAGTTTTGAAATTGGGAAGGGTGAGCCCTCCAACTTTGTTCTTTTTCAAAACTGTTGTGGCCATCCTGAGTGCCTTGCATTTTCATTTGAATTTTAAGTTCAGCTTGTCCATTTCTGCCAGAAATGGCAGCATGGATTTTGATAGAGACTGTGTTGAATCTGCAGATTAATTTGTGGAGCACTGGCATCTTAAAGACCTAACAATATTAATACTTTCCATGAACATGGGATGTCTTTCCACTTATCTAGATATTTTTCAATTTAATAATTATTTAGACTTTTCAGTGTACAATTTTTACATTTCTTTTGTTAAAATTTTCCAAAGTATTTTATTCTTTTTTATTCTATTGCAAATAGAATTATTTTCTTAATGTCACTTTTTGGATTGTTCATTGCTAATGCATAGAAATGTAACTGATTTCTTTACATTTGTCTTGCATAACACAAACTTGCCTAATTAGTTTGTTAGTGGTTATGGTTTTTTTAGGGGATTCCTTAGAATTTCTTATGTAGATTATGTCATCTACAAATAGAAATAGCTCTACTTCTTCCTTCCCAATATGTATGACTTTTATTTATTTTTCTTGCCTAATTCCCCTAACTAGAACCTCTAGCACAATGTTGAATAGAGGCGACTACACTGAACATCAGCATCTTATTCCTGATTTTAAGAAAAAAGCATTTGGTTTTCATCATCAAGCATGATGTTATCTGTTGATTTTTCATAGATGTTCTATGCATACCATATGGGATATTGCACTTCTAATCCTTCCCTCCTAGGTCTAGTGACACATCCTTTCTCTACATCTTTGCCTACTCTGCCCTAGGGAAAGAAGAGTCATTTCACTGACAGGTGAGTTCCAGAAGAGGAACTGGGCATGAGGTATCCAGCCTTCTCCTCTTCCCTCTATCTTGGGAGCTGGGTACCACATGAAGCACATTTTCTGTTATGCTTCTTCAGGCCTTAAATTTTTAATGGAAATCCTTGACATGAGGAGGTCTGCAGTTGTTCAGAGCTACCTGTGATTAAGTGACCAATTGTAGGGTTTTGGTATAATAAAATCTATCTATGGTATGTTCTTTAGTATCAACTTTATCATCTTTACCTAGCTGATGCTCTCTATCCTAATTGAATCCTAAGCTGAATATGGAAAAGGGATGCTATGTGTACCCCTATGAATCCCAAATAAGGACTGAAGGAATACTTTCAGTTCTAGTAAAATGCTATATGAAGACGACTGAAGATATCCCTGTGTTTAGCTAGGGGAAATAAAGTAATCAGAAAAATCAATCCTTGATACAAGCTTTAGTGTGCTCTCCAACTATACACTTTGAAAGACAGAAAAGCTTCTTTATTATCTTAAGCATGGAAAATATATTTGGCTAAACAAGTATAACATTCTTGGGTAAGATGAAGAGTTGAAGTTGGGTGTGAAAAGAAATGGAGGACTTGAAGGGAAATAAATGTTTTATCTTAGATGATGAATTCAAATGCTCTAATGGCAAGGGTAAGATAGTACCTCTATAAATAATATCAGAGAGGTTTCCTTAGACAGCCAAGGATTTTTGTAGCTTATGGACCTCAGTGTAAATCAGTGGCTGCATTCACTCTCTTTACTTGCTTTATATACAGACAGATAAAGAGAGGGGGCTGCAGTTATGATTAAAACCTCCCAATAATTGAAGGTTGTCCCATGAAACAGGAATTAGATTTATTCTAAAGCTTTTATAAGGCAAATCAGAAATAGCTAATGACATTAAGATGGAATGGATTTGGTCAATGTAAAGAAAAAGCAAATAATTAACTCTGCTTTAAAAAATAGAATTGGACACTGTAATGGCAAGAGCTACAGTTTCTGGGAACATTTCAGCAGAAACCAGATGCTCACCTGTAGAAAATGTTGTGGAGGGAGATTCCCAAACGTGATAGGGATTGAACCAAATGTTCCACGTGGTTCCTTCCAGCTCTGAGATTGTTGAATTCAAGAAAGAACTAGCCTGAGGATGAACCACAACTCTGTAGGCAGAAGACCTGGATTCTAGGCTCAATTTTTCTGCTAAGTAGCTATATTACTTTGTGCAAATTTCTTATTCTTTATAGACTGCAGTTCCCTTCCCTGTAAAATGCACATTCAGGAGTTGGAGGAGATAATTGTTATTTAAGCTCTCTTTTGGCTAAAAAATACTAGGACTGCAGGTAGTGTAATGCCTCCAGCAGCACTGGAAAGTTTTGCTATTCACAATAGCAAAAACTTGGAACCCACCCAAATGTCCATCAGTGATAGACTGGATTAAGAAGATGTGGCACACATACACCATGGAATACTATGCAGCCATAAAAAAGGATGAGTTTGTGTCCTTTGTAGGGACATGGATGAAGCTGGAAACCATCATTCTCAGCAGACTATCGCAAGGACAGAAAACCAAACACCACATGTTCTCACTCACAGTGGGGGATTGAACAATGAGAACACTTGACACGGGGTGGGGAACATCACACAATGGGGCCTGTCGTGGGGTGGGGGGATGGGGAGGGATAGCATTAGGAGAAATACCTAATGTAAATGACGAGTTAATGGGTGCAGCACACCAACATGGCACATGTATACATATGTAACAAACCTGCACGTTGTGCACATGTACCCTAGAACTTAAAGTATAAAAATAAAAAAATACTAGGACTGAAACAGAGACATAGAGTGTTCTAAGCACTAAGCAGTAGTATGCAGATTGGCACAGATTGGAAGATGAAGCCTTCCTAAGGTGCATGGCACAGTGATGTTTGAGAACCAGCCTGTACTATCTCAGGAGAGCCCACTGAGCACCATTCTCCAATTCTGAGGTTCAGTGATATGAGGCTGGTATCATGAGAATATTTACAACATTGACTTGGCAAAAGCTACAAATCTGAGCTTTTTGTTTCGGTTTATCAGCACAACTTTGGTTACCAAGCAGTTTTATCGGATTCAATCTTCAGATTGAAGATTTTCTGATAAAGTAGCTGAGACGGTGGTTCAATTTGCTTTCCCCCTACTTTACAGAGGAAAAGCACATCACACACTATTCCTAATTTTCACTAAGAAGCATTACCCCAGGTTGTAGAAACCTTGAGGGCACTAAACAAAGACACATTTTGAAGTACTGTTATTGATGTCCAGAAAGTGTATGACTAATGACTTGGAAATCAATCCTTTTGCCCAAAAGGTAGTTTTTGGTTTGTTTTTAATAAAATTGAATGGTAACTCAATTTGAGCTGTCAATAAATAGATCACTAGCAATCATTTTTATGATGAGTAACTATAATCTTGTGCATAAAACTCAGAAGCAGTCTGAAAAACTGAATGGCATTGTTATATTAAATCTTGAATATGGTTTGTGATTGTTTACATTTTAAAGACAAAACGAGAAAGGGAGAGAAATAGAATTGATGTTGAATTCTATCTCATTCTAATAGTAAGTGATATTTATTTGAAAATACATAATCTAATAGAAACCAAAGCCTACTCATCTCATTAACAAATACATTTACAACAATATTTTATTTGAAAAGTAATAATTATAATTTTTGGAATTTACAACTTGTTTGTTGTTTCAGTTGATATACAAGGTAATAATTTTAATAACTCGCAGAACAAAATTAATGCTTAGAGTTTTATGCTCATGGGCAATAAAAAGTTACATATAAATTTTCATATAATATTTTATAATTTCCATATATTTTTCTAAATAGAAAAGCATAATCGAGTTTTGTATTAAATAGTTTCAAGTATAAACTACATTACATTAGAATAAAATTCTGTTTGGGAAGTAGAATGGAAATTTGAGTTCAAGGAGAAAAAGAACTGATATAAAAGTTTCACTTGTGTGTGTGTGTGTGTATTTAAACTAAAGATAGTGAGTATCAAATTGCTCAAGTATTCTGAATCTTTTAGACACATTTAAAATGATAGTTTTATTTGAAAATGTTAATATTTATCGTGTGTTGAAAATTCTATCCTTGACAGTTTAGTGAGTAAAATGGTTGGGGGCAATTATCTCCATTATCCTTACAGACTGCTAGCCAACCTCCAGCTGCATGCCTACCCCCTTCCCATAATAAATCACACAGCATCAAGGACCATTGGTGCCAGCCATCTCCACCAACTGAGTGACATTACTGTGTGCTGCTATACCTCTTGGTAGACAGGGGCCTCTTAATACATCCTGGATTGATTGATCAGTCTAGTGAAGGACTTCACAGAGATGAAGTCCTTAATTCAATGAACAACTGAAATTCTCAGTGGCTGCAGGCAAAAATGATGCCTTAGTCTGCTAAGGAGTTCTTGCTTTCACTCACTATAGCAACCTGGCAAAAGGAAGACTCAAGCAACATCTAAAGCATCAGGTGATGCAATGCAAGAAAGCCTCAAACTTTTTCTGAATTTAAACCTAGGACAATTACATTTGGCCCAACTACAGGTATGTTTGGTGTATTTATAAATACTCAAGTGGCACAGGAACATTTATTTTGGGGAGGCAGGAATTAAAAACTTTGATCTTTCAAAGCAAACTTTAGAAAATAAGTGGTGAATTCAAGGTATCAGGACAAAGGAAGCTCCCTGGCTTCTTTCTCTGAATGTTTCACCTCTGCCTTCACTCCTTTCTCTAAAGGGAGAAGTGATTATTTGCAGAGAAGCAGCAGGAGATTCTTGATGTACCTTCTTTCTCTTGGAACCCCAAATTCTGGCCTGCTCCTCCCTGTCTGTAATGTTTGGGATAGATCCTCATAAGAAGAGGACAGTGGTTGGTCAGTGTAGACTGTGATTAGGTTGGGAGTCTAATTCTTGGGTCCCAGTATCAGGAAGCCTGTGTTGCTCCATGTCTAAGCCATATCCTGCAACACAGCTTCATTGGCAATAAAGGGTGATAGTTTGTTCTCCACTCTCTGCCTTTGTTGTCTCTCAAACTGCCAGGAAAGGAAGGTTTCTAAAATCTCCAAATTTAAGTGTTCATCTGTAGAAATAAATTAAGAGGTAAATGTGGCTGGTACAAAGATCATTTTTGTCAGAATTTGGAGAAGATATAGGTATCATTGTGGTGTCAATACAAAAGAGGTGAATAGGAAGACAGGGGGAGAGACTTTTGAAATGCCAAGTAGTGAAAGAGTTTGACCCCACCCTTGTCTCTTTGCTTATCTAAATGTTCCCCATCTTTGCAGGGTGACAATGTGGTAATTTTTAAAAACCTGACCAGACCCATCACTAGTCTTCAACCTGCAAAAAGAAGACTGACAGCATAGGATTGCTGTAACGTAGTAGTGATTCCTCTCATTTGAGTCTTTACCTTTATACTGTATGTATACAAACAGATGGTTTTAAGTACACAAACACAAATTATGGCTGACTACAAAAATCTGACCCATCAGTAATTGACTTTTTAAATTCACTGTCATTTCTTTTCCAGATTGGCATGTTTGTGCCTCTGACAATGTGGTCTTTGACATACATGTCTAGCTTTTTTATTGAAGTGTATCTACCATTGCATATTCCTGGAGCTCTCACAAGCACACACCTCAGAGGATAAAGACAGTTATTATTAACTTCTGGTAGACCTTTAGGCTGCTTTAGAATATGAACCCTTTAAGTCCAGAAACCATGACCTGATAAACATGATACTTAGTATCAGAAACTAGAACTGATGTGAGGGAACTGAGATTCTATCTGGTCAACTTGGGTAGTTCATTATTCATTCATTCATTCAACAAATATTAATTGCCTGTCCTGCAATAGGTCTAGGTGCTTGTCATAAATTAAAAAAAAGAGTTATAAACTCTTCCCATCTCTGTGTCCACTTCCCATCCTGCAGTTCCTCTGTAATGTGACTTTGAAGCTTCTCCTATCAAGAGAAACAGTGTATTTTTCTAACTCTTTAATCTTGGTTTAATGCTGTGACCTGACTTAGCCAATGAGGACATTAGCAAATGTGATGCAAACAGGGACTTGCAAAGTGCTTGATCTTTGGGGTTTGCCATCTCTTGACAGTTAATGCATGAACATGCAATTATCTCTATTATCCTTACAGACTGCCAGTCAACCTCCAGACATGTGACTGGGCCATCATCCTTCAGCTGACTGCAAATACATGCATCAACTCAGTGATGCCACACTGAGCAGAGATAACTAGCTCAGCAAAGCCTCTCCCAAATTGCTACCCACAGAACCATGAGCAAATAAGTAAGTGGTTTGTTGTTTTTAGGCTACTAAGTTTCAGAGATTGCTTGTTACACAGCAAGAGCTAACTGACCCCAGTGCTGGAGATTCAACTGCAAATAAAGCAGAAAATGTCCCTGCTCTCATGGAATTGTCATTCTTTTGGGGAAGAACAAAATAAACAAAAAAGTAAATAAGAAAATATAAGATATGGTAAGACAGAAAATTAAAATGGGGTAATATGATAGCAAGTGCCTGGAGAACTTCTTAGGATTGGGAGGTCAAGGCAGGATGCTTAGGACATCCGAATGGCACAAAGGAGCCAGCCAACACCATTTAGATAAGATTTTTCCAGGCTGAATTCTTTCAGCAAGTATGTTAGAAAGGGAGCAGATTTCTGGCACAAATAGGGATGGCTTCTAGGTGAGTGCAAAGCAATGGCTTTCAGGACAATTTTCTGCCAAATGTCAACATTTTTAAATCTGTAAATACAGGGTGCTCTTAATCGACTAGGACAAAAGGGTGGGAGAAGAAAAGAGAGAAAAAATTATCACGAATCACAAAGAACACTTTGCAAGAGGAGTCCCAAAGACCTTTGTTCAAGGTTTTGCGTTTTTTGCTGGGACCTGGCGAATTTTCCACTTGATAAGTTTGTCCTAGCTATAGAATAAACTCGAAATATGTGTACAATGGTGGCCAAAAACATGCCCTGAAGAAAAGAAAAACAGCAAGATGGATGATGTGGAGGCTGTTCAAGGCTTTACTGGTCAGCATATGTTTTATCAGGACACGAGATGGACAAAACAGTTTATTTCTCACGCTACAACATGAAGGATTTCGATCAACTGCCCATTCATTCTCTGTCACTTCATTTACAGTGGCCCAGGCTGTCAAGATGATACTCAGCCTGTGTCCATAGACCAAAGGGAGAAGAATAATACGGAGGAAAAACATGCAAGAAAAATAAGAGATGGAGTAGAAGGAGCATAGGGGAGCCTATCATATATCTCCCTACCAAAAAAGCAGATCAGGAAGCTTGTTTTGAAGAACAAGAATAATATTTATGAAAAGGAATTATGTCAACCTCAGGATAGAATCCCAAATTGCAGCTTGCTTAGTATATAAAAACTTTTACGTGCACTGATAAAAGGATAGAATCGTGGAATAGTGGTAGAAAAGACTGGAAAAGCAACATCAAATACACGTATACATGCACACATACACACACAATGAACAGTTTTAGCAGAATTCCTCATCAATGTTTTAAGACATATGCTATAGCACAGGACTAAATTAGAGTAGAATTTGTGATAAGGAAGGAAGGGAGAAACGGAGGAAGGGAGAGGTAGAGGAAGGGAGGGAGTGGATAAAAGAGTAGGGAAGGAGAAAGAAACGTGAGAGATAGAAGCTGCCAAATTAAGGTGAAGAGATTAAGTATGTGTTAAAGTTACACTGAAAAATCAAACAAAAGCAACCTGCAGGCAATCCACAGAGTTCTATTGGCGATAGACTACAGCGCCATCTCCTGACTGGAAGACTTTTTAGATGTTCACATGCAAAGGCTTTAGAAGCAAGCCATTGTTTCTCCAGCAAGAGAAAGATGGGCTGGTGGGCTGTTTGCTTTTCCATACTGATATCTTCTTTAACTGATTGTGATTCCTACAAATATATAAATGCCCAGAAAACTAGGCCTTACTACCTTACCCCCATCATTTTTTAGGTTATTTTCACCTAAATTTAAGTTAAATTTGCACTAATTTTAAAGGCTAATATTGCATTTGGCACTAATGTGAACTTTAACATTCTTAGTCATTTGCTGGAAAGCCTTGCCAAAGTCCTATGTTTTTCTCAAAGCAGGTGTGTTAATATAATAATAGAGACACATGCTAGGCATATATTCTAATCATACTGAGAAATCTTTAAAACTGCCATAGGGTTTTAGCTGAAATGTACTGGCAGAGGGAATTTGTACAATTGAAAACATGGGAAAGGATAGAAGAAAATTTCTTCCTGCAGCTGAATCTGAAAGATCTCAGAAAGAACTCAGGGTCCTGCCTCGGGAGTGTGAGCTCTTTCCAGTAAGCCTCCACTGCACCATGAAGAGGCAAGCTCTCTCTATCCAGGGCCTCAGGAAGAAAAACCTGGCATGAGAATATCTAAGGAAAAATAGATTTTTCCAAGGCTGATGGTTGCCTGGGGTCATGACAGTGCTTTTCCAGGTCCACATTATGCCACACAATAAAACAGTCCCTTGTTTTCTTACCATTTGAAAGTCATGCTTGCTTGGGACTGAGTTTTTAATGACCACATTTGCTATTAGCCTTACAACCATGATCATCAGGCTCATTCTGCCCACGGATTGGAGGCTATGGCCCAGCTGGGTGCCCTGAGTGAGCTCCAAGGACTCCAGGCCCACAAGGCAATGTGGGGGCCGTCCCCATGCAGAATGTATCAGCATGTGTTAATGATCCTTCTCTGATACACAGCCCTGCCACATCCTCCCCACTTTGCTATGCAGGAGTCCAGCAGACATGCAAACAAAGGCATGGGCTACACTGACATGGAGTGAAATTAGCCAAAGGGACTCAACTTCCCTGAAAAGACAACACCTTTACCAAGCAGTTCGCAGTTGTAAATCATGACAGTTTCAAAAGGTGCTAAGTTCCCTTTCCCCCAAATGACACACGGTCTTGCACAGGGTAGGTACTCAGTCATTACCTGCTGAGTGAAGAGATACAGGAAGTGGCTGGCCTGGGAGGAGTAAAGGTTTAGAAACTAGATAACCTCTCAGAGAATGTGGGAAGGGGTGGTACAGTGGATTCTGCAGGCAGGTAGGAGGACCAGCCCCCCTACACACAGATGGGAGCTTATATCCAGACAAACGTAGCAGGCATTTACCTCAACAAAAGTAATTTGCTCAGCTGCAAAATTAGAATACTAATAATTATGTTACATGGGATTTGGGGAGAGGTAAGGATTTAGTACGATAATGAATATAAAAATGTCTTACGTATCTTCAACAATTGGTGGATATTATTTCTAATTCACCAATGGCAAACTGAGACTCAGAAAGGTGAACGGAGTTTCCCAGGGTCACACAGTTAGCTAGTGGTAATGCCCAACTGGAATCCAGCTCTTCTGATCCTGAGCCCATGGCCCTTTCCACTAAACCTTGTTCCCTCTATCTAACTGAAATCAGGAAAAGTCAGAAATCTCATGGGTGCTTGTTTTCTTTTGTGACAGGGCACAGGAATGTAGCCATCTTAAGGTCACCAGTCCTTAGAGAGATGATCCACCGCAATGCTCTCACGTGAGAGGAAGTGAGAGGTGGTAGAGTGGTGTGGGGATGAGTACAAGCTGTAGGGTTGAATCGAATGGTCTTCAGCTCCACCACTTAGCTCTCTATGATCTTCACCAATTTGCTTAATATCTCTGTCTCATTGTCCTTGAAGCTTTTTAATGCAAAATGGGGATAACAATAATGCTATTGAATACTATTGTTATCATCATCCCCATTTTACATAAAAAGGCACAAAGTGTAAAAGATGTGATCTATGCAAAACATTGATGCTTTCTGCCGTTACCATCAAAACTGTGATTTCCAGCATATTTTAGTTGTGCAATGTGGCTGATGGTAGGTCTCAATGGATTAGAAAAAGACCAAGGGTTTAGGTTTGGGATCAACCAAACTCCATGGCTCCAATCCCTCTATTCAATGCATACACACAATTACATATTTTTGTTTTAATTAACCCCACATATTCAATTCCAGGACAGATATTCCTCACTTTTGTTCTTTAAGAATGTTAGGCTAAGGTCAACCCTATTGTCTGGGTAGGACTGGCAGGGGTTCCAGCAATGAGGCCAGTGAGAGAGGGGACATGAGCAAGGGACTGTGATAGGTAGTCACCTGGAACTGTGCCCAGAAACATGGAGAGCCAGAGAAGGGATGAAAATCATCATTGTCCACACACACACACACACCCCTGATATCTGGGCTGAAGAAGCTAAGGGACTGTCCAGACCCAGAGGTGAGCATGAGAGATAAAGCCAAGGCTAGAAATCTAGATATGGTCTCCACATGTTCTTCTAGCTATCACCCTGCTGCCATTTGTCCTCCAAACTTCTCAAAAATGTGGTTTACAGTTGCTGGCTTTATTTCCTCATCTCTCAGCACTCCTCAATCCACCCACATCTGGTGTGCATCTCCATTACTCCACAAAACAGCTCCTGATAGCATTATCAATGAAGTTGCTAAATTCAATGAATATTTTTTTCAATACCCATTTTATTTGACCACTCAACAGTATTCTTAACAGGACTTCTTCCTTCTTAAAGGATTCTCACCTTCTGTTTTCCATAACACCCTGGACTCCTGAGTTTCCTCTGACTTTCTAACTACTTGTTTTTAGTCTCCTCTTCAAATCTTTCCATCTTTATGGCAAGTAAATATGTGAGTTCTTTAAGGCTCAATTCTAGACTATCTTCCTTCATTTTACAGTCTCTCCCCAGGTAATCTCCTTGTTTATGATTTTAATGATCTAATCTATGCCAATAGTTCTCAAATTTCTAATTCTGATTCAGACTTATCTTCCAAACCAGAGACCCATATATCTGACTGCCTACTCAGCACCTTCATTTCAAACTCAAACGTGCTTCAAATTCAAAAATGGTCTGAAACTAATATGTTTTTGTCCCCAAACCTGGTCTTCTTCTGGCACTCCCTATCCCACTGAATGGCCTGCAATTCATCCAGTTATGCAAACCAGAAATTACAAGTCATTCTTTACACCATACTAGTTCGTCATCAATTCCTTTTGAATTTATTTTCCAGTAGCTGTCTAACCTATCCATTTATCTCCATTTCTACTACCATCCATATTCTAGTCTAAACTATTTTGCCCAAACATCTTTAATAACCTCTTAATTAATTTCCCTACTCTCCCTTGTCTTCCTTCCTAATTAATTTCTCCACACATTCAGGCCAGAGTAATCTTCAGACCATAACTGATTACATCAGATCCCAACCCCCTCCCTCATTAAACACTTCAATGGATTCCCATGCTCTTAGGATAAAATCATGCATATGTGCTAGAAAATTCCGCATGATCTTGCTCAACTCCGCAGACTCACATTAAGCCTCCCTTTTTCTTGGTGGTCTCTATGTTCTGGCCTCAATCGTATTCTATGCGAATCCCTTTGTCTGGAATGCTCCTTCCTCCTCTACCTTCACCCAACTCACATCTGTTCATTCCTTAGATTTCATAGAAGTCTTTTCTTACTCTCTCAGGCAAGGTCAGGTGCACTTGCTCAATGCTATCATAGTATGATGACGTATCTTCTCCAGAGCACTTATCCAGTTTAAGTTTGCATATATTTGGGTTATTTACTCTAGCTCTCATTCCCCCAGATGTTGACAGCACACTTGTTCTGCTCACTGTTTTATCTCCAGTCTCTATCCCAGGGTTTGGCACATAGTAGAGGTTTACTAAATACTGTCGAATGGAGGAAAAACAAGGATAGGATGACAAGAAGCTCCCTGACACCTACAGGACCAGAGCTGAGACAACCAAAGATCCCTTTTTTTGACATGCTGATAGTTTTGTGCCAGGCATCCCCAGGTTCAGGGGTACAGGGCTGAAGAAGACTACAGTCATCTCTAGGAAGACCTGGATCAATGTAATAGCACTATCCTTGTTCCCAAAAGCCAGAGTACCCTTAGATGACACAAGCCAGGATAAATGACTGAGTATCCTAAGAGATGAAAGGAAGTATAACTAGAAGGGAATGCAGGCAGATGGATGATGTATGAGGCAAGTGTAAAGAAACAGTGGAGCACAGCTTCTGGGAATCTCACCCCAGAAGCCTTTTCCACAATGATTGAGTCTTGTCCCTGCAGGTGATTAATGTAACACTCCCTGAGCTTCTGTCTGACCTCATCTCTACTGGTTTGAGTATCTCCAGGGTTGGTTCCCTGCAGTATCTGAGTCACTGCATTTTTGTTTTTGTTTGATTTAGGGTTTTTTTAATACATATATACAAATGTACTCTTTCTTCTTAAAAAGACAGCAGATATCTGAGAATGCCCAAGGACCTCTTTTATTCTCTCCCTGGCTGAAGAGACTGAGAAAAAACAACATACTGTTTCATGGTGCACAAGCCATGAGATTTGCTTCTAGCACAACAACTTTTGGGAGACAGGCATACCAACTGAAGCAGCAAATATTTTCCAAGAACTGAAGGAAAGTCATGGAGAGGAGCCAGAAAGCAGGACGTCCTGAGTTACGCTGTCTAAGTCTCATCCCAACCCCCAACCTCCAACCTGACCTCCTTAGTTGCTGAATGACCCTCGACAGGTGACATAACTCCTTTATAGTTCAATTTCATCATTTGAAAGTGGAGTTGATAATACTGTTCTTACCATATTGGGTTGAGGATAAAGTGAGATTGTGCATAAAACACTCAGTAAATGTTAGGTCTTGATATTTCAAGATATCACATACAAAGTGCATATTGGGGAAGGTGTTCATTCTCAAAAGAACAGAAAATAATTTAACACATTTGAGGGAGTTTCCATGTCAACAGATATTGGATATAACCTTCAGTGACTTCATGGTTTCCAGGGATGGAATGAGAAGATCAACATCCTTCCCCACCTGGTGTTTAAAGCCATGCTTTTAAGTCAGGAATATTTATTACAATGCCAGGAGGATATGTGGCAGTATCTCTGGGACAGATGGTGTCACAGGATAAACATGGCAGATCTTTCTGCAGTAACAATTATAGTTAATGGTATAAACATGTTTGGGGGGTAAAAACATGCACAAGTTGGAGAGTAGAATGTGAAATTATCATTTTTAGGACAATGACTTCAAAGAAATTTCAAGGTAACTGGGGGATCTAGAGTTGTGTTCATAGATCTCTAGAGAGATAATCTTACTCTCCTTCACTATTAAAAGATTTGGTGGTACAATTTAGTAGCATTGATTTAAAGAACAGGAAAAGGATCATTAGGGATGAGAAATTAAACATCCAAGAAAGGAATGCAATTTGTTTAATCCTTTCAAAAATTGCCTTTTCCTTGGTGTTTCTTCCAAAGCAATTTAGAAAGAGTAAAAGAAAAAATATATACAGAAAAAAAGTCACTTGCTTTAAATGATCCAAAAACTAGGGTTCAATGTTCCTGGGCAACTTCACAGCAAATATTAAAAATGGGTTCCTGGCCCCAGGAACAACTTAAATGAGTCCAGCAAATGAAAATTAAGAGTATAGGATCTTTTCTCCTGCTCTGTGGTGCTGAGATTTAGGAAATATGAAGCTAGTCTAGATGAGAAGCACTCAAGACAGCAGGTTCATATCTAGGTAAGACACTCCTAAGATAGACAGTACAAAGGAAGAACCCAGACTAGGGACAGAAGACCCAGTTTACATCCGAGCTCTGAGGCCAACAGGATGTGGGCGATTGTTTAACTTCTCTGGGTTGCCTCAGCTGAAAACTGGGGAGCTGGACTCAATGTCTATAAAACTCAGGGTTAAAAAGGACCTCAGGAACCACTTAACCCAATACGTTCTTGAAGCAACAGTTCAAGTCTTTTGCTGGCACATTTCCAGAGATAGGAAGACATTTGTTATTTCTGAATGTCATCATTGGGTGAATGATGACATTCATTCCCAGTACAGAGCTGGGGGTCAGGAGACTTAATTCCAGGCTCTGTAAGCAATTTACATATATCTGTAGATAGAATCCTTTACCGTATTGAGTTTCAGGCTCCTCTTCCATAAAGCAAGGAGGAAGGGATTAAATAACTCTTAATAAGTTGTTTGTGAATCTCCAGGGATATCAAATCCCTAATATTCAAAGTACATTCATTTCCTTTTTCCACCTCCATCCTCTTTGCCCAGGACTACATGAGAGAATATAACCACTATGCCACTTGGCCAATCTGGCTTAAATGGGGGAAATAGCCAAGAGGTGTTTTTCTAGGAATAAAGAGATAAAGGCATGAAAGAAAGAAGTAAAACAGGGGGACTGAAGAAGGTGAACAAATATAGAATAGGCTCTATACTTTCAGGAAGGAGAGTAGCGGGTAGGGATGAGAGGACAAAGCTAAGTCAATGTCTAACATGGGAAAGGGGACATATGAAGGGCCTTAGAGAGCGGTACCAACAAGGAGTGTGTCCAAGATGAAGGCACCTGTATGAGCAGGGGAGGAAGAGTGAGATTAAAGTCAGAATATAAAATCAATTGTCTTCCTTCATTTCATGGATCCAGCTGCTTTGCCTCAGCTATGCTTCCATATATCATTCAGGTGAAGATGAAAGCAGTAAACTTTAAGAGCCTGAAATTCATAACTGAAATTTCCTGACTATATTATGGTGATACCAGGCATGGAGATCACTGCGCTTGGGGCTCTGATCTCTCAGGTCACTCCCTTCTCTGGGAATCTGCACTTTAAATACACAGCAGTCTCCCAAGAACTTACAAGGCAGTCTTGTCCCTATTCTCCCATCTGCAGTTACAGTTCCCTTTCTCCCCTGGACTTCTATGCACATTCATCTTCTCCCTCAAACACACAGGGAGCAGAAACTGAAGTTGCATGGTAAGAGTGGGCTCTTGCTTTGGACTCTGACTATACAGTGGCTGCTCCAGTAGTCAGAGGCTACTGTTAGGATGGGAAGTCAATTCAAATCAGATTAGGAGAAGGGAGTGGGCAGAAACTAGGGCTCCCTTGGAAGTCCCAGTTTCTCCATGTTCAGTGCAGCGGAGACCGGATTGCCCACAGGTGCAATTTGTCTGAATGTCATCAATATCCAAAAGCTGGCAAAGATTTGATGGTATCATCACTGATGATGCTGGATTTTCCCAGGATGTTGTAGAATGACTGAATTAATGGCCCCAATTAATAGCCTCCCTGATTCACACCTTCGGGAATGCCCTGCCACTCTGACTCTCAGTTTGGTTATGTGATGTGCTTTGAACAATGAGACAATAGCCAAACCTAATGCAAGCAGAAATTTGTGGAGATGCTTGCACATTATTTTTTTCTTTCACCCTTGCTTGCCTATAATTGCTAGGAAAACATGCCTGAGCCAGCCTGCTGGAGGGAAAGAGTGAGAATCACATGGAGAGAGGCCCCAGCCATCCTCGCCAACCTTGCTGAGGTAATTCTAGATCAGCCACCACAGCCAATCAAGCCCAGCAGTGAGGGAGCCTCCATGGAACCTAAGACACACCCAGCCAACCACAGCCAAAATAGCTGTCCTATGTCTTTCGTCCTTTGTCTTCCCATATTGGATTTTCACACTCACAATCTATAGATTATTGTTTTAAGCCACTGAGTCTTGGTGTGGTTCATTTAAGAACACTATTATATTATAGCACTAGATTGTCAATACAGGGATATTTAATTTCTTTCATTTGATATGTGGGAAATGAAGCATATTCTTTAATTAGGCAAAGTCTGCAATAAGATGCTCTTGCACACAGCTTTCAAAATGCTGCTCTCTGTCCCCCTCCCTCATACCTTTTTGGAGTCAGACTCTCTGAATCCCTTCTGTATTTGTTCTGTCCTTTCACAAAACTAAAAGAAAAAGCCACACTTGTAAGCAGTCATTGAGAAGGGGACTGTGCCCCTTGCTTTCCTGTTGTTTTGTCTCAATGTCCTCAGGTGGCCACTTCTAAGTTGAGATTGTCAGTTGAATTATGCCAACCTCTGGAGCCAGCCAAAGTGAGCCAGTTAGCTCTCAACATTAAACAAATAATAATAATGATAACCTCCCCAAACAGATGGCCTTTCCTGTCAGCATGAAGACTTCCAGCCTCAGCTGGAAACAAGGAGTATCCAAAAAAAAAAAGAAAAAAAAAACCTAACCCCAAAACATTTCTACAGAAAGGTTAAGATACATTCATATGCCCCAAGTCTGATTTTAGACTCTTTTATTGGTCTATTTATCAAGCCTTTTTACATGGTAAGTCACTGGCATCTCATAAGCCCAGCCTCATCTCATAAATCACTATTCCCTAAAGTAGAGAGGTTGGCTACAGTGGACTACCTGGCTCTCTGGAAAATGACAACCTCTGGGTCCTATGTCCTTCAAAAGAGACTTCAAAGATGTATTAAGATGTATTTCCCCTAGGTATTTGCTGAACATACTCTGGGTTTCCTGGGCTTGGAGAACCAAGGACATTTGGCATTAAAATCTGTCTTCTGACTCTCTGCATGAGACTTCCTGGACGCTCAGCTACTTGTACCACTCAGCTCCATCCACCTCAGCCATCTGTCTTTCAAGCTGTGGGTAGATTTGAGCAAGTAGACAGGCCTGCCCTATTCTTTAGCCATAAATTCCCTATCAAGGGAAATCCTGAGTGAGACAAAGACCTGAGTCAGTAGAGAGTGGTTGTCTGAACACTTTACAAAGATAAATACAGCTATCTCATTGTTCTTCATCCTTCAGTCAGGGACTCCGTCACCATAAAACTCATTAAAGCTGGACACAAGGTCAGGATGGGCTGGCAGCCAGGCAGGTAGGTGCTGAGCGGCTGAGTGCCTCCCAAATATCCCTCATCAAGAACAGAACTGATCCCAAGTTAGTGAGAAGGCCCGATTTGCAGGGAAGAGAAATCAGAAACAGGAAAGCAGGGAGGCAAAGGCGGTCATTACACAGAAAAAAATTCAAAGGAGTGTGTTGGTCAAAAGTACCAAATGATGTAGAAATGGAGGAAGATTACCAGGTGAGCAAAGGAGGCTCTCCACAAGGGGACGGCTTCTGGGGTTTGGTTCATTCTTCTGGCATTGGCCTCTGAAGTTTGGGATGCATCCAACTTCAACAGAAGTTAGGGAGGTTCCACATCACTGTTTTGGCTGAGCTGTCATTGGTAATTTCCCAGATAATGGAACGCATGTTAATTGCTTAAGTGGAATGACAAAGCATTCAAGTTTGCTCTCTCCCAAGGAGCCCTTGCTTTTTAACAGGACCTTTGTGGAGACCATGACCCTAACCCTAAAGAACTCATGTAAAGGATGAGTCACATGCCTTAGAAGGCTGGCATATGGATTCATGCTTTGCCCCCACTTACATTAATTGTGTGACCCTAGGAAAGGCAGAATTCTTCTCTTGGGCCAACTTTCTTCATGGGCAACTTGGTTCTTATCCTTTCCTAATTCAAATCTAATTATTGTTGTATAGGGGATTTTGCAAAAACCAGATGAATGCTAGTTTCTCTCCATCAGACAGAGTTCCCTCTGGACTCCAAGCAATCCTACAAAGTCTTCTTGCTCCTGAGTTTAAAGGGCTCTGACTTCAGAGTGGCTCCAGCACCAGCAACCAGAAAAGAGGACTGGAGCCGGAGGAGCATACATAATAAATAAACTCAGCTGCCCGCCAAGCAAATAAAGTGATTGTATTTTCTTTTATTTGGCAAGCATCAATAACACAAAATGCTAAGTGGGGGCTCCAAGTGAAATCTGCCTCTTTCATTTATGTGAATTATAACTGTCTATATCAGCAAAAACAATTTTACTGAATAAAACTATTTATCTGCTAACTTGTTAATGACATGATACACACGGGCCTTTAACCATTTACCCTTAAAGGCAAGCTTAGTCAAAAAGCAGCTATCTATCCAGGAGAAACATTGGCAATGATTCTTACTATGGTGATTTGGTGTGATAAAACTCTATTGTCTGGGGGCAGCTAGCAGGCAAGAAGCCATTCTGTAAAGCTACAAAACTAATCTTTACTAGATTTGTCACAAACAAAGGATGGAACATTTATGCAAAGAGTCAAGATCCATCCTGGGCTATATGCCACTGTTCCCCCTCCCAACCTGCTGAGGAAATTCAATACAATCAAACTAGTCAGCAAACAGACCAGAGACTGAAATTGATTACATCTAAGATGTGTTTATTATGCTTCTTGTGACTTAGCAGCCAGGGCACCCTAGGGAAAGGGAAGGGGGGAAAAATGCTAAACAAAAACAAAACTATTTGGTATTCCAAGTGGATATGCTGATTTCTGCTTCTTGGCTTCTGTGGAATGCAACAAATTATGATGGACCAACTATTTTATACCCAGGGTCTGGACTGAGCAGTAAAGGAGGTTGTGGGCTCTCTCTAGACTCAGAGATAAACCCAAATAGACATGCCTGAGACTTGGCTGGGTATGAAGGATTTCTGAGTCCTACAACTTAGGGTGAAGCTGACAAATTGTAAACTCTTTTTATTTCTCTAATTAAGACCCAAGCAACAGATCTGTATCTCTGTTGATGGGTTCAGCCATAGAAAATACACATGTACAAGCACACACTCTCACACACACACACACATACACACGCAGATACATAGACACACTCACTTGGAAATTTTCCATTGAACTTAACTAGTGGTTTCAATAAGTACACTTTAAAAATTGATTAGGAAGTCCAATACAAAAAATGTTCAACTAGTTGTTGAGTAGACATGAACTATCGTTGCGAAGGTATTTGTCTGCACTGGGCCTAGGAAACCTCCCCAAAGAGAAAAGCTCTCTCTCTCTCTACAAGCTGGTGATTCTTGGGTACCAACCGTATTTGCTGTCTGGATTTGCCCACCTTTATTCATTTCCAGTACCTTCTCACCTTCTCATGTTGCCTTGTTTCTACATACACACACACACACACACACACACCTCATCCTCTCAACTTTTTTAATTTTTAATTTTTGTGGGTACATAGTAGGTATATATATAAGTATATATATATGTGTATATAAATGTGTATATATATGTGTGTATATAAATGTGTATATATATGTGTGTGTATATATATGTGTGTGTATATGTGTGTGTGTGTGTATATATATATATGGGGTATATGAGATGATTTGATACAGGCATGCAAGGTGAAATAAGCACACCATAGAGAATGAGGTATCCATCCATCCCCTCAGGCATTTATTCTTTGAGTTACAAACAGTCCAATTTTACTCTTTAAGTTATTTTAAAATGTACAATTAAGTTATCATTGACTATAGTCACTCTGCTGTGCTACCAAATAGTTTCTCCTCTTTTCTGAACATGTGGTTTACTTGCTGCTTCCTAACTGGAGAAAATCTTAATAGTAGTTCTTGCCCATTCTTACCGCATTTCAAAACCCTCACATCCCATAACCCAACCACATCTAGTCTAAGATGACTTTTTAAATGTTCATGAAAACATTGAAAATACTTTTCTCTAAGTGGTGCAATCTTAGGTGATTATTTTTACTTTTTTCTTTGTACTTTATTACATAGTGTACTCTTTAACATTACAGTAGCATGCAACATTTTTACAATAAGAATGAATTTTCATTTTAAAAGAGAAAAAACAAAGGCAGTATGCACACAATAGTGTATAATGATTGTAATTTTTGTTAAAAAAAAGCTATCTGTTCAACAATAAAAGTCTGGAGGAGGAATACACTTGAAAAAAATCTGTGTTCACTGGGGCTCTATGTTTGTTGTTCCTTTCCGATTATAAAGTAACTAGTCAATAGAAAATAAGACCTTCAAAAAATGTTTTTAGAATCTGACTGAGCCTGGGAGCCTCAAGCAAGAATTGAGAGAAAGGGTCCTGTCCACTATGGGCATGGACTCAGCATCGCCAATGCAGAGGAAACGCACTTTCCTCTTTTCTGGAGCATTGCTACCAAAGTCTTCTATGAGCATGGAACACAATTCATGTCAAGATAATGGCAATGGCTATTAAATTGAGTAAACAGACTTTCTGTACTTCCATAAATGCGAACACGATGTTGCTCTGCCCAGTCTTCAGGGCATCATTCAAGCCTGGATTATCTTTCATCTTTGGCATCCTACAAATTGATGTTAATCCTCAATTTGGGATAAAGATGCCCTAGATAGAATCTGCATTGAAGACTTCAGAAGTGCCAAGCTTTTGAAAAGCAGTCTTTCTTGGACCCTATTTTTCTAATTTTTCTCTAAAGCACCAAAAAGCAAGCACATACCCAAGGATTAGCTGTACCTAAATCTCCATCATAGTGAGAAGAGGAATCTTGAAATGGCCAGCTGTTAAAAAGATATTAAAAACTGCATCTCAAAAATGCTTTTATTCAGGGTAGCATTCCTTTTTAACACATCCAAAAGGGAAGGAGAGACAAAGAGTGAAAGAAAAGGAAAGCAAGAAAGAGAAAGCGAAGGAAAGGAAGGGTTTAGAAAGAAAATGTACTCAGGATTCTGTTAAATTACAACTGTCACTCCTTCATTGAGTTTGCTAAAGCTACCTCATCATTTACAGACCCTCCCTTTTTCGTAAATAGTTGCAATGTATAAATTAATGCAAGAGAGAGACATAAAATTAAATATGTAATCTAGGGTGAGAATTGGGTACTGGGATTCTGTTATTAGTTATAAAAGAGATCCCTAAATATAATGGAAGACACTAGAAGACTGAATGAGGGCAGCAGAGAACAAACCTAATCCCCATGCACCATTTGCTCAGAACAAGAACACCTGCATGCTCACACTTGTAGCCTCAATATGCTGAACATAATATCGAGGAACAAAAATGGTACAAGTATGTTATAGATTGAGGAAGGAATGTTAAATATTGGCACATTGGGGGTGCTACTGTAATTGCATGATTCTGCACCTTACAGGAGACTACGTTTCAGATTAAAATTGGGAAGTTACTCTTTCAGGACAAAGATGTTGGAATTCTGGATGCATTTATTCCAACTCTGCAGCAAGCACTGAAGACGGTCGCCTCTTCTCAAAGCACTCGTGTGCTCACCAGCAGAGCAGAGAGGCAGTTCCCAGTTCCTGTAAACAGAGCAAGAAAGGCCATTCCCGGGGTGACAAGTGGACCGTTTTTACCAAACATACTATAGGGAACAAAAACCTCTTTAGCAATAGTACTAAAAAATGTCATATTCAAACTTTGGGCATATGTATAAGTTAATGGCAAAGAACAATAATAACAACAGTTTCCTTCCCCCAAATTGAGTGCTCTGATTCCTGTATCACTAAGGTTGATGAATGACACCATAATCCAGTAGACTGGGAATAATCTTGATACTCATTACAATCAGAACACAAAACAGTTCCATCACGTCAACAAAACACATTCTTGTCATCCCTTTGTAGCCGCACCCTGCCTACCAACCCCACTCCTGGTATTTAGCCTAGAGATATGAATAGTTATGTGCACAAAAAAACCTACCCACAAATATTCTATAATAGCCAAAACCTAGAAACAATCTAGATGACTTTCAGTAGGTAAATAGGTAAACATTTTGTGTACAACATACAAGGAATTACCACTCAGCAGTAAAATGGATGCAACAACTTGAATGAATCTCAAAGTCATTACAGTGAATGAAAGAAGCCAGTGTCAACGATTACATGTTCAATAATTCCATTTATACAGTATTCTCCAAAAGAGAAAATTATAGGAATGGGGAACCCATCAACTGCCTATGTCTACAGGAAATCCTACTGATATTTTTATATGGCGAGTCTTCTGATCCATGAACACAACAGCTCTCCATGTATTTAAGCCTTGTGTATTTTCTTTATCAGCATTTTGTAATTTTCAAGTTACAAATTTAATATATGTTTTTCTGAAGCTATTGTAAATATTTTTTATTTGGTTTCCAATGATTCATTGTCAGTATATAGAAATATGATTGACTTTTGTATATTGACACTGTATCCTGTGACATTGTTAAACTCACATCTTAGTTCCAGGAGGTTTTCTTGTTTGGTTTTGAGGAGGTTTTTTTACATTGACAATCTTGTCATCTACCAATAGTAAAAATTTTATTTCTTCCTGTCCAATCTGTATGACTTTTATTTCTTCTTATTATCACATTGGCTAGTACTTCTAGTGTGCTGCCAGAGGAATGATGAGAATGGACATGCTTGCCTTCTTTCTGAATTTAGAGGGAAACTATTTGCTTTTTTTGCCATTAAGTATGATGTTAGCTGTAGGTTTTGTAGCTACTCTTCATCAGATTGAGGAAGTTCCCTTTTATTCCTAGAGTGCTGGCAGGTTTTGTTTTTAATCATGAATGAGTATTGAAATTTGTCAAATTCTTTTCTACATTAGTTGATAGGATCATATGGCTCATTGGCTGTTCTTGTTCGGTCTGTTGATATAATGAATTACATCAATTTATCTTCAAATACTGAACCAGGTTTATTTTCCCATGGTGATGATACTGTTTTTATATATCACAGGATTCAGATTGCTAAAAGTTGTCAAGGATTTTTGCATTTATGTTTATGAGAGATGTTAGAATACACTTTTCTTTTCTCATTCTGTTTTTGTCTTAGTATCAGGGTGATAGTGGCTTCATGAAATAAGTTGATAAATGTTTTCTCTTCATTTTCTGGAAAAGACTGTATAATTTATATCATTTTATCTTTACATATTGAGTAGAATTTACAAGTAAAACCCCATGAACCTAGGTATTTCTTTTTTGGGAAGTTTTAAGCTTTTAATTCACATTTATTAATACTTATAGGACTATGCAGGCTTTATAGCTTATCTTAAGTTTTTGTAGCTTCTGGTTTTCAAGAAATCAGCCCACTTGATTTAACTTGTCGAATGTGTGTGTGTAGAGTTATTTGTGGTGCTCCCTTATTATCCTTTCAATGTCTACAAGATCTCTAATGATCCCTCCTTCTCAATTCCCAATATTGGCCATTTGTGTCTTCTTTAAGTCTTGCAACAGGCTTGTCAATTTTATTAATCTTTCAAAGATAGAGGTTTTAGTTGCAGTGGTTTTTCCTATTGTTTTTCTGTTTTCAGCTGCATTGATTTCTGCTCTGTATTAGTTCCTTTTTTCTCTTGCTTGCTTTGGGTTTGTTTTGCTGTATTTATTTATCTTATTTTATTTTATTTTGTTTTTTTGAGAAAAGATCTCACTCTGTCACCCAGGCTATAGAGCAGTGGCGCAATCTCAGCTCACTGCAGCCTCTGCCTCCTTGGTTCAAGTGATTCTCCTGCCTCATCCTCCTGAGTAGCTGGGATTACAGGCGCCTACCACCATGCCTGATAATTTTTTTTTTTTTTCAGTAGATGTGGGATTTTACCATGTTGGCCAGGCTGGTCTTGAATTCCTGGCCTCAAGTGATCCACCTGCCTTGGTCTCCCAAAGTGCTGGGATTACAGGCATGAGCCACTGCACCCAGCCTCTTGTTTCTTAAAATGCAACTTTACAGTATTTCTTGGATATCTTTTTTCTTTTATAATATACGGATTTTCATGCTATAAGTTTCCCTCTAGGTACGGTTCTAGCTGCATCCTGTAGCTTTTCATATGTTGTGCTTCCATTTTGGTACTGTATCTTGGACATTTTTAATATTATCTTATGAGTGACTGGATCTTTTCAAAATTCTATCGAGAATGCTGATATTTTTGTTTTAACTAGGCAATTCACCCAGTTAGGTTCAAGCTGCAAGTTATAATTAGCCTCCTATGAATTCTGCTTTCAATGTAGTCTTTTCAGTGCTATTAACATCTGTTCCACATGTATACCATTGAGCAGACAGTCCAGGACGTAGGTGGTAGCCTATCCATTAAAACGTCTATGATATGCTGTTTAAGATCAGATCCATCCACTTTGGGTGAGTTCATAACTTCCATAAACAACTTTTATTGCATTTTCCAAGTTTCTCCCTCCCAGAAATCTCCTGGTACTTTTTAGTTCCCTGGCACTCTCTTTTTCAGTTCTCTAGCCAGAATTACGGGGCTTTATTTACCCCAGTCTGCTATGTACTTTCTGAGATTGCAACACCAAGTGGCAAAATATACGAAGAGAAAAAAGAGTGTTTTAAAGGTGGTTTGCTCCACCTTTTTTAGACAATAGCTCCTCTGATTAGAATCCAGCAGCACATCAAAAAGCTTATCCACCATGATCAAGTGGGCTTCATCCCTGGGATGCAAGGCTGGTTCAATATACGCAAACCAATAAATGTAATCCAGCATATAAACAGAACCAGAGACAAAAACCACATGATTATCTCAATAGAGACAGAAAAGGCCTTTGACAAAATTCAACAACCCCTCATGCTAAAAACTCTCAATAAATTAGGTATTGATGGGACGTATTTCAAAATAATAAGAGCTATCTATGACAAACCCACAGCCAATATCATACTGAATGGGCAAAAACTGGAAGCATTCCCTTTGAAAACTGGCACAAGACAGGGATGCCCTCTCTCACCACTCCTATTCAACATAGTGTTGGAAGTTCTGGCCAGGGCAATTAGGCAGGAGAAGGAAATAAAGGGTATTCAATTAGGAAAAGAGGAAGTCAAATTGTCCCTGCTTGCAGACGACATCATTGTATATCTAGAAAACCCCATTGTCTCAGCCCAAAATCTCCTTAAGCTGATAAGCAACTTCAGCAATGTCTCAGGATACAAAATCAATGTACAAAAATCACAAGCATTCTTATGTAACAATAACAGACAAACAGAGAGCCAAATCATGAGTGAACTCCCATTCACAATTGCTTCAAAGAGAATAAAATACTTAGGAATCCAACTTACAAGGGATGTGAAGGACCTCTTCAAGGAGAACTACAAACCACTGCTCAAGGAAATAAAAGAGGATACAAACAAATGGAAGAACATTCCATGCTCATGGGTAGAAAGAATCAATATCGTGAAAATGGCCACACTGCCTAAGGTAATTTATAGATTCAATGCCATCCCCATCAAGCTACCAATGACTTTCTTCACAGAATTGGAAAAAACTACTTTAAAGTTCATATGGAACCAAAAAAGAGCCCGCATTGCCAAGTCACTCCTAAGCCAAAAGAACAAAGCTGGAGGCATCACGCTACCTGACTTCAAACTATACTACAAGGCTACAGTAACCAAAACAGCATGGTACTGGTACCAAAACAGAGATATAGATCAATGGAACAGAACAGAGCCCTCAGAAATACCACCACATATCTACAACTATCTGATCTTTGACAAACCTGAGAAAAACAAGCAATGGGGAAAGGATTCCCTATTTAATAAATGGTGCTGGGAAAACTGGCTAGCCATATGTGGAAAGCTGAAACTGGATCCCTTCCTTACATCTTATACAAAAATTAATTCAAGATGGATTAAAGACTTAAACATTAGACCTAAAACCATAAAAACCCTAGAAGAAAACCTAGGCATTACCATTCAGGACATAGGCATGGGCAAGGACTTCATGTCTAAAACACCAAAAGCAATGGCAACAAAAGCCAAAATTGACAAATGGGATCTCATTAAACTAAAGAGCTTCTGCACAGCAAAAGAAACTACCATCAGAGTGAACACACAACCTACACAATGGGAGAAAATTTTCGCAACCTACTCATCTGACAAAGGGCTAATATCCAGAATCTACAATGAACTCAAACAAATTTACAAGAAAAAAACAAACAACCCCATCAAAAAGTGGGCAAAGGATATGAACAGACCCTTCTCAAAAGAAGACATTTATGCAGCCAAAAGACACATGAAAAAATGCTCATCATCACTGGCCATCAGAGAAATGCAAATCAAAACCACAATGAGATACCATCTCACAACAGTTAGAATGGCAATCATTAACAAGTCAGGAAACAACAGGTGCTGGAGAGGATGTGGAGAAATAGGAACACTTTTACACTGTTGGTGGGACTATAAACCAGTTCAACCATTGTGGAAGTCAGTGTGGCGATTCCTCAGGGATTTAGAACTGGAAATACCATTTGACCCAGCCATCCCATTCCTGGGTATATACCCAAAGGACTCTAAATCATGCTGCTATAAAGACACATGCACATGTATGTCTATTGCGGCACTATTCACAATAGCAAAGACTTGGAACCAACCCAAATGTCCAACAATGATAGACTGGATTAAGAAAATGTGGCACATATACACCATGGAATACTATGCAGCCATAAAAAATGATGGGTTCATGTCCTTTGTAGGGACATGGATGAAATTGGAAATCATCATTCTCAGTAAACTATCGCAAGGACAAAAAACCAAACACCGCATGTTCTCACTCATAGATGGGAATTGAACAATGAGAACACATGGACACAGGAAGGGGAACATCACACTCTGGGGATGGTTGTGGGGTGGGGGGAGGGGGGAGGGATAGCATTGGGAGATATACCTAATGCTAAATGACGAGTTAATGGGTGCAGCTTACCAGCATGGCACATGTATACATATGTAACTAACCGGCTCATTGTGCACATGTACCCTAAAACTTAAAGTATAATAAAAAAATTTTAAAAAAAAGAAAGGAAGGTTCCTCTCCTTAAGGGTTTTATACATTTGTGGGACTCTGCTGACAACACTGTTGTTCCTTCACTGTGACTGTATTGTCTGTAGGTTCGAGAATAAGAGAATAGAGAGGAAAAAAAACGGTGGGGGGGAAATGAGGCATTTTCCCCACTTCCGAGTGTTGACACACCCCGTTCTTCTTCCTCCAGCTAGAGATAGAGAACTCTTTCTGTTTTACCATGTCCACTTCCCAGTCTCAGGGTAGCTTGTGTACAGGCTGAGATTACTGGAGGGAAAATAAATGATACACTCATTGCCAGCTCAGTGATACCTCAAATTCTTGTCTTCTTTCCCAACTGACCTATCACTGTTAATTTTTCAGGAATCCCCAAATAGCTCTTCCATGAATTTAGTCTAGCTTTTATAGTTGTATTCAACAGTAGTGAAAAGGAGGAGGGTATTTCACCTTACCTGGAACTGTAACCTGATTTTGATCTTTTAAAAACTTATGTCAGAATCTCAAAGTGCTATGGATATAGAATAGAGGTCTGTGATACAAGCTATTCTGTATCTTGTTCGCCTCTTTATTCAGAGTTTCTAGTACATGTCTGACATACAGTAGTCACTCAGTACAAGTTTGATAAATAAAATGAATAGATGAATGAAATAACGAGTGGATCAATATCATATTATAACCTAGATGAGATTAATAAGTACTGTGGTTCATACGGAGAGGGACTCCTGAATGCAGATAATGAACCATTACTGATATGCCAAAAAGCAATGCCTGTTCTATTTTCTAAAACCACAAACTGAAAAGAAACTAAAATTTTTATCAAAACTCTTTTTCATGATAGTTTTAGTTGCTGCATCTGTAATTCTTGAAAATCGAATGAAAATAATAGTTACAAATATCTGACTTCTTTACCATTCAGTTATGTGAACTCCCAGACCCCATGAAAGTCCTTCCAATTACTCCTGGGTATTTCCACAGTGGTGAATTGCTGCCTTGTAATGTCTACTATTTTCTCTTCTCTCCTAAGGTCATGTCTTCTGTTTCTTCCAATATCCTGATGCTAACATATGAGCACAAGTTGGACCAGCCTACTCTTTAATGACATTGTCCATTCCTCACTTTTACGTGCCCGGAAGTCCTCTACCGGTGTGAGTTTCCAAAGGAAAATAAGTAGTTGGTGCATTTTTTGAGCTAGACAGGAGATCCATTTACCAACACCTCTATTTGCCTCAGAGGAAATAGCACTTGTGACTAAGGAGGCTCCAGCAAACTCCTGGAAATTTCTTTTATTGCAGTCAATTGTGTTGGCTTCCTTGTCATTCTTTGACAGAAAAATAATTAGAAATGGTGTTATCCCCAAAGGACTTGCTCAAATATTTCCAGCTAATTAGGTAATACATTCTCTGCACCATGATTTAAAGACAAAGGGAAGGAAGTTCCTTTCAGGAAGAAGTAAAGGGAAATGGTGAAGACATGACTACATCCTGAAATGGCATAAGCTAAACGCAAGTGCTAAAGGACATTATAGAATTGATGAAAACGAAAAGCATCTGAAATTACTGCACTCCTTTGATTGTACTTCTACAAACCATTTGTGAGAGAATGACCTGCATCTAACTGAAAAAGTATGCATTGTCACGCTTTTTGTGTATTTTTATTTACGCTTTCAGTATTATACAACTGAATTGCCCAGAATTCTGCATTTCTTTCTGGGATGTGGTTTTGATGGCTGTGGGCTAGCGGTCTTTTTTTTTTTTTTTTTTTAGGTAATTTTATACTTTATTTTATTTTTAAAAATTTTTTTATTTTTTTTTATTATTATACTTTGGTTTTAGGGTACTTGTGCACATTGTGCAGGTTAGTTACATATGTATACATGTGCCATGCTGGTGTGCTGCACCCACTAACTCGTCATCTAGCATTAGGTATATCTCCCAATGCTATCCCTCCGCCCTCCCCCCACCCCACAACAGTCCCCAGAGTGTGATGTTCCCCTTCCTGTGTCCATGTTTTCTCATTGTTCAATTCCCACCTATGAGTGAGAATATGCGGTGTTTGGTTTTTTGTTCTTGCGATAGTTTACTGAGAATGATGATTTCCAATTTCATCCATGTCCCTACAAAGGACATGAACTCATCATTTTTTATGACTGCATAGTATTCCATGGTGTATATGTGCCACATTTTCTTAATCCAGTCTATCATTGTTGGACATTTGGATTGGTTCCAAGTCTTTGCTACTGTGAATAATGCCGCAATAAACATACGTGTGCATGTGTCTTTATAGCAGCATGATTTAGAGTCCTTTGGGTATATACCCAGTAATGGGAAGGCTGGGTCAAATGGTATTTCCAGTTCTAGATCCCTGAGGAATCGCCACACTGACTTCCACAATGGTTGAACTAGTTTACAGTCCCACCAACAGTGTAAAAGTGTTCCTATTTCTCCACATCCTCTCCAGCACCTGTTGTTTCCTGACTTTTTAATGATTGCCATTCTAACTGGTGTGAGACGGTATCTCATTGTGGTTTTGATTTGCATTTCTCTGATGGCCAGTGATGATGAGCTACTTTAAAGTTCATATGGAACCAAAAAAGAGCCCGCATCACCAAGTCAATCCTAAGCCAAGAGAACAAAGCTGGAGGCGTCACACTACCTGACTTCAAACTATACTACAAGGCTACATAACCAAAACAGCATGGTACTGGTACCAAAACAGAGATATAGATCAATGGAACAGAACAGAGCCCTCAGAAATAATGCCGCATATCTACAACTATCTGATCTTTGACAAACCTGAGAAAAACAAGCAATGGAGAAAGGATTCCCTATTTAATAAATGGTGCTGGGAAAACTGGCTAGCCATATGTAGAAAGCTGAAACTGGATCCCTTCCTTATACCTTATACAAAAATCAATTCAAGATGGATTAAAGACTTAAACATTAGACCTAAAACCATAAAAACCCTAGAAGAAAACCTAGGCATTACCATTCAGGACATAGGCATGGGCAAGGACTTCATGTCTAAAACACCAAAAGCAATGGCAACAAAAGCCAAAATTGACAAATGGGATCTCATTCAACTAAAGAGCTTCTGCACAGCAAAAGAAACTACTGTCAGAGTGAACAGGCAACCTACACAATGGGAGAAAATTTTCGCAACCTACTCATCTGACAAAGGGCTAATATCCAGAATCTACAATGAACTCAAACAAATTTACAAGAAAAAAACAAACAACCCCATCAAAAAGTGGGCAAAGGACATGAACAGACACTTCTCAAAAGAAGACATTTATGCAGCCAAAAAACACATGAAAAAAGGGGCTAGCGGTCTTAAGAAGAAAAAGTTTTAAACCTGAGCTGGGATACACAGTAAACAAGTATGCAGGGGTCTGACGGGCTCATAACAACCTCTCCTTTTCTGAAAACTGCTTCAATATACAGGGAGAAACCCAATGGCCATGTCAGCATTGGGGTGGCCCCCTGATTAACATAGTGATTAAAAGCATAAGGTCTGTAATCAGACTTTGAGTTCAAAAGCTGGCTCTTCCCCATATTGGCCATGACTTTGGCCAGTGGCTTACCTGCTTTATGTCTCACTATTTACCATGTAAAATGGGGATTATAATACTACCTACTCTGGAGTTACTCTTGGGATCAAACGAGATACATACAAAGCACTCTAAGCAGTCCCTTGCCCATGGTGGACATTCCCTATAGGTGTTTATACATCCTGCCATGGGAGACTGATCCAAGGGAAGATATCTCACCAAAAGCAGCCCACTCAAAGTCTTTCTACTCAAAATTGTAACCAGAAACAGAGACCAGTGTCTTGGAGCTATATCACTTTCATGGAAACTTGAGAGATAAGGTCCCTGAACTTCTGCTCCTGAGGGACTGTAGTTCCTATTCTTCCCAGCCTCACCTCTTCACTCCTTCTGAGAAATGACTCAGTCTGCATCCAATAAAAATATGAGTAGCTGAAAACATGTATGATGTCTCGAAAATGGTAGTCACTGCTGTCCTAGCTGGTAACCTGAGAAAAGATGATAGAACAGGGGCAGAAAGTAAGATGAACTCGGAGACAAAAAGACTGGAAAACCTTTCGGAGACTTCTAGTACTGTGTATCATGGTATCTTTCTGCCATGCCTCAAGGCTTTTGCATATGTTCTTTGTTCTGCTCACCTAACTGCCTCACGCCTACACATCCTTCACATCGGCCTGGGTATTATTTCCCAGAAGAAGCCTTCTCTATACCACTGTGCTATATCAGTTCCTTTCCCTCAACCACCATGCTAAGTCAGCTGGACTCTCCTTCTATGCACTTATCACAGCTTATAATTATATATTTGCAAGATACTTAATATGTATCTGTTCCACTAGCCCGCCCTTGAGAACAGAAACCATCTGACTTGTTCATTGCTGTATTCCCAGCACCGAGTAAAGTGCCTGATATAGTTTGGCTGTGTCCCCACCCAAATCTCATCTTGAATTCCCCTGTGTTGTGGGAGAGACCCAGTGGGAGGTAACTGAATCATGAGGGCAAGTCTTTCCCATGCTGTTCTCATGATAATGAATAAGTCTCATGAGATCTGATGGTTTTAAAGAGAGGAGTTCCCCGACACAAGTTCTCTCTCTTTGCCTGCTGCCATCCAGGTAAGATGTGACTTGCTTCTCCTTGCCTTCCACCATGATTGTGAGGCCTCCCAAGCCACATGCTACTGTGAGTTCTCCATTTAACCTCTTTTTCTGTATAAATTACCCAGTCTCAGGTATGTCTTTATCAGCAGCATGAAAACAGACTAATACAGTGCCTGAAACAAACTGAGGCTCAAAAGAGATTTGTTGAATAAATGAGTGAACAAATAATGTCTAGCACAAAATCTTCCCACAACTATTCTGGTTCCCCAGAAGAATGTGCTGTTCCCTCATCCACCTTCCAAGTGCGCTTGGCGGATACACTGATTGTTTTCACCAGATTGTCCCCTAGTTCAGAGCTTCCAAACTGGACTGTGAGCCCCTCTCATGGCAGAGTTTATAAACGAACATTTCATTTTACCTCTACTGCCACTATGCCTGGCACCTGGCAGTTACCTGATTCAGATTTATTAAAATGAAAGAAATTGAATTAACTGCCCCCTCAAGGCTAGAATAATCACTGGGGTCAATCTATGATGTGTTCCATAGAAAAAATAAACAAGTTGGTTATTTTTCTGATTTGTCTATTCAATTTAGTCAATGTGATCCATTTGCTGTGCTCTTATAGTGGACTTACATCAGTTTTGGGACACTTCAAAGAACCTTCAAGTCTACCAGTTCCTTCAGTACCAACCAAAGCCCTGTGAGATGGTCGGCAGGTATGTGTCTATTCCACACAGGAGAACAGAGGATCAAGGAGTTAAATTTGCCTGAAATTAACACATAGGTAAGAGTGAACTATGGAGTCTTCCAGATCTCCAGACACCTTCTGAGTTGGAGGCTCTTACTCCAAAGTCAGGGATCTCCAGTACCCTGCTTGTTGATTTTTGTTAGGAAGGAGTATGTCCTAATTTTTTTGAAGATTCAAGATTACTGAGTGTGTGTAAGGGGTACAGGAAAAGATGACAGAGATATTCCTCAAAGGAGGCAAAAGAGTGAGCGGAGTTCAGAATGAGGAATTTAAAGAGGCGGCCTCTGAGGATGGGGTATGTGCAACTGAGAAGAGCAGAAAAGGGGGTATCTCCATTCCTCGATACAAATCCTGCCAGCCTCAGGAAGGGGAACCTGGAGGCCCATGATAGGGGTCACAGCCTGTGACCCAAAGATCATCTACATAGTTAAAACATTGAGATTGCACTCAATCAGCATTTTTCCAATCTATTTCACCACGGACATGTTTTATATTATACTGCATTGTTGATGGGATACCAATGAGCCTCATGAGATATAATGCATGCTTAGATTAAAGTAGACATCTAAAAATGATCTTGCAAATGAATCGCTGCAAGGAATTATGGAAACTACCTTTGATTTATGTACAAATTTAAAATTGTATGATTAAACAAAAAATGACAAATTGGAGAAATCAACTGCTTTATATTTTATTAAAGACACAAAGAACAGCATCTCACAAATACATGCTAAAATTATAAATCATATAAATGAAATAATATACAAGTATAAACACATAAAAATTCACATAAATATATATGAATACATATAAATATATAAGCATACATAAATGCTTGTTGAAATTATAAATGAAGACATGACAAAGACCACTGATCACCAAATAGATGACACATATCACCTCAGTGGTTCTTGAATTTGGCCTAAGCATCATGAGCTGATGGAACCACGGCCTCTCCTGTTTCAAGGGATCACACTCAACTTCCTTGCTTTGCTTTACCATTTCTTCATAGCAGACATGGGACTTTATCATAGGAGAAGGGTAACAGGTTTATACTTCTTTAAAATAATCTTTTTCTTAGAAATTCACTTTAAAACTTTTTATAAGGGGTGACCTTTCAAAATATAATTAAAATGCATATTATATATGTGTATATATGTATGCATACATACATGTGTATACATTATGTATGTATGTACACACACACACATAAATAGCTCTTATGTTTCTGGAACCCATTCTGGAATGCAGCCTAGATTAGACCCTCTGCAGATCATTGCCACCTACAACATATTCTAATTCCCATCTTTGCAGTGGCTACTGATGCACTTGGTGACTGACTGCTCAACTCACTCACTTGACCTGTCATCATGGAGAATGGGCACAGCATGAAGCTCCAAGCTGGGGGTGTCCTGAAGTACAAGGGCCCGATAAAGAACTACACAGGGGTAGCCCTTATATCAGACAAGAAGCAGATGGCCTATGCCAAAGGGTTCTGTTGAACTGAATTTTATGAAGGGAGTATTTCCTGAGGTAAGAGCAGGGTTAGGAGAACAAGCAAGAGAAGCTGAGGCTCTCAGAGACTAAGAACCATAGGATCTTTGAAGAGGAGGGAACCGAGCTTCCGGAGCCCTGTAAAAGTTAGAGCCATGGGAGGGAGGCCTACTAAGAGCTGTTGTCAAAGGAACAGTGATTATCTAAACCCCAAACCACAGCAAGGTGCAGCAGAAATAGGAATAAATACCGCAGCCTTTCTAGGATTGCTAGAAAAATACAAAACACACAGTTAAATTTAAATTTTAGATAAACGACAAATAATTCTGTAGTATAAGTATGTCCCAAATACTTCATGGGATATACTTACATTATAAAATGTTTCATGGTTCTTCTAAAATTTAAATTTTCCTGGAATCCTGTTTTTTTATTTGCTAAGTCTGGCAGCCCTAAACCTCTGTCCTCTCACCCTCCAATCTCTGCCAGTGCCTTCCATTGTCCAAACCCAGCTGGAAGCCAGAAGTAAGGCAATCTGTGTGGTGCAGGCACTGGAGGTCAGCCTTGCCTGGGGCACAAGGCAAGGCAGAGAATTCTGGAAGATAAGATGTGGGGGTGGGGGTAGTCAACAGAGAATAGCCAAAATAATCAATGTCTAGCCTCTGCCATTTTAACCTCAGTCTTTGTGGTAGAGTGGTATTTTCTCTGGACAGAACAAGCAACGTTTTGTCCTGGCTTTGTGCACTTGTGGGCTATTCTTTAGTCTAGATCAGTGGTTTTCAATCTCCTATTCCAAACAAAATATTCCATAGAATCCCCACACACAAAGCAGGTAAAAAGGTAGCTGCTGCAGTAGAAGAGGTGCTAGACCTGAAGCCCTATCTGGCTCCCCTCCTATCCACCCTACCTGCCCACATACAAACACAGTTGCAGTGGGGCCTGCAGAGCCCTGGGGAGCCTTGGGCCTGACCAAAGCTGATCTGAGAGCCCCCACTGTAAGCTGCACTAAGTATACAATATACAGTGTGCTATCTTTTGTGAAGAAAAGAAATAAGAAAAACATGTCTCATGTTTGCAAAAGGAACTATATAAAAAATATATCAGAAACTATTAAAAGCTGTTATCTCTAGCATAGAAGTGGGAATGGATTGGGGAAGATGGAAACAGGAGCAGGAATTCTCCAAGCAGAACTTCCTTGCTTTTGCTTTTGAAACAAGTGAGATAAAAAGTGATGGGGAAAAAAAGCAAACTCTGAAATTGAAGACAAACAGAAAAAAATGAAACTGTATTAAATCAATGGCATAAGCACACAAAAAGTTAATTCAAGTAACTTCTGGACACAATTGTCTGATTATAGTTAGAGGGAGAAATTCTAAGACAAAAAGTATGGCAAAGGTGGGAGCCTTTGGTGATGGAATACTTTTTAGAATCTTGATTGTGGTGTTAGTTATAGAAATCTAACCTGTGATAAAATTACATAAAACTTCTCACATCCACATCCCACCCCCCCCCCACACACATATCCATACATCCCCCCATCCCACATGAGTGTAGGTAAAACTAGGAAAATCTGAATAAATTCCATGGATTATATGAATGTTAATTTTCTGGTCTTGATACTGTAGTGTAAGTTAAGCAAGATATAATCAGTGGGATAAATACGGTGAAGGGTACACAGGATCTCTTGGTATATTTCTTCAACTTCCTGTGAATCTATAATTATTTTAAAATAAAACCTTATTTAAAAAACTGCAGGCCGGGTACAATGGCTCACACCTGTAATCCCAGCACTTTGGGAGCCCGAAGCTGGCAGATCACGAGGTCAAGAGATCAAGACCATCATGGCCAACATGGTGAAACCCCGTCTCCACTAAAAATACAAAAATTAGCTGGGCGTGGTGGCACATGCCTGTAATCCCAGCTACTTGGGAGGCTGAGGCAGGAGAATCGCTTGAACCAGGGAACAGAAAAATCATTACTTTTCAACCCCAATTATAATAGTTGGCCCAGGTAAGGATTATCAGTATCTGTTAAATTCCTGGGTAAAATATCGGTGGGGATGAGTACATTCACCCAGTTACAAAGTGCTACCCCATAGATTTCTTACTAATTACAAAGGGGAAATGAACAGCAGTAAGATCTGGCAGCCAACATCTTAATTAAAGGATCAAACTGAGCATCACCAGTAGAAAGGGGCTTGGCTGAGGGCAGTAGTGTGCTACGATTAAAGTCTGAACATGTTAGTGCCTCAAAGGAACGAGAAGTTAAGTTCATCAAGAGTGAGGACAGGAAAGGCTTTTTGGGGGAGCTGTGTTTGAAATGTTGATCAGAAAGGAGTCTGATGGCTGGGGGAGGTGGTTCAAGCAAAGAGCACAGCAGAAGCAAAGGCCCAGTGGCTTGAAACAGCCTTCTGGACTGAGAGACCCTTAATCAGTTGAGAATGGCTGGGACAAACAGTATAGAGAGAGGGTTAATTAAAGGTGAACCTGGAGAGTTCGGCAAGGCCCAATCATTACAAGTTTCCATTACCAGATTAAACAGCTTAGACCATATCAGGTGACGGAGACACCCTGAAGGGTCTCTAAGGTGGGTGGCCATAATTATATAGGAAGAAAGTGACAAACAAGAGAGCTGTAGAGGAGGTAGAATCTACCAGATGCATAACCAATCAGAGATATGGATAATGAAAGAAGCTAATAGGATGAATCCGAGAATATTTTCACATTCTCTGCAGGAGGGCTAGTCCTGCAGATGGGCAGGGTTCAGCTAGAGAGCTGGATGAAAAGCACCTAAGGTCATGGTGCAAGCAGCAGGACATGGTGTGTAAATGATTAGTGATGCCTGCTTTGGTTTAGACCAGGGAGAAGAAAAGAGTATCAGGGTGGATGGTGGTTCTGATAACTGAGATTAAAAGCACAAGAACAAGTATTGGGTAGGAAGGACAAGTGTGTTATTTCAACTATGCTAAATTAGAAAGATTGCCATTTATTTCAGAATTCCTAGTATCTCGTGTGGATTCAGTACACGTTGTGGATGAGTCTTTTGGAGTTCTAATGATAACTTAAGGGCTACTTAATATATAGATTATTTACTCAGTAGACTTCAGGGGCTTCTTCAACACATGCACTAAGGAGCATCTCCTGGATTTAGAGCATGGAGCTCTAATCAGAGCAATCTCATTAGGTTTAACAGGATTTATTTAAACCTGGGAATCCTGGGGATGCTGGAATGAAGAAAACTCTCAGCCTGATTTTGTACTTAATAATAATTAATAATGAGCATGCTCTTCCCCATGGTAGCTGAACATAGGCACAAATGTCTGCTGCAAAGTCAAATTCCTTGCCTTGGATCTCAGTCCCATGCCAAGGACGGCACCCCAATTCATCAGTGCCTGAGAGGCTGTTTAGCTTAAGAACCACACTAGGTGACTTATAATTAAAACAATTGCAATTCTTTTTTAAAATTTAATTCCAGATCTAATTTCTCATTTGCCTCACGAGGGTACAGTATGCACAGCAGCCTATCTGTGGGGAAATTAAGGAAAAGCAGGAGGACATGCACCACACAGTGCTTATATTAAAGTAATCATTCATATTTTTCTGACAACACTCTTTAATAAGTGTCAAATCTTTATTACTTTCTTTGGCATTTGCATCCACATTAATCACGTTGAATTCAGAAGGTATTTATTTCTGGAGGTTGTAAAAATCAACCCAGAGGCTTCCCCAAGCTAATCAATTAGTCCAAATCCACTCCTAGGGTTCTGATTTGTGGAAGCTTTGCTGGTTCAGAAAGTGACAAGAAAGAAAACTCTTAACAATGTGATGGCCACAGGGGACAAGAAAGGAGATACAGTTCCATCCTGAGACACACATTACAGAGTTTTCCCACTGTCTTGGCCACTGGAATCAGAATCCTCCAGGGGCAAACTTTCTGAGACAAGAAACTCACACACCACCACTTCTCCATGGCCACAGAATGGCACTAGATAGGTGGGCTAGTAGCTCTCTGAGCCTTTTTATTACAGAGTAGGGGAAGTCTAATAACGAGAGCTTGCTGGTTCTTCCAGGGTGGACTTTATAAATTATGGAAAGAATACATCTAGTAAAGCGAAAAACTGGAAGCACAAAAACTGCCTGGAGCGACACATAGCATAGGCCTGGGAATGAGGAAACATGAGTTCTAGTCTCAGCTCTTTCAGAAATGACTGTGAAATTTCAGTCTCTTGGCCTCAGTTTCCAGACCTTTAAGATGGGCTTGCCTAGATGGTGTTTCAGGCTTTGCCAATTCTCGAGCTGATGAGTGACATCTTCAAATATCTTCAACCCCAGGATGAGACTCATAGCAGGGAATTTGGAGGACATGGTGGCCTTGATGTTAAGCTTGACCCAAAGAGGAAGTGACACTTGGGCTGAACTTCATCAATGTCATCCCCATCTTTAGCACTGAACCTGCAATTCTGACACTGCGGAAGCAGCAGGGGCTGAGACATCTGTGATTTCTTTGAGGTTTCACTTATTAAGGAAGAAAGACAAACAGCAGGGAAACTAAGTATGGCAGGGCTGGGTCACTCTGCATCTTAACTCACCAATCTGGAACATCCAGGATCTGGTGTAGAAATGTTACTCACTCCTAGTGCAAAAGATAGAGACCAAATTAACTGGTATATTCCTATTGTACCTACATTTATCTTCAAAATCTCAGAGCAGAAAGAACTTGATAGATCTGATCTTTGCAAAACAGTCAGGTTGGCAGATTTTGTCTTTCCTTCCTCTGGCTTCCCTTTTCCACATCATCTTCTCCATGGGAGTTCCCCCAGGTCTCTCTCCCAGGTGCCTCAGTGTTCTCTCCTTCTTGTTCTCCTGCATCCTCTGTCCATAGGCCATCCTCTCAAGCAACATCCCTTGCCAGTCATTTTTATCTTAGCGTGAATTTGCACAACCACTTCCTTCCTTGAATAGGGACAAGAGACAATCTAGGCTTTGGGGAAACAAGTTCGTAGGTAGAGACTTCTAGTTGTCACCCCAAATTCATTATTTACTAAGAAATAATGAACCCATATCAATAGAACCCCAATTATCAGCTGAGGACATAGCTGCCCAGAATTCAGATTCTGCTGAAATCTGAATATCAAACTGATTATCATAGGTAGTTTGGAGTTATAAGATTAAGACTGATCTTTTTTCTTTTTGCCTACAAAGAACATATATAAACTGTGTGAGACACAAAAAGGAAATATTTATATTTAACATATATTTTATATTTTTCTATAAAAGGACATGTAATTTCTTAAAATGTCCCGCATAATTATAATTGCTAGCATCTAATCCATCCACTTGATAATTTTTTGAGCCTGGGTAATACTATGGGTATTTGGGGGATATGGCTGGGGATAAAAGTGTGTCTGTAGTTAAGTTTTCACTAGAAAAATCCACTAGTGGACTGGTTTTAATTTGGCCTTTGTTTGCAACTCGTCTCTTCAGGGGATTATCCCCAATTTTCCTCTGAGTCCCCTTGCCTTAATACTTTCAGTGACTGTGTTTTGGGTGGAACTGACTCTACTTCTAGCTCTAGAGATAAGATGTGTGTTTTTGTTTTGTTTTGTTTTTCGAGACAGGGTTTTGCTCTGTTGCCCATGCTGGGATACAGCAGAACTGTCTCAACTTACTACAGCTTTGATCTCCTGGGCTCAAGCCATCCTCCCACCTCAGTCTCCTGAGTAGCTGGACCTACAGGTTTGTGCCACTACACCCAGCTAATTTTTTTGTTTTGTTTTGTTTTTTGTTTTTCTGTGCATGGTTTTTTGTTTTTATTGGTTTGTTTGTTTTTTGTTTGTTTTTGTTTTTGTTTTCGTAGAGACAGGGTCTCACTGTGTTGCCCAGGCTGATCTCAAACTCTTGGACTCAAGCGATCCTCCACCTCAGCCTACCAAACTACTGGGATTATAGGCATGAACCACTGCCAGGCCAGAAAATAAGCCATAAAAATCAGACAATGTTTTCCCTGGCCAAATGATTGATTTAAGAAATGGTGTGAGGCCAGGCGCCGTGGCTCACCCATGTAATCCCAGCACTTTGAGAGGCTAAGAAGGGTGGATCACTTGATGTCAGGAGTTCGAGACTGGCCTGACCAATATGGTGAAACCCCGTCTCTACTAAAAATACAAAAATTAGCTGGGTGTGGTGGGGTGCGCCTGTAATCTTAGCTACTCAGAAGGCTGAGGCAGGAGAATCCCTTGAACCCAGGAGGTAGAGGTTGGAGTGAGTCGAAATCATGCCACTGCACTCCAGCCTGGGCAGAAGAGTGAGACTCTGCCTAAAAAAAAAAGAAAAGAAAAAAAGAAATGGCATGTAACCCAATATAGCTGATGAGATTCAAACCACTTTGCTGGGGGTGCATGGAAGGATTCTAGCTACTTTCTGCTGGGCTTAAGCCTAAAGAGATAGGAGGCTGGAGCTGCTGCCTCTATCTTTGGCACCATGAGGAGAAAATCTGTCTGGGAATATATTTAATGAGAAGAAGTAAGGCCAAGAGTTGTAGAAAGATATCAGCTCCTGGAGATGCAGTGTGAACCCTTGCGTTGCGTGCCTGAAGCTCCCATCTAAGATCTACAAGATCCAATAAGATCCTTCTTTATTTTTTTCATTTAAGCCAGTTTTGGTTCAATTTTCTCTCACTTAGAAAATCTTAACTAAGAAAATAACTAATTTATCTTGTTAAGTTTTCCTTCTTTTTTAAAACAATTTTAACTAGGGATAATTACAAATAATAAGCTGCACATACGTAAAGTATAAAATTTGATAAGGTCTAACATATATATACATCTAGGAATCCATCCCCACAATTAATATAATGAACATATCCATCACCATCAAAAGTTTACTCCCACCTATTCATAATCCTTTCCTTCCTTCCCTTCACACCTACCACATCCCCTGGCACCACTGCTGATCTGCTTTCTGTCACAGTTTGCTTTTTCTGGAATTTTCTATGAATGTAATCATACAGTATAAACTCCTTTTTGTCTGGCATATCTTACTTAGCACAATAATTTTGAGCTCCATTCATATAGTTTAATGTACCAATAGTTAATTCATTTTTATTTCTGAGTAGTATTACACTGTGTGTATATAACACAGTATTTTATCTGTTCACCTGTTGGTGGACATTTTGACTGTTTCTAATTTGGTCTATTACAAATAAAGATGCTATGAACATTCTGGTACAAGTCTTCATATGGACATATATTATTATTACTCTTGAAAAAATACCTAGAAGCAGAATGGCCCAATTCTATGGTGCAAGATTAATCTTTTTAAAAAATTGCTAAAGTATTTGCCAAAATAGTTGTACCATCTTAATTCCCATCAGCTGTCTATGAGAGTTTCAGTTGCTCCACATACAAACACTTGAGATGGTCAATCTTTTTGATTTTGGACAATCTAATACATATGTAGCCATATCACAATATAGTTTTAGTTTGCATTTTTCTTAATGACTAACTTTATTTTCTTTTTATATGCCTATTTTCCATCTTTTCCATCTCCTAAGGTAAAGTGTCTACTCAAATCTTTTGCCTTTTTTAAAAAAAAAATTGTTTTCTTCTTATTAAGATTTAAGAATTCTTTATACATTCTGGATATAAGTTCTTTATAAATTTGGAATTTATAAATATCTTCTCTATGTCAACAATAACTTTCAAAGAACATAATTTCCTAATTTTGATACAGTCCAAATTATGTTTTTCTTTTAACAATCACTCTTTTGGTGGTTTATCTAGGACACCTTTGTCTAACTCGAGATCACCAAAAATTCCTCCTATATTTTCTTGTAGAAGGGTTACAGTTTACTTTAGATCTTACATTAAGATCTGTGATCAATTTTGAGTTTACTATTAAAGGCTCTTACACTTTGTCCTGGGAAGCAGTTAACGTTTCTTGGAAGCAGTTTAATCTCTTGAGTACTGGCTTTAAGCTTTGTTAGTTGGAATCAGAGCAACATGTAATCTAATTTTGCCCACTACTGAGGCAAAACCTTTCTGAATACTCTTCCAGGACTTCGTAAGTTCCAAGGTTTCCTCTCTGGGTGATGACGGGAATAGAAACTATTTCTGGCTCTGTATGAGCTCTGAGCCTTGTTTTTTCCGGCTAATGTCTTTAAATCATTCCTTTCCTGACCTCAAGTAGTTTCCTCACAATCATACATTGATCAATAATCAGCTGAAGACTCAAGGGTGACTCTTTGCAAATTCTCTAGAGTTCTCTACGTAGGGCTCTCTTCTCTCCTTGACTCTGCCCTAAAAACTCTGTCTTCTTTGGCCTCCCCGGGTTCCCAGTTCTGTTTCCTCACCTCATAGAGACAGCTGGACTCCGCCTGGATCCCCACCTTGTGCTGTGGCGTAGAAACTCTCCAGTCAATTAGGTGGGCAGTCACAGAACCCACTTTGTTTCTTTCTATGTTTCTGAGATGGGTGGCTCATTACCTGGCATCCAGAATCTTCAAAACCAGTGTTTCGTGTATTTCATTTGTGTGTGTGTGTGTGTTTAGCTGTTTTTTAAAGGAAGTTAAATGCAGCCTCTGCTATTACACATTAGTTGGAAGTAGAAGTCTCCCACAGTATAATGTGGGAGACATATTCTAAAAGACAGCAGCATTTCCTATTTTAAGTAGGTCAACCATTTGAAAATCTACCCTATGTATGGGCAATAACTTTCGAAAATAATTTATTTACATTTCTATTTTCTTCATAGAAGTTGATCTCTAGAAATCATTGCTGTAATCACAGGATGGATAATACAATCAACCATAGGGTTTTGTTCATATATTCATTTACCAAATATTTGTTAAACAGCTACAGGTATTGGGGGAAATTACTACTCCAGGTATTGAAGGCAAGGGGTCAGTGGAATATATTAGTAAACAAAGAGACAAGACTCTTGACCTTAGAAAAGTACCTTTTACACATAACTGCTAAAGATAAGTGTTTTACATATATTAACTCTAATCCTCATAACAACCCCGCTGCATAAGCAGTAACAATTAGCAAACTCCATTTAAAGATGAGATAACTAAGGTAAAGAGAGTTTGAGTAACTTACCCAGGGTAGTACAAGTAATAAGAGTCAGGGATGGGATTCAGTCTAGGCAGTTTAGCTCCGGGATCTCTTCCCTGGGCCATTATGTGACATTTTATTTACACGTGTCAACAAAACAACACATTGTAACATGGCAGGGATTCAACTGCTTTACAAGGGCAGATAAAGCAGAGTAAGGAGACAGTGATAGAATGTGCTGCCTTACAGAGTGACCCATGCAAAGCATTTCCTAAGAGGTGGTGTTTGAGGCAGAGAGCTGAATAAAGCAAGAGAGAGAGATGTGCAGCCACCTGGGGAAGAGCATTTCAGGCAGAGGGCACAGCAAGTGCAAAGGTCCTGAGACAGAAATGCTGGATGTGCTCAAGGAGCAGCAAGAAGCCAGTGTGGCTAGAGCACCAAGAGAAGGAAAAAGTGGGTGGCTGAGAGAAGAAATTAATATGATTTATATAAAATGCCTCCCACAATGCCTGGCACTTAGTGGATGGAAGCTAGATAAAGGGTGGACATTATTAGTAACATCATTGCAATTAGCACGAGTGCTCTGAGAGAAAAATGACTGGAGAGAAAGGAGGCACCCTCCATGACTTGGGTTAATCAGAGAAGACTTCTTGGAATGGGGACTTAGGCTGAGCTTCCAAAAATAAGACCTATCCCCTATTTCCAAATAACACCATGAAGCCTCTTTCCCCACATTCCTGGGAATGAGGATGGGTGAGTCTTCTGACTTGAAGAGATGACCCAAAGCTGTATACTAAGAGGTCAGTAGATTCACAAAAGAGAAATTAAAAATCATTTATTTTTCCTTCTGAGTTTTCTTTGGCTTCTTGTCTGAGCCTCTCCCTGCTGGCCCTTTGATCTCAGAATCCCTTCATTCCCTGGTCCATTTTTTAAAGATTTTGAAAGGAAGTCTCCAATGAAGATTGTTATTAGGGCTTTAAGCCAGATGGAATGAATTAAATGAGAGTCAAAGAAAACCTGAGTGGCCTTTTCCACTGATAAGTTTCTATTTGCACTATTTTATCATAGTAGGAATGGCTCTTCTGAATGTCCAAATGGCACTGAATAAGCAGAGAAGGAGAGAAGTAACTCTGATGAAGAACTGTTCCTTGCCCTTAAATGTCAGAGACTTCAATTGCTCACCACACGGAGACCAGGGGGTCATCAGGCTGAAAGAACAGGATGGAGACCATAAGCAGAATTTTTTTAAAATGCCACATGGGTTTCTAGAAAAAAATGCCCAGTCAGCTTTCTCAGGTAACACTAACTCATAATTACCTTGCCGCCTCTTGTTTGTGATATGAGATGGCTGATTCTCCTGGGCTTACCTTTAGCTCCAAGCTGTTAAAAGAAAGGAAGGGAAGGAAGAGAGCTCTGAGCAAGTAGCCCAGAGCCACAGTCAGAGTGTGGGCTCTGGTGGCAGCCTGCGCCTGTATCAAAATCTCCTTGGGGGTTTGAAAAAACGTAAACCCTGGCTCCCTCCCAAGCCTCCTTAGATATTCTGAGGGTAGCACCTCAAGGTCAAATTCACCAGGTGATTCTTAAACAAGGCAGTTGCGGATGAGCCCTCTGAGGATATGCCTGTGCCAGGATCCTTTCTTGAGGCAGCTTCTGGAAAGGTCATCAGGGTGGTGGTGAACTAGGGGTTCTCTACCCTCTCTTGGCACAGAATCACCTGAGAGCTTAAAAGATACAGCTGCCTGGGCTTTTAGGCCTGAGATTCTGCAGCAATCTTCTGTGGTAAGTCCAGCCTTGACTTGTCTTTTTTTTTTTTTTCTTAAGGTTCCAAAGGTAAATCCAATATGCAGGCAAGGTTGAGAACTAGCAGGTCACAGAGCAGGGGCAACAATGCCAGAGGCCATAGGGCTAGGCAGCCAATGGGAATGCGTGAAACAGGCTGTCTGGGACAGGTGAAATAGAAACCCCAGTTCCATTCCAAGACGGTGGCCACTACTCAGCTAGCCAACCCCTGGTTATGTGGAAACAAAACCCATTTTTGCGAACCCTTCTGATTTTTCAAGAAAAGTCGGAAATCAAAATTTTAATATGAAACCTGATTTTGGAAAGCCTATAAATGGCCGGGCACCGTGGCTCACGTCTATAATCCCAGCACTTTGGGAGGCTGGGGCTGGCAGATCACTTGAGGTCAGGAGTTCGAGACCAGCCTGGCCAACATGGTGAAACCTTGTCTCTACTAAAAACACAAAAATTAGCTGGATGTGGTCGTGCAGGCCTGTAATCCCAGCTACTCTGGGGGCTGAAGCGGGAGAACTGCTTGAACCTAGGAGGCGGAGGTTGCAGTGAGCTGAGATCATGCCACTGCACTCTAACCTAGGTGACAGCGCAAGACTTCGTCTCAACAACAACAAGAAAAAGTCTATAAATCACACAAAATATACACATTACTGTGTGCACAGAACAGAACACACCCGTGGGTGGCTGTGGCTCAGAGAATGCCCAACTGTGACTTTTGCTTGTGAAGTTTCTCAGCCTGTGGACACACTAGGAGGCCCCTCTGTGGTGACCTCTCCTTGGGGGCCAGTTCTATAAGTGCTTTTGGTTTGTGTGTAGTCCCATCCGCCTCCCTAGAATTTCTCTTCTTTGATGTGGTTTGCCAGATTTCCTGACTTGTTTGAAGCCAAAGAAGTCGTCTCATAATTAATATTTAAGAAGGAGTATTTCGTATTTTTACTTTCTGTAGAATCCTTTTATCTTAGACAAGAGATATGTGTAAGAATATGATTTTCATAAATGACATCTGAGTGTGTTTTTTGTTCTATCAAACTCTATGAGCACTCAAGCTTAGAGTGCTCATACAGTTTGTTATCAAAACCAGAAGACTCTAGAAAATGAATGCAACTCAGAGTTAATGGGTGTAAACTGGTTTGTATAGTCAGCTCACTCCGGCTTCACCTGTACAAATTTGGTTCTGGTTAGGAACCCCTACTTATTTTTTTTTTTAATTTTTTTATTTCCACAGGTTTGTGGGGAACAGGTGGCATTTAGTTACATGAGTAAGTTCGTTCTTTAGTTGTGATTTGTGGAATTTTGGTGCACCTATATTCTGAGCAGTATACACTGAACCCAATTTGTTGTTTTCTATCTCTCACCCACCCCTCCACTCACCTTTTCCCCCAAGTCCCCAAAGCCCCTTGTGCCTTCGCATCCTCATAGCTTAGCTCCCACTTATGACTGAGAACATACAATGTTTGGTTTTCCATTCCTGAGGTACTTCACTTAGAATAATAGTCTCCAATTCAATCCGGTTGCTAGGAATGCTATTGATTCATTCCTTTTTATGGCTGAGTAGTATTCCAACATATATGTGTGTGTGTAGGAGGGAGGAGCAAAGATGGCCGAATAGGAACACCTCTGGTCTACAGCTCCCAGCGTGAGCGACGCAGAAGACGGTGATTTCTGCATTTCCATCTGAGGTACCGGGTTCATCTCACTAGGGAGTGCCAGACAGTGGGCGCAGGTCAGTGGGTGCACACACTGTGTGCGAGCCGAAGCAGGGCGAGGCATTGCCTCACTTGGGAAGCGCAAGGGGTCAGGGAGTTCCCTTTCCAAGTCAAAGAAAGGGGTGATGGGCGCACCTGGAAAATCGGGTCACTCCCACCCGAATACTGCGCTTTTCCGACGGGCTTAAAAAACGGCGCACCACGAGATTATATCCCGCACCTGGCTCGGAGGGTCCTATGCCCACAGAGTCTCGCTGATTGCTAGCACAGCAGTCTGAGATCAAACTGCAAGGCGGCAGCGAGGCTGGGGAAGGGGCGCCCGCCATTGCCGAGGCTTGATTTGGTAAACAAAGCAGCCCGGAAGCTCGAACAGGGTGGAGCCCACCACAGCTCAAGGAGGCCTGCCTGCCTCTGTAGGCTCCACTTCTGGGGGCAGGGCACAGACAAACAAAAAGACAGCAGTAACCTCTGCAGACTTAAATGTCCCTGTCTGACAGCATTGAAGAGAGCAGTGGTTCTCCCAGCACGCAGCTGGAGATCTGAGAACGGGCAGACTGCCTCCTCAAGTGGGTCCCTGACCCCTGACCCCTGAGCAGCCTAACTGGGAGGCACCCCCCAGCAGGGGCACACTAACACCTCACATGGCAGGGTATTCCAACAGACCTGCAGCTGAGGGTCCTGTCTGGTAGAAGGAAAACTAACAAACAGAAAGGACATCCACACCGAAAACCCATCTGTACAACACCATCATCAAAGACCAAAAGTAGATAAAACCACAAAGATGGGGAAAAAACAGAACAGAAAAACTGGAAACTCTAAAAAGCAGAGCACCTCTCCTCCTCCAAAGGAACGCAGTTCCTCACCAGCAATGGAACAAAGCTGGACGGAGAATGACTTTGACGAGCTGAGAGAAGAAGGCTTCAGACGATCAAATTACTCTGAGCTACGGGAGGACATTCAAACCAAAGGCAAAGAAGTTGAAAACTTGGAAAAAAATTTAGAAGAATGTATAACTAGAATAACCAATACAGAGAAGTGCTTAAAGGAGCTGATGGAGCTGAAAACCAAGGCTCGAGAACTACGTGAAGAATGCAGAAGCCTCAGGAGCCGATGCGATCAACTGGAAGAAAGGGTATCAGTGATGGAAGATGAAATGAATGAAATGAAGCAAGAAGGGAAGTTTAGAGAAAAAAGAATAAAAAGAAACGAACAAAGCCTCCAAGAAATATGGGACTATGTGAAAAGACCAAATCTACGTCTGATTGGTGTACCTGAAAGTGATGGGGAGAATGGAACCAAGTTGGAAAACATTCTGCAGGATATTATCCAGGAGAACTTCCCCAATCTAGCAAGGCAGGCCAATGTTCAGATTCAGGAAATACAGAGAACGCCACAAAGATACTCCTCGAGAAGAGCAACTCCAAGACACATAATTGTCAGATTCACCAAAGTTGAAATGAAGGAAAAAATGTTAAGGGCAGCCAGAGAGAAAGGTCAGGTTACCCTCAAAGGGAAGCCCATCAGACTAACAGCAGATCGCTCGGCAGAAACCCTACAAGCCAGAAGAGAGTGGGGGCCAATATTCAACATTTTAAAGAAAAGAATTTTCAACCCAGAATTTCACATCCAGCCAAACTAAGCTTCATAAGTGAAGGAGAAATAAAATACTTTACAGACAAGCAAATGCTGAGAGATTTTGTCACCACTAGGCCTGCCCTAAAAGAGCTCCTGAAGGAAGCGCTAAACATGGAAAGGAAGAACCAGTACCAGCTGCTGCAAAATCATGCCAAAATGTAAAGACCATCGAGATTAGGAAGTAACTGCATCAACTAACGAGCAAAATAACCAGCTAACATCATAATGACAGGATCAAATTCACACATAACAATATTAACTTTAAATGTAAATGGACTAAATGCTCCAATTAAAAGACACAGACTGGCAAATTGGATAAAGAGTCAAGACCCATCAGTGTGCTGTATTCAGGAAACCCACCTCACGTGCAGAGACACACTTAGGCTCAAAATAAAAGGATGGAGGAAGATCTACCAAGCAAATGGAAAACAAAAAAAGGAGGGGTTGCAATCCTCATCTCTGATAAAACAGACTTTAAACCAACAAAGATCAAAAGAGACAAAGAAGGCCATTACATAATGGTAAAGGGATCAATTCAACAAGAAGAGCTAACTATCCTAAATATATATGCACCCAATACAGGAGCACCAAGATTCATAAAGCAAGTCCTGAGTGACCTACAAAGAAACTTAGACTCCCACACATTAATAATGGGAGACTTTAACACCCCACTGTCAACATTAGACAGATCAACGAGACAGAAAGTCAACAAGGATACCCAGGAATTGAACTCAGCTCTGCACCAAGTGGACCTAATAGACATCTACAGAACTCTCCACCCCAAATCAACAGAATATACATTTTTTTCAGCACCACACCACACCTATTCCAAAATTGACCACATAGTTGGAAGTAAAGCTCTCCTCAACAAATGTAAAAGAACAGAAATTATAACAAACTATCTCTCAGACCACAGTGGAATCAAACTAGAACTCAGGATTAAGAATCTCACTCAAAACCGCTCAACTACATGGAAACTGAACAACCTGCTCCTGAATGACTACTGGGTACATAATGAAATGAAGGCACAAATAAAGATGTTCTTTGAAACCAATGAGAACAAAGATACAACATACCAGAATCTCTGGGACACACTGAAAGCAGTGTGTAGAGGGAAATTTATAGCACTAAATGCCCACAAGAGAAACCAGGAAAGATCCAAAATTGACACCCTAACATCACAATTAAAAGAACTAGAAAAGCAAGAGCAAACACATTCAAAAGCTAGCAGAAGGCAAGAAATAACTAAAATCAGAGCAGAACTGAAGGAAATAGAGACACAAAAAACACTTCAAAAAATTAATGAATCCAGGAGCTGGTTTTTTGAAAGGATCAACAAAATTGATAGACCACTAGCAAGACTAATAAAGAAAAAAAGAGAGAAAAATCAAATGGACGCAATACAAAATGATAAAGGGGATATCACCACCAATCCCACAGAAATACAAACTACCATCAGAGAATACTACAAACACCTCTATGCAAATAAACTAGAAAATCTAGAAGAAATGGATACATTCCTCGACACATACACTCTCCCAAGACTAAACCAGGAAGAAGTTGAATCTCTGAATAGACCAATAACAGGAGCTGAAATTGTGGCAATAATCAATAGTTTACCAACCAAAAAGAGTCCAGGACCAGATGGATTCACAGCCGAATTCTGCCAGAGGTACAAGGAGAAACTGGTACCATTCCTTCTGAAACTATTCCAATCAATAGAAAAAGAGGGAATCCTCCCTAACTCATTTTATGAGGCCAGCATCATTCTGATACCAAAGCCTGGCAGAGACACAACAAAAAAGAGAATTTTAGACCAATATCCTTGATGAACATTGATGCAAAAATCCTCAATAAAATACTGGCAAAACGAATCCAGCAGCACATCAAAAAGCTTATCCACCATGATCAAGTGGGCTTCATCCCTAGGATGCAAGGCTGGTTCAATATACACAAATCAATAAATGTAATCCAGCATATAAACAGAGCCAAAGACAAAAACCACATGATTATCTCAATAGATGCAGAAAAAGCCTTTGACAAAATTCAACAACGCTTCATGCTAAAAACTCTCAATAAATTAGGTATTGATGGGACGTGTCTCAAAATAATAAGAGCTATCTATGACAAACCCACAGCCAATATCATACTGAATGGGCAAAAACTGGAAGCATTCCCTGTGAAAACTGGCACAAGACAGGGATGCCCTCTCTCACCACTCCTATTCAACATAGTGTTGGAAGTTCTGGCCAGGGCAATTAGGCAGGAGAAGGAAATAAAAGGTATTCAATTAGGAAAAGAGGAAGTCAAATTGTCCCTGTTTGCAGACGACATCATTGTATATCTAGAAAACCCCATTGTCTCAGCCCAAAATCTCCTTAAGCTGATAAGCAACTTCAGCAAAGTCTCAGGATACAAAATCAATGTACAAAAATCACAAGCATTCTTATACACCAACAACAGACAAACAGAGAGCCCAATCATGAGTGAACTCCCATTCACAATTGCTTCAAAGAGAATAAAATACTTAGGAATCCAACTTACAAGGGATGTGAAGGACCTCTTCAAGGAGAACTACAAACCACTGCTCAAGGAAATAAAAGAGGATACAAACAAATGGAAGAACATTCCATGCTCATGGGTAGGAAGAATCAATATCGTGAAAATGGCCATACTGCCCAAGGTAATTTACAGATTCAATGCCATCCCCATCAAGCTACCAATGACTTTCTTCACAGAATTGGAAAAAACTACTTTAAAGTTCATATGGAACCAAAAAAGAGCCCACATTGCCAAGTCAATCCTAAGCCAAAAGAACAAAGCTGGAGGCATCACACTACCTGACTTCAAACTATACTACAAGGCTACAGTAACCAAAACAGCATGGTACTGGTACCAAAACAGAGATATAGATCAATGGAACAGAACAGAGCCCTCAGAAATAACGCCGCATATCTACAACTATCTGATCTTTGACAAACCTGAGAAAAACAAGCAATGGAGAAAGGATTCCCTATTTAATAAATGGTGCTGGGAAAACTGGCTAGCCATATGTGGAAAGCTGAAACTGGATCCCTTCCTTACACCTTATACAAAAATCAATTCAAGATGGATTAAAGACTTAAACGTTACACCTAAAACCATAAAAACCCTAGAAGAAAACCTAGGCATTACCATTCAGGACATAGGCATGAGCAAGGACTTCATGTCTAAAACACCAAAAGCAATGGCAACAAAAGACAAAATTGACAAATGGGATCTCATTAAACTAAAGAGCTTCTGCACAGCAAAAGAAACTACCATCAGAGTGAACAGGCAACCTACAAAATGGGAGAAAATTTTCGCAACCTACTCATCTGACAAAGAGCTAATATCCAGAATCTACAATGAACTCAAACAAATTTACAAGAAAAAAACAAACAACCCCATCAAAAAGTGGGTGAAGGACATGAACAGACACTTCTCAAAAGAAGACATTTATGCAGCCAAAAGACACATGAAAAAATGCTCACCATCACTGGCCATCAGAGAAATGCAAATGAAAACCACAATGAGATACCATCTCACACCAGTTAGAATGGCAATCATTAACAAGTCAGGAAACAACAGGTGCTGGAGAGGATGTGGAGAAATAGGAACACTTTTACACTGTTGGTGGGACTGTAAACTAGTTCAACCATTGTGGAAGTCAGTGTGGCGATTCCTCAGGGATCTAGAACTGGAAATACCGTTTGACCCAGCCATCCCATTAGTGGGTATATACCCAAAGGACTCTAAATCATGCTGCTATAAAGACACATGAACACGTATGTTTATTGCGGCATGATTCACAATAGCAAAGACTTGGAACCAACCCAAATGTCCAACAATGATAGACTGGATTAAGAAAATGTGGCACATATACACCATGGAATACTATGCAGCCATAAAAAATGATGAGTTCATGTCCTTTGTAGGGACATTGATGAAACCGGAAATCATCATTCTCAGTAAACTATCACAAGAACAAAAAACCAAACACCGCATATTCTCACTTATAGGTGGGAATTGAACAATGAGATCACATGGACACAGGAAGGGGAATATCACACTCTGGGGACTGTTGTGGGGTTGGGGGAGGCGGGAGGGATAGCATTGGGAGATATACCTAATGCTAGATGACGAGTTAGTGGGTGCAGCGCGCCAGCATGGCACATGTATACATATGTAACTAACCTGCACAATGTGCACATGTACCCTAAAACTTAAAGTATAATAAAAAATAATAATAAAAATAAAATGAATATAATGATACTTATCTTGTATTAATGCTATAAAAATTAAATGTTAAAAGGACTAAACAAGAAAACATGTGAAAACACCTGAAATGACACTCCCTTCCTGTTTGGTCAAGTTAATTATTCTTTTTAACTCAAAGTTCTAGCCAGTTCAGAATAGTCTCCAAAACATTCTAAGTCATCTGACACTTATCCATAAATGCCTGCATCAGTTCACATGATTCTATGTATGTGTGTGTGCATATATATTTGTCTATACACATGCAATGCTTAAAACCAGGACTCTGGATGAAGACACACTTTAAAAAGAGAAATGCATAATTATTGTAAAGGTGGTTCTTTAATTTTTCCATTGACAAAAACCATTTATTGAAACCATCCTGCTTTTTTTTCCACAGTGAGCATGTATTATTTACATAACCAGGAAAAACAATAAATATTGCTGATTTCATTGTGAAAAAGACATTTCTAAAATAAATAAATAAATAAATAAGAATTGTCTATTCATGTCCTTAGCGTACTTTTTGATGGGATTGTTTGGTTTTTTTCTTGTTAATTTGTTTAAAAGAACCCTTACTTTAAGAAAGCTCCCCAGATAAACTGGATGCAGGTGGTCTGTGGACTGCACTTTTAAACACTGACATTGTAGTAGAAAGGGAAGACAGTAGAAAAATGTCCATTTGGAAGATGGAAACACTGAGTCTAGAGAGAGGACTCACTGACACCCAGCTGTGTAATACTCGCTACATTATAAGATGAGCAGCCAGCCAGTGAGAAAAGACAAAGACAAATACTAATTGCTAACCTCACAGTTTCCTTTTTCCAGATTCCTCACAAAAGTACTTTGTAAGCTCTACTTGATTACATAGTACTTGACTGTCTTCAAGTAAATGCCTAAAGTCAACTGGTAATTAATGACATGCATATAAGCATTGTGATGAGCAATAAACATATGCTGAAAACATGCATTTTTGTGAGATATGCTAATGAATATTAGCACCCCAAACTACAAGCAAAACTCCAGAAGGGTTTTCTTTTTATTTATGTATTTTAACCAACGACCAATTGATAGGTAATGAGTTCACTCAGGGCTGGCTTCCCATGCTATGGGCACTGGGGGCGCTGATGGACCCATTTGAAATGCTTCAAAAACCCCTCTGTTGCCAGTGGCAAGGAATTGGCAAGGATAATCTACATTTTATTTCTGTCAGCCATAATCACATATCTGCACAACATAAATGCATCAAGAAATGGCTTTCTTGTTTTTTTGATTGGTGGACTCTCATCTAATGAGCTCGAGTCAAAGAATTTCATGGTGTTGAAGACCACTGGGACCACTGAGGGTAACAAGCATATTCCAATGCCTTTTCTGGAAAAGGTAAAACAGAATTTAGTGTGTAGACATGGACTATGGAGTCTGCGCCCTGGGTTTGAATCCTGGCTCTGGCACTTTAGAGCTTAACTTCTCTGGGCCTCAGTTTCCCCATTTGTAAATGTGGATGATGACAGTACCTACTTCATAGGGTTTTTGATGACTGATAAATAAGCTAATGCTTGTGAAGCACTTAGAAGAGTGCCTGGCACAAGGCAAGATCTCTAAATATGGTATTGTGGCTTGAAGGACCTGGCTTCCCTTGCAGCAGAGCCCCCATGTAGGAAGTTGGGTTTAAGGGCCTGTTGGTTGACTTTGTCCTCTCAGTTCTCATATGCGAATCACTTCCCATGTCCCCACTGTGCCAAAAAAAAAAAAAAAAAGCATTTCAGTTTCTTCATTTCCTCAAAGTCTCCTTAGGACAATATTAACTTTTGGCACAAAGGCTCCCATGAAATTGTCTGTTGGTTGGTTTTAGACAGGAAACAAGACTCCTTGGCTCAAAAGAAAGATTTACCCAGGGAGTTTTGGAGTTCAGCTATGGAGTAGATCAGAAACTGGGGTCCTTCCTGTTCCTAAAAACACACGCTGTAGGCAGCTGAGTGTGTTGCCTACAACTGTGCCCTGGCCTTTCTGAGGTCTGTGAGCTGTCCTTCCTAGGGTGAAGTCTGACCTCTCTCCCTCTCCTGTACCAGATATGGACCACACACCACCCTCCCCATCTTCCACCCTCATCTTCAGGAGAGATTGAAACTGTGCAAGTTTCTTTTTCTCTCCTCTCCAGACATTCCATGTTTAGAATCATAGGCGCCTTTATTTTCAGCTTTCAGCAACTGTTCCAGGCAGAAAATGCCTGCCAAGTGTTCTGGGTTGCATTCAGGCCATTTGAGCTCATGCTTTGCTGAACAAAAGTCTGTGCTGACATTTCTAGAAAACAGTAACACTTTGGGGCTGCAGTGAGGCATCCCTCTTCTATGCAGAAAGGGTATTCCTGGGAGAGGTTTGAAACTCCAGAGAAATAATTACAGTGCTTTCTACTTGACAGAACTTTATAGTTTACCAAGTTCTTATGCATCTATGATTTCATTTGCATCTGGTAACAACTGTGAGAAGTAGTCATGACAAGGATTAGGACTGTTATTTTACAGATGACAGAGCTGCAGATAAGAGTGAGGTAAGCATTTGACATTCGTGCAAGAGCTTGGTCTCTTGACTTCCAAACCTATGAGCTTTCCACAAATATCAACGTGATAACATCCACACACTGCTTTGATATACAATTTACACTGCACTAACATGAGCACAGTATCATTTTTATCATCATGAACGTCCCATGAGTTACAAGGCGAAGTGTTTTAGTCAGCAAGAATACTCTATGCTGTAGTAACAAATAAGCCCTAATATCATAGAAACTTGCCCAAACAGAGATTGATTTCTTACTCATACCATACATAATCTGATGCAGACCTCTGTAGTGGGTTTTGTCCAAGTGGTAACTTGGATCCAGACTGCTTCATATTATTCTCCTGACATTTAAAAAATAATGGCCTTAATAGTCACTGGGAAATGAGAACAGAGTGTCATCCATTTTCTGGAAGGTTTTATGGCCAGGAGAACACATTATTTCCACTCACGTGTGATTGGCCTGAACTCAGTCATAACTTCAACCTAACCACAAAGGAAAGATAGTCTTGTTGTGTGCCCAGGAAGAATAAATGAAATGGGGTTTGGCGAATACAGAGCATTCTTTCTGCTACTTTGAATTATACCAGTACTTGTTCAGGCTGTCTGTAACGTGTTGAAAAATAAAACATCATGGTAAAAAACTCGTAATATTGTGCCAACTATATGGTAGCCACAAAATACCTGCAGGACAAATTGAACTATTTCCAACATGAAGCTTCCCACAAGCTAAAGAATGGTGCTGCATATCACAACAGGTTATCAGGCCAGAACAAAGGATGGCAGATAATTTTGCATATTACTGGAACTGAAATGGAAATATTGTTTTCACTTTTTTTTTGTATTCCTATCTGCATTTACAAATGATTTGAGTGGATTTCTAATCTTGAAGCGTATCCAAAATAACAAAATCACACACACATAAAAGGAAGTTAAACAGAGCAGAGAACTAGCTATACCAAAAATTTGAAATTGATCAATCATTACAACTAAGCAATAGGTTTGGTTGCATGCTTACTGAAAGCTAAAGTAAAAAGGCGGTAAAGGTAATAACATTTTGAGCATCTCTGATGTCCCAATTACTACATGAAATGTTTTATATACATCAGCTTATTTGATCCACGTATCAGCTTGTAAGATAGCTAATGATAGTAGCCACCCCATATTGAATTCTTAGACTAGGCCAGGTCCAAGGCTAAACACTTTACATGTATAACTATTTAAACCTAACTAATGTACCATTTTATAATAAGAAAAGTAGAGGTTCAATGAAATGACATGAACTGTCCAAAGTATAATTAGTGGCCAAGGCTGGATCCACCTCAGCCCTATCTACTCCAAAATCTGTGCTCTTTCCATAAACTAATAGAATTATTCATCATGTAAAAGGAAACATATAATTAAGGAAACACAGGAAATACAGAAGATGCACATGCTCTCTATTTAAAAAAAAAAGTGGTATCTTAATGAGCTCCAAATCAAGTCTAAAACTTTTCTTATTATTTCAAACCCCTTGAAAGTCAAGAAAGAGTTCACTCTTGAGGATATTCAAGGGGACTGCAACATACCTGAGGCAGAGAGAGGGCTGAAAGCCAGAGGAGGAAACAGTGCAAGCAAACAGAGGTTGGAATTCTGTAGGAGGCCATCTAGCAATACAGCACCAGAGCTGCCAAGCCTTCTCCCAGCACTCCATTTATTAGACTGAATTACATCAGATCCTGAAGGCTGAAACACTAGAAATGAAGGAATTTTCATTTTTATGAAAGGACTAGAAATAAACGAGAGAGAGAAAAACATGCAGTCTATGTATTAGTTTACTTTACTGCCTTTGGCTGACACATGGGCCGTCACTGGCCTATGGTGGGGCTGCCTCTCACAGCATCGTGTTGCACATCACCTCCCTAATGAGCAGCTGCTTTCAGTCCATGCCTGCTGTAGACTCAAGGCTAAAGGTGCATTCTCTCCCAAAGCCAGGGACAGGCAAACATCCAGGGATGAGCCCTTGGTGAACCTCTGTGCTTTGCCTACTTCATAGCCAGCTGGAAGTGAGGGGCTGGCCTGGAGTATCTCCAAAGTCTAGAGCCGAGTGGATACGTCCTGAATTACAATGCGGGTAGCCTTCACTTTATACTATTCTGATACACACAAATTTCAGTTACCACTGTTTACTTCAAAAGCAACAGTCCTTCAACAACACAGCTCAATTTCAGTTACCACAGTATATTAACTGTCAGTATCTGAATAAAGTACAAACCTCACTGCCAGGTCTTCGGTCCCCAAATCACTATGTAAATAATAGATCCACCCCATGTTCTCAGACAGTCGAGTTATGTCTTTCAAAGCCTGTTGGGGATTGCTCACTGCCCATCTCTTATTTATTTCACATAAAGCCAGCAAAGCATGTAGTTGTGTTACCTTCTTGTCTCCTGGTGATAAAACCCATAGGACATTTTATAAAAATGAATAATCAAAAGAAGGAGTTGGCCAAAAAAAGGAGAGTGCCACAAAGAAGTGAAAAATGAAAATGCTGGAAGTGAAATTGAAATCCAATGCAAATGGAGCATTTTAGCTGATTGCGCTATTCAAGGGATTCTGGATACCCAGCCAGCGGAACTTAGTGAAGGTAAACTTTAGACGTCAATGAGGAAAGTGCTTGTGGCGAAAAGGAGAAAAAATTTTCCTAGAGAAATTAGCATCCTCAAAAAACTTCACATTAAAAGAACTCTTGGAGCTACTTTGTGACATTATAAGTATAAAGAATAAAATGCTGGAAGGTAATCCAAACTTAGCAAACAGTATGGTAATTTACCAGGGTACAGAAAATATGTTCACGTGTACTGTAACTTATACAATGACAAGAAGGCAAGAACTGTTCAAATTACTCTTCATCGCTTTTTTATAAGAAATAAACTTTTCACATTATCAATGTTTCTAATATTTTGAATAACACTGTAGAACTAAATATTAATGTCACTTTTTTTTGCATTTCCCTATACATTTAAAAGTGACAGTAAGATAGTTTTTAATGTTTTGATGAAAATCTTTAAAGGTCACAGAATAATCATACATTTTCCTGTTGATTATTAAGATCATTTTTTGTGGTTTTGGCTTGCATGGTCATTTTTACTGCCACAAAATAACATGCAAAGCAAGAAATCGTGTATTTCCCAGCTCTTTCAGTGAGAAGTTCTGCTCACATATGGCATAACACAAAAATAATGACCTCTAAAAGATGCCCATGACAGGCACCAGAGAATGAGATTCATTGCTGTGATACTTATAATTTAGTTAACCTCTTGTGAGGGTTCCTGAAGTCTGGATACAGTCCTAGAAAGAAAGGAGGTTGATAAAAAAGGTATGTGATATTTTCCAGAAAAGAGCTTCCGGGATGTCTAAGTGCTATATAACTGGAGGAATATCATTCATCTAAAAGGAAGATCCATATATCTAAGTGGAATAGCCAAGCAACTAGATGGAGTGTCTTATTTGAATCTGTAAAGAAATCTGGTCTAAAGATAAATAATTGGGATTTGCTGCCCTACTAGTCATAGCAAAGGCCATCAGCCACAACTAGGAGTCTGCCTAAGAGACACTGAGGCAGACATTACCAGTCTATCCCCACTACCTTCTTTCAGTGATAGAACTTGGATTTTTGTTTATTTTTACACTCCACATGGTTAGGTATTCAGGGTGGGCCTTCTTTCCAGCCATAGGACATAAGTTCTGTTAGTCTAAAGTTGTGAAGGTTATTCCATATCCCCTGCAAGGTTTAGGCATGGGCCTGGGATGTAACTCTGCCCATTGAGAAGTAAGGGGTAGGGACTTCTGGGACAGTGTCTCTCATGGTTGAAAAGAGGTGAGGGGCACAGCAGTGTCTGTCTCTGTTAGCCAGCTTGTATGATGTGATACCTGGTCGTGATACCTGGAACCCTAGTAGTTCATGATTCCAGGGACTCCATAATACCTGGAACTCCAGTAGTCCCAAGACACCTGGGACTTCCTGATGAAGCACGAAAACAGAAAAGCAAAATGAAAAGATGAAAGTTACTGATGAAAGCAATAAGAAGAGGCTAAGCATAAGAACCAAGCCAGGAGAGCAAGACAAGAAGTGAATCACCTGAGTTGCTGGATTAACTAGCTTGGAACTGACCCATGTGGGGACTTCTTGTCCCCAAGTCAGATTTGTGAGACAAATATCCTTACATTTTAATCTGTCTCTTACAGCTGGAACATCCCAATGGAACACAGAGCAATCTGAGAAGTGACAGAGACCAGTGGAGAGCCAGGGAAGAAGACTAGAAGAGGAGTCAGGGAGGAGAAAGGAGAATCAGAAAGGTCCAAAGAAGAGACATAGGACAGGGACTCCTGCCTCCCTTTGAAATCTCTGACCCAAAGTGTTTTAAGCAAACAATCTGCCTTCTATTCCAAGTATTAATCCATTTCCAAACCTAGATGCAAATCAGTGAGGATTTAAGATTCAAGTAAGTAGAGGGAAAAAAATCACTGTCACTGCCTTAACCAAAGGGAATTTGATATATGTTTTTTTCTTTAAAAATCTTGGTACATCTTTCAAGGCTCTCAAGCTGTTGACACATACAAAATGAAAATGAACATCGTGGCAGGTGGTAGGAAATGAACAAGCACAGGCAACTAGCAACTACAAAAATGAGATAACCTGGAGCTTCAGTAATGCTGAAATTATCCACAACCCAGGAGGAGATTATTCTTAACAAAAAGCTACCGATAAAGGGCCAAATGGAACTGCTGAAAACTAGCCCAATCTTGTGTCTGCCTTTCAAATTAAACAGGATACAGCATCTGTATTCATGCAAAAAATGTCTGTGGAAAGATTTTGTTGTATGTTATCGGACTGGGACGTCAAGACAGCATCCTCTGCTCAACAGTCTTAAAAATTAAATAAGAGGTTCTTGTATAATGAATGCTTCATAATAAGATAGTGCCTAAAGGCCAGGGTGGTATGAATTACTGCTATGGAGCTGGAACTGGAGTTGGGTCAAGAAAGACACTTTTCTTGTCTCATCTCCCAACTATCAGAAATTGAATTACTTATGTAAAGGCAAGAGCTTGGGCTTTGGAGTCAGACAAACTTGGGTAGTAACAGCCCCATTAGTTATTGGAGGTGTGGTCTTCAGCAACTCACAAAGTCTCTGAGCTTCAGTTTCCTTATGTGAAAATAGAGGCCATTACAATATAAGGTTATAATAAATATTTAATGAGATTATACTGTAATAACCTAAGTCAAAATGACAGAAATAACTAATATTCATTAAACATGTATTATGTGGTGACGTTTTAAGAGAGATACCAGAGAGAGATGAGAGATGAATTCATCCACAGTGACAAGTTAGGGATGAGAAAATGCATGCTTCTGTTGAAAATGTGGGAAATATGGCTTTTCTTTTAGATTGAGGTGAGGTCGTAGTTTTAATAAGCAAGGCTCATCAATTTCTTAGACAAGGTGTTACCCATACTGAGTAATTTGAGTGACCTTAATAAGACCTGTCCCCCTGAACTTGCTCCCACATTTGTGTTTGAAGTTCCATTATTAGTCCTTCTGTTAAGCTTTGCCCTCTCCCAGCAATATTCTGAAATGCACATTTGTTCCATTAACAGGCCCAACACTTCTTCCCTCGTTCATATCTAACAGTCTCTTGTCTCCTTTGAGTTGCTGCACGTTCCCAACTCCTAGTAGTTCCAGTGGGGCTTTAATCACAATTCCCCAATATCCTGGCTATAAGGGGAAGAGGGAAGATGGGTGAGAGTACATAATTCAATCCTGGTTGATCATTAAAAATCACTGCTACGATCTGAATGTTTGTGGCCTCTCAAAATTCATACCTTGAAACTCAATCCCCAATGTAATAGTATTAAGAGGTGAGCCTTTAGGAGGTGATTAGGTCATGAAGGCAGAGCCCTCATGAATGGAAATCGTGTCCCTATAAAAGAGGCTCAGGGGAGCGTATTTGCCCTTTCCATCACATGAGAATGCAGTGAGAAGGAGCCATCTATGAGGAATGGACCCTCACAGAACACCAAATCTGCTGGTGTCTTGATCTTGGACTTCCCAGCCTCCAAGACTATGAGCAATACATATCTATTATTTGTAAGTTACCCAGTCTAAGGTACTTTATTATAGCTGCCTGGATAGACTAAAACACTCGCCACCTGGATCCAGGATGGGCAGGTCACTCTGGGATTTTAAAACTGGATGCTCAGAGACAGAAGCTATCTGTCCTCTGGATTGCAGGCTACAAAGATGTGACCTCCAGGGCCGCTATATGTTTATTCCAGATAAACATGCATCTCACCTAGCTGCTGGAAGCTAGGTTACAACTACTAGAAGAAAATATATTTGCAGGAAGAGAAAATAAAATCAACAAGCAAAGAGAAGCATAAGGAAAAGCAAAGCTGAATGGTAGGAACCCCCGAAGGCATTGTTTGGGTCCTCACCTTCAGTCACACCTTAAGCTAGCATCTTCTACCATCCCTCCCAGCCGCGGCTACCAAATACATTATCTTTTTTGCTGAAACTACTTTGATTTAGGTTCTGTCACCTTGAATCAAGAGTCCCGATTATTATAGATTTAATCTAAAGCAAATGCAATATCATTTAACTCAAAGAAAAATACTAAAATTTTGTATTGGAAAAACATGATGGAAAGTTGCAGAATGAAAATGCTTAAAAATTACTGGTTTAGAACACAGTTCTACATCCACATATCTTCCAAGTTCCTTCTGAGGTTTCATGGGGTCACTTTACCCTGTGTCTCTCTACCCCCAAGGACTTGTGACTGCCTAGAAAGAACTTTCTCCTTACTCCAGTTGGCCCTTAAAAAAATCATTTGCTGGAGTCATAGTGCCAAAAGCCCTCTTGGGTGTTCAGAGAAATTGTGGCTAAAGTAAAGAGTTCTTGCTGCCAGATTGTTAAAAATGACTCAAGAAAAAAGGTATAGGAGGTTTAGGAGGAGGGTACCTGAAGCCAGCTAAAGTTGGTGAATCCAGAAGAAACAATCACTCAAACTCAAGAAAGGCAGGCCAGAGCATAAAAATAGGAGAAATAAAGATACCAGAACAGTCTTGGGTCTGCCAGTGCCAGGAAAGCTAGTTCCAAGGTGAAATCTGCCTTCAGGCTCTCCAAATATTTATTGAGCACAGTGTTTGATGGCTTTGGAAATTTAAAAACAAATTATCTCTCATCCCAAAGAGTCAGAAACATGGCATAGGCATACACGTAGGATAAATTTCTTTCTCCTAGAGCACAATCAGCTTAATAAACTATGTGTCTATAAAACCTTTTGTTTCTTGAATGCATGTTGCTTTTGTAGGCATATTAACATCTTATGGATCTATTAGGATTATCTAGACTAATATTAGCTCTCCTTTATCACTTGCTATGTCCCTCACATCATACTAAGCACTTAGCATGCCGTATCTCATTCCTATTTTACAGGAGAGGAAACTAAGTCTCAGAACAATTAAGTGACTTGCCCTAGTTTAGTGCTACTCAAAGTGCTCTTCTGTGAACTCTGCTATCAGTCAGTCAGGGAATAAGAAATTTATATTAGAATGTAAATCAATATACTGTTTTCTGCATTGAGAAAGTCTTGTCGTGAAGGAAAAAAAAAAACAAAAAACCATCAGCTGAACTAATAGGATGTTTGGTAATGTGGCTGGTTTACATTCTGATACAAGCTCCTTTTCTCCTCCTTGATTCCTTGATGGGTAACACATAGTTTGTGGACTAGCAGTGGTTTGTGAACCACACTTTGTGTTGCCCTGCCCCAGGTCACACAGCTGTGGGAAGAGAGGAGTTGGGATTCAAGTCCAAGCATATCTGGCTTCAAAGTCTCTTCTCTTAAGACCACTATGACCCACTGTTTCCTAGCATTCTGCCACCAACCATTTACTCAATTTCCAGACTATGCAAGGTGGATTTCTCAAGCCCCTGATTAAATGTACCCCAAAAAGATTTATATTCCCTTTCAGGGTGAACAAACACATTAGTCTTAGCAGAACCTGGAGAGTCTTTAAGACAAGTGCATTACGACGTGGCCACAGGCTGGGCAGCTGAGCTGGTGCATCCAAGGAGCAGGGAGCGTCTGAGCCCCATGCTGACTTAAGACTGATCAGGCAGTGGGAGGCCGTCCACAGAGTCCTTTTCTAGACTTGATTCACTGTAGCTTATAATTAGGCATTGTCGCTTTGATAACTGAATGAATTAGTGAGGATGACACGGGGCCGGGCAAAGACTGAAATGGGGAGGCTTTACACAAATAAACAGCCAGAAAAAATTGATCTGAAACAGAAAGTCAGGCTTCTGTGAAGCTGGAGCCAGGAATTATATAAGGCATACTGTGATAATTTAAACAACAAAGGGCTGGGGGTATCTGTTTTTCTCCTCATCTGGGAATCTTGTCTGTATTTATATTATCTATGAAACAGACATTTTCCCTTCTCTGACTCTTAAAGGGTAGTATCTAAGAGTGAAAGCATAGTTCATTTTAGTGCAGCTCATTCATTTATTACTTCCTTCAAACATTTATTGAGTTCCAGTGTGTGTCAGGCACTCTATTAAGCACCAGAAAACAAAAAATAAATAAAAATATGCTGAAGCATCGCAGAATTTGAGATAAAACGACTCTGCTCTCATAGATCTCAGCCAAGGAAACGGAAAAGTAAGGAAAGATCGGATGATTACACAAGCTTATTATACAGGCCTGTAGCTAGACTGAGGCAGGTTAGAACAAATCTTCAGGATAACGATAAGAGTAGCAGGTAATGTTTAAACCTGTACTGATGTACTAACTACTGTGTTAAGTACTTTGCATGTGTTATTGCATTTAATAGTCATAGCAACTCAAAGAGGTAGGTCTTATTATTCTCTTTTACAGATGAGAAAACTGAAGCACAGAGAGGTCAAGAAACTTGTCAAATGTTACACAATGAGTGTTATATCATGGCTGCAAACCAGTGAGGTCTGGCACCAGACCTTTTGTTTTTAGCTTTAAACCTCTTTGAAATGACTTGTTAAGCTCCCCTTCTACCAGCTGAAGCCTATTTTCTCTTTCAATTAATTAATCATGAACAAGCAGCTGCTGAATGCAAGCCACGTACCTTTCTGGGCTTGGGGAAGGGGAAAACAACAAGTCCTGAACTGCGATCAGCTCTCTTGGCACTTACATTCTGGCTGGGCTGGCAGGGCAGGACACATGTGCACAAAACCATTTACAAACAAGATGCTCTTTGATACCACAGCATCATCTGATGTTTCACTGCCAAACTTCATGGTTCACCACATATGCAGAGAGATTAGAAAGGGACTAGAGCAATAGTTCCCAAACTTGGCAGTACTTGGTTTTAAGAACATTGAGTGCACCCCAGATGTATTAGTCCATTCTCGCATTGCTATAAAGAACTACCTGAAACTGGGTATTAAAAAAAAAAAAAAAAGAGGTTTAATTGGCTCACAATTCCACAGGCTGTACAGGAAGCACAGCTGGGAGGCCTCAGGAAACAAAATCACAGCAGAAGGTGAAGGGGAGGCAGGAACATCTTACATGGCCAGAGAAGGAGGAAGAGGGTGAAGCAGGAGGTGCTCCACACTTTTAAACAACCAGATCTTGCGAGCACTCACTCACTATCATGAGAATAGCAAGCGGGATGTCCACCCCCATGATCCAATCACCTCCCATCATGCCCCTTCCCCAACATTGGGGATTACAATTCAACATGAGATTTGAGCGGGGACATAAATCCAAACCATATCACTGGAGATCTGGATTTAATTGTCCATTAGGGTCCAGCATGGACATCAGAGTCTTAACACCTACCCAGGGGATTTTAATGTGTAGCAAAGTGTGAGAATGACTGATTTATTGGATATTTTGTGGCAAGTTAGAGTAAAAAACTACAGAGATCACTGTAGGTTATTCATTTTATACACAGCTGCCATATTACTTCCAATTTTTACACAAATGTGCTTGTCTATAACTCATTAAACCCTCTGAGTCAATGGCTAGCTACTATTATGCCCATTTTACAGATGAGGGAATTGACGTGCAGAGAGAAAAACAATTGGCCTGGGATTTAAGTTGTAGAGCCAAGACTTCTACCCCAGACTAAGAAGGCTGTTCACTTAACTACTAGTCTATTATGCTTCCCACAGGAAGAAAGAACTCTAGGAAAAGCTAACTCTGAACTGAGTCCTACAAGACAGATGTAAGGCCCAGTAGAGAGGGAGGAGGACATATCAGGGTGGGAGGAGGGTGACAGGGAGTCATGAAACCTTAGAAGCCTCTCAGCATTCAGGACAGCAGACTGCAAGTGTGAACTGAGTGATATCTGGGCTTTTCTGCATCAAGACTACTGTAAAACAGTTGCTCTCAGACTTGAGTAGGCATTCAGGTCATCTGGAGAGCTTGCTAAAATACAGACAGCTAGGCCCTACATTCGGGGTCCCTGATTCAGTAAGCCTCACAATTGCTGAGTTTAAATGCTATAACAGTAATGGAGGCTTTTTTAGTAAACTTACTAAAAAGCAGGAAAAAAAAAAAAAAAAGCTTTAGTCCATCCCATAAAGCCTAATTTTTGATGAATTTTCTGGATTAAAAAAATTTAAGGATTGAGCTAAAACTTAGTTCTGGATGAATTCATAATTAGAGTTGATAATATATACAGACAAAGAGGAAGAGAGAGAACACCTTAGGAATAGTTAATAAATATTTCTTATTTGAGGGGCTTGGCACAAATAAAAATCTTATATACATACAAATATTAGGATAGCTTGAGGTGGGAGAATTGGGGATTGCAGAGCTAATTATACATAGTGAGAGGATTGTGAGGACGTGTCCACAAACATCTTGTTTTTATTATTTCCATGAAGTGAGGATTAATTAACCCCTTATAGTTTTGAGGTGGAAAAAGAACATTCAGGCTTAGCTGCTATTTACAGAGCCACAAGTCCCTGACAGCCATGTTGAATCACAGCATTCCCTCCAAATTAAAAAAAAAAAAGGCAACAAATGCACGATACCACAGTTATGTGTGCTTATGGGCTGATTAGTCCTTATGACACTGAGATGTTTTATTTAAGGGGAACAAGTAGGTGACATTAAGTTTATGGCCCTGAAGTAAAAATCAGATGCCTGTTATAGTTTCCTGCCTGGAACCCCACTCCCCACACATGTTACAGACCCGGTTACGGTTTCCTGCCTGAAACCCCACTCCCCACACACGTTACAGACCCGGTTACGGTTTCCTGCCTGGAACCCCACTCCCCACACACGTTACAGACCCGGTTACGGTTTCCTGCCTGGAACCCCACTCCCCACACACGTTAAAGACCCGGTTACGGTTTCCTGCCTGGAACCCCACTCCCCACACACATTACAGACCCGGAGCAAGAACGGCCACATGTCCTAAGAGGGTTTCTGATTTCTGGAAGCTTAATAGTAAATTCTATTAAAGGTGATGTGCATGTTGTTGAGACTTTACCTGAATGCACTTAGAATGACTGCTAAGTGTGCCTGAGAATTTTCTTTTCTAACAAATTCCCAAGTGCTACTGATGTTACTGGTCCAGAAAGCACACTTTAAGAACCACTGCTATAAAATGCCCCTAATAGGACAAACTTCTGTTTTACAGTCACCAGCAATTGCCTGTCTGTAACTGAAAATAGAGCCTGGATCTTAAAATTATTGAACCTGGAACAAATATTCTGGGTGTCACAAGCAGTTTCTGCACTTTTGGATGAAAGATGGAATTTGTTTCTTCTTGGGGCAGAACCTCTCCTCCGTCCTTCACAGACGAGCCAGTTTGGTGGTTTTATTTGTGTGTCCATCCATTCCCCCCGCCCCCCCAGGAAGTAATCCAAATGAGGATGCTTCAAAGATTTAAAGAATTTCAATCAACAGTATAACAGGCCATTTTTACTGTGGACAAAACACATCTCAGGTCTAACACGTTTTAGGAGTGATGAATTCCCAGTGGTGGCAGAGTGAGAACTAAGAGGAAAAAAGAAAAATAGGGACCCCAGGAGCGCTGGACTCCAGGAACGGCAACATTTCAAATCTGGTGATGAGTTTGCCTGGCTGTCACTCTAGGTGCCACTTTCATGGCACTTATATGTGTCAAGAAATTCTCTAACTTCTTTACAGCTACTGATTCATTTAAACCTCATAGCAGCTGTATAAAGCAAATTCTGTTTTTACCCCCATTTTATAGATGAGGTTCTGAGGTGAAAGGAGGTTAAGTATAATAACTTGCCCAAGATCACGGTTATTAAGTAGCAGAGCCAGGATTTGAGTGCAACAATCTGGCTCCGGAGTCTGTGCTCTTAACCAGCATGTCTCAATAATGACAATAGCAACTCTTCCTATATACTTTCTCTGTGGTAGCCTGATATTTCACAGGCATTATCTCATGTACTCCCAGTAATTACTGTGTACGAGGCTCTATTGTCATCCCACTCATTCCACAGAAAAGGAAACGCTATGAAACACCTCAACCTGGCAGTACCTGTGCTTTGGGAGAATTAAGGCAGGGACTGAAAGGAGAGCACAGTGGACGCTGTCATTGTGATCCTTGCTGAGAAGCTTAAAGCAGCACCTTGAACGAGAGGGGATGCAATTAGACTGGGTTTGTGGGAACCAGCAGCATTCACTGGAGACCCTTGGGAGGGCTTGAGGAGGGTACCACTCCTCGTAGTCATGATGAACTGGGACTAGACTGTGTTCATTGTATATTACATGTAGGTAATATATCCATCTGGTGTCTAGAGAACTTGGATTCATTCATGCAACACATTTTAAAAAATCTTTTCTATGGCCTAGGCACTGTTGTAGGAACTTGGGGTTTGTTGTGAACTAAAGAGACAAAGGGCATGCACCCTAGAGAACCACACGTGCTTTTACTGAACAGCTTTTACTGGCAGCAAAGCTCAGATGAAAGAACCCTACCACTAAGGATGCTGAATGAAAGGTCAAGAGGTCTTTCTAATGTTTCCTACATAGAAGATTTTATTATCCACACTCTTGGCCTCAGTTTTTCCTTCTATAAACTGGAGAGTATTCCTATTTTGCCTATGTAGTGGCGATAAGGAAGAAAACAAATAGACAATCAAAAGGAAGGCATACTACGCCCAAGAGCAGCAAGCTCTCCCTCTGCTTTAAACCTACTTTCCTGGAAACTTTTATGTAATTGCCAATAACGCGTTTCAGGAGAGCGGGTGAGGACACGCTGTCTGTTATTCTTCATTTGAGCTCCCGGACTCCTGCTCTCTGGAGGGGCTTGGCAGATGATTAACAAGTCATCTGATGAATATGCAACATGATTCAGGCTTAATAAGTCCCGCAGCTGTTGGGAACTTTACAAGAAAAACAAAGCCACAGAAATATGCGATGTTGGAATACTGCCTGCCAACCTCAGAGTCCCCCAAATAGGGTCTCCCAGCCACAAATGGGCCAGGGCTATTTCTGAGATGCAAAACATGCTGCTGATGGGACATACTGACCCAGTTGGGGGAGACCACTCTAGAAACATCCTCTTTCCCCTTTATAATTTGCCTTCTTATCCATCCACCTCCAATTCTTTATTTATTTATTTATTTATTTATTTATTTTTTTGAGACATAGTCTCACTCTGTTACCCAGGCTGGAGTGCAGTGGTGTGATCTCAACTCAGTGCAAACTTTGCCTCCCGGGTTCAAGCAATTCTCCTGCCTTAGCCTCCCAAGTAGCTGGGACTACAGGCATGCACCCAATTTTTAACAGAGATATGCATACATACACATCCTGGTTTTTCTATCAACTCAGAAATAGGAAATGCTTCCTTAGGGACAGACAGAATGGAAAGAGCTGGGATCCTAAGATAGACCTGAATTAAAATCCTGGTTTCCTCTCTTGCTAGCTATGCAGTTTTGGCAATTCATTTACATTTCAACCATCCAGTTCACCATTAGCAAGATGGGCATAATCACCCCTAACTTATGGTGCTGTGACAAGGCGTGTTAGTAGAGCACTTGGAATACAGTTGGTGCGTAAGCAGTAATAATTATGTTGTTAATATCATCATCGTCATGTTACCATTTTACACAGGAAGAGATCAAAGCCTTCTTCCAAGTTTTTGTGGACATTTGATTTTCTTGTCCCAGTTGAATTTCCCTTTTCTGGTGGTAGCCCCCTAGTTATCCTCTTCCCCAAAATATAGTGTGGATGGAATAACTCTATTGCCAGCTCCAAGCATGGCTACAAAATCCATTTCTGAAGCTATTCAGGGTATTCCAAATGCCCGGATGCAACAATCAGTTCTTAGAAAGGCATGTCACCCAATCCAAGCCAAAAATATGCAATCCTCTGACGTTACTGGAAACTGTTAGAAAAAGGAGGTATGGTCTGGACTTAAACTCAAGAAAATATAAACACAGCATTGTGTGGGAGCACTAGAAACAGGATGGCTGAGACCAACAAAAAACACAGAGGTGAGAAACAGAAAGACATTACTCTGACAACAGTGCCTGAGCCCTTACATCCAGCTATCTCTAAAGCCCTAGAACTTTCAGGGTCACAAAGCAACACAATTTGGGTGCTTAAGCTACTTTGCCTTAAAGCTTTCGCAGGTTTGGTCACATGCAAACTAAACAGGCCTGACTTTGTGTATTTTATTGTATGTAAATTATAACAACGAAAAATATTTTTAAAGTCATTTTTTTTTCTGAGTTCCATATAGCTCAACATGTCTTCCCAGGAACAATTCTCATTGCCACTTCTACAAAGACATTTCCATGTAACTAATTTTTGGCACATAAATGTAGACCAAGTGCTAAAAGCAGCAGGTTCACACCACCTCCTACACAGTATCTGTGATTTGACACAGTCTTGCATATTCAATAGCAATGTTAATGGATGCATTTTGCTCTAACAAAGCTAGGTGGTTTTTAATGTTTAAAGATACGTACATTACAATTCACAGCACTTGTAGACACTGATGTTTAGTTTCTGTTTTTAAAAGATTGTTATTTTAAAATGTGGGGATCTTCCAGGAAACATTAAGGTCTTGTTTACACGCAAACTACAGTTTAATTCTGCAAATCAAAGAAGTTTTATGGGACTCTTTGAGGGGAATGTACATATTAACCACAGTCAGCCTCTTCCCTTTAAGCTTGCTGACATATGGTAAAATTTGCCTCCTTGTTTTCTTCAATAAAGTGCTATTTGTGCTTTGCATTTCTCATTAACGATTCGATTTATTTCAGCTCATTAAAGCCTGGATAAAACCAATGGAAAGGGCATATTGTCCATGTAGTTTCTTGTGCCTGGAAATGTTGCAGGCGAGTGTGGACAGAGAAGAATCAGAAAGATTGACAGAGTACACTGGGGCCTCTCCCATATCTATAGCCCAGCTTGGAGTGGGAGAAATTTCTGGGAGCACTGTGCTTTCTACCCTCCCACTTTTGGCTTCCTATGACTGAAACCATCCTTACAAGGTTAACAAGAATTACATGCAGGGCTCTGGGCAGAAATATAATTACAATTAAGTATTAATCAGGCTGCACTTTGGCTTACTTCCATGTAATCAAAATTTTGTCACTTAGCACTAGCCGCTGACCATTTGCATACCCATTGTTCCTACAGATAGGATCACTGACATTAGAATCCTAAGCCTTTTGCTTAAGAATTGCTTGGGATGTTCTTCAGATGTAAATTCCAGTGGAAAGAATGACACCAACCAGTTTGAAGACTCCCAAAGAGGAACCAAATCAGCATGTGAGAATGCAGGTTCTCCACATCCCCATCCCCTGACTTCATCCTGCACTCTTCACCCAACCAATGATCTCCACACCTTGGTGCAACCCAAAATTCTTAAAACTTCTAGCTCCAAAGTTTTCGGGGAGGTGGATTTGAGGTTTCCTTCCATCTCTTTGTTCAGAGGCTTTATTAATAAAACTCTCTGCTGCAACCTTCAGTGACTTGCTGCATCTCTGGCAACTAACATGTTACCATCACATGGCAGCCAAATTATTCTCAGCACATAGTGACTAATCTCCATTATAGCTACTTAAAGTCTTTATGTTCTATTCTATATTATAGCTACTTATGTTTTTATTTCTTCATAAGGAGAGAAGTGCGTTGCAGGTTGGATGTGCACATGCCTTTGAGTTGGACAGACCTCAACTCAAATCCTGGCTGTAGCCCCCCAGAACACAAGGTCATTCACCTGGCAACTAACAAATGACCTCCATGAGAATTCAGGTTTTGATCAATAGGAGTTTTATTTAGTTGGCACAAGTAAGGAAAACACTGGGAGTATTCTCTGAAGCAATGTCTCCCTGAGGGAAAGTGACAGAAGGGTTTTATGGGGTGATGGAGAGTGGGGAGGGTACATCATTTCATGTAGAGGAGGGGTCCCATTGCACAGATACACTGAGTCATTATGCCAGCACTTAGGTCACATATTATGGCAATAAAGTTATAGCTTCTCCCAGGGTGGAGAGCACGGTAATGAGGAAAGTTCACCTAGGTTCATCTGTAAGTTGCCAAGGCCTGTCAAAAGCTGGTCCCAACCAACATGGTGACCACATTCAACCTAGGGTTTGAGAAAAATAGGCTGCAGGGTAGGAAGCTGTAAAGCAGGCTGGTTGCTCAAGTTGATTGAATTCTTAGAGACCCTCCCTGTCTGCTTACATAACCTAAAATCTGAGCCTTGATTTTCTCATCTTTAAAATGGGGCCAATTATATCTATCTTCCGGGGCAGTTAAGATTCAATGGCCTAACACCTGTGAGGCCCCCGGTCCAGGTTCTGATCCATAGGAGATGCTCTACAGATGCTCATGTCCAGGCTCTTCTGCTCCTCAAATGCTCCTCAAGGGCAGAGCCCATGAGATTTTCCCGTTTGGGTGCCACCAGCTCTCAAGCAAAGAGTACGTCTTAAATGTTTTTGGAATGAATGTATGGATAACAATGAGTTTTTGCTCATTAGTGCAATTATTTGAATAATGTTTGTCTCTCTGCCACTAGACTGGACTATAACAAACTCTAGGAGTTGGGTGTGTATTTGCCTTTGCTTATTATTCTCTCATTTCCAGCAAAGTCCTGGCGTGTATAAGGTATTAAGTAGATCTTTGCTGAATAGATGAACACATCATTGAAAGCAACACTAAGAAATAAAGCTATCTGGGCATGAGGGGTGTAAGTGTGAGTGTGCCCATGTGTGTGTCCATTTACATTTCATAATCAGAAAAGACCATTGTATTATTATTCTAATACAATTCCATTCCATTCCAATGTATTAGTGTTCCATTGTATTAGGATTCTGAGGTAGAGAAAGAGGCAACACTGAATAAAGGTATATGGAGGTGGGATGAAAGTCTCTTTTGGAAAAGCTGGAGAAGGAATGAAAGAGGAGAATCAAAGTCTGGTTTAGAGTTTACTCCACAAAATCCATCTTAAGAGACAAAAACAATTTGGCCTCAGAACTCAAAATCTTAATGTTACTGACCACAGGTTCTTGGGCCCTCAATGCAATAGAAATTGACAAAAAGCCAAGAGTTTTTCCAGACGGGGCTTTCTTGGCGCTTATGCACAGGCATAAGGTAGGCAACCCAAGAGAGAGAATTCTCAGTCTGGCTCCCCAAAGAGAGTCAGGAGAGTAATTTTAAAGGGGCTAAAGCAGGAAGAGCATGAGGTTTAAGCATGCAGAGGTGGGGAGCTTCTGGCACCTGCACAGTTTGATAACATAATTCTTCGTGAGTCACATGTCTCAATAGCATATTAAATCTCCACCCTGGGCATGGTTTTTAGTATTATAATGAAGCTAAGGTGAAGGGTGAAGGATTGGTCATCCTTCTGGTCTTGTGTGCATGTAGGAGATGGGGCTAAATCCCTTGAGTAACATTTAAGATGGGAGCTGATTATTTCAGGCTCCTCAAGGTCCCACATTCAGTGGGCATGGCACCTTGAGCAAGATTTACGGTGCACAGTCTGGACAGTCTGATTGGAGCTCCTTCTGGCTACACCCCTGTCACCAGCTTGCAATAGAGGTCACTGGTGAGGCATGGGAGGGAGCCAAGTCCTATCCCTACTCTGCCTCATTTAACAAGCTAATAAAAGTAAATATCATTTTATAAACAACACTCAATACTATCTTCAGGTTGCAAGCTCCAGATTTATCATTTCTTTTATTGTGACCCTGTTTCCAGGATGTGATTTATTCATTGCCTTGCCAAGACCAAGGCATCTTGGCATGAACCAGTTTGGCCACTGTTTTTGTCCAGACTGCCTTGATTGCTGTCCTGCCATCCACTCAGGGATTCTACCACTTGTCAGACTCTGTGTGTTACCCTTGAAATTTACTGGCTTCTGGGTCCTGAGTCCTGGCTCCTGCTTCCCCCATGTGATTGTGGAAACCATATCTCTTTGTCTCCCTGCTCAGCCTACCCATATAATATAATCTAGAGTATGTTTCTTTTCTGGTAATAAAATGTAAAAATTTGGGGAAAAAAGCACAAATATAGATAAGAAAATTAAAATCACCTGTAAACTCACTACCCAGAAATAACAACTTTACAAGTATACACACACATACACCACATACACACACAACACACACCCTTTTTATCCCCCATAAAATTGAAATTTTACTCTTCATATGTTTGTAACATTTCTGATTTGGTTTTCTTTTTGCTAAGAGTACATTGGGAACATACTTACTCCAACATAAATATTCTTTAAGTTTTGGTTTTTAGAAACCATAAAATATTCACAATATACCATATATTTTAAAGAAATTTCATTTGTTGGTAACAGTGCAGTTTTCTATACTTTACAATTATAAATCAGAATGTCTTTATAAGAAATTCCTAGATCAAAGGCTACGTATATTTTAGGATTTTTAACATATATTGACAAGTTGTCTTGCAGAAACATGAGACCCATTTCCACTGTACACAGCCTCGACCCTGAGTACTATACATTTTTTCATGCTTTTTGTGATGTAAAAAAATCCAATACTATTTCCTAATAGGATTTGTCTTTTCTACTATATTTGAGTATGAGTTACTTACAAAGTAAACTTATTCTCTTTTGTTCATATAAAATACATGCAACTTTTTCCCTGTATTTTGTTTTCTTTTGATTATACATATGGAATTTATTGATACATAGAAGACATATGAACTTCAGTAACCATTTAAACATTTAACTAAACATTAAGTTAGTTTTTAACAAAAAATTTTAAAAGTAAAATATACATCAAAAATTTTAAAACAGAAAAAAGCATATAGAATAAAAATATAAAGAAAAAATATTTTTGCACAGCTGTACAATGTGTTTTAAGCTAAATGTTATTACAAAAGAGTCAAAAAGTTAATAATTAAAAAATATATAAAGTAAAAAGTTATAGTAAGCTGAGGTTAATTTATTATTGAAGAAAAAGAAGCTTTTAAATAAATGTAGTATAGCCTAAGTACACAGTGCTTATAAAGTTTATAGTAGTGTTTGGTACCATCCTAGGCCTTCAGATTCACTCACCAATGACTCACCCACTCACCCAGAGCAACTTTCAGTACTGTAAGATCCATTCATGGTAAGTGCCCTACACAGGTGTACCTTTAAACACTTTTAAACACAAGTCTGCTTTTGTGGTTATTATTTTTTTACATTTAACTTTTAAAACATTGTTTTCTCGGTGTATAAAACTGATAATTGATATACAGTGATCTGTCACTTAACATCAGGGATATGTTCTAAGAAATGTGTCTTTAGGTGGTTTCATCATTGTGTGAACATCATAGGGTGTCTGTCCTTGCACAAACCTGGATGGCATAACATCATACACACCTAAGCAATATGATACAGTCCATTGCTCCTGGGCTATACACCTGTACAGCATATTACCCTACTTAATTCTGTAAGCAATTGGAACCCAGTGGTAAATATCTGTGTATCTAAACATCTCTAAACATAAAAAAGGTAAAGTATAGTATAAAAGGTACACCTGTATAGGGCACTTACCATGAATGGATCTTATAGGACTGGAAGTTGCTCTGGGTGAGTGGGTGAGTGGGTGAGTCATTGGTGAATGAATCTGAAGGCCTAGGATGGTACCAAACACTACTATAAACTTTATAAGCACTGTGTACTTAGGCTATACTACATTTATTTAAAAGCTTTTATTTCTTCAATAATAAATTAACCTCAGCTTACTATAACTTTTTACTTTATATATTTTTTAATTTTTAACTTTTTGACTCTTTTGTTAAACTAAACATTTAACTTATTTTTACACAAGTAGGAGTACAATCTAAACTAATAAAAAGTATAGTATAGCAAATACCTAAACCAGTAACATAAGTTATTACTGTTATCAAGTATTTTATACTGTACATAATTATATATACTCAACTTTTATGACTAGCAGCTCAGTAGTTTTGTATCCACGAGTATCACCACCAACATGGAGTAACGCCTTGCGCTACAACATTACAACCTCACTGAGCAATAGAATTTTCCAGTTTCATTATATTCTTATGAGATCACCATCCTACATGTGGTCTTTTATTGACCAAAACTGTTATATGAGGTACTGTGTGTATACACATATTATATAATATGTATATACGTGTTTATATATGTCTATATGTGTGTATATGTGTATATATATACACATATATGTATATTTGTGTGTATATACACACTTTTCCAAATGGTTAACCAGCTGTATGGACAACATTTAGTGAATAGTCCATTTTGACGATTTGCAATGCTACATACATCATGTACTAAATACCGTTTTTTCCTTGGGTCTGTTTCTAGAATTTCCATTCTATTTCATTACTTGCCCACTGCTATTCTCACTTCATGCTATTTTGTTCATTGTTACTTGAAAAACCTTATTTAATATCTTATAGAGCAAGGAATCTCCTGGCCTATCGCATTATCTTTTTTACAAAAATGTGCTTAGCTATACCCATCTTTTAATTTTTTTCCAGATGAATTTGATTATCCATTTTTCATTTTTAAAAGTGCCTCATTAGAATTTTGATATTAATTGAATTTAAAGTTGTGTAGAATAGTAATCTTCAAAATCTTGAAAGTTTTCATCCAGTAAATGATGCTTTGCTCACTTTTTTTGAAATAAGTTTACAGGTGTTTTAAAAGTTTTTAAGTATTTTTTATAGATTCTATATACAGAATCTATATATATGTCTTATGAGATTTGTAAATTTCTTTTATTTTTAGTAACCATTGTGCATGAAATCTTTAATTTGGCATTTTCTTTCTAGTTTTTACTAGTATAAAGTGACTTCTCTATATTTACTTTGTAACCAATCAATTTTCTGTACTCATATTAGTTTCACTTTTTTTTCTTTCAGTTTGGTTCTTTTGGGTTTTCTGGGAAGACCATCACTATTAAAAAAAAGGATAATTTTGAATCCCCTTTACAATACGTCAGCTTTTTAATTCTTTCAATTACATTAGTAAAATTTTAGGATCACTTTTGTTTTTGTTTTAAAATTAATAGACTTTATTTTTAGACCAGTTTTAGATTCATAAACTGAGTTGGGGGCCAGACGCGGTGGCTCACGCCTATAATCCCAGCACTTTGGGAGGCCGAGTCGGGCAGATCACCTGAGGTCGGGAGTTCAAGACCAGCCTGACCAACATGGAGAAACCCCATCTCTACTAAAAAAATATAAAATTAGCCGGGCATAGTGACGCATGCCTGTAATCCCAGCTACTCGGGAGGCCAAGGCTGGAGAATCGCTTGAACCCGGGAGGTGGAGGTTGCAGTGAGCCAAGATTGCGCCACTGCACTCCAGCCTGGGCAACAAGAGCAAAACTCCATCTCAAAAACAAACAAACAAACAAACAAACAAAAAACTGAATTGAAAGTACAAAGAATTCCCACATATCTTCATCCCCACCCCGAGACACACAAATACTCCCCACTATCAACAGCCTGCATTAGTGGAGTACATTTGTTGTAATCAATGAACCAACATTGACATATCTATGTCATCCAAAGTCCATAGTTTACATTAAGGTTCACTGTGTTTAAACTCTATTGGTTTTGATAAATGTATTATGTCACATAACCACAATACAAATGTATGCATTATAGGCTCATACAAAATAGTTTTCCTGCAGTAAAATTCCCTGGTGCTTCACCTATGCATCCCTCCCTCCTTCCCCTGAATCTCTAGCCACCACTGATTCTTTTTACTGTCTCCACAGTTTTACCTTTTCCAGAATGTCATTTAGTTGGAATCATGCAGCATATAGCTTTTTCAGATTGACTTCATTTCCTTAGCAATATGCTTTTAAGTTTCTTCCATGTCTTTCTGTGGCTTGATAGCTCATTTCTTTTGAGTGCTAAATAATATTCCATGTTATGGATGTACCACAGTGTTTATTCATTCACCTATTAAAGGATACCTTGGTTGATTCCAAGTTTGGGTGATTATAAATAAAGGTGCTATTTGTACGCATGTCTGCATAGTAATAAGTTTTACAAGTCATTTTGATGAATACTCTTCATATTAGTTGCTGGGTCATATGTTAAGATTCTGTTTAGTTGTATAAGAAACTGCTGAATTGTCTTCCAAATTGGCAGTACCATCTTGAATTTTCATCAGCAATGAATGAGGGTTCCTGATGCTTCACATCACTGTTACTGTCAAGTGTTTTAGATTTGAGGCACTCTAACAGATATGTAGTTGTATCTCATTGTTGTATTAATTTGTACTTTCCTAATAATGTGTGATGGTAAGCATCATTTCTTATGCTTATTTGCAATCTATTTATCATCTCTGGTGAGATGTCTATTCAGACGTGTTGCTCATTTTTAAACTGAGTCATTCATTTTCTTATTATTGAGTCCTTTATCAGGTATGTGTTTTCCAAATATTGTCTTCCTAGGTCACTTTTTAAATAGATGTGATAGCTGATATTCCTGACTTCAATGGAAATATCCCTGTCATTACAACATTAATATAATACGAGCTACGGGTTTCAAATGAATAGTTTTGCAATTGTAAAGACAATCTGAATTCAAATCCCTAAGTTAATAAACATATTTAACAGAGATGGATATGTAACTACCTGTTTTATTGAATTATTTTTCTCCTTTGATCTATTAATGTGTGTGTTAGTCCATTTTGCATTGCTGTAAAGGAATACCTGAGAATGGGTAATTTATTTTTTAAAAAGGTTATTTGGCTCACAGTTCTGCAGGCTGTGCAAGCATGGGACCAGCATCTGGCTCAGCTTCTTGTGAAGCCTCAGGACGCTTTTAGTCATGGCAGAAGGTAAAGGGAGGCAGTGTGTGACGTGGAGAGACAGGGAGTAGGAGAGAGGAGGAGGAGGTACCAGGCTTTTTTAAATAACCAGGTCTTTCATGAACTAACAGAATGAGAACTCACTCATTATCATGAGGACAGCACCAGGCCATTTATGAGACATCTGCCTCTATGACCCAAACACGTCCCACTAGGCCCACATCTAATATTGGAGATCACATTTTAACATGAGATTTTGAAGGAACAAAACCTACAAACCATATAATGTGTGTAACAGTTAAGGTTTTCCAGTGAAAAAGATTAAAAGATAGATAGACAGATAGATAGATAGATAGATAGATAGATAGACAGACAGACAAATAATTTATTATGGTAATTGGCTTCCATGATGATGGAAGCTGGGAAGTCCCATGATACACTGTCAGGAAATCCAGCGGTTTAATTCACTCTGAGTCTGAAGGCCTGAGAACTAGAGGAGCCAATGGTGTGACTCTCAGTCCAAAGGAATACAAACCTGAGATCTGTTACTGTAAGTCCCAGAGTCCAAAGGAGCCCTGATATCTGAGGGCAGGAGAATATGGGTGTCCCAGATCCGGAAGAGAGAGCAAATTCACCTTTCTCTACCTTTTTCTTCTATTCAGACCCTCAACGGATTGGATAAAACCCTGTCACATTGGTGAGAGTGGGTCTTCTTTACTCAGTCTACTGATTCAAATGCTAATCTCTTCCAGAAACACCTTCGCAGACACTCCCCAAAATGATTGAACAGCTCACTGGTATCCCTTAATGCAGTCAAGTTGACACATTAACCATCATAATATCGTTTTTATTAATTGATTCTTACTACTAAACTATTTTTCCAAATCACAAATATACTGTTAAGATTGATATGCCCCACTCTCAGGTTTTAATTTCAGGTTTAAGCCCATAAAATAAACTGGGGAAATGTCTTTCTCTCTTTTCTGTAACAATTCATATAATATCAAACGTATCACTTACCTTGAAGTTTAAAAAAATCTTTCTTGTCAAAAAATTATTTTTGTTGGCTGGGCGTGGTGGCTCATGCCTGTAATCTCAGCACTTTGGGAGGCCAAGGAGGGCGGATCACGAGGTCAGGAGATCGAGACCATCCTGGCTAACATGGTGAAACCCCGTCTCTACTAAAAATACAAAAAATTAGCCGGGTGCCGTGGCATGCGCCTGTAGTCCCAGCTACTCAGGAGGCTGAGGCAGGAAAATGGTGTGAACCCGGGAGGCGGAGCTTGCAGTGAGCCGAGATAGCGCCACTGCAGTCCTGCCTGGATGAAAGAGCGAGACTCTGTCTCAAAAAAAAAAAAAAAAAAAAATTATTTTTGTTCTATCTACATTAATTTCTACCTCCTGTTTCCTATTGTTTTTCTTATCTAATTATTTATACTATTTAGCTTATTTTTCTTTTTATAAGAATAAAAGCATTTAAGGATAATAATTTACTTCTGAGTTTAGCCTTAGCTATACATTTCCATGCTTGTCATTGTTAATTTCTAAATTCTATATTATTTGTTTTTGCCTTTATTTGTGACCAAGATTTATTTAGTGTATTTACATTTTCCAAATGATACGGTTTGGCTGTCTCCCTACCCAAATCTTATCTTGAATTGTAGTTCCCATAATCCCCACACATTATGAAAGGGACCCAGTGGGAGGGCAGTTACACCAATGCTGCTGTTCTCATGATAGTGAGTGAGTTCTCATGAGACCTAATGGTCTATAAGGGCCTTTTCCCTCTTTGCTCAGCACTTCTCCTTCCTGCCATCACGTGAAGAAGGACATGTTTGCTCCCTCTTCTGCCATGATTGTAAGTTTCCTGAGGCCTCCCCAGCCATGTGGTGCTGTAAGTCAATTAAACCACTTTCCTTTATAAATTACCCATTTATAGGCAGTCCTTTAAAGCAACATGAGAATGAACTAATACAGTAAATTGGTAGAGAGTGGGGTGCTGCTATAAAGAGACCCAAAAATGTGAAAGTGACTTTGGAACTCGGTAAAAGGCAGGGGTTGGAACAGTTTGGAGGGCTTAGAAAAAGATAGGAAAATGTGGGGAAGTTTGGAACTTCCTAGAGACTTAGAGGGCTCAGAAGACAGGAAGATGTGGAAACATTTGGAACTCCCTAGAGACTTGTTAAATGACTTTGACTAAAATGCTGATAGTGATAGCGATATGGACAGTGAAGTCAAGGCTGAGGTCTCAGATGGAGATGAGAAACTTGTTGAGAACTGGAATAAAGGTGACTCTTGTTATGTTTTAGCAAAGAGACTGGTGACATTTTTCCACTGCCCTAGAAATCTGTGGAACTTTGAACTTGAGAGCGATGATGTTAGGGTATCTGGTGGAAGAAATTTCTAAACAGCAAAGCATTCAAGAGGTGACTTGGGTGCTGTTAAAAGCATTAAGTTTTATGTATTCACAAAGATATGGTTTGGAATTGGAACTTATATTTAAAAGGGAAGCAGAGCAAAAAAGTTCAGAAATTTTGCAGCCTGACAATGTGATAGAAAAGAAAAACCCATTTTCTGAGAAATTCAAGCTAGCTGCAGAAATTTGCTTAAGTAATGAGGAGCCAAATGTTAATAACAAAGACAATGGGTGAAATGCCTCCAGGGCATGTCAGGGGTCTTCACAGCAGCCCCTCCAATCACAGGTCTGAAGGCCTCAAAGGAAAAAAATTATTTTGTGGGCTGGGTCCAGGGCCTTGCTGCTTTGTGCAGTCTCAGGACTTGGTGCTGTGTCCCAGCTATGGCTAAACTGGGCCAACAAACAGCTCAGGCTGTTGCTTCGGAGGTTGCAATCCCCAAGCCTTGGTAGCTTACATGTGGTGTTGGGCCTGAGGGTGCACAGGAGTCAAGAACCGAGGTTTGGGAACCTCTGCCTAGATTTCAGAGGATCTATGGAAATGCCTGGCTGTCCAGGCAGAAGTGTGCTGCAGGGGTGGATCCCTCATGGAGCACCTCTGCTAGGGCAGTGTAAAAGGGAAATGTGGGGTGGGAACCCCCAAACACAGTCCCCACTGGGGCACTACCTAGTGGAGCTGTGAGAAAAGGACCACAGTCCTCCAGACCTTAGAATGGTAGATCCTTCAGCAGCTTGCATTGTGCACCTGGAGAAGCTGCAGATGCTCAATGCCAACCCATGAGAGCAGCTGGGAGGGGGGCTATACCCTGCAAAGCCACAAGGGGAGAGCTGCTTAAGGCCACGGGAGCCCACATCAGCATGACCTGGACATAAGACATGGAGTCAAAGCAGGTCATTTTGGAACTTTAAGATTTGACTGCACCACTGGATTTTGGACTTGCATGGGGCCTATGGCCGCTTCATTTTAGCCAATTTCTCCCATTTGGAATGGGTGTAACTACCCAATGTCTGTACCCCCACTGTATCAAGGAAATAATTAACTTGCTTTTGATTTTATAGGCTCATAGGCAGAAGGGACTTGCCTTGTCTCAGATGAAACTTTGGACTTGGACTCTTGGGTTAATGCTGGAATGAGTTAAGACTTTGGGGGACTGATGGGAAGGCATCATTGTGTTTTGAAACGTGAGATTTGGGAGGGGCCAGAGGTGAAATGATATGGTTTGGCTGATCTGATTGTCTTATAAGGGGCTTCTCCCTCTTTGCTTGACACTTCTCCTTCTTGCTATCATGTTACTGCCTTTTGGGTAGAAAATTATTGCCTTAGAGAATATGATCTACTCAATTTGTGATTTTTTGAAATAATTTGGAACTTAACTTCTTAATGTGTATGCTATTTTTATATATGTTTTGTTTGAGCTAGAATAAGAAAGGTACATTCTTTATAGAGTATAAAATTTGGGATGTATTTATTAAACTAACCTTAAAATTTTATTTTTCAGAATCTCTAATTGCCTATTTAATCTCTTTGGTTTGTCAAATGCAAAGAAATGTGCAAGTTGCCAACTTTTTGTTTTTCTGTCATTTTCTCGTGGTTTTTTTTAGCCTTTGCTTTATGTATTTTGACATCATAATGTTTAATAATTGCATTCTTTTTCTTTTTTCTTGTGTTTAAAAAGACATTATTATCTATGCCAGAGAATTTCTTCTGTGGTAAATATTTGATTTTTCCCAGGTATCAAATCAGTCCTTTGGTATTTCTAATACTGATTAATATTCTTCCATTGCAATTATAGTTTCAGTTTTAATCTATGTAAATCCATTCAGTTTCCTTTTAAGTCTACCTACATCCTGCCTGAATGAGAAAATATATGTAAAATATTTTGAATGGTACCCGGCACATAGTGAGTGCTCAGTAAGTGTTAGCTATTTTCATGGCTAATGCCATTTAATTTTTATAGAGAACATCTTTTAAAGCTTATGAAACACCTTTGTGTCAAAAATTGATATACTTCCTGTGTCGTTCAAGACTGAACTCTTCCTAAGCTCCTCAAAAGCAATGCTCTTCTTTTGTCATTGGTTCTATGGAGCTCTGCAGCTTTCTGTTTTCACATCTTGAATTGCTTCTCCAAGCTTGGTATTTGTCCTGAAGCTAGTTGTGTTCCCCTTGGTCCTATTTACTGAATCACTATTTGCTTTGAGAATCCTCCACTGAAATCTTAACTTGGAGGGCTGGATGATATAAATTGCATTATCAGTTCAGCAATCCAGTAGCCTGGATGGGAAAGGATGGGAAGACACTGGAGCCCTAGATTGGCTACTGTTGGGAAAACACTAAGACATTTCTTCTTTATTGTTTAGTGAATCCTTTGTACATGGGGTCACTCTTCTCAGCCAGCTCACTCTTTAGCCTGGTCCTTTTGCCAGTGACAAGCTGCTGCTTCCCAGATTCCTACTCAGCTCTATTGCCTACTGCTATCTTTTCTTCTCATCTGATGCTATGGAAAATTTGCAATCTCCAGTGGTATGGACTTTAAAGGCTGCTGACCTACATGATCAAAAAGCAGATTAAGTCCCACATTTTATGCTACACAGCCTCCCTTTAAAATTAGGTGCTGCTTGCAGATAGTTTTTTTGCTTTATTCTTACTAGGGGGCGGTATCAATGCATTCACTTGCATCCAACTCTATGCCATATGTCCTGGTTTGCCCAGGAGAGTCCCAGTTTATACCTGTTATGGATCAACTAATGCCTACTGATCATTTTACTATTCCCTTTCACTCTCAAAAAGTGTTCTGGCTTATGATATAAATTATATAATTTCCATATGAATAATCAGTTTACAGCTGCTTACGTAGCAGGTGGCTCTGTAAAGAAAGGGCTGATTGCCTCTAAAGGGGATATAGGTCTGAAACCATAAAGTATAAATCTTTCAATAGGGGGTGAGAGTCTGCATTAGCCATTCTTGCATTGCTGTAAAGGAATACCATCTAGGTATTACTCAGGTAAATTACCTGAGGCCGGGTAATTTAAAATAGGTTTAATAGGCTCAAGGTTCTACAGACTGTGCAAGCATGGTGCTGGCATCTGCTCAGCTTCTGAGGAGGCCTCAGGGAGATTTTACTCAAGTCAGAAGGTGAAGCAGGAGCAGGCACTTTACATGGTGGAAGAAGGAGCAAGAGAGAAAGTGGGGGGTAAGTGCCACATGCTTTTAAGCAACCAGATCTTGCAATAAGTCACTATCATAAGGATAGCACCAAGGAGATGGTGCCCAACCTTTCATGAGAAATCCGCCCCCCTCCCCCCACCCAGGATGCAAACACCTCCCACAAAGTCCCACCTCCAATACTGGGGATTTCAACATGAGATTTGATGGGGACACAGATCCAAATCATATCAGAGTCCAATGAGGTTGCATATGTGAGTGTATGGCAAGCACTGTATTTGTGTGAAATCATTCTCTTTGTTTCATTTCTATAGAACTCTTTTCTCAGAAGCAACCCACCTCCTTGGGATACCACATCACAGCTCACACTAGTAAACCAACATTTCTAACACATCCAGTTTCATAATCAGAGGTCATCTCTCTGCTCAGCCTCACTCATCTCTCACTTATTACTAATCGCTTTAGCTCTAGAAGGCCACAGCTGACACATGTCTTTAGGTAACAGAAAAGGCGAACACATGCATAATAAGTTGTCAGCCAGTTCAATCCTGAGCAGTGGGAGGCAACAACAATAATTAGGTTTTGAATAAGTGTAGAAACGGAGGGTAATGAAGTCTTCCATGTTCCATTTGGTTACCAGGCAGTCAGGGCTACTGTAGCATCTCCCTGTGTGGCCCATTCTTAGTCAGGCTGACAAATCAGGTGTGGGAGTCATTTCGTTCACCAAATAATGATCAGGCATATTTGGCAATGGATTGGTTCTGTTACTCCCCTGATAGATTCCCCACTCCGATTGATCCCCAAAGCTCTAACAGAGGCAGGGCGGAGCCTTAAAGTAGACCCTGCCTAAACCCCAACATCTGGAGACCTCATTAGGCAGCCAAAGTTGAGAGGAGAAAGGAGGGTTAGGCTTTGTAGGATTCAAATGCTGGTAGAGGGCTGGGGCCCAGGGCTCTCCTGCTCCACTGGCTCTCCCACCTTCAAATTTGTCAGTGAAGACAGTAGCTGTCATGCATTTTTTGCTTTCTGCCAGCAAAATGAGGAAAGAGTGAGTACTGACTCCAGCTTTACCCTTCCCCAGCAGATCTTGCCTTCTCTACTCCTTATAAGAGCAGTGCTCAAGAACATGAGGTACGAATCTAGACAGATGTATGTTCAAATTCTTGCTCTGCCACTTACTAATTATATGACCGTGAAAAAGTGCTTGCTTCTTTCTCTGTGCCTCAGTTTTCTCATCTGTAAACTGAGGATAGTAATACTTTCTCATAGCATTATCACACGATGGCATTTACAAATTGCTCAGCTTGGGCTTGGCACATGATATTCACAGTGCCTAGGACAGCACCTGGCAATCCGGATGCTCAACACCTATTTAATAAACCAAACCAAGAGGCAAAACTGCTCCAACTGAGTGCCTGTTGGGAGGATGAACAAACAATGACCACACCAACTTCACATGTTCTCATTTTGAGGACTTTTCAGATGTGTTACTAAATGTTGAAGCAGCCCCATCCCTGGCTAATCATGGGAATCCTCCAGAGGTGATGATCAGATCCAGGTTTCATTCCGTATTTATTGAGGACCTACTACATGTCAGACACTTCGGCCTATGGAAAATCTATTCCTCAGACTTGACAGTCTCCTGAGGCAGTGGATGCTGGCTTCTATATTATGCATCCCAAATGCCAAATTTCCAGACGCAAGAGAGCAGGCTGCTTTATTTAGACAGCAAACAAAACTTTTGGTTAGAGGTTTTGAAAATAATGCCACTTATTTTTCCTTCCTCCTAGCTATTTTCCATTCTTATGTAATGTGTGTTCTACAAAGCTCTAGCCAAGCCAGGAAGCAGAAAGCAGCAGCCAACACACATCTAATGTACTTGGAACCAAGGGGCCAAGGCTCTATACCAGGTGGCTCTGGACTTGCTGGATGGCTTCGCTCAATCCATTTCCCGCAAAATAAAGAGTGCAGGTGAGTTCAAACCCACCAAATATAGTGATAAACAGTCTGAGTTTAGGTGGAGGCCTAAGTAAGGGACAGTGCCGATAATTTGGAAAATAGGCTTAATTGGCTGTTTCCTAGGAGAGGGGAAATTTGAGTCTAGGAGATCTGCTCTCAACTAAGAATCTTTCATTCTGGTCCATTTTCCTGGTTCTCTCCTTTGGCATGTTATTTTCTCTTTGGAGCAAGTGTCTGCAGGTGGCTTTCTAACCAACGGGATGATAGATCTCTTCTGGAAGAATAAATAGGATACTATTAGAAATCCAACAGGCTTCTTCCCTGACCAGAAGTGCTTCTACCTACTAGGGAAAGGGAAGGCAGAACAAGCTAGAATTTTTCCACCACTTTTCCTCTACTCCCTTACTCAAGTTCATATAACATTCAGCATGCCACAGCTGTCAGATTTAATGCATCCCTTCTAACTGGTAGTACTTTTGCTTTTACTCTCAAGTTTTGCAGACACATATTGATTCTCATGTTTAATTGAATAATACATTTTAATAATTGTTCTTTTCTGAGCAGGAGCCGTGAAACACCTAATTCAATAGTTTTTAATTCAGTATAAAGTGTCTCTTGATACTTTTATGAATATTTCAATACAAATGAGAGGCTACAACTAGCATAAATGGCTGAAGAATACACAGTAAGCTTCATCTTTACATAGCACAAACTTGAAAATTAATCACTTCAGCTGAAGTGAGAAGGAATAAATGGCATTCTTTGATGCTGAGGTGCATTTTGAAACAGAATCACTTTTTTTTTCTTTGGTTTGTTTACAAATAATTAGAAAACCTGGCCTAAACTTGTCCTCTAAAAGTGGAGAAGTGAATATTCTCAGGTATGGGTCCTCTAGAAGCACTGGGACTTTCAGGGGTGCCTCCTGCAAACTGATGATAAAAGTAGAAGAGAAGTCCTAATGTCCACCTGTACAACAGGCATCAGGATAAGTAGTGAAAAGAGGAATGAGTAAAATGTTTGCTTAAGAAATAGTCAAACAAAGGCAGTACAAAGGCTAAATATTACTGTTCTATGCTGCCTCTCTCCCTTAGAGAAAGATGTCTTGGTACCCACTGGCCAACCATCTTTTGAACTACTTATTCCCTAAAGGGGTCTATCACATCTCTGGAGGCCCCAGTAGAAAATAAAACATTGTGAAATGGGCTGCAATACCCAACTGCAATTGTCAACCCCTCTTCTTTTATTTCTCGATTGCCAGTCAGTATCCAGGTAGCATCAGTATTTCTATTTAAGGCTTCTGCTGCCAGACATCTGAATACCCACTTCTCTATAAGCTCTCAGTATCCTCACATATCCCGCTGTAATACCTTGTCTTCCAGTCCTCCAGTCTCATGCCAATCACACATCATAGTCTAATTCACTACTTAGTACACAAGAGCTTGGCTAAACCAATGATAAGTCTGGGAATGAATTGGAAAGATCTAGATTGGAACCTGGAGGCCCTCCACTTTCCAGCTGTGTGAACTTAGACAAATTACCCCACTTCTTGGAACTCCTGTCTACTCACCTGCAACATTAGCATAATGATGAATAACTCCTTCTGGGTGGCTATGAGAATTAAACAGAATAACATATGTGAAACCCAGCTAAATACCTGAATGGCTAGCTGCTCATGCATGCCAATGTCATCCAGAAGAATGTCCAAAACAGTCTTTCACTTACAGTGTGAGTTTTATTTTTCAATCTTTGTGAAGTCTTAAAACTAAAAAGTAGGGCCTTGGGAGTAGTTGCTCCTCTTTATTCTACTCACCACTAGCTCCTTACCAGGCCTTGGACTTCAACTGAAGCTTTCATGGCCATTTTACATGGCTACTCCCTTACAGATGCTGAAGAGCAGTAACTCTCCTGGAACTTGCCTTAATTTCCTCCCTTCTCTCCAGGGCTCCTATGTCCCTTTAGTTTTTCTGCTACTCTCTCCTCCAATCCATAGCCCCTCACTTAAGTAGTTAGTGGCTGTGAGGGAAATATTGGGGGTTGGGGTGTCCCTTAAAATATAGAGGGAAAAACATCTCATGATATGCAGCCATTTTGCACAGTTGAGACAAGTCATCTCAGTACATTTCCTGTGTGTTATTAAGCTAAAGATCTCTGTATTACAGCTCTGTAATTACAGGGCTGTAATAAATACACTGTAATAAATATATTGCTGTAATAAATCCACAGAGTGGTCCCCAAAAAACCACAAATTTATGGTCATACAGTTCTGTTGATTAGAAGTCCTACATGGGTCTCACTGGACTAAAATTAAGGTATTGGCAGGGATGTATTCCCTTCTAGGGACTCTTAGGGAGACCCTGTTTCTCTTCTTCAGTTTTGCGAGTCTCCCCACATTCCATGATCCATGGCCCCTTTACTTTGTCTTCAAAGCCAGCATGTTGCCTCTCTCAGCCCATTCTTCCATAGTCGCATCTGCATCTGACCCCTCTTCTGCTTCCCTCTTCCACTTTTCAGCAGCCTGTGACTTCATCAGGCCCATTTAGCCAACCTCCTTGCCTTAAAGTCAGCTAATTAGCAACCTTAATGTCATCTGTAACCTCAATCCCTCTTTGCCATGTAAACTGACATTATTTTGAGGTTTCATGGATTCGGACGTGGACATCTTTGTGAGGCCTTTATTGTGACCACCAAAGTCTCCATTTGTTCTTCTACCTTGGTTGGCATTACCAAATACCCTCTTTTTACATCTAATTTCAATAAATTCCGTACTCCATTAAAAGAGATTAATGTATGAGGCCTTAGGAAAAGGGGTAGGGCTTAAACATCTCTACATATACCTGAATAACTTACTAGAGTGCCTTATACAAAGAAGTTCAAGAAATGTTAGTCTCCTCCCTTCTCAGTAGAAAAGCAATATCCTATTTACTACCAGAAATGGGCTTACTTTCCTGGTCCAGCATTCACAGTACTCTACCGTCTGCTTCCATCTGCTTATACCCATCATGACTTCCTGGCCTACTCATAGTCCCCAAATGTCATTCAAGCCAATGAAATCCCTTCAGAATCCATTCTCTGTGTTCGGCGTGGTACTAAATGCAGATGAGGTATATTTAGCCTAGCCTTCTGAAAGGTCTTATATTTGAGTAGAGCAGTTTTTTTGAGCGGAGCCAGTTTGCCATGTTTTTCTACCCAGCACTCTGCAATTCCACTGTTGGCTCCCTGGCATCTTCTCAAGTTATTTCCTTCTCCTGGTGCATTGATCCATCTTAACTCTTTTGTGAAGCTTACCTGTCAAGAAGCCACCCCTTCCCAGGCTGAAGGGAACTCTCCCCTCTGATAATTCAGAATATACATTAAGCCACACTCATCACTGGATACAGTTTTTAAATAGCCTTGGGATGTCTCCTGAGTCACTGCATGATTATCTCATTTTTCCCAACCAAAGTGTAGATTCCCCAAGGGGAGCAACTGTGTCTTTAACCTTTTTGTATTTCTCACAATCAGAGAGTGGGTGTCAAATTGTGGAAGTGGGGTGATGAGTCTTTGTTTTCAACGAGAACTGCAGAATTGCACTGAAAAAGCAATAAGATCGTTTGCTGGTCACCAGTATGTCTGGTTCTCCTCCTTCTGGGAATATGAGGAATTGCATTTCCCAGGCCCCTGGAAATTAGGTGTAACCATGTCATTCATTTTCCAAATGAAATGTGAGCAGAAATGGCATAATCACTTTCCAGAAAGCTTTGTTAGTGAATAATACACCCTTTTTGTCCCCCTTCCATGGTGACTGCAGCTAGATGTCAAGGTTCCAGGAGCCAGTGTGCTGGAGTGAGGGAGCGGGAGTGAGCCTCAACTGAACTGGGATGTACACGGAGCAGAAGTGAAAATTAAAACCACATTGCTGTATGACATTAAGATTCAAGTTTTCTTTTAATATACTTTATTTTTAGAACAGATTTACAGAAAAATTGAGAAGATAGTACCGAGTTCCCATATACCACTCAGCACACAGTTTCCCCTATTATTAACATCTCACAATAGTGTGGTACATTTGTTGCAATTACTGAACAAATATTGATACATTATTAACTAAAGTTCATAATTTAGTTATATTTTCTTAGTTTTTACGTAATATCCTTTTTCTGTTTCATAATCCCAACCAGGATACAATATATTTAGTTGTCATGTCTCCTTTAGGCTCCTCTTGGCTATAACTATTTCTCAGAGTTTCCTTATTTTTGATGACTTCAATAATTTTGAGTATTGGCCAGGTGTACTATTGGATGCCCCTGTATTGAAATTTGTCTGATGTTTTTCTTATGATTATGCTGGAGTTGTATATTTTAGGGAGGAAGAGAGAAAGTACTATTTTTATTATATCAAGGATATATGTAACCCACACGATGTCACTATTGATGCTGACCTTGACCACCAGACTGAAGTAGTATATTTCAGGTTTCTCCACTGTAACGTTACTCTTCACTAAGCCCCTTTTCCATATTGTACTCTTGGAAAGAAGTCACTGTGCATAGCCCACATTTACAGAGTGGGGACTTATGTTCCTTCTCCATAGGGTACACTATCTACATAAATTATTTGGAATTATTCTGCCATGAGCAATTTGTCTCTTCTCCTCCATTCGTGTTTTTTTTTTCTTCAACTTATTTTAACTTCTGGGGCACATGTGCAGGATGTGCAGGTTTATTACATAGGTAAACCCGTGCTGTGGTGGCTTGCTGCATAGATCAACCCATCACCTAGGTATTAAGCCCAGCATCCATTAGCTATTCTTCCTGATTCTTTCCCTCCCCCTGCCCCCAGAACAGGCCTCAGTGTGTGTTGTTCCCCCAACATGTGTCCATGTGTTCTCATTGTTCAGCTCTCACTTATAAAAAGGAACATGTGGTATTTGGTTTTCCATTCCTGCATTAGTTTGCTGAGGATAACAGCTTCTAGCTCCAACCACGTCCCTGAAAAGGACATGATCTCATTCCCCTTTATGGCTGCATAGTATTCCATGGTGTATATGGAACTTTCTTTATCCAGTCTATCATTGGTGGGTATTTGGGTTGATTCTATATCTTTGCTATTGTGAATAGTGCTACAGTGAACATATGCACGTATGTATCTTTAAACAGAATGATTTATATTCCTTTTGGCATATACCTCGTAATTGGATTGCTGGGTCAAATGCTATTTCTGCCTCTAGGTCTTTAAGAAATCACCACACTGTCTTCCACAATGGCTGAACTAATTTACACTCCCCAAAACAGTGTAAAAACGTTCCTTTTTCTCCAACCTCACCAGCATCTGTTATTTCTTGACTTTTTAATAATTGCCATTCTGACTGGCATGAGATGGTATCTCACTGCGGTTTTGGTTTGCATTTCTCTAATGATCAGTGATGTTGAAATCTTTTTCATGTTTGTGGGCCACATGAATGTCTTTTTTTGAGTAGTGTCTGTTCATCCTCCATTTGTTAATTTAGTTAACTATGGCAGAATGGACTCATGAATATTTATTATATACTACAGGTTATAATCCAATATTATTTATTTTGTTGCTCAAATTTATTCTGCTTTGTGAATTGTATGCTCTTTCAGTTGGCTCTTGTGCTCCTTTGACAATTCCCTATTATTTTGTTTTTCTGAGCACTTTCTCACTTTCTGGAACTATAAGATATTCTAGGATTAGCTTGCATATTTCTTGTCCCAGTCCTAGAGTCATCTATTTCTCCAAAAAGCCCTAGTTCCTTTTATTGGAGATTGGTATTAGAAACCAAAATCTGGGTGCTAGTATGTTCTTTGCTATTGGGGTGTCATTGGTTTTAGGTTCTCCCATTGGATACAATCAAGAAATGTATGTGTATATACTAATCCATGTATATACATATATCTAAAAAATATTTCTCTGTTCAACTATCTGTATCCATATCAATCTAAACATGAGTTCTTACTAATATAACTGCAATCTATTACCACATGGATCATTCTAGTCTCTGCCCCTTGCTTATTTGTAAATTCCCACTCCAACAGTACAGAACCTGGCTCCCACCATCTGCCATTCATTTACTTAATTCTTCAAGTAAATATGTCAAGCAGTATCAGAATTAATAACCCATACTGCCATGGTAAATAACTATCAACTAGAGTACAGTGCTTATGTGCAATTCCTTTTGCCTTTAGTTTTATAGATGCCACTAATTTCCAGTTACTTGGTCAGCCAGCCACCCCTTTCACTGAAGTTGTTTCATATATTTGTAGTACACTTAAATCTCTTGTCATAGTCTGCATTCCTTCCAGGCATCTTGGAGTTGCTTTTAACCATACTGATACAACATTCTAGTTCTCCTTTTTATTTGCCAGCTCATGACAGTGGTTATTGTATATATCCATTTTTTAAAAATAGACTTTAGACTTTGGTTAAAATGCATACTTTTCCTGCCTCACCTGTCACTCTTAGATCACAGGAAAATTCAAATTTACCCTAGGAATGTTCTCTGTGTTCAATATCAAATCTTATTCCTCAAAAACATAAAGAAAGATATGGACTTTGAGCATTAATATCCATCACATCTAGATCATATGGCCCTTTTAAGGCCTGGGAACAGATACAATCCTGCCCTGATTATTTTTCCTTTGTCCACAAACCATTTTCCAAGATCACAGAAGAATTGGGTCTTGACCATATCCCTGAGGTTTGGGGATTGGCAAATTTTAACTCGCTGGGGTAGTAAAGAGGTCAACAAGAGCCACTGACTGCCATGTTGCTAGTCCTCCACTGTGTCTGTATTCTAACCTAGGCTGTTCCTCAGCTGCCAAGCCCTACTTTATGACCATGCTCTTAGGAAGTACAACTGCATTTTGAATCTTATTTTTTCAGAAGAGAATCTTAATAGGATTCTGGCTGTGACCTTGGAAAATCCAAAATTTAAGGAGAGGGAGCTACAGAAAACTGGCTTCTCACATACTCAAGATAGATCTTAATTATATAAAAAATGAGTTTGAATGATCACCAAGCTGTAGAGGTCTAGGTTATGCTGACAAATTTCAGAAGCAAAACTTCAAGAACATGATGTTGTATCTTGGCCTCAGCTCCTCAGAGCTAAACTTGACTTTCATTGTATGTGGATGCTGCATTCAGATATGGTGGTCTTGCCTGCTAGAGCTAATTTGAATGGCACACACATAGGGAAACTTCTGGCCTGATTGTTAAATGGTGGTACAGAATTATGTTTCTAAGTAGCAGCAAATCCCTTGTCAAAAAATTGCTTTAAAACCCCAGGGAGTTGTTAGCACTGAGTAATTAATAATAAGAAAATGTTCGCAGATTAACAGAAATACTAAGATTGCCTGACACAAAACAGGTAGAAACACACACACACACAAAGGATTTGCACACTATAAAGAGGTAAGAACTCTTTCTCAAGGCACCTCTTCTTACTTAGAAGATACACATTTAGGAATATTTTTAAATTATTAGAAATTGTTTTATATTATACTCAGTGCTCATAAACACTCACATTTAGGAAGCTTAAGTAAATATAAGCTGGTACTAAAATGGCCTAATTGGATTTGCTACGGTTGTTTTTTTTTTTTTTTTTGCTTATTTTTCAAACTTTGATTACTAAAAAATCACCACATGCCTGCATCCTCCAGTTAAGGAAACTATTACCCAGATCTCCAACCTGTGAGAGAACTGTGTGCTCCCAACAGCCACATATTGGGAGGCTTCTAGTCTTACAAGGAGAATACCAGTGTGCACATGTCAAAGCACTCAGCTACACTGCAAGCAGGAGACAATACATCAAATACAATTTCAAAAACGTAATGTGTCAATTTAAAGCTGCCGTTCACAGAGTTTTAAAACTGAAAACCAGTTTTCAGAGGAGCGGGTCAGAAGTGGTAAACAAATTCCCACAGCTAAGAAGTTGCCGATGTAAATTGCCTGAAATGAAAGATTTTTATTCATGAGCACAGAGGGCTCAAAAAAATTAATTTAGGGAATTTTCTTTCACCTTCCCTAGAGTATGCAATTCTTAAATAAATGATCAATAGCTGACTTGAGCCAAACAGAAGGACTTGTCCAGGATCAGGCAGGTAATTACTTACAGTGATATGCTGAAGAAGTTAGGCAGCCAGGGACACAGTGGCATTAATCATGGCTTTAAACCATTTCTCCCTTTCTAGTTGCATCATTTGAAAAATCACTGAACAACTTCCTCTACTAGGAAATTCATGGATCAGGGTATATGTTTCAGGTGCCTCCATTTTCAGACCCACTCCCAGGGCAGGCAGAAAGAATGACTAACGGGAAGCAATACCATTTTATGCCTTTAAGAGACACTGGAGTTACTGGTTAGTTGGGAGAGCCTGGGTGAATGGGGGGTTGGGGGAGGTGAATGAGACATGAGCAATTTGGGCCTGAAAATATCTGTTTAGCTCCCTGGTGGGAACTGAGCATAGAACATTTGCTTCATTTAGTCCTCAGAACAAAATGCCCACAGCTGATGCTAAAACTTTCTGCCTCTACAAGCCTGGCCAAGATGAAAAGGCTAATGTGGAATAAGTCTGGGACTTCAGCCCTGGAAGTTCCTTTTCCCCAAGGGTGATTGACTTACAGGCCTATGGAAGAAAATGGCAGCATGGTACCACGAAGGAATGCTGACGTGCAGACATTGGCCCCACAAAATCCACTTTTAGAAATCTAGGAATCATTGCTCAAATATGTAAGCATAGCGATAGTTAAAACAGTAAGCAATCTTATGTCCATCACCAGGGAGACTGGCTAAATAAAAACCAAATATTTTACAGCCATGAAAAACAAAACCGTAGATCTATGTGTGTTGTATGGAATAATTTGCAAGATAAATTATTAAGTGAAAAAAAAAAGCTAGAAAACAGCACACGATGTGTAGTTTGTTTCCATTTGTGGGAAAGATTGTGTATTTATAAATATTTTAAATATTACAATTATATAGACATAATTTCTGAAAATCAACTATTCACTTGGAGAAGTGGGGATGGGAGTCATAAAAATGGGGAGAGAGATTTACATTTTCTTTGTGTTCAATTTTTCTTCTTACTGCAAGCATGTATTTGTTAAAAAATTAAAATTCAGTTAATAAAAGGCCCCCCTTTTATAAAAGGAGGGCTTTAAAACCTCAGTGAGTTGTTAGCACTGAGTAATTAATAATGGAAATGTAGCCCTTAGTTCTAATTCCTCCAACATTGATGACCAATGAGAAATTTCTAAAATGGTCTCAAGGGGTCAGATGTGGGCTTTACTATTTACTAGTCGTGTGGCCTTGGGGAAGCCCCTTCTGGACTTTTCTGTCAATGAAGAGGTTGGACCAGACTTGGGATATGCAAAGGAGATGTTGCATCTGCTGCCTTGGTTAAGGGTGTGGAAGAATAGTGAAGAAGCAGAGGAATTCAGATAGCTCTGCTTCAAGAGTGGATTCAGCCTTTCCTAGTCTACATATATGGAGCATCCATGTAAGTCACAGTCAATACAAGGGTCCTGAGGTTAAAATATACTGAAAAATTTAATATCCTGTGGATATCATGAATGCACATCTAACATTGGTTACCACTGAGTGCTTATGATGTGTCAAGCACTGAACCAGCAACTTTATATGCAGACTTTTATGAATTCTTAGAATAACTCCGTGAAGTAGGTACTATTATCATTCCCATTTTACAGTTAAGGAGACATTAACAGCCTTTCTTGCCCCGACCTATATCCCATGGCAGGAAAGTTTTAAGTGAAGATGGAGAACAAACTCAAGAGCTTCTGACACTCAAGTCTGTATACTTGATGACTATGAGACAACTGTCTGGCACTGAAGAACAGAAGGTATGTTCCCATCTACTCAGTCTTGTGTAACTCATTAGAAGGCTCACTGGCTGATAACCATGGAAAGGCAGATGCTTGACCAGTGCTACTTATAGAGTGGTCTGGGGATGAGCAGCATCACCTAGGAGCTTGGGAGAAATTCAAAGCCAGAGGCCCTACCCCAGATAAACTCAATCAGCGTCTCTCAGGGTGAGCTCAATTCTAGACCAGTGGTCCTCACCACTGCTGGAAAGTTCTTTAAAACTAGTGGTGCTCGGGGCCAGGCGCAGTGGCTCACGCCTGTAATCCCAGCACTTTGGGAGGCCGAGGCGGGCGGATCACAAGGTCTGGAGATGGAGACCATCCTGGCTAACACGGTAAAACCCCGTCTCTACTAAAACTACAAAAAATTAGCTGGGCGTGGTGGCAGGCGCCCGTAGTCCCAGCTACTCGGGAGGCTGAGGCAGGAGAATGGTGTGAACCCAGGAGGCGGAGCTTGCAGTGAGCCGAGATCGTGTCATTGCACTCAAGCCTGGGTGACAGAGAGAGACTCTGTCTCAAAAAAAACAAAAAAACAAAAAAAAAACTAGTGGTGCTCAAGCTCCACCAAAGACCAGTTAACTTATAGGTGGAGCATGGGAGTGTATATTTGCAACAGCTGCCTAGATTATTCCAACGTGCAAAATTGATAACCATTTTCCTAGACTGAAAACTTCAAAAACCAGTGAATCTCAGCCTTTAGTTGGACATTTAAATCAGCTGGGGAGCATTAAAAAATACTGATGCATGGGCCCCCAGATATTTTGTTTTAATTGCTCTGGGGAGTGGCATGAACTCCAGGATTTTTTTTAACATTCCCAAGCAACTCGAACATACAACCAGTGAAGAACTACTGTAAGAGATATGGAAGGAAGGTCCCAACACATACCTGGTTTCTGATTCTACCTGGCCCATCCCCAGCTGGAAGCAGTAGATGCCTAAGGCTAATGGCAAAGTCATTCCAACGGATACCCTACCAGCACCTGGGCACCCTGAGAAAACTCCCTGGCCTTAGCACTCTAAGACACTTACTTATCAACATGTTTACCACAGTATAAACATTCTGCTGCAGCTTTGCTTCCTGTTGCCACCTTCAAACCCTCCAAATGGTAAAAATGAGTTACAGATACTGCAGTATAGGAGCTTGACACTTATTTAGCTGTAAGCTCAGAAATCTGAATAATCGTTCTCAGGGAACAGCTAAAATTGCAGCCTGTTGAGGAGAAGCTTAAAGGAAATAAACTCAGACCCCAAGTACTCCTGAGAAAATTACTCCTTTTGGGAGAAAAACAATGCATCATACCTTTTAATGAACAGGATATAGTCACTTGGGCCTCATGTTAATTTAGAGCTCATGCTAATCCGAGCTGAGAAGTCAAAATTTGCATTTATATAGAGGCTGAATACTCTTATCAAAAGGCATCTGTTCTAAAAATTTATTTTTCGATAGGAAATGTATTGAAGTGCGATGTTATCATTGGGCGAGGATGCCACACAAAGCATGTGCTTCTACATCAGACAGATTCAAGTTTAAGTCTAACCTCTACTTTTTACTAGTTGGGTAAATTATCCCATTTCTCTAAGGCACAACTTCCTCATAAAAGGGGATATTTTTTTCACAGGTTGATTGGTAATAATCAAATAATAACCATAAATCCCTTAACACAGTGATTCAAATGTTGTAGGCACCAAATTAATGTTTGCTTCCATCTCTTTCTCTACTTTGTCTTTTCAAACAGAGAATGAAATTGCTATATTACCATTTATTAAAATCCATTCTGGTACCAGAATGGGCAGCTATCGGATGTCACCTAGACCAACCAAAGCCAACATTTTATTCCTTGGGGACCTCGTAAATTCTCTAGGCTGTTTATTAAGCAGAGACTACCACGACTTACACTGGGGAGAATAAGCATCAGAAATTAAAAAGCAATGAGATATTGAAAGTCATCCAAGAAGAAAGAAAGAAGACTAAGGAATCAGAAGTAAAATATGAAATAGAGTCATTTATCCATGAGCTTGACCAACCCAGGCATTCAGAAAAATATGCAGTTCAATGTTTCTTTCTCAGTCCCAGGTCCCCAGTCTTGGCCATGCACTCCAATCTTTCCTGCCACCACCTCCCTTCTTACATTCTACTTTGTCAGAATATTCTCTCCCGAAGAAACTTACTTTTAGAAGTAACTAAAACCTCATATATAGTATTAGACACATGTTTGCTAATACTACAGTACTTTCCCCTCCTTAGTTTCAATTGTGCCCCAAATGAACCCTGCCAACTTCTAGCTTTCTTCTGGATAAGATGCAAAAATGGCCATGGTTTCTGGGAAAACGGTTCAGGTAATTTAGTGACCATAACTTTTCAACCAAACCTTTCTCTTTGGATCAAAACCCTAAGTATGCGTTGAAAGCCTTTGCAAAGCAGAATAAAGGTGTTTGGCTACAAGCAGAGGAGGAGTGAGGTTGGGTCGATGAAGGGGGAAACAAAACCAGTCCCATCAAGAAGGTTTCTATTGATTCAGAGCCGTGAATTCACCACCACCACATCACTCAACCCTCTGCAGATCCTCACCTAACACCTTTGTCTACTCCCTTCTGCTCTAAAGGGATTCCTCCCTTGGCTGCTGTGATAGCACACATTCCTTGACCCCCTCCTGAACATCTGGCACCTCTTTCCCAGTCTTTATCTCATGTTCTTCTTCCCCCTGGCCACCTCTTGTATGCTATCTTCTCTCAGAAAAAAGGAAGACAGCTAAAGGCATAAACTTAGACTCTCGTCCTCACCCATGATTTCAAGGACAGTATTTATAGGAGACTACTCTCAAAACCAGTCTCCATTCCATGATCCTCTCCCGAGCTCCACATCTCAATATCCAAAATGCCTGCCTGATAGAGATACCTTGATTTCCCACTGAAATCTGAATTCAACATGTCTAAAACTGAACCAGCATTTTCCCCAAAATTTGTTTTATCCTATAGTTTACATCTCAAGACACCTCCAGTAATACAGTCACATAAGTCAGAAAACATCTTTGACACTTTTTCCCATAGTAATGATCAACACGTCCTGATGACTTGATTTTTGTTTTCATTCATTCATTGGATAGCTCCAAAATCTGTCTGCTTCCTGTTGGGGAGGCCAGATATCTAATATGGAAAATTGCTATTAATAAAATGCAGTTTTCATTTATATGTTCAATAAATATTTGTTGAAGTTTTATTTATTGGTACATATTGCCCTAGGTTTTCCAATAGAGAAGAAAACTAAACAGAAACTCTGTCTTTGGGAAGCTCATAGACTAAAGAAAGAGAGAAGAAGAAATTCATATTCAATGACTAAACTTCAAAGTTGACTATGATAACTGTAATACTTGCTAAACTAAAGTCAACCTTAAACATTTTTAGGCCAGGCACGGTGGTTCATGCCTGTGACCCCAGCACTTTGGGAGGCCGAGGCGGGTGGATCACCTGAGGTCAGGAGTTTGAGACCAGCCTGACCAACATGGAGAAGCCCCATCTCTACTAAAAATACAAAATTAGCCTGGCGTGGTGGCACCTGCCTGTAGTCTCAGCTACTCGGGAGGCTGAGGCAGGAGAATCGCTTGAACCTGGGAGGCAGAGGTTGCAGTGAGCCAAGATTGTGTCACTGCACTCCAGCCTGGGCAGCAAGAGTGAAACTCAGTCTTTAAAAAAAAAAAAAAAAAAATTTAGAAGACCTTATGGGGACATGGAGTTTGAGTAGGAAATATAAGGATTAAAAAGTATATCAGGAAGACACTTCTTCCAACATTACTGTGATTACTGGATAATATTTATGATTAAATACCTTACCACGTACAAGGCTCTGTGTTGTGTTCCACAGACTAGACACATTGTCTCCTTCAATCCTCACAAATGCCCAGTATGACGGAAGCTTCAGTAAAAAGATTTCCATTTTGCAGATGAAGAGACTGAAGTTTATAGAGGTTGATTCGAGGCCACAGTTGCACAATTAGTAAATGGCAGGTGTTCAAACTCAGGTTCATTTTCTAATCACTATGCCACATGGAGAATGACATGTCTAGCAGAATATAAAATAAATTCCACAAGAAAGCGCCAGAAGGCGGGGCTCGAGCTGCATTCTCCACTAAAAGTGTATGGCTTCTGAGCACTTTATGGCTACTCCAAACTGAGATGTGTGCCATAAATGTAAAATACAGTCCACATTTTTAAGACTTTGGATAAACAAAAGAATACAAAATATCTCAATAATTATTTTTATGTCAATTGTATATTGAAATAATATTTAACATACGTTGGGTTAATTAAAATTAGTGTTACCTGTTTCTTCTTACTTTTTTGTGTGACTGCTATAAAATGTTAAAATACATAGGTGGCACACAGTTGTGGCTTGTGTTATATTTTTATTAGACAGTGCTGGGTGAGAGGCATTTGAAGAGTGGTAAGATGACTATGAGTTGAACTATTTGGTAAAGTATCACAGAAAAATCATAACCTAAACTGAGTGTTCTGAAAGATGAGTAGGGGGGCAGTAGCAGATTTTTCAAGTGGAAGGAAGCTAAGGAGGAAACACAACCTGATTTCTGTTGGGAAATAGAGTAGAGGTCAGCAAAAGCTAAACCACAGAGTTTGTCCATGGTATCTGGACATAAATTAAAACTCTCATTTAGACTGATGTGTATAAACAGGAAATAGCTTTTATCGAATCTTCATTAGAGGCCTATTGTAATTCTACGGCAAAAGGAAGTGAACTGTCAGTTTAAATAACTGTGCCATTTGGAGAATTGTTATTCTGTGAAATTATTAAATAAGGCAGGTCATCAGAAATTTGAGATTTCAATTTGCTCGTTCTTGGAATTTTCAAGTTTATTATCTCTAACTTAAATGTAGCATGCTAACAAAGTAAAGATATTATATTTCAGATGAAAGACTGTAATTGTGACAATAGGTTCTAGACCTAAATAGTGGCCCTAAATTTGTGTTAAGCTTTCCCTATGTATAAAACATTCCTCTAAGTTTGTCTTCAGTAGAGATGTTATGTTTGTGTATAAATATGAAGTTGAGGTTGACACTCCATGGGAAAGTTTATGGGTTTTGGAGTCAAATACATCCAAGGTGCTATTCTGATTCTCCCACTTATTGGCTGGTTACTTAGGTGCTCGAAATTTGAATACCCTCATCTGTAAAATGGGGCCAAAAGTATCTATCTACTCACAGAGAAGATATAAGGATTAAGTTTTTTAGAAAGGTAGAGAATTTGTAACCATCCAATGGGTTCACCTTGCCTGCTGCCTAGACAGCCAATTTATCAAGACAGAGGAATTGCAATGGCAAAAGAGTAATTCACACAGAGCCAGCTGTGCGGGAGACTGACCAGAGTTTTATTATTACTCAAATCAGTCTCCCCAAGCATTCAGGGATGAGAGTTTTTATGGATAATTTGGCGGTTATGGACTCAGAAAGTGGGGAATGCTGATTGGTCGGATTGAAGATGAAATCATAGGGAGTCAAATTAGTTCTTCTTGCTGACTTCTGTTATTGGGTGGGATCGCAGAACTGGTTGAGCTAGATTATCTGTCTGGGTGGTGTCATCTGCTGCATCAGGATGCAGGGTCTGCAAAATATCTCAATCACTGATTTTAGATTTTGCAAGAGTGATATTATTCCCAGGAGCAATTTGAGGAGATTCAGACTCTTGCAGCCAGAGGCTGCATGGCCCCTAAACCGTAATTTCTAATCTTATAGCTAATTTGTTAGTCCTACAAAGGCGGACTGGTCCCCAGGCAAGAAGGGGTTTTTTGGGAAAGGGCTATTATCAATTTTGTTTCAGAGTTTAAACTATAAACTAAATTCCTTCCCAAGGCTAGTTAGGCCTACACCCAGGAATGAACAAAGAGTTTAGAGGTTAGAAGGAAGTTGGGATCAGTTAGATCTGATCTATTTTACTGCCATAGTTTCCTCAGCTATGATTTTTGCAAGGGTGCTGATATAGTGTGGCCGTGTCCTCATTTAAATCTCAACTTCAGTTGTAACTCCCAGAATTACCATGTTTTGTGGGAGGGACCCAGGGGGAGGTTATTGAATCATGGGGGTTGGTCTTTTCCATGCTCTTCTCATGAAACTGAATAAATCTCACAAGATCTGATGGGTTTATCAGGGGTTTCCACTTTTGCTTCTTCCTCATTCTCTCTTTGCCTGCTGCCATTCATGTAAGATGGGACTTGCTCCTTCTTGCCTTCCACCATGATTGTGAGGCTCTCCCAGCCACGTGAAACTGTCAGTCCAATTAAACCTCTTTTGTAAATTGCCCAGTCTCAGGTATGTCTTTATCAGCAGCATGAAAATGGACAAATACAGTAAACTGGTACCAGTCGAGTGAAGCGTTGCTGAAAAGATACATGAAAATGTAGAAGTGACTTTTGAACTTGGTAACAGGCAGGGGTTGGAACAGTTTGGAGGGCTCAGAAGAAGACAGAAAAATGTGGGCAAGTGTGGAACTTCCTAGAGACTTGTTGAATGGCTTTGCCCAAAATGCTGATACCGATATGGATAATAAAGTCTAGGCTAAGGTGGTCTCAGATGCAGATGAGGAACTTATTGGGAACTGAAGGAAAGGTGACTCGTTATGTTTTAGCAAAGAGACTAGTGGCATTTTGCTCCTGCCCTAGAGATTTATGGAACTTTGAACTTGGGAAAGATGATTTTGGGTATCTGGAGGAAGAAATTTCTAAACAGCAAAGCATTCAAGAGGTGACTTGGGTACTGTTAAAGGCATTCAGTTTTATAAGGAAAGCAGAGCATAAAAGTTTGGAAAACTTGCAGCCTAAATATGCAATAGAAAAGAAAAACCCATTTTTTCCGGGGAGAAATTCAAGCTGGCTGCAGAAATTTGCATAAGTAGGAAGGAGCCTAATGTTAATACCCAAGACCATGGGGAAAATGTTTCCAGGCCATGTCAGAGACCTTCACGGCAGTCCCTCCCATCACAGGCCCAGAGGCCCAGGAGAAAAAAGTGGTTTCATATAAGATGGGACTTGCTCCTTCTTGCCTTCCACCATGATTGTGAGGCTCTCCCAGCCACGTGGAACTGTCAGTCCAATTAAACCTCCGCCCAGGGTTCCTATGCTGTGTGCAGCCCAGGGACTTGGTGCCCTGCACCAAGCCACTCAAGCCATGGCTGAAAGCGACCAATATAGAGCTCGGGCTATGGCTTCAGAGTGTGGAAGCCCCAAGCCTTGGCAGCTTCCACGTGGTGTTGAGCCTGGAGGTACACAGAAGTCAAGAATTGGGGTTTGGGAACCTCCACCTAGATTTCAAAAGATGTATGGAAATGCCTGGATGCCCAGGCAAAAGTTTGCTGCAGGGGCGGGGCCCTCATGGAGAACCTCTGCTAGGGCAGAGTGGATGGAAAATGTGGGGTCAGAGCCCCCACTCAGAGTCCCTACTGGGGCACTACCTAGTGGAGCTGTGAGAAGAGGGCTACCACCTTCTAGACTGCAGAATGGTAGATCCACTGACAACTTGCACTGTGCACCTGGAAAAGCTGCAGACACTCAACGCCAGCCCATGAAAGCATCTAGGAGGGAGGCTGTACCCTGCAAAGCTACAGGGGCAGAGCTGCCCAAGACCATGGGAACCCACCTCTTGCAACAGTGTAACCTGGATGTGAGACCTGGGGTCAAAGGAGATCAATTTGGAGCTTTAAAATTTGACTGTCCCACTGGATTTCAGACTTGCGTGGGCCCTGTAACTCCTTTGTTTTGGCCAATTTCTCCCATTTGGAATGGCTGTGATTATGCAATACCTGTACCCCCATTGTATCTAGGAAGTAACTAGCTTGCTTTTTACAGGCTCATAGGTGGAAGAGACTTGCCTTGTCTCAGATGAGACTTTGGACTGTGGACTTTTGGGTTAATGCTGAAATGAGTTAAGACTTTTGGGGGACTGTTGGGAAGGCATGATTGGTTTTGAAATGTGAGGACATGAGATTTGGAGGGGCCAGGAGTGGAATCATATGGTTTGGCTGTGTCCCCATTCAAATCTCAACTTCAATTGTATCTCCCAGAATTCCCACTGTTGTGGAAGGGACCCAGGGGGAGGTAACTGAATCACAGGGGCTTCATGCTAGTCTCATGATAGTGAATAAGTCTCACGAGATCTGATGGGCTTACCAGAGATTTCTGCTTTTGCTTCTTCCTCATTCTCTCTTTGCTGCCATCCATGTAAGACAGGACTTGCTCCTCCTTGCTTTCTGCCATGATTGTGAGGCTCTCCCAGCCACGTGGAACTGTAAGTCCAATTAAACCTCTTTCTTTTGTAAATTGCCCAGTCTCAGGTATGTCTTTATGAGCAGCGTGAAAATGGACTAACACAGGTGGTTTCAAGTGCATCCAGCATAGTGCCTGGGATGTAGTGGAAGCCCAGTTAATGGCAGACATACCTATTCATACCCACCCCCAAAGGTACCTGGTATAAGAACTTCAGACCTGATTTTTAATATAGTGACTGTGAATGCTGAATCAGCATGGGAAAGCATATGCAAACCTGTCCAAGTGGCTGCCTAAATTACCACAGCACTGCCCAAGACCACTCTGCCCTTGCTGTCTTTAGCAGTCTTCGGAATGCTCTGTTAATGGCAAATAAACTGAAAATAAATCATTGTGTAATAAACAACAACTTCCCTTTTCAAACAACATCCTTTCCTATAGCAAGATGTCAAAACAGTCTTTCAGAGTAGAAAGTATATCGCAAGAGACTGGGCACATATTGATTTGGTCTCAAGCCTAACCTTACAAAGCAATTCAACACAGTCAGAAATTGGATCATTCTATCAACCATAATGATTTATTTGCTTTCAGCCCTTCGCACAAATGTAAATAATCAAGCCAATTCTGAATTAATAATGTAACCACTTCCGAAAGAGCAGACTACATGCTTTTATGGTACTGATTCCTAAGATACACAACAGGGTTTTGAACTGTGAACCTTGAGGGTAAGAATCATCTTATCCATACTTAAATTCCCCAGCAATGATTAGCTCTTGTGCCAACCAAGTATTTTGTTGAATAAATGAACCCATGAATTAATGATTTCATGAGAAAACTAACACGTTTTTACATGCTTTTATGGGGAATGAGTCCACCCTAGTAAAGAAGAGAACTGTCCAAGGAGAGAAGTGTCCATAGACCCCTGGAACAGTAATGTGTAAGCCTGGTTACAATTGGAAACCCAGAAGGAACATTTCAAATTTGCAGATATCCCCACCACTTGTTCTACCATTGTAAGATGGGGAGCAAACTATTTCTTCCAGACAACTCAGATACTTAAACACACTTGGGACTCACTGTCTTAGGGAGAAGCGGTAGGGGAATAAAGACCTTAAGACCAGGTAAAACTCACTGAATCTCTAATCAGAATCCTGAAAATTGTTCATACTGAGAGTAGGATAGTTAATGGGCATGTCAGGAAAGCAGATTTCAAATATTTTGAAGCAGTGATAAAGAACTAGTTCCAATCCCAAGAGAATGGGTATGAGTTTTTGGAATTCATTAGTCATCATAGACTTCTCAGGTGGATGTGTTTAAAGCAATAAGGCAATGATGAATGACGTCAGTCGAGTCATTAGTGGGGCAGGCTTTTCTCTGGTGGTTTCTGGTGCCAAGTTAATAAATGGAAAGTGAAACTCATTGAGGTAACTAGAAGCCAGACTGGCAACTGAGATGATTCTTTACTGAATTTGCTTAACCAGGAAGGAAGGAAAGGTACGAGTATGAAAGGATACTGAAGAAGTGAGGAACTGTAGCCATCATGTCTCTATTGAGTAGCAGAGTAGAAATGTGAAAGGCTGAGTGTACATGTGTGGATGTATTATTTCACAAATCAAGAGGAAGGTGGGCAGTGAGACTTCACATGAACATCTCAAGCTCAGAAGCTAGTGTGGGATAGACGCATGGTTGCACCCTCCTCATCTTAAGATCCTAGGTGAATTTCAGCAGCCTTTCCCAACCTCGGGGTGCCAGTGTTGTCATGCTTAGCAGAAGCCCAGCCAATTTGAAAGAACCCAGATATAGGAGGAAAGAGATTCAATCTCCACTAGAGAAGTACTTATGCAGCTGATGTGACTTGACTCAGGGCTATAGGTGGGTCAGGTAATCCCATTAGCTCTCATCTCTAAAGACCTGATAGAAAATGAAAATGACACCTTAGAAATAGCCAGAAGAGTTATCTGGTTGTTAACAATGATGCCTGTGGGGATATACAATCCAAAAAGAAACAGAAAGCGGCAGGCAGGATAGACAGGGTGGCAAGGGTGCTCAATGGTAGTTGGCTGACATGGATTTAGTTGGACTTCATGGATTTTAATTCCTGTCCTGCCTTTTGCTGGCTGTATAATCTTGGAAAAGTTAACTTTTTGAGCCTGTCTTTCATCTGAAAAAGGGAACAAAGAATGTCTAACCCATAGGGCTGTCATGGAGGTTAAATGAAGTAATTATTGTAAATTTCATAGCTGAGTGACTCCCACCTCTTGGCTCAGATATATAATCACGGTCTGTTCAGCATCTGCTGGAGGCATACGTAAATGGCAAGATCTGTTTTGGATAGGTAAATAAACACACTTTGTCTAAAGGCTGAGTTACCACTTAAGACAGGGTGACAAAGAGTTTCATTCTCGCTCATTCTTTAAAGGCTGAAATGAAGAAGAACGCTGAAGAAGCTGACTTCATTGAGATCAGCTTTTTTGGCCTGAGTTTGGTCCCTCATGCTCCAGGATACATGCCATGTAGCCTTGAGAAGTCAGTCATCTGTGGCACCATAAATCCATATCTAATTTGCGTCAAATGTGTCAACGAGTTAACAAAAAGACAGCGAGGCTGGTACTTTTGGCACTCATATAGTCTCTCTGGCAGCTAATTTACAAGCTAAATTGAATCATCAGCACCCAATTAAATTTCTTCTGCATCATGGCACAAAATGCTCATTTTTATTTTCTTGATGAAGAAGGGGAAATGGGGAAGGTTGGGAGAGCCATCACATTCTCATCCATGTATTTCCTTGAATTAGAGTATGTTTCACTCTTGAATTAATCTAGTTTCCCCAAGTCTAGTGAAGGAAATGTTATATTTCCTGGTTGCCTACATATTTACCCCTTTTGCTATAATCTTGGTTACTCATTAAACTCCCACTGACTCTATCAAGGTTAAAAAATTTATCTGCACAGATCCCAATATCCGCTGCAGTCCCCAAGCACCCACGAGCCAGCAGATTTTGCACAGACTGTCATCCAGAGAAGGGGTTTATCATTTCTGGATGGGACCTGCCAATGAAATATTAAAGGAAGTCTCTGTAGTCTCAACAACCACCACCAGAAATCATCTGTTCTTTCTAGCTGGGACAAAACAGAAAATTATTCCTCCTGGAAAGAAGGTTTCCAAGTAAGAAGCAATCCCACCCAGCTGCAACTTCCAAAGTCCTACTGTTGGCACCACTGGTCGCCTGTCTCAAACCTGCTTTGCACTCTCATGCTCTTGCTAGGCAATAAAGACAAGTTGAAAGCACCCTTGCCAATACCAGATCCAATTTCATTTCTGTCTGGATTCTAATTTGTAACCACATTTCCTGTGTACAACCTCACTTTTGCCCTTTAGATTTGATGTTCAAGATGACAACATTCCAGACATAAGTCTTTCCCTCAAAAACCATGACTCAAGGTTTTGCCTCCAGCTTTTCCAGTTTGGTCTACCTTAGGGATGTTTTCAGTGTGGTTTCTTCCAAATCAGACTCCGAGTCATGAATCTGGGTACAAGATCATCTCAGAAAGCACTGTAAGTGGAGGAAGAAAATCCAATAAGAAAGCATATGTTAATAAATAAGTTAGCATTGTCAGCAGCTTGTAGTCAGTCCCATAGGCATCATCCAAGAGATGCTGTGGAGGCAACTTAGCGTTGTTTCACGAATGAGTGAAAAATCCGGGGAGTTGACCTACAAGCCCCCATCTCTCCTCAGTAGTTGCTTCTGCAGCATGAACCCCCCTGGGACATCCAGTCTGACCTATAGGCAGGATATACACCACGACCAGAGAAAACCTTCAGGCAGGGGAGCTCAGGAGGCCAGAGGATATCTGTATCGACCTTCCAGTGTGCTGAAGGGATAGAGCTCGGCACCAACAGTCTTCAGTAAGGACATTATCATCCCAGCTCAAAATGAACACAATCTGATTGGTCACCAGTTAATGGAGTCAACCAATCAGAGCTGGTGTCATGGTGGTTGGCATCCCCTTCCAAGAACACCTCAGACAAGAGTAACAGATGAATGTACTGAACTAAATTAACAGGTCACAAAACCACAGCTGCAGGTTAGAGTTTGTCTATTGTGGGGATGGAAAGTAATGGTTAGGGAACGCCCATCAAATGCTAAGCAATGCACAGAACTTTCCATAGGTTTGTTTAATTTTCACAATGACATTGTAAAGTAGATCTTTGCATTCTCATTTTACAGAGGAAACTGTCAAAGTTTGGACAAGCTAACTATTTTACCAAAAGTTATCAGTAAGTCATGAAACTGGGGCTGTGACAAACACCCACAAAGCCCTCCCCTATTTGCAAGGCCACAGCCTTCTTGCTCCCCCTAAAGCAGGATTGGCCTACTGGGGAGATGGAACCAATAGTCTGCACTGTCTGCAGGGATCTGGGGGACTTTGGGTAAAACACCCCCAGCCCCACCACTACCACCACACATGTGAAATATCTTCATTCCTGGACCATAACCGATGTCTGAAATTCCACAGTCATCAATTCATTCTTCTGGGGCAAGCATAAAAAGACCACATAACCCTCTTGGGAGGTACAGCAAATAAATCCATTAGACTCTGAGCTAATCTAGGGCAAGGACCTTATGATTCATCATTTTGTCTTCAGTACCTAGCACAGAGCTTGGTGCGTTAAAAGGTTCTTAGTATTTGCCTGTTGAATAAATGAATAAACCTTAGTGTAAATGAATTTAGGAAATATATAAAAGTAAAAAGTCTAAATATAAAGACAGAAAAGAATAAACGATGCAGGCAAAGAGAACCTGCAATTTTCCCTATTTCCCATTAATCCTATTAGTCTAGGAATCTGTATATAAACATTCTTTTTGTAATCAGCACAGCCAATATTTACAGGCTCCCTGCTACTTTCCCAAAGTCTTCCTGCATCTGTTTACCTGTTACGGCCTTAATAGGGTCCTAGATTCCCCTCTAAAGTCAATACTCAGAGGAAATCAACTTTATCTGCTTTCTATTCTACTGTATACTTATTTCCTGCTTAGCATTGGCCCTAACAGGATGAGATGAGCTATATGAGTGAGATTTTCAAAATTGAGTGGCTGATCTTCACATCTAAAGAAAGCTTGAGATGATCAGAAAATGTTCAGAATTGCTGTTTGCTAGAGAGGTCATAGGAATACACGACACTCAAGAAAGACAGACATTAAACCCTACCCTTTTCCACAAGATGAGTGTGTTCAAGAAAAAAAAGAAACCCTACCTTTTAACTCTACCTTGGAGGAAAAGGGTTTCTGTGGTCTCTCTTAAATCTGGGTCAAAATATTCTCCTTCATTATAAATTTGAAGGCTATATTGCTTTTCTCTCCATAGAATTTTGGGGGATTTTATAGGGATAACATGGGGACAATAAAACGTTCCAAATTTCTACCTACCAGATGTATCTCTGTCTCTTTTAGATTACCCAAAAACATCAGCAGGCCACAACTGCTAGTGGGTAAATTCTAAACTATGACACAGGTATCAGGTTATTTTATTCTAGTCAGAACAGTTCTATGATTCCTTCTAATTCTCAGACGTAGTATTATTTTACCAGCAGTAAAATAATTTTACAAATTAAACTGAACCAGCAAATGACAAAGAAGGGACTTAAGCCTTGAATTGTGACTCTGAATTTAGTGCTTTTCTACTACATCAAACTGAGGGTTGTATGGCAATGGGAGTGTTAAATACAGCAAAATCATGACTCATGTACAAATATAAATGAACACATGCCAAAGATTTTATTTTTAGTCCAGTTAATAATGAGAGAAGCATTAAGATGTTATGCATAGTTCAAAAGAGAAGCCAAAGAACAGACATATATTACATACGTAGGCATTCAGAAACGTTAAATTTTCTAATACATGCAACACTGACCTCTCCACAAGAAGGAAATCAAATGCATCTTCACGGGACAAAACCATTTGCATTTCTATGATCAGGAATCATTTGCATCACTATCTGGTGTCCACAGGTTTACCTCTCTCTCTCTACAGAATTGCAAAACAGTGAAAGATAATAAAAGGCACAGGCCCCTGTATAATCAGATAACCCTGGAAGGATCCTCAAGACAACACACAGGTCCTATTAATATCAAAAGGACACCAAGTAACATTTTGCCCATTTCAATGTCTTTAAGAAATTTTCCTGGTGGTATTATGACATGGAATGAGATACCTCTGAGGGCTTAGTTAAAAGGACTATCTAGCTAGAAGCCCTTTTAGTCTCTTTCCCAACCTGTGCTATTCCCTACCCGAAAATGTGAGTCTGGATCCCATCCCAGGGGGCCCAGTTTAGGGAACTATGTCTAAATGGGAGAGAAGAGATGCTGTGGAGGCCTCTAGTAACCAAAGAAACCTCAAGCTGCAGCAGTTCTTTACATAGAAAAAGCACAATGATGAGCTTCCCGACACTCAAAAAGCTACTGCCAAGGACTAATCATTCAGATAGAAAGGGAATAAACCACCTCACCAGGAAGCTAGGCCAGCTGATGACTCACTCACAGAAGCAGTACTCAAAGAATGAAAACTAATTTAGAGCAATTTTTCAATGTGAGCCCAGAACTCTGTGCTTTCTTCCTTCCCTGTACATTTGGATGTATATATACAAATTAAACATTTACTGAACACTCAAGGTATTCATCAGTAGAGCAGGCTCAGCAGAAGGTACGGAAGGAGGGGAAGGAATGTTTCAGATCTGGCTATATGTATAACACAGAGCAATATAACACATTGTTAATCTGAGGATGAGGTTGTATAAAGACATTTTAGGGGATGTTTAAAGGAGTGCAAGAAAAAGGAAACCTAAGATGGTATCAGGGAATACTGAAGGGTGGTAGGAATAGACACTACAGCTGGGTATTGAAGGACAGGTAAGAGTTAGCCAGGTCAAGGAGGCTGGGGAAACAGCATTCCCCTGCTAGAGAACTGCTATCATAGCTGCAAATAACTTTGAGTTAGAGCATAGCAAACTCCAATTAATCTCCTTTGGTCTTGCTGCTTTGGCTTAGAAAAACTAGCCTGATTTTCTTTTCTACTTAAGTCTTTATATAGACAATTACCTACATCTTGTCCAGTGTAGAAGTGGCAGCGATTAAATGTATCAAACTAGTTAGCATGAGGATTTATGCCACCAGCATGAATGCAGTTGCATGATGGACAGAAGAGGATACTGGAAAAGAATTCGTCCTAAATCTGAAAATCAGAGAGGTTTCCAGGTCAACATATAGCAGAAGCAGAGAGTGAGACTATTATAGTGAATACTATAATAGACAAGACAATATGTAAAACCTTTGATCTAGGGTCTGGCACTTCCTAAGCTACAATAATTGCTAGCTATGAGGTGCTCTAACTTGCTGCCTCTCTGAGTGCTTAATTTAGTAGCAAGAAGAGAATCCTGGAAACTTATCTGATTTTATTCAGTACCTATTGGAGCAATCACATTTGATATCAATCATTTATTTGGTAGATCTTATCCACAATGTACAATCAAAAAAAGAAAAAGAAAAAGAAAAAATCATTAGTAAGACAAAGTCTTCCCTTCTTTTCATCCATCCAGAAGGTCACAAGTCAATGTTGTTCATTTCTATATTGTAAAACCATTGTAGATGCCTCCACTAATGAGATGCTTTTAAAAACAGCAGCTCTGTGAATCTCATGATGCTGCATAAAGGACTTTTATGAGGCTATTGGCTTTCTGCAAAAAATCACCTTAGTTGTATATCCTAAATGTAACTGTACACACTCAGTGAGGCTATTTAACCTTAATGACACTTGAGCAGGGGAAAACAGAAAGAATGATGACCTCCCTCAAGAAAAAGTGAAAGGTATGAAAATGGGAAAGGCTTTGTCTGCTAATTAAACAGAATGGATGTACTGGTCTACATGGAGGCAGAATCCTCTGATGGTTAAAAATACAGGTTTAGGGATCTATGCTAGCTCACTGACCTCAGATCATAGCCTTTTTTTCTTTTTTTTTTAGATCTAACTTCTTTAAGGCAACTTTTTTCTTCTCTATGGCATGAGGATCATGTTAAACAAAGTTCACGCTTAATTCACTTATATGAGTGCCTAAATGGAAAGTGTTTGGCACACAGGTGATTGATAAATTGTAACTATTGTCACCATGAACATCATATATGTACACTATGTGCCAGGATCAGAGACTCTTTGCCATGTCCCTTCACAGGCATTAAAAGTCACTGAGCTTCCTTCTGGAGAATTCCTGCAATCAGAAGGATCTCAGTGAAAGCTGAGATACTGTGGCAGATAATCCAGGCCCCTAAGTGTAAACTACAAAGGAAGATTTCCCTCCAGACTTGCATATAGTTACTTTGTTTTGGGTCTATACACAAAAGGATTTTATAAATAAGATCTGTGGCTGGAGGGCTCAAGCATGAATGAGGGAGCAGAGAGTTCCCTCCAAAAATGTCTTTTCCACACTTACTTTCAGTACTCTATCTGGACTGCAGTTTGGAAATTTCCATTATGCCACCTGGAATCTGTTTTGCCACAGGGATATTAAAAAAAAAAAAAACAAAAAGCAGCGTAGCTTATTTGAGATGATGGTTTACAATCTATTGTTTTTAATTAGACAGGCTGTAGAGGAGAGTACAACAACAAAAAAGCACTCATCAAAAACAAAGTTCAGACACCCTCTTCCAGGACATGTGTTGACTCATACAGACACACACACACCCCTCACCCGCAGCCTGTGACATCAATGCTTGACATTACACCCAGGATGACAGTTGTGAAGTGTGTGTGTGTGTGTGTGTGTGTGTGTGTGTGTGTGTCTATGTATGTCTTTTTTTTTTAACAATGATGCAGATAAGTTAGTGAAAGTTTGGGGAAAAAATAAAAATATGAGCTAATCCTTACTTCATCTATATTTCAAAGTAAATCCCCAAGCAAAATGGGTCAGTTCTTCAAAGATGTTTTCCATCAAAGGGCATTCTGAGATTCCAAGACAAGTATTACTGTGGAATCCCAAATAGATCAATTAACCACCTTACTAGAACTTTGTAGTCAGCTCTCCTCCAATAATTGGGGGTTTATGCCCCTGCTAATGAACTTGGAAAATCTGCTTTAGACTCCCAAGCATCCTCAAGCTGGCAATGCTCTTAGAATTTACCTGTCCAATTCCCTCATTTTACAGATGTGGGGCCAAACTCTTATATCAGTCAGGATGTTTGTGACAGAAACCCCCAGCTCAGACTGGCTTACAGCAGAAAGGACATCTTTATCAAGTAACTGAAAAGAACTGGGTAGTAGTTTTCAACATAGCTTGATCAAAGTAGTTAAACAGTATCATCTGAATAGTGCTTTCAACCCTTCATTCTATTTGTGTCTGTGTTGCCTTAGTTTTACAGATTCTCTCTCTGAAGAAACAAAAAGGGCTGGCACGACCTCCTGCTTATGTCCAGAAAGCCTTGAACTTCAAGAGAAAGAAGGCCCCAGAGTTCCAACAAATACCCTAGAGCTTACGTTCATTGGTTAACCTGGGTCATATATCCATGTGCTCATGAACATGGGATGGATGGAACATGCTGGTGGGCAGACCTCAGGCACACCCCAAAATCATGGGCCAGAGAGGAGGCAGCAGTCACAAAGGAAAACGAGGCCACTCTCACCATAGAAAAGGGATGAGTGGATATTGAGACAAAATCAATAGGTGTTTATTGCAGTCATTGAGAAGGGCTGTGGCTTACCCCAAAATCACACACAATTAATGGAACACAGATCTCTTGCACTATGCATATTGACTTTTGACCCACAAGAGTCAAACCATTATTCAGAGGAACCAGAAAATTGCTTCTTTTTAATTCAGCAGATTCATTCATATCAGGCTACCTCAATAGTATGTAGCTACATATTATCAATTGACAAAATATATAATGACAAATGCTAATATGAATTAAGCAATACCTTTCAAATAATTACAAGTGACAAAGGCATCTACACAAATTTGAAAAATTATCTTTCAAGTATGCACCAGGACACCTACTTGCACAGTTTACGGACAATTCTTTGTGCCCACATGGATTTTTCAGCACCTCGCTGGGTTCACTGCTTAGAGAATCATTGTTTTAATCCAACTCCTAACCTTGCCAGAAAAGAAAGTAATGTCTTTGGTAAAACTCAAGCAACAATCATTCCGAGAGACCACTCTGTGGTGGAGATAGAATTTGAGATGAATGCTGTGGGAAGAGTACGATCACAACATTGACAAGGGGCAGGCTTCCTTCTATTTGGTGGAAATAACAGGAAACCAGCCTGGGTGGTATAGAGAAGTGGGCTGGGGACGGTAATAGGCTGGATTTTGGGGAGTCAGGAAATTGGCTTCTGACCTCTGTTTTCATATATCTACTGAGGTGTGTCTCTTATGCAGGATTCAATGTGAGGACAGTTAAGATCTTTAAATTGGCAGATAAAAGGATGAACATAGAGATAACCTATAAAGAAATAAAATCCTTGGCTCTCTTAGGAAACCAGATCCCCCCCTGAATCTCATGTTTGTAGAATTACAACAAATTCATTTCAGAGTATCAGTCTTTGAAGATTAGCCATTTCAGGCTCCACCGAATCTCCTTCAGGTGATGAGCAGAGCATCAACTTCCTTGTTACCATTGTACACAGAAAATAAAGTAGAGACTGAGTGGGAAATGCTGGCCAGGGCAGCAGAAGCTCATAGCCCTACTCTTGTTCTGATGAGGCAACTTTCTTGGTACTATATCATCAAGTCAACAAGAATTGATTACTTCATAAGGTTGCCAAATTGTCAAAATTATTCCAGTCCTCAAGGCCCCTACCAGATGTTGGTATCTCGACTGTCAGCCATATGACCAATATCAGCCCTGCTGCTCTTCTGCCTTCTACTCTTTGTATTGGCTATTTGAATGGTCCACCACTGGACCATGCACTCGACTGACAGAAAAGCCTATGCTCTTTATTATAGGGAAAGTTGGGGGAAAGAAAATGAAGTAAATTCAGAAGTGATGAAGCCAGAGACCACTTTAGATACATTCTCATTTGTTTTCTTAATTAACTATCCCAAATACACTGCATGATAGGTATAATTGCCTTCATCTGAAGAGTAAGGCTCAGAGAGACCAAGTGACCTACTTAAGAACACACAGGCCAGGCGCAGTGGCTAATGCCTATGATCCCAGCTCTTTGGGAGGTCAAGGTGGGAGGATCACTTGGGTCCAGGAGTTGAAGACCAGCCTGGCCAGCATGGTGAAACCCCATCTCTACTAAAAATACAAAAATTAGCCAAGTGTGGTGGGGCACACCTGTAATCCCAGCTACATGGGAGGCTGAAGCACAAGAGTCACTTGAACCCAGGAGCAGAGGTTGCAGTGAGCCAAGATTGCACCACTGCACTTCACCCTGAGCAACAGTGAGACTCTGTCTCAAAAAAAAAAAAGAACACAGCTTGTAGTTGCGGAGTTGAGAGTCAAGATCCTATATCCAAAGTCCATGAACTTTCTAATATATTATACAGCTTTGACAAATCACGACATGGGGTAGCAGGGGTGGCAGAATGGCTTTTTCAGTTATTACTCCATGACTATTAAAGTGAGAAATACAGGGATTTTGAATAATTAGAGAGCCTTACTCTGCACACCTCTCACTCCTTAGACTTAGATCTAACTGTAGATGATCATTTTTCAACCCATATCCATCCAATTTAGTTTGAGCTCACCTATGGATCTCATATAATATGCTAGCCACTCAGGTACTTAATCTCATTTAATTCTCACAAAAACTAAATGAAGTAGGTACCAATTTTCCTTACTTAATATATGGAAAAAATCCAAGGAACAAATAAATGAAGTAACATCCCTAAGGTCACACAACAAGAAGAGTGACAAAGTGGGATTCCATTCCATGTCTGATTCTAGGCCCTAGCTCTCCCCTGAATGCCGGATGCCAAGCCATGCCTAGTATCTCACGGCACCACCAGCCATTTTGCTCCCAAACCTCCTGCCACAGAGTTTCATTAGGCTCTGGAGGGTCACTGCCAACCAAGCATTCAAAAGCCTCCTTCCTCAATTATCAATTTTCCCAAACAAATGGAAACTTCAGGAGGGTCCCTCTCTGTTCAAGGTACTTGCTGCCAACGAACAATTGGGTATTCCCTATAAAGCCAAATGGCACTGAAGTTGCCAGCTGTCACTAAACATCAAATTCCTTCTTGGTGTCCTAGCACCCTGACAAGCTAATTTGCAGGTGTTTAAATCAAGTGTCGAAAGATTTCATAATTAACCCCCCTCTGCCTTTAGCAGCATCATTTCTCTTCCTGCTGAAGCTGCCTCTGCTCCACTTCATCTGCTCAAAGTCTTCCCAAGCCCTAGGCCTTAAGTCCAGGGAACCCACATTCAATTAGCATGGCCAGTGTAAGCACGGTCAAGGAGATCAATCAGCTGCAACAGACATATGTGTTGTGCATTTCCAAGCCAAAAGTATGTTTGACTATAGACTGGTTTATTTGCCATGGAACTATGAACTTCTATTATTGTTTGTTTTTTTTTTTTGTTTTTTTTTTTTTAAAGCAGAGAAGGTAAAATTAAGCCTTATAGTCCCAAATATCTCTGTTCCCTTTTTTAGGCTGAAAGAGTTAGAAATTATTTCTAACTTCTCCAATTAGTTTTGAAGGCTTATATTCCCAGCTAAGCTTATAACCTTAAAAACTGCATTTATGGAGTTCTCTAGGCTGTAAAGCAACCCTGTATGAAAGCTTAAGGTAAAACAACCAGTAATAATCAGGATGTAAAGCAGAAAAATGATTTTCTTTGCAGCTCATTTGGTACTCTTTCCTTTGGGTAACACTGCCCTTCGAGTATTCTCCAGAGAGTTTGGAAGTTCACCAACTGAAGCTCAGAAAGTTGGTGCTCAAGAACTGAAAAAACAAAATACACCTCCAAAGCAAATTCTGACCTCCTGAAAATCTAGTCCAACCTCCCTGGCCAATCTTACAATTTTAACAAACATTTACAGATTGTCTATCATGAGCTAGCACCAGATGCTATAAACACAGAGTTTAACAAAACAGTCTTTGGGGACTCACAAACCCAAATTGTTGAGGGCTCAACAATTATCTCTAGAAATCCTTGCTGTTAGAGAAGGCTGTACAATTCCTGTAGAAACTCAAGGGAGGAATAAGGGGGAAGAGAGGGAAGAATGGCACTCCAGATAAAGTATGTACAGAAAGTATATATATTGGGGGAACTATATGTGATAAAGTTGGAATGAAGAGTAATGATAAAAGGAAGCTAGAAATGTAAGCAGAGACAAGATCCTAAAGAATCTTGAACATAATATTTGAACATTATTCTGAAGGCATTGGAAACCAATTCCAACCATTGAAGAAATTTGAAATTATTTAAATTGTATTTTAGAAAAGTCCTTTTGATGGCAGTGGGAAAAATGGATTGGGCAAGAATACAGATGGGAAAACTATTTAGGAAGTTATTAAAACCATCCAGAGTTTTTAAAATGTGTTTTTAAAACTGTTATTCTAAAGTATTCAGAAGGGAAGATAGAAAGGCAAGAGTGAGTTGAGAGATGTTTGGGAGAATGAATGAAGAGGAGTTCATGATAGATTAAAAGTAGGGGTTGAAAAGACCAAAGGTCAATAAATGACTCCTGAGTTTCTGATTTTGGTGTTTGGAAAGTCATGCATTCTCTAGGGAAGATCAGACTGAAGAGGAAGGTGAAGAGTAGACTTTTAGAAATGTCAAGTCCATGAATCATCAGATGAAGATGTTTAAAAGATTTATGGATGTATATGTCTGGATTCCTAGAGGAGCTAAGGATTAGAAGATCCACAGGATGTGGTGAGTAGTTGAAGCCAAAGGCAAAGATGGCATTATCCACTGAACGAGTATAGAAATAAACAGATTAAACCCTAAGATACAGCAGTACCCACGTCAAGCATATGTCCTGGAAATCAAGGACAGAGAAAGGTCAGAAAGTAGGAAAGGTCAATATTGAGCTATTTGATCATTTCATTTAGCATCAGAAAGTGACCATTAAACTTCAACCAGTTCCTATGAAACTGAGTCTAGTTAAATGTGGGAAGAAACAGTAGAAATGGCTTTTTTCCTTCTTGGAAGTAGATTATTTCTTTTTGTAAAGGCAAAGGGTTTCAATTGTTTATACACAAAAATATCTATCCATATTTCACTATGTAAGTCTTGGAGTCAGAGGTGGAGAACAAGGCTCTTTGTTCTAAAATCATCCTTTTGTTTCCATAAGCTTCAATTTTTTTTTCATAATTAACTCTCTCCTAGATGCTTGTATTAGTTTGTTTTGTGTTGCTATAACAGAACAACTAAGGCTGGGTAATTTCTTTATAGAAGAGAGGCTTATTTGGCTCATGATTCTGATGGCTGAAAGTTCAAGATTGGGCAGTTGCATTTGGTGATGGCCTCAGGATGCTTCAACTCATGGTGGAAAGTAAAAGGGGAGTGGAAAGTGAAACAGGAGTGGGAAGTTACAAAGAGAACACACAACAGAGGAAGCGAGGGACAGAGACCAAGGAAATCAGATTATTTCACAAACCATTCTCACAGGGCCTTAATCTCACAAGAGTGAGAACTCACTCACTCCATTCTCAAGACTTGAGTGAGAATTCACCTATCCCTGGAGGAGGGTATTAATCTATTAATGACGGATCCACCTGCTCTTTCACAACACAAACACCTCCTACTAGGCCCCACTTCCAACACAGCCACTTTGGGGATCAAATTTCAACATGAGTTTTGGGAGGACAAACCACATCCAAACCATAGCCATGCCCAATTACAAATGCCACTTTAAAAAATAGTACCCAAATACAAATTGATGCTACATGTAGTCCTATCTAGAGAGACTGTTGTGTTCAAAGAAACACAGTCTAAGAATCATAAACATTTTAAAAGTAACAATTATTAAAGAACATGCAAAGGAATCGCGTTCATAATACTCCTCTTTAGTGCTTTTCCAACCCTCTTTCTTTCTTGCTCCACCAGCTGCTTCAGGGCCTCCCACTCTTAGCTCCACACTTTTTCCCTGTACCCGCAAAGCCCTAGAATCCCTGCTCTCCTCCTCCCTGACTCTTTGAGCTGGGAACTAGCTGCAGAGGCAGTGCCCCCATCGAGACAGAGAGAGAGAGACAGACAGACAGACAGAGAGACTAAACAAAGATTAGCCTCTCTCAAAGTCAGTAATGAGGAGTTCAGAAAAGACTGTGAAATGCAAGTTTTAATAAATTTTGTCCCAGCTACACATATAGGACTTTGAACTTTTTAAAACACACTTGTGTTGTATTCTCAGATGATCTTCAAACCACCACCTCTTTGAGATTGATGGAGCTGATATCAGTGTCTCCATTTCTAGACAAGAAATCTGGCATTGTAAGCGCCCTTCATGCATAAACAAGGGAACTTAAATCCATGGAATAAGAGTATAGGGAGAAATGAACTCCACATTCTTAAATTTTTATTACCGCTGTAGCCTAGGCATCTCCTGTAGATTCAGCCAGTGATCTTAAATATCATTTTTATGCTTTAATTTTTTATGCCTACAATTTTTGTTGAAATAACACCATTTTGTGCCTCTGCCTGACAGTTTGCCCCAACCCATCATCTGCCAGATGCACAAATTTAGAAAGAAATGCTAGAAAGCTAGCCCCCTTCTCTTCAAAGATAATAAGTATGAATTATTCAGAAATCCTATATTACTGAGCAGTATTTGGGAGGCAATTTTGCTCAGCCCCTATTTTTCCTCATGGTACCAAACAAAACTCAATCTTCTACAGGATATGTTATTTCATCTGTTCTTAACTTTCAAACTGCCTTAATTGAAAGGCAAATCAAAATTGTTTTTTTATTTTCACGGAAGAAAATCATATATCTTCATCAGATACTAGTTTCTATGTTATTGTGCTTAGATGAGCAGAGGGAATAAACAACAGTTTTAGTAACAGCAGTTCTTCACACGGCATTTGGGCAGCAACCTGGATTCTTTTTCTGACAGTTAAGTCAGGGACCTGAGTTGGAAATAAGTGTTGAAACTTTATTTATTTTGCACATCTTGGGGGAATATCCCTGTAAAATTAAAAATACTATTGGCACCAGGTGCATGCTCAGAATGTAAGTGGTGCTGTTAATTTACTCTAATTAATTAATTACAGTAATGCCTCGGTCTACAGGGAATTTCCCTAGAAAGAGATATGGAATGGTAAAAATTCCTCCAAAGCTGCTTCATCACTCACACTGGAGGAAGTTCACCTTAGAATGGCTGTTCTAGGTAGTCTAGAGCAATGGGGGAAGGAGGAAATCACAAGAAACCCCCAGGAGGAGCTGGTATTCCAGCTGTTCTCAGAATCTGTCAGAACACCAGGAGGGTTTGTTAAAACCTACAGTGCCAGGCCCTGCCCCCAGAGCTTCTGGTTCCATTCTAATAGGTACCTAGGTGACACTACTACTGCTGGTCCAGGCACCACATTTTAAGAAGTGCGGTCCTAGACAATTAGCCCACAGAGTAGGAGGCAGAGGGGGACTCTGGAATCAGCCAGACCAGCTAAGTGTGAGACCCCGTGGAGGTACCTTAACCACTCAAGGAGACAGGCTGCTCATCTGCAAATGGGGATAAGAGCAAGTCTGTGGAGCTGAGAAGTGCTGCTGTGAAAAGGACTACAGAGTCTGACACAGTGTGTGATGTTTAGCAGGCTCCAGACAGATGTGACTGGCATCAGCAGCAGGCACAAAACTCCACCTTCTCTATGCACTCAGGCAAAGTCTTCATCCATGTAAAACAAGGAAAGGACACAAATGTGCCCTGAGTGTTCTTTCTGTGCCTCTTTGGGTCCACTTTTCTTTCAAAAGCTCTGTTTAAAAGTAAAGACTGGCACCCTATGCAGGACAAAATACAACATAGAATAATAATGACAGTAACTGACAGCTAAGGAGCACTTCTGAGATGCCAGGTGTGTCATACCATGAGACTTACCAGGTTGACATTTAAACTTCATAACAACCATATAAGATAAAAAGCATCATCATTCCTAGAATAGGGTGACTGAGGGGAAACTGAGTCTCAAATAGGGTAACTTGCCCGGCATCAACCCAGCAGTGAGTGGCAGAACTGGGATTCAAACTGAGATTGGCGTAACTCCAGAAATCCGGTGCTAGCCATTCTGCTGTGGGCTTACTTAGGAGGTGACAAGGATGGTATTTTGCATTTGCTTAGTGCTTTCCAGCTTCCACAATACGCTCATCTCTATCATCATGACTGTGCTCTTACCACCCTAAAGAAGAGAAACTAGGTAAGCATTACTCTGTCCACTTTACAGACTCAGGGAGATAATAAGTAGCACAACTGGGACTCAGCTACAGATTCTGAGGCTCGCTGCACTATCTTTTCATTACCTCGAGACCAGCCTCGCTGGCATGATTAAATTTGAATCTGCCTTCTCAGGAAGGAGCAGCCAACTGGCCATGAGCGTAGGCAGTAAATGCTGGTCCCTGTTTTCATGCAGTGAAAGACTGGAGATCCAGCATTAGCAGTGGAGTACATTGGAAATAACAGCCACTGGGTTTGATTTCTGACTTACACGACTTACTTGCTGCGTACCCGTGAACAAATCATTTAACATCTCTGAGTAACCTTATAAAAGCCTCAGCAGCTTTATGAGTATCTGTGGGAGTAACAAAAGATGGAAGAGGAAAATAAATGTCAGAAAAGAGAATGAGATTAAACCCCATTAACCCTCCACCCCACTCATACCAGTTCAAGGATTTACTCACACCTATTAGAACAGAGGGCGGTATTCTCTAATCCCACACACCAGAGGTAGATTAAAAAGTGACACAGCTTGGAAATAGGAATAGTTATTAAGAGAAAGGACAGAAATTTTATACTGGCACTCTGATATGGGGCTTTACATAAATTTGCATATTTAATTTTATCCTTCTAATAGCACCTTAGGAGCAATAGGAATGTTTCTGTTTTACAGGTCAGCTTAGAGAAGTCCAGTTACCCAGCAGGACATATGCAGAGCTGTTCACTTCCTACAGCCTCTTTCCATGAGAAACCCCATTAAGGTTAGGACACAAATGAGCCTGGCACCCATTCCTACCAGTGATGTGTGTAGCAGGCTCCCTGCTCATTATCTACATCTCTTCCAAATTCCATGTTGCATAAGATCACCTTGAGAGCTTGAAACCATCCAAGTGAGAGTATTTACACTAGAGAAATCAGCAGATGCTACAAAGGAGGGCTTCCTCTCCCCTCTTCCCTTCCCCACCCTTAGCCAGTTTATCAACACACGACTGCTCCCATCCTCCCTCTTATATTTCTTTTCAGTTAAGGTTTGTCTCCTACCAGGCAATAGAGAGGTTGCAAGGGACTACAACACTTCCTAAAATTTCTGGGAAGAAAACTAAAGTTGCCTTGATCAAATATTGTGTTGACTTCAAGAGAGACTTTGTTCCTTTCCCTTCTTTACCCAGTGGATGGTGTTCATCATCCCCAGTGCGCAAGCAGAGCATGAGTGTTCTGGATACATGGTTCCATTTGTTCAGTTTGACCTCTTCAGATTCCACAATGAGAGCGGAATTATAGCCTTAGGACCAAATAAAGTGAGTCCATGAAAACGTCAAGCAGCAAAAACAAATAAAGGAATCTTCACTTGCATCTCCAGGATATTACTTTCCAGGGGTTGGAAAGAGCCCTCCTCCCTGGGCTCATGAAAACAAAGGGATCTTGTCAATATTGATCCTGAAAGGCTTTATGTTTCCTTCTGTGGTTTGAAGCAGAAAAATTCCTGGGAGGTCTATCCCTCTCTGTCTCCTTAGGACTCCATTTCCCTCTCAGTAGGATGATTAAACTAATCAAAAGAGGCCTTTACTTTCTCTTGCCTTTAAATTGTCCTTCATACTCCACATACTGCCTGGGGCTCATTAGGGGCTTCCTGTCTGATGCTTCTTTCTCAGCCCTTCACAGATATTGGGATACAAGAAATGCTGCTAATACTCTCTTTTGCATTCCATAAGAGCGAAAAATAACTTTCGTTTGTGTTTCTTTTCACAAAAATATAAACACAGGAGTTTAAAAACAAAAATCTGCCTCTTGTCTACGTTCAGGTAGAAAGCATCTTATTCTAGTAGATATTTCTATATTTTTATTCCTCTCCTGTTATTCTTTTCAGGGATTACTTGATATTTCTACTCACTAATAAGCTCTAGACTCACTTTGTGGTCTTAAAATTCTACTCTCCTGCTGGAGAGAGAACTGGTTTATAGCTCAGTGTCAGACTGGCCCAGTTGGCTGCATCTCCGAGAAGCAGAGAAGAAACCTAAAAATAAGACTGAGCCTAAGGAACAAAAGCCACCCAGAATCTCAGAGCTCCTGGGAGAAGACTAGAGCTCTTCAACCATGTCATGAACCCACACCTGGAGCTTAACTACTTCCTTTTTTAGTAAAACATAAATAAGAGAGATTCACTTAGGAAATAGAACCTGACTTTAATTCCCTAGTCTAATCTGTCAATGAAAGTTTGATTTTTATTATGGAAATAAACTTTTTTTTGGATAGGAGTGCATATTTATCTCATCAACATAGAAGTTAGGAGAACATAGAAGATAAAGTTAAAAATGAGAAGAAATTACCCCTCAAAAACCAAATTAAAAAAAAAAAACAGAATCATTGAGGGTGGAGCCCAGGCATCTTGCCAACTTGCACCATTTTTTAATGGTATGATTTTTTAAGTTTACCAACTCTATCAGCCAGGGTTTTCCAGAGAAGCAGAACTGCATCCATCCATCCATCCATCCATCTATCCATCCATCCAACCATCCATCTATCTATCTATCGAGAGAAATTTTAAGGAATTGGCTCATGTGATTGTGGGTGCTGGCAAGTCTGAAATCTGTAGAGTAGGCTGGCAGGCTGGAAATTCAGGTAAGAGTTAATGCTGCAGTCTTGAGTCCAAAATCTAAAGGGCAGGTCAGCAGGCTGCAAATTCAGGCAGGATTTCTATGTTACAATCCAGAAGTAGAATTCCTTCTTCTCCAAGAAGCCTTGGTTTTCTGCTCCTAAGGCTTTCAGCTGAAGTCCTTTATCTTCCCCACAGTGATTGCCTCTGACCTTTTGTACACCCTGGAATCCTCCATCCATCCTCACTGACTTCAGAAAAGCTTACATCCTATCTTATTGAGCAGATGGAGGCAAAAAACAGAGAGCTGTTTCCACTCCTAACATTTTCAATATCTATCAGTGTGAGCCATTTATTGGGTGTTCTACATTACAATTATGTCCAGAGAAGGAATTGGATGGGGTACTGTTCCTGCTGCTGTGATCATGGTGTTCCCAATCAGTTACCCCAGTCAAGTCAGCCACCTCTTCTCATCTATGGATATGTTGCCAGAGAGGGGTATGGACTGTCTCCACTTTATGGAGTTAAATCACATATGGTTTAGCAATATGTGAATCATAGTTTCCCAAATAAGTGATTCCAGAGAAAGATTTTTCACAAATCCAAATTTATAGTTCCTAGTGGATTGAGAACTATCATTCTAAATAGTCTCTGAACCTCAGTCATTCATTCTCAACTAGAAAGATGCTGCTGAATCTCCCAATTTGGGGTGGCAGGAAATGTCTTGGATTGTCTGTCATTATAACTACGGCAATAGAAGCAATAGAAAAAGAATCAAAGCTTTAAATAGATGCACATGAAAAAATAACTATAAGGGAATTCTACAAACAAGTCTTCATAAATTTTATAACAGACAAAATGGTTTGAATTTGTCAAAAAACGCAAACTGTCACCACCTACTCAATTTGAAATGAATAATTTCATTATTCCTAAAACTATTTTTAAAAACCTTGGATTCATAATTTAAAAACTCCCAAAAAGACACCTCTAAAACCAGATGGTTTTGCTGGAGAATACTATCCAACATTAAAGAAAAATTAACACTAAATCTACACTATTTCTTTCAGATAACAAGAGGATGGAATACTTCCCAGTTCATTTTTTAAAGCTAGTATTACCCTGACACCAAAAACAGGTAAAGATAGCATAAGAGCATGAAAAGAGAAAACTACAAATATTTTTCATAAACATAGATTAAAAAATTCATAACAAAATATTAGCAAATAAAATCTACCAGTATCTATAAAGAAGTATACACTTTGACCAAGTTGGAAGTATTTCAGGCATGCAATATCCAATAATCAATCAGTGTAATTCACCATATTAACAGACTATGGGAAAAAATCATATGATCACATCAATTTATGTAGAAAAATATTTAATAAAATTTAATACCCCTTTTATTAGTCTGTTCTCACACGGCTAATAATGACATACCCAAGACTGGGTAACTTACAAATAAAAAGAGGTTTAATGGACCACAGTTCCATGTGATTGGGGAAGCCTCACAATCATGGCGGAATGTGAAAGGCACGTCTTACATTGCAGCAAGCAAGAGAGAAAATGAGAACTAAGTGAAAGGGATTTCCCCTTATAAAACCATCAGATGTCATGAGACTTATTCAATACCATGAGAACAGTATGGGAGAAACTGCCCTCATGATTCAGTTATCTCCCACCAGGTCCCTCCCACAACATGTGGGAATTACAGAAGCTACAATTCAAGATGAGATTTGGGTGGGGACACAGCCAAACCATATCAGATGAGGAATGAGAAATTGCCTTGAGTATAAGTGCAGACTCTTATTGTGGGGCCCTACCATACTTATTCAATACCCCACCATACTTATTCAATATCATGAGAACAGTATGGGAGAAATTGCACCCATGATTCAATTATCTCCCACCAGGTCCCTCCTACAACATGTGGGTATTATGGGGACTACAATTCAAGATGATATTTGGATGGGGACACAGCCAAACCACATTACCCCTTCATCATAAAAACTCTTAGAAAAATGGCAATAAAGGGTATGATATAACTCTATGGATATATTGGTTTTCATCAATGGTTCCTGGCTTATAACTCCCACCACACTTGTTACAGTTTTTTGTTATAATATTGGAGAAGTTTAGGCCTCAGAAGTAGGTCTCAGGAAACAAAGTCTCCCTTTCTCTGACCTTATTCTGCCCTCCTTTCACTTGCTTTGGATAGGGGAACACACGGTGGTATCGGGAGGGTGGTGTATCCAAGGAGGGATGGAAGCTCCACGTCCCTTCCCCATTCCTCACACCACGTGCATCCCTTCATCTGCATCTTTTGTAATATTCTTTATAATGAACCAGTCAATGTAAGTGTTTCACTCAGTTCTGTGAACTCAGTTCTGTGAGCCAGAACTCCAGCAAATTAATCAAACCAAAAGCAGGGGTCATGGGAACCCATATTTGAAGCCAGCTGGTCAGAAGTTCTAAAGGCCTGAGACTGAGGCCTCAAAAGGGGAGGGGTGGCAATCTTAGGGACCAGGCCTTTAACCTGTGGGATCCAATACTATCTCCAGGTAGATAGCATCAGAATTGAATTGCAGGACACTCAGTTGGTCTCCGCTACAGAATTTTCGTCTATTCTAGAGTTTTTCCCAAACAGAAGGGATCTTCCTCCACTTGATAAAGAACATGTACCAAAAAATTATAGCCATTATACTTAATGGTGAAAAACTAAATGATTTTCAGCAAAGAAAGGATATCTGCTTCTACTATTCTTATTCAACATAGTGCTTGAATTTCCAGTCCATGCAATAAAACAAGAAAACAAAATAGAAGAGAAATTCTATTTCCTGAGACCTGCTTCTGAGGTGTAAAGCTCCCCGACAAAAGATTGCAATAAGTGTTATGGGAGTTAGGGGCCAGGAATCATAGCTGAAAAATAATATATAAATAGTCACAATATCACACCACTGTATTTCCATTTTGGTAAGAGTTTTTATATACATAAAACTTTTTTATACACATAAAAATTTTATATAGATACAGATTAGACAGAAAAAAATAAAAACTGGCCCTATTTGGTTATAACATAATTTTCTCCCTAGAAAGTACCTAAAAATAAGTGAGTTCAGCAAGATCAAGATCACAGGACGCAAGATAAACATACGAATATTGATTGTATTGCCATATGCTGGAAATGAACACATAAACACCATATATCAAAATCATTTAATTGCTCAAAAAATGAAATAGGTGTAAATCTAACATAACATGTACAGGACTTGTATGCCAAAAGCTATACAACACTGATGATGACAGAAAAAAAAAATCAAAATCAGTAAAGGGACATACTATGATTACAGCTTGAAAGACACAACATGGTAAAAAATTCAATTCTTTTCAAATTGACTTACAGATTTAATTTCTGTCATAATGGGTCCAGAGTTGGTTCCTTCCAGTGGATTCATGGTCTCACTGACTTCAAGAATGGAGCTGTGGACCTTCACGGTGAATGTTGTAGCTCTTAAAGATGGCACAGACCCAAAGAGTGAGCAGCAGCAAGATTTATTGTGAAGAGTGAAAGAACAAAGCTTCCATTGTGTGGAAGGGGACCCAAGCAGGTTGCCACTGCTGATTGGGGTGGCCAGCTTTTATTTCCTTATTCGTCCCCACCCATATCCTGCTGATTCGTCCATTTTACAGAGTGCTGATTGGTCCATTTTACAAACCTCTTGTAATCAGAAAAGTTCTCCAAGTCCCCACTCGACCCAGGAAGTCCAGCTGGCTTCACCTCTCAATAATCCAAGCATAATTTTAGTACATGTAGATAAGATGGTTACAAAATTTATAAGGACAAAGGAACTATAATGGCTAAAATAATTTTGAAAAAAGAATGTGGGAGGAAAAATGTCTACTCAATTCCAAGTCTTATTATATAGTTACATTAATCAAGACTGCATGGTATTGGCAGAGGACTAGATACACAGAGAATAAATAGACGCACACAAATATGACTGATTGGTTTTTTTTTTTTTTTGAGAAAGGTACAAAAATGTCCTCAGTAGAAGAAAGACAACCTTTTGGACAAATGCTGCTGGAGCAACTGGATATACACAGTCAAAAACAAAAAACTCAACCTAAGTCAAAATGGATCATGAGCTTAAAGGTTTAAAAAAAAAAAGTCTTCAAGATCTAGGGCTAGATACAGAGTTCTTAGACTTGACACCAAAAGAATGACCCAGAAAAGAACTAATAAATCAGGCTTCATCAAAACCAAATACTTTTGCCCCATGAAAGACCTTGTTAATAAGATAATGAAAAGATAAGCTATAGAGGGGGAGAAAATATTTGCTAATGGCATATCCTCCAAAGGACCAGTATCTAGAATATGTAAAGAATTCTCAGAATTCAACAATTAAATATCAAATAATCCAGTTACAAAGTGGGCAAAAGACAAGAAGAACCATTTCATTAAAAATATAAAATGGCAAGTAAGCACAAGAAAGACATTTGTTAGCCATTAGAGAAATGCAAATTAAAATCACGAGCTATCGCTACACACCTATCAGAATGGCTAAAATAAAAAATAGTGAAAACCACCAAAAGTTGGCAAGCATGAGGAAAAACTGAATCTCTCATACATTTCTGGTGGGAGTATTTGGCAGTATCTCATAATACTAAATTTGCAACTACTATAAGGCCCAGAAATCGTACTCCTGGGCTTTTATCCCACAGAAATGAAGATATGTTTACATAAAAAAACCTGTACATGAATGTTTGTAGCAGCGTTATTTGTATGGTTAAAAATTAGAAACAACCTAATGTCTCTCAAGTGGTGAATGGTTAAATCATACTATGTGGTACATCTATACTATGGAATACTAGTCAGCAACAAAAAGCAAACAATTATTAATACTGGAAACCACATATATTATGCTGAATAAAAAAAGAAGCCAATCCACGAATGTTACATACCACGATTCATTTATATAACATTTTTTAAATGTTAAAATTATAGAAATGGAAAATGCATTAAACATTGACAGTGTAGGGTGCAGGAGGAAAGTGCAATGTGGATAAAAACGGGTGGCACGAGGGGCCCTTGGGTGATAGAGATGTTCAGCATGTTGATGGTATCGTATGTCATATGTCAAAATCCTGATTGTGATATTGAACTACAGTTCTGCAACATGTTACCACTGGGAAAACTGGGCAAAGGGTACAGGGGATCTCTCAATGTTAATTTTAACAACCATCCAAATCTACAATTATCTCAAAATAAAAAGTTTAATTTTAAAAAGTTGGAAATGAAAATCAGGCTTCTGATCAACATGGAACACCAGGGAACATGTTTAGCCTCTTTCCTGAACAACTAAAAACAGAATAGAGAAAATGAAAGAATATTAACAACTACAGATTTTAAAACATTGGACATTAGGCAATGAAGAAAATGACTGCCTGCATGAGAAAAATGATTACTGCATGAGGAGAATGAATGATGTGAGCTCCATGACGAAGAGAGAGTTGCCCTAGAATAGAGAGAGTTTCAGGGCCACAGAACAGAGAGGAAAGTCTGCTAGAGCTTGTGGTCTCCCTGAGTTTAGGAAATGGTACTGGAAGTCAGAGGTTTGGGGGAACTGAGGCAACTAGAGGTTACAGACTAAAGAAGAGGAAGCTGCAAAGACAGAGAACTCTAGAAACTTAAAAAAGGTTTATCCTTTAGTAACCAGCTGGCTACTTTACCAGTACATGAGCGTGAGAAGAAAGTAACCAAAGCTGAGAAAAGAACCACTCAAAATGAAGAGAGTAGTTCCTGTCCCCCCAGTTAAAATGGAATGCCTCATAATTCATAAGGCATGAGCTAGAGTACTAAAAAGGATTGCCTTATTATTAGGAGAAAATCAGCTTAACAGCAAGACATGAGAGGATCAAACTGTTTTCTAGTAACTTACCTATGTCTTAAGAGAAATCTCAAAAACAGTCACATGGACACACACACACAAAAAAAAATACTCAGCATCCAAAAGGGAAAATTTACAGTGCTTGGCACCCAATCAGTTTACTAGACCCACAAAGAGGCAGGAAGATATGACCCATTATGGGGAGAAAAGTTAATCAATTAAAGCCTCATGAGGAAAAAAAAAAAACAATCATTGGAAACTAACTAGAAATGACACCAATGATAGAATTCATAGACAAAAACAAAAAAGTTACTGTAACTGTATACCATATGTTTAAGAAATCAGAGGAAAGGTTGGACATGATAAATGAAGAGATAAAAGATATAAAAAAGTCCTAAATTTGACTTCCAGAGATCAAAACTACAATGTCTGAGATTTAAAATATATACATATATGCTAGATGAAACTAAAGGTAGATTAGACGTTACAGAAAAAAGATTATTGAACTTGAAAGCAAAACAATATTCCAAAAGTAATAAAAAGACAAAAAAGGTAAAAGAAATGAACATAGCATCAGTGAGTTGTGTAACATGTTCAAGCAGCCTAATGTATGTGTAGCAACTGGAATCCCTAAAAGAATAAGACAGAAAACATGCTTCAAGAAATAATGACCTGAAAATGTCCAAATTTGATGAAAATTATAAACTCCACAGATTCAAGAATCTCAACAGACGCCAAAACACAAGAAATGTGAAGAAAACTACACTAAAGCACGTTATAATGAAATCGTTTAAAGATAGTGATAGAGAAAAATGCTTAACACAGCCAGAGCCAAGGAAAATTATTTCTAGAGGAGGAATGGGACTAGTTCTCAGGGGCTGAAAGATATTGGAGCTGGAACTACCTGCTGTTGCTAGAGCTATAATAACAGCAAACGGAAGAAACGTGAAGTAAGTCCCTTCTCCCCTGCTCCCACCTTCCAACGTCCTTGTAAATTAGACTCCCTCTGATTGATAAACCCAAGGAAGTAAGGAGGGTGGAGAAATCCAGTTTTCAAAGTTCTAGCCTGGAACAACAGAGCAGAATATACAAGGATTAATTTGAAGTTGAGACAGTAGGTAAATACACAGCAGAGTTATGAATAGATAATTTCTAAATGGAATTCCTAAATGGAATGGTAAAGAAAAATGATTAAAAAGTTATTTTATCTCATGAGTGGTCTATAAAATGCAAATTGAAATAAACAACAATACCATTTTTTTCACATCAACTTAGAACCATAAAGAGGAGTGATAGTATCCAATACTGGATAGGGAGGGAGCAAATGGTCCTCTCTTAGATGGTTAATGCATGCGTAGGCTGCTCCAGTCCTTCAGAGATGTTTGCAGTATTTATCAAAGTTTAAAATAGGCAAACAGTTCAACTTAATATTTCTACTTTGGCTATTTTTAAGATTGGAAAACACTGGCCATGTGCACAAAATACTGGCCATGTATTGTTTGTAATAATAAAAAATAGGAACAATAACAATAGAAATCCTAAACACTCCCTTGCTGAAGAAGAATACAACTCCAAACCATTAACTTCACCTCAAACCATTAATAGTGATTACTTTGGGAGGGAAATAGGATTGAGAGGGTACAGTAGGGGGAAAGGAAGCTTTTGCTTCTTAATCTATGTACACATCTGTATTAGTGCTCTCCAAAGAAACAGAGCCAATAGGAGATACATATATACATCCTTCATAATTGAGTGAGCCAATTCCCATAATATATTTCTCTCTCTCCATACACATATACATATATATATATATATATATACACATATATATATACATATATCTCTTTATACACACACACACACAAGAAAAGGAACAAGAACAAGGAAGCAATTTTAGCTCAAGACACTCTTCTGAAATCAAACATTCAGCTCCCAAATTGTATTTCTCAGAAAGATATAAATGAATAGAGATGTTTCAACCTAAGACACTGCAGAAGTGGAAATCTTGTTCACTACCATGGCTACCAGAATGTGTTTAAGAAGGAACAGAAAGAATATGACAGAAAGAGAAAGTGAATACTGACTTTTATTTCTGTCCAATGGTACACCAAGGTCAGAGCCTGTAATATGAACCCCCAGCTCTGTTCTTCTCCCAGATTCTCACCATTGTTATCTCCAATCTGCTTCTGTTCCAATCTCCTATTCCTGTTCACACAGAAGCAATGCAGAATAGAGAAAAAAGGGCTTAACTAGAAGTGAGGAAATATACTGCCAGCCCTGGACTTGTCACATTTAGCAGTGTGACTTTGGGTACTTCACTTAACCTTTCTGTTTGTTTCCTCATTTATAAAATAGGAATTATTGCTATCTTTCCAAATCACCAAGTGTTATATTTCTATCATAGCCACAAAGTTTAAAATATTACTGCATTTATCATTGTCACTACTTCCTTTCCAGGTTCTTAGGATCAGAAGTTACTCCTCATTTGACTTAACTACATGCACATCAAGGCTGATCATCCAAGGAAGAGCTAAAGTATGACCTGACAATAGTTCTCACTGTGTGAAAATTGTTATGGGTTATGCAAACTACTCATATGTATTATTCCAATATAAAATTTCTAATCCTTCAAGGCCAAATGTCTTGTTGCAAAACATTTCTCATAAGGAGGTTTTGCTGACATTAGAATGTCTCAAAAGTAAGATTCCCAAATGTGTTCTTCACAAATTAATCTCATAAAATGCTTGAGGTCAGGGGAAGATAATCCTGATTAAGTTTGGGAATAACATACACCAATCCCCTCCCTTTGAGATTCACAGTAAATATTAGCAAATCAAAAATTCTGGGAAGCAGACACCTGTGTAACTTTAATCCAAAACTGCCCAAATTTCTTTGACTAAGGAAGAAATTTCATGTGTGTCTTTGCATTGATTCCCGGAGAACAGGACTTAAGGATTTGGATGTAAATCATTTATTAAGGATAGAGAAGGAAGCCAATATAGGGTATGATGATAAACAAGTTACTTCTGTGGGTTCTTCTAGGGACATTTTCATGACAGTATCAAACATACCTCAAATTGTCCCACTGAAGGAACAAAGAAGCTGGGGATTTGATCTACCAGCTCCCTTCCACCCTTAAAGGCTTATCCCAGGGCTACCAGCTCTTCAGCATCTCCAGTATGTCCTGTATATGGGCTGAGCTCCCTAGAGAACTCTCCTCCTTGGGTAGAGAGTTCCAGGAGCTTGCAGAGGGAAGCCATCAGAGTTCCTGAAACAGTAGATGCCAAGAAGAGACAGGTGGCCACTACCGGCATCTGCTACATTAGTGACAAAGTGACATCTGCACCATGTGGAATTAAAATCTCATTAAACACTTGGAGAATGGTAAATTCTGATGACAGCAGTCTTGAGGGTTCTTTTTACTGTTAGGTTGAGAGTTAAGGAGAAAAAAACTGATACAGGAAGGAATAGGGGGCACCCAAAATGACTGTGCTAACCCTGCTAGTCTTCTGACCTCTGATGGCATCTGTTCTCATTTCTATGGTGCCTTATTGCAATGACTATGACATGTTTTAGAGAGATGGGGTTTCACTATGTTGCCCAGGCTGAAGTGCAGTGGCTATTCACAGGTGCAATCATAGTGCACTGCAGCCTTGAACTCTTAGGCTCAGGCAAATGCTTGGGCTGCTTCAGCCTCCTGAGTAGCTGGGACTGCAGGTGTGTACCACTGTGCCTGGCTATGACTTTTAATTGTCTGTTTTCCTCATTTAGCAAACATTTGAGGGGTATCTACTACTTGCCATGTTCCAGGCTAGTAACAATGTTCAATAAGCCAAGGTCCTACTATACAATAAATAAAGCAAAAAAAAAAAAAAAAAAAAAAAGGAAGAAGCATTTTTTTTTTAGCCAAGGGTAAAAGAAATAAATCCATCAAGACCCTCATCTCACATTTTTGATATTTAGGTCTTCAAAGGAAAAGCCAGTGTAGAAAATAACAGCATTCAGCTGGGCGCGGTGGCTCACGCCTGTAATCCCAGCACTTTGGGAGGCCGAGGTGGGCAGATCATGAGGTCAGGAGATCGAGACCATCCTGGCTAACACAGTGAAACCCTGTCTCTACTAAAAATACAAAAAATTAGCCAGATGTGGTGGTGGGCGCCTGTAATCCCAGCTACTCGGGAGGCTGAGGCAGGAGAATGGCGTGAACCCTGAAGGCAGAGCTTGCAGTGAGCCGAGATCGCGCTACTGCACTCCAGCCTGGGCAACAGAGCAAGACTCCACCTCAAAAAAAAAAAAAAAAAAAAAGAAAGAAAGAAAAGAAAATAACAGCATTCATCTATCCATAGGAACCATCACTTATCAAGTTGATTCTACTGTGTCTATGCAGAAACTTAAAAATACCTGTGATATTTAAGCCTGCAAAACAACCCGTAAGGAAGAAGGTGGGGCAGGCAGGGGCAGATATAACCCTAACATTAGAATGTTACTGCCAGGTTTAATGTCTAGCAACAATTTGCTAACACAGATCAATAGTGACTAAGTTGTTTACTATCCACCTAAATCATGGTGACAATTGAGTTATGGAAATAATACACGGAGAGTTTTCGTTAGAAACTGATGAGAATCAACAGCTCTTCAGATACCTTAAGTATTTCTCCATATACAGGTGTTTCTGACATAATTAAATGCTAAGCTCTGGCCAGGTTAAGAAGCATAGCTCGACTTGAAATTAGGCAAGCTTAATAAGACAGTATGACCACTTTGTATCCACATACTCAGTTAATTCTGTCATTTATTTAGAAAATATCTGAGTATTTCCTATGTGTCAACACAAGACAAAGTCCCTGCCCTCAAAGAGCTTATGTTCTTTTGAAAGTAACAAAGAGGAAATTGACACTTGGTATATTAAATGCCACAAGAAAAGAATTTCTGGATTGGCTGGGAGAAAACACAGGGCAGGCATACATCTAAGTACTTAGGGGTGAACAATGATTTCCAAGAGGAGATATTAGGGTGAGTCTATATTTCAAAGTATCAAAAGATGAGAGTGAAAGTGGCTCAAATAGAGGCCTTATTCAGCTGAGAACTTCAAGGAGTATCTGAGACCAGATACTCTCCAAGTAAAGCAGGTTTGGAGTTTTAAAGGGTGAGTGGAAGAGAGGGCTATGTGTCTGTGTAACTGGGCTCAGGTAGCAGGTTTTTTTCTTTAGCCGCTTCAAAACTTCCAGTTAAAACAGTGAGAGATTGTTCTATTCTTTTTGCCTCATTCTCGGGATAGGTGGCACAATGCTGTTCTGATAACTGTCAGAAAACTACTTTTGTTTTGTTTTTTTGAGACAGAGTTTCACTATTGTTGCCCAGGCTGGAGTGCAGTGGTGTGATCTCGGCTCACTGCAACCTCTGCCTCCCAGGTTCAAGCAATTCTCCTGCCTCAGCTTGCCAAGTAGCTGGGATTACAGGCATACACCACCATGTTCGGCTAATTTTGTATTTTTAGTAGAGACAGGGTTTCTCCATGTTGGTCAGGCTGGTCTCGAACTCCTGGCCCCCGGTGATCTACCCACCTTGGCCTCCCAAAGTGTTGAGATTACAGACGTGAGCCACTGCGCCCAGCCAGAAAATTATTTTCAAGAACTGTTTTAGCAGGCCTTACAGTTTTCAACTAATTAAGGTTCAAGGTTCAGCAGCAGGGAATATAACAATAACAACAACAAAGGTGGAAACGGAAAAATTAGAGAAGGCAAGGGTGAAAGGCAAGGGAAACTGGAGACCCTCTGTCATGTCTGTTTTAGTTCTTTGCAAAAGGACTTTTAGTAATATCACGGACCTCATTTTATTCCATCTTTAAAGAACAAAACTTCAAGAGACCATTTATACACATAAAATGCTTAATTAGGTCTCCCAAGGATTTTAGCTAGGTGGTTTCAAGTAATCCCTCCAACCAATGAATACTCATGAAGACCATGCCTATTAATATTAATACTAAAAGCAAGTGGCACATAGAAGTGATTATTTGTAAAAATACTGTGTATTTCTGAACATTTATTAACTAACTCTTTTTATGGAGTAGAAAAATAAATTTATTTATGGTGTGGGATGGTACCCAGTTTTATAATTTCCAGAACTATTTCTTGGTGCTAGGTCTTGGTGACCTCCTACATGTTGAAATGCATGGTTTGGTCAGGAGCCAGCGCTTGCAATGTGGCAACAATGTTGCCAACCTGGACCAAATGGAGTTTGAAAATAAAGAGTAAGGGATAAGGGGCATGTGTACATGTTCTTGGGGTGCATCTTGAAGTAGTTTACTTTTGTTCTTGTAGACATGGTGGGATCATCCAGGTGGATGACAATGATTCTTTGCATCTTTATCCTGTTCACCATCCCAGACTTGATCTGCCCCTGGGATGAGCACTGCTAGTGAAGGAGCATTTCTTGTTGATATAAGTACCCTTGATGTCCTTCCTATATGCTTAAAGTATGCTATCAATAAAGTGAGGCTTCTCTTCGCCAGTTTCTCAGACCCTCTTCTTGTCTTGGAACATAATAGACTGTCTTTGGTTAGGACATGCAGTCTAAATATTTGCCAGCTCTCTGGCCCCAGGGTTATCACAAGACAGGGTTATCACAATTTAAGTTTTATAAAATTAAGCTTTAGATTCCTAAAATGCAAGGCATTAAACATGAATTCCCTATTTTGAAGGTTTTAAATTGTACCAGAATGGTTTGTGGTGCTGAGGTGGTCAAAGGGGCAAACTTTTAACAGAATCGGCTTTATTTTATTTTTATTTTTTGCAACAGGGCCATGCTCTGTCACCCAGGCAGGAGTGCGGTGGCACAATCACAGCTCACTGCAGTTTCAACTCCCCAGGCTCAGGGGATCCTCCCACCTCAGCCTCCTGAGTAGCTGGGACTACAGGCGCATGCCACCATGCCTGGCTTATTTTTTATATTATTTGTAGAGATGGGGTTTCACCATGTTGTCCAGATTGGCCTCAAACTCCTGGACTCAAGTGATCCACCCACCTTGGCGTTCCAAAGTGCTGGGATTACAGGCATGAGCCACTGCACCTGGTCAAGAATTGGCTTTATTATCCAATATTTACATTTGGTCTTGGACAGCTACTCTTAAAGTTTTTTGTCTTTGAACTCTTTAAGTGTTGTATGTGAAACAAAATTGGTAAATTTGTTTACAATAAAATATGAATAAATACAAACATGTATTAATATTTGATTAATAACTCTTAAGATCTGCCAGAATGAGCATAGTAGGCACCAGGTTCTGCCTGCTGAGATAAAAGACTTGAGAGTGGTTTGATATTCTCAGAAGAAAGGCACAGTCTGTCCTCAAGCTGTTGTTTCTAATGCCGTGAATAATCATAAATATAACTACACATACTAATGACGAAAATTTTTGAGAAGCAAAGAAGATAGTAAAAAATTTTCACAATTTAATTGCTTTGCCAATGCTAACATTTGTGTTAGAAAAGGTTAGGGACCAATGTATTTTCTTAAGAAAATCACTCTGCCCTTCTGCAAAGGGCCTCAGTTTCTTCATCCGAGCCATGAGGATATTGAATGTGATCATTGGGAGGGGCCCTTCCTGCTTAAACATTTCAACACTCTATGTTTGGCTCTTCAGCCAGGTAGCTGGATGGGGATGGAGACTGTTTCAGCTCTGCACCTGCAGGCCTGATTTCACAGACAAATTCTTTGCTATGAATTGGATTATTTCCCACTTCATGACATTCAAAGGTCCGTTTAGGGCAGAAAACTGTGATGGAGGAGGAGAAAAATAGAAAGGGAAAAGTGTAACCAATTTCTTAGGGATAAGTACAGTGCTTCTAGCTCCAGAGACTCAGCTACTCTTGGGTATTAGAGAAAGAAAGCCTCTATTTCACAGATTTTTTTATAGCAGAATCATGGAGAGGGAAGATTGATGATGGCAATAAATAGAGACGGTCAAGAAACAGAAAAAACTTGACTGGTAGGACCCCAAATGACTGGTTTTGTTTGAAATGTAGACACAAAAATTAAGAAGAGAAAAAAGCAGTCATCAAAACTATTTGATAAGTTGGAAAGCCTCACAATATAATACAACTCCTTCTAGACCTTTGCAAGTAGATCCCACTAGGATTCTCAGCCTGGTGATTCCCAACGAACATACCAACATCAACAGTGGTCCTCAAGAACTCGGAAAGGGATCAGTCAACTCATTGCATCTCAAATATATTACAGCTACATCCATTTCTATTCTTTGGTCATTTTGTTGTAAAACTATTTGCAAAATTGAAACCATATATAAATATTGCACTCACTAAGTAGCAGATGTATAAGGATAACTATGGCCTAGACACCAATCATTAGAAAACAATTTTAATGATTAATGCAAGTTCATTCTTGCATAGCTATAAAGAAATACCTGAGACTTGGGTAATTTATAAAGAAAAAAGGTTTCATTGGCTCACATTCCACGTGCTATAAAGGAAGCATAATGCTGGTATCTGCTTGGATTCTGGGGAGGCTTCAGGAAATTTACAATCATGGTGGAAGGCGAAGGGGAGCAAGCGTCTTACATGGCAGGAGTAGGAACAAGGTGGGAGGTGCTACACACTTTTAAACTATCAGATCTCAGGAGAACTCACTCACTACCATGAGAACAGCACCAAAGGGATGGTGCTAAACCATTCGTGTGAAATCCATCCCCATTATCCAGTCACCTCCCACCAGGTCCCACCTCCAGCACTGGGGATTATAATTCCACATGAGATTTGGGCAGGGACACAAATTCAAACCATATCACCAACCATTGTTCTAAAGATTGCAAATGAAATATGCTTTTGAAATTAAAAGGGTGTTTTGTCATTGTCATGAGATTTTTTGTTGTTGTTATTGTTGGGTTGCTTTTGTTTGCTATTCAGTGATTTTCAGCACATAGCCTTGCTTTTAGAACCCTAATTTTTGTTGTTTCTGAAATTGTTGCTTATTTCTTGATATGGTTTAAATGTGTGTCCCTTCCAAATCTCATCTTGAAATGTGATCCTCAATGCTGGAGGGGGTCCTGGTGGGAGGTGTTTGAGTCATGGGAGCAGATCCCTCTTCGATGACTTGGTGCCCTCCCCACATTAATGAGTGAGTTCTAGCTCTGTTAGTTCACACAAGAGCTGATTGTTAAAAAGAGCCTGTCATCTCCCTTGCTTCACCTAAGTGGGCCACCTAAAACTCACTGCCTCCCATCAATTGCTCTGCTTGACTCTATCTTGGGCTGATCTCTGAGTTGCCCACTCTCTGGACCTCTGCAGCTCTGCTGTCTTTTTCCTATGAGAACTGAAATTATCTAGCCCACATAGCTTATTTCATTTGCATTAAAATGACTTTACTATTTCATTATCTTTATCGACACAACTTTAACATTCCAAAAGACTCTTGCCCAGGCAAATAATTTATAGGTTCATTATAAGAACTTTCCAGAACTCTTCAATATAAAGCATCAACAAATGGTTTGCACTCATAGGTTCCTTGAAATCCTCACCTTGATGCTTCCACCAATCCTAAACTTAGTTATGTTGTGAACCTCGTGCAATTCTAATCAAACCCCACATTTGCAAAAAGTAGTTTTCCAATAACTCTGCATATTTATTTTATACATTTTATTTAAATAACTGGCAATGATTCACTGGCATAAAAGGTATTCCCCAACTCTTAACTTAGTAGAAAGAGCACTGAACTAGGAGTCCAGAGTGTTGAGTCTTGCTTTTGACTCTGACATAACCATGTGAATTTAAGTCAGTCTTTTCCCCACTCTCTAGGTGTGACTTTTCTCACTTGAAAAGGGTAAGGATTCATTTACTAAGCATTTATGCAATAAATATATATATGGTATCTACTTCGTGCCAGGCATTGTCAGATATCTCCAGTTCTAAGTTTCTACCGTTTCTATAAAATTCAGAACCTAGAAAGGGTTATGACAGAGTCAACATGCTGACCGCTCACCATCATAGGGGGCTAATATTTTGCATCAGTAAGTCATGAATATCAACATCTATTACCATGACAATTCTAAAAGTCATACCATCACTACAGTTATAATTTCACTTAGTTCTCACAAATTAATTTGTGGCATGCTGGTTAAGTTTTGAACACTATTTATAGAAAACACAGAGCAAAAGAAAAGAAAGTTAAGACTGTCAGATTCCAGAGATCATCAGGGCATGTTTTATGCATTATTTTAATAATTTTTCTGTTAATTAATTAAGTTTGAAACTTCTCTGTTTCAAACTTAATGAAACAGAGAAGTTCCAAAAGTTTGAATGCCTTGCAGAGGAAGTGCATCATGTCCTGAAGATTTGGCTGGTGTAATTCTTTTCCTAAACCTTTTCTTCATACATAAAAAGCTTCCAGCATCAGGAATTTTTACAGCCCAAGTCCTTAGGGATAACAAAAAGTAGAACATTCAGGCTGAGTCTAAGAGGCAAAAATCTAGTTAGAAATTGCCCAGGAGAATTAAGACAAACACACAATGCTTAAATCCTGCGACAGAAATTTAAAAATAAATAAAATCAACCCAAAATGGCCAACCCTAAAATGATTCAGAGGCTTTCTCTGCCCAGGGATTGCTTTTATAATGTATGACTTTATGCCTAATTAAAATGAGGTCATAAGTTGATAGATGGCTGCACCACAACTTAAGAGACATGGGTTCACGTCTCTGCTTTGACCCAACCTGTGTGACTTTGGAAAACATACCTCTTCCTTCAACCTTTGCTTGCTAATCTAAGAAACAGGAATCATAAAATGTCCTACCTATTAACTGGAAAATGAGAAAACACATATAAAAGGTCTCCAAGATCTTAAAGTTTCACTTTATTATAAGACTATGGACTGCCAAGCAAATCACTTGTATAAGCCAATAAGGCAATGCAGCAGGGTCACAGTTGTGCCTAGAAATGTTGGTTATCTACAGTGGACCTTGTGATTGTTCTTATCATCCACTTCATCAAAACGACTAAACTGAAGCTAAGTCAATCATGCTAGCCCATTTCCTTGTCAGTGATTGCTTCAGAGGCAAGTTGGAAAAGTTTACGGCAAAGATACGTAAGGAGAGGCAGACTTGGGAATGGGAAAAAGCGAGTCTCTCTCCCCCACTCCACCGAACATGCATAAGGAAGTGCATTGCCTTACTTCTGCAGGCAGCCATTTTGTTTTCATGACATAAGCTACAGCAGAGACAGTCGATGAAGTATAGAAATAATCTGGATATCTGAAATTGGGAAAGAACCTGTGTACCTGGTGTTACTGAGTTACTAAAAGACTGGCTCTGCCTCTGTATGATCTGATATGGGGTTCCATAATGGAATAGCTAAGAGAACTGGCTAAGGAACTATGTTTTCAGTTCAGATTTTGGCTCTACCACCAATTACTTAGGTGACCACAGGCAAGTTACTTAATCCTACTGGACCATAATTTTCCATCTGTAATATGAGAATAATGATAGTATTTCCCCTACAGGGTTGTGATGAGGATTAAGTAAATATTTTTAAGGCTGTTGGTATCTGGCACAGGGTAAGCACTATATAAAAGTTTGTAAATAAATAATTTAGAAATATAGTGTTTATTTATTATTTTAAACAGTCTGAGTTGGGCTTTGTTATTTGGTCCCAAAGGAAAACAAAATAGACTGTTTTTCTTAGTCTTCTGAGCCAGCCATCATTAATTGTGATGTCAAAAAGTACGGATATAACAAAAGTACATTTTACTAATAATTAAAATATTTAAGTTATCAAATTATTTACTTTAATATACATGTATACATATATATGCTTTTGTATGTATATACATGTGTGCATAAAAAGCTTCCAGCATTAGGAATTTTTAAAAACCCATTCCCCCAAGGTGATCTGAAAACAGCAAAAGACCAAAAGTAGCAAAAAGAATTTAATATACATGATACATATATATGTATGTATATACATGTGTGAACATATATGTATACATATGTGTGTATATATACGTGTGTGTGTGTGTGTGTGTGTGTAGAGAGAGAGAGGCAAATTCAACATTATCTTGATATCTACACTATTCTTACAAACTTTGTCACAGTTAGCTGTGTGGTCTGGAGTCGACATTTTTCTTCTCTAGGTCTCAGTTTCCTGAGAAATGACTGGCATTATACCCAGGAAGCACAGGGAGTTGAGAATAACTCTGGGTTTACCCATGAGAGTGTGTTGCACATGGGGGGCCCAAGGGCTGCACACTACTTCTCAACCTCTACAATAAGCCCCCCAGAAAACCTAACTAGAGTCAAGTCTGCTGTTCCTCTTATGCCATCTTGCTTGTGGGAAAGGCCAAGGTCTCCAAACATTGCCCTTTGTGGCAGAGATTAGCTAGATGGGCCCCTCACCCATTACCTCTCCTTTTTGGGCACCCAGCTAGAATACATATTTTAGCCTCCCTTGCAGTTAGATGGGCACGTGATTGAGTTTTAACCAAGGGAATGTGGGTGGAAGTGAGGTGAGCCATTTACAAGCCTAACTCATATAAGTCTCCTATGTTTGGTTGGTCCTCATCCTCTTTCTCTAACCAGCTTCTGACTGAAGAGGAGGTGAGGCCACCAGGTGGAAGGAGGTTTTGGAATGACCGGTGGAAGGCCAAGTATTCAGAGTCAACTGCATTGGACAGGAATGTAAAATAGAGATGAGCTTGCGTTGTGCTAACTCCCTGAGAATTTGGGATTTATCTGTTAAAAGAGGTCATGTTTCTCATGTTTTCTTAACTGATAAACTTAGCAAAAAGAAAAGTGATGCCCCTTAACTAGACACTGTTCAGTTTAGAAAGAAACTTAGAGTTGCTCTCTGGAATTTTGTCTTTAGCAAAATTAGTAATGAGGTGATAGATTTGCTTGTTTGCTTCTATATGACACACAAGAATACAGGCGAAAATGGCCATATTTCTTTGTTGAAGTCAAATCCCAGCACCCACCATCACTCCAGCTTTTAATTGACTCTCTACAAGCCCCACAGGACATGCTCCTTTTTGCTTTGAGGAGGAAATGCCTTTTAGGGAGTATGTCTGTGCATTCAGGAGACAGTCATAAAAAGAAAGGTTATTAGGCTACTTCCCATCACGATTATCCCTTGTAGTAGGTGATGTCATCTGCCAGAATGACTTTTCAGAAGCACCTAAAATGCATTTGTGAACTCCTAACATGGACTCAGCAGTAGCCGCCGCCAGTCAACCACATGTCCCCTTGCAAGGGGATTTGGCTTGTTAGTTAACTCTGATGGCTCCCCTTTTCCACAGCTAAATACCCTTACTTCATTAAAAAAGAGGGGGAAGAAGGTAAGTTGCATGGTATTAAGCAAAGAGGCTGCTGCCATCCCAAAAGTCATTCTAGAACATTCTCTACTGCCTGGTCCTCTAACAGTTTCTGTAACTAGATCAGACAGCAAAGTTAATGGACGTTCTGCCTATTGCCCTGTCTCATATACTCCCTCTCACTTTTTCCCCCCTTTTGGACTCATATTTAAATACATGTATTAACTGTGGCATCAGCTACATTTTGTATAACTTTTCAGGCCCATTTTCGTTAGTGTGATTCAGAAAACCTAGACCATGGTGGGACACTGTTTAGGACAATCACACTTAAAGATCTCTCAGAAGATATCCTAAGGGTCCCCCAAGGTAATCTGAAAACAGCAAAAGACCCCAAGTAGCAAAAAGTCATTAATTTAGATCCAATGCCAACCCACTCAACCCTAACTTCTCATCACATTCCCTTTAAGAAAGAAAAGAGGGCTTATGGTGGGCCAGGTGCACTGGTGTCCTCTTCTGTTTTAATCAGTGAATTCATTTAGCAGACATTAACTAGCCTCCTGTCATATGCCAGGTATATGTACAGTCCTACTGCCAAGGCTAACTGAAAGAAAAACACACTGAAAGCATTGGGGTTTTTAAAGTCTAGTTCATTGCTAATAATTAATATTTTGGGTCCATTTGAAGTTAAAAGCCTTTGACATTAAAAGCTTTAAAAACATTTAACATTAAAAGATGGCCTGGGGCCAAGCGCAGTGGCTCACGCCTGTAATCCTAGCACTTTGGAAGGCCAAGGTGGGAACATCACCTGAGGTCAGGAGTTCGAGACCAGTACGGCCAACATGGCAAAACTCTGTCTCTACTAAAAGTACAAAAATTAACTGAGTGTGGTGGCACACGCCTGTAGTCCCAGCTACTCGGGAGGCTGAGGCAGAAGATTCCCTTGAACCTGGGAGGTTGCAGTGAGCCAAGATCACACCACTGCATTACAGCCTGGACAACAGAGCGAGATTCCATCTCAAAAACAAAACAAATCAAAACAAAACAAACAAACAAAAAAGATGGCCTGGGAATCTAATCATTATTCATCACATTATTTCTCAGGGAAAATACACTGTGAATTCCAAACAACAGCCTTTTATTTGTTCATAATTTCTCCTCCATCCTTTCTTCCAAAAAAGATTTCAGGTTGTTAGTCGAAGATAAATGGGAGAAATAAAAAGTCATCTAACAAAAAGAAGAGCACATCATAATAGGGATATGCTATAAAAATTGAGCTATAAATTAGTTAAATAATGGAGTTATTAAAAAGAATAAATTGAACCAAATTTTCAAGTTCCTACTAGATGCCAGGCTTACAGCATAGAATAAAATAAGCTCCAGCTCTCATGAAGCTTATACTCCAGAATATTGTAGCAGGAACAGTAATGAAAGAATTCAACAGTAAACAAAGAATACATATTACTACCCAAACAATTCCAGCCAGTGATAAGTGCTGCAAAGCCAATATGAGCTACGATGAGTGTTGTGGGTTGAAGAGTATCACCCCAAGATACATGGCCATCTGAGACCTTAGAATGTGACCTTATTTGAAATTAGGATCTTTGCAGATGTAATTCATTAAGTAAAGATGAAGTCCTGTTGGATAGAGTAGGCCCTGCATCCAGTGACCGGTATCCTTATAAGATGGTCACATGGAGACACTGAGGAGACACACACAGAGGAAAGGGAGCAATGCGAAAATGGAAATAGGAGTTAGAGCAGTACAACTACAAGCCAAAGAATGTCAAGGATTGCCATCAGCCATCAGAAGCTAGGAAGAGGCAAAGAAGGAGTCTTCCCTAGAGCCTTCAGAGGGAGTATGGCCCTCCTAACACCTTGATTTAAGACTCCTATCCTCCAGAAATGTGAGACAGTACATTTCTCTTGTTCTAAGCCACCCAATTTGTGGTGCTTTGTTACAGCAATCCCTTGTAAACTAATACAATAAGTTAGAGTAACCAGAAAGAAAGCTAGCTAATGTAATTAGACTGGATGGATAAGTCACCTTTCTCAAGAAGTAACAAGACAGCTAAGATCTACACAACACTAACTTTTCCTCTGAGCTCCCTAGCAGGCAAGGTGAAAATGAGCCATGGTGTTTCCTTGCTATTAAAAGCAAGCACACCCATGTTCATTTGAGGAGACAAACATTTTAGTAATTACCTTAGCAGTGAATCTGGGGGACTAGAACCTGTTTTCAGGTTAGGGATTCTTTGTCATAAAGGCCAATCTTGCTATCTCAAAGTTGTTTTTTTTTTGTTTTTTGTTTTTTTTTAAGTTAAACTACCCAGTTAGTTACAGTGCTTTTCTCTTTTCCTGGGACTGGGGATCTGTCTAAAGGCACCAGGATTTGACACAGCAGACTGGAGTAGGCAGTGCTGTTTTTCCCTAGCCCTGGCATTCTGCTTGAGTCTCAACTATTACAAAATGAAATAAATTGCGCTTGCTGACAGTTTATTTTGCATGGCCCCTTTTAGGTAATTTATGCCATCTGCATTACTCTTAAGAGTTAATGATTCAGTATAGAAAATAGTATATGGCATAAATTATAGAAAACAAGGCTGAAATGACATTGTGCTGCCTGGAGGAAAATCACAGCATTCAGTCTTTAGGCCATTAGCAGAGAGAAAGATAAATTAAAACACCAGAACAGAAAAAACAAGATGGGCTCTGAGATCAGATCCTGTAGGCTGGAAAGTCAGTGAGGTGTGGAGAAACACAGGACAGCAGAATTAGGAGTATTCTTGAAACCACAGTGTTGATCAAATGTCACTCTTTTAAAAATGCCAGCTATAGAGCATTTCATGAACTTTTCAGTGTGTGCGGCATTCATTCAGAATCAATGCAATATAGCTAGTTCCATCCCTGCATTCCGCAGAAATCTAAAGCTTGGAAGTGGTAAGACCATTGAACCATAAGCCTTACCTCTTCCTCACCCCAACCTTTTTGGTATTTACATGTAGTTTTCAAATAGAAGCACAGAGAGTCCTAGTAGAGCAGGTTACAGGCTCAGCCCTGCTTCAAAAGGGTAGTTTCTTTTATCAGTTTCAAGTATAGATGGTCTGCATATGAGTTCATTCTTTAAAAAAGATTCCCACTGCTCTGTTTTTTCTTTTTTAATGGAAAACCACTTTTCTTTGTACAAAAAAAAAAAGTAGCAATAAAGCCATAAAGATTTGGACTTTATGGCCTAGAACTAAACCTCTAAGGAAGGGTCTTCATTTTATTTTGTAGAAAAGGCCATCTTAAAAATGGACTTTAAAATCTGTTATAGCTTGAGCAGAACATTGGCCAGGAAGGGCAGGGAGACTTCACTGGGTAGCTGCTTACAGACTCCAAAGAAGTCATTCACCTTGAGGAATTTATCATGGCTCACCTATGGCATCTGCCTTTAAAGTCTCAAAATCTGGATTTTGTCAGCACCACAACAGTGGAACTAATGACCTGGGGTTGAATCATTTTAACCCAATCTAAGAGAGGCTAATGTAAAAGCCAAAGGCCAAGCAATTTGTTAACATGATGAGAAACAGAAATGTCACATGAACCAGAGCTCTCAAACAGATATGACTAAAGCATTCTCACCTGTAGACAAATCTACATGAAATGCCAAAAGAGACTCCAAAGGCAAAAGACTGAAGAACAATTCCTTGTCTTGAATGATTCACAGAAATAATTGATCAAGCGTGTTCACTTTTTGTTGCCAATGTCCACGATCCCTGAATCCCAACCTTCTAGTGAGGAAAGCTTTAGCACAACGGCAAACCAAGATAATTTCATCCACCCAGGCCCCTCTCCCCCGTGTTGAGTTCAGTAGGGAGAGGAGAATGGGTAAGTGTGGATTCTGGCTGTCTTACACTCCAGGGGCTGTCCCCATCAGCTAGGGTAAGTCAGACATGACTGGTTTTGACTAGAACAAGTTTCTACCAAAGCTGTCCTATATCAATCAAGCAAAAGCAACTACTTTTATGGGGGTTTTGAGGGCATTAACTTATTTTACCCCTTAGCACTGGAGGCTGCACCTGGGGCTGCAGAGGAAGCCAATCACCTTTACACATCTAAATACTGCAGCAACCATTTTTATTACTTCAAACTTTAAATCCTCCATGCTAGTGCACGTTTCTAGCAGCCAAACTGCCCTTAGCAGTGACTGCATCTTACTAAAGGGAACACTGTTATAATCAGACTCATTACCTTGAATATTTCATTTCTGCCAAACCACAATTTATATTATCACTTCAGAGAATCTTTTTGAGACTACCAGGGCTGCAATCATCACCAAGGGCACATGTACACTTTTTGGATGTGTTGTTTTGTTTTGAGACAGGGTCTCACATGTACACTTTTTGGACGTGTTGTTTTGTTTTGAGACAGGGTCTCACTTCGCTCTGTCGCCCAGGCTGGAGTGCAGTAGCGTGATCTTGGCTCACTGCATCCCTGACCTTCCAGGCTCAAGCAATCCTCCCCACCTCAGCCTCCCAAAAGCAATCTTCCCACCTCAGGCTCCTGAGTAGCTGGAGTAGCTGGGACCACAGGTGCACACCACCCCACCTGACTAATTTTTGTATTTTTTTTTTTAGAGATGGGGTTTCTCCAGGTTGCCCAGGCTGGTCTTGAACTCCTGGACTCAAGCAATCCACCCACCCCTGCCTCCCAAAGTGCTGGGATTACAGGGGTGAACCATCACACCTGGCCTTGGACGTCTTTAGGCTAATCTAGCTCTCTTCTGCTCACACAGTCTCTTTCCCTACATGGTACAATTTGATTAGGTTTCTACTTAATAAATTACAATTACATGCCTGTCTTGTCTCCCTGAGAATAAACTCAGATCACTTTATGTAGAGTTGTGTGTGTCCTCAAGGTCTTCAAAGTTAGAGGTAGAATCATATTTAATTTTACACCCAGGCAATCTAAGCCATCGTGTGTGTAGATTTTACCAATTTAACTCCCAGAGAGCAACCTCATTTCTCTGGTAGCTGCGTTTTGGGTTGGGTCTCATTATTAACCTCATGTCATACCAGCAATATTGATACCATTGGTGGGGTCTTGGCCACTTGTCCAGCAATTACGTCTCAGCTTCAAATCCATTCTTCTCTGCTCAACCTGTGGTGCTGAGGTTGGACTCTGCAAAAGCATTTCTTCTTGATCTGCTGGCTGCCTGCTAAGTTTTACCAATATGGGGCTCTGGAGGGAGACCCAAAGTTAAGCAGTCTCTGCTCCTTCCTGTTTACCTGCTGATCCTGCTCTCCTATTTGAAAAGGAAGCCACTCTCAGGTACATGCCTCTTGGCTGATTGAAAGCAAAAGGTTTTATTACCTTTTTTTTTTTTTTTTACAGTCACCCTAAGTTTTATGAGTTTTGCAGAAAGCGCCAAAGTTTGGGAGACCCAGCAGCGGAGCTAGAGCTTTTGGAATCTATGGCAGAGGTTGGCAAACTATAGCCCCAGGGCCAAGTGAAGCCCGCCACCTAATTCTGTAAAGTTTTATTGGAACTAAAGTTTTATTGGAAATAAGCATGCTTATTTATCTTTATATTATCTATGACTACTTTCACACTATGGCAGAGTTGAGTAGTTGTGACAGAGGCCATATGGCCCACAAAACCTAAATATTTACTACCCAGCTTTTATCAGAAAAAAAGTTTGCCATCTGTTGACGTAGAGGGTAATAAACCCTCACTGCTACCTTCACAAAGGTATTTACATCCTAGCTAATCCTCTCCCATCCTCTCTGCCTCTCACAGAAGACCTGTAATTAAACCAATCTGAGACCAAATGGAGAGGTTCACAGTTAAGATGAGGATAAGGTAAAAAGCCCTCCATTTCACCCAAGAAAAAGTCGGTATGTGCAATTATTAATGGCTGTGATGATTCCAGGAGAAAGGAGAAAGAATGACTCTTTGATCTTTCAAAAGCCATAGTCATCTCACTCAGGGAAGGCTTTTACAGCCAAGTACAGGCACTTTCATCCATCTCCCAAATATACAGCTCGATTTCCAAGCATCTGGCAGCTTTTTTTCTTTTTGGCCTCTTAAAGGGGTAGACAGAAAGTAGAAACCCTCCTTGCTAATGCTCTCTCATTTCCCAGAAGCAGATGAAAATCAATGTATCATTGCTTTAAAAAAATCCTGCCTGGATATTCAATTTGGGGCTGAGCAATGAGTAGAAAAGAACTCAGAGAAAGCAGAACACATGGTGATCACCTGTAGGAGCCTGAAGTTTGTGCAGCAAAACAAGATTTCCACATCTGAAGAGGAGGAACAGCAATGTGCATGAAAGTGGGGCTCATTCGTCAGACATTCATTATCTTGGGGGAGAAAAAGATGAAATACATGTGGATATATATATATATATATATATATACACATATGTGTGCGTATACTGTCCTCAAGGAGTCAATAATCCAATATACAGGTGACAAATCACTAGACAAAATAATTATAGTATTATTTGATTAGTGCTGTAAAAAGTACGGGCTTTTTGGACACACAGGAATAAATATTCTAGAAGGATTGAGAAGTATTTGCAAAAGCCATATTGGAGCTGTCTTTGAGATATCTGGGAGTTTGCTGGGGAAAACACAGACCAGGCAGAGGAAAACTAATCACTATTATCAGGATGCTTCCTCACTCCCCGCTGAGAACCACAGGCTTCCTGGGGAAACCCAAGCAATGGAAAAAAGGACCAAGGACTGCAGGACACATTGGCTCCTAAAGGACATTTTTTGGCCGCAAGATTCCTCCTGCCATCAGAACAGGAAAAGTGGCACCTAAAGTCAGACTCAAAGTAGTTCGGTGTGACAGAAATGTACACTGGTCACACCCTTGTTTACAGTGACAAGTCCTTTTCCAGAGATCCATCAGCATCAACCTCCCTTCTCTCTGTGGAACAATTCATTTTATTTCACAAGCAAAAAATAGGATAAGCAACCCAAAAATGTCCATTTAACTCCAGCGTGTCCCCAGAAGGTCTTTGTCTTCTCCGATTTCATCTCCCACCTTCTGTTCTTGACATTCATTGGCTGAAGCAGTGATTTGCCAAGCGCAGTTCCTGGTTTAGCAGCTTCAGTAGCACTTGGGACCTTATTAGAAATGCAGATTCTCAGAACACATCTCAAACCTCCTGAACTAGAAATTCTGGAGTTGGGGACCAGCAATCTGTGTTTTAACAAATTCTCCAGGGGATTCCAATGCACACTCAAGTTTGAAACTACCAGGCTAAACAGTTATTGATGCCACAAATACTGCTCAGAATTTTAAAGGGTCTCTTCTTTATGATTACTTCAAAAGAATACAGCCATCACTGGGTGGCCTAATGTGTAGATTGGGGAAACAGGGTGTTAGAATGAGTATAGAATAGTAGCAAGTTAAGACAGAGAAGGAATTTACCACATATCCCAGCTCAGGGAAATAGATGAAAATACCTGTCCATGTTTTCAGGTAAGTGTGCCCTATTTTTAAGCTTCCACTATCTACTGGGCACAGTGGCCCATGCCTGTAATACCAGCACTTTGGGAGACCAAGGCAGGAGGCTCACTTGAGCCCAGGAGTTTGAGAGTAGCTTGGGAAACACAGTGAGACCCCATCTCTACAAAAAAAATTTTCAAAATAGCCAGGTCTGGTGGTGGGCACCTGTGGTCCCAGCTACTCAAGAGGCTGAGGTGAGAGGATCACTTGAGCCTGGGAGGTAGAGGCTGCAGTGTACTCCAGCATGGGCAACAGAGTAAGACCCTGTCAAAAAAAAAAAAAAAGCAGAGATCATTGCAAAGTCCCAGACACTTGGAAGAGCATGGAGTTTGCTGTGGCTCAATTCCATAACAAGAGTGAGGAAGGATGGAAAAACAGGCCATAAAGGTAGACTGGAGCAAGATCATGAAAGGTTGAGTCCCTCTCATACACTGGGACTTTTATGAATGATAACAGAAATCCACTAAATCTGTTTTTGCTGTTTGAGCAGTGTGGTGATATAAGGAGATGATGGTTTCAGATTATTATTCATTATTCAAGGTCAGGGTAGAGTGGCAGTGATGGAGAGGAACATGGAGGTTTATCACTTAAGAAGCTACTGTTAGGAGATGACAACCCAAATCAGGGACCCCACAAAAGGAATAAGGAGGAGTTGTCAAATTATAGGCAACTTTCAGGAAGAACTTCTAGGACATGGTACCAGACTGAGTGTGGAAAGTGTGGGGAGGGGATAGTGAAGACACTCAGCTTTCTAGTTTGAGTGTGGATAGAAATAGTGCCACTCATCAAGGTAGTAATACCAACAGGAAGAGGGTATAGGGGAGAAAAACAAGTTTTATTCTTAATAGATGATGCTTATTGAGTCTGTGTGAAATTCACATAGAAGTATTAATACCTAATACCATTTAATTTCTATATCTGTAAGGGTACAATGCACACAGCAAACTCACACAGAGGTCTAATCTTCACTGCTCCCATCATTCCCATGACTTACACAGACATCTACCAATCTATAATCTGAAATAGTGAAATTTAATGAACAGTAGATATGCTCTCTCAATCCAGGTGTGTCTATGCAATCCAGGTTTGCAATATGACTTAAAATTGAGCTGTAATGCAAAACATTTTACATTTTAAGGCATATGTAGGATATTAATTTTTAAGTGATATTCCTAGTCAACTATTCAGATATCTGATGACTTGGGCTGAAAACTAAGCCAATTTAAAACAAAATCCACTACACTCTCTGGCACCTCAAGGTTTTAAAGAATAAGAATTAGAAGACACTGCCAGTTATCTGACATGTGATGTGAATGTCATGCAAATTAACAGAGAGCCCCTTTGCCAAGTTTTAATCAATAGTACTGAATTGAGAAGAAGGTACCAGTCCTGATAATAATGCTGTTTCCTCAATCTCTCCATAAACAATAGACTCCATTTGTCTCCTCAAATCACTTTTAAAAAATTACTTATTCCTGGCTTTCTGAATTTCTTCTGTCTGTGGTTTAATGAAGCTAAAGGAAATGTGCCCAGTGGTATAACCCAATGTGAGAAATGGGCCAGAGCCCATTTAGACATGATGCATTCCCACAAGTCTGGGAGATTCACCTCTGGTGCCAGAGTTTCCTCCTCTTGAAGAAATATAGCAAGTTTGTAAAAAATGAGATATCTTAGCAGTGGTCCTCCAAAGGAAGTTAATTGACTTATTTTAGGTTTGCACCTTGACTCACTTAGAGAATATTTTCTAAACACATCCTGGTCAACCAGTGAATAATATTTAGTATGAAATGTTCAAGGATTAATTAGTGAGGAGAAGCATTAGTAAGCATGAGTGATATCATCAGCTAATCAATCATTTGCATTTAACCAACCTCAGAGCTATTGGTCAGTCTAATAGGATTGGATCAAAGTCTTTTGATGTTAACCTCTCAATAAACAAAAGGTCAAAGTCTGTCGTTTATATTCAAACCCCAGTCCTGGGACAAAAAGGTTGAGGCTAGGGAAGGCAAGAGTGAGGCAAAATATTTGTATGCCTTTCACTGCAGAATCAGAAATTTTCTTGCCCATCCACACACATGCGCACACACACACACACACACACACAGCACAAATCCACATAGCACACACCTGTGTACACAGACTCCCTTGATGACAAGAGTGGTTTTGGCTGTTGTCGTGGCCATATGAATGAAGGACATATGGTGTATATTCCCAAAGAGAGTACTATCCTGGAAATAGGAATATTTTGTTATTTTTTGTTATTTTGTTATTCTCATTATTTTTAGGTAACCAGTGGCAACAACAGCCAAAATCACTCTTGTCATCAAGGGAGTCTGCGTACACAGGTGTGTGCTATGTGGATTTGTGCTGTGTGTGCATGTATGTGTGCATGCGCGCACATGTGGATGGGGGGTGGATGGGCAAGAACATTTCTACAGAACCCAAGAGGATATTGCAGAAATCACTCTCCCAGATAAGTTCCCTTCCTCCTCTTCACACCCTCTCTATCAACTCAAAGCATGGCCACTGGCATTCTGAACACAAGGCAAGAATCAAGCTTATTGGTATTTAGCATACTAACTGACTTTGTGTTATTCAAAGGATGCGCAAAGCATCTCATTCATATGGCTTAAACAATTGAAATTGTCAGGAACAGAATTTGCTGAATGGGATGAAGGAACATAGGGAGTCGGCTCTGGCTGCCGCTCTGGGTCCATCTCCCCACCAGGCAGTAGTCCCCAGAGCATTGGCCATCAGGGCAGCTTTACTGAAATCCCGCTCCAACTCTGGAATCTTGCACTATGAAGGGTTCTATTTACTTTTTCATATAGAAAACAGCTTCAAAGGGCATTTTTGGCTTTGGTTTTTCTTTGGACAACATAAAAGGGGAGAACAAAGGGAATTCAGAACCTTTTTTTTGCCACAGGCCACTCAGTCGACATCTTAGTTCAGAAGTGCTGGTGAAGTGCTGGTCTGCTCCTCTGCATGCCCAATGCAAACTGCCCTTGACGCTGCAAGCAGGCTCCTAAAGCTGCTTTTTCACAGAATAAGGTGGAAGAAGGTCCCTTTTTAGGGCCAGGAAAAAACTTAGTGGAGATCAAAGTTAAGAAAGGTGTCTAAGGGGCTGAGTGCGGTGGTTCACGCCTGTAATCCCAACACTTTGGGAGGTCAAGGCAGGTAGATCACTTGAGGTCAGGAGTTCAAGCCCCACCTGGCCAACATGGTGAAACCCCACCTCTACTAAAAAACACAAAAATCAGCCTGACACGGTGGTGCACGTCTGTAGTCCCAACTACTCGGGAGGCTGAGGCACGAGAATCGCTTGAACCTGGGAGGCGGAGGTTATCATGAGCTGAGATCACATAACTGCACTCCAGCCTGGATGACACAGACTCCATCTCAAAAAAAAAAATGTGTAAGGTCCCATAGCAAGTCCATGGCTCCCACTTCCCTTACACATTAGTATTGGAAGCAGGAGCTCCACTATTAGGCGTCCTGGTTTCAAATTCTGGTTTTGTTACTTCTTAGCACTTTGTTCTTGAGCAAGTTATTTAACTTCTCTGTGATCCTGTTTCCTGATTTATGAAGATAACAACACCTGCTTTATAGGATTGCAGTGAGAATTAAACAAGATAGCATACATTGCTGATACATATTGAATGAATGAATGTTAGGTGGTTTTGTTGTATTATCATTGTTATCATAGAAACCAGCACTTAACTGTATAATTTCCTGATTTGTTCTATGACTACTTCATAAACTCCTTAAGGGCAACAGAATTTGTGCATTTAAAGAACACTGATCTTGAGATCAGAAGATCATGTCAACATTTCATCAGAGTCAACATTTCAGCCAGGCAGCTGACCAACCAGGGGACCACTGCCGAGTCACTATGCCATCCTGAGTCTCTTCTATTATCTATAAAATGGGATAATATTTGTCTTTTAGCCTTTATAGGCTTGTTAAACTCCATATTAGGATTATTTGTCCTTAAGCCATAATGCATTATATCAATCTTAGTTATTCCTGTTTTCTCTATTTCACTCTCTTACCTTTTCACTTAGGGTACCTAACACACACTGAGGGCATAGCTGAGACTAATGGAATGGGAAAGGGAAGGGAGGGGAGGAACTGGATGATTGCTTACTTGCTCAAAAAATGGTATATTTTCTCATTTAATAAAATGTCCCTTAATCTACTTTCTATGGTTGGAATTGGTATTAATTTGCTACCCTGAATATGAGTAAACATTTGCTATATTAAATAAATGAGTGTTAACTTTACAGATCTTGTGGAAAGCTGCATCTAGGACCCTTTGGGAACTATTAAGTAGCTTCTTCCCTATGTATCCATAATCCCGCTCCTGAAAATTTGTCCTGGAGAAGTATTTTAAAAAAAGAAAAATAAAAAAATGATTCATAGGTGAAGTTGCTTACTGCAGTATATATAATACAAAACCACTGAAAACCACCTAAATGTTCAAACATAGAAGAATGAACTAGTAAATTAGAAGATATTAACTTGATGGATAATACTGCAGGAATTACTAATGAAAGTTGTGGCACTCAGCAGTAGGCAAAGGCAGAACACCAAGTTTAATATAGATCATGATTATTATCTAATAAGCAGCCAGTTACATGAGTGTGGTGAAGTCACAGAGGATATATACAAATTTTTTAATGTCTTTTCAAGTTTTACATTGTTTTTTGTGATCAATGAAATTGAAAGATTGTCATTTTTAAGACATGTAGTTGTCAAGTCTTTTGGCCTAGGAACAAGAAGTTTAAAGAAAAGACAGCTATCTTTAAGGTATTCATTATCTGAACTGGCCCAGCAAAATGGCCAGTATGTCTTCCCAAGTATGTCTTCCCAGTGGGGAATGGCTCACAAAATTCAAGTGTTAATTTATAATGCTTAGTAACTCCAAAAAATATCTGTATTTTAAGAGGAATTTCAATTAGCAATCTTTTTCAGCCCCAAAGGAGGAGATATTGATCGAAAATAGAACACTGGAGTCAAAATTTGAGAGGAGATGAAATAGAAGCTAACATGTATAGAAACTCCCTTCTCTGAGTCCTCAGCTAAATATTTGCATATTTACTTTCTCAATGACTTCTCATGAGACAAGCAAAGCATTATAAATTATGTTTTCAGTATACCTCACAAAGTCTGTGTTAACAGGCTGAAGGTCATACAGCTAGAGAGATTCTAATGGAACATGAAATTTATGGGGACAGTAAAATAACTTGGAAAACTGTATTTGGTATAGTGTCAACTGAAAGGAAAAAAAACACAGTTACACTGTAATTACTACGACGTAAAAGCATTCAGCTAATTTAGAAAGAAACATGGGGAAAATTAAAACAGTTTTGCAAGAGTGGTTAAATTAGGAGTAATTTTTTTCAACTTCTTTTATTATTATAATATTGTTTTTGCAATAAAGAGGCCTATGCTATTTTGATCGCACCACACTGCATGGTGTACTCTCACCCTGAAGAGACCTGGGATGCCCTGGCTTAAGCCATAATTATATTAAAAACGAAACTGAATAAATGAATAATAATGATAACAATAAGAGATGCTGTGAATTAACCATAATTGTCATGATGATTAGAGCAGCTATGAATTAAGAAGCCAATTGTAATTGTAATGGCCATTGTGATAATGACTTAGAAAATGAGTGCATGTAAATGGATCCTGAGGAAAGGGGCTGGGAATATATGGCAGAAGACAAAGGCCTGTGCATGGAGATGGAAAATTACAAGAACATCATTCTCGCCAAGAGTGGATTCCAACAGAAGTATCAACCAGAGAGAATTCTTCCACAGAGTAGCTTGGGCTGTACTACAAAGGACCAGATCTAGCTAGGAAAAGCAAGTATAAGACATCCCAGGTGCCCATTGATGTCCAGGTGCTGTAATTATGTAATGGCAGGGATGAACTTCTCCAAGTGGAATGAAAACCACGCAACTGCCCAATAAAGTTGGCAAGGCTACACTCTGACACTCTACCTTTATGAGGGGTATGTGCTGGCTCTAAAATATGTGTAAAATAAACTCCAAATATAGAACTAATTCTTTGGATGGAGTGAGAATTCCCTCTCGGAATGACTTTGTATCTCTAGACCTGCAGACATGGCTGCTCGGAATGTAAACTCAACAACTTATAACCCTATAGGCAACATGTGCTATGAGAAAATGACGTGTGTACACATGCTGATGGTGGTGGTCATTAAGAACATGGATTTCAGAGACAGAGGCCTGGGTTTGAAGCTGCCCCTTATTAGATGTACTTATCAGACCAGTGCTTACCTTCTTTGGTTTTTTTCACCTGTAGAGCAGGGCCAGTAGTAGAACCACTCTGACAGAGTTGTAACGAGAATTAAATAAGATAATGCTTGTCAAGTTCTTAGCATAGTACATGGTGTACTTTGAGTGCTAAACAGTGTTAAACATTACAGTTAATGTTCTTAGAATAATAAGATTAAGTGGTGTAGTTATTTGTAAATGAAAATTTTATTTTTAAGCAGAATTGCATACCTATTGGCATGCTCTTTTAACTTTCTTTCCTAAGATTCTGCATTATAAATATTATCTTATTGTATTTGAGGCAGGTGACTGGCAATGTCAATTATGAAATGTCAAAGTGAAGTCCTAAAATGTCAATTATGAGGTCTTGCCTATTTCCAGAATAGATATGATGTGAGGAAAGGGATGAAAGTATAAGATTTTTAGAGTAGACAAGGTACCTGGTACCAAGGGATGCTGAGGGAGTTCACTCTTTTGACATCATTATAGGATAGGGAACCTTCTATTTTGGATCAGTAAGGAAATAAATGGCACTTTTTAGAGGTATCAGTGTTTAACATATTGATCTACCATAAAATAATAATTACAAGTAAATAAACATCTAAGTATATGCCAGTAATAACAGCTAATATTTATTGAGGGTTTACTATGTGTCAAGCATGATCCAAGATACTTTGTATTCATTACCTCATTAACAAGTCAGTGCTATGAAGTAGGTGATTGCTTATTCCCATTTACAGGTGAGGAAAATTGAGGCAGAGGAACTAAGTAACTCACTCAAAGTTGCAATAATGGAGTTGGGATTCAAACCAGGCAGTCTGGCTGGAGAGTCACTCTAGGGTAGTGATCAAGAGACAGTTTGTACAAACTTTTTCTAAACTGCAAAGACAACCCTACAAAGTAGGTGTTTTTATCCTTATTTTACCCAGCTTTACAGATGAAGAAACAAGTTCAGTGGCATACCAGACTGTAGTGGGGAGATGAGAGTGGAAACAGTCATCCCTTTGGGGAAGAGTACTTTATTTTTAATATCATCTAAAATAGCTAGTGTTTAGTGAAAACAAAAAGCAGATTGACTTTGATTTGCTATTATTCCTTGAAATTTTCCAGATAATGTGCCCCCTTATTGCCAACGTCTAGGGTGGGCTCCTCCCCCAGCTCCTTATTCCTCACCCAAGCCTCTTGTCATGCCACCAGCTCAAAGAAATTGAATGACTAATATCACACAGCTTTTAAATGCTAGACCCCAGCGTCTGAAGCTAGGCTTACCTGGTTTTGAGGTAGGAAGGCACCACACTTGGTTCTTCTCAATTCATTAATTTATTAGAATCACTTGGGAAGTTTAAATATATATATAAATGCCCAAACTCATCCCACAGACCAATTTAATCAGAATTCAGAATTCCCATTGAAGAAACATTTACATAAATATTTTATACCTCACTGCCTCTATTTTAAAGTGCATCCAGAATTAAGGCCTATAGCAACTTAGAATTTTATTCTGGTATTGATTTATCTTGTTTTTTTAAAAAAAAAAACCTCTAGGTAAGACTCCTATTTAGAGACAATCACATATTGAATTACCTTCTGAGCTATGTCTCTAAATTCTCAGCCCTGAGATGGTTCCAGGCTAGCCTAAGACATTTGAGTATCTGGGAATGGCGGACGTGAGATAGCTTTTGTGCCAAGCAGCCCCTCTGGTAGAGATCCTCTACAGACTCTTAAAAGTGAATATAAAAAGCTGGAATATCAAATAGAAGCAGCAAAATGTAAACAGGACAGAGAGTTCCTTCTTCCAAAGACAGCCAAATACTGATTAAAGTGTTTGCATATCAAACACAGTTTAGTAATGCGTACGAATCATTCCAGTCTATGCCACTGAGGCTATTTGTAGGGTTCTGGGAACAGAAAATTTTCCTGACCTCCCCCTATATTCACTCCAGATGCTCGGACAGCCGGGAAGCTAATATGACCTTTAACGACTTAATTTGAACAAAGCAACTTCTGACCATCCATGCAGGCCATCAGAGCAGATGGTAACACCAAGGGATACCAGTTAGGGCTTGGCTTTGGAGAAATCTAGAAAGTTTTAAAAACACGTACAGTACTTTAAATTCCTGGCTCCTCTTAGCTTGTCTGATTCATAGTCTTCAGCAATGAAGAGATTTAAGTTTTAAAAGCTCCCACAATGTGATTCTGAAACATCAGATTTGGTTCCCAGCGTGACAGAGGCTTTGGGCCATGGTGCAACTAGGAAAGCTTAGGTCTATGGACTTCAAAGACCTCCATCCCCAGCCTACTCACCCAAACACCTGAAGAGTTGCCATTAAAGTAACACCCTTTTGGCTGGGCATGGTGGCTCAGGCCTGTAATCCTAGCACTTTGGGAGGCTGAGGCAGGTGGATCACCTGAGCCCAGGAGTTCAAGACCAACATAGGCAACATGGCAAAACCCTGTCTCTATGAGAAAAAAAAAAAAAAAAAAAGCCAGGCCTGGTGGTGTGCACTTGTAGTCCCAAGTCCCAGCTACTCAGGAGGCTGAGGTGGGAGGAATGCTTGAGTCTAGGAGGTCAAGGCTGCAGTGAGCCCTGATTGTGCCGCTGCACTCCAGCCTGGGCAAAAGAGTAAGGTCCTGCCTCAAGGGGAAAAAAAAAAGTAACACACCTTTGAGTCAAGCAAGAATGGCCCAGCAGTCCCCAAGAACAGTCAAATGCAAATGCAGTGAAGAGGTTCTGTATAGGGACCTAGACCGTGGTGTTGGTAAGTCTGGGGGTAGAGCACATGCAGGTAAGACTGAGTCAAGAAGCCTTCTGTACAGTGGACAGATATGGACCTCGAAGTCAGGCCAGTTTGAATTCTATTCCTGCCTCTACCATTTTACCAGCTATGAATACTTGAATTATTAACTTAATCTCCCTCAGCCTTAGTATCTCCATCTGTAAACTGGAGAATAAAAGTGCCTCCCTCGTGTTTGTGATAATGATGTATTGAGCCAGTCCTGGGCCTTCTTGTTCTCAAATTGATTTCTCATCCTTCCAACGGTCTGCTTCCTATGGTAAGGGGCTGTTGCCTATATGCTGTGGTTCTTGGCTGGCTTGGCCAACAGGAAACCCCAAGGAAGACTGGAAGGTGAGAAAAAAGAAGAAGCCGTGGCATTCTCCCTCTTTCTGACTTGGTGGCATCTGTGCAGTGACTTCTGTTACGGCTCTTGTTCCCACCAGATTTTCCCACCATGGTTCTAGCTCCTACTGAGTAACCCCATCCCATGGCCTCTAGCTACCCTTCATCCTTCTGTTGTCCTTCCAGCCCAGGGATGGAGGTAGGTGCTTGCTATGGCTAATTTCTGGGTTGTCTCTTGTCCCAGATTGTCTTGTTGGTTTTTCCACAACCAAGTCCCTGGTTTATTTTCCCTTTGTTTCAAATACTTCTCAGTGGTTCCTTTTTTTTCCCCCTTTTTCCTGCTAATTAAAACCTTACATTATAATGCTCCAAGTATAGGGCTCAGTACTATTTATGCTGTATAAATTGGAGGTATTACAATTAAGTCTATTATAATAAGCTGCTGCTTATTCCCAGGGGCCTCCTGCTGTTGTACTCAGTATGAGTACACTGGGGCAAGATGGCTGACCACAGCCAAATCTGTTTGAGCAGCTTTCCCAAGCTTGAAATGGTAATGATAGTCAACATTTATATAATGCTTACTTCGTGCTAGGCATGGTTCTAATTGCTTCATTTAAATGAACTCACTTAATCTTCACCATAACCCTATGAGGTAGACACTATTACTATTGGGAATGAGGCAACAACAAAAAAATACAGTGACTTGCCCAAGGTCATAGAGCTAGTAGGTGATAGGGCCACAGTTCAGCCCCAGGAAGTCTGGCACAAGAAGCTGTGCTCTGTAACCCCTATTCTACGCTGCCTCTCTAGATGACTGCCTCTTGAGAGGAACCAGGAAAAACAATTTATTTTCATTCTCAGTGGCCACTCCCACTCAACTTGGAAGCCTCCTATGTGAAGACATCTCTCTCTCTCATACCCAATTTCAGACCTGCACAAGAACCATGGCATCTTGATGCAGCATCCCTACCCAGCCCGGCCCAGGGAGGTCCGGCATCTAGCTCTGAAGCTGCTTGGCACCTACTGCCCTTTTTTCTGCTTTAATAGACGCCCCTAGTGGAGCCTGAGCATGCAGGAATCCATAAGCCATTAACTGGAGCTATATTAAGCCTATAAAAATCAATGCTAACTTTCCAATAACCTTATAAATTAGTTTATCAGATGATTTTACTCATTCACTAATTAACTGAAGGCAGAAGGGAACTAACATTTATTGCATGCTTACTCTGTGTTCAGCTGTCTAGAGCTCTACATGTAACATCTCTTCCTGTTCATCCTCTTAGAAACCTGAGAGGAAAATGACTCCCACTTTACAGATAGGAAAACTGAGTTCAGAAATGCTGAGTGACTGCTGAGTGAGACCATAATTTAAATCCTCATCTGACTCCACTATACCACAGTCACCTTTGAGCTAATATGAGGACGCTGTCTAAATGGGAATTTTGAGGTGTGGTTACAAAAAAAAGCATAATTAGGAAGGTTGGGACACTTCCCATGGAAATTCCAAAATTTCTATAGACCAGCTACCACTCTGCAGCTCACGTTTTTCCCTTTTGAACAGGAATGTCTATAGCAGTTAGGCTATGCCTGCCCCACCACTGTATGTTGAGTGGGGCCCAGCAGGTAACTGCCTCTTTAATTTCATAGATCCTCATATTGACAGAAACTGTACTCAAGAAACTGTGCTTAACTATATTCAAGGAGTCTCATCCTCCCCTGAACCTGATACGCATCATGATATTTGGAACATAGAGCTGATACTTTATAAATGGTTCTTGGGAATTACTGAATATACTTTGCATGTGAGAGAGATGTGACTTGTCAGGGACCAGAGGGCAAAAGGTAGTAGGCAGCCTTTAATGTGACTCCCAATGATCCCCACCTCCAAGTATTCATATCCTTGTGTAATTCCCTCCCCTCATGAGCTGGACCTAACAATTTGCTTCTAATGAATAGAATACTACAAAGGGGATGAGTTTGGGTTACAAAAAAAAGACTCTGGCTTGTGTCTTGCTTATTCCCTCTTGCTCTCTATTGTTTCCTCTGCTATACTCTAGTTGCCATGTTGTTAGCTGGCCTTAGGAGAGACCCACGTGGCAACTCAGGGAGATCTCAGGCTAACTGCCAGCAAAGAACCCAGGTCCAGCAATCCACAAGAAACAGAATGCTGCCAAATCCAAGAGTACATTTGGAAGCAGTTCTTTCCCCAGTCCAGCCTTCATATGAGACTGCAGCCCTGGATGGCATAGTCATTAAAGCCTTGAGAAAGATCCTGAGACAGGAACATGTAGATTTATGATCCAGAGAGACTGTGAAATAATAAATGTTTATTGTTTTAAACCACTAAATTTGGGGATAATTGCTTATGCAGCAATAGACAACTAATAGACTGAGTATCTCATCTCATTCATGATCCCTTCCAAGTGGTGCTTGAGAGAATGCCATTTAGTTCCAAATTCAGCTCTCCAGGAAAGAGGAAAGGAAGGAAATAAACATTTATTGAGTACTTACTAAATTTTAAGCACTTATCTTGGTGATTTATTATCACATTTCATCCTCTCCCCAAAAAAAACCCTCTTATTTCCATCTTACAGTTGAGGAAGGTGAGGCTTTGAGTCAGTAATTAGGTCACCTAGGTCATGAAGCTGATCAGCATCTAAGCTGGGGGTGAGGGGTTTGAACATAGGCTCCTCAGCCTGCAAAGCTAATTATCTTTCCACTAACCACACTGTTGAAGATGGACCTACACTGTGCCTAATTCCATGGCAGCTGTTTTGCTGCATTATGTTATTTAGTTTGTCAAGTTTTCTAAAGAAATAAAACAAGCAGATCAGCAGACACCGAGAGCAGACATTTTTCCTGTGCTTGAGGCACAAAAGATAAAAGAGAAGGAACTTGTTGAATAGGATAAAAGGATACAGTTTCACATCCTCTCCCCATACCCCTTCTTGGTCTCAAACCACACACACAAACCCTCTCCCCCATCTAACTTCATTTGGCTCTTTATTTGCAGATGACCAAGCAGGTCATCTCCATATTGGTGGAGAGCTCCAGAGACTGCTTGGCTGAAAATGAAGACAATCTTTAAACATGGTGGGAGGGAGGAGCAGGATGGGGCAAGGGTGGACACGGACAGGAAATGCCCTAGGGCTCCAAGTCTCTTCTGGGGAAACAGCCACAAGGGGAAAATCAATACTGATTACACCTTTGCTCCAATTTTAAATATTTCCTCTCCCCAATACAAGCCTCTACTTTGAGATTATTATTACCCTTCCTCCCCACAGGGCTTCTCTCAATTAGTCTCTGCCTGCCAGCTTCCTAGACCCATGTTGAAGTTGAGGCTGTCTTCCAACAACATGGCTAGTATATTCTCCCAAAACATTTTGGGAAAATACATATTCTACAAAAATAACTAAACTTTTTATGTTAAATAGAAGAGTACATTTTCTTTTTTTTTTCTTTTTTTTTTTAAAGTTTTTTCCTTTCTTTCATGGTTCCTCATGGTGTTTTTTTTTTTTTTTGGTTTTTTTTTTTGGTTTTTTTTTTTGTTTTTTATTATACTTCAAGTTTTAGGGTACATGTTCACATTGTGCAGGTTAGTTACATATGTATACATGTGCCATGCTGGCGCGCTGCACCCACTAACTCGTCATCTAGCATTAGGTATATCTCCCAATGCTCTCCCTCCCCCCTCCCCCCTCCCCACAACAGTCCCCAGAGTGTGATATTCCCCTTCCTGTGTCCATGTGATCTCATTGTTCAATTTCCACCTATGAGTGAGAATATGCGGTGTTTGGTTTTTTGTTCTTGCGATAGTTTACTGAGAATGTTGGTTTCCAGTTTCATCCATGTCCCTACAAAGGACATGAACTCATCATTTTTTATGGCTGCATAGTATTCCATGGTGTATATGTGCCACATTTTCTTAATCCAGTCTATCATTGTTGGACATTTGGGTTGGTTCCAAGTCTTTGCTATTGTGAATAATGCCGCAATAAACATACGTGTGCATGTGTCTTTATAGCAGCATGATTTATAGTCATTTGGGTATATACCCAGTAATGGGATGGCTGGGTCAAATGGTATTTCTAGCTCTAGATCCCTGAGGAATCGCCACACTGACTTCCACAATGGTTGAACTAGTTTACAGTCCCACCAACAGTGTAAAAGTGTTCCTATTTCTCCACATCCTCTCCAGCACCTGTTTCCTGACTTTTTAATGATCGCCATTCTAACTGGTGTGAGATGATATCTCATAGTGGTTTTGATTTGCATTTCTCTGATGGCCAGTGATGATGAGCATTTTTTCATGTGTTTTTTGGCTGCATAAATGTCTTCTTTTGAGAAGTGTCTGTTCATGTCCTTCACCCACTTTTTGATGGGGTTGTTTTTTTCTGGTAAATTTGTTTGAGTTCATTGTAGATTCTGGATATTAGCCCTTTGTCAGATGAGTAGGTTGCGAAAATTTTCTCCCATGTTGTAGGTTGCCTGTTCACTCTGATGGTAGTTTCTTTTGCTGTGCAGAAGCTCTTTAGTTTAATTAGATCCCATTTCTCAATTTTGGCTTTTGTTGCCATTGCTTTTGGTGTTTTGAACATGAAGTCCTTGCCCACGCCTATGTCCTGAATGGTAATGCCTAGGTTTTCTTCTAGGGTTTTTATGGTTTTAGGTCTAACGTTTAAATCTTTAATCCATCTTGAATTGATTTTTGTATAAGGTGTAAGGAAGGGATCCAGTTTCAGCTTTCTACATATGGCTAGCCAGTTTTCCCAGCACCATTTATTAAATAGGGAATCCTTTCCCCATTGCTTGTTTTTCTCAGGTTTGTCAAAGATCAGATAGTTGTAGGTAAGTGGCGTTATTTCTGAGGGCTCTGTTCTGTTCCATTGATCTATATCTCTGTTTTGGTACCAGTACCATGCTGTTTTGGTTACTGTAGCCTTGTAGTATAGTTTGAAGTCAGGTAGTGTGATGCCTCCAGCTTTGTTCTTTTGGCTTAGGATTGACTTGGCGATGCGGGCTCTTTTTTGGTTCCATATGAACTTTAAAGTAGTTTTTTCCAATTCTGTGAAGAAAGTCATTGGTAGCTTGATGGGGATGGCATTGAATCTGTAAATTACCTTGGGCAGTATGGCCATTTTCACGATATTGATTCTTCCTACCCATGAGCATGGAAAGTTCTTCCATTTGTTTGTATCCTCTTTTATTTCCTTGAGCAGTGGTTTGTAGTTCTCCTTGAAGAGGTCCTTCACATCCCTTGTAAGTTGGATTCCTAGGTATTTTATTCTCTTTGAAGCAATTGTGAATGGGAGTTCACTCATGATTTGGCTCTCTGTTTGTCTGTTGTTGGTGTATAGGAATGCTTGTGATTTTTGTACATTGATTTTGTATCCTGAGACTTTGCTGAAGTTGCTTATCAGCTTAAGGAGATTTTGGGCTGAGACGATGGGGTTTTCTAGATAAACAATCATGTCGTCTGCAAACAGGGACAATTTGACTTCCTCTTTTCCTAATTGAATACCCTTTATTTCCTTCTCCTGCCTGACTGCCCTGGCCAGAACTTCCAACACTATGTTGAATAGGAGCGGTGAGAGAGGGCATCCCTGTCTTGTGCCAGTTTTCAAAGGGAATGCTTCCAGTTTTTGCCCATTCAGTATGATATTGGCTGTGGGTTTGTCATAGATAGCTCTTATTATTTTGAAATACATCCCATCAATACCTAATTTATTGAGAGTTTTTAGCATGAAGGGTTGTTGAATTTTGTCAAAGGCTTTTTCTGCATCTATGGAGATAATCATGTGGTTTTTGTCTTTGGCTCTGTTTATATGCTGGATTACATTTATTGATTTGCGTATATTGAACCAGCCTTGCATCCCAGGGATGAAGCCCACTTGATCATGGTGGATAAGCTTTTTGATGTGCTGCTGGATTCGGTTTGCCAGTATTTTATTGAGGATTTTTGCATCAATGTTCATCAAGGATATTGGTCTAAAATTCTCTTTTTTGGTTGTGTCTCTGCCCGGCTTTGGTATCAGAATGATGCTGGCCTCATAAAATGAGTTAGGGAGGATTCCCTCTTTTTCTATTGACTGGAATAGTTTCAGAAGGAATGGTACCAGTTCTTCCTTGTACCTCTGGCAGAATTCGGCTGTGAATCCATCTGGTCCTGGACTCTTTTTGGTTGGTAAACTATTGATTATTGCCACAATTTCAGCTCCTGTTATTGCTCTATTCAGAGATTCAACTTCTTCTTGGTTTAGTCTTGGGAGAGTGTATGTGTCGAGGAATGTATCCATTTCTTCTAGATTTTCTAGTTTATTTGCATAGAGGTGTTTGTAGTATTCTCTGATGGTAGTTTGTATTTCTGTGGGATCGGTGGTGATATCCCCTTTATCATTTTTTTGTGTGTCTATTTGATTCTTCTCTCTTTTTTTCTTTATTAGTCTTGCTAGTGGTTTATCAATTTTGTTGATCCTTTCAAAAAACCAGCTCCTGGATTCATTGATTTTTTGAAGGGTTTTTTGTGTCCCTATTTCCTTCAGTTCTGCTCTGATTTTAGTTATTTCTTGCCTTCTGCTAGCTTTTGAATGTGTTTGCTCTTGCTTTTCTAGTTCTTTTAATTGTGATGTTAGGGTGTCAGTTTTGGATCTTTCCTGGTTTCTCTTGTGGGCATTTAGTGCTATAAATTTCCCTCTACACACTGCTTTGAATGCGTCCCAGAGATTCTGGTATGTTGTGTCTTTGTTCTCGTTGGTTTCAAAGAACATCTTTATTTGTGCCTTCATTTCGTTATGTACCCAGTAGTCATTCAGGAGCAGGTTGTTCAGTTTCCATGTAGTTGAGCGGCTTTGAGTGAGATTCTTAATCCTGAGTTCTAGTTTGATTGCACTGTGGTCTGAGAGACAGTTTGTAATAATTTCTGTTCTTTTACATTTGCTGAGGAGAGCTTTACTTCCAACTATGTGGTCAATTTTGGAATAGGTGTGGTGTGGTGCTGAAAAAAATGTATATTCTGTTGATTTGGGGTGGAGAGTTCTGTAGATGTCTATTAGGTCCACTTGGTGCAGAGCTGAGTTCAATTCCTGGGTATCCTTGTTGACTTTCTGTCTCGTTGATCTGTCTAATGTTGACAGTGGGGTGTTAAAGTCTCCCATTATTAATGTGTGGGAGTCTAAGTCTCTTTGTAGGTCACTCAGGACTTGCTTTATGAATCTGGGTGCTCCTGTATTGGGTGCATATATATTTAGGATAGTTAGCTCCTCTTGTTGAATTGATCCCTTTACCATTAAATAATGGTCTTCTTTGTCTCTTTTGATCTTTGTTGGTTTAAAGTCTGTTTTATCAGAGACTAGGATTGCAACCCCTGCCTTTTTTTGTTTTCCATTTGCTTGGTAGATCTTCCTCCATCCTTTTATTTTGAGCCTATGTGTGTCTCTGCACGTGAGATGGGTTTCCTGAATACAGCACACTGATGGGTCTTGACTCTATCCAACTTGCCAGTCTGTGTCTTTTAATTGGAGAATTTAGTCCATTTACATTTAAAGTTAATATTGTTATGTGTGAATTTGATCCTGTCATTATGATGTTAGCTGGTGATTTTGCTTGTTAGTTGATGCAGTTTCTCCTAGTCTCGATGGTCTTTACATTTTGGCATGATTTTGCAGCGGCAGGTACCGGTTGTTCCTTTCCATGTTTAGCGCTTCCTTCAGGAGCTCTTTTAGGGCAGGCCTGGTGGTGACAAAATCTCTCAGCATTTGCTTGTCTGTAAAGTATTTTATTTCTCCTTCACTTATGAAGCTTAGTTTGGCTGGATATGAAATTCTGGGTTGAAAATTCTTTTCTTTAAGAATGTTGAATATTGGCCCCCACTCTCTTCTGGCTTGTAGGGTTTCTGCCGAGAGATCCGCTGTTAGTCTGATGGGCTTCCCTTTGAGGGTAACCCGACCTTTCTCTCTGGCTGCCCTTAACATTTTTTCCTTCATTTCAACTTTGGTGAATCTGACAATTATGTGTCTTGGAGTTGCTCTTCTCGAGGAGTATCTTTGTGGCGTTCTCTGTATTTCCTGAATCTGAACATTGGCCTGCCTTGCTAGATTGGGGAAGTTCTCCTGGATAATATCCTGCAGAGTGTTTTCCAACTTGGTTCCATTCTCCGCATCACTTTCAGGTACACCAATCTGACGTAGATTTGGTCTTTTCACATAGTCCCATATTTCTTGGAGGCTTTGCTCATTTCTTTTTATTCTTTTTTCTCTAAACTTCCCTTCTCGCTTCATTTCATTCATTTCATCTTCCATTGCTGATACCCTTTCTTCCAGTTGATCGCATCGGCTCCTGAGGCTTCTGCATTCTTCACATAGTTCTCGAGCCTTGGTTTTCAGCTCCATCAGCTCCTTTAAGCACTTCTCTGTATTGGTTATTCTAGTTATACATTCGTCTAAATTTTTTTAAAGTTTTCAACTTCTTTGCCTTTGGTTTGAATATCCTCCCGTAGCTCAGAGTAATTTGATCGTCTGAAGCCTTCTTCTCTCAGCTCGTCAAAATCATTCTCCATCCAGCTTTGTTCCGTTGCTGGTGAGGAACCGCGTTCCTTTGGAGGAGGAGAGGCGCTCTGCGTTTTAGAGTTTCCAGTTTTTCTGTTCTGTTTTTTCCCCATCTTTGTGGTTTTATCTACTTTTGGTCTTTGATGATGGTGATGTACAGATGGGTTTTCGGTGTGGATGTCCTTTCTGTTTGTTAGTTTTCCTTCTAACAGACAGGACCCTCAGCTGCAGGTCTGTTGGAATACCCTGCCGTGTGAGGTGTCAGTATGCCCCTGCTGGGGGGTGCCTCCCAGTTAGGCTGCTCGGGGGTCAGGGGTCAGGGGCCCACTTGAGGAGGCAGTCTGCCCGTTCTCAGATCTCCAGCTGCGTGCTGGGAGAACCACTGCTCTCTTCAAAGCTGTCAGACAGGGACATTTAAGTCTGCAGAGGTTACTGCTGTCTTTTTGTTTGTCTGTGCCCTGCCCCCAGAGGTGGAGCCTACAGAGGCAGGCAGGCCTCCTTGAGCTGTGGTGGGCTCCACCCAGTTCGAGCTTCCCGGCTGCTTTGTTTACCTAAGCAAGCCTGGGCAATGGCGGGCGCCCCTCCCCCAGCCTCGCTGCCGCCTTGCAGTTTGATCTCAGACTGCTGTGCTAGCAATCAGCGAGATTCTGTGGGCGTAGGACCCTCCGAGCCAGGTGTGGGATATAGTCTCATGGTGCGCCGTTTTTTAAGCTGGTCTGAAAAGCGCAATATTCGGGTGGGAGTGACCCGATTTTCCAGGTGCGTCCATCACCCCTTTCTTTGACTCGGAAAGGGAACTCCCTGACCCCTTGGGCTTCCCAGGTGAGGCAATGCCTCGCCCTGCTTCGGCTCGCGCACGGTGCGCGTACCCACTGGCCTGCGCCCACTGTCTGGCACTCCCTAGTGAGATGAACTCGGTACCTCAGATGGAAATGCAGAAATCACCCGTCTTCTGCGTCGTTCACGCTGGGAGCTGTAGACCGGAGCTGTTCCTATTTGGCCATCTTGGCTCCTCCCCTCTAGAAGAGTACATTTTCAAACATATATTTTTCCAGGATGTCAAATATATATTTTTAAATTTTTTGAGTTAATTGTAGATTCAGATGCAGTTGTAAGAAATAATACAGAGAGATCCTGTACCATTTACCCAGTTTACCACAATGTTTGCAAAACTATAGTACAATATCCCATCCAGGACATCGACATTGATGCAGCCAAGATTCAGAACAGTTCCTGCACCATGAGGATCTTACTACCCCTTATGGCCAAACTCACTTTCCTCCTACCACCTTCAGCCCCCATATTAGTTTGCTAGGATTGCCATTAAAAAGCACCACAAACTGGATGGCTAAAACAGAAATTTATTTTCTCACAGTTCTGGAGGCTAGGGGTCCAAGATCAATGGTTCAGCAAGCTGGGTTCCTTCTGAGTGGTATGAGAGAATCCTGTTTCATTTCCTGGCTTCTGATGGTTTGCTGGCCATCTTGGGTGTTCCTTGACTTACATATCTCTGCTTTCATTGTCACAGAGTGTTCTCCCTGTGTGTTATCTTCAAATTTCCCCCTTTTAAAAGAGCACCACTCATATTGGATTAGGGGCTCACCCTACTCCAGGTTGACCTCATCTTAACTAATTTTATCTGCAATGACCCTATTTCCACATTAAGTCCCATTCCGAGATACTAGGGGTTAAGACCGCCACATGTGAATTTTGGGGAGATAGAATTCGATCCATAACACCCCTCCCTATCCTCAGCCTCTGGCAATCACCAGTCATTTCTGAAACCCCTGTCTATAATATTGTCATTTCAAGAATGTTACATAAATGGAATTCTACCTTAGGTATTAGCTTTTTTTCACTTAACATATTTCTTCAGAGAGTCATCCAAGTCATTAAGTATATCAATTGTATATCAATTGAGTATATCAGTTGTATGCTGAGCATTATACAGATGGACCATGGTTTAATCTTTCACCTATTGAAGAACACCTGGACTTACTCTAGTTTTTGGCCATTATAAATAAAGCTGATATGAACATTCATGCACAGGTTTTTTCATACGAATGTAAGTTTTTATTTCTCTAGGATCAATGCCCAGAAATGAAATTGCTAGATTATATTGTAATTGTATGTTTAGTTTTTAAGAAACTGCCAAAGTATTTTCCAGAATGATGGTACTATCTTACATTCTCCACAGCAAGGTATGAGTGATCCGATTTCTCCGCAACTTTGCCAACAATTGCTGTAACTAATTTCGTTTTTAGTCATTCTTATAGGGCTATAGTGATATCTCACTGAGGTGTCAATTTGACCTGATGGTTAATGGTGTTGAATGAACATCTGTTTGATTATTTACCATGGGGACATCCTCTTCATAGAAATGTCTCAGGTCTTTTGCCCATTTTCTAACTAGATTGTTTGCTTTAGTTTTTAACTTGAGCTTTGATAATTCTCTCTATATTCCAGATACTAGTGTTCTGTCAGATTTGTGGTCTGCAAATATTTTCTCCCAGTCTATAACTTTTCTTTTGATCCTCTTCACATGGGCTTTCTCATAGTGGAAGTTTTTAATTATGAAGAGGTCTAATTTATCAATTTTGCTTTTATGGATTGTGCTTTTTTTAGTGTTAACTCATTGCCCTAAATCTTGAAATTTTTTTTCCTAAAGTTTCATCATTTTATAGTTTTATGGTTTACATATAAGTCCATGATCCATAATTTTTATATAATACGTGAGCCTTAGTTGAAGGTTTTTTCTTTTCCTTTTCGTCTTTTGCCTATGGATGTCCAATTTTCGAGTACCATTTCTTGGGTAGGTGGATGGGTGATTTGTTATTGTATCCTAGTAATTTTGTCTACTGTGTTAGAAGCTTTTGGTCCTATTTAAGTCTCTTATTTTAGCAGAATGTCACCCTGTTTAAGTTGAGGTTTAGCTCATGTGTCTTGACTTACTGTTGCGGGCTGTGCTTCCAATGGAACCTCAGATCCTTTGTGGCGTTTGGTTTGCTTGGTTTTTCTGGTGATGCTGAGGCTCCACTGGTTCTCCACTGGTGCTACCTATGAAAGTGGAAGGGCTTTCTCCAGGCTCTACCACCAAGTATAGCAGAGAGGCAGAATCATTTTAATCAGACAAATGATATAATCAGTATTGTATTCTAGAATTGCTTTTCTCATGTAATAATGTAAGCATATTTTACTATATTGCTTTTATGTAAACTCTGAAGCACTCATCTTTAATGGTTCTTATATTTTAACCCCCAGGTTATATCCAGAAGTTAGCACCCTGGGATATAAGAAACTGAGAACTTAACATTGGCATTCCTGTCTCATTTTGTTTTTTAGGAGATATCTGGTGAGTTAATCTCAGATGTTGTCTTCCTTGCCCCCTTAACATTCCAGGAAAGAGTTCAATGAAAACAATTGTTTCAAGGCCAGAAGAGTTCTTTGGGGAGTATTATCCAGCTCTGGAATTTGAATTGTGAGTTTCAATTCCCCTTTTCAAAGTTCTATAAAATAAGAGGTTACGTTTTTTAACTATGATTAATTTTAAGAACAGACAAAGATTAACATTATCTTCAGGCCTTTTCCAATGAGCTGGCTAGATACATAAGCTCCATTTGGCTTGGGGATTCTTCTACAAGCATAAGCAAAGAACACAGAGTTTCTACCTAATCCTATGACACTGGGATGCTCCTTCAAATTGTTTAGCCCTGACAAACCCATCATCTTCATCTGTAAGGTCTTTTTCTGCCTAGTCTTCTCCAGTGAAATTGTTCTCTGAAGTAGCAGGGCATTGCTTCCCACAGCTTGAAAAAAAATAATAGCTCCTCTCTCGCTTTCCCAGATTCTGAACTTTTCTTTCTGGTTCTAGGAAAACACTTTTATTTTCACAGATTAGGTTATAAAGCAGACTACAGGTTCAAACCCTTGCTCTGCCACTTATGATCCAAAGTGCTTCAGTATTCTCATCCATAAAATGGGAAACAAAATAGAAGCTACCTCATAGGATGTTATGAGGATTAAATGAGCTAATACATGTAAAAGCCCTGAGACTGGGACCTCACATTTAATCATCGTCATCACCATCCTCTTCATCGCCATCTGCATTCTCGTCACCCTCTGAGGAACTCCCTTTTTTCCCCACCAGGACACCTAGCATAAGCTCCTTCATGCCTGGGGATGCTGAAAAGCAAAGTCACAGACAGGCTTATCTTACAGCCCATGTTTGCCCTTCGTACAGCCACAAACCTCTCCAAGCCAGGACGCTAGAGCCCACTACTCATTTTGGAAAACGGAAAGCAGGAAAATCATAAATCATTATCTGCAAAGATTACCCGGTCAATTATGGTGGTTTCAAAACTGCATATATTTGTCAAATCTCATTGAATAGTATACTTGAAATTCGTCCATTTTATTGTATGTAAATTATACCTCAGTAAAGCTGACAAGAGAAATTACTCTGCTGCATGAATAACACTATACTTAAAGAAATTATTTGGGGAGAAATACCTTGAAATGCGGATTTATTTAATGGGAGAAATTACCATTCTAGGTTTTCTTAGTTCTTCCAATGTCTCTGCTATGCAATGAAGCCAAAGCTTTTAATCATAAATTACCCAGTGACTTGCGTGGTGGGGAATGATATTTGCCTGTCTATATATTCAACAAATAAGAGCAGAAAACAGTCTTCTGTCCCTAAATTTTTTAAAAGTCTGGGATCACGACAAAATAATAATCACAACTTTTGTGTGTTTTTGTTAGCGCTAATTTAGAGCTACACATGCCTACACAAGGTACTGCATTTGATTACTTCAATGGCCCAATGTGTCAGTAAGCCAGATATTGTCCCCACTTGACAGAGGAGATATTCATGTCCAGAATGAGAAGGTGACTTGCCCAAAGTCACACAGATGGGAAGTCCCATCCAGGCCTTGAGCCCTGGTATTTTATAGCTAAATACCCTGTTTCATTTGTTACATCATTGGACACAATCATCATATTTTCAGGTCCTGGAATTGGCCATATTTCCCTCCAGGGTCTAGCAGTACAGATTCCTATTATAAAGTAGGATGCTGCTGGTGTGAGTCTTGAGCCTTGTGTTGTCATCCTGCAGTGAATGCCATATTGTTATCACACTGGCCTCACAGGAACAGATGGAGAGAAAATGCAGAATGTTCTTCCTCCTGCTCCTGTTGTCTTGATCCACATGAATTGTGATGCAGCAGAGGGAAAATGAAAAGGTAGCAGTTTGCCTCTAAAGCATCAAATTGCCATCTGGTCTGAAGGGAATTATTTATTATTTAACCATTGCCACGTAGAATTTGAGACAGCTCCAAAAAGAGAGTTTTTGTTTTTCATTGAGGAGTTGGACAGTTTCAGAAGCAAATTTTACCACCTCTTTATTTTCTGGCCCACAGATAAGGGGTCATTTCTTCAAATTAGACAATGAATTGATCTGCTTAACACTGCAAGGATCTCCTGGAATCTCTAGAAAGAAAAGGAGAATCAAATGGTGATGGACGAGGTTTCCATCTGCAGGAATGACCCAATTGAGTTCTGCAAATGGAAGCTGGAGAAACCTGGGAACAATCAAGTTTAATCACTGAGCATTGGAGACACTCTCCAAGGGCAACAATGGAACACACTGTATCTCAGAACGCTGCAACCTCTTTGTAATAGTTTGCTAGGGCTGCCATAACAAAGTACCACAGACTGGGTGGCTTAAGAACAGAAATTTATTTTCTTGTGGTTCTGGAGGCTAGAAGTCCAAGATAAAGGTGTCAGTAGGATTTCTTATGAGGTCTCTTTCCTCAGCTTGTACATGGCTGTCTTCTCCCTGTGTCATCACATGGTCTTCCCTCTGTACCTGTATCCAAATTTTTTCTTCTTATAAGGATAGCAGTCATATTGAATTAAGACCCACCCTAAAGACATCATTTTAACTTAACTATGTCTTTAAAAACCTATCTCCAAATACAGTCACATTCTGAGGTACTAGAGATTAGCACTTCAACAAATGAATTTAGTAGGGTGAGTGGAATCACAATTCACTTCATAACACTCCATGGAAGTATTTATCTTACACACTGGGGACTGTTGCGGGGTGGGGGGAGGGGGGAGGGATAGCATTAGGAGATATACCTAATGCTAAATGACGAGTTAATGGGTGCAGCACACCAACAATGCACATGTATACATATGTAACAAACCTGCACGTTGTGCACATGTACCCTAAAACTTAAAGTATAATAATAATAAAATTTTAGAAAAAAGTATTTATCTTGTGGTGACACCTCTGAATCTCAGATCTATTTCCAATCTTTACCTTGACCTATTTACTGCCGAAAACTACATTTCCCAGGCTCCCTTGCCAACTGGCTCTGGATAGGTAGAAGGCATTGGTGAAAGACCAAATGATGGGAGAAGAGGAACAGCCCTCTAAAAGTAGCTGACTCTTCCCCATTGTCCCAGGGCCATGTGCTCATTTCTATTGAGCATATCTCCAGAGAGATAGCCATGGTTTCCAGATTTTTGTAACCCCATCTCCTTCCTTTATCTTTCCATTCCTAAGGGTGGAAGTAGCTTTCTGCAGTTGTTAATCTCAGAGGTGCTTCAGTATCTTCTGTTTGGCTTCTCAGCTCTTCATCGCCTAGCTAGCCAATTTCCAATATTAACTTCACTCTTTCTGAAAGACTTAGAACGTCCTGTTTCTCTACTGGACTCTGAATATTATGTCCCCAATCTGAGAAAAATGTTTCCATCAGAAGGCAAAAATAAAGGTCAGCCTAGAATCTTAAAACACAAAGGAATGACGCCTATGTGATAATAAAATAATAAAAAAAATTCTCTCTACTAGAGTTTCTTTCTAGGTGACAAGATAGACATTAGTAAAGGTCTCACAAACTGCAAAATTATGTGATCCCCAGACTCACAGCCAGCAGCCAAAGCCACTGAGAAAGCTTAAACTTCAATGTCCCCAACCTTCATGGGCCCCTTCCAAGGCCCTGAGAGAAACCTCAGCTATGTGTTATATGGTCATATTATTTTGGTAACATTTTTTAAAGAAACATATTTTTGCATTAAAGAGAATTTCAAAATTTGCATAAGCTTCAAGCCCAGAAAAACTTCATTACACCTGCTGCAATTATTTTAGAATTGGCAAGCAGGGCTTAGCCCTTACAGAAGCAGGTATTAGCATTTGATTGAAGACCTCAATCTGTTTGTTCTCTGGACTCTTGAATCTTGGACACTCTGATCATTAGTTGGAATCAACTCCTGGCCATAGTCATTCTTGTTCTTCAAAATTCTGCTGAGGCAACAGTTTGCAGTTAAGTATATGCTCTAGGGTCAGACAGCCTCGACTACATTCCCAGCTCCACCTCGACTATATTCCCAGCTCCATCTCCATATTACTGTATGACCTTGAGCCTCTCATTTCTCATCTATTAAATGGAGATCATGTTAGTACCTAGTTTACAGGGTTGTTCTGAGGATTTGGTGAGATGATCCAGGCAAAGGGTTTAAAGGGTGCCATAAACCCTTTATGTAGTAAGTGCTACATGAATGTCAGCCATTGTTAATATTAATATGGACTTGATCTCATACCTCCTGAGCCTTTGTTCCTATCTCTGTGTTTCTTTGCCTAGACTCACTCAGCCACCCCACTGTGAACACCTTCCTGCCTCTGAATGGTAAGCTGACTGCCTGGCCTCTGCCAGCTGTGTCCAAGCCTCCTTGGAAAATGGACATTGACAGCTTTTTTTTCAGCCCACTGGTGCAGGGGCTCCACACTGCTCTTGGATTTCTCTTGGCCTTCCTGGCCACATGCAGCACTGCTCCCACCAGGTAGCAGGTTAACTCTGTTTCTAGAAGCATCTTCTTGGACCACAGCAGCAAAAGACAAAGCTTAACAAGCAGGAAATTACTGCCAGGACCTCCTCCTACCCTCTCATGAACTCTGTTTCTCCATTTCATGCCAGAGCTCCTGTGACATTTGATATTTTGGCGTCCTTTCCAATACATTTTCCTTAACTTCCAACTCTATGCTTTCTACTGCTATGTCCCCACTTCTGCCAAAATTCCCAACTATTCATGGCCTATCTTTATTATTGTTACTATTAGGAAAGAAAACTGATATGAGTAAGATGGGAATTAATGACAGCTCCATTTGCATTTTTTTGAGGTTTTCTTTCTTTAAGTAAGTATATCATGTAATACTTAAGATTTACAAAGAGAAATAAATAATAATACAGTGAAGATCTATATACAGGTATCCAGCTTAAGAAGTAAAATATTATCATCTAAAGCTCCCAATGTACTCCTTCCCTGGCATTTTGCCCTCCCTCCTCCCAGAGGTAACCACATCCTGAATTTGTTATTAATCCTTCCCTCGTTTATATTTTCCCTACATACAGGTAGATAGGCATTCCTACAGCAAGCTAAAGAACATAAATAGTATTTCTATAAAGGGTAAAAACAAATCTAGTTGATTTTTTACCCAAATGACTCTATGGTTGGCCCAATAAGAAAGATTTGGAAGATGTCAGAAGGGAAGGCCAAATATTTGGTGAGTGTTTCATTTTTAAATTTCCAGCTCTAAAATTTATTTTGGTTCTACTTTTTATAGTTTTATTTTTCTGTTGATTTAGTTTCTTTTCAATAATTATGACTATCTTTTTTTAAATTCTTGAGCACATTTACAATAAACTCTTTAAAGTGCTTGCCTGCTAATTTCAAAATCAGAATCATCCTGTCTTTCTTTACTTACTGTTTTTCCTCTTGACTATGGCTCACGTTTCCCTGTTTCTCTGATGTCTAGTAACTTTTTTAGCATGCTGGACATTGTGCACGGTAAGTTGCGCAGACAATAATCTGTTACATTCTTCTGAAGAAGGTTGGGTGATGAGTGCACTGGAGGCGTTAGGTCAGATTTCTGGAGAGTCCTGTAAATCTTTGTCTAACTGTTGGCCCCGGTAGGAAAATGCTAGTGCCTATGAAAAGTGAATTTGAGCATTCATATGGGAAATAGAAGTTGTCCTGCTTACTGCAAAATTGTATTTACTTGATGAGTTAGAAGCTTCCAGTGGAATTATACTGATAGTTTACTTAAGAAATACGTCCTATAATGACCATAAAGTTTGGGCAGAAAGTAAAACAGGTCTATAAGCACAATCCATCACAATATTTTTGTTGTGGAGAGTTTGATGATATAAGAAATGATTGAGGCATATTACCTCCTCCAAGGCAGTCCCTACTTACCAAGAAAATACAAACTGTATTTTTGTGATACTGTTTCCAGGTTATTGAAACAGCTGAACAGATTTACCTGTGAAAACTCAAGGTATAATACATATGAAAGCACTATTGCTCTGTTTGAAGTAAATTATGCCAAGAACTTTGTTCACTGACACCCCTGCCCCAGGAAAAGAGGTTTTTGAGTTACGTATCAGTGAATAGGTCTCCGAAGGACAGAGTCTGCAAACTATTCCTGTAGACCAGTGGCTGGAAAACTTTCTATAAAAGGCCATATAGTAAATATTTTAGGCTTTGTAAACCATATGGTCTCCATTCACAATTACTCAAACTTTCCATTGTAGCACAAAAGCAGCAATGAACAATATACAAATGAATGGGTTTGGCTGTGTCCCAGTAAATCTTTATTCATAAAAACAGATGGTGGGCCAAATTTGGCCCACAAGCTACAGTTTGCTGATCCCTGCAAGCCGAAAGAGGAAAGGATCCTTTTTAGAAAGCCTGAGTGTCTCCTCAAAGCCAACACATGCTTTTTTTGAAGGTCTGAAATGTTAGGTGCTTATCATTTCCATAAATAATTTAGTACTGTAGATTATTTTATTGTTATTATTAACAATTTGCCTTGTCAACCAATTAAATAGCCATGGATATTCTCGGCATCTGGGAAGTGTCTTTGTTTATTTGCTGGAGAAAGTGTTCACTAGAAGAAATGCAGAGCACCAGTGATGATCAAGAAGTCCCACTCCAACTAGCTGTGTAAACTTGGTCAATTTTCTTCATGTGTCTGAGCCCCTCCTTCATTATCTATAAAATGGAAACCAGAGTATCTAATTGACAAGGCTGTCATGAGGATTAAATAACTTCAGAGTCAGTGCTGAATAAATGGTAGGTCCTTTTTTCTTTTTATTAAACAGAGGACAAGAATAAATGTCTCTGAAAAGTGGAATAAAAGGAACAAAATTTAAAAATCCAACTTGCCTAGGAAATTACTCCAGTAATCCCTGCCTAAATGTCAGAAATATTTTTGAAGTATCCCAAATTCTTCTCTATCAATGGAACATGCAACAGGTTCAGCCTGATAACAGTGGGAAAAGCTCCAAATTGGGAGAAAAGTCCAAGTGACCCAGGTTCTTGCTCTACATCTGCTATGTGACTTTGTGTAAATCATTTCTCTTTGTTCTCAATTTCTTTAATTTCCTCAGCTGTCAAAATGAAGTTAGCTGGACTAGATTGGTGATTCTCAAACTGTCAGAACATAGATTCAGGTTCTTGAACCCATGCAAGCATCAGGCATTATCTGAATAAAATTCTTTCATATGGAGTAGAAAAAACTTAATGTTAACAGTGGTCCTAGAATGCAAAAGTGTGAGCAAAACTAGGTTAGATGATTCTACAGGTGCCTACCACTTCTAACAGCCCATGTTTCAGTGAAACTGTGCAGTTCTATTATTTCCATGCACCTCACATAAATGTAATCGACAATATGACATTGTTATTCAGGAGGCATTTATGAGCCCTATTGAGTTCACACTATGAACACAAATTGCGGATATAGATTCTTTCCCTGGCTTAAAATCAATTGAAACCAGCTCCACTGTAGGAAAGCGTGGTACAATGTACACAATCAATCTTTGCTTCTTAAAGGAGTTACAATGTCCAATGACAAGCCAGCAGGTTACTATGATGGGGGAGTAGATGTGACACAGGCTCTCAAGAGTGGCTGGAGTTAAGCAATTTCATTCAGCCAATGCACAGCTGCTGCTCTAGAACTGGAATTAAATTATAGGAGACATGTGTTACCTTTGCCTGATGAGCATCCATTCCCATTCTTTTTGCAGCGCTTCCATTTTTCTTGGAAGGGGAAGGAGAGTGAATCACATACTCAGTTGTATGAACCCTGGTTTCTGGGGAGGACACATGATCCTAGCCTGGCCAATTGGAATATTCTATCTACCTACCTGTCTGTAGGGATGGACTTAGAATTGAGCACATGGGTCAAATAGATCCAATGAGATTTTGTTCCATCACTTTTACTGGAACCATTGACAAAGATCCACTCTCTTTCCTTTAAGATTATTTGACTGGTAGAATGGAAGCCATAATTTGCCACCATCACCAAGCACACACATATGCAAAATTCTCAATTTACACAAATGTACAACTATCTGAACAGCTGGATTCAGTTGTGCCTGAAGCTAAAATATTCCCAGACTTTTCAATTATGAGACCCAATAAATTTCCTTTTTAAAAAAATTACTATGAATTGAAATTATGTGACATGCAACTGAAAGAGGTCTGATTGACTCAGAATGTCTCAGAAAAAGCAAACTCTGAGGTGCTGTCACACACACACACCTACATACATCCTTTTGTTCAACAGTTCCAACTTCTCCCATTTAGTTGAGTCCAAAATCCAGAAGTCTTCCTTGATTCCTCTGCCCCATCTCTATCCAGTCCCCAAATGTGTTTACCCAACTACAAAGTCCCACTGACACTACCTCTTAAATATTACTTGAACTTACCTGCTTTTCTGCAAACCCATGGTTAATGCTTCCTTGAGGTCTTCCTCCATCCTCACCAAGACTATTCCAACACCCTCCTAAAGACCCTCCTGCATATAACATGATTGTTACATCATGAATGGGGTTATATCAAATCCCATTCAAGCACTGTCCAGATTCTTCTGCCACAGCAAAATTGTTTTTTTCTTTTTGAGACAGGGATCTAGTCACCCCGGCTGGAGTGCAAAGGTGTGATCATAGCTCACTGCAACCTTGAATTCCTGGGCTCAAGTGACGCTACCACCTCAGCCTTCTAAGTAGCTGGGACCACAGGCACATGCCACCATGACTGGCTAATTATTTATTTATTTACTTTTGAGACAGAGTCTCAATCTGTTGCCAGGCTAGAGTCCAGTGGCATGATCTCAGCTCACTGCAACCTCTGCCTCCCAGGTTCAAACAATTCTCCTGCCTCAGCCCCCCAAGTAGCTTGGACTACAGGCGTGCACCACCATGCCCTGCTAATTTTTGTATTTTTAGTAGAGATGAAGTTTCAACACATTGGCCAGAATGGTCTCGATCTCTTGACCTCATGAATTTTTTAAATTTTTAATAGAAATGAGGTCTATGTTTCCCAGGCTGGACTTGAACTCTTGGCCTCAAGTGCTCCTCCCATCTCTGTCTCCCAAAGTTCTAGGATTATAGGTGTGAGCCATCATGCCTGGCATCAGAGTACTATTTCTAAAGAGTAAATGTCACCAAATTCTTTAAAATTAACCAGACTCTCCATTGCCTTCAATATAATCCAAATTTCACACGACTGTATGCAAGACTACTGCATCCAGACCCTATCTACTATTCTATCCTTATCTTTTAACAACACTCCTTTGTCCCTTGTTCTCCCTTTCCACTTCCCCACCACACAAACTATGCTTCTCCGTGCCAAACTACTTGAAGTTTCCCAAACAGAACAGACAGAAAAGAAGCCCTCTCTGGTTTGTAGAATTGAATTAACCTCGACAAGCAGCATCTCTGAAAATATATCCTGTTATGTCTGCTCTATCAGAACTCACCATATGCTCACAAGTTAACAAATGCTGAGCTGCCATTAATTACATGGGAATTTAAACAACTGCATTTTGTTCTGTTTTGACACAGCCACTGCTAGGCCAAACCTCTTAACACTATTTTCAAATTGTAATGTGGATGTTAACCCAAATGATTAACTCCAACATAGAAAAAGCAAAAAGAATTAGGATCTCCAATTTTGCTGATAGCTCCTCTAGTAGATTACATAGAAAAATAGTCATTTTTGTGTCTTCACTTCTGACTAAGATGGAGTAACAGCTACACCCTCCCCTCTGTCCTGAAACAACCAAGTAAAAACACAATATATGAAACAATGGTTTGCAAGACACTGAACATCAGGCAACAAAGGACAATAATACTTGAGAGATGGGAAACAAATGAAGTGATCCTTATGACTGACCCAGCATCTCACCTTAAGAGCATTTCCATGACATAGTACAGGGAGAGGAAACCTGGAAGAAGCTGGTGGATTCACTGAGTTGAGGAGAGAAAGCTGAGCAATCAAAGCAGTTGCAGTCCATGAGGAACAGAGTACCAGGGAAGACAGAGCTGCACAAAATGCCCAGCCCAGAAATTTAGAGAGGTTTTCTGAATACCAACCATCACAAAAAGCCAGCATGGCTTTGAAAAGGAATGAAGTTGGAAGACTAAAATTACTTAATTTCAAGTCTAATAATAAAACTCTAGTCAGCAAGACAGTGTGGCATTAGCATAAAGACGAACAAATATACCAATGGAATAAAGTAGAGTTTAAAAATAGGCCCACACATATATGGGGCAATCGAGTTTCAACAAAGATGCAAAGCAATTCAATAAACAGAATCATCTTTGCAACAAATGATACTGAAATAATTGGGAGATCCATAACTCACACCATATACAAAAATTAAATAAATGCAGCACCTAAACTTTATAAAATGAAAATAAAATTTCCAAAAGAAAAAAAAATAAGAGGAACCCTTGGTATCTTTGGGTCAAGAATAGAGTTTTTAGATACAACAAAAGCACAATCCATAAAAGAAAAAAGATCGATAAATTGGACTTCAGCCAAGTTTACAACTTTTTCTCTTCAAAAGATGCAGTTAAGAGAATAAAAAGAAAGGCCACATGCTCAAGGAGAACATTTGCAAATTATATTTTTTTAAAAGAGACGTGTAGCTAGAATGTATAAATAACGCTTAAAACTCAGTAATAACAAAACCAACTTATTTTCAAAAAAATGGTTAAAAGGTTTGAACAGACCTTTTAACTAAAGATATATGAGTGGCAAATCATCACAGGAAAAATAATTGTCAGGGAGTGAAGATGGCTGACTAGAAGCAGCTACAGTGCATGGCTCTCACAGGGAGGAAGAAAAGGGGCGAGTAAATACAGCAACTTCAACTGAAACATCCAGGTTCTCGCATTAGGACTGATCAGGGAAACAATTTGACCCACTGAGAAGGGAGAAAAGCAGGGCAGGGCGACGGCCCACCTGGGAGGGACACGGAGCCAAGGGAACCTCCTCCTGCCCAGGGAAGCACTGAGTGAATGTGAGACCCTGGGAAACCACACTTCTCCCACTGGTCTTTGCAACCCTCAGGTCAGATCTCCTCACGAAACTACTCCACCAGGGCCTTTGGTCTGACACACAGAGCTGAGTGAAGTCTCAGCAGAGCAGCTGCTCGGGCTTGCACAGATTCCCAGGAGCTTTACATACTCCAGCCCCAGGATCCCCGGCAGGGGAGACTGCAACTCAGGCAAGGCGGGAGGTCAGATATACACACACACCACTAGGAGGACAGCTGAATCCAGGAGGCCCAGCGGCATTGGTCTGTGGGCCCCAGTTCCACAGCACCTCACAGGAGAAGATCCACTGGCTTGGATTTCCAGCCAGCCCCTGGCAACAGTGTTGCATTTACCTGGGGCAGAATGGAGTTGCCAGAGGGAGAAGCAGGCCACTATCTTTGCTATTTGAAAGACTCAGTCATTCCTGCCTGCAGGTTTAGGAGAGTCCAAACCAAACGGACCAGGGACAGAAGGGACCCCCACAACAGCACAGCTGCTCTACCAAAACATGGCCAGACTGCTTCTTTAAGCAGGACCCCAATCCATTCCTCATCTGAGGGGCAAGTCCTCCCAACCAGGGCCTCCAGCCAGACCCACCCATATTCTCTGGCAGACAGTTTTGATTTCTCCCTAGGATGGAGGGAGGAACCGGCTGCCATCTTTGCTGTTTGGACAATTCAGCTGTTCCAGCCTGAAGGCTTAGGAGAAACTAAACCACCCAGGGGCAGAAGCAGTACCCCTACATAGCACAGCTGCTCTACAAAAGCATGGCCAGACGACTTTCTTAAGTGGGACCCTGATCTGTTCCTTCTCAATGGGCAGGATTCCACCCACTCCCACTGATGTTCTCTGGTGACAGAGGTTTGAAAACTTCCTAGGACAGAGTTACTAGAGGGAGGGGTGGGCTGCCATCTTTGCTGTTTCAGCTACTTAGCCATTCCAGCCTCAAGGCTTTGGAGAGCCCAGCCCTACAGGGGACAGAAACAATACCTCAGCACAGCTTGGCTGCTCTATGAAAGTGGGGCTAAACTGCTTCTTTAAGTGGGTCCCTGATTCCATTCCTCCTGGCAGGGTGAGACTTCCCAACCAGGGTCTCCAGCCACCTCCTAAGGTGTGTTCAGGCTGCCAACAGGCCTGTACCACCCTGGGATGCTCCCAGTGGAAGGGGCAGGCCGCCATCCTTGCTATTTCACAGTCTTCACATACCTCCAGGTACTGGAAAATCCGAGGTGACTAGGGACTAGAGCAGATGCCCGGCAAACCACAACATGTCTACAGAAAAGTGGCTAGACTGTTGAAAAACAGAACAAAACAAAAACTCCATCCAAAGGTCAGCAACCTCAAAGATTGAAGGCCAACAAAGATGATAAATAATCAGTACAAGAACACAGAAAACTCAAAAAGCCAGAGTTCCCTCTCTCCTCCAAATGAACATCACCTCTTCAGCAAGGGTTTGGAATAGGGCTGAGGCTGACATGGCTGAAATAACAGAAGTAGACCTCAGAAAGTGGATTAAAATACATTTCTCTGAGATAAAGGAGCATGTTCTAACTTGATGCAAGGAAGCTAAAAATCACAATAAAATATTACAGAAGCTAACAAAATAGCCAACATAGAGAAGAAAATAACCAACCTGATAGAGCTGAAAAACACAATACAAGAATTTCATAATGCAATCACAAGTATTAATAGCAGAATAGACCAAGCAGAGGAAAGAATCTCAGAGCTTGAAGACTGTCTTTCTGAAATAAGATAGACAATAATAGAGAAAAAAGAATGAAAACGAATGAGCAAAACCTGTGAGAAATATGGGATTATATAGAGACAGAATCTACAACTGATTGGTGTACCTAAAAGAGCTGGGGAGAATGGAACCAATCTGGAAAACATATTTCAGGATATCATCCATGAGAACTTCCCCAAATTTGCTAGACAGGCCAACACTCAAATTCAGGAAATGCAGAGAACCCCAGTGGGATACTCCACAAGAAGACCATCTCTAAGACACATAATCGTCAGCTTCTCCAGATTCAAGTTCTACAAAATTGAAATGAAAGAAAAAACGTTAAGGGCAGTCAAAGAAAAGGCCAGCTTACCTACAAATGGAAGCCCATCAGACTAACCGTGGACCTCTCAGTGGAAACCCTACAAGCCAGATGAGATTGAGGGCCAATATTTAACATTCTTTAAAAAAAAAAATTCAACCCAGAATTTCATATCCGGCCAAACTAAGCTTCATAACCAAAGAATAAATAAGATCCTCTTCAGACAAGCAAGTGCTGAGGGAATTTGTTACCACCAGATCTGCCTTACAAGAGCTCCTGAAGGAAACACTAAATATGGAAAGGAAAAAAAGCACTACCACCCACTACAAAAACACATTGAAATACACAGACCAATGACACTATAAAGCAACCACATAAACAAGTCTGCCAAATAACGAGCTAGCATCATGATGACAGGATCAAATCCACACATAACAATACTAACCTTAAATGTAAATGGACTAAATGCCCCATTTAAAAGACAGGGTGGCAAGCTGGATAAAGAAACAAGACCCATTGGTATACTGTCTTCAAGAGACCCATCTCACATGCAAAAACACACATAAGCTCAAAATAAATGGATGGAGGAAAATTTACCAAGCAAATGGAAAACATGTAAAAGCAGGGGTTGCAATCCTAGTTTCTGACAAAACAGACTTTAAACCAAGAAAGATCAAATTACAAAGAAGGGCATTACATAAAGATAAAGGATTCAATTCAACAAGAGCTAACTATCATAAATACATATTCACCCAATACAGGGGCACCCAGATTCATAAAGCAATTACTTAGAGACCTTCAAAGAGACGTAGACTCCCATACAGTAATAGTGGGAGGCTGAGGCGGGCAGATCACCTGTAGTCAGGAGTTCAAGACCAGCCTGACCAACATGGAGAAATCCCATTGCCACTAAAAATACAAAATTAGCCAGGCATGGTGGTGCATGCCTGTAATCCCAGCTACTTGGGAGGCTGAGGCAGAAGAATTGCTTAAACCTGGGATGTAGAGGTTGTAGTGAGCCAAGATCATGCCATTGCACTCCAGCCCAGGCAACAAGAGCTAAACTCCGTCTCAAAAAAAAAAAAAAAAAAAAAAATAGTGGGAGACTTGAATACCCTATTGACAGTATTCGATCATTGAGACAAAATTAGCAAAGATATTCAGGATCTGAACTCAGCTCTGGATCAAGTGGATCTGATAGATATCTACAGAACTCTCCACCAAAACATAATAAAATATGCATTCTTCTCATTGCCACATGGTGGCATGCCCATCAGTGATAGACTGGATAAGGAAAATGTGGTACATATACACCATAAAATATTATACAGCTACAAAAAAAGAACAAGATCATGTCCTTTGCAGGGACATGGATGGAGTTGGAGGTCATTATCCTTGGCAAACTAACACAGGAATAGAAAACCAAATACCACATGTTCTTATTTATAAGTGGGAGCCAAATGATGGGAATACATGGACACATAGAGGTGAACAAGAAACACTGGGGCCTATCAGAGTGTGGGGAGTGGGAGGAGGGAGAGAAGCAGGAAGTATAACTAAATGGGCACTAGGCTTAATAACTGGGTGATGAAATAATCTGTACAACCAACCCTCATGACACAGGTTTACTTATGTAACAAACCTGTGCATCCTGCACATGTACCCCTGAACTTCAAAGTTAAAGAAAAAAGAAAAAAAAAGTCAAATTATAACCATGAGAGATTCAAATAAAAACCTCAACAAGGTACCACTGTACATCTATTAAAGCAGCTGAAATTTAAGATTATACATCCAGCTGTTAGCTAGGATTTAAAGAAACTAGAACTCTCATACACTGTTGGTGGGAATGTAAAATGGTACAACCACTTTGGAAAACAGTTTGGCAGTTTCCTAAAAACTTAAACATTAACCTACTTTCCAATCTGGTCATTCCACTCCAAGGTATTTACCCAAGAGAAAAAGCATACGTCTGCACAAAGACTTCTACATAAATATTTATAACAGCTTTATTTGTCATATTGAAAACTAAAAACAACCCAAATCCAAAAAGAGGTAAATGGATAAAGTATATTATCTACACAATGAAATATTCAACAGAAAGAAATAAACTGCAAATAAATAATTCAACATGTGTAAATCTCAAAATAATTATGCTGAGGGAAGAAGGTACCCCCAAAAAAAGAGTAACTACTGTTTGATTCCACTTATATAAAATTCTAGAAAATGTAAATTAATCTAAGGTGTTAAAAGCAGATCAATAGTCACCTGAGGATGAGGGAAGGGGCAGGAGGGAAGGATTACAGAGGTGCATGAGGAAATTTGGGGGTGTAGGGGTATGTTCATAATCTCAATTGTGATGGGGATTTTACAGGCATAAGGAAATATCAAAACTTATCAAATTGTATGTTTCAAATATGGGCTATTTACATGTGCTAATGATATCTCAATAAAATTGTTTTAAACAATTATAACTAAGTATTTCTCTTCCCATATTCATGCCTTTTGTAGTGCAAGTTTGTAGCTACTCCCATTAAGAGGTAAAAGTCAATTTCTAGATCCTTTGAAACTGAGATGGCTAATAGAATGTGCTGGAAGTTCTGAGCCTAGACTTCAAGAGATTTGCACATCCCTGCCTATCATTTTCTGACAACCCTATTGCTTGCCACACAAGCAAGTTTGATGGAAGATGAAAGACACATGGCCCAGTCACCCCTAAATTTCCCAGTCCCCACTGACATCCGTCCAACTCCCAGAAGCAGAGCCATCTAGCTGGCCTGCAGCTGAGTGAGCTGAGCACATGAGGGAGCTCAGCAGAGACCTATGACCTGCCCAGCTGAGGCCATCTCAACCATTTTCAACCATTGGATCATTAAATAAATGGTTATTCTGGTAAGCCACTAAGTTTAGAGTAGTTTCATATGCAGTATTATTTGCAGCAATACATAGTGATTTGCCTTCAGCCAGGATCATACTCCTCATTGCTTAACTCTGCTTGACCTTTATAGGGCAGCTACAGATTTAGAAATGGTTCACTATAACAGATCAGAAACAATTATTTCATTGAAATCTCTCACTTGTTCACATACTAAACGCTGAGCATCTACTAGGCTGTCAGTATTGTGCTAGATTCAAGGTGAAGATATGCAAAAGAGACAGTCCCACCACAGGAGATTAGCGATTACAAGCCAGAGAAACATGCCTGCATGCTGGGTCTATCAAACTCATTATTCTTTTTTTTCCAGGTTGACTTTGTTATCCTACATTTTTCCAAATCAGTTCATTTCTCTCTTTCTATGGCCTGAATGTTTATTTCCCCCAAAAATTCTTATGTTGAAATCCCAGTGCCTGCCACCCAAGGTGATGGTATTAGGAGGTAAGGCCTCTGAGAGGTGATTAGGTCATGAGGACACTATTCCCATTAATTAGGGAATTCCCTAATTAATGGGAATAGTGTCCTTATAAAAGAGCCCAAAGAGGGACTCCCGTACCCCTTGTACCATGTGAGGACACAGCCAGAAATGCCCTCTATGAATCAGGAAAAGGTCCTCAGGAGGTAGCAAATCTGCCAAGGCCTTAATCTTGGACTTCCCGGTCCCTGGAACTGTGAAAAATAAATCTCTGGCTGGGCACAGTGGCTCATGCCTATTATCCCAGCACTTTGGGAGGCCAAGCTGGGTGGACCACCTGAGGTCACGAGTTGAGACCAGCCTGGCCAACATGGCAAAACCCTGTCTCTACTAAAAATAAAAAAATTAGCTGGGCATGGTGGCATGCACCTGTAGTCCCAGCTACTTGGGAGGCTGAGGCAGGAGAATCACTTGAATCTGGGAGGCAGAGGTTGCAGTGAGCTGAGGTCACGTCACTATACTCCAGCCTGGGTGACAGAGCGAGACTCCATCTCCATAGACAGATAGATAGATAGATAGATAGATAGACAGACAGACAGACAGACAGACAGACAGACAGACAGACACACAGAAAAAATAGAAAAATAAATTTTTAAGCCACCCACTATATGGTATTTTGTTACAGTAGCCCAAGTAGACTAAGACGTCTCTGAACTAATAACAATTCATCTCTCCTTTAAGAAGAGCTAAAGAAAAATGGAGTCAACTCCCAGTGAACCATGACAAAATTCAGGTAGCATTAGACAAAGATGCCAGTCAAAGAAAGAAGTGACCAGGGCATGGAATAAGAGTGCTTATGCTAACAATTGCTAAGATACAGTTACATAGCTTGAGAGCAGGTATTTTGAGAAGCCACAGAATTCAACTGTTAAAAAAAGAACCAGATTCATCAAGTGCAATTATCAAGCATTTGTCCTTTGTATTTTTTATTTATTTAATTCTTTTTAGAGATGGGGGTCCCACTATGTTGCCCAGGTTAGAGAGCAGTGACTATTCACAGGTGCGATTATGAAGGTCTCTTAGGATTGATCGCTGAATCCTCAAACTCCCGGATGGCTCAAACCATCCTCCTGCCTCAGCCTCCTAAGTAGCTGGGATGACATGCATGTGCCACGGGCTATCTTATATTTTTTAATGTTATATTTTTAATATTTTTTAATGTTTAAAAATATGGCATCCAGGTGCTCTTTCCACATTGGAGACATTGAGCCAAGAGACAGGCTGTTAGTCTTAGCCAATTGCCATTAACTGTCTTTCCCTCAATCAGGAAAACAGATTTTATAAACTATCCTTAGAGAGCATGGCCCCTCAAGACTGGGGTTTTCCATGCCGAAGAGATGCTTTATATGTGAAACAAGAGCGAATAACAGAAGTATGAGGTGTTCTTTGCTCTTTATATCTTTATCTAGATTAAGAGAATATTCATGGGATTGTCCTCACAAATATTTCTCTTGGTAAACCCAGAAAATCCACCTGATGGTGCCCCAAACGTCATCCCAGTTGTTCAATTCCTATAAAAGAGAGTAGTCAGGCTGGGCACAATAGCTCACACCTGTAATCCCAGCACTTTGGCAGGCCAAAGCAGGCAGATGGCTTGAGCCCAAGAGTTTGAGACCAACCTGGGCAACATGGCAAGACCCTGACTCTAAAAAAAAAAAAAAAAAAAAAAATACAAAAATTAGCTGAGTGTGATGGCACATGCCTGTAGTCCCAGCTACTTGGGAGGCTGAGGTGGGAGGATCACTTGAGCCTGGGAGGTTGAGGCTGCAATAAGTGAAAATGGAGCCACTACACTCCAACCTGAGTGGCAGAGTGAGACCCTGTCTCACAAGACAAAAAAAAAAAAAAGAGGGAGAGAGAGTGGTCCGTCACCTCATGGCACAGGAGCAGTAGCCAGGTCATGTCCACAGAGCTTGATCTTGGACAGATCTATTTTGTCATCCTTCCTAAGTCAGGATGGCTCATTAGTACTATACCAATGCTGAAATAACTAATGACTGGTAGTTACCCACTCATCAGTCAAGGGCTGAAGAAACAATGCAAGTGTAGATGGATAGTTCAAGCTATTTTGAGGAGAAACTAAAAAGGACACAGCTTCAAAACCCACCTGACTGATGTCTGTCTCTCAGTTGCAAGCCTTTTACTCACCTCCTTTTTAAGTAATTAATCTGTGACCTGGCAAACAGAAGAAAGCCCCCCCTAATCCTTATCTATGCATGCCCCTAAGACAGACACCCAGGAAGAATTTGGAGACAAACGTAACCCCTTCTGCAGCCCTTCAGGGGTGCTTTCCAGGTCCCCTGGGAACAAGCAGGCCCCTGTCTATGTAGCACAGGATTGACCCTCAACACCCAAGCACTGCTGCTTCTCTCTTGGGAGCTCTGGGCAACCTGTGCACGCCAGGGCTCCCCCCAGGGAACTCCCACCAGGAAACTCATCCTTCTCCCACATTTCATCTTTTTCAGTCCTGGAAAAGCCTTCACTTCACCGCGATGGAGGAAGGTCTCTTTTTAAGCTAGTTACCTCTTTTCAAAAATTGCCTTTTTTTTTTTTTTTTTGCTTTGACAGCTTTGTGCCTTTTATGGTTAAAAGTGCAGTATCATTTAAATAAAGGTGAAGAGTGACATTTCTAAGAAAATGATTCCTGCTTGAGGACAGCACTACTAATTTTAAAAGGTTATTTGCTTCAAAGAACACCCTTTTAGCACAGGATGTTAAAGAGTGTGAAACTTAGCGTGCCGACTGGCTATACACCAGCAATGTTCCTTTGGTTCTGAGACCTCAAAGAGAATCCTATGTGCAGAAGCAACTCGGCTGCACCACCAGCCCTCCCACCCCAGTGCTGCTGACAGCAAGGCGCCAAGCCAAGGTCACCTGCTTAGTGAGCAAAACTGGATGTTCTCACTCTCCAAGTACCACTGAAAGAAAGCAGTCTTTTTATCTTGGTTAAGAACACCCTTTCCTCACAGGTGTTCTCCACTTCTGGCCCCACTTGAAAACAGGCCAATCCCAGGAGCCTTGATGGAGGAGCTAAGGTCCACTGAACTTGTGAACCCTCTGGACATTCAGTCGCCACAAGAGGCCAAGGAGACCTTTTCATTATAGCCTGTATTAGAATATCATGGTAGATTAAAGAGTCCATAAATCAAACTCCAAAATAAGCTGGCTAGTGCCCATTTCACTGGCAGACTGAATTAAGTACCTGCCATATGCTTTGGCCTCTGGAACTGCAGCCAAATGGCAAACACCATTCCATAGGAAAGAAGATCACCTTGGCTAGGAGACAAGAATGTAGGATATTAGCGTTTAGTGGCAGAGTATTTTTTACTTTTATACTTAGTCAAAACCAATATCATTATATTAAATAGCCAGTAACTGGAGTAACTAGAATGGACCTGCACATTAAAAAAATAAACTATCAGTTACCAACCCTACTTTTATTGTTGCATATACTGCTTAGAGAAAATACTCTTGCTGGAGCTTGTCTGTTTTGTAGCCTATAAAACTCAAAAAGGATTAGGAGTAAAAGGGAATTAGAGGTTCTTTTTCCCACAGCCGAGGTACTTGCATTCTGAGAGAAGAATCAGTCTGAAAATGCACTCCTGGGACATTCTTTAGCACTGCTCTATACCAATCAGGAAATTACTGTTGTCATCATATATATTGCCTCTGCTAACAAAACCAGACTCCTTCATCTCATCTCTCTTCAATTTAACCTTGTGGTTCTGCTGCAGAGGCCAACATTAAGTCCAGATGTAATACTGGTGGTTGAGAAAATATAATAAATGCTGTCTCCAGGACATACAAAATTAAAGTTCGTCCATCAAATTGAAGATCTGTATCTACACATTTTGAAAATTCATCATGATTCCCCCACTATTGAATAAGTGAAATCCTTTTAAATTTCCTGGAAAGAGCTTGACAAATGAAGATGTAGCAGGTGTGTACCCATTTCCTTTAGAAATGGATGGTTTAGGGATAAAAATCATAATACATGCTGTCAAAATCAATGCCGTGGATGCAGTTTAATCACAGTGCTAATAGTGAATGCCACATTACAAAGCTTGCCACTTTCTTGACATTAAAAATGACTTGTTATCTGTCACATGGAAAAGGCTGACAATTTTAATCACATTGGGGAACATTCCATCTGCTCAGGACATCAGCTCCTTTCTTCAGATGCTCTTCCATGTGAAGATGCTACTTGAGAACCAGTTATGACACTGGCAATCAGAAGTCTTTTCAAGGCTGATCTCCAGTGTTGGAGAATGGCATGGTGAATGTCTCCAGAGATATCTAAATTCAGCCGCAGAGACCAGAGCCTTCACAGACTCTCAGACTCAGTTCCACGTATGAGTTTTAAAGCTCTGCTACACATCTTTTTTTAATTCCCACACATTGATTTGGTTGTAGCCCAGATTAAAATCAGACTGTCAGCTGGTTGCACATTCTTTCATACTCGAATACCAAGAGCATCTGTTATCCACATTAGCTATCAGAAGCAAATATCACAAAATGAATAGACATTTTGTGTCTGCTACTGAGTTGAGCTATTACTCTGTGAAGTTTATACATTCTCCACATTTATGTCTCCTTCTCTGAGAGGATTAGAACCAGTAATCCCTGAGACCTCTTTCTATTCTAAGATTATGTGCTTAAGAATTAACAGTAAAACAAGTAATATATATCGAAAGACTTAATGATTCAACCTCAAAATATTTAGAAATTTATTTAAAGTGCCCTGAGTTGAATAACAAGTTCCAGACTTTTTTCACCATGAAGGAAATGTCCATTTTTTGATGGAAGTAACACCAAGGAAAGCAGAGCATAGAAGGAGAGAGACCAGTTACAATAGCATTATACAAGCACCTGGATGGAGCCATTACTGAAATAGGTGTGTTCCTTGACCTTTCAGCTATGTAAGCCAATAAATTTCCTTTTATGCCTAAGCATGTTTATGTTAAGTTTCTAGTCACTCAAAACCAGGTGATTCCTGCCTAATGACAGGCAGAATGGGGAATTTTGGGGGCCCTGAAGCATGTTCATTATTTTAGCTTTTCTCTGTCCCAGATATAATAATAACTTCAACCTCAGAAATTTGATCTTTAAAAGAGGAAATGAACTTTGTGACAACCTTGTCAGGTTGAAATCTGCATTTTTATGGATTAGTCTATAATCTAGTGGGAAAATAATCTGTGTAGGCTCTACTAAAGGAAAAAGAAAAATGTAAAAGAAGAGTAAGAGTTAAATATAGGGATGAACTACTTAGTGCATAACCACATATCCCAGAAGCCCTGGGATGGGTACCCAGAGGCGCTGGCCAAGACCACCACATCTGTGTCCTGGAAGCTGGATGGGCAATTGGGCACAGTAGTCAAGGGAGATGGAGGCAGAAAACAAGGGCACCCCACATCTAAGAAACTGCTGAGTGACGAACCTGGGAATGAGACCAGGCTAGAACCAGAACAAAATTTAATTCAGAGAGACTGAGGCAAGAAGTCCAGTAGTAATAATGAAACAGGACTGGATGTTCACACCTCACTGGAGGCAGGTTCCAGCGGCTTTGTACATGGGAGTCAGCCAAGCAAAAGAGCTCCAGTTGGATGAAAGGCATCACATCTTTAGGTTTAGAAGAGAGAAGAAAGAGAAAAAAGGGGACTAGATGAGGAAAAAAAAGAAGACGACTACAAAGGTATTAGGTTGGTGCAAATGTAATGGCAGGTTTTGCCATTATTTTCAATGACAAAATCCACAATTACATTTGCACCAACCTAATAATATAAAGAAAGCATTGCTATTTCAACCTTCCTCAATTCTCTGACTTTACAAATATCGCCTTCCTCCTACTCTCTACAGAGTGAAGAAAAGCAAGATATGTTTGCATTTTTAAGGAATGAAAAAGGAACAAAAGCTAAGTGACTGTCTCAGGCCACATGAGAACCTCTGAGTAGAAATGGGGAGGAGTGCTTTGGCACAGACAGCTCAGGAAATGTAGCATCTTCTAAACAGCATTGCCCAGGCTGTCAGAGATCCTATTGCTTCTAAGTGTGTGTGAGAGAAGACGGCAGAATTAAATCTATAATGCCCAGATTCACTTTTCTAAGAAATGGAATAACAATGTGAGAGAATGCTTTGTAAGTGGAAATAATGGCATGAAATTGAGAAAGGAACAAATGCAAGTGAACTGGAAAATGCCACCCAGATCCTGACATGTATTCAATTGCCGCAGGGTCTTTTCCAAAGGAATTGCAGGTGCAGCCCCACTCCAGCTGTCTGAGCTCAGACACAACAAAGAAAGGAGGCTGCACATTGTCAAGAGCATCCTATGGCTCTGGCCACTGATTCAGCCTTTTCTCTCTTTCATGTAGCTGATTCTGAAAACGCACTTTTTAAAAATTATACTTTAAGTTCTGCGATACATGTTGCGGGAAGTCAGGGAACCCGAATGGAGGGGCCGGCTGAAGCCACGGCAGAAGAACATAAATTCTGAAGATTTCATGGACATTTACACTTCCCCAATCAATATTCTTATAATTTCCTGTGCCTGTCTTTTCTTTAATCTCTTAATCCCATCATCTTCGTAAGCTGAGGATGTATGTCACCTCAGGACCCTGTGATGATTGCATTAACTGCACAAATTGTTCCTAAAGCATGTGTGTCTGAACAATATGAAATCTGGGCACCTTGAAAAAAGAACAGGATAACAGCAATGCTCAGGGAACAAGGGAGATGACCATTAGGTCTGACTGCCTGGGAGCCAGGCACGACAGAGTCATATTTCTCTTACTGCCGAAAACCGGTAACAGAAACATTGCTGAATTCTTTCCCCAGGAAGGAATATTAATAATTAACAGCCCAGGGAAAAGAATGCATTCCCAGAGGGAGGCCTCTAAAATGGCTGCTCTGGGAGTGTCTGCCTTATGTGGTTGTGGATAGGGATGAAACATGCCCTGGTGTCCTGCAGTGCCCCCAGGCTTGCTAGGATTAGGAAATTCCAGCCTGAGAATTCTAATCAGACCGGTTCTCTGCTCTTGAACCCTGTTTCCTGTTAAGATGTTTATCAATGACAATGCATGCACAGTGGGACATGAAACTTCATCAGCAATTCTAGTTTTGCCCTGCCCTTGTGACCTTGCCCTACCCATTTGCCTTGTGATATTTTATTGCCCTTGAAGCATGTGATCTCCGTGACCCACACCCTATTTGTACACTCCCTCCCCTTTGAAAATCGCTAATAAATACTTGCTGGTTTTACGGCTCAGGGGGCATCACGGAACCTGCTGACATGTGATGTCTCCCCCGGACACCCAGCTTTAAAATTTCTCTCTTTTGTATTCTTTCCCTTTATTTCTCAGACCAGCCAACGCTTAGAGAAAATAGAAAAGAACCTATGTTGAAATACTGGGGGCTGGTTCCCCCGATAGATACATGTGCAGAACATGCAGTTTTGTTACATAGGTATACATGTGCCATGGTGGTTTGTTGCACCCATCAACCCGTCATCTACATTAGGTATTTCTCCTAATGCTATCCCTCCCCAAACCCCCAATGTCCTGACAAGCCCCAGTGTGTGATGTTCCCCTGTGCCCATGTGTTCTCATTGTTCAACTCCCACTTATGTGAGAACATGTGGCATTTGGTTTATTTGGTTTTCTGTTCCTGTGTTAGTTTGCTGAGAATGATGGTTTGCAGCTTCATCCATGTCCCTGCAAAGGACATGAACTCATCCTTTTTTATGGCTGCATGGTATTCCATGGTATATATGTGCCACATTTTCTTTATCCAGTCTTATCATTGATGGGCATTTGGGTTGGTTCCAAATCTTTGCTATTGTGAACAGTGCTGCAATAAACATATGTGTGCATGTGTCTTTATAATAAAGTTCACAACTTTAAATTTTTTATCATTCCTGCCATCAGAAATACATTAACAAAATAAAGAGAAATGCACATAGAAATGGATTCTAGGTTCCAAAGCAGCTCTCTGCTGCAGGGCTCATGGAAGGAAGATCCACAGAGACCTGGAGTTAAAATATATCAAATGTAGCTGGAACTCTCAGAGGAAGAAATAGCCAGTTTCAGAGAAAGAGGGATTTTATGTATGGCAGACTTTAACATGCTTAGTAAATGCTCCCCAAAGTAGCAAATCTCCAAACCAAAATGTGAATTTCAGTTAAAGCAGAGAGTTGCTAGAAATACTGTTGGAAACCTCTATCGGCCCTTTCATTTAATATCCAGGAGGAGGAGGAAGAATAGAAACACACAAACACCATGATCTTGGCAGGTGGATAAAGACCTCTCATCATTAATTTGCCCTAGGATAAGTTAAAGAAAAAATCGTGATCTCAACACCCTCATATTCATTGTATTGCTAAGGATAGAACCTCAACAGATGGCTTTTGTGCCTAGCCAAAATAAACACCTCAGCAAAGTTTCTTTAGACCTACAAAGGGAGGTTAGGAGCCTAACATGACATCAAGATTCAAAATTTAATTGCTCTACATAACAAAGTAACAAGAATTTTGAGTCTTCTGTTGGTGCATAGGAGAGTAAGGGATCAGGGAACTCAAGAATGAACAAAAGAGAAATATAAGTGAAAGTATCAGGTTGGTGCAAAAGTAATTGTGGTTTTTGCCAATTCAATGACAAACTGTAATTACTTTTGCACCAACCTTATAATTCTAGAGCAGTAGTTCTCAGCCCAGGGCAGTTTTCCCCCTGGGACATTTGGTAATACCTGGAGACATTTTCTGTTGGTTATCACAATTAGGGGGAGGATGCTACTGGCATCTAGTGGGCAGAAGCCAGGGATGCTGCTAAACATCTACAGTGCACAGGACAGCCCCCCACAACAAATATTTATCCTGTGCAAAATGTTAATAGGGTCATGATTAAGAAACCCTGCTCTAGAGGGACAGAAAGAGGAACCTGTCAATGTCTGAAAAGTCACAGATTAAATAGACCACCAGAGAGAAGTTCCCAGTGAGTAGGGAAGGGCTGGGAAATATTAATGATGCCACCTATGAAATTTTAAGCATTTTATATGCTTAGAAGTACCAAGATCTCTTTCCATTCCCCTAAGTTAAAGTCTGCTATGCAACAGAATTGTAGTAGTGATGCTTTGGAGAATGAAGGAAGAGGGGCTGCCTCTGTCAAGGGGCACAGAAATAGGATGACTAGGTACAATGGCAGAGACCAAAGGTGATGTTTGAACAAAAACAGAGAGGGTGGTGGCAGGGCAGACTGGTCTGTCCTTATTGCAGCAATCTCCCCAAATTATTGGGATAGTACAGAAGATCTCCCAGTATGTGGCAGGAGACTTAGGGAGATGGTGGCACAGGTAAGGATATCCCAAAGTAATAAACTTACTTTCTGCTTGATTAAAGTAAGTAGAATTGCATTTATACCCAAAGTTGGCCAGAGCCCAGGCCATGGTTCTTGTATGTACAGCATCTTCCATTCATCTCTGTACTCCAGAATCTAGTATACCATTTGTGCATGTAATGCACCCTCACATCTTGTAGGCTGGATTTTTCGCTCTGACTTGCAATCATGGTAATTTATTTCAGTTGATAATTGTTTTGTTACATTTGCATTCTAAGTAGAAAGAAAATATCATACTTAAAATCAACCAAAGACATGAGAACCCCAGACAGAGGAACAGACAGCTCTATTCTCCACCCTCACAAAACCTATAGCAAAGTTTTCAAAGATCCTCATAAGCCAGACATGACACTTGGCACTTTTAATTGGCAGAGGACTATGATACACATATAATTCTTCCCATTTTAGTGATGAGAAAACTGAGGCTTGAAAAGGAAGTGACTTCCTGGAGTCACACAGATTGAAAATGTTTGAGCCAGGCCTGGAACCCTTTAAGTATTGAGGGATGAGTTACAGTGGAAATACTATAGAGAATAGAACAGAAATGGGTACCAAGCACACAAATATATTTTCAATATCATTAGTTCAAGTAAATGTGAATTAAAACACAGTAACTTTTAAAAATCTATTAGCAGAAGTAAGGAGAAGTGAGGGTTAAGTGAGTATAAATTGAAACATACTTTCAGGAAAGCTATTTAGCAACAAACATAAAGAAAGCTATGTTCTCACTTGTAAGTGGGAGCTAAATGATGAGAACACATGGACACACAGAGGGGAACAACACACACTAGGGTCTATCAGAGGGTAGAGGGTGGGAGGAGGGAAAGAATCAGAAAATATAACTAATGAGTACTAGGCTTAATATCTGGGTGATGAAATAATCTTTACAACAAAGCCCCATGGCTTTACCTATGTAACAAACTGGCATGTGTACCCCTGAACTTAAAATAAAAGTTTTTACAAAAGAATGCTAGTAATATTCCTACCATTTGACCAAGTAATTCCATTTCTAGAAACCCGCTGTAAAGAAATAACACATATGGGGGCAGAGATTTACGCACAAATGTTTACTATGGGTGATTTATTATAGCAAATAATAAAAAGAAGCTGTCTGAATATCACTATTAGGGAAACTAATGAATAAATGTTCAAATATGCATAAAATGGAACTGTATGTAACACTAAAAATTATTTTACCAAATACTTAATAGTATGTGAAAAACACTTGAAATATCAGAAGATCCTATACAATGGTTATCTATGCAATGGTACCAGCTTTTTAAAAATATCTAAGAAAATGTAGAAATAAAATATGCCAAAATATTAGCATGATTTTTTTTCTTTTAAATACCTTTCTGTATTTTTCCAATTTTCTCCAAAATCCATACTTCACCTTTATAATCATCAGCAAAATGAGGTAGGGTGGAGAAAGACCTAGATGTTGCAGTCAGCTGCAAAAAGAATTTTATCAATGATGATTGGGTTGAGTGATAGAAGAGAGAAATAAAACACTCCTTTGTTGAAGGCCTTCATTTTGCAAAACAACACTATAATACTTTCCAAGACCAGCACTACCTGTGAGGTACCAGAGATGCACAAAGACTCACCGTGCTTCCACTGAGAGTGAGCTCAGGAGGGACTGAAAGGAATGCAAAGCCCTGAGAAAGGAGCAAAACTCTCCAATACAAGTGAAGTCAGGTGGGTTAACAAAGGCAGATGCCAGGCTGATATTGGAGAGTTTAAAAAATTCTTAAAGAAGGTCATTGTAGCCCTTAGAAGGACCAGTTATGGCAATCTCTGGCTATTTTAATAAAGTAGTAGTCCCTTGACATTTATGTAATAAAGTTCTCCCTAGTACTATACAATGCAAGGAGGCAACTGCACAACAAGCCAACCCTTGAGACAGAAGTCAGCTGCTTTTTCTATAAAGGTACAGATGGTAAGTATTTAGGCTTCATGGGCCATAGAGTCTCTGTTGTGGCTACTCAATTCTACCATTGCAGGGAAAAAGCAGCAATAGACGATAGGTAAATAAATTAGCTTGGTTGCATTCCATTAAAATTTTATTAACAAACCCAGGCATTGGGCTGGTTTAGTCTACTGGCCATAGTTTGCTGACCCCTTAGGGACATCAAACATGAGTAGCTTTCTTTTAACATTTCCTATCAATCATGACTCCTGGTACGAAGGAGCTAGCATTTGAATTTGGTTAATTATGTGACTATTTTGAGAAGATGCTGACTGGAACCCAAGTAGACCAGAAAATGTGCTATTTGCGGAACTGAATGGACATGAAGCCTAGTGCTAAATCCTCCTTAGGGTACTACAAATCTAGTGGGTGACCCAAGTTGGTGGACCTGAAGCAGCAGGCATAAGTGATATGAAGTTTATAGCTGACCTTAGTAGAGGTGATCTCCATGGATGGATGGAGAGAGAGGGCAGAGAACAGGCATCCAGGAGGGGAAGATGTGGAGACAGACAGCTGAACATTCTTGGAATGGGGTTAACTGTTGAAACTTTTAGAATGAAACTCCAAAATCAAGGCAATGTTTTGATTGGTCACATATCATTCACTTTATTTCTCACCCAGAAAAAAATTTAAATGCCCAACAACATTGAACTTTATCTGATTCCCATGATCCTGGAAAACAGTGAAGGTTAAGAAACGCCCCCATGCTTCGTATTCCAGAAAAGAGCTTACTGAAAAAACCACTCTTCCCATAGGATTTAGATAAGACTCACGGACGCCCTGCCTCCTTGTTTACCTATGACAAGGCCAGGCAAAAAGCCTCCAAATTTCTATTTTTTGCCTCATAAGTGATTTGCTGAACTGCTTGTCCCCATTGAACAACTGGAGCAAATGCTTGTTTAATCAAATTTTGGTTATGCTTCTCTCTCCCTCATCTAGGGCCACCCTCAGGCTGCATCAACACACAGACAGCCCCTCCTGAGAATAGTCTGGCCTTGCAGTGAAACATTCTCTGAACTACCATCTGATTACACTATACGTTCAATCCACTTCCCCACACCTCGTCTTCTCTAGCCTTGTTTATTCCTCTGTTTAAGAGAAAAACACTTTTGGCCTAGCCCTTGAGACATTTGCGGATCCTACGGTTACCATGTCCTCCCTGTTGCAATTGTTCCCTTTGCTCTTGCAATAATCTTGAATAAATCTCTCCCTACCAAGTCTGGATTGTTATTTGACAGGCCCTAGATGACATGATTCCTGCTACCTCTCTTCCTCTTTCTTTCACATCTGCCCTCTCTCCACCCCGGCCATACTATTCTCTTCACTATCCCTTCAACTCCAAGCACATTTCCATTCCAAGATCTTTGCATTCATGCAAAGCTTTATATGAGTTTCACCTCTGCATACATCAAAGCTTGCTTTACATCAAGCTTTACCTGAAGCTTCTATAACCTTAAAACTACCTGAGTTACTCCTGCACTCCCTTCTAGAGCTTGCTCAAATGGTAGCCTTCCAGAGAGGCCGTCCTTGAGAGCTCTCTATAAAATAGCAATCCCATCTCTTACCTCTCCCCCTATGCCTCTCTGCAGTTTACCTTTCTTCACTGTACCTATCACCACCTGACATGTACTTGTTTATGGTCTGTCTCTCAACACTGAAGATGTAAACTCCATATACCCAGAAACTTTGCCTTTTTTGTTTACTGATGTCGGTACCTTTAGTGCCTACAACCTTGCTTCAGATGGGACAAAGTAAACTTTTGATAAATACCCTATTAATAAAATAATATGACTAAATCAAATAAAATGAAAACTACTAGCTACATTTATTGAAAGTTTACTGGGTAGCAATAAATACCCTATTAATAAAACAATATGACTAAATCAAATAAAATGAAAACTACTAGCTACATTTATTCAAAGTTTACTGGGTAGCAACACTGTGCTATGATTTCCAACCATCACAATTATCTGTCAAGGTAGAGATTATCATCTCCTTTTACACGTGGGGACACTGAGTTGTAAAGATTCACTAAAATGTTCCAATTTAAACAGATATGATGTGCTCAGTTTAAAATTCAAATTGACTCCAAACTTTTTAATTTTTTTTACTGTAACATACCAGGCTGCTTCCTAACCCTTTATTGAAATTGCCTAGAAGAAAAGCAGAGATGAGTCCTAAAGTACTACTTCCCTTTGGCACACTTAAAACTGGGAAGAATTTAAGAGGGATTGTGCTAGAGGTAGCATGTGAAAGTTCCCTAGAAAGATGATGCATTTAGATATGCGAGAGGAAGAAAGACCCTCAATCTCTTTCTGGGACTCACACAGCCCCAGGCTCCTTGTCCATTGCATTTCATTGTCTCTGATCCAGTGTACAACCTGCCTCCAGGAGATGTTCCAACTGACCAGCTACTTCATGGAGTCACAGAAATTATCGAACTGGGGATAGAATTACATGACTCATTTATTTTTCTCAAGATCAGCTCTAAGTATTCAGGGCAAAAATAGCAAGCATTGAATACTGTTACCATTTCCTTACATGTGCAATGAATTTTTAAATACATCTATATTTTTTGGCTGAAAAATATTTGCCAATCACGGTAATAACCTAGCTTTTACCGAACTCCTAATATGTGTTTGGTACTGTTTTAGGCATGCTACATATGTCAACATATCTAATTCTAACAAAAACCCTGTGAAATAGAGATTATGTTCATTTTACCAAGGGGAGACTGAGGTTCAGAGTCCAGCATCATATCAGTTATAAATCAGAGTGCAAACTCAGGAGCTCAGGTCCATCTGACTCTAATACCCTTACTTTGTTTATTACATTATTTTGCCTCTCAAGACACGAAATTTTTACTAACTGGCTTCTTCCTGTTTTGCTAACTTAAGTACCCACACAGAAGCAGGGTTCTTCTCCCAGGAAATCAGCTCCCTTGGGTAGAGAATTATCCAACATAGTAACTGGTGCCTAAAATTGCAGGTGTATTCCCAATTCATGAGCACTGAAAGTAGAAAAACAAACTTAGCAAGCAGATAAATTAAGGGCCACTATTTACTTCACAAAAGGATTCTGCCTTTTGCAAAAGACTGAAATCCAGTTTCAATGTATTCCATTTTTGCTAATAAAGAATTTATCAGTGTCCTGGGCAAATGGTAATCAATTTGCCTGCCATGACAATTTCCTGTTATTTAGTTCATTTTCACACTGCTAATAAAAACATCCCCAAGACTGGGTAATTTATAAAGGAAAGAGGTTTCATTGACTCACAGTTCAGCACTGCTGGAGAGGCCTCAGGAAACTTACAATCATGGTGGAAGGGGAAGCAAACATGTCCTTCTTCACATGGCGGCAGGAAGAAGTACCCAGCAAAAGGGGGAAAATCCCCCTTATAAAACCATCAGATCTTGTGAGAACTCTCTATCACAAGAACACATGGGGGTAACCGCCTCCGTGATTAAATCACCTCCCACTGGGTCCCCCCCCCCATGACATGTGGGGATTATGCGAACTACAATTCAAGGTGAGATTTGTGTGGGAACATAGAGCCAAACCATATGATCACAGAGCCAAACCATATATATAATCTTCCCATTTCTCTGCCTGGGCAATGGAAACATTTGGTGGCTAGTGACTTGACCCCTGGTCACAGCTGATTGTCATGATGGACAATCTGATCCAAGCTGATTAGATTCTCTCCTGAGACTGTTAGGGAGCCCAGAGATTGAGCTGGATTGTGCTAAGCATTGGAGCAAGAACACAGTCAGGGCAGCTATAGCTCCATGGCAACCCCAAACCATACACAAGCCAGTGTTCTTGGAAAGCAATAACAAAGATAAATCAATATATAGGATGAGAGGGTGGGAGGGAACAGTACTTAACAGACACAAGAGGCCATGCCACTCCAAAGAGCCAGAGCCAGAAAGAGCTGCTGACTGACATTTGCTAAGTGATAACTTTCGACTTCTGGAAAACCTGACTGTATTTCCTGAAATTAGGTTCTGTGAGATGTCAACTGAAATTAAGGCTGTTCAGGCAGAAATAATTTGATAAAGGGTTATTGGAAGCTAGATGGGAAGATCGACCTGGGAAGACACAACAACAAAGTTGGGCACATTCCAAAGTCTATTACAAGTTGAAATGCTTTTATAGGAAAAGGAGAAGTTTAGGAGAAGGAAGATGGACTCCTATCAGAGTTGCCTTTTTTCACTGGAGAATACAATACAGAGGTTACAATCATCGGCTACAGATGACAACATACAAGCTAAAATGTCCTATGTTCAAGACAATCGGTACAACTTCATGATTCAGAAACAAATCAGCAAAACTTCATAAATCAGAAACAAATCAGCATCCTTTTTGTTGTCAGTAGTTTACTGATTCATTAGTGTATCAATAGTTTGAGGAACTCATAAGATTTGAGGGACTCACGGTAAGATTCTTTGCTCAGGGACAGGATATAAGCCATGAATCTTAACACCTTCCCCAGGCGATTCACTTAGAAATCTGCCAAATGTGACCTGTATGTTATCAGAGATTTCCCTGATTTATTACCATTTATTTCTCTTTATTTAAGCAGTTTTCAGGCAATGTAGTAGTTATCTATTGCTATGTAACAAAGTATCCCAAAATGTAGCATTTTAAAACAATATTACTTACTATCTCTCACAGTTTCTGAAGGTTAGGAATTCAGAGTGGCTTAGCTGAGTGGTTCTGACTCAAAGTTTCTCATAAAGTTACAGTCAAGTTGCGCTATTGGCTGGGTCTCCAATCATTTCAAGGCTCGACTGGAGCTGGAAAGTCTGCTTCTAAGCTCATTCACATAGTTTTGTCAGGACTTATGTCTTTGCTGGCTGCTTTCCCCAGAGAGAAAAAGACAGACAGAAAGAGAGAGAGAGAGAGAGAGACAGACAGACAGACACACACACACACACACACACACACACACACACACACAGAGAGAGAGAGAGAGAGAAAGTAAGAAAGAAAGACGGGGGAGGGAGGGAGGGAGAAAGAGAGAAAAAGAAAGAAAGAAAAGAAAGAAAGAAAGAGAGAAAGAGAAAGAAAGAAAGAGAGAGAGAAAGAGAGAAAGAAAGAAAGAAAGAAAGAAAGAAAGAAAGAAAGAAAGAAAGAAAGAAAGAAAGAAAGAAAGAAAGAAAAGAAAAGAGAGACAGACAGGGAGAGAGGGAGGCAGGAGAGGGAAGTGGGGGAGGGAAGGAGGGAGGGAGGGGGAGAGAGAGAGACTGACCAAAGAGACCAAGGTGAAAGCCACAATCTTTAATAACTGAATCCCAGAAGTGACATACATTATTTCTGCCATATGCAATTGTACACACAAACCAACCCTAGTACACTATGAAAAAGGGACTATCTAAGGCGATATGTAAAAGAAGGAAGACATCATTAGCAACCCTCTTGGTGTCTATATACTATAGGAAGATCTCTGTTTCAAGTAATCAAAGAATCTCAACCAAAACATTAGGCATACATAAATGGAGGTAGACTTTCAGCAGTATCAGTTGAAATCCAAAGTCCAGTTAGAAATCGGAATATGAGTAGAAAGAGATTTCTAAGCACTAAAAAATTTCAACAAAGCCTTTGCATTAGACTCACATGGATAGTCAGATCACTCTTGGATCATTAGCAATTTGCACAGAAAACAAATAGATTTAAAGCAATAAAAGAGGACACTTACTGAATGCCTTACAGCATTAAAAGGGTACAGAAGAATCACCAAAGCAGGGTTCTTTGGGTCTATTTAGTATTGAAACAAAAAACTCAGAAGATGTATCAGTCAGGGAAGGCAAAGTTATGCTGCAATAACAAAAACACAAACAAAAGAAGTTTTGTGGTTTAAAAAAAACTAACACTACACATCCATTTCTGGGCTACCTGCACTCTGCACTCTACTGTTTATTGTTGTCATTCTTACTCTAGGATCAGGGCTAAAAGAGCAACCTCAGTATAGAACAGTCCAGTTGCTGTGCCAAAGGGAAACGTGGACATGACAAAGCATGTTCTGTATAGACCAAGACTTGTATCAATGAGATTTTCCTGTTTTTGATTTTTAAGAAAGCAGATATAATTAATTAAACCAATACTGTTTAGAGTCACAAGTTTTTGCCCCCACCTATAATGTGATGCCATTTACATTTTGTCAGGAGTATGAGGTTACATAGCTACTGAGGAAGCAGAGTGTTTTCTATGGATGTGCATTGCTCCATCTGGAGGGTGGAAGAGGCAATGTAGCACTGTGGTGAAGAATAAGCCCTAGAGCCAGATCCATCAGGTTCCTCTCCTGGCTCACCTTTACTAGCCCTGTGACTGTGAGCAAGTCACTTACCTGCTGGATCTTGGTTCCCCATTAATGGAAGGGACTCATATCAATAGCAACTATGTCTTAGAATTGATAGGAAGATACAACTGCAACTTAATAAAGGCATGTGGAATGCTTAGAACAGGTTCTGACACAGAATCCGTGCTTGCCAAACGTTACCTGCTGCTGTTTTCTGGGTCTGCCTTTCAATAGGTAACTTACTCCCATCCCAGAAATCCCTAAATCTCAAAGCTAGAAGCAGCATATTCTCCCTTTCTCCCAAATACAAATGAGGAAGAAAGAGATAAAGATAAGTAAATAAGGTTTTTCAACCAGTAAGAACCACACAAGGAAATGAAAGGGTACCAGGAGAGACTGCTGTTGATTCTTCATTTGTACAGAGAAAGTTCAAATCGTCCCCATATTCTCTAGTACTTCCTTTATTTCACTTCCATTGTAAGAACTTTCACAATGCTCTTTAATGCTAATAGGATCAAATGCAAAATCCTCAGCCTAATCTTTAAGGACTTGCACAGGCTGGGTACTGACTACCTATACCAGCCTTACCGGTAATAATTTCTTACATATATTAACTGCTTTGGAGACACTGGCCTCCTCAACCTTCTCTAAGCTCATGGTCCATTTTTCTGCATCCTTTTTTTTGCCACTCCTCTTCCCTCTTCAATCTTTCCAAATCTCACTCATGTTTCAAAGGCCCACCTTAAACTATCTGCTCCATGCAGCCAGTCACTGACCATGCACTCATAAATGGTTGCTTCTATTTCTGAATTCCTGTCTCTTTGGGCAACTTATTAATTCATTTGTTCACTCAATTCAACTATTATTAGCAATTGATAATTTTCCTTCTGATTAAAAAAGTTAGAATTCTACACCACATACAAAAATAAATTCCAGATGGATTAAAAAGCTAACCAGAGTGAATAGGCAATTCTTTAGAGACAGAAAATAGATTAGTGGTTGCCGGGGACTAGGGAGTTGAGGGGAAATCAGAAGTGACTGCTAATGAGTAAGAGGTTTCCTTCTGGGATGATGAAAATGTTTTGAAACTGATTGTGGTGAGGGTTGCCCAATCCTATAAATATACTAAAAACACTGAATGGTACACTTTAATAGGTAAATTATACGGAATTTGCATTATACATTTGTTAAATATTAAAAGGGTATATTTTTTCAAACTTCTGAACAAAGCTAACTAGAAACAAATACTTATGATTCGTGCACTTTTGTGTGTGTGTTACACATCAATAAAAAGTTTATTCTTAAAACTTTAACTGGATAAAAAGAGACTTATAAAATTCCTAGGACACATTGCAGGAAAACATTTTTTAATAATACTTGGATGGTAGGGACCCTTCTCAGTGTGGCAAAATACCCAAAAGCCATAAAAGAAAAAAATAACATGCCACATTTTACTACCCGTACAGGACATTAAATTACCTATTGGTAAATAACACCATAAAAACTTAAAAAAAACAGAAGGGAATCTTTACTATATGTATATGAACATATATATACACACGTAATGTATAACTATTAAGAATTTAATGTTCCTAATATAAAAAGAGATCTTATAAACCAATAAAAATTACAAACAACAAAATATTAAAAAGGCCAAGAAATGAATGAGAGATATGAATGGCATCAACCAAGAAAAAAGTACGTCGCTTGCAACCGCTGGGAAGGCTCTATGCCACCTATCTCCTCAATTCTGTACCTAACACAGCGTCTCCTATGTAGTGAGGTTCACACATTTATCAAGAACAACATTCTTATTTTGTCTTCCTCAAGGTTTAATTTGCCCTGTGACTTTTTCACTCTAACAGATTTTACATTATCTCTTCTTCTGCAGTAGAACATGTTCCTTTTTTAGAGTTTTATTCAAAAGCTAAAACATTTTGTATATATGTGGTTTTGTGTTTTTTTCGATTTGTTGTTGTTGTTGTTGTTCCTGTTTTGAGATGGAGTCTGGCTCTGTTACCCAGGCTGGAGTGCAATGGCACGATCTCGGCTCACTGCAACCTCCACCTCCCGAGTTCAAGTGATTCTCCTGCCTCAGTCTCCCGAGTAGCTGAGATTACAGGAGCCTGCCACCACACCCAGCTAACTTTTGTATTTCTTTTAGTAGAGATGGGGTTTCACCACATTGGCCAGGCTTGTCTCAAACTCTTGACCTCAGGTGATCCACCCACCTCGGCCTCCCAAAGTGCTGGGATTACAGGCATGAGCCACAGCACCCGGCCATATTTATCTTTTTTTAATTAAAGATTATTTTTCTCTTGATATATTGCTGCAGCCCAAACAATTCTCTTCCCTCACACACTGCGAATTATGCGTGATCTGCTGAGAACAAGTGGGTTAACATTTCAATTTATTACGAGAGTGGGGGATATGGGTACTTAGCATTTTCATCAGGAATTCCGTCCTTGGCGTAACATGCAAAATGATTATGCTTTCAGGAACTTAAAGTAATTACCTCAGGCAAAAAATAGAAATTCCCATTTCTTAATGAAAATACTAGAGTTCTAAGCTACTACTAAATTGGTTTCAGTACCATGCTTCCCTCTTAAATAGCATTTGAAGAAAAAAAATGCACTATTTCTTATCAATTCTAAGAAATAAAAGAAAATTCTTAGTCTTGATTAACCACAATAACATGATGAGAGCTTACAAAGAACTGTGACATGAATTTTTTTCTGTCTTGTGCGGAGGATTTTAATGAAAAAAAATTCTCTCAGGAAATGGATTTCTCACCCTTAATTTCCTCACCAGCTACTGAGTTTGAGAGAAGCACTGAAGTCAAAGGATGGAGTCTCGAATCACCATGCTTTCCCCACACAATACAGTCTACATTTAAGGTCTATTTAGAAACCAACTGAAAGCCTTATGGGCACGTGAAATACCACAGGGACAAAGCCCTTCTAGAAGCTGTTCTTCTTCCATGCTCCTACAGCACCATAAACCCTGTCACCCAGACGAAAACATTGGTCCTTCCAGAATCCTCCCTCCCTTTCCCTCACCACCCAACCAGTCATGCACTGAGAGTTTGCCAGCAAGAAATTTCTCAACCCCCTCCAGATTATCACTATTCTTACCAGCTGTGGTTATTGTCCTTATCATTTGTCACGTGGACTTTTGCAGAAGTCTTCTAATGGGTCTCTTTGAAGCTGACCCCCTCAAACCCCTTAACTCCCCATTCCACTCCCTACCCCACCCCCCACCCCAAATGCAAATCCAACCTTGGCATTCTACTCAATAAACTGTTCAAAATTCTCCTTAGCTAAGGCTTCATCCAAGCTTTGGCATCACCATTACAACCCTCCACAACCTGCACCCCACCTGCTTCTCCAGCCTCTTCTCTCTCCACTGCTTCCTCACAGTGGATATTCCAGTCTCCACAAGCTCTTTGAGGCATGAGATACACGTCATACTTTGCCGCATATTCATCATTGCTGGTAGAAAAATCTGTGCCTATAGAACAGCACTTCCCCTGGCCACATCCTATACATCCTTCGATATTCCCAAGCCCCCAAATTTATCTAAGTTCTCTTATCACTCTTTTACCTCCACGACAGCACCTACTTCATCCAGTTGAAATAGCCTGCACAGATGTCTGCTTCCTTTACTAGAATATTCACTATTAGGGCAAGGAAGCCTGCCTTTGTCAACCTTGTATTATCAACAGCTGACAAAAATGTCTGCTCCAAAGAAGACTTGCAACAGTTACATATTACACATAACTGAATCGGGAAAATATCTCTGTGTCCTTTCCCCTCAGCAAGTATTAGTAAGGCACTTACTTAAGTATGGAGCAGTTCTTCCTTTCCAGAAAGCAGAGTTTCCTGCATACCTTCAAGGCAGTCCTGTCCCCTCAGAGGCACTTTCCTTGTAAGATCCAATGAGTTGTCTATATTACTAATTTTCAAACCTGATGGCCCATTAGAATTACCTGGAAGGCTTTAAAAATATTCGTACGCCCAGTCCCAATCCTGGACCACTGAAATCAGAATCTCTAGGGGTAATTCTTAGGCTGTTTTTAGCAAGTTTTCCAGGTGATGGTAATGTGAAGTCAAGGCTGAGAAACACAAGCCTACCTAGAAAGTAAAACAATGGAGAGCCGAGACAGCTCTCCAAACAGTACCACCTTGGGCAGCAAGCAAGGCCCTTTCCCAGGGATACACACTTTGGAGTCTTTTTCTGAAAAATTTCTGAGCTCCATTCAGATGCCTAGAATTGGTGCAGACTAGCAACACCATCCTAGGCAGGAAGCTCCAAAACCAAACCAGGACCCACATGGATCCCAGTAACCCCATGTAAGAGGTTGACCAGATGCCCTAAGGAGCTACATAACTCACACATATGGGTCATCCTAGGGTTTAGGACACTCCTACTGGTTGGCATATTTCTTTCACAGGATAACATAAGATTGGGTCAGCAGAATGGTGTTAACATGTTTATTTTGAGTGACTCACTCACAGCAAACAATGGTTGAGTTCAGGACTCTGGGCTGCCCAATGGTCCACTGCCAACTCTTAGGTTTAGACTTGGTGTGCAAGCCTGGTGTGCACTGGCTTTCCTTAACGCGAGTTGCCACCTTCAGTCCACAGTATCCGGGTGACAGGGGTGGGTGATGCCAGGCATTCTATATCCTGAGCATCCCCTATTGTTGGCACCTATGGCAGTTACTCTGCCTCTTCCAAAGTTTCCATGCCATATGGTAGGCAGTCTATGGGGAGTGGCTGCACCTCCTGAGGGCATTTGAGATTGTTGCTCCAAAAATTCTATAAGCCCCTCCAATTAATGTCCTCTCTTGCCTCTGATTGATGGGGTAATGTTGTACCCTCTTGGGTCAGTCTGAAGGCATGCCAGACAAGAAACAGACATTCCTTACATAAATGGAACTACTACTTTCAGTCCACCAGTGGGCCCCTGGTGAGGGCCCAGAATACAGTCAACATTAAAAGAGATCACATATTCTTTCAGCATATAGCCTAAAGAGTTTAAGAAAAGAGAGCTGGAAAATATGTTGTTCTTATAAATTTTACATTATAAAATTCTGAATGGTGAACTTATCTCAAATAGAAAATGAATTATCATTCATATTTTCCTAGATACTCCAAGCAAGACTTGCATTTGTGATCATCATTTAAAAAGCACCTTAACAATCTATTTTAGTCCATTTTGTGTTGCTAATAACAGAATATCATGGACTCAGTAATTGTAAAGGAAAGAAACTTACTTATCCGAGTCTTGGAGGCTGGTGCCAACATCAAGGTGCCAGCATCTGGCAAGAGTTTTCTTGCCACATCATCCTATGGCAAAAGGGAAAGAGGGTGTGAGAGACAGAGAGAGCAAGAGGGGTTCCAAATTCACTTTTATAACTAACCCACTCCCATGAGAATGGCATTAATCCATTTATGAGGGAAGAGCCGTCAGGACCTAATCACCTATTAGGCTAGCCCACCTCCCAATAATCCAACATTGGTGATTTTCTAACACATGAATTTTGGGGGCCACATTCAAACCACAGCACAATCTAGAGAGCAATTGGAAGTCAGTATTCACAGGCAGCCTGACAGATGAGGCAGTGTCATGAGCAATGATAGAGCCAGCAGGAAATAAGTCATATTAGGGAATGGCAGAGGCCAGAAGGTCCACACTGATTTAATACAGATAGTTTCTAAAGAACCATGGCATGGTGAGTAATAATGTTACTACCTTTTTCTTTCTCAGTAGGACTTAGAAAATTAGCCAGGAATGGTTCATTTGACAGGAAAGAATATGAAGAAATTGTTTCAGGCCTGAACATTAAAAAAAAAAAAAAACTGCGTCTGAATACTGTGAAGAATCTTCATGCACTCTTTGAACAATAAACAAATTGTTGTCTCTTTTCTACCCATTATTCTAAATCTTTATAAATGTGTCACTACAATACACATGGGCCCATGACTTTTGTAACACATTCTTTTTGGCCCTGTCCCCAGATTATTCAAAAGGGAGAAAAACACATCTTAAGAAATTTGAATTTTGGTAAATCCCATTATACTTTGCTTAAACTTCATTTACAACCCTGAAATGTGGCTTCTCCAACTGACTGAGCTCCTAGGGTTCAGTGGGTGGTAAGTTGAGGACATGTCATTCATCCTTGTTTTGCCAGAAACAGACACCATGACACATAGCAGGTGTTCACATAAATGTTTGCTGAATGAACAATGCCTTCTTTGTACTTTTGATCTTTGTCTTTGTGGGATTAAGAATATCCCACTTAATTGCATTTATGAAACATTTCTGATTTTTATTTTTAACTAGAGTATAGACTTTCTGGTTTACAAAGCACTGTAGATGAATTATCTCATCAGCCAGGAAACATTTCCTGAGCCTTATTATGTGTCAGGTTTTTGGAGACAAAGATGAAAAGTCACTGATCTCCAGGAACTGAAATTTCAGTGGAAGTAGTAGTCAGTTTAACATGATAAAGCAGCCCGTTAAGGGCTACAATATAGGCTTCAACATCAAGATCAACTGTGTGACTGAAACACACGAGTGACACTCAAAGTGATGGTAGATGAAGTCGAAGAGGCTGGCAGGAGCCCAATCACGTAAGACATGTGTTCTTCCAACACACCAAGCTTTTTCCTACTTTACAGCCTCAGTGTTTGCTCTTCTCTCTTCCTGGTACACACCACTGCCTCCCAGATTTTCATGTGGCTGGCTCAGGCCTCCTGTCCAGTGTCAGTTCCTTAGGAATGACTTCCCTGACCACTAATTCAAAAGTAGCCTCCCATCCTCACCTCCTATCTATGATTCACTTTATTTTTTTTTTTTTTTACTTCAGAGAACTTTCTAAAACTGCTTTACATATAAACATAAATAGATTGTAACTTGTCTTTTGTTGGTCTTCCACATTATATATTCTGGGAGTCAAGGATCTTGAGTAGCTTGTTCACTGCTATAACTCCAGAATCTAAGAGAGCACCTACCAATAGTAAATTCTAAGTAAATGGTTTCTGAATAAATTAATGGCAATGGGTTGCATGATCAAAGCCAAAGGTATCAAGGCTGCATGTGGATATTAGAGTATGAGACATCTGGAGGAAATCTAAAGCTAGAACAAGCTGGAAAAGTAGTTATACCCAGCCCTATGAAGGTATTTGAATATGCTACAAGGTTTGAACTCGATCATATAAGGGATAGGATACCCAAAAATATTTGGGGCAAAATGATAACAAGATCTGTGTTTTAGGGAGATTAATTACATGGTAATGTTGAGAATGTCTTGGAGAAAGGTTGAAAACTGCATGCAAAGAATCCAGCTGGGAGCCAAAAATCCAGACATAAGCAAATAAAGTCAGAGACATTGGGAAGAAGGGAGAGAAGACTGATTTGAGAGGCATAAAGGAAGAACTCACCCATTGATTGTACGGTAAGAGATTAAAATGATGGACACTGACTGAGTATATAGTAGGTGCTTGATAAGTGCTAATTAAATAAATGAGCCCGGCTTGGATGACTTAGTACATGGTGATGTAATTGACCAAATCAGAATGTGTCAGGGCATGAGCAAGTGTGGTGGAAAAGACAGTAAGTGCAGCTGTGGACACTGTATTTGATCTGCCCGTAATATGTCCAGGTGCAGAAGGTACAGACACGAAGCTTAGGAGAGAGGTTAGGTCTGGAAATATGAATGGACGGCCACCAGCTATAGGTAATTTCTCAAAGGTGGTAAGAGAAGATAATTGATTATTGACTATTGGGGCATGTTATATGTAAGTAGTCAGAAAAAAGAGAACGAGGAGGAAGGACTAAGGAAGAGTGGCCAGGAAGGAAAAACAGGCAAGAATTCAGGACTTTAGGAGTCAAGTGATGAAGGAATTAGATCTATTTTATCTTAAATAGCCTTCAGTGGGGGCCAAAAGGCTGGTATTTTTGCCTCCACTTCACAAATATAAAAGTGACAACTCACAGGGGCTTGGAGATCCAGCTTAGGCTACACAGGGAGCAAGAAGCAGAGGTAGGACTCAAATTGGGTCTTTCCATTGCAAGTCCAAAGCCCTTTAACCAAGCCTTGCACCTGAGAGTAGGGAAAGTTGTATTAAACGTTGCGACGTGAGGGGGTCTCAGATGGCTCAAACTGAACAGACACTTTTAGTACTGCCTGGAAATTTTTGTCACCAACATCACTCTTTGGGATAAATGAATTTTTAGAAGGCCCTTAAAATGGCACATTTGCAGGGAGGATTTTAACATATGAACACATTAACAGCTCTTAATGTGCTGTTCTCAGGACAGCCCTGCTCACAGCTCCTTTTCATCAAACTTCCAGAGAAGAAATGACAAGTCATGAAGGATGCCAGAACGTGAGAAGGAGAGAGAGAGTGTCTTTTGTATGCTGAAAAATTTCACAGCTACCAATTAAATGTGCTTCGACCTAAGCAAATGGACTCCAGGACTGGAGTGGAATCGTGCAACCAGCATGGCAGCTGATGGTCTAAATTAGGCTTAGGTTCTGCAGAGCCGGAATTGGAACAGGGAACCCCTACACGAGGCAGCAGGGGCAATGAGAATCAGAGGGCATGGCAAGTATCAAACTAGCACGACCAGAAAGGATGTCCCAAATACTAGAGGCCACGGCAGGACTGAGGAAAGGAGATCACAGAACCAGACAGAAATGGGAACAGAAGTGAGAAGGTTGGGAACAGGTAAAGGAGGCTGGAGGAATGGCAAGGAGGGTAGCAGAAGAAATATGACCACAAACAACCATAAATATTTATGACTAGTGTTCATGAGCCAATGAGTGCATGAGTTGGTCAGGAGTGGACCCAGCACCACGACCATCTAGCTGTATGACCTTGGAAAAGATACTTTGCCTTTCTGAGTCTCACTTTGCTCATCTATTAAAATGATGACTTGATTAAATCATTTTAAGATCTTCTCTAGATCTAAAACCAAATAAATTTTCTGCTCCACTGTTGGAATCAGAGCTACCTTATACTTTTAACTCAAACCCCAAAGCAAAATTACACTCAAGATTTTTTTTAAATCCATTTCTTATCTACATTAAGGAAACTGTCAGATGCTTAAGAAAAGAAATCACCCATTGATTTATTTCTTACCTTCTAAGCAGCTATTCCTTTTAGCAAGAATAAAAGTGAAACAAGCCAAGGGGTGGAAACAAAAGGGCATTTTAAATCTCTAAATTGAAACAGAAAAGGAGGAAAGGTTTAAAGGTAGCATAATAACAGCTTTTCTGTTTTCCCACTAAGAGCTTTTTATCTAAAAGGTTCACTCAGAATGCTAACAACAGAGCTTCAGAAATGCATCAAATGAAACCATTTCCATGTCCAATAGCATTAATCTTCTCTGTGGTTCAGGAAGAATTAAAAGTAACCCTAAGGAGTTGGCATCCCCTAGATGCTTTCCAAGTACACCTGTCCAGGTGTGCTGAGGCAAGGGCATCAGCCTGATTCATGCCACATTTCTGCCACAGCTCCACAAACTTCTTCTTAAGTGTGTCATACTCTGAAGTCACCGCTTGCTGCAAAGAGCACCAGTCAGTGAGCAACTGGATGAGAGTTCTTCTACCAAAGGAAGCTCACCATTGGAGATTTCATTTCCAAGACAATCCATCTATACATCATATTTATGCTGATAATATTATTCTATTAAAAAATAAAACATGAAATTTCCCACATAATTAAAACTATGAGATTAGGTAAATTCTCCCTTCTGTGTGCTTTTTTCATTAGCCTATTCATTCCATTTATACAGAACTCTGTCCTATACGTTATATAAATGTATTCTATTTATACAAGTGAGCTAGCTGGCAGCACTTGGAGCTAGTCATTCTATTTCAGTACTGGTCAGTTACATCTTTGATCAATATACCAAAAAGGAACTCTCTCATGCTTTTAAAAATATGAAAAAATGTGAATAAAGGAGAACATTTGTAGACCATGTCTTAAATTCTTCAGGGACCTTCTCTCTAGACCACTGATGCGCACCAGCAACATCTAATTCCACTGCCACTTGATGAAGGTCTTGGGTGAGCATGAGCTGCTTTACTTTCTCTAGCTTCTGTTTCCACTCCACTTTGGAAACTTGCTCAAACTTATACAATAAGAGACCAGTTATATAGGGTAAGCCACATTGCAATCTCATCAAAATCATCTTTGAAGTTTCATTTCCAAAAGAGCATCTGTAATTTTCAGCTCCCACATACTTAGTAATTAGAGATGCTACTCATCCGGAAGAAAATGACAAAGTTGACATTTCTACTGAAAAGTCACTGGAGCCAACGAATCTGTCTCCAAATGTATTGATTAAAAGAAGATACTTTTGGATGGTGGTTGGCGGTAATCATTAATGCTAAAAATAATGTTTTCTCTCCATCAGTTACGCCAATTTCACTCGGGTCTCATCTTCTCTATTAAGCCTTTTCTGATAGTGGGCTTTGCTTTCACTCAATATAATACAAAAAGTATACTCAGTAAATGTTCAAATGACCTCAAGCAAATGGGGTTTGTTATACCATGGGGATAGACCTAGAGTTCAAATTGGCAATGACAGATTGGATGGGCTGTCTAAATCCCAGCCACTGCATGCAAGGAGCACACACATACACAGCAGAGCCTCTGAGGAAGAGGGAAAAAACTCAGTGTATCTTGGGTACTATGTCCTGCAATGGTCAAAAAGGTACACAGGCTCAGTCTGTCCCCAGAAAGTTCCTGTCTTACTCATAACCAGTGAAGAACGAAGTCAAGGCACAGAAAGTGAACCAAAATTTTTTTTTACTCCTTTTCAGTATCCTTTTAGTCAGGACTGTGGCATCTGCCCACATGAGTGTCCTGAAGACCTTTCTCCTGTTTTTTCCATCAACTCCCTTTCCCTACTAGTCTCCTCCCAGGTTCATTTTGAGCCTTCCTTTGTGTTGAAGTTTCATGGCTTTCTTCTTTCATGCAGTTGCTCCTTGACTCTTAATTAACAAGTCACAGATCCAGTTTTACTGACACTCCAAGAATCTGCCCTGGCAAGCAGTCTGGTCTGGGATGTTCACATCCATTGGTGTTAGTTACATCTATAAAGAAAAAAATCTTTCTTTTGTTAATGTAAGTCATCTCTCATCAGATAACTTTGATGTATTATTATGCCCAAAAGAACCCCTGACCACCTTGACTGGAGGAGGAGTGGGAGAAAGGGAATGCTCTGCCCTGCCACACACACAAACCTGGAATCGGGTCTGGAACTGCCACTACCATTCACGTACCTACAGGCAACACACTTCTCTCTGGGCCTCAGTCTCCCCATCTGCAAAATAATGGCTGACTCTCAGATCGCCAGATTCCCTTCCAGCCCTACTGTTCTCTAAATCTTGTCCCTGTATCGATCTTGCTCTTCTGCCCTTGGCCGACTCCACACTCTCCAGCCCCTGAGAGTGCTATTCTCAGGCTGTTCATTACATCTGAGGGCAGAAATAGATCTCAGCCAAGTTCTAATCAGCCTCAGAAAGAAGGAATAACCAGACAAAACTCAAAGTTGTTATAATCTTTACTCTCCATTGTTCCAAAGAGGATTAATGTCAGTTTAGCATGATGCTTTTTAAAAACACAGCCAGGCATAGCGACTCAGGCCTGTAATCCCAGCAACATGGGAGGCTGAGGGAGGAGGACTGGTTAAGCCCAGGAGTTTGAGGCTACAGTGAGCTATGATTGCTCCACTGCAGTCCAGCTTAGGTGACAGAACAAGATTCATCTCTTAAAAAAGGGAGGGCAGGGGAACACATAAATCAGTAGAAGAAAAGAGAAAGCAGTGATAGGGACATAGATGGAACCTGAAATACACCACAAGAAACAAATAATAAACCCATCTTTATCAATTCATTTTAATATTAAAATATTTAACTGACAAAAAATGTATATATTCAAAATGTGCAACATGATGATTTGACATACATATACATTGTCTAATTATCACAGTCAAATTAATATCACCTCCATCAGCATCCATAGTTACCATTTGGTGGGGATAAGCCAATAAGGACACTTAAAATCATCTCTTATCAAATTTCAAGTAAACAATATAGTATTGTTAATTACCATTACCATGCTGTGCATTAGACTCCTAGAACTATTCATCTTACAAGTGAAAGTTTGTGCCTTTTGACCAACATCTCATCATTTTCCCTACCTCCCATCCCCTAGGCAACCACCATTTTACTCTTTGCTTCCGTGAGTTTGACTTCTTTTAGATTCCACATATAACTGTGGTCATACATTTGTCTTCTAGTTTCTGGCTTATTTCACTTAGCTTAATGTCCTCCAAGTTCATCCATATTATCACAAATGGCAACATTTTCTTCTTGTTCATGGCTGAATAATAGTTCATTGTATATATACCATATTTTCTTTATCCATCCATCTTTGATGAACACTTTGGTTGTTTTGATATTTTGGCTATTCTGAATAATGTTCAATGAACACGGGGGTGGAGACATCTCTTCAAGATACTGATTTTATTTCCTTTGGATATATACCCCAAAGTGGGACTGCTGGATCAGACAGTTCTATTTAATTTTTTGAGGAATCCCTGTATCATTTTCCATAATAGCTGTACCACTTTACATTCCCACCGACAGTGTAGAAGGGTTCCCTTTCCTCCACGCCCTTGCCAACACCTGTTATTTCTTGCCATGTTGATAATAGCCTTCCTAACAGGTGTGAAGTGATATCTCATGGTTTTGATTTGCATTTCCCTGATGATTACTGATATTGACTATTTCTTCATAGACCTGTTGGCCATATGTATGTCTTCTTTGGGAAAATGTCCATTTAGGTTCTTGGCCCCCCTTTTTTAGTTCTTTATTTGATCTCTTGCTATTGAATTTTGTGAGTTCCTCATGTATTTTGAATATCAACCACCTATTAGATGTATGGTTTGCAAATATTTTCTTATTCCGCAGGTTGCCTTTTTCACATTGATTGTTTCATTTGCTGTACAAAAGCTTTTTAGTTTGATATAGTCCCACTTGTTAATTTTTGCTTTTGTTGCCTAGGCTTTTGACATATTTTTAAAAAATCACTGCCAAGACTAATGTCAAGAAGCTTTTCCTCTATATTTTCTTCAAGGAGTTTTACAGTATTAGGTCTTACATTAAATCTTTAGTCCATTTAGAGTTCATGCCTTTTGCCAAGTCTGTGAGTGAGCCGTATATTTGGCTCTGAGCTCTCTAGTAGCCAAAGGGAAAAGGGAAATCCAGTGAGACTTCCTCTTCCCTGAAGGCTCTTTCCTCTATTTTACACTGCCTTTTGGCTGTTCTTAAGAAACTGCTCAAAGCTAATAGTCATTCTCTGAAGTGGTATTGATTAATGAGGCTAAAACTCTTCAGTCTTTGACTAACTTTCAGCTCAGGAAGGAAATAGAAACCATAACCTAGAACACTGCCCCTGTGTCATATCATGGGTAAAACAATGTTGATCCTTCTTTGCATCCCTGCCAGGGAAAACTACAGAGAAACATCGGTTCATTGCAGTTTTTCCAGGTTTTCCTGTAATGTCTTACTCACTGGCATAACAATTGAAAGCTGATTGCTGAAAACATGTTTCTCACTATGTTTCTTTATAATACAAAAGCCTCCACGTGTTCTAAAAAGAGCCTTTGATGCATAATTAAATAAACACCTGGCTTCTCAAAAAGAGACACCTTTTCTCAGCAGGGCAAGGACTATTTCCAAACAGTTCAAATCAAAGCATCAGAGGAAACAAGTTCTACCTTCTCCTCAAAGAGCAGCCACTGACAGGAATGCTACTGGAGTGAGAAACCCGGCAGAGGGATAACTTTTCAGGAGTCTGGGAGACAGTGTGGTACTCTAGAAATAAATCTTTTAGTATCCTTATATTTAAATACAGTAATCCCTCTTATCCACAGGGAATGTCCCAAGACTCCCAGTAGATGCCTGAAACCCCAGATAATACCAAACTGGATTGCTGTCCATCAGAACACGTGTCTGTTCATATCTTCCACTCTCAAATTTAGTGCCTTTTCCATCTTAACTGAGAATTTGTCATACACTATGGTCATAACTTTTGCAGTTGAGGTGCCACAAAGGTAGCATGAATTTCTTTTTCCTTCTTTACAATTTCAAGAGAGAAGATTTGTTCTTACTATAGATCTTAGCAACCTCCATATACGATTATTTTCCTTCCTTAAGTGAAGAACTTTCACTTTTTCACTTAAAAGGAGCGCTCTACAGCTTCTCTATGACATATCTGAAGGGCCAGCATCACCACTCTTGCCATCACTTTGGAGACATTATTGAGTAAAATAAGTGTGGCTTGAACACAAGCGCTTTGATGCCACAACTGTTGATCTGGTTACTGAGGCAGCTACTAAGTGACTCATGGGTGGGCAGTGTCTACAACAGGACAAAGGGGGAATCTGTGTCCTGGGTGATTTCATCACGGTCTAGTACTCAGAGTGGTATACAATTTAAAACTTATGAATCGCTTATTTCTGAAAGTTTTCATTTAATATTTTCAGACCATGGTGGACCGTGGACAACCATGAAAAGCAAAACCTTGGATTGCGGGGGACTACTGTAATGGCCCACAGTTTCCAAAGTATTTATATATATCCTATCTGTCACAAAATCTCTGTGAGGTGGGAAAAGGTAGTGTTATATCCCCAGAAAATGGGGATAAATCTAAAACTGATTAAGGAAGTCCTTAGAGATGGGTCACATAGCCATGAGTCCTGTCTTCTAATTTCAAGTATAGTAGAAAGCCCTGAGGTATGGGAGTTGAATAGTGAAGCCCTGGATCTGCCTCCCACTAACTAGTTGTGTGACCTCAAGCAAGTCACTTTCTCTTCAACTGGGAGCAGGGAAGGAGGCAAAATGTGATTCCACCATCACTAGTGGGCAAACTTAAAGCTCATTCCTAGAGCCCATCTCTGGCTGTCTATGTGTCTTCTCAGGTCCCTGTCTTCATTGGGACACTGACTTCAGTGTTTCCTTCTCATAGTTGCTCCTCCTAGTATTTATAGAAGGACAGAACCAGACTCATTTAACTTATTTATCTACAAGGTACAATCACACATGGGCAACTTCAGCCCTGGCTGCCTCTGCAATCCATGAATGACTTTAACATGAGGCAATTGGGTTATACATGCAGGATGGTAGGAACATTTTGTCTAGATAAAAATCATCTTTTCATCTACTTAAATCTTCTTTTGCACATAAACAAGATAATGATGCCCCCCAACTGCTCCAAGAGATTCCTTGCCACTTAAGGTAGCAAACTCCAGTTAGCATTCTCTGGTGTAACTATTTGTGAATGAAAAGCATGTAGCTCCTATTATGTCCTTTAGGCATCTTTTGAAATTAGAAAAGCCAGAACAGCCTCCCCCCTTGCCTCATCTCCCCACAGTAATTACAAATGAGAGCAGCTTTATCCTGTAGGCAATACACCACCTGCCCCTACCCATCCCATGCCCACCCCCAAATCACCACCATCCAAGACCCATCAGGACCAAGACAAGAGAAAGAGATTGTCCCTCACTCCCTAGCCTCATGCCCTCAGTGCTGTATTGCAGCCACTATAACCTGATGATGAATGTTGTTTTGAAAACCTGCTTCATTCCCAAAGAAGGTCTCTGAATGTTCCCATTAATACAGTAAAGAAAGGCCAGAAAGGACTGTAGATCCTGCAGCCCCTAAATTCAGCGTGGGCCAGTTTAGAATTACTTGTCAGGAAGAGTACCATTTCTACTTCTTGGCCATGTTTCCTTCACGGCCCAGTTTAATCTTTCTCTGTAAATGGAATGTGTTTTCATCAGTTCTTCTCAGGAGCTGCCCTTCTATGAAATGATACACTCTAGTTAATGTACTGGAGCTAGTCTTTGATGGAAACTAAGAATCACCCTTCTTCTTTGCATTGTCTATTTAGCAATGCCAATGGCAAGCTATAGAGCAAGAACTAAGAGTAGATTACAACCTATTGTTTCCTATGGTCATATTAACCTTAAAACTCAGAAAACAATGAATTTCAAACTGATGCTCCTTTAAAAGAACTACTGTGAAAATCTTTGGGATGTCTTCCTAGCATTCCAAGGGGAAAGCACTTTTGTTGCATTACAGCAACAATTCCATTGTTCCTGCTGAAATAATAATTTGTACACAATACTGCCAATCATGTCCCAGAGTGAGGCAGGCAGGCCTACAATCTCCTACAGTGAGAGTATAGCCACAAACTGTGTGTGTGTGTGTTCAAAACTTGTTCACTGTCAATGCATCTCTGTAGCCAAGGGAACTGTCTACCAGACTGACTTTAGCATCCACACATTTATAATTTACCATTGTGACAGCATAAGCTGTTCACGCATTACCCAGATCCCCTTTACAGGCTGGTGCGGTAACGCTCCTCCCAGTCTCCAACTGGGAGCGTTGGCTGCAAATGGCTCACAGCTGTCACCCTTTCCTTAAGAATAATCCTTATCAACAGGAACCATTTTCTCCAGCAATCCCGTGGAGATTACCCAAAGCACAATACTGCAAGGAATGGGGCAGGGAGAAGACTGCTGCCATTGACTGAACAATATGTGTATTAGAAGCTGGCTGTCTTACCTCCCCAGGGACGACACTGGGATGCTTCTCATGCTCCAGAGCTCCTTCTGTCATCACACTGAGGCTAGGATCCTACATCTTCATCCAGGTTCTTCCCTAGTCTTCTCCTGCTTCCCTGGCTCCTTTAAAGACCGTACTTGAGAGCACTCACTCAAGAAATCACTTGCATATGAATTTTGTCTGACTCTGCTTCTAGGAAACCCAACCTAAGACATTGAGTAAGGAGCAAGTCTAAGCACAGAAAATCACACCTGGATGCAAATGATGGCAGCCTCTTCCTTGTGACATGCATGTCTCTTATTTTCATCCATTGGTGCTATTTGGTCATCAAAGAACAACAGCAACAATGGAGTTTAAGGATTCGGTGTCTGTTGATAGGCACATAGCCCACATCTTACATAACCAGCAGGGATTATGCTCTAAGGAACGATTGCTATGGAAAATGTGTCTTAGGAATATATGTACTTGCATAAGGTTTTTAAGAAGGTACTACTGATTTCCAAGTAAAAACAAAGTTCACTCATTTAACTGCAGGTGGAATAGACTTAAGGTTAGGGCAGATGTATATTTAACTATTGGGAAGCCTGATCAAACATTGAGGAATCCCATGTACAAAGTTTTGTACAAGTCCCTTGCATTTGAACAGTTTGTCCAAACTAGATTTCCAAGTCTGAATTCCACTCAGGAATATAAATACGTGTTAATTTTTTTGCAGCAAAGTTTGTAAATAGTTTGAGTACCAGACTCTAAGCTCCTTGAAGACTGAACTTGTTTCAGATATATATGTCAATCCTCTTGAAATAGGTATCTACTATTTTTGGCCTGTCCAGCATCTATTCTACCTTCCAGTAGCAGCATCTTAATTGTCCCTTGTAAATTACCTTTCTCAACTTTCAGCCTGAGTGGCTCTGGTGAAGTTAGCATCATTCCCCAGATCCAGGAATAACTCAGGGCTAGGAAAAGTGACTTTCATATTCCTTGGTAACAATGGTTGGTTCAGGGATGGGCCCATGAGCCAAGCTTGGACAATCAGAGCCTATAAAAGTCAGTTTGAGTTTGATGCTGGAATAATTGAAAAGAATTTTGTTTCTTCTATATTATTGAAGCTTATAGAATGTAGGCCTGCAGATGCCGGTGCCATATTTGCATAACAATGAGACACCCTACAGGAGAATAAAGTCAATACAGAAGCAAGCAGACCTGAAAGATTTAAAAAAAAAAACAAAAAACTTTTTTTCTGAACATAGTTCTGGTATTCCCATGACAAACAGCAATAAATTTTTTAAAGTCTAGGTCATTTTGAGTTGGATTGCTGTCAGTTCCAATCAGATAGCACAACTAAGGTCTAAATCCATGATAGTCATTTCATACATGTCTTAGGTAAGTTTACGTTAATCAGAATGTTTCAGTAACTTATTAACAGTAGACAAATACTGTTAACCTACAGCAATTGCATCTAATGTAACAAATATCTATTGATTGCTTACTCTGGGCCAGATATAGGACTGGGATCTTTGAAGGATTCCAGGAAGATTAAGACATGATTCCCTTCCCTTAAAACATTTATAATACTTGTAGCTTCCAAGAGAAACCCATTAGATTTTAATGGTAGTCTGTTGTACTAATCTCCATTGGAAATAGCACATGGACATCAATTTGCAAGTTTATGTTGAGAAATGTTTTATTAAAAACCCAGTGGAGAAATAGGTGATTCAAGTTGTTTCCTGGATCTAAATCATAAATTGTTGTACCAAGCCATAGATGATGACTCCATTGGGACACAGACATGTATTTTTAAACTTTTCAGATTGGAGAGTAGCTTGAATAGAACAACCAAAAAGAACAGCCTGTCCTGTTGAATGACTCACTTGAGAAACTTTCATTTTTGTGGCATTTCAAAGCAGAATTTTCAGACTTAAAATTTGGATTGCTTTAAAAGTAGATGTGATATTTGGGTAACTTCATTTTGATGACAAACCAGGTCACCACATCATAGATATGATGCCCTCTGTTTTCATCAACCTTTTTGATAGTCATTAAATCTATTTTTCTAAGATTTGGATAAACTCATGAGCAACAGAGACATGAGTTACTAATGGCAATATCCTACTTTTACATAGCACTTTCCTGCTTATGAAAGCATTTTAACATGTCTCATCTCCTCAGAAGTTTGGTGTCAATTCCTAAATATATCTAAATGGTTACTTATCTTTGGATGGGATGTTTTTTATTTTGCTCACTTTTATTGCCTTTTCTAAATTTCTGCTCCCCTAAGAGAGGCTCACACAATTTACCACTCACTTGAATTTTGTAATAGCCTCATAACTTATTCCCATTTCTTGGTTTTTATTCTCAATATTCCTCATGCATAGTTCTGATCATGTTTTTTCCCCAGCTCTGGTGTTCCATGCTTAATAGGCTAAATCCAGACATCTTAGCTAGTCATTTAATGGTCCGTTTTTGTTTTTTGTTTTTTGTTTTGTTTTGTTTTTGGTGAGGGGAGATGGAGTCTCATTCTGTCTCCAAGGCTGGCATGCAATGGTGCGACCTCAGCTCACTGCAACCCCCGCCTCCCGGGTTCAAGCGATTCTCCTGGCTCAGCTTCCTGAGTAGCTGAGATTACAGGCGCCCACCAGCACGCCCAGCTAATTTTTGTATTTTTAGTAGAGACAGGGTTTCACCATGTTGTCCAGGCTAGTCTCGAACTCCTGACTTCAGGTGATCCACCCACCTCGGCCTCCCAAAGTGTTGGGATCACAGGCATGAGCCATGACACGCAGCCCCATTTTACATTTTCAGTACCAACTCCTACCACCCTTCACTCTGAGCAGTTTCACAGAAGAAGAGAAAGTTGGTATTACTGAAAGAAGGATGTATCTTAACGGGAAGATAGAAGTAGAAGCATATTCCTGAAGGAAGGACATGGGCAGAAATCATATGAGTAAAAAGACTCAATGTGCACCCAAGAAGGTTAAGGAGGTCAATTTGCCCAGAACCAAGCCCTGGAAAGATGGTGATACCCACAGAGACGTGTCAGCTCTAATATTCCTCAGTTCTACTCAATAACTCAATACTCAATAGTTCAATCTAAACACTTGAATGCCTCTGAAGGAACAAAAAAAAAAAAAAAAAAAAAAAGGAACAGAAAGGAGATACAAATTTCTAACTACAGAATGGCTAGGGCTTTAGCCCACAAAGCTAGAAAAGGTAACTCAGAGGGAGAATCTCTCCAGGGCTCGCAAGTTCATGAGGGCTGAGCCTTACAGTAGAGCCCAGAGCCCAGCTCCAAGCACAGTTTTGTCTCCCAAGACTGTAGTCATCTCTTTGGTAAAGCCCAGAGGGCAGGCCAAGATGGCACTAACGTCCCACTAGCAAAGGCTGGGTTGGTCCCCAGGTTCTGAAATCATTTCAGTCGTACACACTATGGCCAGCCACTAGCTGCTGTAGTAGGAGAGAAACTGCAGCATATGAGATTTTTTTTTAACATCTAGTAACAGAGCAAACTATATTTCCAAGAATGCATATCTAATATCGTTCAACAGCAGGTGGCTTGGAGGAACTAATAAGTGACTCCAGTGAAAAGCCTGTGAGAGATGTGACTGTTCAACTCAGGCAAGTCCACACCTGTGCTGGGCTGGTTATGCCCAAGTTCCTGGGAAGCTTGTTAAAAATACACATTTTCAGGACCCCACCTCAGAAACTCAAATTCAGTAAACCTGGGGTGACGCCCCAAATTGCAAACTGTTAACACGGTTTCAGTTGATTTAGATACCCAGCCATCTTTGCAAGACAGAACAAACCTCCTTTACAAGTTGCCCTAGCAGAGGACGCTGCTCTCCCTCACCCCTGCTCCCTTGCTAATTGGGCTGCTGATGAGTCTACTAGGCACCAGCTGTTTATCAGTTCCTCTAGAGCAGTGGGTCCCAAGCTGTATGCACTTAAGAATCACTTAGAAGTCAAAGTTTCAAAGTCCAGGCCTTTCCCCACCCCAATTAAATCACAGTTGTGGGGGAAAGTGTTGTATTAGTTTATTCTCACATTACTATAAACGACTACGTGAAATTGGGTAATTTATAAAGAAAAGAAGTTGAAGCGGCTTACAGTTCTGCAGGCCGTACAGGCTTCTGCTTCTAGGGAGGCTTGGGGAAACTTGAAATCATGGCTGAAGGCAAAGGTGAAACCGGGACATCCCACGCGGCCAGAGCAGGAGGAAATGAGCAAAGCGGGAGGTGCTACATGCTTTTAAACAACCAGATCTCGTGAGAACTCACTCACCATCACGAGACCAGCAAGGGGAAAATCCGCCCCTTCGATCTAATCGCTTCCCACCAGACCCCTCCTTCAACACTGGGGATTACAATTTGACATGTGATTTGGGCGGGAACACAAATCCAAACTAAATCGGGGGTTCACACATGTCAAGAGTTGTTTAAGCTCCCCAGATGGTTCCAACTTACAGATAGGTCTGGGAGCTGCTGCTCTATAGTGTTGCTGCTCAGATAGGGGTCCACAGACCAGCAGCAGCAGCGGCGTCACCTCAGCGTCACTTAGCACCTTGCAAGAAATGCAGAATCTTGGGCCATACCACAGCAGTAATGAATTAAAATCTACATCTTAACAAATCTCCATGTAATGTGTGCACACATTCCAGTTTTAAAAGCCCAGTTCTATCGATTTTAATCCATTTGTTTGTGAATATCAAGGTCAGTTCTTAAGTAGACAGGGAAAAGAAAGACAGCACTCCCCAGCAGACAATCAAGTTCACAGAAGCCATCCCGAAAGAAATCATGTTTAAATGCCTAATGACTACAGGAAGATCCAGCCTGTCCCCCCAGTTATTCAGCACTTACAGACACCACATGCTCGTTCTGACATTTCTATTTGGTAACTGTCAAAGCTAAAAGAGCCTTGCACATGTTGATTCGTTGGTGGGGCTCATCCTCAGCCAGCCTAGCCTGCTTAGCTATGGGAGCCTGCACAGAGAACCCCCATAGTCTCAGTGGAGCCGCGACCACCCCAGATTCTGCTTCCGTGAGTTTTGTGCTAGAGACACCTGCGTGACAGTGGCTCTGACTGCTGTGTGGCTGAGGACGCCAGAGACCCAGCTGGCAAATTGCCTGCGCGGCTCTTTCCTCCCCGGGAGAGAGGGGAGGAAAGGTTCGCAGAGATGCCGCAGGCAACACCTGACTCAGGAGGAGGCAACCTGCTGTTGAAATCTCTGGCAAGCACGAGCTCAGGAACAGAAGTCCAGAGCAGCATTATTTCCGCTGTAATTGCCAATTTGTCCATGTCAGCACGGCAGCCACATCTAATTTACCGTGCATAAGCAGCCGTGCTCGTGGTGGGAGTCAAAAACATGGCAGAGCAGCAGCTTGTTACCTACCAATGAGCAGGACTCTCCCATGCCTACGAGGATGGATTGGTCCTCCAGCAGAAGCTCTCTCTCCCTAGTCAGGGTAGCAGGAAGAGTAAATGAGATTGTCTTTCAATGCATTTTAGCTGTGGCAATTTTGTTATGTGTTTATTAGGCTACTTTTAGGGTGACAAGGAATAATCCCTATTTTTTTCTTGCATCCTCTCCTCCTTGCATATCAAAGAGGAAATAAGTTCATTAAAGATGTTTTTCCTGTCTCTCCTCTCTTCTCCCCCTTTTTAAACCCACCCTACCACCCTTTGTAGAGATATTCTGTGGATCAGTAGTAGCTAGGAACCTCTGAAGACTGCTCAAAGCAATCAAGAAAAAGAACCATGCCTCGTGAATTGTGTGCTAGTTATAAGTTGATAGGGAGAGGGAGACCCAGACTGGGCAGATAGGAAGAACTAGCCCAAGGCATTCATCTGTAGCTGCTCTTACCAAGCTTTCCGTGGCTCCACTAAGAGTTACACTAGTGGTTCTCAGACTTGAGCATGCAACAGAATCCCCTGGGGTGAGAGCTAAAATCCCAAATTGCTGCACCCCACCCTCACAGTTTCTGAATTAGTAGGTCTGGACTGGAGCACAGGAATGTACCCTTCTGTTAAGTTTCCAGCTGAAGCTGATGCTGCTGGCTGAGGAACCACACTCTGAGAACCAGTGAGCTAGGGTGACCCCAAAAGCAGCTGTGGACTTCAGGATGCGAAGAAGCAGTATCACTATGGAACTCACCCCATCCTCATTTAGCGAGGTTGCTCCACACCCTCACCGGCACTTGTAACTATCAGCCCTATTGACATTAATCCTTCTGGGGGCGATATACAGGTATTTCATTGTGCTTCATTGCTCTTTCTAGGTAATTCATTGCTCTTTCTGGAAATTAACATTCTAGGAAAGAGAATAGCAGAATATTACTTATTGGGGGAAAACAATCTCCAAGTTGTGGTAGAAATGAAATTCCCAGGCTTAAAAAGCATGAGAGGGGGTCACTAGGTCCCATCTACTTAATACTCGGATAAGAGGATGCTGCTCAGGAAAGATGGGTTGGGGTGGCCACTAGAGGAATCAGGGGCATATTGCACTAAAAATTGACTATGATCTCCAGTAGGAATGTGATGAAAGGAGGAAGAAGCTGGAAAGGAAAGAGAAGAGAAACCAGGGGATAAATAAGAGGAAGAAATGGGTCGGAAGAAGCCTCCATTGATCTAGGCTGTTAGACTCTAGGGGCTAAGTAACCAGGGCTCAGCACTCAAACTTCTCTTAATAGAAACAAATTCTGTTTGCTTTTTGCTTTGCTTCTTAAGGCAAAGTAGAGGTCAGAAACTGTACCTTCCCAGATGTAACATGAAAAGCTTTTTAGGTGTTAACAATCTGGGTTTTCATTTCATTGGTGATGAAGTGCACCCCAACTGAGTAACAGAGAAGGAGGAAGCTTCCCAAATGGCAGAAACCCAATCTGTGAGTGGACTTCAAGACAAGGGCTGCTGCTGCAGAGGTCCCAGTGGAGTGGGCAGAGAGAAGGGCCTCTGCCAGGGAACTGTTTGAGTGCATGGGGGTTTTGTCAGAGCCGAGCTTCTTGGATGACTACATAGTCCTCCAGTGCATGGGGCATCCCACCCAGAGCCAGTAGGTCCAGGAGTGGTGTGATACCTAACCCATGCCATAAATTACCACACTACATCATTTGGCTGTCCTCCAAAGATATGTCTCCATGGAACTCCCCACAACTGTGAGATCAAAGAGAGGCAAAGGGCAAGTCTCTGTATGTGAACTTGGGGCTGAACAAAATACACTGCAGTAACCTCAAGCTAGATCACTGTGGAGTGGGCACCTTTATTTTATATATGTGTTATTTCATTGAATTATCCAGACCACTCTGTGTGGTAGATATTATCTGTACATCATTTTACAGATAAGAAAACTGAGACCAAGGGCATTTTGCCACATGACCAAAGTAACAATGCTAGTAAATGAAGATTTCAAGAGCAAATCAGGATTCAAGCCCAAGCACACTCAGCTCCAAAATGTATGTTGCCTGAGACCAAAGAGGTGAGAGCAAAAGGAACAGAGTCCTATTCTTGCCTTAGCTAAACATTTTGTCCCCTTGCTTTTATGCCTTGATATCTGACTGTAAAATGAATGACCAAATGAATTCATGAAAAGCAGGGTTGAGATGAGAATGCAGAGAAAAGAAAAATAACATTTTCTTCTGTTTGTCCTGTATAGGCCAGCTTCATTGTTTTGTTTGTCTTATTTTTTATTTTAGTTTCATGAAACTATTAAGACATATTCCAGGCATTTGAACATGTAGTTGTTCCTCTGCTGACAGTTCTTCTTTCCTATTTGCTCCCTGATTAGCCCATTTGTTGGACTAACTTGAACTCCTACAAAAGTCTCAGCTTATATATCACCTCTTCCAGGAAGTGCCCCTGAAGCCTCCTGCCTCCACCTACTCTTCCACCCACCCATCTGAGCTTCCTGCTTAGCTCCTCCATAGTACCGTTCCACACATAGACCAAAGCTCCATGATACAGGGCCCTGTCTTGTTCCCCATGGCATTCTTTGCCCAGAGCCTGGTGTGTAGCAGCTTCTCAAAAAATACTTGTTAAATGAATAAATAACTTCCCTTGCATTTTGAGAAAATGTATATAGTTGCTGCTTAAAAATAACATATTTCTCATTCATTCCCCATTACTTTTGTGCTGTTTGTTCAAAGGAAGAAAAGTTGGATAGTATCTTTGAATTGCCAATGCTGAGCATTCGCTGATGCCCCATGCCTTTCCCTGAGCATCCATATGAAGCAGGGAGGCAGGAGACAGACAAGCAGGATGTCGCCTAAGCCCACATGGGCTGTCTCCCTTTCCCAACCTGATTCTCTCTAATGTTTGTTCCCGACCCTTTTCTACTAGATAAAAGAGGATAAGGGGCTCCTCTATGCACATCCCTTGCTGATGTGCAGCCAGGCAGTGGTGAGGAATTGAAAGCAGACTTTTTCACCTTCCTTTGTGGGTTATAAGCAGAATACCTGCTGGAACACTGGCCCCTGGAACACAGCAATTCCCCAAGCATCCAGGCTGATTGCTAAAGCCTCAGTTACTCTGACTCAGACTCAGAAGCAGCCTCATTCTCTTTTCTACTTGTACTGGAGATTGATAACTTTAATTTGATCTGAGTAATTCATGTGGTGGCCCAAGTGTCCTTATCAGAGCTGTCACTAGGTAGGAAGTTATAAAATCAAAGGCAGGCCTCAGAGAAAGGCTGGGATTGCTGGAATGGGGTTGTTTTCAACTCTGGCTGCTGCTAGTCCCAGGGCTCTGAACTTTCTTCTTGGCTTCACTCAAAAACAAAGACATGCAGTGATTCCCTCTGCCTCCAGCTAAACAGCCAGCAGCCTCACATTCGAGGCCCTCTGTGAGATGACCTGACCAGTTTTTTCAAGTTCAGTTGTCATTACTCCCTGGGCTGCGGAAGCCCACACATAGCATCCCTGCTCCCACACCTTTGTACACCCCTATTTTCTTTCCCTGCGCCCTCAGCCTGAGCCTGGAATGCCTCAGTCTCTCACCTTTTGAATCCTAGCCACCCACCAAGTTCAGTTTGGGATTTATCTCTTCTGAGAATACTTGCCAGACAGCCTCAGCCTCAGGGAGTACACAATCTTCCCAACAAAAGCAGTGTCTGCAACACTCAGTTTATCTCTTAAACCCATATCCAATTAGCAACACAACACTCTACATTTTACATCTGGTTTCCCCAACTAGAATGCAACATTCCAGGGTCAAACATCTTTATGTGTCTTCTGGAACTTTGAACACAGTAGGTGTTCAATAACTGCTGATAAAGATTTTTCAATTAGGAGTTTTGCAAGTATCCTATTATAATCTAACCTTTATGTTTCTAGCAACTCTACAAACTAAAACCATAATCAGGTACAAACCTAATCTGACCATAATGTTTCTAGCAACTCCACAAACTAAAACCATAATTAGGTATAAACCTAATCTGAGCATGATGTGTGCTTGTGTGTGTGTGTGTGTGTGCACATCTATGCGCACTTATCGGACATCAGTGGTGTCCTTGAAATCTAAACACAAATGTTATGGCCAGTCTAGCAAAGGCATGTTAACACTCTTTTTCATACAAACCATCCTGGACTTTGGAAAGCCACCTCGTGTTGCTTTGATTTTTCCTATATAAAACCCCTTTCCAAAGATTTCTCAGGAAATTGGTTTCTTGTCTGGTTCCCAGGAACACATACTTGTCAGGAAAGCTTTGATGTGATCCAATGGAAGCTTTTATCTGCGACACTACACACTACTTGCTCCCATCTTCCTACTCAGAAATACCCATTGCTTGTCAAATCTCTCCCCTTGCAATATCTTATGCTGCTACTATGGTTATAGTTGTCAATCACCCTGTTTCACATGTAGTTGGCTTTTATTAACTCAGGGAGAGAGGATGGTAGGCGTCCATTTAACATGTATAAAGCTGAATGTGTGTCTACATCACAGCTGCAGTCTAGAAGCTGTTTAAGGCTATCAGTAATTGCTTTGTAATAAATGCTATTAGTGTTAGGTGGAACGGCTTACATTTTTATCCAGTGGCTAATTTTCTCTCCATAGATTCTCAGGAAAAGCTATCTTTATGGAGCCAGATGGAAAATGTAAATTATGCTTCTGTTTTCTCTCTTGCTCCCAAAGCTATGATTTATGTTTGTTCATTGTTTGTGTTAATATTTGCACATCTTTTCAAATAAACTTTGAAACATTTTACATAGGCACATATGAGTCTATAATTTTAAAAAAAAGTGAAATTAGGAAAAAGAGCAAAAAAGATGAAACCAGATAGCAAATTGTATTTTGGACAGATAGATGCAGCAGTATCTCCCATATTCTAGAAGCTCTTCGACAACATGACCTCGCATATACTCCTCCCATAAAGAAGTGAGGTCTTTGTCCCTGTTTCCTAGTTGAGTAAGCTTGTGGCAACCAAGAGACTGTGGCAGATGTTAAAAGACAATTCAGCTTGTGACTTGTCTAGTGAAATACCTGCACTTGGAGCCCTGAGTTGCTATGTAAGAAAACTATCCTGAGGCAGCCATACTGTAAGGAAGCCCGAGACACAGGGAGAAACCACATGTAAGTATTTCAGTCAGCAGTCCTGGTCTTATTCCCTCTCTAAGTACTGGTTATGCAAATGAAAGAATCTTCAGGTTATTTCAGCCGCCAGCAATAGAGTCACCTCTAGCCTTCCAGTATTCCCAGTTGAGGGCCCCAGATATCATGAAGCAAATTCAAATCATTCCCACTGTGTGCTTTTTTTGGAATTCCAGACCCACAGAGTCTGGAAGCTTAATAAAATGGATGTTGTTTTGCTCAACTAAATTTACAGTAATTTGTTCTGCAGCAGTAATAACTGGAACATGTAGTAATGGTAATTCACAGACTTGCTTAACATCAAGATGTTCAGTGTTCACCTGTGAAGGAATTGGATTCCTTTGATGTTCTAAAAGGCTTCAGTGAAAACAACTATCCTGTAGCAGCAGAATCACAGAATCACTGTGATCACTGTGCTGTTTTAGAAGTGAAAAAGCAAGCTGTCTGACTCCAGATGTGTCACTAAAAAGACACTTGACTTGGAAAACAATAACACCTGAGTAATGCTCTACTTTCCATTTCCCAAACTTCCTTCTCCATTTATAATTTCATTTATTCTTCCCAAGAACCCTGGGAAGTAGAGCAAGTGTTCATCTCTCTGGACCTCAGCTTCCACACTGTAAAACTTTTATGAGACTCAAATGAGACGGAGTAAGTCAACACACATTTGGACACCAAAAAGTAAGGTTTTGCCAGCTAAAAAGACAAGAATGTCAAAACAGGTATAATATATTGATCTTTGCTAAATATGCATCATCAGTAGCTACATAAATGCACACATTCTAACGTAAACCTCATGTGCTTGTCACCTCTGAATAAATGAACTTGATGGAAAGCACCACAAATCAGGGAAACAGAAGCTTCCTTTTCCTGCCAAGTAATTCAAGGAGACTGCTAGATTCAGTCCATCCCTCCCCACTTGCCATAAGATCCCTTCAAGCAGATCACAGATGGAGCTCCAGGTCTCTTATCAGAAGTCCCTTAGGCATCTTCGCCATGTTCACCTCGGCCATGTCACAGAACAAAAGTGCAGAGACCACGGTGCATGGCAGAGCTGGCTTGTGCAAGGAGTATTGTGAGGTGGGAGAGCGAACATAAATGAGTAGTAGAAAACACTGTCCAGTGACAAACTTCACACTGACTTTCTATTCATCTCCCAGGTAGCCTCTTTTTGGAACAAAACTAAAGAACTGAGATGTTTCATGTCAACAAAGGGACTGATATCTAAGAATGAGAAGGTAGTCTTAAAAGAAGAATGCACACAACCTGAGAGTGCATGCACCTGGGTTTGTAGCTCAGCTTGTGGGCAGGAAAGAAGACTGTGACAGGGTTATCACCCCAGCTTCACCACTGACTCATTCTTGGATAAGTCTCTACTGAACCATGACCTGCTTGGGAGCAGATTTGTGTGTGGCCCCACTATATCCCTGCATTAGCACAGTGTCTGGCATATAGAAGATGCCCAAGAAACGTTGTTTAATTAATGAATGAGTTTCTTTTTTCTTCTTCTTTTTTTTTTTTTTTTTTTGAGACAGTCTCACACTGTCGCCCAGGCTGGAGTGCAGTGACGCGATCTCCACTCACTGCTAGCTCCGCCTCTTGGATTCAAGTTATTCTCCTGCCTCAGCCTCCTGAGTAGCTGGGACTATAGGCACCCGCCACCACACCCGGCTAATTTTTTGTATTTTTAGTAGAGATGGGGTTTCACTGTGTTAGCCAGGATGGTCTCGATCTCCTGACCTCGTGATTCGCCCGCCTCGGCCTCCCAAAGTGCTAGGATTACAGGCATGAGCCACTGCACCAGGCCCATGAATGAGTCTCTTTAATGAGGCAGCCAAGATTGTGGGTTCTGCAACCAAAAATAAACTAAATTTAAATTCAAATTCCATCATTTTCTATTCGTTACTCAACATCTATGTGTTTCAGTTTCCTTATCCATAAAATGAGGACAATACTGCCTCCCTGTAACAGGTGTTGTTAATGTTAACTCATTTCCACCCCCCTTCCCATAGGCACAGCTGAGTTTCCAGCTGAAGCTGACAGCTTCCCACCTCAAGTACATCTTCCTGTCTCTTGCTTCTCTTCTGGAGGACGTTCTCCAGCATCATAAGAGCCTGCTCAGCCAGAGGCAGAGGCAACCCCCAAGTGCCAGAGGGTTGTCCAATGTAGAAGCCCCAACCTCCCCAGGATCTGGTCGAGCAATTCTTTTTTTTTAAGATGAAGTCTCACTGTGTTGCCCAGGCTGGTCTCAAACTCTTGGGCTCAAGTGAAAGCCTCTCAGGTAGCTGTGATTACAGGCACTGCGCCACAATGCCCAGCTGGTTGGGTGATTTCAATGTCTGTTGTCAGCAGGATTGAGGTTTATTAAGACACCCTTTATTGGCTTTTCTACATGTCTCACTTTCACTTACATAAACTCAACTGTGCTTCCCAAATGGACTGTCTGCACACAAGTTCTTGTCTGGGAGTCTTTTTTGGGAGTGTTATGGGCTGGACTGTGTCCTCCCAAAATTCATATATTGAAGTCCTAACTCCCAACAGCTCTAAATGTGACTCTATTTGGAGATAGGACTTTTAAAGTGATTAAGTGAAAATGACATCCTTAGGGGTCCTTAATCCAATATGACTGATATCCTCCTAAGAGGAAATATGGACACACAGAGAGACGCCAGGGGTGTGCACATACATAGGAATGGCCAAGTGAGGTCACAGCAGACGGTGGCTACCAGCAAGCCAAGAGAAAAGATTCAGGAAAATCCAAACCTGTCAACACTTTCGTCTTGGACTTGTAGCCTTCAGAACTTAAGAAAACGCACTGCTATTGTTTAACCCACCCAGTCTGTGCACTTTGTTGTGACAGCCCTGGCAAACTAATGAAGAGGAAAGGTAAAATAAGTCACCACCTCTTGAAGTTATTATGAGGAATAAATAAGACATTGTGTCTAAAGTACCTGGCAGGTGCCTGGAGAAACTCAATACCTGTCCTTTAGGGCTATTGTTACTGTTAGTACTAATAGTAGCAACAATAATAGCAGTGGTATCACCATTATTTGTACAATAATAATTGCTCTGCTACAATTCTTCAAATGGTAGTTGTGAAGAACAAAGAAGAAATTAGATGTGAAAAGATGTTAAATGTTTAACATCCACTCACTCATTCAACTAACTTATTAGCACCAACCATGTCCCAGGCAAGAACTACACAGCGTTGCATTTTTCAATACAATAGACACTAGTCACATGTGGCTCTTGAGATTTAAATTTAAAGTATTAAAAATACAATAATATATAAAATCTAGTTCCTCAGTCATATTGACCACCTTTAATGTAGTTCTTTAATGTTCAAGAGCTCCAATGTGCATGGTGGCTACTAGGCTGAGGCAGGGGAATCGCTTGAACCCGGGAGACAGAGGTTGCAGTGAGCCGAGATCGTTCCACTGCACTCAGCCTGGTGACAGAGTAAGACTTCATCTCAAAAAAAAAAAAAAAAAGAAAAAGAAAGTTCTATTGAACAACTGTTGTAAGGAAGAAAAAAATAAATTTCTCCTCTCAATGACTCTTAACCAATTACAAATGCAATCTGATGATGATAATATTTCTGGAAAATGTACTCAAAAGTCCATGGCATGGGAGATCAGTCTTTGTTTCTGAAGGACAGAGGATAGTATAGTGATTTCAGACATCCAAGCTCTGAGAATAAGCAGTTGCTATTCAAATCACTGCCAATAACAGCAAGGATATTCTTTCATTCATATAACATGATCGAATGCCTACTCTGTGAAAGTCATAAAACTGGGTGCAGTGGGGCACACAAGAATGGAAAAGCAGCAGGTCCCATCCTTAAGAAGCTTCCCGTTTAGCTGGAGAGATAATCGACATACACAGGTAACAACAGATATAGAAGACTGAAAGTAGCATTACATGAGAAGCAATCATCCTAACAGCAGCTAGCACGGATTAAGCACTTAGCACGTGCTGGTGTGATGTTAAGAGCTTCACAGACATGCTCTTGTTGAAGCTTAATAATCAACCTAGTAGGTTATCAGCTGTAATCATTTTCATTTTACAGAGGAAAATACAACAAAATGCTGAAAATGATCATGCTATTTTGTATTCTTTCATGAGATGGTCAGTCAGCTGCAGCCACAAGGAAAGAGGCTCAAGAAAACAAAGTATATTATACCCACGGGTCCTACAGACAGAAGGCCTCTGGCACACCATGCAGGGCCACATGGGAAAGCACCTGCATGGTCAGGAGGCAGAAGAAGGGAGCCAGGGGAAGGTGGAGGCCAGAGCCTTCAGTGGGGTTTCCCCAGGAAAGAAAACGAAAGGCAGGCGAAATAGTTTGGGATTGGCTACTTTGAATAATTTGGGACACTCTACAGAGTTGATTCCTAGCTGCCTGGGCCCTGGCCCTGGGATGTCTGAGGCAGATGAATGTTGCCTCCTAGGGTGCATGGGTCAGACAGGGGAGGCCTGGCTCTGGATTAATTAGTTTGTATATCAAAGGCATGCTTCTGGCTGAGCCCTTTGTTGCCTCTAAGAGTTGACTAGTCCTAGGAGGGGCAGTCTCTTCTCAGCCAGAAATGTTTGTTTTTAAGAAGTCAAAATATCACAAAATGCCCAAATAAATATATACCTACATATACACTTACAGTATATACATGCATGTGCACGCATACACACACACACACACACAAGCACTGCACATGCTCAGGGTCACATTGTTTAAAAGAAGTAAACCCAGACAGCCACATCCAGGACATGTGCTCTCATAGGTGGGTGGTATGGCTCAGTGTCGAACGTGAATGAGGCTGAAATAATAGAAAGACCCACTTGGAAAGATAAAAGTGAACGTGCCCCTCCTACACACTTGTTTTAGTTTGGGTTCCCTCCCAAGCAGAGCAAAAGCCACCAAGAAAGGTAGAGTGTTCTATGTAGCAGATAATCTCAGGAAGCAGGAATGAGGGAGGAGGGAGAATGAAACAGGGAAGGAGGAAAAGCAAACATCCGGGTGTGTTACCGGGGTTGCTGCTGTAAGCAACAGGAAATCACTTCTACACATACAGGATGCCTGCCACAGTTGTCCACCTAAAAGACAAGAGACTTTATCCACCAGTGTGTATTCACCAGCTGCCAGCCTCACTGGCTGAGGGTTGCCCAGCGTGTTAATGTCACCCCATCTCTAGTCTGCAATGTACAGCTGAGCAAATTCCTGTGACCTCCAAGAGGACCCTGGGGCAGAGGGCTGGGAGACTCACCTTGCAGCCTTGCATACCTGAGGTGGGTAGCTAGCAACACGAGGTGAGTCCATGGAAGCTGCAGCTGATTCAGAGGTAAATGAAGGGATGTGGCACGTGCAGGCATCAGAGGCATCTGCTATGTCACTCAGATTTCTCCCCTGTGGACTCTTTCCATTGAATTTTACCAAGGACAGATTTGTGACCTAGGCACTAGGGATGCCCTGTCCAAAACAAGACACCAGCTGTGTCCTCATGGAGCTTACAGTCCAGTGGAAATTCATTTGGGACCAGTTTTCAAATAGGAATCTTCCCAGCATCCACCAAAGGGGCTGACCTCTATCCTGGAGAACCACCCACTGTTGCACAAGCCACTGAGCTCCTTTTCTGGTCACACTACTTACTGCTTTCCTAGGAACTGGCTGTTTCCCAACAGTTACTAAGCATTTTCCTCCTAAACTTTAGTTGGCAGAATTTTATTACTTTAAATAACCTCATTCCAGCAACCAGAAAACCTCATGTGCTTCTCTGTCAGGCCCAGAGCATTACTCAGGAAGAAATGAACATGAGGGAGAGAAGGGAAAACCCACAGAAGCAATATCGTTAGGATTTGTCTGTTCCAGAGCCAGGCTGCCCACATTGCCATTTCATCTTCATGCATATTTACTCAAGGCCCTTCAGTTCTACTTTGAGTCCCAAAGTTTGACATTTTCTTAAGGAAAGAAAGATGAGAAAATCCACTTTATTAAAATCTAAGATTTTCACTTAAAGTTTGGTAACTTCTTTATATCACTGAACTCCAGGGGTAGATTTCTCATGTAAAATAATAAAAGTTTTTTAAATGCCTCCACACAAAGCATAGCAATATTAAAGCCCTAAATTAGAGTCCAACTTTTTCTGAGACTGAGCAACTTTAAAAATCTATTTGCAAAGGGGGCCGTGATTTGAAGCACTTTGCAGAAGGCAATTAGTGATCACCGAAATACAAGGAGGCATGATGTGGAGTGTCCTTCAATGATCTTATTATGAAAAAAGACATGTCCACACTGGGGAATTTCTGATCTTCATTATATTGATTTCCACCATTCCCACATCATTAGCCTGGTTAAATAAATAATTCAGAGATTTGTGCTATAGAGTCAAAAGTGTGGAGTAGCTCTATATCCAATCAGCTTGTCTGAGTCCATTGTTGAGACTCAACCTGAGATATTACCTTACAGCATAGGCTATGAACATTCATCAAAACAGGAGGTGATGGAGAGAGTGAATGGATCCATGGAGCCAGTCTGAAATATTGCAAACACTTAGGATATCAGGTTGGGAGCATAGCAGCTTGTCACCTTCACAGGTGTGAAGATAGAGTTGAGTTAGATCTATCTGGGTGTGATCCTTTGACAACTTGTCATTAAGTCTGAAAATCTCCAACCACAAGTCTAAGACAATCCTGTGCCACAAGACAAAGCTGTTAGAAAACCTAGATATGGCCAGGTGTGGTGGCTCATGCCTGTAATCCCAGCACTTTGGGAGGCCAAGGTTGGTGGATCGCGAGGTCAGGAGTTTGAGACCAGCCTGGATAACATGGTGAAACCCCATGTTTACTAAAAACACAAAAATTAGTGTGCTGTGTTGGCGGGTTCCTGTAATCCCAGCTAATCAGGAGGCTGAGGCAGGAGAATCACTTGAAACCGGAAGGTGGAGGTTGCAGTGAGCCAAGATGGCGCCACTGCATTCCAGCCTGGGCAACAAGAGTGAAACTCCGTCTCAAAAAAAAAAAAAAAAAAAAGAAAGAAAAAAGAAAAAAAAGAAAGAACACCCGTATTCACATCTACAAGAGCTGCCTAATTCCTTTGTTAGTGGATATTGTCGACATCACCTTTTGATAGCTTTTGAAAGAACATTCCAATCTTCTTTTCCATTATTGAAACTGTCTTGCAAAAGTTATAGTAGTAAGAGAAATCTGACATAACTGACTCCATCTCGCTTCTACTGGGCTAAATTGCTTTTGCTTATTCTTGTGCAAAGCCATAATAGTCCTTTCCTTGAATTAATTCCCTCCTTGTTCAAAAATTGAAACTGTATTTGTAAAGACTAACAAAAGATCACAAGGCTGGAATTACGGTAGGGGCATGAACTTTGCTAAAGAATAAGCATAGTTAAACAATAACCTACCATGCTTAGCTTGCTTCTCTATAAGTGGTTGACTGCCCCAGAGTCACATAACCAGAGGTCGCAGGATTTACAACTTCCCCAACTACTGGGCTTTGAGATATTTTTCAGATGTAACATTTTGGCAGATCAAGACATGCCACCCGGTCCTGCGACCCCCTCCTGGAAACTGACTAAGCCTGTGATTTCATCTACAGCCAATCAATTATCTGTCTAAGCCTGTGATTTCATCTGCAGCCAATCAATTCTTTCAGTTCCCCCGTCCCCCCTTGCCACCCCAAGTATTTTTAAAAACCCTAGCCTCTGAATTCTTGGGGAGGCAAATTTGAGAAATGTCTTCAATCCTCCTTCTTGGCTGGCCCTTCAATAATTAAATTCTTTCTTTGCTGCACCGCCTGCTATTCTCAGTGCATTAATTTTTTTCAGGGCAATGGGCAAGAACCTTTATGTCTCCCTTGAAATCCGCCCTCATGCGATTTTTTTCTAATCATCAAACCATTTCCTATGGCAGAAAAACTACTCCTGAGAAATACCATAAAATATCAGTAAATCTGTATGCTCCTGACTATTCCTGTGAGATATTTCTCCCCTAAGGCTAAGGGTGTGGAGATTTGGACAAACTTTGAGTAAATAGTATTGCAAATGCAATAAGATAAGAAAAAGAAGTGCAATATGAGAATTAGAAAGGAAGATAAAAATTATCATTTTTTGCAGATAATACAATTTAACTGAAAGATCTGAAAGGATTTTAGGATTCATAAGCAGTTTCAGCAAAGTGATCCAAAGTGAGATCAGCACTCAAAAATCAATAAAGGCCAGGTGCAGTGGCTCACACCTGTAACACCAGCACTTTGGGAGGCCAAGGCGGGAAGAACGCTTGAGGCCAGGAGTTTGAGACCAGCCTGGGCAACATAAAAAGACCCCATCTCTACAACAAATAAAATAATTTTATTTAAAAAATATACAAATAAAGTAAAAAAAACAATAGCTTTTCCTATACACCAAAGACAATGCATTATAAAATATAACAGAATAACAGATTCTTGTTCATAATAGAAATTATGAAACTAGCTAAGAATACAGCTCACAAAACTTTCTAAGACTTTAATGAAGAAAATAATATTTTAGCAAACAGTATAAAAGAAAACTTACTAAAACGACCAGCAATACCAGTGAAAAGGCATTTGTCTTGGAGAAAAACAAGTACCTACGTATAACAATTCACGTTTTATAATGCTCACTATATAAAGAAAAATAAAAACAACCTAAGTCTCCATTAGTAAAAGATTAATTAAATAAAATGTAGCATAATGATACTACAAACTTCTATCATGTAGCAGGTAAAAAGATTGAGTGCCAACATGGTAAGGTGTATAACTAAGGAGAAAAAAAAAGCTACAAACAATAAATGCAGAATAATATTATTTATTAGATAAAATATGTATAAAACACAAAGGCACATTTTTCTTTCTATGTGTGTATGTGTATGTATACATTTAAATAAATAAAAGCATCTGGATAAATGCTAATGTGATAACAGCAATGACCTTCAGAGAGAGAAGTCATACTTTTTTCTGTTTGCTTGAATACTTTTATACATATATGAGGTTGGTGCAAAAGTAATTGCTCTTTTTGCCATTGAAAGTAATGGCAAAAATCACAATTACTTTTGCACCGATGCAATATATGAGGACTGTATGCATTCATTACTTACTTAATGCAGTACATTATTACTTACAAATAATGTGTTAACTAAAGGAAAAAGCAGAAGACGAAAGACAAAGTGCAGCTTTGGACCTCTCGAGTGTCCTCTCAGTCTTCCCCTTCCTTCCTTCTCCTTGTCAGTGCTCCACCTGGGCTGAAACAGGGAATGGATGGAATGCAGCACCAGGCAGCATGCTGGTTCTGGTTCCTGAATGGCTGCTGGAGTCAAGTGGACAAAAGCTAAAGGTGTGAAGAGGTGGCTGCTGGTAACTGAACTTTGACCAAAGGAAAATGGGAGCCAGAGAGGACTGGGAGAAAATTTCCCTGCGAGGCCAGAATCACTCATGTAAATTCCCACCTCCAGATAGGTGTTCAGTAGCATTTTCCCTTTTTGGAGTGGCCCCTTCCCCATGCAGGTATCAACACACAGACACTTCCTGAGCACTTATTATGTGCAAAACATCCTGTGAGGGGCCCTGGGGGATCCAAAGAAGATCTGAGCCACAGGCCTTGTCCTCATGGCATCTGCCGCTATCTTTGTCATCCCGTTGGAGACAGCAGAGAGCGGAAAGTCCAGCAAAGCAAGAGTTAACCCAGGCATAGGATCAGGAAACAGGAGAAGCAATGAAGCAAAGGAACACCAAGTGCTTATCCACCTTCTCAGGGCTAGATCACAGGGCCTGAACTCCTCCTGCCTGTTATAAGATCCCCGTAATCCATATTTCCTTTTTCAATAATAAGAAGCAACATTTTCTAACGCCAGGCACAGTGCTCTGCAGTTTGTTTGCATTATCTCGCTTAGTCTTCACAACAGACCTATCACGTGGGTGCAATTAGATTCCCATGTCATAAATAAGGCAACTGAGGCAAGCACAGCTACATTACCTACCCGAGGTCACAAAGCCTCATAAGCTTCGTAAGTATGAGTCCACTGTTCACTTATAAAATGAGGGTAAAGAGAAACTATCAGAGTCCCAGAGAAACCAAGAGGGGAGCAGTCCAAGAGAGACTTACAATGGCAAAGAAAAAAAGTCCCTGGGAAATTACTGCTGGTCCTGGAAAGAAAAAAAAAGACCCTATGAGCCAAAGACTTGTGATTTGCAGTTATTAAAACTGTCCAGCTGCCATAGCAACAAGTGCAGCAAGCACACAGGCTCTCTCCTAAGACAGAATATTTTATGATTGTATTACGGATACATACTCAGTGCATTATGTCAATAATGACAGGTGTTTTGCTGTCTTCCTGAGAAAGAATGTCTCCTTTTCCCCATGTTCTTTAAGTGCGCAATTCCCATTTGTTCCTCCCTGGTGGGGGATGCCAGGAGGAGAAAGGACAGGGAGGAGAATGGGGTACAAGTTGGTAAGATTCTGGGGAACTTTTTGGTCTAGAGTTTGAAGTTTCTACATCAACAAAGCTCAGAATTAAAGAATATTTTCTCTCCATGGTCTTCTCTCCCTTCCTGTTTGCCTTTCCTCTGTGACACTCCTCTGCAACCACCATCAGAAGCACCTTTCTTTGCCAAGTGACCACTGCAGGGTGGGCTGTGATAGTGTAATTTACTGAGCCCTGGGAGAGTGCATGATATTGGAAGGGGGAAGTGAGGAGAAAGGGGAGCTGCCTAGAGCTAGAGTCTCTAAAATTCCATCTTGCAGCACCAACAGAAAAGTAGCATCCTCAAAGGCAATTAGCTCAAAAATTTGGCTTTATTACGGATCACTGGGATTCTGGATCTGAGCACCTAAATGAGAAATAGCCCATGGAATGGAAAACAGTTAAAAGTTGTTATCTGGTCTAAAATTGGGGATGGAGAGAAAGAACTGGAATTGGGTATCAAACGATGGGAGAAGAACAACGCACACTGGCCTGGAAGGGGCAAGGCTTGGTGGCAGCCAATGGGGAGCCAAAGGTCAACTCAGATTGAAGCTTGTGGATCAGGCCAAGCCATCAGCATGGGGAGCATGTTTTCCAGGGAACTTTGCACTGGGGGTCATGAACAAATCCACATAAGGTGAGGAGGCTGAGCCTCAGCAACCAGGGCCACCTTGGCCAATCAGGGTTCACTTCAGTCTTGCCAGGAGAAGACCTAGGAGAAGTATCAGTGTGTCTTCAAGCCTGGTTAGAATAAGCACAAGTCAAGAGAAATGCATTTGCCCCATGGTGGTCTCCTGCTATTTTTTCCAGCCCAGGATCCTCTCTCTCTTTAACTGGTAACACACCATGATGTATTTTCAGGACAACCAGCAATTTCCCAGGGATTTTTTTCTTTGCCATTGTAAGTGTCTCTTGGGCTGCTTCCCTCTTGGTTTCCCTGAAACTCTGATAGTCTCTCCTTATCCTCATTTGTGTAAGTAAGCAGTGGACTCATACTTACTAAGCTTGTGAGACTTTGTGACCTTGGGTAGGTGACCTAACCATGCTTGTTTCAGTTGCCTTATTGATGACCTGGGAAACATAACTGCACTCACATGACAGGTCTGTTATGAAGGTCTGCTGTGATATGCACATGCACACATGTGCACACACACGCAGCTCATTTAGTTGAGATAAGCCTGGCCTCATTGTCAGCTCCATCCCTGGTTAACCAATCACACACTAATTTCCCTCAGCCGCAGGAACTGCAGTGTTCAGAAATGTGCATGGGATGGATATCTCCCATCTGATCCACTCTCTTACTCTGCACTATGCACAAAAAGTTGACCAGTGCAGGCTTCATCAGTGAGCTCCCTTACCTTCTGGCTTCCAGTTAAGAGTCTGCCGTTGGCAAACACTAGCAAAACAGCAGAGGGAGGAAGGAGGTCGAGTAAGCTATGTATTCACCATGGGTAAATGCAGCCCTCAAAGGAAGGTTGCAGTCCATCAGACAGTCCTGGCCACACAGCTCTATCTGTTTCCGTGCCTAGGAATAATAATAGAATCCCAGTGTTACAGCCTCAGGGTGCCTCCGTTCTCTGTGGTTTCCCTGCACACTGCCTACGTATTTGAGAACAGTCCCTAATTAAAGTCTCCTCAAAGCATCCAATTTCAGTGAACTATTTCCTGTTAGGGTCCTGACTGATATAGAGTATGTGACACAAGCTGAGATAATTAAAGCCAACCCAAGATTTCGGGAAAGAGAAGCTCTCTTTCTGCAGAAGTTATAATGCAAACTGAAGCCGGCATGGAGAATGCTGCCTGAGAATGAAGCCAAATTGAGGAGAGCCAAGTGGTGGGGAGAAGAGGAAAGAGACCCGTTCCTCACACCGTTCTTTGAGCACATGGATCAAGTCATACATGAAGACTCTCCACTCCCTGGACTTGTAGTTATACAAGCCAATAAATCCCCATTATTGCTTAAGCCACTTTAAGTGCCTTCCTTCACTGGCAAATAAGTAGTCATGACATCCCTTGTTCTCATGTCCATGGTGCAGGCTGATCTGAACAGAGGGGCACACTTATGCTCAACACATGATAAGTGTCTGGACTCGTATTTAGACATCCTTAGAGAGGCATAAATGGGAAAGGAGGGCAGAGAGGTGAAAGCTATAAGCACCCTGCGATTCCTGGAAACAAGAGTCCAAATGTCAGTGCCTTGTAGGATTCAATCACTTTATATTACAGAAGAGGTAACTGAGGTCTAGAGGAATGAAATGACAGAGCTAGGACTAGAAGTGGGGCTTACGCCACCCAGAGCCACGTAGAATGGAAACTGTTTTCCTCTGACCCCAACTGCAAAACGTGAAAAACTCACATAAGAAAGTTATTTGTGCTTGGGAGCCACCAAGAGAGTTCAGCCTTTTGCCGTGAGATTTCTTATAAAAGCCTGATTTTTCAGAGACAAGCTGGCCCCAATGTCCTGAGTTGGAAGCACCAGGGGAAGTGCTGTGCAACGTATCAAACCTATGGCTTGCAGTCTGCAGGGGGCTTTCAAGAAGCTGGGAGTGTGTCAGGAGATAAAAACAAGCTCAGTCTTATTTCATCTTTTTTTTTTTTTTTTTTTTTTTTTTTTTTGGAGAGGCAGTCTCGCTCTGTCGCCCAGGCTGGAGTGCAGTGACGCGATCTCCGCTCACTACAAGCTCCGTCTCCCAGGTTCACGCCATTCTCCTGCCTCAGCCTCCCGAGTAGCTGGGACTACAGGCATGCGCCACCATGCCTGGCTAATTTTTTGTATTTTTAGTAGAGATGGGGTTTCGTCGTGCTAGCCAGGATGGTCTCGATCTCCTGACCTCATGATCCTCCCGCCTCAGCCTCCCAAAGTGCTGGGATTACAGGCGTGAGCCACCGCGCCTGGCAGCCTTATTTCATCTTGATGGCTATAACATTGTCCCTTCCTACAAACAGCTCAAAGAAGGAGGGGAAAAGGTTTAGTTGTTTGCTTTCGTTTTTACCAACTGGACATAGCAAAATAAATAAGACCTACTTGTTAAGGTAAAATATTTAAGATTATACAAAGATGAAGATGAAATTTCTCAAAGTCTTTAGTCCTTTCTTCCATACATGTATACATATATACATGTATAAATATGTATAAATACATGGGAACAAATCAAAGGAAGCATTCACAAATTCAATCTTATCTTTAGGAAAGAATCCCAGCAAACTTGGAATCGAATCAGTCTTCTTAGATCTGATAATGCTAATTTCCCAAAATCCTGTATCAACTATCATTACTTAATAGTGATATTTTAAAAGCATTTGCATTAAAGTTAGGAAACAGGAAAGGATGTCCATTCTTATAGCTTCTATTTCACATTGTTTTGCAGAACCTAACTAAAATAATAAAACAAAAAATGGAAAGGGAAGTGCAAGGATTGTAAAGAAATATCATAATCTAAAGTCAACATGATCATCCCAAAAGGAAACCCAAGAGAAAAATGACAGTTATTAGAATAATGATAGAGTAGTCTCTTATGCCAGCAATAATCAAATTAAAATAGAAAACAAGATAACTATACAAGTGTGAATATTACCCAATGCTCCCTTTTACTTGATCTCAGGACCTAGATATAATATTTAATTTTTCTGATCCCCAGTTCCCTCATCTTTAAAAAAGTTTTTAAAATATTGAGCTCACGTATTTATGAGTTAATTTACTTATATCCATATAGCCCCTAGCATGAAATCTGGAATTTAGTAAGTACTCAACAAAGATTCCTTCTTGAGGGATTATTGGCTATATGGCTGTTTATTATATGTAATAAGAGCTAAGTGTAGGGATTTAACCATTGAAGAAAACATTTTGTTCAATCATCAAAAAAGCTAGTCACCTTATCCCTGTTTGCAACCACAAACCCAGTTGCTACCAAGAAAGGAGAAAGAGTTGTAAATCTTTTGGAACTTAGTCCTTTGGCTAAAGGAAGTAAAGAGTGAAGGCCTCCAAATTCTCTACTGTCAGTTACTCTGAGGGTAACAAAACTTCTCTTGTAATGGTCTTGACTATTAACCAAGAAAGGTACATGTTTTTGCTCTCTATATGTGGCCCACAGTGTTTGAAGTACTGCACAGGCCCTAACAACTAGAGATTTTTGAGTCTGAAATGTTTGAGGTCTGGAAAAAAATTAGCTTTAATATATACAAGAAAACTGTGAAATTGAATTTAATAAATATGTAAATAAATGTCTACAAAATCTAACATTATGCAAACTTTTTAAATAAGCATATTTAATTTTATTTAAAAATTGACACTTAATTTTAGAAACAACTTATTGGTTAGATTTTTCTCATTGTATGAGTATGAACACATACTCAGGAATTCTTGCAATGATTGTTGCTAAATTGTAAACAGTAGTAAGTTACATTATAGGAAGCCAAATTATTTAAAAGCAAAAATAATAGAAGTTCTTTCAAACAATTATTAACAGAATGTGATATTTAATGTAAGACATGATGCTTTTTAATTCGTCTCATAATATATAAGGATAACTGTAAAATGGAGAGTTGCCTAGGTTTATGAGTGTTCAAACAGCAGCACACATTTCTTAAACTGAAAGATGTGTTGAAAAGATTTGAAATCATGCCGGGCACGGTGGCTCACGCCTGTAATCCCAGCACTTTGGGAGGCTGAGGCGGGCAGATCACCTAGGTCAGGAGTTCGAGACCTGCCTGACCAATATGCTGAAACCTCATCTCTGCTAAAAATACAAAAATTAGCCAGTCATGGTGGTGCGTACCTGTAATCCCAGCTCGGGAGGCTGAGGTAGGAGAATCACTTGAACCCGGGAGGCAGAGATTGCAGTGAGCCGACATCATGCCACTGCACTCCAGCCTGGGCAACAAAGTGAGACTCTGTCTCAAAAAACAAAACAAAACAAAACAAAAAAAGATAGAAATCAAAGAGTATTTTAGAAAATCATGGGCAGAAGGCCCAATATATATATGAAGCAGGAAAATTATAGCCATAGACCTAAGCCTCTATACCTTTACTCAGGAAAGACTTATATTGTCAACTACATCAGTTCCTGTGGCTTGAACTACTTCATAAGCAAATATAAAATATTTTTATATTATATATATAAAATGATAAAATATTTTTATATTGTATATATAAAATGTCCATCCTGTCAAGTAAGACAATAAAACTCTCAAAGTCACGATTCATAATCACTGTCTCTTTTTTCATCTCAAAATATGCAGCAATCACTCAGTATCTACATTTAAAACTGAAGATTAAAAGAAGCAAGCACCTTCAGAAACATTTTTTAAAAAAAAGATTCTTCCAAGTTTGTTACTAACAACAAATGAAAAGAAGCTGAAACTTTGAATTGTAAAATGCTGCTGGGAAATTACATTTTCACGAACATCTATTGTTCCTTTGTTCCTTGCCTGAAAATATGTTTCTCACTGGGATATTAGCATATAACAAATAAACCCGAAAGTACCTTATTTTCCTGCCCATATGCAGTACTTAACTCTGGTTGATTTCTTAGCTAAAATTACTTACAGGAAGAAAAATTGCCTAAGTGTCTTTGATTACTATGGAATATTTGAGTCCTCATCAAGCCATACCAAACATTTTACACACACACATACACACAAAAAACACCTTGAATGGCATTGTATTTAAATATGATGACGTTTTTGATAGGGAAAACAAGAATTATTATTACCTATGTGAATTCCCACCTAAGGATTAACCTTGCTCTATGGATTTCATAACTATGGCATTATAGCTGTGCTTTTCATAACGAAGGGAAAAATTCAGCATCAAATAAGCAATTTGCCATGGTTCACGTACTCCCCCACATCTGTGAGAGAAGGATATTCAACTATTCCAGCTACAAATTTCTAAGCATTTTGTTTCCTAAAGGGGAATTTACCTGAGCTCCTGTAGGGAAGAGATTCATGCTCACAAACTTAAGTCATAATGCCCCGAACCACAGTCACAATTTTAACAGCATTTATTGTATTTATTTATTTTTGCTAATTCTTCTTCATGAAAAGAAGTTGAGAATAGTCTCAGACTTCTGCTAGAGAACAGGAAAGAACCAACTGTACCAGATGTAGCTCCATTCACCCTCCCCTGACACTGACCCCCTCCCACCCTCCACCAAATAACAGTCTCCCAGTCAGAATGGGAATTGTCACAAAAGATGGATAACTGGAGTACAATTAACTGCGAGATTTGAGTCTTTTAAAGAACCTGGACCAAAGAGAGAGAAATTTGTTCTCTTAGCTAAATTATTCCTTCTGAACTCATTCTTCCCAATACCTTTTGCTCATTAGCTTAAATGAACTCAATGATCTCCCAGCCCAACCAGACTGCTGGGAGTCTGTGATTCAAAGCCCTCACCTGAGCTCAGAGGTCTCCAATCTATTCATCACCACGGAGATTTCCCATTCTCCTCTACCTTGCCCACTCACCAAGTTTTCAAAGGTTGTGTTCATTAAAGAAGCAGCACTGATTATGTCCAATTAATTAATTTTTCTACTTCAAATTAAGTAGACACAGATAACCACCAAGCAGCGTGGTTGAGCAGCATGAAAGATCCAGGATTACCACAATACCACCCTAGCTGCTTCTGAGGTTCCTATACATGATGTTTTAGGGTGGCGAAATATAGGATTTTCACTAGATTTTCTGAAATATAGAGAATAACTTAAGAAATCTGAGTTTGGGAGCACTGCCTCTGAGCCCCCATACAAGACTATCCTTGGGCGAATCCATCCTATAGGACTCATGTGAGCATTACCCCCGTTTTGAGAGCCCCCAGCTAAATTGGGGCACCTGCACTGGAGCAGCCAACAACCCTTTCCTAAAAGGAAATGAATAGAGCTGGATGTGAGTGTTGCAGTGTGCCTTTCACAAAATATTCCCTTACCTAGTGGACAGCCTAATGTCTGGTTGTCTGAACTGCAACCAGGGAGTCCCTCACACAGGAAACTTGTTTATACCGGCAGATGCCTTTGTGGCTCTTATCTGACCTGTGTCCAGTTTACTCCTGCCCGACAATTGCTCTGATGCTGGGAGCCCAGCTTTGTGTTTTCCTCAGCATCCCAGGGATGACCCGGCCTGGGGCAGCCCCCCAGTCTTCAGACGAAAGGTATGAACTCAATACACCACCACAACAGGAAACATGTGTAGAGATTTTTACTTACAGATCCTGGACAGAGGGGGTGTCGTGAGTCCTCAGGTCACAAAGCAGGAAGGAAGAGTCAGGAAGAGAGAAGTGGCGTGTGTGGTAACTAGTTGCACATCTAAGGGAGTAGGGTGTGGGTCACTCTAAGTTCATGGGCAAATGTCTGCATGATCCTTTTAAGTGGAGTTGTAGAAAAGCAGGGAGCCCATCGGCTAGGCCAGAGAGATGCCTCTAAAGTTCTTACCTTTCGCCACCAGCTTGAGCCACCTGGATGTGGTTCAAAACTGGAAACTGTGTCCAGGGTGACTGAGCCCTGCTTCTGGTACAAGAAAGTTAAACCTGTATTCAAGATGGATGCTGAAGCAACATAAAATGATAAGAATTCACTAAATCTCCACCTCCCTTAGAGTGGGTGTCCTGGCTAAACTGCATAGATATATCTATTTCAAGATGTTGCTGTATATTAAGCATGGTACTGGATGCTTTACAAACACGACCTGAAAAAGTCGTCATAGTAAGTAACTCTATGAAGTAGGTATTCAATCATTCATCCACCCACTAATTCAGCAAAACTCTGTATAAGGCTTACAATGTACAAAGTACAGTCTAGGCTGGTAGGTCTACAGCACTGGAAAAGACCCATGAAATACTTCCCTCCAGGAGTGTACACTCCAGCCTGGAGATGCAGATGACAAGTGAAGAAACAATTGTGCAAGGAAATAAATAGGATAACCTAATAAAGAATGAAGAGACACACTACTTAGATAACATGCTCAGAGATGTTCTCACTGAGGCCCTAACACCTGGTCCAAGACCTTACGGTCCTACACCTACTTCGCCAAGGGAAAAACGGAGGCTCACAGAGGTTGAGTAAAGAGCCTGACATCACAGTTAGTGACACCAAGCCAGATTCTAACCTAGAGTTGTCAATCTCCAAGCCTGTTGACTTTTCACTACAACAATTGCCTCCCAAGAGGGAACTGATAAACATCAAATTCTGCTCTATATTACAGGCTATTGTAGCAGAGGTTTCAGTCTAGCTAGGCTGTACAGAGAGGAGAATGTTGACAAAAAGAGAGATGATAACAAAGAGATAAAATTCATAACCATCCTCATGTATATGAGTGGAAAAACATAATGGATCAGCACTTAATTTCTCTTTCTTCATTTTCTTCCTCTATTAATTTTTCATCAAAACCAAAACATTTGATTTTTTCTTCCTTGGGGATTCTGATAAATAGAGTTCTGGTTTATTCCTTAGATGTATTTTCAGAGCCTGTTTTTAAAGATATGAACGTTACATAAACACAGATGTCCTCATCAAAGTCTCGATCATCACCACCCCCAAATCTTCATAAAGAAGTAGAGGTCCATTTAAAACACACACAAAGGAAAAAAGTTCTCGTTGGCTGATTGGGTAAGTAGCACAGAGAACTGCCTTGATTACAAATGACATTTAGAGGTTCTCTCTTGTACTTGGCCATTTTCTCTGTTGAGTGATCCTGAACAGGAGCTAAGGTGTTCATTCGGAATGCTCCCAAGAACAGTTTTATTGAACATAGGTTTTACTGAAACTGAAGCACCCAGCTATCTTTGAACCCCACAGAAAAAAAAAAAAAAAAACTTCTTTCAGTAAATTAAGGGCTATTACCTGAGAAAGGAGAGCAATTGAGGCCCTGCCTCCAGAGGAAGAACAAAGCCTCCAGTTTTAAGTGCAATGGAAGAAATTGGGGCTCAATTTAGAGAGGAAAGCTCTGACAGAGAAGTCATTAGAGACAAGGTGGGAAAACCATCAGGAGAGCTTGATTGTGGCCACTCCTAATTCTCTTTTCAAACAAGACAGCTATTAATCTCTGTGATGTGCAAGTAGAACAGCAATCCATTTCAGTCCCACAATACCCTAATATGAAGAAAGGCCCCAAACCCAGGACTCCTGGAAGAAAATGTCACTCCGACACAAACTCCTCCCCAGATGGCCTGAAGTGATCGCCCTGTTTATGGTACCCCCTTAATGGTATGATGTTGCTAATAATACAAAGTATGGTTGGGGGAAAGTTTCTGGAGGTTTAGAACCTGGGCTTTGCAATCAGACAGAGGGGTCTTGGCTCTGCCACTTGATAGCTATGACGTGGGATTTTCATGAACCTGGAGTGAACTTATTATTTTTCCAAGGCCTTGAAATACCCTACACAATAATACAATATAGTATTCTCCACCCAATTAAGAAAAAATAAAGCATGTTTTTTTAGGTGGTAGCCAAAATTTCAAAATCAGAGATAGATATATATATAAAAATATATACACACGTATATATACATACCTATATATATATATACACACACATATATACATACATATAGAGACAGAGACAGCTAATCAGAATCCTTGTTTGAGATTTTCTTCTTAAAACTGAGAGGAAGTTAGGCACCCCCTTCCCCAACCTCTGCAGAAGTTGCAGGGTACAAGCTGTTGGGAGTTGAGAGCTTACTGCAATAGTCTGCAATGAGAATGGAGAAACTTAAACTGAGGACAACCGAAGCAAAGAAAGAAGGTCCTACAGGGCCTCAGGTCCCAGGTTCTAAGTGTTCTGAACTTGGCTGCCTGTGTGACCCTTTTATTATTTGGTTATGCAAACTTCCTTGAATTATCTAAAATGGCTGTCTATAAACTAAGGGTCTACAAGACAAATCTGGTCAGCTTATTTTTGTAAGTACAGTTTTATTAGGACATAGCCACAGGCATTTGTCTGCTTTCAAATTGTCCACGGATGCTTTCACAGTACAGAGGCTGAGTTGTGTCACTGGGACAGAAACCATATGAAAATGTTCACTATTTGGACCTTTACAGAAAAACTCTGTCAATCCTTGACCTAAAACAATTCAGAAGTCTTTCAATGATTTCTCCTTTTTGCCCAAGTTAACTCAGGTTGGTTTCTGTCACTTGCCACCATGAATCATGATTAGATCGGTCTTCAAATTTCTCTTGTGCTTAGCACACCCAATGCACAGCTTACATGCTGTCCAGTCCTGTGCTAAAGCCTTTTGTCCTTTTTTGTGTTCATCTTCTCTTTCTGATCATTCCTTTTGGTGCAGGAGTTATGCCATCCTGCATTAGGTTATTAGTCAGGGGTTTCACCATGTTGGTCAGGCTGGTCTTGAACTCCTGACCTCAGGTGATCCACCCGCCTTGGCCTCCCAAAGTGCTGGGATTACAGGTGTGAGCCACCATGCTTGGCCTGTTTTTTTTTTTTTTTCCTAAAGTTTTGGTTAACTTTCTCAAAACACTCTCATAATAAGCAACTGCTATCATTCTTTGGCCCTCCAGAGAGTCGACAAACAAAATGCCTGGAGCATCCCAAAAAACTGCTGCTATGCGCTTTGCTCTTGACCAGTCTGCTTTTGCATTAACCAGACCACTTCCATCTCTTACCAGCCATTGCTTTGATTGTGCTCTGTCTTCAGGATCATACTGAGAAAGCCATGTTTTTATCTCCTGTTATATTCTTCAAACAAATGCTTCAGGATCTTGATCCCATTTGTTTAAAATTTCCATTAAAAACTCTGCTCTTGTCTGCAGCTAATCTGGGCACAAGAGTTTTGGCACCCATCAAGTGGAGAGTTTGCTCAACTTTAATTTTTTAGTTACAACTGTGTAAGCTGAATCAATCGAGATGTCTACGGTGTTGGCTATCGATTCTGCTGTTAATCGTTGGTCCTCTTCAATTAGGGCATAAACTAGATTTTTTTTTTCCTGGAAAATTGATGTGGATGGGCTGCCACTGTGGGCTGTACCTTCAACATCATCTATTCCCTTCTTAAAATGAGTTACCCCATTGTAAACAGCTGATTTCTTTGTGACATTTCCCCATAAATTTTTTATAAAGTGTCAATGATTTCACCCTTCTCCTAGCCAAGCTTCGCCGTAAATTTGATGTTTGTTCTTGCTTCAGTTTTAGCAGAATTCATGTTTCTCTGATAAAGGTCCTTTTCCTTCTTAGTTCCTCAAACTAGATCCTGTTCAGACATGTTATAACAAATTAGCACCAGTTTATGTTGGTGCAAAAAAATAAAATCCATGCATAATTTTTTCATAATATGCAGTTTCCATGAACTTTTTGAAGACCCCTCATAGGCCCTCCCTCCTTCCTTCACCTGTCAACTATAAAGGCAAGGCAGGAGCTATTTTCATTCATCTTTGGTTTTTCCTTTTCTTGGTGTCTAGTGCAAAGTAGACACTCAAAAAGCATACCTTGTATGTATCTTGAAATAAATTTTTAAACATTTCTTCACTTTCCAAAAGAAGACCAGTTTCCATGCCAAATGTTAGCAGGAGAGCCATTCCATCAAGAAACAAAATAAATCTTCAGTCTCTAAACATTTTTAGTACGATTAGTCTAAAACTGTCATTTCAAAGCATGGTCTATAAGCAACAGCAGCCCCACCCAGGAACTTATGAGAAACAAATTCTCAAGGCCCCACTCCAGACCTTGTAAATTAGAAACTGATGGGTGGGACCCAGCAATCGGTGTTTTATCAAGACCACCAAGTGATTGTGATGCTCACTAAAATTTGATGCTCTAAAGCAAAAGCAACAGATCAGCAAACTTTCCTGTAAAAGCCAGATAATAAATACTTAGGCTCAGGGTCAAGAAAATCAAAGATAGTAGATAGTGTTTACATAACAAGAGAGAACACGAATTTTATAAATTTCCGACGAGCTTTAGAAGTATGTTATATAATATATTGTGATAATAATGGGGTATAATTTTTTGTAATGCAGGTCTACTAATGAAAAGAATAGAATATGTTTTTAGGAATAACATTTTGATTAATTGTAGTTCTAAGTTAATTTTTACTATTGCTGTGGTCTGAAAGCTTGTATTTTCATCCAAAATTTATATGTTGAAGCCTAATCTCCAGTGTGATAGTATTTAGAGGTACGGCCTTTGAGAGATAATAAGGTCATGAGGGTGAAGCCCTCTTGACAGAATTAGTGCCCTTATAAGAACAGACTTGAGAGAGCTTCCTTCTCCTCTCTGATTTCTGCCATGTGAGAACACAATGAGAAGATCGCCATCTGCAAACTAGGACGCTGGCCTTCACCAGACACCAGATCTGCAGGCACCTTGATCATTAACTTCACAGCCTCTAGAACTATGAGAAATAAATGTTCATTGTTTAAGCCACCCAGCCTATATATCATAGTATATATTTTAAAGCAGCCCAAACTGACTAAGACAGATATCCTCAAATTGATTGTAAAATATTCTTCTTTAAAAACAACTATTAGTTCATAAGAACAGGCTATGAGACAGATGTGGTCCACAGGCTGTGGATTACCAACTGTTACTCTAAAGCACCAATGCCCACAATCAAGAGAGGGACCAAATATTCAGTGTAAGGTAGCAGAAAACCTTTGCATAAATTAGCAGTCTTCAACCGGGAATGGCTTTGCCTCCAAGGGACATTTGGCAATGGTTAGAGACATTTTAGGTTGTCACAACTGGGGAATACAAGGGTGCGTGGGTTTGGGGCATGCTATTGTCATCTAAAGGGTAAAAGCCAGTAATGCTGTTAAACATCTTACAGGACAATCTCCTACGACAAAGAATTACCTGGCCCAACAAGTCACCAGTGCTGGTTGAGAACCACTGGGATAGAGACTCTCTGTGGATCACTGCAGGTCTGAGAACCTCTTTTTCACCTCCTGTCATATTTCTATACTATACAGGCAGGTGCCCCAGTCTTATTCCTATTGTTAGTTTCCAATTCACACCTGAACAAGATATCTTTAAATGTTTGTGCCAAGATATTTGCAAGAAGAAAAGCTTCTCTTTCGGAGTTTTCAAATTTTCATTATTGAGGCAAACTTAATGTCAACTCTAATACTATTTAATTTCAGAGCTATCCTTCAGAAGCAGCCTGGCGCCTATTTTCTCCCAGGAATAGCATCATGACGTTGGATATTTGTTGTAAGGAGGAAAACACAAAATGCTACTCAACAGGATCTTTGGCAAAAGAAAATGTCCCAGAATGTCCTAGGGTGTTGATGACTGTACAGGACATTGGAGAATCAAGAGGCCTTCAGTTTGGAAAACTTCTAATGATTCTAGTTGTGGAAAGGATGTAATAATCATCGATAACTTATACACTTCCCCCATTCTTCCCTTTAAAATAGGACACATCAGAAGCCAAGACATTCCTGAACCCGCTACCTGAATCAAAGAAAAAGTGCCTCCCCTTCTCCATGGTGTGGTCTAAGTTCATCGTTAAGCTACAAAATCATAGATTTGCTGAATCAGGTGATGGCTGGCAAATCAGTTGAAGTTAGGTAGCCTGTAGCTGAGGGTGGAGGAAAATATTGCTCTGAGCTAGGGAAATGTTAGCTAATATTTATTGAGATTTACTACATGCTGGGCACTCTGCAAGTGTTTCGGGATATCCTATTATTTCATCCTTACAACAATCCTATGAGACAGATCCCATTATCCTCTTTTTACAGATAGGAAAGAGGCACATTAACTGGTAAAGCCAGATAACTGGTAGAACCAGTATTGAATCTAGATATTTCTGACTCCACACTTGGGATCTTAAACATTATTGCATCATTAAGGCTTTCTAGATGCAATGGAACCACATCATTGATAAATTAAAAATTGGCTGGGTGCAATTTTTAATTGGTTCATGCCTGTAATCCCAGCACTTGGGGTGGCCAAGACAAAAGGATCCCTTCAGCCCAGTAGTTTGAGAACAGCCTGGCAACATAGTAAGTCACCATTTCTACAAAAAATAAAATAGCTAGGCATGGTGGTGTGCACCTATAGTCCCAGCTACTCAGGAGACTGAGGTGTGATGATGATCACTTGAGCCCAGAAGTTTGAGACTACAGTGAGTTATGACGGTGCCACCGCACTCCAACGTAGGCAACAGAGTGACACCCTGTCTCAAAAAAATAAAAATAAAAAAGCTGACAAGGGGAAGAAAATTAGTTATGTCAATACCCTAAAAATATGCCAGCTATTGACCACTGTCTAAATGACTACTTGAAGGTGTACTCCAGATGACCAAGACTTAAATCCAAATGAAAATAGTCAAGAACAATGATATTAGTCACTGTATTAATGGCCCAGCCTAGTGGCCAGTAGAACTCCCAAGAAGCATAATGCCCAATTCATCACAAGGGTCGTAAGGAGAATTATCCCCTAAGTTAATTATACTTGGTTCTTCTGGCAACACTAATGAATGTGGGGGGGAAATGTAGAAAGCTAGTTGGCTCAATAACAATGATATCTGGATGAAGCCTAATAATAAAAATATTGCTTATAAACCATTATCCGTTGTTAAGAGAAAAGGCTTATAATTAGATATTTCTCTCAAAAATACTTTACTTAGGCAGGTTTTCAATCAGATTCAGAAGCCCAAATAAATATTTCTAAAAATGTGGGAAAAAGAAAAACATACACAAGAATATCCATGTATGTATCTCTGAGTAAATGGACCATTAGGATGTGCTTTAAATGTTTACGCATTTTTCAAATTTTTTTAATAAACAGGCACTATTTTAATGAAAGCAAACCTTCTAAATATTTAAATACAAAGCAAATAAAAAGCAAAGATTTATATTCTGAGATTCTGCTTATATTCTGAGATTTGAATGTACTAGTTTCAAAAAATAAAGTGATCTCTCTAAAAAGTGGTGTACCATTCACCTTAATAAACTGACCTGAGTCCTGAAATTCAAAGTATGACAGATTTTAATTTCATTTCATTCCATGAAAAAAGATAAAATAGCATACCTTTAGGAGAAAAATTTTATTTAAACGTGTTTCAACTATCAGTGAGAATAGAAAAGGAAATATTTATGAGTCTGGTAAAAGAAAAATAATTCTTTCAAGTTCTTAATGAAAGACACAACTTTAGGAGAATTAGCTAAAGGGAAAAACTTGCATAAAGAGTTGAAAAGAAGGATAAATTATTTATTGGCTTTCCTCCTGCAGCGCCTTCTAAACTTTAGATATGCATCAAAAGTTGCCTGAAGTGAGCTAACTTCCGTAGCAAATTTCCATTTAGAATTATATTGTAGGTTTCAAAATGCTCTTGTTCCATTGTGTGCATGTTACATGTGTGAAAGGGTGGTCAGGTACAATGGTAATCTTAATCATATAACCAGAGCTCTCTTGATAGGGTACATATGTTCCTGGAAAGATGTATGCAAATCAAATTTTATTTGAAATGCACTTGGGAATTCACCCAGCAGTGAATTATTTAGGAAACCAGTAATTCCTGGATAATATGAAAAAGAAAAACTAAAACACTAAATTCTCCATCTGGCAAGCTTAATTGTTTTTCTTATTTGCTTTCTTCCAAAAGAACATGTTTGGACAATACGCACAGAAACCCCTGACAAAATCCATTATTTGTATGAAAGGTTAGAGTTTTCAATTTAAGAACCAAGAACATTTGACCAGTTAGAGCAATCTGAGTGTAACTAAAAACATATGCTTCACCCTAGTAGAGGTAAAGCAATGCTTAAATACATTTCCCGTATTAAAAATTTTCAGCATACAATTAATGTAAGACTGGATTTTCCCCCTTATGTTAATCAATGGCATCTGTAAGCCAATTGGCACCTATTAGGAGCTGCATGAGTTCCAGATAGCTTTAAAAGGGTAATTATTTTCAAACCACTCGTGTATTTTTAAATATTTAATTTAAAATTCAGAATAAAATTTGCCTCATATGTTTGACATTTTGTCAGAGAAAATACAAATCTTCAAAACAATGAAAATATCAACTGTGATTACAGCAAATTAGAATCACATCCAGTCTCCTCCCCTGGGGTGGTTTTGGGACCAAGACAAACACAGCTCAAGAAATTGAATTGCGATAACTAATTTGCCTTGACATTAAGCAAGAAAAATTGGAGGAGGCAAAGGTACCCGGGGTTACCTAAACCAGAAGCGCTGTTTCCTCAGTTCAGCTGACCGTCATTCTGTCAGGAAAAATGAGGGATGTAAGAACACTGAAGATGCAGATCTTGGGTTGAGTAGATCACTCCCCAGTTCTGCAGATCAATACCTGAAATACTCACTGGGCCTAAGGGTGACCACTTGCTTGGGGCAGATAACGTCACATGATGTATGAGTTGGGAAAAATTCAGATCTTCTTCATAACAACAGCTATCGTTTATTATGTCCCTCTATTGGCACTCCTCTTGGGCAAGGCTTTCTGCATATTTACCTCATTTGTTATTCCCAACACTGTTCCAAAGAAGGTATTACAATCCTCATAGCAAACTGGAACTAAGTCAAAGGGACTTGCTCAGAGTCACACAGGTAGTGAGTGGCAGAGTGAGTTATTTTCAATCCATATCTGAGTCTCAAACCCAAATCTTTTCCAGTGTGTCAAGAATTTATAGCTAGTTGTGGCTGCCAGTCTCCAAGATTCCAAGATGTCCCCCAGCAATCCCCTCTTTGTGATATTCACACCCTTGTATAGTCCCCTCCCTATTGTACCAGGGTTGATCTTGGTGACCAATCACATATGGCAGAAGCAATGGCATATCACCTTTGAGATGAGGCTGTAAAAGGCTGTGGCTTACCTCCTAAGTGTTCTCTTGTTCTCTCTCTCTGTCTGTCTCTCTCTCTCTCTCTCAGCCTTTGCTCTTTGGGAAGCAAACTGCCATGTTGTAGCAGCCCTATGAAGACACCTACTGGTGAGGACCTGAAGCTCTGGCCAACAGCTGGCAAGGACCTGAGCTTGGAAGTAGATTCTCTAGCCCAGGCCAAGGCTTCAGGTGACTGCAGACCTGGACAATGGCTTGACTGCAGCCTCATGAGAGATCCTGAGTCAGAACCACCCAGCTAAGCTGCTCCCAAATTCCTGACCTTCAGCATCTGGGTAACATGTTTACTGCTAAGGTGCTAAATTTTGGAGTAATTTGTTACATATATAACCAATATATGTATGCAAAGCCTCGTATAAATACAATGGGAGAAATAAAAAAAGCTTAAGAATAACATGCTCCTGCCAGCAGCTCTCAAGTAGCTTTGAGACAGAAGGAAAGAGAAAAGCATATATGAGGGCAAATCACAAATATTTTAGAAAATAATTCTGTGATCTTCTCTTGGGTTTTTCTGTGTACAGCACCTTCTTCCTAATTAGCCCAAATTATCGAATCTGATACTTTGGGGGTATTGGGATTATTATAGAAGAGCTGCAAAGAGAAAGATTATAATTGAGTTTCCAAAATTCAAAATAGCATTTGTATGCAAGATAATTGGTCATAAGGCAGACATTGTTAAAAATGAAACAATTCTTTAATTTCTTTAGCTCCCATTTAACATATCAAGGGCTAGTCTTGGCATATTAAATCACAGACTTTTTCCACAATATAGATAATATAATTTTCTACCTATGATGGCTTGCCCAGAGTCAAAAGAAGACATAGGAAAGGTAAAGGAAAATTCTAACTGCGGTGGACACCATGGTTCTCAGATAGTATGGCTTCCCAGGAAGCCCTTTCTGTCGGCCTTCTTAGGAACTTGCCTTAGCTGAAGAGTCATCTTGCCTGGGCTGTGCACCTTGGCAGGGCAGCTCCCATCCAATAACTGGTAGATGCAGAGCAATGTAAAGGCCTGTCCCTTTTGCCCCAACTCAGGATATCTCTGAAGGGCATCCCAGCTTCAGAGTTCCCTTAGGACTGTCTGGAGCCATCAAGATTGCAGCAGAGTACAGCTTATCCCTCTACCCAGTCAGGTTTCCTTCCCGTGCCTTCCATAGGTGGTGATGACTAGAGGACTCCCTAATAAGCCTTCTATATATTCATCTATATCTCAGTATCTGCTTTCCAGAAAACCTGTGACAAGATCCCTTTGAGTCCAGTGGAATGTGGGGACAAAGTAGGGGAGAGGTAAATCTAAAAGATCAGATTTATGTCCTAAAGCACAAAGCCTTGGAGAAGAGGGAGGTAGCTGATCAACACATTGCTGGCAGATGGCTTTGAGCCCAGCTCCCTATTTAGGACTTGGGAGCTCATCCTGCAGACCAGCACTGCCCCAATGCAGGGATCCCCTATATAGTCAAGAAGGCAGCACAGGAGGCTCAGCAAACAGATCAGGTTTGCTCTCCCAGGTTTCTCTGGTTTTCAGTGCACAGGGAATGCAAAGCTGAGAGCCAACAGACCAGCCACAGAGCCTGCTAGGGTCAGCTAAGTGTGTGGGAAGAGAAGGCCCAGACCAGTGGCTGGCTGACGGATATAGCAGAGTTTCAGAGGGGTTTCTGGTCCCTAGACGTTAAGGGAAGTCTAAGGAGATAGGGAAGGAAGAAAAGACCCAGGAGAAGCTGGAAGACATGAGAAGCAGATTTAATAGCAGCAGTGGTGGCAGCAGCCAACATGAGCAGTGGATGGAAGCAGAATGTCCAAGTGTGGACCAGGCCAGCAAATCCAAAAGTCTAGCCCAGGGCCAGGGGGCCCTCTTTCACCCCAGTCCTATGAGGTCACATAAACCATTCCTTCCTCCATCTTCTTGGCCACCATATTGGACAGGAGGAGAGAAGAGAGCAAGGGGCTCTGAAGACTAATGTATTTAGCTGAGTCATCCAAGCAAGCAGCCTGTCAGCCTCAGTTACGGTACTACAACTTTAATGGTTGCTGTGAAGGTTCCAGGAGACATTGTCAATGCAAAATGTGCAAAATGTACTTTCATAAAATGTATGTTTTTAAAATGTATTAGGTTATCAGGATACTTAACCTCCCGTCTTTGACATTTCTATTTTTTGTAAAGACTTTGTTTCCAAGTGGACAAGATAATTGTTGATGGTTGGATACATATTAAATTAGATGAAACCTGCTTGCATAAGCATTCCTGCTGCATTGTATAACCCGAGAGCCAGCGCATCTGCCATGGTGCCCCCACCATGATGTAGGTGTGGGGTCAGACTGCCCAGATTAGAGACCAGTTGAGGGCCTGAAGGAGATGAAGAGGAGTTGGTAGCCCTTAAGAGTGAAAGGGAGGCCAAGTCAGCCACCCGGTTGTGATTAAGAATCCCTGAATTTGTGTATGTTCAAAGTAGGATAACCATACACCCTGGTTTTCTTGGGATAGTCCCGGTTTTTACCTAAGATCTTCATGTTCCATCCAATTAGTATCCCCTTTCTTTCTCAAAAGTGTCCCACTTTAGATAGGAAATTATGTGGTCATATTAACTAAAAGCTATTTATTTAGAAGGAAATAATTATATATTTAACAGGAAATTTCTCTGTTTAAATAAGCCTATAATGAATCCTTTGATAAAGCAAATAAACATTAAACATTGCCTATCCCATTACAAAAGAGAGACTGGTTTACAGATTAATTGATTATTGGATTGGATAGAGATAACCAGACGTGTCGCTTGGTTTTTTCCTCATCACAATATGTGGAGGCTTAGAAAGAGACCAGATCAGCTACAGACATGAAGAGAGCCAATTTCATCTACACGTCTCAATTGACTGAGAGTAAATTTGTAACCCCCTACATACACAAAAATTAGCTATCTTAGGCAGCTGATTTGGTACTGGGCAAGTGGTGCAGACAGGGGCTATTGACATTCAGAGGAGAAAGAAACCACGTGTAACTCTGATTGTCCTCAAGGCTTCATTTTGAGGAGAATGTGGCTACATCTTGAGCTCAAGAGAGAGGGAGGAGAGGAGCATCCACAGGCAGGGCCAGACCGCAGGTTCCAGAGCCAGAGGGAGAAGGGACACGGAGGACCGGGAAGAGACAGGCTTGGTTGGAGCACTGGGCTGCTGCCAGGAACAGGGATACAAACATGGAAGGAAGGTGAGGACTGGATCAGGAAAGGGCCCAGGCCCAGGGAGATCCTGCCAGGTTTGGGGAAGACAGGGTCCTTTGGGATTGTCCATGGGAGGTAATTTAAAATACTCTACTAGAGTTAGATGAAAAGATGCTGACCAATATGAGAGTAGGCATCAAGATGGCTGGCTTTGCTATTGCTTTAATTTAACGGTTTGAATAGGTAACATTCATATGGTTAAAATTTCAAAATGGACAATATCATACATAATTTTGAAATGTTTTCACTCTCCTTCCCAGCCACCCATTTCTTCTCAGAGGCAACCAATACCATCCCTTTCTTGCTTATTCTTCCAGAGATATTCTGTGCCATGCAAACCAAAAATATTCTCATTCCAATCCTTTTCTGGTTTACATCAATAGCAGCTTATGATATGCACTATTCTAACCTTGCTTTTTTCATTAAAAAAAAAACTTAAAGATTGTTCCATACCAGAAAATTAAAAGTTCCCATGTGTTCTATGCTCTTGTAGTATTCCATTATATGGACATACCATGGCATATTTAACAGTCTCCTATTAATGGAAATGTCAATATTTTGCTCTTAGTAGCAATGGTTCAATGATTGTCCTTACAAATTCACCACGGCACACCTCTAAGTACATCTGTAGGATGTTTCTAGAAGGGGAACTGCCGAGGCAAAGAATATGTGCATTTGTAGCTTTTTAAAATTTATTTTTAATTGACAAATTATAATTACATCTACAGAGTACAATGTGTTTTATGTATACAATGCGAACTGATTAAATCAAGCTAATTAATATATCCATCACCTCATTTACTTGACTTTTTGGTGATGATCTATTTGAAATTCACTCTCTTTGTTATTTTGAAATATACAATACATTATTATTGACTATTATCACCCTGCTGATGGAATCAACCTAAACATCTGTCAATAGATGAATGGATAAACCAAATGTAGTGTATATATACACAATGGAATATTGTTCGGCCTTAAAAAAAGAATGAAGTTCTGTCATGTGGGACAACATGGATGAATCTAGAGGACACAATGCTAAGTGAAATACGCATTTGTCTTATCTTGAGACATTGCCCTCGGTGAAACTTGCACCAAATTGCATTCCCACTAGAGGGCCTGTTTCCTTAGAGCCCAGCGAGCTCCCTGGGTTGTCAAACTTTGATTTTTGGCCAGTACTGAGAGGTGTAGATAGAGAAGCACTGCTTACTTTATTTCTGCTATTTCCTGATAAGTAAAGGGGACCCCCACTTTACTCTCTCCACTCCCTGGAAGGTAAAGTCATGTATTAGATTGGTCAATTTGGGAAGCATAACCTTGGTGTACTTCTCTCAGCTCCTCCTCTCAGCACAAGCTGCCCCAGAAAACAGTTCCTTTTTGTTCCTGCCTGAAGCACAGGGAAGCCTGCCTCAGTGCACAGAGACTGAAGACACGCTGTCCCATTCTGGGGTTCGTTGGTGGCTTGTTTGGCTCTCACACTCAACCTCATCCTACAAATCCACCCTTATCAGTAAATAGGAGGATATTTCAGCCCCCCATCTGCTATTTCCTTCTTTTATTTCTTAACTTGTTCATCACTCAAGCAAAAAGAAGTTCAGAGACCCAAGTAAGAGGCTTACATTTTAAAAATCGTTATCTTACTCTTTCCTAAAATTTTACTTCTCAACTAGGCAAAATTACCAAAGACTTCAGTTGTTTACCCAAGGAGTATTTCTCCAAGTAGAGTCATCTGCCTTCAAATCACTGGGGGATGTAGGGATAGGGAAACTATTTAAAATGCAGAGTCTAGGCCCATCCCAGAATTTCTGAAATGAAACCATCAGAGGGCAAGAGGGAGAGAGGTGAGGCCCAGAAATCTTCATTTCATTACAAACTTCTCTAGATGATACTGAAGCCTCATAAAGTTTACAAAGCATTACACTAAATAAAGCAGTACACTAAATTACTAGTCTTGAGAAAATCCTAGGTAACCTATGTTATTATCACGACCAAAGCTAACATATCACACAAAGTGAAAGAGACAGCTAAAGAAAATATGACCCAGGAGAGAAAACTTGAAATGTTAAGAACTTGCAAGTGCCAGCTAGGAATAATAGCAAAGAAATATTCATGAGGCTATTAAAGAAATAGATAAATAGCTTTCTGCCTCTATTAGGGATGGTACTTCAAAGCTGAGTGGCATCAAAGAAGAGGGCTGAATAGGACAAATGAAAGCTGTGGGCTTCAATTATTTATTGGCATGGTGAAAAATGAAATTTGGGGGACTCAGAGCCTTCAACGTATTCTAAACCGCTCTTGCCTGGCTAGATTAATTAGTATGTTAAAAGACTGGGTGTTAATTAGTTGCCTTTACACTGCTCTACCTACCCACAATACAACTGAGGAGTTATTATCTCCTACTTGTTAATTGGCTATTAACAGCAGGATGCAACTGATTTGAAAATTATTCCCTTGAAAGTGCTTTAGGTCTAATGTTGAGAAATGTATCTGTGTACATGTTTGCACATGAGAAAAGAAATAGCCTAGCATGCCGATACTTCCTCATATTTTCTGAACTATGAAGTGGGTTTCATTCTTTGCATCTAATTGCTCATATCCATACTTCTAAATCAGATATGAACCAGCTTCTTGGCCAACGGAGCTTCCCTAGGCAGGAACAGAACACACTGCATTGGTCACATTTGTGTGATTTTATCCGATTTAGTTGAGTAGTTATCTTATTTATGTCTTTTTTAATTTATGCTATTAAATATAAATCAGATATAATTAAATATCATTAAATATGTTACATATAATAATATTAGAAGGTTTATGACTAATTTTTACGGAGGTAAAAACACATTCGCATGTGTTAACATAGTTTGATGTGACTTTACATCTCTATACACCTACATAACTCCTGCACATGGTGCCATTTCCAGAAGGTTCTCTAGGGCCAATCCCCAGTCTATATCCAACCCCCAGAGGCAACTACTATTCTGTCATTTTGGCAATGTTGCCCCATTTTGAACTTGATATAAAGCCATACAATATTCATTCTTTTTTGGCTGACTTCTTTCCTCAACATAATATCTGTAAGATTATCACTAGTCTTGGGTTAAGTTTTACTAGCAAACCCTTAGCCAGGGGAGAGCTGGCACTTTCATGGGGAGAGCTGGCACTTCCATGAGAAGCCGCACTAAAGCAGAGTAGCTCATGCTTCATTCTGGGGACCATGGGTTCTGAGGAGTGTGCATGTGCTCCCTTCTGGAACAGGATGGAAGTGGCATTGCCCAGATGGAGTTTCTAGTAGCTCAGGAAGATGGGTGAGGCTAGCCCAGCTGGAGAATCATTTCCTCTGTTTTGACCCCCCCTTGGCATTGAGTCCCTAAAAGCTGAGCACTGGCCTTGCCTCCATTGCACCCTTAATAAGCTTGCTATTCCCTACAATTCTGTTCAAAAACATCAACAAGCATCAGAATCACTTGTAGAGCCTGTTAGACCACAGACTGTGGGGTCCCAACCCCAGAGTGACTGATTCAATAGATCAGGACGGATGCCCCAAATTTGTGTTTTTAAAAAGTTCTCACGGATGATGATGCTGCTCTGGGGGCCACACTTGAAGACCCACTGCTCCATAGCCACACTCAGGACTAGGGCGATTACGTTACTTAGATAAGGCAGGACATTGCCTACCTTGGTAAGCTCACCGTCAAAGATGAGCAAAGTCAGACAGTGAAGTAGTGAAAAGGATTGTATTAGGTATCCACTGACCGTAGGGGAAAGAGCTGAGCTCCAATCCAGTTTATGATTTGCATAGAGGTGACTGGACTTTTTAAAGGGAGAATGAGAGAGTAGGGAAGGGAAGACGTCCCAAGCAGAGTCAGGGAAGAGAAAAACGGCAAAGAGTTGATGGGTGAAAATGTAATTAGGCCAGCTGGCTTGGCTGGCTGGCTGGCTATTATGGAAGGTAGGATTTCTAACTCCTCACAGAGATTGTGAGACAGAGCCCCTATCTTTCTGATGATCACATTTCAAAGAATGGCTTTCAGGTCCTTGAGAAAGACACGCCTACATTATAGGAAATATGTATACACGTCAAAGGGACAAAGGAAAAATTCACAAGCATGAAGTCCTTTTCGGGAAAGGGAGATCATGAGCCTCTCATGATGTGGTGTCAGTTAGGGCAAACAATTTCATATGACAGCCCTGAGCTTTTCTAGACAGAAACTGAAAAGGAGACTGGGTTATCCCAGGGACATGGCCTTAGGTTGCTAGAGGGGTTGACAAACCCCTCTAGCAGGGGTTCATCAGGTCTCATCAAGTCTCTTAGTGCAGGGGTTTGGAGAGTCATTATTTGCCAGGAGTTCTTTGAAGTTCTTCACCACCCAAGTGGAAAATGGAAACTCCCCAACACATACACTGGCCCCACTGCCCCTAGATAGCCCTGGCTTTTCCCATTCTCTTTCTTTCCTCACTGAGTCACTGTTTCTCATCTCTCTTTATAGACCATGGCTTTAATGTAGAGGAAATCAAAACTAGCACTCCTAATTCTGAGGAACTTAAAAATGTACCCATAAATGCTAACCAAATGACTACAGCTATAGGATATTTACTGAGTACAATATCCCTTTTAAAATGTGGTTTGTGGACCACATTTTAAAATGAGGCTTTTAAAATGTGGTTTGTGGACTCCTGAAAACTCCCTCGGGACTCTTTCAGGGAGTCTTCAATGTCAAAATATTTTTTAATAATAAAATTAAATGTTATTTGTTTTTTGTTACCATGTTGACATTTCCAGTGACAGCATAAAAGCAATGGCGGGTAAAATTGCTGGTGCCCTAGCACAAATCAAAGCAGTGGGTCCACAATGTACCACTAGTCATTGCATTCTTCACTGCCATATATGCCCCATTTTTTTAAATGCCAGTTTTAACTAAGAAATTCCTTTATGAAGTAGTAAAAACAATATTAATTTTATTAAATCACAACCTTTGAGTACACGTCTTTCTAATATTGTGTGACAAAATGGGAAGGCTACATAAAAAATTCTGCTACCTAGCAAAGTTTAATAGCAGTTTTGTAGAAAAGTGTTTGTGTGATTACTTAAGTTCCTAGCTAAACTAGCCACTTTTTTCATGGAACATAATTTTTACTGGAAAGGAGAAATGACAGACAAACTATAGCTATTTAGACTTAGATAATTAGTAGAAATTTTCTCAAAAATAAATGAAGAAAGTTTGTCATTTCAAGGGTAATAAATAATATCATTTGTTTTGCTAATTTTAAAATGGAAACTTTGTAGTTGAAATTGAAATTTTGGAAAACTCACATCTACTGTCATGAGTGTGACAGTTCTCAATATTTAAATACTTTATGAACTCAGCAGTGATATTAATAAATGTGACTTGACAATTTATTATATGAAATGAATCCACCTTATGAAGATGTATTTCAGAAGATCATTATTTTCCACATGGTCAATGTTGTTACAAAATCATGCATTATAAAAAAAAAATTCATTCAAAGTGCAAGATAGACCAATAGGTTTTAACGTAACAGAATACAAAATTTTCATTGATATGGTTTCACATTCTACATCATTACTAACCTCTAAGAAATATCACTTGTCAAGTTTTGATGTAGTATGAAAAAATAGCCACAATTATCTGAAAAGCTATTAAATTACTCTTCCCTTTTCCACCCACATATCTATGTGAGACCAGATTTTCTTTATATACTTCAGTCTAAATAACACATTATATCTCATTGAATGAAGAAGCACATAGAAGAATATAGCTGCATTCTATTAGGCCAGACATCATCTAATTTAATCATTCATTGGCACATATACTCCATGTCATCCTTCCTGGGCCTGACAGGTCCTCTCTTTGATCAGACTTTATCAGCGTAATTGAACACTGGAAAAGAAGCATTCTGAGGGCAGCCACTTGGATCAGAGGAAACAAACCATGAGAATGCACTGATGCAATTTTCAAAATACTTTGTTGAAATGCAAAATTGAAACAATGAAATATTTTATTACTTTAAAAAATGGCAGATATTTTTCTTATTATTATTACTAGGATTACTGTATACGCCACCCGGACAGAAATGCTTTCTTGAATATTGCTCGTGGAAGCATTATTCAGCACAAACTTTCTGGAAGACTGGCAGTTATGGATTTTAAAATCCATACCTAATGTTACAGCACTGTAAGACTAGCACAGTTTCAGGGGTCACCATTCTAATTTACTTGGAGTTGACATCTAGGTGAAGTTGGCATGGCCAAAAGTAGTGACTCTACAAGCATACCCTTTGACCCAGAAATTCCACTTGTAGGAACTTTTTCCTAAGCAAACGATTAAGGATACTTGCCAAAACTAAAGTCCTCATCACAACGTAACCTACAGTGGTGCAAAATGAAGAAAAGCATAAAGAATCCATAATAAATGAAGTAAATTAGTACATCTCTACCTCAATTACTAGGAATGAGATGGGAAGTGTATATTCAGTGACCTTTAATGACATAGCATTTAGGTATCATGTGGCTAAAACAGTATATATGAGAAAATTTGCATTAGAAACTGTAGTCAAACACATTTGAGCATCACCATATTGTAGTAGTAAACTACGCAGCTCTGCAATCAGATTGCCTTGTTCAAGTACCGGCTTTGACTGTTTTTTACAAAGGGGTTTTGGGTAAAGAACTTTGCCAAGTGGATTTGGAATGTGGTTGCTGCTTATAGTAATGAGCACCCAAAGAGAGTAGAGGGAGATAAAGAAGGGCTCCATTTTTCCATCTCAACAAAAACTCATGGGAACAATGTCTCTCCAAATCTTCCCATACCAGAGAATTCCTGCTTGGCTCCAGCCATGACTGCACTCAACAGTGTTCACAGCTACAAAGCCACAACCTACCTCCTGGCCACATTTGTATCAAGACGGCCAGTCCATGTTGCTGATATTTACTTACTACTGGTAATTTGGCTTCTCTAAAGTTGACAGTTTGTTTTATTTGTATTTTAAAATTTTATTTGCATATCATCAGAGAGTATTCCTGGTTTGCTTTTGGAGCAAAATACCAAACTATAGACACAAAAATATCCCAGCAACTATTATCATTAGCTTGTTTTCCTTAGCACTGAAGTAACTCCCTGCAACTTGCTAGTGATTATTTGATAACAAGATCACCACGTTGTCTGTAAAATGGTGATCTAACTAAATATGCTAATTTTCTCACTTTTTAGAAATTCTTCCCTGCTAGGTTATCCTGAGAATAGGACCTGAGCTTTGAAATCTGTGAAGAAAATTATTCCAAAGTTCAAAACTCTCCTTCACCATTACTGCAGGCCTCCTTAGCCCTGACCTTTCTCACTGGCACTGACTGTAGTTGACAGTGTTGCTGACTTTCCCCCTTGGCACTGGGGGGATGGTACTTCTTTGGCCCACTTGAGGTCAGGTGCAGCTAGGCCAGTTAGTTTGTGCAATGAAATGAGAGGAGGAGTGTATTAGTCTGTTCTCATGCCACTAATAAAGAATAAGTTTACCCAAGACTGGGTAATTTATAAAGGAAAGAGGTTTAATTAACTCACAGTTCCACATGGCTGGGGAGGCCTCACAATTATGACAGAAGGTGAATGAGGAGCAAAGTCATGTCTTACACGGTGGCAGGCAAGAGAGTTTATGCAGGAGAACTCCCTTTTATGAAACCATTAGCTCTCACGAGACTTATTCACCACCACGAGAACAGCATGGGAAAGACCCACCCTCATTATTCAGTTTCCTCCCACTGGGTCCCTCCCACAATACATGGGAACTATGGGAGCTACAATCCAACATGAGATTTGGGTGGGGACACAACCAAATCATATCAAGGAGTAATGTGTCATTTCTGGGTGGAAGTTTTAATCCCCAGTGTGAAATTATCCACTGCTCCCTTTGCCCCAACACAACCAACCTTGATGTTCCACATGGTGGAGGCACCATTATCTAACGTTTTTGAGGGAGGATGACATGGAACAGCCTCCCAGAATGGGGAAAGATAAACCATTGTTGTTTTAAGTCAGGAAACTTTCTCTCTAAAGGAGTAAAGAGTAAATATTTTCAACTTTGCAAACCATTTGGTTTCTATCACAACTGTTTAACTCTGCTATATGTGGCACAAAGCAGTCTTGGATGATGTGTAAATGCATGAGTGTGGCTGTGTTCTAACAAAACTTTACTTATAAACACAGGAAATAGCCAAATTTGACCCTGGATCATAGTTTCCTACCTGTTTTAAGCCACTGAAATGTTAAGGTTGTTTGTTACCACAGCATAACCTAGCTTTGACTGACCAACAAAATAACAATAGGATTTTAAGGCAACATACTTGAAAAACAAGTTCCAGGCAGTGGCACAATTTATTATGGTGACTTAGATCATGGTAAAAAAAGTCTTTTGAAGTAACAGTCCTTTGAAGCCAAAGTGCCTAGCCAAAGCAAAAGCAGCTTGGGAAAGTGGATGAGACATGAGGAAAAAATAGAAAGGTATTAACAAAGGAGAAATCAGACCTGTCGTGCTAGTTGAAGGCAGGTGGTTCGATCACCTTAGGAGCTGCCAGTGCACTTCAGAGCCACTAAGAACACATTCTCCAACCCTTTCCCACTATGCTAGACCTAACATGTTCCAGATAGAAGTCCCTTTCCAGGAGAAAACCTCTTCAGCATTGATTCTCAATCAGAATCACCGGAGGGTTGGTCCAAAACCTCTACTGAGAGAGGACTCTGCTCCCAGAGTTTCTGATTCAGAAGCTCTGGGGCAGGGTCAGAACATTTACACAGGTAACAAACGTGATGCTGCTGGTCCAAGAGCTATACTTCGAGATCCACTATTTCACAGTGAGTAGAAGTCCCACCTCGGGAAAACACAGAAAGGAACCCTCAGATTCAAAAACAACCTACGTTCCCAGAGTGTGTTTTACTCTTGCTTAAGGGTGATGGTTTTAATGTTAGAGTGACCCAGATTCAAATCCTGTCGCTGACCTTACTAGCAGTGTGACCTTGGACAGTTACTTCTCCAGGTCTCAGGCCTCTCTTCAGGAAAAACATAGGAACAATATCTACCCCACAGAGGTGCTGACTGTGAAGGAAGTGACATTTGTCAGGCTTCTAGAATGCTACCTTGCTCGGTAGGTGATTTCCCTAAATTGCAAATGTGGACAAGGTCCAACACTTTGGGAATCAAGCATCAAGGGCCATTTCATCCATCTTTGAGATCATGTGTCCTCAGCAGGGATGATATCATTCCCAAGGCGGTAAAAGTTGGTTCTTGGGGAAGGGGTGAAAATCTGGACTCTTTAAAACAGATATACAGTATAATATCGATGGCAGCAGTCCCCGACCTTTTTGGCACAAGGGACCTGTTTCGTGGAAGACAATTTTTCCGCTTACAAGGCAAGGGGTGAGGCCGTGGGGTATGGTTTCAGGACGAAACTGTTTCACCTCAGCTCATCAGGCATTAGTTAGATTCTGCAGTTCACAATAGGGTTTGTGCTCCTATGAGAATCTAATGCCACCACTTATCTGACCAGAGACGGAGCTCAGGTGGTAATGCTAGCTTACGCACCACTCACCTCCTGCTGTGAAGCCTGGTTTCTAAGGATCTGTGGTGCCATGGCCCCCAGGGGTTGGGGACCCCTCATCTATGGGATTCATCTATGGTATTAAAATTTCATGGAGAGGGTGCAATTATGAAAATATACATATAAATAAAATGTTTCTTTAGCTTTGATAATAAAACAAGGAGAAATACTGTTTCAGATGGTGTGTCATAAAAGTTGAGTAACTGGCTCAAGGTCACACAGATTCAAGGTAGCAAAGCCTGATGATGCCAGGTCTTAACTCCAAATCCAGTGTTCTCATCCCAACATGATTTTGCCATTTACAAATAGTATCATAATACAGCATAAAAAATAAAGGAGAAGAAGAGGAGAAAATGAGATTCCCTCCCCCCAAAAAATAGCATGACATCATGCTTACTTGACTTTACCTAACTTAGCTGTCTTAGTTCATTTTGTGCTGCTCTAACAGAATACCTGAGATGGGCAATTTATAATGAATGGAACTGCATTGGCTGACAGTTCTGGAGGCTGGGAAGTCCAGTAGCAAGGCTCTGGAATCTGGCTAGGGCCTTCTTGCTGCATCATCACATGGCAGAAGGCAGAAGGGCAAAGAGGCAAAAGGGGTCAAACTTGCCCTTTTATAACAGCATCAATCACACCTGTGAAGGCAGAGCCCTATGTCCCTATCATCTCCTAAAGGTCCCTCCTCCTGACATCACCACAACAGCAAACAAATTTTAACATGAGTTTCAGAAGGGATAGACATTGAAACCATAGCACTAGCACATAGCAAGAGTGTGTTTTGTTTGTTTTTAATTTCCTTGGGTGCGCACCTTTGAGGCTAGAACTGATGTAAGAAACAGTATGCAAGAATGCAAAACACATTGGAATCAGACAGACTTGGATTTGAGTCCTAGCTCTGCCACGTACCGATTGGGCAATCTTAGCCCGTTACTCAGTCCCATGAGACATCATCTATAACAGGGAACAGCAGACTTGTCTGTAAAGGGCAAAATAATATTTTAGGTTTTGCCAGCCATAACAACTGGTCTCTGTTGCAATTACTCTACTCTGCTGTGTAGCATGAAAGCAGTCATAGACAATACGTAAATTAATAATCTTGGGTGTGTTTCAATAAAACTTTATCTACAGAACAAGGTGGCAGGCTAGATTTGGCTCAATGAGTATAGTTTGCCCACTCTGATCTACAAGATAGGGGTGATGATACCAACAATTTTGGATAACTATGGCTGCTTAATAAACCACCCCATGACTGAATGGCTTAAAACAATGTTAAATTATTCTTCACCATTCTGTGGGTCAAGAACTCAGGCAGGGTTCAGATGGGTAGTTCTTTGTTCTAGTGGCATCAGCAGAGATCACTCACTCAGCTGTATTCAGTAGCAGCTAGAAGGGATGCATGCTAAGAAAGCTTCTCCACCTTGGCCAGTGCTTTCCCATGTGGCCTCTTGCTCTCTCTCCACTGGTGTCTCATCATTCAGGAGTCCAGCCTGGGTCCCTCCCACAATACATGGGAATTATGGGAGCTACAGTCCAAGATGAGATTTGGGTGGGGCCATCTTTACATGGGGCCTGGCTTCCCTGGAGAGAATATGAAACCTCCCAGGCTTCTTAAAGAACAGGTCTGAAAATGACATAGTGTTGTTTCTGCCACACTCTCGTAGCCAAAGCAAGTCACAAAGGCATCTCAGATTCAAGAGGAGAGCAAAGAGGCTGTTGATAGGAAGAGGCAGTATGTGTGTAAGGGAGACAGAGGAATTGCTTGCAGCCATCCTTCAAGAGTATGGACCTGATTGAGAGGTGAAGAGGAGCTAATACAGGGAAAATGTTTAGCACATAGAATAGGTCAATACTACCCCAAAAGCACTGGAGAGTCCCTGTGGCGGGCAAGCTCCTGAGTCACCCTTACTCTTGCTTAGATGACTGCAATAACCACCTTTCTGGTCGCCCTGCTTTAATTTTTGTCTACGTTGGTCCACTCTCCTCACTGTGTCAGAGTGATCTTGTAGAAAAGCAAGTCAGATGATGTCATACTATTGCTTCAAACCCTACAGTGGGATCCATGGTATTTAGAATAAAGTGCAGGCTCCTTCCCTTGTAAGGCTTGATTTTACCCCCAGCCCACTCTACAGCCTTGTTTCCTCCACTCTTACCGTTGCTCAACCCACTCTGGCTGCACTCGTTTCTCTGCAGTTGCTTGAAAATGACAAGCGTGCTCCTGCCTCAGGGCCTTTGCATTCCTTGTTTCCCTTTTGCGGAGTACCCTTTCTTCACAAATTCATGTGGCTGGGTCTCCTAATTCTCTGGGGTGTCTGCTCAAATATGCCCCCATCAGAGAGGTCTTCCTGGCTCCTCCTATCCAAAAGGGCATGTGTCATCACTCTCTAGCCACTTACCTCACCTTATGTTTTCACCACAGTGCTTATCATGACTTAAACTATTATTATATATATGTATTGATTTATTTGTTGATTTTCTCTCCCACTTGCATATAGGTCCCCCGTAGTGGGGATTGTGTTCACTGTTGAAACCTCAGCACCTAGTAATTAGCATGTAGTATGAGCTCAATAAATATTTGAAATAGGAAAGAAAAAAAGGAAAGAAGGAAAGGAGGAAGGGAGGGAGGGAGGAAATGAATGGAGGGGAGGGGAGTGGAGAGGAAGAGAAGTCTACGAGTGTAGACACGTCAGACAACTCCATGTAAAGACTTGACTACAGAAATGTGGGGTTTTCATCAGTCAATTTCTCCCACCCCCGCTCCATGGTACGAATCTTTTACAGGCATCTCCTTTATTGTATTGCAGGTTCTATTTCACTTAGACCCCAGGCTGGCTTGCAAGAACAGAATGCATTCTTAAAAGCTACTCTGTGCCAGTTTCACCAAACGCAGTGTTTCAAAGGGTACTTCGGGCCACTCCTTGTCTTGTTTTCCCTTTTCTGTGATTCGTTACGGTCAAGATGAAAGCAATCTGCCAATAAACCTTTTCAAGGGCACTTTAATTGAGATGCTCATGTTCATGTTTTTTAGCCTCAAAACAAAATGCTCAAGGGAAGTCATGTTAGATGAGTTGAAATAAAATCTAGGGCTTTGCTTTTTGTTTTTGTTTTTGAGACAGAGTCTCACTCTGTCACCCAGGCTGGAGTGCAGTGGTGCAATCTTGGGTCACGTCAACCTCTGCCTCCCGGGTTCAAGTGACTCTCATGCCTCAGCCTCCTGAATAGCTGGAATTATGGGCGCCCGCCATCACACCTGGCTAATTTTTGTATTTTTAGTAGAGACAAGGCTTCACCATGATGGCCAGGCTGGTCTCAAACTCCTGACCTCAAGTGATCTGCCCACCTCAACCTCCAAAGTGCTGGGATTACAGGGGTGAACCACCACTGTCCCCAGCTAGGGCTTTGTTTTTAACAAATACACTGCTAACAGTTGGGCAGTGGGGAAATGAGGACCTTCCAAAGAAAGCAGGAGGTAAGTGAGGAAACTAAGAGTATGGATTTGGTGTCTGGCAGAACTTGAATTCTAGCTCTAATACTTACAAGTTCTATAACCATGCAAATGTTGCCTATACTCAGTTTTATCACATAAACTAGAATCTTAATTATCTATTCTATAGGACTGTTTTGAGGAATAAAATGAGTTGATGAATATGAAGTGCTTAGCATAAGACTGGGCATGGTGGCTCACGCCTGTAATCCCAACACTTCGGGAGGCTGAGGCCAGCGGATCACCTGAGGTCGGGAGTTCGAGACTAGCCTGGCCAACATGGCGAAACCCCATCTCTACTAAAAATACAAAAATTAGCCCGGCATGGCGGTACATGCCTGTAATCCCAGCTACTGGGGAGGCTGAAGGAGGAGAATCGCTTGAACCCAGAGACAGAGGTTGCCGTCAGCCGAGATCACACCACTGCACTCTAGCCTGGGTGACAGAGCAAGACTGTCTCAAGAAAACAAAACAATACAAACAAAAAAAGAAATGCTTAGCACAACATCTCTCGCTGTTAAGGGCCTAGTTAATGTAAGTCCACTTCACTGTTTTTAAGAGAGAAACATTTGAAGCCTTAAAGCAGTGTTCTCTAACACATTCCATGTTTCATGTTTAGGACAAGAGAGCTGATTTCCCCCTAATGACTGAATGAGAAGGCAGTACAACGAAAAGCTTCTGGGATTACTAGAAAGTGGAGAATGTCTGACTATGAATAAAATTGCTGTGGAAAGATCCAGCTCCTCAGCCAGCAAAGCACTGAGTTGCTACCAGGAAAGCAAGTAGCAGAACCTGGCACAGCTGAGATTGAAGGGGAGGTTCTTTTGACAGAGGCTATAACAGACATCTCTGAAATCTGAGACCTGTCAAAGACTACAACTACACCCTTCCCAGCCTCCCCAGGAACCATGACCGCCCTCCATCCAAAGCACTTTGAAGGGAAGACGAACTCAGCAGGCAAAGCTGAAACCAAGAAGTCGTAGTCCTCTGTGAACTCAAGCCAAGCTTTTACTTTCAAAGGGAAACCAATATCTAGGTTAATCAGAAACGTTAGGTGAATTACTTGCTCTATAGAAGCTGGCCAGAGATGAGAGGAAACAAATAGTTCTCTCATCCTTGAAACCAAAACAAGCTTCATTATATTTCAAAACACAACCTTATCTAAGTGGATGGTCAGGGAGGCTCGCTACACAAGGCGTCCTCTTTTCCACCAGTGGTTCCAAGTCCCCCAACAACGCTATCTCCACATAAAGTGCTAGAGGAAAATCTCCATTTTCATTTAATTTGAGTGGAAAGCAAAGCTGTGGAAACAAAATCTCCCTCCTCTTTTAAGCAGCTGAATCACTGTAATGGTGAGCTCGGACACCCCAGGGCAAACAGGAAATGAGTAAATATTGTCAGGGTTTGAAATTGCCATTTTCCCCTAAAGCATGTGTACATGCAGCAGAAGCAAGAACACAGCAAAGTATGCTAAACCAAGAGTCAAAAATACCCTTTATTCTCTAGCAACATACTCATGATTGAGCTCTCAATCTTTTAGGCCAGTCCTGATTCTTGTTTTATACTTTTCAATAATGACTCTTTATTAAACAAATCCTAAATATAGTAGTGTATGCCTTTCACATAAATAGAAATATAAAAAGAAATCTTTTGTAAAGACTATATGACCAAATATTTTGGTTACCATATTAATTTGAATTCATTTAAGTTACCTCCCTAGGCTCTCTTTCCTTTTCATTTTTCAGGTTCTCCCTGAGGAGTGTTACTTACCTGTTCTCCAATGACTCCATAATCTGTAGTGGACTCACATCTTATGCATGACTTAGGTCCCAAATTAGAGACCAAGGCAAAATATATGAACATTACCAAAATCATCCATGAACTTCTATTCTGCACTCAGCCAAGCAAAATGCTCCCTTCATGAGAGGCACATAAAAACTGAGATTTACCAGGAATCACAGACCCCTGCCTCCCATCATATGCTCACTCCAAGATGTTTGTCTTATCGAATAGTAGATTCCACCTATGCCCTACCTGTTATTCTCCCTTTTGCTCTTTCTTTTGGAGAATGCATTAGTCAATGCAACCAAGCCTTATGGCTCAAGCAGAACCACTAGGCAATGCATAGGTACATCTCTGTAAGGCTGTTCTTTTTATATCTGATGCAGAAACTTGGAGTCCCCAGGGCAGGCAGTTGGTAGGGGAAGACTGATGTAAAGTGAAAGAGATTAAGATCAGGCTGGAACCCACAAGCAAGAGGATGGAACCCAGCCAACAAGGATAAACTAAAACCTCTGTCATTTCTTGTTGCTTCTCACTTTGATAGCGTGGGTCCCTGCAGAAGCTGGAGTATTTTGTCATGGAGCTAAACATACATAACTGAGCTAGGAGTCGGAGAAGCTAAAGGCGGAGCTTGTCAAGGGAAAATGGAGCAGTTACAAGGCCACTGCTTCTTCATGCAGATGGGGCAAGTCAGCAGATCAGTGACAATGCCTGTGAGCCTCAAAATGGCTGCTGCTGCCCTTCCACCCACCAAGTCTCCCAAGACTCTCTCTTATGACTCACCCTAACCAGAAACACACAAAAAAAGGAATTCTGAGAAACTTAGGTGGCCTATGCAAGTTGACGTTTTACAAAGTTGACTTACCATCACGCTGAGTATTTGTTGAATGTTGTCAAGACTCTTCTCCTGTGTAAAAGAATAGAAATTATAACAAACTGTCTGTCAGACCACAGTGCAATCAAACTAGAACTCAGGATTAAGAAACTCACTCAAAACCGCTCAACTACATGGAAACTGAACAACCTGCTCCTGAATGACTACTGGGTACATAATGAAATGAAGGCAGAAATGAAGATGTTCTTTGAAACCAATGAGAACAAAGACACAACATACCAGAATCTCTGGGACACATTTAAAGCAGTGTGTAGAGGGAAATTTATAGCACTAAGGGCCCACAAGAGAAAGCAGGAAAGATCTAAAATTGACACCCTAACATCACAATTAAAAGAACTAGAGAAGCAAGAGCAAACACATTCAAAAGCTAGCAGAAGGCAAGAAATAACTAAGATCAGAGCAGTACTGAAGGAAATAGAGACACAAGAAACCCTTCAAAAAATCAATGAATCCAGGAGCTGGTTTTTTGAAAAGATCAACAAAATTGATAGACCGCTAGCAAGACTAATAAAGAAAAAAAGAGAGAAGAATCAAATAGATGCAATAAAAAAAGATAAAGGGGTTATCACCACTGATCCCACAGAAATACAAACTACCATCAGAGAATACTATAAACACCTCTACACAAATAAACTAGAAAATCTAGAAGAAATGGATAAATTCCTGGACATATACACCCTCCCAAGACTAAACCAGGAAGAAGTTGAATCCCTGAATAGACCAATAACAGGCTCTGAAATCGAGGCAATAGTTAATAGCCTACCAACCAAAAAAAGCCCAGGACCAGACAGATTCACAGCCAAATTCTACCAGAGGTACAAGGAGGAGCTGGTACCATTCCTTCTGAAACTATTCCAATCGATAGAAAAAGAGGGAATCCTCCCTAACTCATTTTATGAGGTCAGCATCATCTTGATACCAAAGCCTGGCAGAGACACAACAAAAAAATAATTTTAGACCAATATCCCTGATGAACATCGATGCAAAAATCCTCAATAAAATACTGGCAAACCAAATCCAGCAGCACATCAAAAAGATTATCCACCATGATCAAGTGGGCTTCATCCCTGGGATGCAAGTCCGGTTCAACATATGCAAATCAATAAATGTAATCCATCATATAAACAGAACCAAAGACAAAAACCACATGATTATCTCAATAGATGCAGAAAAGGCCTTCGACAAAATTCAACAGCCATTCATGCTAAAAACTCTGAATAAACTAGGTATTGATGGGACGTATGTCAAAATAATAAGAACTATTTATGACAAGCCCACAGCCAATATCATACTGAATGGGCAAAAACTGGAAGCATTCCCTGTGAAAACTGGCACAAGAAAGGGATGCCGTCTCTCACCACTCCTATTCAACATAGTGTTGGAAGTTCTGGCCAGGGCGATCAGGCAGGAGAAGGAAATAAAGGGTATTCAATTAGGAAAAGAGGAAGTCAAATTGTCCCTGTTTGCAGATGACATGATTGTATATTTAGAAAACCCCATTGTCTCAGCCCAAAATCTCCTTAAGCTGATAAGCAACTTCAGCAAAGTCTCAGGATACAAAATCAATGTACAAAAATCACAAGCATTCCTATACACCAATAACAGACAAACAGACAGCCAAATCATGAGTGAACTCCCATTCATAATTGCTTCAAAGAGAATAAAATACCTAGGAATCCAACTTACAAGGGATGTGAAGGCCCTCTTCAAGGAGAACTACAAACCACTGCTCAATGAAATAAAAGAGGACACAAACAAATGGAAGAACATTCCATAATCATGGATAGGAAGAATCAATATCGTGAAAATGGCCATACTGCCCAATGTAATTTATAAATTCAATGCCATCCCCATCAAGCTACCAATGACTTTCTTCACAGAATTGGAAAAAACTACTTTAAAGTTCATATGGAACCAAAAAAAGAGCCCACATTGCCAAGACAATCCTAAGCCAAAAGAACAAAGCTGGAGGCATCATGCTATCTGACTTCAAACTATACTACAAGCCTACAGTAACCAAAACAGCATGGTACTGGTACCAAAACAGAGGTATAGACCAATGGAACAGAACAGAGCCCTCAGAAATAATACCACACATCTACAATCATCTGATCTTTGACAAACCTGAGAAAAACAAGCAATGGGGAAAGGATTCCCTATTTAATAAATGGTGCTGGGAAAACTGGCTAGCCATATGTAGAAAGCTGAAACTGGATCCCTTCCTTACACCTTATACAAAAATTAATTCAAGATGGATTAAAGACTTAAATGTTAGACCTAAAACCATAAAAACCCTAGAAGAAAACTTTGGCAATACCATGCAGGACATAGGCATGGGAAAGGACTTCATGTCTAAAAACACCAAAAGCAATGGCAACAAAAGCCAAAATTGACAAGTGGGATCTAATTAAACTAAAGAGCTTCTGCACATCAAAAGAAACTACCATCAGAGTGAACAGGCAACCTACAGAATGGGAGAAAATTTTTGCAATCTACCCATCTGACAAAGGGCTAATATCCAGAATCTACAAAGAACTTAAACAAATTTACAAGAAAAAATCAAACAACCCCATCAAAAAATGGGCAAAGGATATGAACAGACAATTCTCAAAAGAAGACATTTATGCAGCTAACAGACACATGAAAAAATGCTCATCATCACTGGCCTTCAGAGAAATGCAAGTCAAAACCACAGTGAGATACCATCTCACACCAGTTAGAATGGCGGTTGTTAAAAAGTCAGGAAACAACAGGTGCTGGAGAGGATGTGGAGAAATAGGAACACTTTTACACTGTTGGGGGGACTGTAAACTAGTCCAATCATTGTGGAAGACAGTGTGGTGATTCCTCAAGGATCTAGAACTAGAAATACCATTTGACCCAGCCATCCCATTACTGGGTATATACCCAAAGGATTATAAATCATGCTGCTATGAAGACACATGCACACGTATGTTTATTGCCGCACTATTCACAATAGCAAAGACTTGGAACCAACCCAAATGTCCATCAATGATAGACTGGATTAAGAAAATGTGGCACATATACATCATGGAATACTACACAGCCATAAAAAAGGATGAGTTTGTGTCCTTTGTGGGGACATGGATGAAGCTGGAAACCATCATTCTTAGCAAACTATGGCAAGGACAGAAAACCAAGTACCACATGTTCTCACTCATAGGTGGGAATTGAACAATGAGAACACTTGGAAACAGGAAGGGAAACATCACACACTGGGGTCTGTCATGGGGTTGGGGGAGGGGGGAGGGACAGCTTTAGGAGATATACCTAATGTAAGTGACGAGTTAATGGGCGCAGCACACCAATATGGCACATGTATACATATGTAACAAACCTGCACGTTGTGCACATGTACCCTAAAACTTAAAGTATAATGATAAAATAAAATAAAATAAAAAAATAAAATAAAATAAAATAATGGTAACAGTCAAAACACAACAAAACAAAAGACTCTTCTCCTGATTTCAACATCCCTGTATTAAAAAGCCTTCTGGACTTCTTCCCCATGTTGTCCCCACAAGCACTTCAAACTCACTGAGCTCTACTGTAATGACTTTCCTCTCAAATCTATGCTCCTTTCTTTCTGATCTTGGTTAATAAAACCATCTAAGCCTAATACCTGAGATCAGCTTCTCCTCTAAGCTTCTCCACATCTATTCAATTCCAAGTCTCATCAATCCCAAACCTTAAATATCTATCCCAGACTCACTGCCGTCTCCTCTTTTTTTTTCCTCTTTCTTTTTTCCTTTCAACCATAGCAGCCTCCCAACTGGTCTTTCTGCCTCCGGCTTCATCCCCTCTAGATTCAGAGTGTAAGAGTCACTTGGAGAGCTTATTAAAGCACAGATTGCTGGACCCTCGGCTCATCCCCAGAGGGTCTGCTTCAGAGATGCTGATGCTGCCAGCCCACTCAAAGAGAATTTGTTTTCTAAAATGCAACTCCAATATGTCCCTTTCTTCTAGAGAATAACATTCACACTTCCCATATTAATTAGGATCTCTCTCTCCCTCTTTTTCCTGGAAGACATGGCATACTCAAAGAGGAATATGCCTACTTTGAGAAGAGCATAGTAAAGGGACTATTTACAAAGAGCAGAAGGGATAACGCAGCAACAGTCATGCCCTATTACCACCGCTGGGCCTGAAAAGGTGTGCAGATGGATGGTCACCAGAACCCAGACACAGAAAGAATTTCATTAGTGTCATGGAAAGGGCCATCCAACAGGAGCTGTGAGCTTTGGATGAGAGAGGCAGCCAGCCTGAACTCATCTTCTCCATTCATCCAGTCTTCTGCTGGTGCTCCCTATTAGCAGAATCCACCTCAAAGGCAGAGAACAAGGGAGCCCACTGATGTAGCCCAGGTCAGCCACAGGAGAGAGAGAGTGCGTAGAAAAGGGTTGGGGAGTGGAATTGGAGTGGCAAGTGTAAGATACCTGGCTCTACAATATTGTACTTAGAGTTCAGGAAATATTTAATGAAATGAAATGGCTTTATCATCTCAGAGTGGTGAATGGCCCATTGGGCTGAGAATGCTAAATGATACTGGGCACAAATCCTAATTATGAGCAAACACAGGCTTTCCTGACAGTGGCATTCCTTTAAAATAATGGGACACTTCTGATGTGTCTGTAGGCCAGATAGAAGAGAACCAGGTGGACAGCTGGAGACTGGAGAGGACAGGAGAAAGTAAGCACATTACTCACTCCCTTGGAAAAAGCAGTACAAGAACGAGTCCCTGACGGCTAACAGATGTTATGCAAATGTTCCGAGTACAGGGTCTCCCGCTGCTTTCATCCCCCACAAGAACATGATCCTGCAAAGTTTAGTTCTTGTGGAGAGCACATTGCAGAACAGTTTGCTTGTACAGTGGATGTGGACATTCCTCTCACACCCCTTCATTTACTAGTTGGCTTTATTTAACAGCAGAGCTGCTTTTGTAAAAGAAGATGAAATTGGAGACTTCATGGAGAAGAACAAGATGGCTTAGATTAACAGTCACAGTTGTATCTGAGAGAACGACTGAAAATATGGGTTATACATCATATATTCCATTTAATCAGCAAAGTTATATTAAGCATCTATTCTGTGCAGAAACTAGGATATGAGATAAGGATAAAAAGATGGAATCAGAAATATGAGCTTATAGTCTGGGACAGGGAATAAGACATTTATATAAACAGCTAAAATAGAAAGTAAAGAATTATAACACATGACAGAGAGGAGACGCAGATGAAGTGATTACCCCAGGATCGGTAGAGATGAACATCTAAGAGGAAGAAACACATGTAAAGGCAAGCGGTCGAGAAAGCATTGATTACATACAGGTGAAGCTTGAAGTAGGATTTAAAATTAGAAAAGTAAGGCTTGATGCAGTGGCTCATGCCTGTAATCCCAGCAATTTGGGAGGCTGAGGAGGGAGAGTTGCTTGAGCCTAAGAGTTTGAGACCAGCTTGGGCAACATAGCAAGACCCCGTTTCTATAAAAAATAATAAAAAATTAGCTGGGCATGATGGTGTGCACCTGTAGTCCCAGCTACTCAGGAGGCTGAGGTAGGAGGATCAATTGAACCTGGGAGATGGAGGCTGCAGGGAGCCATAATCACGTCACTGCACTCCAGCCTGAGTGCAGAGCAAGACTCTGTCTCAAAAAATTAAAAAATAAATATACATAAAATAAAATTAGAAAAGTAGAATAAGCAATATCACAGAAGGCCTAGAAGAGCAGGTTAAGGAGCATGACCTGGATCTGCTGCACATCAGAGCACCAATTAATAGTCTGCATTAAGAAACAATATATGCACAGCTGTTCTTCTCAACTAGTAGCAGTGTATAGGGAACATCTTTGGACTCTAAACTTATTGAATCAGGCATCCTGTAAATAAAAATATTTTTGGGTGTGCAATAAATATATATTTATTTATAAATTATATATGCAAGTCACTGTTCTAGTGTACTATGTACATAATAAGGCATATATCAAAAGACAGACACTAAGAAATGAAAATATGCAAGATAAGTAAATAGAAGTGCTAATATTTTCTTCCTGCATTCCAATGGACTGCTTTTGTGTGTTCCCTTGGGTCTGTATCCTCTGTTCTTAGAGACCACTAAGAAACAGGCAACCTTCCAAGGAGATGATAGGAAACTTTTCAATATGTGCCTGTGCCTTGGAGTGGAAGATCATATGTCTATTTCAGGGGCTGGGTAGCCTGTGGACAAAGACTGAATGGGGAAGAGGCAGGAAATGGGGATTTTATTAGGGAGGATTAAGTGAAGCCCCAAATTAGGCTACACACAGTGGGAGCTGTTCAGTTTCTTGTCTCCCAGATCATTTTTTGAATTCATTCTCAGCACTGCCCATGACACAGAGGACATGAAGTAAGCTCCCATCTTCAAGGAACTTTCTTTATTTTGAAGCAGAGTTAATAAACATGCCTAGGGGTAGCAAGAGATATGCATCATTAACATGCTCAAAGAGCTAAAGGAACAGAGGCTAGAGACAGCTCACTTCCCAAGGGGAGGGGACAGGAGAGGAGTCAGAAAGGAGCATCTCCAGGAAATGATTGAGCTGGCCCTGGAAACATGGTTAGACTTCCTCCTGGTAGCGGTGGCTATTCTAGGTTAAAACCAGGGGCTGCAGCCAGGAGGTGGTGTGTAGTCCAGCATTATCACAGCACAACAGATAAGAAAGGTGGGCTCAGGCTAATTTATAGATAGCAGAGGACCCTGAGTGTCAGGCCAAGGAGTCTGGACTGGAGGAGGAGAGTGGTAGCAAGATCACTGTGTCCGTAGCCACACCAATTGCTACCATTTGTGAAACTTCACTATTTATCAGACCCTGTACCAATTCCTTTACCTACATCATGCCATTGAGGCCTTCCAGAATCCCTCTGAGTTGGATACTCTCATTGGCCCCACTTTAAAGAAGAAAAAACTGAAGCAAATTGTTCAAGCAACTTATCTGAGGTTACACAACTGATTAGAGGCCAAGCTGCTGTTTGACCGCATATCAAACTCAAAGCCAAAATTCTTTACCATGTGCCCATCACAGGGTGCTGGAGCTAGCCTATCATAAGTGTAGGATGAGATGGAATGGGGAAGAGACACTGAGGGTGAGAAAGTCAGCAGATTCTACTCCAAGAGGGCTCCAAGCACCACTTAGGGCTTCAGCTAGAGCAGGAGAGAACAGAATCAGGAGCCAGGCTGCAGCTGGAATTGACAGAACCCAGGACCCACTACCCTTGGAGAAAAGCAGGAAGGGATGGCAAAAGGGAGATCCTCAGGCAAGCATCAGTAGTGAGTGGGAAAGTGTAGCTGGAGGGCAAAGAGCAGGCCATCAAAGAAGGAGGGTCCAGTACACACAGGTTCATCTCTGTCATCATCTCCTCCTCCAAGGCAAGATGAATCATGGAAACAGCTCAGGCTCCAGAGTCCAAAGACTTTGTTTTGATGGCAACTTCTTCTGCCACCCAGCAGCTTATGTGACTGGAGCAGCCCTGTGTTCCTGACTCACTGTCCTCGGTAAACCAGGGTGATGACCCCACTTCCCAGGACTTTTCTGAGGATGAAATTAAAGGATGCATAAAAAGCACTAGCCCAGGGTCTGATTTTAATAAACCCTCAAGAAATATTTATTCCTTCCCCTCCTCTTCCTTAAATTAAGAAATCAGAATGTTTTAATGAAGCTGGGGTGGATACATGTTATCTTAAAACCTGAGAGCAAAATTCCTCTTAGAGAAAACACAGTCTGTTATTTAGAAAAACCTCTTGGATAGCAATTCGGGTTGTGAAAAGATGGGTTCTAGACAAGATATCAAAGATGGAGGAGACAAAAGAAAGCCAAAAAGTAAGCAGATCAGTGGAATAAAATAAATGTATTAAATATGCCAAGATGAAGGAGATAGGGGCGGAGTGTCCGAGAACAGGTAGAAATTGACAGACATAAATTGGTCCACAAAAAAAAGGAAGACAACTCTAGTAAAATGCAAGGAGGCCAGTGCCTGGGAACAGAAGACAGCAAGTGAGATGTTCCTGACAGTGGGAAAAGGCCAGGGGAGATTTATAGGCCAGGATTGTCTCACAAATGATTCAAGATGTATATCAGGAATGTGTTGAAACTCCTCCTCAGTAAAAGTCTACTCCATCAGCTGTCTTGACTTGGGGATGCTGTAGGGGAAATTTTTTAAAGGGTTAGTGGCACATTTGGGTGAACATGGGAAAATGGAAAGAACAGCCAGAGAAGGTGAACATAGGCAAAGATCAAGAATTACTCAGTGACAGCAGTAAACTGGAGAAAGAGGCAGGAAAGAGAAAGTCAGCTTCCACACGTTCATGAGAAGATTAAGATTGGAATGGGACTTCTGCCATATGTGAGACAGGGAGCACAAGCAGTTTTTTATTTGTTGTTAAATATTAAAGGAGAAGATGACCTCATAAGTCTTCAGGACTTGGATTTCTAGATAGTTAGTACTTGAAATATTTATGTAACCCAGATATTAATCGCAGCTCCTTACCCCTCAACGATTCCATTGAACTTGGCTTGAACCCCACTTCTAAGCATGAGTCCATATAGCACCACCACCCACTGTCTGTGAATTTCCAGCCTCACTTCCTTATGGTTCCTCTATCCCTGTTCCTTTGCCAGTACCTAGCATCTCCCTTCTATTTCCTACAAAATCCCACAAAAATGTCCAGGTGAGTTAAGCACCTCTGAGTCTAATAACTTGACTGCATAGTCACCTGCCAAACGCTTTCCATCTTACAAAGGCCATTGCCCACAAATGCTCCTCTCTACGGTCTCAGCCCTGAGATGTGTGGCTGGCCCTCCCTGGGGAGCAGCTTGCAATCCCGTCTGACTTACCCAGCTCACCCACTCACCACCTCAATTCTACGGATTGCAGGCTTTTCATCTTTTCACTTACCGAGTGTCTCAAAAGTCAGTGCAGTTTTAAGCAGGCATTAAGACTTTCAGGACACTGTACAGAGGTTTTTTTTTTATTTTTTTATTTTTCTTTTTTGAGACAGAGTCTTGATCTGTCTCCCAGGCTGGAGTGCAGTGGCGCGATCTCGGCTCACTGCAACCTCCGCCTCCCGGGTTTTACGCCATTCTCCTTCCTCAGCCTCCTCAGCTGGGACTACAGGCATGCACCACCTATGCCTGGCTAATTTTTTTTGTATTTTTAGTAGAGATGGGGTTTCACTGTGTTAGCCAGGATGGTCTCGAACTCCTGACCTTGTGATCTGCCCGCCTCGGCCTCCCAAAGTGCTGGGATTACAGGTGTGAGCCACCACGCCCGGCCAAAAGTTTATTTTAAGAGTAGAGTTTTTTTGTTTTATTTTTTTAACTTTGTTCTTTTTTTCTTTTTCTTTTTCTTCAACTTTACACTGAGGTTGGATCAGGCCAATAGAAATTGGTAATAAGAAGCGGAGTAATGAGTAATGAGAACAATTCCCATGGTTTCAAATTTTTTCTTCCAAGCCCATTTGAAACTTCCCAGGGACTCTCTGTCTCTCTCACATTGACTGACACACACACACACACGCACACACACACACGCAACAACAGCCACCCAGGTCAGTCCAGCAGCCTGTTCCTGACTGAATCACGGGACAGCCAGAGCTACTAGAGGTACATCACTCTGACCAATGGCACCTGCCCGAATGCTCATTACCTCGTCAGCAGAGATGGCACCCAGAACAAAAGCAAGACAATGAAAAAAGAGGAAGCTGGGGGGACATTTCCATATCTGCTTCTCAAGCTCAAGGGCATCTTTATCTCCTATGTTCAGAGCTACCATGTGCTTGGCTGGCCCTTGTCCTGGCCCTCAAGGATCAATATTCAATGCCTATTGGGTCAGAAAGGCTTGAAGGGGACTCACAGTCCTCTTCCCAATTCTCCTTCCCAATTCCCCTAAGCTCATAGGATCTATAATCTGCCTCTGCCTCTTTCTGGCCATGTGGTCTTGGACAAGTCTTGTTTCCTGAGTGTGTTTTCTCATCTATAAAAGCCGGGGGTTGGTAGCAACACTAGAGGGTCATCACAGCTTTAGCAGTCTAAGCCATGACCTCAGTGTTTACAGAGCTGGAAATCAAAACTTCTTTGCCTCCAGGTGGGAGGATGCACCTCTCTTGTGATTACAACTACTTATTTTTAAGAAAGCTCTCACATAAAGGAAGCATTAAATTCCTTTTTTAGCAAACATTTACAGTGTATGTGCATGCAAGTGTGTGCAGGTACACGTGTGCATGCACACATACATTTTTAGGACTCAGATATATATATATATATCTGTTTTAGATAGATAAACATATATATACACATATAAAATATATATGTTTATATAAATATATAAAAACATATATAGATACATTTGTCACCCACGCTGGAGCGCAGTGGCATAATCTTGGCTTACTGCAGCCTCAACCTCCTGGGGGGGTCAAGTGATCTTCCCACCTCAGCCTCTTGCAATAGCTAGGTCTACAGGTATGTGACATCACACCCAGCTAATTTTTAAATAGTTTGTAGAGATAGTATTCTCACTGTGTTACCCAGGCTAGTCTTGAACAACTTGGCTCAAGTGATCCTCCCATCTCAGCCTTCCAAAATGTTGGGATTATAGATGTGAGCCACTGTGCCCAGCCAGTTTTATATTTAAAATATATACACTTTGAAAGTTCTTAAGGTTTTGTCTTCTTCATTTTTATGTGAAATTTCTCAACCTCCTCCATAGCCGACATTTACATTGCACTTTTCACTGGCCAGGCAGGTCCTGTCTAAAGTGCTTTCCGTGTTAAGTCAGTAATGCTCACAACAGCCCTATAGGGAAGGCATCTTCCAAAATGCACTCTGACGGAAAGTTCGATAGACAACCATGATGGACAGAGATGCCCTGAGGCTGTTTTGTCTCCAATGTCTCCATTTTGTACTTCCCCTCTGGGAAAGGGAGGTAGGGAGGGGAGCCAGGGCTCTGCATTCTTGCAGCCCGCTGTCTCCCACACTGCCACCTGCATCTGCCCTGGGGCTGTCTCCTCAAAGTAGCAGCAGGCTGTCACATCCTCTTCCCATGTAATTGCAGAAGTAGCTTCCTCTGACTCAATTTGTCCTCTGGGTACAAATAATTCGGTTACAAAGGTTGAGACCAGGGCTCAGGTGATTGCAAACAGAAAACTGAGCCTCATGGGCCATACTAGAAAAAACACGCAGAGTTCACTGCTGAGATCAGATGCAGAGGCTGGAAGAGAATAAGCAATAAAAGTGCCGTTTAAAGTCTTCATTTACTTCCCTAACAATGGCTCTTTCCACTCCTTTTCGTTATGAGCTTATTAAATATTTTATCTGTTTCCACTGCCTTGAATCCTTTTCATCTCATCTATTCCATCTTCCAAACTTTCTACAGGAAAGAAATGTGTCTTTGTTGTTTTTCTTAGAATGAATAAATCCTTCCCATCTAGGTGACTCTTTCTCATTGCTGCTAGAACCATTGTTTAAGTGCCTAGGTCTTTGTGACCAGCATTAGGAGAATTCTGGAGCCAAGACTGCTGTCATCTGCAGCCTTCTGGCACTTGCAGGTAGAATTAAATGTGTGTGTGTGTGCACTTGTGCACATGGTTGTATCAATTTCTTAACACAATTACACTTATTACAGAGAGCAGAAAACACTTTCTGTAGGAGGCTTTGTTCAAACTCCTGTCCCATTTTCTTTTTTTTTTTTTTTTCGAGACGGAGTCTCGCTCTGTCACCCAGGCTGGAGGGCAGCGGTGCAATCTCAGCTCACTGCAAGCTCCGCCTCCCGGGTTCAGGCCACTCTCCTGCCTCAGCCTCCTGAGTAGCTGGGACTACAGGCGCCCGCCACCACACCTGGCTAATTTTTTGTATTTTTAGTAGAGATGGGGTTTCACCGTGTTAGCCAGGATGGTCTCAATCTCCTGACCTCATGATCCACCCGCCTTGGCCTCCCAAAGTGCCGGGATTACAGGTGTGAGCCACCGCGCCCGGCCACTCCTGTCCCATTTTCTTGAGAAGACTTCTCTCTGTTGTACAAACACCACTATACCAATTATTTTATGGCATATGTTTATTTGCATGTCTGTCTCCCCTCTAGCTAGAGTTTTTAGTACCAGGGACAATTTCCAAGATACATCTTTGAATTCCTAGGCCCTAGCATAGTTCTTGGCACCTAGAAGGTACTCAGTAATTGCCTTTTGCATGAATGAATGAATGAATGAACAAATGAATGTCTATTCTTCACATAATCCTGGGAAGTCATATCCACTTCAATAAAACTGAACAGATTCTACTCTTTCAGCTGACACTAATGTGCCCAATCCCTGGTTGCCCAGATATAGGGAGCTTTATTTTTCATCTCAGAACATGGTTTTTGTGCAGTGTCTTTATTTTTCATCCTGGTTGTCAGTGAGTTTGTTTTTAACATAGTGCTTATTCTGCTGATGGATGAAGTTATCAGCTGCCTGCATACAGTTTTAGAGATGGCACAAAGCTATGCTTTTGCCAAAATATGCCCCACTTCCCACTGTGAGCCTGCCTGGATACCATAATACCTCTCAACCAAGCTGGGAATGACATCATAAGAATTGCCACCATAAGAGTTCCAGAGGGCCATTGCTGTAATATTTGGATGGTAAGGTCAGAGGTCATCTGCATGAAAGAGTCACCCCTGCTAAGCATAGATTAAATGGACAGATTGGTTTGTAGACCCTTGGTAAACAGAGAATCACTGTGGACAAAAGGTGAGCCCAAATAGCCTTGTGTTGGGAGTAACAGCCACAGGGACAGGGCCCCTATCTTGGAGGTGACCCTGACCCCGGAGCATTTGGTCAGGTCATGGGATGCCAAGCATGCCTTGCAAAGCAGTCTTCTGTGCCTAAGGCTCCTTCCTTGCAGAAACAGAGTTTTGCCATGTCCTTATTCCTCATTGCTCATAACCTCCACCTGAAACAATCTTTGCTGAATTGATTTTAAAGACATCAAAGTCTCGTTGTTCCTTCTCCCATTCGTAATGAATGAGGTTTCTTTATTCTGTGTGTTATCGAGGAAAGCTTCTGGCTTTGTGTCCCCAAGGTGAGGCAAATCTCACCAAAACAATATTCAGTGAAGGTCTGGTCCAAGTTCATTAGAAGTAGAAAGCGAGGTTGCCAAAAGCAAGCCCTCTTGTTTACTCTCAGTGTTCTGTCTTTTATCCCTTTCCCATCCCCCTTTTTTTCATTTCCACATTTGCTCAGATTTTTCATATTTGTTTCCCAGGTTTCCTTTATTTGCCTCTAGAGTTTGAAATCAAATCTGCCTTCTGCACAAGAAGCACACAGCTCCCTCGCCCTCTGATGCATGCAGCAAATCGCATTACGATCACTGTAAAAAGGGTCTGCAGGCTTCTTGGAATGGTGCACAGAATCTTCCTGTGTTAGAAAAAAATATTTCAATTGAAAGCAAGTGCTGCACCTAAAGATCAAAATGATTTCACATCACAAAAAGCAGCCTTCCTCTCTTCAGACACAAGTTACAGATTATTAGCTGTTCCCTTGTAAAATGCCCAACTCAGGGCCTTCCTCTGCATTCAAGGGCAGCCTCATATGGGCCCAGTTCCTTCATGTTTTGATCCTATTTCCCCTCATGAGGATACCCTCCACATTTAGCAAGGCCCCTTCACAACAGATAGACATGTTGTATTCACTGCACCAGGCACACGAGACACACCCTATATTTATAATGAATTGACACACTTATTTCTCAAAATGCCCTATAAGGTCAATGTCATTTGCATTTTACAGATGAGGAAACTAAGGCATTCATAGCCCCCTTCCCCTAAAGTCTTGCAGATAGCTAGGGGCAGGACCAGTTCTTAAGAGCAAACTTTGCAACCCCAGCATCAGTATTTGTTCTTTCCATGGCTCCATACCTGAGGGTTGATATCCCGGATTTTCCCTAAGATAATGACTGTTTCCTCTCGTTAGGATACTATCTCCTTAGCAGCAGATAACACAAACAGAAAATAAGATGTCAGGTCCGTTTTGACACAGGAACACCAAACCTCCAAGCCTCCATCAGGTGCCTACAAAGGGCCAGGTATTGTTCCAGGCCCTGGGATTCAGCAGAGAGAAAGACAAATTCTCTCCCACAATGGAGCTTCCGTTCTAGGAAGCAAGTAAGGAATCAACCTCTTTTTTTATGGATCTAGTAGATGATAAGGTTTCTAATGTTAGGACTAAAGAGCATACCTATAATAACTGTATTTATTTAATATATACTGACTTACATAGCAATTTCCACAGTGCTCTGTGCTGTTATAAGCACTTCACAGATAAAGAAGTCATTGAATTATTCTACCAGACAGATGCTGTGACCTTCATCTTAAAAATGAGAAAACTGAGGGATAGAGAGATGAAGTAACTTTGTTCAAATGGCACAGCTCTAAGGGGCAGGGCCAGGTGTCCAATACAGGCAGTCTGGTTCTAGAAGCCATTCTCTAACCACTTTGCCATGTTGCCTGCAGAAACTTGAGGTCAACAAGAGAGCGTTCTGCAGAGCATGGCCTCAGAGTGGCATCACTGCCAATCATCATGGTTACTGCCATCAGAGTTTGACTATCTAGGGCACTCTGTGTCATCTGATGTGATAGGATGCTGCAGCCATGAGTGACATTGCACTGGCTGACAGAGTTGCCCATACCTGTGGGCAACAGTGCCTCTTACTTGCTCAGCGTCAGGTGCTACACCAAAAACTCTCAATGGAAACTCCAATTTAATACTGACATCTCTACCCTGTGAAGTAGACCAGTGTTATCCTTATTTAAAAGATGGGGAAACCTCGACTTAGGAAGCTGGAGCAAAGACTTCCAGATGCCGTCTCATGCCCCCACCCAACACACACACCCAGATATATTTCCTTTCTTCTTCTCTAGAAATGTTGCAAGGGATGCCTTGCAACATTCATAACCATGTAAATTCTAGCTGATGGCATGACTGATGGTGTGACTTCCTTTTCCTCATCTTTTCCTCTACCTGTGGCTGAAATGCAAACATGGTGGCCCATGACTTTGAACATGCAGATGAAGTCAGGGTTGACAGAAGAACAAGATGAAAGGAGGCTGTTCTCTCATGCTGTCAAGCCTCCATACCAGCCCTGGACTCCTCATCTAGACTTTTATTCAAGGGATAATTGTAACATCCACCTTGTATGAGCCACTGTATTTGGGAACTCTGGTCCCAGCAGTCTAGCCTGTGTTTCCACAGCTGTGCCCAAGGTCACTCAGCTATGAGCAGCAGAGCTAGGATTTAGACCCAGGCCATCTCATATTTGACTTAGAAACCTCTCTGTCCCTTATAGTTACATCACACTGGACAGTCAGTTGCAATGACAGAGTCACGGTCACAGTCACACATGAGTCACATCTTTGAGGCCAGAAGCACACTAACTGCATGTTGTATCCTTCCTTTCTAGCTCAATTATGCTTCCACCTTCCAGCCTTGCCTGTCTTGTGTCCTGCTTGTACTATCATGCTATGCCAGGAAAGGAGCAGTCCTCTAAACCAAGCTGCATCTAGGTAAAGTCACTAGCATCTGTGAAGACGTGGAAGCCTCTAGAAGTCTTGATTTCATACATTACCACCACAACAAAACCTTTCATCAAGAACCTGAAATGTCCCAAACTTTTGATGAGACATTTTACACACATCTTTAAGGAATTTGCAGGGTTTGATTTTGAGATTGAAAATTACTTCTCAGTTACATGAAAGCAATACAAAATACAAATACAATCATGTGCCACATAAGGACATTTCAGTCAACGACAGATTACATATACATTGGTGGTCCCATAAGATTACAATGGAGCTGAAATATTCCTACACCTAATGACATCAGAGATCTCATGATGTCATAGCAAAATTTGTTAATGAATTTAGTGTAACCTAAGTGTACAGTGTTTATCAAGTCCACAGAAGTGTACAGTAATGTCCTAGGCCTTCACACTCACCACTCACTCATTGATTCACCCAGAGCAACTTCCAATCCTGCAAGCTCCTTTCAAGATAAGTGCCAAATAGGTGTACCATTTGTGTTGGTTTTTTTTTTTTTTTACCTTTTACACTGTATTTTTACTGTACCCTTTTGATGTTTAGATATGTTAGATACCCAAATGCTTACTATTGTGTTACAATTGCCTACAGTATTCAGTATAGTAACATTGTATGTTGTGTAGCCTAGGAGCAATTAGACCATATAGCCCACGTGTGTAGTAGGCTACCCCAACTAGGTTTATGTAAGTACACTCCATGGTGTTCCCATAATGATGAAATCACCTAACTATGCATTTCTCAGAAGGTATCCTCATTGATAAGTGATGCATGACTGTAACAAAATGCATATAGCCTCTGCAAAATATGATTCAAATATTAACTTAAAAATTGAAAGAGAACAGGCTGGGTGCAGTGGCTCATGCCTGTAATCCCAGCACTTTGGGAGGCCGAGGCGGGTGGATCATGAGGTCAGGAGATCAAGACCGTCCTGGCTAATGCAGTGAAACCCTGTCTCTACTAAAAATACAAAAAATTAGCCAAGCATGGTAGCAGGCGCCTGTAATCCCAGCTACTCGGGAGGCTGAGGCAGGAGAATGGTGTGAACCCAGGAGGCGGAGCCTGCAGTGAGCCGAGATTGTGCCACTGCACTCCAGCCTGGGCGACAGAGCGAGACTCCATCTCAAAAAAAAAATTGAAAGAGAACGAAGACTAATAAATGAATGAAATGCTTGTGATATGACATGAAGGGGAAAAAGGGACACTGTAGCAATGCCATGGATAATCCAATAGAACTAAATTCATATGGAGAGTGATAATGTAGTTTCAGCCAAACATTGTCCAACATATTATATACAAACTAAAAAAAATTCAAATTAAGACTAATTCTTTAATGTATAAATGTGATGGGGTTTATAGTTGTCCAGGAGCTATTAAAGGGTTTGTACAAACGATTATGTTTTCATATATTTAAGTAACTTTATAATTAAAATAATTAAGTCAGACTCAGAAGTCATCAAGTTTGAGAAGCCTAATATTTCAGGTAAATACAGCAACTATGAACAACTCTCAGGAAAGGTTTAAGCCCTTTCTCACTCTTGCCTCACAATTGTCTATATCATATGTCCTTACCTTGGCCTTGGAACTCGATATCCTACCCTCTAAGATATTAGTTAGATATACATCTGCCTCATTGTTAAATGGAAATGTTAAAGTCACTGCTATTGGACTATTCTCCCAGATATTCTCATTCCAAGTAATTTGCCATAGAATCAACCTCTTGTATCTTTTTCAGTTAGGTATAAAATTGTTTCCTCTGACTATTAACATGAGGGACGTAAAAGAAATTAACCGATGACTCTAAAACATCAATTTACCACATTAAAACAATCTTCCTACCAGAAAGCAAGTCACTGCCATTAGTTTGGGACTCATTTTTGCTGGCATTCAATTACTCGGCTCCAATGGATTAGGCCAATTAAACTGATTCAAGGTCACAATCCTACCGATCCTACAAATGTAAGGTAATCAAATTTAAGTCATAAATCTGTTTTCCTGGCCTGGCATGATAAGAAGTAAGGTGAGCAGGCACTAAAAATGATACAGAAGTGGCTAGAATCTCAGAGGAATTTGCAAGAGACCCCTTGGGAAAATTTCTCCCCTAAGTGTACATAAGGCAATCCCTCAAGCTATGCCAATGACAGTGTAAACTTCCTAGATTTTCTTCACCTAACAGAAATGGCCACCCTTCCCCTCCCTTTCCCCTACCCCCTAAACCTAGCATCTCTTCACCAGTCCCAACAGGATTCTATGCAGTTCACATTTACCATCCTCCCCAAACCCCTATTTTTCTTATCCTCCACTGAGCTGTTCATCCCATGCAGGATGGACTTGGTGTGATCCACCACTGTATACCAGCACAGAAGGTGGTCATTAAATGTTGGCTGAGTTAAAAATGCTCATTTAACTTTCTAAGACCCACTGCCGAAAGCGCCGTCTCCTGGAAGAATAGATAACTGTCTCCACGTCTGTCTGCGTGAGACCAAGGAAGGCAGAATCCCTCCTGCCCAGTGTATAGGTTGGACTTTCCATGAGAGACTGCTTTAATGACGTTTAATTTGATAGCGTTATGTTTCAACTATATTAGGCACTAGATACTTTTTGTGGGCTGTATCTAGAACATAACCTCCCTTTACAACATTCATTCTATAGAGAAATATGTTCAGAAAGATGATCGGGTATATATGTTAGTTTCCTGGGGCTGCCATAACAAAATGCCACAAACTGGGTAGCTTAGAAAAACAGAAACTTATTCACTCACCATTCTGGAGGCCAAAATTCTGAAACTGAGGTGTCAGCATGGCCACACTCTGTCGAAGGTGCTAGAAGAGAATCTTTTCTTGCCTTTTCCAACTTTTGGTGGGTCCAGGCATTCCTTGGCTTGTGGAAGCTTAATGCCAACCTCTGCCTCCATCCTCACGTGATCTTCTTCCCTCTGTGTCCAAGTATCTTATGAAGATAAGAGTCACTGAATCTAGAGCCTGTCCTCATCCAGTATGACCTCATCTTGATTTGATTATGTCTGCAAAAACCCTTTTCCAAATAGAGTCACATTCACAAGTACAGGAGTTTAGGACTTGAACATATTTGGGGGATGGGGAGGACACAGATGAATCCACTATAATATAATAGTATCAAAATCCTATCTTAGCTACAATGTGTATTAAATTAATGATAGCCTGGGAACCTAATTAGTGCTCATAACACTGAAATTTGGAACACCACATTTTAACATTAATATAAGATTACTGACTTTTAAAATACAACATGTCCAGGCCAGGTGTGGTGGCTCACACCTGTAATCCCAACACTTTGGGAGGCTGAGGCAGCAGATCACTTGAGGCCAGGAGGAGTTTGAGACCAGCCTGGCCAACATGGTGAAACTCTGTCTCTACTGAAAATTTAAAAAATGAGCCGGGCATGGTGGTGGGCACCTGTAGTCCCAGCTACTTGGGAGGCTGAGGCAGGAGAATCATTCAAACCTAGGAGGCAGAGGTTGCAGCGAGCCAAGATCGCACCATTGCACTCCTGCCTGGGTGACACAGTAAGATACCATCTTGAAAATAAATAAATGAGTAAATAATAAAATACAACATGTCTACATTCATCTACATATAGAGAAAAAATACGACATGTCAAATAATTAAGGATATATAGGAGAATATTCAGCAGAACATAATTTCTAATATTAAAAAATTAGGAAAAACACAAATACCCAGCAATATAGGGCTAGTTATGTTATAGTTATATAAGAAAATACTATGCAACCAAGAAAATTATGGGGCAAAATGTATTTGACATGAAAATATAGTCATGACTTACTGCCATAAAAACCATACATATATACATATATAACAATATAGAGATTTTAAAACATACATAGATAAAAGTAAATCTATAGCTATATAATCTCTATATAGCTATATATATGTGTGTCTATGTGTGTGTATACATATGTATTTATGGCCTTTACTACATTTCAAGTATAGACCAAACAAAATTTGCAAGCAGATTTCAATATATTTTCTGTAAAGTTTTAATATGGAATAGTTTGTTGTTGTAAAACCAATACATGTTCATTTCAAAGACATAAGCAAAAACACACAAGCAAAATATTAAAATTTTGAATATCCATGTTTTTAACTACCCAGAGCAAACAGCTGTAAGCACTATAGCATATATATGCACGGAAAATGAGAAAATGGCCTTGAAAAAGATACCCCAAACTAGGACACACCAGTTTATCTACTGGCACAGAAAGCCACTGAATTAGCCATAGAGTCACCCACAGAGTCAATTGTCCTCAAGTACCTAGGAGTGGGGAACATTAAGTAATTTAGCTGAAAGTATGATGTGTGTATTGAAAGAAATATAGGTTTATAATAAGATATGGAACTCATTCTTAAGGGAATAAACTCATTCAATAAGAATAAAAAGTTTAAGAATCACACTCTAATATCTTAATGTGGGTAGAAGAATTATGAGTATCTTATATTTTCTTCTTTCGGCTTTCTTTGTGTTTGCTGTTTTTTTTTTTTTTTTATGAAATGAGTCAGTACTGCACTTACAGAGAAAATACCAAAATAATAACTCTACCAAAAACATAAAATGTATTACTTTTCCCCTCCACTACCACCTGTTTACAGATTGAGACTAGCTCATGACAAGGACAGTTATCAGCCAAGGATTCATGGTCAACCTAAACCTCATCCTCACTCAGAAAAGCTGTCCCCAGGCAGGATTTCTGGTACCTGTGAGTCTCTCTACACTAGGGATCTGGAAGGGCTGGGATGGCCTCTGAGGCTCACTCATCTGCCTAAATACCATCAGCTTTGGCCTCTAGAATCCCATCAGACTGTGGCAGAAAATACAATAAAAATGGGACTGTTCACCACATGTAACATAACTGTAACTATATTTTGGCTCAGAGCAATTGGTCAAGCCCCTAAGAAGGGAACATTTTATTGAATGTGTGCTGTATGTTCCATTACTTTCTATTTAATTTTCTCAACAACCCTAGGTGCACTGATCCCATTGTTCAGATGGGAAAATTGAAGCTCAAAGAGGTTAGGAAACATGCTCATAGTCACACAGTTAAGATGTGACAGGGACAAGATTCAAAAGCAGCTATGTCTGACTTCAGAGCTGTAGCCCCTCTGCTGCATCTAGAGACTTGTTCCAAAAATGAGTATTTCTCCACCTGCCTCTTCTTGCTCGTACGTTCTCTCCCTCTTTCCTATTCATTCTAAAAAGCAGCTTGCTCTTGCCTTTTTCCTAAGATGTTCTTTGCTATCATCTTTTAGTCAAGTGTAGTTGTTAGCAAAGACTTCCTACATCAATAAAGTGACGAGGCAACTTCTAACCCTTGGCTTTCTGATTTCCAGTGAATGCTCCTTTTCTATTTAAGACAGGACAAAAATAACAGACACTCATCTACAAGGCATAGCCTTAAGGCCTCAGTAGTTCAGCCCAGGTAATCATTTCCCATCTTGGAGGCTTTTCTGCACAACAATGACAAATTAACTTGCTTTTTAATTTTCAAATCCCTTTTTATTTCATTTCATTGTTTTTCCTTTGCCTCCTTCTGTTTCCAGAATGGGGTTCCCACCCATTTAATCACTTTTAAGAAACGTTCATTTTTTTAAATCTGCCCCATAACTGTCCACTGAAGATAGCAACCAATAATTGCACTCTTTAGTCACATGAAATTTGCTGTTTAAAATAAGCTTCTAATTGGACAGGGTCCTCAAAACATTATGATTAATCTACAGACGATGTAATAGCCAAGACAGCAATGCTCTCATTTCTAAATGCTGTTTCATTAATAGGATTCATACCTTGAGTCTGTGATATTCTCAGCTCTACTTTACAGGCTGAACAAATAAAATTCTAAATCATATTAAGGAAAGGAGCAGCTTTGAAAATTAGAGTCTGTTGGAAATAGGAGACTCTCTTCAGGCAGCCCCAAGACCCTGCTACCTGACATTTCACTTCCAAATGCGCTTCAGAAGGTACCAGTTTGTGATATGAGGAAAAGCCCACAGGATGTTTATTTTCTCTTATGGAAAAAAAAAATGAAACAAACCTCTTCTTTCTAACATGATGCAGTATGGGAATAACAGAAAAATCAATAACAAGCCTCAAAAATATATCTTGTTTAAACAGAAAGCAAGATTTTTGTTCCAGGTATTTCTTAAAAAATATATGTGTGTGTGTGTGTATATATATATATATATATATATATATATATATATATATATATATATATATTCAGAGATAAAAGAACAAACTTCAAAGGAGGAGAGTTGGAAAAGGAGGGATGGCCAGAAATCAGCCGATATTTCAAAGGTAGAGGAAAGGAATGCGAGGGTCAGGGCAAAGTGCCCATACTGATATAAGCCTCACCTCCAGAAATCACCTGTGGTACTCACATTGTCCCTTCCAGATATGCTAGGGGGCTAACAACTGCATGGGTGGTCCAGTATGCCTCTCTCTGGGAGTGTACTAGAGCCAAGATGTGCTGCAGCCACCTCACACTGGCTCCCAGGAGCCTATTGTTCAATTTCTGGAGTTTTTGGAAATTGACTGATATTCCACTGGTGGCTGGAAATCAGCCATGGTGGGAGTATTCACACTACAGAAAGTAGAAAATGCAACAAATCCAGAATTCCCCTCCCCGCCGCCCCCAAGCCCTGACAGAGCCGGTTAAACTTTCACCAGCACACCACTGCTTCTTTCTCAGTTTTCCTGTGGGCTTCCTTTGGGAGGTGTCTAGGCTTGCAGAACATTGCCAAAGGACATTTACAAAAAAGAAAGAAGAAAAGCAGTTGCGTCTTCCAGAAACTTCCCACTGATGGAGATACAGGACTGTATCAACAAACAGGGCCATATCTAAATGCTTTCTGGAAGGGTCTGGATAAAACAGACCCACCAGAAGACTACCCCCTGGACCCAGACTTTTTTGAAAAGCTCGGCCCTGGGCGCAAGCTCTACCATGAAACACAAGGCGCTGGCTCTCAACACAGACAGCATGTCCCGAGGTCCTGAGGCCTCATCTTCACCCACAGGTAGATTTCTTTCAGTCCCTACACCCCAGAGACTGGGTTTTTCTGCCAAGTCCTGCTCTTCTCTGCGTCCTCTACAAAGCAGGCCCTTGGCCTTTCCTGGCCACCCCATCTGCTGTCTCAGTCCCATCCATGACCCACCCAGAGGTGGAGCCCCATCCAAGGGAGCAGCAGGGACCAAATCCTTCTGTTCACCACTGTATACTCAATGCCTAGCACAGTGCTGGGGATACAGTAGATGCATGATAAATACATAGTGAATGAAGGAATGAATTCAATAGGCAAATCTCCACCAATCTACTTATTGCTAGCATCAGAGAATCTTGGTTAGGATAGGCAATTTAAGAAATTCAGGATAAGGCATCAAGAAACCTAGGTTCTAGACCAGCCTCAGCAATTAATTTGCTTATTTATATCCCCTAACTTTGTTGGAGTTTCATCTCTTCATCTAGGAAATCGTGCCTGGATTCTGGTATTTTTATACTGACTCTACCACTAAATAGCAGACATCTCGGCAAACTGTTTAACCTTTCTTAGTCTCAGTTTTTCTATCTTTAAATGAAGATAACACAATTCTATGTCCTTTTAAACTCTTATTGTGGGAATCAAAATATATGTGAGTGCTTTTGACATAAAATGGGGGCTCCATAAATTATACGTAGCTTCCCCTTCTCTTGTCCAGGCTGAGCAGCTCATGAGTCCACTAGACCCAGTCTGGTATCTGTCTATATACAGGAACAGGAAAGGTGCTGGTTTCCAAATGTTTCCCTGGAGGCTGACTTAGGACAGGTGAACATGGGAAACTATTTTTTAATTTCACTTAAAATAAAGCTGCACCAGTGAAAGAAACACTAGAACCTCCCTCTAAACTTAAAGAGTAATTGAACTTGGGGTCAAATTCTAGATTCCCAACTGACAGGCTTTTCTATCAGTTAGGATGCCTTAAGCTACAAATAAAAGAGAGCCCAGATAACCATTGCTCAAACAATAAATGGATGTGTTAGCTCCCATAACAGACGTCTAGTGGGAGGCCACTACAGAGTTGGCTAGTTTAGCAGATAAGACCAGCATCAAGATCCCTGGTCTCGTTCTATAGCATGTTTCTTTTGGAGATAATTTCACTCCTGGTCCCAAGATGGCTGGTGCAGTGTCATGCATCCTTTGTGGATATGATAACATCCAGCACACAAAAAACGCTCCGTCTCGAAAAAAAAAAAAAAAAATGCTGCTCCTTTTGCACGTATCTCTTTTAAATAGCAAAGAAACTTCCCCAAAAGTCTCCTGGCAGAATTCCCCTTATGTCACGATGACCAAAACTGAGTCCCGATGTCCACCCTTAAATGAATAATTGTCAAGAAAACGGGACCATTATAGGCTTAGACCAATTCGAAGTTGTCTAATTTAGGAGTGGGTGGGACAAAACTGGAGCTCTGCCAGCATGGCAAAAAAGAGCCATGGGTGTTGAATAGGCAACCTGTACCATCTGGTGAACCCTCCCCACTCTGACAACCTTCCCCAACACATGCACACATGCACACACACACACAGCTGCAGCAAGAAAGAGCCAAATGATGTGATAGACTAACCTAAAATTCTTTGTTACTAACAAAAGTGAAGGGGAAAGTAGCATTTGTTGAGACAAGTTTTTACACTCATTTCATAGATGAAGAAACTGAGTCACACATTAGCCAGTGAATGGCAGAACTGGATTGGAATCCAGATTTGGTTGACTCCAAATATTACAATCTTTCCACCATGCCAAACTACCTTATGAATGAGCAACCAGAAGCGATGAACATATTTGCTTTGCACTAATGCTCTAGAAAGGGCAAATGCTCAGCTCCTAGACTCACTTGCCCTAGGCTCACTCTGAATCCCAATAATAAAATGAGTCATCTTTAAGGTACAGGATAAAGAGCTTTGAGAGCCACATCCTGCTTTTGCACTTTCTTCTCTGGTTGCTATTTCAGAGTTTTCTTTTAACCACACCGTTTTTAATATATTCTCTGTCTTGCTAATGATAGGAAACTTGCTGCTGCATGGTTCCATAAAACATTATCTCATTATCTCCTTTGCCTCTCACTGTAAAGTACTTTGTAGCATTGAAAGTGGCATATGAAAAAAATTAATTTCATTAAATTAATGGAGAGTATCATGACTGCTCAGTTACGGCTCAGATGCATTTGTAGACGGACTGTGTATGCATCAGAGCTTGTCCTTTATTTTGCCATTTTTCCTCCCACATGCACCCACCAATGTCCCTAGGAAGGAAGAAATAATTCTAAATGGCATGATTTCAAGAAATATTGTTACCACTAACAACCTGGAGAATCCCAAATACAAAGCATGACTTTATATGGCCAATGAGAAAATTGCAGGGGCAATCCAGTTATCTTCACCATCTTCCTAAGAGATACAAAAGTTACAGCTGAATACATCATGCTATAATTCACAGCAATCCATAAGATTGATCATGTCTCTCCAAGTGCACAGTGTTTCAGTTTATACAACAAAATATTTAATTTAAAAAAATTTGTAGAAATGGGATCTCGTTACGTTGCCCAGACTGGTCTTGAACTCCTAGCCTCAGCAAAGTCTCTTGCCTTGGCCTCCCAAAGAGCTGGAGAAAAAACAGTCTGGTCCCTCCAATCCTGGAGCACACTGTATCTGTACCACAGTTTACCCACCCAACTCAGGGGGAAACTGAGGCTCAGCAAATTAAAAAAAATTACCTCCCTCCAAAAAAAAAAAAACTAGAATATCTTCTGAGAAATAAGCTTCTGCTCAGTGAGCTTAACATAGTCTAAGACAGGGGCCCCAACACCCTGGGCCACAGACTGAGCTAGGAACCAGTCTACACAGCAGAAGGCTAGTGGCAGGTGAGTGAGCGAAGCTTCATCTGTATTTACAGCCACTCCCCATCACTCGCATTACCACCTGAGCTCCACCTCCCGTCAGATCAGCAGCAGCATTAGATTCTCAAAGGAGCATGAACCCTATTGTGAACTGCACATGTGAGGAATATAGGTTGTGTGCTCCTTATGAGACTCTAATGCCTGATGATCTGTCATTGTCTTCCATCAGCCCCAGATGGGACCGTCTAGTTGCAGGAAAATAAGCTCAGGGCTCCCACTGATTCTACATTATGATGAGTTATATAATTATTTCATCATTTTACTATATATTACAATATAATAATAATAGAAATAAAGTGCATAGTAAATGTAATGCACTTGAATCATCCTGAAACCATACCCCTTCCCTGCCCTGGTCCACAGAAAAATGATCTTCCGTGAAACCGGTCCCTGGTGCCAAAAAGGTTGGGGGCCATTGGTCTAGGACTTATAACATCTACCTTGTTTTAGCTTCTATAAATGAAAGCAAGACTCCCACATTAAGTAATGCTGGTACCCCCATGAGGCCATCCTACATATCTGCACTCTATTGTGGAACTCCTCCAGATGACCTCCCACTGGCTCATTCAGTTACTTCTTGGTCTCAACTGTCCCAGATCCTTTAATTCTCTGCTTTGGCTTTACAGCTCCACTCCAACTCAGGTCAAAGATTCACTGGTATGCATTAGACATTGTGCCTAGTGCTGTCTACATACAATGTCTAGTTCTCACAACAACTTATAAAACAGATGATGCAGTCTCAATTTTACAGAAGAAGAGACTGAGGCTCAGCAAATTAAGGAACTTATTCCCACGTCGGCTCACTCATAGGTGGCAGAACAAGGATTTGAACCCATGTCTGTGCTTCTGGCATTCCATTATTCCACTTAACTTTACTTCTTCACATGCAAAATGAGAAAAGTAATCCCCACTCTAACTGTCTCATAAGGTTGTTCTGATTATCAAATGAGATTGTTGAATGTAAGGAATGCTGATAACTCATCTCTCCTATCGTCTGGGTTCTACCTGGTAGAGATCAATATCTAAAGCTAAATGGAGATCAATGGATAGCTTTGCAAATCATCACCTGATAACTGGGGTCCCCTAGTAAAGAGGTGCTGCAGAATGTTGCTTGGACTGAAGGCCAAAATGGAACCTTCTTAATGAAGTTCCTCTCCAAATCTAGACTCAGTATCTGCCTTTAGTAGAGTCACCTCTGCCAGTACACCCTGAGTGTATGTTGACGGTCAGATCAGCCTGCCTCTAAAACCCAGACCTCCACAGAATGAGGACCCAAGAAAATCAGAGATGGGCCTTTGTTCCATTTTCAATGCAGTAACTACACACATGAGGGAAAACGTGCCTCAGTGGAAATTAAGTTATCTACAATCAATTGGATACTCACTTTCCCTCCAGGAAAACTAGTAAGAAATGGAGAAAACATCTCCTCCAGTATTTTCCCATCGTTTGGAGGGAAGAAGAACTGCCCTCCCACCACCCTGTCCTGCAATAGAATCATGAGGAGGGAAAAAAATCATACTTCCCCACAATAAAGATTTTATCACAAAAGATGGAAAGTTCGGTACAAATAAAAGTTGTCAGTTTCATACCACTTTTTCATTACCGTTTCTATTGCACTCTACACTTTTGTATTATATTGTCAGATAATTAGTTATTTTTGTATCTTACTCTTCTATCAGACTGAATTCCTTCATGAAAATCATTTTTAAATTTATCCTTGAATATCCATATCTGATAACATGTCTACTGCATAGTAGGCATGAAATAAATATTTGTTCAATTAATAAATAGATAGATTTAATTAGTGTATAAACACCAAGTCTCTATAGAACAGAAACTCTTACAATTACAAAGCATAGACATACTTATGCATCATTTTGCATTGTTTATCTTCGCTATTTACCTGTCTACTAACAGAGTGAACTAGATCCATAACTGTTTCCTTAAATCATCTTATAATTCCCCATCAATGCAATAGGTTCATGTTTCACAAAATTAGACCTATAAATTTCCTACTCATTTAATTATGCCCCTCTTCAAAAAAAGAATTTAAGACAGCATACCATATAGGAAAATAAAATTTTTTTAGAATAAGTAAGAAAAATGAGGCAAAGCCACACATACATTTTTACCTTTCTTATAATGTTCCTTTAGGAGTGCTCATCTGTCTACCTTAGTGCCACAAGATGGTATGGTGAACAACTTTTCAAGAAGAACATTTTACAATTTACTCATAAACAACCCAATAACTTTCCAAAATAAACCCAGACAACATTGACAGAGGCTGGTGGTTAGTAAAGTAACATGATTCAGCCTTGGTAGCTATTAGCAAGTCTAGCAGACTTCACAGGGATTCTCTGAAGACACTAGACAGCGATGCACTTAAAAAATAAATCGACTTTTGGTCTGAAACCATTAGAAAAAAAAAATGAGGCAGAAGCAAAGGTCAAGGCTGAAGTAGGTTGATAAAGCACTGCTCCCTTGAAGATACCTTCTCTCAAGAGGCACTCCCTGCCCGATATTCCCACTGAAGAACAGTTCTCTGGCAGTTAATAATGGGCTAAGAGAAACTGTGTTCTTTTGCTTACAGGCCCAGAATTGGAACTCATGATGGTGCTACTTAGATCACACCCCAGTGGGCAATCCCAGTTGAGAAATCCGGAAACACTAGAGAAGCTAAATGAAGCGTTTGACTCAAAGATGGGCTGAGTGTGTAGGTGGCTGGTGTTTGGTGCATATTGCTTTCATAGTAAATAAAGCAGGGAGAAAAAAGAAATCAAAATGGATTCTTTTCAACTTTTTTTTAACTTCCCAAGGGTTGGCTGAGGATAAGGTATCATTGGGACGTAGAAAAAGCCAGGGAAAATGTTGGCTTCTGCTTGCTTATACCAGTAACTTTATTATTTTATTTGTTTGAAAATAAGAGAAGGCAATCCAACTGCAGCCAGGACAATGACATCAGCACACTTAGGAAGGCCTGATCTGGGGACTGTCTTTTAAAATATTGAGTAACATCTTTCTGACCAAGTGAAGAAAGGGAAAAAAGTTATACTTATCGTCTGTTCAATAAACACTCTTCCTTAACCAGTTGCAGTGCTTCCTTAAGACAATCTGGCAGTATCTAAAGCAATTGGAACAGTGATCTTAACCAAAACAAATACCTCAAGCATAAACAATGGAAAATACACTGAACCTCGAGCAAAAAGTCTTGGGTTTGAGTCCTTGGTCCCCCACTTACTAATTTCATAACTCTCAGCATGTCACTTAATGTCTTAGAGTCTCTAGTGCTTCATCTTTTAAATCAATTAAACATTTCTACTTACCTCCAAAACACTGAGAAGATCAAATAAAATACTGTATGGCAATGATTGTAACTGGAGCTATTTTGTCCCTTGGGAGACATTTGCTAATATCTGGAGACAATTTTCGTTGTCACAACTGGTAGGCAAAGAGACCAGGGATGCTACTAAACATCCTACAATGCACAGAACAGCTCTCAACCACAAAGAAGTACTCAGCTCAAAATGTCAATAAATGTCACAGTTGAAAAACCCTGATGTATTTCAGGTGCTATAAAGGTCCACTTCATTATCCTGCTTCTCTATCATAATGATGAAGATGGGTGTGATGGTTAATACTGAATTATCAACTCGACTGGATTGAAGGATGCAAAGTACTGTTCCTGGGAGTATCTGTAAGGGTGTTGCCCAAGGAGACTAATACTTGAGTCAGTGGACTGGGAGAGGCAGAGCCACCCTCAATCTAGGTGGGCACTATTTAATAAGCTGCCAGCACGGATATAATAAAACAGGCAGGAGATGATGGAAGAACAGACTTGCTGAGTCTTCTGGCCTTCATCTTTCTCCCGTGCTGGATGCTTCCTGCTTTTAGACTCCTGGACTTACACCAATGGTTTGCCAGGGTCTTTCGGGCCTTTGGCCACAACTGAAGACTACACTGTCAGCTTCTCTGCTTTTGAAGTTTTGGGACACTGACTCATCCACCACTGGCTTCCTTGCTCCTCAACTTGCAGACGGCCTATCGTGGGACTTTATCTTGTGATTGTGTGAGTCAATTCTTCTTAATAAACACCCTTTCATATATCCATATAGCCTCTTAGTCCACTGGCTTAAATATTAATCTTCTTTGGCAACACCCTCACAGACACTCCCAAGAACAGTACTTTGCACCCTTCAACCCAATCAAGTTGATATTCAATATTAACCATCACACCCATCTTCATCATTATGATGGAGGAGCAGGATAATGAAGTGATTAAACAAATAGGATCTGGACAGGAAGACGTAGAGTCATTTTTCTAGTTCCTCCATTTCCTAGCTGTGTACTAGTCACTTAACTTTCAAGTTCCAGTTGCCTCACTTAGAAAATAGAGGAAACAAAAATGCATACAGCAATAAAGTGTTTCAAAGATTCACTGAGATAAAAAATGTAAAAGTGTTTTTATTCATTGAGTGCTGAGCATTTGATAAATGGTATATATCATCATCATTATCCTTTAAACACAGCGATTGGCCACACATGTTTATAGCAGCACAATTCTCAATTGCAAAAATGTGGAACCAACACAAATACCCATCAATCAACAAGTGGATAAAGAAACTGTGGTATATACATATGACAAAATACTACCCAGACATATAAAGAAGTGAATTAATTACATTCACAGCAACCTGGATGGGAATGGAGACTATTATTCTAAGTGAAGTAACTCAGGAATGGAAAATCAAACATCGTACGTTCTCACTCATAAGTGGGAGCTAATCTACGAGGATGCAAAGGCATAATAATGATACAATGGACTTTGGGGACTCAGGAAAGAGTGAGAGGGGGTGAGGCATAAAAGACTACAAATTGGATTCAGTGTATACTGCTCCTGTGATGAGTGCACTGAAATCTCACGTATCACCACTAAAGAACTTACTCACGTAACCAAATACCACTTTTTACCAAAAAACCTATGAAAATAAATTTTTAAAAAACAAATAACTAAACATGCTGATTAGATCATTCTGAGATATCAAATCACTCTCTAATTTTCGATCGCCTACTTTGATCTCAGGGACCCAGCCTTGTCTTCCCTCTGAATTGTGGAGACCCAGCCTGTAGGTCATAAAATAAATTTGAGGAGGGAGGCAATACTGAAGTTCCTTATTCACAGAAGTCAATACATAAATGATGTCATCATTACAGAGGTCAGACTTGGTACTTGCCAGATATAACAGCCTGATCTATTTAATGTACTTTCTGTGTTTGCAAGAAATTAATGCAGGAATATTGTCAGATGAACATCATATTATCTAATAGTTTACCTAAGTGAGGCATCTGTGTGCTTCATTGTTCATACATTATTAACTCTACCTGTTGACCAAATTATTATTTACTAAAACGTTTTCATTGATTGATACTTACAATTTATTTGGAACTGCTCTCAACTAGTTAGAAGTAATCATCAAGAATTTCACAAAGCCAACCTCCTGTTGGGTCATCATCGTGAACTTGCAAGCATCAGAAGACTCCAGTTTGGAAAGTGTGCAAAGGAGAGGTGGTATCCCTTCAATCTTTCAGAAGCATGCTGGAAGAGCAATCTTTCCAAAATATGAAGGATGACTACTTCTCAAGAAAGCCGTAACGGCTCTCTATTGCCATAAGATCAAGCAACAGCTCCTCTGTCTGGCTTCCTGTATAGTAAACGCACCTGACAGCAGTAATTTAAGCATACCCTGACAATGACCTTGTACGGCAGACACATCTGAATGTGTGTTCCAAGCTAGGGAATCTGGGAGTGGCCAACCTGGAGATTCATTTCCTATCTATGATAAATATCTGAGTCCCTGGCCCATCCAGTGGAACACAAGCTGTGCAGGAATTGAGGTCCTGAGTTTTGGGTTAAATGAAGATTGCCAGGTGGAGGTCTTTAGGTTTTTAGGGGAGGCTGTTACATGAGAATGCTACATAAACAGCATGCTGTTTGCAAGTGGTTGCAGTTTTCCTGCCTAGTCTGCTGCCACTAGACTGTAGGTAAGGCAGGCACCTTGTCTAGCCCATTGCCACTGGACCGTTTCTGTACATAAGACAGTTCTTCTGTCCAGCCCGCCACCACTGGATTCTTTCCCCTGTATGTAACCCCCAGATAAAGCCCCAAGTTTCATTTGCCAGCTCTGGGTCTCTTCTTCGGCCTCTTTACCTGGTGCCTTCCCTGCTGAAGTTAACAGGAGTTCCACACAATGCTTTATAACCCTGGTTCTATCCCACCCACTATGAACCCTCACAAAAGCTAGAGCCAAGTCACTAGAGCTGGTTCCTTTTGCTCTCTTTTCATTCTTATGACTGTGTCCTGCCTTAAGGGTGTCTCCTGTTCACTCGTGGCTGGGCTCATGCCTGTAATCCCAGCACTTTGGGGGGCCGAGGCAGGTGTATGACATGAGGCCAGGAGTTTGAGACTAGCCTGGCCAACATGGCAAAACCCCATCTCTACTAAAAAAAATATTAAAAATTAGCCAGTTGTGGTGGTACACATCTGTAATCCCAGCTACTCCAGAGGCTGAGGCACGCAAATCACTTGAATCTGGGAGGCAGATGTTGCAGTAAGCCGAGATCATGCCACTGCACTCCAGCCTGGGTAATAGAGCAAGACCCTTTCTCACAAAAAAAGGGTGTCTTCTGTTAACTAATGCCCCAACTATCCCCCCAAGTCATTTCCCATGACCCCACTCCCAGCATGTTTTCCATCTCTCCAATGCCTTTCCTCTCCTCTGCTTAGCCGTGGTGACTGCCTCCATGTCTTTACTTGCAGAGCTTCCCCCGTCTTGAACATCTTTCTCTCTAACTCTCTAATTCCCACCAATTTATCAAGACTCAGAAGAAGGACCACTTGGCTTTATAGTTAACCCCCGTTATTCCATTTCCCTCCTGTTAATCTCCTTCTTCTCTGACCTCTCACAGCACCAGTAGCTGCAATACATGATTTAGCACTTGATTACTTTACATCTAATAGGGTTGTCTAATTGTTTCAGCACACATTTGATCTGCAATTGAACTGTAAAGTCTTCAAGGGAAGGACCCCATGTAGTCTACATCTTTGCTATGTCCCAGAGGGAGAGACATGGTCTGCATTGTAGGCACACAAATATTTCCTTCCCCAGGGCTAACCTAGGTGAGGAAATCAACAAATACTTTCTGTGCACCTGCTGGAAGCAAGGCACTCTTCCCTGACCATTGCAGCCTCCTTGTTTACATAAAAGCAACACAGGTGAAAATATAAATGAACCTAAGATTAGGAAGACTGGGAAAATATTAATGCTCATGAATATTTAGCAGGGCTTGCTCATTAACTGGGTTTAGAGAGGTCTCCCTTACAATCACGAAGCTCTAATAAATGCTGGCATTTAATTGTGCTCATCCAATAGGAACTAAGCTGCAGGGGTTTGTGAGCCAAGAAGTACAATATGGTATAGAGTAGTGGTTTTAAAACCAAGCCTCACACAATTCCTAAACACTTTCAGGGTAATTCAGAGGCTGCCTGGAAGACAAAGGATGACTAGCAGGTGGTAATCTGAGCCTCTACCCTTGATTCAATCAGGGTGGCTCTTTTCTGACAGCTTCATATATTGGGCTTTGCTAGAGAAAAAAGTTCTGTTACTAAAATTCTTTTTTAAAGAAAAGAAAACCACTGTAGACAGAATACTGCTTGGAACCAGAAGACAAGATATTTTTTCATTCCCAACCAATTATTACCTATGGGAAACTAGACTGTGCAATTTTTCTGAAGTTCAGTGTTCTCCACTTCAGGCGTAGGTAGGGCTTCCTCCACACACACTGGGTTGTTGGGAAGATCAAATGAGGTGACATGTATGAAAGCACAAGGCAAAGAGGAGCCATTTAAAACATGTATCATGAAGGCTGGGCATGGTGGCTCACACCTGTAATCCCAGCACTTTGGAAGGCCAAGGCTGGAGGATCACTTGAGGTCAGGAGTTTGAGACCACCATGGGCTACATAGTGAGACACCACCACCACACCCCACCCCCGTCTCTACAAAAATCAGTTTTTAAATCAACTGGGCACAGTAGCAACACCTGTAAACCTAGCTTGAGGGTTACAGTGACCTATGACTGTGCCACTGCACTCCAGCCTGGGTGAGACTGTGAGAGAAGAGAAGAGAAAAGAGAAAAGGAAAGGAGGAAAGAAGGAAGGAAGGAAGGAAGGAAGGAAGGAAGGAAGGAAGGAAGGAAGGAAGGAAGGAAGGAAGGAAGGAAGGAAAAACCACATTGCATGAGAGTGAAACAAACTCATCTTTATCTAGAGCGTGGATATGGGCTGAAACACTGGACTTATGGGTATTTAGAGCAGACAGCTAACAGGAGCCTCTGTAAATCCAGTTCACTGTGGTCAGCCTCACCTGAGAACTTGAACGCCTCCAAATCCCCTGAACCAGAAATATCCTGCCATTGTCGGGGCCCCATTGTACACTTGTATGACACTCTTTTTCCTTCACTGTGTATCAACAGGAATTAATTGTTTGGGCAATTATTTGTTTAACTTCACCCTCTCCCAAGATTGCAAGCTTGTGTCTGTCTTGTTCAGGGCTGGAGCCCAAACAGCCATCCCACACCTTGCAATAAATATCCCTAAAATACCTTGCTGAATAAATGACTACATAATTCAAGGTAAGACATCTCCATATCGGGCACTGGGAACATTAGCAAGTAGAAAATAGGATTCCTTGACATGAAGGGACTCTCCAGGCCCTGAAAATGACACAGATGGATGCAGATGCTATTGTTATAATCTATCTCATCCAGAGAAATAAAATTAGATTTCTATCTATATCTGTTACTACATCAGACAAAAAAACATTATTTGACTGATTTTTCAGTTTGGAGAATATATGTGGGACAGTCTAACTTAAAACACAATTTACATTTCTTATGAAATCCACTCTGAATTTCACAGCTGAAACTGAAGTGCAGTAGAAGGGCTGTTGATCAAGAAATACAAGCCATAATTATCGAATTGTTGTGGGAAGGGAAATACCCTAAATAAAGGTTGCATGGGTAGATACCCCAAAGTGCAGATGGTGATCTACAATTGAGTTACTTCTCACAAGAGCAACTCTGTATGCTAAATCATGTGGAGTTCTATCAGGAACTGGTAATTTAACGATGGTTAATGCTTCTCTAGCAAGGCCAGATATTTGAGGTAGTTATTCTGATTCTTGCTCATAATGACAGTTGAGCACCACCTAGCTCTAATTCTCACAACACACTCCCAGGCTAGTGTTATTGTGCTTATTCTACACATGAGTTAAATCAGGATCCCAAAGCTAATTGCTCAAAATAACAACTTGGCAAGTAGCCCAGCTGGGATTTGAGCTCCAGACTCTCTGACTCCGAAGCCCATGGTCTTGGCACACAGTCAGCCTTGCTTCCGGGAGAGGAAGGGACTGGAACCTTGTCCCAAACAAGCCCCAGGCACCAGGGCATCACTAGTGAGATCTAGGGTTGGGTGCCTCAGAGTCCAGACCTGGGCCTCAATCGCGTTAATTATCACATGTTTTGAAAACAAAAAGTACCTGTTTTGGGAAAGCACATCAGGGGTCAATCCACAGATGTCTTGAAGGAGCTCAAGTCAGTTTCTGCAGTAGGTTGAAAATAGATTTCCTCCAGGAGGAAAGGTTTTCCAGGAAGGAAGCCAAAGACTCTCTTAAAGCTCAACTTACCCGCTCCCTGCTCCATGCACACACCTCTCTCCCTTCCCAGAAGGAACTGCTCTCCTGAGTTGCGCTCATCATTCCATTGCATTGCCTTTTTTTTTTTTTCAAGTTCTCCAGTTATTTTTGCCCAAACGTGTCCACATTACTCTGACAGATTGAAGCCTTAGCAAAATTTATGCAAAAGGAAAATTGTGGTCCAGAAAGAAGTTTAAGAAGAGTGACCATCATAGCCTCAGTTAACAGATATCTAAAATAACCAGCCCCATCAAGCAGGCTTTCTGGTGGGCAATGCCGCGCTTTTTCCTCTTATAGCAAGCTCCTTCTGATCTTTTATTGACATATATTTCTCCTTCTAGGGAAATACAAAGAGAAGATACATATCTCCCAGGGTTATTTGTTTACATTCTACATTTAAAAGATATTTCCATGTTTACATATTCATAATTCTTTTTCTAACAAACCAGAAACATTTCTAAAAATTTAAAATTTTCCATGTCTCCATGACTTGCCAACAAACAGAATCCAGAAATGCATTCTTTTCCTATTCTCGTCCCCTCCCTTCCTTTCTCCTAATGTCCCGGACCCTACTCTTCTGCTGCCCAGAAAATCTTGTCCCCTGAGACCATGACTGCTCCACTATGATCTTTCTCTTTATGCATGCCCGTGGGTGACTTACTGTCTCATGATCTTAGGCAAGAGCCTCCATTTTCTTCATTGTAGTGGACTCGGAAATCAAATAGCTCCTTTCCTTCTATTGAACTGATTCTCCCTCTCTCCTCCTGCCCCCAAAGGTTTTATAATATTTTACCCAGAAGTCTGACTAATGTAAAACACTACACAAAACATCTCCATATCACCCCCTCCCATTTTCCTCTTCTGCAGTGACAATTTATTTTTTTAATAACTGCATTGCTCTAACTCATAAAATTTCATTTTATGGGCCTGCACTTCTTTCAACATTCTATAATTTTTCATGGTCATCAGCAGCACTGGCTTCACTTCCAAGTGCAGATAGAAACAAACATGTTCTGTGATAAATCACAGTTTATGCAATCAATAAATCAAAGGGCAGTTGCTCTCTGTGGGAAAATGTTATGCTAAGGTTCATTTTAACCAAGAGCCTTCAGCAACTAGTAGAGTCCTACATACAGCAGGTGAGTTCCAGGTTAGCACAGTGTCTCTGCATATACACACACACCCATGTGCACATACATGTACCCCCATAATGCTATTCATTTTTCCTTCACAGCTAGTAATAATGGAAATAACAATAGCTACACTCAATCAAGAGCTTACGGTGGGTTACTCATTGTGTTAAGCCCCTTTTATACATCATCTCATTTAATCCTCACATCTTTTTCTTTCTTTCTTTTTTTTTTTTTTTTTTTTTTTGAGACAGGCTGTCACTCTGTTACCCAGGCTGGAGTACAGTGGTGTGATCTCGGCTCACTGCAACCTCTGCCTCCAGGGTTCAAGCAATTCTCATGCCTCAGCCTTCCTAGTATCTGGGATTACAGGCAGGCGCCATCACACCACCATGCCTGGCTAATTTGGTTGTATTTTTAGTAAAGAAGGGGTTTTGCCATGTTGCCTAGGCTAGTCTCGAACTCCTGGCCTCAAGTGATCTGCCCGCCTCAGGCTCCCAAAGTGCTGGGATGACAGGCGCGAGCCACCATGCCTGGCCCCCTCACATCTTATTAACACTCTTTCACAGACTATGAACTTGAGCTTGGGGAGATTTCATAATGTAATGTGATCACACAGCTGGTGGGTGAAATTCCACTGAGGATGATTATTTCATGGAGACTTATCTTTCCCACTAGATGGTAAAGTCCACAAAGGAAACATAGTGTCTGTTGGACTCTTTATGCCTGGCACATAGTAGGTGCTTAATAAAAGCTTGTTAAATGGATGAAATCAAGAAATGTTTTTGTTGGTGATGATGCTGGTGATGGCTCCACTAATCCCTCTAAAACAGGACTCATGTAGTTACAATATGACCGAGGCAGAACTTAGGAACATAGGAGGTAAACCAAAATAGTCCCAGATGAAACTGAGAGATGTGCAATGAGAACTCTTCCTCTAAATGCACATGTAACCTTAAGCAAATTCTTTACTCCCTCTGGAGTTGTTTTGTAGGTAATTAAGGAGGGGCAGGGGTTGGGGATGGCTCCTGTTAAACATGGCAGACCAAACACAAATAAAAATAGGTATTTACCTGTGTTTTCTTATTTTAAAAAATTCTAAAATTTCAGTAAATGAATTTATAAGAGAGTTTATAAACCTAACAAGACAAAGAGGAGAGAGAGAAGATAATAGCAACAAAATTTAGAAACCAAAAAGACGAAGGAATTGTAACAAACTTACAGAAAGCAAAATAACATGAAAGTTAAGTTGAAAGCGGAAGAGGCCAAAATGAAGCCCTAGTATCCTGTATAACTTCAGAAAGGCTTAGTGATTGGAGGTGCCTCTGAACACAAGGGCAGGGCTGGGACTAGATAGGCTGAAGGTCTAGCAAATAACTGGACTCACAAATTTCCATCCCCCCAAAAAACGAAATTCCATCCCTCCCTAGACAACACTGGCAAACAATGCCCCTATTCCACTCCAGCAGAAGATTGGAGGATTAGGTGGCTAGGACCTAAGGGTCCTGGAACTCGGGGACTCCAGGCGCCTTCTGTGGCTGAGAGTGCAATGTTGAAAACAGGGGACCCATGAGAAAGTCTCCAGGGTAAGTGGTGAGAGTCTTAGACCCCTGTCCCACTGTCCTCCATAAATGTTCCATCAAATTTATACCCTCCAGGCAGAATATTGGAAAATTTTTTCTCTGGGGAACATCAAAAGCCCAAGAAAAATGACCTCTGGATATTGAAATACCTGGGAGTTCCCCCATTGAAATGGCCTTCCACAGTCCCCCAAAGGGAATCCCTCACTGCAAGACCTACCAGTGCAGGCAGCTTCTCATCACTTTTTATGTTTCAATTAAAAAACAACTGAACAGGAAGCCAAGGATCCTCAAATATTTGAGAAAAGTATCCAACATGAGAGATAGAAACCAAAATAACAAACAGAGATCAGGAAAAAACACCCAAAGAAAGCTATAATTAATATTCTCAGCATGATAAGAACAGACATAGCAACCATGAAAGAAAAACATGATGTTATTTAAAAAAAAAAAAAAGAAATGTGCAGATATTAAAAAATATATATTTGAGAATTTAAAAGTATGGAAGGATAAATGAAAAAATCCAATGAAGGTATCGAAAGTGAAGTTGAGGAAATCACTCATGAAGTAAAGCCAAAAAAGGTGGGAAACAGGAGGGAGAAAAAGAAAAGAAAATCAGTGCATAGACCCAGGAAAATCAACTAATAGAGCTCCAGAAAGAGAAAACAGGACTCAGAAAGGGAGGAAATTCCAAAAACAGCAACAACAAAAACAACTTAGAGAAAATATCCCAGAACCAGAGGGCTTGAGTTCCAGATTTAAAGTACAGTTCAAGCAAAGAAAAAAGACTCACAGCCCGGGCGTGGTGGCTCACGCCTGTAACCTCAACACTTTGGGAGGCCAAGGTGGGCAGACAGCTTGAGTCCAGAAGTTCAAGACAAGCCTGGGCAACATAGTGAGACCCTCATTTCTACAAAAAATAGAAAAATTAGCCAGGCATAGTGGCTTATGCCTGTGCTTCCAACTACTCAAGAAGCTGAGGCAAGAAGGTGGCTTAAGCCCAGGAGGCAAAGGTTGCAGTGAGCCCAGATCATGCCACTGCACTCCAACCTGGGCAACAGACTGAGACCCTGTCTCAAAAAAAAATAATAAATAAAAATAAAAAGACTCACACCAAGACATATCATTGACACCACTGTGATGTTTTAGAACACAGGGAATAAACTGTGGACCCTAAGTGCCTCCGGGGAGGAAAAGCAGGTCAATAACAAGATTGAGAATCAGAATCACATTATATTTCTCAATGGCGACAATGGCACAAACAAGAGGGAAAGCGGAAATGCCTTTAAAATACTGAGGGAAAAGTATTTACTACTGGAATTCTACCAAGTCAAACTACTGATCAAATGTGAAGGGTAGAATAATACATAATACATGTTTTCAGAAGTCTATTTATCATGTACCCTTTCTCAGGAAGGTGCACAAGGATGATCTTCATCCAAATAAAGAAACAAACAACAAATGGGAAGACATGGGAGTGAGAAAATGGGGATCTAGTACAGGAGACAGGCAAAGGGAACCGCTAAAATGGCGATGGAGAAAGATTCCAGAATGACAGAACACAGACACAACAACACGAATGTACATATGTGTGTGTGTTCAAAGATTTATGCAAATACACGAGTTATCAGTTGTGATTGCATATGTTCCCAATAAGATAAACACTGGATGATGAATACTTTTTAATATTATCATGAGATGGAGTAGAGAGGAAATGGCTTGGTAAGAAAGCTAAATCATGGTCTTCTATAGCAGGAAGTTGATGAACAATATCTAACACTGAAAAATTAAAAATCCAAGTATACATGCATAGCACTTGGAAATACAGAAGTAAATGGGAGGAGAAATGGTGAAAGACTAAAAGATCTGTTAATTTCCTCTGGGAATGAGGATCAGAAGTGGGGCAGAGTGGGATCCGGGATTGTCTCTTTTGGTTATAAATTTTATGGAGAAGTTTGAATGAGCTAATCTGTAGTTCCCTGAGTTTCTAATTGGATTTTTGGACATCTATTTCATAAAATGAGTTAAATTTGAATTCCAAAAGTCCTACATGAATCCCTCTTGCCAGAATAGAATCCCCCCTTGTCTCATCCTTAATGGAAGAAACTGCTTATCCTTCTCCATCTGAGCCAATGCCAGGATTACACATCCCCACATTGTCGGACGCCAACCAGGCTCCTACACAATGATGTACATGTTTCAGTTTTCAGCATTCCTATTTGAGCAGAGGTTTGGTTTAAGTTTACGTCATAAAAGCAAGTAAAGCAAGTCAGTGAGGTGCCTTAGTGAAGCTGACCTGGAAAAATTGAAAGAGTCAAACTACTTATTAAAAAAGAGAATTCAAAAACATTCTTTGCTATTTTAATGAGCCCACCATTCTCAAAGGAACCTTGTGGAATCTCCTTGACCATCACTAACTAGGAACCATTTGCAGGAAAAAAAATAGGTCATATTTCGGCTAATCTTATTTTAAATGGAAATTTCTCTGTGATGCACTGTTGAATGATAGAAAACAGAAACAATTGCATCTTGAAGCTCCAGGCCTTTGGTTCTGTGAAGTTAGACATAACCTGAGTGGTCTTCTCCCGTCCGCCCCCTCTTTTTCCTCCACATCCTTCCCTTTCCCACAGCAGGTTTGCTGACCTCCAGGTGAAGTAATTCATCTCACTCCATGTCTGTCTCAGCTGTCTTCACTTCACTTTCCAATACAGGCAGCCCTCGGGAGCCCCAACATGAAAAACAGAAACAGAGATTCTCCCCTCCCCTGCAGAGCGCCTCCCTTGGGGAGCAGGGGTCTTGATGAGGATGCAGGGCGGGCTCTGCGGACGCAGAGTGATGGATGTGAGGGGCAGGCACGCGTGCTCTCACAGGGCACACAGCTTTCATCCTCATAATGAAGACACATGCAGTCGACAGGAAAATGGCTGTCTCATTAATGTTCCTTTTTGCAGCATGGGGACATGCTCCAAATGCCAACCTCAAAGTGCAAGGGGTCTGCAATAACTGGGAGCCTGGGCAAGGAGCCACCAGGACAGCCCTGGTGGCTGAGATATTCGCTGTCTTCCCCACCACCCTTGTTAGCCTAAAAAGCAAGAGATGCAGCTCCACAGCCTTCTAGGAAAATCAAACCTCTGGTTTCAGCAATCTCATGGCCTAATTTCAAGGCAAATAAAACAGTCCAGAGTCAGATGGGGCAAAAGATACAGCATGAAAATACCCTTACCGGTGTCCCTGTTTTTTCTCTCTAATATCTATAATGTTGTGAGTGCCTCGCCTTCTAACACAAATCATCCCTACCCATTCCATACCCCCATCCAACTTCCTCCCCAAAAGACAAACTATGTGCCAGCTGAATACATTTTATTAGCCTGTAAAGGCTAATTAAATCACCTAATTTCAAGACACTGTACTTTCTAAGGTCCAATGGATTTTAAAAATGTTATTGACCTACAGAACATAAATGAGCCAAAATATTAACATTCTTAGAATTCATTCCAACCATGCTGTGAGAGGCATTCAGCATCAGGACTGGGGTACTTTGATAGGGACCTTAGGAATGTCCTTATACCACATCTTGGAGATTTTACCCAGCAGCTGTTTATTGAGTGGGTACACAGGGCCAGACACTCCGAAGTTTTCTGAGATGTCTGGCACAAGACCTCTGCCATCAAAAAAGCTCCCTGTGCTGAAGAAAAAAGAAACAAACCTATAACTGAAAGAAACATGAAATAAAGACTCCTGGAATGCCACACAGTCCTATGGAAATAACAAGGAGAGAGAAGTTCATCCTGACTGAGGGAGCCTGGGACATAGGAGGTCATCCTTGAGATGAGCCTTGGGAATATGTATTGCTTCCAAAGGACTGGATATGGAAAGATGGTGCACCAGACAGGGAGACGGTAGAAGCGAAGGCCCAAGGAATCAAGTGGACATGGCCCACTAGGGAACTCTAGAGCCCATTAAGTGCTCTAGAGCTGATGCCCACTGGCCTCTATCTGCAGATGAATTCTCTAAGCAGGCGGCTCAGGAAATATGCAGAATAAAATACTGATGATGGAGCCTAATACTTGGTTTTTAGAAGTCACAAGCTTGCTAAATCCCAGTTTCCATCAGAATAAAGCAGTTAGACTAAACGAAGATCTCTGCAGTTTTGTAATTCCATGAGGCTGAGAAGAGGGCAGCTGAGTCCAGAATGAGAGATCGTTCAGTGCCAGAACAAGACATACGGATTTCTCTCTAAAACAGATGGAGAGCCACTGCAGACTTTGTGAGCCGAGCTGTGACATGGCCTGGCTTGTTTAAATGGTGGCAGCAGCAGAGTAAAGATGAACTGGAGAGGCCAGATATTAGAGGCAGATGCAAGGAAAAACTAGATCCCTGACTTCAGGCCATAATGTGAAAGAAAGCAAACCCCACTCCCCATGCCACAAAAAAAAATAATAAAATAAAAAGGAAAGGAAATGGCTTTACTTGCTAGACCTAGAATAGACATTGGCAAGAATCTGCACTTTGACCCTCTTCTTTTTACAGATTAAAAAAACTGAAGGTCAGATAGCCTGACAGGTGCAGAGCAGGTTCGGAACTCTGCTCTCCAGGTTTCCAATTCAGGATTGTGGGGTCCTGCATACCTTCAAGGGGTGGCACCTTCTCACTGATTTGCCCTCCCAAAAGAAGGCAAACATTTAATCTTCATTTTTCAATACTCTGGGCTACTTCCCCACCCTCTGAGATTACCAATCAACACATTGTATTAATTGGGGATTTCACTTGTTACTCAATCAGATATAGGGGGATTTATTAGTGCTCATGGCAAGAATACAACTCACAAAATTCCATCAACTCACAAAATTGACAGAAAAGCTTCAACAACCAGATGTTTCACACCACTAGGTATGTACCAGGTGTATGTAATGTTTCTGATCCCTGTTCATCCCCTCATTATCTTGCATGTCAGCTGGGTCTCTTTGCTTCTGGCAGCCAGGTAGAAACATGGCTGCTGGTAGATTCAATTTGGCAAACCCAACATAAGGAGAAACCAGCTTCTTCCCTGTGTTCATGTATCAGTCCCAGAGAAGGATTCCAAATGGCTCTGCAAGAATTACCTGTCCACCTCTTAAATCAGTCACTAATGATTTTCATTAGCCATGCCTGGCACCCTGGACCATCCCTCTAGCCAGGAGGAAAAGGTCTGCTTCCAGAGGAAGATGTTTTCAAAAACCTTTTATTTAAACAAAATAAAATAGCTTCCCTAATCTGCTAAACCCATCTCTACATAAAAATCCTCAGGAAATTGCTATAATTTATTTCCTCCATGCAGAGTACATCTCCTTGGCTGTAGGACATGAGATTGGAAATGTATGCTGACCACCTCTTGCAAGCATGTTCCAGCATGAGCCCCTAAGGAACATTCAGGCAGGAACATGATGCTAACCCCAACATTTCATGCAAACATTTAATGTAGCTCAACTGATTAGTGATTAGGTAAGAAAATGCATATAATGTTATATTGTGGAAAGGTTTACCCTCAATGTGTCTGATCTTGCTAATAGCAAACCTCTATAGAACACATCTCTCCAGAGCTGACACCCACTGGTCTCTATCTGCAGGTTCTGCCTAGCCCGTTATTTTAAAACCAGGCTGCTTTCAGGCAGGAGGCACTTGAGCAACTCTGCCGTCATCTTACCCAGGTACTCTGGTCCCAATCTTGAGTCCTTGTTGGAGTAACCAGGCCTCTGTCTTGTTCCAAAGACCCACTTTCTCATTCAGACAACCTTATCTCACTCTCCTATCTCAATCCCTGCCTAGGCCCTTCATCCCAAAAGACTGAAGCTCTATCCCAAGCTTGTCCACCTTGCACCCCTTGTGCCATGTGTGGCCCAGGACAGTTTTGAATACAACCCAATATAAATTTGTAAACTTTCTTAAAATATTATGAGGTATTTTTGTGATTTTTTTTAGTTCATCCGCCATTGTTATTTTATACGTGGCCCATGACAATTCTTCTCCTTTCAATGTGGCCCAGGGAAGCCAAAAGATTGAACACCCCTGCTGTCTCCTCTATCCTACCTTCATGAGTCCTCTCCCAAGGTTCTGATAGATGTCTCAGCCTAATAGTAGAGACCCTCCCACCTTCACTGGTGCCATCTGCCTAGGTCTCCAAACCTCACCTCCTTCTGAATTCCCCAACACCCTGCTCAACCCCAACACTCTGGAATATCCATCTCCCAGTGTTGACCATCAGAGAGGCCACCTCTTATTTACTGGCATTTCTTCCAGAAAATGCCTGTGGTACCTGTTCCCACTCAGGGGGAGGATCTTACCTGATCTTACCTGATCCCAGCCTTAATTACCCAGCTGTGTTAAGCAATATGCACTGTAACAACTATGACACTAGGTCAAAAGTCCCACAATCCCATCCCCTAAACCCAGCTTACACACAGGTGAAGGCTGAAATGACAGGAAATACCAATGGCCCAATGGCAGCCAGCCCAACCCTATGTTTATATTATGCTTTCTCACATAAGCAGTGTGAGATAAACTTACGCAGTTTCAATGAATGGAGTTCATGGGAAAGAGGATTATTGATCAAACAATTTGTGACTTTTATAAAATTATTTCTGGAGCTAGGGCTGTCCAGGGAAACATATTACTAACTTGATCTGCCTTCAACATTCTTCCAGGTAAAGTGGAAAGAAAGGCCTGGGGCCCCATTGGGATGGGATTATAGCCTCAAAGTTATCTAGAATCCTATGAGCTTAGCAGGGTGTGAATCTCAAAGTGTGTCTCTGAAATAGCAGCAACAGCATCATCTAAGAACTTACCAGAAATGTATATCTTCAGGTACTACTCAGCCCTACTGAATCCAATATCCTGGGAATATGGCCCCTCAATCTGTGTTTTAACAAGCCCTCGAGAAGACATTAATACCTGTGAAGGTGACTACAGTGGCCGCTTTTAAAAAATTCAAATGCTTATTCCCCACTCCAGAGATCCTGACTGGATCTGGTCTAGGTGGGGCCTAAATATCACATTGAAGAAATTCCCAAGGTGATTCCAGCAGTCAGTTTCTATTGAGAAGCACTGCTTGGGATGTGCTGAGTCCTGCAGTTTTGCTCCCAGACAAATCCATATTCACTTTCTTTTCCCCACCTGCCTTGCTTCCCTGCACAAAGGCAGCTCCATCTGCACTTAATCTGCATGTTCAGCCCCTGAAGAATGGACTGGTCAAGCTTGGCAAACGCAAGATCTCATTTTCAAAGGCCCCATAAATGTCAAGCTTCTTGTTATTCACGTTGTTTCTGTGTTAGTCACGGTTGTTGATATCATCATCAAATCAAATTAGATTTTACAGGCTTGCTGTGAAATTGTTTCTGGATGTCTGCAACTCTAGCTGAAGTCCTACTTAGGTGAAGTCACAAATGCCATCTATAAGGACTGCAGTTTGCAAGGAGAGGAGATGCCAGTGCTAAGGAGAGGCAGGAGGTATCAAAGAAATGAGACATCAGAACCTTGTTAAATCCACCCACCATGTTGCTGATCTTCATGGAAGTCTACTTAAAACCACCTGTTTGGGTTGGATCCAAATCTGTAGCAAGGTAATTAATCAGGGGCACATAGTATCATATGGGTCCTGGGGGCTCTATCTTATGCCTCCCTCCAAAACTGTGGTTTCCAATTTTTAAGTATATTTTTAATGACAAAATACTTCTCAGAGCTCCAGCTGATGGTAATAATGCTTTTAGCATTGTTGGATTGAGAAAATTCACAAAGAGAACTATTCTACATTCATTACACTGATAAGTGAGTGTGCACTACATTTATCACATGCATTTGAAAATTCATACCTGTGTACTACACATTTGTTACTCAGCCTAGAGGCACAAATGGATTCCAGGGCCCGCTGTAGTCACCCTACAGCCCTGAGAAGACCACTGCCTTATAGACTGGAACTCCAGCACAGGAGAAGGAGCAATGGAAACTTAGCAGTTATATTATACCAGATTTTCTGCACATAATTAGAATTCTGCATCCACCACCAGCCCAGGCCCTAGAGCTGCACAAGCATCCCCAGGTGTCCTGTAGTGTCTAGAAAAGCTGTCTTTATTCCCACCTACATTGTTCTGAGACACTGACTCTTGAGAAATAAATGCAGTCTATTTGAATTAATTGAAATTCCTTCAGACAAAGGACCAAAGAAATGAAGGCTGGCTCTTTTCTTTCTGTGGAATGACCTGAGCCTCCATCTCCAAGGCTAGGCCACACTGTCTCTCTCTGTCTCAATCTGGTACCAGCCTGCTGAACACCTCGCTGCCTCCACCAGTCTCTTCTCCTCCTGCAACAAAATGGACATTCTAAAATGCAAGTCTGATTGTACCACTGTCCCTGGGAAGAATCCAAACTCCTGAATGTAGAATAAAAGATGCTTCCTGAGTTGGCCTCTCCTCTCCTCACTGTCTTCTGCTTAGCATACCCTGACTTGCGGCTTATGCTGTATCCTACCCAGCCACTTCCAGTTCCTTGCAAAAGCCTTTCCCTATGCCCCTTTCTCTGGCTATCTCTTATTCATTATTTATCCTCATCATGGCCAACTGCTGCCCCAGGGAGGAGCCTGCCCTGACCACCAGGGGTCTAGATTAGCTTTTCTTCTTGGATACTCCCATAGCACCTTATAATTCCCCAACCATAGTACTACTTAACCACACCACATTGTATTGCTAATTTTTAGTGGATCTCAGAATATATCATACAACAAGAATAGAGGAAAACTTGATTCAAGTGAGCTGGCTCCCACGTGAGATGAATAAACTATAAGCCCCAAATAACATTTTCCTTCCTGGTTGGTTCTTTTGGATGATACCATGACAACAGCCAAGGCTACAAGACACATAAAGGAACTTTTCTTCAACATCCTTGACCCACCCCATTTCCCATCCTCACCACCATTTGTGCAGGCTATGACCTGGCCAATCCTTAGTGACTGAGGAACTGGAGCCATTCCACCTTCTTCTTAGGAAGAGATTGAAGGAATGCTCAGTAATATTTCTCCTTTATGGGCTTAGGACTGAGAGGCCTCCCATGAACTCCTAGAATTTGTCTGCTTCTGCAAAGAGGAAGAAAAGATATTTGAAGAACAATTCAGGTCTAGGATTTCCATGAAAGAAAAAGGCAGAATGAATTTCTGCAATTGGTCCTTCCCAGGATCTTTCCTGATATGAAAAAGAAGCAGTTCTGTGGACAATCAAAAGTATGCACAGGATAGAAAAGCATCTTCCTTTGGCAATCAAAAGCCTTGAATACATTTATAATTTCCTCATTATATGTGGTTCATGGTGCTTCTGTAAGGTTTGCATGCTCTTTTCAAAACACAAGTTCTGAACCACCTAAGTAAATGTTCCGGATGACAAAACAAATATTCTTCCGTTTTTCAAAACAAAAATAAATCCATAGGATTTTTCCCTACAAAATAAAATGTGTTCAGTATACATATTAAAAATAGTTATGCATAAAGAAGTAAATAAAATAAAATTTCAATACCTAAAAACATCAGCATTGATTATTTTTAAAATTGCAAGCCAGACTGAGCTTCATTCAGTTCTTCCAGTTGTGCCCCACCTCAAGCCTTTCCACAGGCAGATCCCTTTGTCTAAAAGAATTTTATTCTCCCTCTAAAAACCTGCCTTCAACCTCTTTCCCTAGTTCCAGCTTAGACATTATTGTCATTATAATTATTACCTAATTAATGATGTCATACATAATTAGATGTGATACAATATAACACTGCAGCATAATACAATTGTAATCATTGTTGGATGTGATTTCCTTCAGAAGGACCCCCCTGACTTCCCAAGGTGGGTACTCACATGTGCTCTCATAGCACCCGTCACGGTACTTTCCCCCCTGTAATGCAATTGCTATTGATTCTTCTCTTTTTCTCACCATGGAGGCAGGGGAATATTCACTGCTGTAAGAAGTGCCCAGCACACATCTGTCTCTCTCTTTCTTTCTCTTTCTCTTCTCTCTGTCTCTCTCTCACTGAGGGACAACTCTGCATGCTGCTCTGTAAACTGCCTTGTTCTTCAATGACAGATAGTGGACATATTTCCATATTACTCAAGATAGAGCTATATTGTTATTTTAAATGACTGCCTTTCATTGCATGGAAATCATCATTTCTTTAACCAGCCTTATACTGCATGCTGCTATGACATTTAATGAGACCAGATGATAATTTATTTTAGAACTCTGGGTACAACAGTAGTCACTGGGCTCTGAGTAAGACTCTAACGAACTCTGATATGAGGAAATTTAACTCAAGAGTTCTCTTATGTCTTCCATCTGCTCAAAATGTCTTTTGTTGCTTACCTCCTGTGTCTTAGCTGCATTGTAATGGGTGTTGTTACCAGATTCATGACCTTCAGCGAAGTGACGCAGCATTGTTCTAAAACTAGTTAGTAGTTTCTGAGCATCTGTAAACTAGCATTTAGTGATGTCAGCCCTGGGGAAAGACGCCATCCTGAGACAAATACTTTGCCTAGAAGAGATCATGAAATAGATAACCCACACATTGACAAAGTAAAATCGACTTTATTTGTACATTACCAACAGTTCTCCAGGAATTCAGCACATTCCAGCCCTGGAGACAAAACTGTCCACATATTTCCTATCAAATTGGATTTACAGAGCTCTGATTGTAAACCCAGGACTATGTTAGGTACTATGGAGAAGATAAGTGATACTTTTCTGCTCTGGGAAAGTTTATAGTCTCTTTTCATGATAAGATGTTTACACCAAAAGCTCTGGACCCCCCAAATTCAATTCACAGCCCCACGGATGGACAAACACACTTGCATTGATCAAAGAACCTGATCCATCTTCTTATGAAAAAACAGAAAAGTCAGTATAATGGCTCTCTGAAAATAATTCAAGCACATAGAAGAAAATGACTAATTTTATTCAGAAAGGGGTCTTTAGAGCTACTGAACCAAGACATGAAGAAACTGGGCAAGGCTGTGGAACATCATTTTTCTCTCTAGATGTGAGTATTATCACTTATTGCTGTGTCAGGATGCAGACACACAGCTAAGTAATGACTGGAGCTTTTGGGGCCATCAAACAGCATGATACTGATGCCAAATATTTACATATTTCCGGTCCCTGAGGTGCTCAGAAGCTCTTTAAAAATTTTTTTAAAGCTATAAACAAAAATCTCCCTAATGCATCAGTGCAAGTGGCAACTGGTATTTCCATCTTTGTGGTAGAGACAGTAGGAGTCCAACACATTTGGAAGCAAAAGCTGGACACAACCAACGTGCCTGCATGTTTTGACCCAAAACCATTTCTTCCCTTGAACTCAACTCACATTTTCCATCCCTTCTTCTTAGTTGCCTGCTATGGCCAAGCACTCATAAAATCCTCCATATGTCCATTATACATCACAGTCTCCCGTGGAATTAGGTTAAGACCAGTTGACTGGTTCTAGTCAATGGATAATGAGCAGTTGTGAAGTGTGTCACTCCTGGGTTGAGGTAGTTCAAATAAATGTCTCTACCATCACTCTCTCTCTCTGTTCTAGCAAGCTTGGAGGCCAACTGGTGAAATGGGAACCTACCAAGATGGTGGGACAAGGGAGCATGGATCCAAGTCACCAGATGGAGGACAGACTCCATCTAATCTGCATCAGACTTTGTAAGTAAGAAGTAAACTTTTGTTGTGCTAAGTCACTGAAATACTGGGGTTTGCTTGTCACCACAGCCCAGTCTATTCTATCCTGCCAGATACAATCCATCAGCCATTCCTATCCCCTCATTCCTTGCCAGTAAGGTCCCAATATTGTTCATGGTCCATTCTTTGCTTGACCACATGCTCAAAGTGACTGCCTCTCCAATCATAGAAGGGTGAGTCATGAATTGATCTCAGCCAGCCACAGTGGTTTGATTTGCTTTGCCAGATTTTAGTTTAGGCTTGAACATGTGATACAATTCTGGACTAAGGGTTATAAGATAAATCTCCTGAAGAACTTCTTGGAAAGGCTTTATTCACTCTTACAAAGAAAAATACGTGGAAATGTTATCTTTTTTCCATCTCTAGATTCGACTGATGAGGAAGTGATGCTTGGTACTACTGCAGCCATCTTGTGACTGTGAGGCTGAGGACCAAAGCTAACATCATGAAGATGGCAGAGAAGAGATGTGAAAAGAACATGATCTTTTAAGATAGTTCACCCATATATTAACTAACTGTGGAACCACCCTGCCTTTTTTATTGTTTGAGATGTGAAAAGTACCTGCCACTCACGTCAGCCATTCTCAACCTGCCTGCACATTAGGAAAAGCTGGGGAATATTTGAAACATACCAATGCCCCAGTTCTACTCCCAGAGATTCTAGTTTAGTCAGACTGCTGTGGAGACCAGACCTCACTTTTTATAAGCTCCCAGATGATTCTGCTCTGCAGTCAGAATGGCAGACCACTACAAGAGTATAAGCTTCCTGAGGATAGGAACTATGCCTTTGTAATATTTGATGTCCCTGTAAGTGCCAGACATTGGGCTTAGTGTGCAAACAGGCTCTTCCTTAATTTCTGAATAACTCTCTAAGCAGATAACATGGGCTCATCTCTCTGGGGTAAATTTCCTTACAGAGCAAAAGCTGTGCTGTATCTTGGAAGGAAATGAGTTGTGACTTGTAGCAGGAGCCCATGAAGCAGGGTCCCAGCAGCCCTCTTCTAGATATCCATGGGTCTTCTGATGCTCAGTGTCTCCCCAACCCCTTCACTACCTGACACATACCTTTCTTCTCTGTGGTTCCAGTGTCCAAGCCCTCAGTCCCTCCCAGACCCTGGGAAGTTTTAAAGGCTGAGTCTGGAAAGATGCTTTTCTGTGTCTGGGTCTGCTGAAGCCTGATAGAGAAAGATCGGCCAATACTGCCCCATCTACCATAGAATAAACACCAATCTGATTTCCTTTGCTTTGAAGCCTCCAATTCCATGAAATAAATTATTGCTTTACTTGATGTTGAAAGCTCAGATTCTGTACAGCAAGTGAAAGCAGAGTCTGGCTGGAGAGAGCAAACAGCCTGGATAGGGAGCCCCTCTCTATCTCTACCCCTGTGGCTTAGGAGTCCCCCACCTCTGGGAACTGGTGTGGACTTCCCTCCAAAGATAACATCTGCCTCTTTACCTCTTCATATTTCCCTAGAACTGGGAGAAAAATCTCTGACTTCTACCCACCTAGCCATATTTCCTTTCTTTCATAGAGCAGCACAGTTTCAGGCTAAAGTGCACTACAGCTACATACCAGTTACCAGCACACTCCAAAATGAGCTCAGACCAAGCCTTACTGCAAATCTGTCCTGAAGTATAAACACTGATATCTATAACCACTTACTGTGCACAAGGCACCAGGCCAAGAGCTTCACAAGCATGGCTCTGAGCGAATACGATTATACCTATTTATGGTGGAGGGAATAGGCACAGAAAGGTTAAGCAATGTGTCCATGATCGTATCACTCACGGATGAGTGAGCTATTGCTGAGTTACAAAACTCCCCAAAACCTCTTGAAAATTCAAGCTAGGATCACCTATGCACTTTTTCTTGGCTTGGTGGGGCTCCTTCTGTTTTTGCCATCAACTGCAGGTTGGCAAGGCATCTCCAATTCTGGATGCTGGCTCCTGTTGGTTGAACTGCCCGCATTCACCTGCCCATGGTCTTCCATGCTCCAGCTGGCTAGCTCTGGCCTGTTGCCAAGGCAGAACCAGCATTCTGAAAGAAGGCAGAAGTATATAAGAACCCTTAAGGGTGAGCCTTGGAACTGGCACGATATCACCTTGTCTGCATTCTGTTGAATAGAGCATGTCACAAGGCTAGCCCAGATTCATAGGCTGGAGAAAGAGACTCTATTCCTTAGTGGGAGGAGCAAAGACACTTTGCAAAGAATAGAGATTTGGGGAAGCTATTAATCAACCAGAGCTAGTAAGTGATGGAACCGGATTGGAACCCAAGCAGTATAGATTTGGACCCTGAGCTCTAACACTGCACATTCATGTAGCTTTTCACACTCCCAGCTATTAAGATTCTATGCTTCTGGTTTGAGCTCCCCAAGTATTTCCTTCCAAGTTAAAATTCCTATGTATTATGCAAACACATGTTCAATGCCACATCAACAGACAATAATTGACACCTGAGTCATCCATGCCAAAAACCAAAGCTAACAGAAGGAGGAAATATCTAAATCTTGTTAAAACCAATCTCCATATCTCAACACCACCTGTATTGGTCCGTTTTCATGCTGTTGATAAAGATGTACCCGAGACTGGGCAATTTACAAAAGAAAGAAGTTTAATGGACTTACAGTTCCACTTGGCTGGGGAGGCCCCACAATCATAGTAGAAGGTGAAAGGCATATTTCATATGGTGGCAGACAAGAAAAAAGAAGAGAGCAGGGAGCTTGTGCAGGGAAACTCCCCTTTTTAAAACCACCAGATCTTGTGAGACTTATTCACTATCATGAGAACAGCACTGGAAAGACCTGTCCCCATGATTCAATTACCTCCCACTGTGTCCCTTCCACAATACATGGGAATTCAAGATGAGATTTGGGTGGGGACACAGCCAAACCATATCATTCCACCCCTGGCCCCTCCCAAATCTCATGTTCTCACATTTCAAAAACAATCATGCTTTCCCAACAGTCCCCCAAAGTCTTAACTTATTTCAGCATTAACTCAAAAGTCCACAGTACAAAATCTCATCTGAGATAAGGAAGGTCCCTTCTGCCTATAAGCCTGTAAAATTAAAAGCAAGTTTGTTACTTCCTAGGTACAATAGGAATACAGGCATTTGGTAAATACACCATTCTAAATGGGAAAAATTGGCCAAAACAAAGGGGCTACAGGCCCCATGCAAGTCCAAAAGCCAGCAAGGCAGTCAAATCTCAAAGCTCCAAAATGATCTCCTTTGACTCCATGTCTCACATCCAGGTCACATTGATGCAAGAGGTGGGTTCCCATGGCCTTGGGCAACTCTGCCCCTGTGGCTTTGCAGGGTATAGTCTCCCATATGGCTCCTTTTATGGGCTGGCATTGAGTCTCTGCAGCTTTTCCAGGCACAAAGTGCAAGCCGTCAGCGGATCTACCATTCTGGGGACTGGAGAACAGTGGCCCTCTTCTCACAGCTCCACAAGGTAGTGCCCCAGTAGGGACTCTGTGTGGGAGCTCCCACCCCACATTTCTCTTCCACATTGCCCTAGCAGAGGTTCTCCATGAAGGCCCCACCCCTGCAGCAAACTTCTGCCTGGGCATCCAGGCATTTCCATACATCCTCTGAAATCTAGGCAGAGGTTCCCAAACCTCAATTCTTGTCTTCTGCATACCTGCAGGCTCAACACCACTTGGAAGCTGCCAAGTCTTGGGGCTTCCACCCTCTGAAGGAGCAGCCTGAGCTGCACTTTGTCCTCTTTTAGTCACAGCTGGAGCAGCTGGGACATGGGGCACCAAGTCCCTAGACTGCACACAGCAGAGGGACCCTGGGCCCAGCCCACAAAACCATCTTTTCCTCCTAAACCTCTGGGCCTGTGTAGGGAGGGGCTGCCACAAAGGTCTCTGACGTGCCCTGGAGACATTTTCCCCATTGTCTTGGTGATTAACATTCAGCTCCTCTTTACTTATGCAAACTTCTGTAGCTGGCTTGAATTTATCCTCAGAAAATGGGATTTTCTTTTCTATCACCTTGTCAGACTGCAAATTTTCCAAACTTTTATGCTGTTTCCCTTTTAAACCTGGATGCTTTTAACAGCACCCAAGTCACCTCTTGAATGCTTTGCTGCTTAGTAATTCCTTCTGCCAGGTACTCTAAATCATCTCTCTCAAGTTCAAAGTTCCACAAATCTCTAGGGCAGGGGCAAAATGCCACCAGTCTCTTTACTAAAAAATAACAAGAGTCACCTTTGCTCCAGTTCCCAACAAGTTCCTCATCTCTATCTTAGACCACCTCAGCCTGGACTTTATTGTCCATATCGCTATCAACATTTTGATCAAAGCCATTCAATAAGTCTCTAGGAAGTTCCAAACGTTCCCACATTTTCCTGCCTTCTTTAGAGCCCTCCAAACTATTCCAACCTCTGCCTATTACCCAGTTCCAAAGTCACTTCCACATTTTTGGATATGTTTTCAGCAGCGCCCCATTCTACTGGTACCAATTTACTGTATTAGTCCATTTTCATGCTGCTGATAAAGACATACACAAGCCTGGGCAATTTAAAAAAGAAAGAGGTTTAATGGACTTACAGTTCCATGTGGCTAGGGAGGCCCCACAATCATGGTGGAAGGTGAAAGGCACATCTCACATGGCAGCAGACAAGAGAAGAGAGTTGTCCATGGGAATTCCATTTTTTAAAACTATCAGATCTCATGAGACTTATTCACCATCACAAGAACAGCATGGGAAAGACCGGCCCTCATGATTCAGTTACCTCTCACCAGGCCCCTCTCACAACATGTGGGAATTTAAGATGAGATTTGGGTGGGGACACAGCCAAACCATATCCCCATCCAACTAAATATTGTCCTTGCTGAAATCTCAAGCACTGACAATATCATAAACAAAGCCCACAGGATTATGTTTTGTGGTACAATCAAAGGGTAAGAAGTAAAGTGCCAATTTACATAAAACATCAAGAAGAAATCTTTGAATGGTGAAGACTTTTTAGAATAGTTACTTTCCTTTTAGAGAGTTGAGAGTTCAGCCAGAATGAAGGACCCAGTCCCTGGACTGACAGCTCAGAACTCAGACTATAATTTCCAAGAGAGCTTTCACCCAAAACTCCATCTTATAAAGACTGCTTGATGTCCTTGAACTCCCAGTACAAGCATACTTCATTTTTTTCAAATTACCTCCAAACAATTACATTTGTATTGCACTCATATCCTGTAATCCAAATCCCATTCTTCCAAATTGCCTGCAATATGAAACATGACTAACTCCTTCCTTGCGAGAATATTTTTTCTGACACGTGTGGTGACATCTTTTAAATAGATTCTTACAAATTGAACTTGCTACACAGTATGTAAGTGCTACTTGGAATGTGTGAAGAAATCTTCACTGCATAAACCCAAGAGTTCACCAAGAACATAAGCTCCCACCCTACCCCCACCTCTCTCCTCTTTGGGACATATTGAAGTTCCTAGGAAAAGTGGGGCACCCCCAGAGCACCTGTGCACCCCTGTACCCACCTGTCCTGAGTGGTCCAAATGCCAGTGAAATGCTATTTGGTGAGTGTTTCCTAGACTTTGCAAAATTTTCAAAGTAGAGGGAAATTTTGCCTATAGCAACATATCTTACTTACCTTTCTCACCCCTTCCTTCTATTTTCCCCACATAAAAATATTAAGACAACGTTGGAAGTATTTCATTGAGAGAGAGGGAGAGCAAGAGAGATATTTAGAATGAGGATCCCTCTTGGTAGCTGATATGGCACATGAAAACAGACTAATACATTAGCCAAAAGAATTCAAACGAATTGATAATAAAGGATTGGAGTTCTCTGGTGCTGCAGGCACTATCCCCAGTGTAAATATTCTCTTCAGTTCTTCCCTACATCAAGCAGGCCACCTGTTTTTAGTTCCCTAAACCCATCACTCATTTCTTCCCCACACTCAATAATCCATAACCCTCATACAGAGTACTGGCCAATCCCACAGCCTTAAGGAATTCTCCCTCACTCTCCACCACCAACACACATACCAAACCCTGACTAGCATAGAGCTCAACACATAATTTCTTACTGATGCTAATTGGGTTAACAACTCAAGGTCTGACTGTGGGTCTCTGGGTAGTGCCCATGGCTCAGGTCAGTGTCTCCCAAACCTAGAGAACCATCAGCATTTCTGAGTGAGCCCCTTGCAATTTCAGATTCCCATCCTGTCCCATCAGAATCTCCACAGGTGAGGGATGGACATCTCTGCTTTTAAAAGGCTGTTCTTATCATTTTGATGATTGGCCAAGTTTGGTAATTAGTAACCAGAAAATCTTTGAGGAACCAGACATTACCAAAAAGAAACAGACTTGAGAGAGCTTTGGGGCTCACAGGAAAACACTCTTATCATGCACCTACTACTGCCTGCAGATTTCATTCTGAGGACTTTGGTGGCCCATGAAACCAAATCATTTTCAATAGCCACCAACCTTATAGAAAAAAGCCCTTCAGATAGAACTCAACATATTCAAACTTTTTTCATTTTTTTAAGAATTAGTCTATGATGAACAATTACTAAGCTTATTGTCTCCCAGCAGTTCAGGACAACAGATAAGTTCAGTGGAATTGTTAGTGGTGGAAGAGATTCGAGCTACCCCAAGTTACTGGTGGCAAATTCATACATGTCTGCAGCAAATTTAGTCCTAACCTCCTCAGAAGAAAGAATTAGACTGAGGGGCATACAGCAGAAAAAGAGACCAAGGCAAGTTCCAGGACAGGAGTGGAAGTTTATTAAAAAAGCTTTGGTGGGGGAGGAGCCAAGATGGCCGAATAGGAAGAGCTCCACTCTACAGCTCCCAGTGTGAGCGACGCAGAAGACGGGTGATTTCTGCATTTCCACCTGAGGTACCGGGTTCATCTCACTAGGTAGTGCCAGACAGTGGGGGCAGGTCAGTGGGTGCGTGCACCATGCACGAGCCAAAGCAGGGTGAGGCATTGCCTCACTCGGGAAGTGCAAGGGGTCAGGGAGTTCCCTTTCCTAGTCAAAGAAAGTTGTGACAGATGGCACCTGGAAAACCGAGTCACTCCCACCCGAATACTGCACTTTTCTGATGGGCTAAAAAATGGTGCACCAGGAGATTATATCCCACACCTGGCTCAGAGGGTCCTACGCCCACGGAGTCTCGCTGATTGCTAGCACAGCAGTCTGAGATCAAACTGCAAGGTGGCAGCGAGGCTGGGGGAGGGGCGCCCGCCATTGCCCAGGCTTGCTTAGGTAAACAAAGCAGCCCGGAAGCTCGAACTGGGTGGAGCCCACCACAGCTCAAGGAGGCCTGCCTGCCTCTGTAGGCTCCACCTCTGGGGGCAGGGCACAGACAAACAAAAAGATAGCAGTAACCTCTGCAGACTTAAATGTCCCTGTCTGACAGCTTTGAAGAGAGCAGTGGTTCTCCCAGCACACGGCTGGAGATCTGAGAACGGGCAGACTGCCTCCTAGAGTGGGTCCCTGACCCCTGACCCCCAAGCAGCCTAACTGGGAGGCACCCCCCAGCAGGGGCAGACTGACACCTCACATGGCTGGGTACTCCAACAGACCTGCAGCTGAGGGTCCCGTCTGTTAGAAGGAAAACTAACAAACAGAAAAGACATCCACACCAAAAACCCATCTGTACAACACCATCATCAAAAACCAAAAGTAGATAAAACCACAAAGATGGGGAAAAAACAGAGCAGAAAAACTGGAAACTCTAAAAAGCAGAGCGCCTCTGCTCCTCCAAAGGAACGCAGTTCCTCACCAGCAACGGAACAAAGCTGGACGGAGAATGACTTTGATGAGCTGAGAGAAGAAGGCTTCAGACGATCAAATTACTCCGAGCTACGGGAGGAAATTCAAACCAAAGGCAAAGAAGTTGAAAACTTTGAAAAAAATATAGAAGAATGTATAACTAGAATAACCAATACAGAGAAGTGCTTAAAGGAGCTGATGGAGCTGAAAACCAAGGCTCAAGAACATCGTGAAAAATGTAGAAGCCTCAGGAGCCGATGCGATCAACTGGAAGAAAGGGTATCAGCGATGGAAGACGAAATGAATGAAATGAAGCGAGAAGGGAAGTTTAGAGAAAAAAGAATAAAAAGAAACAAACAAAGCCTCCAAGAAATATAGGACTATGTGAAAAGACCAAATCTACGTCTGATTGGTGTACCTGAAAGTGACGGGGAGAATGGAACCAAGTTGGAAAACACTCTGCAGGATATTATCCAGGAGAACTTCCCCAATCTAGCAAGGCAGGCCAACATTCAGATTCAGGAAATACAGAGAATGCCACAAAGATACTCCTCGAGATGAGCAACTCCAAGACACATAATTGTCAGATTCACCAAAGTTGAAATGAAGGAAAAAATGTTAAGGGCAGCCAGAGAGAAAGGTCGGGTTACCCTCAAAGGGAAGCCCATCAGACTAACAGCAGATCTCTCGGCAGAAACTCTACAAGCCAGAAGAGAGTGGGGGCCAATATTCAACATTCTTAAAGAAAAGCATTTTCAACCCAGAATTTCATATCCAGCCAAACTAAGCTTCATAAGTGAAGGAGAAATAAAATACTTTACAGACAAGCAAATGCTGAGAGATTTTGTCACCACCAGGCCTGCCCTAAAAGAGCTCCTGAAGGAAGCGCTAAACATGGAAAGGAACAATCGCTACCAGCCGCTGCAACATCATGCCAAAATGTAAAGACCATCGAGACTAGGAAGAAACTGCATCAACTAACGAGCAAAATAACCAGCTAACATCATAATGACAGGATCAAATTCACATATAACAATATTAACTTTAAATGTAAATGGACTAAATGCTCCAGTTAAAAGACACAGACTGGCAAACTGGATAGAGTCAAGACCCATCAGTGTGCTGTATTCAGGAAACCCGTCTCACGTGCAGACACACATATAGGCTCAAAATAAAAGGATGGAGGAAGATCTACCAAGCAAATGGAAAACAAAAAACAGCAGGGGTTGCAATCCTAGTCTCTGATAAAACAGACTTTAAACCGACAAAGAAGGCCATTACTTAATGGTAAAGGGATCAATTCAACAAGAAGAGCTAACTATCCTAAATATATATGCACCCAATACAGGAGCACTCAGATTCATAAAGCAAGTCCTGAGTGACCTACAAAGAGACTTAGACTCCCACACAATAATAATGGGAGACTTTAACACCCCACTGTCAACATTAGACAGATCAATGAGACAGAAAGTCAACAAGGATACCCAGGAATTGAACTCAGCTCTGCACCAAGCGGACCTAATAGACATCTACAGAACTCTCCACCCCAAATCAACAGAATATACATTTTTTTAGCACCACACCACACCTATTCCAAAATTGCCCACATACTTAGAAGTAAACCTCTCCTCAGCAAATGTAAAAGAACAGAAATTATAACAAACTGTCTCTCAGACCACAGTGCAATCAAACTAGAACTCAGGATTAAGAATCTCACTCAAAACCGCTCAACTACATGGAAACTGAAAAACCTGCTCCTGAATGACTACTGGGTACATAACGAAATGAAGGCACAAATAAAGATGTTCTTTGAAACCAACGAGAACAAAGACACAACATACCAGAATCTCTGGGACGCATTCAAAGCAGTGTGTAGAGGGAAATTTATAGCACTAAATGCCCACAAGAGAAAGCAGGAAAGATCCAAAATTGACACCCTAACATCACAATTAAAAGAACTAGAAAAGCAAGAGCAAACACATTCAAAAGCTAGCAGAAGGCAAGAAATAACTAAAATCAGAGCAGAACTGAAGGAAATAGAGACACAAAAAACCCTTCAAAAAATTAATGAATCCAGGAGCTGGTTTTTTGAAAGGATCAACAAAATTGATAGACCGCTAGCAAGACTAATAAAGAAGAAAAGAGAGAAGAATCAAATAGACGCAATAAAAAATGATAAAGGGGATATCACCACCGATCCCACAGAAATACAAACTACCATCAGAGAATACTACAAACACCTCTACGCAAATAAACTAGAAAATCTAGAAGAAATGGATAAATTCCTCAACACATACACCTTCCCAAGACTAAACCAGGAAGAAGTTGAATCTCTGAATAGACCAACAACAGGCTCTGAAATTGTGGCAATAAACAATAGCTTACCAACCAAAAAGAGTCCAGGACCAGATGGATTCACAGCCGAATTCTGCCAGAGGTACAAGGAGGAGCTGGTACCATTCCTTCTGAAACTATTCCAATCAATAGAAAAAGAGGGAATCTTCCCCAACTCATTTTATGAGGCCAGCATCATCCTGATACCAAAGCCTGGCAGAGACACAACCAAAAAAGAGAATTTTAGACCAATATCCTTGATGAACATTGATGCAAAAATCCTCAATAAAATACTGGCAAACCGAATCCAGCAACACATCAAAAAGCTTATCCACCATGATCAAGTGGGCTTCATCCCTGGGATGCAAGGCTGGTTCAATATATGCAAATCAATAAATGTAATCCAGCATATAAACAGAACCAATGACAAAAACCACATGATTATCTCAATAGATGCAGAAAAGGCATTTGACAAAATTCAACAACCCTTCATGCTAAAAACTCTCAATAAATTAAGTATTGATGGGACGTATCTCAAAATAATAAGAGCTATCTATGACAAACCCACAGCCAATATCATACTGAATGGGCAAAAACTGGAAGCATTCCCTTTGAAAACTGGCACAAGACAGGGATGCCCTCTCTCACCACTCCTATTCAACATAGTGTTCGAAGTTCTGGCCAGGGCTATTAGGCAGGAAAAGGAAATAAAGGGTATTCAATTAGGAAAAGAGGAAGTCAAATTGTCCCTGTTTGCAGACGACATCATTGTATATCTAGAAAACCCCATTGTCTCAGCCCAAAATCTCCTTAAGCTGATAAGCAACTTCAGCAAAGTCTCAGGATACAAAATCAATGTACAAAAATCACAAGCATTCCTATACACCAATAACAGACAAACAGACAGCCAAATCATGAGTGAACTCCCATTCACAATTGCTTCAAAGAGAATAAAATACCTAGGAATCCAATTTACAAGGGATGTGAAGGACCTCTTCAAGGAGAACTACAAACCACTGCTCAAGGAAATAAAAGAGGATACAAACAAATGGAAGAACATTCCATGCTCATGGGTAGGAAGAATCAATATCGTGAAAATGGCCACACTGCCCAAGGTAATTTACAGATTCAATGCCATCCCCAGCAAGCTACCAATGACTTTCTTCACAGAACTGGAAAAAACTACTTTAAAGTTCATATGGAATCAAAAAAGAGCCCGCATTGCCAAGTCAATCCTAATCCAAAAGAACAAAGCTGGCGGCATCACACTACCTGACTTCAAACTATACTACAAGGCTACAGTAACCAAAACAGCATGGTACTGGTACCAAAACAGAGATATAGATCAATGGAACAGAACAGAGCCCTCAGAAATAATGCCACATATCTACAACTATCTGATCTTTGACAAACCTGAGAAAAACAAGCAATGGGGAAAGGATTCCCTATTTAATAAATGGTGCTGGGAAAACTGGCTAGCCATATGTAGAAAGCTGAAACTGGATCCCTTCCTTACACCTTATACAAAAATCAATTCAAGATGGATTAAAGACTTAAACGTTACACCTAAAACCATAAAAACCCTAGAAGAAAACCTAGGCAGTCCCATTCACGACATAGGCATGGGCAAGGACTTCATGTCTAAAACACCAAAAGCAATGGCAACAAAAGCCAAAATTGACAAATGGGATCTAATTAAACTAAAGAGCTTCTGCACAGCAAAAGAAACTACCATCAGAGTGAACAGGCAACCTACAAAATAGGAGAAAATTTTCGCAACCTACTCATCTGACAAAGGGCTAATATCCAGAATCTACAATGAACTCAAACAAATTTACAAGAAAAAAACAAACAACCCCATCAAAAAGTGGGCAAAGGACATGAACAGACACTTCTCAAAAGAAGACATTTATGCAGCCAAAAAACACATGAAAAAATGAAAAAATGCTCACCATCACTGGCCATCAGAGAAATGCAAATCAAAACCACAATGAGATACCATCTCACACCAGTTAGAATGGCAATCATTAACAAGTCAGGAAACAACAGGTGCTGGAGAGGATGTGGAGAAATAGGAACACTTTTACACTGTTGGTGGGACTGTAAACTAGTTCAACCATTGTGGAAGTCAGTGTGGCGATTCCTCAGGGATCTAGAACTAGAAATACCATTTGACCCAGCCATCCCATTACTGGGTATATACCCAAAGGACTATAAATCATGCTGCTATAAAGACACATGCACACATATGTTTATTGCAGCATTATTCACAATAGCAAAGACTTGGAACCAAGCCAAATGTCCAACAATGATAGACTGGATTAAGAAAATGTGGCAAATATACACCATGGAATACTATGCAGCCATAAAAACTGATGAGTTCATGTCCTTTGTGGGGACATGGATGAAATTGGAAATCATCGTTCTCAGTAAACTATCACAAGAACAAAAAACCAAACACCGCATATTCTCACTCATAGGTGGGAATTGAACAATGAGAACACATGGACACAGGAAGGGGAACATCACACTCTGGGGAATGTTGTGGGGTGGGGGAAGGGGGGAGGGATAGCATTGGGAGATATACCTAATGCTAAATGACGAGTTAGTGGGTGCAGCGCACCAGCATGGCACATGTATACATATGTAACTAACCTGCACATTGTGCACATGTACCCTAAAACTTAAAGTATAATAATAATAATAAATAAATAAATAAATAAAAAGCTTTAGTACAGGAAAGAAAGGAAAGAAGAGACTCAAGTGGGCACCTGAAGGTTAAAGAGAGAAAGGTCAAGTGGCCTGTTTAACCATGATCTTAGGACTTTTATATTATAGACTTGCCTCTTTTCCATGATTCTTCCTTTAGGGTGGGCTTTCTGCATGTGCAGTGCCCTCCTTACCTTTGGGAAGTGAGCATGGACAGTGTGTTTAGGAAATTGTACCCATGCCCATCTGAGGCTTTCTTCCTTTTTCCAGTGGAGTGCATCCAGAAGATCACACTTTGCCAATTTCATTTCTCAATGTGTATGCCCAGTGATATGGTTTGGCTGTGTCCCCACCCAAATCTCAACTTGAATTGTATCTCCCAGAATTCCCATGTGTTGTGGGAGGGACCCAAGGGGAAGTAATTGAATCATGGGAGCCAGTCTTTCCATGCTATTCCCGTGATAGTGAACCAGTCTCACCAGACCTAATGCATTTATTGGGGGTTTCCACTTTTGCTTCTTCCTCATTTTCTCTTGCTGTCACCATGTAAGAAGCACTTTTCTCCTCCCACCATGATTCTGAGGCCTCCCCAGCCATGTGGAACTGTAAGTCCCATTAAACCTCCTTTTCTTCCTAGTCTTGTGTATGTCTTTATCAGCAGCATGGAAATGGACTAATACACCCAGGAAGTTTCTTCTCCCTGGGGCTGCTTTTAATTAACATTTCAATGTTAACAGGTGTGGACCATCTGGAAATGGCCTCTCCCTGGCTCCAGCTGCCAGTTTATTACTTTTAGAGAAGCAATGCAATAATTGCCAAACCATCACCCGACATTTCTGGTGGGCGGGGGTAAGAGCCCTCTCCTGCCCTGCTCTCACCTAACTAACTGTTAGTTGGGTTAACAGCTCAAGGTCTGACTGTGAGTCTCTGGGTAGTGCCCACGGCTCAGGTCAGTGTCTCCCAAACCTAGAGAACCATCAGTATTTCTGAGTGAGCCCCCTACAACACCTGTAACAGAATCTGACCACCAAAGTGCAAGCCATGAAAGATACTCATAATAACTTCTCATCTGGGTCCCTCTCCTTAGGTTGCCTGTAATAATCAAGGTCATTTTTGACTCCAAAGAACACTTGGCAATGCCTGCAGACATTTCTGCTACAACTAGGGAAGGGGGTTCTACTGGTACATAATGGGTAGAAGTCAAGGATGCTGCTCAACATCCTCCAATACACAGGGCAGCCCACTCTCACAACAAATCATCGAACCCCAAAAATGTCAATAGTGCCAAAGTGGAGAAACCCTAGCTTAGAATAATACTCTGCAGTGTTCAACTGGCAATTCATAAACTTGATTTAGGTCTAACTCAATGAAAATCCTCTTCTATTTTGATGGTGGAGTAATCACCATGACAGATTTGGAATATGGCAAATCTTTTAATTATTTACTTAATGGTTGTCTTAAATGACAACTATATGCAAGCATCATACTGGGAAGAGGGCTTCGGAGTGAAGAAAGCATGGTCCCTGCCCTCGTGGAGCTCACAGGGTTGAGAGAATTGTTGGAGAGATGGGCACTAAGCAAAGAATCACCCAACTCAGGGTGAAGTGGCAACTGTAAGCACTATAAGGAAGTGGAAGAGTGATTAATGGTGAAATTTCACCTAGTCAAGGGGTCAGGAGAGGCTTCCTTGAGGAAGCCATGATTGGGCAAAGTTCTGAGGGATGCATAGAAATTCTCTAGGGAAACAGACCTTTCCAAACAAAAGGAAGCAGCACATACAACAGTCACAGAAAGGAGTATAATACATACAAGAGGCTGAGACGCATACAAGGAAAATGAAGGTGGCACCAGAAGAGGCTTGGTTTAGAAGACAATAAAGGGGTTGGTCTTTATCTTAATAGCAATGGGAAATCATTCACAGTCTTTTAAACTGGAGCTGGAGAGTTATGAATGATTTAGGTATCTCCTAGTCCATTGACTCTCACCCCTGATTGTACATGGTAATAGACGGGGGAGCTGTTTAAACATGCACATGTTTAGGCCCCACTTCAAATAAGTCAGAATATCTAGGGGTGTTATCCAAGCATGGGTAACTTTTAAAAGGTTGTCCTAAACCATCCCAAACCCCCAATTCACATATATTTCTATAATCTATAATTTAGTCCATAAAATATAGTTGAGGAAGAGTAAAGATTAAGACAGTAGTTACCCAGATGCAACCAGAAGCTTCTATTGATGGAGAAGTGATTCTATGCTAAGGGTTGAATAAGTCAGGCACGTTCATTAGCAAGGACCTCTCTCTAGCATAGCAGCCTGTGCTATGTACAATTCTAATTCTTGTTTTTGCAAAACTACAAATAATTCTAGGACCTCTGGAAAATAGTCAACTCCATGAGTTTGAAAATCTGCACATGCCAAGGATCTACTGTATTTAGAAGATGGAAATGCTGTGGCAGAAATCAGAATTAAATAATATAGCAAAGCAATGGTAAAAATGGGAAAAAGAAAAATTGAACCAAACAGCAATTGCTATCTCTCTCAGGTTATGCAAAGAAATGTTAGGTTTTTAAGTAGTTTCAAGGGGAATAGATACAGAATTTATCTCTGAAGTTTGTGGTTTCAATGTTGCCTAGAATTACAAATAATTTATAAAGTTATGTGAGATACCTTAGTGCAGTATTCTCAAGCAAAGGGACACTGTCTTCTGCTGACTTACCCCATTAGGATACAGAATAGGCGATTAAACCAAAATGAACATGACACAGAGATAATTGCATATCATAATAAAACCTATACTAAGCACCACTAACAATAAAAAAAGACCCAGATTTTAAACTAATAAAGGCAGGCACAGAAGTGGGAAGTATTTCAACACAACTTATTATGCCAAACAGTATGGATAACTCAATAAAGCAAAACTAGCTGCATGTCATCAGCTTTATATCAGCAGATGATTTATTTGCTTCAGTTCACCAAACACAACAAAACACTGCTCATTAGAGACACCTCAGAAATACAGCACATCTCAGTAGGATTCATAACTGTGGCTCAGTCAAGGCTCGCTGGAAACATTGAGAGACAACCGGTAATTCCTTTGGTGTTTTTTAATACAAGGGAGGTGGGGAAGAGGCAAAGAAAGGGAAGAAAAAAGCATTTGGCTTCTTGGACCAAAAGTAGTCAGTTGGGCCCAAGTACCTCTAACTTTGAACATAAAAGACCAAAGTAGACTGTGACTCTTTCCAGAAACTTCCATTTGGGGATAAACTCATAGTTCTCTGCTGAGCTTGCATTCTGTGACTCTACAACACCAGATATCTAAGATTAAGGAAACAGGGCAAAAACACAGATAATGGTGGTACTAAGAAATTGAGGATATTTTGACCCAAAGAGAGACTGATTTTTTTTTCTTAATTCCAATTATTTGTCAACTCAAACAGCTTTTAGTAATTCACTGATCTATACTCACACATAAGCCAAACACCTCCAGTGCAATAAATGTCATTCAAATGAGATACGCCTGAGAGTCAGAGAGGGTCAAATCACTACTAGGTCACAAGTTATGATACACAAGCTAAATACTAAATTTTCTCCGGGCAAAGGAAAAGCATAGTCAATATTTCATAAGGATTGCAGCTGGGTGTGGTGGCTCATGCCTGTAATCCCAGCACTTTGGGAGGCCAAGGTGGGTAGATCATTTGAAGTCAGGAGTTCAAGACCAGCCTAGCCAACATGGTGAAACCCCATCTTTTCTAAAAATACAAAAAATAGCCAGGACGTAGTGGTGCACACCTGTAATCCCAGCTACTAGGGAGGCTGAGGCAGGAGAATTGCTTGAGCCTGGGAGGCGGAGATTGCAGTGAGCTGAGATATAGCCACTGCACTCCAGTCTGGGCGACAGAGTGAGACTCTGTCTCAAAAAAGAAAAAAAAGGAAAAAAGAAGTATTTCATAATGATTGCTTCTTTATTTTTTTTTTACCAGTCTATCAATTAATAGTGAGTGCTACAGAAGCCATTTTGGATTTCTATGATGAAATGTGACTTGAAGCATTAATCAGGAAAATTCCATTTAATTAAGGCTTTCTGCAAGATGTGCAGCATTTGCATACTTTACCTTTAACACATACTCCTCCAAACTTGAAGATAGAGGTAGATGACATTTACAGAAGGTATATGCTATAGTTTCCAGACAACGAAGCATTTTATCTTTTTCAAATTTACAGCTCCATCCAAAAATGAAGAGATGGTGGGGTCATTTTGTTTATATTTTATTTGCAGCTAAATGAAACACGTAACTGGTAACATTCCTGGAAGGGGGCCCATTTTCAACCCAACACGCCAATCTCCATTATATTTAGAAAAGTTTGTCCAATGAACAAGAAGGACCACCCTAACCAACAGCCAATTAAATAAAAACCTTTTAATAAAACAACAGCCTACACACTCTATATATGCTTCTGAACAATTAATTTAATTTTTTAAAGGTTTGGCTTTTTAAATTTTATAATTTTATTATTTGAGACGTTTTTCTCTAAGTTAGAAAACACAAGATTTCTTCCAGCATGTCATCCCGAGGAATTGGGAATTCAGGGTAGACAGGACTCACTGTGCTTTCATCTTCCTTTATACTGATGCCTAGATCACTGCTTTGAAGATCTACTCCTAATTATACCATCAATGGGCTGTAGCTTAATTGTTTCCTGAGATTCACAGAGACACAGTAGGAAGCTGTGAAATGATTAACAGTCTACTATTTGCTGAGCACTATTCTAGGAACTGAGGAAACAAACATCAACCTGTCTTCCTCAGGCTTAATCTAGCTGTGGATGTGGAAACAGAAATAAGGACACACCAAGGTGTTACCTTCCTAGGGTGGAAACTTGCTCAGACTATCTCTGGGGTTCAAATCAGAGTAAACATTTGCTGAGGGTTTCCCATGCACCAAGCACTTTACAGGATTATTTCATTTAATCCTGAGGTGAACTCTATGACCAAGGCACTGTAACCTTCGCCTTTCAAAGAGAGAGAAACTGAGGCCTAGAGAAGTTCAGTAACCCGCATGGATCACACAGAGCAACAGTGGTGATGCCAAGGGGTAGATTGGGATCATACACCTCCAACCCCTGTTTTCTTTTTGTTTATGCTGCAATAGAATCCCACAACAGGGAAGTGGTGAGTGTCATCTTGGATAGGGCCTGAGAGAAGAAAGCAGGAAAGGCTTCAAGGAGGAGGTGATTCTTAAGCCAAGTCTAAAAATGAGTGGTGCACATGGGGTGAGCAGCCCAGAAGAAGGAAGCTGGGCAAGACGAGGCGTACAATCCCAGCCCTCCAGGGAAGCTTCTGGGCCAGGGTTGGAGGAGCTGTGAGCAACACCCTGAAACTGTCTGCAGGGCCAGGCCACCAAAGAGTTTGAAGTGGACGCGTTCATGTGGTCATATTAGCATTTTAGAATGATCTGGTGACAGGGTGGAAGATGGATTCAAGGGACACCAGATGGAAGACAAGAAAACCAGGCAGGAAATAGTTGCATTAATATGGAGTAAAATCAGTCTCTTCGCAGTACTGGGGATGGAAAAGAGAGGATTCAATGAATATAGATGAATGACGAACAGGGTTGTGATTTATTAGCCCTGGGAAGAGAGGGAGAGGAAGGTGGCAGGGAAGGCACCATGATTTCTAGCCTAGAGGACTGAATGATGCCATTTCCTAGGTCAGAGAGTGTAGAAGGAGATGCAGCTTGATGGGGACTGTGGGGGAGATGGCGAGCTCACTGTTGAATATGTTAAATACAAGATTCCTATGGAGAGTCTAAGTGGAGGCATATCCTATAGGCTGGCGGATGTGGAATCAGAGCTCCTTACAACAGAACCTATCAAAAACCATAAAAGAAGCAATGGAAAATGACACCCTGGTTCCCTATGGGCCGTGTGGACTCATGTGCATGGACCACCTGAGGAGCATTTTGAAACTCCAGAGGCAAAGGAAGGCGCATGCTCCCAGCTTCACCACATGAGGGCAGCACAGAGAGCCCTCCTCACTGGAGACCTGCTGCTCTCCTGTTTCCCTGATGCATTGCCTCTAACAGGTGACACAAGGTGACAATGCTCCACCTGCAAAATGGTCCCAAGGGAGGCCCTAGTGCTTGCCCTTTGCCTCTTCCACAAAGAGGCCGACTGGGAGAAGCAGTTTTCCATTTAGTAAATTAGTCCTGATCATCTGCACCCCCGTGACGGCTAGGGTGACTTAATCTCTCTTCCGCCTAAAGCGAGGAGGACCTAAAGTGTGACAGAGGTAAAGGTCACAGGCGTTTTACGTGGCCATTCCGTCATCAATAATTCCACATGCCCCTGCATGGTTTTTCCTTTAAGGTATTTCATAGTTTATAATTCCATCTGTAGGTGATCATTTGATAAACATTTCCCTTACTATTTCTGTAAGCGTCTGTGTCTGTCTACCCACTTCATCCTAGCTGACATGTAACATCCAAAAAATAATACTGAATGCCTACTGTGTGTTAGCCACTGCGCTGGGTCCTGAGGAGGTCAAGTTGGCTAGGTCCAGTCCCTAACGTGGAGTTGCTTACACCCGCTATGGCCCAGATGTCATCCTTTTGGTTGGCTAAGGACATTAATTCTGACTGTTTAAAAGAGCCTCCCCTCTGGTCTCCCTGCAGCGACCTCTGAAATGCCCCTCCAGGTCTGGTCCTCACACTAAAGCCAAAGACAGCTCAGGGAGAAGCTCCCTGTAAGTCATCACACGAGGCAAGACCCGAGATTCAAAATGACTTTGAATTGCTCTTATAAATGACATTTGCAATTCTTAAGCAAAATGGAAATTGTACTTCCTTTCAGAGACTCATTTGCCCCCTTCCATTTTGAGCTAGCTGTGAGATGCATCCCCAATGCTTCATAATTAAAAGACACTGCCCATTTCTGACAGCAAACACAGTCTTATGAAACAACACAAAGCTAAGATTTGCATCTTCGTCCATGAAGTTAAGAATATTAAATATTTCTGCTCAATAACAAGCATTTTCATGAATTAGTGTAAAGAATCTGAGACCTAATACACGATTAGAATGATATGCTTGGAGGGGAAAGGGACATTCTACTACTGTTATTGATGAAGTTACTTCAGCACTGAATGTTTTCGTCAGCTAATTTCTATACCATCAGAGAATTCTGCAGATTGAACACCCCAGCTTGAGATTCAGCCAGACAGCTCTCTCTCCATGTACACACAAACACACATATCCATTTTGAGATAAATTTACATACCATACAATTCACCCATTTAAATTGTACAATTTTATGGTTTTTAGTGTATTCACTGAGTTGTGCAACCATCATCATTATCTAGTTTCAGAACATTTTTATCACCCCAAAAAGGAACCCCATACATGAAGGAGGCCCTCCTCATAACCCCTTCTCCCCAGCCACCAGAAATAGCTAATCTACTTTCTGCCTTCGTGGGATTGCCTCTTCTGGCTATTTCATGGAAATGGAATCATACAATATGCGGTCTTTCGTGGGGAGCTTCTTTCACTTAGCATGATGTCTTTAAGGTTCATTCATGTGGTAGCATGTAGCAGTACTTCATTCTTTTTTGTTGCTAAATAATTGCATGGCATGAATAGATGGCATTTTGTTTGTCATTCATAATTGATGGACATTTGGGTTGTTTCCACTTTTTGGCTGTTATGAATAATGTTGCTATGAACATTTATGTTCACATGTGTGTGGACATGTCTTCATTTCTCTTGGATATATACCTAGGAGTGGAATTACAGGTATATGGTAACTATGTTTAAACTTTTTTGTTTGGTTGGTTCAGATATTAACCTCCTATCACATATATGGTTTGCAAATATTTTCTCTCAAACTGTAAATGCCTTTTCACTCTGTTGATTGCTTCCTTTGCTGTGCAGGAGCTTTTTAGCTTGATATAAGCCCACTTCTCTATTTTTGCTTTTGTTGCCTGTGCTTCTGGTGTCATATTCAAAAAAATCATTGCCCAGACCAATGTCAAGAAGTTTCTCCCCTAGGTTTTCTTCTAGTAGTTTTATGGTTTCAGGTCTTTCTTGTATGTAAAAGTCTCTAGGCCGGGTGTGGTGGCTCATGCCTATAATCCCAGCACTTTGGGAGGCTGACGTGAGTAGGTCACTTGAGGTCAGGAGTTTGTGACGAGCCTGGCCAGCATGGTGAAACCCATCTTCACTAAAAATACAAAAGTTAGCCAGGCGTGGTGACACATGCCTGTAATCCCAGCTACTTGGGAGGCTGAGGCAGGAGAATCACTTGAACCTGGGAGGTGGAGGTTGCAGTGAGCTGAGATCATGCCTCTGCACTCCAGCCTGGGTGACACAGTGAGACTCTGTCTCAAAAAACAACAAAAAAGTTCTTAATCTGTTTCAAGGTAGTTTTGTATATAGTATGAGATAGGGGTCCATTTTATTCTTTGCCTGTGGATATCCGGTATCTAGTTTTCCCAGCACCATTGACTGAAGAGACTATCCTTTCCCCATTGTGTGTTCTTGGCACCCCTGCTGAGGATCAATTAACTGTAGCTGCATGGTTTTATTTTTGGGCTTTCTATTCTGTTCCATTGGTCTGTGTGTTTGTTTTTATGCCAGTGCCATGCTGTTTAGATTACTGTGATTTAACCTTTTGAGGAACTGCAAGACTGTTTTCCAAATTACTACACCATGAATTCCTCCCAGCAGTGTATGAGGGTTCCACTTTCACTGCACCCTCATCAACACTTGTTAGGACCAGATCATAAGAAGTTAGTCTAAGATTATAAAACCGATCTGAACCCACCTTTTTGATGACAGCCACCCTAGTGGGTAGGAAGGGGTATGTCACTGAGATTATTTTTGTTTGCATTTCCCTGATGGCTAACAATGCCCACGGCTTTTTGATGCCTAAGCTCTGGGATATGATTTAGATCTTTTGTAACCTGCATTGAAATGAAAATTAGCACTTCCAAGAACTTCAAAAAATAAAGCCATGGGATCCATAAGGTCCCTATAATATCAATAGAACTTGAAAGTGCCAACGGTAGTTTCAGGGGAGACACTGGAAGATGCGGTCAAGATAAGCTGTCGGTGGAATGTTTGTGTTCTTGGGCCTGCAGAGAGAAGGGAGTCAAGAGTCCCATCAGAGCTCCACTAAGCAGGGAGGGTTTGTCCAAGACTCCCTGAGCAAGCCCCACCCCCAGCTACCCCAGTCATATCCTCGTGTCGATGACTTTATGAAAAAAAAGTCATAACCCAATAAGAGATGTAGGAATCTAGGGCAGAGCAACAGGTGGTCTTGCTGAATTGCCTCAGAGGAAGATCTGGGTTGGAGTTTGGGAGGAGCTTGCACAGTGGACCAAGGATTGGATCATAGGAAAGTTAATCTAAGGTTCTAAAACCATCAGGGAGGCTGTAATGAGCTTGTTCAATCTGCAATTTCTGGCATTGCAAACCAGTTGTCAGCACAGATGTGGCCATGGCCACCATTAAGTAAGTGAAATGTTTGTGTGCCCACAGCCCCTCACCTGTCCTATCTGCAGGGAATGCAGAAAATGTCTGTGAGCCACAGCCCCTCACCTGTCTTATGTGCAGGGAAGGAAGCACAGCACGAAAGATGGAGGAGCTCCTGTTCCTGAGGTTTGTGTAACTTGGTTCCTGTTACAGGAACTCGTAGGAGCTACTGGGTTGAGTGATGAAACCCTTAGAAAAGACGCTGAGACCTGGCCTCCCCTTAAGAAACTTACATGTTTAACAAGGGGCAAAAAGTGATGTTTTTTGCCCATCTTTATAACTTATTATATGATACTTATCAGTAAACCCAACTCTAGCGTTTACTTTTTAAAAAATAAAAAATCACCAGCTAGGAAGTAACTATTATTGAATTCAAATTGTCAGCCCTAGCTTATTCTAGGACAAAAAGGAAACACGGGGGCTGGAATACCTTGTGTGACTACCATTTAATCAGCAAGCTCTTGTCTATAGGTCATTGTTCAACATGGAGAGAGAAAGATCAGGCTGCCCATCTAAACCCACCATGAGCCCAGGAGGTTTCTCCCACTCTGAGTGAGGTCCCGCCCTTACTCTCAGGCCATGTTGGTTGGTTGGGCCAGGCAAAATCCCCAAACTGGGGGAAGTACGGAACCCACGACTGGCCAGTGAGACTCAAATCAGGGACTTTAGCTTGGATTATTAAGAAAGAGCAGCCTTCACTTTCTGCTGGACTTGAAGAAAGTGCCTGGGGATCATCGTGGAAAGGAAGCCTGCCCCCAGGTGTGGCCCACAGACACAGTGGTGCTAAAAGTGGTGCCAGAAAAACAAAGGCCTTTGACATCATTTGAGTGTCTGCAGATACCCATGCCTAAAAACAATCACCTCTGGGATTTTTCATGACATTAACAAATGGTCCCCTACCCCACTCACACACAAACACACACACTCACACTTGTTTTGGTTTGTGTATTGCTTAAATCAGTTTAAGTTGGGGTTCTATCACTTGCAAACACAAGTCCCAATTGACACAATTTGGAATGTTTTTTATTTTCTATGGTCTCCATCCTAACCACCTGAACCCCCTTTGGCACCAGGGCTGCTATTTAACACAGCCGATTGTGCTTTGACATACTCTCCTTATGCACTGACAAGGCCAACCATGTCCACATTCCACTAAACATGCCAACTATCTCTGTCACTGGCTTGCCCGGAGGCCTCCTTCCTCTCACTCTCGTAGTACTTTGTAACCTGCCCCATGGCCCCACCCAGGACCTGCTCAGCTCATCTTCCTGTTCCAACACCACCTGCATCTTCAGCCACAGGAAAATAAACCTGATGCATCCATCAGTTTAGCAGCTCCCTTACAAGGCACCCCCAGTTCACTGATGCCCAACGTCCCCTTGGTTTTTTCCATTTCCAGTCCACATATGAATGAAGGAGTTTTTAACTACTATTTCAATATGCTCATTAGCAGAGGCAATAACCATCCTAAATGATGTCTTCATTTTTCCCCTACTTGCTAATCTTCAGGGAATAAAGCCAAACACAGTGGGACCCTTCACAGCACCAATCCAAGCCAAAGTTCCTATTATACCACAGGGGTTTTCTGGTGATATTTGTAAAAATTCACAGCTAAAGAACTTTGCCTAAAACCTCCCACTGGGGATGGCAGATGTATGCAGATGTCCTAAACCCCACTCGCTGTCCTCTTGCAAGTCGCCTCCTCTCCACCTCCCCCGCTGCTACTCGTCACTGCCTGACACTCCAAAACTTCTCAAACAGGCAGAAGCATGGACAGAATGAGGTGCCTTGTCACTTACCCTGGGTGGGACTTCATTCCCGTGCTGCTCCCCAGGGAGCAGAAAGCTGCCCAGGCTGATGTGTTCCCGATAAGGGAGATTTAGTGCAAAAAGCATCCCTCAATTTTTATTATAATGTGTCTTCAACCTGAAATTATATTTCTCTGGTGTTTGCGAAGACTGAGTTATATTTTTCAGGAAATGAGACATGCATATGTATATGGCACGGCGATTTACGATGTGGTCTCTGGAGTCAGATTGTCCAAGTCTAAATTCCAGGTCAGCCATTTGGAAACATTATTTCACTCACTGTTCTCATGTCTTTAATAGGGATTATAATAGAAGCCATATTATATAGTCGCTGGGAAGATCAAAAATGAAAATGTATGCAACGCACTCAGCATAGTACTGGGTAGAAAGCAAGTGCTCAAAAAACATTCAGGATTGGGACAATTACCTTCCACTGTGACAAAGGAGCTCATTACATCCAAAGGAGCTTGGAGTTGGAGAAAGCTGGTGGCCTCGCTGCCCCACCAGCAGGCAAGTTTGGTAGTGCTATAATGGGTCCTACCAAAGGGATTCTCCAAAGAATCCCCACCTCCCTCCAACAGGTAGTCACCAGGATCAACAGACACCGTCCATACATGGGTTGGCTGCTTCTAGCACAGCTTGGCTTCAGTGGGAGGGTATTTTTCCCTCAGCGGTGACAGGAACCTCCTCTAGCAACCTGTGTTGTGTTGATCAAAATGTCCAATAGCAGGTCCCAAGGGGAGACACTGTCTATGGTAGAGGTTCTTAACCAAGGGCAATTTGCCACCCAGGGAACAACTGACAGTGTCTGGAGACATTTTTAACTGTACCAACTAGGGAAAGGGTAATTGCTACTACATCTTGTGGATGGAGGCCAGGGCTGCTGCTAGACGTCCTGTGACGCACAGGACAACTGCCCGACAACTGACTGTCCAGCTCCAATGTCAACGAAACTGGTGCTGAGTAACCCTGGTCCACGGTTACATCTTTTGAAGTTTGGTTCTTGGACTATCTGCATCTGAATTAGTTTGGGGTATGGCTAGAGATGCACATTTTGGAACAGAACCCCCCAACCAACTAAGTTAGACTGTCCGGGGCTCCCTGTTGATTCTCAGGAGGACCAGGGTTTAATAGGATTCCTCCAGGTCTCACCTAGAAGCCTGAGAACTTGAACTGTGCTTTGGGAAGCAGCCTTCATGAGACCTCCCCAGACCATCTTGCTGTTGCCCTGACCAACTTGTGAGATCGCAGAGGATTAACACCGGAAGCTGCTTTAGGTGATGGCACATCTCTTCACCAAGTTCCAGAAATGTGCACAAGTGAATTTGGGGGTGGGGAGGAGAGGCACTGTAATTGATTTAAAAGCCGGAAGGGATCTGTGAGATCACCCAGTCCAACACCTTCTGTTTGTAGTGGAGGAAACTGACATTGTTAATGAAAAAAAAAAAAAAATCATGCTTGGTAAAATTTCAGCGTCAGTTACTATTGTTTCTTTTTTTCTTTTTTCCTATCTTAATCAAAATCATATCAAAAGAGAAGTGGAGGGGGAAAAGCTGTGTCTAAGGAGGTAGGAAGGCGAGGGATCTGAGAGCTGGACAGTTGAGACTAAAGCGCATTCTTCCATCACTAGGGGCTGGGAGGGAAGTGGCAAGAGGGGAGGTTTTAGGCTCCAAGCTCCTAGCCAGTGAATGATGAGCCAGTGACTCCTTCCTCCACCGTCAGAAAGCAGCTGTGGCTCGTGCACAGTTTACAGGCCTGAGGGGACTGCAGCTGGCAGGGCTGTCAGCTATGAGCAACCAGGAAAATATCGTTAGCTGTATTTTTCTACCCTTCATTTTGAGAAGAAAAAGCAAAAGCGTTATTGACTTTGGGTTGTTACATAAAAGGGCAGATATCTTTTTTTTTTTTTTTTTTTTTAAGATGGAATCTTTCTCTGTCACCCAGGCTGGAGTGCAGTGGCACAATCTTGGCTCACTGCAGCATCTGCCTCCCAGGTTCCAGCAATTCTCCTGCCTCAGCCTCCTGGGTAGCTGGGATTACAGGCGTACACACACACATGCACACATACACATTTGTACATACAGAGACCCGCACAGACACTATATATGCACATGCACAACACACATGCAAACATACACACAAATACACAGACAGACACACACACACACACACACACACACAATATCCAGGTAAAGACAGCACACGGAAGGAGACTGACACGTGATTTTCTCCCCCTCCAGGCCTATCTGCCCAAGGTGCTTTTAGAATGGCATCTTAAAAGCAACCCATCAGGCTTGCTAGGAATAGGAATCAGTCTCTGCCCTCAAGGGATTTTAAATCTGGGAAGAGAGGAAGGCAGCGTTTTTCATGTGGCTTTGTACGTATGTTTATGGAATACATGAGAATGCCATATGTGTCCCATAAACATATGGACAAAGCCACACAAAGGAAAGTTGGATCAGCTGTTATCTGGGTTGGGTGTGTGTGCGCAAGGACTACCCTTTATTTCTATTCATCCCTCTCTGCCTTCCTGACCCAGGTCTGGACTTCAAGTGAGTCCCAGAGCTCCCCATCCAAGGGCACAGTAAGGAGATACTAACAGGCTGTTAACCTCAATCAAGAGGGATTCCCTCATCCTGTGCCCTCCTCTCCTCCACACTGATGCCCCGAATTCTTTCAACAGGGATGACCTTCCTTGCAAGCTATGGCTAGAGCCAGGATTAGACTGTAATCATCCCTGAGGAAAGGAAGCTTTAGACTGTAATTTGTTCCCCCTTAAGGAGAAGAAGGCACATTTTACTCCACATGAGTGCACTGCAAAAATAGAGCTGATTGATGGAGGTGGGGGAGTCACCTCCCTGTTGCTGGAGGGATCCCCACAACAACAGATATCAACCAGAAAGAACCCACCACTGGGAGGAAGGACCAGGGTTGGCAAAGCTTTGCCAATGTTCTTAGTGTTCAATGTGAAAGGCTGAGTCCCCACCCCAGTCTGGAAACTCATGGAGACCTGGCTCCTCCCTTCCCCATGCCACATATCCTGCCCAGCCACTGACCTCCCAGCAACTCCTGGAACATGCCGGTTTCATGACCTCTTCATGCACAGGTGCACATGCCTTTCCCTCTGTTTAATGTGCTCTTCACATGAAGCTCCTTTTCTGTTTTCAGGCCTCAACTTTGATGGCCTGTCCTTAGAGGGGCCTTCGGGATCACTCTATTGAAAGCAAGCCCCCTCAATATTGCCCCTCACAGCTTCCTACTCAACATCTCCTCCTCCTCCTCTCCCCCGTGCCCTCTTCTTCCTCTTCCCCTTCTTTCTCCTCCTCTTCCTCCTCCTTCTCCTCCATCATTAACCTAGCTAACATTGATTGGTTGTTTCCTACAAGTTGGGTAGAACTCTAAGCTTTCTATATGGATTATCTCATTAATCTATTAACAACTCAATTGTCTGACTGATATGTCTCGATCAGGATTCTTGATTCCACACAACAGAAAGCAAGACTATGCAGAAAGTACATTTATTGGAAGGATCTTGAATAGCTTGCAAAATCAATGAAACACCTGAAACCCATCAAGACTGGATGTCCAGAATCCCATCCCAGGTCCATCCATAGGCAGGGCCCGGCAAAGAACAAATGCCACTGCTGGACACGGGTCACTATCGTCACCACTACCCCTGCACCTAGAGACACTCACCGCTGCCTGAAGCAACTCTGTCATTGCACCTTTGAGGCACTTACTTTCTCAGGTCAAAGTCCTCGGTAGAAGCATTCAATGGCCTCAGCTAAGGCCAAAGGCCCTTCCTAGTCTGTCATGGGACCGAGATGTCATCTGGCAGGAGGGCTGCTGCTGACATGGGTATATTGGGGATAGACAGCATGTTCAAGTCACAATTTTAAAAAATCGTTGCCAAAACCAATGCCACTCCCACTAAAGAAATGTTGAATAAGTACTTTAAGACTATCTGTTTGAAGAGGGGCCAAATTCTCAGGTGGGGCACCTGACTAGGGCACTGCACTTCCCATTCTCATTCTGCTGATAAGGGTGGGCAGAGAAGATTCCCAGGGGAACATCTGCAGCCTGCATTCTCATGGATTTGTAGTTTCTGACAACAGAGTCACATGGCTGGGCCTTCCAAGTATTGCCACACAGTGTGGTCTGGAAACCAGTGGCAGCATCAACTGGAAGCTCGTTAGACATTCAGAGTCTCAGGCCCCGCTGCAGCCCTCTGCAATCAGAATCTGCATTTTCACACGATCCCCAGTCACTTACGGGCCCATGAAAGTTTGAAATGTACCGTTCTAGCACTATGGTTCTCCCCCTCATCCGCACACTGAAATCATATGGGCAGTTTTCACAAAGCATTGAGGCCCACCCTACTCCCAGAAATTCTGCTGTGATTGTTCTAAGTTGTAGCCTGGGCATGAAAATTTTGAAAAGCTCCCAGAAACCCTGATGAGAAGCCAAAGTCAAGAACTACCTAGAAGGACACGATCAAATCCAAACCAGGATAGCCTTGAAATGAAAAAATATTCTTAGGAAAACTCTGTCAACCCAGGGAGTCATTTCTCAACATGTTCCCTATGAAAGGGTCACAGAGCATCACCACTCACTAAAGGTCCGTTCCCAGAGAAGTAATTTTATAAACTAAAGGGCGTTGATTGGCCATGGCCTCTCTGAGCTGCTTACTCTAGACCTTAGTGGTTTAATTTTTTCCTACAAGCATTCAAGTTCACGAAAGCAGCAAAAGGAGCCTCAGAAGCCATAGGGTCTAACCCTCTCATTTTACAGATAAGGAAACAGGCAGAGAGAGAGAGGAGCTGATTTTTCAGGCATAATCAAGGAGCTGACCTCCAACATTTAGACCACACGCCGCCTCTCAAGCAAAGAGTGTTCATGAGGAAAAGATGCTGGATGAGTGCGTGGTCAAAAGTCCATCGCAAAATGTTTATTATTAATAACGAGGTTAAGCTTCAAAGCCAATCCAGCAGTGCCGGTGGCTCCCATGAAAGCCATTTTTTCAGTTTGTTCTCATCTAATTACGGGTAGGTACAGTAATTGGAAACAGGCTATCTCCAATGGGCAGGGTTTCAGGAAATGGAAACCTCTAATACAATTCTGCCTGGGTAGAGTCAGCATCCACCATTGCATGCAGCTGGAAGGAGGAAAAGCAAGCCCATTCCAGGATGAGTGGGAAAAACAGGCTGAAAAGACAAGATCACCAAGGTCTGGGAAAGTTATGCCCCCTACCTCCCTGGATGGCTGAGCACGGGGCTCCGGGTCCCCTCTGTCATGTGCCAGTGCTCCACGAGTTGTTACTACAATGGTTATTATGCAAGACCCCCATGGTTATGGTCTTGAAGTGACTTCATTGAGTAGGTACTGGATACTGGGTGCCAGGTACTGCACTGAGTATGCTGTTCACATTATACTATTTAATCCTCAAAATCTTTCTGTGAGTTAGGTGCTCTCTTTTGACAGAGGAGGAAACTAAGGCTTAAAGAGGTTTAAGTTACTTGCCTGTAGTCCCACACATAGGGGTGGAGTCAGGATTGGGGCCCGAGTCCATCTGGGCACAGAGCTCTCCCCTCCACCATGCTGCTCTGTCTACCTCTTCCCATTGCAACAGCCTCAATTCCTAACCAGGACCAGCCTGATCCTGGCAGGTGGAGGTCAGCAGAAGCACCAGACTCCATTGAAGCAGAAGGGCAGGTGCCAGCCAGAGGAAGGTGGACATGGAAGGAAGGAAATGGAACACACAGAATAAACAGATGCCCCTCTCGACTGCTCAGGGAGTGCCAACAACATGAGTTCAGCTGACCCAGGAGCTGTGAGCCCAGGCATCTGCTTCAGTGTGTGTTCCCCGCAGTAGGACGCCAGGTCCACCACCACTATTTGCGCCATCTGGCCTTCGAGCGGCAGAGATTCCACCACAACTTGCAGCTGGGCATGAGCTGAGCAGGTCTCCAGCAGATACCATTTAACAGGTTCATGGCTCAGTGCTTCCCGAGACGGATTACTCCAAGCCCCGTGTTCTGGTGCCAGATTTTCTGAAAAGTCAGCTGCAGGTGGCGTCTTATGGTTGCCATCAGCCTTGTAAACGGGACCTGATGTGTAGATCAACATTTTCCCATCAGGTGCCCATCAGCTGGAGGATTGATTTCACAATCTCCCTCTCTCTCTCTTTTCTTTTCTTCCTTTTTACTCCTTCTACACTTACGCATTTTTATTCTAAACAATCTTTCTCATCAGTTCAAAACCCCATACCCCCTTTGATCTGTTTTCAAACCCAACCTCACATATGTTCTGCCCTCTATCACATACAAACATCAACCAAGAGTGACAATACTCTGTCTTGTCTGATCAGGGTGGTGGAATTTACATCAGCCAATACAGATCCACCCACCCTTTCCCCTGAAATAGCCCAGAAGGCTCAAGAAGGTCAATGCGATGCCCAGGTTTGGTGGGGGCAGGGAGAAGAAAGGACCATCTGGGCTATGATGGCCTAGGCCCATGCAGGTCACCGCCAAGCCACCCCTAGTCCTGCCTGTGAGTGCCCTTTTGGCTTCATGGCCTCTGTGGAATCATCTGCTGTGCTTTTTTCATGTCAGGTGGTGGATACACGAAGCTGTTCAGGGCATGCTTTATCATGACCCGTGAGGAAGCTGTTTCTTCTCTGAGGTCCTTTGCCTCCCTGCAAAACAGACACAGCCTGCTCCGCCCTCAGCTTCCACAGATACACCTGGGGATGTTGCTACTTACCCAGCGCTCAGCCTGGGGGATAGGAAGCCAAGCCCCTCCTGGGGTCTGTCCATGTCTACGCCTTCCCTGCCCCCCTCCAACTCACATTCCTGCCTGCAGCCCTGAGAATCTTTTTCTGGCCAGCGATAGGGATGGGAGGAGGGTATTCCTCTCATGCATCTCATGTCCTTCAAAATAATTTTTTGCAGACAGGAGTGCTCTTTGTCTGCCTGAAGGTCTGGGCTACTGAAACTCTGAGGCCAGCAAGAATGTTTCTTTTCATCCCCTTTCTGCCATCACAGGGAGGGGTAGGAAGATGGGAGTCTCCCCGATGAATGGAAGGAAGAGCTCTATGAGGGAAAAAGAAATAGCAATAATAACAACAATCAGATCACGTTTTAAAAATATGGTCCCGTCACAGGTTAAGAGGCTGGGGCTCAGAGACATGAGGTGCCCTGCACAAAGACACAGAGCAAATGCTTGTGGAAAAATTCGAGCCAGAAATTAGCCTCAGGAATATGAACTATGGGAGAGAATTTTGTCCGGTGGGTCCAGCTGTGAGTGAGAATCACCTGACCTCACACGGGAAATCCAACTTTAAGGAGAGCCTCAGGAAACTGGGAAGCAGTAATTCTATACTCTTTGGAAACCATGTTGCAGGATGAAGATGCTAAGTTCAGAGGGAGTCTGCTTTCTCAGTTATCATTTATAGTCCACCTACTTGCAAAGAAATTGAGGCCACTCTTCACAAGGTCATGGCATCAAGACTAGAATAGATGCCTAGCTCAAGGTTTCTTCCTCCAGAAACCAGCCTGTGGTCTGTTCTCTACCCTGTCCACTCTGTCGAGGGAAAAGTTTTAGCCCTTTTTTTTTTTTTTGAGACAAAGTCTTGCTCTGTCGCCAGGCTGGAGTGCAGGGGTACAATCTCAGCTCACTGTTACCTCTGCCTCCCAGGTTCAAGTGATTCCCCTGCCTCAGCCTCCCGAGTAGCTGAGAATACAGGTGCATGCCACCACAACCGGCCAAGTTTTTGTATTTTAGTAGAGGTGGGGTTTCACCACGTTGGCCAGGATGGTCTCGATCGCTTGACCTCATGATCTGCCCGCCTCGGCCTCCCAAAGTGCTTTTATCCTTTTTTTTTTTTTTCATCATTTGTAGCCAATTCATTCATGCTCCAAAAGCTATCCAAGAAGCCAATATGACTGAGAGAGAAATAAAAAAGGAGCCTGTGCCCAGGTGTGACTGCATGAGCAAGAAGTGATATAAATCAGGGGTCTCCAACCCCTGGGCCACAGACCAGTACCAGTCCATAGCCTGTTAGGAACCGGGCCGCACAGCAGGAGGTGAGCAGCAGGCGGGTAGGCATTACCTCCTGAGCTCCGCCTCCTGTCAGATCAGTGGGGCACTGGATTTTCGTAGAAGCGCAAACCCTATTGTGAACTGTGCATGCAAGGGATCTAGGCTGCACACTCCTTATGAGAGTCTAACTAATGCCTGATCATCTGAGGTGGAACAGTTTCATCCTGAAACTATCCCCACCCCAACCCCCGTCCATAGAAAAATTGTCTTCCACAAAACTGGTCCCCAGTGCCAAAAAGGTTGGGAACCACTAATGTAAATAAATACAGAGTCAACACTCATCTGGTCTAGGGTGTGTGTACATGTATTTGGAACCAACAAGCCAAGCAGAGATGAACCAAATATACCAACCAATCTGACCAGTAGTTACTCTATTAGTCCTAGGAAAGTAATGGACAATATTATAAATTGTATTTTTGTCAACAACTGGAGACTGGAGATATGCTTAAGAATGTCATGTAAGGCTCTACCCTCAGAAAATTCACATTTTTATGGAAAGATTGGCAAAAAACTAGGGAAAAAAACATGAAAATATATAAAATAATTACATGTGAAGTATGGCATTGAAGAAAGCCAATGAGAGGCTGAGCTAGAACAGGGGTTGGCAAACTTTTTCCACAAAGGGCCAGATCGTAAAGATTTTAGGCTTTGTGTGCCATGCAGTCTCTGTTGCAACTACTCAGCTCTGCCAACGTAACCCGAGAGCAGCCAAGTCCACAGGTAAGGGAATGGGTGTGGCCGTGTCCCAATTAACTTTATTTACAAACTCAGGTTGTGGTCAGATTTGGCCCTGTAGTTTGCAGACCCCTGAGCTACAATATAATGTTCGTGGGGTGAAATGGGGGCAGAGACCTATGTTACATGGATGGTCACAGAGGATGTCCCCCGAGGAGGTGACATGTAAGTTGAGACTTGAAGGATAAGGAAGTGCAGTTGTGGGGACACAGAGCCCCTGGTAGGGACGAGCTTAGCTGAGTGGAGCATCTGATGGCAGAACAGAGGTCAGGGACTTGCAAGGGAGGGGGTGGCAGGTAGTGGGCATGGTTCATGGGCCCTGCAAGAAGTCAGAATTTTCTTCCAAGTGCAACAGGAAGCTACGGACAGTTTCACGTAGGGAATCGGCAGAATTTGAGTGACTTTGATCTTAAAAATCTCACCTCCTTGAAGCTGCTTTGTAACATATAGACTACTTGGGAGACAAGGACGGCTGCCAGGGCCAGTCATGGGCTTCATGCAGCAGCTGGGTGGGTAGCAGGGCTGCGGTGGCAGCAGGGATGCTGGCCAGAAGTGGGGCCTTTGAAATGTGGTAGGAATCAAGACTCAGCTTGTGAAGGGGATACTCCTGGGCCATCTCCAGATTTCCTGGCTGAACAGGTGGGCAGGGCTGGGGATGCACCACTGCTGAGTGCGGAAGATTCCGATGCCTCGGAGGATGGAGCAGGTCACAGAAAGAGGGGGCTGGACCCCATCACTCAAACCATCCATGGCTGTTCATTGTGTCAGTCAGTCTTAATTGAGCACCACTGTGTGCCCAGCACAAAGCCTCCTTGTAAGGCCTCACTTGGATGGAGTCGGACAGGTAAATGAGGTCACACGCCTGCTCTCTGTCCACGCTGCTACACCTTCCCACCCCCGAGTTCTCGTCTCAGGCTCCCAGACATCAAAGATTCAGGACGGCAGCAAGGACAGAAGCGGGGGCTGCAGAAAAAGCAGTGACCTGTCCAGCACTGGCAAAGTTGTTGAAGAAGCTAGAAAGTTTTTTAAAGTTTAACTTTTCTATAAAGTAGAACAGTCACCTCTGTGAGCTTTAAGTAAAAGCTGAGCCAGATGAACTTACTTAAATGTCAGCCTCCCAGAGAGCGTAAGGGGAGGTTCTTGGCTTGGTTTTTGCTCTTTTTCTGAAAGGAAAGGCTCAAGGGAAGCAGGAACAGCACAAGGAGACGTGGATCCAGGCCTGCGATGCCACAGGGGCACACCCACGGTGGGCTCTGGGCAAGTCACGTGCCTCCGAAGGCCTCGGTGGACCCCTCTATAAACTTGGAGTTGGAGCAGATGCTCTGCAGGCCTTTCTCACTCACCCTGACACCTGGCATCATGCCTGTGCAGTAAATTCCCTTTCTTGGGTGATGTCATTCACCACCATTGTGGCTCAAAGGGTCTGTGGCCCTTATAAATTGTGACCACCTGCCTTCTGTCTGGGAGCCATAAATCACAGCACAGGGAGCTGAACAGCCTTTCCTGCTCAAACTCAGGGCCTCCTCGCCAGCAAGCAGAGCCACTTCTGTCCGCTGGCAGAGTCGTCTGGCACACAGTGATGAGCACCCGGTGCCCCCAAGTTTACAATGAGATCCATGGCCCTCCCTCATCAATATGTCTGACCCCTGGAGACATGGACAGAGTCATTCCTGATCTCCCCCCTCTTCTCCGCCAACCCCGCATTTGACCCTCTCTACAGCCTCTTCCCGTGAGGTATTTTCATTTATGTGTATGTTGGGTATATTTATTCAGCAGGTATTTATTAAACACCTACTATGTGCCAGATGTGGAATTAAGGGCTGGGGATACAGGACAGACAAGACAGATACATGTGCCCACAAAGAGACCACAATCTGGTAAGGAAGCATGCCTCACAATTTATTCAAAATTACTACTTGGAGTAAGTGCTATGAGGAAGTTAAAACCGGATAGATGTGACAGAGAAGCACAGGCAGATCTGGTTTTGATTACAGCAGGGTCAGAGAAGGAAAGGCCAGGCAAGGTCTCTCTGGGGAACTGGCATGTCGAGTGATTAGGAGGACAGATGAAACGTGAGGTGTGGACAGGGCACAGGCACAGGCAGCAGGGGAGAAGGACCGGCACATGCCAGGCCTGGCAGGTCATGTGAATGGTTTGGGATTTCATTCTAGGTACAATGTTTCAATGTTGAATGCTATTTATTAAGGGTTTTATTAGATTCCTAGGGCTGCCATAACAAAGTAGCACAAACTGAGGCTTAAGACAACAGAAATGTATTCTCCCACAGTCCCGGAGGGTGACAGTCTGAAATCAAGGTGTCGGCAGGGCTGTGCCCCCTCTGAAAGCTCCAGGGAAAAATTCCCTCGTGCTTCTTCCTAACTTCCAGCAGCTGCCCACAGTCCCTGGCACTCTTTGGCTTATAGCAGCATGATATGGTTTGGAGGTCTGTCCCCTCCAAATCGCATGCTGAAATGTGATTCCTAATGGTGGAGGTGGGGCCTGGTGGGAAGTGTTTGGATCAGGAGGGTGGATGCCTCATGAATGGTTTAGTAACATCCCCTTGGTGAGGAGTGAGCTCTTGCTCAGTGAGTTCATGCAGGATTTGGTTGTTTAAAAGAGTCTGGGACCTCCCCAATTCTCTCTCTCTCTCTTGCTCCCACTCTCACCAGGTGACCTGCCTACTCCCGCTTCACCTTCTGCCATGACTAGAAGCTTCCTGAGGCCCCTCACCAGGAGCAGATGCCAGCACTCAGGTTCCTGTCCCCCCTGCAGAACAGTGAGTCAATTAAACCTCTTTTCTCCATCAATTCCTCAGTTTCAGGTGTTCCTTTATAGTCATGCAATTGGACTAATGCATCACTCCAATCTCTGCCTGTCTTTGTGTGACCTCTCCTCATCTTATAAGAACATCCGTCATTGGATTTAAAGCCCACCCTCATCCAGGATGACTTCAACTTACTTACAACTACAAGGACTCTTATTTCCAAATAAGGTCACATTCTGATGTTCTGGGAAGACATGAATTTGTGGGGGCGGGGAATCCCTATTCAACCTACTATAAGATTTTAGGCAGGGGATGGGTGTAATGAGATTAACGTTTCAAAAACAGGGTTCTGGTTGGACTGTGAGGAATGGATTCGAGTGAGGAAGAGAGGAAGCAGGAGTGAGCCAGGACACTTGGAGGATGATGGGGGCCATGCTGGGCTAGGGGAGGTGGAGAGAAGGGATAGACTTGGAATCTGTTCTGGAGGTTGAGGTGACATGATAGGCCCCGGATGGATGTGAAGGGTAAAGGAGGGGGTAAAGATCGCCACCCAGTTGCCTGGACACCATACATACTTTGAGAGCATGAGACAAGCCCCTTCTTCCCCCAGCACAGACGAGGTGCTCACTAAGCACCTGCACAGTGACGGATGGCTCAGGGCAAATATTTCCAGTGCCAGAGCAGGTATCTGAGTAGTAGGGCACACGGCCTCTTTCTCCACTTTGCAGCCAACACCTCCAGGCTCAGTCTCTGACTTGGACAGGGGCTTCCACCCAGCCAGAGAGGCAGAAGCTGACCTGTCCTCCCAGGTCCTTCCCCAGATCACCTTCCTCTGTTTTTAGAGCACCCCTGGGGACCTCTGGCTGGCAGGTGGGTGAACAGTTGTTGTTGCCATTTCCGTGGCAACTTAGGTCCAATTTCATTCTGTCCATACCCTCTCCACTCTCCCACCACTGGAGTATTTCATAGTAAATCTCTGACATCATCTCATTTCATCCATAACTATCTCAGCAGGCAGCTCTAAAGGATAATGACTCTTTAAAAAAAACGTAATCACAATCCCATTATCACACCTAAACACATCAATAGTAATTCCAGTCAGTGTTCAATGATCAATTGCCTCAAATTTTTTTTTTTTTTTTTACCGGTTGGTTTGTTCAACTCAGAATCCAAATAAAATCCACACATTGCATGTAGTTTCATTTGACCTGCCCAGCTCAGACCACAGGACCTTCAGGGTAGAAGATCAAGTTTATGTCTAACTTCACTGGAGCAGAGCTGATATGTGGTAAGTCATTCATAAATCGGGGCTGAAAAACAGAAGGGAGAGGGAGGAGAATGCTGGATCCTCAGACCTGTTAAGGATCCTGACAGGAAAGACCCAAAGTCAAAATATGGGCAACAGAAGGAGGCAGCAGGAGGAAATTGAAGTGCAGACATTAAAAGAAATTCTGTCTGTGCTGAAGGCTTCTTTGAAGCTTTGACAAGGAGAAACACTTGCTCTTTGCTCCTTGCCTGCTCTTTGACAAGCAGCCTTGAAGCAGTTTTGTAACCTTAAGAGGAGCCTGTGACCACCAGAGAGTGGAAAGCAGTGGTTTCTGAGAAGTGGCCCAGGGAGAAGAGAAAAGCCCAAAGGCACATACACATGTGTGCACACACACACAGGCACACTGGCACACACACACACAGGCACACTGGCGCACACACACACACACACACAGAGCTCAGCAGGCTGCCTGTGATCTGTGCTTCAACACACTGGCACTACAAAAACTCAAACCTGAATCTGCTCAAGCCTCCCGATTCAAGTTCTAGGTTACAGGAAATACGGGGGACAGAGGAACATGCTAAACAGGGCCCCAGGGATACAAACAGCAAATGTGAGGTATGGAAACCATAGAAGAGATGACCACATTGTGTAAACAATTACATTGTAAGGAAAGAAAGGGAGAGAAAAACTACAGTTCAAATGAAACTGCATACAATGTGTGGATTTTATTTGGATCCTGAGTTGAACAAACCAACTGGTTAAAAAAAAAAAAAAAGAAAAAAGAAAATTGAGGCAATTGATCATTGAACACTGACTGGAACTACTGTTGATGTGTTTAGGTGTGATAATGAGATTGTGATTAGGTTTTTTTTTTAAAGAGTCATTATCCTTTAGAGCTGCCTGCTGAAATACTTACGGATGAAATGAGATGGTGTCAGAGATTTACTATGAAATACTCCAGTAGTGGGAGAGTGGAGAGGGTATGGACAGAATGAAATTGGCCCTAAGTTGGCGACTGTTGAAGATGGATGTTGGGATCATGGTACTTTGTTGTTCTCTCCACTTTTGTACATGTTTGGAACTTTCCATGATGAACAGAAGTTTAAAAAAAAAAAAAAACTCTACCGAGGGGACTCCCAGCTCCACCACTGACCGGCTGGGGCCCTCCCAACCATTCCTGGCTTCCCTGAGCCCCAGTGTCCCCACGGGTAGGGGCTCCTGCCTTGCAGGGAGTAGTGTCTAGCAAGAACTCCATCCCTGTTCATTATTTCTGCTATTTGTTTATGAGTGTTTACTCTCTGTTTCTCTTGGGACAGTCTCAAAGGAGCATCAAATTAATGGATTATCCTCCAACAGGGCGCAGGTATTTTTTGCTTCCTCCAAGAAGCTTGCTTGATACCCGACTCAGCTGAAGTGGGCGTCTCCCCAGGATCATCCTGACACTCTGCAGGGGCATCCCCCATTAGACTGAGCTGTCCTCAGCACCTAGCATGCCATAAGCACTCAGTAAGTACTATTTGACCAACCAAATGAATGAACTCTGCATCCCTGGCTTTTCAGGGTCCCACTTTGCTGAAAGAAGTCCAAAAGATATGATGCAGAAATCTGCCTTCTCAGCATTACTCTGTCTCTGCTTTGCTGTGTGGCCCTGAGCAAGAATCTCAACCTCTCTGACCTCCTAAGTCACTCTTCCTGATGGCCAGGCTGTGACAGGAAATGGATGGAAATCTGACCATTGCCCATTGCCTCCCAGCTTCAGGTGAACCTGCCTTTGTAACACAACATTGCTTGGGGATGAGGCCTGTACTGAAGGGAACTGCCCAAATGGCCAGCCCGAAGCAGCTCCCATGGCCTCAGCTTGAAAGGCGCCACCACATCCAACCCACCCACCTCCCCTCTCTGCTAGATTCCCTCGTGGTCCACAGAGACTCTGCACAAAGTCCTCGGGCTCTCAACGACTTTCATCAATGAGACTCTCATTGCGATAAAAATCACTCACCGATGACATTTAAGAACAAATAGGTTAATATTTCAGACAAGCCCATAACACAACAAACCCCATGAGGGATCCTTTTCAGACAGGGGAATTGGCTGCTAGAAACCACCAAGTAAGCGACGTCTTCTGACTGCCAGAATTGCAGCTTTAACAGCTGGGAGAAGAAAACACAGCCTGCCAATGTGATTTTACCAATGGTCCAGCATGCCTATAACCCATGTAAGTATGGCTGAAAACCCACACAAGAACTTCAGGCAGCTCCATACCCAGGTGAGCAATATTCAGAGATGCTGGCGGTGACAATCACATGAACTGCAACTTATGCAGATTATGACATCTGTACCTGCAGCTGTGGAGACCTTCATGGATCCTGTGGGGCCCACAGGCCCCCAGCAGCTCTGGGTCCTCGGCCCAGGACACAGAGGAAAGGCCCAGCCCAAGGCTGTGGCTGAACAGTGTCTGGACAGAAGAGCACAGCTGTTTGGGAGGATCTGATGGCCGGTCCCCCTGGATCCTCCAGAGAGCTTGGCAGGCAATACCACAGCTAAAGGCCAGAATGGAATAAGGAAAACATTTCCCCTCCGTTCCCTGGCCTAGAACAGCCTAGAGGAAAGGGCTTTGGGGGCCAGGAGCAGAGCCAGCTTCCTGGGTTGGTTTCCTAGTTCTAGAACACCGGCAGCCCAGATGGCTACTGGGCCAAACCCTTGTTTAATGTGGCTCTTCTGTGCCTGTCTGAATGCTTCCCCAAGCTTCCAAGACCAGCTCATTGCCCTCTCCTTCCTCTTCCTCTCCTCCCTCCACACCCAGCATCCCCAGCCTCCCAGCTCTGCTCTGATCCCATTTTGCACACCAGCTGAGCCTTCTCACCCACTCACTGTTCCCGGGGCTCTACTCCCACTCTGCATAGCAGCTGCCAGGGCCAATGCCCAGCATGCACACAGGTGCAGTGGATTTGAGGAGTACCTACTCAGTGCAGGGTCCAGTGAGGCCCTAAGGAAATAGAGAATAAACAAAACGTGCAAAGACAAGCTCTCTTCTCCTAGCAAACTCTCCCTCCAGAGAGGAGGCCATAGGAACCGGAGGCTCCAGGGCAGGCAGACCCAGCTGCACATAGCAGCTCAGGAGTCCCTCTGGTGCTCATCACAGCTTCCTGAAGTCCCCACGTCTAGCTGGAGCTCCCACAACCAAGGGCTCATGCTGGCGAACATGGAGCCAGAGTTGGATTGGGAGATACCCAAGGAAATGCAGCCCCATTGGAGCAGCAGAGGGGAGCAGGGAGCTCAGGGGATGCAAGGCAAGGGATTCCAGGTACACGGTGCTTCTGAGGCCCTGAGACGCCCCAAACCTCTTCCATTCTCAGCTGTCTTCCCAGCCAGGTCCCAAACCTCCAGGCTGCATTGCAGGGTGCTGGCGCCCTCTAGCGGAAAAAATGGCAGGTGCCCCCGGCTCCTTTACTGAGGAAGGAGGATTCAAGTTCCCAGGCAGGCACAAGCTCAGGGCAAGACTGTGCAGTGCAGGACACTTGCTTCCAGCCCCAGCGTCCCTCCCCTTGTCCCTTCTCAGCATTTCCCCCTTCTTCCCACAGATCTCAGACACAAAGCCACGCATTCTCCCCCCACTCTTCCCCAGTTTGCTTTGCCAATCTTATGTCTATCAATGTGTAAAATTTATACTGTAAATGAATAATAAGGGATAATATGGTGGGTTTTTTAGCTGCAGCTGGCACAGTCTCTGTTAGGAGTGAAGTTCCAATATGGTGATTTAGACATTAAAGAGGTATTTCTAGGCGGCACGCGAGGCACCGCTTTCCCCTTCTGAGAGGAAGTAGGCCTCTATACCATATGACTTGAAATCAGGAGCATTCCACTTTTCAAAGGCCAAGGTGTAACCAGTGGACCCTAAAGGGGAGTGAGGGAGATCCTGAGCTCACTGCCTAGGCAACATCTGAGAGGACCAAGCGGGCTTGGAGTCCCCTAGGCACAGCAATGGAGGGCGGGGGAGAAAAGCAATGACCCGCCCTCACCCTCACTCTGCAGCCACTGGAGGCATCCCTAGGTGCTGCCAAGACAGCAGGTGGCATGTGGCAAGAGAAGCCCATCCAGACCCATTGGCACCCATTTCTCCAACAATATCAAATCCCTATGCTTGTCAGAGAGGCCACTTCCCCATAGCCCAGGAAAAGCTTTTTAAGAGACACAACAGTGAATCAAGCACGGTTCCTGCCCTCGAGGAGTTGGGAGGCCATTCATCGAATGTCAGATCCAACTGCCAATCTCACACTGCCCCTCCTGTGCTGTGCTGCACTAGGGCTGTCAAACACATCACACTTTACCTCCCAGACTGCACATGGCCTCAGAACCCCTCCCTCACTGTGCTCTGGAGGCAGCTGTCCTCCACCCCACCCCAAGCCACTGGAGTTTACCTTGACAGTGTGTCCTATCCCTGTATGGTGGAGAAGGCCTGCTCACCGGTCTCCAGAATGCCCAAATCCACCCATTTCTCTGCGTCCCCACCCAAGCTACCAGCATCTCTTTCTGGACTATGGTTTCTTTTCCTCCCCTTCCACTCAGGACACTGTATACAGATCAGCGGAGGGAAAAAAATGCTCTTTAAAAAGCTTGAGTCTTCATTACCTCCCTTCAACAGCTTCCCTACCTGGCCCTCTGGCATCCCTCTCAGCTCAGATGCTGCCTTCAGCCTTGATATGGTTTGGCTGTGTCCCCACCCAAATCTTATCTTGAATTGTAGCTCCCATAATTACCATCTGTTGTGGGAGGGACCTGGTGGAAAATAACTGAATCATGGGGTCAGTTTCCCCCATACTGTTCTCGTGGTAGTGAATAAGTCTCACAAGATCTGAAGGTTTTATAAGGAGTTTCCTCTCTCGCTTGGCTCTCATTCTCTCTTGTCTGCCGCCATGTAAGATGTGCCTTTTGCCTTAATTGTGAGGCCTTTCCAGCCATGTGGAACTATGAGTCCATTAAACCTCTTTTTCTTTAGAAGTTACCCAGTCTCAGGTATGTCTTTATCAGAGGCATGAAAACAGACTAATACAAGCCTTCTCTCAGCTCCTCCACCAGCCCAGTCTCTTCCCGCCTTAGGGTCCTCCTCACGCCATCCCCTCTGCCAGGGCAGCCCACTCCCACCCCACTAGCCCCTTGCCAACCTGGCTCTTTCTCAGTCTTGAGGCTTGGCTGAAACACCATCTTGCTCAGAGAAGCCTCGCCAGCTGGCACCCCACAACACACGACCACAGCACCCATGGGTTCCCCACACTGCCCTCGTGGTAGGCTGTGATTGTTTTCCTTACACTGTTTACCTTTAGCCCCATCTTGCCAGCTGGAATAGAAGCTCAAGGAGAGTTGAGATGTTGACTTCATTCACCACTGTATCCCTGGCATCTTGCCGCACATAGTAGGTGCTCAGCAAACATTAGAATGAAAGAATACATGAAAGGGCCCAGCACCATAGAAGCAATGCAATGTGGGTTCAGAGGAGGAAGCAATCACTTACAGGTTGGGGTGGAGAATAAGATTTGAACATGCAGAGGTGAGGAATAAGAAACTGCAGAAGCAAAGGCATGGGGTGGGGTGTGCCTGAGGAAGCACTGAGTGCAGTGAACAGGGAAGGCCAGGGAAAAGCAGGTGGTCTTGGAGGGCTCTGACAGTGATTGACGGAGGAGCAGAAAGGCTCAGGGAAGATGCGCTGCAAGGCAGAGGTGGGCAGAGAAACTGGAGAGAAGGCAATAAAATCAGCAGAGACAATTTGACAGAGAGTGACCAGAGCCTGGACCAGCACAGGGGACGGGCAGATGTGAAACCCAGGCAGAGGTGACAGGGCCTGTCCCCTGGCAGGGGACAGGCTGCCTCGGGTCCCCATCAATCCACATCCCTGTGCCTCTAGGCTGCAGACAGGAAACAGAGGCTAGATGGAGACCTTGGGATCCCTGAGCCATGCCCATTGCTGCCACTTTTACCCCACTTCCCACCCCATCTGCATTTCTGTCTCTCCTTTCCTTTCCTCCACTTGAAGGATCCATCCTGAGGTCTCATTTCTGGCCGTCAGCGATAAGCTGCAGTTGCTAAGAAGCACCCCAGGAGGCGTCCACCTGGTCCCAGGGTCTGGGCGGAGGCCACACCTTTTTTCCAGTCCTGGGCCTGGTACCCCTTGATGAAATCCAACCGCCATCTAGTGGACAGAGGTGGAATGCGCAGTGTGGCCACACCCTGCACCCTGGTCCAGGCAGGGCCTGATGCAAGCAAATTGTCATCGGAAAATTCACTACCAACAAGAAGGCTGAGGAGGCTGGTGAACCCCAAACCACTAGTCCTGTACACGGATGCCCCTGTTGAAGTCCAGGTGAGGCTTAATGCAAGCAAATTAGCATCTGAAAATTCATGACCATTAGCAAAGCTGACAAGGGTGGTGAACCCCAAAGCAGTAGCCCTGCACACGGACGCCCCTGTTTACGCGGTGGTTTCAATATGCTGGCCAAAGGAGCCAGTGGGCAGGGAGGGGTAGAAAAGCAGTGGCTCCTGCAGAAAGTGTGCAGACTCATCTGGAACAGGGCAGGCCTCTTAGCAGAGCTAATGTGTATAAAGTGTTTACCATGTGCCACGCTGGTGCTAAATGCTTCATGCATGCTCATTACTTCATCTGATCTCCTATCAGGTGGAAGTGACTAAGCAAAAAGCAGGCACAAGGTTCATGTGGCTGGTAAGTGCAGAGCAGGGATTTGAACCCAGGAACCCTCAGCCAGATTCTGAATCATAAAGCTATAAACACCTGGACAGCAGTCACATGCAAAGGCAGTTAAGATAGAAGGCATTTAGGTAGGAAGCTGCCCCCAGACCATGCACCAGACTCTAGCTGCTCGAAACTCTCGTCTGTTGGTAGTTCAGAGCTCTGTACTGGAAGAAGGCTGTGAAAATGGACTTGCCCATGACCTTCCAGGTTGTGGCTTTCTATTATCCTGAGGCCCCTGACATGAGATTGGCCCACCCATCACACTCAACAGCAGTGTGTGCCTCCCTGCTTCAAATACTTATAGCCCCTTTACCCTGGAACGGGTGGGTTTAATTCCTAAGGCAGACACATAGGTCCTGGGAAGCGGGCTTTACTTTTTTTTTGGTAAAGTCCCACATTCTAGTGCATTACCTTCCTTCTCCTTCCCCTCATCTCGAAACCCATATCATGAAATCCAGACATCCAGGAAGGAAATCAAGGTCAAGCAAACTTCAGGTTCAGTGGGAAGAGTTGGAGTTTGAGTGCCCACTGACGAAGCTTCCCCTAAGAGCTTGAGGAGTTTCCCAAGACACACTCATTCTGCTTCTCCATCTGTAAAATGGGAAGTGGCTAGTCGTGCCTGTAAAGCTGTTAGCCCAATGACTGGCAATTAGTTCTTGCTCAATACGTATTACTTACCTTTACCCTGGAAAAAAAAAAACAAATTGTCCGTCTGCTTTCTTTTTTTCCGTTTTAAATAAAGATAGGCATTTGGAGACATCGCTCTCTATTTTGGAAAAAAGAAAACAGTGTACGTCCAATAATTAACAACCCCTGACCCTTGGTCTGAGAGCCAGGGGACAACTGGGTAGGGGGAGTGTGGCACATGAAAAGACACACACCCCATCCAAATGCGCTCTGTTCACTAGCAACCCCTTACTCCATGCTGGGGCACAGACCCAGGGCCGCCAGGTCTTCTTACAGATTCAACAAAAGCTAGAATTTTACAGAAAAATTTTCTGACATCTGAAGCACCGACCTCATTTCTTTGAAAATTTAAAGTTATCAAAGTAGCTTTAAATAACTAAAGCTACTTTAATTATTTACAGTAGCTTTAGTGATGTGATGTGATGTGATGGGTGGGCCATCTGTCTGGAGCCCACAGGTCACCACTATGTGTGGCCATGCACAGGCCTCGCATATTATCAGTTAAGAGTTTTGTTAAATTTCACTGTCAGGGCCAGGCACAATGGCTCACACCTGTAATCCCAGCACTTTGGGAGCTGAGGCAGTCAGATCACTTGAGGTCAGGAGTTCGAGACCAGCCTGGCCAACATGAGGAAACCCCATCTCTACTAAAAATCAAAAATTGGTCGAGCATGGTGGCACTCACCTGTACTCCCAGCTACTTGGGAGGCTGAGGTAGGAGAATCACTTGAACCCAGGAGGCGGAGTTTGCAGTGAGATGAGATTGCACCACTGCACTCCAGCCTGAGCGACAGAGTGAGATTCTGCCTCAAAGAAACAAAAAGCAAACAACAAAACCATCTGGTGAACTGTTGAAGGGATTCCTGTCCCCACTCTCTGGTTCTTGCCCTTCCTTCAAGGCTCAATTAAAAACTAACTCTGATATGAGACCTCCCTCAATCACCATCCAAATCTCCAACTACAATATTGTCAGGTAACTTTTCTTGGATAAAGTCCTGTGTCCCCTGAGAGCCAGAGGGCTGCCCCAGGTGAGGCCATGGTTGGCCCTTTGTATCTTCTGCCTTCTCTAGGCTCTGTGAATGTGGGTTGATGATGGTAATAACCCTCCCCGAATACTTCCCACCCGGAATCCTAATCTCTCTAAGCACAGTTGATCATCTTTCTTCCTGGCAACCAGCAAAGGAACCAGGGCAGTATTTCCAGATCACTCCTCATCACCAACTTCTGGCAGGGACCTCAAACCCGGAATTAGAAACGTCAGCTTCCCTCTCTCTCCCTCTAATTGTTCCACAACCTGGAGTGACACTGCATTGGTTAGTGCAACTTAGCAGTCTTTGGAAACACTAGTTGTTGACATGGCTTTGTGGCTCAGCATCTTTTTCTGGCTTTTTTTTTTTTTTTTTTTTGAGATGAAGTCTCTGTCGCCCAGGCTGGAGTGCAATGGCGCAATCTCGGCTCACTGCAGCCTCCGCCTCCCATGCTCAAGTGATTCTTCTGCCTCAGCCTCATGAGTAGCTTAAATTACAGGCATGCGCCACCATGCCTGGCTAATTTTCATATTTTTAGTGGAAATGGGGTTTCTCCATGTTGGCCAGGCTGGTCTTGAACTCCTGATCTCAAGTGATCCACCTGCCTCAGCCTCCCAAAGTGCTGGAATTAAAGGTGTGAGCCACTGCGCCCAGCCAGTTCAGCATCTTGTCTGATGAATACTCATGAGGCCTGTCTTAGTTTGGGTCTCCCTAAAAGCTGCTAGAGAGACAAGAGTTTGGCTGCAAGTCATTTATGTGCAAGCTGATGCCAGGAAGGCCAGTTAGGGACTGGGACAGGGAGACACAGAGGGGAAAAGCCAAGAAAGGGGTGCTCATGAGTAGGTCACTGATGAGGGCAACTGGAGCATCATCCCACCCACAGGGACCCTCCAAAGCATGCCCTTGAGGGGCAGAGAAGGTGGGCTGTTTATCCCCCAGCTCTCACCTCTGGGGTGTTGGCTCCCAAGCACCACAGGCAGAAACCAAGAACACCCTCCACAGAGAGACCCAGGAAGAGAGGGGGTGCAGGAACATCCACATCTGTCCTCCAGGGTGGCTGAGGGGAGAAAGGTAGGGCCTACAGAATCTACTGCAAAACTCTGCCTCAAGAAAGTCCAATTCTGTGACCGAAGCCCACCTTTACACCTAAATTACACTGCAAAGCACCTCACACTGGCTCAGCAGGTTTTCCTAACACTCCCGTGCTAGACATGTTGTCAGTCATTGTTACTAGCCCTAATTAACAAAAGGGAGAGATCAAGTGTGTGCCCGAAGTCATATAACCAATTACTAACTCTACTTTGCAGACTCGATGACCTTCATATTACTGAAGACCTTGCCAGGGGGCTACTTTAAATAGCAAAGCATTTACTCCTTTAAAATCATGTTGTAATTTTTAAAGTTGATTTCCTTGGAGCTTTTTGGGGATTCACCTGGTGTGGGGTATCTCCTGTCTCTGTGTGCCTGGCCTGGCTACAGTAACTCCACATTCAGTATCTACCAAGTCTTAGCCCCTCACAGTGCCATGAGACCCAAATGTCTTTCTGACAGTTACTCTTTCAACCTCTACATGTCACCATTATGTAAAATTATTTCCTGGGCCCTGACAAGATTTTATCTTTAATAAAACTGAATTAAAACAGCAAGCACAGGCACACCATTTCAGCTGACCCTCCTGGTTCAAAAGATTAGAATAAAGAAGTATGAATTCTCACGAAGAGAAAGAACTAAATGCAAGGTTGTTGCCAATAAAAATTAAGTTTCATCCTGACCAGAAACAATGATTGTGTTCCATTGCCCATTTTAGATATACTCTCCAAATTTAATTTCCTGCCCTGTGTCTGCAGTGAGAGGGAACTTCTATGGGGGAATGTTAAGGAGGCCAGAAGCCTCCTACAAAACAGATTATACAAAAATTCCTGGCTGGGCACGGTGGCTCACGCCTGTAATCCCAGCACTTTGGGAGGCCAGGGTGGGTGGATCACGAGGTCAGGAGATCGAGACCATCCTGGCCAACATGGTGAAACCCCATCTCTACTAAAAGTACAAAAATTAGCTGGGTGTGGTGGCACGCGCCTGTAGGCCCAGCTACTCGGGAGGCTGAGGCAGGAGAATTGCTTGAACTCGGGAGGCGGGGTTGCAGTGAGCCAAGATCAGGCCACTGCACTCCAGTCTGGGCAACACAGGGAGACTCCATCTCAAAAATAACAACAACAAAAAAATCCTGACCCGGAGGCAGAAAGACACTTTGTGTAAAAACAAACAAATGAAAAAACAGCTTGTAGTTTCGAGCCTTAAAGCATGATGTAGCTTTGGCCCTGTTAAAAGCATTACTGTCCCAGGATTGCAGGTTTGGAAGTGATCCATTCAGTATCTTGGAGGGGAGAGGTGTCTACTGACTGCAGAGGGAGGGGGCCAGGACCATAGCCTGCACAGTGAGGGAGGACAGGGTGGAACTGCCACCCATTCCCTCACCCACAAGAGAAAAGTGAGTTTTCCAACCCAGTGAACACAGTGAGAGACTTCAAAGTGAACCTGACTAAAGCTCGCTTTGTGTTCAAAACACTTCCCAAATAAGTGCCATCTCCAGATTCTGTTTCAAAGTTAGTTGTTCTCTCTTCCAGACATGGACCCACCAGGGATGCTAAGCGACTCCACTGAGCATTTGTAAAACACAATGTTGAAGATCAAGTTGGAAAACCAGCCACACCGCTTGCCAACACCACGACGCTGAGAAATTGCTCACATTCAGGTTACTATTAGGGTTGTTTAGGACCATGATCAGCATGCTGTCTGGAGCATACAATAAAAATACTACCCTATGCTAAGTTGCTGAGTGTGGCTCTGTGCCATAACAGATTTGCAATAAGCAGTAGCACATTCTGGCTATTTTCAACCTCAAAGACTCCCTTCCTGCTCTACTCTGTGCAAGAACATTCTAAGAGATCTTCTGCGAAGCTCTTTGCTCACTTTCTCTTCCCCCATCCTGAGGATGTTTTCCTAAGCACTGTTTTCCCTGTGCTTTTGTCAATTGCTCCTAGATGAAGGTTCCTTGGGTTTGCAAACTCCAGAAAGAAGCATGTCACAATGATCAAGAGAAAACGTGAACTCTGTGTTACCAGTCTTCAGCAAACTACTTCACCCGTGAGTCTCAGTTTCATCGCTGGTAGGATGGGGCTAATACTACCCACCCCAGAGGACTGAGATGATACATACAAAGTGCTTAGCACAGTGCCTAATGATAGAAGCACAAGTCAGTCCTAGATATGTCTGCCACACTGTTTTGCTGGAGCCAATTAACTTCCATCCAGTCCACATCATTATGCCATTTGCCAAGCTTCACATCAAAGATATGCATGATTCGACTTTGCTGCAGGAAAACTTGGTCATTTTACTGACTTGTCTGTGTTCCCTTTGGCTGGTGTTGACAGGACTGTGTCAAACAACGTTGCTTCTGGTCTAGATTCTATCAACTTACTGTGTGAGCACTGGTAATCTTCTCTTCTGTAAAACTTGGAGGCAGAATACTAGGTGACCCTTAATTTCCCTCTGAAGGACGCATAAGCTTCCTCAGAGCTAAACTTTCTAACCTATGATTCTTTGACATCTTAAAAAGACTGTCTGGCTGGGGAGAGACTGCCCCTCCTGGCACTAGTCAATTCTTAGAGATAGCAAAGGACTCAGCCAGGAGCCTACTTTGATATACACACTAATTAATCCAGAGCCATGCCTTCTCAATCTGGCCCATACACCCTTGCAAGCAATATTCCTCTACCTAACTCATCCCAGGGACTGATAACAGAAAACTAAGGACCACTCCTGTAGTTCAGAGCCCAGTGAAATTATCCAGACTATTCCATTATCAATGCTAAACAGTTCACCCTGCCCTGCCCTGCCTTTCCCTCAGAAGCATCAATAAATGCTCCGACCCAAGCCCCCACCACGCTCCTGTCTTCTGCCTCCTGACCACCCCTGTGTCTTTCCCATGTGGCCCTGTGTGGGGTGTCCCATGCCTCCTGTCTCTACGACCTGTGACTATAATAAATTGTGTCTGTTCTGTGGCCACACCTGACTGGCCATCACATGAAAGCATACAAAACACACACAGTCGTTTCACACTTGCCGGCCTACAAAACACTTCTGCCTTCATTAAACCTAATTTCATCTTCAAAAATCCACTGTGCATTTGCCCCTATGCCATACGGAGAACAACCATGCCCACAGAAGTGACATGACCAGCTCAGAGTCTGCATGCGCACAAGAAAGCCAGCTCTCAGTCCTAGGTTTACTGACCAAGGGATCAGTTTAAAGGACTGTGTAAAGCTCACACACACAATTCAACTCGGGCAAGCCTCCTTTTCATAGATTGAGGGCTAAGAAGCACCTCAATGCCAAACTTTGTGGTGTAAGTCACCCAACTGCATGCGAGCTATGCCAGCATCTACAGAGATGGCTAGACAATGACAAGGCTCAAGGCAGCCATTTCCCATTGTAGAAAGAAACATCTCCAGGTACATAAAGGATCTAAGCACTGTTACCTGAAAGCCCAGCTCTGTCCCGTTTATTTGATCACTTTAACACGTCCTGGAGGAAAAGCCACTTTAGAAGGGTGTTTATCACCCATGCCCTCTCCCTCGTTTTTACTTCCAGAGTACACTGTGTAGAACTGTGAAATGCCTAATTGTGCCAAGTGTCTAGAGCAAGGGTGCTCAAACTTCATGTGTATCACAATCACCTGAGGACTTGTTAAAATATGTATTGTTAGTCTCTGGGTTGGGGCTCAAAGTAGTTGCATTTCCAACAAATTGCCCAGGTGATACTGAAATTGCCCCGGTGATACTGAAATTGCCCAGGTGATACTGAAATTGTCCAGGTGATACTGAAATTACCCTGGTGATACTGAAATTGCCCTGGTGATACTGAAATTGCCCAGGTGATACTGAAATTGCCCAGGTGATACTGATGCTGCTTGTCTGATAACCACACTTGATAATCACTGGTCTAGACAGAGCCACCGTATTCCATGGCTCCTTAAAATCCTCACTGTGGGCCGCATGCTGTTCTACTTTTCCCTTGCTAGGCGAAGGGAGTCAGCACTCCCTTCACCACCACGCACACCTAGAATCATGAAATAGAAGTGGGATGTTTGCCCACCATTTCAACAATGGAGAAATAATAAAGCAAGTAAATTGGGCCTCAAACCCTCCAAAAGTAGGAGAAGAGATGGGCTTTGTAGGATTCTCTTTTCGAGAGAGATTACTTGGGGACAATTGGACTATTTCTGAGCTCTCCGCAACAAGTGCTAAGATTGGTTCAAGAAGCAGAAGTTAGATGTTTTATAGTGCACAAACATTTCCTTACAAGTAAACTCAAAGACTCTTAAAATTCTCAGGTGATAAAAACCTGAATATATATTTTTAAGGTAGCTTCGTTCTCAATTCCAGCAGGATTCCTTGTCACTAGCAGCTGCAGAGCCCATGGATACAGCAACCATATAGTCTATTATGCACACCTAGACTCTTCTAAGAGTCAAAGAGGGCATTGTTAATAATTACAAAGAAAAAGGAGGGTATGGGCATAGGATTAGCCCACCAGTAAGGAGTGAGGAACAAGGTGAAATGCACACTCAGGCATGCTACCTCTGCTCTTGCCTTAGGGAGTCACCTCACTTCTACTAAGTTCTGTATGATGTATCTTGGCTATGTAGGTTGGGAACTTTCAGCAGGTGGTTGAGTGTGTGTCCACTTGCGTTCTTTCCTTTCTGATTGTCCACCAACCTGCAAGACAAAAGAGGCAAGATGTGTTCCCAGAGGGCTGGAAATTGCGTTTGTCCACTCATTTACTCTAATCACCTGTCACAGGTAGCCCACTGCCAGCAGCAAATGCTAGCTTGTTTTGATACAGTTTCTTTGACATGGGCACAGGAGTGAGTCAGATGTCAAAAGCTGACCCAGACGTGCTCATTGCCTAGTTAAACATCACCAGTCTTCATCAGATACTTGCCTCAAGCTCTAGTCCTGCCTAAGTCAGATGACCAAGGTTAGCTTTCTCTCCCCTGGGGATTGCCTACTAGCTCCTCCTGGAAGGGGCACCTTGAAACTGGTCCTTTCATGCTTCTTTTTCCTAGGCCAAAAGATACAAACTGGCAGTTGACAAGATAGAAATGGCCTGGAAAGGCAATTTACTTGATCCATATATGTTGTTGGACCATTGTGTAAAAATTAGATGCTTTCACATAAAAATACAAATTCCAGATTATATTGAAAAAAAATTTTTTTTTCAAATCAGAGGATCAGGCAACACCACCAGGACTATCTGGTAAGGGATGGGAGGCAAGGAAGAGTTGGAGAAGCACGGAGTCATGACGGGAGACAGGAGACAATAGGGCCATGGAAACTGAAGGGGCAAGAGAAGCCAGGTAGGGGTGTCAACACCACAAGTGCCCTTGTACATGTCAAGGAGGTATGTTGGAATTTTACTAGCTAGGTGTGTAGAAGACAGCAAGGGCTTAAAAAGGAAAATGACAGGACTAAAATTAGAGAGTAGACTAAACAACGAGATGAAACTTCAAAATTAACATCCACTTACCTAGTGGCTGTGAAAGTTAGAATTTAGCTACAATAAAAGGAAGGTAACCTTTGGCAGCAGCAAGAGAGTTGCTAATGTAAAGAATGAATGTGCCAGAATAAGGGCACAGTCACAGCAACATCACAGAGAAAATCAGAAGCGTTCAAGTAGAAAGTTTAGGGAGAGAGGCTGGCTGGAGAACGGATGGGATGGTCTTGGGCGTCAATCAGTTTCACAGCCATATCATGCATCCAAAGGACACGGACATCATCAGCAGGCACATGTTTACCACCGTTCCCAGAAGGAACACTCTGGAGATCAGGCTGTATTTGAGAACTTTCAAAGAATCCACAAAATCTGTGCTCTGATAAAAGAAATAATTTTCTTGTCAAAAAAGTAAACTAATATTGTTTGAGCAACTGTGATAAACTAGTGGAGAAAACACTTTTTATAAACCTAAATATGTAAAAATATAACAAAAAGCACCAAGCTTAAAGAAATCTTTACAAAAACCCACAGAATCTCTCTAGAATATGAATATTTACTAAATAAAAGGAGAGCAATAGCTAAGAAACAGACCTACATCTCCAAATGCTTGATCAAATTTGGAAAGCTGTGGGTCAATAATAAAAGCATGAACTGTAGGCTCATACATTTATGTAAGATATCGTTAAGCATTTTAATAAGTTGCTATATAAAGTCAGAAAACAATAATTGTTCATATAATGAATTATGTAGGAAACTTTTAAATACAAATCAAACACATCAAGAGTATGTTCAATTTTTGGTTTATTAAAACAAAACTACATTTTCTGTGTTTCTTGCAATACATTAACAAGCATAAAAATCAATCAGCATTTCCAAGTATGTTTTGCTCACAAAACCGCAGTTATTTCACAGTACCTTATAGTAATTCTTTTCACGAGTCTTAACATTTCTTTGTACAACAGGCAAATAGTTTAATACCTTCCATCAAGACATTTCAGAGCTCTAGACGTTTAGAAATAAGGTCAAGAATCTCTTTCAAATGCAATCATTAGTTTGTATTAAACTAAAATGCCAGACGGCAAGTCTCAGGTTTCTAAAATAGTTTTAAAAAACAGGTTTACAGCCCATAGTAAGTCTTAGAAACCTCAACGATAGGTCCTGTCATGTCTAAACACTACAACTATCTGTGGATAAAAATCTGCATTCAAACGTACAATACTTTCTTCTAGATCTGAATTAAAACCTTATTTACCCCAATTCATCCATGTATTCTGATACGTTCAGTGAAAAAGCCAGGATCATTGGGGCTGTTCTCTCTATCAAAGGAAAGAGCTCCGATCACCTACATTATAATTTTCTGTGCTTATTTTCTGCAGGGGAGGAAATACACATCTATTCAACGCCACACTGGATGTTACAAAATGCATGCATATTCTGCCCCAGTGCTATCTGTTCATTACCGTTTTGTCTCCTTAAAGAACTATCTAACATAGTGTTTCCCAAAATGTTCTCCACAGGACATTAGTGAGAGGTTCATAAGTATCCCAAAGGAGAAAAAGGTCCTGGTGTCAAAATAGTTTGGGCAATGCTGGGTTAGACAGTTTTTCACTACCGGATACCAAGCCCTTACTGCGCTTAAAGTGCATTGTAAGTTTCCAGGTGCAAACTTGGTTTCCCAGCAACACCATTTCTATAAAACACTGATGAACATCTCACAGAGCACTCATATTACATGGAGTGCTATGGGAAATGCTTTTCCCCGTCCAGGTTACTGGCAAGTCCACAATTTGGGCTTACATTCATTGTAATCCCAGAAATATTTTCTCCATTTACCCTCATGACTTTGTGAAATTTAACAGATGTCAGAAGGAAAACTCGAAGCCGTCTCACTTAACAGTTCTACACATTTCCCACTAGTTTTTGCCTTTGTTTTTCATGCATTTTCAGAGTACACAACTTCCCTCCTCTCTTCTGAATCACTTAGGACATTCTCATTTTCAAAAACAGACTGCAGTTTCATATTGCTTAATATTGTTTTTTTTTTTTAACTTGACCACAGTCTTCCCCTGAAGAAGGGCATGCATTTCATGTTATAGAAATGCGATAGAGTAAACTGTAATAAATTATTTACAAGCACCTAGTTTGTTTAACCTTATGTGGAAGCCATCACTGTTGGAAAACAATGAGAATGTATCTTTTAGCAAAACGGTGCTATCTGGAAGCTTTATTGTGAAGATGCTTTCGTTTTTTTGTTTTTTGTTTTCAGTCATGAGGCACTGAAGAATGAGTTGTGCTGAAATTAACTCAAAGGTCAGCTTGTCTGGATGAGCATAACTTTGGTTGAGATTTTTCTCCCTTAAAAAAGATTTTCAAAGCACCAGTTAATTACAAAAAGCATGCATATTTATCCTCACAGTGAGTTAAGTGGTGAGAGAGCTAGCAAATCATACATTGCATTCCCCAAAGCATCTGAACGTACTTCTAGAAAACAAACCAACCAAAAGGGAAAATAATGCAAGAGAAGCCGTATTTTCTTTGCTTAGGTTGGCAAAGCAGCAGCTCTTTGCAGCAGTGACAGGCAGGGCAGAGTGTCGACTGGGAAGCGAGTCCCAATCTTGAATAATGGTGAGCTTGAGTAATCCTTAATTTACAATTTAAAGGATGAAAAAAAGAGACTAGTGAAATGTTTGCTTCCCCAGATAAGGAACACTCAAGACTCCCTGGGTATCCTCCAAATGTAGCCAAGAAAAGTGTTCTTCTACCCTAGTCAGTAAAATGGAATGCTAAAACATGATATCTCATTCAACATCAGAGCTACTACAACTGACAATGACTTCATGGTATACATCAATTCCTATAAAGAAAAAATATATTTTAAATGCAGAACTTGAGAGGGATCACAACAGCATAGCATTATTGCTACGAGTTTCAAACATGGTATTTCATACAATGTGAAATATCAATCAGCATCCCTCCCTCTCCCAAAACACACATTACTCATGAGATACTATCAGTGTGTAAAATCCAAGCTTATGGAAGTACAAACTTAATTCTCAGTACTTTTATACTAAATTCAAAGAATCTATGTAACATTCATCTGGAAAAATTCTTAATTCCATAATATCTTGGAGATAAGCAACAGTAAACTGTTAGAAAACGTTTTAACATTACATGATATTTAAAAAATCACCATAATTACCATAATAAACCAATAATTATGCTCCCTGCTCACAAAAGGCACCTACCAATTATGAACAGACCATTTTTCATAATTATTTACCACTATGTGGCATAAGGGTTTAGGCATATAACCCATAAAAATTTGTTAAAAGTCATGGTTTTTCCTCAAAGCTAAAAATCCATAAATGCCTCTAACCATTACCAGTCAGTAAGGCCACCACATGCATATACTGGACAGGTTGTGCACGGCACAACTCGAGTGGGTACCAGTCACCTGGACTGGGGTGCAGTACACAATCTGTGTGCAGTACAGAAAGCCCTCATCAGCTGTGGCCAGAGAACTGTATTCTAACAGTCTGTCAGCTCAAGCTAATCAAGTTAGGAAAGCTGCTATTTGGTTGGAGGATTTCCAAGAAACAGCTGTACCTGTGAGAGGCAGGTATTACCTGAGGGGTGGACGAGGTACAGACATAAAACAGGAAGGGTTCTAAATATATTTGCTGGTCATTTAAAACTCAATGGCACTTGTTTATATGAGCAAAAGCCTTCAACACCAGTTTTCTGGCCAAGTTTCCCTAGAATTTTGCCAGCCAAATTAACTTCCTGATGTTAACTATTTGATTACAATATCTCAGTTCCCGACCTAAACTAATATTGTCTGTTTTCACATAGCTCTTAAAAACATTTTCTAAATCTGACAGCAAAGGACAGCACAGTGATACCTGGGTGTGATATATATCAGTCCACTCAATTTATAAAGCACTTTGGGATAAAAGGTGCTCCCATTAAAAATGTAGCTACTATTGACAGATAAAACTGAAAAAGAGTGAATGGATGACTCAATTATTTTTAAAGGAAGCATTAACCACTAACCAGATAATATACCAACAAATTACCCAGCAGCACTAAGTATACCATGTAAGATTCAGTTCCAGAACACAGCTACATTTCTGTGTCCATCACAGTAATTAGTCCTTAAAAGTTGTACTTAAAATGTCAATCTTCAATAAACTCAAAAATAATTTATTGAGATTTCATCTTGTAGTCTACGGATTATGAGTTGCGAATAGAGGCTGAGGTCCCCCCAAGTGTTATCTGCAGGCTGCTGTGTTGATGCAGAGCTGGGAAGATCACAGATCCATGGAGGGAGAAGGCACTTGTCTTCCAGGAGATCACTTCGGGACAGGGCAGGCCTGACCCTGCGACGGCACCTTCAACTCTTGAGCCAGAAGCTGGTACCTACAAGGAACTCATCTCATGACCTTCATTTGCCAGCGGTGCCACACGTTACCTACAGCACCACAAAACTCAGAATATATTCTAGAAGTTTTTGTCGGTTGCATTGAGGTAGAAAAGTGCTGCTCAGTTCTAAAACAGACACTCTCTTTTGTTTGGTCTCCTTGAAAACCTAAAGAAAAAGTTTAGATTAAATTAAAGGCAAAAAATAAAAAATAAAAAAAAATTTCCATTACCAACCTGACCTGTGGTGTCCTAGACCTCAGAAGGCAGTAAAGGCACAAAAAACCATATCCTGGCTTTAAGTAAATGTATGCATGGGTGTGTGTGAGCATGAGGTGGGAGTTTCCAATGCAAACAAGGTTTTCTTTTTCTTTTTTTTTTTTTTTGTTTTGATGGAGTTCAACCAACATTAACTATATTCTAAAATTTCAACCAACATAACTATACTCTAAAATGACTTAGAATAAAGTCACAAACAGTCCCTTACAAAAGGCCGCTAGTATCTCTATAGAACTTACATTCCCCATGAATCATGAAGGTAAAGGACACCTGAGGATAATTCTAGAAATTCTTGTAAAAATACAAGAAAGTAACTAAAAATCATATGGAATAATTAAGAGCCAAGATTGTGGTCCTAATCCCAAAATCAAAAATCTGAAGTACTCCAAAATCTGAAAGATTTTGAACGTCAATATGATGCTCAAAAGACATGCTCATCAGAGCATTTTGGGTTTTGGATTAGAGATGCTCAACCTGTAAGTCTAATGCACGTATTCCAAAATCCCAAAAAAATCTGAAATCCAAAACATTTCTGGTCCCAACATTTTGGATAAGGGATATTCAACCTGTAGCACCTTGAAACATATTGATACCAGTTATATATAGCAGCTTGGGAATAAATATGAAACCAGTAAAATTCCAGAACATTCAAATAAATCTACACTGATGGGCTTCACCTTCAACATAGCCCAACCCATCCTACATGCCCCGTTCCCAAAAATGCCTTTATCATTAAGCCAGCAGAAACTGCTTCTCTCGGGGTCCACCCCACCACAAAGGTAGCTCAAACAGACTAGATCTAAAGAGAACAGAAGTTAAGATAGCTTTTATACCATAAATGGTGGACACCTACCCCAATATCCTTAAACATTTTCACAGCATTCTTCACAAGACAATATGTGGCACTCTCAGCTGAAGAGAGAGAATAAAACCCTGTCACATGGTTAGGCTCAACAAATCATGACAATCCCAGCAGCCACAGTAAGAAAGTATGGGGAGCTAGGAAGAGAATGAGGGCAAGTCAGCAGACAAGGGTGGGGCCCCACTTCCACCACTGGCAACCTGTGAGTTCTCAGATGACTTGCTGTTAAACCTACTTTGCTTACACCTACTTTGTCCTATATTGAGGTAAACAAGAAAGGGAGGGGGAAAGAAAAGAGGGTGTAGAGAGAGAAATAGGGAGAACAGAGGGAAGTAGAAATACCTAAAACATCCATTTTCCAGGACTGTTGTGACAATCAAATGAGACAGTGTATAAATACTCTTTAAGCTACCCAGTGGTACACAGATGACTGTACATCAGTGGAACCAGAGAAAGCACAGGCCTCGAGGTTAGGAAACAAGAATTCTGATCCCGAGATTACCCATTAATTAGCAGTGTGACCTGGGGTATTTTCCTCAACTATAAAATGAGGTGATTAGATTAGATTCCTTTTGGCTCTAAAAAGTGATTCAAGTAGTTTCAGCTCCAAACTACTACTGTATAAAATAGTACTCCCACCCCAATCACACCTCCTAAAACAAAGAAGACGGAGCGCTGGCCAAGATGTGCAGCAAGTGAAACACACACTGTTGTGGGAGTACAATTAGGTATAACCCCTTGGAAACTGTTTGGTGGTATCTACCAAAGCCGAATATACCCAGAGCCTACAACCAGGCAATTCTGTTCCCACATACATGCTGTATATAGGGGCACAGATATTCACCAAAAGACATATTCAAATATGCTCATAGCAACACTGTTCAAAGCAGCTGTGAACTGAAAACAACCCAAATATCCATCAACAGCAGAATGAATAAAATGTGGTAAATATTTACACAATGGAACACTACACAACAAGAACAAAGGAACAACTATATGCAACATGTATGAATCTCAAAAATAACGTTACGTGAAAAAAGCCAGATGTAAGAGTGTATAACTGTATCATTCAACTTACATAACATGCCAAAGAAGATAATAGTAATACTCTATGGTGTTAGAGGTCAGGATAAGTTTGCATTTTTCCAATTTTCTACAATTAGCAAATTTCTGAAATCCAAAAAAAAAAAAAAAAAAAGATTTTAAAAGAATAAATAGTGACTTAACATACCATATACTGCAACATTTCTTTCTGTTCTGGTTATTAGGTATTTGTGCAACTTTTGCAGATACTCAGGTTCTGGAACAGGACCACTGAAGTTGTGAACAAAGATGGCAGCAGAGCTGTAGGCCTCCAGCAAAGGCCCAAGGAGTCTCTGTAAGAAGGTGATAAACTGCTGGTGCTCCTTGGATTGGCTCACCTGAGTGTGCAAAAGCAGGAGATGAAGTCATGAGGAAGGGACAAGAGACACAAGGCAAGTGGACAGAGGACTTTCTCTGGAGAGCCAGTAATGTGAGAAGATGGCCACTCACATCAGCACTACATGAAAGCGGCCCCCTGCCCCTCATGCAGAGAATCTCTGCTGGAAACAACTGCTGGCTTTCAAACACATTCTTTATTGTAATCATTCACTTTTTTATGGTATTTGAGGCTTGTGTTCATTGAACAGCCACCTAGAAGAAATTTTCATAAATGAATGCCCTACTTGTGATACGCTGTCATCACTAAAAATAGCCGCTCCTAAGACCAGGCCCTCCGCGGTTTGAAGCCTGGGCTCAACAGTCACTCAAGTCTGCAGAAAGACCAATGGGAGACCACCAAGATTATCTCACTCCTTCTGCAGCACCTATTCCCTGCCTCCCCTAAATGGCCTTTGCCCACAGTCCAGCACTGTGGGGAATGATGGCCACCGTGACAGCAGTGCTTTATGGCCGAGAGGCTCTCACTGTACCTACCCAAAACACACTGGTTCGGTCAAGCCCCTCTGGAGTGTGAAAGCAAGATCACTGCCCCATCTTGAAACTAAACTGATACCACCCAAGTGAAAAAGAAGACAATTTCTAAATGTCAAAAAAGAGTAATCCTCTTAGAGTATTCAGAAAAGACGGGTCATTATTACTAAGTTCTAAAATTATAAATTAGACAAAATTGATTTTTCTAAATCAGGGACTTTTTTTTTAATCTCAATTTTCTCCTATAATGGTATTTGTTTTAATTGACAGCAAAGAGCTTAATATATGAAATTTTGGGAGGTACAGCAAGAGTGACTCAAAAAGAGCAACCAGGTCAGTGGCAGCTCAATAGCAAAACTGCTGCCTCATGAGGGGTGCAGGTGTAGGTAAACAGGTATGCACCTGTGTATTTCATAAAAGGATGGTGAAAGTCTCACCTATGACATTCATCTTCCTGACTTTTCAGACTCTCCTTTCCTTTTCTACTTAAACTGAACAACTTAAGGTATTAATTCAACTCAAACGGTTTGAGTGTCTTTACCACACAGAAGGTACCAGAGCTAGTTGGGGGATTCTTTAGATAAGAAGACATCACCAGGACTCCAGCTGATCTCACTGCAGCATAAACCTCAACATATCCCTGTAATATCCACCAGAATTCTTCACCCAAGTACCTTCAGGTAGCAATCTCGCTGTTCCTCCCCAAAGTCACTGTCTTCATCTTCTTCATCACTTCTCCAAGACAAAGGTTCAGGAAGCTTCTTGTCCCACTGCTGCTCAGCAAGACTAGGACTGATATCTTCCTGGTCATCGTGCTAGGCCAAGGAGATGATGGATAGTAAATAAATATGCACTGGCACACAAACAACTGCCCAGTGGAGCCAGGACAAGGCAGTCCTCTTCTCTGACCCTTCCTGGCTCTTCTCTGTTTAGCCACTCATAATGTCAGTCCACTTCCCTTCCAAACTCAAACTCAGTCAGGAGACAGCAGGAGACAAAAGAAAGGGCAGGTGGGAGGGGAGAGCTACCAGAAAGAAAGATCAAATAAAAGTACCCCCACATGTTCTAAATTGATATGTACTTTTCCAGGCCATCTCCTCTACACTAAATCTACCAAAATTAAAATAGAATCTCAAAAATGAAAACTGCAGATGTGCAAGCTGCAAGCATACTGATAGGTGTAACGTCTCAACTTAGCATACAAACTTCTGGATGTCACGGAATCAAGTCAGGATATGTTTTAGACAACACAACTTACAAATAGGAACCAAAATATTAAATAATCCCAAAGGACACTTATTCTCCCCATTCTTATTTTTCGCTTCTCTACATCTGAATATGACTATATACCAAATGTAATTATTGGTTTGTTTACTTATTTACGAGACTGAGTCTCACTCTGTCACTCAGGCTGGAGTGCACTGACACCATCTCGGCTCACTGAAACCTCCACCTCTCCGATTCTTGTGCCTCAGCCTCCCAAGTAGCTGGGATTACAGGTGTGTGCCACCATGCCCAGCTAATTTTTGTATTTTTAGGAAAGACAGGGTTGTGCCATGTTGGCCAGGCTGGTCTCGTACTCCTGACCTCAGGTGATCCACCCACCTTCACCTCCCAAAGTGCTGGGATTACAGGCACATGCCACCATGCCTGGCCAATTATTGGTTTAAATAAGTTATAGAAAAGGTAAGGGAATGAAGAGTAAGTATAAAGACAAATAAAGGAAAGCTCTACCTCTTACCTCTGCCACTGTAAGAATGCCATACTGGATAAACTTTCCTACTGTTTCATGGCAGACTTGGTAAAATGTCTGGCAAGGCTGAAAAGAAAATTCATTTAAATATAAATGCCATTTTATACTTCTTTTTTTAAATGCAGAAAACATAGTACAAGGTAGCTGCCAAAGCCTTCCATTCTGTTACCTCCATCACCCCACTGAGCAAGTCCTGTGATTCCCAATGCCCACTGTCTTGATACACACACGGTCATGGACAAAGCCCAAGAAAAGACCTCTGTCGCTTAAAGTTGGCAGAGCACCCAACACTGCACCACCTGCATGGGGTACTCCTGAGCTCAATTCTCTCCCCACACCCACAGTGTGGAAAGCCCTCTGAAGACTGCTTATCAGCCCCCCACCATCTATTTCTTTTACTTTATAAGACAATTTCTCTGCAATAGTTATCTTATAATAAATATTGTACACAAAAGTGGTGATTGAGGAAGGGCAACATTGGAATAAGTAAATAAATACCAGAGAAAGGACAAGGTCAATCTTGGAAGTCTTATCTGCCCTCATCCCTTCCATCCCACCACCCAAGGTTCATGCAAAACAGATTCCCCAACAGGACCACGAGCACACCTCACACAAAGCATGGCATGGAGGGGGCGGTACTCCTAACACATGCACTCATCTCATCAACATCTCAAGACACATTCATACAAAAGAAAATATCGGAATTCAAATAAAATATGAATTCTACATGTTGATGACTTTGAGAAGAAGGAAATCTACTACTTAATACATATGTCTCATGATAAATGCCTAAAAGTGTTTGGGTATATAATATAAATGCTCATTAGTACTGCTGGGCTTGGTTTTCCTCATTTGTAAATTGAGAGGTGTTGAGCAGATGACTTTCTTTTTTTTTTTTTTTTTTGAGATGGAGTCTCGCTCTGTCACTCAGGATGGAGAACAGTGGCACAATCTCAGCTCACTGCATCCTCCGCCTCCCAGGTTCAAGTGATCCTCCTGCCTCAGCCTCCAAAGTAGCTGGGACTACAGGCGTGTGCTACTACACCTGGTTAATTTTTTTTTGTATTTTTAGTAGAGACGGGGTTTCTCCATGTTAGCCAGGATGGTCTCGATCTCCTGACCTCGTGATCTGCCCGCCTCAGCCTCCCAAAGTGCTGAGATTACAGGCGTGAGCCACCGCACCTGGCCGAGCAGATGATTTTTAAGGCTGCTTCTGACTCTTACCATCTGTGGTTCCATCATCTACAGGTGGGTGTGTTAATTATTTACAAACCACTGACCCAGTGCCTCACACACAATACATGCTCACTAGCTTTGGATGTGACTGCCTGAGAACATTGAGCAATCTGTCCTATCATGGCTCATAGCTGCAGGATAGATTCAGTGCAGCAGTGACCCAGAGAGCAAACCAAGATAGTAAATGACATATTGGTTTGGTGGTCACTGAAATCCAGGAGTGGAATATAAAGTATCAACAATGGGTCAAACATTATCTAACAGAAAAACACGGGGGGTTATGTTTTCATGAAAACGCTCAAGAAAAGAGACCAGGCAACACTGAAGAGTCTTCACTCACCAGTGAGATGGTGCCTTCATTGGAGAGAAGGTAGCACAGGCTGGCCGCCTTCCGCACCAGCTGCTCCTGGCTGATCAGGTTAGGCGGGGTGCTGGTGGGCCCCCCCAGTCCCCTCTTATTCAGAACTGCATAAAGGCTGCAAGCTGAGAAAAGAAAAGCAACAATGAAGTTGCCAGCTCAAAGTCTCCAAGAAAAACTTCAACTGGCTTGAATAACCTTAAGAGATTATTAATACATCAAAAATAATGGCCTGTATTTGGAGAAATTTAAGTAAATCCCACAAGATTAAATTCTTATGACTCCATATGATCCCAACTGCATCAAAAACCTTCTCCAAAGACATAAGCCCCCTCTTCTCTCCTTCCTCTCTTTTCTCTTAATCACAAATGAGGCCCTCCACTCACTTTGCTGCTCTGTGTATGTCTCATCTCAGTTAGATTTTCAGCTCCCGGATAGCAAGACACTCTACCTCTCCTGAAAAATAAGGGTAATGCTATACAAACGGTAATTCAGTAACTACTCATTGTAAACAGTGATATAACAGGAGATTACATTTTCGTTTGAAAACTAAAATTATAGCCACATTCCCTCAAGCAAGGGGCTATCACCCAAATTAAAGCAGATACCACTGTGTGTTTTAGGCCTTTTTATTTTCCATGAAAATTACTGAAAATATTTCAAGGTCTGACATACCTATGATGGCCTCCATGATAAAGACATGAAGTACCCCATTGCTGTAGAAGTTGAGTTCGAAGACTGATGGGACAGTTGTGCTGGGGGTGATAAAAAACTCATCGTTCCTGCTAGTGTGGGTGATTGTGACACAATTTCCCAGCAGCTGTATGGCATGCATTACTACATCTTCTGAATTTCCTGAGAACCCCAGGTCAAAATCACGAGCCAGGACTTCCTCTTTCATCACAAAGAAGTCTTCGACCAATGTGGAGAGATCAATTCCCTAAAGAAAGACGGAAACGGTATCATGATGGTGGAAAATCTACTTTCCAAAAAGCTGAGAGGCCAACACTCCAAGACTTTCTTCTTGCCTTGGCTTTCCTGCAGCTCACTGCTAGCACATAGAGAAGTAGGGCCAGAACACCAATGCAGAGCGAGTCAGAAAACTACTTAAAAAGCTGGTCCTCCAGGAATGTCAAGGTATTACACATGCTAGTGAACACTCTAGCCATGACACATGATATGCACACATAAGATCACAAGGGGGAGAAAAAAAGCCATCTGCAAGTAAGGAGTGCTTATTTTTTAGCAAAATTTCCTTCATTTTAAATATTTATCTGGCAAATATTTATTTGGTGCCTATATATATTGGTACTGTTTGGTGTTGAGAACATGACTGAACAAGACTGGTGTGGTCTCTTCCATCATAAAGCTTAGACAAATGTATTTTGGGAGGATAAAGGGTGGGTTCTAAAATGCCAGTCAATTCATTTGGAAAGCATTTGCTTTCAGAATATATACCACATGTTAATGAGATAGACCTTATTTACATTAACAGTATTAATCAAGCAATAGCTTAGTACTATATATATTAAGCAGTCTGTTTTGTTTTGTTTTTAAACGTAGATTCTTCCTCCACCAAGTTGATAAGCTCCTTTGGGCAGGGTCCTCAGCTTATTTTACTGTTTACCTCATAGTACTAGCCATGAGTGGGCCAAATCTGCCCCTGAGTATGTATCTGAGCAGCTGACAAAACATTCTCCTGCTTCCTACTTAACTGCAGGTGACATTGCAGACATACCTGCCTGTGTCTGTAGAGGAGCAGGCAAGCCACAATGTGTGTGGACATAATGGCACAGGACTTGCTAGCAGCTGGAAGGCAAACACAAAGCTTTTTTTAGTTGCACTTTTTACAAACATAGCTGAACTTTTTTGAAATACCTAAATTTTAAACAGGAGTATTTAAAACTGTGAAAGTCTTCTATCACATTTCCCATAAGTGTGATTTACCAAAAGGAAGTTATAACACTACAGTGTTCTGGTATAATGGAACCTCATTAGAGATCACTATTCATCATACAACAGGCTAAGTAAGACAGGTCCACCTTCAATCCAGACCAGTGGAATTTAGTTACTGAATGACGAAGAGATACTTTTATTGAAATATGAAGACCCAAAGTACAAGGCTGTTTTAGTTCTACAGGATCTCCCATTTCCATATTCCTTGACTTGCTCCCACCTACAGTCTATTATAACTACAACTCTACTTCACTCTTCTTGCTGGTATTCACCATATTAAAACGAAGGTGTAGTAGAAGGATAACAGCTGACTTGAAGTCAGAAAAATCTGGGCTCAAATCCCAATTTACTCACTAACTAACTTCATGACTTGGGGCAATTACTTAAATTGCTGGCCTCACCTTCCTCACTGATAAAATGAAAATACTACCTAGCTCATTAGACCACATGAGAATAAAATGACTGGCCTGGCACAGGAGCCACAGTAATGGGTGCTCAGTATATTTGTATTTCCTCTCTCAACCTGACCCAGAGGTAAGAAGGAAGGGCACAGACACACATTTGAGAATGACTACAGTGCACACCCCTACACTGAATTTGCATAAAATTATAATTATATAAATCAAATCTGAGAACACACATGGAATAATCTGAAATCACGATAACATTTGTGAGTTTTCTAAGATAACAATAAATTTAAGAATACTTCATTCATCACTGGTAATTGAAGTCGTCTCCAGTGTTTAAAAAAAGTACTCAGTACTATATGTACAGCTATTAAAAATATTGATAAAGAATTTTTAAACATGAATATTGTGTTATAAATGGAAAGCTGCACAATACAAAACTGTAAAAAATATTTTTAGAGACTACACAGCAACACCACTGGTTATTTGGGTAATGGGTTTTTGCTGTCTATTTCATCTTTATTTTCAAACTTTTTAACAATAAGGTACTATTTTTTGTATCCAGATTTTAAGCAGGATAGAGACATAATCAAATGTGCTTGAGAAAGAATCCTCTGACCCAAAGTCAAGCAGGAATAGGGGCCTCCAGAATGGGAGGAGCAAGGTGAGGGAGGAAGGCCTCCCCAGTAGCACTGGCAGGGGGCGCGGAGAGTATCATCAGGGTCCTGGCCCAGAGAGCAGCAAGAAAGAAATCACAACTAGGCTGAGCACCAAAGAACCACTGTGCTGCCGTGGGATTTTAAAGCAGCCTCCACAACAGTACACAATTGTACAGCTTGGAACTTAAAGAAGACTGGTCCTGCAGTGAACTCACACTCCTCTCCTCTCTAGGTTCACTTTAATTATTTGTGTATAACCATCCCACTGACAAGAAGATAAACTCATTGAGTTCAGAACCATTAATTATTCATTTTGTATTCTCCACGGCTAAGGCAAAGCTTTATACAAGGCCACTCATATTTGCTGCATTACAAAAACTCATGGGGTCAAAGGAGAAATGGACATGCAACTATAAATCTAGACGTTGTACCACAAATTAGTTCAAGTAGTTCAAATAAAACACATTAATGAGCAACAGAGGCAACAAATCATTTTAATAATAACTATCTTTAAAAAGTACAACAACTACCACATGAACACCTACTAATTACCAGACACTGTATAAGATGTTTAACTCCGATTATCTCAAATCCTCACGGTATCACCTTCTTTCTAATAACTTACCTATCACCACCTGTGAATTAATAGAAGTGGAAACTAACCTCAGCAGATTCCAAAACCTGTATAGTTTGCACCACACCATGATGAATCTAAATTGTAGAATTAAAGAGTCTGGTATTCTACTTACTGAATAGAATATGCTCAGCCAGATTTGCAATCAACCTCCTTCGTAGGGATTCATCTGTTGCATTTCTGGACTCATTAATGGACGTGTCTCTACCTTCATCAGCAGCATCACTGGGTCTAAAAAGTGTTTCAAAAATCAACACACAACTGCACTCTTTTACAAGGCAAACCATGTGGAACTGATCTTTAAATGAATTAGATACTTTAAATTAGTATATATTTTAAATGTAAACCACAAACAGATTATTTCTATGGGTTATTTTCCTCCATAATATACTATATTATGGCCTGGCCAAAACATGTTATTTAGTTATGACTAAATAGTCTGTTGATACATCACTTCCAAAACCACTGGCAGAAAGAATACATAATGCAAGATGCCTTATTTTAAAACATTTCTGAAAATTCAACACTTCCACATATTAAAGGAAAGGCTTCATATTCAATTTCTCTAAGTTAAAATTCAATTTGAATTCAATTTGAATTCTGAAAAATTCAAACAGCAAAATTCTTTCATATGGTTCACTTACATACAATATGCATAACCTACTACCAAAAAAACTCAGTTCAAGCATTCAAAAAGCATAAATCAAATAAGAACTCCTATATGAGTCACAAAATCAAAAAGATTTTATAAGCAAATAATTAAAAACTTCCAAACTAATATGAAAACATGTCATCTCAATATCCCTTATTGGACTAAGAGAAAAGTTACTTAAGAAGTGAAAATAAGAATGTGCGCATTTTTAATAAGGTTAATCTATGCAATACAAGAAATAACAGATGTTTGGTAGCTTGATTAGCACTAAAAAATTCTACAAATTTTACCTTGAAGGAAGTATAGCTGGTAACAACGCTTGCTCCAGAGAAAGTGGAGCAGACACCGGTTTCTGACTTTGGCTTTCTAAATATTCCTGGAGAAAAAAACACAACATGATCATTTACCCTCACTTTCGCACCAACATATAAAATGTAATTTCATCTTCCAAAGGTTAAAAGGGAGTTGTTTATGAAATAAGCCATGCTATAGAGCATGGGAAATACTTTCTATATCCTAAATTGTCTTCAGAAGTCCAGAATGATTCACAGAATGCTAAGCATGAAACTGAACTTGAACACTGAAGACACAAAGAATAGGATGCTTAAACAAAATCATTTTAAAATTGAAAGAAATTTTTAACTTTTCTCACACATCATCATAAAACTGACATTCTTAATATCATTAATAGTGATGATAGACATAATCATACTTAAAAAAATCTGGCAACCCAAGGGTCACATTATTTTCAAAAGAACCTCAATCTAAAAGCAAATCATAACAAGACAGAGGAGCTATGTGACCATTTAAAAAATAAAGAGAAAGAAAGTGGCAAGCAATGATAAGGTTCTAAAAGATCAAAGCATTTAAGGTTAGCAAGCATCTACCACAGCAGCTGGAATCTCTTAAAGTTAAGCCAGGAAGTAGAATAAAAGGAGAGGCGGGACCTTCTGCTCCTTATCCCTGGGCTCCCTACTTCTGTACCCATTCTTCTCCTTCTCCTTTACAATTTGAATACCTTAAGAATTTAAACCAGCAAGGGCCTCAGGGACCTGCCAGTCCCAGACTTTCAATGAGGATGGCACTATCCTTTGGGATGTGCGGGTACTGGATTCTACACAATAGGACATAGAGAGCATTATCCTGTCAAATTTACCCAGCTTTGGCTGCCCGAAGTGGCTCACACCTGTAATCCCAGCACTTTGGGAGGCAGATGAGGAGGCGGGCAGATCACCTGAGGTCAGAAGTTTGAGGCCAGCCTGGCCAACATGGTGAAACCCCGTCTCTACTAAAAATACAAAAATTAGCCAGGTGTGGTAGCGGGCACCTGTAATCCCAGCTACTTAGGAGGCTGACGCAGGAGAATTGCTTGAACCTAGCGGGCAGAGGTTGCAGTGAGCTGAGATTTCGCCACTGCACTCCAGCCTGGGCTACAAGAGCATGAAACTCCGTCTCAAAAAAAAAAAGTTACCCAGCTTTTAAGGGGAGGTGTTTGGAAAAATTTCCCCTAAAGGCAATTTTGAAACATAAGATATAAAGGCACATGCAAGATTCACATGAATTTTTATTTTTTTACAATTATTTATTCATTTATTCATTCAACCATCTCAAAATTTTTTGACTTTTGGGGTTAATTGATATATAATACTTGTACATATTTTGGGGTACATGTGATATTTTGATACCTATATACAATGTATAATGATAAAATCAGGGTAAATGGGATAACCATCACCTCAAACACTTAGCTTTTTTGGGGGGGTTGGGAATATTACAATTCTTCTCTTTTAGTTATTTTGAAATATACAATAAATTACTGCTAACTATAATTTCCCTACTGTACTATCGAATACTAAAACTTATTCCTTCTACCTGTTTTTTGTTCCCCTTAGATGGTCATGAATTAAAAAATAATAATAATAGCAATAAATGTTGAGCCTGATATCTCCCAAAAACAGATACTCACTCTCCTTTATCAATAGGCAAATTTTGTGGAAAAATTTAGGCAACACCACCTTTGTCATAGTCCTCATTTTACAGGAGAGCAAACTGCAGCCCCAAGTCACACAGAGAGGTGCTGTTAGAGTCAGCACTGGAGCCTCCTGACTCCAGGTAGATGCTTCAACATGGTTTCATTTCAACAGACACTCACCTTTAAGGAAAATGGTTGTGCAAAATCCACTCGGACACAACCATAGTTTTTTCGTAACATTCTAATAACACCTCTTGCTACACTCCACAGGCTCTCATTCTTCTTAGGTTTGCCCTAAATTCCAATAGTGAGAATAACATGGTGAGAAATAAAGCCAACACATACACAAACATTCTATTATCCACAGAATAACTTGTTTTATGGAAACTGTAAGTTCATCTTGAAGAACAATGAATGAAGAAGGAAAGGAGGTAGTCATTAACTGCGGCCTGTCAGAAAATGTTTTGTATTCAAAGATGTAATCATGTCATTGGGAGATGGAATTCAGTCAGTGAAAAACAAAACATTTAATACTATTTCATTTAGTATCATGTTCACACAATTCACAAAAATACAATTGCAAACTAATGAAGGAAAAAATGACATAGCCTGGAAAACTGTTCTGTGGTTCTTAAACAAGAATAAAACATCAAAGAGGCCATTTATCTGAGGTCTGATGATCACCAGTCTAAATGTCTAATATTAGGCATGTAATTGCAAATCCAGCCTTACAGTGGCCTTTGAGCTGAGTACTCATTCAGTAAATACCTAGTATCTATTACACATAAGGCACAATGACAGGACATATAACGGACACAGACTCAGATATGAACTCGTGAGACACAGTCAGGATGAGTAGGGTATACATCAAGGACAGATTCATAGAACACAAGGAGAAGAGTGTCATACAGATCATATCACTTAATTTGTAAGCCTATCACTTAATTTCTAAAGCCTCTGATTGTCAGACGTCCTTGAATTTCTGACATGTCTGGAGCCGTAAGCTTGAAATAAGTACCTCAGCCAAAATTTCCACAATAAATAAGAACAAAGTTAAATTCCTCTTGAACTCTAACTGCTGACTGGAGTGGTAAGCTGGTAAAACAATTCTGATAAAGTGGTTGGCAGTACCTACTAAAGCTGAAAATACATACTTTTTAAGACCCATCAGTTCTTCTCCTAGGCACATACCCAACAAAATGAATATATATGGTCATCAAGAAAAAATAGCCAAGAAGGATTACAGCCAAACATTTTGTTAACAGTAGAATAAATTATGGTATACTCACACACTGGAATACTACACAGCTATGAGAAGGAATAGACTACATGCAACAATGTGGATGAATCTCCAAACACCTGCTTAAGCAAAGGAAACCAGATGCGTACAGACCACATGTTATCCAATTTACGTAAGTGCAAAAATGTGCAAAACTAACCCAGTCTGTAAGAAATGAAATTAATCATTACCCTTGAGGGGATGATGATAGGAGAAGCACAAGGAGGGTTTCAAAGGTCCTGGTAATATCGTTCCTTGATCTGGGTGCTCGTTGCATAGACGTATTCACTTTGTGATAATTCAAGCTACATGCCTATGATTTATATACTCTTTTGTAACTATTATACTTCAATAAAAAGGTATACTGAAAAAGTCATTGCTACCTCTCAAATTAATCTGTAGGTGTTTTTGCCAACATGACCCCACAAGTTCTTCAAGCCCAATTTAAAATATGCACATATTCATTAAGCCCTGGGGAGAACAAACCACAGATAACCTTCCACAGCAGAGATGGCAACACGGTGGCAAGTCTTCTCCCACTTCCCAATCCCATGACCAAGGTCGGCACTGTTAATCTAACCAGGTCACTTCTGCCAAGCTCAAGAAAACACCACATAAGCACTACCAATCAAGTTAAAGATAGGGCATGAAAGCTACTCACCATGCCCATCCAATCACATTTCATACAGTGCTTTAAACATAGGGAGTACCAAAAAAAATTCTTAATTCTAAAAGCAAATGTAAATTCTAAAAGTTAAATCTAAAAGACTTGATAAGCAAAGACAACTTTTGGGTAGGTACCCTTACCAGTTGTTCACCATTGTAGTGACCTTCGATAATGCGATCATAGGAGATTCCAACAGGTATTATCAAGATGTCTGGGATGACATTGGTAGACAGAGTATCTACCACAACTGACAAAAGTCCTGCCCGAGCACAGGAGGTTTTTCCACTCCTAGAACGTGTGCCTTCCAGGAAGATCTCCAAGAATTGCTGCTGTCGAAGTAATTCAACTATATGCTAGGATATAAGAAGAAAGTAAAACATACATTCAAGACCACTCAACTTAGAATGAGCTCAGAAAAATTAAATCTTTAAAAGCAAAACAGGAAAAACGATAACTTCACTACTGACAAAGTATCTTATTCACACTAATAAAACAGCTCCTCCAATGCTATATTTTGGTAATAACAACAACAACAACAAATTACCAAACTCAAGCAATGATCACTCCAGTTACTCAAAGAGCAGTTTTTAAAAATCTCAACTCAAAAGAGTCATTTTTCCTTCCACTGTGATAACCAACACAATGTCCCTAAGGATAATTAGAGATCACACATACCCCATGGAGCAAAGCTCTATAGAGAACATCTTTCCGTCCATCTGGTGTTTCATCGAGCCTTCGTCGTATGAAGAAGCCCCCAAGCTTATGGATCAAGGTACTATAAATTCAGAATACATGAATTATTTACAAAGAAAAATGTAAAAAGAATACTCACATTCCAAGTTAATTGAAAACATTTGCCAAGTGGATACAAGCCATATGTGCCGTTTGAGCAGCTGACAGTAAAAATGCAGGCATTTTTTTCATTTTCCATATTATCGACATGTTTCAGTCATTTACATTGTTCATCAGTCTTTGGGATATCACTGTGTATAATGAGCCTCTATTACATCTGTTCCAAGCCAAAAGGAGTTTGCATGACATATGACCCGTAAAAATGATAGTATAGATTTTAAGAGGATTATAGAACACTTCTAAATTTTAAAATCCTGCCCAGGGTCTCAAGACACTGACCCTTAGACATTCTGAAATTTGCCCATGGCATGTTTACTACAAAATGAATATGATGTTTATTACGAAAGCTCCTTGGGGGAAATTTTCTCAAATAATTATTGTTTACAGAGGATCCTTGTGAGACAAAAACAATTTTATCCAACTGAAACCAAGCATAACCATCTTTCCAAAACATGAAACAAAAATGTGCTTCATTTGCACATACACAGGCATAAAACGATTCTTTTCCTAACCCTATGTCTCTTTCTACAACACTAATTTTGATATGAAGTTGAAACTGTCTAAGTCAATCTTTCCAAACTCACAGCCTCCTATTCTTTTCAAGTAGAGTGATACTAACATAAACATTAATATATATTTTTGGTATCCTCTACAGCAGTGGTCCCAAACCCCGGGGCCACGGACCAATACCGGTCCCCGGCCTGTTAGGAACCAGGCCACACAGCAGGAGATGAGTGGCAGGCAAGCAAGCAAAGCTTCATCTATATTTACAGCCATTCCCCATCACTTGCATTACCCTCTGAGCTCCGCCTCCTGTCAGATCAGCAGCAGCATTAGATTCTCATAGGATAGGAGCGCAAATCCTATTGTGAACTGCACATCTGCCCATGAGGGATCTAGGTTGTGCATTCCTTATGAGAATCTAATGCCTGATGATCTGTCACTGTCTCCTATCACCCCCAGTTGGGACCGTCTAGTGATTCTACATTATGATGAGTTGTATAATTATTTCTTTATATATTACAAAGTAATAATAATAGAAATAAAGTGCACAATAAATGTAACATGCTTGAATCATCCCAAAACCATCCTCCCCACCCCCATGGTCTGTGGAAATTGTCTTCCATGAAACTGGTCCCTGATGCCAAAAAGGTTGGGGACCACTGCTCTACAGTAAATAGAAGGAGGCCACAGTAAGGTGTTGCCAAAGCTTAGTATCACTCTTTGAGAGTAAAACTCTGCAGAATAAAATGAATGAGATGAGCCATCCACAAAAATAACACCTGAGAAGTGGTTTGTGAATGGGTAGACTGTCATGTAACAAAAGAAAGCTGCACAAAAACAGGCTGGGCTAACTACAGCCTGCTGTGTCTGAAGGACAGGTGAGCTACACAATCACTGGCATAGAGTCCATGAAAGGGAAGTTGGATTACAAAAAATTATCAGTGTTTATTAAGCAGTTCCAAGAAATCCTAATTGAGAACCAAATGTGAAGGAAATGGGTATAGGAAATATTCTAATTACAAGAGAAGCAAGGCTTCTCTAGAGCCCCAGTGGAATAGTCCTCTTCCCTCTAAGTCTGTGCCCACCAGAAACTTCCTGATGACTTTCTAATTCAGTTTCCCGGTTCCTTGTTCCTGGAGAGAGGTCCCCTGGAGAGCAAACACAGATATTCTAATTCCTGGAAAAGCACATCTACCCTGTAGGATCATATCACACGCTATTACAGCTAGCTGTCTGTCTACATTATCCATTAAGCTATGTGAAGGCAAGGACTATATATTTTGTTCTCTCTTGTCTAAAGCACAGCTGGATAAATATCACTGACTGCATGAATCCATGGCTTCTCTTCAGTTGGGTCACAGGAGTCTGGTTAGCTACAGAACTCTGAAAGCCTATAGAACTCTGAACCAAGGGATTAAGAAGGAGCTCCTTAGACTGTGATACTGAGGACACAGCACACAAAGGTGACGAAGGCCATCTTGTGAAGCTCCACCTGCACAACCTGCCAGCCCACTTTCCTTCCAGTCTCTTTCTAAATTCATGCTCCTTTTATCCACTCTCTACCCACAGAGCTGACCTTAGAGATGCTTTGTCCTTTCAGGTTTGAAACTTTTAATTTCCCAAACCAGCTCAACCAGTTCCTCACCAATTCTTTGTTGGTGATCAGACCTACCACCTACCCAGTTTCCTAGGTGGTAAACACCTGGGAATCTTGCTCCTTCCTCTCCCCCTCTATTGAGCCCCCATAGGGACTAGCACTGGGTCTTTAAATTCGAGCTACTAAGTACTTTTTAAATCTATGCCCTCCTGTCCAAAAACAATACTACAATTTAAACCTCCATTATCTTCTGCCTGAACTATCCTAATGGAAGCAGAATTGATTTCATTCTTTCTAATCCAGAATGACCTTTCAAAATACAAACCTGAACATGTCATTTCTCAAGTACAGGAGAGACTCTAATCTCTTGGCTTAGAAATTGTTTTGATCCAGCTTTCACTACCTACACAGCTACCACCTCCAGTCTCTGATCCTTCCTAATGCATCCCATATTCCCACCTTACCCAATTGTCCATCACTTCCCAACCATACCATGCTCCTGTATCTCTCCACATTTGCACATACTATTTCCCCTGAATGGAACGCATTGAGGAAAACCTCTAAAAAACCTTTCAAAAGGTGAAAACCTCTAAAACATACCTTTCATATGATATTGTACTTTTTAAGTGGTTCTAGCTCTACTAAATTATGAGGTCAAAGTAACAGGTATGGTTGTCTTTATATCACTAACCCTTCTCCCACTTCACTGCCCCCTCCTCCACCAAACAACTCCCTACTGCTGAGCCTGGTATGGTAATTTGCTATCTTGCCTTTCTAATTGCCTTTTATCTATTTGATAAATAATGCCCATAAAGTTTAGGTAGTCACAGTTCACCAAGTATCCCATATAAAATATATAAATAATGATGATAGTCTTAATGCATTTTTGCACTCTCCAAATTTTACACAATAACTATGTATCACTTTTATAATAAAAGAAAAAAGGCTAATGTCATCTTTACAATAACATATCGAAAGCTATAATTTAAAAAATTAAAATTCAAAACATAACCTTTTTAATTCCTTAAATTCCAAAATAAGCTCATCTTACCTGAAGATTGGGATGTTGAGATTATTGCCTGAAGCAATGTATGGTGCTTTGATGTTATGGCAGAAGAGAATGAAAGTGAGCAGCAGATAGTCAATATGGGATCTATGAACTGGTAGAAACAGAAGCGGCAAATTCGTCTAGCAAAGGGAAAAATGCCAAATTTAAAACTCAAATGTAAAATTCAATCACACTTTGCAACTGCATATTTGGCTAGAGTCACTCAAACACTGGCTAATCAGTGACTCACTCTTTAAAAACATTTTCCAATAATAGGAACTTCCTTCAATGTAATACTTTCTGAGCTAAAAAGAAAAAGAGCAACTATAACAACAGAAATAAGTTGGGGGAAGAAGAGCAATCAAGAGTTCCAGTTGACCTATACCCTTTCTGAGAAGCAGCTCCACTGATATAAAAAGAGCACAGGTTTTGGAGTCAGGCTTGGTTTGATTTGAAATCCAGGGCAAGTCACTTATTATCTGCCACTTGAGACAACCTATTTATCTATCTGTGTCTCTATTGCTTCACCTACAAAATAGGGATTGTTCTACCAGATTTTCAGCGTTGTTGCAAGGTAACTTACAAAAGGAATCCTGCATATTGCTAGTAAGTACTCCTGTATCCCATTTCTCCTCCCCAAACACACAGCTATTGAAGTTATCACAAATGAAGGAAATCTTCCAAATGGGTTGAAATACATCACAGTACACAAGAAAACATTTCCACAAGAACTCTAAAATCACTCTACAATTGAGGGGAAAATGGGGTAATAGATTCACAGAAATTCTTGCCTCAGTTGCAGCTTTAACCATCTCAAGTTGACCTTTGTGAATTTGAATGTTCCAAAAGAAGCTGTTGAACAGTTTTAGCAGCACCCACCCAGTCAGTCTGAAACAAAGTACAAACAAATAAATGAACACACATTATTTTTACATACAAGCACATACAGTTGACTTCTGTCTACTTAAATTTATGGACCTACAACCTCAAAGTACTTGTAAATGACTTAGTGTGTGTGCACATGCATGCATGTATGTCTGAATTGCTGAACTAGAGCTAATTTTATATATATATACTACTTACAGAAGTATCCATTTATTATAGACTACAGTCATAGTTCACTCTAATAACATTTTATACTGCAGAAGCAAATGACCAAGGCGAATGAATATTTAGTGAGCAGAATGATCCCTCTGATGTACACAAACCACTCCTTTTATGACTCAGATACGTGAAAGTTGATTCACAAGCAGTCTAGGTGAGCAGATGTTAGTAGTAATACATTGGCTGCTATCAATTAACAGATAGGAAGGCACCTTCAAGCCTACCACAGTGCTACTTTGCACGAAAGCTGAATAAGAATATAAGAAGAGTTTAATTTAATATCAGGATTCATTAAAACATCTTTTGGACAAAGAGAACTGTGCTAGGAAAGTTCAATAATTCAGTCTTATTTGCTCAAATCAGCATGGCTGTGATTGAAAGCTTTCTGCCTTGCCTTTTAATACCTGATCATTGCCGGTGAGACAGTGGCAACCATTTCTTGAAGAATCCTTTTAGCTTTCTTTTTCACTTTGTTAACGGCTTTTGATTGCTGCTGGGCAGAACCATCAGGGTTTAATTCAGCAGCCACTTCTGCAATTGCCTCTTGTACTCTGGTATGAAAATGGAAAAAGAGACAATGTAATTGTTTCTATACTACATTCTGTATTCAGTATTTTCTAAACTGCAGCTGTAAATCACAAAACAAAACATATGTTCTCTTTAAAATGCGGTAACATGAAAGAATAAGCTCAAGCTAGAAGTGCTCTTTCTGGCTATCTATTAAATATTAAGAATATTATATTCCTAAATCAATGAATCTCTGAGGAATCTGGAAAGCAGACTAAGAATTTAATTCAAATTTACTGGGTGACAACTATGTGAATTTGAATGTTCCCATTAAAGTGTGAGGGACACGAAATTGTACTCTAGCAGAAGAGAGAAAAAGAAAGGTTATCCCTTTAGGCATATAATTCAGAGGTATCCAAAAGTCTTCTACCAAATTAATGTGTGATTTTTCTTTTGAAGACTTAATTTACTTTTAATTTGTATTGTGACTCCATTAGTAAAACTATATGTAAAACTCTGGGAGGGACCAAAAATGGTCATAAATATTTACAAATTTTTTCAACTCAAACCAGTAATTTTTAAAAGGCACAGCTCAAGATCAAAAGAGCACAGCACAGAATAATAAGCAGTGAGAGAAAAGGAAACATTTAATCCAGTTTTATAAATCTTCCAGCTGACTTAGGGGAGAAAGCATGAGGTTCAACCTCCTTAAACCACTTCTAACATCCCAGTTACTAGTCAAAACATCTGGATGAAATAAATGTACTTGAAGGTTTTAACAAGAAAACAGAATATATAATAATCTAAGAATTTCACATAATTGTGTTTTATCCCACTGGTGCTGATTTTGGACTAGTGAAGTACAGCAAAATTCCACATAGCCCCATAATTCACTAATACAAAAAGACCAATACCACAGGACACTGATGCCCCCCAAGTCTATTCCCTAAAAAGCATTCATTGCATTCTGACCAGGAATGTTTCTACACGTCATTACCATGACTGATGCACCTCCATTATCAACTACTCACTCATCCATTCGAGAAGTATTTCTTGAGTACATATTATGTGCCAGCATTGTTCAGGCCTTAACAAACATAACGAAGAGTCTACAGATGACACTTATGAATTTAAAGCAGCCTTTTAATTCACCCTGGTCTCCTGCTCCCCAAATCCAGGTAGATCTCTGAAACTGGCCACACCAATGAGGCCAGTACTCTAGAATCAATATTCTAGAGTACGGGAGTTTGGAACATCTTCACCCAAACTCCCATATTCTAGAATATTTATTTCCCCATTCCACCTGAGTTCCAATCAGTCTTTCCTATTGTAAGCAAGCTCCTGTAAGAGCAAAGGCAGTAATTCATTCTGTTAAGATTTCTAGCAATGACTTTCCAGTACAAGAATTTGTACCTAGATACTCAGTAACTGGCAAAAATATCAAACTCAATTCTCTTTCGGCTATAAAATAGGAAATACAATGTCTCCAACATTTATATTACAGAAAGCAGAGAACTCTGGAAATATGTGCATCTCTGAACTCCTATTTGCCTTTCATGTTTTAGAAACCCATTCAATTATTAATCCATAAAACAAGGCTGCTATTCCCACATGGCACTGTCACCAAAGCACCTGTTCTCCTGCCTTTCTTTAGTTTCCTTTGGAGCTTAACATTTAATGTTTGGAAATGTGAACACTTCCTGAGACACAGTCCCACAGAAACTAAAGGTTACTAAGAATTACTTCCCTCTCCCACTCCTACCGCCCATCCCTGCCTCTTCCCACCTTTACACCTTGCCCCGCCCTTACCTACTGCTGTTCAGCACATTTTCAGTCACATTGGTGGCAAACATGCCCTTATGCACATCTCGCTCTTGAATAAAAAGAACGTAAGAAAGGCGTCTTGCAAGCCATCCGCGGTGTCTGTGAAAATGATTTAGCAGAGAAGTATTAGAGGTACCCCTAAAACAAGTTGCTTAAATCATAAACTAATTTTCCGCCCATAAAAACAAAGCCTAATGTCATCTCTTTCTGAGATTTAGGGTTCTCCTACAGCAAATTCTCCTTAGTAGTTCAGAATGTTGTGCAGCCAATTTTATTCATGTACTCTCAGCTAAAACTGAAACTTGGAATTTGTGTATTAATGTTTGAATAGCGTTACTGTGCTGAATAACCCTAATATGAAAACAAAAGAAATAAGAACATCTGGCTTTATTAATACCATTAAAAAGGCAAAAATGTTTAATGCTATATATAAGCTATATCTATTCTGATAAACCATACAGCTTATATTTATAGCTATGGGCTATAAAAAGATAAATTTGGAAGTCTTTTCCTATGATCAAAGACTAATTTTTTTTGTTAAGTTTTTGTTTGTTTTTTCCTAAGATAATCACTGATTCTCTAATTGAATTGACAAGGCAGATCGGTTGAAAGAAGTCAAGCATGATATAAATATTTGTACTCTAGGCTAACGAAGCCAGAATTTCTCACTTTTTCCCCCTTCACATTTTAAATACACCTGAGGGATAAAACATATTCCTGTCAGTTATAAATGACTATGTGGTGTTTAGATGGGAGGATGGAGAGATGAGTTTCAGAATAAGAATGCTACAAGCTTTCATTATGTAATACTTTGAAAACATTTGTAATGATTACATGATATCACATTATCATTATCAATTCAGTAACTCTGAAAAGACCCAGAATACCCTCAATAGAGAAAAAGTAACTTGAAAGAGAACTGTTTATGAATCACCTATTTCTTCACCTCTCCTTCCTGCCATTCTCTTTTTCTTCCTCCCTTCCTTTGTCTAAATCTTCCAAAAATTTGGCCCAATATATTAAATGTTAATCCTAAACTCCTCCTTCAGCCAACATTTTCAGAAATATTATTGGTATGTACAAAGTCCAAGCTCTCTATGAAATCCCTTTGCAACTGACTGAAAGCATTGTGTGTGTGTGTGTGCACATGTGCATGAGTGTGACAGTGACAGTGTGTGTGACTCTATGTGAATGTGTAGGCTTTGCTTCATAGAATACACAGAAGAAGTAAATAGCTGAACATGCAGCTTATTTCACTGAATAGTTTCATTCTGCCTCGTCATCATAGCAAATGCGATTTTCCTTAACTGTCTCTAATTGAGGGCAAGAAACAAACCTCTTGGCTTTATATATAAAATATCTACTTACCTAAGGAAGACTCTGAGATCCCTTTTCTTAGGATCTTATCATCTTATCAAAAAAAATTCAACGGACCAAAGTCTCTCCCCTCTTTTTTAAATTTAAATTTAAATGAAAATTTAAAAGAGAGAGAGAGAGACCAGCAGCCTGGGAATGATCTGCTCATGTACTTAGACTTAAGTTCTATTTTTAAAAGTTTACTATATATCCAAGTATTATCATTCTCATATGTGATCTCATCATCAAATTATGAGAAGTAATATCATAAGGGTTTCAAGTAGTTGATTTCTTGCACTAATTTTCATAGAATTTCAAGTATTTCTCATCTGAGCCTATCTGCCTGCCTACTCCAGGTATCTATTTTTAGAATTACAAGGACTGCTAGCATTTGGCTACTGATTCTCTTGCCTCACAGACATTCACACAACCTTTCGACCCTCCTTCCCTGTCCCCTGGCCTAGAGTCAGATAAAACAAAGACCCTTTTCTCTCACACTGGTGCTTACAAGCCTATCCCCATATGCCTAGAAATTGTAAGAACTCTAAGTAAAGTCTTGGGTAAATAGTAACTCAAACAACATTTGCTCAACAGAGAAAATGTCTTTTAACACCCTACAGATTGGGCAGATTTCAATAATTTATACTTTTTTTTAAGTATTAAATAGTCATAATAAATCATAAGAGATTCAAACCTACTGGTCTTCTCAGACAAATATTTCCCACATTTTGGCATACTTCATATGCAAATCAATATAAGTCAAAGAACATTCTAAGTGACATCTACACTCCCCTGAAATTATCTGTAAGTACACAAGTGGTAACAGTAATAGTTCTCTCTGTGGCTATACTGCTTCCAATTTTCAGATAATCTCTCTTGTGTCAGAAACTCATATTCTATTCACTCTCAGTAATGCAAAGCAATTCAGCTTAAAGTGTGTTAACTGATTATTATGAAGTTTTTCTTTTGAGATGTATTAAAAACATAAGAAATTTCTTTTTACCTTGTGTGAGTTTCATTGATATAAATAACATTCCGCAAACCCAAAGACGGGATACTGGGGTTGAAAAATTTGTCCTATATAAAACAAAGTAAATGTAGACATAAATACACAACTAGATTGACGGTGAAGAGCTCTCATTATGAGTTCTTGATAACTTTAATATCAAGCATAAAAACAGATATTGCCTCAAAAATCTAAGTGAAGAAAAAAGTTTTATTGAAAAGTACTTTTTAGCCTTCAAAGAATGTCATAAACTCAAAATTCATCTTTAAAATCTTAAAACTAGCCAGGCGCAGTGGCTCACACCCGTAATCTCAGCACTTTGGGAGGCCGAAGCGGGCAGATCACCTGAGGTCATTAGTTTGAGACCAGCCTGGCCAACATGGTGAAACTCCGTCTCTACCAAAAATATAAAAATTAGCCGGGTGTGGTGGTCGGTGCCTGTAATCCCAGCTACTTGGGAGGCTGAGGCAGGAGAATTGCTTGAACCTAAGAGACGGAGGTTGCAGTGAGCCAACACGATGCCATTGTACTCCAGCCTGGGCGACAAAGCAAGACTCCATCTCAAAAAAACAAAAAACAAAAAAACAAAAACAAAAAACAAACAAACAAACAAACCACCTTAAAACCAAAGGAAATAGTACCCCTTGCTGCTTGACTCCTCATCTCCACCCTGAAAGAAGTGAAGCTACAAGAATGTCAGAGATTTCAGTTTTCCCAAAATACAAAGACCACGCTAAGTACCATGCAGTTATTGTTGCTTACTAAATCTCCCAAAATCCCTGACACAAAAGAGTTATCACCATTTTCTAGGTGAGAAACTAAGACTGGGAGAGGTTTAGGATTCAATCTTATGTCTTGATCTAAAGAGTATGGTCTTTCTATTACCCCTAAATAACTGTCCATTTAATGAGAAATCGTCTGTCTACTGGTCACCCTCTTTACATGTGATCTTGAAAGATAATCCAGAGATAGCTTTGCTGAAAAGATAGTCTATAGCTTTATCAATATGGGCAAAAAGGTAACTGTTCCACACTTAAATGCTGAAAAAGCACAATGTTCCCTCAACAAAAATAAAACTACTTAAGTGGAATCTCTTTAGAGAAAAGGAAAATACGATTTCAGAGAAAAGATAGCAAATATTATACAGTTACCAATAAAAACATTTTTAAACAAATTATTTTAAATGATCATGTCATGGAAGTAATTCAAGATCAAGTTCAACTCCATCAGGTACTATAGTAGGGCAAAAATCAATTGTCTGTTGTACTATCTACCTTTACCCTTTACTCCAAACCATTACCACCACCAAATTATTTCCTATACCCTCTGACTTAAGAACACATTGTAGTTATTGTTTTAAGTATTCAAAATTAGAATTAGACTACATGTCAGATCTAAAAAGAAAATGACATTCTGTTTAAATCTTGATTTCAAGTGACCTATTAATCTGAACTAGCTTTACTCCTAGGCTAGAAATTTCTGTGATTCTTGAATTCTACCAAATTCTTGCAACAAGGTAGTTGTGGTTTAAAAGAAGCAATATTTATAACAAGACATTCTTCAGCAGATCTGAACATTTAACATAAACTGCTTGGGTTCCACACAAATCTCTCCCATGTTAGTAAACCCCTTTATACCAGACTCAGAATTCTACTTTCTGCCAAACCAACCTTGAGTAGAAAATTCACACAGCACAATTACCTAGCCACACAAGTTACAAGCAACCTCTATAAATGGCAGGCACTTAAACGGCAGAATTTCTTCATCCTAATAACTGGATCCCAGAGAGAGCTTAACATCCAGATATGACTTTTAAAAGGCAATTCTACTGCCTTCAAACACAACTACATGAAGTTCTACGTTCCTGTGCTAACTTGTCCTTCTCTTCAACCACCACCGAAAATATACCTCTCACCCACTTGGCTCTTCTCAAAGACTGCACTGTAATGCAAAAGATATTGCATGGCTTGTGTTTTTTCACCAAAATACAAACAACAAACCCATATACACTCTCTTAAATCTTCATTCTAACATTTTAGTGACAATCTTTCACTATCACAAAGTCAACAGACACCTTCCATTAGCAAAGGCTCAGAGCAAAGTCACAGCTTTAACTTCTTATTCTGTCCCATTATCTCTTTCTTATCTTTCTAGAATTTTAATGTTAAGTGCTAAAGTTCAACACCTAAAAGTTCATGAAGGTTCCCACTAACTCCTTTGAAGACTTAACCGAAAGTAAGATCTACTCTCCCCCTTAAAATCCTACTAAAACCTCAAAAGAACTAGAATGTTACCTAGTATCAATTATGGGACCAATATTTACTGAATAAATAAATGGAAAGAAAAAGTGTGTCAACATCTTTACTTGAAATATTTGGTTCATAAACATGGGTCTCTGTTCTGAAAGTGAATTTAGTCCAATAAGACTGCCTACTACAAAGTTGGAAATCATATTTTATGCTGAGTATTAGGGTCAATAAGCAGTAAGGTTCTTACCCAGCTCTGGGGAGTGCAGGAGTAACAACATCTTCCAACAAATGGCCTTTTCCGACTCATTAGGCTTTCTTTCCATTTTAAAGTTGCAGATCTGAAGACGGTGGGTCTAAAGCCACACTCACCCTGACAAATATTAAGAAAAAAATATAGTTTCTAAATGGCAAGAGAATACTTGTCTACTTGATCTCAAAATCTAAAGTATTTTGAACAGAAGAAAAACTTATGGCATATTCTGGGTGATTTTCATTTAAGTACTCCCTCCATGATCAACACTTGGATAAAAGCTTACCACATAAGCAAAAGCTGAGCACCCAAGGATAGTAATAGCTACACACTGAAGGCAGTATTCAAAAATTTAAAAACTAAATTGTAGAAGGTCAAACAGACTTCTGACAGCTAGATAAATCAATTCAGACTCCTGGATCTCTAGTCTAACAATTAACCTTACCCCCTTTTAAATCACACAGTCGCACTACAGAACTATAAAGGCCTTACATAGTGAGCAAGTTTTTATAATTTTACTTTAAATAAAAAACAGGTAAACTTATATAACATTCCTTTATCTTATCAAGGGAACTTAAAGACCAGAATTTAAATTATAGCTATACTATTCAATTAGGGTCAAACCTTGCTCTTCTATTCTAAAAATGCTTAACTTTGAGCTCAGTTGCTCAAATCTCTGTTATACAGATATAACATTCTCAAAATTAAGCAAAAAAAAAAACCCACTATTTTTTACATAAAGACAATTAAGATATTTAAAATACGTCATGTTATATTGAAATAGGAAAAACAATCCAAGAAAATGTACACCTTTTGGACTGAATTCATACTATAAGTTCCTAATTTTCTAAAGTTTACTTCTATTATAAAATTCATGCTTTTCAAGTATAACTCATGGAAAGTACATACCAAGAGAAAGAAAGAAAAAAAAAATTCTTACCTGACCCAAAACTACTACTAGGGTTTTTTTCCTATGCAAAATGATTATTTCGTTTTCTAACATAATCAGTGTACATAAATTTTCTAACCATTTTTTCTTCCCAATATAATGCCATAAAATTTTTTATTAGGCTTCACAAACATACCAGTTTCTGCAGCTATTAATCTTGACGTGATATTATGTTGCTGCCAGTATCTGCACCTTCACAAACATCATTGAAATGAACATTTTTAGGCTGAATGCTTTTAACTCTTATCCTAAACTTACCCATTCCTCACTTGTGTGCTTACATCGACCAACACTGTATTCTGATGAATTTGGCAGATAAGAAACATCTATTGTACCAAGGGTCAGTGCAGATTCATCCATGTCACAAAGTGTAATTCCCAAATCATGTGCTATAAAAAATAGGTACCATTTAAATTAACAAGGAATCAAGCGAGTAAATACTAGAACTCAAAATTCTGATTTCTACATTACTTTGCTCCATAATGGGATATCAGATGAACTGACAGACTTCTACCATGTTGAGTCACAAGGTAAAAACTGACTTTGATGTGTTTATATGAACACAGTTAGGCTTCCCCGACTAGAAAAAAAAAAATCAGCATTTGTATTCTAAGACTTCCTGAATATATAAGGATACAACATTGTATCCTTTGTATCCACACAAAATAGCTATGAATAGTATCCAAACAAAACATAGTATGCAAACAAAATAGTATCCAAACAAAATAGCTATGAATTGTATCCAAACAAAATAGCTATGAATAGTCATTTGCAAATGAAAATAAGAGCTTATTCTTATTTCATTTTTGTTAATTGAATAGTTCCTGGCAGAAGGAAGGCATGTTTATTTAATTAAGGCAATTAGGGCACCCCTTAAGTTCCCGTACTTAAATTGAATTAAGATCTTAATTTTCTTGTGATGTCCTAAAAGAACATTTTCACTTTTAATACAAAGGTAATACAAAGCTACAAAGCTCTGAAAGAAAAGCACACTATTTTGAAATATCTGATGTATAAGTTTTCATCCTTTTCGATAAGCTTTTTTCTACCCTAAGGAAAAAGATTCACTAAGAGTAAACTCCTAGAATAGATATTAACCCAAAATATAAAAACTTTCAAACATAATCTCTAGCCTCATATTATTTTTGCTTTTGGCTGTTTCTCACCTGGCCTAAAATTATTCCTTTAAAATCCTGAAAGGTCATGTCTAGATTAACAGTGTTCCTTTGGAAGGCATATTCCAATTTCTTTACAATCCCCACATGGGTTTGCTACAGTCACTGTTATTCTCGGCATAACCACCTATGTCCTTAAAAATTTAACATAAGTACAATCTAACATAACAGGCTAGGGGAGAGAATAAACCAATGCACCTGGGATGAAAGTTCTTCTGTTTCATAACATAAAACTTCAGGACTCAGCTATCAGTTTCGGGTGCAGAATGTCCATACAACAGGGGAGCCGCTGCTGCCTGAGAAAATGAAGTGAAGAGGGGATGAGGAGAGGACAAAGAGGCTCGTTTGTGCCAGCAGGAGGTCCACGTTTTGCACTTCCTCACTCCGCACAGTTCGCTCTAGGTCAAGGAGTAATAAAGAAGCAATATCCCAGAGGCACCAGCCAGCAGCATGCGCTGAGGGAAGCTGACTAGAGGATCTGAAAAGGACAGAGGCTGGAAGACCAGCTCTGAGGTTTAAATCTTCCACTGCTTACCATCTGTGTGATTTTTTATTACCATAAGTTGGTTAACTTCTATGCCTTAGTTTTCCCATCTGGAAAATGGGCAGAATGATAGCTCTTACCTCCTGGGTTGCTGAGAGGACGGAATAATATACACAAAGGGAGCGCTCAGTCCAATCAATGGTAACGCTGTCATTAATTATCTCCAGCATACCGGCTGCTCTCAGAGTACCCCTTGCTGCCTCAATGTCCCCTAGGGACCCAGGAGGGCTGGCTGGCGGCGCCTCCGCGCGTGCAGATGCTTAGGGGACTGAGTCCATAAGGACTCCTTCCAACCCAGGGGAACCCATGCCCCAGCCCAGTCCCCCCAGGAGAGATGAATCCTGATCCCCACCCCTGCACGAGCCCGACCCATTTCTCAGGGAGAAGACCGGAGCTCGCGTGTCAGGGAATAGGGGACACGACTGCCCCAGCAACTTGCAGGAGTCGCACCAGCTCCATGCACTTGTCCCGGCGCTCCCGGCCCGAGCAGCCTCCCGCAGCCCACACCTGCCCTGGCAGTTCGCACCCTAGCAGCTCCAGCTTCGGCTGCTACAGCAGCCCGCACTTCCAGTCCCGGCCAATGCCAGCTGCAATGGCGCACCCTGATGACGCAACCGGCGCATGGGATTGACGCAGGGGGGCCGGCGAGCCAGCGCCGGGGGCGGGGCCCGGCCTGCGAGCCTCGTGGAGCGTGAGTGGATCCGAGGGTGGAATGTGTGTACTCGAGTGTGCGTGCCTGTGTGTGGCTAAAGATAGTGTGTGAGCGCCTGGACAGATGGTTACCCTGCCTAGGCCATGCGTGTGTGAGTGTGTGTGGGTACCTCATTCTGCTTTGTGTAAATTCAGCTTATCCGGGAGCTTGTCCCTCTTCCAGGCTCTGTTGGGAACGTCCGCGTGGGCTATCAGGTTATGTGTGTGGTCTGACTTTTTATGAGATCTGTAAGACTATGTAGGATTTACTACGAATGGGAGAGGCAGGGATTGCAAATGGCCGTGTTGTGTAATTTCTACCAAAGTGGCTGAGTGCCTTTTCCTTTAAGGAGGAGAATGAGATATGAAAAGAAGCAAATAAGGCTTGTAGGATAAAAAGCCTCAGTTAGGAGAAATAAGGGCTTTTTTCCCCCTTCGGACTATATGTTACACAGCATGGTGAATATAGTAAATAATAATGTATTATACAGTTCAAAATCGCTAAGAGTACATTTCAAAAGTTCTCACCATGAAAACTGAGAAGTATTTGAGGTGGATATGTCAATTAGCTTGATTCAGTTATTCCACATTGTATTCATAAGTCATAACATCGATTTGTACCCCCTAAATATATGCAACTATTTAGTTAGTTTAAAATATAATTTTTTAAAAAAATGACTTGAAGTAGTCTGAGTTCAAGTTGGCCTACCTTTAGCCCTTGGAACAAAATAACACTGACCATGAAGTTCTTTCACAATACCTGTTATGCCATTGACAAGGCCAATGATTATCAAGAGCATTAGCAATTTAGAAAGAAAAAGATAATCTTTTTTATCCGGGGGGTGGTGGCACACATCTATACTCCCAGCTGTTCAAGAGGCTGAGGTGGGAGGATTGCTGGAGTCTGGTAGGCAGGGGGTTGCAGTGAGCCAAAATTACACCACTGCACTCCAGCCTGGGCAACAACGAGATCCTGTCTCAAAAAATAATTATAATAAATAAACTTTTACATGCACTCAAGCAACAAACATTAAGTATGAACTAGAATCTGTGAATACAAAGATGATTAAGGCATATGCCCTTCCCTCAAGCCTCTGCCGCCAGTCCTTGTCCCTCCTACACTCACTAATCCTAATCCCCTATTCAATACAAATCTTCGTGCATATCCACCAGGAAAAAAATCATCTACAGCCCCCCACAGGACAAATGCCTGAGCCTGGAACATAATAAGGCCTCCACAGAGAGGCCTCTGCTATTCCCTCTTCTCCAGCAGAAGCCTTTTACTTCCTCTCTGATTGTTCTTAGACAAGCCATGGGCACTCATCCTCTTAATTCTGCTCATACTGTTCTCCCTGAAACTCTACCGTTCCTTCCTGAACTAGTTCTTCAGGCCTCCCCTAATCTCTCCAGCCCTCAATAACCACACTCTCCTGTGATATCTCAAATATGTAATACAATACCACACCTTGGATCTTTCTCAATTTCTTTTCAAGTCTTCCAGACGATTACAAACACATTATGTCAGTGACTTGCCTCAGTCTCTTAGTTAACACCAAAGTCTCTTGTTTTATAGTAAGTACTCACTCAGTACTTATTGGGGCTAAGGAACAATTAAAAAAAAAAAATCCTTCTCTTGAATTTTTCATGCCTCTGTGTATAAATCTTGAACTTTCTTGTACCTCTGTGTATAAATCCACCCCAAAATGCAAATGTTCTCCTCTTTTGAAACAATCAAAAACAATGGGAGTTGATATTCATATTTTTAAGAAGATTTTGAGCTTCTTGAGGTCAAAGACCCTGTCTTTGTTCAACCCACACACATAATCTTAGCAATAAGCACACACTTAAATACTCAAGCACTTTATGTTGACTAGAATTTTAATCCCAAAACATTATGAAATTTTGTGTACAGGTTATTGGCCCATGACAAGGAAAAAAAGAAAGAGGGGAGAAAATAAGGGAAAGTCTTAGGGTTTGAAGTCACTACTAAAGAGAAAGTAACAACAAATTCACTAGAGAGAATACCACAGGAGTTTTGAAATGTAAGCCAAAGGGAAAAGTGGATCATCTTACATAAGATTCATTTGTAGGCAACTCTTCAGTAATGCCTGTTGCACAGTTGTTACTGTGGAGCCGATGTACATTGCAATGTCAGGTGTTTTGTGTTACTTAAGAATTGTTTTGGAAATAGGTGACACCCTTGGCAATCTGTTTTATGAAGAGAGCCACAGTAATTTATAGCAATCCAGTCTAGCCAGCTAAGATGGAGCAACAGGACTGAATTTACTCTCCTGCCTAAAACAACTAAAAACAAAAACAAACAGGCATTTATAAGACAATGGCTTTTAAACGTTGTGCTGGACAGTGGTCCTTGAGGAGGGAAAACAAATGAGGTGAGTCCTATGATTGCCTTGATTTACTAACTAGAGGGAGCAGCCAAAAAGAGCTAGGCAGACTCCCTGAGTTGAAGAGATAGAACTGGGAGAGCAGGGAGGCCAAAGCAGCTGAAACTGTGAGTTGTATATCAGAAAAGAGAAAGCTACACAGAGAAAGGAGCTGTGGAGATCTACAACAGATCTCACTCCAGTCTTCCGCTGATTAGAGCATGTGTGTGAGGAAGCTACCTAAGGGCAGGAAATAATCATGTATGAAGAAAAGAGAGAGCAATTACTAAAGCTTGCACAGGGTAGGAAATTAATTCTGCTCCCACAAGGCAGAGTAGAAAGATACCCAGTGATTATACAGGACCAGAAATAGTGCCTGATCCTGGCACCCCGACTGGAAAACCTCATAATTCACAACTCAAATGGTTTTGCTTCAGTAGTGGGGCAAAATTAGCCCTAATGTAAAAGCTACTCTGATCCTATCTTAGAAATCTTAAAAGCCAGCCACCAAAGGATTAAACCGTTTTTGAGAACAAAGTGTCCCAGAGCAAAGCACAAGAATATTTACAGGAAATTAAAAATAACCAACACCTAACAAGGTAAAATTTGCAACATCTGGAATCCAAACAGAATTATCAGGCATGCAAAAAGAAGCAGGAAATGAGAAAAAAAAATCAACCAATTGAAATCATCCCAGAAATGACAGAGATGATAAAATAAGAGAACAAGGACATTAAGAAAGTAATTATGACTGTATTCAATGTTTTCAACAAGTAGAAAAAATAAACTGAGCATGGGAAGTAGAGATGTGAAAAATCTTTAAAAAAAAAAAAAAAGACACAAACCAAACATCTAGGAGATAATAAAACCACATCTGAGATTTTTAACACCCTAACACACACACACAGACACACACACACACACACACAGGATTAATAGGTTAGACATTACTAAAAAAGAAACAGTAAAAAACCTGATGAGAGGCTGAGGCAGGAGAATGGCGTGAACCCAGGAGGCAGAGCTTGCAGTGAGCCAAGATCGTGCCACTGCACTCCAGCTTGGGTGACAGAGCGAGACTCTGTCTCAAAAACAAAAACAAACAAACAAACAAAAACTTGAAAGCATTGTGATAGAAACTATCCAAAATGAAACACTAAGGGAAGAAAAATACTGAAAGTAAAAGTAGAGTATCAGTGAGCCTAGTATACATGCAATTGTAGTCCCTGAAGAAAATGAGAACTATGAGGTGAGAATAGATTAGGGAGGACAGAAAAAAGTATTTGAAAGAATAATTGATGAAAACTTTCCAAATTTGACCAAAACTATAAACTTATAAACCCAAAAAGCTCAACAAACTCAGTAGAAACATGAAGAAAACCATACCAAGAAACATCACAAAATCAAAATGCCTAAAGCCACTGATAAAGAGAAAATCTTAAAAGCTATCAGAGAGAAAAAAAAAAGACATTACTGTACAGAGGAACAAAGATAAGAATGACAGCAGATTTTGCATCAGAAAAATGCAAACCAGAAGATGGTGGAGCAGCATCTGAAGTACTGAATGAAGAACCTATCAATCAAGAGTTCTTTTTATATTAATATATAGTATGTACATTTTATATATTTTTATATATCAAAAAAATAAAATAAAAACATATTTTGACATCGAATTGCCGAAAGAATTCATCACCAGCAGGACCGTTCTATAAGCAATGTTAAAGAAAGTCTTTCAGGCAAAAAAAAAAAAAATGCTGTCAGATGGAATTCTGAATCTATGCAAAGGAATTAAGAGCTTAAGAAACCACAAATACGTAGGTAAATAATTGTTCTTATTTTTTAAACCCTTTTATTTTAATTTATTTTATTTTATTTTTGAAACGGAATCTCGCTCTGTCACCCAGGCTGGAGTGCAGTGGTGCAGTGGCGTGATCTCAGCTCACTGAAACCTCCTCCTCACAGGTTCAAGCAATTTTCATGCCTTAGCCTCCCGAGTCGCTGGGATTACAGGCATCCGCCACAACGCCCAGCTAATTTTTTTCTGTATGTTTAGTAGAGTTGGGGTTTCACCATATTGCCCAGGCCGGTCTCGATCTCCTGACCTCAAGTGATGCGCCTGCCTTGACATCCCAAAGTGCTGGGATTATAAGAGTGAGCCACTATGTCAGCCATTAAAACTCTTTTAAAACATGATTGCTTAATGCACAAACAAAAACAATATTTTGTGGGGTTTATAACATGTACAAATAAAATGTATGATGACAACAGCACAAAGTCCAGGAAGGGAGAAGTATTCTGTTGTAAGATTCTTATCTTACGCACCAAGCGGTATAATATACTTGAAGGTAAACTGTAATAAGTTAAAAATGTATACTTTAACTCCTAAAGCAACTACTATGAAAGCAAAACTAAGAGTTATTGTTAACACATCAACAAAGAAGCTTAAGTTGAATTTTTAAAATGTTTAATGAATTCAAAAGAAGGCAGTAAATGATGGGGGAGAAAAGAAAGAATAGATAGAATAAAGAGAAAATACATGGCAAGATGATAGATTTAAGCTCATATAAGTAATCACCCTAATTAAAAGGCAGATATTGTCAGATTGGAAAGAAAATGAAAATCCAATGATACGCCACCTATTTAAAAACTCACTTTAAATATTAAGACAAGTAAAAGTAAAAGGTTAGAAAACAGTATGCTATACTAATGCTAATCAAAAGAAATATAGGCGGGTATATTAATATCATAATTTCAATACAAAGAATATTATCAGAAATATAGAGGATCATTTTATAATGATAAAAGGGTCAATTCATAATGAGGACAAACTGATTCTACATATTTATTCCTCTAATACAGCACTTCAAAACATATAAATCAAAAACTAATCGAATTGCAAGAAGAAATTTTAAAAATCTACAATTGTAGTCAGCCATTTCAATACCCCTCCCCCAATAACTAATAGAACTGTGGGTAAAAAATTAATAAGGATGTAAAAGGCTTGTACAATACTATCAACCCAACTTGATCTAATTGACATTTATAGAACATGCCACCCAATAACAGGAGAATAAACATTCAAGTGTGCACAGAACATCCACCAAGATAGGTCATATTCTGGGTCATAAAACAAGTCTTGATGCACATATAAGGATCCAAATCATAAAACATATACTCTGAGCACGGTAGAAATTAGAAACCACTAACTTAAAGGTATTTGGAAAATCCTTAACTATTTGGAAACTCACATACTTTTAAAAAATCATGCTGTAAAAAAGAAATAAAAATGAAAATTTGTAAGTACCTTGAACTAAATGATAATGAAAACACAATATATCATACTTTGAGGAATGCAGCTAAAACAGTACTTAGAAATTTATGGCACTAAAACACCTATACTAGAAAAAAAGAAAGATCTCAAATTATTTATCTCAGATTCAGCCTTAAGAAAAAAGTATAAATTAAACCCAAAATAAGCAAAACAAAAACAGAAAATAATAAAGGGCAGATATCAACGAAAGCAGAAAAATTTTTAAGTAGGAAAATAAAAAACAATTGAAACTGAAAGTTAATTTTTTGAGAAAATCAATAGAGTTAATGAACCTCTGGCCAGATTCATAAGGAAAAAAGAGGAGGACACACATTATTGATATTAGGAACAAGAAGAGTGACAGCACTACAAATTCTATATACACAGTAATACAGCCTTTCATTACCCAAGCTAGTTGCCTTTTGTTTTCAGGGTGGTGTACCAGATGTTAGATTTCCTGTCTTCATAAGGTGAGTCTGATTAGATCCTATAAAAAGCTGGTCCCACCCATTGTACCAGCAGAGAAGCTATTCCCTCTCTGTTTCCCTCTCTATGTTTTTGTTCAGGACAATCTCCTGGCCAACTCTGAAAACATAATGAATTGTGATACCTAAGCCAATTATGAAAATGGCACACACCCTGTGTTTGTGAAAGTAATGCACATGTACCCCTGTGTACATTGCATTTTGTTTTGTTTTGCCATTTTCCAGATGTTCGAGGTATTTTAAAATCTTTGTTCTGCCATCCTACATATTGACCAGTATACCTGCTACATTTTAACATGGCTGATTCTCATGATGATGCTGCAAGATATTATGATCCTTAATTTACAGATAAGAAAAATGGGCTCAGAGTAATTAAATAAATTGCCCAAATCAACCAGACACAAAGCAGCACAGAAGGGATTTGAACCTAGGCCTTTCTCATACTAAACCTCATATTCTTGACAATAATTCATGCTGCCTTCCTAATAGTCCCTGTTCAGAGGCTGCCTTTCAGACTGATCCAGATTCGTTGACCAAACTTCCCTGGGTGCATTTGTTCAAGTAGCTGCAGGTCTACCTATGTATAATAGCAGTGCTCTACAAGAATATTGTAAGGACATTGTTAACTGACTTGCAAAAATCTAATGATAAAGTATCTATTAAATTCCCTTATATAAAATATAATGATTGTTCTATCAAGAACTTTTAAAGGAAGTAGTTTGGCATGAATTATTCTTACTGGATTCATGCTCTTCTCATTATGACCTACTTTTCTTTGGGCTGCTTTTGTTTATTTATTTATTCAGTATATATTTATAGAATATCTACTTCACGCCACCCAACCTATTGTAGATACAGCATTGAACAGGACAGCACCACACTTCCTCCCTTCAAGCTTATAGTCTAGAATATTTACACTACTCCTGTTTAATCATTGTTTCAAAAAGTTTCAAAAATCAGCATCAAGTTCATTGACTTGTGGCTTCCAGAATTCACTTCCCTACTTCCAGCTGATCTGGGGCACTCACTGAGACCTACCTGTTCAAGACGTATTTCTACTCTCTGATTATATTCAGGGTGATCTCTTGCCTAGCTCTGAGAAAAGAATGAATCAAGGTATCTAAGCCAATTATGATAATCTTGTTCCCTAATACTGCAACTATCCTTCTAGCCAAGATGGTCACATGACCCAGTTCTGGGCAATGTGAACTGAGAGCAAGGCAAACTGAGGGTTCCTGAAGAAGTTTTTCTTTCCTAGTAAAAGAGGACACAGCTGGCACCGCTTCCTTTTCCGTTTTTCTCCCATTTGCTATGTAATTCAATATCCAAACCCAACACCACGAATCACACACCTCTGGATTTTGCCAAACCTCTACCTGTGTAAGCCATTACAATGTTGTCTTCTGTTACTCTCGGGTAACATTCCTGACTGTCACCATGTAGGTTCATTTTAATGAAATGGGCAGCTTAGACCCCTATTGCAACACATCCCAAGCCCAGTTTATTTAAACAATTAATCAAAAACTTTTTTACTGCCTACCTATATTCTGTGAGGAGGATACACTCTAGTCCCTGTTTTTAGAAATTCAAGATTTCATTGGATAAAATAAAATATGCACAATTAAATAGCTGCAAATAAATAAATATATTTCTAATCATATATGAGCCTGGATCTCATTGCCAGAATGACTCAAACATTCTAAAAAAAATAATAAGAGAGAGAAAATATCCAGAAATAGTCCCTACCAGTGTATCACATGCTGAGGGGTGGCAGTGAAGGTGACCTTAGATTCTGCCTTTAAGAAAGGGTCTTTCACAAGGTCTAGAGATAAAGACCATCCTAGTCAACATGGTGGAACCCCGTCTCTACTAAAAATACAAAAAATTAGCTGGGCTTGGTGGCGTGTGCTTGTAATACCAGCTGCTCGGGAGGCTGAGGCAAGAGAATCACTTGAACCCAGGAGCCAGAGAGTGAGCCAAGATTGTGCCACTGCACCCCAGCCTGGGCAACAGAGTGAGACTCCATCTCAAAAAAAAAAAGAAAGAAAGAAAGAAAGAAAAAAAAAAAGAAAGGGTCTTAGGCCAGAAGAGAAAGAAACCCCTCTGACTTACTTTTACCACATTTATGGCATAATAAGGACTTCATTTTGACTGAAACCTGCTTCATCAGGAAACAATCAATAGACTCAGCTTCAAATAAGAGACGTTAGAGGATGACTGGAATAGCGTAGTGCTGGCTGGAAATGTCTATAACGGCACCCCACACTTGGACTGCTAATTGCGTTACCCATCACATATATATTGGTTTATGAAATCATAATTCAGAACTGAATAATTCAGAGAAGCAAATAATGAATATTCTTCCTTCTTTTAGAGAAGGCAGAATCTTCCAAAATGCTACACCAAGAAAAGTGGGCCCGCACTACAGACACAGACAACTATTTCCTTAGTCCCAAGCGATTGCTCCCAAGCTAAAATATTTGTGATATTTCTTCTTACATACACACTTGCTTCCAAGTCTTAAAGAAGACTGAACTGTGGCCAAACATCACAGCTTATAATAACGTAAACTTCCTGGGCTCAAGCATAAGGCATGCTGGGACCTCATTCTAGGAGGGAGAGTGAGGAGGGCAGAGCCAATCAGACGGGAAGACAAGCACATTTTCCTGGACACTGAAGTTAGTTATAACAAGACATAGTGTTCAAAGAATGCACCAAGCCCAGGTCCAACTCAGACAGCCTAGAATGGAAAGTGTCTTTGTGATGAGGCAGGTTAGAGCAGCAGTCTCTCAAGATGGTCATCAAATACAGTGGAGCCAGGCAGTAAGCAGCCAGGCTTCTGGGAGATCTCTCTTGCCATCTCCCACCAGATAGGGTACATGACAAGGTTCAACTCCCCAGGAAGAAAGCACGGTGGGAACTAGGTAGTATTTCACGCTTCTAGCCACTAGCTGTGCCACTGGGCAGGGCACCAACCAATTCTAGAGGGAAACTGGGGCCCTGCATGGGATAACTAGCAGAGCAGTGTAGTTAAGAAATTAGCTTGAATGTCTCTTAATTTTTAACTACTGTTTGCTTGTTCTTAGGGAATAAAAGGTATTTTTCCTTTCTCCCAGGAGCATAGCCAGGCTCTGTGGTTTAAATCCTGAGGTTTCCTAAGACCTGGAAGTAGGCTAAGTAATTGCAACTAACTGCCTTTTTGTGATCAAAAGCAAAAAAATGAGAAGCTGCTCAACTGGGGCTGGTATCCAAGAAGACAAATTCTAAATGGGCCTTTGTTTTCTCATGGACTCAAGCTGGATTGTGGGAGGAGAGATTGTCCAAGAAAAGAGTGGAGGCCAGAATGGCTCGGCATTGAGAAGGGACAGGACTCAGGGGTCTGATGGTGGCTCAGCTCTGAGATCCTTCAGATGCAGAACCTTGGAGGTGGCAGGGCTTCAAAAAAGGGTGAAGATGGGGGGACTGTGAAGAATGACAGTCCAGCACCTTAGAAACCGCAGCGAAGGTCCCAGTGGTGGAGTATGTCATGAAAGGAATGGAACTTTGAGTACCACGTAGAGCCCAGGCAAGGTGCAATGAGGAAGGGGACCAGCCTGAGCCGACCCAGGGCCTCTGCTTGGCTTCCGCACAACACAAGCAACAGGGTAAGGGGTAGGAGGGTGGAATGCCCCAAATTATCACTATTGGCCTTCAAGAGAACTTTGACATAAGCTATTTAAAGACAGAGTAATACAGTATTCATTCGTTTATCCATTCATTCATAACACACTGACTGAGAGCCTTTTTTGCAGCAGGCATCCTGCTAAGTGCTGAAGACACAGAGATGAAGAAGTTACACACAGATCCTACCCTTGTGGAATTCATGGTCTAATGCCATATGGTATGTAGGGATGGAGACAGTAGGAAGAAAGATAAACAAACTTAAAATCACAATGAAATTTTTTTTAAGTGCAATAAAGAATCCAAACAGCATCTGTCCCAGAGAAGAACAGAGGCGGCCGATATTGCATAAGGTGGTCAGGGAGGACTTCTAAAAGGGGAGAGCAGCTACACTGAGGCCAGGGTGTGAGCAGGGCCTGGCCAAGACAGGAGTCCAGAGCAGACTTCTCCAAGAAGAGGGAAGAGCAACGCCAAAGCCCAGAGGGAGGGCAGAACTTGGCAGAGAGTGAGAACTGAACCAAGGCCAGTGTGGCTGGAGTGGGTAAGTGGGAAAATGGCAGAGGGAGGAATTGGGAACACAGGCCGACCAGGTCTTTTTAAGCCATAGTAAAAAGTTTGGAAAATTCAAAATAAAATTCTGACATGTGTCATAAGTGTCATGGAGGTATGTGAATACCCTTTACCTTGTAAGATTAGAGAAGGGTGAATCAAAATAGAAGCCCATGTCTATGGACTTGGTCAACCAGGAAGAGAAGAAGTGGGCAATGATTCAGGAGCTATGTTGTATGCAGGGGCCTGCCCGCCTGGGTTAAATTGGCAGCAGAGAATCTAGGTAAGGAAGAAAGTAAGTAGGTTTTGTTAGCTACCCTTTATTGAGCAATTTCTATGTGCCAAGCACTATTCTAAGTACTTTAGAGGCATTTTCTCAAATAATCACCTGTGTCAGTCATGGCGCCATCAGAAAAACAGAACCCCTTCCAGACAGCTCGCTAGTGAGACTTTAATACAGAAAACTACTTAGAAAGGTCTTGGAAGAGCAGAGAAGACAAAAGGAGAAGGGTGAGGCCCAGAGATCAGCAGCAACACGAGATCACTACCCTCCCTCAGGCTGGAGTGGCAAAGACAGGTGTTGACAGAGCCAAGAGCCATCACCTCATAGGCTACAACTGGGACCAAGGAGGGGGTCCTGACCAGGAGGAGCCAAAACCATGGAGCCACCGCCGCTGGAGGTGCCACGTGAGAAACAGGGAGATACCATGACTTTTATCCTCTCTCTGCCAACTGGGGCTGACCCAAGCTTCAAGGAAGCCTGAGGAATAAGTTTGCAAGGGGGCATTGTCCTAAGATCTAGAGTAGAGCAGGGAAGGATGGGGAATAGATCCAAGGGCAAACAGGCAGATGATGGGCCCGTCCTCTCAATAGCCCCACGGGTTAGAAACTATTATTACTCCCATTTTTCAGATGGGGAAACTGAGGCACCAGAAGAGGTCAGAATCTGTAAAGTGGCAGAAACACACTTTGAATTCAGCGTCTACCTGATACTAAAGCCCAAACATACAAGGGATATATTATTCAGCTAGCCTAGGCAAGAACATGGTAGTTAGAGCTGCGCTAGCAGATCCCAGGTCTGAAAACATTATGATAATTGTTTTTAGGATTTGCTTTGGAACTGGCTCTAGTTTTTTGGTCGTCCTCATCTCAGGGCTAGGCTGCGAAGATCTTATGCTCGAAAAACATACTTCTTGCAGATACTTTTGGGACAAAAGAGGAAATGCTATTCCTTTGAGCTTGGATCCTCACAAAATTTGTCCTAAATTTTTGAAACTCATATGAACCCTTAAAGTTACTTTGTTCTAGGGAGAGTGACTATATCAGTCAGAATACGCTAGGTTATAATACAGTAACAAACGTCTTAGTCTTGAAACAACAGAGTTTGTTTCTTGCCTATGCTACATGTCAACAGCAGGTTATCCTGGGACTCTGCTCATAATGGTCACTGAGGGACCCAGGCTGAGGAAGGTTCCATGTTGATACATGCCTTCGTGTTTGCCAAGGCTGGAAAAGAGAGTGTAGTAAGCTGTACACTGGCTCTTAATCCGGTTTGTTGGGTAAAGAAGTGTAATCCTACCATGTGTCCCGGATAACTAAACATTTGTGAACAGCTCTAATGACAATCGAACCACATTAATGACACTTCTGGTTGGACTGAGATAAACCAAAGGTCGTAATGTAGAATGAAGAGACTTAGGTGCTTCTAACAAGACAGGCTACACTATATAACATTTTAAAAGGTTGTCTTTGCTGTGCTTAAAATTGCATCTCTGCGGACACTATGTCTTTCAGGAAAACCTTTTGTTCCTAAGTATTGCTTAAGAACATTTCCCTAAAAATCACCATTGGTTCTTAAAAGATACTGTCCAAGATGGTTTGTGGAGCTGAGATACTGGCTGGAATGATATGAAAATAAAGCGTCCTGTCTTCTGGAAAAGAGATCCTAATGTGGACTAGATTTTAACATGGACAAGCCCAGACTCATTCCAAGCTTTCTACTGTTGTATAACCTGACGGCAGATTATTGGGTAGGGATGGCTTGCTGAGCAAGTCCCAGCTCTGGGTGTAAAGAGCCAGGCAGTCTCTCCGCTTTCACAACCTTGTGCTCTCCTGCATTTCTTTCTACCCACCTAGATGTTTTCTCTTGGCATGTTTTGCTGGCTCAAGTCCTTCCTTCATTCTCACTTCATACCATCTCCTCAGCAGGCCAAGAACCTAGAAGTTCTTGACTTTTTCCTGCATCCAATAGAACATTAACTCTTAAACAATTTTACCTTCTAAATAGCTTTAAACCCATCACCCCCTTATCTCCCTCTTCACCTGCACTATCCTAATCCAAAATATCACCATCTTCACTGGGGGGCATAACGACTCACTGCCTGGATGCCCCACATCTACTTCTGCACTGGCTACCCATCCAGACATCCCATACACATCAGCCAGACCGAGCATTTGAAAATGCAGCGTGCCAAATGCACCATGCCAAATACCCCCATACACATCAGCCAGCCCAAACATTTGAAAATGTATCATGCCAAAATGCACCAGAGAGAGAGAGAGAATAGTTTTCCTTCAACATCTATACTGTTGATCGTTTTTGAGACAGAGTCTCACTGTTGCCCAGATTGGAGTGCAGTGGCACAATCTTGGCTCACTGCAGCCTTGACTTCCCCATCTCAAGCTATCATCCCACTTCAGCCTCTCGAGTAGCTGGGACCACAGGTGCATGCCACCAGGCTCAGCTAATTTTTGTTTTTATTTTTTGTAGAGACAGTGTCTCACTATGTTGCCCAGGCTGGTCTCGAACTCCTGGGCTCAAGGGATCCTCCTGCCTTGGCCTTCCAAAGTGCTGGGATTACAGGCATGAACAACCATGCCCGGCTTTGTAAGGGAAATATTAATTACTATTAGTGAGCTAAGTACTTCCAATAAAAAGTTTTGCTGATGGTGAAGAAGATGAAGAAGGAGAATGAAGAAGAGAACAAGCAGAGGAAGAGAAGGAGTCATTCAAAATGGATAAAGGTAAGCAAACTGAAGGGATACTTTTACCTCTAAATGAGCCACAAGTATGCAATAGTGTTTTGCTACTGTGGAATACTGTGTAGCTATTATTAGCAACTCTGGAGGCAGTTTGAGCAACTGATTATATCTAAGGCCTTCTTTTAAAGCTTAAACAGGTAAAATATTGTTATGGGGCTGTCCACACCTGTTCAATGATTCAGACATAAAAGAAATGCTAATTATGGGAACTGAGCTGTGAATTCTGAGTGACCCTAGGGACAAAATGCTTATCTGGTGGTCTTATGTTGCTGGACATTTATTAGAGTTTTGAGATTACATTAACTGATTTTCACCTTAAGTGCTCTACCTGGAGAAGCAGTAAAAGCTTCTGAAAAGGAATTATTTTAAAGAGGTAGTGACATTGGCCAGAAGATGTGTCTGCTGAATCAGGGGGCAGTGTGAGGAGAAGAACCCAAGTAGGGTGTGATGGGCTTGCCACAGCCAAGAGCTGCCACTTTGATCAGGACTCACGAGGACCCTACTCATTCCTCTGTTCAAGAGTGGCCAATGCCTGAGACCAAAGAGGATGGATGATGATACTTAGAACAAATATCATAGAATAAGGTCAAGGTCCCACTTACACTTCTGCTCTTTCATGGTCTCAGCTTGCATCCCTGCCTCTGAGCCAATTATCTTTTCAGGAACTACAAGCTCTCACATTGTTTTGCCCCTGCCTACCTCTCCTCCCTGGTCCTCTATCACTCTCCCTTGCCTTACTCAACCCTCGTCCCCAAGGTCATCTCTCTGTTCCTGGACCATCCCCAGCTCATCACTGGCTCAGAGACTGTGTGGTTATGGTCCCTTCTCCCAGGACATTCCTTCTGCAGACATTTGCATGGCTGATTCATTATTATTTTTAGACTTTAACTTGGCTAGCAACTTTCTGTCCCTTGCCTTGTCACTTTCTTCTATATCATCCTATTTATTTTATTTATAGCACTTAACCCTCTCTGAAAATAACCTGTTGATTTTTTTTTCTTGACCATTGTCTATCTTCCTCATTAGAATGTGAGCTCCATAAGAGCAGGAACTTTCTACATTTTAGTCACTGCGTAGTCCCCAGGCCTATCATAGAAAAAGCACCAAATATATATTTGTTGGATAAAAGAATGAAAGATCATCAGTATAGCTACCATTTATTGAGCATTTACTCTGTGCCAGGCACGAGGCTGTAGGTTTTTCAATTAACTTGCACAACAGCCCTCCAAGATAGGTATTTATCATTCCCATGGTACAGGTTAGGTTTTGCAGAGAGCTTATGCAACTTTCCCAATGTCACAGCTAGCAAGGAACCAAGACTTGATTTGAACCCAGATGTATCTGACTCCAACACTCATTCTCTAAGTCAAAATCAGCACTTTTTTAAAAATCAATGGCCAGATAGTAAATATTTTAGGCTTTGTGGGCTATATGGTCCTGGTCACAACTACTCAACCCTTTTGTAGCATAAAAGCAGCCTTAGACAGTATATAAGAAAATCGATGTGACTGTGTGCCAATAAAACTTTATTCATCAAACAGATAGTGAGCAGTATTTGGCCCAGGAGCCATAGTTACCAATCTCTCCGTTAAGTCATTGTTCTATATATGCTATTCTAGAAAGGGGTTTAAAAATGAGGGGGTGAGGAAAAGAAGAACATTCAAATGTGTACTATGTTCATGGTAAGCCCTCTTTTAATAAGTAAGACAGCAGGTAGATAACTGTTAAGTTTAAAAAGGCAAAATAGGAAATTGAGTTCTAATAGGAATTATGACTCCAAACCTTTTGACTGAATTATAACCATCACTTAAGACTACAGTAGAGTTTAATTCAAATAATCTATGACATTTTAAGCAAGGTTCCATTCGCATTGTAGTTATGCATAATTTTACATGCTGACACCATAAAATACCTACATAAATTTTCATCTCAAGCATGTCCAAAATAGTACCAAGCCACTCTGTTAAAAACCCTTCTTCTTTCAACCATGGAGCCTGGACGCCTCAGTCTTTCCTTCTCAAGCAAACTTATGAGTCACTGGCCAGGGGTAAAAGGCAAGATATGAATCATGGGTCTGAGCCAGCCTAGAGAAATCTAAAATCTCATTTGGAAAGGTGAACATTATTTGTGCTCTGTTGTTTAGTAATTCAGAGTGGTTCTTAAGACCGAATATCAGCATTGAAGCAAAATATCAACTCGTCATCCCTTGGGTCTAGGCTGGGAGTCAGGGGCTGAACTTTGAGAAGGTGGGAGAACAATGGACAAAGGAGGTAGTTTCAGTGGTGCTTGACGGTGTGTAAGCAATGGGTTAGTGTGAGCTGGAGTGTAGAGGACAGGCCTCCTCTCAGCACTGTGGTAGGGGGAGCAGAGGGGAGGGAGAGAGAAGCAGTGAAACACTCAGTCTCCTCTTCCTGTTTCATCTAGCTAAGATGGAAATATAGAAACCCCCTTCTCTGGGGTAGCCCTAGGTATTTAGGAAAGTATTAGACAAAATATTCATTTCTCTCTTATCCTGAAGAAAGTGTCCCTCTAAAAACAAGCCTCCAAAAAAGATTCCCTCTGCAAATAGCACACTGGTCTAACACCTTATTCTCCTTAATTTTTGTGTAATTTTCTAAACATGGGCCATAAATGTTTGAGCAGAAAAGCAGCCCCAGCATGGGAGAACCAGCATCTGAAGGGGACTCTGGAGAGGGGCAATCTGCCCCAGCTCTGCCAACAGCCAGCATTGAGGTCCTAGTTACTAAGGCTTTCCCACTCTGCCCCTTTCTAAGCCTTTTTTCTTGTCAGTAACAGAATGAGTCAACCTCAAATTTTTCACCCACTCAAACTTCTGCTTTTGTTGTCTGTTTAACATGTTATATTCATTAGTGTTTAGAGTTACCATTTAAGATGATACATATTACTAACAATAATGGATTTCTGGTGAGCACTTAGTATTTACCAGGACTGTGCCACACGCTCTCCATACACTCTGTTATTTAATTCTCATAACTGTCCAACTCGAGAAAGACCCTTATGATTACAGACTTGTCAGATATGATGCTGCGGTTCAGGAAAAAGAACTAAGTTTCCCAAGGTCACACAGGGAGTAGGTGGCAAAGCTGGGATTTGAGGCAGAGTCTGTTTTTTAAAGAACTGCACTGTCTTCACGTTCCTTGGAGCCCCTAGTCAGTGTCTCACTGAGAGGAGGGTACAGCTTCAAACTCCCTCACCCTGAATTCCTTCTCACTGTGACATGAGGCCTCTCTCTATGCCAGGCTACCAAACACCAAGGTGTATTCCGTGGAGGAGATGGCACAGCAGCTGCTGTCAATATCCAAAGCATGGTCTTGAGACACTGAGAACCCATGCCTAATCAGTGCCTCCAGGAGGAGCATGCTGCTAATGCACATGGTAGAAGGTCCCTTGTCTTCAATTCCTATTGCCATTGTCCTGCTCAAGCACACAGATAGAACAATGCTGTCTGCAAATCTCTGGTTATTACAGAATTTTTTCTTTGTTTTTTTTTTTTTTTTTTTTGATAGGAAGAGACAACCCTTTCAAGGATGGCCCAACTTCAACCGTCTGGTGACACAAGAGATCTGGGGGCTCTTCTTGAAATAGACAGTTGGGGATTTTAAGATGATATATCAGCACTGGCTTGAGTGGGAAGAGGGTTGGGAGTGGGTAGGGGAAGAAGAGTAGGTTGTAAAGATAGAGCAACACTGGCAAAGCTAATGATTTTCACAGATCTGACTCCCTCGGTGGTTGGGGAGAGAAGTTTATTTATTGCATGTCTACTATGATCTGTTGTTTTCCTATATACTGGGCATTAGATTCTGACAACAGTGTGAAAATCTGATGTTTTACAGATGAGGAAATGAAGCTCACATGGCTAGTAAGAATCAAAACAGGGATTCTATCTTCTTCACTCTACCTCCACGCCTGTGCAAATAATTCAGCTTATCCAGCTCTCATTCAGATTTCCATGAAGTAGATGCCCCTTTCTCAATAGAATATCTATTCAAGCTACAAAGCCTAATACAGTGCCTAGCACAGAGTAGAAGCTCAATAAAACAGGATGCATTAACAACTCTTAATGTGGTTTCTCAAACTCAGGTAGAAATCATCTGATCCAGTAGTTCTCAACCAGAGGTGATTTTGCTCCACAGGGGATATTTGTAAATGTCTGGAGATATATTTAGTTGTCACAAATGAAGGGAGAGGTACCACTGGCATCTAGTGCTTAGAGACAGGACACTGCTAAACTTCCTATGATGTACGGGACAGTCCCCACACGAAAAGACTTATCTGATATATAGCACCTATAGGGCCAAGGTTGACCCATTCTGATCCAACCTAACACATTCTACAGATAAGGACACCCAAACCCAGGGAGATAAAGAGACTTGCATAGGTCCACACAGCTGGCAGAGCCTTGATGAGAAACACTGCTTGAAATCTTCTACAATGTTCTTGCCCCTGCATAAGCAGCCAGCGCAGGTTCCGAAGGAACACAGTGTCCCCTTAGAGGCCCTGCTGCCCACCAGCTTCATGCTCCCTCAACTTCCTTTTCTTAGGGAAGTAAACCAAACACAATGATCAAGCCAAATGAATTTATTTTAATAATGAAATAGGCAAGCTAAAATAATAATTAAGTAGACATATTAGGTCATGGTAGAAACTGCCAGAAACATTCTCTCTAAAATGTATATTGTTCACATTATCATTGTCACCAACAACCATGTTTGGCCTCCTATGTGCCAGGAGATGTGCTGGGTCTCAAGCAAGAGACAGGCAGAGGGAGAAGGTGTCCACCAATATCATGCTCAAGATATATCTTTGACCTCAGGAAGCACTCAACCCAAGCATGAGAGTCTCTTTTGCACTTGCTGTCACAGAGAGAAGGCAACATTGCAAACATGGGTAAAGCAAAATGCTCCTTGCAGCTAAATATGTAAGCATTGAGGTCCTAGCATGACCTGCTTATTTTAAACAATGTTTAACACAGGAACATTCAACTACAGCCCAAGAACTTGGACTTTGCCACTTATATTCTTGGGATTCGGCTTGCCTGGTGGACATTTTGTTGTATCTGTCAAGCTTGTGAGGGACTTCCAGTGCCCTGGACCATTTCTCAAGTGTCAGGATAACCACATGCATCAGGGGACTTCATTTAATCACAGCAGAGCCAATGATCCCAAGATGCCCCAACAGAAGCACGCGGATAGAGAACCCCCAAGATTCGGCTACCATAAATCAACGTACTGGCATCTTTTGCAGCAGTCTCTAAGCTGCATCTAAGTGGAAGCTGGTGACCTGAATTAACACCACTCTGAAGATCAACTTTTATCCTGAAATATCAATGAAAAATTAAACATCCTGATAACCCTGAGTACTAATGGCTTTTATTTCCATTGCAACTGCTTTCTGAGACGGATAGTTTCCCCTTTAGATTTTCATGACTCTGGCCCAGAAAGTGGATACTGGAGGCATTAAACATACAGGAGCCTGAGACGCCAAGAAAACAGTAGTTTCTATTTAAGGATTTGGCTGCAATAGCCAGCTAAGTGTCTTGGGGAAGTGAATGGAATTTGAATAGATCGACTCTGCCACTCTGCTACAGGCTGGGAAATCAGAAACTAAGAAGGATATCCCAAGGGCTCCTGCATGGGTTTAGGCATGAATGTTAGCCTCGGTGACAAGCAGCTTTTTGAACAATGCTTCTCGGACTCTGAGCTATTACAGTGCAGTAAACCAAGGGATACTAATTTTTTAATTCTGCCCAGTCATAATATTAAAATTAAATTAAACATAAATTGCCAATCAACTAACCCCATCATTTGATAAAAGAAGTAATGCTTTAAAATCCCAACAAGCAGGAAGGATAGACTCTCAAAACGAAGGGAAGTTCCTCAAATTGAATACATTCACCCTAGACTGGAAAAAACATCATAAGCCAACAGCTATCTGCTGTCTGGAATGTGGGTGCCATGAATGCTAAACAACCACTGGCATTGGCTGGAGAAGGATCAGATTTGAGACCCAGCTGGAATGGAGATGGTGTTCAGGGCAAGGACAGGGATTGGGGACGGGGACAGTTGAGAAGAAACACATTGCACCGTGAATACACTGCACTGCTCTATGGTCCGGTCACATTTTCCACTCTGTAATGCTGCACTAAATTGCCTGTTTAATTGCCAGTCTCTTCCATTGGGCTGTGAGTTCCTTGAGAGCAGTGACTATGCCTTGTTGCCCTGATTCATGGAGCTAATTAGACATGGGGCAGGAATGATGGTGTAGTCAGGCACTGAAGGAGTGATGGCGAAGCCCCAGGGATGCACAGTGCTGCTTCACGGATCCATGCAATCGGAGGATTAGAGAGCACATTTTCTAGTATCTAATAGTGCGTGTTGTTCTGTCTGGGTAGTGGAAGGGGCCCCACCCCTACCTTACCCAGCGGGCTCAGCCTGAGCATCAACCCACAGGATAATTAAAATGTGCTCCAAGGGGAGCCTGATGGGAGTCAGAATTGCTGCTGCCCCATCCCTGGGGGACCACTGAGCAAAAGTTCAGCTCCTCTCCCACATTGCCTGCAGATGTCCAAGTGGGAACAGAGCTGATTGTGGGGAGAAGCCGGCCTCCTGCCTGCTGCTGCTTCATGGTCCCCCTGGTTTTCCCATAGCCAAGTCCTAGCAGAGCTCTCAGTCCCAAGGTTTATCAATTTTCCCAGGCCCCTGTTCCTCACAGTCACTTTTTGGAATTGACTCAAAAAAAGAATGACACTGTTACTAGCAGCCTTCAGGGTTCATTTCTACGGCAACCATCCCTTTCCTGCAGAATGTCCAGCCCACAGGGAAATGAATGTCACTTTCTTTCAAGACTCATTTTGGGTGTTTTTATGGCCAATCTGATTTCTGGCAGGATGCTGAAGCCCATAACACAGCTACACTTCCCGCCAGCCCCACAGCGCATGGGTAGAGTTTGCATGCAAAGCTCACTAAGCAAGTGCACCCAGGCAAGGCGGACAGGGTAGGGAAAGGGCTCCTGTCTGCCTGTGCCTGGAGAGCCCAGGAGCCGTGATGCAATGATTTAATTAGCACTGACTCAGCCTGACACGCAGGGTCCCTGTTTTACGTCTGACGTGCTGTGGCAGTTGGAGAACCCAGTACCATGTGGTGGGAATAGCAAGGCTGAAGTTCTGGGAACTGAAGGATGAGAGTGAACATTTCATTGCACATATACTATCATTTTCCTCTTACGAGCTGTTGGGGGTAATTGCCTTGGAGTACAACTTCCTATTCAACCTCTCTTCGGAAATGTTCTTGATCTAGAGTTTTGTTGCATAGCATCTCTGTCCCTTTCTTAACATTCAACTCTCTATGACTCCACCATCAAACAGGGAGTTTTCAAATCTTGAATTCATATGGAGAAGAGTTGTGTGCCCTGAAGTCTCATGCCTACCTCAGTTTCCCCACCATTATTGCTCTCTTCAGGCATCGTCGGCTAAAACACCAATGCCCCGGGAGGTCTCACTAAGCCCCATGACCAGCAAACAATGGGGGGTATTGGATAACAGACAGCTGAAGGCAAGAGTGAGACCCCAGTTAGGGAAGAAGAGATGGAGAAAGAATGCATATGCTTCTGGAGGTCAAGGGGACAGCCCCCCTCAACCCCACCCAGGAAAGGTGGGAGAGAATTGAAGATGCTGATATCTCCATTCTTTCAGGGGCCTGAGGCTAAGCATTTCCTTTCATCGCCCTCTGCAAACTTAGCCTCCCCACCACCTCCAGAGTTTCTGCTCTGTCTGGAAAAAATGCTAACCAGCCATTTGTAAGAGATGTCACTAATAAGAGCTCACAATAGACACTGTGTGCTGTGCAAAGGGAACATCGTGAGCCTGGGGGAGGTCAAGTGGAAAGCATTGGGAGCACTCATGGGCAGCCAAGGAACAGACCTAGGCCTATTCTCAAATCTTCAGCTCCCTGCTGCCCTCGCAGCATTCCTATTCTCAGAATTTCACCATCCAAAGAATCCCACCCCAGGTGGGTTAACTGCCCAGGCTGGACGTGCAGGTGCTTGGAGAGGAAGGACACAGAGAACTGGGTCTACAGGAAGGATGTAGTTCCTGGAAAGGGGCTTAGGGAGTTTTTCCCGTAGGAGTGACCCCAGGGGAGTGAATACTGGGCTCCAGCTGGGGGAAGTAGGAGGGAGGTGCTGAGAGAATGGGGATTCTAGAAGACAAAACTGGTCACTTCTTCCTCCTGCCGTCCTTGAGTTTGGGCCTAGCTTCTCTCCACCAGCAGAAGCACCTGGGGAAGAAGAGCCCAGGATAGGGAGTCAGAGGCCCTCGTTTCACCTGGATCTAACCTGCCATCAAATCACAAAATGCTAGAGGTGGCCAACTCGGTCTTAGGAATCATTCAGTCCAACTCCCTCATTTTATTCTCACAGACTCTGAGCCCCAGAGAGGTGCAGGTCCATGGCCAGGGCGGCAAGTATTGAGAACTTCCTGCATTCTGGTCGAGGCGGGCTATTAAGGATTCAAATCCTATTGGTTCATCAGTGGGTCTCCCACCCCATCTAAACTAGGTCCTCTGTTCTTTTTCTCATCACATATGGGACTGAGCTATTTCTTTGTGTGATTTTTTAAATGTCGGTCATCCCCATTCAACTGCAAGTTCCACAAGGGCACGCAGCTTTCTCAGCCTCATTCTCTATTCTACCCGCTGTGTGCCTCACACACAGTAAGCACACAACCCATATTTACAGAACACAGAATCTGTACTCTCAAAGTAACCTCATGAGAAAGTATTACACCCATTTTACAAAGGAGGAAACTAGAGCTTGAACAATTTAAATAACAAGTGAAAAAAGCAAGATTCAGCTCTGGATTCTAATGACCTTTTTCCTTAGGCTGTCTGCTTTTCTAACAAAAGATTAACAGATGTATGAGGGTTTCTTAAGCTGGGGACCTTGGTTTAGACTTTTTCAAATGTGATGTTCTAGAACCAGATGCTCCAAGACCATTCCCTGAGAGAAGAGAAGAGGAGGGGCCACTTGGAGACTGAGGGCGGCCCAAAGCAGGTGTCCCCAGGCAGGTGCCCCGTCTTGCCTAATCAGGCGTAAGTGTGGAGCCCACAATTACCAGTGGTCAGAAAAGATGTTAGGTCAGGGGTCCAGTCAAGGAAGAGGGGGCTGAGGACCACTAAGCAGGGAGAAAACCCCAACTCAGTAACTGGGGAGGCAGACAGACAGGAATATCTGTCTGACAGGAATATTATTAGGTTGGTGCAAAAGTAATTCCGGTTTTCGCTGTTACTTTTTTTTTTAGATGGAGTCTCACTCTGTCGCCCAGGCTGGAGTGCAGTGGTGCGATCTCAGCTCACTGCAAGCTCCGCCTCCTGGGTTCACACCATTCTCCTGCCTCAGCCTCCCGAGTAGCTGGGACTACAGGCACCCACAACCTTGCCTGGCTAATTTTTTTGTATTTTCAGTAGAGACGGGATTTCACCATGTTAGCCAGGATTGTCTCGATCTCCTGATCTCGTGATCCGCCCGCATCGACCTCCCAAAGGGCTGGGATTACAGGCATGAGCCACCGTGCCCGGCCTCGCTGTTACTTTTAATAACAGAAACCAGTCATCAGGATGCAGTGAGCCCAAAGCTTAGGGTCTCGAGAAAGCCCCTGGTTGATGGAAAGGGCAAAGGCTTGGAGGCTAGACCAGCCTGCCATTGAGTCTCAGCTCTAGCACTTACCAGCTTGGGCATATTCCTTATGCTCTCTTAGCCTTGGTTTGTTCATCTGAAACACAGGGTGGTGGTAACCCCTCTACCTCATAAGGAGGAAATATGAGATCAGCCAGGGCAAAGCACTCAGCACAGTGCCTGAGATACAGTCAGCTTCCGGACAACGCTAGCTTCATTAAGCACTTACTTCAAGGCTGGAAAAACTCCAGATTTGGAGCTCCTCTTCGTGTTTAGGCGAAAGCCTGTAAGTGCTTAACCCTGGCTACCAAGGCAGGTGAGAGGGACGGGAAAGCTGATCTCGACAGGGAGAACAGAGCAGATCTCAGAACTGAAAGCATCTCAGCTCAGGGTCTGTGCTTGCTAATCACTGTATTCTCAAAGCCTTGCTCACAGCTTGGCACATGGTCAGTGCTCAGTAGGCCCAGCTGAATGAATGGGTCCAACCGAGCATGTGAAACAGTTACAATGTTTTTACCATCAGCCTGCTATCATTCATTCATTTCTCACTGGCTCTTTCAGCCCTAGAGTGGTCATGATGACATAGATGTAAAGAAAAAAAAGCATGGGCTCTGAAGTCTGCCATTTACTGTGTTAACTTGGGCAGTTTCCTTAACTTATAGTTTGCTCATTCGTTAAATGGGTTGACACTCACCTCAGTGACCTCAGTGGCTCATTGTGGGGACTGAGTTAATAAGATAAAGCCCTTAGAAGAGTGTTGGGTATATAGAAAACACTCCATCGATGTTAGCCATTATCACAAGAAAGAGCCTACCGGGTGTCACAGATTCCTAGGCTCTGGGGTCCTGGCTGAGAGTTATAAAGGCATGAACCCTGCCCTCACAGCTGTCAGTCTGGTGGGGGCAATGGATCAGGAAACAAGCAATCATAAGACAATATGGTTAGTGGTCCAATAAGGGGAAGTTCAGGGGACCCTAACCTCATAGCAGAAGAAGTAGATTTACTCAGAAAGAGACCTGACTAATCTCCTGACTTGGTCAGACCCAGAGGCAGGGTAGGGTGAAGAATGCTTTAAGCAGACAAGATAACATGTGATAAGGTTCGACCATGGTGGGTCCAGAAAACTGAAAGAGTGTTTCTGTGGTGAGACAGAGGTAGAGAAGGATGAGAAAAGAGGCCCAAGAGGCACACAGGATCCAGACTATGCTGGCAATGGCAAAGGGAGAAAATGTTCCAAAAGAGCGGAGAAGAATCACATCCAAGAAGTATAACCCCTTGCACTGGGCTTGTCCTCCACCTCTTGGCAGTTTCCATAAATTTATGAAGAGGAGCATGAGTCATTATGACAAACTTCTAGGCCCTCATACTCTGGATAATCTCAGGAAATCCCACGGGACCCCTGCAGTGAAAGCTCCCTGAGGACCACAGCGGTCAGCACAGGAAGCGTCTCCACCATCCTGTGGGGGGATCCACAGACTCATCCCACTGTGGCTAACAAAGCAGGGACGATCTGGATACCAACACTGGGAATTAAGATAACACGGACAGAAGTACTTGGGAATAAAGACAGCCACAAAGAGTGGAGAGAGGAAATGCGGTTGGCATGGTTATTTCTTAACCTGAAATGCATATAGGGAAAAATCAGTGTTAAGAATACTGACAAACCGTAAAAACATTCTTTTCCACTCAATACTAAAACAAAAGTATTGATTTCCTTGGTTTTGCATCGTATCTTCCCCTCTGCTGCCATCTCCAGCCAAACCTAACAGAGAATGAAGTCTGTCTTTTCTGCTGTCTTTGATCTTCATTCCAGATGGTTAAATCCTGCTGGCCCCATATGGAGCCCAGCTTTCCTCTACAGTGAGAAAGTCCTTTGACATAAAGCTATCTGCCCGATCCAAGCTCAGAAAACAACCCTGAGTAGGGAATACAGTGGGGATAAGAATGAATATCACCCGTTAAACACAGATCTTAAAGTGGGAATCAAACTTTCATAAAAGACATTCTCAGCTCCTCCTCTTTCCTCTGTAGCCAACATCACGAGGATTGGTACCAGGATTTGTACTACTAAGCAGAGCCTTTGAAGGCCATGTGCCGTTTGCAAATCAGATTTGGTGACGTTTCAAGCTAAAGCAATTAGATTTTTCATAAACTGTCCAAAACCTTCTCAGGATTTGGGGGTTCTGAGCCAGGATGGAGGATTTCATGGAGGCCAAAAGAGTAGCAAAAACTCGGGAAGGATTTCATGAGAAGCAAATGCACACAGATGTGAATGTTACATCACAAACGTGCTTGCACCTCTTGTCAGCTGCAAATAACTATGCCCAAGCACCTCAGTTTTGCCTTTGCATAGAATTCCATGATTCTGAGTTCTTTTCTTTGACTTTCTTCTTCCTACTGTGTCTGCCTCTCCTGCATTCCACGCTGCTTCCCAGGCTTCCTCGTCCTACCCCCGTGTCTCATGTCATGACATCCTAAGAAATTACTCCCTGCCCCCCAGGTTTTTAAATACCTGTATCCTTGACTTGGTGGTGTTTGAGGAATTATTTCCAATCAGTCGATTAGGAAAGCTGATGGAGACTCTGGAGAAGACAGTCCCAGGCTGTGGGTGAATAAGAAGCAAGGTCTGGTTCCTCTGGGCGCCTGTTTGCACGGCCAGAGGCTGACAGACTTTGGGTGCTCCACAGTAACCTCAGAAAGAGTCCCCCCGCAGCAGCAAATTCTCCCAATGCAGTTTTGAAACACCGCAAGAGGAGGAAGCCTCTTTAATCAAATAATAACCAGTCAGAGATAAGGCCTGCTAGGCTGAGCTTGGCCAGCCAATCACAGGCTTCCTTCCGACTGCAAGGACAAACAGACCCAGGCTTCTGGAGTGCATTTCAGGGCTTGTTACAATTTAATGATGCAATGAATGGTGTCTTCTTCGCATTGCCTGGTGGGGATTTTCTAACTGGGGAGTAAAGCTCTGAGCTCAGTAACCTCATTCTCAGCGGAGGTGTCCACAGCTTGAGTGTTCACATGGGGCGTCAGGCTCCGGGCCTGGCTGTTTCCAATTTGCATTTCTCACTGCTGAGGGGAAGGGAGGCTTGACTGGGGCTGAGCGGGGCTGGGGTCCCCATGGGGTGAGCCTATTTGACACCAGATGTGCAGCTCACTGACTGTGACCCTGAGAAGGTCGTGGAGAGATGTTGGAGATGCTTTATGTGCATTTCGTATTTGTCTTTAAGCAGTCATGACTTTGGTCTTCTCTATTTCTTCATCCTCTTTCCAGCTGCTGCCACCCTCCCCTTTCAAAGCTATTATTGCTCTGTTCGGCTTATGAAGAGCTCTAGTAAAGAGAGTAGGTTCTGGGAACTAAGAAGGTGTAGGGGCGAATAAAGGTCCTTGCTAGCTGTGTCCATGTGACTTTAAACACTGTCAGTCGCTTCCTGCTTAGTTGCTGCAAAGACTACATGCATTAAAAACTCCCTCTCCTTCCTCTGAGGCTCTTACAGGCCCTATAGACTGGTAGACAAACCCTCAAAGGGTCTTGATATATTAGAGCTCAATATTTAAGGGAACTTAAGGGGAACCCTCTTATTAGGTAAATATGCATTCGTTCAACAGTTATTTATTTTGCATCTACTCTGGTAGAGATGTGCTGACTGGGGGCACTGAGGTGAGCCAAACCTGGCACAGTTCCCTGCCCTCCCAAAACAATGTCAGCACAGGAGGTAGCAGTTTGTGAAAGAAGTCCTTAGTGCAGTGGAACCAATGGCAGGGACTGGTGAAGAGGGCTTGTCTTGAAGGGTATGGGCCTGTCCAAAGGAACCACAACAAAACCAGCAGTGGTAGACAGGAAGAGGATCCAAGTCAGAGGGACAAGTACAGTCAAATATTCTCCAAGGGGACCCCCTGCAGGGCTCCTACTGGGGAAAGGAGAAAAAGCAAAGGTGTGTATCTCCTCTCCTTTTTTATTTTTATTAATTAATTACTTTTTTGTTTTTTTTTGAGACAGAGTCTCACTCTGTCCCCCAGGTTGGAGTGCAGTGGTGTGATCTTGGCTCACTGCAGCCTCTGCCTCCTAGGTTCAAGCGATTCTCGTGCCTCAGCCTCCCAAGTAGCTGGGACTACAGGCACCCACCACCATGCCCAGCTAATTTTTGTATTTTTACTAGAGACGGGGTTTTACCATGTTGGCCAGGCTGGTCTCGAACTTCTGACCTCAGGTTATCCACCTGCCTTAGCCTCCCAAAGTGCTGGGATTACAGGTGTAAGCCACCACTCCTACTGGGAAAAGAAGGAGAAAAAGCAAAGGTGTGTATCTCCACTCCTTAAAAAAAAAAAATTGATATATAACGTCTCATTGAAATATAATGCACACACCATACAATTTACCCATTTAAAGTGTATATATAGTTCAGTGATTTCAAATATAGACATAGAGTTGTGCAGCCATGAGCAGAATGAATTTTAGAACATTCCATCACCCCATAAAGAACCCCCTTCCCATTAACAATCACCCGCAACTCTGCCAACACCTCATCCAGCTCTAGGCAACTACTGATCTACTCTATGTCTTCTATAGATCAGAAACGCCTACTCTGGACATTTCCTATAAATGCAATCATAGGATATGTGACCTTTGCAGCTGTTTTTTTCTCTTAGCATAAAGTTTTCAAGGTTTACTTCATTTCTTTTTATTGATGAATAATATTACATAGTATAAATATACTACAATTTATACAGTCACAAATATCCACCATTCATCTGCTGGAGGACATTTGGGTGGTTTCCACGTTTTGTTTGTTGTTTTTTTTTTTTTGTGATATCATGAATAATGCTGCTATGGACATTCATGTACAAGTTTGCATACCCTTATAGCCACGAATTCACAACCTCATAGCAGGGAAACAGGAAAGAAACAAAGCAAGCGAGAGAGCTAGTCATTAAAGGGCTTCTCTCCCGCCAGAAGTTATGATGTCATAGCAGTAGCCAAGTCTAACATTTACACAGATTTTCACAGTGCATAAAGCACAATTATATATTCTGTCTCATGTAACCCTCCCTACAACCCTAAGCAAAAGGAAGGTAGTATTTTTATTGCCCTTTCGAAGATGAGGTGCTGGAGAATCAGAAACTTTAGAGTAACTTGCCAAAATCTATCCAGGCAGGAACTGAAGCCAAAATGAAGTCCTGTGATCTTCCTACTCCAACTCTTCACACGCAAAACAGGTCTTTATTCTTCTCCTACATATTCAGTCTTGGCTTCCTAGATGTTTAGATCAAGAGAAAAAAAGAAAGAAATTTAAAAGGACTTCATTGTTTATGGAGAAAATGGCAATGAAGTCAACAAATAGCTGTTATGTTGGCATTTAAAACATTTTTACCTAAGGCTCAGAAAGACTGAATATCTTACCAAAAGGCACAGAGCTAGCAAGCTGGCCATTGATGATTCAAAGGAAGATAGAAAGCTGATTCCCAGACACAGGTGAGATCAACTTGCTTCCTTCCTAACAGCCTACTGAGGGCAGTGCCTCTGCAGCTGCCTGGCTTGTTCAAGTCAGAGGAAGGTGAACTCTGGGTGAAAGCACTGCAGATGGGGTAGGACTGGCTGAGGAGGATGCCATACAGAGCAGGGGCACACGGAAATTGATTAAGGATCATGGGAGTCTCAAGATGCAGGGGAAGATGGCTACAAAGGAGAGGAAACAGAGTGACTATGGAGAGATGGAGAGGACTTCACTGAAGGCTCGCCAAGTTCTCAGCTTGATCCATTGCCAGGAATGTTTTATCCAAACCCTAGAGGTCACCAGATAAACAATAAGGGAGATGCGCTGGGTAGGATGGTATAACAAAAAAAAAATCAACCTGGTGTTACCAGAAAGGGGTCCTGATTCAGACACCAAAAGAGGGTTCTTGGTGCAAGAAAGAATTTGGGGCAAGTCCACAGAGTGAAGTGAAAGCAAGTTTCTAAGAGAAGTAAAGAAACAAATGAACAGCTACTCCATAGACAGAGCAGCAGCATGGACTGCTCAACTGAGTATACTTATGGTTACTCCTTGATTATATGCTAAACAAGGGATGGATTATTCACAAATTTCCCAGGAAAGGGGTGAGGAGTTCCCGGAATTGAGGTTTCAACTCATGAGGTTTTTTAGACTACACAGGGTAAATGCCTTCGCATTTGTAAACTGTCTTGGTGCACGTGGGAGTGTCTTTTGGCATGCTAATGCATTATAATTAATACATAATGAGCAGTGAGGATGACCAGAGGCTGCTTTTGTAGCCATCTTGGTTTTGGTGGGTGTTAGCCAGCGTCTTTACTGCATCCTGTTGTATCAGCAAGGTCTTTGTGACCTGTATCTTGCCCCAACCTCCTATCTCGTTCTGTGGCTAAGAATGCCTAACCTCTTGGGAATTCAGCCCGGCAGGTCTCAGCCTCATTTTACCAGCCCCTATTCAAGATAGAGTCACTGGTTTGAATGCCTCTGACTCAGGGACGACAAATGTGGTGACTGAGAGTGACAGCATCCTCCCAGATTCTCAGCACCTGTCCAGTCCCAACCAAAGCCCACAGCCCTGGCAGAGCAGCACCAGAAAAGGACCTTCCCAAAAGGGGGTAAAGCTCTCCATGGGGGTAGAGAGGAGGCTGAGCAGGCCAAGTGCACACAGGTGACGGGGCCTGGCCACAGGTCATGTCTGAGATGGAGATTCCAGTGCAAAGTGCTTTCACCTGGGAGTGGGGATGATGGAAAGGACAGCAGGGATGTGGAAGTACCAGAGGTCTGGAACCAGCCAGGTACCTCGCAGCCCCTGGATCTTGATTCGTGGCACCAAGATCCTGCCAACTTCATTTGATTTCCCTTTTATTTTCATTACTTACAGAACTCAGTACATATCAGGCACGTCAGATTGACTCCAAAATCCATAATTTTTCTATCATTTCATGCTCCCACTCCTAAAGAGTTCTTAAATTCATTTTCTTTCTGTCTTTTGCAAGCTGTCACTTATTACATTTTCCCTCCTGTGATTATTCTAGCACTACCAAAATCACTTGTGTGTGTTTGCAGCATACATGAAACCCCCTTTGCAAAAATTATATAACAGTGAGATTATGACAGTCGAAGAGATCTGATCTAAGCAACCCCAATTTGCCTTTAACCTCCAAAATGCCCTTAATCGTTCCTGGGGTCTGGCCAAGTGACCTTTGGGAGACATTTAATTTATAGTTTAAATGATAGCCCTTCCCTAAAACTAAGCCACCTTTGTAAAACTAATGAAAGACCACCAGGTCAGGAGAATGAAAGGAGCCTGAATTCTGCTAAGGTAAACAATTACCAGCCATTATTCTGGAGGTCACAAGATTTGCCACTTTTCCAATTACTCCTGCAGATAACATTGCTCTTGTAGAACCTAAGATAAGCCTTTTTAGATGTCTTTTCAGGTTTTTGCATTTCTGACTACTGATGGCTCCACCCAGACAGCCAGTTGGATCTGTGGCCCCACCCAGAAGTAGACTGAACAGGCAGGAGGACCATTTTCCACACCCCTATGATTGGATCCCCAACCAATCAGCAGCACCCATTCCCTGGCCCACCAAACTATCCTAGAAAAACCCTAGCCTCTGAATGTTTGGGGTGATTGATTTGTGTAATAAAATTCCTGTCTGCCATTCTGCAGGCTCTGCATGAATTAAACTCTTTCTCTATTGGAATTCTCCTGTCTTGATAAATTGGCTCTATCTAGGCAGTAGGCAAAATGGAAACACTGGGTGGTTTCATACATGCATCTAGAGCCATACTCATATATAACTGTGAGAATACATCTCTGTGTGCACATATATTCATATGCATGTATCTTTGCTTTTAGCTATATGTGTTTTGTTGCCTTCAGAGAAGGGTGTGAGTGGCTTTAGTTTTAATTTCCTTGAGGCTAGGTAAAAGCCTGTCCTTGAATAGTGGGTTTGTGGTGATCTTCTTATTGTATGTCATCACTTGAGTAAAGAAACTGACTCCTGTAACGAGGGCAATTACCTTGCTGCAGCTATCTTCTGAGTATTTTTTCTCTGGGATGGTTCTTTCATCCCAGAGAAGATTTGTGGAAACTTCCATTAATGGTGTTACCCAATGATGTGTACCATTGATGTGCATGTCATGACCAAACTAAACCCATCTTTGATTTGGCTTTGATCTGCACTGCCAAGGACAGATCTCAAATACACACACACACACACACACACACACACACACACGTCAACTTACATGGGGAGATTATTCACAAATTCAGACCATCTTAGCACCAGGCAGCCAATATAAATGAGAAAACTGGGTTAGACGTGATTAATGAGAAGTAGTGGGGACTGGGGTCAAGTGGACAATATATATCACATCCAATGGCATCTACTATCTCCAGCCCAATATTGCCATGGGAAAATGTAGTCTCCGTGTGGTCAAATCTTTTTATTTTCAAAGGAGGCTAGAAATAAGGATTTTAATGTGAAATCTCCATTTTTTTTAATTTGGTAAACATTCACAGATATGAAATACTGTACAAGCCAGAAAGCACACACAGATTTCAAGATAAATTTAGTCTGTGGGCTGCCAGTTTTTGCCCCTTAATGTGGACATAATATGCACTTGCTTACACATACCTACCTACTCTTGCACAGTGACCAAATATTCTAAGTAGACTGTGAGAGCCAATCCTCCAGATGGCTGTGGGTTTGTCTCTCTTACTTCTGTAATCTAGAGTCATCAAAGTGTGGTGGGAGGACCCCTGTATCACTAGTCTTCAGGAACTTAATAAGCATACAGATTCCTAGGCACCACCCCAGAAGCCCTGGGGACAGAATCTGGGAATCTGCATTTTAACAGAGTGCCCAAGTAATTATGATACCCACTCAAATTTAAGAATCACTGGCTCTAGGTCTGAAGAACCTTGAGTATAAGATAAGGCATTTGAGTGTGTCCTGAAAGCTCTGGAAAATATCTGAAAGTGACATGCTTCAACTTAGGTTTTAAAAAGATGGCACCAATTTGTCATTGTATACCCCAGAACAGTGTGTCTCAACATGTGGTCTTGGCCACTGTTGCATCAGAACCACTTTGATATCCTGTTGAAATGCAGACTTCTATGCCCCTCTGAGTCACAATTTCTCATATGTGCTATAATCATAATAGGGAATATGACTATGGCTAAATATGAACCAAGCACTTCATATAAAATGCAGATAATAACGCTGCAAAATAGATACCACTATGTTCATTTCATAAATAAGAAAATGAGACTCACAAAGGTGACATGTGTAGTAGTATTCTGGATATATTTCAAAAGAAAAACAGCATCCTTATTCCTTCAGAGATACCTACCAAAATATTCACCAGTGAAATGATTTGATGTCTGGGGATTTGTTCCAAACTAATACAAGAGAGAGAATGTGGGTGATGCTAAAGGTGAAACAAAATTTGTCATGAGTTGACAATTGTTGAAGTTGGGTGATGAGTTATTCAGGTGCTTTATAATTTGTTCTATATTTTTCTTATTTTTCTAAATTTAAATTTTTTCTATTTTTTATAATGAATTGAAAGAAAAGACTTCCTTCCTACCACTGCATCATGCATTATAGAGCTTTACAAATATATGGTTGCTAAATGAATGATTTTGCCCACTTTTTGTGCCTAACCTGAATATTAGCAAGATTCTAGTCATTAAGAGTCCCACACAAACCCAGACATATTTCTATTGATTTGTTTTTTAAAATGACTCATCAGTGCCTATAACACCCCTCAATATCGTAAGTTTGTTTATGGCCAAGAACCCACCTATTTGCTATACCTGACATACAGCCTTGTACTTGGTAGGATTCAATGAATGCCAGATGGGTGAAGGTGACCTGTGAGCCTGGGGAAGGCTGAAATGACTCAGAGCACCCTGCACACATACCTGTCTTCATGCCAAATGGGAACATCTCAGGCTTTCCTCCCAGGGTCCCTCTTTGAAGCATGGCACACATTGTTCCTGATAATTTCAGGCTACTCCACTATGCACCCCCTTTTATTATTGCCTTATGTATATTCGCTTGTTCAGGTGTGCATGTTCAGTCTTCCCAGCTAGATCATGAGCTGCCTTGAGGTTGAGAACAATGTTCTCTCAGATCTCTGTAGTCTCCAGGCCTAGCACAGAGCCAGGCCCAGCCACACCATTTACCCATGGCGTGGGTAAATGATCCATGCCATGCCAGCCACAGAGGAGCACTGTTTAGATTCCCCTTCAAGAGAACCTGCTGCAGGTGCCTGGTTGACTGACAGCCTCTCGGTGCTGCCCTGTTGACTCCACCATGCCATTCCTGCCAGGGCCACATGTACCCCAGGCCACTCCTGGTCAGCAGCTGAATACAATGGTGGCATAGGAGCCAGGCCTCTCCCTTTCTCCCCATGTAGCCTTCTCTCATCAGTCTGGCAGCCTTTCTCAGAGCTGCCCTGTGGTCTGAGGCTCCTCTGACCTAATCCTTCCTTTGCTCTCTCCTTTCACAGGACTCAGACCTGTAGCATGGTCCAAGGCCAGCCTAATTCTGCTCCATTTCCTTTCACCCTTCATAAACACCTCCCCCAATACATCTTTTACATATCTACTCCTGTTTCAGTATCTTCTTCTAGGAGGACTCACACTGTTGAATAGGTGAAGTGCCTGAGATCCAATAACAACCAGGGATTTCCAAGCTCCCTGTCTTGCACATGAAAAAAATTCTATCGATCTCCTAGTTTATAGCTAAATATGTGGTGTGTAACTCTTATCCTAAAACAAACTAAATCAACTTTTCCACATCAAACTAGGACATTCTATTTTGAAGTCACATGTTGCAGTGGAATGAACTGAGGGCGTTAGGGAACCTATACAGTGATACCTGGCCTTGTGACCTTAAGCAAATCACTTCTTATGTTCCCTCACTTTCTTTATTCTTAAAGTAAGGCTACTAGGATCTTCCTTCCTCCTTCATGGAGATGTTGGATATATTTATGTTTTTCAGAAGTACTCTAAACTACCCTAAGACAGGGTTTGCAAACTTTTCTGAAAAGAACAAAATAGCAAATATTTTAGGCTATGTGGGTCATACAGTCTCTTTTACAACTAATCAACTGTGCCATGTAGCACAAAAGCTGCCAATATAAACAAAGACTACAGCAAAATTCTATTCAAATAAAAACTTGTGGTGGGCTGGACTTGGTCCCAGGGCTGTAATTTACTGACCCTTGCCCTAGAGTCATGGACGCTTATGGTTGGAAAAGATAACAGGCATCACAGGGTTTTAGGTAACTAGATCCTTCCTCCGACATTCATCATAGACCTGACTAATCCATCAGGAAGCGCCTTCCTGCAGAGTTCAGAAGCAGCCTCAGCATCCTTCTTAACACAGGGTGACCAATCAAGCTAAGATGACATGTGTAGTGATGTCTATCATTTCCCCTTGATTTGTTCGCATCCCACACCCCCCAACTGAGAAAACTGAGACCAATTATTCAGTAATAATGAATATAAAAGTGTTTTGAAAAGTATAAAGTATTCCTTCAATGTAAAACATTCTTATCTGGAGCAAAAAAAATTCCAGCCATTTAAAATACAATTTAAGTAATAATAAGTTAAATTATTTCACACACAATGATCATGGTTATTTTTTGCAGCAAGAACAACTAGGCCCAAAGTGCCGTTTTCGCATCTCCTGGCAAGTAGGGATGCATTCTTTTAGTATGTACAGATAAATGTCTGCCTTGTGTCTCCACTGGCAGAAAATGAGCTGAGCTTTCTGGCCTTAGGTTGCAGTTCCGGAGGCAAGGTTTAAATTTCCTCCACTGCAAGACACAGGTGCTGAGAGAGGGTTGCAAGCTATCTTAGATTCCCTCCAAGCAAGTGTCTATTCAAAGCAAAGCCCATCATAACTGGGAAACACCGTGTTCCCCTGGCCTCTCTTCTCCTTGAAGCTGTTTGTCTTTGTGTTTTGGGAAGGCAACCTTGACATTTCCTCTCTCTATTCAAACTTGTTGATCAGAAAGATCAAAAAGCCTTCTGTAAAATATGCAAGTACTAAGGACTAAAAACATCCTTTTCTGCCCCTAAGAATCCAAAGACCCTTATGAATATTAAATAGATGAATCTTTGCCATTTGGAAGTCAACCACCCCTTTCGGAATCAGATGATAGCCATGGAGCTCTCGGCAGGAAAAATGCATGTGCAATAGTCACCGCAAGTTCTCCAGCCTCCAGGATCACCTCTTTGTTTATATCCAAACAACAATAATCCCAGATCAGTTAGTATCACAGTCATTTCCACAGAATGCATATAGCCTTCTCATTAAGCAGAACACTCAACATTCTAGTTTGAAGCACACGCCTTAGGATGACTTTGCCTGGTCAGGGCCGGCCTGGTGATGCCAGCCTAACTCCCCAGCAAGAAAGTGGCCCCAGGGGTCTCCGCCAGAATGAGGCGGATGGCACCCCAACCTGGATTTCAGCTTCTGGTCTAGAATGCAGGATGTGCTGCCTTTTCACAATGTGACACTATCCAGATTCCCTCACCACACACACAAGCACAAATTTGCCCACAATTCCAAAATCCCAGAGGAGAGCCCAGCACTGGATAAGCCCCTCTAATGGCCTTGCCTGGGAGCTGCTGGTTCCTGGAGGGAAGAGTCCTGAGGGTGGGGACCATTGAGTCAAGTCCTGGAAAGCCAGGGACTGGGGGTCAAAGCTTCCGGGTACTGAGCACCTAGTCTGGGTGTGACCACCATGTCTGGGTGTGACCACCACCACCTTTCCATTCCACAATGCCACCCTCCTACCTATGCCAGCCAGCCAGCCAGCCTGATTCCACTACCAGGATGTTTACATGGGGAAGCAAAGGGAAAAGAATATTCTGGGGACTCATGGGTTTGTGGGAGTCTGAGTGGGATCCCCTGGCACTGTGATCTGCTACACAGCAGTTCACAGTCCCCTTTCCATAAGTAAAGCCCTCTCTGACCTCTCCATATAAAATGTCAGCTTCCCCTCGACTCCCCACCACCACCCAGCATCTCTGTCCCTGCTACCTTCCTTCATTTTCCTCTGTTACATGAATCATCATAAAACATTGCAGAGCTCATTGTCTATCAACTATCCCCCTCCACTAGGGTGTCAGCTTCTTAATGGCAAGCATGTTTTGTTTTGCTTGCTGTGGTGTTCCCTTCATCTAGAAGAATGCCTGGCACAATAAATATTTATTAGATCGATATAATGAATAAACAAAGGAATCACAAGTAGCCTTGTTTCTAGAGCCCAGCTCAGCCCCACCTCCCCTGGGAGCCTCCCCTGACTGCTCTGAGATCACACCATTTTTCCCATGGTGCTCATTTATTTTGTCAACAAGCTTGTATTGAGCACCCACTATGTGCCAGATCCCAAGCTAGGCCCTGAGTTTACAGGACAGACCAAGCAAACCCCTTGCCCAAATAGCTTGCAATGTAGTTTATCACATAAAAGTCATCTAGTTTGGGTTTCCTATTGCTTCCTGATCTTCCAGAGATCAAGGAGATGCTAAAGGAGGGAGAAGACTGACATTGCCTGAGCACCCACTATGTTCTCAGCATGTGATATGTGCTTTTCTGGAACCAGGTGGGTTTTGCCCCTGAAAAGAAGGTCATTGTTGCGGAGAGTGTGGGAGGGGAAGAAGTAGGACTTGCAGAGCACAACAATCAGAACACAGAGGCTGCAGGGAAGTGTGAGCCATTTCCCATTGGAAATAGAAAAGGAGGCTCAGAAGAGACATGGGGAAGGATCACCAGGCCTGGTGTAAAGAAGCCCAGTTCCACCCTGTGTTGGGGTGATCAGACCCAACACCAGGCCATGGGGGCTATGAAGTCCAGCAGAGTCAAAGAAATGAGAAAAGACAAGAAAGTGGGACCAGGGGGCCAACACTAGTATGGAAGCTGCAAAGACCCCGCGCTCTGGGAGCCCATGCTATTTATTGGTGATCAAACAGAGAAACAGGTGGTGAGGTTGTGAGTGTTGAGAGAAAGTGATGCATCAAGCGACTGAGCTGCAGCTGTGATGGTTTAGCATTTTCTTTGAAGCATATGGAACGTGTTCTGCTACTTGAGATAACAGGAGTGCTAGAAGCAAGGAGTCAGCAAGTCTAGACACATTCCAGAGGCCACGAGGGGTTTTATGCCCTGAGCCCTGGATTCCATCCAAGCCATGAGGGGTTTTATGTCCTGGGCTTAGATTATAGTGCAGCAGGGCAGACTTCCACCCTTTAGCACAGAGCTTGGTGTTCCAAAGGCCACGAGGGGTTTTAGACTCTGGACCCCAGACATGTTCCAAGACTCTTTTACATTATGTCAGACATGCAAGCCCTGCCTCAGCTTCTCTCCCAACATTCAGCTTTTCTCCCAACACCGTGACCCCTTAGGCATGCCACTCTCGCTCTCTAAGCCGTTTCCATTTCAGTAAAGGGCAATTGCTAGCCTCAGCAACCTCTAAGGCTCACTACATAAAGACATCTATGATCTTTTCTAATCAACACAGCATCTTCCTCCTTTACTTCCTGTGGACCCTGTCCTGATACCTCAGTTTAGAAAATGACTTATGACAGTTAATGTGATCTTTCCACAAAGGAGGGTCCATTACACCTGACCTTTGATTTAGGCAAAATAGTTTGGGGGATAAAGGAGCATGAAAGAGCTCAGCGGTTTTCACTGTTCTGTTCTTTCCAATTAACCTTAGAGCCTTCTCTCCTGCTCTGCCCTCTCCTGGGACCTCCCCATCCTGGAGCCCAGCCATAAGCTGTCTTGGTTCTTCAGTTGCTCAAGTGACTCACCTGATTGGCTGTGAGGTCCAAAGCCCACTAGGCCTTCCACAGGGCTGAAGCCAAGAAGACTGGCCCCTTGAGTAACTTCTCCCTCATCATGCTGGTTCCCATCCCTGAAGAAGATGGGCCAAGACAGGCGAAAGAGGGCATGAGCTGAAGACACGCACTGAGCAGTTGCCTCTCATCTTGCTGTGAGTGGCTAGGCAGAGGTTAAGGTTTCCTGTCCCCACCCCCTCCCATTGCCCAATTGTCCACAAGGAAAACCACATAGCAAGTACTGGGTGGCTTTTGGAACCACAAACAGTCCGGATCAATTTGTTCTAAAGGCTCATTGAGCAACCACATTGCCCTCTTCCCTCTTGCCTGTCTGGCCATGAGGCTCCCTGCTGAGCAATTGCCTGCCCAGACAGGCGAGAATGCCAGCTCCTCAATTATAAGGGTCTGGATGCATAAAGCATGGCTCAACTAATTGACCACATCCCACTTGCAATCACGACAAGACAACATGAATAGAATCATAGTTTCCTCACTAATCATTTCAAGGTCTTTCTAAACACAATCTTTCTTCCAAATGTGTTATCTCACCACCAGCCTGAGATATGTTGCTGGTGATAATAATTAACTGATGGATGACAGGAAGCTAAAAACTATTCTTTAAACAAAAGAATATGATAGTATCATTTTAATGGCTCTGCTTAGCATTTTGATAAACAAACAACATTTTTTGTTTGTGGATTCTGTAAAGATGTCTAAATCAATAATCTCAAAAAGACTTATATATTCTGTAACCAAGATATCAGAAAGTTAAAATCAAACAATTCAATTACGAATGTTTATTGAGTATCCACCATTCACAAGGCACTGGGCTGTGGGTTGATACACAGATGTATATAGCTCAATCCTTGACTTGGAGATGGTGAGTTGGTCACTCATCAGGGTTTGAGGACAGAAAAGTTTTGCAACCTACATAAAAATAAAGGAGTGAGCTGGGCATGGTGGCTCATATCTGTAATCCCAGCACTTTGGGAGGCCAAGGCAGGAGGATTGCTTGAGGCCAGGAGTTTGAAACCAGCCTGGGCAACATAGCAAGACCTCATTCCTAAAGAAAAAACAAATTAGCCAGGCATGGTGGCATGCACTTGTAGTCCCAGCTACTCAGAAGGTAGAAAGATCACTTAAGCCCAGGCATTTGAGGCTGCAGTGACACACGATGGCACCACTGCACTCCAGCCTGGGTGAAAGAGTAAGACCCTGTCTCAAAAAAATAAAATAAGGCCGGGCACAGGACTCACACCTGTAATCCCAGCACTTTGGGAGGCTGAGGCAGGCAAATCACTTGAGGCCAGGAATTCAAGACCAGCCTGGCCAACATGTTGAAACCTCGTCTCTACCAAAAAATACAAAAAAGTAGCTGTCTGTGGTGGTGAGCATCTGTAGTCCCAGCTACCTGGGAGGCTGAGGCACAAGAATTGCTTGAACCGGGAGGCAGAGGTTACAGTGAGCTGAGATTGTGCCTCTGCACTCCAGCCAGAGTGACAGAATGAGACTGTGTCTCAAAAATGAATAAATAAAATAAAATAAAAAATAAGGGAGTGGAAACTCAGCCAGATATGAACTTCCACTGAAATAAATATCTGAAATATGTAACTTGCTGGATTAGGCATATTATTGTGAACAGGACCCTCCCAAGTTCTAATTTGACAGTTGACAATTTGGCATGGAGCATGGAGAGATACAGGACAGACATGAATGATGCTAGATTTGATAAAATGTCATGCCATCACAAAATAGTTTGGAGAGTATTCAGCCCCAAGTAACAGAAAATGCACAAATAATGGCGTAACCAAGTATGAGACATTTTTCTCACTCATCAAGAATTCCAGAGTTAGACTGCTCATAGCTGGAGAAGTTGCCATGAAAATAATCAATAATTTCTACTATTTTCTTTCTATATTGTCCTCTGCTTGTAGATTTTGTCCTCATGTTTTCAAAATGGCTGCAGCATTCCAGGTGTCATGTCCACATTGCAATAGGAAAAATGAGAGAAATACAAAGGACAAAAGTCTTCTCTTTTGTAAATGACCACCTTTTTATTTGCAAAAAGAAGTCTTTCTCAGAAATCTACTTTCACCTCATGGACCAGAACAAATCACATGGCTACCCCCAACTGCAAAGGAACTGCGTATTTTTTACTTTGCAGGCTCCATAGTAAAGGAAGGCAAGGGAGAAGGTGATTTAAATAGGTTTCACTGGACCAATAGAATTTGCCATGTATTTATCACATAATAATCACGTGGTGTATGAAATTTACTTGATTTTACATTATAAAAAGCTATTTTTCTGCCCCACTGAATGTACAACTTGGCTCTACTTGCCTTTTTTAAATTAGGTTTTTAGATACAATTATGTTTTTAAGAATATATTTTTAAGGAATAGTTGGGTAAAAATTTTGTAGTGATTATCTCTCAGTGGTGGAATTATACGTTTTTTAAATTTATTTCTCTGTGCTATCTAGTTTTGTTGTTTTGTTTTTTTTAATTTGCCATAACAAAAGTGCATTGTTGTATAATAAGAAAGCAAAAAAAAAATTTCACAAGACGTTCATGACTCATTATGGTATATTGTCAAATGGAAAAGCAGTGTATACGATGCGTTCCCAATATTCAGAGAGTAGCAAAAGCCTAGAGCGTTGCCTCTGAATGCTGGGAATATATTAATAGATTGCTTTCATTTTCTTTCTCTGCTTTTTGGTATTTTCCAAATTGATCACAGCAAAAAATATTAAAAACAAATAACAATCGTGGCCTATGTAGCTTTCCACCTGGACTTGGAGGAAATGAAGTCTTCCAAGCATAAACTGAAAAACAGAATTTGGGGAATAAAAATCACACCAAAAAAAGAGAGAGAAGAAAGAAAGAGAGAGAGAAGAAAGAAAGAGAGAGAGAAGAAAGAAAGAGATAAAGAAAAAGAGGAAAGAGAGAGGGAGGGAGGGAAGGATGGAGGGAGGGAGGAAAAGGAAGGAAGGAAGAAAGGAAGAAAAAGAAAAGAAAGAGAGGGAGAAAAGAAAGAAAGAAAAAAGAAAGAGAAAGAAAGAAGAAAAAGGAAAAGAAAATAAAAGAAAGAGGAAGGGAGGGAAAGAAGGAAGGAAGGAAGAAAGAAAAAAAGAAAGAAGAGAGAAAGAAAGAAAGAAAAAGAAAAAAGAAAATCTACTGAACAGGCCTTGTTTATTAAGACCAAAAGGAAAACAGTAAAATGCTTCCCTCCTTGTTTCCTTTCTCTAAAAGCAGTTTCTGCTGAGAAACATTAAACCCCCTTAACATTCTTCAGGGGATTCTCAAGTCCAAGGCTAAGAGCCGGATAGAAAGAGGGTGTTTGTTCCTTTCTGGTGAGTCAGCTGTGAAACATGGCCCATTGTTTCAACAAATATGGCCACCGGAAGCAGTCCTCTCATGGCCTCTTCTCTTTCCAGGAGGCTGAGAGGCTGGGGAGCAAGAAGATGCCTCCTTTGCCTTTCAGACAGACCATTCCACACAGAAATTCAGCAGTCATTTCCTTTCTCTTATTTTTTTTTCTCTTTCCAACAAACACAGCTTTCTCCCAAAAAGCAAGAGTCCATCTACAATTCTCCTGAATTTGCAGAGCCAAAGGCCATCATTTCAAAGCCTAGAAAATGAACGTCTAGGTAAAGGGTTCTCCTACTGGATCAATTTCAAAAGCAGACAGTCCATTTGTTAGGCATTCATTCATTCATTCACTCATTCATCCATCCATCCACTCAGCAACAGTGCCTGGCTTGAGGATACAGTGAGAACAAGGCAAAGTAAACATGGCCTTCGGGAAGCTTATTTGAGGAGGCAGGGTGATAGGGAAAGACAGAGAATAAGAAAAAAGGAAGCACATCAATAAATAATTTTAGGAAGTGAGAGTGTGATTTAAAGGATATAAAGCAGGGTAAGGTTCTAGAGAGCCACAAAGGAGTAGGCGGGTGGTCAGGAAAGAGTCTTTGAGAAGGTGACATTTGAATTGAGACTTGAACGATGTGAAGGAGGGAGCCATGAGAAGTTCAGGCAGGGCACAGGCAGGCAACAGCAGAGTTCCAGATGGGGCAAGCGACAGGAGGTGAGCCCAGAAAGGCAGCACAAAAGCACAGGGGCTTCGAGGCTGCAGGAAGGAGTGTAGATTTAAGAACAAGTGGTTATCTACAGCGTAGTGGGGATCAAAATCCAAAGGTTGCAAGCAGCTATGCACTCACGCACCAGCACCTGTTTTCCAGTTGTGTCAGAGAAGATTAAGGATGACAGTAAAAAGTTTCTGCTTTCTCAGAGCTTCTAGTCTAGACCAGGAGACAAAAATAATGCCTAATGCAATTATGGAACAATTCGGGGCTAAGTCATGTGACTCTAATTTATGTAAACACATTTGGAGAAGGTGAAATCAGTGAGAGCAGAAGCAGTCAGAGGATTGCATGGGGAGAGAGTGGGCTTGACCTAGAGGATAGGAAGTATTACATCAAGGATGGCAAAGGTTAGGCTGCATGCACCCACTCCTCCTTCCATGGCAAATACCTTTAACCATTCACAGCTCTCTTTCCCACTAACCTGGGCCCCGAAAACCTTCTCAAACTAGCATTCCAGGCAGATGCCCACCCCCTCCCCACCCCGGCAGTTAATAAGAGTTAGCATAGGAAGAAAAAATGCAGCCTAAGCCAGACATAGTGAGTCGGGGAAATTGGGGAGAGAAAGTGCTTCCCAAATTGAGAGGCCTAAAGATCAAGCGGGAGTTATCTAACTGAAATGGCAGAGAGTGGTTCCTCACAGAAGAGCTTGTGTGAAGGGCTGGAGGTAGGAAGGCATGGGGCAAGTAATTCAATGTGGCTGGGGTTACAAGGGCAGGGGCAGAAGGGGCTGGAGAAACATGATCACAGAGGGCAGTGGAAGCAATGCAAAGAGTTTAAACTTCATGTTACAGCGATAGAGAAGCTTTGAAGGGCTTAAGCAGGAGAGAGGAGTGACCCTGGTTTCATTCCCAACATCACTCTAGCTTCCCTGCCAACCAGGGAGCACATGAATTAGGAGACTAGTGCAGGAACCCAGGGCCTGGACTCGAGGGTGTCAGGGGGAATGGAGATAAGTAGGTGGCCTGAAGCTATTTAGGAGTTGAAATGGCTCAAAATTAGTGATTAGCTCTCAGGGTAGAGAAGAGAGTAAAGAATGAAGTCCAGCCCCTCAAGTGAGTCCACAGATACCTGCAATGACAAGGGGAAAATGAGAACTGACAAGCCCCACTGGTCCGTGCTTTCAGATCTAACACACCTGCAGGAAGCCAGCAGTGCCTACAGCTTCACAAGACGACGACGTTCCCACTCTGCTGGGAGCTTGACATGCCAGGCATCCAGCCATTTCTCACTTCTGCTTTAGGTCTCAGGCAAACTATGCAAAACCCTTTAAGTCCAGGGCATCTCGTTTTTCATGGCAAAGAGCAGTGACTCAACCTTTGAAAGCCACTTGACATTTTAATTTGCCAGTGCCCAACCTTGGCAGAGGATAATCCAAAGTTTCAGAGTGGCTGAGGGCGTTATTCAAGGTCACATAGCAAGTTGGAGGTGAGTAGAGACTCAGAACCAAACATTCCCAATTTGTTACACTACTTGCTGCCCAGGTCTGAATAAATCAAGCACCTTAAGCTATGTCACTGCCCTCCTTAGCCTATGTAAGCAATGGTGCCAAGAGTAGGAGAAAATGCGGTAGCCCCCATTCTCAGTGTTGTGTCAGTTCCTATATAGTCAATCCCTTCCTCTTAATAAAAGAATCTCTGGGTTTGTCTCTGGAGCAATGCATGGGTGGGCAGAAATCCACATCTCTATACATCCCAGTTCCTCCCAGACTCCATGTCTATTCTTGACTAGCTTTGAATAACTCGAAGAAGGTGGAGTGGGGCGTGTTCTGATTCTGAAACATGACATTTGAATAGCACCTCTCTCCTGGGAGTGAGCCATAAAATGAGGTAGCACCTGGATCTCATCTTTCATCCTGGTTCCCCTCAGCAGGCACCTGAGCCCCTCCTGTGTGCCAGGCACACGTCAGCAATGCACATCTGTTATCTAAACGCAATTTTGCTCAGGCCTCCGATAAGCACTTTATCTGAAGGAGGAAGAAAAGGTTTTTTAACGCTTGCCTTCTCCTGAACTCAACCCTGCTAAGTTGATCTCATGTGTGGTATGCAAATCCAGGGGCACTGAATTTCTGTGAGAAAGTGAGAGATGACAGCTGGGTGCGGTGGCTCACGCCTGTAATCCCAGCACTTTGGGAGGCCAAGGCAGGTGGATCACCTGAAGTCAGGAGTTCGAAACCAGCCTGGCCAATATGGTGAAACCCCATCTCTACTAAAAATACAAAAATTAGCCTGGCGTGGTGGCAGGCACCTGTAATCCCAGGTACTCAGGAGGCTGAGGCAGGAGAATCGCTTGAACCAGGAGGCAGAGATTGCAGTGAGCTAAGATCACGCCACTGCACTCCAGCCTGGGCAACAGAGCAAGACTCTGTCTCAAAAAAAAAAAAAAAGAAAAGAAAAGAAAAGAAAGAAAGAAAGTGAGTGATGAGACATCTAGACACCTGGGGGGTGGGAAAGTGGGGAGTGGGACGGGGAAGCTGAAGCCTCAGAGGCTGGGAAGGCCCCAAATAGGAAATCCCCACTGTGGGTGGCCCCAAAAGATGGACAGTGAATATGATGAGATGGACAATATAGGCCCTCCTCCTCCCCCACATCTGCGTTCATTGATTCAACATTTATTCAACAAACAGTAAATAAACACCTTCTGAAGTGTTCTGGGTACTGGGACTATAACAGTAAACTCAACAGACCAAAATCTGTTCTCCTGTAGTTAATATTGTAGTGGCGGAGACAGATGTTAACAAGGATATCAAATGTTAGGTAGTGAGACAGGATGGAGTGACAGCCTGAGTCAGGAAAGGCGGCCCACAGAGTGGGTGGTATGTGAGAGGGGAATAGGAGTGCTGTCAGGGGAGGCCAGGGAAGGTGTCAGGGAGAAGGTGAGTTGTTTTTTTGTGTGTGTTTGGCTGGGGGGTTGTTTCTTTGTTTTTTGAGACAGTCTCACTCCATCACCCAGGCTAGAGTGCCCTGGTGCCATCTCAGCTCACTGCAACCTCCCCCTCCCAGGTTCAGACGATGATTCTCGTGCCCCCGCCTCCCTTGTAGCTGGGACTACTACAGGTGTGCGCCACCACACCCAGCTAATTTTTTGTTGCATTTTTAGTAGAGACGGGGTTTCTCCATGTTGGCCAGGCTGGCCTCGAATGTGCCTGGCCTCAAGTAATCCGTCTGCCTCGGGAGAAGGTGAGTTTTTATTAAGCACTGAGGGAAATGAGGGAGATAGTACTGCAGATGTCTGGGGGAAGAGCCTTCCAGGCAGGGAAACAAAAAAAGCACAGTTCCTGGGATGGGAGTGTGCTTGGAGTATTAGAGAGAGAAACATCAAATCCACCGGTCAGGAGCAGAGTGGGCGGTGAGAGCAGGAGGGGCTGAGGTCAGAGTGGTGGCCGGCCAAAGAACAAAACTGATAAGCATTTGATTTTTTGTGTGTTGAGGGTAGAACAGGGTCAATCCATAGGGAAAAAGGGGCCAGTGGACTTCAAGGGGGCATGTACATTACATCTGGTCTCCCTCATAACACTACAAATAAGGCAAGCGGGGCTCAGGAGGGGAAGAGGAATTGTCCAAGATCACAAGGTTAGGGTGGTAGAAGCTGGAGTCGATCCTGCAACTGATAGATTAAGCTTCTGCTCATCCCACTACAGTCAGCTAAAAAGTGGGCAGTTGGGAAGGAGAAAGAGAGTCAGACAAAGAAGTGTGTCTAGATAACAGATGTGCAGTGCTGATGCCGTGCCTGGCACACAGTAGGTACTCGGGTGCCTGCGGAGGGGAACCAAGACGAAAGATGAGATCCAGCTGCTACCTCACCCCACACTCGCTCCCAGGAGGGAGGTGCTGTTCACATGTTGTGTTTTCAGAATCTGAACATGCCAGATTCCACCTTGTTTGAGTTATTCAAAGCTACTCAAGGACAGGAGGAGAAGTAGCGTCAGGAGGATTGGGGATGTTTATAGATGCGGATCCCTGCACGCTCATCTATCTCTCTAGGGCCAAAGCCCAAGGAATAGCCCAACCCCCACATAATCGTAGGATCTGAGAGTGGAAAGGACTAATACTTAAAGTGATCACATATCCCTCTTTGCATGCGACAGGCCCAGAGTGCTCCTATTGTCTTGCAGAATTATTTTAAGACCCTCTTTCATCTTGTAACACAACCCTGGTTTGGATGACAAATTATATACTCACCCTACTGGGCCTCAGTTTATAGATAAAGGCCCTATGTTACAAGGTCTGTGATATACTTTAAGATATTTCAGCTTAGATCGTAGGATGTTTATGTGTTTGTTTTTAACCTATGCCCTAGGGTAAAACAAGGAGTAGTAACTCACCTAGATGTGATTAGTTAACATTTGAAGTACACTCATCAGGAATATACACTTCAGGCACTGGTTAGCATTTGAAATGATCTAATAAAAAATAGAGGTTACAACCAGCCCTTCGGTCAGAGACTTTATAAACAGTTATGATGAATGTTAGAAAGAATTTTTCCTTGGTGGAATGAAATGATGAACACATGCAGATTGCTAGACATGTTCAGGCACTCCTACTCTTGCATTAACAGAATGTGAGAACATAGCCTAATTCTGCAAGACAACAGGAGCTCACTGGGCCTGTCCCATGCAATAGCCTGTACTCTCTGGAAAGCCACCCTGGGCTTATTAAGACTCGTTCATAGGAAGGTTTTATTGTCTGATTCCGGATAGGTTATCTGATTCCTACTGCTAAAATATTGTTACATTCATCTAAAGAGAAGCTTTTATGCAAGATGCTAAGGGAAGACCTCAAAGGATAGAGAGCTGAGTCTTCATCAAGCTTACATAATTACATGTTTGCATGTCTTTTTGCTAATAAGCAAAGGCACATGTGGTGGAATTCCAACTGAGACTTGTTTTCTCTGTGATCTTACCTGTAGATTCCACCCGTATCTACTGAAGAACTAAAGAACTGTGAACAATCCAATTGTCTTGGCTCAGCTGACAACACCTGGCAAGGTGGCAAGGTCCCAGAGGAGAAGGAGTCACAGGCTGTGTCATACACACCAAAGCAAAGAAGATCTTGGGCAGCTGTACAAGTGTCCCTCAGGGAGAAAGCCCTGTGTACCCAGAGGGCATGGAAGCTTCAAGGAGAATTCTTGAGCCAGTGGCTGTGAAATGGGACAACCCAGCTGCATCCTGCCTGATGGTCTCCCAAACCTGCAACTGCTGGGAGTGGGGTTATCTCAGAGGCTATCAGTGTGCATACATGATGACCCTGGAGACACATACAGTCTTAAGCAAAAAAGGCTGGGAAGCACTGAATTGAGCATGGTAGTGTTCAAAATAGGAAGTTAACTTATTTATACCTCTTTTTATTCTTTTATTCTTTTTAATTTTTGTGGGTACATATTAAGTGTATATATTTATGGAATTCATGAAATATTTTGATATAGGCATATATAATAGGTAATAATCCCATCAGGGAAAATCACATCACCTCATTTATCCTTTCTTTTTGTTACAAATAATCCAGTTATACTCTTCTAGTTATTTTTTTAAATGTACAATAAATTATTGTTGACTATGGTTACCCTGTTGTGTTATCAAACACTAGATCTTATTTATTCTATCTAACTACATTTTCATACCCATTAACATCCCTACTTCCCCCCAACACACACACACCCTTTCCTGCCTCTGGTAACCATCATTCTACTCTTTATCTTCATGAGTCCAATTGTTTTAATTTTTGTTAGCTTCCACAAACAAGTGAGAACATGCAATGTTTATCTTTCTGCGCCTGGCTTATTTCACTTAACATAATAATCACCAGTTCCATCCATGTTGTTGCAAATGACAGGATCTCATTCTTTTTAATGGCTGAATAGTACTCCACTGTGTATATGTACCACATTTTCTTTATCCATTCATATGTTGACGGACACTTAAGTTACTTCCAGATCTTGACTTTTGTGAATAGTGCTACAATAAACATGGGAGTGCAGATATCTCTTCAACATACTAATTTCCTTTCTTTTGGGTTTATACCTAGCAGTGGGATTGCTGGATCATACGGTAGTTCCAATTTTAGTTTTTTTTTTAGGAACTTCCAAACTCTTCTCCATAGTAGTTGTCCTAGTTTACATTCACACCAACAGTGTACAAGGATTCTCTTTCCTCCACATCCTCACCAGAATTTCTTACTGCCTGTCTTTTGGAAAAAGCCATTATAACTGGGGTAAGATGACATTTCATTATAGTTTTGGTTTGCATTTCTGTGATGATCAATGATGCTGAGCATCTTTTCATGAACCTGTTTATTGTTGATACGTCTTCTTTTGAGAAATGTCTATTCAGATCTTTTGCCTATTTTTTAATCAGATTATTAGATTTTTTTTCCTGTTGTGTTGTTTGAGCTCCTTATATATTCTGGTTATTAATCTCTTGTCAGATTGATTGCTTGCAAATGTCTTCTCCCATTCTGTGGATTGTCTCTTTACCTTGTTCACTGTTTCATTTGCTGTGCAAAAGCTTTTTAACTTGATGTGATCCCATTTGTCCATTTTTGCTTTGCTTGTCTATGCTTGAGGGACATTACTCAAGAAATCTTTGCCCAGTCCAATGTCCTGGAAAGTGTCTCTAGTGTTTGCTTTTAGTAGTTTCATAGCTTGATGCATTCAATTTAAGTCTTTAATCCATTTTATTTGATTTTTGTATATGTGAGAGACAGGGGTCTAGTTTCATCCTTCTGCATATGGATATCCAATTTTTCTAGTAACATTTATTGATGAGACTGTCCTTTCTCCAATGTATGTTTTTGGCATCTTTGTTGAAAATGAGTTTACAGTAGGTCCCAAGTTCTTATCCTGCATCCAGACAGAATGGAGTACATAGACAACTGGAGGGTGAGCAAGGTGGAGAGGAGCTTCATTGAGTGACAGAACAGCTCTCAGGAGACCCAAAGTGGGTAGCTCCTTTCCACAGCCAGGTCATCCAGAGGAGTGTCCAGCTCTCAGCGGAGAGGAGATCCAGAGTGTGTAGCTCCTACCCACAGGCAGATCATCCCAGTGAGTGTCTAGCTCTCAGCAGAGAGGAGACCAGGAGTGGGTAGCACATTTCCACAGGCAGGCTGTCCCTACAAGCTGAGGAGATCCAACATAGGTAGCTCCTTTCCACAGTGGGTAGTCAGCCATCTGTGTGAGTCTGGCTGAGTCTGGGGTTTTTATGGGCTCAGAAGGGAGAAAGTGCTTGCTGATTGGTCCATGGGCAGCCATGAATAGGCCTGGAAAAAGCATTGTAAGTTCTCACTCTGGGCCACGGACTCCATCTGGAGCTGGCAGCCCAGACCCCAGGCTTCAGGTGGTCCCTGGCTTGAAGGTGGAGTTTCACCAGGGACCTGCCCCTTTCTGCCCAGGAGCCTGTCTGCCTCCTGCTGCCATCAACATTCCATCCACAGGGCCCAGGCTGTTTGTGCCAAGGGGTTCCTGCAGGCCCACGCCAAGCTGCCTGCAGCACCCCCCATCAGCCTCCTTCCCATGTTCATCGGCACCCAGAGTCCAGTGGGGGCTGAGGCGGCAGGGGGTTGGCATGTCGGTGCCGCCCCAAGTGCACGCACACCTGGCTGAGTCACGACAGTACCTGGGCTCAGCCACAGCTTTGCTCTGCACTGGAGAGGGAGCCAGGAGTGGAGAGAGGCCAGGGAGCAGGAGCAGACACTTCCGAGCCTGTGGGGAAAGAGCCCACAAGAGCACAGGGATGCTCAGGTCGGGAGCCAGGGCTGGGCGGCAGCAGCGGTGCCCAGGAGCATGGGCTCCTGCTCCACCAATTCAGTATGGGGCAAGGCTCTCACCTGTTCCCAGCTCCCACCAGCACCACAGAATGCACAACCCCGCTGCACCTCCCCTGCTGCAGGTGGTGTCTTCATAACAGCTGCTCCAGACTGGCCACTGCTACCATCATTATTATTCCTTTGAATAAACTTCCTACCTTTTTCTGTCTCCCTACCTTCTTTTTAAGATCAATAACTCTTAGATTTGCCCTTTTGAGGCTATTTTCTAGATCTTGTAGGCATGCTTCATTTTTTTTTTTTTTTTTTTTTGGTCTCTTCTAACTGTGTGTTTTCAAATAGCCTGTCTTCAAGTTTACTCATTCTTTCTCCTGCTTGACTAATTCTTCTGTTAAGAGACTCTGATGCATTCTTCAGTATGTAAATTGTATTTTCGGCTCCAGATTTCTGCTTTATTCTTTAACTATTTCAACTTACTTGTTAGACTTATCTGATGGGATTCTGAACTCCTTCTCTGTGTTAAATTGGATTTCATTGAGCCTCCTCAAAACAGCCATTTTGAACTCTATGCCTAAAAGGCCACATATCTCTGTCTCTCCAGAATTGGTCACGGGTGCCTTATTTATTAATAGTTCCTGTGGTGAGGTCATGTTTTCCTGGATGGTCTTGATGCTTGTTGATGTTCATTGGTGTGTGGGCACTGAATATGTAAGTATTTATTATGTTCTTCATAGTCTGGGATTGTTTGTACCCATACTTCTTGGGAAGGCGTTCCAGGTATTTAAAGGGATTTGGGTGTTGTGATCTAAGTCTTTGGTCACTGCAGCCATATCTGCTTTAGGGGGTGCTCCAAGCCCAGTAATGCTGTGACTCTTGCAGATTCATAGAGATACTGACTTGGTGGTCTTGGGTAAGATCTGGAAGAATTTCCTAGATTAACAGGAAGAGACTCTTATTCTCTTCCCTACTTCCCCCAACAAACAGAGTCTCTCTCTCTCTCTCTCTCTGTGCTGAGCTGCCTGGAGCCGGGGAAGGGGTTAGAGAAGAACCCCTGTGGCCACCACCACTGAGACTGTGCTGGGCCAGACCCAAAGCCAAGCCAAGGACTGAGTCTCACTCAAGGCTTGCAGTCACCATTGCCTGACAAGTGCCTATGTTCACTCAAGGCATTAGAGCTCTACAATTAGCAGGTAGCAAATCCAGCCAGCCTTGTGTCCTTTCCTTCAGGGCAATGAGATCCCCCTGGCACTGGATGGGTCCAGGGTTGCCATCTGGGAGCTAGGGCATAGAGTCAAGAATCTCAGGAATCTACCTGGCTCTCTATTATACTACAGCTGAGCTGACAACCAAGCCACATGACATAGTCCTTCCTGCTCTTTCCTCCCACTTCCACAAGCAGAGGAGTCTCTCCGCCATGGCCTGCACCACCCCAGGCCCATGGTGAGGACTGCCTGGCTACTACTGGGGTTCACTCAAGGCCCAAGGACTCTTCAGTCAGCTTGTGGTGAATTCTGCCAGGCCTGAGTCTCTCCCTTCAGGGCAGTGGGCTCCCCTCTGGCCCAAGGCAGGTCAAGAAATTCAATCCAGGAGCCAAAGCCTGGAATTGGGGATCCCAGGATCCCACTTGGTGCTCTATTTCTCTATAGCCAAGCTGGTAACCAAGTTGCAAGACAAAGTCCCCTTTAATCTTCCCTCTCCTTTCCTCACGCAGAAGGGGTCTTCCCCCCTAGAGCCACCACAGCTAGGGATGTGCTGGGTCACACCCGAAGCCAGCACATCTCTGATTCTCACCCAAGGGCCACGGCAAATACTTCCTGTCTACTACTACTGATTATTAAGGGCCCAAGGGCTCTTTAGTCAGCAAGTGATGAATTCTGTCAGTACCGGGCCTTTCCCTTCAAGGCAATGGAGTCCCTTTTGGCCTAGGGTATGTTTAGAAATATTGTCCAGGAGCTGTGGCTAAGCTGGTATCCAAGTTGCAAGACAAAGTCCTCTTTACTCTCCCCTCTCTTCTCCTCAAACAGAAGGAAGAAGTACCTCCAAGAGTTGCAAGCTGTGCTGCCTGGGGTTGGGAGAGGGGTTATGCAAGCACTCCCTTGGCCTCCCGGCTTATATCCCACTAGGTCCCATGCACCCCAAGTCCACTGTCTCCATGGCAAGCACAGCACTAGGGCTTGCCCAAGAATTATAGTCCGTGTGGCCTAGACTGCCTTTCAATTTTATTTAAAAGCCCAGAGCACTTTAGCCCATGATGGCAGGGCTTGCCGGAACTCAGCTTCTGGCCACTGCAATGGATGATTTCCCTGTGGTTAGGACTAGTCTAAATGCTCTCTCCATGGGTGTTGGTTGGGTTCTGCCTGGTGTTTCTTTCTGCTATGACAAGGCAGCAATGAGTTTCAATGCAAATTTCCACAATCACTGCATTCTCCCTCCAATAAGCACACAGATTCTCTCTCCACACCACATGGTGGCTGCTGGAAGATTGGGCAGAGGTGGTGCAGGCAATTCAAGGCTGTCTTTCCTACCCTCTATAGTGTCTCCTTCCTTAATATGATATTAAAACCAGGTACTGTGAAAAATCACCTGATGTTTGGTTCTTATGAAGGTGTTTTTTTGTGTGGATAGTTGTTCAATTTGGTGTTCCTGTGTGGGTGGACAATTGCTGAAGATTTCTATTCAGCCATCTTTCTCCACCTCCCTCCTGCACCTCTTTCACAGCTTAGTTTGTGAACAAAGATTCGTTCCTGTTATGATAGCTATCATTGATCGTTCATTCACTCACATATGCATTTATTCAACAGCATTTATGGCAGGTGTTGTTGTAGGAGTTAGGGACACTACAGTGAACCAGAAAAACAATCCGGAAGTAATAGATACATGGTACATCCACGCAATGAAATATTTAGCAATAAAAACAAATGAAGTACTAATACATGCTACAACATGACTGAAACTGAAAACCTTACGCTAAGTGAAAGAAGCCAGAAACAAAAGACTATATATTGTATGATTCCATCTCTATGAAAAGGAAAATCGATAGAGACAGAAAATAGATTGGTAGTTGCCAGAGGATGGCGTAAGTTGAGGGCAAGTGAAGAGTGACTTCTAATAGGTTCAGGGTTTATTTTGAGGATGATGAAATGTTCTAAAAATAATTGGGCTGACGGTTGCACAACTCTGTAAATTTACTAAATCCACTTACTTATACACTTCAAATGGGTGAATTGAATGATATGTGAATTGTATCTCAATAAAGCTGTTAAAAAAGAACATTACATTTAAAATTTTTAAGATTAAATCAATAGATGCAGACATTTAAAAATTGGTAGATACAATAGTAGCTCACTACATGACTACCGGGATTACTTCCGTGTATTTAGATTTTTTTAACTTTTTTTTTCTGCAGAGATGGGGTCTCACTATCTTGCCCAGGCTGGTCTAGAATTCCTGGCCTCAAGCAGTCCTCCTGCCTTAGCCTCCCAAAGTGCTGGGATTCCAAGCATGAGCCACCATGCCCCATCAGTATATTTGTTTTAATATAATGAATACTTCTGCTAGTGAATCATCCAGAATGCAAAAGTAAGTGAGGCATCAACTGACCCAGGCTGAGCTCAGAAGCTCAAGCTCAAATTGAGAAGGCTGCCAAAAAAAAAAAATAGTGTGGATTTTCTGGGGTTTTTATTGTCCCCATCCTTTTCAGTTTCCATTAGTCTAGAGAAGTGAGAGTCAGCAGATTGGATGAAATTTCCTGAACCTGGAGCTGTTGAGAAAAGTCTTCCTAAGCCTCCTTGAGTGCTGCAGGCATGGTTTCTTTTGATTCTCCAGAGACAGAGCCTAAAGCACACCCTTGGAAGCAGGTAACCTTTTGCGAAAAGATTCAGGAAGCAGGAGTGAGAGACCGCAGAGAATGAGACCTGGAGGGGGAAGCACCAGTCACTAGGACATTATCAAGCTGATTCCCATCTTGGGAAATGGAGCCCAGACCTTCTGGGGACTGTATGAGGCACCACGTAGAATGTAACTCAGAAGTGTCTTTTATTTATTTCTGTTTTTTATTTATTTATTTATTTATTTTTTGAGACAGGCTCTCATACCATCATCCAGGCTGGAGGGCAGTGATGCGAATAGGGCTCACTGTAGCCTTGACCTCCTAGGCTCAAGTGATCCTCCTACCTCAGTCTCCAAAGTAGCTGGGACCACGGGCACACACCACTATACCTATCTAATTTTGAAATTTTCTGTAGAGATGAGGTCTTGCCATATTGCCCTGTCTGGTCTCAAACTCCTGGGCTCGAGAAATTCTCCTTCCTTGGCCTCCCAAATGCTAGGGTTATGGGTGTGAGCCACTGCACAAGCCCAGAAGTGTCTTCTGAAGGACCTGGAACAGGCATTTATCCCTCTCCAAGAACATTAACTGTCTCCAGCTCTGGGCAACACCTACAGGTGGGCTAAGTAGGTTCCCTCAGTTTCTGAGAACGCTCTGAGATAGAACCTGACACTTGAGATGGGACACTGGAAGTAGGCAAAGAAATGTCCACCACTGCTGACCTGCAGTTAGAGGGGGGACCAAGAGGTTGTGATGTGGGGCACAAAAAGAGTCTGCTTCATGGGGTGTGAGATCCTGGGTGCTCACTGTCTAGAAAAGAGACACATGTCAGGAAGGCGGGTGGGGGAAGGGCTGACCTCACCAAAGAAGTACCTGGTGAACATGACCAAACCACTGGTGAAGGAAGACAGCATGTTTCAGACATTGCCTGTGCATTGCTTCCTTCTCTGCTTGCAGTCGGTCCTAAAAACATAAGAGAGATGCTCTTCTGTTTTAGCAGAGGAGAAAGCTTGAATAAATTACACAAGCTGCCTGAAGTTGCTCTGGAAGAATATGACAAGGTAGGGATTCAAATTTGGAGACCAACCTAATCACAAAGCTCAACTAATATTTCTGTATTTTGATGATGACACATTATAAAATATGTTTTATGTAGGGGCTCAGATTACACACACACATATATAACTAAAAGTTTCATAAAAACCTCCCTTCTCATGGGCAACACACTCTGATGTTTAGTTCTATTCTGTTTTTAAATGCCACTTGCAATCATTTAACTTATTTCACAATTCACTAATGGGACACATCCCATGATATGGAAAGAATACTTGATTACTTATTTATTCAATTACTTGTGAGACACATATAGTGCCCATCCAAGCCATTCCCCCATTAATAATAATTGTCATATTATTTGTAGTTAGCCCTCTCCTTCAGTCTTGGCCAGTTCCCAATTAAATGCTCTTAAAACTGGGTCAGTTTTCTTTAGAGTGCTAATCTTAAAGTGTACATACATATCCCATTTGTGCGGTTATTGATTTCTGCCTGTCTTCCACGAACTGTAAGGTTTACTCATGGTCAAGTCTACTTTGACTCACCTGTCTCCCTAGCGCCAGCAGCATGCATAGTATACAGCAGGTGCTCAGTGTTGGTATAATGAATTCATTTTAATAAAAGTGATTGGTTTTGAGGTCACTACTCTCAGATGTAGTGTTTTTGTTTTTTTTGTTTTTTTTTTTTGTTTTTGGAGACGGAGTCTCGCACTGTCACCTGGCTGGAGTGCAGTGGCATGATCTCAGCTCACTGCAACCTCCACCTCCCAGGTTCAAGCGATTCTCCTGCCTCAGTCTCACAAGTAGCTGGGATTACGGGCACCCGCCACCACACCTGGCTAATTTTTTGTATTTTTAGCAGCTAATTTTTTGTATTTTTAGTAGAGATGGGGTTTCACTATGTTGGCCAGGCTGGTCTTGAGCTCCTGACCCCATGATCTGCCTGACTTAGCCTCCCAAAGTGCTAGGATTACAGGCGTGAGGCACCACACCCAGCCTGCCCTCAGATGTATTCTTATCTCCTTTCTTCTTCACAACTCCATGAGTGGACACAGGGAGAGGGGTCAACTGCTTGACTTCAAATCCTGCCTCCGAATCCTATAAGCTGCATGACCTCCAGCAGGTTTCTCATTCACACACACAAAAAATAATAATGACTTACCTTATGGAATTATTGTGAGAATTAATTGATAAGATCTCATTGAACAAAAATAAAGTGGGGGTAGGAATAAAGAAAGTTTACTGTAAAAAGCCCTGAAATGAAATATAGTCAAGTGAGGCAGATGTTATGAATTGAATCGTGTCTCTCTTGCCAAAAAAAAAAGAGAAAAAAGATATATTGAAGTCCTAACCTTCAGGATATCAAGTGAGCTTATTAGGAAATTAGGACATTGCAAAAATCATTAAGATGAAGTCATACTGGAATAGAGTGGACCATTAACCTCATATGGCTGGTGTCCTTATAAGAAGACGGTCATGTGAAGACAGAGAAACACAGTGAGAACACCATGTGATGACAAAGGCAAGATCGCAGTGATGCAGCCATAAGCCAAGAAATGCCAAGGGCTCCAGACAAACTACCAGAAGCTAAGAAGAAGCACTGTCAGGTTCTCCTGCAGGTTTCAAAGGGGATACAGCTCAGCTGACACCTAGATCTCAGACTTCTCGCTTCCAGAACTGTGAGATGATCAATTTCTGTTGCTAAAAATAATAACCTCAATGACGATTAGTCATTATTATCATCATTCTACAGATGAGGGCAAAGTAGCATCTTTCAAACCCAAGTGAATTAATTGGCATTCATCCTTTAGGGCCTGGGGCTGGTTTCTGGGCTATACCTTTTATATATTTCAAATGCACACTCTAACAATACAACAATTCAAAATTTTAATCATTTAAACCCTTCCCTCAGGTAGCAAAATCCAGTGGCTAGCAATTATTGCAGTGTCCCAATTTAAGGGCATGTTAATAACTTGTAAATGTTCTATTCTTACCAACACACATTTTAAATAATCTCTTCCAATCATCAGGCCTACTAAATTGTCCTTCTAATCTTATCACCTGTGACATTAAAAATCTCTTGACCAGGGAGAAGCAGGCCCTAAAGAGGTGTTGTGAGAGGATTTAGCAAAGACCTGAAGGTGACTGAGGTTAAGGAAGTATTGCCCCTTGTCATCAGATCTTACTGTTTCCCAGACAGTAACAATCATGCTTTTTAGGGTCTAGAATTGACCCCCATTTGGGTATGTGTTTGACCTGCAGTGAGATCTTACCCAGAAGGGGTGAGGAGTCTTCTTAGAAGTAGGATCCACAGGGCTGGCCTGACTTATTACTAGCTTGGGCCCCTCTTTCCATGTAAAAGAGACATTGCCCAGGTCCCCCAAGCCTGACAATGTGGCAACGTGGACTGGTGATGGAGAATCCAGAGTGTGACTCAGACCTGAAGTTGGCTCCTGGCTCAGCCACTTATCAGCTGCCTCACATAACCTCATCTATAAAAAGTGAACAAAAAGAGCTCCTGCTTCATAGCATTGCTGTGAGGAGAAATGGACTTGATGGGTGGATGTGCTAACACAGCACAAGGTACACATAAACATTTTTTAAAAGTTTGTCTTCTCTTCCTATACTATTATCGTAATTATTATTAACATGAGTATTGAAGCCTCAGGTTAACTTTGACTTCTTCAGTTCCCAAATGAAATCATTTTTTTCTTTTTCCTTTTTTTTTTTTTGTTTTGTTTTTGTTTGTTTGTTTGTTTTTGAGATGGAGTCTTGCTTTGTTGCCCAGGCTGCAGTACAGTGGTGCAATCTTGGCTCACTGCAACCTCTGCCTCCCAGAGTGAAGTGACTCTCCTGCCTCAGCCTCCCTAGTAGCTAGGATTACAGGAGACTGCCACCACGCCCAGCTAATTTTTGCATTTTTAGTAGAGACGGGGTTTCACCATGTTGGCCAGGCTTGTCTTGAACTCCTGACCTCAAGCAATCAGCCTCCCTCGGCCTCCCAAAGTGCTGGGATTACAGGTGTGAGCCACCATCCTGGGCCCAATGCAATCATTTTCTAGGTACTATTGATTTCATTTCTGCAGAGCCTCCACTGTCCCCTTCTCTCCATTTCTATCCCTTTCATTGCCTCTTGCCTGAGTGAGACTGGGGCCTCAGCACTTCTCATGTGGTCCCACTCAGCTTCTTGATGAGCATAATGACACCTTACACCAGTGGTTCTCTAACTTTGCTGGACATTAAAATCATTTAGGGAGATTTGATGTCCCCACGCCCACCACAGACCAGTTACATCAGAATGTGTGGCCATAGACAGAGGTACCAGTATGATCCATGGGATTCCAGTGAGCCTGCAAGGCTGAGAAGCGCTGCTCAGTCCATGGCTCACACTACTGCTAGAATGGCCTTCTCAGAAGACAGCTCCACCCAGGCCTCTCCCCTTCTGAAAAACACTGGTGTCCCCCTTCTTTTTCAATTCAAAAGAAATCTTATTGCTGGAAGAATCCATCCATCCGAATAGTTCCAAGCCCTATTTTAAAAATAAATTCACTGACTCTGCATATGTTAGTAGTTTTCCATTTGCAGAGTATGTGGACTGACAAATAGGTACTATGAGTTCTGTAACACTTTTAAATGAATGGTGTTTCTTAGTCATCACTACAGAATCTCCATATACTTGAAAAATACCACATATTGAGAGCTGTTCTGCCATTTCTGTACACATAGATTCATTGACTTACCACAAGAACCCCACAGGCCCCAGGGTCCATAGCCCACAGAAACTGCTGATTATTGTCAAGGTGAAAACTTCATTGAGCATCAGCTTGAAGCCATAAAATGGTTAGATAGGTTTTCCACGGCCACACAACCAGAGGTGGAGCAGGGAGCTGAGCCCCAGTCTTCTGATACCAAGTTCAGTGGTCTTTTTACTGCAGAAGATTCTCAAGACTTTCTATACCTGTCCCAACACACCTGGTATGGTTTGACTCTGTCCCCACCCAAATCTCATCTTGAATTGTAGTTCCCATAATCCCCACATGTCATGGGAGGGACCTGGTGGGAGGTAATATAATGATGGGGGTGGTTACCCTCATGCTGTTCTCATGATACTGAGTGAGTTCTCACATGATCTGATGGTTTAATAAGGGGCTTTTTCCCCTTTTACTCAGCATTTCTCCTTGCTGCCACCATGAGAAGGATGTGTTTCCTTCCCCTTCCACCATGATTGTAAGTTTCCTGAGGTCTCCTCAGCCATGCTGAACTGTGAGCCAATTAAACCTCTTTCCTTTATAAATTTCCCAATCCCGGGTATGTCTTTATTAGCAACATGAGAACAGACTAATACACCATCTCTTTTGATTTATGTGGCACCATCTCCCAACAAGCACGAATAGGTCTAATAAAATAGATCCTGTTATAGGACCAATATGTTTATATGCCCACTGTGTAGTAAAATACCAATTACACAGAGACAGCAGGGTTTGTAACAGAGAAAGAGTTTAATGATTACAGAGCACCAAGCAAGGAGATGGAAAGCGATCTTCAAATTCATCTCCCCAAGGAGTTCTTGACTGGTGCTTTTAAGGGGATTGTGTGGAAGTCAGTGTGGTGATTCCTCAGGGATCTAGAACTAGAAATACCATTTGACCCAGCCATCCCATTACTGGGTATATACCCAAAGGACTATAAATCATGCTGCTATAAAGACACATGCACACGTATGTTTATTGCGGCACTATTCACAATAGCAAAGACTTGGAACCAACCCAAATGTCCAACAATGATAGACTGGATTAAGAAAATGTGGCACATATACACCAAGGAATACTATGCAGCCATAAAAAATGATGAGTTCATGTCCTTTGTAGGGACATGGATGAAATTGGAAATCATCGTTCTCAGTAAACTATCGCAAGGACAAAAAACCAAACACTGCATGTTCTCACTCATAGATGGGAATTGAACACATGAACACATGAGAACACATGAACACAGGAAGGGGAACATCACACTCTGGGGACTGTTGTGGGGTGGAGGGGAGGGGAGAAGGATAGCATTAGGAGATATACCTAATGCTAAATGACGAGTTAATGGGTGCAGCACACCAGCATGGCACATGTATACATATGTAACTAACCTGCACATTGTGCACATGTACCCTAAAACTTAAAGTATAATTAAAAAAAAAAAACTGCAAAAAAAAAAAAGGGGGGGATTGTGGAGTGGAAAGGGCTGGAGAGTTGGGATCATTGATTGATCGGGGTAAGAGGGATGAAATCATCAGGAAACTATTTTTTGGTGAGTCAGTTCCTGTGAGGTTCTTCAGACCAGATGATGTCAGTAGTTTCACTGGTATGCAGGACTTGAAAGGAATATCTCAAAGGGAAAACTTAACATCTCATAATGTTAGAGTTGTTATCTATAGAACAGTTGAGGGGAACTTTAATCTTATAACAGGGGGTGGAGCCAAGATGGCCGAATAGGAACAGCTCTGGTCTACAGCTCCCAGCGTGAGTGACGCAGAAGACGGGTGATTTCTGCATTTCCATCTGAGGTACCGGGTTCATCTCACTAGGGAGTGCCAGACAGTGGGCGCAGGACAGTGGGTGCAGCGCACCGTGCGCGAGCTGAAGCAGGGCGAGGCACTGCCTCACTCGGGAAGTGCAAGGGGTCAGGGAGTTCCCTTTCCTAGTCAAAGAAAGGGGTGACAGATGGCACCTGGAAAATCGGGTCACTCTCACCCTAATACTGCGCTTTTCCAATGGGCTTAAAAAACGGCACACCAGGAGATTATATCCCGCACATGGCTCGGAGGGTCCTACGCCCACGGAGTCTCACTGATTGCTAGCACAGCAGTCTGAGATCAAACTGCAAGGCAGCAGTGAGGCTGGGGGAGGGGCGCCTGCCATTGCCCAGGCTTGATTAGGTAAACAAAGTAGCCCAGAAGCTAGAACTGGGTGGATCCCACCACAGCTCAAGGAGGCCTGCCTGCCTTTGTAGGCTCCACCTCTAGGGGTGGGGCACAGACAAACAGACAGCAGTAACCTCTGCAGACTTAAATGTCCCTGTCTGACAGCTTTGAAGAGAGTAGTGGTTCTCCCAGCACACAGCTGGAGATCTGAGAACGGGCAGACTGCCTCCTCAAGTGGGTCCCTGACCCCCGAGCAGCCTAACTGGGTGGCACCCCCCAGTAGGGGCAGACTGACACCTCACACGGCCGGGTACTTCTCCGAGACAAAACTTCCAGAGGAACGATCAGGCAGCAGCATTTGCGGGTCACCAAAATCCGCTGTTCTACAGCCACCGCTGTTCTGCAGCCACCACCGCTGACACCCAGGCAAAAAGGGTCTGGAGTGGACCTCTTGCAAACTCCAACAGACCTGCAGCTGAGGGTCCTGTCTGGTAGAAGGAAAACTAACAAACAGAAAGGACATCCATGCCAAAACCTATTTGTACATCACCATCATCAATGACCAAAAGTAGATAAAACCACGAAGATGGGGAAAAAACAGAGCAGAAAAACTAGAAACTCTAAAAAGCAGAGCACCTCTCCTCCTTTAAAGGAACACAGCTCCTCACCAGCAACGGAACAAAGCTGGAAGGAGAAGGACTTTGACAAGTTGAGAGAAGAAGGCTTCAGACGATCAAACAACTCCAAGCTACAGGAGGAAATTCAAACCAATGGCAAAGAAGTTAGAAACCTTGAAAAAAAATTAGACAAATGGATAACTAGAATAACCAATGCAGAGAAGTCCTTAAAGGAGCTGATGGAGCTGAAAGCCAAGGCTCGAGAACTACGTGAAGAATGCAGAAGCCTCAGGAGCCGATGCGATCAACTGGAAGAAAGGGTATCAGTGATGGAAGATGAAATGAATGAAATCAAGTGAGAAGGGAAGTTTAGAGAAAAAAGAATAAAAAGAAACAAACAAAGCCTCCAAGAAATATGGGACTATATGAAAAGACCAAATCTATGTCTGATTGGTGTACCTGAAAGTGATGGGGAGATTGGGACCAAGTTGGAAAACACTCTGCAGGATATTATCCAGGAGAACTTCCCCAATCTAGCAAGGCAGGCCAACATTCAGATTCAAGAAATACAGAGAACGCCACAAAGATACTCCTCGAGAAGAGCAACTCCAAGACACATAATTGTCAGATTCACCAAAGTTGAAATGAAGGAAAAAATGTTCAGGGCAGCCAGAGAGAAAGGTCGGGTTACCCTCAAAGGGAAACCCATCAGACTAACAACAGCTGATCTCTCAGCAGAAACTCTACAAGCCAGAAGAGAGTGGGGGCCAATATTCAACATTCTTAAAGGAAAGAATTTTCAACCCAGAATTTCATATCCAGCCAAACTAAGCTTCATAAGTGAAGGAGAAATAAAATACTTTACAGACAAGCAAATGCTGAGAGACTTTGTCACCACCAGGACTGCCCTAAAAGAGCTCCTGAAGGAAGCACTAAACATGGAAAGGAACAACCGCTACCAGCCACTGCAAAAACATGCCAAATTGTAAAGACCATCAAGGCTAGGAAGAAACTACATCAACTAACGAGCAAAATAACCAGCTAATATCATATGACAGGATCAAATTCACACATAACAATACTAACCTTAAATGTAAATGGGCTAAATGCTCCACTTAAAAGACACAGACTGGCAAATTGGATAAAGAGTCAAGACCCATCAGTGTGCTGTATTCAGGAAACCCATCTCACAGGCACAGACAAACATAGGCTCAAAATAAAGGGATGGAGGAAGATCTACCAAGCAAATGGAAAACAAAAAAAGGCAGGGGTTGCAATCCTAGTCTCTGATAAAACAGACTTTAAACCAACAAAGATCAAAAGAGACAAAGAAAGCCATTGCATAATGGTAAAGGGATCAATTCAACAAGAAGAGCTAACTATCTTAAATATATATGCACCCAATACAGGAGCACCCAGATTCATAAAGCAAGTCCTTAGTGACCTACAAAGAGACTTAGACTCCCACACAATAATAATGGGAGACTTTAACACCCCACTGTCAACATTAGACAGATCAACGAGACAGAAAGTTAACAAGGATACCCAGGAATTGAACTCAGCTCTGCACCAAGCGGACCTAATAGACATCTACAGAACTCTCCACCCCAAATCAACAGAATATACATTCTTTTCAGCACCACACCACACCTATTCCAAAATTTACCACATAGTTGGAAGTAAAGCACTCCTCAGCAAATGTAAAAGAACAGAAATTATAACAAACTGTCTCTCAGACCACAGTGCAATCAAACTAGAACTCAGGATTAAGAAACTCACTCAAAACCGCTCAACTACATGGAAACTGAACAACCTGCTCCTGAATGACTACTGGGTACATAATGAAATGAAGGCAGAAATAAAGATGTTCTTTGAAACCAATGAGAACAAAGACACAACATACCAGAATCTCTGGGACACATTTAAAGCAGTGTGTAGAGGGAAATTTATAGCACTAAATGCCCACAAGAGAAAGCAGGAAAGATCCAAAATTGACACCCTAACATCACAATTAAAAGAACTAGAAAAGCAAAAACAAACACATTCAAAAGCTAGCAGAAGGCAAGAAATAACTAAAATCAGAGCAGAACCGAAGGAAATAGAGACACAAAAAACCCTTCAAAAAATTAATGAATCCAGGAGCTGGTTTTTTGAAAGGATCAACAAAATTGATAGACTGCTAGCAAGACTAATAAAGAAGAAAAGAGAGAAGAATCAAATTGACGCAATAAAAAATGATAAAGGGGATATCACCACCAATCCCACAGAAATACAAACTACCATCAGAGAATACTACAAACACCTCTATGCAAATAAACTACAAAATCTAGAAGAAATGGATAAATTCCTCAACACATACACCCTCCCAAGACTAAACCAGGAAGAAGTTGAATCTCTGAATAGACCAATAACAGGATCTGAAATTGTGGCAATAATCAATAGCTTACCAACCAAAAAAAGTCCAGGACCAGATGGATTCACATCCGAATTCTACCAGAGGTACAAGGAGGAGCTGGTACCATTCCTTCTGAAACTATTCCAATCAATAGAAAAAGAGGGAATCCTCCCTAACTCATTTTATGAGGCCAGCATCATCCTGATACCAAAGCCTGGCAGAGACACAACCAAAAAAGAGAATTTTAGACCAATATCCTTGAGGAACATTGATGCAAAAATCCTCAATAAAATAGTGGCAAACCAAATCCAGCAGCACATCAAAAAGCTTATCCATCATAATCAAGTGGGCTTCATCTCTGGGATGCAAGGCTGGTTCAACATTCACAGATCAATAAATGTAATCCAGCACATAAACAGAATCAAAGACAAAAACCACATGATTATCTCAGTGATGCAGAAAAGGCCTTTGACAAGATTCAACAACCCTTCATGCTAAAAACTCTCAATAAATTAGGTATTGATGGGACGTGTCTCAAAATAATAAGAGCTATCTATGACAAATCCACAGCCAATATCATACTGAATGGGCAAAAACTGGAAGCATTCCCTTTGAAAACTGGCACAAGACAGGGATGCCCTCTCTCACCACTCCTATTCAACATAGTATTGGAAGTTCTGGCCAGGGCAATTAGTCAGGAGAAGGAAATAAAGGGTATCCAATTAGGAAAAGAGGAAGTCAAAGTGTCCCTGTTTGCAGACGACATGATTGTATATCTAGAAAACCCCATTGTCTCAGCCCAAAATCTCCTTAAGCTGATAAGCAACTTCAGCAAAGTCTCAGGATACAAAATCAACGTACAAAAATCACAAGCATTCTTATACACCAATAACAGACAAACAGACAGCCAAATCATGAGAGAACTCCCATTCACAATTGCTTCAAAGAGAATAAAATACCTAGGAATCCAACTTACAAGGGATGTGAAGGACCTCTTCAAGGAGAACTACAAACCACTCCTCAATGAAATAAAAGAGGATACAAACAAAATGAAGAACATTCCATGCTCGTAGGTAGAAAGAATCAATATCGTGAAAATGGCCATACTGCCCAAGGTAATTTATAGATTCAGTCCCATCCCCATCAAGCTACCAATGACTTTCTTCACATAATTGGAAGAAACTACTTTAAAGTTCATATGGAACCAAAAAAGAGCCCGCATCGCCAAGTCAATCCTAAGCCAAAAGAACAAAGCTGGAGGCATCACACTGCCTGACTTCAAACTATACTACAAGGCTACAGTAACCAAAACAGCATGGTACTGGTACCAAAACAGAGATATAGATCATTGGAACAGAACAGAACCCTCAGAAAAAATGCCACATATCTACAACCATCTGATCTTTGACAAACCTGACAAAAACAAGAAATGGGGAAAGGATTCCCTATTTAATAAATGGTGCTGGGAAAACTGGCTAGCCATATGTAGAAAGCTGAAACTGGATCCCTTCCTTACACCTTATACGAAAATTAATTCAAGATGGATTAAAGACTTACATGTTAGACCTAAAACCATAATAACCCTAGAAGAAAACCTAGGCATTACCATTCAGGACATAGGCATGGGCAAGGACTTCATGTCTAAAACACCAAAAGCAATGGCAACAGAAGCCAAAATTGACAAATGGGATCTCATTAAACTAAAGAGCTTCTGCACAGCAAAAGAAACTACCATCAGAGTGAACAGGCAACCTACAAAATGGGAGAAAATTTTCGCAACCTACTCATCTGACAAAGGGCTAATATCCAGAATCTACAATGAACTCAAACAAATTTACAAGAAAAAAACAAACAACTCCATCAAAAAGTGGGCGAAGGACATGAACAGACACTTCTCAAAAGAAGACTTTTATGCAGCCAAAAAACACATGAAAAAGTGCTCGTCATCACTGGCCATCAGAGAAATGCAAATCAAAACCACAATGAGATACCATCTCACACCAGTTAGAATGGCGATCATTAAAAAGTCAGGAAACAGGTGCTGGAGAGGATGTGGAGAAATAGGAACACTTTTACACTGTTGGTGGGACTGTAAACTAGTTCAACCATTGTGGAAGTCAGTGTGGCGATTCCTCAGGGATCTAGAACTAGAAATACCATTTGACCCAGCCATCCCATTACTGGGTATATACCCAAAGGATTATAAATCATGCTGCTATAAAGATACATGCACACATATGTTTATTGCGGCTCTATTCACAATAGCAAAGACTTGGAACCAACCCAAATGTCCAACAATGATAGACTGGATTAAGAAAATGTGGCACATATACACTATGGAATACTATGCAGCCATAAAAAATGATGAGTTCATGTCCTTTGTAGGGACATGGAGGAAACTGGAAACCATTATCTCAGCAAACTATCGCAAGGACAAAAAACCAAACACCGCATGTTCTCACTCATAGGTGGGAATTGAACAATGAGAACACATGGACACAGGAAGGGGAACATCACAATCCGGGGCCTGTTGTGGGATTGGGGGAGGGGAGAGGGATAGCATTAGGAGATATACCTAATGTTAAATGACGAGTTAATGGGTGCAGCACACCAACATAGCACATGTATACATATGTAACAAACCTGCACATTGTGCACATGTACCCTAAAACTTAAAGTGTAATAATAATAAAAAAATTAAAAAAAAATATTATAACAGGGTGTACATGATCCTGAGGCCATAGGCTCCAAACAGCTATGAGGAAGCAGGTCAGAAAGCAAGCTGGCCTAATGATTAATGCTGAGTTAGCTGCAAGCTTGGTTTATTTACACATCTCCCCCTCCCTTCTTCACTGATTTTATAAAGTTTATAGGGGCGGTTTGAATCCCTCACACCATAACTTCTTGTGGTAGCAAGAATGATGGTCCCCAAAGATGTCCATGTCCTGATCCCCAGAACATGTAAAAATGTTACTTTATATGCCAAAAGAGACTTTGCAAGTATGAACAAGTTTTGCATCTTAAGATAGGGAGATTACCATGAATTATCCACATTGGCCAAAGGTAATCAAAAGGGTCCTTATGAGAGGGAAATAGGAGAGTCCAGGAAGGACATGTGTCAATGGAAACAGAGGTCAGAGTGATGCAGGGCTATGAGCCAAGGAAGTCAGGCAGCCTCTAGAATCTGAAAAAGACAAGGAAGAGACAAGTCAAGAGCCTCCAGAAAGAACACAGTCCTGTAGGCACCTTGATTTTACCCCACTGAGACTAATTTTGGACTTCTGACCTTCAGAATTGTAAAATAATAAACTCGCATTATTTTAGACAACTGAATTTGTGGTAACTTGTTACAGCACAACAGGAAACTAAAACACCCTTGCATACACCCCTGGGTTTCTACCTCTACATTTACAAACGAGCTCTGCCTCTTCCCAGGGGCCCCTCACATCACCACTTGTTAAAATGCTACCCCACTCCACAATGGAGAAGAAAAACTTAACAAAGGGAAAAATACTTAAACACCCAATATATGTATAAAAATATTACAATATCAAAAGGGAGTGTAGTGGTTAATAATACTGAGGTCTTCACAATCAGAGCTGCGTTTTAGTTCCAGCTCTGCCACTTTAACAGCTATGCGATTTGAGGTAAGTTATTGAACCTCTCTTGGGTTCTTATGATGGTCTTTTGATGTGTCAACTTGCCTAGACTACAGTCTCTAGTTGTTCCATCACCCCAATCCAGGTGTTGCTGTAAGATGTTTTGAAGATGTAATTATAGCTCATAATCAGTTGACTTTAAGTAAGATAAATTATCCCAGATAATCTGCATAGGCATAATTTAGTCAGTCAAAAGGCCTTAAGAGCTGAACTGAGGCTTCCCTGGTGAAGAAGAAATTCCATCTCTGAACTATATCTTCAGCCTGTGCCCAAAATTTCCAGCCTGCCCTTCCAGGGCCTGCCCTAAAGATTTCAGACTGGCCCAGCCAGCACCCACAATTGCATACAGCAAATTTCTTGCAATAAATCTCTTAATATATATCTCATACTTGTTCTGCTTTCAACTGATACAATCCTTAAGCTCTAAAATTGAGATAATAGCACCTACTCACAGGACAGTTGTGAGGATTCAATGAGATAATGCATGGAAAGTGTTTGGCACACAATTAATTGCTAAACAAATATTTGGTCTTGTTCTATTTTGTTTGTAATAACCTTGGTAGACTGTCACAAGTTCTTTCCCTCATTCTGTTCCAACCTCCTTGCCAAGTGAACAGCAAGGAACCTGCTGCCATGCTGATACCATGTCACTTGGTTTAGCCAATGGCATGTTAGCAGGTGCTATCCAAGCAGAGACTTGAAAAGAATTTGTATCTCAGAACTCCTTGCCAGCCACATAAGGAAGCCCTTGATGGATGATGAGAGGTACGTTAACCAGTCACAAACTTCCCTGCCCTTGTTACCAATAAGCAGCAAATCCTTTAAAAGTAGAGCCCTTATCTGATAGTAGCTGCATGAGTGACCCCAACTGAATTTAGCCCAAATTTCAGACTCACAGATCATTAGCTAAATGAGTGGTTTTCTTCATAAGCCACTATTTTGGGAATGTTCTGTTATACAACAAAACGAACTGAATCAGGAATAAAAGTGAGATTCTTTTTAAACCTTTCAAATTGGAAATTTCTTTTTTGGTATCAATGACCATTATTAATTTGAGCATAGGAAAACAGATCTTCTCTTAGATTTCTTTTGGGCATGTAAATTGTTACAACCTTTTGAAGGAAAGTTGATTAATAGGTATAATATGTTTGAGAACTTTATATACATATTCTTTAATCCAGTAATTCCAGTTCAATAATGTATCGTAAGAAAATAATTAGAAATATGCACAAAGATTTATGAATAACGATGTTTAATGAGGTGAGCATTTTGAATGGTAAAGTGGAACTATCTATATAATAGTAAAGAAAACAATACACTTCCAACAATGGAAGATTATTGAACCACTCCTGGTGCAATATAATTGAATACCAAGCAATAAATAAAATTAACATTTCAAAGATTATATAGTCTTAGAAAATGCTCATAATTTATTCAATGAAAAATGATACTATAAATCTGTGAACAGTTTGATCTAAGTTTTATACTGTGTGTGACTGTATAAATTGATTGATTATATAATTGCTTGTACAGGGGAAATTGATTCTATAGGGGAAAGAAAAAGAAAATACATCAAAATATTAATAGTGATTATTTCCGGGTGTGGGATTATTGGTGGTTATTTTATATTTTGCACTTTACAACATTTTTGTGATGAACTTATGTTATATTAATATTTATTACCAGAACAGTAAAAAGACTTTAGAAATTCTATCCATTCTTGAAAACCTTGTCAAGGGCCAAACCAGCAAAGCCTTTAATTATCCCTGATTGGGAACAAGAGGAACAACCCCTAGTGATTTGCTCCTCTCTGTGTTGCTTATGACATGCCTTGTATTGCAGTTATTTGTTTACCTTTCTTGTCACCCCACCTTTATGGTGAGTGCTTCAGGGTTGTGCTGTATTTGCCTTGAATGTAGAAAGCACACATTGCATATTTGTTAACTAAAGATGTATTGGATGATTTGTTGTGATATCACATTCAAAATATACCCCATATCAGACTACTTCTCCACCTCAGCTCTGGTCCCTGGTATCATGCTGACCTCATGTCTTATGACTTTTCCTAACTCACAGTCCAGCCATACTGGCCTCCTTGCTACTCTTCCATCTCCCCATACAGGCTCCTGTCTCTAATAGTTTTTGCTTCTTGTTATCGCTGCCTGGAAGAACTCCTCCCCAGTCATTGGTGTGGCTTTGTACTCTCTAATCCTCCTTCAAGTCTTTGTTCAAATGTCTCCTTTACCTCCTAAAACACAACGGCAAAACTTCAAATAACCCAACTTAAAAATGGCCAAAGGACTTGAATAGACATTTCTTCAAAGACAACACACAAATGGCCAACAGGTATATAAAAAGAAGTTCGACATTGCTAAGCATCAGGTAAATGTAAATCAAAATGACAATGAGATATCACCTCACACCTATTTGGCTGTTCTTTGAAAACAAAAGATAAGTTGTGGTGAGGATATGGAGAAATGGGAACCTTTGTACACTGTTGGTGGGAATGTAAAATGGTGTAGCGGCTATGGAAAACAGTATGGCGGTTCCTTGAAAAATTAAAAATAGAACTACCATATTATCCAGCAATCCCACTACTGGGTATATATCAAAGGAAATGAAATCAGTATATCGAAAATAAATCTCCACTTCTGTGTTTATTGTAGCATTATTCACGATAGCCAAAATAAGGAAACAACGTAAATGTCTATCAATGGATGAATGAATAAAGCAAGTGTGGTATACACACATAATGGAATATTATGAAGCCATAAAAAAGAAGGAAATCCTGCCATATGCCAAAACATGGACGAACTGGAGGACATTATGCTAAGTGAAATAAGCCAGATACAGGACAAACACTACATGATTTCACTTATATAATGTATCTAAACGTGTCAAACTCATAGAAACAGAGAGTAGAATGGTAGATGCCAGGGGCCAGGGGAGGAGCAATGGGGAGTTACTATTCAACAGGCATAAAGTTTTGGTTATACAAAATGAGGAAGCTCTGGAGGTCGGCTGCACAACCTTGTGCGTATAGTTAACTTAGATTTTTGTTGATGGGATAGATCTCATGTTACCTGTTCTTACCACAGTTTTATATATATACATATATATGTCTCCCCTTCTCAGCGAGGCCTACCCTGAACCCCACTCTCCACTCCTAGAACTTCCTTTCTCCTTCTCTTGCTTTGCTTTTCCCCATAGTTCTTTTCACCACTATATATTTCACTTATTTGTTGTGGTCCACCTCCCTCAGTTAGGAAGGTCTTCAACAGAGCCCTGCACAGAGAAAGAGCAGGCACTTGATAAATATGTGCTGAATCATTCATGTCTCTTGCCACAGCCACTGCGCTTTACTCCTCTTGCTTGACTCTTAGGACATAGCTCCAGTTGCAACTTTAACTTGAACTCTGAGGCCAGGCAGCTTCTTTCAAAACTAATAATGTTCAAGTGGCAAAGTTCAGTTGCAGCAAAGCATTAATTGCTCACGTGAACATCAAAGTTTCCAAAGCCTTGTGACCTTGCTTCCCTAAGACCCAGAAAGGGGAGTCCTGGACATCAAAGGAATCCATCAAGTGTTACCGACAATCATTCCAGCGATGCTGAAAGTCTAATGTTTTCAATGACCCCTGGCCTCTCACTTGAGCAATAAACCCAAAAGTGATTTTCCTCTTCAAATTTCCTTTCCCTAGTCAGACCAACAGGCACACACAGAAGCATGAAATAATGGTGCAATAGAACAGGGCTGGACTAAGAAGTCAGGGAGCTAACTTCTAATCTAGCCTTCTTCACTTCATATCTGTGAGTATGGGTGAGTCCCTTACTATCTGAGCCACAATTTCCTCATTTTTTAAAAAAAGAATTCAATCTAGATCATCTCCATATACCCACTTTTCTTGCTCTGAAAAGTTAGTGTTCCATGAAATGCTAAGTCTCTGCAAAGAGGATGCTAGAACCATCCAGGGTTGCATTTCCTCAATTCCTCCATGTGAACCCTGTCGTTTTTCTTCATTTCTTTCCCCCGCATAAAACTACATTCTGTCATATCACAGGGCAATTCTAATTATGAGGTTCTTAAGAGGATCTCCTGAGCTTATTCCATCCCTAAACTGGAACAGGCATAAAGATCTGTTGGGGCTCTATGAGTATGAAATGCGCTAATGTGTACAAACCATCTGTCTCAGTGCCGGCATATAGCAGGCTCCTGGTAAATATTCATTTTGTCCCTTTCATGTCCTTTTCAGGGTTCTATTCTGATGAGCCTAGGAAAAGAGAGAATGCATGAAACCATTAGCCCAGCCTCCATCTGATCACACTTGCCATCTTCATCTTCAGAAATGACAGCGCAGCCGCCTTGCCTTGGTCCATACAATTCCACCAGGGCTTGGTCAGATCATCATGATGTCAACAGGCATTTTGTGGATCATTCCCAATGGCTTTATTTTTTGCAACATATATTCTCTCATTTAATCTTCACAACAGCCCTATTAAATAGCTATCGTATTCCATGCTACAGATGAGGAAATTGAGGAACACATGTTGCTGAGGGTCATCACAAGCTGGTAAGTGACGAGTTGGGCACTCAAAATAAGGTTTTCCAATGCATAGCTCCTTCCTCCTTCCCAAAGCTGCAGAGTGAAATGGATTTGAAGGAATGAGTCACTATCTGAAAATGCTGGGTCGACATGCACCAAGTTGGAGGAGTTAACATTGGCCTGGTCCCTAACATATTTTTCCCTTAAGGGGTAATAATGAACAAACCTTAACCTGTTAAGCATCCGCATGCACACAGTATTACATCTGATTTCTAATTTTTCCAACAAGTCTGAAAGCGAGCTGAGCTCAAAGAGATTAAAAAACCAGCCTGAGAATACCCAGGCAGTAGCTGGTAGAGATGTGGGCCCTACCCAGGTTCCTCTGGCTCCGTGGTTCCCCCTCCCCACTCTGCAATTCTCTCTAGTAATGTCAATTGTTGGGCCCTAGGGGTGAGATTTTACCACCATACCATCTGAGTACCTACCCTGCACAGAATCCTGCTTACCCCATCTGAGTCTCTGGCACAGGAACCAACAGCACGAAGTTGGCCTCAGCTTCACCTCCCATCACCTGAGCACCACCTGAGCCCACCAGTTGCCCTCCCTGCTTCAAACGCATAAGATCCTCATGAGCTGCCCTGCTCACTAGGCCTTGAAATTGCCATATTTTGCATCACTTTCAATGCTTCCTTATGGACAAGGGATACCTCGAGGGCAGAGCTTATGTGGGGTATGTTTCTGTTTGCTCATGGCACCTGGTATAAAGCCTTTCTTATAAAATCCTGAGAATAAATGGATTTATGCTCAATGCTTTGGGAATTGTGATGAAGCACGCTGTGCTTCGTTAACATGTTTCTCCATCCTTGCATGGAAGAGGCTATGAAATTAAAGGGTTGAGCAGCAAGAAACTAGGTTGTGAGCAACTTGAGAACAGGAACAATGTCTGATTCAAGGTCTAATGCTTAGGCCAAAAGCCCTTCCCTAGCGCTTAGGACCTCAATGAACAAACAAACTTCAGCAAGTCCAATAACTCCCTAAAAATATATGTAAATGTTTTTGAGGATGTTCATTTCTACACTTGTCTGCCGCAAAAACCCAGAGCTTTCATTTGATTCTCAAAGCGTGTTAAGACTCACTCTCTAAGTACATAGTAGATGCATACTCATACATCCAACATATGCTGAATGAGCACTTCCTCAGAACCATTTGCTCTATGGATTGATGAAGGAAGGAAAAGAAGTGTGCAAGGTGCAGACTTTTAAAGTCAGATTCATTTATTTCACTGGTTTTAGTTAAAGCTTTTGAGATACTGTTAGGGGGTCAAGTCCTTCTTCCCAATTAGAGTCCCCCTTAAGTCATTTTAAAGGCCAAATTTTAAAAGCAGCAATATTACACAAGTTTCAGGCTAGAAACCAGGACACCTGAATTCTGATTCCAGAGTTATTACTGATTAGTCAGAGTGGCCTTAGGCAAGTCCCTGAAAGCAGGTGGTTTGTGACACTTCTCAACTTAAAGTCTGCCACAACCCAGTGACAGATGACTTTTCCATAGAAGAACAAATTTATTATTTTTTTAATGTATGGAAAAGTAAAATATAACCATAATTAATAAATGTTATGTTGACAACATGTTCTAGAAGATTCTTTCTAATACCATACCCTCCATCCCTCTCTTCCCCTGTAACTCTTACTCACCCATGCCTCCCCTTTCATTTCCACCCAAGAAAGCATGTGAGCAGGTGAGGAATAGTGATTCCTCCTAATTTAATTTAAAAGTGAATTGTTTGCAGACATGAGCACTTTGATGGTAGTGTGTTATAGACCCCGGGAACATTCCTCCCAGGACGTCGTGAGCATTTGGAGCTCAAGAAGGTGGAGAGATCCCTGGATTTAGAGTCAGAGCAATTACATAGCAAATCTCAGCTCTGCTTATTGGCTGTGTGACTTTGGGAAGTTAGATGACTTCTCTGTGCCTCTGTTTCATTACCTGAAAAATGGAGATGGCACCCATTATCTCACAGGGTTGTGAGGGTTAAACAAGGCATAGGGTGGAAAGGGCCAATTAGCACTGTGCCCAGCCCACAGATAATGAATTTCAGTGTTCTTCTCCTAATTACTCTCTCTGGACCTCAGGTTTCTGGTCATCAAGATGAAAAGGTTGAATTAGATCTACGTCGGCAGGCCCTATATTGGTTTCCCTCACCTCCTGACTCTAGAATGGATCCCAGCTACCATGGGGGTGAGGCTTTAGTAAGATGGAAAAAAACAGAGGCTGGGCGGGGTTGCTCATGTCTGTAATCCCAGCACTTTGAGAGGCCAAGGAGGATGGATCACCGAGGCCAGGAGTTTGAGACCAGCCTGGCCAACATGGTGAAAACCCGTCTCTACTGAATATATACAAAAATAATTAGCCAGGCTTGGTAGTGTGCACCTGTAGTCCCAGCTACTCAGGAGACTGAGGCATGAGAATTGCTTGGACCGAGGTGGCAGAGGTTGCATTAAGTTGAGATCGTGCCACTGCACTCCAACCTGGGCAACAGAGCAAGACTCTGTCTCAAAAAAAAAAAAAGAAAAGAAAAGAAGAGACAGAAACCCTGTTAGCAAACAATACATCAAAGATTTGCTACTGAGTTAGCCAATATTATCGAGGGAAACTTCTTAGCAGATGCTTCTCTCAGAAGGACAGGAAAGGTCATCCTTCACCTCTGTAGCAACCACAAAGGAAAAACTGGAAGGAGTGGCCTGTCCTGGCCTTCTAGGCCCCACAGAGAGAATTAAGCAGTTAAAATCTTTGCTTCTCAAACTAAGAGACAGGTATCCTTGCAGGAATGCAGCAGGAGCTAGGGACACCTGAGGCATGAGAAAGCCAGCTTATCTTACTGAGACACTGTATTGCAATTTTTAAAATTATTTTTATTTTTTTGCAGGTTTTTAAAATGGCAATATAAAACTTTATATTTTGCTTTTATTTTTAAAAACACAGATATATTATGATAAAACTGTTTTTATAGATTTTTAAGACCAGGGTAGGGAAGGGGCCTAACCCATTCATATATTCTTATGAGGTAGAAAAGTTTAAGAAACACAGGCCAAGATGGTCCCTAACATCACGTGTGGTTGTATGTCTGTGCCAGCTCCAGGCCTGCCCCTCCAAACAAGACTATCGGAGCTTATCAAAAACAAATAACTTAATTAAAATATAAAACTGGGGAGGAATTTGAGGTTCACCTTGAAAAGAATTAGCTCAAACAGCAAGCAAGCCAGGAGCAGCTGAACAAACTAAGTGCTCCCTGGCCCAGGCTGCAGGATTGCATGGTCCTGGGGGAGCATTTCCACTTTGTGCCCAGGACAAAAGGCCTTCATGGACATCACATGGACTGAGGCAGGCGCCCTTGTGATGTTGCAGGCAGATAAGGAATAGGCCAATCATTCTTATGGTGTGTAAAAGGAAAACAAGAGCTATAAGAACTCCAGTGGACAGAAAGGTCACAAATCAACTAAACATCAAGAATGACAAAATTCTAATCATTTCTGGATACTGCCTACATGTTGAAAGCAATTCATTTTATTGCATAAAACTGGAGAAGTGCAGAAAAGCATAAACTACAAGTAAAAATTACCCATAATCTCTTTGCCCAGAGAAAATAACTGAAGAAGTGTTAACATTTTGTTGTAGCTTAGATAAACAGATAGATAGATGTGTGTGTGTGTGTGTGTGTGTGTGTGTGTGTGTATAATTTAAATTTGGAATTATACTATACACAATATTTTGTTACCTATTTTTTCATTAGACATTAAATTATGGGCAGTTTTCCATGTACTTATTCCAAAAAATTATAGCTTTGTTGTTGTTGTTGTTGTTGTTGTTTGTTTGTTTTAGACAGATTCTCACTCTATCACCCAGGCTGGAGTGCAGTGGCTCGAACTCAGGTCACTGCAACCTCCACCTCCAGGGTTCAAGCAAGTAGCGGGGATTACAGACACCCACCTTCACACCCGATTAATGTTTGCATTTTAGTAGATACTGGGTTTCACCATGTTGGCCAGGCTGATCTTGAACTCCCAACCTCAGGTGATCCACCTGTCTTGGCCTCCCAAAGTGCTGGGATTACAGATGTGAGCCACTGCAGCTGACCCAAAATAATGGTTTCTAATAATTTCATTACAATGCATTTTTATATTATGATATATAATACATATAAAGTAAATTATATAGAGATATTTCATTTATGCAGTTATATACACAGTTCAATATTCATGTATGTGTATGTATACTTAGTTTACTTAACCAGTACTTTTGGAAATTTATATCTAAATTTTCACCATTATAAACAATGACCATAACAATAGCTAATATTTATCGTGTTAAGCACTTTATAAGGATTATCTTATTTCATTATTTCACAAGAATGCCACAAATTGGGCATTCTTATCATCTCCATTTTACAGATGAAGAAATAGAGGCAGAGAGAAATGAAGAAATTTGCCCAAAGTCATAGAGCTAGTAGGGGATATAGCCAGGACATGAACCCAGGCATTGTTTTAATCACTATGAAATCTGAATTTCAGTTTCTTCATTAGTCAAAAAACAACAGCAACAACAAAAACCAAAAAAACCCTTTTAGCACACTGGTCTAAAAGGTCCCTTCCAACTACATATTCCAGTTAATCCATTTCATCACTAAGAGAGATACAACAGTGGTAAAAGTGGAGGCTTTAATGCCAGACTTGTCTGAGCTTAAAATCCTAGTTATACTACTCACCAGCCTTAACTCTTAAACTTTAGTGTTCTCGTCTTAAAAATGGGAATGATAGAAGTCCTTACTGGGTTGCTTTGAGAAATAAATGAGATGAGGCTTGATAAATGTTTCAAACAATCCCCATAACTAGTAACACTTAGAAGTGACTTTTACTGAAAGCATTGTTGCCAATTTAGCCCCAAACTTTCTTCTAGTAATGCAGTGGCAATCAATGAGGCCCTTGACAAAGGATAGAGAGTTCGGTTATTCTAGAAGGCAGAAATGAAGCCAAACAATATCCAAGTCACACTAGGAACCTCATCTGCTTCAGGTCAGATTTGACAATCAGGCCCCTCCCTCAAGACCAGGTACTGGTGGGGAGAGTCCTCTGGCCTCTATGAGCCCAGACTGGCCAGTCACAGACCCACAGGGAGACCTGGCCCCTCCAGGCCATATCCAGGGAGAAGCCCTTGCAGAGGGTCCCAGAGGAGCAAGGAAACCAGACTTTAGCATCATCTGCTTCTGGACCAGGGGTGTGAAGACAAGCAGGCACCAATCATGATCTATGCTTTCTCAAAGGTCTCTGGAAATATCCAGCCATAGTCTGTTTACAAAAAAAGAAAAGGCTAGTTTTATTTCTAACCAGTAAGAGAAATATACTCTTCTCCTTGGATATTTTCAAACTTCTGGAATTCATCATCCCAGAGGGGACACCAGCCCCCCTACACAGCCAGGCATTTATGTAGATGGTGTCTCAAGATGGTGTCACATATAAGAAATGAGGCTTCACTCTCAGCATCAAAGGGACTTTTCCCAGGAGACAACGCACTAGTTGCTGATCTACCTACAGGGGCAGGGGCTGCTCTGCAGCCACCCCTACGAACACTGGGCAGAAATGTGGACACAGCATTGCCAGACCTTGTCACTTTTCAGGCCGACTTAAAAGTTAAATGATTATAAGAAATCTGCCAATTTTTAAATGTTGGCTCAAATTCATAAAACCCTAAAACGGATTGAATCAACCCATGGCCTGCCAGTCCATAACCTCTGAGTTAGGGAATGCTCTTCCAGAAATACTCACTAATCAGGAAAGTAGTGGGAAATGACCCTGAAAAGGAAGGAGGGAAAGAGAAAGGGGTCATTACTAGCAGCATGGAAACATTTAAGCAAAAGTCAGGAGGTGTTCAACAGAATACAACAAACAGATTGATTAATCCAGTAAAAAGGATGGGGAGAAAGGAAATAAAACTGGAAGAATAAGTTAAGGGAGATCATTGGGAGACCCAAATATTGGTATCTGGAGATTTTATTTTATCTTGTTAATAATAGGGAGCCACTGAAGATGTTTGAGCATAGGAGTGACTGACACTTGGCTGCAGAAGGGTTACACAAAATCAGGCCTCTTTTACCAAAATATGAAAATCTCTCTCTCTCTTCAACGAAATGAATACACATGCAATCAAAGGAAGAGCTCTGGAGGGCTGCAGCACTTTTTGCGGCACTGGGTCAGCTGAAACTCAAGCCCAAATCAGCTCCACTGATTCACTGACTTGACTTTGTTCTCTTTTCCCAAAACCACTGTCTTGTCGTTCTCTCGCTTGCAATGTGTAGGCTGCCTCTAACGAACCACCTTGAAGTTATTTAATATAAGTTCCAAAAGTCCTGGGACAATGAGTCCTACTCCATGGAGGATGCTATCAGCTCCCTTGAAATCCCAAAGGTAGAAAAATGGGATTGCCCGGCAGGATAATGGTTCCAGTGCATAGAAAAGGAGGCCCTGGTGTGAAGTCATGGGTTTGAGTGATATGGAGGAGAGAATTCTGATTCCACTCAGGATAAGCTCAAGTGCAGAGGGGAGAGAGAGGTCAACATTTGCATTTTCCAGCAGCCATTTGATAGGGGACCTCTACTGGGCCCTGATGAGATTCTGGTGGGCAGCTTATGGGTCACGTTGCAGTTAACCCCACCTGACTCCCTTTTACCAGCTAGAAAATAAAGATTTTGCTGTAAGTCACCCCTCCCTCAATGGCAATGAAGCTGAGTGAGGTGATTCTCTGAGGCTTCAATTCTCCAAACTCCACCTGGGAGAAGATTGAGTACAGACGAGACAGAATCTTGAACTTCCCCTCTTACTCAGTGGTGTGGAGCTCAGGAGACCCTTGGCTGTCACAGTTGAATATTTGAGGTTTATTCTATATTCACACATAATCCTGAAAGTTCAAGACGAGTCATTTGCTACTTTTGGTCATGTGAATTTGAGTTTCAAGCATGGTGAATGGGGTGATGAGATCCAGTTCCATAGTTAATGATGGGACCCCAGTCAATGGGCCATGATGGACCCCAGTCAATGGGCAATTGTTATCACTGTCCTAATTTATGGAAAGTAATGGGAAGAGACCCTGAACAGACTCAACTGCTGAGGGAAAGAAAGGAAGGTATTTCAAAGAAGGGAAGTTTGATTGGGGAAATTATATTCTATGCAAGTGTTAGCAAATATGGAAATTCAAGAAGGTCTTAAGATCCATCCCCAGTGATCATCAAGGTTCTACAATGCTGTAATCAAAAATGAGGTTTTAGCAGGATATCAAAACTTCATAAGCAAAGGGCTCTCAATGAATAGTTGAGATCCACCTACCAGTCTGTCTCTCTACCTACTGTTAGTAGAAAAATGCATAGTTAAAATGCATAGTTAAAAAATAATAACAACAGCATAAGGAAGGAAATAGGTCAAAGTCTTAACAGAGTTTGACTCAAGAAGATGTAATTCTGTGTTTTTCTCTGCTTCTTTAATATTTTGTACATTTTCTAAATATTTCAGCAGTGATCAGTATTACTTCTGTAGTATGAATAAATAAAAACACAAAGGGGAAAGAGGAAGAGGGCAAGAAACACAAAAGGAAGAAACTGAGGAAGGTAAAAGGATAAGAAAATGTCTCAGCCTAACCCCAGCCGTGCAAACCAGCTCAGAGTCACTGTTCAAGGGCCCCCTCCACTTACCCCTCCAATAAATTGCACTATGGTCAACCAGCAGCCTTTTCTCAAGATAAAGGCACCACTAGCCACAGGGCCAGCTTCACTGTTAGAAATCACAATCTCTAATAGTGCCTTGCATGCACGTGTGACCTTGTAGTTTTGAAAGTGCTTTCATAACTTCCACCTACCAGTCTGTATCTCTACCTAGTGTGGGTAGCAAGAGATGTCATTAATTTATAGGTAGAGAGAGAGAGGGAGATTTGGCATAATTCCTTATGAGTAATTAGTGCTTTGATATACAACTTGTAATTTTTCAAAACATCTTGTGAATGCCTCTCCTTTGACTTTCACCACAATCTTATAAGAAGTGAGGTGGAGGCCGGGTGCGGTGGCTCACACCTGTAATCCCAGCACTTTGGGAGACCGTGGCGGGCGGATCATGAGGTCAGGAGATTGAGACCATCCTGGCTAACACGGTGAAACCCCGTCTCTACTAAAAAAATACAAAAAATTAGCCGGGCGTGGTGGCAGGCGCCTGTAGTCCCAGCTACTCGGGAGGCTGAGGCAGGAGAATGGCGTGAACCTGGGAGGCGGAGGTTGTAGTGAGCCGAGATCGTGCCACTGCACTCCAGCCTGGGCGACAGAGTGAGACTCCATCTCAAAAAAAAAAAAAAAAAAAAAAAGAAGTGAGGTGGAAATGAATGACCAAAGAAACGGAACCATTGGCCCAAGATCAGATAGAGAGTTAAGGGAAGAACCAAAACGGGGAGAATCTAAGTCCTTCCTAAGTCCAAGTCCTTCTGCCTCTCCAAGGGTAGACCACACTTTGCTGTAGTTACCTTGGAGGTGTCCACACAGCCATAAATGGATTTCCTGTCAATTTTAACCATCTTTTAAATTCTCTGGGGAGGATCGATTTTCATAGCTTTTTAAATCCAACTGTAAGAGAACAGAGAGTTGGTTTCAAACCAGAAGCTAAAGTAATGTGAATGGTCTGAGGTCACGGGTAAAGCGATGGAGCGCAAAGGCCAGGGTGTGAAACCGTGGAACTCTCCAGCGTCAACAATACTTGGAGCAAATCGCAGGCCTGACTATGCAGCTCCCAAATTCCTCAAATTCAGGTTACTGGATTACTCTGTTTTGTTTTTTCTTTCAAAAGAAGAAAAAAATCATTACATTATATTCTCCCATAAAAAAATCTTGCAGCTATGCATATATGAACACAATGCTGAGTGATCCCAAAATATCAATACCGTTATTTGGACCAGCCTATTGGCTCACTAAGTCACAGACAGATAAAGCCCTTTAATTACAAATTGTTAATGAAGTGGGGAAATAGTCAGTAACCAGAAAATCACCAAATAAATTGGGACTGTAAAGACAGAGCCAATTAACATGAAAGCAAATGGGAATGCAACCAGAAAGACACCTCCAGCCCCATGTCCCAATACTGCAGGTGGAAGGTGGTAAGGGGTTGGCCTAAATTTCTCCTACAAGCTCAGATCCGGCATGTTCTTCTGCTTTGAACTTATTTCCCAATACATGAGAAGACACAGGCTGGTAAGACAGAATTGATGGATGAACAGTTCTAAAGGATATGATTTAAAAGCAAAGTTAGTATCAGAAAGATTCACTGCAGGGCGTGAAGCACTTTGGGACTCGAAGCACCCAAAATCTTGAAGGCAACTGTGCTGCCATGGTGAAAAGGTAGGCCATCAGCTCCCCATACATAGAGAGTCCCTAAGAACCTCACCAGAAGAAGCCCGAAGGACTCAGATGAAAGATGTCATCTAAATGGCTTAAATGTCATTTAAAGATTGAGTAACTTATCCACAGACACACAGGCGGTCTGTCTCACATTCATGCCCTGGCTCCTAACCATCCACATAGCCCCTCCCATCATTACTGAAACAATTGCATCGTATTCATGGGCTAAGGCAATGATACTTTCTCCTGGTATGAAAAAGACTCAGACAGCAATCACTGCATTTTATGTCATCATTTAACAATTATTTAGTTAAATGCCAGGCACAAGGCTGAGTGATGGGAATTCAGCTGTGGACAAGCCGGAGACAGTTCCCTGACCTGCAGCACTTCCAGTATAGTGGGAAAGATAAGAATTCAACAAAAAATAATAACATGACCATTAACACAAAGTTGATAGCCTCAAAGGTGCTTAGAAAATGATAATGCAAGAGGTTTCTTTTTGTAATTAACTTGGACCAGCAGTTCTCAAAATGTGGTCTCCCAGTCTCTTTGCGTCTCTAAGATTGTTTCAGAGAGTCAGTGAGGTAAAAACTGTTTTCATTATAATACTAAGATGTGATTTGCCTTTTCCACTAGGCTGACATTTGTACTAATCATACAAAAACAATGGTGGGTAAACTGCTGGCGCCTCAGCAGGAATGAAGGTGGTGGCGCCAAATCAAAATAGTAGTCATAATTGTCAATGCAACATACTTGTGGTTTTAAAAAAAGCTGTTTTCACACAAGAATTTTCTTGATGAAGCAGCAAAAATTATTAATCAAAATAAATCCTGACTCTCAAGTAGATAACTTTTTAATATTAATATTGCATATGACAAAATGGAAAGCATGCACGAAGTATTTCTGCTCCCTATCAAAGTATAATAATTATCTTGAAGAAAAGCACTAAGATCATGTAAATTAAGGGGTGAGCTAGCCACTTTTTTATGAAACAACATTTTTTCTTGAATAAACAATCTACAGACTAGCTATCATTGTTCAGACTTGGATCTTTGGCAGACATTTTCTCTAAAATGAACAAAGTGAGCTTTTCACTATGAGAAACAACTGACAATGTCTGTTGCCAACAATAAAAGACGAACTTCTACTAGAAAACTGGAATTTCCAAAGTCTAGTTCCACCATCATGATCTCAGTACTCATTGAATTTTCTAATTCTGGCTTTAAGGAATGTGATATTTAAAAATATCTATAATGAAATGTGTTAACCTTTGGAAGCTCTAATAACTCAGTGAACCGATATTTTCTGAAAGATCAATGCATGGTATTATAAATTCTGCATGAGCACAGATTCCATTCGAGTGCAACAAAAACCAATGGATTTTAGTGTTACAGAGTACAAAAAGTTTACTGATATGGTTTCAGATTCCACATTGCTACTGATCTGTAAGAAACTACTATATGTTGAGTTTAAGTGTAGTTATCAAAAAAGAATATCTACAATCATCTAAAAAACATCTAAATTTATAGTTTTTCTAATTATAAATCTGTGTGAAGTCACATGCTGTTTGTATACTTCAACCAAAAAAACGTATCACAAAAGATTGAATGCAAAAGCAGATATTAGAATTCATCTGTCTTCTATTAAGCTAAATTGTAAAGATTCTCCTAACAATCTAAAAACAGTGGCATTCATGAATTTTTTTGTTGTTTTGGAATATAAAGTTATTTTTTATTAAAAATACATTATTTGTGTTAGCATTTATGGGTTAAGTATTGTTATGTTCAAATAACTTAACACATATATTTTTTAAATTATCAGCTTTAATTTCTAATATAGTTAAGTATCAGTGGATGTAGTCCACATAAACCAAAGCCCTCAACAATCTTTAAAAGCATAAAAGAATCCTGAGACCAAAAAGTTTAAGAAGTGCTACCGATTTAGATCTTTATAGTAAATAATAACATTATTAACAAGATGGATAATTGCCTGAATACTTAGGTATTGTCATTCCAAGGCTTCTATATGTTTTGTTCATTTTTCTTATTTTACTCATTTAAACAAATCTGTATTAGCTTCCAGGCTGTGCTAATATAATTATTCGCTAGTACCTCTGCTAATAAGACTAGCGGAACTTTTTGCTTTCCCTTTCATGTTACAAATTGAAGTGAATTAATAACCACTTGAATGAATGCAAACCTGGAGCCACACAGCTGAGGGTCATAGTCAGGCTTCCTTAGGCAAGATCCTGAGCTTTTCCTCAGCTGCACATTGAGGATAACCATATATACCCAACCTCATATACGACTGTTGCGAAGAGTGAATTTGTCAATGCATGAAAAGTGTTTATGATAGTACTGACATAATAAAGGTTGCATAACTATCAGCTGGAGTTGTGATATCATAAAATACCTTGCTCTCATTGCAATTCAAATTTGAAAAATATCATATAATGGCATTTTTATTTTGTAGAAGAAGAAGAAGGGCCTATCTGAATGTCCTGGACATACCACTCTAAGGGCCTCACACAGTTATGACCCTCTCTAAAGGAAAGAAAAAACAAAATTCTCTTATACCTGATCAGCATACTTTATCCAATTTGAACATGGCTTTCTGATCTCAGCTGATTGGACCAGGGATCGAACCACCTATAGGCCAGTCAGCAACTATTGAGACAGCTGTCTTGGCAAAAGAGCTCTGCCAATAGGGTACTAGCTGACCAAGGAGATCCTCCCTTGGGGTGAGACCAGGAATCTACAGATGGGCTCAGCAGGCACTTCAGTGGGCAAAATGTCTGCCCAGGGCAGGAGGAGAAGATGCAACAGCTTTAGGCCAAGATTTACAATTTCTGGATAGATAATCTCAAAAGTCCCTGTCAGCTTTGACAACCACTGACACATCCAGCCTAGAATCCCAAATTCTTCTCTGCCTTTCCCCCCGAGTCTGAAGCTCAGCATGCTGAGGCCTGAGGCTTGGCTGTCTTGGGTCAGAAGACCCAGCCACACTGCAACGTGTAAAGTCTTTACACTAAACCCTGCTGCCATGATCTCTACAGGGCCTGCTCTTTAGAGTTCATCACTGGAGGACAGGAAAGGGAAGATGGGCCCCACACAGTTAGCTGCCATCAAAGCAATCGCCACACTGTCTGCAGATCTTCTGTTGGGCCAGGGCCCAGGAGGTAGCTGCTGGTGGACACTTCTAATGCAGCTGGGATTGGCAGGCATAGCCTTGCAATGTTTCTAAAGGAAGCTGAGGTGGGAGAACTAGGTGATGAAGAAAAAGAGGCAGAGAACCTCAGTACTGCAAAAAGTACATCCTAGGCAGTACAGCAAAAAAGATGGGGATGGTTGGAGAAAATTCGGCTTTTCATAATTCACATTCGTCATTTCAATCTTTGATTCGAACAGTTAAGATCATTTTCAACCTTATGTAAGGTGACCTTAATCACTCAAATATCCCACTTTCTAACTAGATTGCTGCCTTAAAGCCCTTTCTTAAAGAAAATCTGCTGCCACCCTTGTACATAAACTAGTTTTTCCAGCTAAATCACTGGATTAAACAGAGCCCCTACACAGGCTTGGGAATCCTCCGTGATGTTTTCCTCACCCACAGCCAGTGTGCACAGATTAGTGAATCCAAGAGCTGGGTGGCAGGTCCAAAGGCTATTTGTTCTCTTCCTGCCAAAGCCCGAGGTCTGTCTGATCAAACCTAAAGGTTTGCAGGGAGTAAGATGTCTAACCATTTCTGGAATAAAATCAGGAAAGAAGTTATTCTTCTGATAATCCAGAATCAATGGGTTGCTGTTTGTGAGCACGACCTTCTCCAGGGCTTACTATAGAGTGTTAGGACATTCTGGGACCCAGTGTATATGCTCAGAATTGTCCAGATTCTTTCTGGATAATTCCCTATGGGGGCCTTTTAAACCCATGCCAAGCCCTTTACTTTTTATTCATTAGGAAGTCAGCTAACAAATATTTGCTGAGTGTTTACTGAAGGTTTTCAGGCTATGAATTGATAAGGTCAGAGCTGTCTTTTAAGAAGATTGATCTGTCAATAATTTGCCTGGTCAGCTGACATCAAGGGGAGTGGTTTGGGGTTATTACAGCAGGTCAGTTAGGTCATCGGAAAGCCTGAATAAGAATGGTGACAGGGGAAAGAGCAAACAGTAGGATGGTGTAAGAACCCAAATTATTAAGCAAGGAGAGTGGGGTGGCTTTAGAACTGACAACCATGAGTCAAATTCAAGCACCAGCACTTATCCCAGCGAGTGACTTAATCTTCCAAGTTTCAACTTTCTTATCTGTAAAATAGGAATAATAAAACCCACTCATAGATAGATAAACAGACAGACAGACATACAATCTTGCAGAAAATAACTATATATATTGAATTACTATGTGTTCACCAAAACCCATTTCCCCTTCTCAATGGGCAGACAGTTGAAGTTAGATGTCACCACATGACGGAGTTCCAGCCAATAAACTGGGTGGAACTGACATGTGCCACTTCCAGGCCTGGTCTTTTCACATTTTCCATTGACGATCCTCCATAACCTTTTCCTATTTGCTGGCTTGATATAGAGAACTCCAAGGACCCAGAAGAGGACAGATCCATGAGATGCATGAGGCTCAAGTCCTTGGGTGACCATGGGAAGACCACCTACCAGTTGGGAATACCTGTTTGAAACTTCACTGTGTAAGAAATGAATTTCTATCATATAAAGCCACTAAGATTTGAGGCTTTACATCTGTCTATCCATCTATCTATCTATCCATCCATCCATTCATTCTTGCACAGAACCTGACTTAATAATCCCTCAATAAATAATCATTAAAACATATTTTAGCATTATGGGAAATACAAAGATATACAAGGTCTCAATTTAAGAAGACAAGACACATACATAGCAGTCATATACAAGATGCAGACAACATAAGTTTTAAGTTTAAAAAGTTCAAAGTCCCCAGAAGTAGGGGGATCTGAGATGGCATCACATAGCAGGTAGCCTTGAGCTTGTCACTGAAAAATGGATATGAATTATCTGGATATGGAGACACTATTCATTCATCAACACTTAAAAACATCAATACGAAATCCCCCATCATCCAGTATCCACCCCCATAGTCTGCAGAACACTTTGGCTCTTAATATTTCTCTATTGCTCATGTCTTCTGATTTCCAGAGTGATCTGGTTCCTAGTTTCCATGCAATGGCCTTCAATCATCTGCAACTTCTGAAATCATCTAACATTTCTACTCCCAATTTCCAAAGGCTCTGACAAGAAAGGAAGGACCTCCAGCTTCAGAATCTTTTATATCCTCTCCCATGGGTCCATCACAGCCTTGGGTCTGTGGCTTTAAGGAAATGGCTGGAAAATGAAACCATAACTGTATATTTATATTACTCTAGCATTTTGCCATTCTTGCAGCTATTGATCAATTAATCCATTTGAATTATCATTTCCCTCTAGTTAAAGCTCGAGGCTGTACAAGCAAAGAATTGCATTTTGGAAATTAGAAGGCTGATCAATCCGTTGTATTTTAATTATTACCATGTGAAGAAAGCTTGCAACATAAACTTACTGCTCATATTTTCCTCTCTCAAATAATGAATTATAGATGATATGATAGAAAATATGCTATTGTTTATAACTCACTTTTGCTTTCCATAATCAAAACTATTGCTCTTTAGTCTTTAAAGGCAGTTGGAGTGCCATAATAGAAACTACTGTGTAACTTCCCATTTTCAACTTTCCCCATAATGCTTAACATAGGCATTGCAATTCTCCAAGGTCAGAAATGCTCAATAGCTTTAATTAGCGTAATTATCCCTGCTTATTAAACAAATGAGACCACATACTTAGGGTCAAGAAGAACAGAAAAATGAAACTACTCAGAATTCGGTATAAGAAATCATTTAAAATTCATTTAATCACAGTGTCAAGTTTGTGTTTTGTAGAGAAAGTACTGATGGAGCTGTAGGATTTTGAGAGTACTTTCACCCCTGATCCCAAGATGCAAAATTTGGTTCTTAGAGCAAAGAAAACATTGGCAAGTATGTGCATTACAGTTATATAGAGACCGCCCCCACCTTTTTTTTTTTGGAGATGGAGTTTTGCTCTTGTTGCCCAGGCTGGAGTGCAATGGCACAATCTCAGCTCACTGCAACCTCCGCCTCCCAGGTTCAAGCGATTCTCCTGCCTCAGCCTCCCAAGTAGCTGGGATTACAGGCATCCACCACCACACTCAGCTCATTTTTGTATTTTCAGTAGAGACAGGGTTTCACCATGTTGGCCAGCTGGTCTCGAACTCCTGACCTCTGGTGATCCACCTGCCTTGGCCTCCCAAAGTGCTGGAATTACAGGCATGAGCCACCATGCCTGGCCCAGAAACCCCTTTAGTGCAATGTGGAAATGGCCTGCTCCTCAGAAACACTTAAGCAATAGTTCCTATAGTAACTGTAGGAATTAAAACTAGTATTGAGAACTAGTATTGACTGCAAGGAGTTGGCTGAAGAAAACTCAGAGAGGGCCTTGGAAGGAGTCTGTCTGGGTCTACATATGCTAACTGGCCAAAATCTAATTGACTTCACAAAGAAATACAGAATAATGCCTTCAACAGAGGCGAATAGTATTCTAGTAGTGTTTGGGGCCGTTGTGTTGCAACTTGAAAAGTACTTTGACTTCTTCCAAAGAACATCTTTGTATCATTCACACATTCAGTAAATTATTTGCTAGATCAGCTATGTGCTAGGTATTATGTTGGAAGCTAACGATTTAATGTTGAACAAAAACCCAGATGGAAGGCTTGCCTTAATGGAGCTTTCAGTCTAGTAAAGGAACTTCATGCAAAATAGTCACAACTATCATAGCGATGATAATCATTATGAAGGAGAAGTGCATGGTGCCATAAAGGTATATCTCTCAGCCTTAGAAGTAGTACAGTTGCTTACACTAGAGATCACAAATGGGTTTCAACTCATATGCTAATTACAATTGATTAATAATGTCTGCTTGGAGTACGGTGGTGAGAATGCTTCTGAGGTCATGCTAGAGGCTAGAGGGGAAGACTGTCTTGATTAATAATGTCTGGTACGGACACAGAAGGGGGAAGCAGCAAGATGTGTGCCACATATTTGACATGTCTGGTACCCATCTAAAGCATGTAGGCATCTGAGAACAAAGTGAAGACAAGTGTGGTTCCAACTGCATAGTCACCTAGTGGTAGCACACAAGATGTTTCTATAGGTCTTTTCTTCTGCTGCTTCTTCCCTCTACATCTTCTTACTGTCTGAGGACTAGGCATAACCTCTACAATAAACTGTCACAGACATGAAGGGAAATGGAACTCATCCCAGTTCTAGCATAATTATGATGATATCTGATTTGGTTAGCCTCTGACTGGGCCTGAGGAAGAAGCCTGGGGATATGGATATAATATGGATATATATATATATATATATATATATATATATATATATACACACACACACACACGTGAAGGTTGATAAATCAGAGTCTCCATCCTTCAGTAGAGCCTCCTTAAGCATCATACCCCGTCTAGAATACACTGCCCCTACACGTGCACTCATGCACACATGCACAAACACACACACACGTGCATATACATCTGCACAAATCCCACTGTCACCCATTCCGGCCTTCAGCCCTCATCTTTTTTTTTTTTTTTTCGCCAAGGCTGGAGTGCAATAGTGTGATCTTGGCTCACTGTAACCTCCGCCTCCCAGATTCAAGTGGTTCTCCTGCCTCAGCCTCCTGGGTAGCTGAGATTACAGGCCTGCGCCACCATGCCCAGCTAATTTTTGTATTTTTAGTAGAAACGGGGTTTGATCATGTTGGTCAGGCTGGTCTCAAACTCCTGACCTCGTCATCCGCCCTCCTCAGCCTCCCAAAGTGCTGGGATTACAGGCCTGAGCCACCGCGCCTGGCCTCAGGCCTCATCTTAGTCTCTCTTCAAAGAGATTTTCTTGACCAGGCCATCTAAAGTCAATGACTCCTCTCTGCTCCATTATTCTTTATCTCTGAAGCCCACTTGTGCCCTTCCTCCATATCCTTACATTTACCCCAAGCAGAAGATGTAGACACAGATACAGATAGATAGTTGATTACTGCCCGGCAGTAACACACACTCATTACATATTTGGTAGATGAATGACTGGGTAAATAAATAAAAGAATACACGAATGATTCTCTGGGAGGTTTCAAGAACAGAATAAGTTATTTGCCTTGAATGTTTTAGACCAGTAATGAGATCCCTAAACTTGATCTGAGGAGGAGCAATTTTTAGTTCTTCAGCCTGATGATTGCCAGTGGGGATGAGGAGGGAGAGGGGGAGACAGATAAGGGAGGGGCTGATGGGACCATAAGAGATGTGACTGTGGGTCCCCCTCTTCTGAGGGAAAGGTCAAGGCATTGCTTAGAAATTAGCCAGAAAAGATTCCAAGATCTCCTGGAGGGGCCAGTTTATCTGCCTGGAGCAATGTGGGTTTCTGAAGCTGATAGCTTCAGGGTCAGCTGAGAGATGGGGGAGGCAGGGTGTCTTACTCTTAATTCTTGATGCACTATTACCAGTGGATCTTTTCTCACTTCTCAGTTCTCCTTTTCCACCACTTTCTCTGGGGAATTGTGAATTCCTGGGGAGTAGTGTGAGGTTTGAGCCATTGAAGCCTGCACGGAAACACCCACTCATTTGCAAATTGGCAAACAGAGCCGCCCACAAAGTAGAAGAAGGCTTGATTCAGAGCTATAAGGAAACAATGGAGTTCATTTAACATTTAATGAACTCAAAATAGAGTACTCTAAAAAATAAGTCAATAAAGCAGTTTTTTAATCTTTAATGCACGCTTGCTAGCATTATGTCTGAAGTATTATCTATTACCTCAGTATGGGTTTACTGGTGTTGTTTATCAAATGATTCATTGCCTGTATGATTTCTGGGCTGTGAATGAAAATATTGATTGGAATTTTGCAAATGGAAATGCTTTTGTTTCTGGCCGCAGCTTTCCCAAATCATTCAGGGCCTTCAAATAGAATAGGTACCTTCTATTGCTAGGCAATTCACAAAAGAAAGGTACAGGTCAGACAAGCTCATCTTTTAGATAAGTCTGCCATAAAATTCCCTTTCTTGGGCTCACTCGAGGTCCTGTGAATGTTAAGATCTTCCATTCAGTTTGTGTGTTTTTGAAGAAATAGCAAAATTCAGTGTGCTTCTCAGTGAGAGACTTTGCTTTTGCATTCCATCTCCCAGTGGCACCCCCTCCCCCTCCACCTTCATGTGAGGGAGAGAGAGTGTTGCAAAGCAGAGAGGGGATGGGCTGGGGCATTGGTATGGGGGCGGGGGTACTTACCAGGAAAAATAGAAGCCTCCTGACTTTTATCAGAGCAAGTATCAAATACTGTTTGGCCCAAGTACATTTTGTCCCATTCTCTTTCTTATGCAAATTAAACATCTAGAGACCAGCCTGTCACAAAAGTTAAATCTACTTCCCAATTTCATTCAGCTTGTCCTTGAAAGGAGTATCATGTACCTGATGGTTAGCTGGATTCCCACCCTAAGAAATTGTAGGCGACATCTCTTTCTCTGTCCCAGGATCTTATCGCTATCAGACTTCCCTAGAAATCAAAAGCACCTGCTCTTTTGTTAAGGTGGACTTCTAAAGAGAGAAATATTACCATTAGCAAACACCCAGAGTTCACATGAGAACGCCACTGACAGGTCCTTCCAGCCTGAGGATACCAACCTCAGATGAACACACTTCAGGGCAGCGAGTCTTCATAGAGTGCTTACTGTGTCCAGGCACTGTGCTAAGCAATTTATATGCCTTATTTCATTCTATCTTTGCAAAAGCCATAGGCAATGAGAAGCCCCATTTTACAGATTTGAACACTGTAGGCTTAGAAAGGTCAAGTTATGAACCCAAGATAACACCATTGGAAATGTGACAGTGCCATGACCTCTAATTTCAGAACCTGTGATCTTAGTTACATATGATGTAATCCAGGGCTGATGACAATAATGTGTGTTATCTAGGGGTGACCCACTCCTACTAGGCTTCCCTCTTTGGATTTCCCAAGCAGAGCTAAGCACAGACACAAAAGGCTTTCCTGGTGCCTTGCCCTGATCGGGAAAAATAAGCCATGTCTGTGCTAGCAGACATATATCTCATTTAATAGTCTGAGTAACACTGTGTCATAGATATTAGCATATCCTTTCAGGAGAGGAGGAAATTAAAATTCCCAGAAGCCAAGTAATCTGCCCAAGAACACACAGTTAGTAATGACTGAGGTGGACTTTGGATTTCAGGCAAACAGCAGAGTCCAACCGCCCAGGCTTCTCCTATCACATCTCGCAGCATCTTGCAAGCACCCATCAGACATTTCTGCTGGGAAAGAGGAAAGGTGTCTATATCCACTGCAGCCCTGTCCATGAGTGACCCCTGCCCTGCTAAGTCAGAGGTAAGATGACACTGTTGACCTGCTTGGGCCAAAGTTGGTTGAAAAGAGATACATATCTGTAGAATCCTCTTGAAATGTGAACAAGTACTCCAACCCATGTAAAAAAGCAATACTGAGGCCGGATATGGTGGCTCACACCTATAATCCCAGCACTTTGGGAGGCCGAGGCGGGTGGATCCCTTGAGCTCAGGAGTTCGAGACCAGCCTGGCCAACATGGTGAAACCCCATCTCTACTAAAAAAAATACAAAACATTAGCCAGGTGTGGTGGTGTGTGCCTGTAATCCCAGCTACTCGGGAGACTGAGCCAGGAGAATCGCTTGAACCCAGGAAGCAGAGGTTGCTGTGAACTGAGATCACACCACTGCACTCTAGCCTGGGTGACAGAGTGAGACTCAGTCTCAATTAAAAACAAAAAACAAAAACAAAAAACAATACTGAATTGCCAGTGATGAATAATCGTTTATGTCACATCAGAAGCCTTTCCTTATGCAGTTGGGCTGTTGTACTCTTCTGTGGCTTGACTTACCTGCCAAGCATTCTGATGGTCCCTTTTTCCTCCTCTCCATCCCATAGTCCTATCTCTGTGTCCTCTCCTCCCCTAGTTCCTCAGGGAAAGAAGCCACATGAAGTGCATGCATCTTCCCAGGGCCTGGTCCAGTATACCACAGGGGCTCAATAAATGCTTACTAAAAAAGAGGGGAAAAGATACACAGAGAGTTAGTGCTAAGCCCCAGGAAAGAGGAACTCAGAGAATTCACACATATTTTTGAGATTCAAGTGTCTTTTTTCTGCTCAGGAATGAACTATGGAGAACAGTAGAAATATGCCAATGTCACTGTTCACAATAGCAAAGACTTGGAACCAACCCAAATGCCCATCAATGATAGAGCAGATAAAGAAAATGTGACACATATACACCATGGAATACTATGCAGCCATAAAAAAGGATGAGTTCATGTCCTTTGCAGGGACATGGATGACACTGGAAACCATCATTCTCAGCAAACTAACACAAGAACAGAAAACCAAACACTGCATGTTTTCACTCATAAGTGGGAGTTGAACAATGAGAACACATGGACACAGGGAGGGGAACATCACACACCAGGGCCTGTTGGGGGGTGGGGGGCTAGGGGAGGGATAGCATTAGGAGAAATACCTAATGTAGATGATGGGTTGATGGGTGCAGCAAACCACCATGGCACGTGTATACCTATGTAACAAACCTGCACGTTCTGCACATGTACCCCACAACTTAAAGTATAATAATAATAAAAAAGAAATACAGCAATGTTTCCAGGCCACAATAAACTTGATCCTACTGTTTAAAATTTTTTTTAAATATATTCTTTCTCTTCTCCCTCTCAGCTCATTTGTTCATCATCCATAAAATATTTTGCATACGTGTCATACAATACAGATATGCCTCCTGTTACATGAATCATAAATCTACAATGAGTCACTTTGTGTTGCATGTAAAGAAAGGAAAAGCAACTCATGGGACACATACATGCTACTGGAAATTGTCAGTTGTCTTTTCATGTAATCTACTTATTTATGTACTACTTACAGTTTACAAGAGCCTTTACATCATTGCTCTCCTACTCTGTAAGTTCAGCCCAGAATCACAGCCACCATTTTACACAGAAGGAAACTGAGTTACAGAACTTTTTAATGGCTTGCCACATGGCTATTTCCTTCATTCTTTGATACCATCATTATAAAACATCCCATCAATTTAACAATAGGTTTTGAGGAAATAAGGAAACTGTACTGTATTACTTATGCATGTTGCTTATAAGATAACTCCCAATGTTTTGAAACATTAAATGATGTGCATTATCAATAATATATCTGGAACCTTCATGGGAGTACCATGTTATCTGTTGTTTTCAGTGGGATCTTGTCGGGTGACTAAGAATTGAATTATAAGAGAGACTTTCTAAGTTTCTTCTTCCAATGTCATTGCTCTGGGAGACTAATAAAGCTTTAGAAATCTCAAGGGTGTACAATTAAAAGTTGTTCTTCAGGATGAAGTTCAAGACACTAGAGTTTATTTATTGTTTTTTAATTAGAGGGAAAATCCTTTAAAATGTTTACGTTCACACACACACACATATATTTATAGTTATCAGGTGCAACAATGTTAAACCTGAGTTTTCTTATCAAAGTTTAGTTTACCTACATACAAAAATAAGAAAGCAGGAAATAAAGCAAAGAAAGCAAGACAAAAGAATTAAAACTGTCACCTGGAATTGTACAGAAATAGTTTGCCTCCATTCAGAGTTATTTTCTGTACAAAGGGGGAAAAAATCAACTTTTCCTCCCAATCTTGGTTGAAGCAGTTAAAAAAAAGTTTTTCCAACTCTGTAAAGCAAAAGAAATTAGATTCAAGTAACTGAGCTTCCCATCAGATTACTGTGCTAGCCCCCCTTTTTATTCCCCACACAGTGGATAATGCATGCTCATTGTGACTTATCTGGAGCTGGTTTCTTTTACATCCTCGGGCTATATAAAGTCAAACTAGGACCGGGGCAGCAGATTTGGGGAGCATCCAGCAGGCAGCCTCTACAGTCTGGAGAGGATGAAACAGTCGGGAACATGAACAACTCCATGTGTCATTGACGCTTCCAACGGTATGAGCCCCACTTTTTGCCTCTCAGCGCTAACAGGAAACAATTAGAAACAACACAACATCGTTGATCTCCCTTGAAAATTTCCCCAAGACTGTATGTGCAGCTTTGTTCTTCCCTTGATTTTAACTTTTCATTCATGTTTCTGACTTAGAATGATCGAGGCTCAGGCCCTGGAAGGACCGTAAACATTTGGCCAGCTTGGTTTGGATACCTGGCAGAGACCAGGTTCTGAGAAGCAATGGTGACGAAGGCCTTTGTCTTGTTGGCCATCTTTGCAGAAGCCTCTGCAAAATCGTGCGCTCCAAATAAAGCAGGTATGTCCTCGCCAAGTCCATTTTCCTGGGACGAAAAGTTTACTGAAGTTTCCTTTTACAATGCTCAGCACTTCTGTGCTTAACTTGTTATAAAAATGTAATGATGTAGCCAAGCAGGAAAGTACTTAAGCACCCCCTCCAATACCAATCAGACTTTTCCCAAATGGAGCAAAGATGTATTGGATAAACTCAGACTTTTTTTTTAATTAGAGAATGCTTGCTCTATTTCACTCTCTTACTTACACACTCTCTCCCCACATCCCATTATATATACATAAAACATCTCCACTTTTTTTTCCATTCAACTACTGAATTTCTATCTTGTGCCCTAAATCAGTATTTCACAATATTATGCATGAAACTGACATTTAAAATGTTTAAATTATGTGCTCATTGTTATGGAGATTTTAATATATATTTATGTATGTCTAATACATCCTACCTGTGGTTTCACAGATACATTCCTTAAAGTTCCAAATGGACTAATTTTAATTCCATGTTAAACGTGGTGCAGTCATTAAATAAATGCAGCAAAAACTGTAAGAGTGACTCTTCAATGACTGAAGTTTGGGGAAAACTTTTGTCACAGCTGGTGAAGAATAGCAGGGAAGGTGTTTTTAACCAACTGCTTTTGCATGCTCAGGTGTAGCTGGAATCTACTGTTCGTTACGTAGGTTAGTATGATTACCCTAACTGATTTTAAACTATATGTGTGCTCTTTCCAGACGTCATTCTTGTGTTTTGCTATCCCAAAACCATCATCACCAAAATCCCCGAGTGTCCCTATGGATGGGAAGTTCATCAGCTGGCCCTCGGAGGGCTGTGTTACAATGGGGTCCACGAAGGAGGTTACTACCAATTTGTGATCCCAGATTTATCACCTAAAAACAAGTCCTATTGTGGAACCCAGTCTGAGGTAAGACCAGGCCACACAGTGCAGAGTTGTTTAAGGTAAGGCAACTGGACCCAAGAATGAGATGTCTGCCATCTGTCCTTGAAAGGATTCAGAATTTACCCATTTCCTTTTAAAGGTCAGTCCTGATTCCCAAATATCCTGGAATGTTGGTGTTATTTAAAATATTCTCTTCTGCCTAGTTTAGATAACTCTTTTGGCTTGACTCTTATCCTCCTAATTTGTTGCCAAAGCCAGTGAAGCTACCTTCTAGTAGAACAAAGTACATTTCCCACCTTCAAGTTCTGAGCCTGTGCTCACAAGCCGCCATCCTTCCTGGATTGGATGGGTGGATGGATGAGCCATTCTCTGCCTGAGACTTCAAAGCGGTGACAAAGAGCATTTGGAAGAGCAGTTTAGGGAGTGACCAATGTATAATACAACTTCTAACTCGGTCTTGTGAAGTGCCCAGGATGGGATATCATAAGATAATTATTAGGAAACAGACACCCTCTTACCAAGTATCATATGACAGACGAGAAGTCTGAGACTTCCCAATAAAGTCACTCATTCAAGGCCACAGAGCCTGTAGGGATGGAATCAGGAAGGGAGGCTAGGTCTCCCAACCTCCCCACCAAGGTCTAGCATTCCTACTGCCCTACCTGCCAGAAGGTTGTGCATCTATCCATCTCAGAGCATGAGAGCAAAGAGCTTCCAGGGCCAGCTCCTCTTTCTAAAGGCCTCACAAGGATTCAGTGATTTAATGGGAAGAGTCATGAGCATGATTAACAAGACATCATGTCTTTGAGTATATCCTGGTGAACTAGAAATCAGCTGTGTGGTCTCAGGTCAGTCACTTTTCAAGTGGATGTTCAAGATCCCCTCCAGCTCTAATATTCTGTGATTTTAGAGCCCAACAAGTCAGGGGAAAGAGTCTCAGAAATCGTGCTTATAGTCAGAAGAAGGAAAGAGCAAAGAACCAGAAGGGAACACTCTAGAAATTGGAGATGGGTGAAGCATTCATTTAGAATACTTGGACAGGAGAAATGGATGAAGAGTTGACTTTGGGAAACAGAGATTCTTGAGCCAGTTCTTTTTGGTCAGAAGCCCAATGGATACATGGAGATTTTTAAGCATATGACATCAACCTAGATCATTTTTAAACACTCTTAGTTGAATAAACTAAGGAACCCCTTACAAAATTATCAGCTCACCCGCAGACAAGAAGAGTGGATGCCACCGTCAGTGGCAGACATTCCTGTCTCCCCACTGGACTTGTTTTTGAGCCATCTTCTTGCACTTTTCCCAGAACCCTCATTCCCATCGCGGGGAAACAGATTCATCCTGACTGTCTCCTTTCTTTGTCCAGTACAAGCCACCTATCTATCACTTCTACAGTCACATCGTTTCCAATGACACCACAGTGATTGTAAAAAACCAGCCTGTCAACTACTCCTTCTCCTGCACCTACCACTCCACCTACTTGGTGAACCAGGCTGCCTTTGACCAGAGGTAAGTTGCTGTGCGGCATGGAGGGCTGGCTGCCTCATGTGTGTACTGCAGGTCCTATCAATCAGCGTGTTTCAGTCCTTATGCAAAATTCTCTCCCCTTTTCAGAGTGGCCACTGTTCACGTGAAGAACGGGAGCATGGGCACATTTGAGAGCCAACTGTCTCTCAACTTCTACACTGTAAGTGGTCTCCAGGTTCCCATTACTTCCCTGTGGCCTTTCCTTTCTAGGAGATGGTGGGATGCTTCCTCGGGATTCAGTCTTCCCCAAGCTCTGTGCAGAGCCCCATTATTAAATTCAAGTTGAAACATGAACTTTGGTTTAGCTTTAAACCTCTTTAAAAACTAAGTGTCACAGAAAGTCAGATTCATAGACTGGATAGAAGAGCTGAAAGGTATAAGATATAAGCTATAATACCAACCATCTGGCCAGGCGTGGTAGTTCACACCTGTAATCCCAGCACTTTGGGAGACCGAGGCAGGCGGATCATCTGAGGTCAGGAGTTTGAGACCAGCCTAGCTAACATGGTGAAATCTCGTCTCCACTAAAAAAATACAAAAATTAGCCAGGTGTGGTGGCACGTGCCTGTAGTCCCAGCTACTTGGGAGGCTGCAGCAGAAGAATTGCTTGAATCTGGGAGGCGGAGGTTGCAGTGAGCCAAGATCACACCACTGCACTCCAGCCTGAGAAACAAGAGTGAAACTCCATCTCAAAAAACAAAAACAAAAACAAAAAAACCAATCTTCCGCGAAGATATAAGACCAACCTTCCCATTTTACAGATGAGAAAACTGAGGCAAGGTCAACAGACAATAAGACAGCCAATGTCTGACTCTTAGTCAAGATTAGTTTTCACTACAACCCCCTCCAGAGATTTATATTTAAGATCTAGCTCTTAAAATATTTGGGGCAAGGTATTGAGGTTCCTGACTGGGACAGGGCTAAAGAGAAGGATTGGGGTCGGCCTCCACTGCCTAATTCTTTGGTCTCTAAAGCCTTTCAAGTAGCATTTCCTCCTTGCTTAATTTGGGCAGGCTGCCCATGTTGACATAGAAGTTAAAGGCACACTTTGGTCTCTCTCAAAATAAAGTGCTCCAGAGAAACTAAATATGCAATGGCCATTTGCCCAGCTGCTCTCCTCTTTAGAAGGGGTGCTTTGTTTCTTCAAACCTGCAGCTTGCATTGAGGACCCATACACACAGAGACTGTCCCAGCAGGCTAAAGGAAGATGTGGGCAGAAATACAAACCTTTGCATAGAACATCAGAGCCAGAGGACCTGTTGGAAAGGCATCATGTCCAACCCATTCACTTCTCAAAGGAGAAACATCGTACTACCTGTAACTCCATTAACTTTGAACTCTTTAAACTTGCTTAACCTGCTGCCTGGAAGCTATCAGCCCTGCTGAACTCAGAAGGCGAGAGCTGTAAGGGATCCTAGAATAACCTAGTCTGTTGTACAGATGAGGACCAGAAGCCCAGAGGGAGGAAGGATTAGCCTGAGAGCCCACAGGTAGTTCAGAGCGGTGGCCAGTCTGGAACACAGATCTCCTAGATATGGTCACTTTACTTACTGCGAAGGGAATGAAACTCATTTCAAGGCCCTTTCAAGGCCTTGTGTCTAATTCTGTATTGAAAAATGTGATTCTTTTCATTAAAGAGGGCTCTCCACATTGTAAAAGTTTCAAGATCCCACAAAATCTAGATCTGCCCCTAGCCACACACCACTAGTCGTTAAGTACTGAGAAAAGGAATCCACGTAGCCCTTGACCTATAATCGGGGGCTAAATACAGCATGGGCCACCAGGGTGATGATAAGGTGGTGAAACCACTACAGTCACTGATGAAAGCTGTCCGGAGAGGAAAATTGGCTTCTGCGCACTGACAACAGTCTCAGGGGACTCCCTGATGACAGGCTGCTTTTGCTATTGGATCCCTGTCTGGAAGTGAATAATTGTTATTTTAACCAGATAAAATTATAGATATGATCCCATGAAGGTTTTACAATAGTTGGCAACACGGAGACACCAGGATTGTCAAAAATCATTGCCCACCATCAGCTGTGTAGAGCTGAGCTTCAGGCATAAACAAAACATCAAGTATTAGAACTGAAATGAGCTTATTTTCTTAAAAAATAATAATAATAAGAGACATGTCCTCAGCATCCCCCAGGCCATCCTCTGGGCTGGACAGACAGATAACGGGACACCCCCTTCAACAAGTATAGAATTAAGGGTCAAGCGTCCCCTGAGGCCCACCAAGACCTTTCCAGGACAAATGGGCCTCAGCAAAGAAGGGACTCTGCCGTCCTGACACTTTCGTACTGATTAATATTCCCGCCATGGGCTCAGTTCCCTATGCCTGACCCATGTGGTTGGTATTTTTTTCTCCTCCCTTCTTCCGCTTTCAGAGCATTCTTATGTGTTTCTGAAGCAACAACTGCTCCCTGCATATATTTCCATCAAATTACCAGAAAGAGAGCTCTGCCCTAGATAACACAATGGAATCAATGCACTGCTAATTGCTTAGGATCCTGAGAGTTTCAAATGCTGGGCTCTAAAAGCACCAGTTCTACTCAGCAGGCTTCCTCTTTTCTTTTCTTTTCTCTCCATCCCCCTCCCACTCACTCTTGACAATATCCCATGGTTGGTATTCCTAGTGAAAAGTTATTTTGACCCTCAATACAAAATAAAGGAAGGTAGTTGGCTTACGGAAATACCCTAGTGCTGTGGTTAAGAAAATGGGCCTTCTCAACAGACCACTAGTTTGAAGCCTTGTTCCATCATTTACTAGTTGTGTGACTTTGGGCAAGTTAGTTAACTTCTCTGGGCTTCTATCTCTGCATTTGTTAACAGGGATAATAATAGCACTTACCCCATAGGTTTGTTATAGAATTAAATGAAATAATCTTTAGGAAGCACTCAGCACAGTGCCTGGTACAAGTTAAGTACCCAAGAAAGCAGCCATTCTCATCATTGTAGACTTTGACTCTATTTAAAGTGGAAACTCTGAGGGTTTCTAGCATTGTTAACTTTATAAGGCTGAACATCAATGTCAGTGTTGGATTATATTGACTTTTATTCAATCAAAACAGTACTGATCATTCCTTTTAGACAGAGAGAAATGAAAAAGCTTAAGACGGAAAAAATGCAAGCAATAGAGGCCAAAATCATAGACTCCAAGAGTCAAAATAAGCCTCCGAGGTGGTGAACCTTGAGTTTCCACCCAAAGCCCAAAACCCTTCTGCAATATTGCTGTGGGGTGGCCTCCCTGCCTCTTCCAAAGACAATGATATTTGGGCCTTCCCATTTTAGATCAGCTCTGATATCTGACACCCTGAACTCTCGTGCATGTGTCCCAGTTCTGTCTTCTGAAATAATATCATATAATTATCTGGCTGACAGTCCTTCAAATATGTCCACCTTCTCCAAGCTAAACATCTTGTCTCTGTTGGTGGTTCATTCACCATCCTAGTCACTCTTCTCTGAATATGATCCAGTTGCTCAGTATCCCTATTAAAAAATGAAGCCCAAAGTTGAAGTGTTATATTCTAGACTTTATCAGACCTGTGCAGGCCATCACGGGTCAGAGGTGACCTTCTAGGTTCTGGAAGACTCTAGGAATGTGTCCTAGGAAAATAACTTTAGGGCAGTTTTTTTCACCACTATTTCACATGGAGCAACTCCGAGATGTTTCCACATGAACTATTGTTAAGCCAGGTGTACTCATCCTTAACTTGTGACACCGGCTAGTTGTGACTCAACCGTTCAGTAAAGTAGTCCCCTCTTACCCACAGTTTTGCTTTCCATGGTTTCAGTTACCGTTGGTAAACTGTGGTCCAAAAATATTAAATGGAAAATTCTAGAAATAAACAATTCTTAAGTTTTAAATTGCACACCTGTTCTGAGTAGCATGAGGAAATCTTGCACCGCTCACTCTGTACTTCCTGGGATATAAATCATCCCCTTGTACAGAATATCCACACTGTAGACACTACCTATCTGTCAGTCACTCAGTAGCCATCCATGTTATCAGATCAAAATAAAAGTAATATATATAGGGTTTGGTACTATCTGCAGTTGCAGGCATCTACTGGGGGTCTTGAAACATATCTCCTGTGGATAAAGGAAGGTTACTGGATCTGGAATAGGTTTCTAATTTTCACATTATAGAGAAAGTAGGGGAAAAATTATTCCAAGCCTTCCCTGAGCTGTTGGGTGAGAATATAGAGAACTCAATCATTAGTGTTCTATTTCAGAAATTGAATTAACGGTGTCAGCTCTGTTCTTCACTTTGTAACAGAATCAGGCAGGTTCTTCCATGAGGAGAGGTATTATTCCAATATTCTAACATTCTGCTGGCTGGCCCCTAGCAGAAAGAGTTGGGAGCGATACCTCTGACAGGTTTGGGGACTACATCGGGGTCCCCAGGTAAGTTCCTATATTTGAAAATGGCCTCTCAAAATATGACAAATCTCAGAACATAACAAGGAACATTAAAAACCACTGTAAATCTGCCACCTCAACCTGCATATTAAGCCAGTAGATCCCTTATGATTAAGAACATTATTATCCAATTATTGCAGCCATTTAAATGGTGCAGGGGCTGACAAATGGGAGGAAGCAACTGACTTCTAGTTGACTGAATCAGGGAGCCCTTGCTGGACTTGCCATCAGTAAAATAATGTCAGAGGCACTAGGAAACAAAAGAGATTCTGAGTCCTCTCAACAAAGTCCCTGTGTGTTTGACATGTGAGGGGTAAAGTCCACTTTATTTTATCTTTATTTGTTATTTTTATTTTAAGTTCTGGGGTACATGTGCAGGATGTGCAAGTTTGTTACATTGGTAAACATATGCCATGGTGGTTTGCTACACCTAGCAACCCATCACCCAGGTATTGAGCCCAGCATGCATTAGCTATTTTTCCAAATGCTCTCCCTCTCCCACCCCACCCACCAACAGGCCCCAGTGTGTGTTGTTCCCCTCCCTGTGTCCATGTTCTCATTGTTCAGCTCCCACTTATAAGTGAGACCATGCACTGTTCCTCTGTTAGTGTGCTGAGGATAATGGCTTCCAACTCCATCCATCTTTGCAAACGACCAGAAAGACCATTTGACCCAGCAATCCCATTACTGGGTATATACCCAAAAGAATGTATATCATTCTATTACAAAGATACATGCAACCCAAAGGAATATAAATCATTCTATTACAAAGACACATGCATGCATATGTTCATTGCAACACTATTCACAATAGTGAAGCCATGGAATCAACCCAAATGCCCATCAGTGACAGACTGGATAAAGAAAATGTGGTACATATACACCATGGAATACTATAAAGTCCATTTTAACTAGACATCCTTGCTGAAATCCGTTCCTCCTGCCACTGTCTACCTATTGCAGTTCTGCAAATCTCCAGGTCTATGAAACTCAGTCTTTCAAACAGTAACCTGGTCTAAGCTTTATTCTCCTATTACATAAAGTCACAAAGGTTATGTCCATTTTGCATAGGAAGAAGCTGAGGCCTGAAAGGCTGACTTGCCTATAGTGTGTCCCAAGTTAGCGGTGGAAGCTCGGGTTAGCCCAGGATCCTTGCCCTTCCATGGTAATGCTTTTGTCTCTGAAATCTAATCCACAGGCTGGGTGCAGTGGCTCACGCCTGTAATCCCAGCACTTTGGGAGGCCGAGGCGGGCAGATCACGAGGTCAGGAGATCGAGACCATCCTGGCTAACACGGTGAAACCCTGTCTCTACTAAAAATACAAAAAATTAGCCGGGCGTGGTGGCAGGCACCTGTAGTCCCAGCTACTCGGGATGCTGAGGCAGAAGAATGGCGTGAACCCAGGAGGCAGAGTTCACAGTGAGCCGAGATCGCGCCACTGCATTCCAGCCTGGGTGACAGAGCGAGACTCCATCTCAAAAAAAAAAGAAAGAAAGAAAGAAAGCTAATCCACAGAGCAGTTCAAGATTGTTACTAGGGTTGAATGAACTCAAGACTCAGAGAATGGAGAAATCAGCCTCCTTTGAGTAAGTCAAACAGAAACACTGCTGTTATTCCTAACAGCTCACCCAGCATGTCCTGATGAGAATGGCAGGGAAATATCCCACATGCCAGGCCAGTGATCAGAACCTGCTGTTGCTGTGCTCACATCGTGGTGTTGACTCCTTGTTGCCCCACTGCACTCAGAGAGTAAGACCCAGTGTTTAGTTTTTGAGGTTTTTTGTTTTTTGTTTTTGACAGAGTCTCACTCTGTCACCCAGGCTGCAGTGCAATGGTGTAATCTTGGCTCATGGCAACCTCCACCTCCCAGGTTCAAGAGATCTTCCTGCCTCAGCCTCCAGAGTAGCTGGGATTACAGGGACTACAGATGCCTGCCACCACACCCAGCTAATTTTTGTATTTTTAATAGGGACAGGGTTTCGTCAGGTTGGCCAGGCTAGTCTCAAACTTCTGGCCTCAAGTGATCTGCCTGCCTCGGCCTCCCAAAGTGCTGAGACTACAAGTGTGAGCCACAGTGCCCAGCCAGCCCCAGTCTTCTTGATCAGCCCCCACAACTTATCTAACCTCACCCCCGCCCCGCTCCCCACTCTCCACCCTCCTGCCTCACTTACTTGCTCCAGCCACACTGGCCTCCTTGCTGTGCTGCCAGCCACAGTCCTGCCCCAGGGCCTCTGTCCTGACTCAAGCATTCTTCCCTGGATAGCTACATGGCCCCCCTCCTCACTTCCTCCAAATCTTGCTCAAATGTCACATCCTCAGTGAGGCCTCCCCAACCACTGTATTTAAAACTGCAACCTGCCCTTCCTCACACTCCTGATCTTCCTTATCCCGCTCTGCATGTTTTATAGCTTTTCTAGATAATGTCCTATGGTCTATAGTTACATATTATATCATTTACTTACTTACTGTTTGTCTCCCCTGCTAGAATATGCCAGATCATTGAAGGCAGATATCTTTGTTTTGTTCGCTAACAAAATCCTGACAGAGTCCATCGTCAGTGCCCAACACATAGTAGTTGATCAATACATTGTGGTAGTGGTTGTTATTGTTGTTGATGATTGTACTGGGAATCTGGGAATCTGATCCTACACTTCCCAACCCACGCTGAAATCTGCTCAGGCAAAAAGTAGCAACGAGTGAGGGCAGAGGCGGGTGTTGTATGTGCTCAGTCCCTGTGTCCTTGGGCGATTCAGTATAACACAGTGCCTTAATATCCCTGAATTTCACTTGTTTTCCATTAGTGAAATCTCATTGGCATAAATGAGACATACAGTGTGTGTCTCACTATAATGAGCAAATCTAGAATACGTGATTATATGATGTCCTCATCCCTTCTAAGATGGCATAGTGTCTTAAGACTTAGAATTTCTCTGGTCTTGGAGGATCACTCTATGGTCTCACCTGCTTATGTCTTTAGGTTGATTCTCATCCCCACCCCATCCCAATTCATCTGCTCCTGGTAGACCTAGCTGCTCAATCTGAGAGTTCATAATGCCCAATGTCAATTTCCTTCCAAAGAATGCCAAGTTCTCCATCAAGAAAGAAGCTCCCTTTGTCCTGGAGGCATCCGAAATCGGTTCAGATCTGTTTGCAGGAGTGGAAGCCAAAGGGTTAAGCATTAGGTAAGTACATTTCCTCCAAGTTTATATGTTTAAATGCAAAGAAAAAAAAGACTAGCTGACATACTTTTTAATCATCAGATGTTTGTAGGCATAAGATTCTGTGTTTCAAAGTGATGCCATTTTGTTTTATTTCCAGGTTTAAAGTGGTCTTGAACAGCTGTTGGGCCACCCCCTCGGCTGACTTCATGTATCCCTTGCAGTGGCAGCTGATCAACAAGGGGTAGGTACACTATCTAGAGACAGGGCTGAACAGTGGAACCAGGCAACAAGGGGTAGGTACACTATCTAGAGACAGGGCTGAACAGTGGAACCAGGCATTTATCGGGCTACTTTGCTCTGGCTTGGGAAAGCTTGGGAGGAAGAGGTGAAGCCTGCTGGAGTTACAGCAGTGACACCATCTATGGTTCCAGGCAAAGAACAAATACTAAGAAACAGGACATAGTGCATTCTAGGGGCCAGATACTGTTCTGAGAGCTTTACCTTATATTAACTCCTTTAAGCCGTACAACAAGAAAGTTAGTTTTACTATCATCCCCATTTTACAGATGTGGATACTGAGGCACAAGAGAGGGTAAGGTCTCATATTAAATGTGTGTGTGCGCATGCGTGTGTGTGCATGTGTGTATGTGTGCAAGAGGAAGTGTGCAGGCTGAATTCAAATCCAATTAGTCCGACAACAGAACCACAGTGATGATGACTAAATTAAATAATCCATATAAAAAGCTTAGCAGATGGTACCTGCTAGATAGTCCAACCATTTTAAATAAGATCATTGTTTTTATTACTAATTAAGTAGATAACCGGGAGCTTTTACAATTTGGAGTAAAGCACTAAAGTAGTACTAGAAGTGCGCCCTAGAAAGGCAATGCTGGAAGTCATACACAGGATGGTTTAGAAACATGCATGGAAAGGAGAAAGACCAGATTAGAGGCCCTGGCAGCTATTGTGCAAGGGTGATAAGACATGAACTGCTATTGTAGCCAAGTGAATGGAACAAGGTAATAAAAAGTAGGGAGATGCTTCTACAGGAATGAGAAAATGTAGGAACTAATCAGATAGGAGGTGGAGGAAAGGACAGCGCAAGAAATCTGGGGAGTAATGGAAAAAGATGGCTTTGTGTTCTTAAATCTGTGGACTACAAAGCTGAGGAAGAGTGTTTGGATTTGGCTGTTGGAGAAGGAGGTTTCTGGATAAGGAAATATGGATTCTCGCTGAGTTCACTAACAGACATGTTAAGCTTCAAATGATGATTGTCCAGAAGTACTTAGAATTGTACTATTGGAAATTAGAGGAGAGACAGGGCTAGACAAGAGATGTGGACATCATACACATAATTAGCAGTAAACAAAGAAGAGATCATTCTCTAAACAAAGCACATAACAGACCAATGTGCCTGTGTTATTCTCAGAACCCATCAGGCCAAGGAAAAATTAATGTCAAGGATAAACATAATTGGATAACAAAAGTGAAGCTATTTTGGACCTCTATTTTTATTTAGCAAACACTTATACAGCTCTTACAATATACCAAACATTGTTCTAGATAGGTGTTTTACAAATATTAATTTATCTAAATGTCATTAAACCCTCTCTAAAGTAGACAGTATAATAATCATTATTTTATAGAGGAGAAAACTGAGGCACAGGTCCAGAAATGTGCCCAAGATATGGAGCTAGTAAGGAGAAGGCCTGGGATTCAGACTCAGTCAGTGTTACCTCCTGAGTGGCCTGGACAGGACAGGCTGGCCGAGGCAATCCTGTGCAGCCCAGCAAAGCCTCCTGTAGAGATGGCAGCTTAATTTGGGTGTTTACCTCACATCTGCCATTGAATGATTCAATTCATTTAGCCTCTGTTAGCAATGGTGCAATCAAATGACTCCAGGAATTCTGAAATAACGTATTGACCTGCAGGGACCAGAAATTGCTATCAGGCACTGGGAACCTCTCTCAGGCAATGGTCACACTAGGCAAAGGCTTCTGCTACCCCTGGAATCATCTCTCTGCAGGGAGTTCTAGTGCCGTTGTTCCCATCTGGCAGATGTGCAACATGGCTGAAAAAGGGATGCCTGTGGCTTTGGGTGGTCTGCACAACTGTCCTCAAGCTCTAGTGTACACACAAACTGTGTAGGGTGCCTATTACGTATGCAGGTGCACTGTAAACCTACCAGATCAGAAGGACTCTGGGGAAACCCACGGAATCTGCATTTCAACACAGCCAGATGTAAGACATCCCGACCCATTTCTACATTCTTCCTAGTTGACATGGCACCTCAAAGTTGGAGATACATGCACAAAGTTCAGTGCCAAAGGGGAGAATGGAAAAGTCCACTCCCACAATCTCCAGATAATTTTTGCTCACACCGGGCCCCTTTGGGGAAAAAAAAACCCAGTTTACAAAAGTTCCTGGAGAGATGGCAGGAGATATATCATAAGGAATTTCCCTGTACACATGGATGCCCCAAAAGCAGCATACTTATCTCAAAGAGCAATCTGACATGGGAAAGGAGGCTCATGCAGAGAGGGCATAAAAGCCTCCTGTGGGTTTCCACCATCTATCTAGAGGCAGCTGCCACTGAAGTGTGGGTGCTGCAGCTGGTGCCAAGAAGCAGCAGTGCCAAGGCATCTAGATCTGCCTATTTTTTGCCTCCTCCCCACCCCCTGACAAAGCTCTGCTTACATTATTTTCCACTGGCTGACCACGCCTGGGGCACTCTGGCTGCAAAGAGCTATTTTAAGAACTCCCATCTTGAGTTCATACGACGATCTCATGTTTATTGACAAAATGATCCTACAGAAGTCTTGTTTCACAACTTGGAAAATGCCACAGTTTCATCACTGTTCAGAGCCCACCACACACAGACCCGGCTCTGACCCCTGGTTCAGATACAAAGGTACAGCATTCCCTCACTTCACTCCCTCACTCTCACACTTGACTTCCTTAGTGCCTTCCTTTAGCTTGGCCCCCCGTTGTCTGTTTCTGAGGGAAAAGGGGTGGGGTAGAGAACATCATGAAGGTTCCCTGGGGTAACTGGACCACTCTCTGGCGTGTGTGCCGAGTTTACAATACAAGAAGAAAGATGCTTCAGAGTTGCATTAATTTGAGGCCTGCTATGGTGCTATTCAGTGGTCTGACGCTTTCGAAACATAGACCTTTTCCTGCAGAGCGACAGACCCTGGTACCCCTTGTTACCTGCAGATAACAAACCCCCACAATAGTGTGGGCTTCTCTGTACAGTCCCAAGAATGGTTGTGTCTGTTTCCAACACCTAGTTAAAGGAATGGCACTTAGGTCATCAGTCTTTGTTAAATGAAAAAGTATGTTTGCTGAAACTAGGGTTTCTCAATGTTGGCACCTTGACATTTGGGGTGGGACCGTTCTCCACTGTGGGGGCTGTGCTGTGTACTGTAGGATGTTCAGCAGCAGCCCTGGTGTCCGCCCACTCACTAGATGCCAGCAGCAATTCCCCCAGTCTGGACAATCACAGTGCCAAATGTCCCCTGGGGCACAAAGTGGACCAAGTGAGAACCACTAGCTTAAATAAATGCCCATCTGTGTCATTTTTTAAACTGAATTATTACCTTTGAGACGTTGGAATATTATACAAATATTGTATTCTCATTATAGAGAATTTGGAAAAATACATAAAAATACAAAGAAGAAAACCAAAAATGCCCATAATTTTATCCCTTTGTATCAGCCTGTGTTAACATTTAGACGGTATCCTTCAGTCATTATTTCTGTGCTTATATGAAAAATGTGATCACATTTTTACAAAAGTAACTATGTATACATAATTTAAATAATATACCATAAATACAAATTTTCAATGCAAAACCTCACAGTTCACACACAGAAATGTGTTGGGTGTGACTTGAGCTTAGGCAGCTGTGGCAGCAGGGGCAATGCTGCTCCTGGTGCCATTGTCCTTACTTTGTATGTCCCTCAAGGGCTGGACATATTCCAGTCCTCAGAGGGCCTTATCTCCTAGAGATTTTCTTTCTTTGGGACACAGGTGTAACTTACTAAAAGTGTGGCTCTTATAAGTCCCTTCCCATCATACCTTGTCTATAGAATGAGGACAGTAATACCCATCTCCTAGCTCATCAACTTGACCTCACAGTTGTGAGGATCAAGTGAGGTGCTGCTAATCAAAATGCCTGGGAAGGTTAGAGGCCATATAACCACCTCGGGAGCCTTGTGTGTAAATCGCTCAGCAGCTCTTGCTGGAGTTCAAGGAGGTGACAGTTCACTCTTCTTTCCCCATCTGCCTCAGCTGCCCCACGGATGAAACCGTCCTCGTGCATGAGAATGGGAGAGATCACAGGGCAACCTTCCAATTCAATGCTTTCCGGTTCCAGAACATCCCCAAACTCTCCAAGGTGTGGTTACACTGTGAGACATTCATCTGCGACAGTGAGAAACTCTCCTGCCCAGTGGTGAGCTGCCTCTCTCCAGAAGGACAATGTTACCTAAAGGGTGCCAGTATTGGAGGAGCTGGAGTTTGAGTGGGGAAATCATAACCAGGCCAGGGCAGCTGTGTGCTGAGGACATCTGGAGGAAATGGCACTGAGTATAAGGGCAGATGCTCGTGAGGGCAGATGCTCGGGGCCCTATCTGCCCTGCCTCCAACAACCCACATGGTCTGGCATGTGTCGCCTAACCTGCTGGGACCTGCTTTCTCATCCTTAAGCAAAGTGTGTTAAGTAATGATGGCCCTTCCCTCATCAGAGGGCAGTGTAGGTAAATGAAAGTGATAACAGACTTGGAAATACTTTGAAGAAGTGAAAAGGGCAAGGGAAATTCAAGGTCTAGGTGGCAGGGACAGGCCGTGGAAATAACTCAAAAGGTGGGTGTTTTTAGTCTTGACTGAACAGCCTGAGGGTTCACCTCTGTGACTTCAGAGAGATGCTGCAGAAATTCCCGACACTGGATCATGGCTGATTTGACCACGTGAGAGGAAGGCCTGGTAGGCTGTGCTTTAACAAGCCAGCAGTCATTCCGGTGCTCACTCAAGCCTGAGAACCACCACTTAGACACTTAGACATGCCAAATCTCAAACTGTTCTCCTTTCTGGTCTCTTTCAACTGGAGACCTCGGTGTTTCCAAAGAGGCTGCTATCCACATAGCCTATAGTAACCAACAAAAATAAGGTCATAATCTCTATTGCTATTGTTTCATTTGGCCAGAAAATGGTTCTTTATGAGCACAAACAGCAAAAGGGAAAGAAACCAGAGAGTGCAGAGCCAGGGAGAGGAGGGGAGAGACACTGTACAGTTGATCAAAGGATAAGTATCAATGCCATATTTTTAAAAAGAAAGAAAAGAAAATGAACCAGAATACAATTGCAAGTGTCCACTTCTCTAATTATTGTGGTGAGAGTGGTAAGTAGAAGCCTTATCAAAGGAAACGGGATCAATCCCTTCCACACTCAATGACCTCTTCCAGAAGGATTCCCTCTGGCTTGAAGAGTTAACAAAGTAAAGCTTTCTCTTTGTATTCAAGTTGGAGAAGGGATGAACAGTGTGTCTTCTGGGTTATTTTTTAAAAAGGTAACTCATCTCTGTTGACTGGGGAATTGTGACTCCACCCCATTTGTGACCTTTTTAAAATATCTTTTCTTTCTCTTTTCTCCCCTTTGCTCACGCATCATCCCACCTTCCCCGCTTCTCTCCTCTCTGCCTCTCTGGGTCTTCAGACCTGCGATAAACGGAAGCGCCTCCTGCGAGACCAGACCGGGGGAGTCCTGGTCGTGGAGCTCTCCCTGCGGAGTAAGCGTCTCTGTTTTCCAAATGGTTGAGTTCACGCTGGGCTGCGTCCACAGGCACAGCCGGTTTGAGCATTTTTACTGAATTGCCAAACCAGTCGTGCCTGTGGGCACAACCTTCACCTGCTCCTGGAGTCTTCTAGCCAGGGGTGGGGAACAGCTCAAGCCAAACGAAGGAGTTGAGGTTTGTTATCTACTCTGAAAGTTCTAACTGCACCCTAAATTCAAATACCCGCAAGGAATCAGGAAGTGCTGAGCTTCCAAACAGAGCATGCAGTGAACAATAATAATAGAAAATGAGATGTCATGGGGCCGGGCTCGGTGGCTCACGCCTGTAATCCCAGCACTTTGGGAGGCCAAGGTGGGCAGATCACTTGAGGTCAGGAGTTTGAGACCAGCCTGACCAACATGGTGAAACCCCACCTCTACTAAAAATACAAAATTACCCGGGCTTGGTGGGGCACGCCTGTAATCCCAACTACTCGGGAGGCTAAGGCAGGAGAATCACTTGAATCTGGGAGGCAGAGGTTGCAGTGAGCTGAGATCGCGCCATTGTACTCCAGCCTGGGCAACAAGAGCGAAACTCCGTCTCAAAAAAAAAGAAAAGAAAGAAAGAAAAAGAAGAGAGAGAGAGAGAGAGACAGACAGACAGACAGACAGAAAGAAAGAAAGAGAAAGAAAAAAGAAAAGAAAAGAAAGAAAGGAGGAAGGAAGGAAGGAAGGAAAAATGAGATGTCATGAGAATGTCATGTGCAAGTCCAAAAACCTTTACTGAGTATCCAGCACTGTCTGGCCTGGCAGGGCACTAGGATTTCAGAAATAAATGTGACCCAAGCAGGCCCTGTCCTCAAGGGATTTACTGTCTAGCAAGGAGAGAGATGTTAGACACTAAGGGAAAGAGAAATTACTGTTAAGGGGGGTGACAGTGGGCTGGTGCCATGGTTGCACAGTTGATCATCACTAATGTGAAAATCCAAAATCCGAATGCTCCCAAATCTGAAACTTTTTGAGCACCCACATGATGCTCAAAGGTCATGCTCACAGGAAATGCTCATTGTAGCATTTTAGATTTCAGATTCCAGGTTTTCCAGTTAGGGATGCTCAACTAGTATAATGCAAAGATTCCAAAATCCAAAAAAAAATCTGAAATCTGAAACACTTCTGGTCCCAAGCATTTTGGATAAGGGATATTCATCCTGAATGGAGCAAAGGGATTCAACCTAGTACAGGGCTTGCAGAAGAGCTCTGCTGACAATCTCCAAGTGAGACCTGAAGGATAGTGTGACATGAAGGGTGGGCAAAACCTGTGGGAAGGCGGGAAGCTGTAGCGGCTCTATCTTACAGGACAGTCACCAAGCTATGGCCAAGGGCCAAGGCCCAGATGCCACCTGGTTTTGTAGCCTGCGAATTAAGAACAGTTTTCACGTTTTTATGTGGTTCAAAAAAAGAATCAAAACAACAATATTTCGTGACATGTAGAAATTACGTGAAATTCAGGGCCAGGCATGGTGGCTCATGCCTCTAATCCCAGCACTTTGGGAGGCCAAGGCGGGCAGATCACCTGAGGTCAGGAGTTCGAGACCAGCCTGGCCCTGTCCCTACTAGAATACAAAAATTATCCGGGAGTGGTGGTGCACACTTGTAGTCCCAGTACTTGGGAGGCTGAGGCCAGAGAATCACTTGAACCTGGGAGGCAGAGGTTGCAGTGAGCAGAGATCACGCTACTACACTCTAGCCCAGGCAACAAGAGTGAAACTCTGTCTCAAAAAAAAAAAAAAAAAAATTATATGAAATTCAAATTTCAGTGCCTTTAAAGAAAGTTTTATTAGAACACAGCAACACTCATTCATGTAGATATTGTCTACAGCTGTGCACTGCAACTACAGGTGGATTCGTGGTAGCAGAGATGGGATGGCCTGCAAAGCTGACAAAATGTACTATTTACTTTTTTCTTTTCAGAAAGCTTACCAACCCCTGCTTTGGAGAGAAAGCGTTGTGAGATGAAACTTTGTAAACCCCCAGTATAAACTGTCTGAAAGGCAATGGAGCACCTGATGGTTTAATCAGGGGAGGATTGTGGTCAGGTTTTGTGTTTTATTTATTTATTTATATTTATTTTTTTGAGACCATGTCGCCCAGGTTGGAGTGCAATGATGTGATCTCAGCTTCAAGCAATTCTCCTGACTCAGCCTCCTGAGTAGCTGGGATTACAGGCACGTGCCACCACATCCGGTTCATTTTTGTATTTTTGGTAAAGACAGGGTTTCATCATGTTGCCCAAGCTGGTTTCGAGCTCCCAACCTCAAGTGACCCGCCCACCTCGGCCTCCCAAAGTGCTGGGATTACAAGTGTGAGCTGCAGCCCCCAGCCAGGTTTTGTGTTGTAGAAACATCACTCTGAGACTTCTCCTTTCCATGATCTTTTCTTAAACTTTCTGCATTCTCTCTTTACTCACTACAGGCAGGGGATTTTCCAGTCTCTATAGCTTCTCAGGTAAGGAAAAGAGACACTTCTGGGATTTCGTGGGGCTATGCTGTTAAAAGGCAGAGAGTGTTTTAAGAGAAGCTTAACTTTGGCCCCAGCAAAACTTTTAAGGATTGAAAATTATACTTTAAAGCACACCTGAGTGGCGCAGAGGGGGCGAGATCAAGAGGTCTCCCTCTGACCAGCCCCTGAACTCTGAAGAGAGGGAGGAACCGAAGGTAAATTGGATGAAGCAGAACTGGACCTCACTTCCCCAAGTCTTAGTAAAGCCATCCCCAGATGGCTTCCCTTGGATTCCAACATTTACAGAACAAGATTTTCAGTGATCTGTTCATTCAACAAATATTTGAATTCTTGTTATGGCTCTGTCTTTCATTAACTGAGTGACCTTGGGCAATGACCTCGCCCCTCCTCCATACCCTAGTTTCCTCTGTGAAATTGGGCTAATAATTGCCCCTATCTACATGGCTGTGGTATAGATATTTAATTACAGCTAAGGGCACTGAACGATGCCCAGCAAACAGCAAACACCCAGTCAGGGTCAGCCATGATTATGATGACTGTACTGGGAACTGGTCTTGTGGCTACTGCCATGAACAAGACAGACAAGGCCCCTTCCCTTGCCAATATGTGTAGAGTATTTGGGGTTCAATGGGGGACGTGATTTAGAGAGCAGCCAGGGAAGCCCCTTAGAGGAAGAAACATTTCAGCTAAGACCCAAGATCTCACCTGAATGATAAGAAGGAAGCAACTACATGAGGAGATGGGGTAAGACAGTTCACTTATTAATAATCTCACAGACAGATTTTGCTCTCATCATTACAGGAGAATCATGTAAATCAACTTTTAAAATTCCAATCCTAGATTCTCATCGTTTTTAAGTTCTACAGTGAAAGCCCTAGAGTACCATCCACCATCACTGATTTCTATTTGTCAGAGGTCCACAACCTAGGTTTATCTGTCAGGTTCTTTGTACTGATAAATGTGAGCTACAGAATCCCCAAGGGATGAACAAAATCGACTTTGTCTAAAATGTGTGGAATTTTATGAAGACCCCTGAGTTAACTCTTTTGTTGAGTTGGCTTTACCCTTGTAGAACTGTCTCTGAGTGCCATCTCCCTCCCCTTCTGGTCCACAGATGTTCTCCACCACCTCATCATGATGTTGGGGATTTGTGCCGTGTTATAGGAGTTAGCCAGGCAGCTGCCGCTCCTCCACCCACAATAGTCCTCAGCGAATGACAAACACGTTTATTGTGCTGCCAAAAAGAACAAACAGAAGACCACATTGTTGGGGGGCAGAGAATAGCACTTTGCCAAATATGCACTCCAATAATTTCTGTGAATTTGGTGATGCCTTTTTCTTTCTAAGAAAAACTCAGGCTACTTCCCGTGGCCCTTAGATCTCACAGTCCTTCTACAGCTGGGGGAGGAGCCTCCTTTCTCCATACTCAAGTCAGGGCTGCAGTAAATTCCTTTGAAAGCTATTTTAACTTTAAAAGGTTAGCAGACCCAACCAAGTACTGCTGAGCATTTTGAAGAGAATGTAGGGTGCAACTACAAAGTCAACACTAAATGCAGAACGCACATTAATAGCTGACTTTGCCAAAAAGGGGCTTTGTCATTGAGGCAGTGTCATTCTACTTAAGGACCAGAGCTGAGCCCCCACGCAGGGAGTTCCAATCTTTCAACTGATGACATGGGAGATGATGTGGGATTCAGAATGGAATACAATAGTTTTGCTCAAACCTAATGATATAAAGGAAATGGATTCTTGAAAGCCCCTAGTACTGACCTAATTTGTTTTTATTATACCATTTGTTAAATATATAAACATGATATAGGTAGAAATTCCTTGTTTTTATAGCAGATGTATACTTCTAAAGTCAAAAGAAAATTACAAATTAAATAGGAATATTTACAAAAAGTATAATCACAAGAAGAATACAACTCACATTAATTTAACCTAATAACATGGCATTGCCCCAGTGAAACTGCTGCTGGAAACATGACTATAAAGTGACTCCAATGACACAAGTGCTGTGAGTTTGGTGACCCAATCCTACAGATAAATGCCTTGTGACACTCAACGCTATTTTTTCTCTATTTGCTCTACTAAGAAGTTTTCATTTATAAGAAATGGTCTGATCTCATTTAGCTTTTACTTAAACATCGAAGCTTACATCTGTTTTTGTCTCATTCACTTACAATCATTAGAATGAAGCTAACACAAAATCAGAAACACAAATGCAAATGCAGCCAATGAAAGCATGCAGTAGCACATCTTGGTAACTGGCCACCCCAGTGATCCAGAATATGCCCATATAAATGATTTACATTGTCAACAAAATACAAACTGAATGAACCAATTCTGGTAGAGAATTGGCTGGATTGTGATAGGAAAAGGCAGAGTTCAAGTCCTTAGTTATGTAAAGACTTAATTAGTAGGTTTATAATTTGAAAACAACACATGGGTTTGTCTCTCTGTATTTTAAGGTATTTGAGAAGTTTTGCAATTTGCAGTTTGATGATTCTTTTACAACTTGTGTCAGTGAACTCAGAGATTAAACTAGTTATGAAATCTCCGGATACATGAAGTGTATGTTTGTTTAGTAATAGGCTAAAGTAAAATGACTCAATTTGGTCTAGACTTGGTCTCTAAGCTGGAGTTCCAACGAGTTTAGGATCTCTTCTTTCTGTAAATTCAGAGTTTTTATAGTCAGGAAAAACAGAAGACATATTTTATTGGTTCTAGTAGAAAACTCTTAAATAGCATACTCATAGCCATGTTCAAATCCTTTGCTGTCAGAATAAACCAATGTTGTATTAGTTTTGCTGTATTTCATCATTGTGTTTTATGATCTTGTATCTCTACCCGGTGCTATGGAATAAATAAAATGCCTTAAAATAAATAACCTATGACTACAGTTTACAGTGTTAATATATCATGTTGACAGCTAATTCCCCAATTCTCCCAGGGGTTTCTACAACTAGAGCTTCTTAGACTCGCATATATGCCACAGAATTTTTTTTTTTTCTTTCTGAGATGGAGTCTAGCTCTGTCACCCAGGCTGGAGTGCAGTGGCGTGATCTCAGCTCACTGCAAGCTCTGCCTCCTGGGTTCACACCATTCTCCTGTCTCAGCCTCCCAAGTAGCTGGGACTACAGGTGCCCACCACCACACCCAGCTAATTTTTTGTATTTTTAGTAGAGATGGGGTTTTACCATGTTAGCCAGGATGGTCTCGATCTCCTGATCTCATGATCTGCCTGCCTCAGCCTCCCAAAGTGCTGGGATTACAGGCATGACCCACTGCACCCGGCTTGCCACAGACTTCTAATTATTCTATCCTACCTTTACATTTAAAAAACTCCCAGTATTGGGTTTCTGATGCAAGGAGGTAAAGCCAATCTGTATGATTAACATTTTGGGGAAAAGGTCTTTTGGGTCATCCCTGCCTATAGAGCCCGAATGTCTCTCACCAGTGACTGGATGTGTTTTGACTTGACATTAACTAACAACCTCATGATGTTTGATTGCCCTTCTTGTCTCATAACTTCTTCTTTGAGAAAATAAGACAAGGTACTCTCAAAACAATCTCTTGTAAATTCTCAGTAGTTCTAAACACAATTAGAAACATTAAGAAAAAGAAGAAAACTAATTCTCCCCCATGTATCCTTAGCTGACATAGAACAAATAGTGAATATAGATTTAGAAAAGTGTTCTTATCAAAATTCTTAGTTGTGATCCATAAAGACAGTCTCGCTCTCTCTTTCTCCATGTGCATATGTGTGTGTATGTATGCACGTGTGTGTGTATATATATGAGGGTGTGCATACATATATATGTGCATGTGTGCACACGTGGATGTCTGCGTATGCACACGTTTTTGTGTGTATGCGTGTCTAGATGCCAAATGCTTATGATGTTCAATAAGAAAGGCAGAACTAAATCTATATTACATGAACATAACTTACATAAGCACATGGGCTAGGGCTGGAAGAAAAACAGACACACACACACAATACAAAGACAGGATAATAATAGGCAATTGCCCTACCTGGCCCCATTCCTTCATCTGTGTATTATTTTCTAATGTTCTGTTAATGTCACAGTGATGGACTGCTTAGTTACTGCTACGCTTTTGTATATAGCTCTATTAGTCCTTAATATTGCTTTATGCAATGAAATTATGCTTTCTTCTCCCTAACTAGACTGCAAGCTAAAGATCAAGGGAAAGTTCATATTCTCTTGTGTACCCCAGAATGGCATAGAGTAAGTGCTTAATAAATGCTCCTTGGATTAAAGAAATGTTCACATGAATAGGTGGACGGGTGGGTGGATGGATGGATGGATGGATGGATGGATGGATGGATGGATGGATGGATAAGTAGATGGATGAATGGGTGGGTGGATGGATGGATGGATAGATGGATGGATGGATGGATGGGGACTATCCTAGCTCTCTAGGAGGACTCATAGCAGAGGTGGCCTTGTTTCCTTTCATGGTTGAGCAAGGTGTTTGGGATCCAGAGCCATTATCTCAAGAAAAGGAGTTATGGGGAATGAGAAGATAAATTTGGCTTACTGTCTCCATGCTAAAGTAACAGCAGAAAGCCTTCCTCTCCTCTTCACATAAATGCCTTCTGCCTTCTCTCCTTTTAAGTATCAGTCTAAAGCCTTCAGTCCCCAATGCTTAAGGCCTCTGGGGAGGAGCGAAGCCTACCACAATGAAAACAGAATTTTCATATAGAAAACAGAGTGTGTGATGGATGTAGAATTCAGTCTTCCCTCTCTGGGCAGAAGCAAAATACTGGTAATGGAAATGCTTAGGATCCCAATGAAGACTGGATTATTTGGGAAGTGAAAGTGCTTTTGTGTCCCTCTTCCTAAAGAAAGGCAAGAATTCCACCAAATCTTTTATATAATTTGGTGTTAAAGGCCTTCAATAAGCCAAAAAGTAGTTTATTTCCCATACAGGTCTCAAAAGTATCTCAGCAAAGGCAGCTCAGAGACCCAGCAAGAAAGAAACTATTTCTGGTCTCATTGATTTTCGCTCCTTCTGTCATGGGAAGTTCAACAGGAAAAGGTCTCAAACACAATATTTCATTCAAATTGCTCTGCCAGATTCAGGAGCAACCACATGAAAGATATCTGGATGTGAGGCGTTGCAAGAGATGAAGAAAGAAGTACTATAAATGCATTAGTGGTTCAGTGAATCTATTAAAAGATCCACTCAATAAAACAACATGGAATCCTATTCATTATGTAGAAGAGAAAACCATCGTAGCAGGAATGGATGGGTTCGTCTTTGTCTACTGGAACCTTTTTTAAATTAAACTCTTCATAAATGACTGAGAAATTCTACTTAACATTCAAGCCTTGACTGCAGGAGTTTTTGCTCGGTGAATAGGAGAGAAATTAGGCAATACATTGGGAAGAGGGCATTATGCATTTGGGAGCTGCTCCGCTCACAGTAACTCAGGGCTCAGAACCAGGCTTTCCAATAACTGCAGAGGGCCTGACTGCTTGAAATAGCCTCGGCCCTGCTGGATTTCAGGGGCTGCTCATGCCTTAGAGCTTTTTTTCCTGAACACATTCTCAAGATGCTGTCAGATATGAGCTCCTATCTCCTTGCAAGCTGATTAGCTGATAAGGAAAATCAGCACCAAAGCTTAGAGAGCAGGCATCTTGCACAAGAAAGACAGGCTTCATCCTCTCCACTTTCCCCTCCTGCAGAATGAAACTGGGTTCACTGCAAATTCTCAAGTTAATGGGCTGTAAATATCTGGCATCTAGGGCAGTTGCACAGGGCTGAGAGCCACAAGTCAGCCCTGGCACCCCAGGAAATGAGTTCACCATCTTCAGCTCCTCCAAATCTGCATTTGCTGGAGGCGCAGGCTGGGAGCAAACACCTGGAGGTGGAAGAGGGGGCCAGCTAGACGGCTCCCCCTAGTGGGAGACTGGATCGATGCCCCAGAACCACACCTCTTAAATGGGATATTGACTGCGTCTTGAAGAAGGGTCCCCAAAGACTTTCATGTGACTCCACAAACATCTTGAAAGAAAATACTCACATCACAATATCTCTGGGACTTTGGCTTTTTCCTCAGTAAATTCGGGAGTGGAAGAGTGAAGCCTTCTTTATCTTTCAACCAGAAAGTTGTTTGCTCTCCTTTGCCCTGTGGGAGGCAAAGGAAGGCCCTGGGGAATCGGTGGCAGGGTTGGGGTGGGGCTGGCGGGCTGCCTGTAATGCATGGCCTCTGGGCAGATGTCTGAGGTCTGTCTTACTTGCTGGGACAGTGGGAGCTCCCTCCCTCCACAAGCAAAAGGCCTCCTTACAGATAAAATCTTACGGATTTTCTTGGGCTTTGCTGATAAGCCTGCATGGCCAGGCAGCAATGTCCTAGGGGGTGACAGTCCACGGAGACTAAAGCTTGTTGCAAAGAAAATCTTTTAAAAATAATAATAAAATCTACTGCACTCTTAGTATGAGTGGGACACCCAGTGAAGCGCCTCACATCCATGTCCACATTTACTCCTCACATCCACCCTTCAAGGACGGTATTATCACCACCCCCATTTTGCAGATGACAAAAACAAGCCCTCAAACTCAGACAGCTGGTCAGTAGCAGGAATGGGTTCCAAGCTATGGCTAAATGCCGCCTTCTAGAAAAGTCTTCCTCTTACTGAAGTCAGTTGATTGAATACAGAATGCTAAGGCCAGGCTAAGCAAAACTGGGGAGTTGATGCCACTACCTTCCCTTCTACTTCTTTTTCTGGACTAGGGTGTTCAAGAGGAAGCTAGGGAACCATTTGTAGCCAAAAAAAAAAAAAAAAAAAAAAGAGAGAGAAAAGAAAAAAAGAAAGCATTCCCTAAGAGGTTGGTTTAGTTGGGAGTTAAAGTGTTCTCTGTTGAAGATTCCACGTTTGATCATTTGAGGGAACTTCTTCTCCTCTGAAGGAAGAAGATCTGGCAGTCATGAGTGCCTCCAGGGGAACCTTAGAGGTCTCCCTGCATCACTCCATGGAGATGCATCCATCCCGCTAAGTTCCTCGATGTCTCTATCAGAGACCCAAACGGGGCAGGCGGGGCATGGTCGGCCTGGTCTTACCTTGACTGGAATGGTGCCTCTCTTTAGCAAATCGTACCCTCCCAATGCCACCAGGGTGCTTGCAGTGCTCTGAGAGACATGAATCCGGAGAGCTGCCGTAAACCAGTCACTGCTTAGTTATCAACTTATCAGTGGAGTGTCAGTGGGGTAGGGGCTGCTTTGGAGAGGGAACCTACACTGCTTGAATTCTCTGATCACCAGGACTTTTCATTAAGCAAATCACAGACGACTTCTCTGAAGTCTGGGACTCTTAGGTTGGGATTCTCAACCATTCTGACATTGCTCAATCATTGTTGAGTCCTGCTCAAAACCTTAGTGCATTCAGTTTGGAAACAGAAGGCAGAACTGATTCAGCATACAAGGTAATCCCCATGGAGGGCAGTTCACTGGGCTCCTCAGCTGGGACATTTTCCTGAAAATGTTGTTTGTAACCAGAAATGCAATTAGAATCAGGTCTAGATCCTTTATAAGCAGCTCTAACTTCAAAGTTTATCCTAAAAACCTTTACCTACAAGATAAGAGAGAGGTATAAAATTCTTGTTTGAATGCTGGGCATGGTAGCTCACGCCTGTAATCTGAGCACTTTGGGAGGCCAAGGCGGGTGGATCATGTGATGTCAGGAGTTCGGGACTAGCCTGGCCAACATAGTGAAACCCCGTCTCTACTAAAAATACAAAAATTATCCAGGCATGGTGGCAGATGCCTGTAACCCCAGCTACTCGGGAGGCTGAAGCCGGGAGGCGGAGGTTGCAGTGAGCCGAGAGCATGCCATTGCAATCCAGCCTGGGCAACAAGAGCAAAACTCCATCTCAAAAAAAAAAAAAAATTCTTGTTTGAGACTCGGTTAACTTAAACAATGAATGTGTTTTTATATAATGTGGAAAATTTACAATATAAAACAATGTTAATCATCTAAGCCTTTTTAAAACTGACATCACTGAGTAATTCTTTTTTACATGTCTCATCTGACAAATGGCATACGAGTGCCTGGGAATGGTAATGCAATAAAATTACTATAAAGCAAAAGAATGTAATATTCCCTGGAGGTCCTGGCTATAGATTTCTTCTGTACCACCAAGAATATACTCTACCTCGGAGAAGGGCAGATTATCACCTATGGGCCAAATCCAGTCCACTACTTGTGTTTGCAAATAAAGCTTTATTGGAACATGGCCATGCCTGTTGATTGACATATTGTCTATTGCTGCTTTTGAGCTACAACAGCAGTTAAGTAGTTGCAACAAAGATTCTATGGCCCCTGAAGCCTGAAATATTTACTGTCTGGCCCTGTATAGAAAAGGTTTTCCGGGCCAGGCACAGTGGTTCATGCCAGCTAATCCCAGCACTTTGGGAGGCTGAAGTGGGTGGATCGCTTGAGGTCAGGAGTTCAAGACCAGCCTGACCAACATGGTGAAACCCAGTCTCTACTAAACACACACACACACACACACACACACACACACATTAGCCGGGCGTGGTGGCGCATGCCTGTAATCCCAGCTACTCAGAAGGCTGAGGCAGGAGAATCGCTTGAACCCAGGAGGCAGAGGTCACAATGAACTAAGATCACACCACTGCACTCCAGCCTGGGTGACACAGTGAGACTCCATCTCAAAAAAAAGAAAAAGCTTTCCAACTCCTGCTCTTCATTTAAGTGATTATATGTGCGTGTGATTGCTTAGGACTGAAAGTCACAGAAAAAAGGAGGCTACGTGTATTTGCATGGTTCTAACAAGAGCAGAGTACAAAACCCTGTCTATAAAGCATGTGATCAGTGTTGCCTGAAGTGGATAATGATCTTAACCTCCAGATGGAAAACAGTAGGCAAAAAGCAAATGCATCTTCTAAAAATATCCCCTGGTTAAAGCTAGGGGCCTGGAGGGAGATAACAATATTGTGTTTACAAAGTGTTGTCAGTGATACCCACGTGAACTGCTGCTCTCCATTCTGGATGCCATGTTGACAGTGTCTCCAAATAGACAGTATCTGGACATGGTAATCCCCAGCACACCAGCCACCACAGGACCTAAAGAATGAAGAACCAAAGGCCATAACCGCTCTGCATTGCCCGAGGCTGGACTCTACGATGCGCATCAGATGAACAAATGTAGTGATGCACCCTCTTGGGGCAAATTGGCAATAGGTTTTAGGGTTTACAGAAAGGAAACCGACAGAACCCACAAACACCTGCTGGAAAGCGACATCATCATTAAATGACCATGTCACTCACGAACTAGAGCTGTGAACAATGCCAATAGTGGTACAAACATGGGAGCAATTCATTCTGACTGAGGATCGGGTTTTATCTTTGTTGAGCCTTGGAAGATAGGTAGCATAACTGGCTACAAAATTTGCTGGAACAGATGCAGAGTGAAAACACAGGACACTCTGTGCAAAAATGATTAAGAATTTCCAGACAGTGACAGAAAGAGCGTGAAACCAAGCATGGATCACTTCTGCACAGATCACATGCCCGTGAGTTAGCAAACACAGAGCATATCAAAGGGCATTTGATGCTAAGGCATGGAAGAAAATTAGCCCTATAGAACCCATCCTGGGTTTTGGTCTCTTCCTTTTTTTTTTTTTTTGAAAGAGTTTTGCTTTGTTGCCCAGGCTGGAGTGCAGTGGCACGATGTCAGCTCACTGCAACCTCTGCCTCTCAGGTTCAAGCAATTCTCACGCCTCAGCCTCCTGAGTAGCTGAGATTACAGGTGCCTGCCACCACACCCAGCTGGTTTTCTGTATTTTAGTACAGACAGGGTTTCACCATGTTGCCCAGGTTGGTCTCAAACTCCTGAGCTCAGGCAATCCACCCATCTCGGCCTCCCAAATTGCTAGGATTACAGGCGTGAGCCACTGTGCCCAGTCCTTATTTTTGGTTGAATACATTGAAGCCATTGTGTGTCCTTGTTGTTACCAAGCAACCTAGCTAAATAGAAATACACATGCAGAGACAATTCAAACTTTTATTTCCCCTAAAGATGTTACTGTTCAATGTCCAGGTTCCTAAAAGCCTTGGACCTAGGAGTGGAACCCGGAACTACCTGCTGCCATCCCTGGACCATCAGGCCATCAGTTTTGTCTACCTGTGTAGAGGCCAATCCGAAGCTGGAGCTTCTCCTGCGGCATGTGCCCAATTTGGAAGCAGATGGTGGCACTGAGGAAGTGCAGGGACATGGTGGCAATCTCAGCCACATGCTGGCTTCCATTGCGGTAGGGAGTCCACTAGCCACCATGTATGCGTCTCCAATGGTCTCAATCTGAAAACAAAGTGACAGAGTGACCTTTGTTTTCCATGAGGGAGGCCAAGGGTGGGGGTGGGGTCAGAGATTAAGGCCCCTCATTTGTCCCCAACCTTGAGGCCCCATGTTTGGACGTGTCACACTCACTGACCTCCACCCCATGCAAGTTCCAGCATTTCTTCAGTTCCTGCCCTTGTCATGGCTCTTCCACAAAGCCCCCCTCACCCTCCTTCCCCGAGCCTCCCTCCCCACAGTCACTGTTTCCTCCTCTGAAATCCGATAGTAGCGGTGACTATATTTCCCCAGCCCACATTCAGAACCAGTGAGACAGGGAGCAGTATGCTCCTAGAGTCAACCTTGAAGGGTGAGGTGGATCCGTCAAGCAGAGACCATCTCACCCAATATTATATATATATACACATTATATATATATAATGTATGTATCTGCCTGTCTGTCCTCTTCCCCCTCCATCCTCCTAATAAAATCAGCTTTCAGATCTGTCATTCACAATAGAGAAATAAATGACAAGTAGAAGCTTAAAGTTACAGCCCTTTCCAGATACATTTGCATTTTAGCAGAATCCAAAGATGATGTGGTAAAGGCTGAATTTCAGGCATTAGCCAGACAGTAAGAACACCTCTGTCCTGGTGACCCTGAAATTACGCAAAGTCAACTAGTCGACAAGCCTCACCTGCTTCCGGGTTTCCTCTCCCCACCGTGATAACGTCCTTTAGAAATACAAACTAAGTTTTAATATGAGCTCAAGCAAAACACAACTGAGAAGGTAATACTAAGAGGAAAATCCCAGAAGATATCCCCCTAAGCAGGGCAGGTTCTGATTTTGTTGGGTGTGTGTGATCTACTCTTAAAGGTTATCTATACCATCCTTTCTTTCACCCTTGAACAGAGGCATCATTTGTGGGGAACACTGGAAGATAAACACTGAAGACGTGTCACTGTGTCACTGAGATATGGGACCATATGACCACACTGTCCCCCAAATCTCGCTATCCCCAGGTCCACAGGCAGAGACAGGGCCCTGGGATTGTGGTCAGTGCTGGTGCACTTGTGGCTGCCCACCAGGCATGTATGAGCACAGGCACACGGTACTGTCCCTAGAGTCATGAGCTGACCCCTTCTAAAGAGTCAGAACACACAGAAAGCAGCCCTCATCACCACCACCACCCGGCAGTCAGGAAGAGCCAAAACATTTCTGTTTTCCCCATCAAAAATGGTTTTCACTCCAGGTGACCGTGTCCTTCTATCTCCCACAGTAGCACCCGGCAGGGAATTGTTGCTGCCCCGCTTTTAGCCACAACTCTGATAGTCTAAAAGTGGGAATCTTTCTTCACTCTTAATTGCTAAGGATCAGGACAACAGAGGTGAGACCCACACAAGATCCAAGGACAACCTTTGAAGGACAGTAAACAGGAGCCTCTCTGCCTCTGAAGGAAATGTATTTAGGAAAGACGGGAAGGAATTAGCCAGTGGAAGGTCAATGCCTCTTTTTAAAAAGTGTTTACTGTGAGATAAAATAATGGAAGGAAACAGAGGAAACTGGTGAGTTTTGACAAGCACATACATCTGTGACTAATCAAGACCTTTTCCAAGAAAACAAACAGAAATAAAATATTGAGTTTCTGCCGTGAAGTGACATAGACTGAAATGGAGCTTCCTCCTGGCTGATGTCTGGAATCAGTTCCATTCTCCATCATGCCCCGGAGACAGCCCGCAAGGAGCACACGTGATCACACAGTCAGGATGAGGCATCTCACCTTATAAACATCATAAGTTGTGATGATGTGATCGAATAAACTGTACACGTCACGGAGGAGCTTGACGACTTGCAAAGGGGAGCTGAGAGAACACAGCTTTGTGAATCCAACAATATCAGATAAAAAGACTGTCACAGATTCGAAATGTTCTGGTTCCACGGACCTTCCGGCTAGGAGTTGTTCTCCAGTGAAGCTGAAACCAGAGAAACGGATCATTTTTGAATGGGATCTTATTCATCTCATCTCCTACAGACTCCTGCAAAGTTGTCCTCATTGGTCCTTTTGCTTCAATGCCTAAGCTTTTGGTTAACAAAATTCATTTTCTAGAGGAATTCTTTTAACATCCACTTCTCCAGTTGCATTCTCTCTAAAGAGATATTTTAATTGACGTGTATAAATTGTGGGGGAGTAGGAGAGAGGGTCACATAATGCCTTTACAAAAAGGATTTTCTTTATGTATATTGGTTATAGAGTTAGGGTGTAAAGACTCTGCAGTTGTGGAAGGGAATATAATCATTCACCAATCCACAAATCAATTTCATTTCAGTCAACCAATCTCATTAAAAATCCCTGCCCCCGCTTCTTTGGTCTAGACATGCAAGAAGCGCACGGGAATTTTAACAGCAAATACTTCTGCCAAGTGTTGAGAGAGCGAACATATAGAAACAGAACCAAAAATGAAGCAATATTTGAATGTGAAGCCACAGGTACATATTAAACTGTGTGGAGGTTTTGGACCTACAATCAAATACAGGGGAGGTAGCAATTAGTCGGACTCGTGAAACGAGGGCGCCATCTAGTGGCTACTCTCCTGATGCTGCATCCACCACCCTCCACGTAAAAGACCGACTACAGCCTCTATTTCTATGGATTCAGGAGAGTTTGCCTCTATCTCCCTTTACAGGTGTACCAAACTGCACAAAAAAAATGCCTGACCCCTTTTAGAAGAACCTGACATTCTCTTAGAAAAATAATCATGGAAATAATCCCCCCTATGTGGGGCTGCTAGATGGTGATGCCGCAGCTTCAAGGCCCCAGTGCTTCCGAATACCTGGGCACTTTGGTGGACAGAAGCTTCTCCACCTTCCTCTTCTCTGCAGTCAGCTGGCTGGTCCTCTCTTGCACCACTTCCTCCAGGTAATTGGCATACACTTCCAGCTTGCTCATCACACTGGCCAGTATGCTCACATGGCTTTAAAAGAAACCAGACATTGATGTTTTCTCCCAAGACCCTTAGGGCCTCAGTGGAACAGAGCTTCCAGCTACACATTCCAGGAAAATATTTCTTGCCTTTCAGGTGTCCTAGTTAAGGGTTGCCAACGGACATCGGGGAAGTGACAACGGCATTGCAGCCGCGTGACAGGACAGAGCCTGCCTTTCATCAGCCCTCTAAGCTGCCTCCTTCATTTCTCTGAGCCTCGCTTTACTCATTTGGAAAATGAAGATAATCATGCGTACCTCATGTACATACGATCACGTTGTTGTTCTGAGGATGTAGGGAGATAACATGCATAAAGTGTCTAGGGTCACGTCCAGGGCCACAGGCACTCAACAAATGGTGGCCTTCAATGGCCCATTCCCCACCTCCCAACAGACATTGAGAATGCAGATTTCAGGATGGGTCATTCCTTTCTTTTCAGACGGTCTAATGTAAGGGGCACTTCTAGATTCTATTAGTCCTTTGTTTTCGAAGGGTCTTCAGAGAACTCATTTAAATTCCTCATCTTCAGATGAGGAGACCTAGACTCACATAGGAAAATAGATTTGTCATAACATTGAGGTCCATATTTTCTAAGTAAAAAATATGGGGATGTATCTTAAGCTTACTTAAGATGTATCTTTAGGTTAATTACCTTGATTTAATCATTCTACACAGTATACGTATTCCGAAACATCACATGGTATACCATAAATATAAACAATGTTTCACTTGTTTATTTTAATTTTAATTTTATTTTATTTTACATTTTTGAGATGGTGTCTTGCTCTGTCACCCAGGCTGGAGTACAGTGCTGCAATCTCAGCTCACAGCAACCTCCACCTCCCAGGTTCAAGCGATTCTCCTGTCTCAGCCTCCTGAGTAGCTGGGGTTATAAGTGTGTGCCATCACACCCAGCTAATTTTTGTATTTTTAGTAGAGATGGGGTTTCACCATGTTGGTCAGCCTGGTCTCAATCTCCTGATCTCAGGTGATCCACCTGCCACGGCGTCCCAAAGTGCTGGGATTATAGGCTTGAGCCACCACACCCAGCCTCATTTGTTAATTTTAAAAATCACTTAAAAATGATTTTTAAAATTTAAAAACTATTACGAGCTTGGAAATGCAGAACCCAGGGCTATTGTGTTAAGAATGCATAGCTGAGGCCAGATACGGTGGCTCATGCCTGTAATCCCAGCACTTTGGGAGCCCAAGGCAGGCAGATCACCTGAGGTCAGGAGTCTGAGACCAGCCTGGCCAGCATAGCGAAACTCTGTCTCTACTAAAAATACAAAAATTAGCCAGGCATGGTGGCACACACCTGCAGTCCTAGCTGCTCAGGAGGCTGAAGCATGAGAATCACTTGAAGCCGGGAGGCAGAAATTGCAGTGAGCCAAGATCATGCCACTGCACTCCAGCCCGTGCAACAGAGCCAGACCCTGACTCCAAAAAATGTTTTGTTTTTTCTTTTAAATAATGCATAGCTGAAGGTCCAAATTAAGAGTAGACACCTGATTCCTAGCCTGGGGCTCTTTCTACCAACTCAAGCTACCTCTAACATGGGCATGTCTTCCTAAATTCATGTACTAAAAGATGATACAATTATCTGGTGTAAAGGAAGCTACTATTGAGAAAGTTGTTGGAGAGGAATGCATAATTTAAGTCATAACCTACTCTACGGGTGGTGAGTAATTTTTATCCCACAGTCCAGTCCAAATTGATTAGCCTAACCCTTGGAATGCTGATTTGAAAAAGACTCTGAAGCCATGTCAAAACTCCCTGGAAACAAGGGCCTTAATTAATTAGTGACACCTGAGATAGACAAAGAAGGCAGTAGAATTATTAATATCTGATCCATTTTTGTGGCATTTATGAAATAAAGGAAAAATTTCTCACTCCACTGTAACCAGCATGTAGTACAGTGTTTTGTGTATGGTAAGCACTGAGTGAGTGTATGAGGAAGGAAGAAAGGAAGGAAGGGAGGGAGGAAGGGAGGAATGGAGGAAGGGAGGAGGGAGGAAGGGAATGAGTCACATAGAACCGATCACGGCCATATAGATTTAATTTTTTTTTGTTTTGTTTTTTAGAAACAGGGTCTCGTTCTGTCACCCAGGCTGGAGTGCAGTGGCACAATCATAGCTCACTGCAGCCTTGACCTCCAGGGCTCAAGCAATTCTCAGCCCCCCTAAGAAACTCAAACTACAGGCTCACACCACCACGCCTGGCTAATTTTTTATTTTATTTTATTTTTTATAGATACAGAAACTCACCATGTTGCCCAGGCTGGTCTTGAACTCCTGGCCTCAAGGGATCCTCCTGCCTTAGCCTCCTAAATCACTGGGATTACATGCATGAGCCACCATGCCCAGCAGCTCTAAAATCCTAATGGTTAACTGAGTGAGAGCAAATATCTGTTGCACATCTAACTCACCCTCTGGGACTGGCCTCTCGTAAAGTTTTCTTGATGGAAGAGAAACTGGGTCTTTTCTCCAGAGATTCATCCCAACACACCCTCACCATGGCCACGATCTTTTCATTGCCCTTCTCCTCGGGCAGGGAAGGTTGCAGTGGGACTGCTGCTGCAGGGTCTTTGATTCGGTTGATGATTTCTGAAATTCATGTTGGGTTTAGACAGCCAAACATCAGAACTTTGTGCCACTTACTACACTTCATTTTCAATAGTAATTGTGCTCTTATATTTGTAAACTGAGTTTTTAAATAAATGGAACAGATTAGAATTCCAGAGTAATCTGGATATTTTAATAGGAATACTCTGAGAATCTGCCTGGAAAATGAACAATTCTAATGAAAAACATATAAACAAACATCCTCCTAATTAATTTGTTTTCAAATCAAGATTTTTTAAAATAGAACTTTGCTTGAGGAGAAGCATATCTCTATATGATTTCAGGAATGTATAGGCATTTCGTGTTGGAAACCCCCAAAGCGCGCTTCATGCAATTTTGTTAAATTTTCTGTAATATGTTGCAGAAATGCTATTTTAACACGTAATAAATGTTACCATCATGTCCTGCCTCTCTGTCCGATTTTCTAAACCTAATTTTTCCCACTTCTTCACTGGCTCCTACTGACATTTATTAAACATTCTGCTTAACCAGATGTTGTCAAGAAAATAATATTTTGAGAACAATGTATATATGTTTTGGCATAAAAATAAAAATACTGTGAGTGCAACAACATGGATAAGTCTTACATGCATTATTACTAAGTTAGAGAAACCAGTCAGAAAAGGCTGTGTACTGTATGATTCTATTTACATGGCACCCCAGAAGCAACAACACGCAAGCAGCAGTGGGCATATCTAGCATCATTTCTTTCTTTCTTTCTTTTTCCTTTTCTTTTTTTTTTTTTTTTTTTTTTTTTTTGAGATAGACTCTGACCCTATTGCCCAGGCTGGAGTGCAGTGGTTTGATCTCCGCTTACTGCAACCTCCGCCTCCTGGGTTCAAGCGATTCTTCTGCCTTAGGTTCCCCAGTAGCTGGGGCTACAGGCATGCGCCACCACGCCCAGCTAATTTTTGTACTTTTAGTGGAGATGGGGTTTCACCATGTTGGCCAGGATGGTCTCGATCTCTTGACCTCGTTATCCGCTTACTTTCTAATACCTTTCTCCAACAAAAGAAGTCATGGCTTCTTGGAGAATTGACTGCATCTAGCACTGGGGCAGGAGATATGCAAAATGAGACTTTCTTGTTTTCCCAGAAATTAAGGAAATATACATTCTAGAAAAGACAAAATTTTAGAGACAGAAAACAGATCAGTGTTTTCCAAGAGTTTGGGGAGCAGAGAGCGTTGACTAGGTGAAGTGCAGGGGATAATTTTAGGATGAGGAAACTTTTCTGTAGGATACTATAGTGGTGGATAGATGACACTATGTATTTACCAAAACCCATAGAGCTTAATAGCACAAAAGTAAGCCATAAGGAAAGCAAACTTTAAAAAATACCAATTGGGAAATTAGGCAACCCCAAGATAGAATGCAAACAGCGATAAAAGAATCTAACAGTGTTACAAATATATGGCATAACCTTACTGAATGGGATGAGTGAGAAAGAATGCTGACCTACATCGCTTGTGAAATGACTAGAAACTTTCTAAGACTTAAGGCAAAAGGAACTATTCATAATCATCGTACTCTAGTTGGTAAAACTGTTTCTCATGGGGATGCAGATTAACAAGTCTAAAATCACTGCACACACACACAGGGATCGAACAAAGTACATGGATGGTGGATGGTGGGAGCCAGTATCTCAATGTTGGAATTTACAGAAAAGTAATGGGGAAGACTGCAATGAACTGTGATGGCGATGAGTTAGATTTGGAGACGTCAATGGGAACTCATGTTTAGTTTAATGTAGATGCAGATATATGTGTATGGGTGCATGTGTAGTTATAGAGAGATGTATACATACGGGTTAGTATGCACACGCATTTCCCTACTCTGTCCACTGAGAGGGCCCATAAGCAACAACACTCCGGTAGCAATGAGCGTATCTAGTGTCAGCTCTAACTTTCTAATACCTTTCTCCAACAAAAGCAGCCAGGGCTTGTTGGAGAGAACTGGTTGCTTCTAGCACTGGCGCAGGGATATGCAAAATGAGACTTTCTTGTCTTACCAGAAAGTAAGGAAATACACAGAAACAAGACAAAACACCACAGCGATGGCTACATGTCAAAGAGACACAGAAGCCACCTGAAACTGAATGGCCAAAACTGGAACAATTTAAGCCACAAAATAAATAAAGTGATTCAGTTATAACTCAAAGTATGAAATAAATATCCATGAGTCCATACTGACCTAAGTACTTGAAGAAATAAATGAATGGGCACAGTACACAAATCTCCCACGGAGAAGAATTCCAAGTACTCCCTCCTCAAAGAGGTGGAACCTAACTTCCCACCCTTTTTTTTCTTTTTCCCTCTCCTTTTTTTTTTTGTTTGAGACAGGGTCTCTGTTGCCCAGGCTGGAGTGCAGTGGCAGGATCTTTACTCCGCCTCCCAGGCTCAAGCAATCCTCGCACCTCAGCTTCCAGAGTAGCTGGGACGCTACCATGTCCAGGTAATTTTTGTATTTTTGTAAAGACCGGATCTCCCCGTGTGCCCAGGTTGGTCTCAAACTCCTGGGCTCAAGCGATTCGCCCTCCTCGGCCTCCCACAATGTGGGGATTACAGGCGTGAGCCACCGCGCCCAGCCTAACTCTTCACTCATAAGTGTGGGTTTCACATAGAGATTTCTCTCCCTAGACTAAGTATGGAAGGGAGAAATCAGAGTAACTTTATGGTGGAGAAATTGACAAACACTCCCCCAGCCAAGTGATCAAGGTCAACATCAACAGCAATAATCAATGAAAAGGACAATTTACTTGTGCAGTCATCCTTCAAAATACATATACGCAAAACCATGAGAAAAGAAAAACAAATCAGACAAATTCCACATGAAAGAACTTCTACAAAGTATCTGACCAGTACTCCTCAAAAGTGTCAAGGTCATTGAAAATAAAGTCTGAGAAATTTTCCCAGAGAAGCTTAAGGAGACATGACAACCAAATATAATGTGGTGCCCTGGATGGGGTTCAGAGACAGAAAAAGGACATTAGGTAAGAACTAGGAAATCTGAATAATATATGACTGTTAGTTTAATATAATAAAAAAATACAGGTTACAAAACTGTGCATAAAATGTCATCTTGTTTAAGTGTACATGTTTAATGCCTAAAAGTATTCTGAAAGTATGTGCATTAAAAAGCACTCTAGGAGGCGCGGTGGCTCACGCCTGTAATCCCAGCACTTTAGGAGCCCAAGGTGGGCGGATCACTTGAGGTCAAGAGTTCGAGACCAGCCTGGCCAACATGGTGAAACCCTCTCTCTACTAAAAATACAAAAATTAGCCAGGCATGGTGGTGGATGCCTGTAGTCCCAGCTACTCAGGAGGCCAAGGCAGAATTGCTTGAACCCGGGAGGTAGAGGCTGCAGTGAGCCGAGATCACGCCATCACACTCCAGCCTGAGCGACAGAGAGAGATTCCATCTCAAAAAAAAAAAAAAGTACTCTGGAAAATTGTGTTTTACTTCCCAAATGAAGTACAATTTGAGACATGAGACAGCAATGGCTTCAAAAGCAGTGACTGAATTACTATGGCATCTTCTGCTTTCTGTGTTTAGCTCTAAGAAATGCATGAAAGAATCAGAAAAATGACATAGGACTTCAAGAGCAAATTCAGACCCATGGGTCTGCACTTCAGAGCATGTGTGTGAATTACCTAGTAACTTCTAACCAGCTGTTTCCATCCTATAATCTTTAACCGTCTACTAGACATGTTAGCACTGTTGCTCATTTGCTTTGGCAACGTGCATCAGAATCGCTGGGGAGCTTGCTGAAACACAGATTTCTGGACCAATTCCTCCACAGTTTCCAATGAAGCAGGTCAGGAGTGGGGCCTGAAAATGTGCATTTCTGACACGTTTCCAGCTGATGCTGATGCTGCTGGTCCAAGGACCACAAGGACCAAGGCCAGTACTTCTCAAGCTGTGGCTTTATCAGCATCACCTGGGAGGGTGATGGAAATGCACATTCTCAGGCCTCACCCCAGACCTACTGAGTCAGAAACCCCAAGAGTGGAACCCAACAATGTTGTGTTTTAACTGCCTCCCAGTGATTCTGATGCCCACCACAGTTTGAGAACCATGAGTCCTGTGTGCCCAGAGAATCAATAGCTACTCAGTTCCCAGTACAAGCTTTGTTTATAGGAAAGTGTCAGAAGTTAATTGAAGAACTGTTTGCCCATAAATTAGGTATACACTGTATTCTTCCTGGTTGCAGTCCTGTGGATACATAGTCCCATGTAGCCAGCTCTCAGTTAATTTTGTGAGCTCAACAACGAAGGGGAAATACATTGATTGTCCACAGTATCTTCCCTTACAGATCCCAACTGGCAAAACCTAGGCGGTGAAGGGGCTGAGGGACTGTGGGTGGGCTCCTGCCTGGGCTCAGTCTGGAAATATTTGTGTGTGTGCTTGATGCCAAAGTCAGATGTGCTTGGATTTTGAGTTACCCTTTTTGGATTAATCTCACCTCTGCTTTATTTAGCCAGAAATTAGAAACTGGAATCTGGTCTAAAAGCAATTGCATATCCTCACAGTGGGCTCCTGACTCAAAAAGCCTCCAGGTAACAGATAGTGATCTAAAGCTGAGGCTTGAGACAGACCACTAAGGATAGGCTAGAAATGGTAGGCAAAGCAAGAAAAAAAAATCAAGAGAGAAAGTGGGCTTTTACTTAGAAACTCACACTTATGTGTGTACACACACACACACACACTGGTATCCTCTCTCCAAGCAGCCTGAGCTGCTACATATTACAATCACCCCGGGAGCTTTGAAACCCTGACACTGAGGCAGCACCCCGAACCAATGATATCAGAATCTCAGGCTGAGATCCAGGCATCAGCCATTAAGAGACAACCCAGCAAAAAAAAAAAAAAAAAAAAAAAAGCCCGAAAATATCCTTTGTAAGTGGACAACTGAACAGCATTTATCATGGATTTTGAATATAGTTAAAATATATTTATCTCCTCAATTTCATGGCTGGAAATCTAGCCTGAAACAACATTCACCATGTGTGCCAAGATATAGAGCTGCTCATTGCAGCAATTTCCAAAATGTGTATCAAGGTACCACTTATGGCATATTCTCACAGTGAAAATTTTTGTAGCCCTTAAGAAAGAATGGGGCAAATTTGTACATAGGAATATGAGGCGAGAGGTGTCCAGGCAGAGGGAACAGTACACACAAAGGGTTTGGGGTAGAAATGTGTCTAGAGTGATAGAAACATTTCTACAACTCCAAAGTAAACCCCTTGCTCATTAAGCAGTTTCTCCCTGTTCTCCCGACCCCCAACCCCTGGTAACCACCACCAACCTGCATTCTGTCTCTATGGATTTGTCTATGTTGGAGACGCATGAAGGTGGCCAATGTGACTGAAAGGAATGAGCCATAAGAGATGACAGTAGGAAGGTGCAGTGGGCTGAATCGTGGTTCCTAAAGGGAAATGTCCAAATCCTAATCCCCAGAATCTACAAATGTTTCCTTATTTGGGAAAGGGGATATAAACCAAATATGCAAACAGAATTAAGTTTAGGATCTCAGGATGAGGAGGTCATCTTGCATTATAGGGGTGGGCCCCAAATCCAATGACAAATGTCCTCATAAGTGGCACAGCCAGGATAAGTACACAGAGGAGGAGGTAATGTGAAGACGGAGACAGAGGTTGAGGCCATGTGGCCACAAACCCAGGAATGCTGGGGCAGCCACCAGCAGCTGGAAGAGGCAGAGAATGGAACCTTCCCTAGAGCTTCTGGAGGGAGCAGAGCCTTGACAACGCCTTGACTTTAGACATCTGGCCTCTAGAACTGCCAGGGAATAAACATCGGTGTTTCAAGCCACCAAGCTTGTGGTCACTGTTATGGCCCCCTAGGAAACTAATCCAGAAGGCCGCAGAGCTTACACGGTTTCGAGGCCTTCGGTGGTCTCGTAGGCCATGAGGAGGACTTAGTTTTCACTCCCCAGATGGGAAGCCAGGGGAGGCTTCTGATAGAGAAGTGACATAATCTGCCTCATTTTCTAATAGGATCCCTCTGGCTGCTGTAACAAAACAAGTTATATAATTTGGGGTCCCTTGATTTTTTTGGTAACCAAAATGCAATTCATTTTCTAATTTAAAAAAAGAATATGAATTTTTATTTTTCTTTAATTTTTTTCTGAGACTGCTTGCTGGGAAAGAGCATGAATTTTTCGATAAAAAATAATGGAATAAATTGTATATTAATAAAACAATTAATTTTAAAAACCAGCATTTCAAAGCTAGCCCACACGACCAAAACCTCCCAAGCAGGCTGTCCCGCTTTACCATCCAGTGCCTCGTGGAGGTCATCAAAGGGCCCGTGGTCCCAATGGTAGATCAGCTCCCTCATCAGAATGGCGAAGCTGTAAACATCTCCTTGCGGGGTACCCGACCAGGGCATCTCCGGGAACCGCAGCAGCTCTGGGGCAGTCCAGTAGAGCTCTGCAAAAGAATGGGATGTCCGCATGGAGAGGGTACTGCCAGGCAAAACAGGAAAAGCCACCTCTTCATCCTTTGGGGCACAGGAGAAAGGAAGGCATCCAGCCCTGAGCCATCAGCCCCAATGTTGTCTGATTTGAAGAGCAAACAGGGGTCCATGTGTGTGAATATAGAGAAAATTAGCAGGAAGGATGTGCGCTAACATGTTAACGGTGGTTTACTCAAGACTAAAATTACAGCTGGTTTTCATGTTCAAGTTCCTTCTCTGTATTGCCTTTATTTTTAAAAACAATTGTGGTACGATTCATAGAACATAAAATTAACCATTTTAGGCCAGGCGTAGTTCACACCTGTAATCCCAGCACTTTGGGAGGCCGAGGTGGGAGGATAAATTGAGGTCAGGGGTTCCAGACCAGCCTGGCCAACATGGTGAAACTCCTCTATTAAAAATACAAAAATTGCTGGGCATGGTGGCTCACGTCTATAATCCCAGTACTTTGGGTGGCCAAGGCAGGTGGATCACCTGAGGTCAGGAGTTCAAGCCCAGCCTGACCAACATGGAGGAACCCCATCTCTCCCAAAAATACAAAATTAGCCGGGTGTGGTGGTGCATACCTGTAATCCCAGCACCTGGAGAGGTTGAGGCAGGAGAATCGCTTGAACCCAGCAGGCGGAGGTTGTGGTGAGCCAAGATCGCGCCATTGCACTCTAGCCTGGGCAACAAGAGCAAAACTCTGTCTCAAATAAATAAATAAATAATAAAAATAAATAAAAATACAAAAATTAGCCGGGCATGGTGGAACACATCTGTAATCCCAGCTACTCGGGGGGCTGAGGCAGAAGAATCACTAGAACCCAGCACGCAGAGGTTGCAGTGAGTCGAGGTTGCACTACTGCCCTCCACCCTGAGCAACAGATCCAGATTCCATCTCAAAAAAAAAAAATTAACCATTTTAAATGAACAATTCAGTGGCATTTAGCACATTCACGATGTTGTGCAACCACCACCTCTGTCTAGCTCCGAAACATTTCCATCACTCCAAAGTCAACTCCTTACTCATGAAGCAGTTTCTCCCTGTTATCCTGACCCCCAACCCCTGGTAACCACCACCAACCTGCATTCTGTCTCTATAGATTTATTGGTCTCTTCTGGATATTTTACACACCTCCTTTTTTGCAGTGAAGTCTATAGGCTTATGTCATTATAGGTAATAGTCATTAAAACAAAAGATATACATTAGGGGATGCAGAAGGGGAACTAGGACAGCTGCTAGCAGGTCTTGGCCAGGCACGGTGGCTCACGCCTGTAATCCCAGCACTTTGGGAGGCTGAGGAAAGCAAATCACTTGAGATCGGGAATTCAAGACTGGCCTGGCCAACATGACAAAACCCCGTCTCTATTAAAATTACAGAAATTAGTCAGGCGTGGTGGTGCATGCCTGTGATCCTCAGCTACATCGGGAGGCTGAGGCATGAGAATTGCTTGAACCCAGGAGGTGGAGGTTGCAATGAGCCAAGATTATGCCACTGCACTCTAGCCTGGGCAACAGAGTGAGACTCTGTCTCAAGATTAATTAATTAATTAATAATAAAAACAAAATTTCTCCCCATCCCCTTTTTTTTTTTTTTTTTTGACGGGGTCTCTAAAGGCTGGAGTGCAGCGGCACAATCACAGTTCACTGCAGCCTTGACCTCCCAGGCTCAAGTGATCCTCCTACCTCAGCCTCATGTCACCACACCAGCTAATTTTTCTAAGTATAGATGGTGGGGCGGGAGCGTCTCACTATGTTGTCCAGGCTGGTCTCAAACTCCTGGACTGAAGCAATCCTCCTACCCGAGCCTCCAAAGTGCTGGGATTTCAAGCATAAGCCACCATTCCCATCCCCCTTGTCCTTCTGTAAGACATCATCCTATCATATGATATAGAAACCTCCCAAATTGACACAAAAAGGCTGCTGGTGACATGCTGCTCCAGCAAAAAGGGGATCAGGGCTGAGAACACTGGTCTCAGGAGAGCCCAGGATACATGCAGAGGTACGAATCCAAGGCATTCAATTAACTGGACAGGTAGGAAGAGTCATCGAACCCCACTTGGCACATAGGGAAGGGAAAAGTGGACTTGAGGCAGTGGTTTTGTCTTCAGATGCACAGCAGAATTACTTGGGAGCATTTAAAAAACAATTCAGATGCCAAGACCCCATCTTCAGATATTCTGATTCAGTTGATAGTTGGTTGGGGGTAGAGGGACCAGGACCTAGAAGAGAGAGAACTACGGAACCCGATTATCTCTAAAATATCTGGCGGATCTTATGTTCTAAGCTGAGAACATAGGATGAATGTGGGAAGGAACAAAGAGAACTAAAGAGAGGGGCAATAGTTGCTCCAGATGGCCCAGCTGAGCTAGGACGAGAACCAGTCTCCAAACCCAGACATCACCGCACGAACTCATGCCACCTGCAGAGACTTTTTTTTTTTCTCGTTCTCCTCAGTTGAACGGAACAGCCACATATCATCAGCTCCAGAGGAAGGCCCACCTGTGGATACCTGTACAGATGAGCATCAGGAAGCAAAGATGGAGCCAGGAACCTCTGACCATGCTGCCAATAGCTAGTGGGTGCAAGATCAACCAAAGGTTACCTGAGTGGTTGGTCACTGTCTCATCATATGTTCTGTATTTTTAGCCATGCTTGAGTTCCCACAGTCCGAATCACGACAGCTTCACCTGCAGCCGACCATCCATCAGGCAGTTGGAAGGTTTCAGGTTGCCGTGGGAGCCCAGGGGGCTCCTGTGGAGGAACAGCATGCCCTGCAAGGGTGAAAATGAGCAAATGAGGCAGACCAGGTGCTGATAACACTGCTGGAAGGAACCAAGGCAGAGAGACAGATGGACAGAAACACAGACAGAGGGGCCTGGGGCAGGGGATGCACCCATCTCTGTGTTCATTTGTTCAGGAGCCACCAGCATAGCCCCTTGTCCCTGGAGTCAACTGGGGCTGGGACACCCAAATGGACACCCAATGGACACCCAAAATGGAGAAAACTATTTCCAGCTCCTTAGTGTGAAGCCAAGAAGGCCAGGCCAGCTTAAAATAAATACATCCTAGTGATCAGGCTAGGATGAGTAAATTTGGAGTGTTAAATCGCTCCCAAGAAGTCAGGACCAGAGCTGGGATATAAACCCAGGTGGGATTGGGTTAGAAGCCCAGCTTCTTCTAAACCACTAGATTTTCGTCTTTCCTGTGCCCTGGGTGATGGGAGATAAAAAGGGGGAGGAGGGAAGAGGGAGGAAGGAGGGTCAAAGCACATACTCCCCCCGCACAATGACACAACCCCAATGTGTAATTACACAATGACACAATCTAACTGAGAAGGGGCAGTGAAGTCATGTGTGGGAGGGGCTATGAGGAGGTCCCAGGGAGGAATGGGGTGGGGGGAACATCCTGAACAGAGAAGTGAACCCAAGGACAGGGTCTTGGGCCTCTTGGGCACCAGTGATATAAGAGTTAGAAAGAGGCTGGGCACGATGACTCACGCCTGGAATCTCAGCAGTTTGGGAGGCCGAGGTGGGTGGATCACAACGTCAGGAGTTCAAGACCAGCCTGACCAATATGGTGAAACCCCCTCTACTAAAAATACAAAAATTAGCCAGGCATGGTGTCTGCGCCTGTAATCCTAGCTACTTGGGAGGCCAAGGCAGGAGAATCACTTGAACTCGGGAGGCAGAGTTTGCAGTGAGCCAAGATTGTGCCACTGCACTCCAGCCTGGGCGACAAAGCGAGACTCCGTCTCAAAAAAAACAAAACAAAACAAAAAAACAGTTAATAAAGAAATTATTTAGACACTTAGTGAGTGTATGGGAGTCCTCGGTAAGGTCTTCCTTTAAATGGAAAGCAGCCCGTCAGGCCTCTGAGCCAAAGCTCAGCCATTGTAACCCCTGTGACCTGCACATGTATGTCCAGATGGCCTGCAGGAGCCAAGAAGTCTGGAGTAGCTGGAACACCACAAAGAAGTGAAACAGCCAGTTCCTGCCTTAACTAATTAACCCACCTTATGACATTCTACCATTATGACTTGTTCCTACCCTGCCCCAACTGATCAATCGACCCTGTGACATTCTTCTTCTGGACAATGAGTCTTATGATCTCCCCACCATACACCTTGTGACCCCCTCCCCTGCTAACAATAGATAACCACCTCTAACTGTAACTTTCCACTGCCTACCCCAGTTCTATAAAGCTACCCCTCTCCTACCTCCCTTCACTGACTCTCTTTTTGGACTCAGCCCACTTGCATCCAAGTGAATAAACAGCCTTGTTGCTCACACAAAGCCTGTTTAGGTGGTCTTCTATACGGACACGTGTGACAGCCCCCAAATCATTTTCTTTTCTAACAAAGAGCAGCCTGTAAAATCAAGCTGCAGACATAGAAAAGCAGCTAGAAGCTTGCATGGGTGAATGCCTGCAGTTGTGCTAATAGGAAAGGGGCTACCTAGGGACTAGACATGTTCAGATAGGGGCTCCATCGTCCCTTTTCTTTGTAAACCACGCGTACGGTAAGGAGTAGGCAACATGGCGCCAGGCAGGCAAAGATTTCATTTGCATAATAGAAGATTAAGGTGGGGAAGCCAGCTTCATCGCTGGCTATGTAAACGTCACACCTGGTCCAATCAATCTTTGGGCCCTATGTAAATCAGACACTGCCTCCTCAAGCCAGTCTATAAAATCTGGTGCACTTCGCTGTGGGCCCCCTCTCTCTCATAAGTGAGGGAGCTATTCTCCTTTCTCTTTCTTTTGCTTATTAAAACTGTGCTCCTAAACCCATTTCTTGGGTGTCTGAGTACTCAATTTCCTTGGCGTGATACCATGAACCTCAGGTATTTACCCCAGACAACAAGCAGCTTCACCAGCACAGGGGTGCATCTCTTCCTCCAGCAGTGCTGACAGGCCAAGTCACTATCCCACCTGAGCCAGAGCCCTGAGGCCAATATTGCATTAGAAATATGGGATAAGGGCCAGGCACGGTGGCTCATGCCTGTAATCCCAGCACTCTGGGAGGCCGAGGTGGGCGGATCAAGAGGTCAGGAGTTCAAGACCAGCCTGACCAACATGGTGAAACCCTGTCTCTACTAAAAATACAAAAATTAGCCTGGCATGGTGGCACGCGCCTGTAATCCCAGCTACTCAGGAGGCTGAAGCAGGAGAATCGCTTGAACCCAGGAGGTGGAGGTTGCAGTGAGCTGAGATCATGCCATTGCACTCCAGCCTGGGCGACAGAGTGAGACTCTGTCTCAAAAAAAAAAAAAAAAAAAAAAAAAAAAAATGGGATAGGGGCTGGGCAGCTCATGCCTATAATCCCAGCATTCTGGGAGGCTGAGGCAGGTGGATCACTCAAGGTCAGGAGTTCAAGACCAGCCTGCCCAACATGGTGAAACCCCATGTCCACTAAAAATATAAACATTTGCTGGACGTGGTGGTGGGTGCCTGTAATTCCAGGTACTCTGGAGGCTGAGGCATGAGAATCAGAATCACTTGAACCCAGAAGGCAGAGGTTGCAGTGAGCCTAGATCCCGACACTGCACTCCAGCCTGGGCAATAAAGTGAGGCTCCATCTCAAAAAATAAATAACAACAACAACAAAGAAATATGAGATAATACCGAAAACATCCAGGAGAATGGATACATGCCCCCACCCCTGCCCCAATCACTCTCCACCCCCTACCCCATGTTCCTTTATCAAAATGCCTTATTTGTTTTTAGATGGTAACATTGAATCACATTTTGAAATTGCCACCCACTCAACTGGACCTGGAGGGGCTTGGCTGGGGCTGCCTCTGGGACTTCCCCAGGGAGGCTCCAATAGGCTAAGGTCCAAGCTTGAAATCAGCTGAGACCTGTGTCTGATCCAGAGTTCTCTGATTCCAGCAGGAGACCTCTCCATTCAACAGGACTGTCCCTGATACACACAAGGTTTTTTTCTGCTTTCCTCCTGCCTTTGCTAGTGCCACGCCTACCCCAAGTATGAGATATTTTACAGTCAACGATTTTATATTCTAGGATTTTAACAGAGCTCCCTCCATTAGGGTGAAAATGACATGCTGAGGGGCGCTTGGAATTCTGGGTGTGCATTCCTCTCCAAGAGATGGCATGCATGTCTTTATTTTCTATCTTGATGGAAATGTATGATTTTTATGTATATTATCAGAGAGCAAATAGAGCTATGAAAGGATTTATTATTTACATGCCAGATTTTATGCACTTTTGGCAGCTCTGAGACAGGAATAACACAGGGTGGCTGCAGGAGAACAGAAAATTCCAGGCAGTTACACATGACTAGCAAAAAGGAATTGAAATAGCTGCATAAGCCATTATTTTCAGGGCTGATAAGACCCTGAAAAGAACAGGGTGTGGGCCAAGCCAGCTAAGACCAACTGGATCCAACATGGTGCTGGATTTGACCCAAGTTTCACCTGGGACCTTATTATAAGCTCATTAACATACTAGGTCACACACCCACCAGTGCCACAACAGTCCCAGGAACAGCCATATTTAATGTAAAAATGGGTAACATCACAGTTCCCAGAAATCTCCACCTTTTTCCAGGAATCCTCATGAATGTTCTACCCCTTGGTTAAAGAAACTCATGAAGGTAGAAGCCCCAAATTCCATTGCATGACTCTCTCTCAAGTCTGCCCACACTCCCCTTTCCTGAGTGTATACTCTTCACTTTGCAGTAAATCTCCATACTTTCACTACTTTCTGATTTATCCTTGAATTCCTTCTCACAGTGGTGTTAAGAGCTTGCACACTGGCTGGGGTCAAGGTCCCACCAGCATTTGGGGACCTCCCCTAGCCCACCAGTATCAGTTCAATCATCTGTCTGTTAGCTACATTTCTTGCCCTACTGGAAATTCCTGGGTGGCAGACAGCACTCCTACCTCTGGGCCCTATATCTGTACTCTCTGGTACTTAGCAGGAAGGAAGCATCGCATGGAAGAGCAAACACAGCCTTTGGAGACAGACTGGCTACAAATCCCAATCTGCGTCTTACCAGCTGGACAGATGACTTCACCTCACTAAGCCTCACTTTTTCCCTCTTGGAAATGGAGATCATGTTACTCCAATATTACTACTATTGGAGTTAAAAATGAATTAATAATGGAGTTATTTGCTAATTATTGAGATCACTGTCCAATAAAAACATAATACAAGCCACATGTGTATTTTTACATTTTTAGCAGCCATGTTATAAACCAAACAGGTGAAATGTATTTTATAATGTTTTATTTAACCCAATGTATTGAAAAATCTTATTTCAGCAAGTAATCAACATAAATATATTAGCAAGATATTTTATATTTTTTTTTTGCTAAGTCTACAAAATCCAGTATAAACTTTATAGCACATCTCAAATTGAACTAGCTACAATTGCAGTGCTCATTATCCACATGTGGCTGGTGGCTATCATATTTGGACAGTGCAGACTTGCCCCATAGGAGTGTTGGCGAAATTAAAACAAGAATATGTACTTCTTTTAGTACAAGTAACAGAATTATCTATGATCGTGATAATACTATTGCTACTACTAACAATCAACATTTACTGGACGCCTGTTACAGGGAAGGCATGGCACTAAGCATTTTGCATACATTAGTCCTCACACAACCCTATGAGTCAGGTACTGATGTTATCTTTACACACAGGAAAACTGAGGCCCAGGGTTGTTAAGGTCACCTGGCCAGTAAGTGGCAGTCAGGGTTCAAACTTCAACGACAACTTCTTTGCTGAATTGTCCTTCATCCTCTTAATCCATCAAGACTTCTCTTATTTAGACATGAAGGCCTATTTGTAACTCAAGAAGAGTATTATACTCTCCAAACTCCTTCCCAGGCTTGCCCAACTGGGTTGAACTTTTTGGGGACAGGACAATGAGGCTCATTCGTCTGTGCCTCCTACGCCCAGAATCGGGTCTGATCCAAATTAGGCGCTTGATCAATATATGTTTGTTGCCTTGAAATGTCTATGGCATCTCAGAGTCTCTCTGATACCTGATACAGAGGAGGTGCTGATCAAATAGACACAGAGAGACTTGTTTCCAAAGTACAATCGCCCCCACGGAGCTTGGCCCAATGCCCAGACCCATGGCAAGGCTCTAAGAGTACAGTACATTTTCTGTTACTCGCAGTCCCCTTTCAAAGAACATTGGCAGAGTAATTAACCTCAAAGGGCTACCTGTGCCTTGATCTAGCCTATTGTGTCATCAGTAGTGGCCCTACATGATCCCAGAATGTGCACACTCCATCTCAGGAGGTAATGATCCTTCCAAAGCAAAATGCCAAGCTGTCCTCTGTTTTCCTGGCACAGAGTAGAGGGTAGACTCAGTGAGCTAGAGTAGGTGATGACCACCAGGGAGCTCTTCCCCCTCAAAGTGCCATGCCCACCCGCCATAGCGTTTTTCCAGAGAAACCTTTGGGTTAATGCTTCTTGAAATCTGATGCCTACACTAAAAAGGTCAAATCTGTTAGTCATTCATGGCTTGGTGAGAACTTACTTACTAGCTTACTCTTCACTTCCAATATAAATGATGTTGGCTGTTTTGATGGGGGCAGGAGGCAGATAATTGGAGTCCAGAATACTTCTTTGTGCTCGGTGGGAAGAGAAGGAATAAGTGGGTGAAGGGAAGGAGAGAAGATCCCAGGGTAGGAAAAGATGCCAATGTCGCATCCTCCCAGTTTACAACCACTGCCACTTAAAGAATTTTATATGTACATCTCCAGACTATTTTTTCCCTAGCTTTTAAGCCATCCAAAGCTGGAAACAAGTCCTTTCTTCCTACAAAAGTGACCAGAGTAGGATAGACTCTTAACAGATGCTCAATAAAATTTTAATGAAATAATAACAGTGGTGGTCCAGGGTTGCCCATGAAGACCCAATCACAGAGACGCTTCTGTCTATTGACCTTGCTTTGTAACAATCTGCTGGCTTCCTGCTAAAGCCTAGGAAATCAAAGTCTCACAGAGATATAGGACTCAGCTCCCTAGAAACAAAAAGCAATAAAATCCTTGTTGAAGGAAAGCCCTTAGACTTCAATTGGGCCAGCCTCATTCATTCTACCTACGTGGAGGTCAAGGTCTAGAGAGGGGAAGTGGCCTGGCAAAATCACTCAATAAGTCAGTGGCCCATTAATCCAGGAGGGCACAGCTTGTGTTTCATCCTTTTTGCCCTCTCAACACCCAGATGAGTCTTCCCCACAGGAGTCTGTTGGTTGATTGATGGTTGGACTAATGACTAGCAGTGGACCACCACCCTTCACCGTGCTGCCCATGACTGAGAGGTTTCCTCACCGGACTGACTCCCAGGTCACTGGCTTTGTCACTTCTGGTGGTAAAAGTATAGGCAGCAAGCTTAAGAAAGAACAGCTGGATTTAGCGCAGGTGGGAGACAGCAGCCTCAGGATGCTGGTCCACACTGACATGGCTCGCCCTACAGCGAATCTCCTCCCTCTCCTGCCCTCTCCATCCCTCATCACCAGCTTATACCTAAGGCATGGCCCTTCAAGACAGTGTCACCTTGGGCTTTGGATCCAGCTGCCACTTCTCAGCATTTCCACTGCCTTCCTGGCAACAGGCAGGAATTGGTCTCTCTCCAACTCCCTCTGAATTACATGCCCCCCAAGCCCCTAATTGGCTTCTAGTTGTGAGACTGACTTCTCCCTGTGGTAAAACACAAAAGCAAGCTCTAGTGCTTCCTACTGAGAGGCAGTATGGTACAGTGGTTAAGGGTATAGGACTTGAAAATGCCTGGGTTTGAATCCTAACTCTAGTATTTCACAGCCATGAGACTTCAGGAAGGTCATAGGAACTTTCTGTGCTTTGTGTTTTTTTAATCTGTAAAATAAAAGTAACAATAGATCTACCTTATATTCTTGTGAGAATTCAATAAATTAATATATACAAAGTACTGGAAAGTGCCTGGCCCAAAGTAGGCACTCTATATATTTTAGTGTTACTATTATTCCCTTCTTTGCAGCCACCATAGTCCCCTGTGCCAAAGCAAAGATTCTACCTCCTCAGATCAGCATCTCTGGCCCACCTCTTAGGTCAGCAGCTATGTGGTTAATGTGGCATCCCCATTTCCTAGGGAAAGAAATCAGGGGCTGAAGAGCAGGGAAGAATATCAGGAATCACTTCCCCCAGTCCAATTTACAACCTAGTGATGAGATACCCTTTGAGATAGAAAGTTCTACCCTACAATGTAAATACTCTGCTCTTTTCTGATTGGGTAAACTTAGCATCCATTCCAACTTTAGCATAAAATACTTTCCTCTCTATATATTTATCTGTAATCAAGGAAGAAGAAAAGAAAAAATCAGATAGAAGTGATAGATTTTAGAGCTGGAATCACTCTGAAGAGGAGATCTGAAGAGGTCCAACATTTTCAAGAAAAATTACAGTTTAATTCAAGACACAACAACTCAAAAACACTATCATATTCATTCTTTGGTAAGTTTGTGTTATACTTACATTGACTATGTCGTATGCAAATGAGAGTTTGAATATCCAATCCATTTCATGATCCGAGTTTCTCAAAACATCCTGAAAAACACAGTAATTCAAAAGATTCCTAGTGACTCAACCTGAAGCACAGTGAGCTTTAACGATTGAACAGATTTGACTCTAATATAGCTTATATTTTTGGCCAGAACTAACGCAATGTGGGGCAGAAAACATTAAATCTAACAACTGGAAATCTTCCCAGGAGATACCATAACCTGACTCAATATTGAGAATGCATGCAGTCTCGAGTTTTGGAAACACTTCCTTGTTCCTGACAGAAAGCTGTCGTCACATACCATAATAGGATGGGTCCAGGAACACAGTTCAAGAGTAGCCATAACATCCTAAGAGAAGAAACCAAGCTCAGTTTTCCCCCAGAACAAAAGAAGCAGACATTTGGCTAATTTGATTCCCAGAAGGTAGCCTGACAAGATAATTCAGGTCTTGCAACTAGAACAGAGAGGAACTGACCTTGGATGAATAGCAGAGGGCACTGAGAAACTTCTTTATTATCTACCACTAATCAAAGCTAAGGAGCATTTTACTGTTTTGCTTATCTTAAGACTTCCTTTTTTGCAATACTGGGTGACAATGCAGATGTTAGGTGGTTCGGTGCAAATACCAAAGAAAGGAACAATGCTCTCGTGCCTTAATTCACCCATCTGGAAATAATCATGGTTACAATAGCTCATGTATAGAGTGTGTCTCTATGTCCAGGACCATGCTATGTGCTTTGCATATTTTCAGTCAATTCTTATAAAGACCTTGTTAGATAAGAACTGTTACAGATCCCATTTTACAAATAAGGGAACTGCCACTGAAAGGTAACGTAAAGTAACACCTATAAGTGGCAGAGCTGGGAGGTAAACCCAGGAAGTCTGTCTGCAGCAAATAAATCAGAGGAATGATCAAAGTCTAACCTCAGGCATGGTGATTAACTCAACCACGTCACAGTAAATGGACTCAGCCCTGCTTCCATGCTTATGGCTGTCAATGCCAATGTGGGGCCCACAACAGATCACAGAGAAGGAGCAGGAAGTCAGGCCCATGAAACTGACTCCCTCCAAGTACCAGGTTCAAGGCTGGTAGGTAGGCAAGCAGCCATCACAGACACAGAGGATGAAGAGCCAGAATCAAGGCCAGGAAGAATGATGGGGAAAAAACAGAGGTAGGAATGATCCCAGGCTTCAGGTGCCTGGGAGAGGCTAGGGGTCTGAGATTCAAAGCCTGGGCTGTCGAGGGGAGGGAGAGATGGGTCACGTTAAGGGAAGCAGCCTCCCATCTCTGCTCCTTTGGAACCAGGGAGCTGGCAGAGGAGGGGCAGAGAGCATCACTGCTTTGTCTCTCCACTGACCCTGGGCAGGGGGCCTCACCAGCTGTATTTCCTGTAGCACAATCGGCTTCCTAACCCAGGCTTCTGCTTGGTCACCAACGTAACGGATGGCCACATGGTTTCCCTAGAATCAAAGAAAAAGTGGAATGTTCTTAACTCAGAATGAACCAGAAAAAGCTCCACTTAGGGCTAGGGAGGGGAGAAAAAAAGCCGGAAAGAAATGCACCTAGGAGCCAATCATCAAGCTCCTCACTGCCCAAATCAACCCCTTCGGTGGCCCTGTGCATGGCCAGGCACTGAGCTAGCTGCTTAACACTAAGATCTCCTTTAACTGGCATCACAGTCCTGTGAGGTAGGTATGATTGGCCCATTTCCAGATGGGATTGTTGAGGTTACGTAACTTGCCCAAGTTGCATATTTGTAGGTAGTACAGCGAGAACTTGAAAGTCTGACTCCAAGACTATACACTTTTTATTATATAATAATGTCCCATTATCATTCAGAGGAAATAGTGAGTTACAGTGATAAGCGTAGGTTTGGAGTCAGTTGCCTGATTCTAAGCCCAGTGCTACCACTTACTGCCTTAACAACCTTGAGTTGTTCTTAACTTCTCCAAGCCTTTATTTTCTCATCTGTAAAATGGGATTAAAAATAACACCAAACCTAAAATAAGTTTTTTTTTTTTTTTATAAAAAAACACCAATCTCATAACGTTTTCTGAGCATTAAATCAGTTAAAATACCACTGGTTACTCAAGACCTGGCATATATCAAATTTTCAGTAAATGGCATATTTTATTTGTATTGCCTATGGAGTCTGCTTTTAGAGAGTCACTTAATCAGTCACCACAAAAACATATCATAATGTGGTAAGAGCTGGAGAGAAGAAGGCATAGAATCTGGACCCAAGAGAAGGTAAGCCACAAGAGAAGGTAAATATCAACCCACGATCTTTCACGTTTCATATGAGGGCAATGGCAAAGGACTCAGGACTGTGATGGGAGGGCCACAGAGGAAGGAATGCCTGTGGGATGAAGAAAAGGATTCTTAGAAGGGGTGATGCTTAAGCTGAACTTTGAAGGATAAGAAGATTCCACATGGGTTGGGTGGAAGGGGCGTGGCATTGTCAGAAGGTGAAACATACGTGGCAAAATAGGCAAGACCAGTTGGATGAGCACAGAATATAAGCCAGGGGAAAAAAAGATTAGAAAAATAGATAAGGACTAGGGAGTCAAGAGGCTTAAGTCCCTTATTAAAGAGTTTTGGCACTATCATGCAGGCAACAGAGGTGGGGAATCCAGTGATGGTGTTTCACAGAGAGGAGAGGAGACATATTTTTGGAAGATCAATCGAACAGCGATATGCTATGTGTTGCTACTTCCTTCTTTATGTGGCCGGGTGACGACCACGTAGAGTTTTGTATGGATGGTGGTCCCTAAGGTATTTGGTAATATCCCAGGAGGTTTTTGTAGTTTGAGAACTCAAGTAAGCAAACATTTAAAAAATCAAGTTTCATTGCATAGGGGATAATTTGGCTCTAGTCTTTTCTAACCCCAATTTAGAGCAATAAACAATTCTTCCCTTGATCGGAGCTTTCTGTCCTTACTCTCTGGGACCCCCATTTTAAAGAATAAATACAATTTTGTACATACTCTTACCCCAAGGGGACTTGAATTTTGGAAGGATTGCTAAATGCAGACAGCGATCATGGTCTGGGTGTGGGAGGGAAGGTGAGAAAGGACAAGTGGAAATTACGTTCTAAGCTGCAGCAGCAGTCACTGTCTACACTGCGGAAGCACCAGGCCCCACGACTGATTCATCCATGCCAAAGTAGCAAGGATGAAATAATCCACACTCTAGGACTCCACTGTCCTTTAAGGGAGCCACCAGTCACATAAGGCTATTTAAATTAAAATTAATTAAAATTAAATAAAATTTAAAATTCAGTTGCCCAGGCACACTAATGTTCAGTAGTCACAGGAGGCTAGTGGCCACCATATTGGACAGTGCAGATCTGCGACATTTCCATCATCACAGAAGGTTATTTTGGACAAAGCTAAGTCTAATCTAGAAGCCAACTGGGGAATCACCTAGAAGATTTTTTTTTTTTATATGGAGTCTCGCTCTGTCGCCCAGGCTGGAGTGTAGTGGTGTGATCTCGGCTCACTGCAAGCTCTGCCTCCCGGGTTCACACCATTCTCCCGCCTCAGCCTCCCAAGTAGCTGGGACTACAGGCACCCACCACCAAGCCTGGCTAATTTTTTGTATTTTTAGTAGAGACGGGGTTTCACCGTGTTAGCCAGGACGGTCTCGATCTCCTGACCTCGTGATCTGCCCGCCTTGGCCTCCCGAAGTTCTGGGATTACAGGCGTGAGCCACCATGCCCGGCCAGGAGATTCTTTAAAATGCAGAATCTCAGGTGCCACACCAGACCTACTGACCCAGAATCGGCATTTTAATAAGAGTCCCAGGTGATCCATCTGCACATTAAGGTTTGGGAAGCACTAGTATGGAGTCACAAAAGCCACCTTGGCTTTTGCTTGGAGAATGTTCTTCTATTCAGAATGCCCTGCCTGGCAGAAACGATGCAGAGAACAGAACAGAGATACACTAAGATCTACGGGCAGCCACCTGGCCTCAGAAATACCTGATAAAGCCCTACTGGGGCATAGAAGAGCTCTTCCCACTGCTGGCTCTTGACAAAAGAGCTGAGGTCCACAGAAATCATCACACTAGATGAGTTACTGTTGATGCCTTTTGACACAGGTGTGCCTCTCTGGGATGGCTGTAAAACAGGAAGTAATTTGGTCACTCTCAGCAGCAAGGCCAAGTACAAAAGGGAATGCATTTTATAGATGAGGAAGCTGAGTGCCAAGGTCAGACAGTTAATAATGAGAGTCAGGATTTCAACCCTGATCTTTCTGACCTGCTACATGCATCACTCTAGGACAGCATCATCCCATCATCCATGCCTTCTATGCCATCTGTACCACCATGGAGGTGTAGGTTAAGAGGGAAGGCTCTGAGGTCAGACTGCCCAGACTCAAGTTCTGGCTGTGGCACTTAATTAGATGTGTGGCCTGGGGTTAGAGCCATTTTCTTAAAGAACATCTAACCAAGTTGTCTCTGTTTAACACTCTCAGTGCCTCCCAACACCTAGAAAACACCTTCAAAGCATAGGAATCTTGTTTTCAAGGAGAATCTTATCTGGAACCCTAATGTAGAAATGAGGTAGATCGAAGCAGAGCTGCTTTGGTGGAAGATGGAAGAGTAAGTGTCTGAATCCCCGGGGACGTTTGGAGATGAGTTACTAATGAATCACAGTCACCTGCTCTTAGCATGTTGAAGCCTCCCTGACTTGGTACCAGCCAAGCTTCCCAGCCCTGACCATCCCACATCTCATTATATCCTGTGTGACTTCACTCTTTTTCATCACTTGCAAACTCACTCTTCTCAAATGTCACCTCCTCTCCAAAGCCTTCCAGATGCTGAGACCTTCAGTCCCTCCATCTGCAAGGCTTCCATCTCACCGTGGAAACACCTCTCTGACACTTGCCTCCCTCTGGAGGCATCTCATTTGTGGGATATCCCCATACCTTGTATGATGCTTGGCCTGTGGTTAATGGTCAAGTCCCTATCAAGCAAATGAACATTATTGTATTAGTCATCAATTGATTAAAGGAGTTAATGTGGTTTTGAAAATAACTAAATCCGGCCAGCCGCGATGGCTCATGCCTGTAATCCCAGCACTTTGGGAGGCTGAGGCAAGTGGATCACCTGAGGTCAGGAGTTCGAGACCAGCCTGACCAATATGGTGAAACCCCATCTCTACTAAAAAAAAAATACAAAAACTTAGCTGGGCATGGTGGCAGGCACCTGTAATACCAGCTACTGGGGAGGCTGAGGCAGGAGAATCACTTGAACTCGGGAGGCAGAGATTGGAGTGAGCCGAGATCGTGCCATTGCACTCCAGCCTGGGCAACAAGAGCGAAATTCCATCTCAAAAAAATTACAAAACAAAAAATAAAATAACTAAATCCTCCCCAGGAGACAGCTTTAATATCTGAACAGCATCTACAGTTCTCACCCACAGAGTAACAGAGCAAAGGGAACTTTAGAGACTGTCAATCATTTGCAAGTACTTAGAAACTGAGTCTTGGGGAGGTAAAATGACATTCTCAGATTCAGCAAGCAAGTGGGAGGCCTAGAACCAGAACTCAGGCCTGCAGACTCTTCATGAAGTGCTCACTGAATAAATTAGCCTCTTGCTCTTATAAGCTCCTAGATGAGGTCCCTTCCACACATCTCCAGCAGTGACCAGGAAAGGGGACATCTGGGTCACATATGGCCTCACCTTGTTCTGGGGAAGAATGGTGATATCATCAAAATTGATTTGCCACCAGACGTCTTTGTTTTGCCTCTGCATCCTTAAAATCAGACCTATGATGGCAGCTCCCAAGACAGGAATGAGGATCATCAATGTGAGAAGCACAGCAGTCACGCCTGGAGGGTAGAGGCATATTACCCAGGCCTTGCCCAAAAGCAGTAGCAAGTACATCCCTGCCCAGCTGGGCCCAGCCGAGCAGGTTCCTCAAAGGCTGTCCTCTGGAAGGTCTGGGGTAGGACACACAAAGTCTACGCTGACTTGTCTCTTCCAGGAATTCTTCCCTGACTACCACCCTAGTTCCCACTGGAACTGCATTCACCTCCCCCTTTGTATAGAAAGTTCCACTGCAGAGAAATAATAATGATGACTTCTAACTCCACCAGCAGTGTTTACAAAACATTTACTGTGTGTTCTCCTTAGGGTGGTTCCCCAGGCATGATCCATCTAATTCCAGGGCTGGGCTCCTAACCACTGGGGCACACTCCCCTCCCCAGACTCTTTCAACCTCCCTAGAGGTGAAGTTCCTGAGACTCAAATCTCAGGAGCCAGTTTCCCTTAGAGCAGTGTTTCTCCACAGGGGAAAAAGGTGATGTTGCCTCCTAGGGGATATTTGGCCATGTCTGGAGACATTTCTCGTTCCAACTAGAGAGCTGCTACAGGCATCTGTGGGTAGAGGCCAGGGATACTGCTAAACATCTTATAATATACAGGGATGCATGACTTGAAATGCCAGCCTCCCCATACACAAAAATTATCTGGCCCAAAATGTCAATAGTGCTGCCTGCCATACAGAGACCCTACTATAGAAAGTCTTTCCCTGCTACCTTCTCCAAACAGCCATACTTACCCGTAAAAGCAGACTGAGTTTCACAGAGCTCATTATAAAATCCACAGCCAGGTCTGTCTTCAGGAAGGGAGCCATGGGGCCAGGTCATATTGGAGAAATTCCCTGTGGGTCTTTAAAAAAAAAATAAAGGTCAGCGTCAGCTCAGTTTATTCTATTTGACTCTACCTCATGTACAGCAGAGACAACGGAAAAATCCATGTTATTTGCAAAACTCAAGCCTTGGTCTCTCAATTCAAACTTCTGTCCAGTTTGCCCAACTCTCCTAGGCTCTTCAAATCCAGCCTTCAGGTAATCTCATTCAAGGAAGGCAGTATCTTTTTGCTGTTGAAATAGCTTCCTCAATCTTTTGACTTAAACCATGTCTCTTTTGGTTTAAAAGATGACATGCCAAGTCAATGTTGCTGGGACTTTCATCTGTGTTTGACGCAGACAAATCTTGTTATCTAGCAGCTTGACATTTCACAGAACAAAACATCTCCTCCTACGTGGAGTGTGCCTGTTCTGACAATACTAAAGACCTAGTTTGCCATGGTTACTTTGTTTTCTGGCCCATTTTGGTCCATTAAAATTCCATAAGAGAAGGGGAGAAAAAAGCCTCAAGTTGGCTGGGTGTGGTGGCTCACACCTGTAATCCCAGCACTTTGGGAGGCTGAGGTGGGTGGATCACCTGAGGTGAGGAGTTCAAGACAAGCCTGGCCAACATGGTGAAACTCCGTCTCTACTAAAAATACAAAAATTAGCTGGGTGCAGTGGCACGCACCTGTAATACCAGCTACTCGGGAGACTGAGGCAAGAGAATTGCTTGAACTTGGGAGGCAATGGTTGCAGTGAGCCCAGATTGTGCCACTGTACTCCAGCCTAGGCAACAGAGCAAGACTGTCTAAAAATTTAAAAAGCCTCAAGTTGAATCTGGATTGGAAGTAGTGGCAGTGGGGGTGAGTGGAAATTGAATTACATTTTAGGTTTCCTTTTAGTTTTCTCATTGATTTGTAGTTGAAAGAACAAAAACTAAGTTTTGTGGTTTTTTTCCCCAGGATTCCTGGGTTCTGGGAACCCAGGATGGTGTTCTGGTTGCTGGTGTCCAAATGTGTCTGGGAGTCAGGCTGTCTAGGTGAGCCATTTCGGGGCCTGCAAACCCATCCCTTCGGGGACACTGTGCTCCACCACCCCCTCTGGGCCCAGGGCCTCTCCCCTAGACCACGGCCAATGGGACCACTGGTTGGAACACCAGAGGAGAACAGGGCCCTGGTGGAGGTGCAGTTCGTGGGTACTCTGTCCTACACTGAAATCTGAAACGGTCAAGCCATATCCTCAGTCAAGGGAATAAAATCACCTTAAAGGCCCAAAGTCTATCTTCATGAGTTCTAAGAGCACCAGGCTACTTGGGGGATTCTAGGGACTGGATCCCAAACTGGCCTTCCCAGGGCCCTCCTCTTCCTATGTCTCTTTCTGTAGCGCAATCTACACTTGCAGAAATGTCCGGCCAGTATCTGATTACTTTGATAACTGTCATAATGAAGAAAAGAAAGAAAAAGGGGCCCATTTTCAGACTTCTGCAGGGCATAGACAGAGTAATCCATGTGCCTTTCTTCCTGGGCATCCACAAACACAGGGCCTGTGATTCCTAGAAAGACAGGAGATTGCACAAGGTCAGGAGAGGGACAGCAACATGTGGCTCAAAATGCCAGCCTGCCCCAACTCAAATCAACAGAACCCCCTTCCCCAACAGCCATTAAAAACCAAACACAGGGTTTCTGTCATTTCAGTGAATCTGAGACAGGGTCAATGGGGACCAGCAAAGGGAAGAAGACAGTTCAGAGATGGCATCCTGTTAGGGTTAAAGGGCCACATTGGGCAGGCAGATGTATTTTCTCAGGCCCACACTGGGGAAGCTCATCCAGCACTTAAAAATAAAAAAAAAAAAGTTTGTTTCCAGTTAATTTCACTTAAAACCTGAGATTTATGCTTCCCTCGAACAATCAGATGTGACAACATGTCAGCAGTCGTCTGGGGCCGAGGGACAGCTGCTTCCTCCAGTTCCTCCCATCTTCCTCCCCTGACCCCACCCACCCCACGCCTCCATGCTGCCAGGCCCTGGGGCACAAGTTTGCAATCTCTGTTCTCATGGCGGCCCCTTCCTTCCTGGTCTGGGTGCAGAGGCCTTGCAGGCCCTTTGCAGAGGCTTGGTGCAGAGGCTTTACAGGGCCTGATGTGCTGTTTGCTATTTCTTAGAACGTGATTAACTCCACTCCTGAAGGAACGCATCTTGGAAGCACAGCTCCTTCACACCCCAAACTAGTACGTAGGTTCTGACAAAGGACTTATTGCTGATTTTGTCCCACAGGGGACAGAACACAAAATTACCACTGATAAAGCACCTAATAAGTGCCAGGCACTGCAGGTGGTGTTGACTTCCCATGTCTAATCCTAATTAACCCTTCAGAAGGGGCACCATCATCTGCTCCCAACAAGCAAAGCTTGGAGGCATGAACTCCTCGGGTCTTCCTGCCAGGGCCACGAAGAGGCACAGCTGGTACACAAACCCAGGCCTATCAGGCCCCAAGTGCCATGTTCTTTCCAGCATGCCACACTGCCTTTCTGCATACACATCCGTGGGCATCCTGAATGTGGGTATTGAGCCCGAGGTTTGCAGGGGAAAGGCCAGAGCTCCTGCGACAACCAGGGCCACTGCTTTCAGTGTGCATTGCGTTCACTGAGCCAAAGCCAGTGGGGTTGCGGGATTCTGCTCCCTAACTCGACCTCCTAGAAGAGGCTTTCCTTCTGGAATGGTGCAAAAGCCCTTCGGCACTGGCCGATGGAGTGGTTGCCACCATGTGGCAGAAATGAACACAGGAAGCAGAGACAAATACTCCAGTTCTGCCAAGGCTACTCCTGTAGCCCATAAGGGAACAGAAGCCAGTTTGGAAGGGGTGAGGAGGGCCCTTTGGTCATGAGTTCCTGAAAGGGGCCCACGGGTCCCAGAACCAAAGTGGGATGACTCAGGCTCTTAAAGGGCCTCACTGCTCTTCACAACCTCCCCTCATTCCAGCATGAAGAATTTCTAAAACCACAGGAAAGAGGAATTAATTGATCTGGCAGAGGGGATTAAACCGAGAGCAGAAAGAAGGATCCCCCCTTGTGACCTCTCCCTTTTTTAAGCAAATGCCTTAGGGTCTGAAAGGAAAGGAGAGAAGTTGGTGAATATTTCCACTTGCAAAAGGCATTAATAGGGTAAACGCGACCTGCTTCTATGAAAACTTCAAAGGGCAGGCCTTGGCTGCTGTCTTTAAATTTTCAGACAAATTTTAGGTAATAATTTATTAAGTGATAAGCCAAAGCAAGGATTAAAAATAGTGACCATTTGGCTAGGCACAGTGGCTCACACCTATGATCCCAGCACTTTGAGACACCAAGGCGTGAGGATCTCTTGAGCCCAAGAGTATGAGACCAACCTGGGTGACAGAGCAAGACCCTATCTCAAAAGAAAACAAAAAAGAACCTACTATTTAATGAGCACATACTATGTGCCAGGTGCATGTCATATTCTCATTACTCCTATGTTACAGGATAGCAAAGAACATGAGCCCTGGAGAAGGCAGACTTGATTTTGAATCCTGGCTCCACCATCTAATAACTTTGCGACCTTAGACAAGGTACATAACCTCTGTAACCTCGGTTTACTCACCTGAATAATACAGATAGAAATAGTACCTGCCTCATGGGCTGTGTGAGGATTCAATTAGGTAATACTCAGAAGCTTTTAGCACTTGGCCTAGTGTAAGGTAAGCCCTCCCTAAATGCTGGTTATTATTTCTGCATGTGGTAGCAGGTGTTATCCCTATCTTACAACTGAGAAAACTAGAACAAGAAAGATCAAAGCAGTTGGTCAGCTGAATGTGATTTGAAAGCAGTTCACTCCCCAACCTATACTCATCCCCACCAGGAAAGCAAGAATGAGACTACAACCCATCTTCAGAAGTCTGTGGTGCCAGGGCCCCCATCACAGAGGCTGCAGATGGGAAGTGACCCCGGGAGACAAGTCTCACATTTCTGAATTTTATTCCTGATGGACTCAGTTTGAATGGAACTGCGGAGGAGAATTCCCAGGGGAAAGGGGATAAGGTGCCCAGCAGCCTCCTCTCCTGGTCTGGGCAGGCTCTGGCCAGAAGGATGAGCGAACTGTGGGAGCTGGGAGGTCTTAACCTCAACTACATTTACAGAAGGAAGACAGGAATCCCCATAAGAAAGATGAATTCTGGAGTTCAGTGTGAGGCAGGCCCTGAAAGAGGCCTTTAATTACATGCCCAAGATCTCAAAGCCCCCACCGACCGGAGCCGCAAGTCTGAGTTTAGAACACCCTCCAGCAGTAAGCCACCTACCCTGCACTGTGGTCTGACTGGAACCCTTCAGAGCGCTGACCAGCTGCCACCCGTCCTGGAAGTCGCCTCCAGCCTTTACCACCTGCTTCACGGTCTCAGCATAGAGCAGGATGGCGTTGTGAAGGTAGGCAGAGTAAGGGCTCACCTTCAATAAGACAAGCAAAGCAGGGTCTCAAGAGGTTCATGGCCTCTTGGGTCACCATCCAGCACTAAATTAGGAGGAATCTCTGTTCCGTCCGCCTGGCAGTGGCACACAGCACTTTCTTCCCCCATCCCACAGAGCAGAGGGTCCAGCATACACCTGCGCCTGCGCTATGAAACCCAGAGGTCGCAGTCTTCATTTTCCTTCTGAATGCTGCGTTTCCCAATTAGATCTTCTGATCCCTCAGGGACACTCTTCAGGCCACAGGTGGGAGGGAGCATGGTTTCAGGGAAAGAGTGTACATGCTGGAACTAGACCGGCTCAGCTCCCTACTGGCTGTGAGTCCCGGGATAAGTTCCACAGCCTCTCTGAATCTCAGCTCACTCGTTTATAAAATGGGGATAGGCCGGGCGCGTTGGCTCACGCCTGTAATCCCAGCACTTTGGGAGGTCAAAGCGGGCGGATCACAAGGTCAGGAGTTGGAGACCAGCCTGGCCAACATAGTGAAACCCCATCTTTACTAAAAATACAAAAATTAGCCCGGCGTGGTGGCAGGTGCCTGTAATCCCAGCTACTCAGGAGGCTGAGGCAGGAAAATCACTTGAACCTGGGAGGCGGAGGTTGCTGTGAGCTGAGATTGCACCACTGCACTCCAGCCTAGGTGACAGAGCGAGACTCCATCCCAAAAAATAAAAAAAGGGGGATAAAACCACTGTTGGGTTGAATGTGACAATAGTTAAATGAGGCATAATAGGTAAACTATCCATTGCAGTCCCTGACCCTTAGTAGGTCTTCAGGATGTGATGTCTTCTATTGGGCAGTCAAGGAAAATAATACAAGTGCCTACTAAGTGCCAGGCACTGTTCTCCCAACAGTACCAGATACAAAGCTGACAGTAGACTGTTACTCAAATATTCTTTAATTGGTTATCTTGTCTTATATGTTGGGATCCACAATCGGCCCCCTCATTTCTAATCAAACTCCTTGTCATCAGTGGCCTGTGGTCACCTTAGGGCTTCAGCTTGGCCCCACACTGGAAGTAGCTCCAGCTCTGGACAAAGGTCTCTCTTCAAAAAATTCTCTGTGAAAGGCAGACACTGTGCCTCCTCATCACACACACACTGGGATTACCACAGGCGGACCCTCTCTCTCCTGATCATCTCCTCCCTTTTCCAGCCCATCTGCTGGCCCTGACCTGTCCTAGCTCCACATCTCTGACCACTCCATCCTGGGTCTAGGTCCTTGCATCCTCCTGGGGAAGGAAATTGTCGTGGTCTGGGTACCCATTAATATCTGTTCTGGACCAGGCACAGTGGCTCACGCCTGTAATCCTAGCACTTTGGGAGACCAAGTCAGAAGGAATGCTTGAGCCCAGGAGTTCAAGAGGCCCCTTGGCAACATAGGGAAATCACATCTCTACAAAAAAAAAATTTTTTTTAATTATCAAGACATGATGGCATGTGTCTGTATTTCCAGCTACTTAAGAGGCTGAAGTGGGAGGGTTGCTTGAGCCCAGGAAGTCGAGGATGTAGTGAGCATGACTGCACCACTGCACTCTAGCCTGGGTGACACAGCGAGACCTTCCCTCTAAAGAAGAAGATATATACTTTGCTTCTTCCATGGACAATGTTACTAAATACACACCACCACAGCCTGGGAGGTAGATGCCATTATCAGTCCCATTTCACAGACGAAGAGACCGAGGTGTAGGGAGGTTAAGCAATTCACTACAAGGTCCTACAGTTAGCAAATAGCAGCAGTAGGATGGGGGCATAGGCCTCTGCTCCAAAGGCCTTTCACCCAGTAACGTCTGAGGTATAAATTCACAAGAGAGCATCAAACTGCTGTTTATTTTGGGCGTGTAAGATGGGGAAGTGCATGTGTGTGTGCACCTGCATGTGTGTAAGGGGGGTAGGGAGAGATGAGGAGAAATAAGAGGGAGAAATGCAAAAGCCAAACACAAATATGATCAAAGAAGGGGAGGAGGGAGCCTGAGCTGGAAGACCCGGCATCACACCTGCTCCTCCCAGGAGATGGTGCTGTGGAAGGGCGGCCTCCTCGGTGTTTGGTAGACTTGTTTCCAAAAGCCTTCGTCTCCACGGCCTTTTCTGTAGGAGCTGAGGGCAATGAGAAGCAGTGACCCATACACCTTTGGGAGGTGCATCATTTTCTGATTTGTCAGTACTTCCTTCCAAAAACGGTCCTAAACAGTAATGAAATAAATGTTGTTACTCGGTAGGAAATGCCTTGGCAAGGGCACTGCGTGTAACGCAATGTTTAATTTGAACCACTACATTCTAATTCCTGGAAACACAGTGATTCCAGAAGGCCTGCAATACAAGGTCCACATTCTCTAGCTGACATATAAGCAGTGGAAGGAAAGCCACAAATAAAAAGAAAAAATGTTCCTGGTGCATACAGCTGCTAAGATGCAGAAAGCTTACCTACTAACAGTGATTGCAAAAACTTAAAAAGCTTAAGACTATAGATTCTTGCTTTTTTTAAATTTTTTTTTGCTTGTGGCATTATTTTATCATTATAATCTACGTGACTATTATGAACAGTATATACCCATTCATTATACATATATGTATGTATATATACATATATATGACATCACACTCACACACATATATATATATGATGATGATATCATACCATAATGTTCTGCAGCTTGATTTTTTTCCACCTAAACCTATACTGGGAATACTTTCATAAAATAGATTTATGCTATTCTTTCATGAAGCAGCATGAATTCAATTGCATAGACATTGGTGTATTCTTAGTTCTACCTTCTTTCTGCCATTACACACCAGTTGGAATGTATCATCAATGTGTGGGAGAAAGCAACAGGGGAGTTGAAAAGTTTCCCTGCCAAAGCAATGTGGTCCATCCTCTCCTCTCCTCATCTGCCTGAAGGCAGAGATGAGGGGAAAAGTGAAGAGAAAGGGAGGCGGTCACAATGGAAATCTAAGGTAAGACAGTGTTCTGGAAAGTCTGGCATGCCTTTAGGATTCCAGCTCCCTACCCAAAGAAATCTGAGATGCTTTTGTGGATCTGAAAGACTTCATGATAAAGAAGGAAAAATCTGGGACATTACTATATATCTCCCTTTATTTTCTTCTGTCCTATTTCAGCTTCTTGTGATTTTTTTTAAAAGCTTATTTTAGAAAGATAAAACTGCTAGAAAAATAATGCACCGTGTCCATAGGAAAAGGCAAGTAGCTTTTGTAGATGCCTGTTGTGTAAGATGCTTACAAGCACAGACACAATAGCCCCCTGTGAGGCAGATACTACGTGCATTATTTCTCATGAATCAGTGCACTTGATGAGAAAAGGAGCCCAGGCCACCTGGGTTTGAATGATAGCTCTCCTTCATACTAGTTGGATGGCCTTGGGCAAGTTTTGGCACCTCTCTGAACCTCAGTTTCCTCTTCTGTAAAACGAGGATGATAAAAGTGAGGTGACAACGTGCTAGCAGCCCTCGCTCACTCTTGGCGCCTCCTCGGCCTCGGCGTCCACTCTGGCGGTGCTTGAGGAGCCCTTCAGCCCGCTGCTGCACTGTGGGAGCCCCTTTCTGGGTTGCCCGAGGCCGGAGCCAGCTCCCTCTGCTTGCAGGGAGGTGTGGAGGGAGAGTCGCGGGCGGGAACGGGGGCTGCGCGCCGTGCTCGCTGGACAGCGCGAGTTCCGGGTGGGGCTGGGCTCCGCACTCGGAACTCCGGCCAGCGCCGCCAGCCCCGGGCAGTGAGGGGCTCAGCACCTGGGCCAGCGGCTGCGGAGGGTTCACCGGGTGTTACAACACTGCCGGTCCGTCCGCGCCACACTCGAATTCTCACCGCGCCTCAGCTGCCTCCCCACGCGGCAGGGCTTAGGACCTGCAGCCGCCATGCCTCCCCTCCCCCCCGCCACCAGTGGGCTCCCGCGCAGCCCCAGCGTCTCCAAAGGGCGCCGCCCATCAACCGCCCAAGGGCTGAGAAGGGTGGGTGCGTGGCTTGGGACTGCCAGGCAGCTCCGCAGGCGGCATCCACTAGGCGAAGGCAGCAGGGTTCCTGAGTTGGGTCGGCACTTGGAAAACTTTTATGTCTAGCTAAAGGATTGTAAACGCACCAATCAGCACTCTGTCTAGCTCAAGGTGTGTAAACGCACCAATCAGCACCCTGTCAAAATGGACCAATCAGCTCTCTGTTAAGTGGACCAATCAGCAGGGTGTGGGTGGGGTCAGATAAGGGAATAAAAGCAGGCTGCGTGGGCTAACACCGGTAACCGTTTTGGGTTCTTTTTGTAAAGTTTGTTGTCTTGCTTTTTGGGCTAAAGTTTTGTTGCTGCTTGTTCTAGCTCTGTGTTACCTTTGTGAGCTATAACATGGTGCGAAAGTCTGCAGCTTCACTCCTGAAGCTGCGGAGACCGTGAACCTACTGGGAGTGATGAACGATTCCGGATGCGCCACCTGTAACAGCTGTAGCACTCACTGTGAAGGTCTGTAACTTCACTCCTGAGGCCAGCGAGACCACAAACCCACGTGAAGGAACGAACAATTCCAGCCACGCTGCGTTTAAGAGCTGTAACATTTACCGTGAAGGTCTGCAACTTCACTTCTTAAGTCAGCGAGACCACAAACCCACCAAAAGGAAGAAACTCCAGACACATCTGAACATGTGAAGGAGCAAACTCCGGACACACCATCTTTAAGAGGTGTAACACTCACCTCGAGGGTTCGCAGCTTCGTTCTTGAAGTCAGTGAGACCAAGAACCCACCAATTTCCAGACCCAAAATACCCCATGGTGTGGTGGTGGGCTGCAATAAGCGTTAATGTATTAAGCACTCACAGTGAGGCCCAGTACTCCATAAGCTCTCCAGAAGGCAGAGTTGTGTGGGATGAGCTCAGACTGAAAGGCCCAGTCTGGAAGACTAGGTATGCCACTTGGGAGTGCTGAAATCTTAGGTAAGGTACCTTAATTAAGCCTTGGTTTTTTTTACCTGTACATTGGAATAACAATAATATCTACCTTCCAAGGCTGTTCGAAATACCAAGTACAAAATGTACAGGCACATAAATAATGCATTTAGTAACTGCCTTGCAAAGCCATTGAGAATATTAAGTGCAATCGTGTGTAAAATGTGTAACTCAGTCCTCATAGTAAGCAGTTGTGTTTTTAGCCATTCTCATTACCAAAAGAATCAGACTGCCTAAGAATTGCTTCGTTGCATCTGTATGTTGGTCTTTCCAGCCCTTTGTTAAAGCTTCAGCAGGGACACGGCGGTAGCTGTGGAAGAAAAAGAAGTGAGAGCCGCTTGTGTCTGAGGGTCCCTTGGGAAGGTCTCAGCTGCCCGGTAGAAATGACAGCAGTTCCTCAACTGTTGTTGTCTGATACGGAATACAGCGGGCTAGGCCTTCAAGCCAGCTGACCTAGTTCATGGCCTGGTTCAGCCTTTCACTAGCTGTGGAGAAGAACTCTGGGTAAGTTCTTCCAGCTCTGTCTTAGTGTCCTAATTTTAAGAAGAGCACGCGAGAGTGCCTACCTCACAGGGTTGTAGTGAGTGCTCAGTGAGCTAATACATGTGGGTCATAACGAGTGCTCCATACTTGCTACCTCTTACTACCAGAGCCATTGAGTGGTCAACGGTACCCACCTCCAACTGCTGCAAAATGATGAAAACAAATTCTCCAGTGTTGAGTCCCAGGTTTGCTGCAGCCAGAATAATAATTTTTGCATCCTCTGAGCTGCAGGTTAAGATGATAACTATAAGAATGAAAACCAGAGTCAGCCAGTTGCACATGCTTGAGTATGTGTGCTTTCTCACGCATGCTCTCACTCTAAGTCTGGCCTAAAGTCACTGTAAATGAGACGTGAACTTTTTCTTTCCTTGGGCATGCCTTAAGAAACAGGAATGCCTAAACTAGTCCCTGAGTTTTTACATTCTTTAACCAAACCTGCAGTGTACAAACTAGCAGTTATAGCACTGAAGTCTTTGCTGCAGCCTCCCCACAATGTACAAGTGAAAAGTTTGGGATCACCTCTGTGCTCTAGGTGTTTTTTCCTTTTGGCTCAAAAATCAGAACAGCAGACCTGGCTTGTGACTTGTCAGCCACACTTCAGCTAAGAGGAGTTCACAGAGGACCTTTGGACATGTGGACTTTCAAGGGCATTTGGACTTTCTGAGTTGGGCTGGCCGGAGGGAGGAGTAGGCCATGGTACTTTTCTGCCGTTTAATCCCATCACCGTTCATTTTCAGAATATACAAATGAAGTAGTGGGTTTTATTTTTTATTTATTTATTTTTGAGACAGAGTCTGCTGTATTGACCAGGCTGCATGGAGTACAGTGGTACAATCTCGGCTCACTGCAACCTCCGCCTCCTGGGTTCAAGCAATTCTTATGTCTCAGCCTCTAGGATAGCTGGGATTACAGGCATGCACCATCACACCTGGCTAATTTTTGTATTTTTAGTAGGGACAGCATTTCACCATGTTGACTAGGCTGGTCTCCAACTCCTGGCCTTGAATGATCTGCCCACCTCAGCCTCCCAAAGTGCTGGGATTACAGGCGTGAGCCAACGCACCCAGCTAGTTTTTTAAATGAAGTAATTTATAGTCTATTTATCTGAGCTCCAATTATGTGTCAGGCACTTTGCTGGGCACAGACATAGCAGTGAACGAGCCAGCAGACAGCATACAAGTGAACAGATTAAAGAGATCATTGAAGATTCTAATTAGTGAGGTTGGAAACGGATGCTGTGATGCTAATGGGTGGGGAGGGGAAACAGCTTCACATCAAGTCGTTAGAGAAGGCCTCCCTGAAGAGGTGGGCTCTGGACCCAGTCGGCAAGGATGAGAGGACGCTACCCTCAAGAAGGTGCTGGGTAGGGTGGAATGTGACTGAGACCACATAAGAATTGCCTCATTGGATCAGTATGTTGGTCTTTCAAGCCCTTTATTAGAGATTCAACAGGGACACAGGGAGGTAGCTGTGGAAGAAAAACAAGTGAGAGCCACTTGTGCCTTAGAGTCCCACATTAGCATCACTGGGTGGAGTGGGTGCAGGTGACACCCTAGGCCAAGGGAGTAGAAAACCCTAAAGTCTCAGGGCTGGAGAGAGTTTAGTTTATTTGAGGAACAGAAAGGAGTCAGTTACTAATTCATGATAGAAAGTTGAGCCTTATAGGCATCACCACAAAAATAATTGCTGTCATATGTTGACCAACTACTTGTCCAGACATGGTGCTAAGCACTTCACAGGCATAACCTTATTTAATCCTCCCCTTTCTGTGACATAGGTAGGATGGTTGTCTCCATTTTATAGAAAAGATACTTGAGACACAGAGAGATTAAGGTACTTACCCAAGGAGGACACAGCTAAAATGTCAGAGACTGGATTCAAACCTAGGTCTGTCAGTCTGCAGAGCCCATGCTGTAAACAAATAGTGAAGTCCAGGACCCAGCCCACCTGGAAGATGCTTCTAGAACTTGCTCTGTGTATCATAACACTGTAGCATGTGGGGTTTTACTTTAGACCAAAAAAAAAAACCCCACAATTTTTTGTTAGTGATGTCAAGCAATAAAGGAAATTGCTTTTATATATTATTAATTTTGTACCTTGTTTCCATCTGCTTTTACATTCATGGAAAAGTGAAGAGTTTTTTGGGGTTTTTTTTTTTTTTTTTCAAATCTGCTTGTCCCGTTTTTCTCTCCAAATAAAAGCAACAGAAGACTTTTCTACTTACCCCTGGCAATTGATGATATCCTCCAAAGATACTCTTGAAGAAGGACTAGATTATTGTTGGTGTATCTCATGCTGGCAGTGATGATAAAATGGGATTTGAGTTCATTCTCTACAACCCTCCACAATTCATCCACTCCATCCCGGGAGGAAGCCCCAGAGTAGCCTCCAAACATCCCAATGTGTTTCCAGCCCAGGTACTGGAGACTTTCCTGGAGCACATCACCAATGTCCTGCTTGGGTGACACAAGTTTCACACAGGTGTTCAAACCACTTTGTGGTTTGTCCAACAAAGTCAAACATGGGGTGTTCCACTCAGAGGCCAGCAAGCCGATAACCTTGAAAATAACCCAAAGGATGTCTTTGTATAATTGAGTTTATGTACACGCAAACCCCAGTGTAAGACATCTGCATAAACGTCAGATTTTGTGAGTCTGTGGGTCATACTGGGCCCTCGCTTTTGTAATGTTGATGACAATGTCAGCCTCATAGAACAAAGATAACAAAAGCGAGCATCAATTGAGCACTTACTATGTGCCGAGCACTCTAGGAGCTTACATGTGTCATTTCAACTTTCACAACATTTCTAGGTATTATTACCCCCTCTTTAAGATAAAACAGGAAGACACAGAGATGTAAGTTACATAGCTAGCAAATAGTGGAGCAGGGTTGGAAATTAGGTAATATGGTTCCATGGCCCACAGTCATAACTACTCATTCTCTCTTTCTTAATTTCTCCTTTATTCATTTTTCATTCATTTTAATTAGGGGCCTATCACATATAAAAATCTTTGGAGACCTTGCTCTTGAAGGAGCTCATGGTTTATTACAAGAACCAAGGTATATAAAAAATAGCTTTAAAATTAAATATATTATTTAAGATGTGTAGATAATAGATTTATAGGCATTTAGAGAAGTAAACAATTACTTTCGATTGGGGAATTAGGGATAAGGAGGGCAGAGGTGAAGGGATAAAGAAAGGCTCCATGACATTTGATATTAACTCTTAGACAAGTAGCCCTTGAACAGATAGAAATGTGTCAGATGGGGAATTCCAGGAGAGAATGGGTCAAATTTAAATGTAAACGTAATTCTGCAGCTCCAGCTAATGATAGTTCTGCAACATTGTTGAGAGTAAGACCTGTGCTGCTCCTTCCTGTTCACCTTTTGCATCAACACTTTTCAGGTGACATGATACCCAAGGACACCAACAAAGTTCATCCCAACAACCAAACAAATACAAGTCATTCATTTCCCTCATGTTCTTGCTGTAGGTAAGGTAGGCTGCCATACTTGATTCTTTCTCATTTACTTGCATTATCACTGATTAATTTATTATATACGTCAAAGAAAAGCCTACTCAAACAATTGATAGTTTTCTATTTAAAACCAAGCATTTGTTTCTTCTTCTTCTTCTTTTATTTATTTATTTATTTATTTATTTATTTATTTATTTTTTGAGACGGAGTCTTGCTCTGTCGCCCAGGCTGGAGTGCAATGGCACAATCTCGGCTCACTGCAAGCTCTGCCTCCGGGTTCACGCCATTCTCCTGCCTTAGCCTCCCGAGGAGCTGGGACTACAGGCATGCGCCACCATGCCTGGCTAATTTTTTTGTATTTTTTTTTAGTAGAGACGGGGTTTCACTGTGTTAGCCAGGATGGTCTCGATTTCCTGACCTCGTGATCCACCCTCCTTGGCCTCCCAAAGTGCTGGGATTACAGGCGCGAGCCACTGCGCCTGGCTGCATTTTTTTCTTCTTAATTTTCCTAAGCTTTGTAGCTTAGGAACATGAGAGTGAACTATAAGAGTCTATACACAATAGCATCAACTTCAGACAGTCAACAAGAGGAGGAAGAGGGTAGGTGAATAAACAATTATTGATTTGAAAGGCTTTCTGGCCATATGTGGTGGCTCACGCCTGTAATCCCAGCACTTTAGGAGGCCGAGACCAGTGGATCACCTGAGGTCAGGAGTTTGAGAGCAGCCTGGACAACATGATGAAACCCTGTCTCTATTAAAAATACAAAAATTAGCTGAGCATGGTGGGGCACTCCTGTAATCCCAGCTACTCGGGAGGCTGAGATGGAAGAATCGCTTAAACTTGGGAGGCAGAGGCTGCAGTGAGCCAAGATCATGCCACTACACTCCAGCATGGACAACAGAGCATTAAAGAAAGAAAGAAAGAAAGAAAGGCTTTCTTTAAAGAGAATGTTAACTCTTCTAATTACATAGACTAATTGCATCTCAAAAATGATATTCAAGATCTACACGGTTATTGTTATAATAATGTGATCCTTGTCAGGAGATTACTCAAATCTGTACCATCATCTTGAAGGCCACCCCTTCCAATGGAAAGTTAAAGTTTCCAGAGGCTATATATACTCTACCTCAGCTGCTTCTGGGCATGCTGGTCCAAACAGGGCAGAAATCTGTTCGTTCTGGACCTGGTTGTTGAAAATAGCAAGAGACTCCTTGGTGCTGCAGGCTGAGTTGGTGTAAGTGAACTCCCGGCTGAAATTTCCAAGGTCCACTAGCTCTGAGTTGACCTTGTCCATGGCAATCTGGAGGCCTGCACCCAGCCTTTGCATGCTGAATGGATGGGAGATGTTCCAGGGGGTCTGGAAGCCTGCGGTGAGTTTAGCAGCCTCAAGGCAAGTCACCAGCACACTGGCAAAGAGCATCAGAACTAGTGTTGGGTGGTCAGCATGACATTCAATCCCTGAACAGAGCCCAGACTCAATTGGGTCCTCAAGACATGGTTTGAGAGCCATGGATGGCATGTAACACCTGTGTCACTGCAGAACTGTGAGAGGCTCAGCCTCCTGATTACTCACGCCAGGAACTTATATGACAGTGTAGAGTTCCCTGAGGATCACAGCTTGCTTTCTATTCAGTGCCATTAATTAACCGAAACTCTCCCTTTTCAGAGTCTGTCTTAATACCATCTAGAAGCAGCAGCCTTGCAGAAGGAGGCCAAGGCAGCTAGTCAGCAGGGTCCTGGTGATTGATCCAGTGACATCCCTGACAAACTTCACATTCCTGGGCAAGTCACATGACCCCTCTGTCCCTCTCCACCGGTAAAATAAGAACCACAGAAATGACTCAAATGGAGTCAGATGGCCCGGGCTGGAATTCTGACTCCATCACACATTAGTTGAGTGACCTAGAACATATTACTTCCCCTTTCTATGCCTTAATCTCCTGCTCTGTAAAACAGGGATAAAACTGTAATAAGGTCTTCCACAAAGTGATATGGTAAAGATTAAAAGAGATCATACAAGACTAGCCCTTGGCAAAATACCTGGGCAAAGAGAGCCAGTCCATCAGTGTTAGATTTGACAATGGTGTTGATGATGATGATGATCCCAGTAATAGTGATAATAATTATCACTTCCTGATTCCATCTTCTAGGAAATTTTTATGAAATAAGTAAGCTTATGGCTATAAGGTTTACTGAAAGGTTGACACAGTCTGTATCCCTCACCCAGGCCTTTAGGGCGCTTGAGATTGGTTATTGATGCATGAAATACTAACCCTCACTCTACACAGGTCAGGGCAAGGAGCTGGGGGCAGCTCTCAATTGTTTGAAATATCACAGGGATGACAGGACCCTTGAGAAGCCATTGCTACTGCCAAGTAAGATGGCCCAGCTATCAGCCAGGAAAATCCACATGAATATAAAGGGTTGAATTCCCACCTACCGTGGGCTTGCTTTCAAGTAAGAATACAAAATACTTATATGATGTTCAGTGTTGTTGGGAGTTTAACAAACAGACATACACTGGCTGGTAGGAATGTTCATTAACAGCAGTTCTTCAATATGCACCAAACTTTAAGAATGTGTGCATATTGGACTCAAAACTCTAATTTGGGGGATTTATTACAAATAAATAAAATCATATGATCAGATTTAAACACAGTGTTATTTCTAACAGTCAAAATTTAGACACAAGCTTCATTGTCCAACAGAGAGACCAGGATAAATAACATGTAGTGAATTCATATGACTGAGTGGCATGCAATCACTAAAAATAATATTTTATATATGTAGAAATATATATAGATATATTATGTATATTTCTATATATATTATTATTATATATATATTTCTATATATATTATTATTATATATATATTTCTATATATATTATTATTATGTATATATTTCTATATATATATATATTCCTGGGGGCCCTGCTGAGTGATGACAGCAAATTTCTCTTCAGTTCGGGCTTACAGGTTCCTAATGGGAACATTCCTGAAGGTAGAGCACACCGTGTACTCACTATTCCAGAAATAAGAGCAAGTAAACGTGTCTGTGACCTGTCAGGGTGTGAACTGCAAACATAGATAAATATGTATCTATTTATCTATATAAATATGTATCTATATATGTATCTATAGATATATATCTATATATAAATATCTATCTATATATCTATATATAAATATATATATATTCTCTTAGAAAGATAGCCGCAGTGTATTGCTAACTGATGAAGCACATCATACAACAATATATATTAGTATTCCATTTTGTTTTTTTTTTCAAAAGGAAAGATTACATACAACAAACCACTAAAAGTGGCTCACTCTGTGTCATAGGAATTATGGGTGGTTTGTCCTTGCTTTGTTTATATTAATTTTCATTTTTTGTCTTAATCTCTTTGCAATAAGAAAGAAAAGTGAATATTTTAATTAAAAATAAACCCTACAGAATTGTACTTCTGAAGGATCAACACAGAAGGCTAAATTCATACTGCCTTAATCCCTCAGTTCAGGAGCACCCCACACTTACAGACACCTGGCTTACCTCCGTAGGCCCTAATTATTCTCTGCTGAGCTCAGCCCCTTCCATTTCTCCATTGCCCTCAGAGACAGAGATGCAGCGGTTCAGGTAATGGCCATTATGAGCTGGAAAATCATTGCCATAGTTACTAGCCCAATTTGTGTGATGCCTTTGATTGGCTGGAATGGAAAGCCTGAGGTTAAAACCAGGTTGGGGGGCGGTGGGTGTTGTAAGGACTGTGGCTGCTGGAGGGGGCACACTGTCCTCTATTTTGCTCCCCAGCCCTCCTTCCTTCTAGGGGATTCTTAGGCCTAGAAGTTACCCGTATGATTAGGAGAGGCCATGCTATTTCATCGGATGGTGCTTTGGAACAGAAGTTGTCTGTGCGTGGCCAGCAGAGGTTCAAAGTGCAGCCCCCTCTGCCTGGGGTAGCTCTTTAATTCCTTGCTACTTTGTCCCATCTCTGCTTCCTGAAGAGACTATTACCGAGGGAGGGTTCTTTCTGCCTGATTTGTGGCTTCCTCAATAGTGACCAGCCTAGTCTATAAACTAGATGCAAGGCCAGCTGTTCGGCGTCCTGGGTCAGATAAGATGAGCTGTATCCAGGATGGTGGGTTTTAGTAAAACCTCTAGCAACTTTCTAGCTGCCCTTCCTCCAGCTCCCTCTTTCTGCCTGCCTCCCTTCAATTTCTAAATCAGTGGCCTGATCAAGTTTAGGTGAAAAGTAAAGGTTTGGCATGTTTGGGCTCTACTTCTCCCCCAGGGAAAAGGTGAGAGGCAGAAAAAGGTGCTTGACCTAAGTGGAATGCAATGCGATGAGCCTGTGATCACACTGGGGGAGAGGCAAAGGGAGCACCTACTGGTGCATTCCTGGAAAAGGCTTCAGCAAGTCCGTAAGACTACCTGAGCCTCAGTTTCTGTGAAATGGGAAAAAGGCAGAGGGCAGAGAGCTCTGACCTTACCAGCCTCCTGCCCTAAGATACTAGGCCTCTGGTGGATTCCTAACAAATGGAAGACAGTATTCCTGGGGGCCCTGCTGGGTGATGACAGCAAGTTTCTCTTCAGTTCGGGCTTACAGGTTCCTAACGGGGACATTCCTAAAGGTAGAGCACACCGCGTACTCACTATTCTAGAAATAAGAGCAAGTAAACATGGCTGTGACCTATCAGGGTGTGAACTGCAAACTTCCCCTTGTGTTCTCAGCTCTTACAAACAGCTATGGTGCCGGTTCTGAAGATGCAGCTTCTACTAAGCAAAAGTTTGAGGAGCCAGAGGAAAGCAGAGTTAAGATCAAACTGGAAGATCGTGGCTCTTAGGGCTGCAACAAAACAAAATCCCCAGGATGCAAATCCTGTCAGTAATCATGCACACAGGCACCCACGACTCCTACGAAGCTGAGGATGAGGTGTGGCCTTGGCTGACTGACAAGAACGCTCTGGTCTTGTTTCTGAAAACGTTTGTGCCAAGAGAAGAAAATTCCTCCCTCCTGGAAGCCCTGCCTGTCTCCTCTGTGCTTCAGTCATCTGCTGTTTATCCTGTGTGGCTGAAACAGACTTTCTCATACCAGTGTCTTAAAGGAATGAGTCTTTGACACCTGAACAAATTTGAGGCTTTAAGCAATACTTTAAACAACGAAGTGTTCTCCCAGATATCACTATAATCTCCGGGGTAGCAGGCTAGTCTGGCCTAAATGCCAGATTTCTGAATATTTATTTCACAGTCTCTGTTCCTACTATTTCGTAGTCTCTGCTCCTCCTCCTGCCCCCATTATGCCTTGGCATGAAGAGCAAAAACTTTCAGAGGTTGTGAGGAGGAGAAGCAACCACCTGCTCCAGGTACTCAGTATTCAAAGATACGGAATGACTAACAGTGATGCCATTAATTCCAAAGCCACTTTCCATAAAATTTTAGGTTTGCCAAGACACTTTTGCTGTCATAGTGTCCCAAACACTGAGCAAATAAAGAATGTGTCCTGGCCAGGAGCGGTGGCTCACGCCTGTAATCCCAGCACTTTGGGAAGCTGACGCAGGCAGATCACCTGAGGTCAGGAGTTTGAATCCAGCTTGGTCAACATGGTGAAACCACATCTCTACTAAAAACACAAAAATTAGCCAGGCATAGTGGCAGATGCCTGTAATCCCAGCTACTCAGGAGGCTGAGGCAGGAGAATCACTTGAAACTGGGAAGCAGAGGTTGCAGTGAGCAGAGATCATGCCACTGCACTCCAGCCTGGGCAACAGAGCAAGACTCCTCAAAAAAAAAAAAAGAAAAAATATGTACTAATCCATCTTTCTCTGGTGATGACACACTCTTGACCCACAGAATGTTTCTCCATCTGTGTAAATTGGCGACCTGTGTGGCACTGGGCTTGGCATCTGGCAGCTTCTTTCTGGTGGATAGCCATCCATCTAAAGTGAGACAGGATGTCCCTGACTCCTCCGCCCTCTCCAGTTTCTTGTCTGGAGAAACCAGGAGCCCTCCCACTTCCTGGCATTTCCTCCCTGCTCCTGGTAAAGGCTCTTGAGCCAAGCACATGGTGTGTCTGTCCCCAGGCTGTGAGCCCAGGGAAAGAAAGCTTGCAAGGCAGAGGATAATATCCTTAAAGGCTTGAAAAGGAGGGAGGTGCTGACATCCCCCCAGAGTACTGGTATTCCTATCTATGGCACAGGAACCCCGGCTTCTCCCACCACCTTCCTGTAGAAGGCAGTGTCGCAGAATGGCTGTGAGCACAGGTTTTGGAATGAGAAAAGCTGGCATGGACAAGTTATGTATTATCTGAACCCAATTTCCTCATTCGTAATTACTCTGACAACCTTTTGCAAGGATTAAATGAAGTAGTAAATGTAAAATACACAGCATAGTGCCTGGCACGTAACAATAGCCAGTAAGTGGTAGCAGTTTTATAATAAAGGTTTATTGCTCCAGGCAAAAGATCATAAAGTCTGTCGGATGGATTCTGTGTTGACCCTAAGGAACAAATTGCTGCTGCTGCAGAAACCAGAGGAACAGGTAAAAGATGTTGCTGGGACAGGTTTCTGAAGATGCCTGGATTTATAATTGCTAATATATACAGGCATATACGTAGTTTTCAAGCATTACATGGGATGATGAAGCTCTGGCTGGTTTTTAGGGGGAAAAAAGTTCTCCCAGAACAATTACAACATGTTCATTGCTGCCACTGGGCAACACTACCTTTTGCTTATATTCTGTAGGCATTAAGTCAAAGGGCCTTTGGTTTCTTTGTCTTTTTTTTTTTTTTTTAGACTGAGTCTCACTCTGTCACCCAGGCTGGCGTGCAGTGGCGTGATCTTGGCTCACTGCAACCTCCGCCTTCCAGGTTCAAGCTATTCTCATGCCTCAGGCCAGGCTGGTCTCAAACTCCCGACCTCAAGTGACCCACCCACCTTGGCCTCCCAAAATGCCATGATTACTGGCGTGAGTCACCACGCCTGGCCAGGGCCTTTAGTTTCTAAATCAGCACTGTCCAAAAAAATAACACGAGCAACATATATTATTTAAAATTTTCTAGCACACACATTTAAAAAAGTAAAAATAGCAGTTAAGATTACTTATCAAGAGTATCCTAAATATTATAATTTCAACACATAATCAGTATTTTAAACATTGAGATTTTATGTTATTTTCTTTATACCACATCTGGAAAATTTGGTGTGTGTTTTATACTTAAACACCTCCCAATTTAGACTTGCCTCATTTCAACTGCTCAGTAGCCATGTGTAGTTAGTGGTTACAGTATTGAACAGTAAATTTTCACTCTGAGCCACCCTTTTAATCCCCTGGGAGATAGCGATGTTTCCTATGGGGTGTTGAAGGTTCTGGGAATTTCAACTTGACACCTCTCTCAGTGGCCTCAGTTCTGTCTATCTGATTCTTTAATGCTCTTTGGAATTCCGCTCTTGCTGATAAAGGAACAAGCTGCCTACATCATGACACTGAGAATAATATTTATTCAGCATACTTAAAGCCTGAGATGGGGCCGGGCACGGTGTCTCACGCCCATAATCCCAGCACTTTGAGAGGCCGAGGCGGGCAGATCACCTGGTCAGGAGTTTGAGACTGGCTGGGCCAACATGGCGAAACCCCTTCCCTACTAAAAATACAAAAATTAGCCCGGTGTGGTGGCAGGTACCTGTAATCCCAGCTACTTGGGAGGCTCAGGTGGGAGAATCGCTTGGACCTGGAAGGCGGAAGTTGCGGTGAGCTGAGATCACACCACTGCACTCCTGCCTGGGCAACAGGGCGAGGCTCCACCTCAGGGAGATAAAAAAAAAAAAAAAAGGCTGAGATGGGGCTGTTCACGAGCACATCCCGAGGGTTGAGGGGGATCAGTGTCTACTGGCCCTTCCATGTGTCATGTGTCATGCCCCACCCATTGGAAAGCTCAAATGTAAGGCTGAAAGGCAATTTGCTTTGGGTGTGTGGTTCAAGAAAGGGGAGGGGTGCCTGGGGTTGGGGGAGCTTTTTATTGTAATCTGGGCAAACAACATTCTTGTCAGCCAAGTGCTCACACTTGGGTAACACTTTCTTCCCACGAAGAGTAAGCACGTGTTCTCAAGAGCATGCATGCCCAAGCAATTGATATCAGCAGCTACAGTTAAGAGAAAGAGTTGCTGCCATCGCTGAGCTGTGGGGTCAGCTTCTTCCTCATACCCTGTGATGTTCCCATGGTGCAGGGTTCACTACAGGGCCCAGAATGGAGCTGTGAGCCCTTGCCGCATAGCAGACGGCTAAGAAGAAAGAGCTAGGGGGTCGCACAGGTGGGACCCGTGGAGCATTGGCCCCTCCAGTGAAGTGAAGCAAGGCTCTGAGTTGGTAATGGGCTCTGTAGCAGGCAGGATGTCCAGACTGCTAGGGACCCCTTCTCGAGGGGGCCGGACCCTTGGCATCCGGTCCACATGTCTGGTATTGGGTCTGGCTTCCTGTAGGGCAATGGGTCTTAGTTTTCTTTGAGAGACCAGTAAAAATTCTGAAAAGAAACGCATATATAAACACACCAGTTTGCTAGGGGGTCTTGGAACGGATGGTACGCAGTCACAGATATGTGCTTGGGCTCTAGACTCAAGACCACCTAAGCTCAAAATCTGACTCTGAGACTTAGCTCTGTACCTTGGAGGTTTAATTAGGCTACCCCCTAGCTCTTTCTTCTTAGCCGTCTGCTATGCAGCAAGGGCTCACAGCTCCATTCCGGGCCCTGTAGTGAAGCCTGCACCATGGGAACTTCATGGGGCATGAGGAAGAAGCTGACCCCACAGCTCAGCGATGGCAGCAACTCTTTCTCTTAACTGTTACTTGGCCTCTCTTAGATTTTCCTCTCCTTCTAAATAGCAATAAAAACTTCCATAGGGCTGCTGTGTGATTAAATGAGATAGTACTTAAATGTAGTGTTGCCACCACGCGGTAGGAGCTCAGTGATGTTCGCCATCATGAAGGCCTTCAGAGAGGATCTGGCATGAAAAACTTGAATCACTGCCCTGTAAGTTGTACTTTTGAGTGTCATTAGCCTTTTGAAATATCAGATAACCAGGGAAAGGGCGAACATGAATTTCCGTGGCTGATTATGACACCCTGGTTATGAGTTAAGGGACTTCGCTCCTTCCTTCTCATATCTCAGTACACAGATAAACTTCAGAGTCAACTCTGCCATGTGGGAAGCTAAAGGTCAGTGCAACACAGCTGTGTTTTTGCCCACTGCATGCCATCACAACCTCTGCCCTGCTATTCAGCTAACTCCAGGAAGGGACATCTCCCCTCTTTCTCTGTGATCCATCATTGTGAAGTTAACAAGAATAGATCCAGCCCATAGCTCTAGGTCTTTGCTTCTCTTGCCTGTTGAGTCATGTTGTTTGACTTGAAAAGGCTTGACGTAGAGGTCAAAACAGCCTAAGATCCTTCCTAAATAAGTGTTTCGCGTGCTTCACATGTCCCAGCTACTGCAGACATCATGAGCTTTCCCTTTTCTCTCTGGTCCTCACATTTCTTCTTTGCCCTCACCAAAAATGCTTATGGTAAGCATTATTTTGTGACTGTTCCATCATCTTAATCCAATGAAATATTCTAAAACAAAAGATCTAGAGGTTTAAGATGAATCTTCTAGATTCTGAAGTCAGAGGTTATATTAAAAGGAGAAATCTGGGGCCGGGCATGGTGGCTCACATCTGTAATCCCAGCACTTTGGGAGGCCGAGGCGTGTGGATCACTTGAGGTCAGGAGTTCAAGACCAGCCTGGCCAACGTGGTGAAACCCTGTCTCTACTAAAAATACAACAACAAAACAAAATTAGCTGGGTGTGATGGCAGGTGCCTGTAATCCCAGCTACTCGAGAGGCTGAGGCAGGAGAATTGCTTGAACCCAGGCAGCAGAGGTTGCAGTGAGCCAAGATTGTGCCACTGTACTCCAGCCTGGGCAACAGAGCGAGACCCTGTCTCAAAAAAAAGGACTTCATTAGGTTCAGTGGTCTCTGGAATCTGGACATATTCACTAAGACCTTTAAGTAACATTTGGTTGCTCTGCCTGACTCGTCTCAACCTGCTGTGAAATCTGCTTTGCAACCAGCTGTGCTTCCTGAAGAAAGGCAGATTTTCAGAGACAAGCTGCAAATCACTTGGCTTTGCAAAATCGCCTGAAATTATTAAAAAATAACACTTGGCCCCACCACCGTCATCACTCTGTTACCAAGCTATCGGATCTTGGGAAGGGATGTCATTTCTCTGAGCTTCTATTTTTCTTGTCTGTACAAATCATAACTACCTTCCAAGTGTATTGTGAGGGTCAAATGAAGTGTTTGTCACAGGACCTGGCTCCCAGCAGCCACTGGAAGTTTGGATGTTGAAAGTATTGTTCCCACTCAGACCTCACAGGTTTGCTAAGAGGCAAACTAGAAGCATTTTATAAACCGGGAGGAGCTATGTGAATGCATGATGGCACTATGTAAAGTTAGTCTGCTTATATTGTCTGTCTTTCTCTGCTTTCTAAAACATGGGGGTCTGGGTGCGGTGGCTCACGCCTGTAATCCCAACACTTTGGGAAGCCAAGTCAGGCAGATCACTTGAGTTCAGGAGTTCAAGACCAGCCTGGCCAACACGGTAAAACTCCGTCTCTACTAAAAATACACAAAAATAATAATAATTTAGCCAGGCATGGTGGCAGGTGCTTGTAATCCCAGCTACTCGAAAGGCTGAAGTAGGAGAATGGCTTAAACCCAGGAGGCAGAGGTTGCAGTGAGCCAAGATGGTGCCACTGCACCCTAGCCTGGGCAAGAGAGTGAGACTTCATCTCAAAAGTAAAATAAAATAAAATAAAACGAGGGGAAAGCCTGGTTTCTGTTTCTGAAGAGTTGCCAGCCTCTGCCATTAAAGATAAAATGGCTATTTCCAGGCTGTGTTACAAAACTCTAGAATGTTAGACTCTAGTATTCTAGAACAACATTGTGTAGTACATGTGTGGTTTCTTTGGCCCTAGGAAGAGGGTGGGAGTGTATACAAACAGTTCCCAGCAGTGTGGTTGTGAGTATGTCAGCGTTGTAGCTGTGGGGCAGACTCCTCACTCCTCCAGACCTCACCTATGAATGACCTTAAAAGTGAAAGTTTGTACTTTTTAGGGGCTGCAGGATGCCCAAGCCTAAAGGTTATCAATTTTTGTATTGGATTCTAAATGGATATGGCTGTAGGAGGGGAGGGAGTGACAGAGCGTGTTGCAAAGAAGCTTATCTAACACGTTTTTGAAGAGAGAGGCTGTAGGAAGCAGTGGTTTATCGAGATGGTGTAGCCTGCTCGGGCACTGGAGACCTGGGTCCTGGGCTTATCTCTCTCATTAGTTAATACATCACCTGAGCCAGCTGCCTCACTTTTTGGCATTTTAGGTACCCTCACAAGTAAAATGACTGTTGTTGGATCAGCTGATGTCCCCCACACACCCACTCTCATACCCATCTGGGCTGTCTAGTGGTGATGCTGTGAGTTTTGTTTTATATTTCCCTAAAGAAGTGCAACCGTGACTGCCGATACCTCCTGCTGTGGCCAAAGCACTTCTCTGAGACTTGGCCTGCAGGCTGCTTTGGAAGACCACCTCTCTCCTGGAGCATCTGAGGAGTTCCATTCTGTGTCAAGTTTTCCCCCCACCTGCAGGCTCACCATAGCCAAGACTACCCCAAATGCAATCCCTTGTGACATTTCAGTAGCCGAGCCCTTTGAAGACAGGATAGCTGCTTGAAGCAGAGATGATCCTAAATGTGGTCCAAGGGTGGTCCCCAGAGCAGCAGCATCCGTATCACCTGGAATTGTTAGAAATGCAGATTCTTGGGCCCCAGATCAGACCTACGGAGTTAGAAATTCAGCCAGAAATCTATGTTGTAACTAACAAGCCCTCCATGGGGATTGTGATGCTGAAGTTTGGGAACCACTGGCTTGGAGTATCTTACTCTCCAGTAAGTGTGGTATCAAAGGAGTTCAGTGGGTTGCTACTTAACACAACTGGACTCTAGTCCAGTCGAGTAGTTGTCACACCCCTAGTCCCCATTGAACTATGTCTTCTTTAGCCACTTCTTAGAAGCCCTTTTCTTTCACATACTAAGGAAAGACTAAGACTCTAGCAAAAATGTGACCTTCAAGAGTTAATGAACAGACTGGGTGCAGTGGCTCATGCCTGTAATCCCAGCACCTTGGGAGGCCGAGGCGGGCAAATCACCTGAGGTCAGGAGTTTGAGACCAGCCTTGTGAACATATAGTGAAACTCCATCTCTACTTAAAAAATGCAAAACTTAGTCAAGCATGGTGGTGCATGCCTGTAGTCCCAGCTACTTGTGAGGCTGAGGCAGGAGAATCACTTGAACCCACAGGGCGGAGGTTGCAGTGAGCTGAGATCACACCACTGCACTCTGGCCTGCGTGACAGAGCAAAACTCCATCTCTTTAAAAAAAAAAAAAAAAAGTTAGTGAACCAGGTTGGGTGCAGAGGCTCATGCCTATAATCCTAGCATTTTGGGAGGCCGCAGTGGGTGGATGACTTCAGCCCAAGAGTAAGAGGCTAGCCTGGGCAATATGGCAAAACCCATCTCTAGTAAACATTTTTAAATTAGGTATGGCGGTACATGCCTGTAGTCCCAGCTACTCTGGAGGCTGAGGTGGGAGGATAACCTGAGCCCAGAAGGTGGAAGTTGCAGTGAGCCGAGATTGCACCACTGCACTTAGCCTGGGTGACAGAGGAAGACCCTGTGTCAAAAAAAGAAAAATCCTGTGTTTTGAAGAATCCAGGCCTCTGTGGCTCAGCAAAGGTGGGTGGCTGGAGAGAGGACCGTTACCTAAATGGTGTGGTGGCACTGACCTGTAGTCCCAGTGCTCAGGAGCCTAAGGTGGGAGGATTACCTGAGCCCAAGAAGTCAAGGCTGCAGTGAGCCATGATGTTGCTACTGCCTGAGTGACAGGAGTGAGACCCTGTCTTAAAAAAAAAAAAAAAAAAAAACGGCCAGGCACAGTGGCTCACACCTGTAATCCTGGCACTTTGGAAGGCCGAGGCAGGCAGATCACTTGAGGTAGGGGGTTCAAGACTAGCCTGGCCAACATGGTGAAACCCCATCTCTACTAAAATACAAAAATCAACCAGGTGTGGTGGCACACATCTGTAGTCCTGGCTACTCTGGAGATTGAGGCAAGAGAATGGCTTGAACCCCAGGAGGCAGAGGTTGCAGTGAGCCAAGACAGACCTGCTGCACTCCAGCCTGGGCAACAGAGTGAGACTCCGTCTCAAAAAAAAAAAAAAAAGTTAATGCACATGAGAATCTGACCTAAGAAGACTTCTATGTTAATATGCTAGTCTCTCCTCCACACAAGAGTCAACAGGAAGTGGTATTAGCTTCTGATTTTGGTATTGGTCACCTGACCAAATACAGTAAGTGAGAGGTGACAGCGTGCTGGCAGCCCTCACAGCCCTTGCTTGCTCTTGGCGCCTCCTCTGCCTTGGCTCCCACTTTGGCGGCACTTGAGGAGCCCTTCAGCCCGTGCTGCACTGTGGGAGCCCCTGCCTGGGCTGGCTGAGGCTGGAGCCGGCTCCCTCAGCTTGCGGGGAGGTGTGGAGGGAGAGGCGCGGGCAGGAACCGGGGCTGTGCGCGGGGCTTGTGGGCCAGCGAGAGTTCCGGGTGGGCGTGGGCTCGGCAGGCCCCGCACTCGGACCAGCAGGCCTGCCCCACTGGCCCCCGGCAGTGAGAGGCTTAGCACCTGGGCCAGCAGCTGCTGTGCTTGACTTCTCGCTGGGCCTTAGCTGCTGCCTCCCTGTGGGGCAGGGTTCGGGACCTGCAGCCTGCCATGCTTGAGCCTTCCCCCACCCAACCCCACCAGCCATGGGCTCCTGCACAGCCAGAGCCTCCCCGACGAGCGCCGCCCCCTGCTCCACGTTGCCCCTTCCCATGGACCTTCCAAGTGAGAGGTGACAGCATGCTGGCAGCCCTCACAGCCCTCGCTCGCTCTGGGCGCCTCCTCTGCCTGGGCTCCCACTTTGGTGGCACTTGAGGGGCCCTTCAGCTCACTGCTGCACTGTGGGAACCCCTTCCTGGTCTGGCTGAGGCCTGAGCCCGCTCCCTCAGCTTGTGGGGAGGTGTGGAGGGAGAGGCGTGGGCGGAACCGGGGCTGCGCATGGTGCTTGCGGGCCAGCCCGAGTTCCGGGTGGGTGTGGGCTCGGCGGGCCCCGCACTCAGAGCGGCCGGCCGGCCCTGCCGGCCCCAGGCAATGAGGGGCTTAGCACCCCGGCCAGCGGCTGCAGAGGGTGTGCTGGGTCCCCCAGCAGTGCCGGCCCACCAGTGCCGGCCCACCAGTGCTGTGCTGGATTTCTTGCCAGGCCTTAGCTGCCTCCCGGCGGGGCAGGGCTCGGGACCTGCAGCCCGCCATGCCTGAACCTCCCCCAACCTCCGTGGGCTCCTGTGCGGCCGGAGCCTCCCCGACAAGCACCGCCCCCTGCTCCACTGCGCCCAGTCCCATCAACCACCCCAAGGGCTGAGGAGTGCCGGCTCATGGCGCGGGACTGGCAGGCAGCTTCACCTGTGACCCCAGTGCTGGATCCACTGGGTGAAGCCAGCTGGGCTCCTGACTGTTGGGGACTTGGAGAACCTTCATGTCTAGCTAAGGGATTGTAAATACACCAATCGGCACGGTGTATCTAGCTCAAGGTTTGTAAACACACCGATCAGCACCCTGTGTCTAGCTCAGGGTTTGTGAATGCACCAATGGACACTCTGTATCTAGCTACTCTAGTGGGTACTTGGAGAACCTTTGTGTCCACACTCTGTGTCTAGCTAATCTAGTGGGGACCTGGAGAACCTTTGTGTCTAGCTCAGGGATTGTAAACACACCAATCAGCACCCTGTTAAAACAGACCACTCGGCTCTCTGTAAAATGGACCAATCAGCAGGATGTGGGTGGGGCCAGATAAGGAAATAAAAGCAGGCTGCCCCAGCCAGCAGTGGCAGCCTGCTGGGGTTCCCTTCCATGCTGTGGAAGCTTTGTTCTTTCGCTCTTTGCAATAAATCTTGCTACTGCTCACTCTTTGGGTCTACACTGCCTTTATGAGCTGTAACACTCACCACGAAGGTCTGCAGCTTCACTCCTGAAGCCAACAAGACCACGAACCCACCGGGAGGAACGAACAACTCCAGACGCCCCACCTTAAGGGCTGTAACACTCGCCACGAAGGTCCGCAGCTTCACTCCTGAGCCAGTGAGATCACGAACCCACCAGAAGGAAGAAACTCCAAACACATCCGAACATCAGAAGGAACAAACTCCGGACACGCTGCCTTTAAGAACGGTAACACTCACCGCCAGGGTGTGCAGCTTCATTCTTGAAGTCAGTGAGACCAAGAACCCACCAATTCCAGACACACAAAGGCTGAGGAGTGCGGGCACATGGCGTGGGACTGGCAGCCAGCTCCACCTGTGGCCCCGGTGTGGGATCGACTGGGTGAAGCCAGCTGGCCTCCTGAGTCTGGTGGGGACTTGGAGAACCTTTATGTCTAGCTAAGGGATTATAAATACACCAATTGGCACTCAGTATTTGGCTCAAGGTTTGGAAACACACCAATCAGCACCGTGTGTCTAGCTCAGGGTTTGTGAATGCACCAATGGACACTCTGTATCTAGCTACTCTGGTGGGGACTTGGAGAACCTTTATGTCTAGCTAAGGGATTGTAAATACACCAATGGGCACTCTGTATCTAGCTCAAGGTTTGTAAACACACCAATCAGCCCCCCGTGTCTAGCTCAGGGTTTGTGAATGCACCAATTGACACTCTGTATCTAGCTACTCTGGTAGGGACTTGGATAACCTTTATGTCTAGCTAAGGGATTGTAAATACACCAATTGGCACTCTGTGTCTAGCTCAAGGTTTGTAAACCATTCAGCACCCTGGTCTAGCTCAGGGTTTGTGAATGCACCAATCAACACTCTGGATCTAGCTAATCTAGTGGGGACATGGAAAACTTTTGTGTCAACACTCTGTATCTAGCTAATCTAGTGGGGACATGGCGAGCTTTTGCGTCTAGCTCAGGGATTGTAAACACACCAATCAGCACCCTGTCAAAACGGACCAATCAGCTCTCTGTAAAACAGACCAATTGGCTCTCTGTAAAATGGACCAATCAGTAGGATGTGGGTGGGGCCAGATAAAAGAATAAAAGCAGGCTGTCTGAGCCCGGAGTGGCAACCGCCTGGGGTTCTTTTCACACCGTGGAAGGTATGTTCTTTAGCTCTTTGCAATAAATCTTGCTACTGCTCACTCTTTGGGTCTACGCTGCTTTTATGAGCTGTAATGCTCACCGCAAAGGTCTGTAGCTTTACTCCTGAGCCAGCAAGACCACAAACCCACCAGAAGGAAGAAACTCTGAACATATCTGAACATCAGAAGGAACAAACTCTAGACACACCGCCTTTAAGAACTGTAACACTCACTGCGAGGGTCCGCGGCTTCATTCTGGTAGCTAAACATACACAGATCAATGGGGCAGCATAGGGGCCAAGGCACTGCAGGGGTTCTCATGACTCTGAGTCAGGTGCTGTCTTGACCGACTGGTTGTGTGATTCCAGAAGCCTTCTTTCACCTGAAAAGGCCTCACTGGCCTCACCTATACAGTAAGTTTGCACATCATCTCCAGGGTTTCTTTCATTTCTACCCACTGTTTTTGTTTAGTAATGATGCCTTGCAGTCCTAATGATCTTGGAATCAAGAATGGTGACTAGAGAACTTCAAAGTGGAAAGAGAGGCTGGGCGTGGTGGCTCATGCCTATAATCCCAGCACTTTGGGAGGCCGAGGCAGGCAGATCACTTGAAGTCAGGAGTTCGAGACCAGCCTGGCCAACATGGTGAAACCCTGTCTCTGCTAAAAATACAAAAAAAAAAAAAAAATTAGCCAGGCATTGTGGTACATGCCTGTAATCCCAGCCACTCCAGAGGCTGAGGCAGGAGAATTGCTTGAACCCAGGAAGTGGAGGTTGCGGTGAGACTCCGTCTCAAAAAAAAAAAAAAAAAAAAAAGAAGGAGAGAGTAGGATGGCTGAGCCATGATGCAGTAGCAATGCTTCTTTTTTTTTTTTTTTTTTTGAGACAGAGTCTCGCTCTGTCGCCCAGGCTGGAGTGCAGTGGCGCGATCTTGGCTCACTGCAAGCTCCACCTCCCGGGTTCACACCATTCTCCTGCCTCAGCCTCCCAAGTAGCTGGGACTACAGGGGCCCACCACCACGCCCGGCTAATTTTTTGTGTATTCAGTAGAGACGGGGTTTCACCGTGTTAGCCAGGAAGCAATGCTTCCTATTCTAGCACCTTGCTAAACTATGTGTGCTGCAGACTGTGTTCGTGATTCCGAATCCTAAATACAACCGTCCTAGGCTTGTCTCTCAGCCTAGACTCTAGACTGATTTGGCTCATTTGGTTGTCTTGGAGACGTTCTAATTCTGAAGGGGGCAGTGGTCCCTTCTAGAAGATAGCTGGTCTGCAAATGCACACCTCTGCTTAGTCTGAATCCTAAAGTTATAGCTTGAGCCAATTAAAGTGGCTTCTCATTTTTCTCTCACTCTGATCTCAAGGAGCCCTTTTTCCTCTAGTAATCTAGACCTTCCTCTTCCTATCACAGTCTCAAGGATTGTGCCCCAAAGCAGATGCAAAGCCCTGTCTACCCCTTCTCCTTCCCCTGAGGTAGAGCTTTATCGAAGGTTTCTCTTGGTAAACGTTAGCTTTCTGAACTAAGGGCCGTCTTTTTTTTTTTTTTTTTCCTCTTAAGCCCATTGCATAACAATCTCTTGTTTTAATCTTTTGCCCAACACTGCTTTTCTTACTGTCAGAGGTTACTACAAGTGTTTGAACAGGTAACTTCTACCTTTGAACTTCTGTTGTGACAGATTCAAAGGTTCCAGGGGAGTGTGTTGGCCACTCTCAGGACAGTACACAGTAGCTTCGGGTGTGTCCCAGTCAGTCCTAGGAGCTGTGGAAAGAGTAGAAGTGCCTGAATGTGGTGCTGAATCAATACAGCCAGCTGTGAGGGGAGCACTTCCTGGACCCAGGAAGGGAGAGTCTTCTTCCAAGGTAAGCTGCAATGATACTACCTGCACTATATTGAATATATCTGTGAGATAGTAGGGAGGGGATTGGTGTGGGGAAAGAAAGTGGGATTTGTTATGCTCAACCTAAGGCTCTTTAATAACATGAAATTACATTTAGTTGAATAGTAATCTCAGCTGACTTGTGTGGGAGGCAAAGAAAAAAATCAGTTGGAAAAGGGGTGGAGATATATGAGCTGTCCAAATGCTAGCAGGGGATGGAATTGGAAGGGAACACTGATTTTGATAAGTGTACTAAAGCACACCAAGCCAGAATGTGGGTCTCCTTCATCTTCCATTAAGAAATTTCTGTCTCAGTGTAGTTAGAAGGATCGTGCGTCAGCTGCTGAGGGCAGAGAGTCCCATTTGGCAGAGAGACAGGAAGGGAATCAGCAGATATTCGATTAGGTGCTGGGGACTGTTCTGGGTAGATTATGTATGTTACTTCATTGGTGTATCTCATCCTATAAAGCAGGTGGTATCCTTTCCATTTCACAGAGGCATAGTGCGTCTCCAGGCTGTTAAACAGCATGGCCTAAGCTACATAGCTCCAAGGTGGTGTGGCTAGAATTTGAGACTTGATTGGTCAGTTTCCACAGCCTGCCCAATAATGCAGAATTGTTGTGGGTTGCCAAAGCTTTCAGTTACCCCCTGAAATCCTGAGGGTGTCACTCATGTGCACAGAGGATTGATAGGAATACAACTCTGATGGGCCTTTAGAATGACTCAACCTTCCTGAACTTGAGCATTTTTATTGGAGGAGGTCAATAAAAAAAAAAAAAAAAAAAAAAAAAACCTCATCTTCCCCTGGCCCTGAGCCCTTTGGTGAAGGAAGACAGCACCCGGTGAAGGGCTCAGAGGTATTAGTGTGGCTGAGATTCGACACCCACTCTGCCATCCTCTGCTCTCCTCTAGAGGAAGTTGCCTCTTGGGGAGCTGAGTTCCTGAAACTAAGCAAATGACAAGTGCTCCTCCAGCTGTGAGATGAGCCAGAGGATGGAATGCCACAGGCCCCACTTCGTCTCCCAGCCCTTCATCTTTCTTCCATGTCCAAAGGCGGCTCCCCAGAGGCCAAGGGCTCAGCTCTTGTGTTCTCTGAGACTGTGGCACAGCTCACCCTGGCTTCCTTAGTGGGAAGCTTTTAAGAACTGCTCTGTAGAAAGAACAAACCCTAATCTAGCTCCAGCAAAGAGCCAGGATCATGCTGAACTTCCTGTGAGCCTTCGTGGGGGGTCGAGGCTGGAGAAAGTGCTGCTTCATTCTGAGATATCTGTGAGGTGGGGAAGGGGCAGGAAAATTTGTCATTTCGGCTTCCTAATCTGAGAATGGTAGCTCCAGGGCCCCCCTGTAGCCACAGCCTTAGGCGGATCGAAAATGAGACTAATACAGGTCCTGGTAATACTGGGGGTGACCAAGGCGGCAGAATCGATTTTTAAGTTAAGTTTTGAGGTGTGACTGTATCAGAGGGAAAGAAACCATGCCAATTGAACGACTCACAGCCCTGTCATTCCTGACTTGCTTGTTTATTTTCTTGGCTTTGCCAGAACTTCTTCAGAGACCAAGGCAGGCAGCTCTGGCGACTGGAGAGAGTTGGGGTAGAAGGTGTTTGTGTGGGTCTGAGGGCTGAGGTACCCTCTAGCCAGACTTTCCTGTCCTCCGAATCCAGCAGGGAACAGCGTCACCTCTGCCTCTGTGAGGCTTCTGATCTGAGGGGTCACCTCAAGTCATTTTAGTTTGTTTGTTTTCATCTTAGTTGAAAGATGATAGGCCACAGGAGGGCAGGGTCAACTGTGTTGAGGCAAGCTGGCTTTTGTGTCGGCCCTTAGGGGCTGAGGTGAAAGGCTTTGACACGGAGCCAGGGTAGCTTTGGCAGCTTCTCCCCTCCTGGTCAGAACACTTCCACTTTCAGTTGTGAAAAAAAAAATTAAAACCAGGAAGTGAAGTCCCCGAGCACGTTAGAAAGCCTGACATGGCCTGACTCGGGATAGCTCAGAGCAGGGCAGAACTGGGGACACTCTGGGCCAGCCTTCTGCCTGCATGGACGCTCTGAAGCCACCCTGTCTCTGGAGGAACCACGAGCGAGGGAAGAAGGACAGGGACTCGTGTGGCAGGAAGAACTCAGAGCCGGGAAGCCCCCATTCACTAGAAGCACTGAGAGATGCGGCCCCCTCGCAGGGTAAGGGGACCATCGAGGGGATGTTATTCAGCAAGGGGGTCTTGTGAGGGTGTGACAGAGGCCAAGGGGGCATCCTGACCCCCGACTTTCTTTAAGCGACTTAGAATCAAGGGCCGGCTGAGTTCCACGGGCACATCATGCTCTCTCCCTCCTGGTCTCAGTCATGCCTTCAGACCCTGTGTCAGGAGGAGCAACGGGAAGGAAGGATGTGGGGCATGCATGGGGCTCACTTTCCTTCTCTCGACTCTCTTGGGGAAGGTGAACCAAAACAGAGACCTCTTTTTGTGGGTCTGAGCATCCAGCATAGCTCCCCTGAGGTGGGCTGGGGGTTTGCCCTCAATTTTATGTTGGGTAAGACTGATGAATGAGACCAGTGGGGTGGGAGAGACAGATGAATGGAGCTGAGTGTATTTTAGGAAGTAAGGCCACAGGTTAAGTCTCAGGTGCTGCTTAATTCCTAAGTACTTCCTTCCCAATGCCCACTCCCTGAGGGTCCTAAGGTGAATCTCAAAGACCCTCAGGGAGTAAGCACTGGAAAGGGACTCTACCACCGGGGCTTGGTACCTTCTGAGATATCAGCCTTTTTTTGGTGGTCTGAAAGGTAGAATTGAATCTATAGCTCCAATGTGTAGGTGATTAGTATTCTATATCAGAGGCAGAGTCTTAAAAAATAAAGTTAAGGCCGGGTGCAGTGACTCACACCTGTAATCCCAGAACTCTGGGAGTCTGAGGTGGGTGGATCACCTGAAGTCAGGAGTTAGAAACCAGCCTGGCCAACATGGCGAAACCCCATCTCTACTGAAAATACAAAAATTAGCTTGGCGTGGTGGCGTACGCCTGTAATCCCAGCAACTCAGGAGGCAGGACAATTGCTTGAACCTAGGAGGCGGAGGTTGCAGTGAGCCGAGATGGCACCACTGCACTCCAGTTTGGATGACAGAGCAAGACTCTGGCTCAAAAACAACACACAAACAAACAAATAAAAAAACATTGAAAACTGACTTAGTTTTCTTTTAAAAAAGGAGTAATTGGTTTTGTTTATTTCTCCCTTCATATTCTGATATGGAGTCACTCTGTGGTAGTCCCCTCTGACTGATCAGTATTCAAGGTTAAACACAGAACATGTCTTGAAAGAGGCATGGTGTAAAATTTTATAGCCATCTTTTGTGTATTTGGCATAATAAAAGGAACAAAAACCTAAATAAAACAAGAAGTATAAGTGCAAATGCTTATAGGACAGGCAGGTAATATAGAGAAGTAAAGTAGATGGTGTGTAATAAGATGCTAATGGTGGAAACTTTAGCAAAATTCAGAGCAGGCATACCCCAGATAAATGCATTCAAATTTAATTATTAAAAAAGAGAAAACACTTTTTAATCCAGACCAAACAGAATATTTCAGCCTAGCCTAACCTAAAATAGTCTCTCCCAGGCTATATTGTAATTTTTTGAGGGCAAAGACACCAACAACAATATCAGCGTGTCATTGCATACCTAACCATCCACCTATAGTGAGACCACAGATACTACACGGAGGCTGGAGATGGAGGAAGGAGAGAGAAATGAATGGAGAGAGGGAAGATGAAGCCAGGGAAGTACCAGTACACAGTAGGTACTCTTATATTTAATCAAGACAATCTTCTTCTTGTTTTTTTTTTTTTTTTTTTTTTTTTGGAGGAGCCTCGCTCTGTCACCTAGACTCCCAGGCTTGAATGCAGTGGCAACATCTTGGCTCACTGCAACCTCTGCCTCCCCAGTTCAAGCAATTCTCCTGCCTCAGCCTCCCGAGTAGCTGGGATTACAGGCATGCACCACCATGCCCAAATAATTTTTGTACTTTTAGTAGAGACAGGGTTTCACCATATTGGCCAGGCTGGTCTCAAACTCCTGACCTCAAGTGATCTGCCTGCCTAGGCCTCCCAAAGTGCTGGGATTACAGGTGTGAGCCACTGCACCTGGCCTACAGGATTTGCCAGCTTCTTAGAAACCAGGAATACAGTGTCTGCTCCTGTCTGTCTCTCATATGCCTCCTCAGCAGATGAGCAGACCCTCAGCTGGAGTGCAGTCAGAGGTGACTCTTGTGCCTGGCAGCATCAAGCAAGGGTGACGTAACCCCAGCAGCCATGAGTCCAGCCATCACTGCTTATCACATTCTGCTGGAAATGCATCTGGGTCTATTTCTCCCCTGTATGTCTGTACATCCTGAGGTCGGAAAGGGACTCTCTCACCAACTTGTCCTCCCTGGCGCAGGGCCTGACACTTCCTAGGTTCTCAACTCACTGTTTGAATAAATACATGAGATCTGGAGTTTGGAAGGTCAGACAGCCCGTGCAATGTTGTGGTCAGGCCACACTATCAGCCTTCTTTGGGGAAGCTGGTGGATCTCCCAGTCTTCATGGGCCATTCTATTCTAAGAGTTGTGAGGTTGCGAGTGGCTCAAGTTGAGGATTTGGGGTCTGGGGTAAAGCTAGGTCAGAGACAGGCCATGGTTCCCTACAACTAGAAGTGCTCTGTTTAAATAGAAATGAAGGCTTGTTGGCCAGGAGCAGTGGCTCACGCCAGTAATCCCAACACTTTGGGAGGCCGAGGCAGGCAGATCACTTGAAATCAGGAGTTTGAGACCAGCCTGGCCAACATGGTGAAACCCCATCTCTGCTAAAAATACAAAAGCTAGCTGGGCATGGTGGCAGCTGCCTGTAATCCCAGCTACTCGGGAGGCTGAGGCAGGAGAATCGCTTGAACCCAGGAGGCGGAGGTTGCAGTGAGCTGAGATCTCGCCACTGCACTCCAGCCTGGGTGACAAGAGTGAAACTCCATCTCAAAAAAAAGAAAAAAAAAAAAAAAAGAAATGAGGGCTTGTTAAAACCTTTGCACAGAAGTGGAGGGGCAGTAATCGTTCAAGACCGTGATCATCTCTTTTCTTTTGGGACATCTCATAATAGAACATCTGATATTGGCAAGGATGTGAAAACTGAGGAAAAGGGAAGGAAAGGGGAGCTAGACTTGATTGAGGACTTCCCATGTGCCTGACAGCATACCAACTGTTCTACACACAGCATCTCCTTTAAGTAGCGATTTTCACCTGCTCCTTCTGTGTACAGTGGCGGGGAACTGATGCTCAGTGACTCTAAGTAACTGTCCCCAGGGCTACACATGTAGTAAGTGAGGAGCTGTTGCTCTGGTACCTGGAAGGGCACGACCTTGAAAGTTTGCCCCTGGCAATGACACCGTTGACAAGAAAGCTTGTTGCCTGCACTTTGAAACTGTTGACCCTTGACCACTGGTTGGGACAGGCAGTGCAAGGGCTGATTCTGCAGAAAACCAAGGCAAGAAGTCTGCTTTCCCAATCTCTTTCCTCACCCTGGCACAGGTGACAGGGTCCTAGCACTTTGTCCGGCCTATCTTTTTACAGACCCCCTTATCAGATCCAGTAGACTTCTGACGCTGCTTCCTCTTACCCTAGTTCTGTCATAATATACTTGGTCAGCAGCAGGCCTGGGATGCCCTTTGGGGGTGTTACTGACACAAGTTGTCCCGGGGTCAGGATTTGGACTATGACTCACTTGAAGCCCAGTGGTGGATCAAGGTTGACTCTATCGACCTGAGCTCCTGTGGGATTTGTCACTTCTGGGGTCACATCCTGTGGGTGACTCAACTATCCTATGCTATCTTAATGGACTGACTTAAGAGGCTCTTGGTATTTGACTTAACATGAGATCTCCTGATAAATGCTACTCAGCTCAACTGGCCAATGTCTGGCCCCACCCAGGCTTTCTGGAGTATGTGAAGGCAATGGCTCCAGAGGTGCAGTGTCTACACTGGGCCCCACACACCATCTCATTCATCCTTGGAGACTTTTTCTTCCCCCTGCCACCCCCCGCCCCCCGACCTTTTAACTAAAGATGGACCCTCCACCTCCAGCAGAAATACCTCTTCACCATTTCCCTCCCCTAAATGTCCCACTTGTCCCACTTTAGTGCCTCTAGCACATCTGGCCATTCCCCTTCTCCACTTCCATTTGGCTCCATCCAACCTAATGAGATGATTGGTCTCTCCGTGAAGAAAGTAGATAGAGAGACACAGACAACAGTTGAGAAAGATGGTTTGGTGGCAGGCCCACTGGTTGGAATCATAGTTGAGATCTTACTAGACATCAGCTTGATTGGTAGAATTGTCATCCTTTTTTGTTTTGTTTTTTAAGACAGGGTCACACTCTTGTCACTCTGCACATCCAGGCTCCCAGGCTGGAGTGCAGTGGCGGGATCATGGATCACTACAACCTCAACCTCCCAGGCTCAACAATCCTCCTACCTCATTCTCCTGAGTACCTGGGACTACAGGCATGCCCAACTAAATTTTTTATTTTTGTAAAGATGGGGTCCCACTATGTTGCTCAGGCTGGTCTCAAACTCCTGGCCTCAAACGATCCTCCAGCCTCAGCCTCCCAAAGTGCAGAGATTACAGGGATGGGCCATCATGTCTGGCCAGATCATCATCCTTGCCCCTGGAAAGAGACAATTGGCAATAAAGCCAGGGGGTCAAGGATCACACATCTTTGAGGTTCTAGTGTTCCATACAGCCGTCTTAATGTGCTCCAGTCTGCACTGACCTCTTCCTCCTTCAAAACCATGAGCTCACTGCACACACTGAAGCATTCTGTAAGAGTTTCTAGGACTAGATAGACCCATAAGTACCCAGATGGCAGGAACTATATCGGCCAAGTGTTCATCCCTCAGCACATGGCACAGTGCTGAACACACAGGTCCACAGTTTTTGTTTACTTTACTGAAAATAAATGTGTAGGCTGGGTACAGTGGCTCACACTTGTAATCCCAGCACTTTGGGAGGCCAAGGCAGGTAGATCACTTGAAGTCAGAGTTCGAGACCAGCCTGGCCAACATGGTGAAACCCCCCTCTACTAAAAATACAAAAATTAGCCGGGTGTGATGATGCACGCTTGTTGTAATCCCAGCTACTCGGGAGGCTGAGGCAGGAGAATCGCTTGAGCCCTGGAGGCGGAGGTTGCAGTGAGCCAAGATCGTACCACTGCACTCCAGCCTGGGTGACAGAGTGAGACTGTCTCAAAAAAAAAAAAAAAAGAGGCCGGGTGCAGTGGCTCACACCTGTAATCCCAGCACTTTGGGAGGTCGAGATGGGCGGATCACGAGGTCAGGAGTTTGAGACCAGACTGGCCAATATGGTGAAACCTAGTCTTTACCAAAAATACAAAAATTAGCTGGGCGTGGTGGCACGTGCCTGTAGTCCCAGCTACTCAGGAGGCTGAGACAAAAGAATCGCTTGACTCCGTCTCAAAAAAAATAAAAAGTAAATGTGTAAATAAGTTAAAAGTGCAGAGAGTAAATGTATCCCTTGCCACACAGACACTTCTCCAGCCCACCAGGTGCTGCCAAAGCTGAGGTGCATCCCATAGAGCACTGGTCTCAAAAGCATCATGGCTGCCTGGGGAATTGGCTTTATCTTCTACTGGACCAGAAGTTCTGAGCATGCTTTCCTGTGCTAAACACACTGCCTGGCACACAGTAGGTGCTTGAATACCCAAATGGATACATTATGAGGGAACCCGCCCTCACTTAGGTTGGACTGCTTAGCGTTGCCCTTCTCATGGCATGAAGCCCCTGGCTGTGGCATTCCTGAGGAAGACTCCGCCGACCCTGTCCTGCTGTGTGCATAGAAGCATGTTCTGTTCCTTGTGGGATTGAACACTGCAAACTTTCCTTCAGCAGACTCTCCTCGCTAGTTGCCTTTCTCTCAAATTGTGCCAATGGTGAGTAAAAGGTGAAGGTGGCTTGGTAACAGCAGCTTCCCACAGTGTCTCAGGTGCCATGCTAGGTGCAGTGGAATCCACAGGTGAGGATGGTCACTATGTGCATGAGTGCTCACAGCACAGGGGGGCCTATTGACACACAGATCCATGAGTCACAGGAAGCCTCACTGGGACCCAAACCCAAGGAAAGGGCTTATTCTTCTCCACCTCTTCTATCTCTTCTGAGCTCTGGCTCCTGTAGCTTTTCCTGTGCAATTCAGCAGCAAAGGTCTTACCAGTGGAGCTGCATCAAACGCCCTGATGATTTATTTATGGTCTGCTTGCCTGTGGCCCAGGACACCTGTCTGAAGCCTAGACTCTTAACCCTTTCTCTGCCAGCTGTCTTACACATTGGGACTGTTAGATGCTGTCTAGCAATTGGGCTTGGAAGAGAGATATGAGAGGTTATTATCACTTATCTTTTAAAAAATTACTTAAGCAATCGAATTGAATCTTTCCATGGTGTGGAAACTACTACTTAGCTACCACCTGGTGTTTTAACAGGGCTCCCTTTGGTAATGCTGTCTCCCTGCTCTGTCCACCACCTCTTGGTGGAGATGATAAGAAGGACCTTCCCCACTGGGTGCCATGGCTCATGCCTGTAATCCCAGAACTTTAGGAGGCTGAGGCAGGTGGATCACTTCAGCCCAGGAGTTCAAGCCCAGGCTGGGCAACTTAGGGAGACCCCATCTCTACAAAAAACTTAAAAACAAAAAACAAAAAACAAAAGCCGAGTGTGGTTGTGCACACCTGTAGTCTCAGATACTTGTAAGGCTGAGGTGGGAGGATCACTTAAGCCTGGGAAGTTAACACTGCAGTGAGCTGAGCATGTTAGGATGGGGCTGCGATAGCGCCACTGCATTCCAGCCTGAGCAACAAAGCGAGACTCTGTCCCAAAATAAATATATAAATAAATAAAATAAGGCCCTTCCCATCTGCCTGGGGCCATGGCTATTATAAGACAATGGCTTGAGCAACTGGTGAATGGCTGGGAAGTTATCAGCAGGCTGTAGTTCAGGATCTCAGGCCATCCTTCCTTCTTAGCTACTTGGAATGAATATTGAAAGACACACTTTCAGGGCCTCTCGGCCCTGTGACTCAGCCTTCACCTTTGCTCTAGTTTCTTATCAGTTAGAGACATGGATGAAAAAGGTTTCCACCCACAGAGCTGCTGTCCAGCTGGATTACTCAGTGGCTCAGAAGCATTTTACACAACATGAGGGCTTGGAAGAGGCTGTGTGTCAAATGTAGTTTTGGTAGTGGGAGAGCCACACTCGTAGAAACAAAGCTGAGGTGTACACTTAGGCGCATTCACATGAAATGCCACCAACCAAGGTGGTAGAACTTTCTAAATTAGCTGCCTGTGTTGGAGGTGGGATTATATGGAGCTGTTCATTTTATTCTTTTTTTTTTTTTGTAAGTGTGCATATTTCAGATTAAACAGTACACATCAAGTGTTACCTTCCCAGTGAGACTACTCTACGCCTCCCTAATTAAAACTCATCCACCAGGCGCGGTGGTTCATGCCTGTAATCCCAGCACTTTGGGAGGCTGAGGCAGATGGATCACTTAAGACCAGGAGCTCAAGACCAGCCTGGACAACATGGCGAAATCCTGTCTCTACTAAAAATACAAAAATTAGCCAGGCACACACCTGTAATCCCAGCTACTTGGGGGGCTGAGGCATGAGAATCGCTTGAACCCAGGAGGCAGAGGTTGCAGTGAGCCGAGATCACACCACTGCATTCCAGCCTGGGCAACAGAGCAAGACTCTGTCTCAAAAAAAAAAACACAAAAAACAAAAATCTCATCCCCCTGCTGTACCCCCAGTTCTCTTTCCCTGCTCTTGTTGTTTTTGTTGTTCCGTAGTCCTAAGTAACCTAGTTATTGCTCAGGCTTGTTGTCAAACTCCCCAATATAATGCCATCTCACGAGGGCAGGGTTTTCCCTGCTATATCCCCAGCACCTGGAACAATGCAACATATACAGCCAAGCCCTTCAATAGCTTTTGGCTGAATGATGGAGTAGACAAGACTTTCAAGAAATCCAGTCATGATTTCTCCTCTTCCATCTGTCTTTTTCTTGTTTTTTTGTTTTGTTTTGTTTTGTTGTTTTGTTTTTGAGACAGAGTCTTGCTCTGTTGCCCTGGCTGGAGTGCAGTAGCACAATTACAGCTCACTGCAGCCTTGACCTCCCTGGCTCAAGTGATCCTCCCACCTCAGGCTCCCAGGTAGTGGGGACTACCGGCATGCACCGCCAAGCGAGGCTAATTTTTGTATTTTTTGTAGAGACATGTCCTCACCGTGTTCCCCAGACTCAAACTCCTGGTCTCAAACTCCTGGGCTCAAGCAATATATCCACCTCAGCCTTCCAAAGTACTGGGATTATAGGTGTGAGACACTGCACCCGACCTCCATCTCTCTTTTTCTATGAGGATTTTCTTTTCAGAAACACAAATGCGTATATAATTCATTGTAATTGAGAAGATAATGTACACAGTGTCCAAATATTTTTTTCTTTCTCCCTGGCAGTACATCATGAGCTCTTTTCATATCATTACCTACAGATCGACTTTCTTTTTTAAAATACCTGCCCAGAATTCCATTGTGTGGAAGTACTGTAATTTGTTTCATTCTTCTCCTATCAAGGAAGGCTTTCCTAGGCTTTTGGATTAGAAACAATTCTATACCTTTAAAGATGATAAATATAATAGTTAATACATGAACCTACCTGCCAGCCATGGTTCTAAGCACTTTATATATCCATTAACTCTTTTAATCATGGTGACAGCCTTAGAAAGGAGATGCCATTACTGCCATTTTATAGATGAGAAACCACAGAGAATTAAATTATCTGCCCCAGGTCACAAAGAAAATGACCAAGAAGAGCTTGAGCCCAACTAGTCTGAGCCAACATTCTTAACCTGTACTTTACATGTCATTTGTGATGTAGTTTATTGATCTGATGTCTTTCTATGAGATAAGCTGATAGTAGAATTACTAGGTGAAAGGGCATACATTTTATGATGTGTAGAGGGAAATAGGGACTTCTTTAAGAGACAGCATCAAATGTACATTTCCACAATTCACGTTGCATTTCTCACCGTTTCATCACTGGAATCTGATGCACGAGGAAAAGGCATGTCATTTAAATCTGCATTCTTAAGAACTATAAGCAAAGTTGAATGTCTTTCCCTAATTGTAAATAACTTGCTTGTTTTACTGTGAACTTTCAGGACATCCCCTCTGCCCTTGCTTTACTGGGTTGTATTTTGTTTTTCATTGTTGTCTGAGTTTCTTATTAAAGAAATTAACTCTTAGCCTGTCTGAGGGGGTTGATACTTTTTCCTCAACGTGTCTTTGTCTCTGGTATCTTTTCTGCGGGAAAATTTTTATTTTTGTATAATCAAACTTGCCAACATTTCTGTTTATAGATTTTAGGTGTTATGTCTGTCTTGAGTCTTCTCCATGCCAAATTATAAGAGAAAATCTCTCCATACTTTTTCACCCCAACCATTCTTATTGTTTTCATTGTTTTATACTTAAGTCTTTGACCTATCTTCAACTTATTTTTGTTGTAGGAGTAAGAGAGTAGACAGCTTAATGTATTCTCTCTGAATGGCTAGCCAGTTGTCTCAGTACATTTATTTTAAGTGAAAAAATACCTATTTTGATTTGAAATGCAATATAATACGTGATAATAGCATCTACTGGGCATGTTTCAGGATGATTTTATTAAATAGGTTTGTCTATTCATGACCAATAGAAAACTCCTATAGCTCTTTTTTTTTTTTTTTTTTTTTTTTTTTGAGGCAGAGTCTGGCTCTGTTGCCCATGCTGGAGTGCAGTGGTGCAATCTCGGCTCACTGCGATCTCCACCTCCCGGGTTCAAGCAATTCTCCTGCCTCAGCCTCCCTAGTAGCTGGGATTATAAGCGCACGCCACCATGCCAAGCTAATTTTTGTATTTTGAGTAGAGACAGGGTTTCACCATGTTGGCCAGGCTGGTCTTGAACTCCTGATCTCAAGTGACCCACCCGCCTTGGCCTTCCAAAGTGCTGGGATTACAGGCATAAGCCACTGTGTCTGGCCAGAAAACTCCTATAGCTCTATAGTAAGTATTTAAATTTGGTAATGATTGCTGGTCTGCCACCTACCCAATTCCTGCTATTTTTCAAAATTGTTTCACTCTTTGTTAAGTTTTATTTTTTTCTGGATGTACTTTAGAATTAGCATTTTAGTTCCTAAGAAAGCCTTCATTAGGGTTGCATTAAATGTGTAGATACCTTTAAGGTGACAGGAACCTGGAATATTTCAGGTATGTCTTTCCATTTTTCTAGCCTTCTTAGGTACTTCAGATCTAAACTTTTAAAATATAGGTTTTACGCATTTATTCTTATATACACTATTGTGAATAGCATCTTTTTCATGACTTCTAAATCAGTTATTTGTATAAAATATAGGAAAGCTGTTAACTCTCTGCATACCAATTTTAGTAACTGGCCACCTCCGAATTATCTCAGTAATTATAAAACTGAAACATACTAGTTACCTCTTATTTCCTTAGAGGGTTTTTAGAATTTCTCCTCTCAGCTCTTTTTTTAAATTTTGTTTTGTTTTTTAATTGGGAGATATGACCACAGATTTTTATGTCAGATCTGAATGTTGACCCCTTGGATTTTGAATCATTTTAAATAGCTTGGGTAGCTGAGAATAGCTTCCCTTGGGGGACAATCTACTGGGCTTTTTCCATATGATGCTTTTCTTTGACTGAGTTTTGTGAAGCAGGATCATTGTCTCAAATCACCTCATCTGTCATATCCCTAGTAGAAGAAAACTACTTGTCATACAGAAAAGCAAACTAGTTTAAGAAACGATTTTTTTAAAGCCCTTCATCCCAGGGCTCTGAGGAAATTGGGTGAAGGATCTTGCAACAGAACACACACCTGGTTCACGTTCATAGCATATAAAGGAAAAGGTTATCAGATCTTTCCAGGTATGCTCATGATGCTAATGGTTTGTAATTTCATATTGACCTTTTGTCATTACTTTTGGGTTTGTCTAGAAGTACTGACTCTGTAGTCAAGGACTGAGAGAGAAGTTTCCTAGGTTGAGGGTGGCAGGAATGTAGGAAAAATGATTTTAGAAGCTGGGTTAGAAATGGAAATCCCAGCTCAAAAAGCAAAACTTTCATATACAGCCTCGTAAATAACACACAGTTCCCTTTGGAGTCATTATAAGTTGTAAAGACTTTTGACATAGTCTCTAGGAGAGAGTAGGTAATTCCTAGTATGGAAGAATGTGTTAACTAATTGGGTGTAAGAACTTGAGGATGCTGGTCTCCTTTTTAATTAGCTTTCTATCACCATAGGATGAGCCCATACATGCAAAAGAACACAGAAATCAATTAAATACAAATTAATGAAGGCAGATTTTTTAAAGCTTATAATTGCAATTTATGTCTTATTATTGCACAAAAAAAAAAAATAGTTCTCCAGGCCTAAAAGCAAAGATGATTTGCTTTATTGTCCTTAGACTTCCAGAAACTCAAGGTAACAGAATGATTTATTTCTTCCTTTTTTTTTTTTTGGAGACAGAGTCTTGCTCTGTCACCCAGGCTGGAGTGCAGTGGTGTGATCTCAGCTCACTGCAACTTCCGCCTCCCAGGTTCAAGGAATTCTTGTGCCAGAGCCTCCCAAGTAGCTGGGATTACAGGCATGCGCCACCAAGCCCAGCTAACTTTTTGTATTTTTGGTAGAGATGGGGTTTCGCCATGTTGGCCAGGCTGGTCTCGAACTCCTGGCCTCAAGTGATCTGCCCTCCTTGGCCTCCCAACGTGCTGGGATTACAGGCGTGAGTCACCGCTCCTAGTCCAGTATGATTTATTTCTTGGCTGGACTTTCTACCTACTTATCCCATGTAGATAGCTTCATTCCAACTCTTCTAAGCCTGGAGGAGTAGATGGATCTTGAATAGTCCTTAATGTGTGTCAGAAATACACCCCTTGTCACCAGCCACCATCCCTATCCAATACCTTACCAAAGTATTGATTAGGGAACAATCCTCTCCAGATTGGCCTGAATGACTTCTTATGATCTAAGATTTGGGGGTTTAAGGGTGGGGTCTTTGTACTGCAGGGAAAATGAGTTAACTGAGAGTATATGGAATAAACAATTGTGACCTGGAAAACTGTTCATTTGCTCAACAACCACTTGTTGAAAGTTTTTTATGTGCCAGGCATGGTGGGGGCATCAGAGGCACAGCAGTAAACAAAATTAAAATCTCTGTTCCAAAGAGAACATCAGCTCAGTTGGCACAATGAGTGATAAGGAGCTAGGACTATTTCCCAGTGAACAGTGTCATGGAGAAGAGAACAAAGTCCATGACACTGACTGGAAAGGTAAAGACAATATTCAATAAGGTGATCAGAAACAGTGAGCCTCCGAGGAAGTGACGTTTGAGGTGAGGCCTGACCTATCAGCAATACACAACCATTTCAGACCTGGGGAAATGTTCCAGGCAAAGAGAAGAGCAAATACAGAGGCTTTGAGATGGGAACAGACTTCGAATAGGGTTTGAGTGGGATATATACATAGGAAAAATACAATCTTTTAAAAGATAGAGACTATCAAAAGAAAATGATTTTTAGCCAATAGGGATAGTATGAAAGATTCATAGCAATAAACATAGTTGACCAAAAATTTAAATATTAGAGTAGAAGGAGCCATTTAGGACATTTATCCAAAGAAAATAAGACTAAATGAAGACATGCTGCCCCAAGTCCACAAAAGGAAAAAAATCCGAAGCTGAATATGGGGTGATCATAACCTAGACACCAAGAATGGTCCAGGAAGCGTGCACAGAGATGTGAAGGCAGAAGGCTTCCTTCAGCTAACTTGGGAATAAAACATGTTAGGAGCCAGGAGATGAGTGACTGTGGCTCCAGTCATCCATCCACAGGAGAGGGGAAGGCCCTGGAGTGGATCAAGGACAAGGATGGTGGACAAATGGGCATCCTGGGGTCTGAGGCCAAGGCATGTCACCATCACCACGTCAAAAAGTGGAGTAAGCCTTTTGACATGGGACATCCTGGTGTGTATTGGGGCTTGTTCAGCTATTTGTATATTACATGAAACAGGAAATCCCAAACACAGCATGACAGAGCTCTCTTTCCTCTTTTCTTTACCACTATTGTGCTTTTCCCTACCGTAACCAGGAGTGATGTTAAAAGGAAGAGGAAATGCCAGTCACGCCCACTGCTTACAGGAGATTCTGTGGAGTGACTAAACCAGAACTGTAGTTTGAGTCACACAGGACGTGTGACAAGAGGAGGGTGACTTTTTTCCCCCTTGTTTATTTGAACTTACTTGAAAGTGTTAACAGATTCTAATGGTTAGAATGGTAAACAGAGCTTCCTACTCCTGTCATGGTTTGACCCAGGAGTCTCACCTTCTCTCAGGCCCTTAGGTTCTTCCACTTAAACAGTGAGAGAGTTACATGATATGGTTGCAAATCCTCTCAGCGCTAATCTTGTAAGGTTAAAAATGTTTGAGTGCATTGGGCATTAAAAAGGAGACTATACACCAGGCACAGTGGCTCACGCCTGTAATCCCAGCACTTTGGGAGGCTGAGGTAGGAAGATCACTTGAGCCCAGCAGTTCAGAACCAGCCTGGGCAACATAGTGAGACCCCATATCTAAAAAAAATTGTTAATTGTAAAAAAATAAAAATAAAAAAGAGATTATCAAGATAGTAAAAAGACAACCTACAGAATGGAAGAAAATATTGCAAATCATATCTCTGATAAGTGTTGTGTGTATATATATATATGACCTAATTTTTAAATGGGCAAAAGACTTGAGTAGACATTTCTTCAAAAAAGAAATACAAATGGCCAAGAAGCACATAAAAAAATGCTCAACATCATTAGTCATTAGACAAATGCAAATCAAACCCACAATGAGATACCACTTCACACCTACTAGAATGGCTATTTAAACAGACAAACAAAGAGAAAGTAGCAGTGTTAGGGAGAATGGAAAGAAATTGGAACCCTCTTACATTGCTGGTTGGATATAAAATGGTGCAGCTACTGTGGAAAACACTTTGGTGGTTCCTCAAAAAGTTAAATATAAAATTCGCATTGACTCAGCAATTTCTCTCCTAGGTCTACACCCTAAAGAACTGGAAAAAGATATTCAAACAAAAACTATATAGAAATGCTCATAATAGCTTTGTTCACAATATCAAAAGTAGAAACAACCCAAATATTCATCAACTGGTAGATAGATAGATAGATAGATACATAGAGTGTAGTCTATCCATACAATGGGATAACATTGATCCATAAAAAGAAACAAAGTACAGACATACTACCCCATCAATGAATCTTAAAAATTATACTATGTAAAAGAAGTCAGACACAAAAAGTCATATATATGGTTTCATTTATATGAAATATTTAGAATAGATAAATCCATAGCAACAGAAAGCAGCCTAGTCCTTTCTCTAGAGGCTGGGCATTGAAGGGTTTGTTAATGGGTTCAGGGTTTCGTATTTTATGGTGATGAAAATGTTTTGGAACTAAATAGACGTAATGGTTGCACAACATTGTGAATGTACTAAATACTGCCCGATTGTACATTTTAAAGTGGTTAATTCTACATTATGTAAATTGTATCTCAATTTTTTAAAAAATTGAGGAAGGGCCAGGTGCAGTGGCTCATGCCTGTAATCTCAGCACTTTGGGAGGCCAAGGCGGGTGGATCACCTGAGGTCAGGAGTTTGAGACCAGCCTGGCCAACATGGTGAAACCCTCGTCTCTACTAAAAATGCAAAGTTAGTTGCGCATGGTGGCAGGCACCTGCTACTCAGGAGGCTGAGACAGGAGAATCGCCTGAACCTGGGAGGCAGAGGTTGCAATCAGCCGAGATCATACCACTGCACTCCAGCTGGGCAACAGAGCCAGACTGTGCCTCAAAAAAAAAAAAAAAAAAAAAAAAATTGAGGAAGGAACCATGTGAAATTCTGTGCACCTCCTACTTGAGTTGGATACCTGGTCAGTGGTAGCAAACTAAGCAAGCTATTTCCATTGACAAATACAAATAAATCCTTCCTTCATTGTCTTCCTCAAATAAAAGCTCTTGCCAATATAGGCAAGGTATTTTCATTCTCATGAAACTGTGGCTTTGAAATGTGTAAATATCTCCCTTGTTTGTAATGAAGTGGTCAGTCTCTTTCTGTTTGTGGGCAATATGATTGAAGTCTGTCTCAAAGGAGTAGTCAAACATTAACAGACCGTGATCCAAATTAAACTATGAAATGTGTTCTTGTTTATCCCATGCCAGACTCTTAAAAACGGTTGTTAGTTAAAATTGAGGTTTCAAAAAATGCAATCTTCTGGATTATCTAGGGAGGGGGCAGAATTCCGACAATCTGTGACCCATAGTATTGTTACTATGTGGTAACAATCACCTGAGATTGACAGCAGGTGCCCCCTGGAGACGCCATAGATTCTCTGTCCCTTTTCTCCCATATGTATTACCAGTCAGGTTATTCACTCTCCTTCCTGACCCCACCCCCACATCACCACAACTGAACAGAAATTCAATTTTTAGACCCTGATTCAAAGACATTGTTTGCAAAGTCTCCTATTAAAATATAAATGTGCCATCTGGAAGAAGAGGGCAGAAATCCTTAGTGCAACCATTTTTTTCCGTAGTCGAACAGGAGGGTGTTCGTAAGGATCTCTTAATTTGTGGGTGGGATTGAGGCAGAGGGAAAAAGCCCAGATAAAATATCACCAGTTTGGGGTGGTCGTGGTGGCTCACACCTGTAATCCCAGCACTTCAGGAGGCCAAGGTGGGAGGACCACTTGAGCCCAGGAGTTTGAAACCAGCCTGGGCAGCATGGTGAGGCTGTGTCTTTACAAAAAATTAAAGAATTGGCCAGGTACGGTGGCTCACACCTGTAATCCCAGCATTTTGGGAGGCCAAGGCAGGCAGATCATGAGGTCAGGAGATCGAGACCATCCTGGCCAACATAGTGAAACCCCATTTCTACTAAAAATACAAAAAAGTAGGCGGGCATAGTGGCAGGCACCTGTAGTCCCAGCTACTTGGGAGGCTGAGGCAGGAGAATGGCGTGAACCCGGGAGGTGGAGCTTGCAGTGAGTCGAGATTGCACCACTGCACTCCAGCCTGGGTGACAGAGCGAGATTCTGTCTCAAAAAAAAAAAAAAAAAAAAATTAAAGAATTAACTGGGTGTGGTGGCACACACCTGTAGTCCCAGTTACTCAGGAGCCTGAGGTGGGAGGTTCACTTGGGCCCACGAGGTTGAGGCTGCAGTGAGCCAGAATTGTGCCACTGCACTCCAGCCTGGGCAACAGAGTAAGACCCTGTCTCAAATATATATATATATATATATCCAGTCTTGTCACAATATCCCAGCCTGAAGGGAGTGGCTGGTGGCAGACTGGATGGGAGAGCACAAAACAGGCACAGGCTTCTCCTCCCCTTTGGTACTGCCACCTGCTTTTTCAATTTCACAGTCTTCTCTGAGGCAGTCTTCCCTTCTCTGCCTGGGCTTTATGGCTAGTTTTTGAATGCTTTTGCCTCCTGGAGTGCCACCTCATCATACAAGTCCAGGTAAGGCTGAATTCCAAAAATCCCAACTCTCAGAATCCTGCCAGGTGGTCACAATAGCACCCTTGTTTTTATGTAACCTAGCACCCATGGGACCTTGCTTTTATTTTTGTTTTGACTTATTTTTCTCCCCCTAAATGCAATATGGAAAGAACCAAGGAGTTGAGGACTATTATCCCAGTTCCTGGAAGTTCAGTTTTCTCCTCTAACATGGAAAGGGACTCTCCAAAATCAGGTAATAACTAATCGAGGGGCAGAAAGATAGTAAGAGTGGCCCAGGGTTTCTTGTGACTGTTCCTGCCCCCACACAAAATTCCTGCACCTTGTGGCCTTTCTCAGACTAGAGTGAAGTGTGTTTCCATTGTTAAAGAAGGTTCCAGGTGGCAGCTAATGGCAGCTGTCCAAAGCTCTAAGGGCAACTGTGATCTTGATCTGATCCAACTTTTAATTGAGCTTGCTTTGTTCTTTTGATTTTCAGTGGGCATGTGTGGCCTCATCTCTGAGCTATTGTTTCATCAGGCATTGCAGTAAACTTTGAAGAATGCAAATTCTGAACTTCATTTGCTGTCACCTGGAAGGTGCTAGACAAATTCAATCCCCTTGAATTCTGTGACTAGAACCTATAAGAAAAAATGAATTGTCGTTTTGTAGGTTTTCATAGAGAAGTAGCAATAGGGAATGATGGGTGAATTTGGACAAGTCACTTTATCCCAAAGCGTCCATTTGCTCTTCTGTGAAATACTACTTTATAGTGTTGTTTGGCCTAAATTAAACAAACCGTGCAAAAAGCCCAGCCCTGTGCCTGGCATACAGTGAGTGCTCATGTGTTTGCTGCTATTATATTCTCCTAATCCAGTTTGAAAGCTGTGAGGCAGCAACTTTCCAGGAAAAGATGGCTTCAGCAAGGGTATGTTCCTAGGACCTACCCTAAAGTTAGTCTCTCCTATTAGAGTAGTTTGAAGCTGAACTTGGCTGAAAACTATAAGAAAGGCTGGATTAGGGGAAGCCTTTGTTACTTTTAGTTTCTTGAGATCTCTTCTTGACCTAACTCTTCAATGCTCACCACGTGTCATCCATTCTCCAGCACTGTTTCTGTGTACCTGACTGTTTGCCTCACAGTAAAATGATTCCTCTGGGCTCCCTAGGCGAAAGGATGTTGGGCATAGCAAGTTGTAATGCTGTTGATCTCAGAAATCCTTCCGATGCTCCAAAAAATAAAGCAATGAGCAAGACATGTCTAGCCAGCAGGAAATATCCTTCATACAAAATGGTTAATTTCTAAAACCTGTGGCATCACCTTGGCAGATCTCTTCTGTTTGGTTTATACGGGGGAATCCAACTGGAAGAGTCCTTCCTGACCCTTGGTCTGCCTGGGCAGAGGAGGTACTGTCCTCTGACCATCAGATTATGTTGGGTCTAGCAGGCTGCCTTCTTCCAGGCTTTGTGCACCAACATTAAAAAGGCAGTCATTTCTCAAAATTGTTTGGGAAATGATTAACTTGTTTCCTTTGATCCTCCCTGCTCTGTGTGAGGACAGTCAAGTAGCAGGGGTGGAGAATGTGTTCTATTATTTTCAACAGTGCTAAGTAAACACTGGGGGAAATTCTGCCACTAGAGAGGTACAACTGTGTTTGAGGGTTTGAAGGCGTGTGCGTGTGTGTGTGTGTATGTGTGTGTGTGTGTCCTTCTGTAAACATAGAGCTATTGAGTACAAAAATATGGCCATTTCCTCTAAATTTTCTTTCCCCTGTTTTTTTTTTTTAAGGTCTGAATTTCCTGCTGCTGTTCACAAAGATGCTTTTTATCTTTAACTTTTTGTTTTCCCCACTTCCGACCCCGGCGTTGATCTGCATCCTGACATTCGGAGCTGCCATCTTCTTCTGGCTGATCACCAGACCTCAACCCGTCTTACCTCTTCTTGATCTGAACAATCAGTCTGTGGGAATTGAGGTAATTTACCAGTCATCCTTTTAGTTTGTCAACCTTCCTCAAACTCAAACTGTAACTCCAAACCTAGGGATAACTCATGAAGGGGATTGGGTGCAGCATGGGAAAGTAAAGTTTTCATGTTACCAATCAACAGGCAATATACAAATTTAAACTTCTATTACTGGCACATTTTCTTTTGTAATAAGGACAGTTGTATGATGTCAGTAATCTAGATTGGAGTTGGCAAACATAGCCATGAACAAAATCCATCTTTTTTTGTGCATCTGGCAAGTAAAGAATAGTTTTTACCTTTTTTAAGGGATGAGTTAAAAACAAAAATGGGAAAGATGAGGCATGTCCCACAAAGCCTAAAGTGTTTGCTGTCTAGCCCTTTGCAGAAGTAGTTTGACAACCCATGATCTAAATAATAGTGTCAGAACTTTGGGGACAGGATAACATTTTCATTGAGATACCCAGTGTCTGAGAACAATTAAGCCATTTCCTCCAGTTAAATTCTAGTTTGAGTTAAATTTATTTTTCTTAACACTATAAAAATTGAATTAGGCTCACTCCCCCGACTTTCAGCAAATTCCCCAGCTTCCTGTATCTATGAGCAAATTGAAAGTTCCAAGAATGTTCTCTTCGTTTATCCTTCCTTCTGCGCCCATGAATATCTTCATCTGTTTTCATCTTCTACCCTCTTCAGAGAAAAAAGCATTCCTGTTCCTTCACAAGGCTAATTTCTTCTGTTGTTTTTACAGTCTTCTCTTTCCAGGATAGAAGGAATCTTACTCCAAGCTACCTCTACTCTCCAGCTCCTCTCCCACCTGTGGGTACATCTGCATGTTCAATGTCTTCATTGACATCTTCCCGTCCTGCTGCATTCCACCACCACCTCTCATGCCTTTCCTTTCCCACCAGAGTTCTTTGAGAGTAGTTTGCTTATCGATTTCCTCTTCTGAACTTCAACCCACTGAGATCTGACCTCTTAAACCACTACCATCTCCTCCAAAGTGCTCTGAATCACTCATAACCTAACTTCTAAATTCAGTGACTTCTCTTTCAGCTTTCCTCTCAATTGACTTGAGACTTCTTTCTTGAAACTCCTCCTTTTGCCTTTTATAATATCATTCCATGAGATTTCTTCCTAATTTCAAAACAATCTTTCTTTGTCACTTCAGTTCTTTCCTCTCTTCATAATAGGGTTTTATTCTCAGCATCTCTTGATTCCTCTGCAGCAGGGGTTGGCAAACATATGCTGTAAAGGCCAGGCAGTAAATGGTATAGAATTTGCAGACCACATGGGCTCTTTTGCAACGACTCAATGCTGCTGTTGTAGAATAAGAGTACAGTACCAGACAACATGTAAACAAATGAGCATGACTGTGTTCCGATAAAAGTTTACTTATAAAGGCAGGTGGTAGGCCAGATTCAGCCTGCAGATTATAGTCTACCAAACCCTCATCTAAATTCTCACAGCTAAGAAAATACCTCCTCTTTTATGACTTGAAAATGTGCCTAAGTCTGTGACACTGAAATCTGATTTTCTATTCTGACCTCAGTGATGCTTAAGTAACTTAAGTTCTCCATGTCTCTTCATGCATGTTTTCTCCCTTCACACACACACACACACACACACACACACCCCTCCTTTCCTATTCTATTTCAGTTAAATGTATCTCTTCTTACCCAGTTGCCAAAGTTAATAGTCTGAAACATCTTGGATTCTTCCTTCTTCCTTGACTAGGCACTTAAACAGACAGCAAGACCCTGTCTTCCTTCACTAGACAAGGAACTTTATTCTTGCTATTTTCTGTCTTAACATGATGGCCCATGTAAATTTTCCCTGATGTCCTAGACTAAGTCAGATCTCTTGTTACATCCTCGTGTGTTTTCCTGTACTTTTATAGCTCTCACTTTGGATACTAATTTACATTGTTGAATGCTTATTTAATCGTTGCCTGTTCTTCTCTACACGAAACTTCATGAGAGTTGGACCACTGGACCACACCCGCAGCATCTGTTGTAGCTCCAGGGTCCATCCCAGGGCCCTGATCCTGTAGATCCAGCTGACATTTCAGATAGATTCCTAGCTACTCCCTTTTTCTTTTTTTTTTTTTAGAGGAAGTCTCGCTCTTGTCCCCCAGGTTGGAGTGCAAATGGTGTGATCTTGGCTCACTGCAACCTCCGCTTCCCAGGTTCAAGCGATTCTCCTGCCTCAGCCTCTCGAGTAGCTGGGATTACAGGTGCCTGCCACCACACCCAGCTAATTTTTGTATTTTTAATAGAAAGAGGGTTTCACCATGTTGGCCAGGTTGGTCTTGAACTCCTGACCTCAGATGATCCACCTGCCTTGGCCTCTCAAAGTGCTGAAATTACAGGCGTGAGCCACAGCGCCCAGCCAGCTAACCCCCTTTTTCTTGAATACGCCGTCCTCTAGCTGCCCACCCAACTCTGCACTGCATTTTCTTACCTCCATGCCTTTGCTCAGGCTGTTCCTCCACTCTGGAATTTTCTTTTTTCTCCTTTACCCTACCCAAATCATATCTTTTGCCAAATGCCTACTTGTCTTCAAAGTCTGTACTGAAATACCATTTCTTCTCTGTAATCTTTCTGCTTAATACAGAACTGGTTGCTTCATTCCCACCACTAATCCATTTCCTCCAAATTCATTATAGCATGTACATCATGGTATTATATTTGCATTTTTTCCTTATGACCTACCCATACTCCAACAACCGTAGTGTGTGAGGTGCTTAAGGGCAGCTATTTTGTCTTAACTCACATCTACAGTATGTACACAGTACCTAGAACACATAGTATGCATTCAGTAGAAGTTTAAACTCGATAAGATAAAAAAGATATAAAACTATACATATCATCTCTCCTCCATATACATACACACATGGATGCCGGGAGGGTTACCAAAAACATAACAGTGGCAATCTCTGGGTGGGATTACAGATCCACTTTTCTTAAGCCTTTATTACACTTTTGTATTTTCTTTTTTTTTTTTTTTCTGAGACGGAGTCTCACTCCATTGCCCAGGCTGGAGTGCAGTGGCGCAATCTTGCCTCACTGCAACCTCTGCCTCCCCGGTTCAAACAATTCTCCTGTCTCAACCTCCCAAGTAGCTGGGACTACAGGCATCTGCCGCCATGCCTGGCTAATTTTTGTATTTTTAGTAGAGACGGGGTTTCATCCTGTTGGTCAGGCTGGTCTCGAACTCCTGACCTCAGGTGATCCACCCGCCTCAGCCTCCCAAAGTGCTGGGATTACAGGCGTGAGCCACCGAGCCCAGCCACTTTCCTATTTTCTAAAATGTCTACGATGTAAACATACTATGATTTGGGGATTTTTAAAAATCAATTGACTAGCGAAGAGAACATTCCCGTGACCTCAAAATCGGCATTTATGGTCTCTTTAATTCAATTCATAAAGGTTTTGGAAAGAGTGAGGGGAGACTTGAACTTGGCCTAAACTTGGTCTTGTGTCTTAGGGAGGAGCACGGAAGGGGGTTTCCCAGAAGAACAATGACCTAACAAGTTGCTGCTTCTCAGATGCCAAGACTATGTATGAGGTTTTCCAAAGAGGACTCGCTGTGTCTGGTAAGCCTGGTGGTCTGTCCTTGCCTGAAGAAGACAAGGTGAGGTCTGTGGCCCATCTCTCTTTCTCTGTCTCACTTCTAAAACCCCAGCTATTTAGATGCAGTGATCCAAGTAGAATCGCAACATGCAAAATAGAGGCAGCATTAGAACATAGTATTAGGATGGGTGTTGGAAGCAGTGTCAGACGGACTTAGGTTTGAAACCTGGTTCTTCCATTTCCAGCTTCATAACCTTGTGCAGACCACTTTGCTTCTCTGAATCTGTTTCTCAACACAAGAAGAACGTCCCTGCCAAAACTGTTGTTAAAGGGTCAAGGAGATAATAATATAGGACAGTATCTTTAACTCACTAGTACCTCATATTTGTTTAGAAACATGCCTTTCATTAATGTAATTCCCTGCATTTACAGATAGACAATCTGAGCCAGGACTAGCAGTCCAGGATTCCTGATGTCTTACCTTGTCCTTAACTCTGATACCATCCTACTGACCAAAGTTAGCACTTCTTTGGACTTTTTTAGAGACTACCAAATGGGCTTTGACACGTTCATTTGGAATACATCAAGCCTTAATATTTATATCTTATATCATTGAACATAATGCCTGGCACACACACGTTTACTTTTAAAAGCTACTGGCTTATAGCTCTTTCTGTGCCTTTGGTCTTTTGGGTGACATTCTGGCCGTGTAACTTTTATCCGTCCCTTGACTTCTGCATGTTAACTAAGACTAAGAGCATATTCATAGCCAACTCCTGTCAAGTGTTAACTATACAATAGCTACTGCACATATATTACTTCATCTTCCCTAAACCATAGAGAGTGGTTACTATCACTGCCATTTTTAAAGATGAGGACCCAGACTCACAGCTTCAAGACCATTACAAAGGTCATAGAACTAGAAAATGTCAGAGCTGATAGGAAAATCTAAGTGTGTCTGTTTGACTCGGTTGTTCTATTTTAGGTTAGCTCTTAAGTGTTTTATAAAAGTAGTTCCTCCTCCAGACAATGAAAGATTTATTGTCAAGAAAACATCTATCTGAAGACTCCGATGGGGCCTGTACTTAGTATATCTGGCTCCAAATCAGCATTTACTTATAGACTTCATGCAAATAACAAATAAAAACAAACCAAACATCAGTTTCTTTACTTCTCTGGCAATTTAAGATAGTATATGTCTAATACAGTATAATTTCCTTTGGGGTTTTTTCCTTTTTTTTCAGAGACGGGATCTTGCTCTGTCACCCAGGCTAGAGTGCAGTGGTGTGATAGAATATAGCTCACTACAACTTTAAATTCTTGGACTCAAGCAATCCTCTCACCTCAGCTTCCCAAGTAGCTAGGACTACAGGCATGTGCTGCCACACCTGGCTAATTTTTTTTTTCCTTTTTTTCTTTTCTTTTCTTTTTTTTTTTTTTTTTTGAGATGGAGTCTCGCTCTGTTGCCCAGGCTGGAGTGCAGTGGTGCAATCTTGGCTCATGGCAACCTCCGCCTCCCAGGTTCAAGCAATTCTCTGCCTCAGCCTCCCGAGTAGCTGGGATTACAGGCACCTGCCACCATGCTTGGCTGATTTTTGTATTTTTAGTAGAGATGGGGTTTCACCATCTTGGCCAGGCTGGTCCTGAACTCCTGACCTGGTGATCCACCCACCTTGACCTCCCAAAGTGCTGGGATTACAGGTGTAAGCCACCGTGCCCGGCCTACACCTGGTTAATTTTTTTAATTTTTTGTAGAGACAAGGTCTCACTATGTTGTCCAAGCTAGTCTCAGACTGACTTCAAGAGATAACCCCCTCCCCGACTCCAGCCTCCCAAAGTACTGGGATTACAGGAGTGGGCCACTATGCTCAGCTCTAGTGATTTTCTGTTTTTAGAAGTTTTCTTTGTTGAGGATGTGTTGTTATTGTGACTAAAACAAGCCATTTAGCAAGTGATATGTGGCACATGAGAGATATAATTTAGGATTTTTTTTAAAATACTAAATCCTAAACCAATACCATTGAAATAGCTTCTCATGGAAGCAGGCGTGAGAAATCTAGTGTGGCTACTTACATAGAAAAATGATAGCCAGGCATGGTGGTGGTGCCTGTAATCCCAGCCACTTGGGAGGCTGAGGCAGGAGAATCACTTGAACCTGGGAAGTGGAGGCTGCAGTGAGCCGAGATCGCGCCACTGCACTTCAGCCTGGGTAACAGAGGGACACTCCATCTCAAAAAAATAAAAAAAGAAAAATGACACTTCTGGTCCTATCTGGGGTTGCATACATTAGCCTTAGCTAGTAGTTTGTTTATCTTGAGACTCACTTGGGGCTACTGTTTAAAATATATATCTTCTGGTTACACCTTAGGTTCACTGAATTAAATTTCCAGATAATGAAACCTAAAAATCCTCAGGAAGCTTTGTATTTTTAGCAACACTTCCAGGGGATTCTGTATACCAGAGTTGGAATTCTACTTAGTTTAGAGGGACAACTTTGCCAAGAATTTGTTAATGGATGGGCTCTTTGTAGATGGCCACAGCTTAGAACAGAACAGGTCTGAGTTGACTAAGTTAATGAAAGGCTAGGCTGTTGCCTGGTCAGGCATTTGGCTAGTAGGCTGAAGCTGATCAAGTCACAGAGTTTAATGAGACCTGAGTTGTTGCCCCTTTGGGCTAATTATTTGACTTATTCCTTAGACACCAGCCTCTGCTAGCATTTTTATCAATCAAGAGGTGATAAGATACAGTATAATTCCTTCCTGGAACTCTCTCTCTCCTTTCTTTCTTTCTTTTTCTTTCTTTCTCTTTCTTTCCTTCTTTCTTTCTTCCTTCCTTTCTTTCTTTTTCTTTCTTTCCTTCTTTCTTTCTTTCCTTTTCTTTCTTTCTTTCCTTCTTTCCTTCCTCCCACCTTCTCTTTCTTTCTCTCTCTCTCTCCTTCTGTCTTTCTTTCTTCAGGGTCTGGCTCTGTTGCCCAGGCTGGAGTGCAGTGGCACGATCTAAGCTCACTGCAACCTCCACCTCCTGGGCTCAAGCCATTCTTCCACCTCAGTCTCCCAAGTAGCTGGGACTACAGGCTCATGCCACCACCCATGGCTAATTTTTTATATTTTTTATAGAGATGGAGTTTTGCCATGTTGCCCAGGCTGGTCTTGAACTCTTGAGCTCAAGTGATCTGCCAACCTCTGCCTCCCAAACTGCTGGGATTACAGGCATGAGCCACTGTGCCCAGCCCCCAGTATACTTTCTTAGACATTCATCAGCTCTACCACTTGCTGAGTGAGCTTAACCAAGCTGTCTCAGTCCTTCATAATTCTTAGTACAATACAAATGATAATAGCTGGGAAGATGAGTTAATGTGCCTGGCATGGAGTAAGCATTTAATAAATGGTAGCTATCATTAGTGATTAATGTTAGTACAAATGATCTCAATGGTAGACCACCCAAGACACACACCCTGGGGGAGCAAGTGGCTTCCACTCTGACAAAGCCATGCTTCAGGGAAAGTTAGTCTGAGACGTTACTTCTAAGGCTTTCATGCAGCTGTTTCAATTGGAAGCAAAAGTACTAATGTTTTCTGTACACAGCCTCCTCATTCATTTTTATATCTCTTTAATCAGAGTGGGTATCTCTTTCCTGCTTTCCTTCCTTTTTTTTCCATCTCTTAGTCTAGAAGTCCACTTACTTGCCTCCGAATTCCTAGTAACTCTCTTTCTGAATAATTCCTTTTGGCAAGACCTGAATTCCTCTTAGCAGTTTGACTAGATCCTCTCTATACATTTTCCTGCCCTTCTACTTGTCTACTTATAACAACCTCCTTCCGGCTTAGACGTGAGGGCTTCTAAGCCACTTAGTGTGTTCTTCAGCCTAATACCACTACTTCCTTGACTTAGCTTTAAAAGCTGAGATGCCATTTATTCTTGTAAATGGATGTTCCCAAACTTATTTTAAGTAAGGCTGAGTAGTTTAGATATTCAGAAGTTTAATTCTTTTATTGTCAAATGCAAGATGTAAATTGGAAAAATACTGAAGACAAATGCATGAGTGTGTGCACACCTCTGTGTGTGTTTCCGTGTTTTTTTTACAAGCCTTGGTATCTTAGAAGATACTCTCATACAAATGGGCAAAGTACATGAACAAACAAGTCATGAAAGTAAATAAAACCTAACAAGGAAAAAGGTCCCACTTTACTAGCTGTTAAAGAAACTTAGACTATAGTAATAACCTTTCAAACCTATCAAACCTGAAAATATTTTCGTTTTGTTTTGTTTTGAGACTGAGTTTTGCTCTTGTTGCCCAGGCTGGAGTGCAATGGCACGATCTCAACTCATTGCAACTTCCACCTCCCGGGTGAGGCAATTCTCCTGCCTCAGCCTCCCCAGTAGCTGGAATTACAGGCATGTGCTGCTGCACCCAGCTAATTTTGTATTTTTAGTAGAGACGGGGTTTCTCCATGTTGGGCAGGCTGGTCTTGAACTCCCAACCTCAGGTGATCTGCCCGCCTTGGCCTCCCAAAGTGCTGGGATTACAGGCATGAGCCACTGCGCCCAGCCTTGAAGATAGTTTTTAAAGACGCTATTAGCGGTCTAGGAGAGTGTGTTAAAACTTGATATGATAGGAGAAAAGTGAATTGTCACATCTGCTCAAGTAAGCAGTGTGGTCTAGGTATCAAAAGCCTGACTGTTCTGAGCCCCTATTCCCTTCCCTTATTATATTTTAGGGGCTCTATTCTAAGGAAATGGTCTAAATTTAAAAGGATCAATTTGAAAATATTTAGCGTAATTTAAAGTGTCAAGCTTGAAAACAATCTAAATACCCACGATGAAATAAAGTCAACTACAATAGAACCCTTCATCGACTGGCCATTGAAACCACTACAGAGAAGAGATAATGACATGAAAATACTTAGGTCAGATTGGGAGAGGAAGCAAGGTATCAAAGTATTATATTCATTCTATACATGGGGAATGAACATAACTGTCAAACTATGCAAAAGGGCCATGGAATAATATATCAGTGTTAATAATGGTATTTGGGTGATGAGATTGATGATTCATATTTTAACTTTTTTATATCTTTATGAGCATAGTTTTTATTGTAGGGAAGTTCAATCCAAGATTGTTCAATACAAGCTGTTTGTGTTTACTTGTAGGCTTTCACTTGGTCATGTTTTGTGGGCTAACCCCATATGGATGGCTTTCTCTGAATGTCTACATTATCATGGAGGTTACATATTCAACACTGAACCACTCCTGTTTTGTGTAGCATTTCCTAAATGTTTCAAGTATAGTTTATAGGACTCTTCATTTTTGAGGACTCAGTGCTTTCTGACTTTGAATTTCCTGGACATATAAGAGAAGCTCAAATCCTTGTTGGACTTATCCTTTGTGTCTTGCCCCTTCTTAATCTCCTTTTAGCTTCCTTGGTCCAGAGAATTTGCAACTGGAGTTGATTTTCTTTTAATATTATGTTTTTAGACAATGGGCCCTGCTTGGGATATAGAAAACCAAACCAGCCCTACAGATGGCTATCTTACAAACAGGTAAGTTGAGTCCATGTTTTTAGACAGATTCTTTCTAACATAGTATTCTGAACTACGGGATACGATATTGGTCAGTTTTTGGTCTTGACCTCTTCTCTCTCTCTCTCACCCCATCTCTCTTTTTTGTAGGTGTCTGATAGAGCAGAGTACCTGGGTTCCTGTCTCTTGCATAAAGGTTATAAATCATCACCAGACCAGTTTGTCGGCATCTTTGCTCAGAATAGGCCAGAGGTAACTATGTTGAAGTTAATTAAAGGAAATGAGTCAGGGTTAAGTTTAAAAACTTCAAATGCTATTCCCCGTCCAGCATTCCAACACTTGTTAATGCCTTACCAAAGCTATTGTTAAAATTTTCTAATGCTTATTCTGCTTGAAAGAGTTACCACTCAGAACCTATTTAATTTCTGGTTAAGTGTCTGGCACTCTCACCTAGGTGTTTGGACTTCTCTTTTTTCTCAGCCTATCGTGTGTTTTTTGAAGTCAGTCTGATTGTTACACGAGGAAAATAAGGAAGCTAGGAGGGACCGCCAAATAAGATCTTGAAGATATTGTGGAAAGTATGTATTAGTATTAGAACTGAAACTTGCAATTTGTAATTGAACTAGTAAATTCAGCCATTCATTGCTACTGAGTCTGGCCATAGCTATCTTTCCACAGTGAGTTGGAAGCAGATTTTAGACAGTAAGATGACAGAATCAAGCTTATCTCCAAGTTTTGGTTAAGTCATTAGGCACATTATCCCCAGAGGAAGTCTTTTTATGCTTCAAACGCTCCCTAGAAATGCAGCATATGATACATATAACATACAAAATCTGTGTTAACTGTCTGTGTTATCAGCAAGGCTTCCAGTCGACAGAAGCCATTAGTAGTTAAGTTTTGGGGGAGTTAAGTTCTATGTGGATCTTGTTGAAAGTTCACAAACTGTAAGTTCCAGTTCTAATGCTAATACAAATATAAAAATATTCACCTACATTTTTAGGTGAATCTGCATACTCCATTCTTGTCACAGTCAGCCTCAATAGAAAAAGGTTCCCTTGACTCTAGTTTAGGAACTTAACACCTAATCTGATACAGTTAATCCTTGAACAACATGGGGGTTAGGACCACTGCCTATTCAGTAAAAAGATCCACAGATAACTCCCCCAAAACTTAACTACTAATAGCCTTCCTTTATGATAATATAGGTAGTTGATTAACACATATTTTGTATGTTATATGTATTGTATACTGCTTTCTTACAATATAGTAAGCTAGAGAAACAAAAATGTCATTAAGAAAATGATAAGGAAGAGAAAATGTATATACTATTCATTAGGTGGAAATGGATCATTATAAAGGTCTTTTGGGTTGGGCCGGAGGAGGGGTGACAGGGAGACAGGATTCAGTCCATAACATCTACATTGATATTTAAGGCCCATCCCTAGCAGATTCCTACCTACCTTTCCAGTTTTATTTCCTGTAGTCTTCAAGCTTGCTAATGTGTATCCACACAATGATGTCATGCTGTCTGTATTAGTTCGTTATCACACTGTTACGAAGAAATACCTGAGACTGGGTAATTTATAAAGGAAAGAGGTTTAATTGACTCACAGTTCTGCAGTGCTGGGGAGTCCTCAAGAAACTTAACAATCGTGGCGGAAGGGAAAGCAAACATGTCCTTCTTCACGTGGTGGCAGGAAAGAAAAGGATGAGAGCAAAGGGGGTGGAAAGCCCCTTATGAAATCAGATCACATGAGAACTCACTCACTGTCACGAGAACAATGTATTAGTCTGTTTTTATGCTGCTGATAAAGACATACCTAAGACCTGGAAGAAGAGGAGGTTTAATTGGACTTACAGTTCCACATGGCTGGTGAGGCCTCAGAATCATGGCAGGAGGCAAAAGGCACTTCTTACTTCGTGGCAGCAAGAGAAAATGAGGAAGAAGCAAAAAGTGGAAACCCCTGATAAACCCATCAGATCTCACGAGACTTATTTACTATCATGAGAATAGTACAGGAAAGACCAGCACCCATGATTGAATTACCTCCCCCTGGGTCCCTCCCACAACACATGGGAATTCTGGGAGATACAATTCAAGTTGAGATTTTATTTTATTTATTTATTTATTTATTTTTTGTGAGACGGAGTTTCACTCTGTTGCCAGGCTGGAGTACAGTGGTGCCATCTCAGCTCACTGCAACCTCCACCTCCCGGGTTCAAGCAATTCTTCTGCCTCAGCCTCCCGAGTAGCTGGGATTACAGGCACATGCCACCACGCCCAGCTAATTTTTGTATTTTTAGTAGAGACAGGATTTCACCATGTTGGCCAGGATGGTCTCAATCTCTTGACCTTGTGATCTTCCCATCTCGGCCTCCCAAAGTGCTGGGATTACAGGCATGAGCCACTGCACCCGGCCTCAAGTTGAGATTTGAATGGGTACGCAGCTAAACCACGTCAAACAGTATGAGGGTAACCACCCCCATGATTCAATTACCTCCCACTGGGTTCCTCCCACGACACATGGGGATTATGGGAACTACCATTCAAGATGAGATCTGGATGGGGACACAGCCAAACCATATCACTATTCTTTGTTCATTCACTTCCTTCTTTTAATCTACCTCTACCTCCATAACCAAATCCTACTAGTCCTCTAAAGCCCTGCCCAGTTTTCATCAGTTTCCCACAAGCAGTCCCAAATAGCTTTGCCTCACCCTTGGAAGTGATCTCTGACACCCTAAGGCTCCTAATGCCTTCCATACCTCTTACGGATGGAACTTATCACACTCTGCCTTTGTATTCTGGTCTACCTTTGTATTGCAGTTGTCTCTGTGCCTTTCTTATCTCCCTTATTTAATTGTACTTTATAGCAGTATTTGCAACTGTCCCTATGGCCCCACAGTGATTTTTTTTTTTTTTACATAAAAGTCAACAAATAAGTAATCCCAGCACTTTGGGAGGCCCAGGTAGGCAGATAGGTTGAGCCTAGGAGTTTTATGCGAGAATGGGAAACATGGTGAAATCCTGTCTCTACAAAAAATACAAAAATTAGCTTGACATAGTGATGTGTGCCTGTAGTTCCAGCTACTCAGGAGGCTGAGGTGGGAGGATTGCTTGATCCTGGAAGGTTGAGGCTGCAGTGAGCTATGATCACACCACTGCACTCCAGCCTGGGCAGCAGAGTGAGGCACTGTCTCAAAAAAAAAAAAAAGCAAAACAAAACAAGACAAAAAACCAGATAGCATTTGTTGGCTGAATGACTGAACTGGTACTCTTCAGTGTGCCCTCCAGTCCTTACTTGAACTTCTCTCTGTACAGTGGATCATCTCCGAATTGGCTTGTTACACGTACTCTATGGTAGCTGTACCTCTGTATGACACCTTGGGACCAGAAGCCATCGTACATATTGTCAACAAGGGTAAAATTTTGCTGTTACATTACAACTTGATTCTTTCTCAATGCTGAATATTTCTTCAATTTCTGCTTTTTTGTTTATTTGTTTGTTTGTTTAAGCAAACTTGAAATGCTGTGGTCGGAAAATGTTCAAGTCTTTCTAGTTTTGTAGTACTTAGGATATAATTTTCAGGAAAGCTACAAAAAGCCCATGAAGCAGAGATACACACAGAAAGAAGTTTCAATGACATGCTTCAGGGTGACATGGTATGATGATATAGAGACAAGACTACTCACTCTGAACACACTAGATAAAAGCCCAGAGAGTGAGCTTAATTGACTTAATCACAGTAAAGCTACAGATTTAATTTCCTACCTTTGTAAATCCAAGTCAATACAGTTAACCAGCATGTACCAATGTCCATGGTGAGTCTGCAGAAAATAATTGTCGTTGTTAGAGAAACAAGTCCAAATTTGATGGGCAAGTAACAGCCCTTTCACATATCCAACATGTTACCTTCTGTCATGGGACTAGTAGATTAAGTGAGTAAGTCCATTTGCACAGTAAACATCATTTGAAACTTTAAACATGCATCAAAGCAAATGCTAAAATTTAGAATTATAAAATACTTGTCAGCTAAAAATCCTATTTGCCCCCTCCTTTTTCTTCTATTCCCTACTATCCTCCTCAAAATAAAACACAGTGTTAGAACCACACCTCAGTAACCTGTTTAGGTTATCTGAATGACTTCTTAAGCAGAAGGAATTCTGTGGTTCCTCTAGAAACTGTAAAATCTGCTGGCACAGTTCAAGAACATGTGCTTCTGTTTCAGTTAAGTTCATTTATCATCAATGGAATGTTTCAGGTTGTACATTATAAATCTGATTTGCAGGTGTAATCTCCTTTGGACACCTGTTAGCTTTGAAAACTTTTTAAACCTCTTCCTTCTTGCAAGGCAATCAGGTACTTAGCAGAGAGAGGGAATGACCTCTGGTTCTATTTTGGCTTTCAGCTGATATCGCCATGGTGATCTGTGACACACCCCAAAAGGCATTGGTGCTGATAGGGAATGTAGAGAAAGGCTTCACCCCGAGCCTGAAGGTGATCATCCTTATGGACCCCTTTGATGATGACCTGAAGCAAAGAGGGGAGAAGAGTGGAATTGAGATCTTATCCCTATATGATGCTGAGGTATGGATCTGAAATTTAGCTTGCAGCTCCAATGCTGGTTCAACACCTTGGGCAACTTGCAAGATACCTTCCCAAGAGGACAGGGTTCTTGTTCTCCAGGGGTGGCACGTGAGGAGTAAATTAGACTCATGCTGTGAAGCTCTGAGAATAATTTCCACAAGACAACTTTGAAACTCATGCCAGGAGAGGACAAAGTTCTGTGGCCAGCTGTATGGACTTCTAAGTGGATAATATATAAATAGGGGTTTAGTAATAGTTAAAGATGTGGTTCCTGGAGCCAGGCTGCTTGGGTTCGCATGCCAGCTCCACATCTGTTAGGCAACCTTGGGCAATCTCATCTCCCTTCTCTCGGTCCGTAAAATGGTGACAAAAATAATCACTACCTCACAGAGGTCTTGTAAAGAGTTAGCTTAATTCATATATGTAGATTTCTCAGGACAGTGATGGATATGTAATAAGCTCTGAAAATGTTAGCTATTCATTTCTTTCGAAAAAGATTTAGTTAGGGCCCTAGATGACTGAAACTTAAGAGTACAATGGGAAGTTTGAACATGCAATCTACCCTCTATAGGTAGATGATTTTCTAGAGAAATCTTATGCTCTTCCCTGGGGCTTCCATTGTTCCTGAATGTTGGCTTCTGGTCCTGATCCAGGTTGGAATTTTGCTTATATTCCCATAGAGATGTTCTCACGGGAAAGGGAGGGAGAGGGCCACATTTATCACACTCTGTCCATCTCAACTAATGTCTTTCTTTCTTGGTTTTCCATTCATATAGAACCTAGGCAAAGAGCACTTCAGAAAACCTGTGGTAAGTTTTCTTCTGCCTGAATTTGAGCCTTGCCATAGTCAACTCTCAAAGTTCATGGTGGAATAAGCCCTTGTGCTTCCTCCTCCAGCCTCCTAGCCCAGAAGACCTGAGCGTCATCTGCTTCACCAGTGGGACCACAGGTCAGTGCCCATGAAACTGAACCTTAGACCCCTGGTCAGCCAAGAACATGGCTTCAATTCTTGGCCACTGGTAGGCTGGTAAATACTCCCTCTAAAGAGCCCTATACTTAGGGGCTCACAGCCTAAGGCTTCTAAGTGTGAATTCCCAAATGGAAAAACATAAACATAAGTAAATACACTTTATTTAATATACTGGGAGGTGTTTACATTCAATAGATTTCAGGGGTCTTAAAGATGATGTCAGAAAGTCCTTTCCCCTGCCCCCACCAACCCACCACTCTCTTGATTTGACACCGCTGGGATGGTTTCATTCAATCAAGATAACTCAGTGATAGTTCCCCATAAAGGGCTTCAACCCCACCCTACATCCACCCATCTGTTAGAATGCTTAATAGTTTTTAATGTGGTCCATCATGGTCTACAGTTATATTCTTTCTAGTGTGCCCAGTTTATAAGGTTTATAACCATATTACTAGATAATATTGGTAGATCTGGAATTCCAAACATATAAACAGCATGAGACATGGGGTAGAGGGACAAGGAGGGTTAACTTGAATTTTTCTTTGCAGCTGTGCTTCTATCTGAAATCATGGCTGTGCTCTGCGTAGTAGTAGAAGGCTAACGATGCATTCAGCAGTAGAATCTCCGGGGGCATTAATTATTCCTAAACAGAGGCATATACCATCCACAAAAAGACACAGTGACAGGAAATGCTCTTGGCCTTCTGGAATAAAACCAATTGAATCTAGTTTCTTTCAAGGCCAAAGGCTACCTATTAGCTACATAAAGTATCTTTCTCTCCACCTCTTATTTCCTACAGGTGACCCCAAAGGAGCCATGATAACCCATCAAAATATTGTTTCAAATGCTGCTGCCTTTCTCAAATGTGTGGAGGTCAGTGGTCAGTTGAAAAAGAGGCTCTCATTAAAATGTGAATCTGTCATAAGATTTTTATTTTTGAGGTTAGAGCAGGCAGACACACATACACACACACACACACACACACACACACACACATTAAAGGCCGGAGTGTGGACAAACACCAGCGTGTTCTTTGTTTAGAGGACTGTACATTTTCAAGCCTTGGTCTTTTAGGATCACTGCAAATTTCTACACTATATGCAGTTCAAGGCATCTCAGATCTACACAGTGTACCGCCTATACAGCTGTCTGTGGTAGTCCTGGGAGGAGGTAGTTTTAAACTCTCCATTGGAATTGAAAGTTGGCATTAATCTCATGTTGCCTCCTCTTACTTCCCTGGCCTACATAGCATGCTTATGAGCCCACTCCTGATGATGTGGCCATATCCTACCTCCCTCTGGCTCATATGTTTGAGAGGATTGTACAGGTGAGTGTTCTGTGTTCCTAGCGGTATGTGGCAAGGGGGTCCTGACTTGCTATCACATGTTTATTCCAAAGGCAGCTACACAGTATTTACTGTCCTTTCTCCGGTGTGAGAGGCGCAGGCAAGGAGTTGGCTCATGGGAGCCCTAATCATGGCATGGCCCCTCATTTCCTGCAGAGTCTTCCTCTGCTAAGTCTGCATGTGTCCAGGGAGGATAGTACTTGCTCCTGCCTTCATGGGGGTGTGTGAGTCTAGTGACATCACAGCTAGGAGCTTACTATCTATCTGCCCTTAATTCTGAGCTGACACAAGACATTGTCTTCTTTTTAAATTTTATTTTGGTTAGAATTTTTGAAAAGATCTAGGATTAGAGAAAAGGAAGTTCCCTACAGAGGATCAGGGAAGGAGCATTTGATCTACATAAGGTGTGAGATGTCCCCCGCGCCGGTTTTTGCACCACACCTGAGTGTGTAAGGTGGTGCTGTCAGCATGGTGCGCACCGGAGGAGGTCTGCTCTTCTGTGAGTGGACTCCAGGCTTTTCAGGCTATTTTGAGGCTGATTTGAGAACCAAGGGCCGTGTCAGCCTTTCAAAAACGCAGGTAGTGTGGTTGGAAAGTTCTCTCTCTGCTCCTCGCTACCCCCAAATGCCTCTTCAACAAGCTCATGGTTGATGCCTAAAATGCCAAAATGCAAGATTCAGTTCTTTGGGCTGAAGTAATGATATTTGATTCATAAAAAAATTGATTCTAAGAAACCTTAAAAAATATTTTAACATAATTTATGAAATTGTGATGGTCTTACGATTGAAGGCAGGTTCTGCTTTAATTGGCAGTGCTTTCTTAGTGCCACATAATGAATTGCGTCTTACAAAGGATGATTATCTTAGACTGTCACACAGACCTGTGGTGGAGTCTGGGGGACCACACAGTCTCAATATCTGTCTTATCTGTCATGCCACCACAACAGAAATAAATGTCCATCCTTTCTTGGGGGAAGGTTCTCAGAGTCCTGAATTGGGAGGGAGGTGCTGTGCAAGAAAAGTGTCTGTGTGCCACAGCCCACTTCCCAAATTCCTTCCAAGACAGGTCCCCACTGAAGGGGTCGTTTGCCTCTAAGCTCTATAATTTGGTTTTGTTTTCAGGCTGTTGCGTACAGCTGTGGAGCCAGAGTTGGATTCTTCCAAGGGGATATTCGGTTGCTGGCTGACGACATGAAGACTTTGAAGCCCACATTGTTTCCCGCGGTGCCTCGACTCCTTAACAGGATCTACGATAAGGTACTAACTTTCAGCTGAAGGGACTGTCTGTGACTTGGGCCTGCACGAAGGAACTCTGTACTACTATGAGATTTACTCCACCTCTACCTCCACCCTCTACAAGTATCTACGTAAAGCCGTGTGTAAATACAATCCCCGCCAGGTGTGGTGGCTCACTTCTGTGATCTCAGCACTTTGGGAGGCCAAGGCAGGCAGATTGCCTGAGGTCAGGAGTTCGAGACCAACCTGGCCAACATGGTGAAACCCTGTATCTACTAAAAATACAAAAATTAGCTGGACGTGGTGGGGAGCACCTGGGATCTCAGCTACTTGGGAGACTGAGGCAGGAGAATTGCTTGAACCCGGGAGGCGGAGGTTGCAGTGAGCCAAGATCACGCCACTGCACTCCAGCCTGGGCAACAGAGCAAGACTCCATCTCAAAAAATAAATAAAAATAAAATTTAAAAATGAAAAATAAATAAGTGCAATCCCCTTTTCCTTGGATAAGATGACTTGGACCTGATCTGAAGAAAGCTTGACTAAGAGACTTGGGGGGCCCCTCAGGGTTCAGCAGACATCTTGGGAAGTTGTTCCCTTTCTGAAGTGCCAGGCCCCATGATATACATTTCAGATGCATCCTCTCATTGAATCCTCACAAAATCATAGTAAATCATACTTACACCTATTATTTCTAACTTATGATGAGGAAAATGAGCCTCAGAGGTTAAATAACCTGCCCAGAGTCACATCTAATAAGGGGTAGGGCAGAATTAAGCTTTCAGTAGTCATGTTTCAGTAGACATGTCGGCTAGTCATGTTGATGACTAGCACTGCTCTATTTTTCACTAGAAATTACAGAATGGTGATTTCTGTAATTCTGTCTTCCTCTTGCATTCATTAGCTGAGATTCTTCCATAAAACCTGGTGAATATTTGATTCTTTTTATTTATCAATCTTCAGAAGAATGGATTTGTGCCTCAGCAATCTTCAAAAGTAGCCAATGAGATTTTCTCTTTGTATTTTTAGGAATTCATAATTTTCAGATTTTTTTTTAAATTTCAGTGATTCTTTTTTTTTTTTTTTCTTTTTTTGAGACAGAGTCCCACTCTGTCACCCAGGCTGGAGTGCAATGGCACGATCTCAGCTCACTGCAACCTCCGCCTCCTGGGTTCAAGTGATTCTCTTGCCTCAGCCTCCTGAGAGCTGGGATTATAGGCGTGCACTACCACACCCAGCTGATTTTTTAATATTTTTTAGTAGAGATGGGGTTTCACCATATTGGCCAGGCTGGTCTCGAACTCCTGACCTCAAGTGATCACCCTACCTCAGCCTCCCAAATTGTTAGTCTTTCTTCTTGATCTTCTAACTGCCCCATCGTGGCAGTTGGGAACCCTCATCAAGTTGCTCATGTGTCCTTTTGACAATACCCCTGTAGCCTCTGATAGCTTCCTTGGTTTCTGGCACAAGATGTCTCAACCTCATCTTGTATATTTCTCACCCAATTCTTAGAGTGTCTGATTGCTTCAGGGAGCCGTTGAAGCTATTTGAACCCAGGCAATATATTATGTGATGATTCCTCGGGCTGAGATCCATGAGGAAGTAATGCATGGCCATTCTTCACATGCTTTGGAACCCTCCCCCACCTCCCCAACCACCTCCAAGATTTTAACTCTTCCTTTCACTCTTAGGACTCTCAGCAGATGCTAAATGGGCTCTGGTGACAGGGCAGGCAGTGTTCTAGCAGAACTGATAACAATTCCAGCAGTTTCTTACCATGCTACGCAATTAGTAGATTTGGTGGTTGTTATGGTTTTTGTTCATATGTTGTTGTTGTTGTACATTTTTTATTTTTCAGAGATAGTTATTGTATAGTATAATACCTAATACACAGTTCACTTCTGGAATGTATTTTTTTTATTGTTTTGTTTTTGTTTTTGAGACGGAGTCTCGCTCTGTCGCCCAGGCTGGAGTGCAGTGGCGCGATCTTGGCTCACTGCAAGCTCCACCTCCCGGGTTCGTGCCATTCTCCTGCCTCAGCCTCCTGAGTAGCTGGGACTACAGGTGCCCACCACCACGCCCGGCTAATTTTTTGTATTTTTAGTAGAGACGGGTTTTCACCGTGTTAGCCAGGATGGTCTCGATCTCCCTGGAATGTATTTTTAAAATGAAGGACTTTATTAGCACACGTCTCTAATACTAGCTCTTTGTCAGTGACTTGTTGAGGGAGGGTGAGTCTTGTGAATGTTGAAGAAAGATAAATCTCTTTTAGTTGAGGGAGATTTCAAGAATGGCATGATGCAGGAAGCATTTGAGCATGGATCTTGGAGACAGATTATGACATACTGGTACAATGATAATGTTATAGGCATAAGAAGATGCTTATGTCCTAGAGCACAATTTACATTAGAAGATGAAAATTATCACCCCTGCTTGGCTGGAGGCCCAAAAATGGGGTTATAAACATGGAAGATGGATGGAGAAGGATTCTTCAAATTTTGAACAAGAAAAAAGACTTCAATTGCCTTGAATCTGACTTCCAGTAGGGTGGAATCTTGAAAGCCAGATAAGAGTTCAGGACTAAATTTTGGAAATAACGGGTCACTTTGAGCTGTACTTGGGGAAGCTCTCCTTTGGCAGGAGTGTGGTTGATGGAATGTAGGGTCACGGTGAGCTCAGAGTCAGGGAGACCAGGGAAATCATGCGAGCTGGAAAAATGGTGTCAGAATTAAGCCCAAAGGGAAGAAATCATTTTAGTAGGAAGGTAGGAAACTCTGTTGGGGTTTGTATGGTGTGGCTAAAGACACCTTGTTTATAGGGAAGGGTGGGAATTCTCCAAGTTCAGTTATATAAGCATTACAGAGGGAGAGGGAGGAAGACATGATACTTGTTTTAAAAAATCAGATTCCTGGGCCGGGTGTGGTGGCTCACGCCTGTAATCCCAGCACTTTGGGAGGCCAAGGCGGGCAGATCACGAGGTCAGGAGATTGAGACCATCCTGGCTAACATGGTGAAACCCTGTCTCTACTAAAAATACAAAAAGCTAGCTGGGCTTGGTGGTGGGTGCCGTAGTCCCAGCTACTCAGGAGGCTGAGGCAGGAGAATGGCGTGAACCTGGGAGGTGGAGCTTGCAGTGAGCCGAGATGGCGCCACTGCACTCCAGCCTGGGCGACAGAGCGAGACTCTGTCTCAAAAAAAAAAAAAAAAAAAAGTCAGATTCGTAGGCTGCCCTTTGACCTACTAAATCAAAAGCCCTAGAAGTGGTGCCCATTGAGCTGTGTTTTTTGTTTGTTTGTTTGTTTGTTTTAAATCTAGTACCCCCCAGGTGACTTTGTAGGCAGTCCCTCTTTATCTCAGTTGTCAAGTTGTTTCCCAAGGACTAAAAATTGGGGCAGGAAGTGGGAGGACTGGAGCTCTGCATTAAGTTCACTTCTTTCTGAGCATGGCCATAATTCTCTGGGCTCAACATTATTCAGCAATCCAATTCATGACTGTGAGACTGTGAGACCACTTCCTTATAAAGCTAGAACACACTGTTTCTTGCTCACTAATGGCTTTGATGAGTATCTCCAATAGGTTTCCAACTAAAAGGAGCTATCACTCTGCAGGTACAAAATGAAGCCAAAACACCCTTGAAGAAGTTCTTGTTGAAGCTGGCTGTTTCCAGTAAATTCAAAGAGCTTCAAAAGGGTATCATCAGGCGTGATAGTTTCTGGGACAAGCTCATCTTTGCAAAGATCCAGGTAGGTTGGGCAGGTCCCGGACTGAAGCAGGCAAATACCTGGGCTGCCTTCTGACTCCTTAGACCTTGCTTTTCCTCTGCTGCTTGAGCGTCACTTTAACTAGAGATCCTTTCAGACTTTGTGTCCACTGCCTTTTGAGATCTTTCTTGTACCACTTTACTACTAAAGGGAGTAGGTTTAAAAAAAAAAAAAAAAAAAAAAAAGCAGGCTGAGTGTGGTGGCTCACACCTGTAATCCCAGCACTTTGGGAGGCCTAGATGGGTAGATCACCTGAGGTCAGGCGTTCAAGACCAGCCTGACCAACATGGTGAAACCCAGTCTCTACTAAAAATACAAAAATTAGCCGGGCGTGGTGGTGGGTGCCTGTAATCCCAGCTACATGGGAGGCTGAGGCAGGATAATCGCTTGAACCCAGGAGGTGGAGGTTGCAGTGAACTGAGATAGCACCACTGCACTCCAGCCTGGGCAGTAGGGCCAGACTCTATCTCAAAAAAAAAAAAAAAAAAAAAAAAAGTTTTATTTAGGTTCTAGCACTCTCTCTTATTTTCTTTGGTAGTCTGTTGAGATTATAAGCAAGTTGAGGGGCTGAAGAATACAAATTATTTGAGAAATATATGGCTTCTGGTCCCAGCTATGGATAGTGATGACAATAATAGCTAACATTTTAAGTGCTTTTCTACAATCCAGACTGTATTCTAAGTGCTTTGTAAATTAACGTGAGAATTGATGTCAGTTTAATTCTCATAACAACGCTGCACAGGCTATTATACCCACTCTACAGTGGAGGAAATTGAAGCCAAGAGAATAGGTTTTAGTATGTCTTTTGTTTCCACTGAACAGGACAGCCTGGGCGGAAGGGTTCGTGTAATTGTCACTGGAGCTGCCCCCATCTCCGCTCCAGTCATGACATTCTTCCGGGCAGCAATGGGATGTCAGGTAAGCCAAGCACCTTCTTTGAGAATAGGCTATTCTACTTTTGCACAAACAAGCTCACTGTTTAAATAAAAATGAAAACAACTAAAAGGTACCAAAATGAAAGTCACCTAAATTCTCAAAATCCAAAGAAAATATCCTTCTAACCATCTCTTCAGGCATCTGTGTATAGAAACCTTCACATAAATAAAACCAGTGCTCTAAAACACTTGTTAATGTTGCTCCTTGTCAAATAAAGCTCAGCATCATTTTAATGATTTCGCAGTAGTTTACTGAATGTAGTTGACTCTTGAACAATGCAAGAGTTAGGATTGCCTACCCCCATGGCAGTCAAAAATTCATGTATAATACTTGACTCCCTAGCCAGGCATGGTGGCTCATGCCTGTAATCCCAGCTCTTTGGGAGGCCGAGGCGGGCGGATCACGAGGTCAGGAGATCGAGACCATCCTGGCTAACAAGGTGAAACCCTGTCTCTACTAAAAATACAAAAAAATTTAGCCGGGCGTGGTGGTGGGCACCTGTAGTCCCAGCTACTCGGGAGGCTGAGGCGGGAGAATGGCGTGAACCCGGGAGGTGGAGCTTGCAGTGAGCTGAGATTGCGCCACTGCACTCCAGCCTGGGCAACAGAGCAAGACTCCATCTCAAAAAAATAAAAATAAAAAAAATACTTGACTCCCCGAAAACTTAACTACTAGTAGACTACTATTGACTAGAAGCCTTACCAATAATGTAATTAATCAACACATATTTTGTATATGTATTATATACTGTATTCTTACAATAAAGTAAGCTAGAAAAAAGAAAATGTTATTTAAGAAATCATAAGGAAGAGAAAACATATTTACTATTCATTAAGTGGAAATGGATCATCATAAAGGTCTTCATCCTCACTGTCTTCATGTTGAGTAGGCTGAGGAGGAAGAAGAGGAGGGGTTGGTTTTGCTATCTCAGGGGCAGCACAGACAGAAGAAAATCCACCTATCAGTGGAGCTGTGCCATACAAACCTGTGTTGTGCAAGGGTCAACCGTACCCAAATAACTAATCTCCTATTAATGGACACGAGTTGCTTATGATATTTTTCATTGTTATAATCAATTAATAATTAATCTAGAATAAATCCACGCAAGAAGGGATTATTGGGTCAAAGTGTATGTATCTGTGTGTGTGTGTGTGTGTGTGTGTAATAATGTATATTATCAAACTTTCTTCCAGAAAGATCTTTTTTGCACATTTCTGCAAGTATACAAGGCCTTATTTGCCCACGCTCTTGCCAGTGACAGACTTTATCAGTCATTCAGATATTAGCTAATCAGATAAATGAAAAATCTTATTACGGTTTTGTTTCTTTTATTTACACCAAACAGCTTTCTATTGCTTATTGACATGTATATTTCATCCATGAATTATTCTATTACTTCCTTATAGAAAAACAGGCAAAAGATAATTTGGTCCTTTTTTATATTTCTAAGAGTTCTTCACAGAGTAATACAGGTTGAGTATCTCCCTATTTGAAATGCTTGGGACTAAAAGTGTTTTGAATTTTGCATTTTTTTCCAATTTTGTAATATTTGCATTATAAAACAGTTGAGCATTCTGAATCTGAAAATCCAAAATCTGAAATGCTCCAAAAAGCATTTCCTTGGAACATCATGTTGGCACTCAAAAAGTTTTGGATTTTGGAACATTTTGGATTTCAAACATTTGGATTAGAATAGTCAACCTGTAATGTTAACTTTTGTCATGTTGGAAACATTTTTCCTGGTCTCATCATTTTTGCCCTGTGTATTGCCATATAAAAATTTCCAATGTTTTTATAGTCAAACTAAATAATCTTTTCTATTTGTAGGTTTTAAACTCCTTAGACAGGACTTCCTAACCCCCAATATTTCATAAGACTGTTTCACCCTTATTTTCTGGCAAACTTACCATTTTCCATTTTTTCCTTTTAAGTCTCAGTTCCACCTGAAATTTGTCCAAGTGCTTGGCCATGCATATTGTCTCAATTTTCACCCAGATGGATAATTAGTTCATTCATTCAACCAACCATGCAGAGCATGAACAAAACAGGCACAGACTTTTCCTCATGAGTCCCCTATCCATATAACCACAATCAAAAGAGACTCCAGATTGATGCCAAGGCCTGAGGTCCTTCAAATTAGCATCCTCTTAGCCATTTTTAATACTGTCCTTTCCTTAAGCCCCTAAAACCAATAGATCAGCAGGTCCTTTTGCTAACTCCTTCCCGAAATGTCTTCTCTAAGCCTTCCTCTCTCTCCCAACTCTGCCTATCACAGGCCACACCCCCTATTGCAGCAGCCCGTGAACTTGTTTCCTGCCCCCAGCCTCTCTCCAATCAAGATTATCTTCTATACCAAGGATTGGCAAATTGCAGCACTGGCTAAAACTAGTCTGCAGCTGGTTTTTATTTTAAAAATATTATTGAAATACAGCTATGTCCATCCACTTATATATGGACTGTGGCTGCTTTTGTGCTATTTTGGCAGAGTCAAGTTTTGAGTCAGATACCAGATGGCTCACAAAGTGGAAAATATTTACTATCTTGGCCTGTACAGATAAAGTTTGCCCACGCTTGTTTTATATCATAGTGGGAGCTATTTCCCTTAAAAAATACTACTCCCCTTCTTCAGTTCCTTCAGTGATGCTCCATTGCTCGGGGTCAAGTTCAATTGCTATTGGGTTGCACACCACTTAGTGAATAACTTACATGTTCCCACCTACTTGAAATGCCGCATTTTCTTTTCTTTTTTTTCTTTTTTTTTTTCTTTTGAGATGTAGTCTCGCTCACTGTGTCACCCAGGCTGGAGTGCAATGGCACAATCTCGGCTTACTGCAACCTCTGCCTCCTGGGTTCAAGCAGTTCTCCTGCCTCAGCCTCCTGAGTGGCTGGAATTACAGGCATGTGCCACCAGGCCTGGCTAATTTTTGTATTTTTAGTAGAGGTGGGGCTTCACCATGTTGGTCAGGCTGGTCTCGAACTCATGACCTCAGGTGATCCTCCCGCCTCGGCTTCCCAAAGTGCTGGAATTACAAGCATGAGCCACCATGCCTGGCCAAAATGCTGCATTTTCATATAAAGTTCTATGCTTTGGTCTATTTCCAGACCCTTTTGGTTTCTGAATGGCCAGAAGGCTTGGTAGTAAATATTTTGCAGCTTGGGTATGAGTTCAAGGTGTTTTGTTTGTTCGTTTGTTCGTTTGTTTGTTTGTTTTTTGAGACGGAGTCTTGCTCTGTCACCCAGGCTGGAGTACAATGGCGTGATTTCAGCTCACTGCAACCTCTGCCTCCCAGGTTCAAGAGATTCTCCCACCTCAGCCTCTCAAGTAGCTGGGATTACAGGCACCTGCCATCATGCCCAGCTAATTTTTTTTTGTATTTTTGTAGAGATGGGGTTTCACCATGTTGGCCAGGCTGGTCTCAAACTCCTGATCTCAGGTGATCCTCCCGCCTCGGCCTCCCAAAGTGCTGGGATTACAGGCATGAGCCACCGCCCCCTCCAAGTTCAAGGTTTTAAGACACTAAGTGGTCTCGAACCCTTAGAGACCTTGCTTTCCTCGTGTCTTGACCATAGCACGTGGCCAGCTCACACTTGAGTAAGTCTAAAAGCTCTTCTTTGGTTTCCCAGGTGTATGAAGCTTATGGTCAAACAGAATGCACAGGTGGCTGTACATTTACATTACCTGGGGACTGGACATCAGGTAAGTCCTCCATCTGCTGGGCAGGAGGTGCCATGGTTGGGAGAAAGGTTCTAACTGAACTAGGACTTTGGAGTTAGGTAACTTCAGTTCTCTGGACTAATGTGGCAAATGCAAAATTCAAGTTTTGGGTCCAGGCCTGCCTATCTTGGCTAGTCTGCATTGGTGCCAGGTGATTTTTCAGTCTTCCTCTTCTAGAGTCAATTCATAAATATCTTAGAAATGTGCCTGGAATTATCACCATGCAAGAGTTTCTCAGCTGATTCAGCACGGTATGTTCTAGGTCACGTTGGGGTGCCCCTGGCTTGCAATTACGTGAAGCTGGAAGATGTGGCTGACATGAACTACTTTACAGTGAATAATGAAGGAGAGGTGGGTAGGTCATGCCCTGTGGTCAGACAGTCATGGTGGGGAGGTTTATATCAGAAAGAGCAAATAATTGTAAGCAAACTTGGATTTGGCCCCTTTGAGATCGTTAGCAAAGAATTAAGCATTCTGAACTTCACTTTCCTATCCCCTATAGTGGAGACTTAGATCTGGTGCTCTTCACAGTGTAGTGGAAGCCATCAAATGATTTAAGGGGAGCAGGTGTTTCATAAACTGCCCAGGCTGGGAGGAGCAGCCTTTGCTATTGTCACCGCCTTGTATGTCTGCTGTGCAGATCTGCATCAAGGGTACAAACGTGTTCAAAGGATACCTGAAGGACCCTGAGAAGACACAGGAAGCCCTGGACAGTGATGGCTGGCTTCACACAGGAGACATTGGTCGCTGGCTCCCGGTAGGTATATCATCAGAACTCCTGGAAGTCTATGCTAATGGACTGAGAAGAACTATCTGCTTATACTAAGAGGTGCAGAAATGCAAGTAGGTTAATCAGCTGAGGCAGCTGGAGGGGATTAGGTTTGTACCCTACCTGGCTTATGACTTCCTCATACTATCCAGAGAAGAACATACAGACTGAGGTGGTGGATCACCTGAGGTCAGGAGTTCAAGACCAGCCTGGCCAACATGGTGAAACCCCGTCTCTACTAAAAATACAAAAATTAGCTGGGCATGGTAACGGGCACCTGTAATCCCACCTACTTGGGAGGCTGAGGCAGGAGAATCGCTTGAACCCAGGAGATAGAGGTTGCAGTGAGCCAAGATTGTGCCACTGCACTCCAGCCTGGGTGACAGAGACCCTGTCTCAAAAAAAAAAAAAAAAAAAAAAAAGAACATACAATTGAAAGAATCTAGGTTAAGTTTTAAAAAAGGCTGGGCATGGTGGCTCACACCTGTAATCCCAGCACTTTGGGAGGCCGAGGCAGGCGGATCACAAGGTCAGGAGATTGAGACCATCCTGGCTAACACGTTGAAACCCCGTCTCTACTAAAAATACAAAAAATTAGCTGGGCGTAGTGGTGGGCGCCTGTAGTTCCAGCTACTCGGGAGGCTGAGGCGGGAGAATGGCTTGAACCCGGGAGGCGGAGCTTGCAGTGAGCCAAGATCACACCACTGCACTCCAGCCTGGGGGACAGAGCGAGTCTCTGTCTCAAAAGAAAAAAAAAAAAAAAAAATATATATATATATATATATGCTGGAAGTCATGAGATTTGTGTTCTGGTTGCAGCTCTTCCATAGACCAACAATAGAAAATTCTGAGAAAGTAATTCAACGTGTGAATAGGAGCTGCCAAAGCTAGAAAGTCTTTCTTTAAAAAAATTTTTTATAGAGATGGGGTCTCGCTGAGTTGACCAGGATAGACTCAAACTCCTGGCCTCAAGCAATCCTCTTGCCTTGACCTCCCAAAGTTCTGGGATTGCTGGTATAAGCTACCACACCAGAAGTACTGCCAGAGAGTACTTTTGGTATTTTGATCACACTGTTACAGAAGACACCAAGATGTAGACCAGTTGAAGTGTTTTCTTCTTGCCTTATTCCTTATCGAATATACAACCAGCAAGCAGTAAGTCAGTGATCCTAGCACTGTTTTTAGACCCAAACTGAAGGTGGGATTCTTTAATAGGTCAGGTAGACCTGCACATCAGAGTTGGCATGGGTCCCCTGCAATGGAATAAATTTGCTACCAGCCAAGGAAACATTAGGTGACTTCTCTAGGAAAGGGGAAGGGAGATGTACTACTCTGTCCTTTTTTTTTTTTCCCCTTAACTTTTCTTGAGGCAGAAGTTGTTGTTTGAAGCCAAGTGTGGCAGCTCACGCCTATAATCCTAACACTTTAGGAGACTGAGGAGGGAGAATTGTTTGAGGCCAGGAGTTTGAGACCAGCCTGAGCAACATAGCAAGACTCTGTGTCTACCAAAACAAAACAAAACAAAAATCCAAAAAACTTTGGTTTGATAATGCCGTTGGTCCACAGCTTTTGCCTCTTATGAGTTTCTTGGGATAAATATCCTCCCTATTAATTCACAGGCATATCAAAACAAGGAAGAAGGATTTCTAAATCAAGTGTTCGCAGAGGCTAGTGTTTGTCTCTCATTGACCTTCACAGCCCCTTTCTGTGGAAGATACAGAGACATATTTTTAGCATAGCTTGGTAATTAGCAGTAGTTGCTATTAGTTTTCCTAAGAAGAAAGGAAATTATTGCAAGGGCAGTGATGGGATTTTCCAAAAGATCTTCCCTCTCAAAAGTTTTGTCTTAACTATGTGCTGGGGAAGTGGGAATGTCACTAGAACTTAAAACTCCTTTCTTGCTCAATCAATATTTAAGATTTAAGTGAGATTTAAGGAATGCTTGACAATGTAACTTTTAAGAACACTGGTCCTAACGATGCATTTTATTGATTTGGGTTTGGTAGTATCTTGCTAATATATTTGTTTCTGTCTAGTAACAGAATTAAATAACACTCTAATAAGCCTAGGATGTAAGCAATAGATATGTCCCCACACCAGGGTTATAGAAGGCTGCACCTTATTAATCACTTTCAGATAATGAACGTTAGGCTGAATTGATGGCTAATGTATCAAGTTGGCCTTGTGATAGTTCCAGTGTTGGTTTAGTTAGTTGCCCTACTTAGGGTGTTAGCATGTGGATTGTATTTGCCATTTGTCCCAATTCTACAATTCAAATCCCTAAAGACCTAAGCTCCTCAGCCCAATTAGTTCAGAGAAATGAAGCTGCAAATGACCTTTGGTGGCTGGTCAGAGTCCTCTCAGCCCTGTTGCTGTCCTAACAAGCCCAGTAATTGAATTGCTTGATTAGCACAGTGGAGCTGTTTGAGCCTGCTCCCGGATCTAACAAGGAGGAAAACATAACAGGGAGTCAAGTGGGGGGAGAACTATTCAAATCAAATCAAAAGTCTAAACAAAAGACAACACCTCTATTTCTGAGAGTTCTGAAAATGAACGAATTGGAAATTAGTGATTGGAAATTGAGAGCTGCGCAATTTCTTCCTTGGATGAGGCATCAATTTGCATAACTCCAGTAGATCCAGGAGACTTTCTCTAAGGCTGCGCATTGACTCTCCACAGAGATATACAGTAAAGACAGGTTCTTGCTGCACGATGCTTCCCTCCCCTTTCACCAAAGCCAAGAAAGAGAAATGAAAGACAGCTTAAAAGTCTCTGGAGAAATCAGCTTTAGAGAAGAAAGATGACTGTGACTTCACCACTCTCCCCACTGATATCATCTCTGTGGCTCAAAAATACTGATACTTTTATCTGTCTCATGTAGAATGGAACTCTGAAGATCATCGACCGTAAAAAGAACATTTTCAAGCTGGCCCAAGGAGAATACATTGCGCCAGAGAAGATAGAAAATATCTACAACAGGAGTCAACCAGTGTTACAAATTTTTGTACACGGGGAGAGCTTACGGGTAATATATCATTTTAACAATAGCCCATTTCAGTCACAAACCATGCTGGTTCTTGTAGCTACAGGAAATTTGTATAGTTGGGTTCAGAATGAGAAGATCCAAGCTTATAAAACAAAAACAAAAACAAAAAAATGAAGTTACATTCCAAACCTCAAATAAGGCAATTTCAATTTAAAAAATTTCAAAACTATGATGGACGTTGTACACAAGTCAGTAGAATTGTTTAGAATGGCTATACTAAAAGGTAATGATTCAGTAAAAAATGAGCTCCACATTGCACTTAGTTCCCATTCCTTAAGGAGTTCCTTAAAGCTATGTTTAAGAGCAGTATGTATAAAACAACAAACTGTTGCAATATGTATAAAGCGACAAACAAAAGTTTGATCGACAAACTGTTGTTTTATACATACTATGCTTAAACGTAGCTTTAAGGAACTCCTTATCCCAAAACAACAAACTGTTTTATACACACTGTGCTTAAATGTAGCTTTTAGGGGACAAGGGGAGAGTTGACATGGACAAGCCAGAGGTGCTTTAAGCTTAATGTTGAAGGATCAGATTTGAATGGAACATCTTTGTAATGAGATATTGAGTGGGAAAATGGGATTACAGTTCCATGGGTGTTGAAAATATATGGTGAGAAAAGAACACTAGTACTGGATTTAAGGTTTTGGGGAAATAACTATTACAATGACATAATTCTGCTTTATTTAACTACTGGGGGACATCCCTCCATGACTTCTCTCATGCCCTTGCACCGTTTATTTCCTTTCCATAGTCATCCTTAGTAGGAGTGGTGGTTCCTGACACAGATGTACTTCCCTCATTTGCAGCCAAGCTTGGGGTGAAGGGCTCCTTTGAGGAACTGTGCCAAAACCAAGTAAGTCTTGCCTAGGAAAGCTTTATGCACACCCATGGGCCCATCGTGGAGGAGAGGATGCCTCACCAGTTCCTGCATCTGTCACAAGTGGCTGCAGCCCAAACAGACTGAATAGTTTTATGAGACTCGGGGATAGGATGGAGAGTTTAAAAAATAAAACTCTCTTTTCTATTTAAAATAATATGTTCATTGTGGGAAAAGATTGGGAAAGAAGAGTAAAAATGCTATTCAGAGAAAACTGTTAACACTTAGATGTGCCTTTTCTTCTCAGTTTTTCTTTCAATATTGGGCATATAATGTGCTTGTGCATAGTTTTATATTCCTGCTTTCATACTGCACGGCTTTGACAGGCACTTTGAGTTGGTTCATGCTTAGCCCTTCAGGCTTTTTGAAACAGCCATGCTTTAAGTGATGTTTTGTATTCTTAGGTTGTAAAGGAAGCCATTTTAGAAGACTTGCAGAAAATTGGGAAAGAAAGTGGCCTTAAAACCTTTGAACAGGTGTGTACTACCACTGATGTTATACTGGCCTCTTGTCAGAAAGTTTTGTTTAAAGTTTCCATCTAATGAGGTTTAAATGTGTAATTTCTAAGGAATTGATTTTAGATTTTGTGCCATTAACTACAAAATGACCTTTTGTAGTTACTTGTACAGTCCCTTTTTTTTGCTGTTTATTGTCCATTCTCCCTTCTCCCTACTCATTACTTTCTTAAATTATGTTTGTGGGAATGGGCATGTGTTACTGTTACCTTTACCCTTTCACTGCATCAACCTCACTTTCTTCACAGAGCACTCAGGGGGCTCTGCAGAGAAGTCCAAATCACTAATGAGCACGGATGTGTGTGTGTTCATCTTCCAGGTCAAAGCCATTTTTCTTCATCCAGAGCCATTTTCCATTGAAAATGGGCTCTTGACACCAACATTGAAAGCAAAGCGAGGAGAGCTTTCCAAATACTTTCGGACCCAAATTGACAGCCTGTATGAGCACATCCAGGATTAGGATAAGGTACTTAAGTACCTGCCGGCCCACTGTGCACTGCTTGTGAGAAAATGGATTAAAAACTATTCTTATATTTGTTTTGCCTTTCCTATTTTTTTTAACCTGTTAAACTCTAAAGCCATAGCTTTTGTTTTATATTGAGACATATAATGTGTAAACTTAGTTCCCAAATAAATCAATCCTGTCTTTCCCATCTTCGATGTTGCTAATATTAAGGCTTTAGGGCTACTTTTATCAACATGCCTGTCTTCAAGATCCCAGTTTATGTTCTGTGTCCTTCCTCATGATTTCCAACCTTAATACTATTAGTAACCACAAGTTCAAGGGTCAAAGGGACCCTCTGTGCCTTCTTCTTTGTTTTGTGATAAACATAACTTGCCAACAGTCTCAATGCTTATTTACATCTTCTACTGTTCAAACTAAGAGATTTTTAAATTCTGAAAAACTGCTTATAATTCATGTTTTCTAGCCACTCCACAAACCACTAAAATTTTAGTTTCAGCCTATCATTCATGTCAACCATATCTATGAGACAAATTTCTCCGATGCTCTTCTGCGTAAATTAAGTTGTGTACTGAAGGGAAGTTTGATCATACCAAACATTTCCTAAACTCTCTAGTTAGATCTCTGACTTGGGAGTATTAAAATTGGGTCTATGACATATTGTCCAAAAGGAATGCTGTTCTTAAAGCATTATTTACAGTAGGAACTGGGGAGTAAATCTGTTCCCTACAGTTTGCTGCTGAGCTGGAAGCTGTTGGGGAAGGAGTTGACAGGTGGGCCCAGTGAACTTTTCCAGTAAATGAAGCAAGCACTGAATAAAAACCTCCTGAACTGGGAACAAAGATCTACAGGCAAGCAAGATGCCCACACAACAGGCTTATTTTCTGTGAAGGAACCAACTGATCTCCCCCACCCTCGGATTAGAGTTCCTGCTCTACCTTACCCACAGATAACACACGTTGTTTCTACTTGTAAATGTAAAGTCTTTAAAATAAACTATTACAGATACTTACGTTGTGGTGTTTCTTTCCTCATGGATCATGATGAAAATCAGTCTTAAACAAGGACCCCTTAAAAATCAAGTACAGTATCTGTTCTTAAACTTGGGTACACAATAGAATTATCTAGGAAGTTTAAAAAGACACTAATGCCCAGCACTTTGGGAGGCCGAGGCGGGCGGATCATGAGGTCAGGAGACCGAGACCATCCTGGCTACTACGGTGAAACCCCATCTCTACTAAAAACACAAAAAACTAGCTGGGCGTGGTGGCGGGCACCTGTAGTTCCAGTTACTCAGAAGATTGAGGCAGGAGAATGGCATGAACCCGAGAGGCGGAGCTTGCAGCGAGCCGAGATCGCACCACGGCATTCTCACACTTTCCAGGGTGAAAGTGTGAGACTCTGTCTCAAAAAACAAAAACAAAAACAAAACAAAACAAAACAAAAAAACACTAATGCCTGGTTGCCACTCCAGGGATTCTGGCTTAAATGGCCAGATACAGCCTGGGCACTGGGATTGTTAAGAAGACCCACAGATGATTCTAGTCTGCAAACAGGTTAGTGAAGAAAAGTTCTGAAGACCAAACCTTCTTATCCCATAGCTGTAAAGAATAAAACAAATACCAGCTGAGCCAAAACTCCAACTGAGCACAAGTCATATCCATTCTTTTACCATCTTTATTGTACTCTAATTATAATCTTGAATATTAATAGTATTCTTTTCTGGCCTCCAACTGGAGTTAAAGAGAATGTTCTTGGATGGTCTTTCTAGATTTTGAGCCCAGAAAAGCCAAAGAAATGTCTATTCTTAAGGATCTGAAACAAAAGGGTAGGCAGGAATTAACTTTTAAAGTCTAGCTCCCATTATCACTTTAACTTTCTCGCCTTCACTTCCTTTCCTATTCTCCCCTCACGCATTCCAGCTGAACCTCACTAGTTACCTTCCTGTTTCTCAAACGTGTCAGACACAGGTCCAGCCTGTTTTTTGTTCTTGCTGCTGTCTCTAAAATGCAAATATCCCAAAGCACATGACTTGTCCCCTCATCTGCTTCAAATGCCAACTCAAGACTGTCCTACCTTCCTGCTTCACAGTAACATGACTCCATCTTACATATATTTTACCTGTCTGTTCACTGCTGAATTCCCAAGTGCTCTTCCCTTATCCTCAACGATTACAGGCCTGGCCCCCAAAGCTTCACATTCCCTGCCTTGGAAAGGTTTCTGAAGTCCAGAGAAATAGGCTTTCTCTTTCCTTCTGTGATTCCACTGTTATGTTTAGACAAGCCCAATTTAAGCATCCAAGCCCACCAGCTTGGATCCTACCACTCACACAAGCTTCAGCTTTTTACTCAAGGGTACATGAGTAGTTTGATATCACTATGTTTAAAGTCTAGAACACTACTGCCACGGGATCCTTGGGGTGTTGCTTCCCCAGCTGGAATCCTCTGTGGCTGGCAGCCCAAAGTCCAGAGGGGGCCTAGGCGGCAGGGCGCTGGTGTCAGCACCACTCAGAGCTCACGTACACCTGGCCAGGTCCTCACAGCACCCGGGCTTGGCCTCACCTTTGCTCCAGAGCGAGTGCCAGGAGCAGGAAGAGGCCAAGCAGTTGGTTGGGGCGGGGGGGGGGGGGTTCCCCTCGGCCCCCTAGAGCACAAGGATGCCCGGGTCCGCAGCCACGGCTGGACAGCTGTAGCTACGCTTGGCTCCTGCCTATCACGGCTCCCCCTCAACCCCCCTCAGGCCACCGCTGCCATCCACTGCCATCACTATGACCGCAATATCTCATTAATAGGGTTAATATCTTGAAGCAAGTGTGTCATGTCTTAAGCCATGTTTTAAGATGCCAGTTGTCCACAGGGCAGCAGAGCAGTTTTTCCATAAGGAACTAAGATGAACCTTTTTGGTCAGCAAAAAGAAAAATGCTTTAAGTAAAAACTGATTATACCCAACATCCATTGATCTTTATTTGATTTGACAAAATCTGCATTATTAAAAGACAGGTAACAAAATCTGAGCTTATACTGAATCTGACAAATTGAGTTCTATAGTATCTAGAATATCATATAAGAAACATCAACTGAGGGAAAAGAGAAGTACCACATGCAGATGCTCCTGGCAAGGGGAGAACTGTATCTGCAGGTGAGGTCCAGAGTGTGCAGTGCATAAGAAAATCCTACAGAAAATGCCGTTAACTTACTTGGATGAAATGTTTTTCCTTTGAGGGGGAGGAAGAGGTGGTAAAGAGGGGCAGGAATTCAAAGGCATATGCAGAATGGCTTCTCCATTTCAAAATGGTAATAAAAATATTTAAATCATGGCACTAGGGCACCTTTGAGGAAAAGAACATCTTAACCAGAGTAGGCTCATTGCATAATTCTTTAGTAATATGAACAATTTTCAAGTAATTAAGCAGACTTAAAGGATAATTTTGTTTTAACAGCAGCTATCTATTTTTCTTCTCCCCCTCTGGGGCTTGATCTGTTTCAGCATCACAGGGACACTTTTCCACACATTTTCTAGGGAACCATCCCCTTATTCTTGAAACACCTGAGGGAGAAAATGAAACTTGAGGTGAAATAGTCTGATGGATGACAGTGACATTACTGAAAGCAGTAAGTCCTATTACTTCAAATTAATAAGCTTGTAGTTAGACTTTTATTCCCCCCATTGCTATCTATTATAAGCACAGTTTGAAGGGGAAAAAAATAAGATTTTTAAATGTTCACAATAAGCTAGGAACAGGTATTTCCCAAATTTGATGATCCAGAATAGGGACTAATGTGGTTAAAGACAGCTCCTAACTAGAGTCAGGGGGAACTCGGTATGGGTGTTTACTTATATGTGTATGACCAGGAAAGGTGTTTTTGGCACACCATCACACTGTCTTTTCCAGGGAACTATCTTCTTGTAGTCTTTGTAAATTTCCTTTTTAGACTTTTTCTAACATATATATTTCTTTCTTTTTTTTTTTGAGATGGAGTCTTGCTCTGTCACCTAGGCTGTAGTGCAGTGGCACGATCTCGGATTACTGCAGCCTCCGCCTCCCGGGTTCAAGCAATTCTCCGGCCTCAGCCTCTGGAGCAGCTGGGATTACAGGCACACACCACCATGCCCTGCTAATTTTTGTATTTTTAGTAGAGATAGGGTTTCACCATGTTGGCCAGGCTGATCTTGAACTCCTGACCTCAAGTGATCCATCTGCCTTGGTCTCCCAAAGTCCTGGGATTACAGGCATGAGTCACCACACCTGGCCTAACATATACATTTCTATATCACGGCCGTCATAAGAGGTTAATTTATGATTAACCCCAACTATTTTTTAAAGAACATCCCGAGCTAATCTTTACTTTAAAAAGAAACAATTATAAAACTTAAGAAAAAAAAAAAACACAAAGTTTCAATCTACTGGTTTTTATAACAACTTAAGAGAAATGCTCAAAGTGGGGGGAGCAAATAGTACAGGGGTTTGGTGCATAGAATCTGGAGTCAGACTGCTTGGGGTTAAGCCCTAGCTCCATCTATTTTCAGTGCATAGCTATGGGCAAGTTGCCTCTCTGTGCTTCAGTTCCCTCAATCAAATGTAAATAATAGTGCCTACCTCCGAAGTATTTTGGGGACTTCTACACCTTAAGGGTAGCACTTATACAAGTACTTGTCGCATAGTTATGAGCTCAAATGTTAGCTATCATTAAAAAGACCTGAAAAATACAAGAGCTATAGAGAAATATATAAGGCAGTTCCTTTTGTTGCTTAGTGATATACCCTTCTATGCAGTTCCCCTAATGCATTAGGCATGATTGGTTTATAAAAGTTATTCTTGTAAAATTTGGAATTATTGCTAATAGTCTTGTCCTTTAAACATGCCCTTCCATTTCCATACCTTCTATAAAGGAATCATCAAGAATTTTGTCTCCATATAACCAGTATCTGAAATATTTAAAAGATGAAAATTAATTTTTTAGGCTAGATATTAATTTTGTCATTGAAGAAGAAATGCAGTACTTCCTATTACTTACCGTAAACCTCTTGTGGCTAAAATGAATTCCCCTTTTTGCAGCTGTATTCGAGGCTCTTCGGTGCAGGGGCTTGTGAAGAAGGTTTTGATTCCTTTATTCAGAGGGCAGCAGGCACCACTATAATCTTCTATTACTTTATAGCGAACCTGCCATCAGTGATCAGAAGAAACCTTTAAATATTCACCCATGATATCTGAGTTTTAAGTCTGAATTTCAAATTTTAAAGGGAGATCCAAAATATCCAGTGACAAGCCTTCTAGTTCCCCTTCTAGGGGAACCTCCCAGTTCCCCATCCCCCTAGTTCCCTGGGAGGCAACTAATGTTTCTTGTTCTCAAGGCTTTTCTTACTCCTCTTTTCAAGCCCATAGCTAAGAATTAGAGTTAGAGCAGGGCTAAGAACATTCTGCCATGATGGAAATGTTCTGTACGTGTAGTATCCAATGCAGCAGCACTTGACACATGTAGCTACTGAGTGAGCACTTACAATGTAGTGAATGCAAACAAGAAACTGAATTTTTAAATTGATTTAATTTTAACAAATTTAAATAAAACAGCCACATGTGGCTGGTGGCCATCATATCCAACAACATAGTTGTAAGGATAGGTTTCACATTAAAGAGCTGTATTGAGGATAATTATTTTCCTATGTTGGCAATATAAATTGACTAAATTCCTCCCAACCTCTAGTCCCAATTATTTAAATAAAAACAAAAGTTAACTGCATCAAGTTTCAACAAATGTATTAAGGAATACTATTTAATAAAGGCCAACAATTGGTTTCTAGTCAGTCAATTAAAAAAACTGTATGGAAGTACAGAGCCTAACAAAAGAAAAAAAAATTACCACTGCAAAAGAAGTACTTACACTTCTGACTCTCTTATCTGCTTTTTGTTTCAACTGTTCTATCTGTTTGGAAGAAATAAAAAGAAAAAAATGAAGTCTCTTGTCTCAATGTTGAAAAATCGCCTTTCCTCATCAACTGTCAGAGTGATATGGCAAAACCCCAATTTTCCAGCATTTCAAGTTGCTGATAATTTAAAGGCCACAGGTTGTTTTAGCATGGAAAAAAAGGCCCTATGCTAAGAACCAGAGGCTGAGAGTGAGGTTTTCTTCTCGCTATTCACTCTCTAATGTCCTCATCTGTGTATATTCCTAGAGTGCTTACTGTGGCCCAGGGATCAGGGAGTATATTCTCCGCCCTCATGAAGCTTCTCAGGTGAAAACACTGAGATTCACTGATTCTGTAGAGACATGGCAGACAAACTACAAATGAATAATGAAGAACATTTAAAAATGAAGTTGAATGAATGAATAAAATTCATCATTATAACTTGACATAGCTACTATTAAATAGCACTATATTAGATATAATAGGAGAAATAAAGATAACTCATGATCTCTGTCCTAGAATCTTATGAAGTTACAGATATAAGAAACCAGAATTAAATAAAAATATGAGACTTCATGAGCTACCATAGAGTAGTATGTGATTAAATGTCACATTCAGATGAGTCTACGGGGGTAGGTTAGACTTTATGGAAGAGGTAAGACTGGAACGAGTCTTAATAATTTTAGATAGAGTGGAGGTCATATAAGATGGAAAAAATTGTGGGCAAAGTTGGGTGACAGGAATGTATAAGGAATTCATATGCTACTGTAAGTTGGAAGGTAATTTTTGGCCAGATTTCATAAAACTATGTTAAGGGATCAGGACTTTATCTCACAGGTATAGAGAGTTAAGGAGATATTGAAATAAAGGGAGAGACATGATACAAGGAGTGCTTTAGAATTATTAGATGCATTTTGACATAGTGAGAACATTCATATTACTTATTTTACTACAAAATGTCACTTGAGGGGGAGTTAAGGGAAAGAAGGTGAGGCAAAAAGGAAGGGCTATTTGAACAAAAATACTCACTGTTAAGCTGTATTGGTGACAGCCTTCTCTTACTGGCCACTCAAGTCCATCTCCTTCAGGGACCCCTGACCACGTAAATACCTGTTTAAAGTTCCTCCATCTACTTCCCATATCATATGGAAAAACAAAGACTTCATCTAGTTGATAATACTGAATTCGATCTTTAGCCTGTGGGTAACAAAGATATAAGATGGCAGGTGCCTCTGTCTAAGTGGCCTGCAGTAATATGTTATTGAGAACACTTATTTCTCAAGTTTCTAGCATTCATAAAAATACTTCCTCCTCGCTGTAATATTAGTGTACACGGAAGCAACAGACAACTTCATCACAATACAGGAAGAACTTGATATAGAACACCAACCTTGTATATGATTACCTAGGAAATATCTGACAGGGTTTCTTTAGGAATAAGCACTCATAAAGGCTTATTAAAAGAGTTAGCTAACTTTATCTCATACATAAAAAGTCCTCAATGCTCCTAGTTGTTCAGCAATACAAAACAATTCAAGTACATAGAAGGGATGCAGATAAACAGATTCAGGAGAAAGATAAGGGTTTATTCAGGATGGAACTGTTTTATTCAAGATAGAACTGTTCTGTGGGGTGCACCAGAATGTAACAGTTGTATCAGAGGGTAACAGTTGTATCTTGGGTGGCAGTGATGCCCATGGGAATGGCCAGGAAAGGTGTAATAGGAGAGTTGTTTTATGAAAAACATTTTTTAAAGCCAGCAGATATATACAGGAGATCTTCTTTCTCTTTTTATACTATCACACATGTATACATAACTCATTTATATATGCATTCATATGTACATGTTATGCATGTACATAACTATTCAGTTTGCATAAATTATATTCCAGGCATTTAAATTGTTAGCTTTAACTTAAGGAAATAAATTGGCTTTGGATTTCTTAAGTTCCACTGACACCTAGTGGTACAAAGATACATTATTTATTTTAATAATAAGTGTACAAACCCCTTCAAATTTGTTGTATATAGTGTCTGGTAATTTCTATACATTTCCTATAAATTTAATATGGTCATTTGTTTGAATTTTTTACTCAGCAATAAAGTGCCCGTTCTGAAATAATTTCTAGTCTATGGCCATACCATTCAGCATACTCAATCTCATCTGAGGTAATTTCTAAATGTAGCATGGCGGTTTATAAGCAGCCTTGGTCATCCGCAAAAACAAAAAAAAAAATGTTAATCTAATGTCAATATATTTATTATGCTTATTAGAAATGATACTTTGAAATATTTGATTATCAGGGGACAATGTTTTATGGAAAATGTTGCAATTATTTGTTGAGTGATATTAAAATTAACTATTTACTAAAATAATTATTAAGCTATAATGCATATGAATCTATTAAGTTATATAAATCCATCCTCCCCAGAAAGTAAAGAATAATTTCATTTTCTTTTTTATAAACAAAGCTTCAGAGTCTTCAAAATGGACTGAATTTCAAAGAAAAGAGTTCTAGGCTATTTACAAAGAAAAACTGGTAAATATAAGAGTAATTTATAAAATGACTAAGACATGTCTTTGCCTAACAGAAACACTCAATGAAGTTAGGATTCTATCAATATTGTGTGTTAAAAGGTGATGAAGGGGTGTGGTAGATGCTATGGGAAAAGGGAACAAAGGAAACAAAAAGTACTTAGCTAAGTCTAGGGAGTATCCAGGAAGGGTCCTTGGGAGAAACAACACCTTAACTAAGTCTTGAGAAGCAAGAAATCAGGCAAAAAGAGAGGGAAGAGCGTTCTAGGCAGAGGGAACAATATGTGCAAGGATACAGAAGCGTAAGATGTACAAACTATGAGTAATTTAGTATCAAGTGTGAGACAGGGTAGAGAAGGGTAGGAAATGAGGCTGGAGAAGTAGATAAAAAGAAGTCCGCCAGGTGCAGTGGCTCATGCCTGTAATCCCAGCACTTTGGGAGGCCAAGGCGGGTGGATTACTTGAGGTCAGGAGTTTGAGACCAGCCTGGCCAACATGGTGAAAGCCTGTCTCTACTAAAAATACAAAACTTAGCTGGGCATGGTGGCATACACCTTGTAATCCCAGCTACTTGGGAGGCTAAGGCAGGAGAATCACTTGAACCCAGGAGGTGAGGTTGCAGCGAGCCAAGACTGTGCCACTGCACTCCAGCCTGGGCAACAGAGTGAGACTCCGTCGCCAGAAAACAAAAAAAGTCATAAAAGTTCTTACTTATGTAGAAGCTAAGAAGCTCAGACTTCAACCTGTACATCAGTGGTTCTCAAAGCATGCTTTATAGATCACTTTGAGTATTCAGGACTTTTTCTTGCTGGTCAGCAAGGCCAAGCTATTTTCATAATAATACTGAAATGTTATTTGTCTTTTTGTTGCGTTGACATTTGCAATGGTGAATAAAACTGTTGGCATCTTAGCAAAAACCAAGGCAGTGGCACCAAACTGTGTTGGTAGTCATTATGAGCAATTCCATGTAAGAATGTCCTTGATGAAGCAGTAAAAACTGTTTTTAAATATTAAATCTCAATTCTCAAGGAGATGTCCTTTATTTTTAACAGTCTGTGTGACAAAATGAGAAGTATACATAAAGCGTGCCCAAGTAGAATGATCATCTCAAGGAAAATAGTTGTTAAGCTGTAAGCTAACAAAAGCTGTAGAGCCAGCTTTTTTAATGTAACACTATTTTTATTTGAAAGAATGAGTAATATAGCAAACTAAGGTTATTCAGACTTCAGGACTTGGTGAACATTTTCTCAAAAACGAACAGTCAGGCAGTCACTTCAAGGGAAATGACTGACAGTATGGGTTGATAGTAAAAAATTAAGGCTTTCAAATGTATACTAGAATTACAAAAAAAAAAAAAAAACCTTGTATCTACCACTGTGAGCCTGACAGCTTTCCAATACTTAAGGATTTTTTCTCATAAAAATGATATATTGATATACGTGAATGCAATTTTGGGATATTGTATAATGAAAGGTGTTTAACGTTTGGAAAATCTACATAACACAGTAAACTAGTATTTGCCAAATGACCAATGCCTGATGTTACATAAAACCACATACTGGTAAAAGATTCATTCAAAGAGCAAGATAGACTGATGAGTTTTAAAATAAAAAGGTATAAAAATCTTATTGATAAGAAATATCACTTGTCAAGTTTTCAATGTAATATGGAAGAACGTCCACTATTATCATGTAAAAGGCCTATTAAAATATTCTATCCTTTTCTACCTATTTATCTGTGTGAGGCTAGATCTTCACATACTTCAATCGAAGCAACATATCTCAACAGACTGAATGCAGAAGTGAGAATCCAACCATCTTCTCTTAAGTCAAAGATACTAAAGAGATTTGTAAAGATATAAAACGATGCTATTCTTCTCCCTATTTTGTAATTTGGAAATTGTGAATATTCCCCTGTGGCAACAATCAGCTTGGTCTGCCAGGCAATTCTTTGGTATACAGGCTTGCTCCCCTTCATGGACGTTATCTGCCCAGACCCTGCAGGTATTTGGGTTTCAACCCCTGCCACAGGAATGGTGAGGCTCTGAGAAGTTTTAAACACAGAGCAGGGTAGTCAGATTTGTGTTTCACGCTAGAATCACAATGGACAGTATGAAGTATTGGACGTTGTGAGGTCTGTGACAAGCAAAATGTTAGGAGCTTCATTGAATGTCTAAAACACTGAGAAAAACCTGATGGCAGTTTGGTAGGGTGGAAGCTCCTTTCCAAATGGGCTGCTTTCTCCTCTAGTCTAAGAGACAACGAACAGATGGTTTGACGTGTGGCTTAGGCCTCTGCGACCACTCAGGGTGTATGAGAAGCACCTTTCTGTGGGAGTTACAGAATGAACAAAAATGTTTCCTATATTCACCTTTTATGTGGCATGCAAATGACTTACGGTAGCCATTTGGCAGCCATGTTTTCACTTTTAGGCACTTTTCGTTAATCCGGTCTAATAACAGACTTTATTAATATTCAGGACTTTACCAGTCCTTTATTAATATACTTTTTTAATATTGAAGAAACAATTATTAAAATTTACCTTCTCTTCAATCCATGACTCAATAGAAGTTTTGTTTCTGAGAATTATTTTCATCTGGAAATTAAATGATAGTAAAATTTAATAATGCGACCTTGGTTCCTTTAAGATTATCATATTCATAATTCTCTGAGATAGCTTTTATTACTCCATTCCATAGACAAAGATACCAAGGATAACAGAGGTTAAGTACCACAATTACCATGTCATCCGTCTAACTCCGAAGTCCTTGTTCTTAACTACTGCACCACGGTACCTCTCCGTAACAATGATTACACCCATCCATAATCAAATCTGAATCTAGTATGTTAATCAAACTTTATGTCATAAGTACTATTTTCAGAGCAAGGTTTAATAAAACATTGATATAATCCATTTAATCAGTGCTTACTTATAATTTGCTATTAAAATCTTTTATCACTATTTTTAACTAACTTTAAATTTACGATTAATCTATTTATGAGAAGTAACAGTGACTCATTTCAGTCAACCTCAATATTTCACTTGCCTTAAAAATAATGAATGTATTCAGTCTTTATTCTATTATTTGATTTTCCTAGATATGACTGATTCCACATATATAGGCTTTTATATTATAGGATCTTAGTTTATTTCTAATATGATTCTAAATTAGAGGCATTGGGGAAAATTTTTCAAAGAATTTGGTCCCAGGCTAGTAGACGATAATAAAGTATAAACAAAACCAGATTATTTTAAAACCAAGAGTTCCCTTAAAGTCTGGCTGTGCCTTCAGAGAGACAGTGTAGTATGTTAGAAACAGCCTTGGTGGAGGCTGCAATGAGCCGAGATCGTGCCATTGCACTCCAGCCTGGGCCAACAGAGCCAGGCTCTGTCACAAACAAACAAACAAACAACAACAAAAAAATAAACAGCCTTGGCCCAGGAGTCCTCATCATATTCCAAGGGCCTAGCATAATACCTGGCCCACAGTAGGCCTTCAATGAATGAATGAATGAATTACGTGAATGCAATAAGTCGTAAGAATGGTTTTTGGGCCGGGCGCAGTGGCTCACACCTGTAATCCCAGCACTTTGGGAGGCTGAGGCGGGTGGATCACAAGGTCAGGAGTTCAAGACCAGCCTGGCCAAGATGGTGAAACCCCGTCTCCACTAAAAACACAAAAATTAACCGGGTGTGGTGGCAGGCACCTGTAATCCCAGCTACTTGGCAGGCTGAGGCAGGGAACTGCTTAAACCCGGAAGGCAGAGGTTGCAGTGAGCTGAGTTCACGCCATTGTTCTCTAGCCTGGGCGACAGAGTGAGACTCCGTCTAAAAAAAAAAAAAAAAAAGAATGGTTTTTGGTCCCTTCAGAGCCAGGTCCTCCTCCTCTGTGTTCTCATAGCACTGTGCACATAAATCTATGATGTACATATGGCCCTGTATTAGTTAACTGTTTAATATTAACTGTCAGTTCCTAAGGGCAGCTACCTCTTCATTATCATTTTTGCAGCCTTAGAAATTAGCAAAGTGATTCATCAGAGTAGGCTTTAAATAGCATCTTTATCATAGGGCTGTTATGGAGATTAAATGAGCTAATACATGTAAAGTGCCTAAAACAGTGCCTTACACATAATAAGTGCTCAATAAATGTTAGCTATATTATGATTACTATTATTAAATATATACTATTATAGAATAACATTAGTGTTTACCAAGTACATGAATGGGTGACATTGGGTAAGTCACTTAACCTTTTTGAGAATCAATGAATTAATCACCTGTCAGGAAGGGAAAACAGTAAGACTCCTCTATTGGGGTGGATGTGAAGAGCAAGAGAGACTGTACAGGTGAGAAGAGCTCTCTCAATTCTGAAGTGCTCCAGAACTTACCTAACTTGAAGTTAGCATTTTAAAAACTAAATCAATACCTAGAAATTCTGGCAAAATTAAATCAAAATTATCTGACGAATACAAAGGAGATTAGTTACCTAAATGAAATAAGCAAAAATAATTTCCATTTCATACTGGACACTTAAATACAGGCTTTATCTCTTTCTTGTGCAATCAGTCCCAACAACTTGACACTTTTGAATCGAGGTAATTGAGATGCTTACCTGGATAAAAAACAACATCCCAACAGCTATGGTTGTTCCTAAAGCTAATCCCAAGGCAAACAAGGTGGTAGCAAATGCAGCTAATCCAAATGGAACAATTGGAAGAGGATCTCTCCGGGCTGCACTCATGTCGATCTTCACTGTGTTCCACCCAAAGGAGAGCTATCGCAGCAACAATAGCACACACACAAAATGTTTGGTTATGGTAACTGGTCAGACTCTACTGTGACATGTAAAACAACTCGATCAAAGAGATGACAACATGGCCCTGTGGCCAACGCAAACACAGCTATTTTTATTTTATTTTATTTATTATTTATTTATTTATTTGAGACGGAGTCTCACTCTGTCGCCCAGGCTGGAGTGCAGTGGCACGATCTCGACTCACTGCAACCTCCACCTCCCAGGTTCAAGCAATTCTCCTGCCTCAGCCTCCCGTGTAGCTGGGACTACAGGCATGTGCCATCACACCCGGCTTATTTTTTATATTTTTAGTAGAGACAGGTGTCACCAGATTGGCCAGGCTGGTCTTGAACTCCTGACCTTGTGACCCACACCGCCTCAGCCTCCCAAAGTGCTAGGATTACAGGCGTGAGCCACTGAGCCGGGCCAGCTATTTTTAATTAATATAGTAATGAGCTCGGACCGATGTGCAGGATATCATTCTTAGTTTTCTCAAATGTTACTTTTTGTTGTTGTTGTTTCCTCAGAAAGTGTCAAGGAGACCTTACCAACATTAACATACATAAACAACACTAGACACTAATCTAAACCAGAACTATGTCTTTTCTCTTCTCTTGCTATTCTACATCGCAGTATTCTTCCACAGTGACAAGTGCTGCTTAGGATTCAGTTGTTTCTTCCCTCATGTTTTACAAACGGTGATGAAGAACTGATAAAATGCAGGCCAAATATGGCCACAGATGTGTGCGGCCTGGCCTGCATAATGTTTCAACATTCAGAATTAGGTGCCAACATTTAAAAATCAAGAGATTTCACATAAAAATCCAGATTTTCAGATTTTTCTGGGCTAGAATTTCCAAACACCACAAGCTAGCAGATCAAATATGGGCTGTCCCCTCCCCAAAGGACAGACTCTCCAGTTTGGCAGTCCCATCAGGTGTGTGTCTCTCGTTTACTTTCAAGGCCTGTTTAGGGAGGTTTGTGTCCCTTGAACTTTATCTCATGACTACTTGCCCATAAATCAACTTGATCTCTTGCTGGTTTAATCTGTTTATATTTTATGGTGTGCATCTGCTCCATGAGCCACCTTCCAGGGCACTAGAATCAGAAATGAACAAAGAACTACAACTTGCCACATGAATGGGATGGAAGTAGGAAGCACTAGTGTTGTCTTTTTTTCTTCTTTTCTTTCCATAACTATTAAGTTTGAAGTCTAACAAATTACATATATAGTACTAAAATATTTATCAGCTTCAACTACAGCATGTAAGTTTTCAGAACAAATAATCTTTCCTCATCTTAAAATTTAAGTTTTAATGCTTTCTAAAAAGGAACCCATATACCAGTAAAACAAAGTTCTATTTCTCCAACTAAATCACAGAAAGCATATTTCCAAAAGGAACCTCTTAAATGTTGATAACTACCATTTAATCTTGCATGGATGATTTTATAACAAAACATTTTCATTTTCACTTACCCGATGATAAAGCTGTGTGTACATAGTCATCACAAAAATGAAAGCAGCATGGATACAACCCAGTGGTGCTAAAAGGAGAAACAGTGTGAACGAAGCATGATTTTGGTAACCACAACAGTTGTTGATCCAAGGACAGTGATGGTCCATCTTCATCACACATCTAACAAGAAAAATTTACATAAAACATGAGGCAGAAAATCCTGTCTACTTTAAATAACTTTGGTCTTCAAAAGATCAAGCAAATAGGAATCCAGCATGTCCATGAGCTACGAGAGAATTATACTTCATGGAACAGAAAGAAAAATCTTTATGAGCTTTTAAACAATTATGAACAGTGACTCCTTTTAAATTCTAAACAGCACAGGAAAGGGCAGGCTTTCTAACAGCTTCTGAGGAAAAGATGTCAGCTACAAGTATTTGTTTAAAGACGTCAGGAGACCCACTGAAAGAGGGTCTCTTTATAATGCTCATTATAAAGAAATGAGCATGGTTCCTGGTTTTCTTCTAGTTTGTAAGTGCAGTGACCCAAGTGACCTACAACAGAGACTCAACAAATCCCTTATAAACCTCCAGTGGGGTTAATGGGCTCAAATAGACACATGTAACTTCCTTCCTGTTCTCATAGTATCCTTTAGTTAATGGATCTCTGAGCTAAGCAAGCTAACTCCAGAATATAAGATATGGTATAATAAACAAAGTCTTGCCGTGCATCTGTTCCTTACTGTTGATAGAAGACAATGTTTTGGCCTGAAACAAAACTTTATTTGCTTTCAACGGTTCTCTAAATTTCTTACTAATCAGTGATTATAGCTGTTCATTAAAAAAGGTCACAGGTTATTTCATATTTTTAATAGTCAGTTTTCTTCTAAGTTTTTGATATTAAAACATTTGTGATAATAGGCACCTGGATTATTAGATTTGTATAAAGTGTAAATGTTTGTCAATAAGTAATGGGAAAAGCAGATCTCCCTTATAATTTAGACTCAGAACAATTCTAAAGTTAGTCCAGATGGCAGCTGACTAACACAATTAATCTTGATATATGGAAACAAACTTAAGGTATAACTTTTTCCCTTGTTCTTGTAGGACAAGAGGCAAAGTAAATCTGTATTTTTCTGGAAAATCTTTTCACTTGTAACAAAGAAGAATTAAATCTATTTATTATCTAGATAATTTAAGTATAAAATGGCGATTATGGACACAAGTATTCTGACAATATTGTTTATAATATGGTAACCTTGCAGTGAATAGAAGTAGCACTAATGTAGTATAAGCAACAATGAAAACATCAGTAATTAGTTGATCAGTCCTCGCTGAACAGCAAGAAAGACAGGTACCTGTTACACTTTCTGCAGTGATGTGAACGTGGTGCCTTGTATGCTTGGCAGACTTTACAATACTGGAGATACATGGTATCCTGAGAAATCTCCTTGGCAGCAAAACAGAAACAAAAATGCATCATCAGATACGTGAATATAAGTATGATTCCTACGGTATGATTTTCTTTTATGGGCAGTAGGGGAAGGAGAGAATCTTAACTTGCATTTCCAGTCCTCTTATTTGAGCTAAAATATTTTTAAATAAGTTTTCTGGTAAGAGCAGCATCACTTTCCCAATTACCCAGAAGTCCTTTTAAATTTTTCTTCCTTGTGCTCCACCTAAATTCAGTGTCACTAGTTGGTTCTACTTACCCCAAATCTTAGTGGATTCAGGAGTTCAGAAAAAGGTAGCTGACAACTTAGCAGGTATTTTAGAGCGAGGAGTTAAGCGTGAGTTGATACTCTTACTGAAATCTGCTCCCTCCTTGACATTACCCGTCACCACCCCTTTCTTGGGCCATTTTAATCACTTCCTAACTAGTTTCCTTTACTGTAGTTTTTCTTCAGCACAAACCGTGTATTGTCAAAATAATATTCCTATAATACAACTCTGACTGTGTCAGACTCTGCCTGAAAACCCCTAAAACTTTCTATGGTCTACAATTTCTCATGTATTTAAGACTGTCACGATCTGCCTTTGTTTCAGCTGTCTCTGCCCTACATAATCTTTTCCCCAGTCACACAGGGCTGTCTACTGTTTCTGAATATGTGGTTCCACCATTCTTTCAACCTGAAATGCCCTCTTCCCCATCTCCTTTGGAAATTCCCACTCCTCCCTCAGGTCCCCAACTAACAATGTTCAATTCTTCTAACTTTAACAGCACCCATCACGTTCTACTTTATAGTTTAGTGATTTGCACAAGTGCGTTTGTTTCTTGCTTAGGTTATAAGCTCTTTCAGAGTTCAAATTGCATCTTACCCTCCTCTGTACTCATTTTGAATAGTACATAGCACATGATATACACCAGTGCTTCCCGAACTTTAATATACCTAAGCATCACCTGGGCACTTTATTAAAATAAAGATTCTGCTTCAGTATGTCTGAAGTGGAGCCCAAGATTCTGCCTTTCTGACAAGCCATCAGGTGTGGTCCCTTAGCAGGAAACATTGACATTCATAAGCATAAATTTCCCAGTAGTTTTTAAGCTATAAATGGATTTGGACTATACTTCCCAATGTTATATTTTCAGTGCAATGATTTTAAAACTTTATGATTTAAACCAGCAGTTTCTAAAGTGTTTTTTGTCAGTTCTAAGGGATGTTAATGTATTACATGAAAAAAGGTACTACAGCCAAACCTCACTGTGTATGACATGTGATGTTTCCTAAACTTTTGACCATGAACCTATCCCACCTCCACCCCACCTCCATCTTTTTTTTTAATGCAGAGCAAATATTCAATAAAATTGCTTTGGAAAATGCTATTTTGGATCAATGTGTTCAAACAGATATGAAATAAAGTCTCCGAGCCTAAATGATCAGTGATTAGAGTAATATACTTAGTCTCTATGAGGACAAACAGTAGGCTGTGTTTGGTATTATTGGTTAGTAGATAAGGCAAAAACCAAATATACGATTATCATTAAAGTTCATTGTCTTACAGAATCTTTCTTACCGGTTTCCACCCCAGAGGGACAAAGCCCGGACCGACAAACATGGCATTGAAGTAATTATAAAGAATCATGACAGTCCAATTTATCAACATGATGAAATTCACACTTCCTCCAGTTGTATGTAAGGGCCAATACCACAACACAGAGTCAATCATGGCCATTGTAGAACATATTGCTATAACACCAAGGGCTATGATGGGACCCCAGTGACACAGTCTCTTTAATTCTTGTAGATTTTCAAACTTGATAACCGAACAGAATGTACCCATTTTGGCAAGGAAGAATGCCTTCCTACTTTTAAAGAATTATAGATTTCCTTTTTCTGTGCGCACATTTCCATGTGCCACAAGTCCATGTGTGTTCTTTAACTGTCATGCCTTCAAGCTGTGAACTGTTAACGCAGATTACACCATTTTCACTGTCAGGCACCCAAAGCTCTTTATCTTAACTAGGAGAATCCAGTATCTTGGTCTGAAACCCAACCTAAAGAAAACAAAATGGGAAAGTTCAGTTAAAACAAAACAAAACAAAACCTTTATTGCATACCATACTTGTTAACTACAATAAACACCTACACAACAGCATCTCACAAGTGCACTACACTTTGGGATGTATATCTTGTCAATTGTCAAAAAGAACTACTTTTGACTTATCCAAAATATGGTACAAGTTTGAATGGCATGCAAACTGGATACACGATTCCAAAATAGTTGTTTTTATTCCTTCTCCGCTTGTCAGGGGACTGTCACCATCCAACGCTTAGTGAATAGTTTGAGAAGACAAAGAATTTTAGGACCTTAGAGTTGATCTAATTCAGTTTCCTTCTTCATAGAACAGAAATTGTCTTAGACAGGCTGAGTGATTAGACCAAGGTCACAAGTAACAGGTGAACCAGAATAGAAGGCAAGTCAACGAACTCCCTTTATGAAATTCTAAGCTGCCTCTTATGAAGTCTTGAATTAAGCCAAGTGTGAGTCAGACATGGTCTATGCCATTTGCCTGCAGTCTCCTCCACCCCGCCACCCAAACATCAAGAGAACAGTCAATTTGGCCCAAAAGTAAAGGAGCGACAGTGAAAGCAAAGAGAGCATGCAAGGAAAGGAAGGGAGGAGATAGAGCGAGAGTGTGTGTGGTGTGTGTGAAATTATGACCAGAAGAGTATATGAGAAGAACCTGAATTAGAAGATTCGAGGGAAGAAAGAAGAGGAAGTGCCTCCAGGAGCGAGGGAAAAGGAAGGCAGGGCGGCGAGCTCCGGAGAGATTTGTGGAAGGGCATCTCTGCCTGGACTGGATCTGAAGATCTGGAAGAGGATCTGAGCTACATGGATAATACAGACTACCACGCAGCAGACGCTGTTGACTTGTCCCTCAGTTTCCCGCCCGAGTCATGGAGCAGAGGGCTTAGAAATAAATCCTCACCCAAGGAAGAAATATCCTGGTAAGCCAGGTTGGTCTCAACATTCAGGAGAGCCTGCTCCCACTCTGGTGGGACAAAGACCACCAAAATCGTGCTTATATTCCCTGCCTTGACTCCCACCTCAGTGTGGTCCCTGGTGTCTGCTCCTCAGCCATCGCATATCCGGGGCGGCCTGGGCTCACCCGGAACAGATTTTTTCCTCCTTGGATGACTCCGTCATGGGCACCTCAGCCCAGGACAAGCAGAGAGCAAACCCTGGCAGCGAGAGGCTGGAGTGCGGGACCTGCTACAAGCCGAGCACCTCTCGGCCAGCGCCCTCGCCAGGACTCTCCCGCTCAGGCCCCCTGCGCAGTCTCTGTTACTGTCACTTCCGGAGGTTCGCCGCCTCAAACCTCCCTCCGGAAGCAAGCTCCTGTGCCTTGTACCGTGTGGATCCGGAGCCGATTCCCAGAACACGAAGGGGGGAAAAAAACGCTTCTAATGATCCCTCAGAACCTGCATATTTTCATACGCTTTTTTGGGGGGAGGCACTAATTGGGGCGCTTTTCCTTTGCGAACTTACTTATCTTAAAGTCGGAGCGGAAAATAAAGCACGCACGCAACCCAATTTCCGGAGAACCGAGATTGCGACGAACAACCAGGAAGCGGCTGGGTTGAGAGCTGTCCCCGGTTCTCCGTTCTGCTCTCGGGGGCACCTTCCGGGGTTCCTAAGCCGCGGGGCCCCTCGCTGCCCCTCGAGGCCCCTTCCCTGACCTAGGCTTTGGCCTGGGCTACTCGTTCCGGAGCCGCCATGTCGTCCGACTTCGAAGGTTACGAGCAGGACTTCGCGGTGCTCACTGCAGAGATCACCAGCAAGATTGCGAGGGTCCCACGACTCCCGCCTGGTGAGAGCCTTGCCCGGCTGGGCGAGGGTGCTGGGGAGAGCTGGGAGGGTGCGGGCGGTGGAACGCCGCCCGAGTAAGTGTGTCTATGAGGCGCGAGGCTGGAGTGGGTGGTGCCGGCTGTTCCCAGGAGGGATACGGCTTGGCTTGGTTGAGGGTAAGGAGTCAAGTTCGGGTGTGGGGTGCCGTGAAAAGAGCCTTCGGAATCTGAGCCATCTGAGTTCGAATCCCGGCTCCACCTTCTTGTAACTTGTATAACCTGGAAACGTTTCTTAACGTCTTAAGAGTCTTAATGTTTTCATTTGTAAATTATAGACATGTGAGTATTCAAAGAAAATGAATGAAAGTATGTAGCTTATGGATCTACAATCTACAGCGGCGTTGTTGTGTTAGTAATAATATTGTTATAATTATATGCGGCAAAATAGAGGTAAGAATCAGGGTGCCTAGATTCAAATCCCACCTCTGTCACTTAGAAGTTGTGCCTCTTAACCCGGGAGGCGGAGGTTGCAGTGAGCCAAGATCTCGCCATTGCACTCCAGCCTAGGCAACAAGAGTGAAACTCCGTCTCAAATAAATAAATAAAATAAAATAAAAATTGTGCCTCTTAAACAGACTTCTTAGTCTCTTTCAACTTTCCTTCTTAGTAAATGAGGGAAAATTGTACTTCTCTCATGGGGTTGTTAGGTAGATTAAATTTATATAACATATTTAAAGTCGCTTTTGGTGTTGTTAGTTGCTGTATTAGCATTAGTATTTTTCATACCCCCCACCCCCATTTCTTGTTTCTCATCCTTCTTGGGGATTTATTGTATAACCCAGTTTTATGTAAAACTTGGTACAAGATAATTTTTCACACTTAAAAATTTCACATCTCCCATCTGGAAATGTTTTTGTTTTTGTGTTTGCTTTTGTGTTTTAGCACATCTTATTTTCTATGCTAGACTGTCAACTATGTGAAGGTGGGAGCTGTGTCTGCTTTCCTTGGCGTTTACTTATTAGGGGCTCAGAAAAATAAGTGAATGAGCAGGTGAATATAAATATGATCTTTTGTAACTTTGGTTTGTAAAATGTTGATTCGGGGATTATCTTTCTCTACAGATTAGAGTAGTTAATTACAGAAAAGTGTTTTACATTTTTGTTTAGTTTTGTTAGGGAAAGTGAACCATCATCTGGCTGCTAGACTTGTCCCTACCCTAGCTCCAGGATACAAAGTGTAGAAAGGGGGATGTGCTCATTAATCTGCGGATTGGTGGGCACTTCACTTGCCCACTTGTCCTGGTACTAGCAATAATTTCTTCCGGACCTAAGTTGTCATTCCTCTTTCCCTTTCCCTACTTCCCCCAAAACTTACGTGTTTATAAGTAATTTTCTTCCCTTATTTCTTTGTTTTTCTTCCCCTCACCTATTTTCTGTTAATAGGGATATTTGCTTGAAGCCAGGATCTCTGAACTTACACCCCACTCATCTCCTGAAGTCCCCAGTTAGTTCTGGAGGAGATGGATGATGTCTTAAAGAGGTTTATGAGTCCAAGTAAGGGAACAAGAGGAGAGAACCAAGGTAGTATATACCACCAAGCTCTGCTGCCTCAGAGATTTTTGTGTCGAAAGTGGCTGATGGCCTCATCTCTTCATGATACATCACCTCGTCTCTTCTCTTCAGTTCTGCTTTTCTCCACTGCCGGAGATCATCTTGATTTTTGTTATTGTTGGAGACTACTTCCTTTGAATTGAGTCCCAGAGCCTCAGAGTATCAGGACTTGTGGTTCCAGTTAAGAGTTTTACTCATTTTTAATTGTAATTGTTTTAGCAGTAGAAACATTTCTTTGGGTTATTAGCTTTTGTATTGGGAAGCTGTTTTACAAGGTAACAAAATCATCCTTGGATGCAAAGTTGTAAATTTCCAAGAAAACAGATCGTGTTAACAATTTTTTTCTTGCCTTTGTATTTTAATGTGACAATTCTTAACACATAGAAGGAAACTTTTTGAATTCAGTACCTTAAAAATAAAACTGGGCAGAGCCCGGTGGCTCATGCCTATAATCCCAAAACTTTGGGAGGCCGAGGCAGACAGATCACCTGAGGTCGGGAGTTTGAGACCAGCCTGGCCAACATGGAGAAACCCTGTCTCAACTAAAAATACAAAACTAGCTGGGCGTGGTGGCACATGCCTGTAACTCCAGCTGCTCAGGAGGCTGAGGCAGGAGAATCGCTTGAATCTGGGAGGTGGAGGTTGCGATGAGCTGAGATTGCGCCATTGCACTCCAGCCTGGGCGACAAGAGCGAAACTCTGTCTCAATAAATAAATAAATTTAAAAAAAAACTATGTCTTTCCTTAGCTGTAGTATTATATAAGGCCCAAACACAGGAGCTTCATTACAATTGAAAGGAGAGTGCATTGCTGGCTCTGGAAAAATGCTTACTGACTTATATTATTGAATAATCATAATTCTTTTTTCTTTATGAGATGGGGTCTTGCTGTATCGCCCACGTTGGAGTGTAATGGCGCAACCTCAGCTCATTGCAACCTCTCCCTCACGGCTCAAGTCTACTCCCACCTCAGCCTCCCAAGTAGCTGGGACTGCTCAAGCCACTGTGCCCGGCTGATTTTTTTTTTTTTTGTAGAGATGGGGTTTTGCCATGTTGCCCAGGCTGGTCTCAAACTCTTGGGCTCACGCAATCTGCCCACTTGGGCCTCCCAAAGTGCTGGGATTACAGGCGTGAGCCACCGCACCTGGCCTAATCATAATTCTTAAAAACGCAGTAGTTGCTCTCTTAATAATGACTTGTGCTTGCCCCTTTTTAAATCTATTTCCAATTGATGTATAGAAAAAGATGAAAAATATATCCATGTAGTTATGAATTTCAGATGTATGTCTGTAGATGAACAGACATTAATATATATAACCATGGCAAAAATAGTTTGATGACAAGTAATTATAATCTCTCTCTCTGGCCATCATTAGCGAGTGCAGTGTTGAGCTAAAAGTGACCCAGAGGAGGTGAACTCTAATTTACTTGAGTTAAGAAGGATAAAAATTGGAGCAAACTTTCCAGCCAAAGCAGTTAATTCCCCCAACATAGTAACTTACTTAAATTCAAGTAGAGTAGGTAGATCTATTGAAATGAACTTTACTCTGTGCTGTGCATGTTACAATGTATTAAAGTATTGCTTCCAAAGAGAACAGAAGAGTGAACATTTAAAAATTTTATTTTAAGAAAGAAATCTGATTACTCTGTGGTATTTTTTAAACAATAAAGAGATTTTGCTCTTAAAGTGTTTGAATCTTAACTAATTTTAGTAATTGAACTGAGATGGGTGAGTTCTTTCTTAATACCCTATGGCACTATATTTGAACATTGTTTTTTTAATTATTGTGGTTCTGTGGGAAAGTAAGGAGAAGGGATGAGCAGAAACTATACAGTTAGTACTTTATTGTGAAGTTCCTTCTCCTCTAGTGATGGGAGTGAATTCTTAAGTGGGGAATGTTTTCCTCTGGTGCAAAGATTCTGTTACACGAAGTAGGCTTCCTGAAGAATTTTAAAGTAGTCTTTTTGCAATTAGTTGCTTACTTTACCATTCACAGAGAGGGAATGATCTGTTGTGAATCCTGTCACTTTATGGCTGTCCTCAGAATTGTACCAAGAAAGTATTACAGCAAAATGATTCAGATTCAGACATGACATCAGATCTGTTTAGAACCCTAGTTCTGCTACTTACTAGATGTGCAGTCATGGACAATTGCTTGGCCTTTCTAGGCCTGTCTCCTCCATCTGTAGAATGGGGGTGAGAGAGTAATAATTTCAACCTTATAATGTAAAAATCAGTGAAATAAAACATGTAACACTCTAGCACCCTTCTTACACAGAGAAAACACGTGATGTACAAGCCATTAATGATATTACTGCTGCTGCTGAAGACAACAGCTGGTAAGATTAGCTAGGACCCCGCTCTTCAGACTTTGTCATGTTAATTGAACTCTTAAATCTTACACTTCAATTCTTGCTTCCTTTCTGTTCCTAGAATAGAATTAGGTAAATTTCTCTTGATGAACACATTTGAAAGGAGGTAAGTGATTAGGGCCTTTTGGATATGAATTTGGAACGGGGCTTTGAACTCAGGATCCCAAGGGGGGCAGTCGGAGGAGAGAAGTGGAAGTGGTGTCGGACAAGGCAGGTGTCCTTTCTGGAAGGAAATGCCTGAGTCTAGTGGATTAGTTATGCCAAGCCCTGGAGGATTGTCTAGACCATCTAGACTTAGCCACGTGTAGATGAAGGCATAAACACACTTCTGTGATTCTCTCTTGCCTTTGCAAGGTGGTTGCAGTGAGATAATTCAGAAAAGTTGGCTTTTGTTCCTGAATATTGTGGTTTGCTTAAAATATATTTGGCTTTAGAGCTGTAATATCTACGTGTAGCTATTGAGCACCTGAAATGTGGCTGTTGCTACATTGTGAAATGATAATATTTTAGATATATGCAATTACGTATTATTGAAATTAAAAACATTATTAAAACTAATTTCACTTGTTTCTCTTAAAAGTTTTTTATTTTTAAAAACTTTAAAAAGTACTGCTACAAGAAAATTTAAAATTGCATGTGTGACTTGCATTATATTTCTGTTGCTCTAGAGGGTTACAGTTGAAGGGATGGTTCCAGTCCTGATTCAGGAACTCACTGCTACAATAGTTTGTTCCTTGTTAGGATTCAGGCTACCTCAAAATCTGCTTCATGAGCTGCTGGGCAAGGTCCAGCTTTTTCAATTGAGCATACAGGGAAGTAATCTTTAGCAGTTACTGATGGCCCAGTTATGTCTCATAAAAAATTTAAGCATTTAGGGCCGGGCGCGGTGGCTCACACTGTAATCTCAGCACTTTGGGAGGCCAAGGCGGGTAGATCATGAGCTCAGGAAATCGAGACCATCCTGGCCAACATGGAGAAACCCCGTCTCTACTAGAAATACAAAAATTAGCTGGGTGTAGTGGCACGTGCCTCTAATCCTAGCTACTCAGGAGTCTGACGCAGGAGAATTACTTGAACCAGGGAGTCAGAGGTTGCAGTGAGCCAAGATTGTGCCACTGCACTCCAGCCTAGTGACACAGTGAGACTCTGTCTCAAAAAAAAAAAAAAAAAATTAAGCTTTTACGGGGTTGTATTCATCTTTGAATAATATACATTCATATAAACAATTGTGTGTGTGTATGCATCTATAGATCTATATATCTGTATGTTGTCTATATATTTGGTCAATTTAGTCAACCTAAGTAATGGCTTCAGTCTTTTGTTTTTGTTTTTTTTTTTAAATAAACTTTTTATTTTAGAACAGTCTGAAATTTACAGAAAAATCACAAAGATATTACGGAGAATCCCATATACCCCATGCCCAGTTTTCTCTGTGATTAACATCATGTTAATATGGTACATTTGTTACAGCTAGTGAGCCCATATTGATACATTATTATTAACTAAAGGTCATACTTTATTCAGATTTCGTTTTGTTTTGTTTGTTGCTTTTTACCTAATGTCCTTTAACTATTCCAGGATCCAATCTGGGATACCGTAAAACATTTAGTACTCATGGATTTTTAGGCCCCTCATGGCTATGACAGTTTCTCAAACTGTCCTTGTTTCTGATGACTTTACAGTTTAGAAGAATACTGGTCAGATATTTTCTAGAAGGTTCCCTCAACTGGGATTTGCTCAATGTTTTTCTCATGATTAGATTGGAGTTCTGGGTTTTGGGGAGGAGGACCACAGAAGTAAAGCATCATTTTCACCACATATCAAGAATACATACTGTCAACATGACTTATCACTACTGATGTTAACCTTTATCACCTGGCTGAGGTAGTGTTTGCCAGGTTTCTCCACTGTAAAGTTACTCTTTCCCTCCCTTTTCCATACTATTTGGAAGAAAATCATATATGCATAGCCTATACTTAAGGTGTGGAGAGTTACACTCTACCTCCTTGAAGCCAAGTAATTACGTGAATTATTTGTAATTCTTTTATGTAAGAGAGATTTATCTATTCATTTATTTACTTATTCAGTCATTTACATCAGTATGGACTCACAGATACCTATTTTATCCTTTGTGTTATATTCCAATACTACTTTATTTTCATGTTGCTCAAATTGTTTTAGCGTTGACCATTGGGAGCCTTTTTTTTAATTTGGCTTCTGTGTCCTTTTGGTATACCCCCATCATTTTGGCTTTTTTCTTTCCTTTTTTTTAAGGACTATATTGCTTTCTGATAGTATAAGATACTCCAGGATCATCTTCTCTATTTCCTGTTTCAGTGCTAGAATCAGCCCTTTCTCTGAGGAATCCTGTTTCCTTTAATTAAAGAAGGGTATTAGAAACCAAGATCTGGACACTAGGTGTGCACATTACTCCTGGGGTGTTGTTGCTTCTGGAACCTCTCAGCTGACAAAGCAAGGAAATTCACATGTATATATTAAGCCATGTATATGAACATATCTACAAGCATTTGCATATGTAATCATTTGTATATATAGTATGTTAAACACAAGTTCATACTAGTATCTCCAGCTCTAATCCATTATCAGATGGATCATTCTGTAATTGCTTTATTTCAACACTGACCATTCTATACCGTGTTACACAGGGTAGCATCAGTAATATACCCATTTAAAAATTATCTGTTCCTCTCTTAGTGGTTTGACCCTACATTTCTAAGTACATACATAATTTCTGCTGCTAGTTTTATTTTAACATATCTACATTGCACAAAGACAGGTACAAGTAACTGAATTCAAGCGAGCCTTGACACTTTCACTTTAATGAGGGTGTTCTGTGCTGATTAAGCACTTCTGTAAATATCAAGAATTATACTATGCAAAGACTTGTTTGTATATCAGCACTAAGAACTTCTATTGAGTAGGAAATGAGAGGCCAAGATGGGAGGATCACTTGAGCCCAGGAGCTCAAGATCAGCCTGGGCAACATAGTGAAGCCCCATCTCTACAAAATAAAATTGAATTTAAAACTAGCTTGGCATAGTGGCATGCACCTGTCATCCCAGCTACTCAGGAGGCTGAGATGGGAGGACCCCTTGAACCCAGGAGTTTGAGGTTACAGCGAGCTATGATCATGCCACTGCACTCTAGCCTGGGTGACAGAGCGAGATCTTGTCTCTAAATGAAAAAGAAAACTAATTAAAAATGTACTGGGTAGGAAAGAAAAGATCATACATACTATGCTAAGACTTATGTGTATGTACATCAGCACTTATCAAGCTTATAGACCAAAAAAAAAAAAAAACAGTAGGAGACTTTGTTTATATATTAAATAGTATATTTTATATAATACATATAGCAGTTATGAGCTCAGTTCAGGACAACAGACCCACCCCATTAGAGTTCCAACTCTGCTATTTATTAGTTGTTGAACTTTCAGGAAATAATTTAGTATCTCTGATCTTATTTAATGGCTTGAGAAAGGGATAGTAATAATACCTCAAAAAGGTTGTTTTAAGGATTGACTATAACAATGTTAAACACAGAGCACCATGTACATTAATGATAGCCCTTAGTTACAAAGGTCTGAATCCTAGGTACATGTTGTTTGAAAGGGGATGTCATTTGGGGTGGGCAGAATGAATCTCTTTTGGGAATTACATGTAAATGTTGCCAGGTTACCAAAACTTCGTGTTGGTAGGTATTTCCAAGGTCATCTAGTTCAGTTCCCTCCCCTCCCCTCCTCCCCTCCCCTCCTCCCCTCCCCTCCCCCCTCCCCTCCCGTCCCCTCCCGTCCCCTCCCCTCCTCCCCTCCCCCCTCCCCTCCCCTCCCCTCCCCCCTCCCCCCTCCCCTCCCCCCTCCCCTCCCCTCCCCTCCCCCCTCCCCTCCCCCCTCCCCTCCCCTCCCCTCCCCTCCTCCCCTCCCCCCTCCCCTCCCCTCCCCTCCCCTCCTCCCCTCCCCCCTCCCCTCCCCTCCCCCCTCCCCTCCCCTCCCCCCTCCCCCCCTCCCCTCCCCTCCTCCCCTCCCCTCCCCTCCCCTCCTCCCCTCCCCTCCTCCCCTCCCCTCCTCCCCTCCCCTCCCCCCCCTCCGCTCCTCCTTCCCTCCTTCCCCCCTTTCCCCCTTCCCCCTTCCCCCTTCCCTTCTTCCCTCCTTCCCTCCTTCCCCCCTTTCCCCCTTCCCCCCTTCCCCCTTCCCTTCTTCCCTCCTTCCCTCTTTCCCTCCTTCCTTCCTCCCTCCCTCCCTCCTTCTCTCCTTCCTTTGTTCCTTTCCTTCCTTTGTTCCTTCCCTTCACTTCCCTTTCCTTCCTTCCTTCCTTCTCTTCTCCCTCCCTTCCTCCCTCCCTCCTTCTCACCTTGCTTTGTTCTTTCCCTCCTTCCTTTGTTCCTTCCCTCCTTCTCCCCTCCCTCCCTTCCTCCCTTCCTCCCTTCCTTCCTTCCTTCCTTCCTTCCTTCCTCATACTTTACCCCTAAATCATCACTTTTAAGATTTGCCTTCTTAAAAACATGAGGAACACTATAAGGACCAATCAAAGAATGTCTCAGTTCCATCATTATTTCTGACAGCACCATCACAAAATGAATTTTATGAAAAAAAAAGATCTAATTGTGTTAACTCCACCTCTATTCCAATTTAATTATTTTTTTCGTGAAGGGAAATTTGTCATTTCAAATGGGAAGATTTGCCCCAGTCCTCACTAAAATGAGCTGTTTTTCCCCCTCAGTTTCTCTGTGAGTAATAAGTATGTTGCTGCGTGCTAAGACTGACTCATTCATTCTGTAAGCACTTAGTGGCCCCTACCATGTACAGCTCTCTATGCTAAATACAGAGTTTGGACACGATTTGTCAAGAGTAGTCTCTGCCTTCAAGGAGCCGGCAATGAGCCTGAAGAGGAAACTGCAGGCCAGGTGCAGTGGCTCACACCTGTAATCCCAGCACTTTGGGAGGCCGAGGCAGGTGGATCACTTGAGGTCAGGAGTTTGAGATGACCCTGACCAACATGGTGAAACCTCATTCTACTAATATAATATAAAAATTAGCTGTGCGTGGTGGCGCATGCCTGTAGTCCTAGCTACTCGGGAGGCTGCAGCAGGAGAACCACTTGAACCTGGGAGGTGGAGGTTGCTGTGAGCCAAGATTGCACCACTGCACTCCAGGCTGGGTGACAAAGTGAGAGTCCATCTCAAAAAAAAAGAGGAAACTGTAGAACCTAATTTTTAATGACCATTGTACCCCCTAGAGCCGAGCATAGAACTCTAGGAATTCAAAGGAAATGAGGTATGTCTCAGGACCTCGCCTAGAAGGATAGGTGGGGTTTGGACAGACAGAAACAAGCAAAGACTATATTATAAGAGGTTGCAATAAATGGATGCAGTGGGCATCTGTTGCGCCCAGCAGCTTTCATTCTATCTACTCAATTTCCTATTGAGGAACTACTTAAACCCCCTTATTCCAGTCTTGATAGAACTGACAGGCTGCCCTGCCCTCTGTAGGTCAAGAGGTGAACATATTACCTAAGCAAGGACATTTATAGAATTTTTGCCAGGAATTTGATCAGAATGAACCAAGGAAAGAGAATAGTTAGAGCCGCTCAAGACTTTGCTTTAGCAGAGACTGTAAGTTCCTATTTCCTTGGTACCCTGAGCTACTCCTCATACTTGTCTTTCCCAAGCTGGGTGGCTCATTTTTGTCCATTGATCCTATGAGCCACCCCACATTATTCTAACAAATTATCTTTTTTGAATTAGTTTAGCCAGAATCACTTCTGTCGCATTCAGCCAAAGAACCCTAAATGGTAGCTTAACAAAGATTTAGAGAAGAAAAAAACAAGATTTGTTTGGGTAGCAATGAACAGTCTGTCTGTAGACTGCATACTAGAAACCTTGTAGTTGGAAATAAAGTTGGAAAGGATGCTCGGCTCTGAAATGTCGAGGACCTTAACTGCTAAGCTCAACTGACCCACCAAAGCCAAATTTTAGGAAGATTAAATGGGAGAGGGGGCAGGGAGACCAAGGTGGTTAGTAGCATAGCTTCTTTTGCAAATTCTTGCTGTGTCCTGCATTATGTAGTTAACTTACTTTCATTTTTTGAAAACTGATTGTGTATGCCAAGCTCATTATAGTGTAGGACTATAAAGATGACTAAGACATGGTTCTTGTCTTCCCAGAGCCTCTAAGCTGAAAGGTTGTTCATGTGAGGGATAAATCATTAGGATTACATAAGAGTTATAGATATTTTATGTACAAGAGGGTGATTAACTCTTATGTTGGGTTAGGAAAGCCTTCAAAGAAGTGATGATTTCTGAAGAGAGTTTTGAATAGAGGTTTGCCAGGTGGGCCTGGTGGAGATGGGCATTGGGATTAAAGGATTGAAGGCCTGGAAATATATCAGCGTTAGAGATAAAGATTTAGGATCATAAATACATAATATGATAGTTTTAAAATGGATGAAATTGCCCAGGGACATAGACGATAGTCAGAAGAAAGGCAAGGACCGAACTCCAAGGAACATCAGCAGTTAAAAGATGGCCTGAAAAATACAATGCCTAACAGAGGACTGTGAGACAGGAGTGAGCCTTCAGGAGAATGACCAGATCAGGGTGCCATGGGAACCAGCAGAGGAGAAAGTTACAGGACGGGAGGAGCAAAGTGTAAGAAACCGCAAGATTAAATAAAAACAGGACCTAAGAATGTCTATTAGTTTGGGCAGAGGAAGGGTTATTAATCTAGTGAGAGTAATTTCAGTGGAATGGTGGGGGCAGGAGTTAGTTTACAGGGAGTGGATGGGAAGATGAGGAAGGGAAACAGAGTCTATACCCTTGCTTTCAAGAAAATTGACTGGTGATGAAAGGAGAGGAATATTAGCAAAGGGGAATACAGGTCAAGGGAGGCTTCTTTCTTTGTTTTGTTTTGCTAATGAGAAAAACTGATGCTTATTAGTCCTGGAGGTCCACGGCATGGACTTTCCTATCAACTGAATACCTTAAAGAGAACAGGATGTTCCTCCTGATACGTAAATACACCATCTCAGTTCTGATCCAAGATAAGCCTGTCTTATTTTGTATTTTTCTCTATCACAAAAATGTAGTCTATTCTAACTGTAACTGTGTGAAGATACTAAAAGGGTTGAAATGTCCCAGAAGCAAATACATTTGGGATCATCTATTAAATATTTAATCTGGCCATATGTAGATTTAACTTTTCAAGGAGGGAAAATCAAGTTGAATTGTAATCCCAAATGCATATTTTTCTTAGGGAGAAATATTGTGAGTACACATAAAACACCTTATGTGACAACTGTTCCCCCTCTGTAGTTTGGGGATAACAAAGGGAAAGGGTTAAGATTAGTAGAATCTACTAATAATCTAATCATTGTTTTAGTGAAATATATATATATATATATATATATATTTTTTTTTTTTTTTTGAGATGGAGTCCCGCACTGTCGCCCGGGCTGGAGTGCAGTGGCGTGATCTTGGCTCACTGCAACCTCCGCCTCCCATGTTCAAGCAATTCTCCTGCCTCAGCCTCCCAAGTAGTTGGGATTACAGGCACCCACCGCCACACCCAGCTAATTTTTTGTATTTTTAGTAGAGACGGGGTTTCACTATGTTTGCCAGGATGGTCTGAAACTTCTGACCCTGTGATCCACCTGTCTAGGCCTCCCAAAGTGCTGAGGTTACAGGCGTGAGCCACAGTGCCCGGCCAGTGAAATAATAATTTCTACTAAAGCTTCCCCACTTAGGATTGGCTGTCCTTCTGAAGGCTGGTCAGCTGGTAGGTGTTGTACCCATTTCAAGCTTCACGACTTTTCTAGTCTGTTGTGTTAGTCAGTCTCATTAGGCTCCCATGTGACATAAACCCAGTTTTAAATAAAGAACAAGAAAGTTGTTGGCTTAAGAAACCAAACTATTATAAAGTCAAGCTTTTATAAAGTCAAGCCATTTCAGTTATTTCAAGCCAGGAACTAACTATATCTCTCTCTCTCTGTCTCTCAGTTGTGTTTCTTTTTGAATGCAGGATTTATTTTCAGCCATTGCATGCTTTCTTTCTTCTTGGAGCTAGACCAATGGATGCTAGCAGCTTCTAGGCTTATTTTTTCGTTATCAGGAGAAAGGAAAAGGCTTTCCCCTTGCTCTAGAACTTTGATTGTTCTCCCTGGTTCATATATGCCTATCCCACCACCCAACTCCCAGATGAATGTGGCCAGAGGATTGAGTTACTAAGATTAGTCCAGCTAGGATTAGATGCCCATCATTTGCCAAGTCACTGTGACTGAAGAAGCAGAGTCTTTATGGAGATAGCATTTTCATTGTCCCGCTTGGTGAGGAAGGAGGCCTTTGAAGAGAGTAGGGGCTGTTGCCTGAGAAGAGAAGCATGCTAGGCAGACAAAAGCTAGAGATGTTCAATACATTTGGTTTGCACAAAACTTAACTAGGGTATGTGAACAAATAGGCTGACTGGCTGGAATGAGGGTATGGGAAAGCTTTCTGAAATTGTCTGCCAGGAAATGTCTCTCCTAGAGAAGGGAATTACAGTTGGGTTATAACTTGATTGTATTAGAAAAACAAACCACATACAGAGACTTAGCACTTTATAATATTAAAGTAATTTCACTTGCATCAAGCTTATTGGAGCTAAAAGTAATCCAGTAGATATTTTTTATTTCCATTTTAGAGAGTACAGAGTGAGTCTCAGAAAAAAAGAGAAAAATTTCTTGCCCAGGATCCCATAACCATTGAGTGAGATAGTAGCTTTCAGTTTGGAATCAGTAGTCCTAACTTCAAATATTTATTCCATTACACCTGATTCTCCATGCTACTGAAAGTACAATTTTTTAAAGGATTGTTTTTGCCCAGTTTTAGGAAGCGTTTTTGTATATAACTTTTAAATTGTATTAACAAATCAGTTATTCCCAATTTATTAAAGTTATGACTTCACAGATCCCTTAGGCCAGCACAAATCTGCTCTTGTTGACTTAGTCTCTCCTAAAGGGCAACATAATTTTTAGTCTCTCTTAAAAATATGTCTCTTTTAAAAATGTTATCTCTTAATAATTAGGTACTCTATCAGATTATATGTTTCTAGATAGCCTAGAATCAATGGCTTAAAGGGTTTCGAACCCACCGAAGAATGATATGCTCTTTTACCTTATGTTCTGTAATCTGATTGACCACAACGGAGAAAGGCATATAAAAATTGAAGTTTTAAAATATTAAATTTATTTGTATCTTTAGCAATTTCTTGGTATTATTGTTTGTTTCAGATGAAAAGAAACAGATGGTTGCAAATGTGGAGAAACAGCTTGAAGAAGCGAAAGAACTGGTATGTACAGACAGTAATGTATTTTAACACACAGCCAGAGCCGTTTAAGCTAATGTCTTCCTCTAGCCTGTTTTATACATTGTGGAAATGTGAAGCATTGCTGATTAGCATTTTATAATTCAGAATTTGTCAATTTTTAAATTGAAGAGATTTTAGTAGCTTCTTGGGATTTTATTCTTCTTAGCAAAGGTGATTCATTAAATATCTATCTCTAATTTTTATTCCATCATAATACGTTTCTTAACAGCTGTAAATAGCTAATGCTGGATAAAGGCATACTGGGTACCAGACATTGGATTAAAAATACTACTTGCTTTATAATATTTAATTTTCTCAATAACCATGTGAGACAATATTATTTGTCAAAAATGATAAAGGGTCTGATATTTTCTGCTATTTGCAAACTCTCAAGTGACTCACTTGCTTGCTACAGTTTCATAGATGACTATGTCTCATGTCTTCTCTAAGACATGAGACTCCTAGGTCAGAGACAAAAGATTTTTATTACCCACAACAATAGCAGTTGCCTGTGTTTCAGGCTGGTTGCATCAGTTCCTGAGTCTGAATTCCCACAGTGGTGATGCAGGCAGGCCTAGATGTATGCTTACAACAGCATTAGAATACCTTAGAGGAATAGAACGAGAGCCTAGAAAACGTGCCACTTTCTAGCAGCCTATAAGCAAGGCTGTTGTTTGTCCCAGGGGGACACATTATTTCCTCTCCCTGAGCTCCCCGCAAACCCAATCCTGAAAAATGGCTCAGACAGAGTCCTCAGGACCTTGTATTCTTGGCAGACCAGGCAAGACATGTAGCAGCATGAGAGAACCTTGGCCAAGTGATTCTCAACACTGTTACTACTCCCATTTTGTGGATGGGGAGACTGAGACTTAGAAAGATAAAGTAACTTGTTGGAGGTCCCAAATCCTGTTAAGTGATAGAGTAAATATTTGTTCCTAGTTTGCTAAACTCAGAGCTCTGGTTCATCTACTACTTTTTTATATAAATACATCAGTAAAACATGGAGCAAAAAAGGACTAAAAGTATTGTGTCTTAATTTGGGGTTTTAAAAGCTAACTACTACAAGCATGACTCAACTTGTTACTATGCATTGTGGCCCTATGAGTGTGTTGCTTTTCTATTTTATTTTATTTTTGATATAAAGTCTCACTCTATCACCCAGGCTGGAGTACAGTGGCACAATCTCGGCTCACTGCAACCTCTGCCTCTTGGGCTCAAGCGATTCTCATGCCTCAGTGCTCCAAGTAGCTGGGATTACAGAGCAATACCACACTTGGCTAATTTGTTTGTTTGTTTGTAGAGAGGGAGTTTTGTCATGTTAGCCAGGCTGGTCTTGAACTCGTGCCCTCAAGTGATCTGCCCGCCTTGGCCTCCCAAAGTGCTGGGATTACAGGCATGCACCACCATGCCTGGCTAATTTTGTATTTTCAGTAGAGACAGGGTTTCACCATGTTAGTCAGGCTGGTCTTGAACTCCTGACCGCAGGTGATCCATCCACCTTGGCCTCCCAAAGTGCTGGGATTACAGGCCTGAGCCACTGTGCCCAGCCGATACTGCCCTTTTGATGAGGACCTTGGGAGAAAAACTCTTTTGATTTGACTATTGGGATTAATTGTGTTTCTGCTGACCATCTGATTTGTATTAGTCTCTTGGACACTACACATCTTGCAATGATCTTTTCTCCCACTCTGCACTGGCCACATAAATGTTGTGACAACATGGAACAAGTGCACATTAGCCTCATTCTTGGTTTCATTTTAAGTGCTTGTTGTGTATTTCCTTTTTCTGTCTTACCTACTTTTAATTTAGTTTTAAATATCCATATAAAATATCTTCAACAAAAATATACTTAAGGCTCAGATTTTGGCTTGCAAGTATTTTTGCTGTTATTTTTCCAGATGATCCTGTTTACCTTGTTAGAACTAAATAATTGATGATCTCAGAGAGTTATTTTAAATAATTTTCTTGCTAAGTAATGATTTTATTTATTGGTGCTTCTCATTTATGTTGAGACATAATCATTTAAACTATCACTGTTTAAATCAAGGCTAATTAAAGTTATCTTTTTTCTTTATAATAAATTGAAGCCTATTAATTGAAAGGTGATTGTGTGGTTTATCTGTATGCTACTATAGTTATTCAGTCGCTAACACTAAATACAGGTTTTATTAGTGATAAGCTGGTAGGGTTCCAGAAGGAACTTATTAGAAAGCTTTAAAAGGTAAACTACATGGCAGCATTTTTGCATGTGATTTTATCAGACATGGCCTGGGCCAATTTGTTGTTGTTACTGGTATTTATTTATTTATTTATTTATTTATTTATTTATTTATTTATTGAGACGGAGTCTCACTCCATCGCCCAGGCTGGAGTGCAGTGGCACGATCTCAGCTCACTGCAACCTCTACCTCCCCAGTTCAAGCAATTGTCCTCTCTCAGCCTCCCGAGTAGCTGGGACTACAGGCACCCGCCACCACACCCAGCTAATTTTTGTATTTTTAGTAGAGACGGGATTTCACCTTGTTGGTCAGGCTAGTCTCAAACTCCTGACCTCAGGTGATCTACCTGCCTCGGCCTCCCGAAGTCCTGGGATTACAGGGGTGAGCCACTGCGCCTGGCCTGGTTTTTATTTTTTAATGGCAACTACAAGTAAGCCACTTCTGCTATCTTGTATAGTGCTTGCTGTATCTTCTTCATCACTTGCAATCATCGTTACTAGAGTTAATTTTAATCTAGCAATTATCAAGTAAGAGACACTGTTCTAAGTACATTATAAGAATTGCCTCATTTAGTTTTCACAGCTGCTCTGTGAAAAAGGCACTATTTTGTAAGTGAGAAAACTAAGGCACAGAGACATTAAGAAACCTGTTCAAGATTCCAGGACTAATAAGTAGTAGAGCCTATGATGTCAACGTAAGAGTCTGGCTTCAAAGCCTATGCCTAAACCATTATAGTATTTCTGCATTGCTGCCGATTAAACTCTTCTGTGTTGTATCCAAAGTGTTATCTGATAGCAGGTTGTTAAAAAAAAAAAAGCGCCTTGCTGTGATTTCATTAAGCTATATGTAATTTAGCATATTACTGTATCCATTTAATGCCGTATAAATATGGTTATAAAGTATCGGGAGTTAGGATGAAGGTAAAGATCACATGTTGGTTGGTATGCAATTTTCCTAATTACAAAACACCTGCCAGAATAAATATCACCAAATAAGGCTTGGCTGATGTTTCATGGATTACCCATGGGAAATAATAGCTTACTTTATCTTCCCATAGTTGTGGAGGTTAATGGTCAGAAGACAAGACCCGGTTGGATTGAATGATGGGCTATTCCAAGTATATTGAAATCAAATTATTAATAACGTTTGGGTTAATATGTATCTTTTATTTTATTTTATTTTATTTTTGAGATGGAGTCTTGCTCTCTCACCTAGACTGGAAGGAGTGCAGTGGTGCAATCTCAGCTCACTGCAAACTCTGCCTCCCAGGTTCAAGCTATTCTCCTGCCTCAGCCTTCTGAGTAGCTGGGATTATAGGTGCCCACCACCACGCCCAGCTAATTTGGTATTTTTAGTAGAGATGGGGTTTCGCCATGTTGCCCAAGCTGTTCTCAAACTCCTGACCTCAAGTGATCCACCCACCTTGGCCTCCCAAAGTGTTGGGATGACAGGCGTGAGCCACGGCGCCTGGCCAAATGTGTATGTTTTAACAAAGCATGTACTTGAGCACAGTGTGTGTCACTTGGCAAGTACTCAGAATTGTTGAACTAAAGAAAAATTAAGTGTAAAAGTAGTTTCAGTGTTATTTGATCATTCAGCACCCTGAACCTGGTGCCTCAACTACAAAATGAGGAACTGGAATTAGATCCTTTCAGCCGTAAACATTTGTTCAAATAAGAGTAACAGTGTGGTTTAAATCACATTTTTCTTTCCCTCTTCTAGCTTGAACAGATGGATTTGGAAGTCCGAGAGATACCACCCCAAAGTCGAGGGATGTACAGCAACAGAATGAGAAGCTACAAACAAGAAATGGGAAAACTCGAAACAGATTTTGTGAGTCAAATTCGACCCTTTGTCATATTTACTTTTTTAAAAAATGTTTCCTCCTCATGCCTCAGTCAGCATGAAATGCACAGTCTTTTGGGCTCATGTAGAAGACAAGTAACAGCTTTCATTCTTTATGAGTTAGGGATCTAAAAAATGGTTATAGAGATAGCTAATGGTGGAATTTAAGGTATGTTGGATTAATGATTCACAAATAGATCCAAATCATGCGGCCCTTTGAGTCTGAATGGTATTTACTGATACTTAACATTTATTAAAATTTTGAAACTCAGTTTCTGGCCTTTCAGGGTTTGGAGCCTTTAAGAGGCAGCCTGTACATTTGCAGCTTCTGGACTTCAGGGGCTCATAGTCTCCTGAAAGCATATCTGTATTTTTGGATGCATGTTTCCATGTGTATTTTTTCCTGGGATAAACTCCATAGACTTTATTAGATTCTTAATAGGATGTATCATACCCTTCCCCCAAAAGATAAAAGAAACCACTTTCAATTGACAGTTTATATGTGATCCTTTTTATTAATTGTGCATGAGAATATGTAGCTGTCTCTTCCTATATATCTGGCTTTCAACTGTATCTGCTTTATAGCAAATTTAAGAATATAAATGTAAAGACATAATGTTAAAGTTGTTAGTAATTAGAAATTAATAGGAGTAGAAAAGATACAGCTGAGTAATTCCACTCCTGAGTATATGTCCAAAAACAAATTGAAAGCAGAGTCTCGGAGAGAGATCTGCACATCCATATTCATAGCAGCATTTTCACAATAGCAGAGAGGTGGAAGCAACCTAAGCATCCATTGTTAAATAAATGGATACACAAAATGTGGTATCCACACAATGGAATATTATTCAGCCTTAAAAAAGAAAGGAAATTCTGTCACATGCAACAACTTGAATGAACCTCGAAGACATTATGCTATGTGAAATAAGTCACTCACAAAGACAAATACTACATAATTCCACTGATATGAGGTATCTAGAGTAGTCAGATTCATAGAAACAGAAAGTAGAATGGTAGTTACCAGGGACTTGAGGGGAGGGAGAAATGGAGAGTTGTTTCATGGGCAAAGAGTTTCAGTTTTGCCAGACTGAAACTTACAAAAATTTCTGGAGATTGGTTACTCAACAATGTGAATATATTTAACACCACTGAACCATACACTTAAAAATGGTTAAAATGGTAAATTTTATGTTATGTGATTTTACTGCAATTAAAAATAAAAAGATACAGATAAAAAGTATTTTAAAAACCCTGCTAATGATAAAAGAACAAAGAAGTTAACACAACAACTAACTGTTCTTATAGGCTGGCACAGGAAATTAGGTTTTCAGCAAATTAATGAAATTTCATATGACTCACGTTAAAAAATAAAAAGATACAGGCGAGGAAAGATCTGAGCCTTACCTATGAGCAACAGAAGTCATGTGTTGGGTGATAAATCAGCTGTATTTCTGAATCTGGGGCCCAAATTCACAAGGAAAGTCAAGAATGTTTAAGGATCTTTCTGCCTCAGTTCTTGCCTTAGGTGTTTTGCTTTTGGAGGGTACAGCTTCTAGGCTACCGTATACCTTTCCACTGTAAGACCAACATCAATGGACCTGGTAGAAATCCCTCCTATAGTCTGAAAATAGGGTGATTTGCAGTTATGCATGCTTGTTTTGTATTTGAATGGCTACTATCTTGATAAGTTGAGGTGGATCACATCAATAACTCTGATGCCTTTTAGACTGGGCTCCTATTAATTAAAAAAAATTAAAACTCATTATGGGCCCAAATTGATAAAATAAATATATATGCCTAAGTATGTGCCCTGTACTAGGTAACATTTTCTCCAACTGCTTTGTGAAAGGCTAGTTTTTCTCAGTAAAAATATGAAATATAGTGAGAAAATTGGATTAAGAACTTGACAACTCAAATTTATACTGAGAAAATTCTACCTGAAGTTAAAGTTTCAATATAAATGATGAAAGCAAAATAACATATTTATAAAGATTATTTTAGCTTGCTTACCTCATTTTTAATGGAACTCTTTTCTGAAGATTTTTCTTATGGGTTCTAGAAAAACAAAGGGTATGAATTTGCTAGGGCTGCGACAACAAAGTACCACAGACTGGGTGGCTTAAACTACAGAAATTTGTTTTCTCACAATTCTGGAAACTGGAAGTTGGAGTTCAAGGTGTTGGCAGGTGTGGTTCCTTTTGAGGCCTCTCTCCTTGATCTTTAGATGGCTTCTCCCCATGTCTTCATATGTCTTCCCTCTTCACGTTTCCATGTCCCAATTTCCTCATATAAGACATCAGTCGTATTGAATTAAGGCCCACACGAATGACATCATTGTAATGTAATCACCTCTTTGAAGACCCTATCTCTGGACAGTCACATTCTCAGTATGGGAATCAAGACTTCAGCATATGAATTTAGAAGAGACACAATTCAGTTCATAATGTTTAGGTCAGTTTTAATCTTTTATTCTTAATTTTTTTTTCAGAAATTAAATTATTTCTGTGGCTTATAAGTCAGCTAACCCAACCTTTAGTCTTTTTTGTTTCCCAAAGAGTACAATACTGGGTAAAGTCCTTTAGGTATTTGGAAATTGTATACTTGGATAAGTGTTCCTTTCTGGGCTATATTTTCTATTATAAAGAAAAATGGAACCAACAACTATGAAACTAAAAATTTATTCTCTAGGCCAGGGATGTCCAATTTTTTAGCTTACCTGGGCCACATTGGAAGAAGAATGGTCTTGGGCTACACATAAAATATCCTAACACTGATGATAGCTGATGAGCTAAAAAAAAAAATAGCAAAAAACCTCATAATATTTTAAGAAAGTTTATTAATTTGTGTTGGGCTGCAAAAAGCCATCCTGGGCTGCCTGCAGCCTGCTGGCCATGGGTTGGACTAGCTTAATATAGGCTATCATTAACAATTCATGTATTTATATGTATATTTGCTACCACAGCTTTCTTCTACCATGTTAGGAAACATCTTTCACCACCACTACTTCTATTGAATAGGGATTTACAGTTTGTAAATTACTTTAACATACATTATTTCATTTCATTGTGTGAAGAATAGACAGAGCAGATATGGATTACTATCCTCATTTACACATGATAGAACAAAGAGGCTTAGATTAATTATAGATTTCATTCAACAAGAGTTTCTTGAGTACTATGGTGTGTCAGGCACTGTCCGAGGTGCTAGAATGCAGCAGTGGTGAACAAGATAAAGTTCTACTTGTCATATAGTTTAAATTATAGTGGGGGAAAAAATCTAGTGGGAAAGACAACAAACAAATACATACACATTATAATTTCAGGTAGAGATACATTATGTAAAGTGAATAAATGAATAGAGAGTGACCAGCAGGGTGATTGTGGCCATTTGTGCTTGGGTGTTCTCTACAGTTGAAGAGAGAGGAAGAAACGTGTGTGTGCTTGCAGAGAAAGCAGAGGAAAGATCTGTGAGGGCATTGTAGGCCGTGGTAAAGACCTTGGCTTTTACTCTGGGTTGCAGAAAGGCCACCGGAGGACTTTGAGAAGTGAACGGTCCTTCGACTCCTGTTTTACAGCTTTGTTCATTTTACTACACCATCTCACATGATATATTTGAATAGAGTGTAGAAAATACTGACATAACTCCCTTGTTTTAATTATTATTTCTTTTATAGATCTAATCTTTTTTTTAAATGAATGGAGAATATTTAAAGATACTTGATAACTTTCGTATGCTGACATACCATACCTAGAAATACTGAATTTCCAGAAAGGCTAGCAGAGATGGTTCTTCAGCTCTGTGTTTATTGCAGTTGAAGCCGTTCTTCTGTTCCACTTGTAATAGCAAGACTTCAGGGGAGCATTTATGCCCATGGGGAGGGGCAGAGGACAACTCAATACTGTTTTCTTTGACTCGTTTGTCTACTTGCTTGCTTTCCCCAGCCGTTCCTTCTCCTCTGCCTACCCTTTGGATGCCTGGATCCTTCAGGCTTCCTCAGTACTTACTCCCATAACCTCCTCTGTGTGTTATCATCTTTCCTGTTCCTTCCATGGCTGCGTCTATACTGACTGGTATTTGTAGCCCAGACCTCTTGGTAGTTCTGGGTTTATATTTCTTACTATTTATCCCAGAGTCTTTTAAACACACTCAGATTCAACAAGTACTGGTTACTTCAGAGTTATCGTTAATTTTTCAACCTTGTACATCCACTGGGTCACTGAGAATTAGCAGATCTACCACCTAAATATCTCTACTACTGAAAGCCTTCATGGTTTCTCTATCTGGATAATTGTAGTACTATTTCCTGATTCTGTTCTTCTGTCATTCAAAACCCTCTACACCATTCCATAATTAGCTTTTGAATACACTGATCTGTATATGTCATGCCATTACACAAAATCCCAGAGTCCTCATTGCCTGCTGAATAAAATCCAGGTCAATTTCTAGGTATTCTGTCCTGTTCCATTGCTTCTTCACGTGTCTAATAATTTTATTATAGTATACTTGCTGTTATGGCCTCTATGTTGTTATAAAGCCTAGATTTTATTATTATTTTTTAGAACAGCACAGCTCAACCTTTTTTTTCATTATCACTTCTCCAAGGATACTTTTTAGACATGTTTTTCCTAATCGTCCCACTCCTTCCCCTATTAAATTTTAATACCACTGATATTCTGTATCTGTACATCTGTTCATGTACTATGGCTCCTTGGAGGGCGACACATCTTTGTAATATCTTAAGATTCATCATACTCCCAAGAACTAATTTTTGCCTCTGTGGACATGATATTGCTCCTGTTGACAATGCATGCTTTAGACAATGTGAGGCTTTATTCAGGCAGTTAGATAATTTACTGGCAAATCAGATTGGTCCTTTCAGAGTTTATTGTTAGACTTTGTTAGAACACATTTTGAGTAGCCCTACTTTTATGATTTGGCCTTTCTTGGGTTCCTTTTGAATGACTGTAGTGTTTAGTAAGTGCTCTCTCGCCTATGTTTGTTTGGAATTCCATCTCTCTGCCCTGGGCAACCTCTAAAATATCCATTCAATCCATTACTCCCCAGTAGCTGTTCTCTGTGAGACCTCGTGGGGTCCCATCCTCTACATATGCAAGTTCATTTTCAGCCAAAGACTTAGGGGACCACTTTCTCGATTTCTGGAGCTCCTTCTCTTTGTGGCTGCTTCTCACCATTACCCTGCTATGTTTGATGATGCATCCCAGCAGTCCTAACTCCAGTGTCTGCCTCCTAAGTTCAGTGACTTGCTGCACTCCCTGTGGGCTCCCCCTCCGTGTGCTGCAATTGGGAAAGTGCCTCCAGGCTGAGAGCCATGCGGGGCTCATTTCACATGTTTTTCTTCTTTAAGGAATTACGCTCCTCCACTGCTTGTTGTCCAACTTTGGAAAATAATTGATTCATCCATTTTGTCCATGTTCACAGTTGTGTAGAACAGGAGGGTTTGTCTTGTACCAATTACCCCACCATGGCAGGAAGTGAAAGTTCAGTGTAGATTTAATGTTTCTTAATTCCTTAACAGATAATTTTATATAGCAGAGAATGAAAAATAATAGTCTGCTGTTTACTGTTGAAACTTTGCCTCTCAAGGGTTGAGTCGAAGTATGCTAAAATGAATTGACACTGGACAGATTAATGGGAAAAACCAAACAAAATGTATTGTGTGCGTAAGTACAGGGGCCACACGCAAAGTAAGAGACTCAAAGTAGGGCCACATAACTGAAGCTTTTATACTGTAGTGCAGAAAAGCATAGAGATTTGGAGTGTGGGAACAGGTTATCAGAGCAAGAAGGGAGGAAGGCAAGCAAAGGTTGTCTTGGCTCTGCTGTTGGAGCCTTGCAGGCAGCAGCCCCCTGGAAGAATGGATGGGAGCCTGTGGAAAAGCTTCCTCTGTTACCTTTAAAAGTGCTGGGTGCAGTGATTCATGCCTGTAATCCCAGCACTTTGGGAGGCCGAGGCAGGCGGATCACTTGAGGTCAGGAGTTCACATACCAATGTTCACATACCAGCCTGGCCAACATGGTGAAACTCCATCTCTACTAAAATTACAAAAATTAGCCAGGCATGGTGGCGCACACTTGTAATCCCAGCTACTTGGGAGGCCGAGGCCTCCCTTGAACCCAGGAGGCCGAAGTTGCAGTGAGCTGAGATCGCACCACTAAACTCCGGCCTGGGCAACAGAGCGAGAGACTCAGTGTCAAAAAATAAAATAAAATAAAAAAGCATCAGACTTTCAGTCTCCCTTTCCTGTGAGTTCATCTTTCCAAGATCTGGGTAAAGCCAATACGGGTCAGGGTGGGGGCGCTCAGAGAAAGCCTGTTTTGCATTTGCTGTTTACTTAACTAATATTGATTTCCTCTACAAATGCAAATCTCCAGCTTTTCAGAGCCATTTTTGTGTTTGTAGCCCTTCTGAATAGCTATCTCAAAAATACACCAAAGAAGTATATTTTGGGTTGGCATATTTTGGTTTTCTTCATTACGGTGGCTTATCATAGAATATAATTTGTAGCTGACTAAATACCTGTTTAAAGGATTTTAAAATTCATGCAGTAATTTGCAGTCAGCATCGTGTGTGTGGGAGGGTGTTAAGGAAAGTTAGTGGTCATACTTACGTGCCCATTTATACTGTTACCATTCCTGATTATTCTGTTCACTTACCTAATTTCATTCTTACTGATTTTTTTTTTTTTTTTTTTTGCTTCTTACAGCCTATAATTGTTCATTTTTGGCTTCTTGTGTAGCCTCAAAGGAAGTTAGGAATATTAGGTTCAGAAGAGGTCAAATCTAATCACCTTATGTTTTAGATGAAGAAATGGAGGACTGAGGAGACCAAATGACTTACTCTAAAGTCACACTGCTTTCTGGAGCCAGAATCAGAATCGAGTAACTAAGCACCCGTTTTAATGTTCTCTTCACAAACCTTTGCAACCTGCCCGCCTTTGAGTTTCCATAAAAATGTATTTAATAGTCTGTTTAGGTATTTGAAAACAACTTTAAAAAAAAAATTAGAATTCCTGTAAGCTGTTCTTGTAATTTCTTCCTTCAACATTGATATGAGGTTAGCTAGGGCCTTCTCATGTCAGAATGTTCCAGGAAAATGAACCAGCCAAGAGGAAAAAAAAAATGTAGTTAAGGAATTTTTCAAGTTTAAGATTAGTTTGCTTCTTAAGAAAATTAAAGCAAATTTTAAAACCCTAAATTTATACAAACAAAAAACCCTCCAAAATTGTATAAAATGTTTGACCAAGTCTCAGTAAATAGAAAAAGAAAGAAACAAGTAAGTGGTGTGCTAGTATAAGGTTCTAAAGGTTATGAGGACATGGTGTGTTGAATGCTTTTTCACGTCTCTGATATTGTGCTATGATGCTAGCACCATCTTGTGGTTGATTTATATAGTTGCATATTTCTTTTTTCTTGTAACAAAGCTGAACTTCCTTTAAGACATACACAGAAGGATTTGGGGTGAATGATTAGATCATAATGAATGTTAAAAAGAGAGCTTTCTAGCCCCAGTCTCAAGTTCACTTCTATCCCAGGTCAGTGGTGCCCGAATGCTGCCTTTTCCTGTTTGGCAGGCTATGTGATGTGATTGTTAGACGAGCTCCTAGTGCAGAGCTGTCTACATCAGAGAATGGCACTTCTATTGACAGTCTCAGCAGTGAGGCTGAATGGTCCTAGAAATCCAACTACCTGCAGACTATCGGAGTTGGTCCCTTAGGTCAGGGTTCAAAGGATGTTGTGGAACAGCTTGAAGCTTTTACTGATACTACCTGTACTCTCTCTTTTCATAGGTGAATGGACAACTTGAGTATCTGAGTTTATGAGTAAAGCCAGTACCCATATTCTTTTTTTTTTTTTTAACTCGAGATAGACTAAAGAAGTTCAAATGAGAAAGGTGAATTTAAATTTTGATTTTTGTTGAAAGGTCAAGAACGTATGCTTCTGTTTACATTTTATCTTTTCTGTACTTACAGCTTCCTGGGATATTTTACTTCTATTTCTGTGGAAGCTATGGGAAACCATGAAAACATGTTTTAGAGGTTTGGATAGTCTTAGCGGTAATATGTGGTAACTGTAGCATCAGCTAATCCTTCTTACAGGACCATAAGTGCATTCTAAAAAGAAATGAGAAAGGCTAGACAGAACCACCTCAGAAAAGAAAATTTTCTTTACTGTGTACACTTAATGAATATGCCTGCTACTTTAAAAAATTACATTTGTTGTTTGATTCTGTGTAAATATAATACCTGGTCATTATAGAATATTCTGAAAATGAAGAAGAGTAAAAAAAAAAAAAATCACCAGTAGCCCTATTTTTGATTTTGGTTTGTTTTTTCCAATCTTCTCTCCCCTTCTCCCTTGCATAATTTATTGTTTCATTTTACGTAACAATGAGGTCATTTGATCCACTTTTTTTTTTTTTTCTTTTTGAGACAGAGTCTTGCTCTGTTGCCAGGCTGGAGTGCAGTGGCATGATCTCAGCTCATTGCAACCTCCACCTCCTGGGTTTAAGAGATTCTCCTGCCTCAGCCTCCCGAGTAGCTAGGACTACAGGCACGCGCCACCATGTCCAGCTAATTTCTGTATTTTTAGTAGAGATGGGGTTTCACCATGTGGTTGGCCAGGATGGTCTTGATCTCTTGACCTCGTGATCCACCCACCTTGGCCTCCCAAAGTGCTAGGATTACAGGTGTGAGCCACTGCGCCCGTCCCACATTTTTTTTTAAATAAAAGATTGTAACATTAGTATTTTCCATTTCTATATATTCTTGATCATTTTAATGTGTGCATAATATTTCCTTGAATGATGTTAGCTAACCTTTTGTTGAATCCTAATATATTTCCATTTACCTCCTCTATCATTTATTGTGCTGCAGTGAACATATTTGAACAGGATTATTTGATTAGGATCGTCCCTCAGAAGGCAGATGACCAAGTGAAAGGGTATCAACAGTTTTATGGCTCTTAATAAAATATGCCTGGAACTACATTTTTACTGTGGCTCATCAAATCACTTTTGTTCTTTCTCCATATTTTCTCTGTGTTAGAATGTGACTTTAAAAATAAAAATCTTAGGTAGACCAGGACTAAGTACTTTACATGCATTACTCATTTAATCCACAAACAATTATATAAGAAATATACTGTTGTTTATGATTTTGGGGATTTTATAGACTCTAGAATTAAATACAACTGAGATTCCTTTTTCTAAGATACTCTTCCATGGAAGATACATTTAATGTTAGTAATGCTAGCAAATTTGCATGGTTCTCAGAATCTGGCCTTACCCTAAATCCACTTTACATACTTAACATTTCTTAATCAGAAGCTGAAGAATATTTCTTTTAGTTATTTGGATATGACTATGACTTTTTTTTTTTTTTGAGATGGAGTCTCGCTCTGTCGCCTAGGGTGGAGTGCAGTGGTGTGATCTCAGCTCACTGCAAGCTCCGCCTCCCGGGTTCATGCCATTCTCCTGCCTCAGCCTCCCGAGTAGCTGGGACCACAGGTGCCCGCCACCACACCTGGCTAATTTTTTTTTTGTATTTTTAGTAGAGACGAGGTTTCACTGTGGTCTCGATCTCCTGACCTTGTGATCCGCCCGCCTTGGCCTCCCAAAGTGCTGGGATTACAGGCGTGAGCCACCACGCCCGGCAACTATGACCTTTAAGAGAGAAAGTAGTACTCTATTTATATATTATGTGCATGTGCATGCCCATTATTTTCCTTGTTTGCATTCATTTTCTTGTCTTCATTCTTTCCTTTTTTTTTTTTTTAAGATAGGGCCTTGCTCTGTCACCCAGGCTAGTGTACAGTGGTGCAATCACAGATCACAGTAGCCTTGACCTCCTAGGCTCAAGTGATCTTCTCACCTTATCCTCCAGAGTAGGTGGGACTATTGGTGCAAGCCACCACAGCTGGCTATTTTTAAAATCTCTTTGTAGAGACAGGGTCTCCGTATGTCACCCAGGCTGGTCTCTGACTCCTGGACTCAAGTGATCCTCCAGTCTCAGCCTCCCAAAGTGCTGGGATGACAGGCATGAGCCACCATGCCTGGCCTGCATTCAGTTTCTTAAAAAGTTGGTTCTCCATTACTAAGGCTCTGCTAGGTGAAATTGTTAGAAAATCATCATGCAGTTGCCCTTCATTGTTTATAGGATTCTTATTCCTGGCCTTGACCTTGGTCAATCTTCTCACAGAGCTCCCGTTAATTTCAAAGGCCAACACAGGAAAGGGACCCATCAGGTAGAGAATTTGCCAAAAATCTATCCTCACCTGTTGTCAGTGCCTTCTGGGAGCTGATGTGTGCTTGTGTATCACCCTGCTCTCCTTATCCAAGAGCCTATAAAAGGTTCCTGTTCTTGACCCTTCTCATCATGTACACTTGATTAGAATAATATTATGTGTTAAAGATTTTATTGTTAGTCCTATGTGCTGAATTTGAGGTTGGTCTTAATAGATTTTCTTCACTTTGGAAACTCTGGCACTTTCTTCCAATGTGACTATTTTTATGATGACAACTTTGGGCTTGAAACTGTTTGCCTTTAGCTTCTGTAGAATTTTATAACCTGTAAAATAACTTCCATGTTCACTGTAGTCATTGTCAAAGTTGAAGCATGTCCTGATACAGATATGTGTGTGCATATGCACCCACACAGTCATGTGCATGTAAATTCTTTTTAAGTTTATGTCAGATTCCTGATTGAATTCTGCAATTTAATTGCAGTTTTTTTCCTACCTTACTTAACAATGATTTTTCATCACTGGAATTATAGCTATGTTACCATTTTATGGCAGAAGGAGCAAATTTTTGCTATGACTTTATGGCATTTCTAGTTGTTTGAGTTTTCCAAGTAGATGAAGTATATATTTTCCAGAAACAGTGCTAACATGCTTTTTATATGTATATAGTTTATTGGTTTTAATACAGTTGTTTCTGTTTATAATCCTTCTTAAATGACTTAAATTATTATCAACTTTTGTTTGCTTGTTTTGCCCAGTGACTTTGATCTTACCTAGGAAATAAAGAGCAAAGATAAAACCAGATAAGATTTTGAGAGATTAATTATAAACTGATGACAAATTTGGCTTTATTGTTAGATGGCACTAGATGGCACTGTTTGTTTGCAGAGTGCCATTTTTTAAAAAAGAAACTATGGTAGTAACTGAAATTACTGCCTCATGAATAAAATATTTCTGATGGGATTTGCATTTCTATATTGGCTGAAGACACTGTGTTGAATGTTTTATTAACCAGCCCAGTGCAACTGTCAGCCTATTAAAGAGATCCAATGGTCCCTGTTTAGATAAATAAGCTAAATAAATCCAATTCGTCAAATTGTGTTCCTGGCTGTTTATTTTCCATTCTTTTGATGTACAGTTTATTTTAAGTTAAAGCCACATTGGTTTAAAAATTAATGGGAAAATGTTATTTGGTGTTTGGAACATGAAGAAGCTAATTGCCATCGTCAAAAAGCCAGCTCTGTTTTAATGTTAAATTGTTTGCTCATAAATAGTAAACTTTTTAGTGGTTGCTTACAGACTGTCCCATGGTCAACAGTAGTCCAATATTCTGCAAATATATGGCCAGAAACTGTGTTATCAAGACTAGTGGAATCTCCGTTTAATTTCCCTGGGAAAAGTACTGCATAGTTTAAAAGACAAGCCTTTTCCTTGGCTTTCCCTTTGAGTCATTCTCATTTTTCATGTATGGTATACTATTCCTTGGAAAGAAAAGTAGCTAATTGATTTTTAAATGAAATGCCTTTTATGAACGTACTTGCTAGTCACTCTCCTGGTAGAATATCAAACATTAAAGAAGAGACAGTGATGCTGTGGTAGTGATGTTGCTGAAGGGAACAGAGGCCTTAAGGTGATGGCTCAGTATGGTAGTGATGTCCACATGTTCATTGTCCTCTTAAGGCTTACGTACGTTCTAGAATTCTTGAAACTCACAATTTAATACCACAAACTGAACTAGAAGATTTCATACTTTGGCCCTAGGGTTACAAAAGTATTTGAATAAAGTGTGTCAATTTTGTGCTTTGCCAAACTGAAGTAAGGTAGCAATTTGAAATGACACATCATGATTCCAGTGTCTCATTTCTTTTTTCATAAGTCTTCAGTTGCTTTCATACCATTCTTATTGGCTTTACCCAGTTCCACATTTGTGAGATGTGGAACAAAATTTAAAATGGGTTAGGCACTTTTGACTTAGCATATAGCTTTTAGGTGAGTTTAGCTGGTGGTGGTAAAGACTGAGCCAGATCTGATCTCTAGGGTGAAGATTTTTAAACTGTGTAATAGTGGTTGAGTTTTGCTATGTCAACTATTTTAAGCTTTCTTATACAAGAAGTTAAATTGGGACTAGAATACATTTTGCCAGAGACTTTTCTGATGATTTCAAGTCCTCGTAAACCTAGCAGAGAATGGACCATGTGTACAAATAGTCTCATTTTTTGCTTATATTGTTTTGTTTGACTTTGTGTCCTTTAGTTCCCAAAACTGGATAAACTATGTTTTAGGAGTAAAAACAAATAACAACTGTGCAGTCAAATTGTGCTTTTGGCTTTTCTTTTAAGAAGTTCATCAGATCATGGATTAAAAAGCCTTTGCTAGAAATGCCTCTGAAATGCTTAAGTGCGATCATACTGGGAAACCTCTAGAAATGTGACTCCATCCTCAGTGCATTTTATTAGTTCTTGAGGCTCCTCATCTTTGCAAATACACCAAAGCTATTACAGGTCAAGCTCCATCAAAGAAGATTCTAAGGAAATGTCCAAATTTTCTCATTCTCCATTTGGTTCTGTTAAGTATTATTTAAACAAGTTACCACTGTCTTGGACTTGGAAATGTACTGTGAAATGAAGACTTCTTTTATTAGTCATGAAGAATTTGACCTGCAATTGCATTATTAAAATGGAGAAAGAGTGTTAGATTTTATGCTTTGGAAAGTCACATTGCATGGCATTGGCCTTGGTGTGAAATGTCTGATTATAGAAATCAAATGAATTTCTTAAAACTGTATTTTGTACTTTAAAACAAGGATGCCCTTTGTTAATCTCTTCTGAATTTTTTATCTGATACCTTTTGATTTTCATAATGGAGTATTGCATCTTTGCATATTGAATGACTGACTTTTTTGTTTCATTGTTTTCTTATTTTGACCTTTTTCTACAAACCTAGTCTACAAAAAATTCATCTGAAGTAAGGCTAGAGTTGTCTTACTTATGGAAATGTAATTTTTAAAGTAAAGCTTAGGAGAAAATTACTATCCTCATAGCTAGCATCTTGCAGATTTATATTCATTTTAGTTTCAGTGAAGTTTAAAATTTTTTACTTTTTTGAATGAATGTGGTTCAGTGCTAACCATTTCATCTTTGTATGATCCTGGGCTCCTAGTTGAATGTTCTATTTATACTTCAAAATATTATGTATATATTATTAGATTGCTAGAAGTAGTGAATCCTATACTTTTCTAATATTGTGTGCAAGCGAAATTTGACCATACTACCAAAAGAGAAAGTGAAATAGTCAGAAAAGCCCAGGCAGTGTAGATTGGAGGCCTTGGACATGTGGCATATTCATTCTGTGCTTCAGTTTCCTTATCTGCAAATCTGGATTCTAATACCAACTCTGCCCACCTAATGGGAAAATGCGAGGGTCAAATAGATAACGTTAAAACACTTGGAGAACTGCACTGCTTTTTAGTCAGTGACTTTCCTGTGAACAAGTGGTAATGCTATAATTAAAGAGGTTAGAGGCTAACGTATCTGAAGGTCAGAGAATTTCTTAAATATCCTGAAAATGTAAACCCTCTTCCGCGTTGCTTCAGAGCGCTAACTGTGGGAGCGTGCACAAAGGATTAAAATATGAAATCTTCCATCTCATTCTTGAATATGACCTTCTGAATTGGATTGCTTTTGTATTCTAGCACATTTTGTTTTGTAGAAGACATCTTAGAAATTAATCACTCTATGATAGTAGAGTCAGAATTAAAGGAAGAAGAAATATGATATTACATATTATTTTATATCATTTTATTATTGTATTATATTACTATTTAGAGTTATATTTGCACTGAGTTTTTATCTAGAGTTCATAATACACATTGGATTACTTTGGATTTCCTTCCCATTTCTTCCCTAGCTTCTAATAACTGACATACCCAGCAACATTTAGAAGTCACTATTGGCCGGGCGCGGTGGTTCACGCCTGTAATCCCAGCACTTTGGGAGGCCGAGGCGGGCGGATCACAAGGTCAAGAGATCGAGACCATCCTGGCCAACATGGTGAAACCCCATCTGTACTAAAAATACAAAAATTAGCCAGGCGTGGTGGCATGCGCCTGTAATCCCAGCTACTAGGGAGGCTGAGGCAGGAGAATCGCTTGAACCTGGGAGGCAGAGTTTGCAGTGAGCCAAGATTGCGCCACTGCACTCCAGCCTGGCAACAGAGCAAGACTCTGTCTCAAAAACAAAAACAAACAAACAAAAAGCCACTTTCTTTACTAGGCCGGACACTGGCCTAATATATACCATATTGAGAGGGAGAGGAGGAAGACTCTGTAGTACGGGGCTTTAGGCATGCTACTACTTTTGAATGAAAGGAAATTGGAAGGCCTTAGAAACTGCCTCAGAACCAAGGACTTTCTAACTTTCTCTTGTTTCTCTCTCCCACCTTACCCCCAACCCCTGCTCCTGCCGCAGCACAGGGAGGGGTTCTCTCTGGAAGTTCCCTTATCTGACGAAAACTTCTTCCAAAGGAAATGCACTTGTCTTAAGATTCCCTTTCTCTCTGAATCTCATCAAATAACCAGGAAAAATCAACCACTTGAGAAGAGACTCAAAGTCCTCACCATGCCCAGACAGATTTTCATTTATTCTTCTGAGAGCTGCACCAAGAGATTACTTAAGAGACTTTTTTGGCATAAGACTACCATTGTTAACAGTGCAGTTTCACCCCCCACCTTCCCGTAACTCATCCCATTCAACGTCTGAAAATAATGATTTACAAACTATTGCCTGATCTTTGGGCTCATTAAATTCCCCTAAATATTATTCACTACCTCTCAAAATTGTCCACACCCCTCTGTCTTCGACCTCTCCCCTAGGAAGAGGGTGCATTTTAAACCTCAGCTATCTGGACCTTCTTTGAATCTCATATTCTATCTCATGTACACGTTAATAAATTTGTATGCCTTTTCTCCAGTTAATCTGTCTATTGTCAGTTTATTTCAGTGGGATGACTCAATTATTGAATCTTCAGAGCATAAATTTAAACTTTTCTAAAAGTATCTGTTAAATATTGTCATTCATATTGATAAAGTATTGACTTTAGCGTACATACCTAAAGACAGCAAGAAAATAGCCCTATAATTTAAAAGTTCCAAGTATTGTTACATACTGAGAACTTGGCCTAGAGTGTACACACACATAGAAGGCAGTGTAATACACAGCTAGAAATAATATGGTAGAAACGAAAATGACTTAAATCAGGTTCTCAGTAGTAAAACAAATAATATTAAACAAATGTCAAACTAAAGAACAAATGAGGAAGCTGAAGCTAAGAACTTTCGAGCTGATGGCGTTTTAGTCACTTCAATAAAGTCAGTTTTAATTTTGGTGGTTCTTAACAATTTTTTGTTATTGTTTTGATATAGATTACTATGAACAACTTACATAGTGCAAGTGGCCAAAAGATGAATAAGACAAATTTTTCAAGGAGCTTGTTGCCTTAATAATTACAATACTGTGGTAAGCACAATTACAGAGGTACAGATGGGATCGTATGTGGAAACAGGGAGGGTCATCCAACCCATATGTGTGTGTGTGTGCATGTGTGTGCATGTGCATGTGCGTGTGGGCATGCATGCGTGTGTAGGAAGTGAGGGTTTTGAGGAAGGCACCCTCTGGGAGGTGATATCCAAACTGAGACTTGGAGGATAAGGAGGAATTTGAGAGAAGCAGGGTGTAGTCAGGTTGAACAACATGAACAAAGAATTTTGGGGAGGGATAGTGGAAGGGAGGAAGGGGAGGACTGGAGTGTTTGAAATTGCTCCAGGTGTAAAATATAGGGCTAGAGACTTGATTCTTATACTTTGCTATACATTAGAATCTGAGGATCTTAAAAAGGTTCTGATGCCCAGCTCCCACTCCCAGATGTTGTGATTTAATTGGCATGGGGTGCAACTTGGGCATCAGAAGGTTTTTCTAAATCTCAGGTGATCCTCTATGCAGCAGAGTTTAGGAAATACTGAGCCAGAGTATGGAGAACTGAGCCAGAGAGCTTGAGAAAGCCTTATTGGTTAAGTTGAGCAGCCCAGCCTTTATCTCATTTAGGATTAGACGCTATTGAAAGCTTACTTGTGCTGGGTAATATGGTGGCTTTATATTTAATGAAGCACCTGAAACAATGAAGCTTTTTCTTCCATATGGGTTGCAGTGCCATTTGATTTTATTTTTATTTTTCTCCTTGAATCTTTAATGTTATTGTTTTAAATAAAAAATTTAAAGTTGGCAAAATCCAGTATTTTACATTTATTCTGTATCAAACTATTTTAAAAGTTAATTTCCTTTCAGTATAAAGTTAGGTGTTAGTTGGGGAAAACAGAGAAGCCGCGACTGAATAATGTTTCTGCTTAGGTGACAAAATGAGTACTTTAAATTTTCAATTAAGCTTAACAAGAAAACAAATCCTCAGTCTTTAATTGCATACGGACTGTCTCTTTGGCCTACCTTAAGCCAATGCCAATGGAATGTCTTCATATGAAGTTTTGTTTTTAAATTTGCAGTCTAACTGCTTTGGAAATAGGCATATTAACTCCCTGGTAAGAAGGGAAATATGGTTATAAAAGTCTTGTATATGTATGTTGTTTCTGCATTTAGTAGGAGACACTATATATGTCCATTTTTTTTCTTCACCCTGTGAAGTCTTGTAAGGCTGATTTTAACTTAATTTTGTACAAGAATTATCAAGAAATTGCTAGTAATCTGTAATCAGAGAAAAAGAAGTAAGGATGTGATGGATAAATAGGATTCTGTTATGGCCAGCATCTTCATTGATCTTAGCAGAATTGCTCTTTGCCTCCCCAGTGTCTGTATTTTCTCTTGGCAGTAAGCCGAGTAAATTTGGAACAGAAAGAAAAGAGAGAGAAAATCTACTTGGTTCCAAATGATGATAGCTGTGCATTGGTGTGGGGAAAATAACGTACAACTTGATAGTACAATTACTAGAGGATTTCTTGTATCTTGTTTAGGGGGAAAATTGAAGTTCCTTTTGTGGCTAGATTGGAAAATTTCTAGCTTAACATAACCCGTAACTTATGATATCAGTTTGAATGATCATCATATCAAGGGATAGAATTTTTAATTAGGAAATTACTTTTAAAAACTATTTCTGAATAGTAGTCAGGAAGACTTAGAAAAAAATACTATCCTGTGTCTTAAACAATTGCTATTTTAAAACCTGTTATATTTCTTAAAGCAAAATAATTGTTATTTTCTCAGTTTTTTAACATAATATATTGATGAAAGAGTTTTGGTTCATAAGTATATTATTTTGCTATGGACTTTGTAATGAGAGAGGTTGTCCTTATGAAAGTATGTAATTTCAAAATGTTTTCATCATATAAATTTACTTCTTTTAAGCAAATTGTTGTACCCTCAGGTGGATTCTGAGGATATAATCTTTCTATGTGTCTAGAAGTAGAGATCTAAGGTGAAGTTTTTCTCAGTGCATTTTATATCTGAGAGGGCTTTCTCCCTACTCTGTTTAGAGAACTGCCAGAGTAGTAAAATTGTGCTTTCTAGTTCAAATGAAAAATGGCCATAGATGGCACTGTGGCTCACACTAATATTTAAAATATGCCATATTTTGGCATTTTGTGAGAAAAATTTCCAAGACCAAATTTATTTAAAATAGTCTCTTTGCATTAAGAATTTGCTTTTCACTCTGAAAAGGCATTCTTTTTAACACAGTAAAATTCAAAATGCAAACTGTATTTTTAAAATATTAGCAAGCAATATTTTATAATAGATTATGAGCAGTTGTATTTCTTGTGCCCTTGGTAATGTATTTCAAAGCTGGGTCTCTTTTAATACTATTTCTACAAAATCTTTTTACATAGGGATGACACCTAGAAAGTGAAAATTAAATTATGCATATGCCCATGCTTCTCATTCTTACCTCCAAGAAAGCATCACTGAAACCTTGCCACTAACTCAAGGTATTTTGTCTTTTGAATTCTGTCGTGACTGGGGCTAAACAACTGTCACTGGCAAGTGACAAGAGGCACAGACAGCAGGGGAAAGAAAAAGAGAGAAAAGAAGTAGGCGTAGGAGAAAATAAAAGCCTAAGAGATGGGGAGGAAAAATACCCAGTATCTTCCAGGAGGGTAAGGATGCTGGAAGCAACTGTCTCGGGTGCCAGTTTGTTGGTGCTCAAGCAACGATCTGCCTACTCCTGCTACATCCAGATGCTTTTAATGTCTTTTTTGGAATCTAGAAAGTACTAAGAAATGTCTCAAAGTACAGACTGATGTTATCATTACATTTAAATTTGCCTAAAGAATTCTGCCAGTTCTCCAATTAAAAAAAAATCCATAAAGAGCTGCTCAGCTGCAGGGTTGTCATTGCATGCAAATAGTGAGGAAGATTGCACGACAATGAATATTAACCCAATTTTATTTTTGTAGTCCATGGCATAATAAACTCGAGTGTCTGATGCATTTCTACCTTGATATTGATACTTTGATAAAGTCAGGATGCTGCCTTTTAGGGCAGCAAAGATATGATTTTTCTTTTGACTGAACACTAGTGGTAATGGTAAGTCTTTCTCTTTGGTCTAGAACAGGATTCCTCAACCTCAGCACTATTGAAATTTGGGCCTGAATAATTCTTGTGAGGGGTGGTCCTGTGTCTTCTAGGAAGTTTAGCAACATCTCTGGCCTCTACCCACTAAATGCTAGCAGACTACCACCCCAACCCCAGTCATGGCAATCAAAAGATGGCTCCAGATATTCCAAATATCCCGTTGGGGGCAAAATTATCCCTGGTTGAGAGCCACTCAGTCTAGAATGACGTTGATGGGGATTTCAGAGGGAGAGAGAGAGAAGATTAACAATAACAATTAAAGGCATCTAATAGGCTGGATATCATGTTGTATATCATTTATTCTTCACAGCCAGTTTATAATTCAGATACAGGAGGTGATGAAAGCTAACACACTTTCCCAAGCTCTCCTAATTTGGATCCAGGACTGGAAATCAAGTCTGTCAGACTTTCAAGCTACTAAATCATGCTCCGTTATAGCATTTATATTTAAAGAGTCACTAAATTCTCTGCTCATCTAATGTGTAGAGTTTAAAGATGATTTGGTTCATAACCAACCTACACTTATTTCAAATAGGCTATAAACCAAGAGAGGCAGTGTGATGCAGCAGCAGGTACACTAGATTAAAGGTCAAGAGTTCTGACTTTGGGTGTCAGCTCTAATACTAACTAGCTGAGTGCCACTGGGCAAGTCATTGTGTCTCAGCTTCTTCGACTCTAAAATGCAGAGGTCAACCTCCATGCTTTCTAAGGTCAGTAAGCACTGTTGTTTAATGATGCTGAAAATTTGAATACTTGGCATTTTAAGGCTTGTGAAACTTTTCACATTGCTTTAAATCTATTCTATATGTAGTTTAGGACAATCAGTATGCTTTGGAATATTGGGCTCAACTTAATCTATTAGGCTCATAATGATATGTCTTCCATGTCTACGATTTCATAACCATTATTCACCTCCTTTGTGAAGTCTTTTCTAGGACTTCATGATAGATTTTCTTTACTTTCCATTCACCGTGACACTTATATTTGTAACCTGTATCAACTTACACAGTTTCCTTGTCAGAGCTGAAATGATTTATTGATTTTCACTTACTTAAGTTTTATTACTTCAACCAATTATGAGATCTTCAAGAGAGGAGAGTGGGTCATCTATTTTTTTGTATTTTTGAAGTATTTAACAAATGCTGTACATAGTAGCTGTTCAATAAGTGCCTGTTGATTAATTTTAAGACCCAAGATTTATGATTTTAAAGCAAACTTTTTAGGAGAAACATCTATGATAAATGATAGGCACACAAAACATAAGTATTCCAATGAAAAAGTTGCATCTAGTATGAATTATTCTTTGAATGCAATTTTTATTTAACTTAAATAGAACAAAATAATAATGCCATGTGTTACAGTAAGTGTTTTCTTTGTTCTGACTTCTTCTAAATTTCTCTTACCTAGGAATTAAGATGCTTTAAGAATGAAGTTTCTGGCTGGGTGCGGTGGCTCACGCCTGTAATCCCAGCACTTTGGGAGGCCGAGGTGGGTGGATCACCTGAGGTCAGGAGTATAAGACCAGCCTGGCCAACATGGTGAAACCCCGTCTCTACTAAAAATACAAAAAATTAGCTGGGCGTGGTGGCAGGCATCTGTAATCCCATCTACTTCGGAAGGCAGAGGCAGGAGAATTGCATGAACCCGGGAGGTGGAGGTTGCAGTGAGCCGAGATTGCGCCACTGCACTCCAGCCTGGACGACAAGAGCGAAACTCTGTCTAAAAAAAAAAGAAAAAAAGAAAAAAGAAAAGAATGAAGTTTCTGAAATGGTCCATTGAGCATATCTTTTGGGAAATAGCCATGTATAGGAAACTACGACATGTTCATTGCCAGAGAAGAGCTGATATATATGATTTGATGTTGTATTTTAGCAAACATTTTAATAACTTTTTGACATTTTCCCCGTAGTCCTTATTTACCTTATCAGTAGTTATAGTGACATATGATTGTCAACTTTTTATATTAAGACCAAACTAATAAATTAAACATGTTGTGTTTATATCTGATGAAAGCTGACGTTTTGGAAGGATGTTAAAATATACTGACAGGTCCGGTTCATAAGCTCTTTTGGTATAAATATGCAGATGACATCTTTAGATATTGTTTGTACACATGCTGATAGAAAGCCTTGACAATGTAACAAATGCAAATGTCAACCTCACAATTTAACCTTTCTGTGTAGAGAAAAGATGTTAGTTTTAAGTTGCCTGTATCTTTTAAGTTTATTTCAAAGTTTTTATTATTTTTTAGCCTGTTATCATTACTGTTTCATGTATCACTAAAAGCAGCTGTTGGAATAAGATTTGTACTTGAGAACTTTTTTCTGTGGTGCTCCCATTTAAATGATTGCAACTGCAGAGATGTATATATTTTTCTGATTTTTAAATGTTTTTTTTCCCATACTCATTTCCTGCCTCTCGGATCTTTTTGTAGCATCCTTCTGTTTATCTATACAAAGTACTTTGGGTTAATAAGTGAGCCTAAGGGAAATATTATGAATCTCCCTTTCTGTCCCACACATATTTTATTTTAAAACACTTCCTATAACACTTTACCACACGTATGTCTGTGCTAAGATCAAACAGTTGAGAATGCCATGTAGCACTGCAGAAAATTTTGGTTTATGCAGGCTTATATGTGACAGCAATGGGGTGGACTGGAAAGAGCACTGAACTTCTAGTTAGAAGGCCTGGATTTAAATCCTGCCTTGGCCACCAACTACCTTTGAGAATTTTTGCAGGTTAACTACACTTTGGGGCCTCCCTTTTTCATTTGTAAAATGGAAATAATGATACTTGTTTCACCTACCTCACAATGGGTTAATCATGAAATAATACATCATGAAAATGCCCTGAAAATGTATTTTGGAAAATACATGGAAAAGACACATTTGGAAATCCTTATTACAGTGCCCTTATGTGGTACATCCTTGATGTTTTCTTGTTTACTTGCTCTGTTTCTAATAGACTACTTTTCTGCTTAAATCTAAAACTAGCCTTGGAAATCTGAGTTTTGGACACTGTTAAATCCAAGATATTAAGATTTTATAGTCACTGCACACAATAACCATTAGAAATAATATCACAGAATATACAGTTGTATATTCTTAAGAATATACAACTTATATTTAGAATATACAACTGTATATTCTAAAGAATATACAATGTAACAAAAAGTGCAAGTAACCAATAATGTTCCCTACAATAACACACTCAAAGACCACTGGTACCCTAAGTTTTGCACTTATACATAAATCTTTTTTTTTTCCTAGGAGGCCACAGTAATTTCTGCATTTCCACATCCACATTCTTCTATTTATAGTGATTTTTAATTTTGCCACGTTTAATCTCTCTTTACCACAGTACCGCAGTGCATTGTGTATGGTTCTGTTAAAAGTAATATTTCAGATAGAGATACTATCACTATTTAAAGGGAGACGTGACCTCAGATTAAGGAGGCTTGTGTAGGCATATGTATCTTATAAATACTCTGCATCTGGGTTGAGAAATACTGTGATAAAACTGAACAAACTTTAATGCTTTTTTTTTGAGACAGAGTCACACTGTGTCCCCCAGGCTGAAGTGAGGTGGCATGATCTTGCCTCACTGCAGCCTCCATCTCCCCAGTTCAAGTGATTCTCCTGCCTCAGCCTCCCAAGTAGCTGGGACTATGGTTGTGTGCCAGCACGCCTGGCTCATTTTTGTATTTTTAGTAGAGACAGGGTTTCACCCCATTGGGCAGGCTGGTCTCAAACTCCTGACCTCAAATGATCCACCTGCCTCAGCCTCCCAAAGTGCTGGGCTTACAGGTGTGAGCCACCGTGCCTTGGCCTAATCTTGCATTTTTGAGAGGCATGCAAGGTTTATCATTGGCAATTGGCAAATCCAAATTTGGCATTCTAGCATTCATTTTGCTCCCAGTTCTTCCTGACCCCCAAGCGTCATCATTTTACAAGCATAAATTGTCTTTATTTGCTTGCTGTAATCAAATTAATCGGACCTTGTTATGTACAGTTGTTTCACTTACTCTCACCTAGTTGTCTTTTTATACAAGCTATTCTGTCTGGAATTCTCTCCTCCTGCTTGTAACCTTATGGCCTTCCGTATATAACTCAAAAATCATTACTCCAACTTAGTCTTTCTGGCTGATGCCATCCTCTCTACTTTATATATCTTTTATAATATATTTACCTGAAAGGAAGAAAACACTTTTGTCCAAATACTTAAAAATTGGCTGTCATCTCAGAATTTAACTTAAATTTATACAAATATTTTGGTAGTAGTTAATAGGTATATTGATAGTAATTTGGTAGTTTGGTACATTTGGTAGTAATTAATAGGTACATTTTCTGCCTGTGTAGATTGTTTAAGAAGACAGTGATAATTATGCAAAGAAATGTTCAAATAACTGTTTGGGTAGTGATTTTGGCTTATTGGGTCACATTTCATCATGTTATGATAAATAAAAGAGTACTGTGGTAGTGTCAGAATACATACTTCCAATTTAATTTAAACATGTTCCTTATTGCTTCATCCTGCATTCTCCAGTGTTTGTACTATCAGGTACTAAACCTTATATTGCCTTTTAGTTTACTTTGTTTAATTAGTGTTGTTGCTCCAACTACATTATATGCTATTTTAGAGCAGGAACTGTGATATAGCGTGCTATGTAAGAGCATATAAATTCTAAGTAAATATTTCTGAATGAATAGATGAATAAGGTTATCAAATCTAATATTCTAGAAAAATTGAAATAATTGTCCAATTAGCTATTCTCTGTATTAAGTGAAGAGTACCAAGTCGAACTATCATTACAATGCAGAGCTTTCCTAAGTCTGACTAAAATGCCTCTGTTATTCTTGGTTAAGATAGAGGATTTTGCTATCCATATCAGCCAGAACCAGACCCAAAGGTATTATTTAATAAGAGTGTAATAATATTATTGAGCTGATCAGTGGCTTGAGCAAGAATTAGAAACCTATATTATTTGATTCTGTATTCAGTGTTACTTCCAATGTATCACTTTGTCTTCTATAAATTGCACTTCTTGTAGTGGTCTGACTTTTTAAAAGTCATGCAGGACTCTGGCTTCCTCTAATTTCTCTGGTCTTCATTTCTTTTTGGTTCAATATTTGTGGAATATTGTGTTTGGGGGAGTGGATAACCAATACTCTAGGAATGTCTATGTATTTTGGGTCCCAAGAGCTAAGTATACCATGAAAGGAAGCACTGTTGGGGAATGCAAGCCTCAGTAGTCCTAGAAGCTACAGTATTATATCTTATATATTAACAAAGTTTTTTTTAATTAAAGGAAAAAAGATGATAGTAAACTCTTTGATGTCATCCTTTTATTTTATTCTCGTGTTTTGGAACTTTGGCCTCTTAGCTCGCAGTTTCCTTATCTGTACAATGAAGTGCTTAGACTAGACCAGTAGTTCTTAAACTCAAGCAACATCAGAATCACTGGGAGTGCTTGTTAATACACAGGTTGCTGGGTCTACCCTGGAGTTTCTGATTCTGAAGGCCCAGGTGGGGCCCAGACAGGGCCTGGGGATTGACATTTCTGAAGAGTTTCATATTGAGGCTGAAGCTGGTGTCACAGGACCATACGTTGAGAACTACTCGAGTGGATGATCCCTGAGATCTCTTCCAGCTCTAAAATTTTTATAACTCAGCTCTGTCAATTTCCTGGACTTATTGGAAGATACAAGGTACTCCCTGAATCTCTGCTTTATTTAATTTTGTTTGGTGCTGTTTCTCATCCTACTCTAAGTTGCTTTCCCTTAGAAATTATTTCCTTCCCCCAACCCCCCATTCTTTGTGTACTGCCAAACAGAATGTTTGTTTAAGTAATATTAGTGAAATACATTTCCAGAACTGCTCTTTGGGGAAATTTAAATGAAATTTTAAAGTATCATTAAGAATGCAAACAATAAATTCTTTGATTAGCTGTAGGCATCTTTACATTGGGATGACTAAAAAAGGTTCTGGTTAATTAGAAGTAATTTGTTAGGAACCTGAATTCTCTTTTTTTCTCTCTCAGATTAAAACTCAGTTCCCAGCTGGATGCTTATAAGTGCAGGAAATGTAATTGTCAGATGATTAATTGCAAAAGATAGATAATTAGAGTTCATATGCTGTGTCAAATATGGATAACCAAGAGGTTGACTTACATGTTGAAAGGGAGCAGCTGAAATCTAGATTGTGGGTTGTGGCTATATATAGGTAATTTACCTTTACTACAAGAGCTTGTAGAATGAACGTTTGCCTGAACTTTGCCTTTTTAATCCCATTTTGAGCAAATTCCTCACAATAAAAAATACTGGAAGAGTTCCCACTACCTGAAATCAGGATTAGAAAATTGAGCTGTTGCTGAGCCACCATTCTAACGTCAAATAAAAGATTTGGGCCATTTTCACTACCTTCTTCTTTTTAACTCTCTCTATTAAACTTACCTGATATATTTTTACCCAGTTGAAATGACTTGTTTTTATTTACTAATTTTCAGTGGTTAGATCTTATTTCTTTTTAAATCAATGCCACCTGTTCCTGGAAATTAAGTGCTTTCATGGTAAATCATTGGATCTCAAGATGGAATCATTTTTGCCTTTTTAAAATAAATGTATTTCTGCTGTTTCTTTTTAAATCATCCAACAACAACAACAAAATAGTGAAATGAGAAAAAAGTCTTACAACCTGTCGGTGATTAAATAGCCATCTCCAGTTTGGCTCACCGGTTGGTTTATTGAAAGTCACAGTGAAATTAATAAATACGACATTTTTCTCTTGCATTTGTAATAAAACTCTTTCTCAATCTTCTAAACTTTGTATTTTTACTAAAGAGTTTTTCAGCCCTTATAAATACTGTTTTCAGATTCAGCTAATGACCCAAATCCAGCTTGTTTGTTGTGTAGGAGTTGTATTAAAATAACTCACTGTATGTGTATTGTCATTAATGATATGCTCATTTTGATAATGGGGCTGCAGATTCTTAGTCTATAGTCCTTGGGGAGATGCTACAATTTTTTTTTTTTTTTTTAAACTAAGTATTGTTCTGGCTCCTTTCCTTGATTGGCCCAGAAATAGCAATCAGCTGGGGAGCAGGATGACATGCCTCTTAGCGATCCCTTTGATCTTTGAGATGAGTATCAACATTGTATGCTTCCTAATGGAAGTGTAATTTAATGAAATCTATTGGGTAAACATACTTCAGATGTTCAAAGGAGGTGACAAAATTTTTGCTGGCAGCCGGGACCTGGCTGCTTTCCAGCTTGCCTCTAGCTGCTATGCATATAGCATTGAGAAAGGCACTTAAAATAGGAACACAAAGTATTATTTTCATTGTGTTTCAACCCCCCTGCCCACCCTCCCCTACCAATTTCTTTCCCTTAAGTTTATTTCTGTGGTGTTTCTGCAAGTGCTCTTTGACATATCACCTTTCCCCAGTATAAAGTGGAATGTGAGATCTGATCTTTTTATATTTTCCTTGGTTTATTTCATGACAAGAGTAGAACATTCGATGTATGGCACCAAACTCAGGAGAAGTTGTAGGCAGGAGACTTACATCAAAATCCTAGAGGGAAAAAATGTACTCTAAAAAAAGGACATATTTCAGTACCAGTTGATTAAATTAAACATTCTATTTTGAGAGGAGATGATAGAGCATTTTTGTTTTAACAATCCTTGGAAAAGTGTAATGGAAATAAGCATAGACAGCAGGAGTCAGGGGACCTGACTAATCTCAGTGAAGTCACTTTCTAGCTGAGTCATGTAAGGCCGGTTACTTTCTCTCTCTGGACCTCAGTTTCCTTATCTGTAAAATGAAGAGATTGTATCACGTGGTTCTAAAGGTCCTTTTCAGCTCTGAGATGTGATTCTTTTTAAGACTGAAGATCAGCACTGTTCAATAGAAGTGTTATGGCAGCCACATATGTAACTTTAAGTTTTCTAGTAACCACATCAAAAAATGCAAAACGAAAGAGGTGAAATTGATTTTAGTAATATGTTTTCTTTAATCTAGTAGCTCCAAACAAAATATTACCGTTTCAAAATGTAGTAAATATTAAAAATTTTAATGAGATATTTTACATTCTTTTTTTCTTGTCTTCAGAGTCCAGTATGTTTTACACCTACAGTAGATTTCAGTTCTGACTATCCATATTTCAAGTGCTCAATCATCACATGTGGATGGTAACTACTGCACCACATTATACAGCAGCTCTAGGTGCTACAATGCAACTATGCCAAACCACTTTTCCAGGAGCCTGTTGGGCATAAAAATAAAGGTTCCTAAGCCTCCGCCTCTTCCCTCAGCCAGTGGTTCTCAATTTTGGTAGCACATTAGAATCACCTGCAGAGCTTTAGAAACTACTGATGCCTGGATCCCCTGCCAGAGATTTTAGTTTAGTTGGTCTAGGTGTAGCCAGGACCCAGGGATTGTTTTAAAAAGCTCCCCAGGTGATTCCAATGTTCGATCAAGGTTGGGCACTGCCTCCCTAGACATAATGTTCTTAAAAGGCAGCTGTGTCTTATTCCACAGACTTCCCATTGCTAACGAAGATTCTGTCGTCTCCAATCTCCCCTTTTCCACCCCACTTTCTTGTCAATAAGGGGTATATAGAATCTTTAGATCAGTCCCAAAATGTTGTCACTCAGTAAACCATAAACTGAGGGGCTAATAGATATTTGTGGACACTCTGAAGTGTTTTCAGAAAAATAACAACAAGAAACATCATATAAGGTACAAGGGGAGCCTTTGATATTAGCCCTAAGGGTCTTTTACACTCAGAAATTCTGCGCGGTATATCATTGCAATTGCCGCAGTCAGTAGTACTGTTTTGATATTATAACAGATTTATTTGTTAGATAAAAGCTATTTCTCCTATAGACCAGCTACTTCTTATAAAAAAACAAATTGGCCAGGCACAGTGACTCATGCCTGTAATCCCAACTTTGGGAGACCCAGGCAGGCAGATCATGAGGTCAAGAGATTGAGACCATCCCGGCCAACATGGTGAGACCCTGTCTCTACAAAAAATACAAAAATTAGCTGGGCATGGTGGAGAATGCCTGTAATCCCAGTTACTTGGGAGGCTGAGCCAGGAGAATCGCTTGAACCTGGGAGGCAAAGGTTGTAGTGAGCCAAGACCACGCCACTGCACTCCAGCCTGGCGACAGTCTCAAAAAAAAAAAAAGCAAAAAAAAAAAAAAAATTGAGTTATAATTCACATAGCACAACATTTTCCATTATAAATATACAATTCAGTGATTTTTTTAGGATATTTATACAGTTGTTCAAACATAACCGTAATCGAGTTTTATGACACTTCTTAGAGGCTCCCTCACGCTCATGTGCAGTCCGTCCTCATTCGTACTCCCATTCCATGTGACCACTGACCTGCTTTCCTGCTTCCTCTTTCCATAGTTTTGCCTTTTCTAGAAATTTTATATTAATTTGTTGAATAGAATCTGGATAAATCAATATGGGAGAAATTGCTATCTTAAAAATACTACATCTTCCAATCCATTTAGTTAGATTTTCTTTAATTTCTTTTAGCAATGTTTTGTAGTTTTCAGTATACAGGTCTTGTACCTCTTTTGTGAAATTTATTTCTAAATATTTTCTCTTTAATTGTGTCGTGAATTATGTTTTTTCTTTCCTTTTTCATTTTTTCATTGTTAGTACATAGAAATACAATTGATTTTTGTATATTCATCTTGTATCCTGCAACCTTGCTGAACCCTTTTAATATTTCAAGTAGTTTTCTTTGTTGATTCTTCTGGATTTTCTACATAAAATATCATGTCATCTGTGAATAAAGACAATTTTACTTCTTTCCAATGTGTATACCTTTAATTTTAAAATTTTCTTTATTTTTTATTTTTCCCTTTTTCCACTGGCTACACACTGATATAATATTGAATAAGAATGCTAAGAATGGATTTCTTTGCTTTCATCCAATTTTAGGGGGAAGTATTCTGATTTTCACTACTAGAATGATGTTAGCTACAGGTGTTTTGTAAATGCCCTTTATCTGGTTGAGGAATTTCCCTTTTATTCTGAGTTTGTTTTGAGTCTATATTATAAATAGGTGTTGGATTTCATCAAATTCTATTTCATTCTGTTGAGATGGTCATGTTGTTTTTGCCCTTTATTGTGTTAATATATATTGCATTAATTGATTTTTAGATGTAAAACCAGCCCCGTATTCGTAGGATAAATTTTACTTTGTAATAGTGTATAACCCTCCTTATATGTTGCTGTTTGGTTTACTTATATTGTGTTAAGGATTTTTACATCTCTGTTTACCAGGGATACTGGTCTGGAGTTTTCCTGTCGTATCTTTATCTGACATTTGCATCACGGTAATGCTAGTCTCATAGAACGAGTTAGGAAGTGTTTCTTCCTCCATTTTCTAAATGATGATTTTGTGTAGGGTTGTTTATTTCTTCCTTAAATGTTTGATAGAAAATTCATCAGTGAAGCCACTTGAGTCTGAGCTTTCTGTGTGAAAAGATTGTTTTACTAATTTAATTTTGTTACTTCTTATATTCTATTATCTTTTGAGTCTATTTTCATAATTTATAGATTTCTAGCAATTTGTGCCCTTCATCTAAGTTCTCTGATTTATTGACAACAAATTCTTCATAATATTTGTTTATAATCTTTTTTATTTCTGTAGTGTCTGTAACAAATGTCTCCTCTTCTGTTCATGGTTTTGTAATTTTTGTGTCTTAAAAACAACTTTTGGTTTCTTTTATTTTATTATTTATCTGTTTTCTGTTTTGTTGATTTTGACTCTGATTTTTATTTCCTTTTTCTACTTACTCCAGGTTTCATTTGCTCTTTTTCTAGCTTCTTTTCTAGAAGTGAGATTGATTTTAGACTTCCCTTCCCCTGCCCTCCTTTCCTCTTCCTTTCCTCCTTCTTTCCTCCTCCTTTCCTCGCTCCGTTGCCAAGGCTGGAATGCAGTGGCGCCATCTCAGCTCACTGCAACCTCCGCCTCCCAGGTTCAAGTGATTCTCCTGCCTCAGCCTCCCGAGTAGCTGGGATTACAGGTGCATGCCACAACACCCAGCTAATTTTTGTATTTTTAATAGAGACGGTGTTTCACCATGTTGGCCAGGACAGGATGGTCTTGAACTCCTGAACTCAAGTGATCCACCTGCCTCAGCCTCCCAAGGTGCTGGGATTACAGGCATGAGCCACTGCACCCAGCCAGATCTTTCTTTCTTTCTTAAGACAAGTGTTTAAAGCTCTAAATTTTCCCCTACCAGCTAGCTGCTTTTAAAATTTAAACCTGTGGACATTTTCTATATTATTGCCCAGATTAATGTTAATATTGGGCTATAATAAAATTTGAAAACAGGCTTGGGAAGCTAAGAATCGGAGCTTTTTTCAGTAGTAACTCAAATGCTTTTAAGGTCTCAGTAATTGTTTAAGGTATATGAATGCAAAAACTGATGGAAATGTGTCTTTCTTGATTCATTGAAGAGGCCTGAATGTTTTACCACAGTATTTTTACTTTAGAAAAATTAGGTCGATAATAGGAATCACATGCCAATGGTCCGTTTCATTGATGGGAAGAATTCAGTAATGGTCTTTTTTTTTTTTTAGTTAAAAAAAAGTTTCTCCATAAATTTTTATTTGAAAGCTTTCAAGCATATAGAAAAGTGAGAAGAAGTGTACAATTGCCCAGGTACCTGTATCTAAATTCAATAACTGCTAATGCTTTTTCCTCATTTACTTTCTCTCTAGGAGAGGGATTCTTTAATTCAATCTATGAATGTTTCTCAAGAAGGAATTAAGGATAAAGTCCCAAGTTTCTATCTTGAATGACTAGGTGTTTCAAGAGATGGCACTACCTAATCAAGTTGGGAAAGACTAGGGGTGGGGCAAGTTGGTTTTATTTTGGTAGGGGAATAGTTGTTGTAGAATCAGTAATTCACTTTACGTGTTTTAAATTTGAGATACTTCAGATAAATCCCAGCGGAGAAATTAAATAGCAGTTTGAGTTCAGAGGAGAGTTAAATATCAAGTTTGATTTCAGAGGAGAAACTGAATTAAACCAATTTTGACGTCAGCATATAGATATTATTTAAAGTTTCAGAAATAAATGAGGATACTTAGGGAGAGAAGAGAGTTCTCGACCAAGCTCGCAGGAATTGTATTTAGAGTTCAAGTAGAATTTAGAATTGTATTTAGAATTGTATTTAGAGTTCAATTCAATGACTTGAATTGAATTATGAAAAAAGCTTCTAATCAGGAAGATCATTTCTACAGAAGAGACTATTTCAAAAAAGAGGGCATTTTAACCAAGTTGAATGCTATTGAGAAGCTGAGTGAAATGAAGACATAAAAAAGTATCTATTAGATTGTCAGCATGATGGTCACTGTTAACCTTGACAAGAACCTATAGGTTGAGTGGTAGGACCTAAGATTCAGCAAATCCCTTTAAAGCCTGACTTGGCCAGGTGCGATGGCTCACACCTGTAATCCCAGCACTTTGGGAGGCCAGGCCTAAGTGGGAGGATCACTTGAGCCAAGAATTCAAGACCAGCATAGGCAAATAGGGAGACCCCCCCCCACCCCCCACCCCGCTGTCTCTAAACAAAATAAAAATAAATAAAGCCTGACTTGATCATTTCTAACCATAGTTGTTGAAGTATTTACATATGAAGGTTGGGCCAGGTGCAGTGGCTCATGCCTGTAATCCCAGCACTTTGGGAGGCTGAGGCAGGCAGATCACTTGAGGTCAGGAGTTCAAGACCAGCCTGGCCAACATGGTGAAACTGTATCTCTACTAAAAATACGAAAAATTAGCCAGGCGTGGTGATGCGCACCTGTAGTCCCAGCTTCTCGGGAGGCTGAGACAGGAGAATCGCTTGAACCTGGGAGGCAGAGGTTGCAGTGAACCGAGATCGGGCCACTGCACTCCTGCCTGGGCAACAGAGCAAGACTCCATCTCAAAAAAAAAAAAATTATACATGAAGATTATTTAAGGCAAAATTATTGCTTTATTAAACAAATTCAGTTTTAGGTTCATTTCACTTAAGCAGATATTTATCAGTAACCTATTCAAATACTCTTGATAATTAGATGGTGAAAATGGGCACTGCAATTTTTCAGTCAGTGTAAACCTGATATGCTGCTGACAAAGGACTGTTTCAGCTAAGAACATAAGTTTACTCTGAATGTATATGTGATCACAACCACTTAAAAGTATTTTTCAGCAGAGTTTTTTTTATACCTCTTTTCTTTCTAATCAATACAACTGCCAGTTGTACCAATGTTTAAAGTAAATTGCCTTAAAAATAAAAAATAAACAAGCTAGCTATTCTTTCTTTGGCAATAGGGGGTAGAGGTAATGGTGATAAAAGAAGGGAAACATATGAGGACATGTGACTAGATTGATTATTATAAAGTGATTTACAGCTGGGTGCGGTGGCTTATGCCTGTAATCTCAGCACTTTGGGAGGCTGAGGCAGGCGGATCACCTGAGGCTAGGAGTTCAAGACCAGCTCGGCCAAAATGGTGAAACTTCATCTCTACTAAAATTACAAAAGTTAGCTGGGCGTGGTGGCAAGCACCTGTAATCCCAGGTACTCGGGAGGCTGAGGCAGGCGAATCACTTGAACCCAGGAGGTGGAGGTTGCAGTGAGCTGAGATCGTGCCACTGCACTCCAGCCTGGGTGACAGAGCTAGACTCCGTCTCAAAATAATAATAATAATAATAATAATAATAATAATAATAAATAAAGTGATACAACTTTAGAAGCTTTGCCTGGTTTTAAGTTCTTGCTCTGATACTTATTTTCTTTCTGAACTTGGGCAAATTATTTAATCTCTGTGCTTCAGTTTTCCTATCTGTAAAATGGAAATAATGTCTGCCTCAAAGGATTATTGTGAAGAGTAAATTAACATACACACACATGTACTCGCAGCTCTTAGAATAATGCCTGATCCATAGTAAGCTCAAAAGATATATTAGCTATTATTTTTGTCTGACACAAATTAGGTTTGTTTTTAACTAACTTGCTGAATTTCAGAGTAAAATATAATCTAAATTAGGCCAAACTTTCCAAGAGAGATGGTTCCTTTGGCTTGAGACTTTCCTCAGTTGTAAACCCATAAACCACACTTGGTTACTCAGTGTATTGAGTGACACCATTTAATTACTGATTCACCTTACTTTACTGTTTTTGTATTATATTTTCCAGCTCTAGAAAACAGACCTGGATGAATATGTAAATAGGTTAAAGTTTCTCTCTCATGTACAGTCTCATATAAACTAGTGCCAGTTTTACTTATGGGAAAGAATGAAAGATATTTGATTAACTTCTTTTAAAAGTTATAGTTCTTAAAATAAGAAATCATGCCGTTATTTTCAGCTGACTCCCCACTGTTTATATTAAATGGCATGAAATGTTATAATAGATTACCCCTAAATAATTTTCATTATGATTCAGAATATTTGATGTTCTTTGGTATGACCTTTCTCCACTGGATTATGTCCTACATATAAATGCTTTCTCTCCAAGCATTCAGAATGCACTTGAGTTCTTATTTAAAACAAGTCTCTGTCAGCAGCCAGCCAGGTTTATACTGACTGAAGAATTGGTCTTTCTATTTTATTAGACCATAATCTGCATTTTCCTCATCCATAGGGGGATAAGGTTAAGTTATTCTTAAAGAGTCTCATAATTCTGAAGTGCTATTATTCTATGATTTATAAAATGTTAATATATATTTATACTTTATTCTGTGACAGCATTAAAGTTGGTTTATTTTGTTTGAAGTTGGTACTTTTCCTCTTACTTGATTTATCCACAGATTCCAAACACATGGTAAACTAATCTCCTCACCGCTGCCACCACCACCAAATGAGCTCAATGGGATTTCCTTACTTCTTAGAGTTCCTAGATACTTCTGTAAAATCTTCTTTCTTAAAAAAAAAATTTATAAAATGTGCTGTGACTATTTAGAGGAACAAAATGACCATAATTTGCAAATATATTTAAACTAGACAGAAAAGAAAAAAATAAAGATTGTGGGATACATTCATTGTAACTATTGATTTGCTATTTTTGAGTTTACTCATATGGGGCTCAAATGAAATAAAGATTGAGTGGACGCAGTTAGAGTTTTGACCACCGTTTGTTTGTTTGTTTGTTTGTTTGTTTATGTGACTTCCAAGGGTTATCATATTTAGATGAACAATTTTCTTAGAAATGCTGTTGCTTCAAGTGGTAGGTGCTCTATTCAGGTAGCCTGTCACTTTAATAAATGTCTTCCCTCCTAAGTGTCTCTACCTAAATTATTCTATTTTCACCACTGGGACTGAAATGTTTTCCAGTAGAGTTTTATCTAAAGAGAAAGGGGGCGGGAGGGTTGGTACCATCAATCATTCATCTGCTAGATGTCAGCAAAGGCTTAAATGAAGAAATAACCAGGCTTTGGGAAAAGTTGCCTTATCTAGTCTGTATCCTGTACAAATATTTCAACATTAGGTAAGGGGAGATATGGCATTTAATAAGTATATATAAGGAAAAATTAGAGTATTTAACTTCTTTTTACATTGTATTGCTTGCAATACTATGATAGATATCATACCTCTGAAACTTTTTTGCTAAAGTCACACATGACCCCTGTTTCCGAGGTCTTTCTCCAGCTTTTATCTTACTTGTCATCTATGTAGAACTTGATTCCCTCCCTCCTTCTTGAAACTAGCTTCCTTGATTCCATACTCTCTTGGTCTCTCCCTGGGTCTCTGTTCTGAATCTCCATTGGATTCTCTTTTTCTGCTTTCATCTTAATGTTTGCATTTTCATGTCATTGTTGTTTTGACTTGTCATCTCTTTATTTTCTCTGGTTAATTTTATGTATGCCCATGGCTTTCACCAATGTCTATAGATTAACGACTTCAAAATTATATCTCTAGCCTAGACTTTCACATTGCATTCTCCACCATTTTTTCAATTGTCCATTTCACATGTCCCAGTCCTACAGACATTACAGTCTTCCAACTTGAATTCATTAAACTTATTATCTTTTCTCCAAAACCTGTTCTTCTTCCTGCATTTCTTCTTCCCGCATTTATTATGCTGGTTAACGCATATGTTGGTTATTCTAATTAATGTGCCATCTACACAGTTACCCATATGAGAAACCTTGAAGACATTTCATACTTGTTTCTTTGCCTTACCCTCACCCCCACTACGTCTCATGGATTCCACCTCTAGAATATCTCTCCCTCCATCTTCACTGTTGCTCTCTAAATGAGGGCCACATGGTCGCTCTCTTGACATGTCACTCTCTTGTTCTCTTGAAGTTGAGGAACCAGCCTGAGACTTCTGTCTTCAGTCAAGTCCTCCTGTCTGTTTTCCACTTTGAGTTGAGAGGAAACTCCTGAAAAACGTAAAGCTGATTATACCAAATTATTGTTTTCGTGACTTTACAGTACCTATAGGAGTTCTCATAAAGCCTCAGTCTACCAGTTAAATCTAGCTAAAAGACTAGATATCCTTGGCCTTTTCAGTGTTTTTCATACATTGAAATTGGTTGCCAAGGCCGGGTGTGGTGACTCATGCCTGTAATCCCAGCACTTTGGGAGGCCAAGGCGGGCGGATCACGAGGTCAAGAGATCAAGACCATCCTAGCCAACATGGTGAGATCCCGTCTCTACTAAAAATACAAAAATTAGCTGGGTGTGGAGGCTCGCGCCTGAAGTCCCAGCAACTCGGGAGGCTGAGGCAGGAGAATTGCTTGAACCCAGGAGGCAGAGGTTGCAGTGAGCCGAGATCGCACCATGGCACTCACTCCAGCCTGGCGACAGAGAGACTCCATCTCAAAAAAAAAAAAAAAAAAAAAAAAGAAAAAAAAGAAATTTGTTGCCAACATTAAAATATTGAGAGATATCACATGCATTCAAATTTCAGGTTTCTACAGAAATTCTGAGAGATCTGGAAAATTTGGAAATAGCTAAAGCTAAGTGGCTTTCCACTGGGTGGAACATATTTTGTGTGGGTCCCCACTGTCACCTGCCATTTCACCCTCTTTTATTATTGGCCTCCTCCTGTAGGCATCTGAGTTTGCTTCTCCTAGATCAATGTTGGACTCTTGATTGTACCTTTTAAGGCCTCCTATGATGGACCTTTCCTTTCTACCTACCGTTTTCTCTTACAATTCTTTTCCTTTCACCCTTTGCCCATACATGCTAAAGCTCCACCGTTTAGAGTTGTGCCTCACATTTTAGGCCTCAGTTATTTTATACAGGCTATGTCCTTATCCTGGAATGTTTCTCCTTTCCTTCTTGTCTGCTTGACAAACTACTTAGCGTGTAAGCCCCAGGTCAGGCTTCTTCTTTGTAAAGCTGTTCTTGACCTGATTCAACCAAGTTAGTTCCTTCCTTTATTTGACTGTATCAAAACAAACCTCCATTTTCTAGTATGTCAAGTTTACACTTACTGCAATTATTTGTCTTCATGCCTGCCTTTCCTGGTATCATCGAGGAGCTCACAGTTCAGGAACCTGTTTCATTACTAACACAATGTCTGGCATGCACAGCTGCTCAATACATTGTTGTTAAATGAAGAAACAGGTGGATGAATATAGAACCCTGTATCTGTAGTCTTATTTAGATTTGTTATCTTTTTTGGTTTGAGTACAAGATGGTCAATAAAACTTCATGGCTTTATTAAATAATAAAATTTTCTCCCCAAAACTAGTGGTAATCCTTATTTTATGTCATCATAACATTTTCAGTTTTATAACTGAAATTCCAATATTTCTGGTCTTTCGTGGTAAGCTATTTTAGTAAATTTAAATCTTTCTGTTCTCTCTTAAGGTAAATTCTTTGTTAAAATTCTTAAAAGATATTTACAAAAAAATGAACAAAAAGAAAAAAATGAAAGAAGTAAGAAAGTAGATATTCTAAAATTCCACTTCTGATCAACATTTTACCTACTTTGATTTTTAAGAATGCTATATTAATAGTCATACTTTAAAAGGACTCTGTGTAATTTAGTTACTAATTGGAAGTAAAAACCTTTTTGCTACTCCCTCCCCAACCCCCCACCCCCACCTCCCGCCCTCAGAAATCTAAAACTTTTACACTAAAATTTTCATGTTTGCTTTTAAATTGAATAGTCAGATTGTTTTTGTTTGTTGGGGATAATTGAGCAACTTATTTTCTAAAATAATGCCTGAAATTAAAATGTAGCTGTTTCTTAAAAGGGATAATGCATGAGTTTATAACAGCACAGTTTGTATGTGGGAACTTTTAAAGTTGACATTTACTTCAATTTCTATGATCTCAGGCCCTCGAGTTTCCACAATATTATATCCTCCGTGCTGTTTTACCAATAAACATAAAGTGGTTAGTTAGCCTTAAAGTTAAGTAGCAAAATATCTCTCTGCCCATGTTCCCTAGAATCCTTACTTTTTTTTTTTTTTTGGAGACAGGGTCTTGTTCTGTTACCCAGGCTCTAGTGCAGTGGCATGGTCACGGCTCACTGCAGCCTCGACCTCCTGGACTCAAGCAATCCTCCCACCTCAGCATTTTGAGTAGCTGGGACCACAGGTGCATGCCACCACACCCAACTAATTTTTTTTTTCTAATTTTTTGTAGAGACGGGGTTTTACCATGTTGCCTGGGCTGGTCTCCAACTCCTAAGCCCAGGCAAATCCTCCCACCTTGTCCTCCCAAAGTGTTGAGATTACAGGCGTGAACTACTACGCCCAGCTTCTTACTCATTTTAAATCTACTATAATTTTTTAACTTATTCTAGGTAAATTAGATATTCATATTTGCTTGTTGTTATCTGTGTTGCAGTTATACCTGTGACCTTCCAGTCAACAACCCCTACAAAAAAAGAAAGACATTAAATCAAATAGAATTGAATGGTTAACAAATGTGATAAATACAGTATATTAGAAGGACGCCTGCAGATGTTTATGTGTTGAATTTCTTACATGAACATGACTGTGGACCCACTGTCATCAGGTCATGCATTCTGAATTATTTTGCTAAAAGTGAACTGGTTTTATTTGCATCTCTCTTCATTTTCTTCCCAACTCGTGCTTATGACCAGAAGCATGAGCATATCTTTATTAGTGTTGGCTCTAGCCACTGGAATAAAATGTCCCCAGCTTCCTCAAGGATTGAGAGATCGTGACCTTTTCAAGAAAGTGTAAACTCTAACCCTATATAACCCTGTGTGCTTTTTTAAAAATGGTAATTTAGGATTAAACTTCTTTCTTTTATCATAATTAACTTTGACTTCTTTTTCATTATTCTGTTTCTAGTGTTGGTATCCTTCAAGTAATTGAATTCCATGTTTTTACATAGTGATTCTTTAGGAACAAACAAAGGGTTTTATAGAAGTTTGGAGTGTGTTTGTTTATTTATTTTTATTGATACATAATAGATGTACATATTTTCAGGGTACATGTGATAATTTTTTATATTTATATAATCAAATCAGGGGACTTGGGATGTCCATCACCTTAAATATTTTTCTTTATGCTAGGAACATTCTAATTATTCTCTTGTGGTATTGAAATGTACTGTAGATTAATGTTAACTCTAGTCATTCTACTGGTCTATGGAACACCAGGTCTTATTTTTTCTATCTTACTGTATATTTGTACCCATTAATTAACCCCTCTTCATCCTCCTCTCCCCCTATCCTTCTACGCCTGTGGTAACCACCAATCTGTTCTCCATCTTCATGAGATCTGCCTTTTTAGTTCCCACATATGAATGAGAACATGTGATATCTGCCTTTGTGTGCTTGACTTATTTCACTTAACATCATATAGAATGTACTTTTTATTTCAATTGCTTAGGCTTTCTCTCACTTCTGAAAGAAAGCAAACAAATTTTCTTGCTGCATATTGTTTATCCTAAGAAGACAGAAGATGCTCCTTTGGTAAGTTACTAATTTTGTAATTAGTGAAATCTAAAATTAAAATTTTGATTTTGAGCAAATGTCTTCGTTAAATAAATTTTCTAAGTTTTCTTCAACCAACAGATGGTGGCTTTGGTAGAAATTTTAAGAGGACAACCATTATATTAATGTTTAATTCTTGTGGAGTATATGATAGAAATCATCTGGTATCACTGATTGGTCAGTTTTGAAAGTTTTATTGCTTGTTGCTATCTACGTGAAATAGTGCATTTCTGTTGTAATCTCTTGGGCATTAGTTACCATTTCTTATTTCACCCAATGCATATATGTATGATGTCATAGATCTTTAGAAATGGGATAGATAAGATTCACTGGATTCCTTATTCCTTCTTAAATGGGCCAAAGTGTGATTGTTCTCCATGGCACAGGTTTCAGCATTCTGCCACTTTACGAAATGAGTCAAAAATGGGGATTCCTTCTTTTTCCCTTGAGAAACTGCTCCATGGTCCAAAAGATCTCACTGTTTTGGAACTTTTCTTAAACTCATGCCTGAAATTTCCCCGTCATTTAAACTATACTGCTGAAAAGTTGTTCTAAAAATACAACCTGAAGTTCTTGTTGCACTGTTGGAAAACTTACCTAGAAGATGCTAGAGGTGGTTCTGCCAGTATGATGAAAATGATTGCAGTTATGATGATTATAAAGATGTATAAGGAAAACTCTCCCTTCCACTTCTATTCCCTATCCCATTTTGCCATTCCAACCTCCTCCCAAATCTCCAACCCAGGTAACTACTGTTATGAATTGCTTGTGTATCTTTACAGATTCTCTTTAAATACACACAAGCAAATACAAGCGTATATTCTCCCCCGACCCTGCTTTAAACAACAACAAAATGGCACATCACACGAAAGACAGCATATGCTATACACACTGTTTTACATCCTGCTTTTACAGTCGATGTTGGAGAACTTTCCATATCAATATGTAAAGAGCTTTTTTATTCTTTTTTTTTATAGCTTAATGGTCCCATTGTATGGATGTACCGAATTTATTTAACCAATCCATGTGAATTAGCTTTTGCTATTGCACTTGCTGCTGAAATGAATAACTCTGAACTATGTCATTTGTCATATGGACATTTTTCATAAGAAGTAGAATTACTTATTCAAAGAATATATGGATTTGCAATACTGATCATTCTTTCATAGTTGTCCTCTATGGGGGATGTATTAATTTACATGACCCCGGCATTGCATGGAGATATTGGTTACTTGCAAATTGAATTATCAGTTATAAAATGAAGTATCAAACTTCTGAATATTGGTTAACTAATAGGAGTAAAGGGGAGGTCACTGTAGTGTTTATTAGCTTTTATGAGCAAGATGGAATGTCTTTTTATATGTTTTCAGAAACCGTTCTTATGCTTTGCTAGTTTTTTTGGTGGGGGGGTGTGTGGGGATTCGTTGTTGATTTCTTTTGTTAAGTTCTATTATTTTTTTTAATGCTTTGAAGATTGTTCCTTATCAAAGATGAAATCTGCATGTACTTTTCCAGTTTATTATGTCTATTATTTTGTTTAGTCAAACACTAAATTTATCCTATGTTTGTTCTATATGTTGCCGAACATTTTTGTTTTTTATATAGTTGAAATTATTAATCTTATATAGTTATGCTTTTAGAGTCATAGTTGCAAAGGGTTTTTGCACCTCAGGATTATAAAAAATTAAGTTTAATCCTGTTTGTCTTGTCTTTAATGGTTTTACCTTAAATGAGGACTTTTCTTCCACTCTATGTTCTCACTGGTTGTTTGTATGACTTGATTTCTATATTTTAATTTTGTAGCATGCTACCGTATTAAATTCACTTATTGTTTGCAATTCAGTTTATTCTCTTGAATTTTTGAGATATACAATTATATCATCTGTAAGTAATGATGGTTTTACCTCTTCCCTTCCAATTTTATGCTTCTAACTTCTTTTACTAATCTAATTATGTTTGCTAGTATTTCTAGTAAAATGTTAAATAATAGTAGTGTTAGTGGTCACTTTATTGTCTTTTTTTAAAACAGCTTTATTGAGATATACTTGACATATATGTGGCTGTGCGTAAACTATGTTATATGCTTGTTTTTTATTCCTGTGGTGCTTACTTCTTGCCTTCTGTGGGGTAAATCACATAATTTTTTTTTTTTTTGAGATGGGGTCTTGTTCTGTCACCCAGGCTGGAATGCAGTGGTGTAACCACAGCTCACTCTAGTCTTAACCTCCCAGGCTCAAGCAATCCTCCCACTTCTGCCTCCTGAGTAGCTGGGACTACAGGTGTGTGCCACCACACCTGGCTAATTTAAATCACATAATTTTTAATATTCTGTTCTATCTTAATTATTAAAATTTTAGTTATATAGTAGTCCCCCGTTACCTACTTTCTGTGGTTTCAGCTATCCATAGTATAGTATAATAAGATATTGTATTATTGTTAGTCTCTTACTGTGCCTAATTTATAAAATAAAATTAATAATAGGTATGTATATACAGTCATGTGTTGCTTAACGACAGGAGAATGTTCTGAGAAATATGTGTCGTTGCCATTTCATTGTGTGAACGTCCTAGAATATACTTAAACAAACCTAGATGGTCTAGCCTATTGTTCCTAGGTTACAAGTCTGTACGGCATATTACTGTACTGGAGACTGTAGGCAATTGTAACACAATGATACGTATTTGTGTATCTAAACATATCTAAATATAGAAAAGGTACCCTAAAAATGTGGTACTATAATCTTATGAGACTGCCTTCGTATATGTGGTTCATCATTGACCAAAGCATTAAGCAACACATGACTGTAGGGAAAACTATAGTATATATAGGGTTTGGTGTTATCTGAGATTTCAGACATCCACAGGAAGGTCTTGGAATACATCCCCCACAGATGAGACGGGCTACTATGCCATTTTGTGTTATTTTTTAGTGGTTCCTGTGGAGAGTACAATGTGAGTCTTTGGGTTTTTGCAGTCTACTTTCAAGTAATATCATATTACTTCCTGGATAATGTAGACGTTACACACTGGAATTCCATTCACCTGTCTCTCACCATTTTGCTCTTGTTGTCTTCTATTTTACTTCTACATATGCTATGAGATTCATGACATATGCTCAGAAAAAGTCTTTTATATTTACCCAAGTATTTACTCTTATTGGAGTTCTTTTTTCCTTCTTGCAAATCTCATTTCCATTGAGTGTCATTCCTCTTCAGTTAAAGAACTGGTTTTAGCATTTCTAGTACCTCTGGGTAGTTCTGTAGGAGGTAAATTCTTGCAGCTTTTATCTGTCTGAAACATTTATTTATTTCACCATCATGTTTGAATGATATATTCACTGGATATTGAATTTTAGTTTGACAATTTCTTTGTCTTCTTTCTGTATTTAAAGCTGTATTTTTTTGGTTTTTATGGGTTTTTTTTTTTTTTTTTTTGCTTCTTCATGCATCTTGGAATTTTTGATTGTGTCAAGTATTTGATATAAAAGTACTGTAGAGAATGAAGTAGGGGAGCAGTTGTTTTGGCTTTTTTGGTTTTGAATAAAGTTTTACTTTTGTTTCAGGTGTCCAGAATGGAAGGGTTAAGTCAATCTGATCTTCAGTTGGACTGTGTACGGCTTTTTAAGCTTCAGTTTAATTCAGATGTCTTTAGGCTGGAGTTAGGATTCTCCTTTCAGCATCACTTAAGCTCCAAATGCTGGCAAGTTTCCAGAGATCTCTTTCTGCTTTTCAGCTGAGCCACAGGGAGGTTTTCCTGTGCTTTATAGCACCACTGCTTTTTGGGTCTCTGGCAAGTTCCGTATATTCTCCAGTCATGCTCCTGGCTTTCTGAACCTTGAGAGAGTTCTCTCTGCCCTGCTGCATAGACTAAACCTTAGAAATGTAGTTGCCTTGCACCCTTTAAAGATTCTGAATGCGTCAGAATATTTTCTCTCAGCCCTTCTGTGCCTCTCTTCCACTCTAACTTTTGGTGGCTGAAATGCCAGAATGCCTCAGATAGGTTTCCATCAGCTTTTCTGCCCCCCACCTCCACCCTCAAACCTATACTATACCCAAGATCTCAGAGCACTTAGCACGGACTTCCTTTAGTTCTGCTGCCTTGCACCCCTCCTTAAGAGAGCTGGCTTAAAATTGGGAGAGGTCTCACATGACCCAGGGGGCATCTCTCTTAGCTCTTTTACCATGCTCTGAGCACTCAATGATGAACTATAGGAAAAAGCATTGGCTGGTTGACCCTATTACCTCACTCTGGCTCAGGCTCCTTGAGATCCTAATCTATTGTGCCAGGTCTAATGCAGCCCTTAAAAGTTTGCCAGAAGTTTGGCTGGTTTCTTCTTACTTAGATCTGTGGAGGTTTCCCCCACTCCACCGCGAATGAGAACAGCTGTGGCTCTCTTCTCTAAGAAAAAGGTTCATGATGTTCTGGAATGTAGTTTCTTTAGGTGTCTTTGTGTCATCAGCTTTCTGATAGGTTTTCAAAACTATGATTTTGTGGCTTCTCCAGCTTGTATTTGTTAAGGTGCAAACAATAAGTCTATTGTGATTTTCTATATCCTTTGGGAAGCAGAAGTCATGTGTTATTCTTTACATAGCCCTGCCTCTTCTGCTTCTCTGAACAAACCGTTTCTAGGAGGCACTTCTGCCAGCAACCAGCTTAAACCTGTTCTCACGTTTGTTGTTTCAAACAAAGGAAATAGATTTTGTGCTTCCGAATAAGTCCCTCATCTTTACGAAGTGTATTTTGGCTGGTGCTTCTCAAGCTTATCTATTGCTGAGCACTCTTATTTTTCATGCTCTTTGTCACCTTCACCAAGTGGCTGGTGCATGATCTCATTGGCTTTTGGATACCTCTCCACATATTTTGGAGTCTGTGAATAATATCTGTTTTATAGTTTTGCCAGAAATAGAGAATTCAGGATATATTTGTTCTTGTTTTTCATCCATCTATTCTATTCAAGGGGGTAGGAGAGACAAAAGTGATGACTTCAAGGGAACCTGTTAACTTATGAAGCTGTGTTCATATTGTGAGTCCCACTTAATATGACAACCAAGTATGCATTTTTATTTCCTCTAAGCAGATGTGTAGACTGGGTCTAAGAATGGTTAGACACCCTTTCTGCACCCACGCAGGTAATAAATAGCAAAACTGGAATTTGAATTATTGTTTAATTCATACTACTAAATCATGTGCTGATAATGAAGTGCGTTATCTTTGAAGTTTTTATGTTTTTTACTGTCTGAATTCTTCAGAGTTCGGGATAAAATATACAAGTACTTTCTCCTGTAGGGACAGAGCCAAAGGGTGAATGGGAACCTAAATCCTCAGAAAACATTGAAGGCTCAAAGCAGAGAAAATCAAGCTCAGATACAAGCAAATAATGTCAAAAGCAAAAAGACCAAAATTGGGAGACAAACCTGAGTCACAAGAGCCAAGAAGAACTGGAATAGAGTAGCCATCTGGTCTTTTTAGTCAGGAGAGGCTGGGTCATAACTGGGATTGGGTCTAAAGTGGCTGTGTTGGACATGAGTATTTGAGGCCACATTAAAATAAAGAGCTCAGAGGCAAACACAGTTTTGTATGCTAGAGGATAAACTTGCTGGCATTCTCAATAATAATTGTTATAATCAGAGTAGTTGTTTTTAATTCCTAGTATGTGCTAAGCACTATAATTGCTGTTTTATTAACTTTATCTTAGCTAGACCTGAAGTCCATATGAGTTCTTAATCACCGCTTAAAAGACAAAGCTGGAATTTGAACCCAGGCTCATCAGTTGCCCAAATCCGAGGCCTTTCTACTTTATAATATTGTTTCTTCTAAAGGCAAGAAAATACCAGCCAAGAAAACAAATTTAAAGGAGTGGTAGAAAGTAGCCCCAAAACTCAATTAAAAATTAAGGTGCATTTACAATATGAAATATAATTAGAGCAAAAATAAGAAAAAGAAAAAGGAATGACCTCTTCCAGTTTACATATCAGGAGTTAAGATTGAATGCCCTGTGGTTCATGTGAGACTCTGGAAGAGTTTACTAATGTTCATCTCTGGGTCTAACTGGGGCTACCATGCCTAAAGATAATTCAGAGAAAATTCTGGGGAGTGCCGGTCAGAGGAGTTGGAAAATTAGACAGATGAAGAAAAGTCCTGGGATCATTTTCCCTGGTTGGAGAGTTGGAGAGTTGTTAAGTGTCCTCACGTCTGTGAAGAGCTATTATGCCAAGTATGGTCAGCAGCTGTTTGTTGATCTCTACTGCATGTGCAACTGCAGAACCATAGGTTTAAGTTTAATTTGGAAAAATCATTCCTGCCAGTAACCAGTGATGGTTGGTAAGCTTCTTTGTGAAAGGTAAGGGACCTCCTTCCTGAGGTCTTTTAAAGATACATTCAGTGTAAGATGCTGTGAGGGAGCAAGGCACCCTAAAGGACCTCTCAAGGTCCCTTCTAGCCCTAAGGTCCCATTATTATTGCATATTTATAGAACGCCAAAATCTTCTGTGTTCTTTGCAAGGACTAGAATTACATTCAATCCCTGTCCAGTGCTATCACAGTCAAAATTAGACAGATCAGCAATATCTTAGTTGCCAAATCGAGTTAAAGTTTACTGGGCACATGTCTACCTGAAAGTGTGTATTCTCTTCAAGAACATTTGACAATGACCTAAGAGCACGGTAAAAGATCTTTGGTTAGTGCTGAAGCATTCCAGTGAGATCTGCATTAAGTTCCTCTAGGCATTTTTGTATAAACATCAATCTGGCATTTATTCTTATCTGTTAAGCAATCTAATTTAGAATTGCTGTCCCAAAAACTTTTAATTTAGAATAAAGTGGACCTGGTGTGGTGGCTTATGGAAGTAATCCCAGCATTTCGGGAGGCTGAGATGGGGGATTGCTTGAGGCCAGGAGTTCAAAACCAGCCTGGGCAACATATCAAGACCCCATCTCTAAAAAAATAATTAAAAAGTTAGCAGATTGTAGCAGCATGCACCTGTAGTACCAGCTACTCAGGAGGCTGAGGTGGAAGGATTGGTTGAGACTGGAAGGTCGTGGCTTCAGTGAGCTATGACTGTGCCACTGGTCTCCAGCATGGACGACAGTGAGGCTTTGACTCAAAAAAACCACCACCACCACCACCGCCACAAAAACAATTATAGTTAAACGAAAGAGGAAAAGGAATTCATACTTCATTGCCAAATAGTTTTAAATGCTATGGAATACTCTTTTATTTTGAACTGATAACTTTGAACTTCTCTGACCATGGATGATTTGGAATCCATACTAATTGGTGAAATAAAAAATAAAAGTATGTTGCTAATTTAAAACTGTACAAATAAAGTCTCATATTTTATTGCTAAAAAAGGAAAACACCATCATATGGGATAAAAATTAACAGTTTAAATTGCCTGAATTTGAAAGGAATCATGGTCTTATGTTTTTGTTTAACATTAGCTATCATTTCTTCAAGGATTTATTTGATATTCACTAATCTCAGACATTAGTTACTTGTTGAAAATTAGCTTACCAGGGACCTTTGCCCCCTTTTTTGCTAATCTTTTCATTTTTAGATCATTTTAAGCTTTGTATTTGAAAATAATCTCAAACTTGCTGAAAAGTACAAAGTAGTACAAAGAAGAACGTACACTCTCTACCTGGGTTTACCTTTTGTTAGCGTTTTGCTCCATTTGCTTATTTATTTATTTAATCTGTACAAATGTATGGGATACACGTGAGGTTTTTTTTTTTTTTTCTTTTTCAGAGTCTTGCTCTGTCACCAGGCTGGAGTGCAGTGGCATGATCTCGGCTCACTGCAACCTCCGCCTCCTGGGTTCAAGCGATTCCCCTGCCTCAGCCTCCCAAGTAGCTGGGACTACAGGCGTGCACCACCACGCCCAGCTGATTTTTTGTATTTTAGTAGAAACAGGGTTTCACCATGTTGGCCAAGGATGGTCTAGATCTCCAACCTCATGATCTGCCCACCTCGGCCTCCCAAAGTGCTGGGATTACAGGCATGAGCCACCGTGCCTGGCTCATGTGAGATTTTTTACATATTTGTATAATGCATAGTGTTCAATTCAGGTTATTTACGGTGCTACCACCCAAGTTAAGTATATTCACTCTACTCTGCTGTCAGATGTTGAATTTGTTCCATCTTACTGAATGTTTGCACCCTTTAACCTGCTTCTCTTCATCCTCCCTCCTCCTCCTCCTAATTCAACTTTCCCACACCCTGTTACCTATATTTCCACCGTCTACCTCCATGTGATCAAATTTTTTAGTTCCCACATATAAGTGGGAACATGTAATATTTGTCTTTTTGTGCCTGGCTTACTTTGCTTTAGAGAACCACCTCCAGTTCCATCCTGTTGCTGCAGATGACATATTTTCAATTGTTTTATGCCTGGATAGGATTTCATTCTGTATATGTACCACATTTTCTTTATCCATTCATTTGTTGATGAACACTTAGGTTGATGCCATATCTTTGCTTGTGAGTAGTGCTACAATAAACATGCTAGTGCAGGTATCTCTTTGATATATTGATTTCTTTTCCTTTGGGTAGATACTCCGTAGTGGGATTGCTGGATCGAATGGTACTTCTATTTTTAGTTTGTTGAGAAATCTCCATACTGTTTTTCACAGTGGCTGTACTGGTTTACATTCCCACCAACACTGTTCACTTTTCTCAGCATCCTCACCAACATCTGTTACCTTTCATTCATAGTAGCCATTCTGACTAGGGTAAGAGAATATTTCATTGTGGTTTTGATTTGCATTTCTTTGATAATTTGTTATATCGAGCATTTTTTCATATACCTGTTGGCTATTTGTGTATCTTCTTTTGAGAATATCTATTCATATACTTTGCCCACTTTCAAATGGGGCTATTTGTTTTTTCCTGTAGAATTGTTTGAGTTCCTTATATATTCTGAATATTAGTCACCTGTTGGATGAATAGTTTGTGTTTTCTCTCATTCAACAGGTTTTCTCTTCACTCTGTTGATTATTTCTTTTGCTGTGCAGAAGCTTTTTAGCTTAATTAAGTCCCATTTGTCTATTTTTGGTTTATTACCTATGCTTTTGAGATCTTGTCATACATTCTTTGTCTAAACCGATGTCCCCAATAATTTCCCTAGGTTTTCTTCTAGTATTTTCATAGTTTGGAGTCTTGTGTTTAAGTCCTTAATCCACTTTGAATTGGTTTTGTATATGGTGAGAGATAGGGGTACAGTTTCATTCTTCTACATATGGATAGCTGATGTTCCCAGCACCATTTATTGAAGAGCAAGTCCTTTCTCCAGTGTAAGTTCTTGTGGGCTTTGTTGAAGATCAGTTGGCTGTGAATATGTCTTTATTTCTCACTTCTCTTGTTCCATTGGTCCATGTGTCTAGTTTTATACCAATATCATGTTGTTTTGATTACTATAGCCTTGTAAGATATTTTAAAGTCAGATAATGTAATGCCTCTAGCTCTGTTCATTTTGCTCAGGATTGCTTTGGAGATTTGGATTCATTTTTGGTTCCATATAATTTTAAGATTTTTTTTTAATTCTGTGAAGACTGATTGATGGTATTTTGGTAGAGATTGCATTGAATCAGTAGATTGCTTTGGGCAGTGTGGACATTTTCACAGTATTAATTCTTCTAGTCCGTGAACACAGGATATCTTTTCATGTATTTGTGTTTTCTTCAAATTCTTTCATCAGTATTTTGTAGTTTTCAGTATACAAGTTTTTTACTTCCTTGGTTACATTTATACCCAAGTGTTTAATTTTTTGTTGCTATTGCAGATGGAATTGTTTTACGAATTTCCTTTTTGTATTAGCTTGTTATTAGTATATAGAAACACTATTGATTTTTGTATGTTGATTTTATATACTGCAACTTTACTGAATTTATTTATCAGTTTTAACAGTTTTTCGGTGGCATCTTTAGGGTTTTCTATATATAAGGTTATGTCATCAGTAAATAGAGATAAGTTTACTTCTTCCTTTTCTGTTAGGATTCCTTTAATTGTTGTCTCTTGCCTAATTGCTGTGGCTAGGACTTAAGTACTATGTTGAAAAGAAGGGGTGAGAGTGGGCATCTTTGTCTTATCCCGGATCTTAAAGGAAGAGCATTTAACATTTCACCATGGAGAATGATTTTAGCTATGGGTTTTATATATATAGACTTTATTGTGTTTAGGTATATTCCCTGTATACCTAATCTGTTGAGGTTTTTTATTATGAAAAGGTGTTGAATTTTGTCAGATGTTTTCTGTGCATTCATTGAGATGATCATATTATTTTTATTCTTCATTTTGTTAATATGTTGTATCACATTTATTGATTTGCATATATTGAACCATCCTTGTATCTCTGGAATAAATCTCACTTGATCATGGTGAATGATTCCTTTAATGTATCCTGGAATTCAGTTTGCTTATATTTTTATTAGAGATATTGATGTATATATTTTTTCCCTGTAGTGTCCTTGTCTGGCTTTAATATCAGGATAATGCTAGGCTCATAAAATACATTTGGAAATATTCCCTCTACTCCACATTTTTGGAAGAGTTCGAGAAGAATTGGCATCAGTTCTTCTTTAAATGTTTGGTAGAATTCAGCAGTGAAAGCTGTCGGTCCTGGAATTTTCTTTGTTGAGAGACTTTTTATTACTTATTCAATCTTCTTACTTGTTATTTTTCTGTTTGGATTTTCTATTCCTTCCTACTTCAGTCTTGGTAGGCTATATGTGCCTAGGAATTTATCCATTTCTTCTATTATCCAATTTGTTGGCATATAATTGTTCATAGTAGTTTCTTATGATCCTTTGTATTTCAGTTGTAATGTCTCCTCTTTCATTCTAATTTTATTTACCTGAGTAGTCTCTCCTTTTTTTCTAGCTAGTCTTTAGCTAGGGTTGTTTATTTTGTTTATCTTTTCATAATATCAACTCTTGGTATCATTGATTTTTTTCTATTGTTTTTCTAGTCTCTTTTTTTATTTATTTATGCCCTGATCTTTGTTATTTCATTCTTCTGCTAACTTTGCGCTTAGTTTATTTTTGTTCTTCTAGTTTCTTGAACTGTAACAGTAGATCGTTTATCTGTTATTTTCTTTTTTGATATAGACATTCATTGCTATAAACTCCCCTCTTAGGACTGCTTTTGCTGCATCCCATAAGTATTGGTATGTTGTTTCTTGTTTTTAAAGTAATATAATTTTATAACTTCCTTTGAAGTAAAAATGTTTTATTGTCAGATAGCTCTACTATTTAACAAAATGTAGCGGTAACTTGAAGCATTATATTTCACCTTGCCTTTGTCCTGTTACCTATTTTAACTACCAATAATGAGGTCCTTTTCATGCCTGTATATGGAGTATATCGTTTTTTGCAATTGTTCTTTGGTAAAGTCTTGAGTCTTGACATAAGTCCCTGTTGCTGTAATGTGTAATGCTACAGGTTTACCAAGTGACATATTACAGAATTTTGCAAGCACTAAATTCTTATCTAATTTTAATATAAGAAAACATTTTAAAAATGTAAATATTTACATTTGAAAAATTGAATTAATTAGATTTGTTTAGTAAAATTACATGGGTTCAAGTGAAGTTTTTGACCCTTACTTATTTTCTGTTTCAGCTTGATGCAGAGTCATAGGGCCAAATTTACATATTTGTTTGTTTCTCTTAAAGTAGTTTATGATTCCACAAGTCCAAGACTGGTTTTCACTGAAGGATTAGCTATAAAAGATCAGAATGAAGATATGGCTTATAGAAAGGGAACAGGATTCAACTCAAATAAACATAATGGAGGAAATTAATTTTTTTAGATATTGATGAGTAGACATATTATTTTCAGTTGTGAAAATTATATTATTTTTTATTGATTTAATTATCAATTATCAATATCTTTAGTGTTTGATGTTAACATCAACTTTGAATAGATCAACTCTGAATATTCTTCCAGATAGCCTGAGATATAGTGTAACTGTGGTGAGGTCAATTTACTAGTTTTTGCTTATTCTTTATGGATATTGAAGACATAGAGCCAGAATCAATTTAGGCCTAAGGAGAATTATGGTCTCACTCCTCAAATTGACTGTTTTGTGGGCAGAGGCACTACCTGCATTCCTGGAGGGACCATAGATCAGAGAACAGATTCAAAATGCAACATAATGTCACCTTCATCTAGCCACTGAATTTTGACTTGGAACTTCATTAGGCAGCCTCATTCTCCTCAGATAACAATTAATTCCTTTTTATTTGTGGCTTTTTTTTGTATGTTTATTAGTATTAGGCATACTATGTGCTTGGTTTATATTAGACTACAGCCAGAAAAACTATACAGAATTAGTTCCAAGAACATTTTTCTTCCTGTAGCACCCACATACAAGATGTGCGATCTATAGTAATTCTTATTCATTTGAAATGCAGCAATTTGTTCCTGTCACTAGAGGATAGGATTGTTGTTTTAAATTGCTGTGTTTTGTTTTTGTTGGCATGTTCCCCAATACAAATTGAATGGCTGACAAAAATCTATTTGTATGACAGTTCAATCTAGATAAGTGCCCTCTGTTGCCTAACAGTACAATTTGGGGTCTCAGAGATAAAAGCAAACTGAATGCCAGGCTTGTAGCGGAGCTTCTTGTGCAGATAACAGAGGTAATCCATATTCCTCAGGTCCACAAATCAGACAAACAAAGAAGAAATATGCATGCACATCATCTCATTTGAAATGGTGGTCTTTTAGTTTCTACATAATAAAAAATGGCAATATCTAACTCATGAGAACAATAAAACAACAGATATGAGATATGCCTATATTTGAAATTAAAGAAAAATGTGGTATTGACTTATAAAGTTGGAGAGTGGTCTGTTGCTTACCATTTTCCCATAATATATTGGCTTTTGTTGAATATATTTGCTTTCTATTTTAATATTTCTATCCTGAAATAAGTTATATTTTTAGACAATTATTCATTTATAGCTTTGATATTCTGTTAGAAAAGGTATCTCCTTTTCTGCCCAAAATGAGGAGCTGAGACTTTGGACCTATTGGCTTACCTCTGCCAAAAACATGTCAGTCTTTCCATCCAAATATCTCCCAAATATAATTCATATATAAAAAGAAGGATGAGAAATATATGTTAATAACAGTTATAAAGAAAGAATGGGGACTAATGCGTAAGATAACAAACATACTGGAAATAGAGCCAAGGGCCCCAGTTGTAGATATTCTGAAAAATAAGGGTTTAATTGATAGGGCCTGCTGATTGATTGGATTTGTGTAATGAAGGAGAGAGTGGGATAATTTTTAGGTTTTTGTCTAAGAATACTATGTGCATGGTTATACTATCCATCATTAGGGAAAACAGGAGGTGGAGCATGCGGTAGGAGAAAGATAATATTCTACTTTGTCTGTGTTAAGCCTGAGATGCCTTTATATTATTTAAGGTACTCAATAGGAATTGGATTTGTAGTGGAATATGCAGAAAACATCTTTGCCAGCTCCTAGGTGATAGTTTGAACAATAGGTATGAATGAGATCACTCAGATGAGTGAGAAGTGGGCTAAGGACGGAGACCTAGGGGAACACCAGCATTCATGGGCAGATCGTGAGAGAAGTTACAATGAAGGAGACTAAGAAGGAGAGACTGAGAAAGAGAAGCACAATTCCTCCAAGGATAGGAGGAATTCAAAGGGAGTGTGGTGCTGAATCTGTTAAGGAGAAAGTGGGCAACAGTGTCAGGTACTATCAAGAGGTCAGACCTGAAAAAGGACTGAAAAGTGGCCATTGCAGCTAAAATTGGCACAATCTGAGCAACAAAAGAAATGAAGTAGTATTGGACGATAACCCAGAATATAATAAATAGCCATGACGCCAGACTGATATAAATAGATGATTGACTAATGATTGAATAGACAAATCTCCTATGCAATAGAATGCCAAATAATTTATGTAGATACTCCGCCCTCGAGGGGGTGGAGCCTAATTCCCAACTCCTTACCTGTGAGCTAATGCATAGTGAGTACAACATGAAAAGAGGAAAAGGGTAACGTTACAGTGAATAAACTTGATAAACACTACCTCAGCCAAGTGATCAAGGTCAGCATCAACAGTGATGAGTCATGCTGATTGTATGTAGCTTCGATATGATCTGATCAAAGTGGCACTTTACTTCTGTGATCTCCCTCTGGAAAATATATGACTCCAATCTAGTCATGAGAAAAATATCAGGCAAATCCTAATTGAGGCACATTTTACAAAATACCTGAGCACCACTCCTCAGAACTGTCAAGGTCATCAAAAACAAATAAGTCTGAGAAACTACTACAGCCTAAGAAGTCATGACTACTAAATATAATGTGGAGTCTTGGATGGGATCCTGGAATACAAAATGAACGTTAGGTAAAAGCTAAGGAAATCTGAAAAAAAGGATGACTTTAATTAATAATAATGAATAATTTATTAATTGTGACAAACTGGGTGTGGGTTATATGGGAACTCTCTGCACTGTTGTTGTAAACTTTTTATAAATCTTAAACAATCATAAAATAAAAATTTCATTTATAAAACATGGCCAATAATTTTGACAACTAGGAAGTCATTGGTGATCTTTGGAAGACCTGCAGAGTGGTAGGAAGAAATCCAGTTTATAATAAGCTGAGAAATGACTGAGACATGAATAAATGGAGTTATTGCATGTAAAATAGTCTATTAATCCATTTATGCTGGAGGTTGCAAACTTTTTTTGTGAACAATCAGACCTTTGTGATGACCTTGAGCGGTAGAATATAAATAACTCCCACAAGCTTAGCGTTCCAATAATGGAACACTGGACATAAATGGGTTAAGAAGCTTGGCTAGGAAGGGAAGCATAAAGAGAGGTTGGCATTTGCTGGGGGAGAGTAATGTAGAATGAAATAACTGCCAGGTGCTGTGGCTTATACCTGTAACCCCAGCACTTTGGGAGGCAGAGATAGGAGGATTGCTTAAGCCCAAGGAGTTCAAGACCAGCCTGGGCAGCATGGTGAGACCTCATATCTCTTTCTCTCTCTCTCTCTCTCTATATATATATATATAATATATATAATATATATTTATATATAATATATATAATATATAATATATATTATATATAATATATATAATATATATTATATATAATATATATTTTATATTATATATATTATATTAATATATATTATATATAATATATATTATATATTATATAAATATATATTATATATTATATATAATACATATAATATATATATATTATATATAGAGATATATATAATATATATTATATATGTGTGTGTATATGTGTATATATGTGTATATACATGTGTATATATATATATATATACACACACACACACACACAACTTTTTAAAATGTGTAAAGCTGGGATACACTTAAAAGTGTTGATATACCTACCATAAAGGAAAGAACCAGTAGAGGGTGAAACATTGAAGATACTCAAGAAAACATTTAATTGATGAAGCGAAACATCTGAGTAGGCAAGATTTTATTTTATTCAACTGAAAATGGAGAATCTTTTAGGAAGAATATGTTATTTATGAATGAGGTATGAAGTTTCATATTCATTATATTTTGTTTTGGGTCACCCTAATATAGAAGTAACCGTCAAAACGTTTTCATAGAAAATTTGGGCTAAAATAATTTTCTTATATTGCCTAAACATCATAGTTTTATTGGCTATATCCATAAAACATTAAAAGACATTGTATATCTCTGAATTATGAACCCTATAACCTCACTATAACACAGCATAGTCTATAATAAAGAATCTGTCGCAACATGGGTCCAAAAGTAAGTACCAGGAAAATAGGTTATAAAAATTGTTTGCCTATGAGATGGCTGATTCCAATCTAGAATTTTGAAGTAACCAGGAGTTACCAGATTTTCTGAGTAAGCAAGCAGTTCTGAACACATCTTAATAGCTGGTGCGGCTCCTCTCTGAGCCATAGGTAGGCTATTGTTGCTTTATGGTACAGCCTTTGAAGATTAATCTTGAAACTTGTCTAAATAACACCCATAGGTGTGGTTATGACTCACCCTCTGAGATCAGATGCTTTATTCTATCAAATAAAACAGTTTACCTTAAGCATTTATCACCCTCGATCTTGATTGGTGTCCAATATTCTAGCTGTTGATAGCGAAGTATAAAGGTTTGTTTGTTTGTTTTTAGAGAAGGGTGACCAGAAACAAAACCTTTAGACTAATTAGCTGATGATAAGTTGATAGAACTAGGTGAATTGTTCATCCAACCATGGCTTTAGAGAATGAAGGTAGGGGTACTCCAGCCTGTTGTGGCGGTGTAATAAAGTGAAAAGAACACTGGCATTGAGGAATGGGGTTCTGTCCTTGTTCTGCCTCATCTTTCCTAGCTCCGTGGCCTTGGATAGATCATTCGTCTGGCTTAGAACCCCTTGTTTTTAAATTTGCAGCCTGATCTAGATGAAACCTCATGCGATAACTTAGGGTCAGTTACGGAGAATCCTCAGGATAACTTGTTCTTGGATGTTTAGATCACTTGAAACTGTGACTATGGACAGATTTTCAATGAATGACCCCTTTTCCTTCCCAATGCTAGGCAGATGATATAGAGAAACTAGCATTATAGGAATTAATTGTATACACTTATATGCTTTGTTGCAGTAGTTTATTTTAAAATACAAACGAAGCATCTATTGCAAAACATTTATTTATCAGAGTAACATTTTCCAGTGGGGTGTATAGTGTATTTATAAATCATTAACAAACAAAATAATAAACATTTTGATATTTTGATTATTTCAAGTAGAGTCTATGGAGTTATTTTATTTTACGTATCAAAAGACTTTAAAGGATGAGATTTCCTCCACTGCATACTTACACTATTCCAGATGCTGACAACAACATCTGGGCATTCTATCATGAGCTGATTTTCTGAATGAAGTAATTTAATTGTTGATTGACAAGCTAACATGATTTAAGACACAGCCACACCGTATTCAATAGCAGTGTCAAAAGTCATAAACTGCAAGCATATGCAAGCAAGTGGGGCCATGATACTAACTTATGTTGCCTTTTGAAACATTAATGCTAAATTTAAATTACAGGCTAAAGTTTAGAAATGCTGGAAGAGGAAATGAAGAAGTGCAGTTACATAATTTCTGGGATCTCTGTTTTGCAAATCATTAAATGATACAGCAGCAATATGGGCAGAGTTCCTAATATAAATAAAAGTCTGTCGTAGCATTGTAAACATAGTTATTATTCCATATGGATTGCAAATGGGTTTTTTAGTCTCTATATGTGTGTGTGTGTATATATATATATATAAAACCTCATGATATGCATATAAATATTCACATATGATATTATAGCTAAATTTTAAAAAGTAATTTAGGGGAAATGTGGTATAATTTATCTTATTGTTTATAGCCAAAACATAAATATCCATTCTGAACATGGAAAATGTGTTTGAAAGTATAAGCAAAAATAATAAATGAGAGTGATTACAATAAAAAGACAAAATTTTTTAAAACTAATTTTTAGTTTTTTTTCTGGTGTTGCATACTAAAGAACAATGGATTATTTTGGCAGTCTCATGGTAACCTACTTTCCAGCTCTGTTGGTAGCCTTGCAGCAGGGTATGTTAGTATTTTTTCTCTGGTGGCTTGCATATGGTCCATTGCCCATGAGTTTATGATAGACACAAAGTGTGCTTTCCCTTTATTAATGCTACAGTATTGGTGACATGTGGCATGTGCACCTTCCAGCGAATGAGCTTGACCTTTAACTCTAAACAGTCCCTTGAGCAAGAGCAAGCCATACTTAGAGGAATGACTACATAGAAGAAACAGATTGGAACTTACTTTCTCTGATAGCATTAAAGAAATGCAGTAAAATTTTTTACTATTGGAAGCCATCCAAAAATTACAGCACCATAAAATAAGGAATAGGGCAAAACAGTATGGTGGAATTACAGGATCTAAATAATACAGATTTTTAAAGCCATTTTTGGTATGTATTAGCAAATGATTTTTTAAGAAGGATGCATAATTTATACTTTCAGCCATGTATGCCTACTAGTTTTATTGCATCCTTTCCAGTATTATCAACTACAATTTAGTTGAACATGCTCTGGAGGTCATCATATACAAGGTGTTAGGGTAGGTTTGCATTTGTTTATAACATTTAAATCTTCACAACAGCCCTAGGAAATAAATACCATACCATTATTTTAGAGATGAAGAAACTGATGCTCAGAAAACTTAATTTGACCAAGATCACATACTGAAATGCTCTCTCTGTTCTTTTCATTTAGTACCCTGTGCTTTTCCATCCATCCTAACAATGTTCCAGGGATCAAACATATATCTAACAGTTTTCTTTACCTTTACCTAAGCCATGTAGTATGATACATGTTTTAACCTTAAATTGCTTTTTGCTAGAAATTAATACAACATGGAGAACACTGTGATAAACAAAAATTCATAAGTTCCATTTATGTTTTTTCTGGACTGTGTAAGCTTTCTGTCCTGGATTGATGAGCCTTTTTGAGTCCTGGTGCAGGGGTGGTGTGTGGCTGAAAAGCTGAAATTGTCCATGAGAAATAGAAGTGAGGCTAAAAATGGAACACTTGGTGCCAAAGATAGATGCATTTTAGAAAATGCCATCTGGGCATTACAGAAGTATGATATTATTTAATTAGAACCAGATAAAATTAGGTAAGAAATGAGTGCCAGCAATTATATGACTAACTAATCAATATAATTTCATGGTTTTCTGTAGATATCCCTAAGTGTTAATTATAACAGGAGCAGTTAAATTCTTTGGAGCAGTTAAATTCTTTGGCTATGAAAGCATGCAATTTTTAATAGATGTATCACCTGGTAACCTTGGGCATTATTAAATATATGGAGACTGAAAGACATGTAGAAGCAATGGAAAAGTCTGGCCAGACTGGGTAATTTGTTTTAGACCTATGGAGAAATCTATTAACCAATTCTTCTATAGACCCATTTGATTAGGAAGTAGGACAAGCTGTTCTTTCATTACTTACCAAAACCATACTGCACTCTGTATCAATTATTTGGCTGTCTGCAGCACATAGATTAGAATAAAGGGCTTGCTTAGTGTTTGTGAATGTTGCGGATTGCTGATTAGTAATTAAAGTGCTGAATGAAGAAAATTAGGCCAAAATCGAATGGGAATGAGAACGTCTTAATTCTGTGATACAGATGTTAGAAACAGATTGTCTTCAGCAGCCCCATTCAATGTAGTGACATTCTACGTAGCCATCGAATATTTGCATCCCATGTAAAACTCAAGTCGAATGCCTTTTGAGATGGTTTCCTCTCCTATGCCTTGTGATGTAGCTGTGTGGGTATTAATTTAGTGAAATATCCTGTCTGCCAGGTGTGGGAACTAGCTGATTTTATTGTAATACCAGATCATTACTTAATTCATATGCAACAGAATACAGCACATGGAAAGCATTATAAATCTATTTACAATGTGGCTGGTCTGATGATAACATTGTATTAAATTCCCAGGTGAGGCAATTTAAGCAATTGCTTTGCCATGTGCACGCCATGGAAATTAAATTCTCATATACGCTTTAGTAATAAACCAACTTCATTGTTATGCTTTTGCTAGTTCTGGGCTGTAGAATCCTCATTCTGGTTACGTATACTCTGTTTCACATGTAGAATCATACAGGAGGCGGTACCACAGATCACAGTTTTTAATTAGTTTAAGCTAAGTTAATTCGTTTTGTTTCTAATTTAGCAGTGCCTGTCCAGGAACACATTCAGTTCAGTTGGGAAATGTCAAGGCTTGGGTCAAGTAGAAAGATTGTTTCAAGCCAAATTTCCAGACAGAACTAAGCAAGCGTATCTGTTTGAACTTGGCTTTAAGAAAATCAGCCAATCAGTATGCAAAGGACCTGTTCATATACCAAGTAAAAATCGAAAATCGCCTTGAATCCGAAATTCCCGCATTCATAACTCACTTGTGTCATCAGTTTAAAATAGCCATTGAAACTTGTGCATCTAACTTCTTAGAGGTAACAATCAGTTGTTTATTTGTCATATTTTTTTCTATAGTTCATATACGATCTGTAGATTTTCTTTCTAACCATGTAGTCTACCAAAGTATGTAAGTTAGAAGAAGTAAACTTTACACAAACACACAATTAAAAGTGAGGAGTACTCTTGTATTTAACTCTGTGTATGTTGTGTGTGTGTGTGGCGGGGTGGGGGGGTGGGGGGGAGGCAAGTATTGTCAGCTGAAGCTTTTCTACTCTTATGGTACAGACCAGAAATTGCAGTAGATTACAAACTGCATAGAGCTTCTGTCTTCTCCAGAAGCCACATATAAAGCACCAGTAGACAGTGGTAACTGACAACTAAGACTAAAAATGTTGACAATTTCTTGATTTGCCTGGTTAGCTTATGTATAGAAGTCATTAACTATTTATAAAATGCATTATGAATTGGGTTCCTTCAAACTGTAGCTGAATGTGTGACATTTCCAGCTCAAATTCTCATGTTTGCATTTGGCTAAAGTACAAATTTTATACCGTTGATAATAAAGAAAAAATATTTTTGTGAAGTTTATCAAGATACAGTAAATGCTTCAGTTTTATTAACTTTGAATCTTCCAAATTAAATTATTATGTAGGTACTTATTAATGTAGCATGGGATTTTTTTTAATTCCATAAAAGGTAACATAATTTATTGATGTTTTAGAGGAAAATTATCCATAAAATAAGCAGTTTGTCATTCAAAGGATTTTTCCCCTTTTTTGGTATTCAGTTAGTTTAATGATGATCTTGCAGGCTAAGTTATGGTTGGGCACAATCAGCTTACTGAAAATTTTAAGTCGTGAAAAATTATGAGAAAATACCAATGTTGGGCATCTAAATATAATTAGTTTTTTTTTAATAGTCTTGATTTGTTTTGTTTGGAAAATGAAACACACATATAAAGAGTTCAGTTTTCAGCATTGTTGTGTCATGCGCATGAGGAACTGTTTCTGATATTTGAAATGAGTCGTCTTTTCATTCTTTAAGAAAAGTCAGTCCTGTCAGAGAACACTTGGTTACACTCAGCATATCATTTACTTAATTATATCCAGAAAGCCATCCAAACAACCAGTTTTTACCATCCCAATGGTGAAGAATGACATTTATAGGGACCACCCTTCAACTGTGGATAAAGCCTTAGTTCTCCTCTGTTGCTGAGCATGTACACTCTTAATTGCTGGTTTTTAAAAGCGGTGGATTCTAACCAAAACAAGATTCGATATTTAGGGATACACATTTATAATTTTCTCCTTTTGAAGAATAGTAAATCAAAATAAGAGTATAATGTAATTGAACAATCTATGCCAATTCGTTGGTATTTTGGTGAAAAAAGGGAAAAACAAAAGCAATCTCCATATGATCCTCTTGCATACTGTGGAATGTTTTAGTCCCCCATAGTGATGAGATGAATAATTAAAAAGGCAGCTCTGATACCACAGCCTGTTTAAAGGTTCTCATTTCCTTTAATGCTGTAAAATACTTTTGCTTAGCTAGTTTGAAACTACTGTAGTAGGAACTCCAAATGAGCAAAGGCAAGCTTTGGCTTGATCTAAATATTGTATTAAGGCCATGAAGTGGACTGCCCTGATAATTTAGCATTTTTAAATGCAATTCTGTATGAAGTCAATAGAAATAGCTAATTAATAATGGCTTCAGTAAATACAATAAGAGAACCAGGCTTAATATATGCTGTGTGCGATGGTCAAAAGTCTGGCATGTTCACAAATGACTGAGTTGGGTCACTACTGAATTGTCGAGCGATCTGATGTAGATATCTTTACTGACTTCATGCTGAGGACTTGACTTCTTTACTCTGTCCTCCTCTCTGCAACGTTGTTGATTTTATTTATCTACTTAGAGACTTACTGCAGAAGTCAAGGTATAAGATATGCATTTGTGGCAGCGAAATGGGGGTTAGGGTGGAGACTCAGGGCAGGGAGTGGATGCCACTGTCTCCTTAATATCAAAACATTTTGCAATTCTTCTGCCTTTTTCCTGAGTCACTCTAAAGGTAATAGAATGAAGAGGAACTTTTGTGTGATAGAATGAGCACTGAGCTGTGAGTCAGGACCCCAGTGTTCCAGTGTCAGTTTAACCAGAGCTACCTTTAGAATTCCATGAAACTTACTTTTTTCCCTAAAAAGCAAAGGAATGTCTAGGTTTATTTATTTTTATTTCTATTCAGCCTTTTCAACTGGGTTCTGCCAGAGATTTAAGACTTGTCTTCAAATATATGTAATGAACTAAATTTTTTTCTTATGTACCATCCTTGGGAGAATTGATAAACATAGTTATTGAAATAATTTTCTGTGTTTTGTGGTTAAGATAAGGAACCCCAATTGGGAAAAGTTGTAACTTCAGAATGATTTAAAGTCTATTGGTTGTTCTTGTCTAAGGTTCTTTTCCATTCAAATGTAATACGATTGATGTTTAAGATATTATGATCTCTATGTGGTCAAGCAGTGTCGCTTATTCACTAGTTTAAAATCTAATTTAAAAATCATATTGTTGACATCTGCTCTGGAATTATTGATAGTCCTTTTAAACTACAATACTTTTTCAGATCACAGTTGAACAAGTAAGAAATTTTAAGTCCCAAACTCTAGACCCCCAAGTGAGGAAGAGATTACTGTTTTCCAGCTGCCATTTTTTAATGGAGTAGTTTTCTTAGTGAATTCTGAAGCAGAAAAGACAACAAAGTAACTTGCAAATCTGAATTTAGGTCTGAAATAGTGACGCTGAAGTGGGATCTGAGGCCCACACTTTAGCTTCCCAACGAATTTTCAGTCTTTTGGCTTTCCCAAATGTGTATACATTTAGATAATTCATGAATTGCTTGCAGACATGTCCCTCTGACTTTATAGAGAGGGGTATATTTCTTGTAAAACACATTTTCAGGGTGTGAAACATTGACTCATAGCCCACTTGTCTTTATTTACTGGGACTGTGAAAAGTTGACTCATAGCCTACTTGCCTTTATTTACTGTGACTGAGAAATTTAGTTTCTTTTACCAGACACACACATGCACGCATGCATGCACACATGCACACACACACTTTCATTACTTTTCCTTAGGCCATTATTTATAGAGAGCTGGGAGACATTTAAATTATTGTTTGTACAGGGGAGGGGCTTTAAATTCCCTCTCTTTCTGGTTAGTAGCATCACAATAATGAAAGAAATATAGACGTGCTATTCTAGGCATTGCAGAGTATAGTTGGAGATATAATTATTATCCTAGTATTAGAGACTTTTAAAGTGCTAAATTGAAAGCTTTGTAATGTCCATTTCCTGCCACAATATTGGGAAAAAAAAACAACATATACTCCTGTCTTAAGTACAATCTAGTGAGTTTTACAGACATGCAGTTATATAGCTGTATTTCTTTCAGCTTAGTGGTGTTATTTGAATGGCGATTTATGGAACTATATACAAGTTCAGATGCGTTTATGAATAGAATACACAATGCAGAGTTTCCTTTCATTATTGGCATCTTATAAACTTCTAATTTACATGAAACTTATGAAGTTCAGGAACTTTACACAACTTTGGTGTGCAGATTGTAGCCAATAGGTTTCCATTAGGGGGCTCTCGAGGTTTGAGATCAGCCTTGATACCAATAAAGCTTGAAAGCTTTTACTTTCTAATGTTCCTCTCACTCTCTCCCTTTTTGTTTTGTTTTATAGAAAAGGTCACGGATCGCCTACAGTGACGAAGTACGGAATGAGCTCCTGGGGGATGATGGGAATTCCTCAGAGAACCAGGTAGAATGCTAATCAGGAAGGCCCGGTGGGTGGCTGGAGGGTGAAGGAGGTCACTGGCGCACTGGGCTCTCAAGCTGCTCCTTAACGGTATTAGCAACAACTCATGTGGAAGCGATACTGTTTAATGCAAAGCTGGAGTCTTAATCAACTTCAAAATGTTTCTTGGAGATCTTACATTTAACCCTTTACCTTGTGATCACTGTCTGCTATCTTCTAAAAAAATCTTTTCTTCTCTTTTCTTTATTATTTAGTACTTAAGGAATAACTTGAAACACACCGTTTGCAGACAAAGCCAAGGTCTTCACCTCAAACACATGTAAAAGGAATAAAAAAGTACATAATACAGCTTTGATAATAATGCAGTATAATTAAATCAACACTTGCAGCAAAACAAATGAAAGTAAGCTTTCAAAATTCAACAGGGCAGCCCAATCTCCTATTGTGTGGCTTCTTAAAAATACATTCACCAAAATGCAAATTGGAAGCACCAGTGTGGAACTTGGATACCCATACAGAGGAACTGCTTCTGTCAAATAATAGTCATAATAATAATAATAATAATAATAATAGGATAAGTCTTTTTGCAGTTTAAGATCTGCGTAGGCAAAAAAATAAGATACAGTTTCTTCTTAAAAGAGCTTTACAACTTGGCTGTCGGTTCTCATTGGATCATACCATAGTGTCATGAGTCTAATTAATGTCCCGCCTCTTTCTTTGAATTAATACTACAGACTTCATTAATTCATGTAGATACTATATACAACTTTAAAAAAAGTTTTAAGAACCTCATTGTAGAAATGACTTTAAAAATGTCTCAAAAAAACCCTAATGACTGATTTTCTTTGACACTTTTAAAGAAAATACATGATAGGGACCTTCAGAAACAAGACCTGAACATGGTTACTAATGCCACTTTGGCAAGTAGTATAAAAGTCTCTACTCTGCCTAAATGAAAATGAACATAAATCAGTCACTGAGTAAACCAAAATTTTAATAGGATAGTGAAATCTAATATATTGATACATATTATAAAAATTGCATAATTGTATTTACCATCTTAAATAGATGATATTATAGGTCCATATATGCTAATAGTATTTGCTATCTATTATACTATAATCTGTAACAGGGATGTTGTTTGTGTGATTAAGGACTCTACTCACCCACCCCCAAAGAAGAGAGAAGAATGACTGAGCTGATTATGTTTGTTTTTGGAAAGATGTCACCTCCTCCACTATTTGGATGTTATCAGCTTGAGTTCAGACATGTGAACACGTTCAGATTTGACTTGGGATTTCAGCTTCCCTGAGTGAAATGTGAGAATAGCTAAAGGAAAAAAAAAATAGCACATCAAACATAAAAGGGTGATGTGATAAAGGGGTTTTACTCATAATAGATTAAATAATGTGAGGATAAGAGAAAAAATATTTTCTTCTGTTTTTAAAGTGAGATTTAGATTGCTCATACCTCTTGAAAATGAGTGAATCATAATTTTATTTCCTATCTACTGCAAAAAACACTATCTTTTTTGCAAAAAAGTGAATGCGTAGTTCCCATGTCAGTTCTTTAAACAGCTATAGATCTTTCCCTCATTTGAAACTACTGCCTAATGCAGAGGAAATAGAAAGGAAGGGGGTGTGCCTGTCTAACTCAGACTCCTTTATCGTAATGGATGTTGTAGTTCTATGACAGGGATCCCTTTTTTTTCAAACGTGTTCACTTCTCTTAATGGACATTTTATATGCCTAAAACATTTGCCTTGCGTACATATAAGTATGATTTTTATGCCTAAAGAAAACTGTTCCACAAAAATAGATTGAGTTCATATTTTCTGAATTTTTCAAATTATATTCCTGTCACCTTAAAGTGATTATGCAGAGATTTCCCCTGGACTTGTATAAATCAAACTTACAAATTCTGAAAGTGCTTGGAGAACCTGAAGTTTACATGTAAGGAACTGTCACTTCAATAAATAGAGTATGATAAATTATAGTCATGAGAATATGTACTGTTAGATTATTACTTGTGTGAAGTTTTCCATCTAAAATTTGATTGAGGTGTGAAAGTTCAAAGAGACCACACTTAACTTTTTGGATATTTTGTTACCAAATGTAGCAAAGTTTCCATTTCATATGAAGTCATTGCATTTTGTTTTAAGGCTCTTTGTCATAATATAGGAATTAAAATCCCTCAAACTAAAACACATCCTTAACTAGGTATGGTCACTTGAGAATAACTTTTTTATTCCGCATCAGCATTCATTCAGAATATGGAGTCAAAACGGAAGCTTTTTCTGTAAAGAAAGAAAATATTTTAATTTGGCTCTATACTAATCTTTGTAGCTCGGTAGCTAGGAAGAGTTTTTTTCTAGGTAGGGCTGCTTATAATTTATATAAGAAAAGGTCTTCTGCCTACAAATAAGTTTACTTCTAAGTTATTTGCTAATAAATTGATTTTCAGAACTCCTTGTCCATGGAATACTAACTATATAAATGGATAAAACTTGGAGATAAACAAAATGAGATGAAAATAGCAATATTCATTTAATTGCAATTGGGATATACCCGTCAGTTTAAAAATATAGATCAAAATAGGAAAATAAGGAATTAATAGCAATGATTATATAGGTAAAATACTGGCTAGGTATTTTCAATGTAACATACACATCCTCCTTATAGTTGCTTCTTTGTGAAGAGTCGACAATATGAATACAATAGCTATTATTTCTCATTCTGATAATTTATGATGCAGTTTTTTTAGGCATCTGAAACCTGACTGTAATACATATAATTATAGTCTGCCAATTAACTATAAAGTATGTTAATTTACTCTTAGGTACATAAACATTTCTGCCATGATTAGAAATGTTAAAAATTCAGAAATTAAGAATTTTTCAAAAGCATTTTTAATGTCCCTCATACAATACCCTTTGCATTTAATTCCAAATTAAATGCTTTGTATACATTCATTTCTGATTCATATTCATTTCATTCAATCAAATATAGCTAATGCTGATTTACAAAGAAGGGGCAAGAAAATTACCTACTTTGTACATTTGAGTACTTTTGGGCTATCAGCTTTCCAAGGATTATTGTCTTAAGCATTATCATTCTGTTCTTTGAAAATACCGTATTTACCATTCCATGTGGCAACATTTTATTTCTTTGAAAGAGTTGAGTTCTTGAATGTAGTGATGTTGTATTTAGAGTGGAAACATTAATAGTTCATAACTTGATTGCATTTCATGAGAACCATTCTCATAAAAGGAAAAACACAACTTATAGAATAAAATCATAAAGACTTTCATAGTGAAGTGTGATAATGGGGCAAATAAACTGTTCCAAGCTTTGATTTTGAACCCTAATACTCTCTCAGTTTCTATATGCAGAATTATATTGATCAGTGACTTTTAATAAATCCTAAATAGAAGATTCAAAATATAAAGAGTAGACTATTTCCAAATGTGTGGAAAGTTTTGTGGCAAAGCAATATTTAGCAGATAATGATTGCTTAATTTCTTAATACAAGGTTCTCTTAAGTTCTGATTTGGGCTTGCTGTGCATAAAGTGTGTCAAACTTCAGCTACAGACCAGGGGGTGAAGTCGGTCAATTTAATTCCCCAAGATCTAAAGAAGGTCGGTATCATTTCATACAGCCCTGGCAGAGCAGATCATTACCAGGCACAAATCTGTTCGTTACGTGCTGAGGGTTTATAGCAAAATAAATAGACTGTCATCATAAGTTCAGAAAATTGTGTGTTCGACCCACGATAATGTGTAAAGGGCGTTTAATAGAGTTCAGCATTTATTCGTTATCTGTATGCGGACAGAGACGGCAGTCGCGTTATCAGCTTTAAAAAAAATTCGGTAGTTCTGGGGTCACGTGACGTACCTCACACACACACACAGGCGCGCGCGCATGAACCCTCACATGCTCTGCAGTGCAGTTTTGATTTTAGTCACAGCAGAAGGCTTAACCACAAGAGATTCCACTGGTTCAAACCAGCGTAAACCAGATTTTTTCAGCCCACAAAGGAACAGATTACCTCTTGTATCAAATTCTGCATTGGGGAAAAATAATCTTTGTTTCAAAAAAGATGTTGATTATCATAACTCAACATGGTGGCATTGCACACTCTCATGTTGCCTATGATGGAGCTAGTAACTCGAGAAAATACGAAATCACGACTTACAGTCCAGTCTACGCATTGTTAATTTTCAAAAATAGGCCATCTTTTGTTTACTTGAATGAATAACCCTCGGCCTAACCAAAAAAAAGAAAAAAGAAAAAAAAGATAAAGATGAAAAACCCTCCCATTACCTAGCTTAGCTACAAATCCGATGTAGAGCTTGAATGCAGCCATGCAGCACAAACAAGATAGAACGTTTTTTGTTTGGAACCTATTGAAAAAACAAATGGGTAGCATTTTTAAACACTCATTGATTATGGCAGGGTGGCATGCCCCAAATGGTCTCTATTGCTGAAGAGTAGTTTTAAACTTTGGCCCTTTAAGTATCATAGTCAACCAAAGAATAGTGCCCCCAGAAAGAAAAGATAGCTGGCCGATCAATTCCCAGATCGTCTCTTTCTGAGAATTAATGTTTGCCTTTTTCTCCCATGATGTTGGGATAGCAAAGAGAAAGATTCCGATATATGATAGGCCAGGTATTTTAGCTTAAAATTTTGCTTCTTCTGGGGAAGAATTATAACTTTTCATGTGAAATGAAAAGATGATTTACTTGTATGTAACTGGATGGTTGCTGAGTGTGTTAATTAAAAATAAAGAAAACTTCTTATTTTGAAACGATGATGATAAAAGTTTCATTTTCACTGAATGTACTGTGAGACATTACATGATAACTTATGTACCCTTTTTATAAAGATTCTTAACAGTTTTTAAAATCTTATTCTTTGGTACTCAAAATACTTTTCATATAACAAATGAAATAACAGAATAAGCTGGAATGCATACTGCCTTCCTTGAATTCGGGACAAAAAACAGCGTTAAGCATTGAGATATCCGGGCTATAGTAAACATGATACTTACAGAGACTTATAGTGAACAATTCAGGCACATTTCTCCCAAAGCAATAGTTTAATTTATTGACCTGCATATGTCAAGTGTTATAACAGATGTTACAGATATTTGGATGTTTAAAAATTATCAGTCGTAGACCTGAATTGCTGAGGATGCAAATTTCAGACCTAGAATGTGGTTTAGTCTGTTATAACATAGGTTTCAGTTTCTAGTCATTGCAGAAACTGTGGTCGTCATCTCACTTATACAGTGATATTTGTAGTTTAGAATAATGTCAAACACACACACACCCACACATACACACAATGAGCCAGATATATGGTTATATATTTTAGTTCCTAAAGAGTTAAGCAGCTTGTTTTATCTGTTATATTTAAGGTAAATAGAAAAATGTTCTAAATAAGAGAATTAAAATGTTATCATAGGATAATTTACTAACAAGTAAGGAGTGATTTTTTATTTGACTTTAGTGAAAACAAAACTGCAATATAAATGAAGTAAGAGCTCATTGCCAGTTTACAATATGAAGAAAATTGAAAACTGAAGAAATCATTCAAAAATTAAAATGAAAACATGCCACATGATTGTGGTAGCCTCTTAAGCAAAATAAAAATGTAGAAATTGACTCTTACATACACAGAAGTTCGTATGATCGTGAATTTTTGATACTATGATCTAAATAAGTATTCTCTCTCCTGGCATACTTTATTTTCTATTAAAATAACATTACTTCCAAATGCAGTCTTATTACTAGAGTGGGTACAAGTACAACATTAACTAACATAATAGTTTGTTGTTTTAAATACTTACTGGAACCAAAGCATGAGCTATTAATCATTTTCATTTGTAGGTAAAATCTGCAATCAGTTGTCAAGATTCCAAATAGGGAAACATCCTGAAAACTTGTATATACAAAACCTCTTCAATGGTACATTCTTAGAAGAGAGGAACAGTAAACTTGTTTTCTTTCTTTATAATATAGACTTCTATGAAGTCGTTCCCCTTTATTTCATGATGGTGTCTTAGATGTACTTTAAAAGAGAATTTCACACTATTCTCTTTGTTTAATGTGACAGTGTGAGAAAGTGATCTTTATTCGTTCAAAAAACTCTGCATGTAGTCTATGTTTAGGTTCTTTTAATGTGTTTGTCTGTGATTTTTAAATGCTAAACATGTAAACAGATAAATTGTCAATGTTAATTCTGTATCCTGTCACACAACTGATCTTTCTTTCCTGCCATTTCTTTCCTTTTTATCTTTTTTTTGTGCACTCATGTTGCAGTTGATAAAATTACGTGAAGAGGTGAGTACTTCCTAGCTTCTTTTTTTTTTTTTAATTCTGCTTTTCCCTATAAAATTGAGTTTTTAAATCTGAAGTGGATCTTTGGATTTGTTTTTCCAGGTAAATCTATACATAGCAAAAAGTATCATTTATGTTGTTCAGAAATCTTTTCTGCTCACCATCTTTTAAAACACAACTATATCCTAATCATGCTTATCTCAGGGATCATTGTTCTTTGTTGGAACTGGGACAAAGTTAATACTTTAAAGGCCAAAAAAAAAGGAGGAATAATAAAGGAATATCTTAAAACTCTACCTGACTGTAGTTTTATTGTAGGCTGTAACTTCAAGTTTATTTATGTAGTTTCTCAAAGAAGTTAGTATGATTTTTTTTTCTAACATTCTGATTTACTTTACTGTAAACTGTTCTTAAATAAACTCCTTTCCCCCACCCAAAATTATTGGGTTTAACATAAGACACCATGGATGTATTATCCTTTTGGGGAAACACACATATGTTATAAATGCCCTGCTACTCTGTGTACATAGATACCTAAGAATAGCCAAAGCTTTCGTCATTGTTAAACACTTTGCTTTTTGTAGCATGCAGCACCCAAGTGAGTTCTTATTTTTCTGAGTTTGCTGGACTGTTTCATAATGCAACTCCAGATTTTTTTGTGTGTGGCTCAGCAAATATTTACTGCAATGTTTATAATTGTATCCTTGTATTAATGAGGGATGCTGAATAATTCTATTTTTAAAAAATTAAGTCAAACATATCAAATATGCTTTGGTACTCTTTTTTAGAGATAGTCATATTTTTTATTTAGTAAGATTGGGTTTTATTTTTCTATTAAGACATAATGGCCTATATTGCAATTTAAAAATTGTCTAATTGCTTATAGTATAGAGTAGAATGAATTACTTTTGAGTTTAATTTGACTGCATTGATTGAGAATTCTCTAGAATTTTTTTATTGGTATGTCATCATTCTCTAGGTGATGCAGATGTTAATTTAGAAGCTTCTAGATAGTGTTTTTCAACAACTCTTTGAATTTAAGATGCATTACTGACGTCCTCCCTCAGAAAAAGTAATAATGATATATAAAATGAAGGGGAAAAATATACAAAAACCCTCACCCTCCAACCTTTTTGTGTTTTTTATCTTCCCTACAGGGGAGCAGTTGTATATATACAGTAAATGAATATAATCAGTTGCAGTTTTGATGTATAAGATTATTCTTGAGGTGAGGGATAACATAAATATTATTTTTCTGCAAGATAGAGTATGTGCTTGTTGTATTTGCATATATTCATGTTTAGGTGAAGAATCTGAATTTTCAAATGTTAATGGAACTAACAATTGACTTGAAAACCTCTATACGAAGAAACTACGTGAAGCCCTTGCCCCTGAATTTAAGCAATGAATATTGTTTATGTATTAAATTGTGGCTTATTGCAATCAACATTTTTGACAGAAGATTTATTTTTGTTAAGCCTAATTGTGTCAAATTAGAAGTCTTAATTCCAAAAACTTAAAGCATCACGTCTGCATTTCTTTTAAAATATTTTTTATTTTTGTTTGATGGCTTATTTCTTTTCTTGTGCCTGTAGCAGCAGTTTCATCAGTTATGATTCTGGAATTCATGTTTCTGAAACTGTAACATGTAATTGAATTATAATTGGAAAAATTAGATTAATCAACTAACAGAATAATATACTCTGAAATATTCTTTTAACAGTCTTTGATATAGATCTAGCATTGATATTTACAGACTAGATTACAGTGATGATGCTGCATTGGTATATGGCTTGCTGAGGAGTGATTATTTCTCAGTTGGGATTCTAATAGTAATCATAGAGAGAATGTTACCCCCATGTTTCTTAACTTGCAACTGTGCTAAGAAGACAAGCACTCAGCTGCCCCAAAATGTGTTTTGTTTCGCTTGGAAACAAAAATATGCCCCTTCTCTTCCTTGTGTTGCTGTTTCTGGGCTCAGTTTTGGAAAGGGAGCATGCTTGGAGGCAGGGTTGTAGTGCATAGGGAGCTGATCTGGTGTTGGCTCTGCCGAGCTCCGTTTGAATCCTACATCTCCAGCTCTCCACATTGCGCAGCTCCTCACACAAGTTGAGCTCTGTCTGAAGCTCCTGCACAGCTTCACTTACCTGCTTTGAAAAGGGCTGAGAAGAGGGTGAGAGAATGAGTTTGGGATGGAGTGTGGGGGCAAGTTGAAAGCATCAGCTGCTACTGTAGTGTATTTCCTTTCATTTACAGAGACCAGGGCAATGTACAACTAAGGGAACAATGTAAATAGTGCAGCTGTTTCAAGAACTTGATTTTAGTTTGACTTAAGTGAAGAGGTTCCAAAATACAAAGTGAAATCCTGCTGTAAAGCTGCTGATAAACTGATAGTCCTCTTGTGTGCAGATTTACTCTGATAAAATTGAACTGTTCTGAAGAAGAGTTACTTCTATTATTTAGTAATATACATATTTTTAAAGGTCTTTCAGAAATTTTGCTATTATAACCATGAAATCCCCCTAGTTATTTTACATTTAAATGCTTTATTTCCTACATTAAATATTATTATAAAAGTGGAAGTCCATTTCCAGTATTGATCTTTGTTTTTTTGTAAATCTCTAATAACTAAATGTTTTCTTTTAATTTTGGGATTTCATCCAATATGAAAATGAACCAAAGATCTTTGTTGTCTTATTCTGGATTAAAATTCAGATTTACTTTTGATTTCACAGATCTGATTGATATCTTTTTAGAGAATCACCAGTTTGAAGTTAAGTCCTTTGTTAAGGTAGAAAACAATTTTCAAGGAAGGGAAGAGCAATCCTTACTCCCAGAACCTGCATATAGGGAAACTTAGGAATAAGAAAGCTATTTTTGACAAGCCTTAGTAAAGTGTTTAATTTTATTTAAAAATAGTCATCAATGCCAGACACACAGAGCTCCCCTTTCTCTTCTTTTTCTTAATTACAGCCTTCAGTGATTTTGCTTTTTAATGATATAAGAAGCTTTCCTCTCTGTTTTATTTATTTATATTTATATTTTTTTTGCAGAGGGAGGGGACAATTTTTCTCTTAATATCTCTGCTGTACATTTGTACATTGGACGACTCTATTAATTATGATAGACTGTTGTTGCAGCTTCCTGACCTTCACATCAGGTCCTATCTCTCTGTTCTAAATGCATTGTTTTAATGATTCTCACCCCCCCCCACCCTTCCCCCCAAAAAAATTTCAAGGAAAGCTTTGATGTGGCTTTAGCTGCCTCCAACGTCTGGCCGCATCTCAGATGTGTCACCTATGCCGGGAGGGAATAAGGAAATCACGTTTTGAATGGTAATGATAACATACTAATCACTTCCTTTCTTTGAAGATGGAAGCGAGATATTCTGTCAGCATCCCTGGCTGCTAGAGCTTGGAGGCACTGGTCTAGGTGTATTAGCTTAAGTGTGCATGTCAATACAGCTTGCATCTCCAAGATCCATGGGGGCTCATTAGAGCAAGGTAGATCGTTTCGCTCGACAGCCACTCAGATAATATGTGTGGCACCTCCTTTTTTATTATTATTAGAAAGCATTTCTCCAATTTTAAATGACATCTGTCAACAACACAAAGTTGTAGGAGTTGTGGTTGTGTTTTTTCTTTCTTTTTGACCAGATACCAAAACTGATTTGAGAAGGGAAGATATTAATGTATGCAGATACATGTATGCATGTACACACACACGCACACACACACAGATACATACATTTATATATTTCTAAGTATCTAGGTATATATATATATATATATGTATCAGTTTTTATCCATTCATAGCCATGATTAGATTATAAATCTGTTTGGCAACCTGAATAGATCTAATGTATGATCATTATGGTTATAAAAAAAATCAACAACCACCATCTCAATGGAGGAAAGAAAGTTTAGAAGCTGAGGATTTGAAGAAAATCCTCTAATTTCCCCATCAGATAAATATAAAAGAGGTATATATAATTACTGTAAATTTAGTTCACAGTCTAAAGCACCGTGTGTTAAAATATCAACATCAATCTACATAGTGCCGTATATTTAGGAACAAATGCACAATATTGTACATCTATGTAAATGGAGAAACATGTGTCTCTTGTTTCTTAGTGTTGCCTCCAGTTGTCTGAAAAGTAGAAGTGCTGTTTAGTATTCTGTCTTAGTAGCATATGCTGTTCTATATAGCATCTTGCTGCACATCCAAAATTATGGATCATTTTCTTACAAATAAAGTTCCTGTTTTAAAATTTCTATCTGCAAGAATCAAAGGAGCAAATGGATCTTTGAAATGATTGCATTTTATAAAAAATAAATACAAATAGGGAACATAGATCTATGCAAGTATCTCATATATCCATCTCTGCTGAAACAGCAAAGATCCAGTTGGGTATGGTCTTCGTACTTTTCTCAGTATTTTGGAGTAAGATTCATTGTGGCCACATACAACATGAGTCTCCTTTTAAAAACACAAAGTGGATGGTCCATACGTGATTGCTGGAAATCTGTCTATGGTAGTGGTTCCTATAATGGAAAATTTGCTAAAAATTAACTGTAATGGGTTGTGAACCCCCCCACCCCATGTTAGGGCATAGGAAGGCATTTTTTTTTTTTAAGGCAAAAAAAAAGAACATTGTAGACGGCCGTCTGATTTTTTTCCCCCTTTTTCTTTTTCAGAGGGCACATCTGCTCGATAACACAGAGAGGCTGGAAAGGTCATCTCGGAGACTAGAGGCTGGATACCAAATAGCAGTGGAAACCGGTAAGAATTCTGAGAGTGAGCAAATTGTCTTGCTTATGCACAGCAGTCTTCACAACACATGACATTTCAGGGAAACTTCAAAGGAGTAGCAGAGACAGCAGCCCGAGATGTGGTTTACATATTGGGGAGACAATTGGGAGCTTATTTGCGCTTATCTTTTTTCAAGTTAAAAGGCATGACATCTACTGAAAACAGTTCCTGAGGTTTAAAAGTATACATCTGAAAAGAGATGGAATACTTTGTCTAAATTCTACATTTGTCTTAATATGCAGTTACATGTTGTCAGTTTACCCACCCGCAATGATTGCTAGCACATGGCGCAGTCTCCAGTTTGCTCCTTTACGTTTTATTCACATATGTAAAAATTAACATTTTAATCAATCTAAATCATGTGAACTAGGGACAAAGAAATAACAATACCCACTTTACTTTGCATATTTGTCCCGGTTTTGGAAATGATTCCTAATAATCCTGTTTAAAAAAAAAAAATCATGAATAGAGCCTATAATCAGATATGAAAATTATGAAAAAGTCATAGCAAGGAGTAAGGCTAATGTTCATGATAATCTTATTAGCATTAGTTAATGCTCTTCAAACTTTTGGTTTGAATTAATACCAGTGATTAATTTCAGAAAACATAATCTTAGTATGACTTCTAAAATTAGTCTACTTAATATATGAACATGCTTTTTTGTTATAAATGTTTCATGCAATGACTGTCTCCAGAGTAAATAAATATCCATTAACACCTTAGTAGTCATCAGTTTCTTACTATTACTCTACGCTTTTTATTTTGTTTTGTCAAGCATAGATTGTAAATAATCTATTTTGTATATTTTGGATAGCTCTTGCCCAATGTGTAAACCACAAAAATATGTAATCAACAATGTTTTTATCAATTTTTAAAGATTTAGAGTCATAGAAATGTTTATTTTGTAAGAACAGGTATGATGAAAATGATTCCAAATAATTTCTTTTATGAATGGCCAGTGTTTTTCTTGTCCTGTGTTCATGGCTGCCCTATATTGGTTGGTTAATGTGATGAATTCTAGGCAACCAAACAGGAAGAATACAAACAACTTTGGCATTATATTAATAGTGAAAAAACTAAAGAAAACCACAAACCTTCCCAGATTTAATAGTTATGGACAGCCCTTCTTCCTGAGGTAATTGATAGATTGGCTTTCTGCCCTGATTGGAATAAAAGCCAGCTTTTGTGTGTTCTTTTTGTTTGGGAGCTCATCTTTAGAGGTGACTGTTCTTGGGAAGAATGTGAATAATGGAAAGAGCCTTGAACATGAAGTCAGAGGACCAGGCTTGGGTTCTAGCTCTTGTTTGTGTGACCTTGAGGAGATCACGTAACCTCGCTGAGCCTCAGTTTCTTCTTCAATAACATGGAAATAATATTGCCTATCTCCAAACATTCTTAAGAAAAAATGGTACATGTAAAAATGTTTTATATACCAAAAAACACATATACAAATATAAATATTATTATTATTGTGTGGTCATTGACGATCTACAGGCATTTATCTTTATCTCCTAGAAGATAACTTTTATTATGATTGAAATTTATAAATAGTAAAGGAATAGAAAACAAAATGTGTTACTTTGACAATCCTTGGGGAACATAGCACTGTGTCTATGGAATATGACCATAATCACAGGGACCTTCCTTGACAAAACATCCATTGGTCAGCCTCTTTCCACATGGGGCTGGTTCAGGGTCAGGGGGTCTTCTCGTCGTGACACTGATCACAAGGCTTGCTTTGGTTGATTGGGCTACATAGTTGCGTGTCTTTTTTTTCTTTCACTAAACTATTCATATAGCTCCCTCCCAAAGCTGAAAGAAGATCGCAGATACCAAAAGACTGTGTTTTGATCAAGGTTATTTGCTTGAATGGGATTCGATAGTTATTATTTTTGGTGTGTGCTAAAACATAACATCCACATCAAACTATCAACATAACCAACATGGAAATGTCAACTTAAGAGTGTCCTGTCAGCCTACCTCAGTCCCTTTGGACTTTTTAGTAAAATATTATGGTATTGAGTATGAAGTGTTATAAAATTAGATGTTGACTTGTCACATAAGGCTTGGGAACTTCTTGCAGAATACAAGACCAAGTCTGGGAGGATGGATAAGAATGGGCTTTGTGGAAGTAAAGACAGATGTGGCTCAGCCTGTACATGGACGGGAGTCATCATTGCTAATTTACTTTTGTGGATGAATTTGAAAGTGGAGTGGGAAATGAGAAGGCAGGGACAAAGCATTTTTCCTGCTCTTGCTACTTACTGAAGTAATGTGGAAGGAATACATTGGGGTGGGCACCATATTGCTTCGTATTTCCTGCTTCCCTACTGATCCTCAGCCTAGTCATGGCTTGTCAATCCATAGCTCTGTGTTTTGATTGTGATGTAAATTTAGGATACTTACCATTTGTTAAAGTATCAGAACAGCATCTTTGGAAAGGAAAAACTTTCAGCACTTATTGATGTCTTCTTTTTAAAGACTATGGAATGCAAGGAGGAAGAGAGGTGGAAGAGCTAGTATAACTTTTGAAACAGCACAAAACAGGGAAATGGCTTCCAGGTATTGGTCTGAGAGCCAGTTCTAGGCCACAACAGTTTTCACCAGTGCACTGCAAAATGAGAAGAGAAGTAGAACATAGTGACTTTCTCATAAAACATATTTTATTAATTCACAAGGCTACAGTTATTTCTAAGATGATGTTTTTCCTATTTGGGGGTGTAAAGGAAAGTTGTAATGTGATTGAAATAGTAGGTAGAAGTTATTTTTTTTTCTTTACTTAGAAGAATAACAAAATTGGCATCCCTATTTTAGGCCCTTCAAATTTTTTTTCAAATTTTACTTGACCACAAAATTAGGAACTATAGCCTGATATACTGAATTGGAGAGAGAGAAAAACCACATCATCTGTCCATGTCATTAATCAGCTGTGTGACTTTGAGAAATCATTTAACCTCTCTGCATGTGTTCTTATATTTGCAAAATGGAAACTGTCAACCAGATTCTATGTATCCCTTAAGGTTTTTATGAAGTAAAATAAGGTCATATATATTTAAGGGCTTAGAAACTAAAGAGAGCTCTGTTAAAATCATCATTTTTATAAACTACCATCAGCAAAAGTGGTTAACTTTCAGAATCATTGGCAAAGATTTCAACAAAAATCTGTAAACTTTTCTATTCATTAACTTGATGAATGTAATTGGCAAATACTATAAAAGAAAGTTAATGTAGAAAATAGAATGGAGTAGAGTAGAATAGAACGCACATTATAGGGTCTTCTTAATAAATAATGAAATCCATCTTCTAAAATTCTTGAATCATTTTTGACATCTTATTTTGTCACATAGGCAGTCATTGTCTCTTCTGGAACTCAGCAGAGGGACACATGTCCATAATGTGCTTGGTTTGAGAAAAGGCACATGATTATTCCTAAGTGCTGTTCACACCCTGATATGCACAGAGTTTAATACCAGTCAGGTTTCTTTGATGGATCCTTTCTTATTTGAGAATATTGATGAAGCTACAAGTTAATTGACAGAACACTACACTGGTTGCATGAACCATTGGCTTGATCCAGTGTGGCATTGCTTTTAAGTTCTTGTCCTAGAATCTGTGAATAAAAAGCAGCTCTTTCTTTTTTTTTTTTTTTTTTTTTGTTACTATTAATAGTCAGTTATGACTTTTAGCTATGGACATATCCATTTTGTTTGAGGTCAGGGACTTAATACTCAAAATTCTGGGTCATCTGCCCTTTATTCTGAAATGATGATTCTTCTTTTCTCTGAAGTAAATATCCCAGAATTACAATAGGCACAAAACTAATGGGAGCTGTATTATTAACAAAGAAACAGGCTGAAAGAGAAATTGTACAAGGGCAGAAATGCAAGGCTCACTCTCTGCTTTTAATACGTAAACAGGTAGCTTAAGACCCTCCCAACTGTCCCACTGGTACTGTAGATGGGCCCCCGTGCACCTGGCAGTGCATCTCTGGAACTGTGAGAGTTTGTCTACACTCAGCAGCCTCACATCCTTGAATCACAATCTGTACCACTTGATGACCTTGCTCCCCCATCCCTCACCAGCAAGCCTTACAAGTTGTCACCCCTTCTCTCAGTAGTCACTGCAGGCCACCTCGCCCTGACTTCCCAGGTGGCCACTGATCTCTCCACGACAGGGAGCTAACATTCTGTGAGCCTTCCTGCCACGAAGAAGAGGTGCTCGAGCCTTCACCCAGGGCCCTGCGTGTCCTGATGACTGAACATATGTAGAAATAACACAATGTTTATTGAACATTTAATATGGGCCACACACTGTTTTCCATACTTTATATTCATTCTCTCTTTAATCCTCACCACAAACCTATGTAGTAATTATCCTTTCCTCATTTTAAAGATGAGAAAACAAGTTAGAGAGAGATTAAGTAATTATGTCCACACTTACAAACCTAGGATTCTCCTAATGCTATCCCTCCCCACTCTCCCCACCCCACAACAGGCCCCGGTGTGTGATGTTCCCCACCCTGTGTCCAAGTGTTCTCATTGTTCAATTCCCACCTATGAGTGAGAACATGCAGTGTTTGGTTTTGTGTCCTTGCGATAGTTTGCTGAGAATGATGGTTTCAAGCTTCATCCATGTGCCTACAAAGGACATGAACTCCTCCTTTTTTATGGCTGCATAGTATTCCATGGTGTATATCTGCCACATTTTCTTAATCCAGTCCATCATTGATGAACATTTGGGTTGGTTCCAAGTCTTTGCTATTGTGAATAGTGCCGCAATGAACATACGTGTGCATGTGTCTTTATAGTAGCATGGTTTATAATCCTTTGGGTATATACCCAGTAATGGGATCACTGAGTCAAATGGTATTTCTAGTTCTAGATCCTTGAGGAATCGCCACACTGTCTTCTACAGTGGTTGAACTAGTTTACAGTCCCACCAACAGTGTAAAAGTGTTCCTATTTCTCCACATCCTCTCCAGCACCTGTTGTTTCCTGACTTTTTAATGATTGCCATTCTAACTGGTGTGAGATGGTATCTCATTGTGGTTTTGCTTTGCATTTCTCTGATGGCCAGTGATGATGAGCATTTTTTCATATGTCTGTTGGCTGTATAAATGTCTTCTTTTGAGAAGTGTCTGTTCATATCCTTCGCCCACTTTTTGATGGGGTTGTTTGATTTTTTTCTTCTAAATTTGTTTAAGTTCTTTGTAGATTCTGGATATTAGCCCTTTGTCAGATGGGTAGATTGCAAAAATTTTCTCCCATTCTGTAGGTTGCCTGTTCACTCTGATGATAGTTTCTTTTGCTGTGCAGAAGCTCTTTAGCTTAATCAGATCCCATTTGTCAATTTTGGCTTTTGTTGCCATTGCTTTTGGTGTTTTAGTCATGAAGTTCTTGCCCATGCCTATGTCCTGAATGGTATTGCCTAGGTTTTCTTCTAGAGTTTTTATGGATTTAGGTCTACATTTAAGTCTTTAATCCATCTTGAATTAATTTTTGTATAAGGTGTAAGGAAGGGATCCAGTTTCAACTTTCTACATATGGCTAGCCAGTTTTCCCAGCACCATTTATTAAACAGGGAATCCTTTCCCCATTTCTTGTTTTTGTCAGGTTTCTCAAAGATCAGATGCTTGTAGATGTGTGGTATTATTTCTGAGGGCTCTGTTCTGTTCCATTGGTCTATATCTCTGTTTTGGTACCAGTACCATGCTGTTTTGGTTACTGTAGCCTTGTAGTATAGTTTGAAGTCAGGTAGTGTGACACCTCGTGCTTTGTTCTTTTTGCTTAGGATTGTCTTGGCAATGCGGGCTCTATTTTGGTTCCATATGAACTTTAAAGTAGTTTTTTCCAATTCTGTGAACAAAGTCATTGGTAGCTTGATGGGGATGGCATTTGAGATGGAGTCTCGCTTTGTTGCCCAGGCTGGAGTGCCATGATGCAATCTTGGCTCACTGCAATGTCCGCCTCCTGGTTCAAGTGATTCTCCTACCTCAGCCTCCCGAGTAGCTGGGATTACAGGCATCCACCACCATGCCCAGCTAATTTTTGTATTTTTAGTAGAGACAGGGTTTCACCATGTTAAGTTATCCACCCACTTTGGCCTCCCAAAGTGCTGGGATTACAGGTGTGATCCACCACGCCCGGCTGAGACAGACATTTCTTAAGTTAATAACGGACAAGACCATTTTGGATAGCAGTAAACGACGTGAGGTATTCAAGAGTAACGGCACCAGCCTGCACAACATAGCAAGACCCTGTCCCCCGCCTCCAGAAAAAAAAAAAAAAGAGTAACTGATAAAGGCTACCTTACGTTGGCTAGTCAGGAAGGATCTCCCAGGGAAGAACCCTGTAAACTGAGCCTTGAATGGTACCAAGATGCCATCAGTAAGCTGGGACGGATGATTCTGAGAAGAGGGAAGAGCAAGCACAAAGGCTCTGGAATGAGAATGTGCTCAGGATGTTCAGGCAACAGAAAGAAAACCAGTACATCTGGGGTGAAGTGAGCCAGGGAGCACGGGGCATGATTAGGGCAGTCAAGTGGATCAGGTTGTGTGGGGCCATGGGACATGGAAGGGGTCTGGATTTTATTCTGAGTAGGGTGTGACAGTCATGGAGGACTTTCATCAGGCAAGCGACCTGATCTGAAGTGTGGAGAACAGGGATTGGAGTGGTGGCAGAGCAGAGTTGGAAATGAGAAGACATGTTAGGAAGTTTATTATAGTAATCCAAGATTTGGTCCTTTTACCAACTGAAATTGCCAACAGAGGAATTTGGTCGTGAAGATACAGGAAAAATTATAAGCTGGCTTAAAAGACATTCTGGAACAAAGAGCTTGAAATTTATCATTAATTCTTTAACAATTGGCGTGTGTTTCCAAAGATTCTTTTGTAAGGCTATCCCCAAAACAAATGGAGACTTATTAATCTTTGTGCCTTGTAGGGACAAATGGACAGTGGCCAGTCCCATCAGGCTGGCAGTAATGGACATTTGTGATTATAAATCTGGGCTGAAAGCCAAGTTTATGATAATATTTTACATGAAGAATGATGATAATGATACTTATTTCCTAGAGTTCATGAAAGGCACAATAAAATAATAAATATATTTGTTAATTATCTCACAAAACTATGGTATTTCTTTTTTCTGTCATCATTTTCAGGTAAGTTCTGAGTTTAAACATACGTTGTCATTTTGGTCAATTTTGCATCAATCTAAAGAGGAAATGAGTTAGTTTCTTGCTACCCAAAGTGGGGTCCAGAACCAGCAACGTTGACATCCCCTGGGAGCTTGTTAAAAATACAGGGTCTTGGGTCCCATGTCGGATCTACTGGATCAGAATTTGGATTTTAACAAGATCAGCTATGATTTGTATGCACATTAAAGTTGAGTTAAATGCTTACTTTCCAGTGCTAGTATTTAGTCTGTGTTTATTCAAACTGGATAAATGTCATTTCATTGAATCTCGTGTGTGTGTGCGCACGTGTGTGCGTGTGTGTTTGTGGCTGTGTGTGTGTATTTTGCATATATATGTGTATATATGCAAAAATTTGACCAGGGTATGTGTGTGTGCATGTGTTTGTGTATTTTGCATGTATATGTGTGTGTATATACGTATATACACGTATGTGTGTGTATACGTGTATACACGTGTGTGTGTATATACGTGTATACACGTGTGTGTGTGTATTTTGCATATATGTGTGTGCGTATATATGTGTGGATCACACACACATATACACACACACATATATATGCGTATACACACACACACACACACACACACATATATATATATATACAAAAATTTGGCCAGGTAGCTAGCTATAGTTAATATGTACACTCCTGGCCAGGCATGGTGGCTCACACCTGTAATCCAAAGCACTTTGAGAAGCTGAGGTGGGAAGACTGCTTGAAGTCAGGAATTAGAGACCAGCCTTGGCAACATAGTGAGACGCCCTCTCTATAAAAAATTAATCAATTAAATTTTACAAATGTATACTCCCTATGAAATAATTAATATGGCTATGTCTGTTAATTTAATTATTGGTGGCACTGGGATGGTCTTTTCAGGAGCTGTAATAATTATCTGTCTTACCTCAGGAACATGTGAGTAGGCATTACTTGTCAGCTAGAATAGCTAGTAAAGCATCCAGTAACCCAAAAAGGGACTAATTATACACCTTTATTTTTGTCAAAACACATTTTATCTCTATATTTAACACTACTCACATCCTTTTTTTTTAAAAAAAAAAGGCATATTCATCACAATTTCCTGCATATCTTGTTTCATTAGGGAAATGCAAAAATAGACTCTCTGAGTAAGAATAATACCAATGCCGTGTGTTTTCAAGTTCCTTGCATAAAAGAAAATATTTTCCACCCAAACCTTATTTGTTGTAGAATTGATAGAGTGGATTCTTTCCATTTCTGTTTGAGGGTTTCCTTGGGAGTCCTGTTTCTTTTCTATGAAGGCTATCTCTTTTTAAAAAATAAAAATACGGATTTCTCTTCAATTTCAGTATTTCCATGCTATGTTATTGTTATCTTAATTTTAAACTGCAGGCTGGCAGCAGTGGCTTACGCTTATAATCCCAGCACTTCAAGAGGCCAAGCAAGCAGATCACTTGAACCCAGGAGTTGGATACCAGCCTGGGCAACATGGTGAAACCCCATGTCCACAAAAAATACAAAAATTCGCTGTTCATAATGGCATGTGCCTGTAGTCCCAGCTACTTGGGAGGCTGAGGTGGGAGGATGACTTGAGCCCAGGAAGTCGAGGCTGCAGTAAGCAAGCTGTGATTGCGCCATTGTACTCCAGCCGAAGTAACAGGGTGAGCCCTTGTCTCAAAAAATAATAGTCCAGGCGTGGTGGCTCATGCCTGTAATCCCAGCACTTTGGGAGGCCGAGGTGGGCGGATCACTTGAGGTCAGGAGTTTGAGACCAGCCTGACCAACATGGTGAAACCCCGTCTCTATTAAAAATACAAAAATTAGTTGGGCGTGGTGGTACATACTTGTAATCGCAGCTACTTGGGAGGCTGAGGCAGGAGAATCACTTGAACCCAGGAGGCAGAGGTTGCAGTGAGCCGAGATTGTGCCACTGCACTCCAGCCTGGGCAACAGAGGGAGACTCTGTCTCAATAATAATCATAATCATAATAATAATAATTTTAAGCTGCAGTCATTCCCCATTATAGGAATATACTTCCACTGACCTGTTTTACATGATGTGTTCAGTTTATGTATGCCCTTTATGCTTATTTGATCAAAATTTGAATTCATTTGACCTAATAGAGTTAGCCAGAGAAAGATATGGAGTATTTTTTCTTTTAGAAAATAAATAATTGTTAGATTATAGCGTTTTAATGAGAATTAGATAATTCATGTACACCACTTTGTTTGTTTTTGTTTGTTTCTTTCTTTCTTTAGTTCTTTTTAAAGAATTTTTGAAGGAAAAGCAATCAACAGTAGTATAAGCTTACTTTTTTTTCTTTTTTCTCTTTTTTAATATGCTTACCCAAGCTTACTCTTTTTAAAAATCAGCTAAAATGTGCTTCATGTTTAGAACTTTTTAAAGAAGCTGAACAAATGCATTTAAATTTTGAGGTGCCTTTTTAATGTATTTGTTTGTTTCCAAGTCTTGACTGAACTACTAATAGTTTTCCTAAGTCGTCTCATTATATGGAGATTTTGTGGTATAAAAGCACAGTACTGCAATTTTATCGCCTTCTGTCTTTTGGTTCTTGACACTGTCTTTCAACTCACCTTATTATTTTAATCAACTCAGTATAGAATTCATTCAGAAATTTGAGTAGAAATATCTGTTGAGGCAGTTTTTACCAAATTCAAAGCCAGTCACTTTTTTTTTCTCATTAAATTTTTTTAATGGGTCTCAAAATTCTGTGACAGATTTTTGGTCAAGTTGTTTCCATTAAAAAGTACTGATTTTTAAAACTAATAACTTAAAACTGCCACACGCAAAAAAGAAAACCAAAGTGGTCCACAACATTCTCCTTTCCTTCTGAAGGTTTTACGATGCATTGTTATGATTCATTAACCAGTCTTTTACTACTAAACTTAAATGGCCAATTGAAACAAACAGTTCTGAGACCATTCTTCCACCACTGATTAAGACCAGGGTGGCAGGTATTATTCATTGAATAATGAATAAGATAATATTCATTTAGCCCTCTGAGCTTTCTGGGAAGACTTGGTGACTTTGTCAGCTCCAGCAGCCTTCTTGTCCACTGCTTTGATGACACCCACAGCAACTGTCTATCTCATATCACGAAGGGACCCAGAGATGGATAGTCTGAGAAGCTCTCGACACACATGGGCTTGCCAGGAACCATACCAACAATGGCAGCATCACCAGACTTTAAGAGTTTAGGGCCATCTTCCAGCTTTTTACCGGAACAGTGATCAATCACTTTTTAAAAAATCATTTTAGAAGTTTCTTCACATCCACTGACATTTTCTTCCACTTCTACCTCCTCCTCATAATTATATCTTTCTTTCTTCTCTTCTTCTCCTTCCCTGCCCTCCTGCCTTCTCTTCAAGAAATATTTTGAGTGTTCACTGTGCCAGGTACAATGTAACATCTCCTGCAGCAGATACCAGCGCTTACATCTGCCGCCCCCCACCACCCCGCCTCCCATTTACTGATGAGTCATTTTTAAGACTCCTGAGAAAATAGACCCAAAAAGTATTCACTACATGTTCCTTTCCCTCAGAGCTGTTATCAGTTAAGGTAGAAGAATAAATTTCTGATTCTGTCCTATTGGTGAAAGTGGTATAAGATTATATGGAAGAAAGTAAATGTTATATTTCACTTATTCAACAGGTTTCGTTGAGCCCTACTGAGTGTCAGGTGCTGCAGAGGTGCAGAGCTAGGGCCAGTAAGATAACACAGTCCTGGTCTGGGTTATCTGAGTAGAGAATGTTATGTGTCCATAAACACTGATTCAGATTATTAGCTGAAGTAATTTTGTTTAAGTACAGGTTGGAATTTAGAAAGGCACTATGGTGTCCAAATTATTGCGAAAATAACAAATTAACACTTTATGTTATTCTCCCATATAGGGACAGAAGATAGGATTCTACAGTTGGGTTGATATTAACTATCTTTTTTCCAACCATAAATATTTTAGAGAAAAAATTGTCTATAGAAATATTAAACTTTTTGACAGAGAAAGTTCTTTCTCTAGAAAAGTTTTTCTATTCATTATTTTAGACAGTGGAAGGATATCTCTGCTTGAATAGGTATTTTTTTAATGCTGAGAAGAATTACTTGACCAGATCCTATGAATTTTTAAAAGTCTGTCCAGTTCAGTTGTAGGATCATCATTTTTAATGTGTAGTTACCATTTACCTTACAGTTACAAGCCTATTAAAGTCTGATATCTCAAAAAGCTGTGATTCTTTTCTGAAAAGAATTGAGGAGGTTATCATTTGGGCAAAGCTCTTAAAGAGTATTTTCAAATTGCGCTTATATATACTTTGTGAGGTCCTCTGAGGTATTGGTGAGCTCCATGGTGGTAAGAAAAGAATGTCATTTAAACCCTGTTTGGAGAACCTTCTCCTTAGGTGGTCCAAGTGAATTCATAGGGTTCATTTTTAATCTATTAAAAAGTGTTATACTCATTTTTAAAGGTGACTTCCCCATAATGCCTATCACTTTTCCAGTTGGTTTGTAAGATACACGTGGAGCCATTCTTACTCTGTTGCATCTCTGTGAGTTTAGAAAAAGAATGAAGACTACAGCAGATTGTGAAAATGACAATTTAATTTCAAATATTACAGTGAAGCTTATGACCTTGTTGCACTGTACTTATATAACTTTCTTTGGGATTTTTTTTTAATCAAGTTTATTTTCCCTTTGAGTCTGACTTCTAGTGCCAGAAGGTTTTTTTTTTTTTTTTTTTAACAGTGTTTATGTATTTAACAGAATTTTTTTGAGATGGATGCTACAGAATTTTCACAGCATGGGTTTGCATTGGACTAAGACTTTGTGTACAACTTATATCAAGTGGAAAACTTGATGGGCATGAGCTTTAAAAATGGCTTTTTTGTGTGTGCTCTACATTTGAAGCTTTCGTCTGTATTTCCTGTTGGGCTACAGTGTTTTCCAACGTTGCCACAAGAGAACAAAGTAAACATTAAAAAATAATTTTTTATTGAAGAATATGTTTTTCCAAGTAAAGTCCTTATCAAAGAGACTGTCGTGGTGGGTCATCATTCACATATGGCACTGTGTTGCCCTTCTGTATCTTAAGATATAAGCGTGAAGTCGTAGTTAAATAAATATCTATTTATTGAGAGAGAGGAAGAAACCATCCTAAAGCCAGAAAAAGGAAAAAGGCTTTTTGGAAACTGTTCCTTTTGGAGGATAAAGAAAGCACATTGTTGAGTAGTAGTCCTACCATTACCCTCCACGTTGCTAATTTCATTGTAATCAATTGTCTAAGGTCCTGGTCTACATAAAAAGGTTGATATTTGTGTTTATATAAAATACCTTCACGGCCGGGCGCGGTGGCTCACACCTGTAATCCCAGCACTTTGGGAGGCCAAGGCGGGCAGATCATGAGGTCGGGAGATGGAGACCATCCTGGCGATCACTGTGAAACCCCGTCTCTACTAAAAATACAAAAAAATTAGCCGGGCGTGATGGTGGGCGCCTGTAGTCCCAGCTACTCCGGAGGCTGAGGAAGGAGAATGGTGTGAACCCGGCAAGCGGAGCTTGCCGTGAGCAGAGATCGCGCCACTGCACTCCAGCCTGGGCGACACAGCGATACTCCGTCTCAAAAAAAAAAAAAAAAAACCTTCACAATGAAGCTATTTTTTTTTAATTTCCATTTTCAAAGTTGTTTGCATATATAACACTTAAATAGAGCTCAGTGGAACCTTAACATTTTGTTCAGCAAACAATTATTAGACTCTAAGAAATTAGGATTGGATTTATTGGATGTGGACTGGACTTCTATTGATCTCTGCTATAGCAAGAAAAATACTGCCTTACATTATTATTATTAGCAAATTTTGCATTTGGAATTAAGGTGGAGGAGAAATTCAAGCCACCTGAAAGGGAAAATAGATTTCATATCATTTAGGAAGGAACAGATCCTGGCACTGTCCTTGGCTGTTATATAAATATGAATTTCCTTTAATAAGCTGGAATATCTTGGCAAAATGCCTATGGGAAAATAAATAGCTATAGATTCTAATAATAAATAGAATTAGTGTTTTTAAGGAGGGTAGAGGAGGTAATTAAGTCTATTTCATTATGTCGGGGAAAGACTTGAGAAAGATGGGCCTTATGGAATACATAAGGAGAGGAGGAAGGAGAAGTAAGTAAACTGTGAGCAAAGCCAGGCTTTGGGGCAAATACATGGCTTATGAGAATTCCTGGGGGGTGTCCTATGGCATAGCTAACATTCATCTTTTAACATTCATCATTCAGTAATTTTTACTTGAAAGTGATAACACTTATTTTTAAAACATTTTCCATCAAACTTTTTATTATTTCAGAGTAACCATCCCAATTAACCCATTCATTAATAGACAGATATGTAATTATTTAATATATTATGGAGGTTTTTAATGCTTTAAATCATAAATGTTGGTAATTGTTAATGTATTATGTGCTAAAAATAACAATGGTAACACAGGCGATAACATTGTATATTCTGCTTTAAAATTTTCAGACTACTTTTACATCTGTTAACTCATCGTATCAATCAATAAATTACCTTATCTGAAATGGAAATTTGTTCAAGCTGAGTACACTGATCCCCTGAATATTTCCCCAAATGCCATCTACTTTCACCAACCAGAATATGTATTAAGTTTTATTTGGTTTCATGAAGAAATAAGTACTTTTAGTTTCCCTCTTTCTCATTAGCATATCTTTGAATTATCTATGTAATGTTCAATACTCTGTGCAGATCTGTTGATGATTAGGACCTGTTCATTTGAAACCAACAAACCAACCAACCAACAAACAAAATCTGTCCTAAGAAGGCTACACAAATTTAAGAGATGCACGAGTTTTTCTTACTAGTGTTAGCGTAAGACTTTTACAGACATCCACATTTTTCATGTAGGTGAGTCAAAGGGATTGACTGGAGTGACTTTGTTACTGTAAAAAGAGACCTTTAAAAAAAAAAAAAAAACCATTGACTCTAAAAGGTAAGCATGAAGATGGACCAAGTATCTTATTGCCTCACTGATACTGCCTGCCAGCTGTGAATTTTCTTACTACAATGAATCCCCTCATTTTTATTGCTGTGTGCAAGGTACAGTGTTTCATTTTTCTTCCTACTTGGGCTTCCTGTAGAATGCACACCCCATATAGTTCTTTAAATTCATACTGTTGTGAGAACAAGTACGTCTTTCTCTTCTCTCTTTTGTTAACTGTAAACCTTGTGGAGCAACAGTTCTTTCGTGCCCTCTGTAAGTTGCTGGCCTCTGCTCAAATTAAACACTGTAAGATTATCAGCAGGTTACAAAGGTGTAGTGTATCTCTCTCTTCTGCATTTTTGTATAAGGTTGTCTTGATCTGAAAAATGCTAACAAATTCAAACGAACTAATCGTCTCACATCCACCCCTTGTAAATTGGGACTTTGTGTCTTCTACATAAAAAGTAGGGAGAACACACGTGCAATTTCTGCTCTCCTTTGAGGATTTAAAAAAAGTTACTCATATAAAATGCACAGAAATTATTTTTTCATCCAAGTGCCAAGTCAGGTCACCTCTCTTTCACCTGCAGTGAAGCAAAATGGAATGTGCCTGGAGCTTTGCTACGAGACAGACTCAGGTTCAAATCTTGGTCCTGCCACTTAATAACTGTAAGACCTTAGACAAGTTCCTTAGCCTTTCTGAGTCTTAGTTTTCAAATGTGTAAAAATCCTTGCAGATCTTCTATATGGAGGTTGTCGTGAGAGATAAATGTGATAAACTATATAAAACATCCAACACAGTGGTGATCCATAAATGTTAGTTTCCATTTGTACTAATTTGCATAGTAACGCTAGCTGCTGTAACAAATAAACCCCAGTCACCCCAGTGGCTTGATTCAGTGACGTTTATTTCTCACTCTTGAAACTGTGTAATGCAAGTGTCCAAGTGGGCAGACAGCCCTTTCAGGTAGTTATTCAGAAATCTAGGCTTCAGCTGTCTTTTGGCTCTGCCCTGCCCTGGGGCTTTGGTGTCCTTTACGTTTAGCCAGCAGCTAGGCAAAGAAAGTGGAGAAGGTATACCCACTTTTCAAGCTCCGCATTAATTCTACCTGTGTTCCACTGTCAAGAACAGTTGAATGGTGCTACTTAGATGCAGGGGGACTGGGAAATACAGTTCCAACTGAATGACCACTTTCTAATACAACTTTATACTAAGAAAGAGGGAGAACAATATAGGTGGGTTGGGGGGCAGTTTATCTATCTCTGCAAAGTATTTATTTCTTGCCTACTTCACTGCCTCATACATCATCAGTTAAGACCCTAGCTATTAACAGTACAATGGGCAGAAGTGAAAGGATAGATGACTTACAGGCCAGGTCAGTGGTTGCGATCTTCTAGTTTTTGTGGCAAATGAGACTTTATTTCTCTCTTTTCCATATTAATAGATACATTAAGGAGTCCGATATCATCTGCTTTCTTTTCTACTAGACATTTATCTTTATTCACTTTTCAAATTTATATTCCTTAGGTCTGTAACAAAAAATAATTCTGCCGTGTGTGTTTTTATCTAAGTGGTGACAATAGTTGTAAGTCTGCAAATGTATATATGTCATTTCTAAAGCATATGCTAAAAGTACACTTACACTGCAGACTGTCACAGCCCAGAGGAACTTAAGGAAACTTAACATAATGCAAGTTCTGGATGGAATCCTGGAACAGAAAAAGGACATTGTGCAAAAACCAAGGACATATGAATAAAGTTATTGATTTTAGTTAATAATAATGTATCAATATTGGTTTGTTAATTGTGACACATGTACCATAATAATGTAAGTGATAATGGGGGAAACTGGATATAGAGTAAATGGAAACTCTGCCATGAGCATAATTTTTTTGTAAATCTAAAGCTATTCTGAAATTAAAAGTTTATTTCAACAAAAGGACATTGCAATCACAGTAGTCTTCATATTTATTGAGTACCCATCATGTAATATCATCATTGTTGCAAACCTGACTTCTCTTTTTTAATTTTTTATTAAAATTATAGATAATTTGTCCTTTCCAGTAACTATGAGGCCTCATGTCTATTTAAAAGCACCTTGGCCAGGTTTGGGTACTAGTAAATGCTCTAAGAATATTTGCCTCTTCTTTCTTTCCTCCCACTCTCTACCTCTCCCTAAGTGCTTCTAGTAATTACAAAAACAACAATATGAACTTTTACTTCACTATTGAAAGGATCAGGCTAATCAATCATTTAATTTGATGAGTCCAGGAAGTATTCGATGTATATGGGGACATGGTCCCAACGTTCATGTGGTCTATCCCCACATGCCCATCTTCAAGATGCATAAGAATGAATAGACCATTTTACTTATTAGAAGAATGAGAGTTAATATTTTTTTCTTTTTCAATCTAGAAAAACAAGAGTGTATTATGATAATAATAGAAATGGTAACATAAGAATAATGAGATTATAGATTTTTTCCCTATTCTGAATTTTCTAACATGTTACTATTTAATTTTACAATTAAAAAAGAATTTTCTCTATATTTAAAGTGCCTAAAATCTATTCTTGAAAAATTATTTCACATCATAGTTTTTCAAATATATATGCATACACACACAACATACACAGAGATACAGAGTGCGAGTGGGGAGAGATTCCATATGTCAATATCATGAAGAAGCCAAATGCTGGTAAAACATAATTTTTACTTACGTTTGTTTCTCCTTATTTAACTGCCTGAATTATGTAGTAGTAGGATTTATGTCTAAGGTTCAATATCTCTGGAAATTCTTCAGTAACAGACTTTAAAAACTCTTTCTATGTATGCTTTTAACTTCCTTGGCCTATTCCTTTGGATTATTCTGGCTTCATAATGGTGATTTCCTGATTTCTCTAAACACAGTTGTACCCATTTCAGCAATATTTATATGTGAAAGAAAGTGGAAATTAGAATCCAGATTTGTTGACCCTTGAGATCTTATATTGACCTTAGTAGGTATTAACTTTTTAGATCAATAAAGAGCTGTTATTGACCTCAAAGAAAAGTCAATATCTGCTTGTTAATTTGCAGCTTGAAAATGTTATACATTTTGTTCTTCATTATTACCCTACTTATTTCAGCCTTTTAAAAAAATGTCTCTACTGTTTCCACTAGAGATCATCATGTCTAGATCAACATTTTAGTTTTGGTGTTTAAGGAGATAATCATTGGACATGGTGGTCATTTATCAGTGCTCCATTTTAGTTTCTTATAAAATTGCAACTGTCTGAGATTCATACTATACAGAAAAGTGAAATATGTTTAATTGTACTTGATTTACTGTTGTTATTAATGTTTGAGAAACAATTTTAAGTAATCTATAGCTCATGGCAAGAATATTCTGACATGTATATATGAGAAATGAAAAGAAAGTTAAATTGGAAACAAGTGGTCTGAAAAGAGATTAATAATGTTTTGCTTTTCTGTGTATAAATGGAAATAATCTGTGTAGACTGAGGTTTCGCATACACTTTTCATGTGGATAAACATTTAAAGCTTTTAGGTAAGGACTTCTTATGTGAGTCTGAATCGTAGAAGCCTATGATTCTAAAGTTTTATTAAGCGTTTAAGTATTGGTAGAGAAGTCGCTTTTCACATCATCGTTGTTTTGTATATTAACATGGAAATGTCAAGTTTTGCATAACTTGAAATGTCTCAGAATTGCCTATTGCTGAAATTCAAATGTCAGAACAATACTTCTGCAAATATATGACTCTGATATTTCAACTCTAAAAACCTCATAAATGATTCAGTATCAGTTTGGCCTTGTTATGATATAACTTTTAAAAGAGGCAGAGTGATTTAAATCTGTTCTAGAAAATGGTGGTCTCATTCAGTGTAGACATCAAACACAAATCTCTCAACCCATTAATGCTCATTAATTTTTTTATTATGTTACCATTTTGGCAAAGAATTTAAGTTTTCATGAGGACTCTTTAAGTATTTTGCACCATTGTAAAAATGAAGCTATTTCTTTGTGAGCAACAGGATTGGCTTATATCTTATCCTAATTTGTGGCATTAATTGTTTTAGAGGGCTCAATACTTTTTGTAAAAGAAGATTTTTTTTGTTTTTCAAGCGATGAATGCCTTCTAGGACATAAATCATATATAGAGACCAAAAGGCCTGTAGAAATAAACCTTCTACTATTAATTTACTCTTCCAAATTTTGCATGGCATCTAAATATTTAAAATTGAAAGTTTTACAGCTGGCATGAGCCTTGGAGATAAGAAGCCTGACTTTGTCATTTTATACAGAAAACTGAGTCTTGATGTCTAGTCCCTATTTATTGTTACTGGCTTTGAATTTTTTATTTGAAAATCTCAATATTGTTGACCGTTACTGATATATTAATGGTTTGAATAAAATAACTTTACTAGTCCCATATTTTTATATTAAGTATTTTTTTTCATATGGAAGAAAAGCTTTCCACAGGGGAACTTTATTGCTTGAAGAATCTTATTTTCATACATATTCTTAATAGCCTCTTTTACTTTCTCTTCTAGGATATAAAGTTTTGATAATTAAAATTTGTCAACATTTCAATATGATAAAATTGATATGTTTAGTGGCGTGCTATTCCAGAAATTTTTTAAAATGCCATTAGGATCATAACTTGGAGTGTGTACCTTGGCATGTTTAATTTTTCCTCTGCTAGGAGATTAGTGGAAAATAAGCTCTGTAAATTAAATTTTATTGCAAAATTATCTTCCGATGTTCAGCAGTAAAGATAGTATTGAGTGATAAGGCTGGAGTGGATTTTGTATAAAGCAATTATAGCATGAAGACCACAATCTGAATGAAAAATATTGCTGAAGATTTCCTATAGTCTGTAGAAATGTCATTTTGGAATGTGTTTAAAATTGCCTCATTTTATGCAGGTGATTATAATACTTAAGGTATATTGCAGTTTGAAAACAGCATTACTGAATAATTTTAAGGACCATTTATATATGGTGGGAGGAACAAATTATATATATATATTCACACTAGGACAATTGTTATCATTTCAAAACATTTCTCCACTACTGGAGATTTTTCTGTAAAGCTTGCTTTCTCCAGTGAGCCCATCTCTCTCTTTAGATAACTGCATATGAAAGGTGGGATCAAAATGCCCACTGTGTATTTTACTCTCACCCTGGCATGTGTAAAGGAGGACTTCTGCTCCAGGGCTCCACCATGTAGATGAAGAAGCACCTGGTGTTTTAATAACTTTATTTTCACCTCAACTCTTGAATTTAACCTTTACATAGCAATTAGAAACAGATAAGAACAAAGATATTGTTCTTGAATGAGGTAGAAAAGGCGTGGTTTGAAAGGGCTTCCTACAAGTAAAATTGAAGAAGAAAATACGCATGCACGTGTGTCTGTAGCCACCCACCCCTCAACTCCTGTTCATGTGTGTTTCCTGGACTTGCATTCTTCATTCCCCCAAAATCAAGGCACATTTAGTGAATGTCTAGTCTGAGCAAGTCAGTGTCTCTAAGTACCAGAATGGTGGAGACAGAGAAATCACAGTGTATGGCAGTGTCAGGACTGGGCTTCATCCCAAGGAAGTGAAAATCCAATAGTATTTACAGTAGAAATTATTAAAAGAATCTGTTTCCTAATGGGCAGAGGATCCTGTCATCCTTTAATTTTTTTAAAAAAAGTCATCCCCTTTAATAAATAATCATGTAAAAGGGAAAAACCTCTGATTTTAGAAGAAGTTACTTTTTATTTCTTTACAGGGAGCTGGGAAAAGACAGCTTATTGATTCGGTGTGCATAAATACTTATCATAGACTTACTGTGTAGCCATTACTTTAGGCAATTCATCCAGCTAAATAGCCTCTAATGCTATCATGAATGAAGACTATAGAGGTTTATCAAGATGAAAATAGCCCATTAAGAATTGATCTGAACCAGTTTAGAGAAGCAGAGCCTGAGACCTGGCCTGTGCAGCTTTGGCTAGTAAAAGTTCACTTGGTGCTGGGCATATACCAGCTCCACAGGCCCCAACTTTATTAGTGTGGAGATAAGCTGATTAGGTCTTGTCAATCAAAGGTGCCCATATCTCAATTGAGAGAGACACACTCTCTCTCGATTTTTCTTTAAGCATTGAAGCAGGCAACAAAGAAAGAGATGTGTGGTATGCATCCCTACGGTTGTCACCATGCAGGGTGCAAGGGTCCTGTGATGATGTGGTGACTGTATTAAAGAGTACATCAATTTGTTTTAAAGTGTTTTGATTTTTTATGGTGGCATTAAGAGAGAGAACATTGTGGTTGCAGCTTTACTAGAAAGCAAAGAGTTCTAGAAGAAGAAAAAAAAAGTGTTTCTTTGAAGCCTACCAGGGCTTTGAATCTTGCTGTGCCAATGGGCGCTTAAGTGCTCCCGTAACTGGCAACCTCAGATCCACCATCAGCTTAGGAACTACCATCCTCTCCAAATAATTCATTTAAAGGAATAGGAAAAAAATGTGTAAATTGACCTAAGCAATATTAATGATGATTGACTGCAAGTTTTTCTTTCTTTAAGTGATTTCAGATTTCGGATGAACATATAACACATGTTGGTTATACTGATGTGCACTGATTCCGTTGTAAAGAGCAGAGATACTTCTAAATTTTGCCCAAGTACAGATTGGCAACATTGCTCCATTTAATTGTTTCATACATAATAATGAATGCTTTACTTTGTATATCTGGAAAATAAACCTGACTAATAAATATAGGCTGTCAAAGTATAATTCTGTAGGGCTTCAGCTTGAGACCTCATCATCTCGTCAGTATTGAGAAAAAGGTAGAGCGATGGTGTAGGGGGAAAACCTGGCCTTTTGTTCTTTACATCTGAAGTTTGCTCACTGCAGGCCTCCTTCCCACTTCAAATGCAACAACAGAAAGGAGGCCTTCCTCTTCTTCCCTCACCCTACATGCACCCCCCAGTGCTGCCATCCCGCACAGCCAGGTTTCCACAGTGGATTATCTCTTTATCAGCTATTCTTCCCTTCACTCCATCCGTTTTCCACTAACCAATCAGGCAGCCCTCTTAGGAAAGACTGGTGCTTACTTCAATAAAATGTTAATTCTGTACACACAGAGCCACACAGCCATTCTAGATGTTGCTTGTAACAGAAAAGCATTCATGTACCCCAGACGTGGAGAATACCTGTATTGGGTGTCTTATGAGAAAAAATTGGGGGAAATAAAGTTATGATGGGTAGTAGTTACTGAAATGGAAAAGGTATTCTATTCTTTATAGTGCTGACCAGCCAGAGTGGCCACACACGTGTGTGGGGATGTACTCATGGTTACCTAAAAACATGCATCCTGCTTTTAAGGCATCTGAGATAGTAAAAGCTAGTTTGTCACTTGTAGTTCTAACTGACCCAGACAGGGGTAATTGCAGTGCTGACTCTGGTCCATTGAGTGTATGATCTTGAAAGGCCTTCTGACTCTAGAAAGATTAGGGTGAGCGATATTTAGTAATGGGTGTACTTTAACATATAAAGATTTTCTATTCAGGATTCTCTGCTTTGAGAGTTTTTATTACTAGATTATCTTAATAGTGATAGGTCTTCAGAGTACTTACTAGGGATTTTTTAAATAAGAAAAAATGTAGTATGCAACTTTCCAGAAATACCTTTTTTAAAAAGTGTTGATGCATTCGCATGTGAAAGGAACTTGGCTAAGCTCCTTCTCATGGTTTAGGTTTCTAGTTTAATGTTATGTCTTCAGAGAAGACTACCCTGACCACTCTTTCTAAAGCAGGCTTCCCCTGAATCTTACCAAGCCCCTTCCTCATAACATTAATTGTAAGGAGTAATCCATTACTCATTTTTTGTTTGCCTTCTCCATAAGAATGTAAGCTTCCTGAGAGGCATTTTGTTGAATGATTGAAGGAAATGGGCAGCTATATTCCTTTACTGCAAATAGAAGTGCTTTTTTTTTTTTTGCGATGGAGTCTCACTCTGTCGCCAGTCTGGAGTGCAGTGGCATGATCTCGGCTCACTGCAACTTCTGCCTCCCGGGTTCAAGTGATTCTCCTGCCTCAGCCTCCCGAGTAGCTGGGACTACAGGCGCGCACCATCACGCCCAGCTAATTTTTGTATTTTTAGTAGAGACGAGGTTTCACCATGTTGGCCAGGATGGTCTCTATCTCTTGACCTCAAGTGATCCACCCACCTCGGCCTCCCAAAGTGCTGGGATTACAGGCGTGAGCCACCGCGCCTGGCCAGAAGTGCTTATTTCAAAAAGTTTCTCACTAACCTTTAGCATTATAATAATTATAGCCATTTCCCATCCCAGACCACTTTTAAGAAGATTTCGTGTGGTTTTATGACATTTTAGAATTAATCTTTGTCTCTTATTGTATTGAAATTCTTAATACATTCAAGTGGTTCTCTCAAAAAAAATATTTTTTAAAAAAAAGAATATTGTGTTTTATTTGGCAAAGTTATAATTAAGAAAAGTATACTCTACTCAAGTCAGTTTACCCTGCAAACTAGTGTATACTCATTAATAAGCATTTGGTGGTAAAGATTTTAAGCCAATAATGAATCTAGGTTCCCTTTTTCATTTGCTGCATGCTTTAGTTATTGAGCTTTGTTTCTTTTCCACTGTTTACCCATTCCAGTTTCATAAGTTTACTTTGGTAATTGTTTTTAGGCTACAAAATTAATAGTGAAAATTAGGTTGCAGTGTGATCATGTTGCTTTATCAATCATTGGAATATAATGTTTGTTTCGCTGAAATTTTGTAACAAGAAGTAGGCAGAAATGGTTGGACTAGGGACATTTACTTGTAGTGTCTTTGTGTAAATCTCAGTTTTCCATTTTATTATATGATAAGTAAAATCTCTTTGGTTGCCTACAAGGATATAACAAATACTTAAATTCATCAACATGAAGCTGTAAGCATCATCAGTTCATAACAATGATTTCTGAAAACTGGTTACTTTTTATTTAAATTTGGAAGTTTAACTCAAATGGAAAAAGATATTTTAACATGGTTTTCTGATCACTGATAACTGAAAAATTCTAGAATAATATAGGAACTCATACAACAAAATAGATCATGCTTGCAGTCAGCACTTGAAAAAAACATTCCGGAAAAAAGTCTTTAAAGAGACTTTAGGGAGACCCTAGAAATATATGGAAGAATATTGCAAACTAAAGGCTGTTGTATTCTCTTTCCCTCTCAGAAATAGTTTTTTATAAATAAAGAAATACTTTTCTGAGTTGCTTTTATCATCAACATTTCACTCCCCCAAAATTAAAAAATCTATCATCGAACTCTTTTACCAGAATTTACCAATTCCACCTGAAGTTCTTAGCCCCTGAGATACAACTTTTTTTTATTTCATAAAAGCCAAAGGAGTGTTCTGAGTCATTTGATGAACTTTCCTTCAGAAAAAATAAAATAAAATAATGGCAAATGCCTATTTTTCTGCTTCTCAAATGACCTTTCCAGTACTTGTCATATATTCCTGAGTTACAGCTGGTTTATCAGGAGCAAACAGGCAGACATAACTTACGACACTGCAGGTTTAAAGTATCATCGTCCAGAAACAATGATGTTTTATTATTTAGAAACAGTCTATATTTTTTCATATTCTTCCTTTAAGCCTTAATGTTTGTTCGAGAATTAAAGGGCCACACTCTTCTGTTTTCTCTGTGTTTACCTTGCAGTTCTGCCTGGCAAATGTTTATTTCTGAAAGTAAGTATGAAATGTCAGTATATTTAGGATAATTAAGTCAATATTACTCCAGTTTGCTTTGCTTTTAGAGTGCTATATTTTCCTAAGTAATAAATACCAGGTAACTTCCAGAAATGGAAGGATTTAGAAAGTAATATTATGTTTGTGTGTGTGTGTGTATATACACACACATATATAACTATATAAAATAGATTTTCTTTTATAACAACATCTGAGTGTCTCTTGATTTAGATAGTTTTATCATGGCAATCGCATGTTGTGGGGAGTTCTTTTGTACCATTAATAATAACTAAAACACAATCATCTTCCTAAAGGAGAGAAAGAGAGAGTAGAGGGAAAAGGTGGAATTTGAAAAGGGGGGAAAATCTGTTCCTATTCCTTCCCTGAGGCTGAACTGTTTATCACTCTATCCTCATTCGATAAAAGTGAATTTTATAATAAAATTTTCCCTAATCGGGCACTGTCAGTGGAGGTGTCTTATCGCTGAGAGGAAAATGACACCGATCCTATCGGAAAACAGAAACGATGTCACCATGTTCCCAATCACAGCTCTTCAGCCCCCATATCTACCTTCTCCACAAACACCAAGCAGTGCTTTTTTCATAAGAACATCAAAACCCAGCAAAGTCATTAAAATTGCACCCGCGTAGAGTTGCAGGGACCAGCCGTACTAGCACAAAATGGGATGTGGGAAAACAGACTCTCTAAATGTGCTAATTCCATTGTCACGTGTTTACGGCTTAATTTTAATCAGTTAAAAAAGCCACACATTGCAATAAATTGGCATTATCTTCTGTGACACCAGAAGACACAGTTGCTTCAAGGATTTAGAGGGTCACTGGCAACAGTATATAGTATTACAGACAAAGTATTTTTACGCTTGAACTACGGTAGCTAAGGTACAATCCCCAGTTAAGACTGCAAACAAAGACTATAACCCACATAGTACTAAGTTCAACTTGCAGACCACCTTCATCCTTGATGGACTTTGTATGCAAAACAAAGAATTTTGAGAATTTTTTTAGAGTCATTCATTCATCATATAAAAAAAATTTTTAAGTAGCCTTTCAGTGCTGTAGCCTTATTGCATACTTGGCAATAGACCAAATGTTCTTCCCATAGGTCCTCTCAGTAGACTTGTTTTCCAGTCCTGATGTTTCATTGACTGTGTTTACATTGACCATTCGACTTGCGAGCCTAAACAAAGAGACATTAACACGCTTGAGGAAATGCAAACAGAAAATAGTGTCATTGACAATTGTTGAAGGCCAACAATGAAAGACTGTCTCTAATGGTCTTAATTTATTAACGTCAAATTAGCACCAATATATTTTTACACAATTAAGTTGAGAAAATGCTGAAGTAGAAACTACTGACAAATTTAATTATAATTTGTTCCATGGGGTTATTCTTAAGGTATACATATCTCTGTTTTAAAGCAGAATGATTCCTTGATGTGGACTGGCTATTCTACATGAGAATATCTGTGAGTAGTTTTTGGACAAAAACATTTCTTTTCATGGCAAGGTATAACATATTACTTCAGTTCTCAAATTTAATATTTTAGCTTTGTAAATTGACAGTGCATTTAAATATGGTTTTTAAACATTAGACATCATAAAGTTTATTTTAAAAACCTAAGGTGATTAAAATATCTACTAAAATGTTGAAAATTGTAAAATCTCAGTAGTTAATGAAGTAAGTATGAGTGGAAAAATTTCAATTTCACCCTGAAAATAGTTTTTTTTTTTTTAATTGACAAATCTGACCTTGAGGGAGAGAAAAAATAAATGCAACCACAACTTGCATGGAATGAAAAAAGCTTTTGGAATTAAATCATTTGGCAGTGACTGAAAAATAAACATCGGAGTGGCTTTTGTTTTAATTTTGTTCAGCACGTTGTTGATTTCTTTATAACAAAAGCAATAGAAAGAAAAGATGAAGTAATAGTGAACCAAACAGAAATAATTTTCCGTGCATTGTGCTTGTCTTCACTGTGAGTTTAGTTTTCTATAGTCAATGTCAAATTGATCAGACCTCTACTGTGTGATTGAAGTACTTCTTTAAAAAAAAAAAACAAAACACTCATATTGTGAAGTTAAAACAGTTAAGTTGTAGTGTCACTGAAACAGTTTTTCTGATTACATTTCGCTTTGCAACAGAGCCTGAGTTTTTGCACTTCTTCCTTGTTTAAACAGCTTAAGTAAATTTACAGGGTTACCCCCCTTTTTTTAAATAATGGAGAAATGGAATGGGTGCAAATTTTGAATATGGTTCTTTTCTCTGTTAGAATTAGCAGCCAACTCTGCATGAGGAGAGAAAAGTTGAGAGTATATAAAAAAGATTTCCCTATATGATGGCTCCTGGCTTTTTAAAGGAGATACAAAAATAACAATAAAGTTGACTGTGTACAATGGAATGCTGGCTTTCATTGCAGATCTTAAAAAAAATGGTTTTACTGACTTTCGCTCAAACTTTAGTAGTAGCAATGAGTGTTTGCCAATAATTTTTGTTTTCTTTCCTTTTTTAGGAGATGGGCTAGCTTAAAATTTCAAATATACATATACTTACATGTATATTTACCTCATTGAATGCTAATGTTAAAAAAGTGGTGGGAGCTGATCACCTATGCTGCCGTAAAATGAAACAGCTCCCCCTCTTATATTTGACCAGAGACCCATAGTATTGAAGGAGATTTATGGAAGTGAATGTATTTATCAAGTTCATATATGAGGCAGCAGAACAGGCTTTATTTAGCCTTCCTATCACTTGTACCATAAAACAGTGGGCCTCTGTTTAGTTGGCCTAATGCAATTGTTAAATTGGAATAATTTTTCTGATTTAAAATTTGTAGTGTATTTATTTGTTGTTTTTCAGGGAAAAATTATTTTAAAGAGATTACCAACCACAATGTCATATGTTAACCTGACAGTAACAAATATTGAAAACATTAAATAGTTGGCCACAAAACACCATGCTTCTTTAGGTTTATGAAAGTGAAGGAAATAGAAAATTTTTTTCTGTATTCAAAGGCAATTTAAAATTAATTTTAAAAGACTTATTTATACATTTTATTTATATTTACTTTCAGTTTATTTTAAATCATTTTGCAAATAGCAGTGAAAGTCATGATGCAATAGAAGCTAAATTCTTTCCTGTATACCTCTGATCATTTTTCAAAACCATATTATATTTTTAAACCCTTATTTACAACTTACACGACTGGCTGTAGTTTGCACGTCATGCTGTATTATACTTTTCTACACATAGGCTGCGCCATTGAGCCACTAGTTAAAGAAATGTTTCTTGTGCTGCCAGTAGTACATGGAAATGGAAATGTGGAGGACATGGAAATCAAGAGGACAGGCTATCAGTTTTTAAAATGTGTGTTACTATAATTAATATAACAAAAAAGAACATATTTTGATATACGTCACTTTTTAAATCTTTTAAGATATCTTCTAATAATTTTCAATGTAATACTTTCAAAACCTCATTTTAAAAAGTTTTTATTTACTATTTCCCATAGATGTTAGTAAAGGTATAATAGAAATTTAAATGTATTAATAGAAAAATATAATTTGTAACTTAAGCATGTGAAGTCATTTTGGTATATTTTGAAGATTATTTAAAATTTATTATAATTTAAAAGATAAACATTAAAACAACTTTAAAGTGTAAAATATAATTAACAAATATGTGCTTGGAAACTTTACATTAAAATCTAGCTATTTAGCATTCTGCATTAGAAATTTGTGAAGTCAAAATTAGTATGTTTTTTTCTAATGAAAGATATGAAACTTCAATGAATCTAAGTAAGAACTGATTTGTTATTATTATTACACACTGCATTTTAATGTTTTATTTCCATTCATATTGAGACTAGCTAACATATAAAAAACTTACAGTGATATTTCTATTGCATTTTTACCTTTTAATTCAATAACATGTTAAAATAATAGATTTAAAATAACATCTACAACTGCATTGCATTTAAACATAAGCACTTCTTAAGTTTTATACGTTGGAAAATAAATTTTAAGAATAATCAAATACTTCTGTCAAATACATGAAAAAATTTGACTTGTACATTTAAACGTCCTTCTTTGATCTTGCATCTTGCAGATCGGCAGATTCTAGAAGCTGCTCTGGGACTATTTCTTTGCGAAAATACTCTGTGTAAATTATTGTTTTGCCGTTTAATAATTAGAGTGATTTATTGGGAAAAGTGAGATATTTCTCTCTACTATAATAATAGTAGAGAAACTTGTGATTGAAAATTTAAGCAGTGATATTGACTATTTACCCCTTAGCAAAAGTTATGAAAGTATTTTAGTATTGTTGGCGAATGGGACTCTGCTTGGATTTCCAGCATGCAAGAACTTGCATGCTCCGGGTCATAAATGCTGCTTCATGAATATTCCATCACTCTATATGTGAATCTTTAGGGAAGGGTTTATAGAAAGTATATTTGTCAGCCAGTTATGTGTGGGGCATAGGGGTCTTTCCCAATGTTTATATTGTTGCTAACTTGTCCTACTGATAATTTGGACATAGTATCTGAGATTTTCATTAAAAAGAAAATCATATTTGGACCTAGTGCAACATATTTTTTGTAAGACACCCTTTTTGTATCTCATAATATTCACTTCAGATGCTATAATGTAATTTATTTTATTTAGACAGAGTATCATTTTATTGCGCAGGCTGGAATGCAGTGGTGTAATCACAGCTCACTGCAGCCTCGACCTCCCTGGCTCAGGTAACCCACCTAGCTCAGCCTCCCAAGTATCTGGAACTACAAGCACACCCCACCATGCCCGGCGAATTTTTCTATTTTGTGTAGAGACCAGTTTTCGCCATGTTGCCCAGGCTGTCTCGAACTCCTGGGCTGAAGTGATCCACCTGCCTAAGCCTCCCAAAGTGCTGGGATTACAGGTGTGAACCACTGCGCCGGCCATAATTTACTTTATAAACTGTGGTTTGTTAGAGGTTTACCATTTTATGAATTCACATAAAGTGAATGACAGTTCTTTTTTTATGATATGTGAAAATTTATTATTGCTCACATTTATATTATCTATATCTCAATTCTGTTGTGATGTCTGTGATATCACACAATCCTATTAGAAATAATAGGTTGATTTTCAAGTTATAGCATCAGGCTAACATGTTTTTTTTCTTAGTATATTTTATGTAATTAAGCCTTTTCTCATAGTAAATAATGTCAAAGCATCAGAGGTATGATTGGGGGCAGATGATTCTTTTTTAGCTAAAACTATGGCTTAGGAATCTACCATGTTGGATAATTGACATTGTTAGTCTGTTATTTGTAGAATAACTGCGTGGTATGATTTGGAGTGCTTAGCAAGTGCTATATTGGTGACCTGTTCAAATTCGAGAGTCACCACTGATTTATATCACAGTTATTTCCAAGGGCATGGTAGATCATATCTCTCTGGTAATGACCTTAGATTATTTGGATCTCTGTGGAAAGGAGGACCGTTTTAAATGAAGATGAGTGCTGAGAATTAGTGCTTAAATAGGGCACACATCCGTATAGGCAAAACCAGATTTCTCTTTATATGTTTTTGAATCTTAAAGTGACTAAATCGATTTTCGGTACTTGGCAGTTAAGCTTGTGATCATCTCACTTAAAATAAGACTATGTAATGTACCCAGATTTCATTTTGGAGCCCACGGTGATATTTCATAGCTGTTTCACAGCAACCAAAACTCAGATATAAAGAAAAAATAATCTGTGCACCGTATGATATTCTGGACAGAGAAAAAAAAATAAGTTTGTAGTCTCAGAAGCACCAAATTACAAGTCCTAGGAGGAATTATGCCCCTTAAAATGTGATGGTTGGCTCATGCCTGTAATCCCAGCACTTTGAGAGGCCGAGGCGGGCAGATCATCTGAGGTCAGGAGTTCGAGACAAGCCTGGCCAACGTGATGAAATCCCGTCTCTACTAAAAATACAAAAAATTAGCTGGGCATGATGGTAGACGCCTGTAATCCCAGTTACTTGAGAGGCTGAGGCAGGAGAATCTCTTGAGCCCGGGAGGCGGAGGTTGCAGTGAGCTGAGATCGCGCCACTGCACTACAGCCTGGGCAAAAAAGTGAGTGAGTCTCCATCTCAAAAAAAAAAAAAAATTGTGATGGAGCTGCTTTTCATATTAGCAGCTGTACATAGCCATGCTCAGGAGGTGGAGCCAAGAGAAGTGTTCTGTAAATGATAGCAAATGGTTCTTGGAAAGGTTAGAGAACTCTAAATAAGATCCCCATCTTATCCTATAACAATCACCCAGCCAGCTAAGCATGATCAGGTTTGATTTTATGTTCTCGCCTTAAGTGGTCATGTTTTACCTACTTGTATTGTTTATTCAGTTTGAGATGATCAAGTCTTCATGTTTTCCCCCCCACTTTCTATAACTCTCCTTTGACCACCTTTCTACCCTTGTGTTCCTCTGCCATGCAGTAGGCCCACTTAAAAGGTGAAACTCAACTGGGCGCGGTGGCTAATGCCTATGATCCCAACACTTTGGGAGGCCTATGTGGGCGGATCACCTGAGGTCGGGAGTTTGAGACCAGCCTGGCCAACATGGTGAAACCCTGTCTCTGCTAAAAATACAAAAATCATCCGGGTGTGGTGGTGTGCACCTATGGTCCCAGCTACTTGGGAGGCTGAGCCAGGAAAATCATTTGAACCCAGGAGGCGGAGGTTGCAGTGGGCTGAGATCGTGCCACTGCCCTGCAGCCTGAGCACACAGCAAGATTCCATCTCAAAAAAAAAAAGTTATGGAAAAAGGGTGAAACTCAAGTAGGTTGATTGTATGCCTTCTAGAAACCCTAATGATAAATTTGCTGAGAAGGCGGACAACTGTTTGTTGCCTTCTGTGATCCAGGCATACACTTCATTTGATCTTCATAATTATCTTACGGGGTAAGTACTGTTTTTCCCATTTTGCAAGTAAGTATACTGAGGTCCAGAGAGGTTAAGGAATCAGTCTAATTGAAGGGCAGTATAAAGTCAAATCCTTTACTTTTTTTCATTATCACATGCTAAAGATAAAGTGTTTAATTATGCCAATTGACTTCTAGTCTAGAAAACAGAACTGAAAGTTGAATTGGAACATCTCTTGAGTTTATACTCTGAAGACAGAGGTTGGCTTTTGCCCTCAACATGGAGCCAATTCCCAAAGCAGTGCCATCTGTAATGATGTTGGCAGATAACTGTACATTAGTGAGGACTGACAAGCAAAGAGGGTATCCCGGGAAAACTTTGGAAGGTGGTGATATGGTGCTGTGAAGAGCATGCCTCTGAAAGTGGGTAAAAACTTGCATCAGTAGTGCCTGGGTGCCTACTAAAAAAACACAGCTTCCTGGGTGCCAATGATAATCGACCAGATCAGAATCTCTGGAGGTATGGCCCAGGCATCTTCCTTCCTAAGAAGTAACTTCAGGTACTTGAGAAGCATATTAACTTCTGAGGGTTATTGCTTTCATGTATGAAGCTAATGGAACCTAGAAGAACCTGTGCTTTGAAACTCTACATGCCTATCTGCAAAGTCTGTTTTTCTCTAGAGAAATGTCTTTTCTATGCAAAGTGTGCATTCAGTACCACCAATTCCCTGCATTTTGGTGCTCAGACCCTCAAAGACATAATTAAGGGGATTTCTTCTTTAAAAGCCTACTGTGTGGTATCTCATACAATTATATGGCCCTTGCTTTTTGTTGGTCTTATTTCAAATATAACATGCAGTGTTGCCAGGAACACTGTCATATTAAAATATAAAATTACCTTTTGTGAAAAATGGAGTCAGGGCATACATCTGGGAATCCAACAAACTCTAAACTGGCTGTGTACAAAATTTTTTTTTTTAAGTTTGGAAACTGATAGCTGCCTGAAGGTTGCATATTTAAAGTCATTTTCCCTGCTTCCTTCATTTTCCCCCTGTGGCAAAGCAAAGCAGCACTTCTTATGGGGAAAAAAAATTGAAAGAAAGAAAAGAAAACCTAATATTGGCATTCTAGTAGTAAAATAATGGTAAAGATTGAGCCTGGATTTTGTAATACTTTGGATATTGGAATATCCTAATTTCCAGTTGGAAAAATTAGTATAAAATGTATTTTAGATGAAAAGTTCAGTGAATGCTGACCCATATTTTGAGATATAAACAAAAAACAATTAAAAGATAGCTCTTTTAATGAAGGAAAATATAGTATTTAAATAAAGTGTTTAGACTTCAAAGTAGAGTGTTGCTCATGTAATAGCCAGAGTACCTCTGTGCATACATCTCGGAAGAGGCTAAAATGCCAGATGTATTTTTGTGCTAATTTTCTCACCAGCTTCTGGAGCCAGAAGAGGAATTCAGCACATAATATCTCATAGAAGGTATCCATCTCAGCATTTTCCCACGTTCCTCCTTCTGATTCATTGCTGAAAGCAGAGATAAGAGAGTTAACAAATAACTAGACTAATAATACCATAATAAGAAACATTTATTGAGTGGTTACTGTGTGCCTGGCACCATGTTAAAGAGTTTACATAGATTATTTCATTTAATAACCATATGAGTCCTATCATCCCCACTTTACAAATGAGGAAATCAGCAACCATTTCAGCTAATATTTATTGTGCATCTTCTATGTGTTGAATACTGTACTATGCTGTTCCCTGTGTTATCTTTATCTTCAAAACATTCCATTTTATGGTTTATGGGTATTTATCTTTATTTTACACGTGAAAAAATTGAAACTGAGTGATTAAATGACTTATTCAAAATGCCATACTGCTAGATATTAGAGATTCCAGACTTCTTAGTTCCCCATTTTACTTTGTTTGTCCTAAGATGCATTTAAAATATCTTCCCATCTTGTCTATTCCTTCCAAGTTTATACTCCAAAGAAAAGACTAGTAATATCTCATGTATCCAGTGATTCATCTTAAGGAAACTTGTTCCTCTATAGGAGACAACACTAGCCTTGGAAAGCCATCTTGGGATGCCTTAAAAGAAAAAACTCACAACAAAACATGCATTATAAGATAGCAGTTGACACAATGAGATGCCATCTCACGCCAGTCAGGATGACTTTTGTTAAAAAGTCAAAAAATAACAGATATTGGTGATGCTATGGAGAAAAGGGACACTTATACACTGTTGGTGGGAATGTAAATTAGTCTAGCCACTGTGGGGAGCAGTTTGGAGATTTCTCAAAGAACTAAGAGTTGAACTACCATTCCACCTGGCAATCCCATTACTGGATATGTATATATCCAAAGGAAAATCATTCTACCAAAAGGTAGAATGCACCTGTATGTTCATTGCAGTGCCCTTCACAATAGCAAAAACATGAAATCAACCCAGGTGCCCACCAACAATAAATTGGATAAAGAAAAGATGGTGTATATGTACACTGTGGAATATTACATAGCCATAAAAAAGAACACAATCATGTCCTTTGCAGGAACGTGGATGAAGCTGGAGGTCATTATCCTAAATGAACACAGAAACAAAACTAAATGCCACATATTCTCACTTAAAAGCAGGAGCCAAACATTGGCTACTCATTGGCATAAAGATGGTAACAGCAGACACTGGAGACAACTAGAAGGGGGAGAGAGGAGGGGCACAAAGGCTGAAAAATTATTGTTGGGTACTATGCTCATAACTTGAATGACAGGATCATTGCTACCTCAAACCTTGGCATCACACCATATACTAATGTAACAAACTTGCTCATTGACCCCCGATTCTAAAATTTAAAAAGATGAAAAAGAAAGATAGTGGTTGATTGTAGAATTCTGTTTCTGTGTAAATCCTGCTCTGCCACTTTGCTAGCTGTGTGACTTTGGGAAAACTAATTAATCTCTCTATCCTTCATCATCAAATAAAATGAAGACAATGATAGCATGGTTGTGCACCTAATAAGCTTTCAATGAAAGGTATGAGTGGTGGTAGGTGTTGTTGATATTATTCCTACATTTAAATTCTTAAAAAGGTTTGCTTTTACAGTTCTTTGGTAGTTTTCTTATTTTATCTCTCAGCCCTCACCAGAAGAGTTAAAGAGGATAGATAACATGAAATAAGAGAATGACCATTAAAGAAAGTCATGAAACTATCATTAAACAATCAAAAATGGCTGTTTGTCATAATAACTTTGTCAATAAAAAAATTGAAATGTTTGGTCAGGCATGGTGGCTCACGCCTGTAATCCCAGCACTTTGGGAGGCTGAGGCGGGCGGATCACGAGGTCAGGAGATCGAGACCATCTTAGCTAACACGGTGAAACCCCGTCTGTACTAAAAACACAAAAAATTAGCCGGGCGCGGTGGCGGGCGCCTGTAGTCCCAGCTACTCGGGAGGCTGAAGGCAGGAGAATGGCGTGAACCTGGGAGGCGGAGCTTGCAGTGAGCTGAGATCGCGCCACTGCACTCCAGCCTGGGCGACAGAGCGAGACTCCGTCTCAAAAAAAAAAAAAAAAAAAAAAAAAAAAAAAAAAAATGAAATGTTCTCTCTTCTTCAGGAAACCATGAACTGTATTTTAATGGTGTATTTTAGAAGTTTCTCACTAACTAATCAAATAAATTATTGCTGCTTGAAGTTAAATCAGCTTTGTCTGGAAAGTTCTCTTTCCTGAAGCATCCCATCTCACCACAATACTAGATAAATAAGTTGTTACCCAACTCCTGTGGTGCTTTAGGTTTATTCAGGGGTGACAGACCCAAATGGGTTGAGGTTTATACTCATAATGTAGCAAATTTTGAGAATTGTTGCTGAGCTTAAGGAAGAATTGTGCTGGCCTCGCAGATGTGGTTGGAGCAGTATTCAGCCCAAGGTTTATGGTCCCTGGAATGAATTGTATTCATGGTCCTTAATGCTCACTGCCTATGTACCTGTCCTTGTATGCTATCTGCTTCATTATCCGAAATAAACTGAGCAACTTGGAAATCAAGACTAAGCCCTAGATCTCTTTATTGTCCCCTTTTCCTGTCTAGTACCCTGCACTTAAATGTTCTGCAACTCTTGCTGATAATAGAGGGTATGTTTATTAGGAAAAAAAAAACCCTAATGGTATCCATGAAATAATTTTATTATTAGACATAAAATGACAATGGTATTTGCATGTTTGGTGAAAATATACAATCCCTTAATAGATCAAAAAGGAAATTGACTCAGGTACAACCTATCCTACTTACCTGGGAGGCAGTGTAATATAGTGAAAAGACCACGGAATCAAAGAGATTCAAATTTTATTGCCAATTCCATCATTCACTGTCTATGGCTTTAGGAAAATTATTTGTCTCACACTTCCTCCTATTTCTTCTGGACATCTCCGTATTTTCTAGCAAGCTCAGTAATGCATCAAAAATGCATGTTAGTTGAAGTAGACCGAAGATCTAGTTGTGAAAGCCCTTCAGAACAGCAAAGCTGTCTTATTGCCTGAAAAAGTTTGTAATGTTTATTACAATTTAAAAACCCCTTTTTTGCCTAAGGCAATTTGAGATGGGTTCCTGTAATTTGAAAATATACTAAGACTAATACCATTGGCTTCTGTGAGGAATGTTTTGTACTTTGCCTTCCCCCAGAAGCTTCAGAATATGATAAAGTACATTGTTAAAAGGTTAGATTCTTTATCTGAATATAATTGTTCATTCTCATAGATCTCTACATGTTTGTAGTGAATCATATTTAAATTCCATTTTTTTCTAAATTACTTAAAGTACAGTACTCATTGTATACTCTAAATCATTGCCTTCTAGATATTTGGATTGCAAAAACAAGCAAAGTTTTAAAAATAAAATCAAATAAGTTTGAGGAGTGGCACATGATTGGAAGCTGTTTATTACTTCAAGTATGTCTATAAAGGGGACAGGGAGAACTGACGTCTACTAATTCTGTATAAAGGAAATAATATTTGAATGCCACAAATTGGGCATTTGTAGCTCAGAACAAGTGATTGTCCTTTAATGCAAATATATTTAGTCTTAGGAAAAACTTGTTCCACTGTTCTTATTTTTAAATTTGAACCAGCACCAGTCTGTGGACCATAGTTTGGGAGCCACTACTCTAAAGCCATAGCAGTCTTATTCATTCATTGCTAAATCAACGAACATTTGTTAAATACCCAGCAGAGGCTGGGTTTGGGAATCAAATAGACCTGGATTTAAATCCCAGCTTTCTTTGCTATGAGCTGTGTAACTTTGGGTTAGTCAGTTAACCTTTCTGAGCTTCTTTTTTTCTTATCTACAATAGTAGCTTAATAAGACCTTGCTAAAGTGCTTATTGTTTAAATCTACCACACGTTAAGTGATAGATGGAACCTATCAAGTGATACATACTGTATTAGGCACTAGGAGCAACATAAAATCGAATGGACATGACAGAAGTAAATGAGTGAGTACAGTGTAGATGGATGCATTGGGTCAGAGAAGCCTTCAATGTCCTGGTCTAATTATGTGTTTACCCAATGTACAAAGGAAATGTTGCATGAATTTGACTTGGCTGGTACTAGACTATTGTTGAATTGTTTGAATTCACTTTTTGAATACTGGTCCTAATATTGAACCCTGATATTTGCATTTTCTCCTCAAAATGATTGAACTCAACCATTTCATTTTACCAGATAAAATAAGGCCCTGATGTGTTAAGTAGCTTGCCCATGTTTACACAGCCAGGTAGTGGTGAAGGAAGGACTGAGATTCCAGATCACTGTTGTAGTTTGCTTCACTAGCATGCAATTTCCATGACCGCAAGGACCTTGTATGGTTTGCTCACCTCTATATCTCTCTTTGGTGCTAATAGTAGGCACTAAATAAATAGCTATAAAATGAATGATTGATTTCTCTTTTGAGATTTCACAGCCTAAAAATCTTTTTGCTTTCTCTCATCTAATGATGTCTCTTCCCTGGCACTGAAAACTGATGAAAGTTAGGTTGTGTTCCTGTAGTTCGTTGTCAGTTTCTGACATGCAGATCTAATTTATGGATCTTTTCATTATAATCTTTGTAGCTGTTTTCATAAATGTACAAGTCAAGGTTTTCTTCATGTGTGTTTAAATATCACTGATATTTATCCTCTCTTTGCAAGAGTGGATATTGATAATGGCCAAAGGTACAGCAGTTTTCTGCTTCCTTCAGTAAGCGTTTGTTCGTGTCCCTTGTGTGTTTTCAAGAATGTTAACGTTCATCTTCATCCCTGCTGAGAGTGCTCTATAGGGAAACATGCTGGCTCTGTTTACAGTCCGGTGGAATTAATACTGCCCTCATTTAAATTAGCAATTTATTAACTAATTACAAAACAAAATTACCTTTTACCTTATGAAATTAATTGTTTAATATTTAACTTGAAGGATGGCACTATGTTATTCTTGTTATGAAGGAACATTCATAAAATCATTTCATTGTCTTTTTAATTTTCTCGGCAGCATTGGAGCCATTGAAACGATTTTGCCTGATAGACTTCATATTTTTAGCATTCAAATTGTTCTGTTAAATTAATACTATTCCATTATCATAGATGATATCTTGTTGAAGAGAATAGCTTCCAATTAGCAATTTATTGTGTAGAAAAGTTTAAACCTCTCGTGAATTTTTCTTTGTTTGTTCATTCTGTGTATCTTTTGCCCATTCCCACCCTGCCCCCTGCCTTTTCTTTTCTTTTCTTTTCTTTTTTTTTTTTTTTTTTTTGAGAGGGAGTCTCGCTCTTTCGCCCAGTCCGGACTGCAGTGGCGCTATCTCGGCTCACTGCAAGCTCCGCCTCCCGGGTTCACGCCATTCTCCTGCCTCAGCCTCCTGAGTAGCTGGGACAACAGGCAACAGCCACCGCGCCCGGCTAATTTTTTGTGTTTTTAGTAGAGACGGGGTTTCACCGTGTTAGCTAAGATGGTCTCGATCTCCTGACCTCGTGATCCGCCCCCCTCGGCCTCCCAAAGTGCTGGGATTACAGGCGTGAGCCACCGCGCCCGGCCCCCTGCCTCTTCTAAAAGGGCCAGACCTAACATGTTCAAAATATTTGCTGTTTTAGCATGCATTTAATCATTAGATCGTTTCTAAGTACCTCCTAGGAGCCAGGCACTGTGCTAACATTCAGGAAACACCCAATTTAATAGCCTTAGAACTGTACCATTCTCAAAATAGAAACTTTGGAATCTGAAGATAATTAAAAAATTTCCAAGTGGAAGTTGAAATTACATTTTAAATATATTCTTGGAATAAATATTAAACTCTCAAGAGTATTTTGGGGTGGGATGGTGGAATGGTGATTACAAGGTACTACTTCCCATCATCTATAATGGTAATATTTTAATGATGCATTACTTTCCTAATCAGAAGAAGATTAAAAATAAGATGTTTTCTGATATTTCAAGAAGCATTCCTTCATTCTATATTTGAGTGCCAAATATGTACAGGGCTTTAGGCTATATATGTCACAGCAGTATTTTTCGAATTTTGTTATCATGACCTATAGTAAGAAATACATTTCACATCACAATTTATATTACACACACCCACACACACAAAACTGAAATAAATATTTTATGAAACAATACTTAGCCTTGCTAACTACAGATAGTATATGCCAATATTTTCTACTCTTGTTGTTTTAAAAAAAGAAATGGCAGTCTTGATTTCTAAATTGATTTTATAATCCGTCTATAAGGTCACAATCCACAGTTTATGTTAGGGATGCATAGATAAATAAGTTTTAGCTCTAACTTAGAGCTTGTATATTCCAAGAGGGAACATAAAACATGCCTACAAAGAACTCGCTGAGTCCTCACGTGGTGGGGAGAGAGCTCTGATCTTTCTTCCTCTTTTTATAAGGACACTAATCCCATCATGGAGACCTCATGACCTCATCTAAACCTGATTACCTGTACTATCACATCTAGGGGTTAGGGCTTAAACTTGTGAATTTTGGGGGACAGAGACATTCACTCTATAACAATATTTTTCTATCAACCAACTTTAAAGCAACTGAAATTTTTTATTACATATCCTTATCCTCAGTGAAACCATGAGTTAGACATACCTGTCAAGCTTTCCCTAATATCTAAATATATAATTGTATAATGATTGAAGTATATACCACCAAGAGTAGACCAGGCACTCTTTGGTAAACAGTTAAAAGTGAGAGGGTTTTGGGAAACTAAGTCCAGGTTGAAGAAGAAGATAACATTTGGAATGGGTTCTTGAAGATGGGAGCAGTTACAAAGAAAGCCATCCCCTGTGGGGATAACATTGTGAACAAATAACATGCCGAGTAAAAAGTTGTGTTCAATAGCTTCTAATATGTTCTTATTAAAGGCATATGAATGACAGGGTGATATGATGAGGCCTATACTTAAGGAACATTATCCTGGCAGTAGTGTGGGAAAGGAACTGGGAGATGGACAAGCTGGAAATATAATTTAATCAAAAATTGTATTTTAAAATTAGACATAGAATCATATGTACGTGGTTAAATCAGCCAAGCAGCCTTCCAGGCAGTGAAGAATTGCAAGAGGGCATGATGCAGGGAAAAGACCATCAGACCACCAAATCCGTTCGCTGTTTAAGTTTCAGCAAATCATTTACCCGTTTTCTATTCTAATTTCTTCTTTTGAATGGGGTTAATAACGCTTATCCGACCTCATAGACTTGCTGAGAAAATCAAATGAAAAAAGTCCGGAAATACTATGTAAATGTGAAGTAACTTTCTTATTGTTTTGTTTGAACCTTTTTGAGCCCAAGAAGTGACCTGGTGATAACGATGCTTTAGGAGACGAATCTGGCCAGTGGCATATAGGACAGCTCAGAGGAGAAGAAACCCTAAGGAAAGCATTTCAGACAGTATGGCAGCAGGTCATAGAAGAAATAACTGAGGCTCGAATTAGGGCTGTGAGAGCAGGAATGAAGAAGAGAGGATGGATGCCAGAGACATCACTGAGGAAGAATCAACGGACGCAGCAATTTGGCTCTGAGGATAGGAGGTGGGGGGCAGGGATGAAGGGAGAGTTAGGAGAAACCCTATCAGAAATCCACGGTTTCTGGTTGAGTAAAAGGTATATATTGATTGAGTAAACAGTAAAGGAAAATCAGGAGGAAGAATAGGTTTGGAGGGCAGAAAATACTGAATTTAAGATATTAACAAAGTGCCCAAGTGTTGTCATTGAGTAGCCAGTCAAAACTCTGGGATTGAAGCTTAGGAATGAAGTTATAGTTAGACATGTAGACATAAATCATTCTTGAACTGATAGTCATTTAAATCTATATATTTCAAACTTTATCCATATGAGTGCAACTTGTAAGCTTTTTGTCATATTTGCATGATACTTTTACTGAATATTTTCAAATCTATTTTAAGTTATCTCACTTTTTGAAAGTGTAGCCCCATTCTAAACAATAATATCTTGAATTTGATGTGATGGATATAGTTTTTAAGATACCCATTAGATGTATAATTACCATATTGCATGATTGTAAGATGTGTATCTTTTTACAATTTAACATTTCTGTAATTAGAGTGTTTTACAATTAATGGCATCTTACAAACTCTGCAGGCCAGCAACAGTGGTGATATACTTGTCATTGTCAGCACATGAGCCAACTTGCTTGCTATTCCTGGTGACATCAGCAGAAAAGTGTAAGTTTCTATCAACAAACCATTTAAGGATCTTTATAGAAAAGAATATGAGTTTAATTGTCATCTGAAAAACCTTACTTTCTGGTACATGGAAACTTACAGAATAGTATCAGCAACATGGAAGATAATCCCAGAGACACACTTAAGAGATGCCGTATCCCAGTACCCTTGATGCAGCATCAGGTGCAGAGGACATTGATGACTGTAAGTTGAAAAGTGAATCAGAAGAGGTGGACACTTATGTGTGGAAAAATTCTAGGAAAACCTTAACCCATTCATTTTGCTTATATTTCCATTTTGCGTATGCACAAGAGAGATGTATATAAGATCTCTGAGTCAAAAAGAGCTCATTGAATAAGCTTAAAATAAAAATTTTAAATGATAAGAAAATATAGTGTCATAATTTAGTTGGCAGCTGTTTTCTGAGTAGTGTATAAAAAATGGTGCATCTGGCTGGGCACTGTGGCTCACACCTGTAATCGCAGCACTTTAGGAGGCCGAGGTGGGAGGATGGCTTGAGGCCAGGAATTTGAGACCAGTCTGGGCAACATAGTGAGACATTGTCTTTTAAAATAAAAACTAAAAAAAGGTATATCTTACAATAGATGCTGAGTAAGGTTAGATTAAACAAAGTTTCCAAATAAAAAAGTGTCAGTTCATGTTCCACTTAAAGTCATCTCATAAATGCTACTTTTCAGAAACACATTTAAAATACGGGAATAAATAAGATCACCCAGAGAATACTAATAGAGAAGAAAAGAGCCTTAGAACCCTAAGGAAAGTGCATTTCACAGGAGAAAAGAGAAAGTGGGAGAAAGTAAGTGAAGAATTTGCAGGTAACTCTGGGAAGTGCAGCATCATGGAAGCTAAAGAAAGAGATTTTTCAAGAAAGAGAAGTAACTTAGAATAATTAAATACTATAGAAGACCCGGAGAGTATTCAAACAGGTAGGAAGTGGTGGCTTTTAGGGACAGAAAAGTTTGAGTAGTGGAAAAGTTGATCCTAGAATTTTCTTTTTAAGAAAAAGTGACTGGGGAAGAAAAAAAGGTGGTTTTGATGAGGATTAGAATTATTATTTTTTTTCTTACGTTCAGGCTAGAGATCCCTGATCATGTGTGGGGGCCTAGAGGTAGAAACTGGTAAAGGGGTAGTGATGCCAGCATGAAGGAACCTCATTGATCATTTCAGGACCTGGAAGATGTACAAAGGGATGGAATCAACAGCAGAAGTTGAAGATGTAACCTCAGAAAGGAGAAACACTTCCTCTGAAGCAGAGGTGAAAGAAGCAGAAGATAGATTTTGAATAATGTATAAATATAGAAGAGAGAACTTCTGGAGAATCACCATGATTCCAAATAGGAAGCCAAGTTACTCCCTGAAGGTGAAAGGCAAGGTCAAGAACTTAGAAAGAAGATGGGAAAGGCTGAGAACAGTTGTGGTGGGGAATGTCAAGGTGACTCAGCGGGAGCCGAATTGGAAATTGCTGAACCATCACAAAGGCCCAGCTGAGGTTAGGAAGCATTAATATGTACTGGGCTCAATAACATGGTTTCACAGTTCTCCCCAGGATTGCTTGGCAGACCAAGAATGGAAGCCAAGAAAGTGAACAGTGGAAAGTTGATGCCTTTTGAGAACTAGCAGACTAGGAGTGACAGGAGAACAAAGAGGGAGTGACTGTAGGGTAGTAGGGAGTGCAAAGTTGAAATGGCTAACTGTGGGAGGCAGGCCAGATGGGGAGGCAGTGAAAGGCCAAATCAGGGTGACAGATAGGAGGAAAAGGGGGGCATCAGGTGATTGACATTTCACAGTGTGCATAGAGAACCAAGAAGGGAAAGAAGGAATGTGGGAGTCTGGTTGACTAAATGGAGATTTTGAGAATTTCAAGATTTTGAATATAGAATATTTAGGAATAACTACGTACTGGAATTACGAATGTACATGTCTTCTTAGAAGGCAGTGTATATAGCCTGATAGTCCATAGCAATAGATTTGGATCTGAACCCAAGACCTACTAGCATTTATACACCATATGATCATGCTAAATATAAGTTTGCATTTCCCACATGCACCCTGCATAGTTCCTAGGAAGATCAACTCTATGGCTCACACCAGTGGGCTCCGCATGCCTTCTGGGTTCCAGTTAGGTCACCCCGTGGGAGCTCTGGCAGAAGATGGAACACAGGGAGGAGAGTGTAGTCCAGGTATGAATTCACTTGGTTCTCTTCCTCTGGGATTGCAGTGGGCTGGCTGCATCATTCTCTCTGCATAGCCCTTTCTTTCAGAGTCCTGATAACTCCTCCCTCCCTTCCCATATTCAAGCCTAGGGGTAATAACTTGTCCACTGTTACTTGCCCCAGGTTAGTGTGCCAGGCCTTGTGGTTTCCCACGCCTTTTAAATTATCTCTGTTACAAGGTCTGCTTAAATTACCAATTTGAGTATGTGGTCTGATTTTTATTGGGACTCATAAAAATCACCTTGTGTAAGTTACTTAGGCTTTCAGCCTCACTTTTCTAATCTGCAAGATTGAGATAACAGAAGTACCTACCTTGTGGGATTGGTAGACAAATTAGATGTGATAATGTGAAATCCTTATACAATACAAGGTATATATTAATAGTAAGCTCTTGATAAATTATGATGATGATGATTGATTGATGATGATGATGATGTAGATATAGACACTGGAATTTCCATTTATGTCTATAGAGATCTATAGATCAGCGACAGCATTCCTGTTAGCAAATAGCACTTCCTGATGCGTCTTCATCAATGGCAGAATTTAAGGGGCAAATTGAAGAGGGAGGACACTAGCCACCTCCATAATCTCTATTAGCACCTCCCCTGAAAGGCACTTTAGGTTGATAGTATCACAACCTAATATGTGGAAAGAAGAAACTTAATAGGCAAAATGCTCTAAACTACAATTGGAATATCTTTACTATAACATCTAAGTAAAAATAACGTGTTTGATGTGCAAATGCAACTTCACGGCAATATCTCTGACTTACCTCCTTGACACACCTTTCTGTCTTGATGCTAATTTCTGTCTTAGTCAGCTCAGGCTACCATAACAGAATACCACAGGCTGGGTGGCTTAAACAACAGAAATTTATTTCTCCAGTTCTAGAGTCTGGAAGTCTGAGATCAGGGTGCCAGCATGGTGGAATTCTGGTGAGGACTCTCTTCCTGGCTTGCAGATGGCTGTCTTCTTGCTCTGTCGTGGAGTTAGAAAGAGAGAGAAGGACACTCTCTCCTGTCTCTTCTTATGCAGGCACTAATCCATCATGCAGACCTCACTCCCATGACCTCATGACCTCCCCAGTGTGCATTCTCCAGATATTACACTGGGGATTAGGGTTTCAATCTACGAATTTTAGTGGGCAAAGACATTCACCTCTTGTTCCCCCAAATATGTGTTATCCTCACATGCCAAGTACATTCCTTCCACCCCAGCAGCCCCCAAGGTCGCTGTTAAGTATGGAAATTGTGGAACCATCTCTGGTCATCTTGCTTGTGAGCCCTTCTCCAGGTCTCATGGTGACGTAGCTAGTGGAAACCTTTGAGGGCATGGCTGTGCCTTTTAGGTGGTACAAAAGTAGTGATTTTAAAGACTTTTGGTCCAAGAATGACTTTGGTAGAGAGGAAACTCCAAAACGCTTACCTTGTTAAATTTGTTATGACCTAACAAGGCAATACTTAAACTTGAAGTGTTCTAAATTATTAATCTATAATAGTGATGCCATCTTATACTTGATTAGTGCCTTTTAACTTAAACGTGTTTTTAGTCACTTTTTTAAAGTATAAATATTATTATATTGTAAATATAACTCCTCTGTGAGGTCAGCCACCTGGAGACCACCACTGTGCACCAGCTTTGAAGAACACCAGTAAGTATCTCTTGGCTGTAAAAAACCTCCAAGAAAATAAGACCCTCTAAATCTCCATCAGTGACCTGCCCAGCTTTACCACTGACCATGATGCCCAGGAAGGGAGGCACGTTTGCTGATACATGTATTCAATACTAGAGCAGTTCTGTAAACTCTTCCCAAATCGTTTAAGTGGTTTCATGTTTCATGTCTTATATGCATGTGGGCATCTTATAGAGATAAAGAAAGGAAAGGGGAGCGATAAAAGGATAAGCGATGATCAAGAGCAGAGTTCTTGGAGCTCAACTCGTACTTTCATGATTCTCTTGTGCCTTCTGGCCCTGGGTGCTGATAATAACAGCAGAGGATTTGTATGGCTTTACTCACCTAGACACCATATGTAGTTTTAAGCCCGGATAACAACTTCGGTTTGGTAATGTCTTCTTTTTCATTTTCTCAGGTCCCTAAGTTTGATTTTAGAAAACCCTCAAATCTGAAGGCCATTTCTCTGTTGGATATGTTTGTGTGTATATCCGCTTTATCAGGAATGCGGTTGCATTCAGGTCTGTTGTCCTAAGCGCCTTTGTTTGTGGCTGCATTCCATGCAGTTCCGTCTTTCAGTCCTATGTATTTACTAACTATTCAAATGCCTTGTGGTATTCACACACAGATTATGTAAAATAAAAAAATACATTATTAAGGCTGTGGGTGCTGTGAATGGATTATTACAATTTGCCTATCATGGTAATGGCACCTGTTAGAGGTGTGATACAAAAGGCAGTGACAGGCAGTGTAATTTAGTAATTGTGGCCATTGTACTGTATGGCTGGTCAGTTCACCAGGCAAGTACAAAGGAAGCAGTGTTATAGCAGAGCAGGGGTGGGTACGCTTAATAGAGAGAGCTAGTTGTGTACTGAAAGAGACTTTTGGTGGAAGGCTAACTCCCAGGGGGCAACTTAGAATGAGTTGAAAAGAATGAACAAAAGTACAAAAATGGTACAGGTTTTCCTATTTCAGCTCTTAAAGTGACAGACGAGTTACGTTGGTGCACATTGCCAGCACTTTCTCTTACTGCCAAAACAGCTTTTTTCTCCCAGAATACCCAAAGTTGCCTTGTCATATGGCAGTCACATATAATGTTCTCTTTTCTTCTCCTGTATGTAAAACACATTGTGTCAAAGTTCAGATCTAATTGGCATAGGGGCAAATGCACTGTATTCAAGAAAACCATTTGTTTAGCATCTACGATAGTATTTAAAGAGCACATAAGTAAACAGATTCAGAAGGGATATAGATTTATGTATCCTTTTTCATTATTAATTCCCCTCCTCTCCGTAGTATTATTATGGTAGTATTTGGGGTGGTTTTGCTACTAGTCTGGACATTCTAGCATCCTGCAAGTCATTGTAATTAAGGCAGAACTTTGACATCAGAATAGATAACAGAAATTAACAGTCAGAATTTATGGTACATATTTTCTCCTTGCCTTCTTGTGAACTCTGGAAGTCAAGCCATTTTTCAGGGCACTACTGAGAAATACTTCAGAGGAGGAATGAGTAAGAGCACAACTAAAAGAACCAAGCATGCCAAGATGACTTTTGTATCACAAAGTAATATATTGTGGGTTCACTTCTGGAGAGAAGATGAGCTGACTACTGGGCATCGCTCCCCTGTCAGGTATGCTTCCAACATACAGGCATGCGCCATTGGAAGCAGCAGCTTCCTCCACAGCTGACTCTCACTTGCTTGCCTTAGTTTTCTGACCCAATTCAAATTGTGACCGACAACAAACTAAGCTTCTCAGATCAGACATTGACTGCGTCTTATGGACCAGCTACTGTACTAGACTCTTGATAAGCATTTCCTCCTTTAATCTTTGCACCAACCCGTGGAGTATAGATAGAATTATTGTCCCCATTCAACAGAGAAGGAAATGTAGGCGCAGGAGGTTCCATAGCCTCCTTACATGCAGTGAGTTGGGATAGCATATTCACATTCTCTCTATGGAGAGAGAGAGTGAGGGGCAGGTACCAAAATAGTACATTTAAATCTGTAGTCTTTTGAAGTAAAATAACCATGATGTATTTAGAATGTTATTTGACAGGCTTTTGAAAACAGAATTGTGAAAATTAGTCAGAAGACTCTGGAATCTTAACATGGAGTAGTATCTGCATTTTGTCGCAGAAGTCATTTTAATAACAAGGATTACACAAACTAGCTTCTTTAATTGAGGGTGGATCAACTTATGTAGAATATATAATGCTACTGGGAACCAGCCCAGTTTTAATAAAGGGCCACACAGAAGAAAATGTATGCTACAAAATGTCGATTCACATCTCCTAACTTGTGTAAACAGTGTCGCAGACAGTACGAGACATGAATGGGCGAGGTGCACCACTGTTATGAATCACTCCAGCAGGGCTTTGGCCATCAGCCTGATGAAACAGGCATGCCACTTAGGATGCCAACTGAATAGATTCAGTTGTGTGATATTTAAAACATGATTTTGTACTTTTTGCTGCTCAGAACAGCTATTACAGCTTGTTACTTTTTTTTGCACCAGTTTTGACATCTGAACATTCTTAACTGAAAAAGAATGTCATTTTCATGAAAGAACTTTCTGTACAATAAAGTTAGCATTTAGAGTCATCCTAACATATGCAATGATTTGCCAAGCTTGAATATTCTTATAGGCATAAGTTTCCTTTTCTACTTCCCAGAAATCATTCCAAAGTTTGCAGAGAAGGCACAGGGAAAGATATGGGAGTTTATTTCTGGCATCAAGTGGTACAGAGAAACAACAAAAGATTGTGGATTTCTTTTTTTTTTTTTTTTTGGTTGTGTCACATACACCCTCGCCGCCTCTTTGCACCATGTCGGTAACTTTGGAAAGAATTAGCATATTGACATAGAGTACATAAACAGTATTCTAAAACTGTAATATAGCATTCTAGCATAAAAAGTGTTGGGTGTTTCAGACAGACAGAAGCTGAATCAGAAATCAACATTATCTAGCCTTAAATATTGCAGTTACTTCTGATAAAACCACTTGGGCTTCCTCAGAGGTCAAGGATGTGCCTGCAAACCCATGTGCTCATCAGACTGTTGGAGTCAAGTCCTCTGTTTGTATACAGTGTATAAATGGTAATATGGGTAAACACTGCCCTCTCAAACCACATAATTACGTCGATTGCTGAAAAAACCCAGAAATGTACCAAAATATCACAGGGAAGCTATTTCTAACACGACTTTGCTCTTTATGGCTAAGTGGCAGCCACTGCTTTTTTTTTTTCCTTCTAAATTATGTGTTCTTGTTTCAAGCATTGAGATGATGCAAAACAGATTTTTGTGGCAACATTCTTTTTCGCAGCCAAAAAAGCATTCAAGGAAGCTCTGTACTCCTCCTTGGTTGCTATTTATTCTGGACCTTTTGTATTATCCGTGTAAACTCATTTCATTTTAAAATAAGAACTAACCTTCTTTGGGTTGTTTTTCAGCACTGCTAATAGTGCCAATAAAATAGCTAATTATGGTGCGAAGTGGGCATTTTTAAATGATTGGTTAAAACTGAGAAAGAATAAGTGAACATTACAGGTGCAAAAGAGAACCTTTTTCCTTAGTTTTCCTGCAATCCTCTGTATAAAGCCTATTTTCAACAGAGACCCACTAGTTTTTCAACTGGATAAAATAAAGGATAATTTTGACATTGCATGTGACCTGTAATCTCAAAAGCAAGTAATACTTTCTCAGTCTTCCTTATCTCTTTTTGTCCTCTTTTCGTCCTTTCCTTTTCTTTCTTTGTTCCTGCTGCCTTTCTGTGTACCCCGCTGCCTCCTCTAGCCGATCTCCTTAGAAACAATTGTGGTTAACAAAGTCGGAAGTCAAAACAGTTACTCTCATAGCCATGGTAAAAAAGACCAAAGTAAACAAATTCAGAATTTCTCATTTCCAACATCTCCATTTTGCACATCCTATTATTATAGCACTTAGTTTTAGGGTAACCACTGGTGATTTAGTCGTCTAAAAATGGCCAGTGGTTTTGAGCAGCAAACATGTTTCATTCTTTCATGGACCTTGAAATTTAAACTCAGAAATTCCACATCCATAAACTTAGCTTGTTCTAGCACTATTCATTTATATATGTAAGTTCACATTTTCATTTGTTTGTCTTTGACTTTCCTAGGCATTGCATTTAGGATCTGAGTAGGGTTTTGTATGTTTCAGTTGGGCCCTGACACTATGTATGGAATATATATTTCTTTTACAGGGATCAACATCTGTTGCTGCAATAATGTTTCAATTAAATAAAATTTGTGGGAAATTATGACTTTTCTGTTTGTGCTACTTCCAAAAACATGCCCAAGGTTTCGTAGCTCTATAAATGTTCTGAGTAAACATTGTTTTCCAAAGATTCATTTCACAAATTTAATACTTGCCATGTACCTACTGTTGCAGTAGTTAGTCACTGTGGAAAACTTCAGAAGTGTATATTGTATGTTCTTGCCCCAAAGAGCTTATAACATAGGAGAAGGAAAGTTAAACAATACCAAATTAAAAGCTGGCATAAAAAAATAAGTCAAACTGTGACTAAGAGAAAGTAATTGGAAAGAATATTAAATTAAAAGGACTCCTTTACATTAATGAAGCAAAAAGGAGAGAAAGATAATAAACTTTGATGAAGACCAAATGGCTATGTTAAACAGAATTTCTAAAATTTGATATCAAAAGGTACCTCTGCAGAAAATGTTGAATATTTACTACTATTTAAGTTGCACTTCTTGGACAACTAAATGTAATGACATTACCTATGCCTGTTCCCATAATTTGAATATTAATTAGCAAATGTACAGATACAATTACAACTAAGAATTAGACTGGAATTATAAAAATAGATTACAAAAAATTAGTAAGATTTTCATAAAGGTTTTTTCCCCTCAGTGTTAGGGGAGAAAATGACTTTTAGACTTCCTTCTTCTCCTTCCCTCCAAATTCCTGGACTGTTTGAAGTGCTTCTGCTGCCTTCTTACATTCTTAATGCAGTACTTTATTCAAGAGAAGTGGGGTTTTTTTTTTTTTACCCTTAACTTATGCTTTGTTGGTTTTAGTAAATTAAGGTTTAAATGCCACTTCTTTCCCATTGAAATGAAATTAAAAACCACTGCTACTCTGATGTCATAAAGGAAAAATGAAGTGGATTAAGATGGCAAAATGTGTAAAGCAAACCTGATGGGGCTTTTAAAGGAGCTTGTGCAGTATCTTCTAACTTGAACTTAGCTTCAGTTGTGTGTTCAGCTTCTCTACATTGAGCTTAAGTTTTATGAAAAGAAAAAGGTAGACAGGCAACAGAAATATATAAATGAAAATCTAAGTGGCCTAGAGCAAAAAGCAATAAACTATAGTTTGTTTTTCCAGCTAATCTAAAATAATTGTAATTTGGGCCATACCATTATGAAGTTTTTTTTTCTCTTGAAACAATAAAGAAATAAAAACTTAAAATGCCTAATTTTTAAAGCAAGGCAGTAACAAAAGTAGTCAATATAATAAATTTCAGAGTATCACTTCACAGTAGTATATTTGTAGGAAGTACTACTTGTTGAATATTTGAAGTCATTCAGTGAAAGACTGAAAATATTATGTTGTAACATGTTTGAAAATTAGGTTTCTCTATTCAGTTCAGAGCTACTGTACATCTTCTTTTGAAATGAATAATAACCCCGTCTTACAAAGTGAGAGCAAAAAGAAGGACGAGGCTATGTTTCACTCCAAATGGTTTAAAGGCAGGCTCTTTCCTGAGTCTTAAAACTGCAAGTAGCAAGTAGTAGGGAACAGTAATGCATGAAAGGTCATTTTTATTGGCTTTGCAAGCCCGTATTCCTCACATAGGCCATCATTGTGTGGGACTTTAATGTATTATAGTAAATGTGTTCAACACTTTCTCTTTCCTGGCAGCATTAACTTCCATGCACGTCATCACTGTGTCATGGCTTTATTTAATCACATTGCTCCTTTACTTCAGGCTTTGTCTAGCTTTCTTACCTCTCCTGACACCTTCACTCACTTGCAGAACACAGTTCCTGGAAGGGATAGAGGTATTTATTTCAGTCAAAAGCATCGGTGTCATTTTCTATCACCACATTCCCTACATATTTCAACACTTTGACTCCTTGTCTTTTTTTTTTTTTTTTTTTTTTAACTTACAGTGAATGTACAAATGTCGAAGATGTTAGCTCGTAAAAGAACTATTTTGTCTTTCTGTGTCAGGGAACTGGTTTGCCTTCATAAAATTAAAACCTCTTTCCCCTTAATACATGGGGGGTGATATGATTTGGCTCTGTGTTCCCCACCCAAATCTCATCTTGAATTGCACTCCCATTATTCCCACGTGTTGTGGGAGGGACCCGAATGGGAGATAATTGAATCATGGGGTCAGTTTCCCTCATACTGTTCTCATGGTAGTGAATTAAGTCTCATGAGATCTGATGATTGGATTAAGGGAAACCCGTTTCACTTGGCTCTCATTCTCTCTCTTGCCACTGCTATGTGAGACGTGCCTTTCACCTTCCACCATGATCGTGAGGCCTCCCCAGCCACATGGAACTGTAAGTCCAGTAAAGCTCTTTCTTTTGTAAATTGCCCAGTCTTGGGTATGTCTTTATCAGCCACGTGAAAACGAACTAATACAGGGGAAAAAAGGAGGGGATATGAATTCTAGAGAATAACATCTGACATAGCTAAAAAATAATAGTAATGATAATAGCTAATTGTTGAGCATGCACTGTGTGTGACACGGTTGCAAGTGCTCTACATGTATTAAGTCTTCTCTGCAACCCTCTGGGGTAGGTATTTTTATTGTCCCCATTTATAGTGAAGAGACCACAGAGAGCTTAGTTGTTTGCTGAAGTAATGCTACTAGAAAATGGTAGAACAGGGATTTAAACCAGCAGTCTGACATCAGAATCTGAGTTCTTGATGAGGAAATTATTACTGCATGCACAAGAATTAAGTCAGAAGAGAGAATATTTTATGTTAAGAAAGCCTGAATTTATTTCATGGGAATTGCAATGTGCATTTCCTTAAAGTTGATGATTTATAGTTTTCTTCCTTTTTATAGATTTAATTTGTATAGGGTTTGAAGGGCCAAACCTTAATGTTAGGGTGCTATTTAAGTGCAGATTTCTCGTTTTCATGACACAATATTTTTGTACTCAGAAGATGAACTCAGTAACTGAACGTGGTTTACTCTTCTACCCAGATGTTTTTACCCTGATCTCTATTAGGGATATTTTGAGTCCTAGCTAGGACCTAGAGGTGGAAGTTGGTAGCTACTCAAAAGTTTAGTTGATATTAAGAAAATTTTATTACTCAGAGATGATAATGAAAATGTATACTTAGTGAATCAGAGAATGTTATAAAGAAGAAAGTGGAGTATTGGTTGTATGGATGAATGTATAGATAGATAGATAGATAGATAGATAGATAGATAGATAGACAGACAGACAGACAGACAGACACACACACACATGGGCAGACACATGGGCAGATAGAATATCCTCTATATATGTTTGTGTATGTGGGAAAGAGATGTATAAATTTATTTATTGCAGGCTGGGCACAGTGACTTACACTTGCAATCCCAGCAATTTGGGAGGCTGAGGTGGGAGGATCCCTTGAGCCCAGGAGTTCAAGATTAGCCTGGCCAACATGGTGAGACCCCTTCTTAAAATTTTCCAGACATGGTGGCATGCATGCCTATAATCCCAACTACTCAGGAGGCTGAGGTGGGAGGATCGTTTGAGCCTAGGAGGTCGAGGCTACAGTGAGCTGTGGTCACGCCACTGCACTCCAGCATGGGTGACAGAGCGAGACCCTGTCTAAACAATAATAATATTAATAAAAATAAAATAAATTTATTTATTTCATTAGCCCAGAGATTGGAAACAAGAACAGAAGGTATATGCCCAAGATAATAATTAATGTATAGTGAGATAGCCACAACTCAAGAAAGAAATATGGCCAGGCATGGTGGCTCACATCTGTAATCCCAGCACTTTGGAAGGCCAAGGCGGGCAGATTACTTGAGGCCAGGAGTTTGAGACCAGCCTGGCCAACATGGCAAAATCCTGTCTGTACAAAACATACAAAAATTAGCTGGGCATGATGGCACATGCCTATAACCCAGCTACTCCGGAGGCTTAGGCAAGAGAATCACTTGAACGCAGGAGGCAGAGGTTGCAGTGAGCCGAGATTGCATCACTGCACTCCAGCCTGGTCAACAGAGCGAGACTCTGTCTCAAAAAAAAGAGAAAGAAAGAAATAGCTTCAGCTACGATATTTCCATTCTGGGCAGCATTGGCAGGAGCTGAGCAAGCAAAGCTCAGGAATTCAGCCTCTCTATTGGGTACTCAGGTTTATGTTAGAAGAGATACTGTTGACCGGGCGTGGTGGCTCACGCCTGTGATCCCAGCACTTTGAGAGGCCGAGGCAGGCGGATCATGAGGTCAGGAGATCAAGACCATCTTGGCTAACACGGTGAAACCCTGTCTCTACTAACAATACAAAAAATTAGCCGGGTGTGGTGGCAGGTGCCTGTAGTCCCAACTACTCGGAAGGCTGAAGCAGGAGAATGGCATTAACCCAGGAGGCGGAGGTTGCAGTGAGCAGAGATCGCACCACTGCACTCCAGCCTGGGCGACAGAGTGAGACTCCGTCTCACACACACACACACGAAAAAAACGAAGAAGAGGTACTTTACTTAAACAATTGTGTACTGTTTAATTGTTTTATACTGAAATTTAACTTCTCAAGGTCTTTACCCTTTCCTTATGGCAAGGTAAAATCTGGACATCTCAGGCTGGTGTTCAAGGCCCTTAAGCTCCTTCGCTATATTCCCAACTGCATTACACTGATCATCCTGCAGATTACCTGACTTTGTGGGCAGAAGGGTCCCCTTCCAAATATGTCCATGCCTTAATCCCTGTAATCTGTGAATACTTTACATTACATGCCAAAAGGAAGTTTGCAGATGTAATTAAAGTAACAGACCTCAAGTTAGGAGATTTCCTCAATTAACCAGTGGGCCTAATCTAATCATGTTAGCCCTTTAAAGCAGAAAACTTTCTGTGTTGGAGGCAGAAGAGATTCAGCAGAAAGGGTAGTTGCAGAGATTTGAACGTGAGAAGGACCAAATATGTCGTCTCTGGTCTAAAAGTAAAGGGACAATGTGACGTGGAAGGTAGACAGTGTAAGGGGCCAAGAGAGTTCGCTGGCTGACAAGCAGCAGGGAAACCAAGACCCCAGTCCTACAATCACAAGGAACAAGTTCAGCCAGTAACCAGAAGGAGTTTGGAAATGGATACATCCCCACAACCTCTGGAAATGAACACAGCCTGGGCAACACCTTGATCTTGGCCTTGTTAGACCCAGAGCAGAGGAAGCAGCAGTGCCCACCAGACTTCTCACCTAAAGAACTGTGAGATCATATATACTGTTTTAAGCCACCGAGCTTTTGGTCATCTGTTACAGCAACAACAAGAAATGAAGACGTGGATCTAAAATGCCCTTCCCCCACCCTTGCTAACAGTCATCATCTGTTCATCCTCCAAGGCTTACCTCAAAGGACCGCTCCTCCATAAAGGCTTCTGGGAAAGCCCCAGTCAGAAAAATCACTCCTGCATCTGTTGATGCCATTGAGTTTCTGCCTCCGCAATGGTGCATCTTCATTAGACTCCATATCAGTTTACCTATTTGCATTCATCTCTCCCTGACCAAATCACAGCACTTGATCTATCCGTGCTTTGATTTACATCCACATATTATTTGACATAGTACTTTGCACACAGTAGGTGCCCAATTCTATAAATGTTGCATTTGGAATATATGTCATCCTCAGAGAACCTAAAAAAATGGTTAGACAAGGTGCCCATATACATTTACACAATCAGCAAATTATGAGGATATATGGCAAATAAAACTGGATGTTACTCTTAGTTGAATGGATCTTTCAGTCCACAGGAGGAAAGGAAGGTGTTAAACGAGTGAATCCTGTGGATAAACCTACAATTAGACTTGTGTTACGTTCCATGAAGGAAAGTGATACGGTGCTGTGAAGACTATAATCAGGAACGTTTATTGAATGCAGGACTGTGTGGTGTCTGAAGAAGGAAAGGAACAATTGAGATTATTCAGTTTAAAGGAGAGAATGCAGAGTAATACTTTCAAACAGATACTAAAACTAGATGCAGGCATCTTATACCAAAAGCGAGGATGATCTCCATTCCCATCTTCCTAAAGAAAGCAGTGAGAAGTGAAATTAAACTGCATTCTGAAAAGTTTAGGTTAGACCAGTAGTTTTTAACCCTCGCTCAACATTAGAATGAGCTTAGGAACTTTTAAAAATGACTGGTGCAGGGGCCCCATGCCAGGCGGATTGAGTCAGAATCTCCAAGGGTCGGGTGTAGGCATCAATATTTTTTAAAGCTTCCCAGCTATTTCTGAAGACTGTGAACAACTGCTTTGTGTTTTTGGTGTATTTTCTGAGTTCGTGGTGAAAAGATAGGATTATGAAGTGAAGGCAGTGAAATCCCCTTCCTCAGGGAGGGCTCTGCAAATAGCACAGAAAAACCCTCTTCAGAGCATGTGGGTGTCAGTAGTTCTGACGAAAAGCCAGCTCGAGGTGATTGCCTCTTTTTTCCCATCTCATAACATTCATTGGAATTTTTCTGATTATAAAAATAAGGGGTTCTTTTTCATATGGAAAGTTTAGGGAAAATAGAAAAGCACACAGAAAAAAAAAATTACTCATAATCCCATCAACCACCAACCAGTCTAAACATTTTTTGGTAAATACCAGGCGTCATAGGCTAGCAGGCTGTGTATGTGTGAACTCGTTTATTCAGGATATGTGGTCTCCATCTTTTCTTTATTTTTTTTATTTTTTTTGAGACGGAGTCTTGCTCTGTCACCCAGGCTGGAGTGCAGCGCCACAATCTCGGCTCACTGCAAGCTTCGCCTCCCGGGCTCACGCCATTCTCCTGCCTCAGCCTCCTGAGTAGCTAGGACTACAGGTGCCCTCCACCACGCCCGGCTAATTTTTTTTTATTATTATTATTTTTTTGAGACGGAGTCTCGCTCTGTCGCCCAGGCTGGAGTGCAGTGGCGCTATCTCAGCTCACTGCAAGCTCTGTCTCCCGGGTTCCCGCCATTCTCCTTCCTCAGCCTCCCGAGCAGCTGGGACTGACTACAGGAGCCTGCCACCATGCCCGGCTAATTTTTTTTTGTATTTTTAGTAGAGTTGGGGTTTCACCGTGTTAGCCAGGATGGTCTCGATTGCCTGACCTTGTGATCCGCCTCGGCCTCCCAAAGTGCTGGGATTACAGGCGTGAGCCACTGCGCCCGGCCGGTCTCCATCTTTTAAACTTGGTCACTTCACACCGTGCACTTGTTATCATCCTCTAAACATTTGAGCTCATAACCCCTGAAGTTTTAATATGGATCCTTTTTTAAAAGCCTGCTTTAGGAGAAGGAAATAAAGGGTATTCAATTAGGAAAAGAGGAAGTCAAATTGTCACTGTTCGCAGACGACATGATTGTATGTCTAGAAAACCCCTTGTCTCAGCCCAAAATCTCCTTAAGCTGATAAGCAACTTCAGCAAAGTCTCAGGATACAAAATCAATGTACAAAAATCACAAGCATTCTTATACACCAATAACAGACAAACAGAGCCAAATCATGAGTGAACTCCCATTCACAATTGCTTCAAAGAGAATAAAATACCTAGGAATCCAACTTACAAGGGATGTGAAGGACCTCTTCAAGGAGAACTACAAACCACTGCTCAATGAAATAAAAGAGGATACAAAGAAATGGAAGAACATTCCATGCTCATGGGTAGGAAGAATCAACATCGTGAAAATGGCCATACTGCCCAAGGTAATTTATAGATTCAATGCCATCCCCATCAAGCTACCAATGACTTTCTTCACAGAATTGGAAAAAACTACTTTAAAGTTCATATGGAACCAAAAAAGAGCCCGCATCGCCAAGTCAATCCTAAGCCAAAAGAACAAAGCTGGAGGCATCACCCTACCTGACTTCAAACTATACTACAAGGCTACAGTAACCAAACCAGCATGGTACTGGTACCAAAACAGAGATATAGATCAATGGAACAGAACAGAGCCCTCAGAAATAACGCCACATATCTACAACTATCTGATCTTTGACAAACCTGAGAAAAACAAGCAATGGGGAAGGGATTCCCTATTTAATAAATGGTGCTGGGAAAACTGGCTAGCCATATGTAGAAAGCAGAAACTGGATCCCTTCCTTACACCTTATACAAAAATCAATTCAAGATGGATTAAAGACTTAAACGTTAGACCTAAAACCATAAAAACCCTAGAAGAAAACCTAGGCAGTCCCATTCAGGACATAGGCATGGGCAAGGACTTCATGTCTAAAACACCAAAAGCAATGGCAACAAAAGACAAAATTGACAAATGGGATCTAATTAAATTAAAGAGCTTCTGCACAGCAAAAGAAACTACCATCAGAGTGAACAGGCAACCTACAAAATGGGAGAAAATTTTCGCAACCTACTCATCTGACAAAGGGCTAATATCCAGAATCTACAATGAACTCAAACAAATTTACAAGAAAAAAAACGAACAACCCCATCAAAAAGTGGGCAAAGGACATGAACAGACACTTCTCAAAAGAAGACATTTATGCAGCCAAAAGACACATGAAAAAATGCTCATCATCACTGGCCATCAGAGAAATGCAAATCAAAACCACAATGAGATACCATCTCACACCAGTTAGAATGGCAATCATTAACAAGTCAGGAAACAACAGGTGCTGGAGAGGATGTGGAGAAATAGGAACACTTTTACACTGTTGGTGGGACTGTAAACTAGTTCAACCATTGTGGAAGTCAGTGTGGCGATTCCTCAGGGATCTACAACTAGAAATACCATTTGACCCAGCCATCCCATTACTGGGTATATACCCAAAGGACTATAAATCATGCTGCTATAAAGACACATGCACACGTATGTTTATTGTGGCACTATTCACAATAGCAAAGACTTGGAACCAACCCAAATGTCCAACAATGACAGACTGGATTAAGAAAATGTGGCACATATACACCATGGAATACTATGCAGCCATAAAAAATGATGGGTTCATGTCCTTTTTAGGGACATGGATGAAATTGGAAATCATCATTCTCAGTAAACTATCGCAAGGACAAAAAACCAAACACTGCATTTTCTCACTCATAGGTGGGAATTGAACAATGAGAACACATGGACACAGGAAGGGGAACATCACACTCTGGGGACTGTTGTGGGGTGGGGTGAGGGGGGAGGGATAGCATTAGGAGAGATACCTAATGCTAAATGACAGGTTACTGGGTGCAGCACACCAGCATGGCACATGTATACATATGTAACTAACCTGCATATTGTGCACATGTACCCTAAAACTTAAAATATAATAATAACAAAAAGCCTGCTTTAAGAATTTAATATAGTATGAAGACTTTTTTATTTTACCAAATATTCTGCTTTGAAAAACATTAACGGCTGTCTACTGCTTTATCCCATGAGTATACCATAAATTTATTTGATCAGGCCCCTATTATTGGACATTTTGGGGTTTTTAAAACTATTTAACTAATATTGCAGTAGGGATACTTATTCATAGTTCTTTACATCAAATTCTGGCTATTTCTTAGTGATAAATTTTTAAAAACAAAATTGCTGGGCTGAAAAACATAATATTTTCAAGATTTTTAATGTATTATACCAAATTTTCCTCCAAAACACTACCATAGTTTACTTTTCCTTTCCCTAAACCTTCTCTCACATTGAGCAGAAGGTATGCTTGTACTTTTTATTACATTTCTTTGTCATGAGTAAGGCTGATAATTTCTCTTACATTGCTTAACTGTAATTCTTTTGCTTATTTTTTCATTAAAAGTTAATTTTTTGCTGATGTGTTTATGTTTCTCTTCCTTATTTACATAAGAACTCTTGTAAACCCTTTTGTGTCAAGTTTGTGGTATACTTTTTTCAAATTTGTTGGTAAGCTTTTTCTTCTGTTCTTGAAGTATTGACATGTGAATTTGATACAGTCAAATCTTTCTTTTTAAATTAGTTTTTCGTTTGAATGTATGCTCAGGAAAGCCTTCCATACCATAAGATCAGAAGAAGCTTATTTTTTCTTCTAATGCCAGATGGTTCTGTATTTTACTTATTAGGTTGGTATCTGCTTCTCATTCTTTAAAGCAAACTTGAACTGGAGGTTTGAGAATCAAACAGATCTGGGGAGAGAGTCCTGACATTTCCACTTATGCTAACCTTTGGGAATTTTTGGAACCTCTTTGGGCTGTGGTTTGTTTTTTGTTTGTTTGTTTTTTTGAGACAGAGTTTCACTCTTTTTGCCCAGGCTGGAGTGCAATGATGCAGTCTCGGCTCATCGCCACCTCCGCCTCCTGGGTTCAAGCGATTCTCTTGCCTCAGCCTCCTGAGTAACTGGGATTACAGGTGTGCATCACCACCCCCTGGCTAATTTTGTATTTTTAGTAGAGACGGGGTTTCTCCATGTTGGTCAGGCTGGTCTCGAACTCCCGACCGCAGGTGATCTGCCCGCCTCAGCCTCCCAAAGAGCTGGGATTACTGGCGTGAGCCACCACACCTGGCCCGGGCTGTGTTTTCTTTGTCCATTCAAAGTAAATTTCAACCAAGCCAGGTACAGTGGTACATGCCTATAGTCCTAGCTATGGCCGAGCCCAAGAGTTTGAGGCTGCAGTGAGCTATGATTGCACCTGTGAATAGCCATTGCACTCCAGCCTGGGCAACATAGTGAGACCTTGTCTCTTAAGAAACAAAACAGAATGAAACAACCTATGAGGGATACCTGGTGTCATAGAAAGTACTGAGCATGAGGCCTGGTGCATAGTAAATGCTCAAAAAAAATAAAAGCAGTTTTATCTAGCTTCGTTCTTCAGAGTAACATGAGACTAGCACTTGAAGATCCAAGACCATTCTGAGTCAGTTTTCTTGCAGTAAACTCTTGGGCACCTTGATTTTTGGCTGTCTTCAGCTTAACCCCTTTCACTTGTAAGTCTCTAATTATCTAAAGCGTATGGTTGTGTTTTCACTTATGCAGGTAGTTTATGTACCATTTATTGAAAGACCTCTTCCTTTCCTTCTGAACTATTGTTTTCCTTCTGTTCAGTCTCCAAATGTACCTTTCTCTCCTCTTTAGCCTTTGACTGACATTTCTGTGAAGCATTTTGTGATGTGCATTTAGAACACTACGTAAAAATAAACTGCATTGTGTTATTTAAATATTTAGAGGCCTTTGTAGCCTTGCAGGCTATTTTTAAAATGACCTTTAAAACCATTTGCAAAGAAGACAAAAGTAATAGGGGGAAAGCATAACCTTTTAATGTTTCCTTCATTAGTGGCGTTCCCTACCTTGGATGCATTGCCTTGCTTTGATAGTTCATAATGTAGGATACATCAAAGACCCAAATAATGGAGAACAATGGGGACCAATTTTTTTAAAGCTGATTTTGCATTATTGCTGCTGCCATTAGGTGTCAGATGGAAAAGATCCCTTTCTTTTAAATAAGCTGGACTCATGATTGATTTTCTATGTGTGGTAGACCCCCTTGGTAATGCTGGTGTGTAAAGAAAGACCTGCTATGCATTCATATGTGAATTGGGCTTATCCGGTTTCCTACGACTTTGCTTTTGTACAGCAAGTTTATTTTTGAGAGGAGAGAGTCAATCTGCGTTATATCTGACTCAATAATAACAAGAAACCAGGTTGCAGTAAGAGTCTGCTCTATTCCTTCCTTCATTCAGTCAATCCTCCATTCACCATTTCTCCAAAACATACCAGTCCGTCTTTGACTGTATTTTGAGGGTCTGGACCCAGAACAAGAAGAGTCAACCTTCCAGAAACTTCTCTGATAAAGAAAAATGAGAGACAGAGGTCCAGGGCCACTGTGGAAAGCCAATGTTTGAAAGCCTCAAAAGGCCCGAAACAAGAAGCAGCTTGCAGAGTAGGATTGGGGGATCTGCAAGGCCAGAGTGAGGTAGGAAGCAACCCACAAGGAGGGCCCTGATTGCATTAAGAGCATAGTAGGCAAGAAAACACAGGCAGCCAGGATGTGGTGTTGGGTAGATATGGTGCAGGCCAATTGGACTGACCTGCTTTTATTGATTTTAAAATGGAACCAGGGCTTAAGGAAGATACTGCCCTCTTGGATCTTCGAGCATAGCTAGGGCGTATGCATGTGAGAAGTTAAATATTAGGACAAAACAGTCCATGGTGGATGCCAAACGACTGGACCGCCAATAAGCGCTGAAGGAGAAGGCCTTCATGGAAAGCCTTCAATGCCAGAGACTTTCTTTCCTTGCTTGATTTGCTTTGCTTTTTTTCTTTCTTTTTTTTAAACAGAGTCTCACCTGTCTTCCAGGCAGGAGTGCAGTGGCATGATCATGGCTCACTGCAACCTCAAACTCCTAGGTTCAAGTGATCCTCCTGCCTCAGATTTCTGAGTAGCCAGGACTACAGGCACATACCATCCCGTCCAGCTAATTTTTAAATTTTTTGTCAAGACAGGGTCTCAGTATGTTGCCCAGGTTGGTTTCAAACCCCTGGGCTCAAGGATGATCTTGCCTCGGCTTCCCAAAGTGCTGGGACTACAGGCGTGAGCCACAGTGCCCAGCCCACTGGAGACTTTGTATGCTCAAAACGAATAATAATGTTCCAACTCCGGGCAACTCAGTAAATTTTTTTAAATAAATTATGCTATGTGTTCATTAGGTTAAAGATAGATACTTATTATTCTCATTTTACAGAATTGGAAACTAAGGTTTGGAGAAATTCGGAACCATATCTGCAGGCTCACAGCTGGTGTGTCATGAAGCAAGTTTTAAATCCAGTGCTATCTGACCCTAGTTATTTACCACCACATCACAAAACAATCCGAAAAACAGAATGTTTGAAAACCATGCGTGGTACATAGAATAATGCACCCCTCCCTCAAAGATGTGTGACCACATCCTAATTCCTCTCCCATCTTCCAGAGTGCCCCTACTATAGTCATTTTTATCCTTATTAGCAGCCAATGTGATGCTTTGAAAACATAACTTAGATCAAGGATCTTCTGATCAAAACTGTCCAATGACTTCCCATTATACTTAGCATAAAATCTCGTCTTTAACGTGGTCCACAAGGGCTTTCATTATCTGACCACTTATCCTCCAACCGTAATTTCTACCACTCTTCTTTACTTGCTCCTCTAAAATACCCAGCACACCCTTGCCCCAGGGTCTGTGTACTTGCTGTTTTCTTCTCCCAGATACGCACATGGCTCACTGGCTTCATTCATGTGTGGCCTCTGCAGAAAGCGCTTTCCTGACCACCAATCTAAAATAGCATCTTTCATTTTCACCTTACCCTTCACTTATCACTAACTGACCTTATAGTCTATATTTATGGGTTTATTGTCTTTTCTTCCCACGAGAATGAAAAGTCCGTGATGTCTGGTCTGTTTTGTCTCTGCTGTGTCTCTAGCTCCTAAAACAGTGACTGACAAAAGGTGAATGTTCAAAAAATCACGAATGAATGAATTTTTACAAATGTTTAACGTTTGATGTGAATTACATTAAGACAGTTAGTTGCAGACATTCATTTAAAGCATGGATATGCATTTGCAATATTCCATCTGCTATGGGCACTTCCTAGTGCTAAGGCTTTAAAATATGCAAATATGAAGAAAGTGCAATCCTTTGCTTGCCCTCAAGGCATTTACAATCTAGTAAAGAAGACGAATTTCAATCGGTGTTGGACTGACAGGTGTAAATTGTAGTAGACTCTGACATCTGTAATCATGTTGCAAGGATAGTTTTATGGGGATTCAGAGAAGGGAGCACTGTATCCAGTTGCTAGCATTAGGGAAACCTTCATTGTGGGGAGTGGGAGAGGTCATCTTTGGCCGCATTTTGGACAATGAGTAGCATTTTGATATGTGGGACTTAAGGGAAAGGCATTCTGGGTGAAAGGAACTGCTTAAACAAAGGTACAGAGGCAGAAAAGTCCAAGATGCTTTTCTAAAGAAAAATATTGACCACAGAGAAACCAGAGTCAATATTACCCCAATGACAGTAAATATTGAAGTTCAATAAAAACTGGTTGGCATATCTGCTATGCCTAAACAATTTTGCTAATATTCAGAAGGTTCTCGGCTAAAATTCTGACTCATCAATTATTTACTTCTTTTTTTTAAATTTAAACGACTATTTCTATGGGGAATCTTTTGTAAATGTGTCTGGTCTAATTAATTTGGTGCCAACCAGGCACCAATGCCTTGTCGACTCTCTTTATTTCCTGTGGTATGCAGTCACTTTTCTTAGTTGTTCCATGCCTCATCCTAGGAAGTAGGTTTGTCCTGTTTGCTTTCATAAGCATGACTGGCCAGTAAAACCCTTGACCTTTAAATTAATGGGTAATACGAATTCATCTCATTCCATCATGAAACAAAGATTCTCTGTATCAGATATTACTATTTATTAGTAAGACAAGGGGATGGGGGATGCCATGTGCTCTGAGGTATCACTATTAGTTAATGAGAATGGTCCACATTTTATCCTTCTTAGGAGTAATTTTTCTGAAGGGCATTGGGAAATTAAATAAACACATCTGAAATTGGATTTAGATTTTGATAGAGCAGAATGATTACAACTAGGGTCCCTTAGTAGCCTGGGGTTATTCAAATACAGATAAAGACAATACATTTCCATAAATTCTGAAGAAAACATGTGGCTGGAGTATGAGCCATATTATTCTGAGTGCTGGGGTTGGTGGCCATTAAAAATGAGAAGAACTGAAACATGCAGGCATTAGTTCCTCACATGACAGTTGCTCTAAATCACCATTTATAGAATGCACTTTTTAATGTGAGCATTTCTAAAGTTAACATGAGCAATAGAAATGTCAAAAGTGAAAATTAAATCATTAATTCTAACATATTCCTTTCCTAATTAAGAATAATTACAGCAGGGGCTAGATTTTATTCACCCTTTGACCTCAACCTTGCTTGCTCAGTGCCTGGGACTTACTGTTCATTGAGCGAATGAAAAAAATTTTTTTATCAAATCTTTTGCTTAGGCAGGTCCACAAATGGCAGGGGGCATACCCGGGATATTGCTGAAAATGAGCAATTGATATGCAAGAGTTAGACAAAATTCAGCTGAAGCAGTCCAGGGCTTAAATAATACTAGCTCAGAAAATTAAGATAGAGACTTATCAAAGCTTTCTTTCAGACTGATCCTTAAATGTTTTGAAATGTTTATCTAAACCTCTTAAACTCTAAAATAGTTTTGATGCCTTTTGATAGCAAATTCTGAAATGCCTCAATTAATGTGAAGCCACAATTGATTATGTTTTTAATATACAAATATTGGTGCTAATGGATTTATAAGACATTGTGATGGACTTAGAATTGTAAGTCTTTACTATCAGGCAGCCTTTAGGAAGCAGCTACTAACATGTTTATAAAGGATGCATACACTGGGAAATTGTGGTCAAAATGTCAAACAGTAAAACAGCAGAGTTCAAGCTGGTTCACATCAATATTTATTTTAATTTTGTAAACACTTATTTGGGTGATTTTTTATGAAAGCCTAAGCTTTAGAGAAACACCTTTATAGATCAATTTTTTAAAAGCATTTGGTCACATAGAACTACTTGAAACTATTGTCCAAATAGCCTGCTAAAGCAGATGTGCTGCTTAATTTTTTTTAAACCCAGTGCATGATTGAAACATTTTCTGTGTCACCTAGTTATCTGTGGTCAGAAGTGTTTGTTGTTAATAATACTTTATTTTGAATTCATAAATGATTTGTGGAGATTCATGGAGTGGGTTCTTTTCAGGCTTCTAGTAATTCATTGTATCGTTTGCCTAAATTGTATTGCCATGCTGGCTGTATAACTGAGCCATATCGGGGGAACTGACTTGTTGAAGCTGGTTTGGGCCATGTGGCATTGAATTGCAAGCATGAGTATAACAAGCTAAACCCAAATGAAGTTGGACATTGCTACCTGGGAGCTTGTTGACAATGTGTTGAGATAAGAGCCTGTTCCCTTCAAGGAAGCCTTGTCCCATAGAAGTCTTTTGATCCTGAGGGTGTGGGGCTGCCCTTGACCATTGATATATAGCAGAGGTAGGAAGGGTTTTGTTTAGTTTTTCAATAACATTCATTGCCTTTTTTTTCCTGAGTAGAAAAGTCATTATTTAATTTTGTTTTATGTTTTGTTTGTTTGGTTTTTAACCACTTCAGTAGTAATAGTAATAGTGATTTCCATAGTTGTCATGATTTTTCCCAGTAGGTTTTTTTCCCTCATAGGAACTAAATACTGTTTTACTTCAAACTGAGTGCTTCACACTTTGGATCTCAAAATACATCCTAGGAATTTCCAAAATTTCTTCCCCTTGTATGGTATGCTCACAGATTTCTTAGATAGTCAAAAGGGGCATTACATCCCAAGACCAGCTCAATGAATGACAAGAAAGAATAGCTTTCCATCATCCACCTTAGCAACCCACTCCCTCCCAATGCCTTCCCCATCCCCCACCCCACCCAAGCATACAAGGCCTGACTGTGTGCCTGGTTACCTGTAAAGGAGAAGAGCAGTTACTCTTGGTAGATGACAACACCCAGTAACAATAACAAAACCTTCATGAGCTCATCCCCCTTAGAAAGCAATTTAGTTAAGCCCACCTGGCTCACTGTTTCCCCCTGAGCATTTTCCTGTGTCCAGTGTGCTGTCTTTTAGGATGTGAGGCTGTCAGTGCCAGATTCACATGCTTAAGAAATAAACTCATTTTTTGTCTTTCGGTTTGAGGGTTAACACAGGGTGGGGATACGAGTGACCCAGTAGACAGTGGAGACCGAACCCTATGATCTGTTTTGTTAATTTTGCATAGTGGGTGCTCTGGAGCCACACTGCCTGGTTTTACATTTCAGCTGCCTCCATCAACTAGCTGTGTTAGTTTGGGTATGTTATCCAACCTCTTTATGCTCCATTTTCCCGACTTACAAAATGGGGCTTGTAACAACTTCATGGGTTATTAGGAAGATACATGTAAACAGTTAAAGTTCATACGTGTAAAGAGTTACAACACCTAACACAAAGTCGGTGCACAATCAATTATGATTATGTCCTTGTTTCTCTATCCTATTCTTCTCTTTCTTCCCCCTCTCTAACTCGCTCTCCACCTTTCTCTCCATTTTTGCTTTCTCTTGTTTCTATAAAGAATCTAAGATACACTAGGATTAAAATAAGTATATGAGAAAATCAGGGCAAAGGCAAAGATAGCAAAAACTAAGTAAAGTTAGTCAGAAATGCATTCTCTAAGGCCCTATTCATTCATTAGAAATGGGTTATAAATTTGCTTCTGAACATCCTATTGGCCAAAGAGGAACACCTGATCAGTTATAAGAGTCAGTTTCCAAAAGATAAAATATACCAACTGGTTTGGAAAAGCTTTCATTCACCCCGAGTTTTGAGCATTATTCTTATGGGCCCTCATAACAGGAATGCTGTGGTATGTGGGATAATATGGAACTAGGGCAGTGCTCCTGGATTTATTTGATCACCAGCCCTTTCTTTGCAGAGATTCTAGCAAACATTCTTTCTTTGCAGAGATTCTTGCAAACAGATGGGGTATTTCTGCAATTGGGAATTGCCTGTGACCATTGGCGTGGTAAATTGGAAGGTTCAAGAAAAGAGAAACTCTAACATTCTGATTAAAAGGGTTGCATAGTGTGTGCATATGTTTGCCTGCCCACAAGCTCATGGACATGCCTTTGAGTGTTCTTTGGGGCTTTCATATAACTTGAAACTCCTATACACTCATAAACTGCTAATGATTTTGCTTCCACACAACCAGATATATCTCTGGTTCTACACATCACCTCTTTCTCATGGAACTGTTTGGGCATATTCCTGTATACGAGTCTATTACTAGAAAACAAAGGAATAAATGAGGAGAAAATACTATGTGTAAGTTAAAAGCCAAAAGAGATATAAAACATTACATTTCTGATTCTTCATGTTTATTTTATGATCTGGTGACCTTGTCTAATTAAAGGCACATTTCTTGGTGTACAGCGGTGATCACTGAGTACAGTTTTACTCACTTAGGTAAATGAAGTATTACTCTCATTTAGAATAGGGTAATCAAATGTGTCATAGTGAACATTGTGTTTAAATATATAATTCTGTACATCTATCTCTGGATATTCTACCTCTCTTATATAGGCCTCTTTTGAAAATTTGTGCAGGAAAAATTAAAAAGTCAACATAGAATTCCTTTCGGTATACATTATAACCTTTTTCCCCACAGAGAGGTTATTTTTGGTTTCTGTTATGTCCCTGACCCTGACAAGGTAGCCAAACCAGACTTTCCATCCTGATCTTCCCCCACACTCGGCTCAATCTCCACAGGTTTTGCCCCTTCCAGGCGACCTCGTCCAGGAGTGTGACAAACCCAGGCCTGGCTCCTGGGGCAGAAAGAGGAAGAACAATATGTGTAGTGTCCCCTTGCCTTCCTTTCACCCCTGATGTATTTATCTGGAGAAATTGAACCACACTGTACTGTAAGAACAGTGTTGAGAGGGAAAGAAATTTACAGAAGAACCAACAAGTCACCTAAGAGGTAGAGGAAGAAAGGAAAATTGGTTCCTTCTACTTTTCCAGGGAGGCAGTAAATAAAAGGACAGGCTCATAGCTTTACTGTTTCTCCACTACAACCTTAGCTGCTTCTGAGCGTGTGCTGCTTTCAATTCCATGGATTCGCCTAATTCCAGAGACAGCTCTGTGCACACTGGAGGATCACCGCTCCCTCTCTCCACACCAGGAGTCTGTAACTCAGATATCTGGGGACAAGCAGGAAATGCCTTGTGTAAGACAGATGGAGTGAAAGACAGTAGGCATTTTCCTTGCAACTAAGGCCACTATCTACCTACCCACATCCAGCCTGTGCTTGCAGCTCCATGTCATTCTTACCTCCACAATTATGATGGCTTAGAAGGGCCTTACAGGGAAAGGATGTGAGTAAAATAGGCCAGAGGTGGGAACACAGGGGTATGGGAATTGGCACACACCCTGTCCCTAGAAAGGACAGCTGTGGTGGAGAGTGCATCTTAAGTTATCGGACCATCCAACTTTTCACGCAAAGCTAGAAAATAGTATGTTCTCTTTAAAGTATCCAATTTTTAAAGCACTGTGTGAGTCAAACAAAACTCTTCAAACAAAACAAGACCACATGTAGTCTTTAGGCCATTGTATGCTAGTTTTCTTTCTTTCTTTCTTTCTTTCTTTTTTTTTTTTGAGACAGAGTTTTGCTTTTGTTGCCCAGGCTGGAGTGCAATGGCGCGATCTCGGCTCACCACAACCTCCGCCTCCTGGGTTCAAGCAATTCTCCTGCCTCAGCCTTCCCGAGTAGCTGGGATTACAGGTGCATGCCACCACCCCTGGCTAATTTTGTATTTTTAGTAGAGATGGGGTTTCTCCATGTTGGTCGGGCTGGCCTCGAACTCCCGACCTCAGGTGATCCACCGACTTCGGCCTCCTAAAGTGCTGGGATTACAGACGTGAGCCACCGCGCCCGGCCATTGCGTGCTATTCTGATCTAACTCTTACCAGCTTGAGCATCAAGTCTTCATGCCCGCACCACCCGTGGTGTGCTGCTCCTCCCCCGAATTCCATAACCAGCATCCTTTACCACTCATTTGTCACTTACTGGTGCTTTTCCTCATTATTTCCAGGAAGTGGGGCAAGTCACCATAAGACAGTTATGAGCTGTGTGAGGACAAGAACTAATGTCTGCATTTCCCCATCACAACTTTCTCATTGCCTTGTGCACAGCTGGGCCAAAGTAAATACCTATAGATTTGTTGTTCTTTTTTTCAGTTACTCCTAGTACTTTCTTCATATTACATGTCTAGGACCATAGCTCAGCTGCCCACTAGTTAATGACACTTGAACAGACACTTACATTTGTTTTATTAGTGACTGATGGCTAAGATGAGAATGGGAAAAGAACTAGAGGGAAGACTCACTTTTCTGTTTCCTTGTTAAATTTTGTCCTTTATGCTATTAAAATGAAATACTAGTTTTCACAATCAAATTAGCTTCCTATTTTTAAAGAACCCAGTCCTAGTGGCAACAGCTACCACGTATTAAACACCAACTTTATGTCAAGTGCTTTACATACGTTATTTCTCATCCTCACAGCAACCCAAGAGGTAAGTGTTATTATTCACATTTTAAAGATAAGAGAGCTAAGTTGGCCGGGCATGATGGCTCATTCCTGTAATCCGGGCACTTTGGGAGGCTGACGTGGGTGGATGACCTGAGGTCAGGAGTTTGAGACCAGCCTGGCCAACATGGTGAAACCATGTCTCTACTAAAAATACAAAAATTAGCCGGGCATGGTGGCGGGCACCTGTAATCCCAACTACTTGGGAGGCTGAGGCAGGAGAATCGCTTGAACCCGGGAGGTAGAGGTTGCAGTGAGCCAAGATCGCACCACTGCCCTCCAACCTGGGTGATAGAGCAAGACTCCATCTCAAAAAAAAAAAAAAAAGAAAGCTAAGTCACAGAGAGATTGAGTGGCTGTCCAAGACCATATAGGCAGGAGGTGAGCCGAGATAGCAGAGCAGTTATACTTCCCCTGTTACAGCACTTAAGACATCATTGTAATTGTTCACTGCACTGTACCCACTCTGCACCAACAACTCCAGGAGCAGAGACTGACTTTGTCTTATTCATCACAGTATCCTCAGTGCCTAGCACAGTGCCTGGCCTAAAATGGGAAGGTAGGAAAGATTTTCTGAATGGAAAAGTATCCTACTGCCCCACTTCTATTACTTGTCCTTTGTTATGAAATAAATTACTCCAAAACTGAGATAATAAGCATTCATTTTGACACTGTGTCTTTGGGTCATGGATTCTTGAGTGGCATAGCCAGATGGTTCTGACTCAGTCTCTCGGACTCATGAGGTTATAATTAACTGTAGGCTGGGGCTGTAGTCATCAGCACACTTGACTGGGGCTGGAAAATCTGTTTTTAAGCTCACTCAAATTGCTGCTGTCTGGAAGCCTTGTGCTTTTATTCCATCCCTTGGGCTTCTTCATAGGCAAGTATCCACATGGGCCTCTCCATAAGTGAGTGTTCTCACAACATGGCAGCTGACGTCTCTAAGAGAGAGTGTAGGTGAGAATAGCCAAGACAAAAGCCTTGGCATCTTTTATAACCTAACCTTGGAATTGACACCTCATCACTTCCGCAGTATTCTTTTGATCACATAGACCAACCCTGATACAACGTGGGAGGGACTACATAAGGGTGTCTGCTCCCAAAGGGTATTGGGGGCCATCTTGGGGCTGGCTACCACAGAACTCTACTGTAAACCCTTTCTGTGACACAGACACTCATGTTACAGCTTCCTCCTTTGAAAAATTTTACTTTAAGCCTTTTAGAATTTCTTAAAGAAGATACCCTTCCAGTAGAATTAGACGAGACTTCCACATCATTTACAATGCTGTTATATACATGCATACATACATACATACATATATATATAGAAAACCAGCTGTTCAAAACAGTGTATGCCTGATGTGATAAATAAAGTGCCATGTGTTTAAAAAGAACATTTATGGGGTTTTTGAGGAAGCTGTATAAATAATTTGCCAAGGAAGAATGATACACAAAGCCTATGGGCCACTTGGACTATAGTTTTTAAAGTTTGTATGTATTAGTTCTTTTCTATATTTAAGTCATTGAAATGACCACTTAAAGCACATGTAGACATGTGGGCAAACATATCTAATCACTGGTATAATTATTTATTTCATGAAGGGGAAATAGGCCTTTTATATGATGACCTTACAATAAGGGTCATTTTTATATTCGGAAAGATAAGCGCCTGTCATTTTCTTGTTATTCTGAGGTCAGAGCCTACCACAGAGATTTTAATATTTGAAAACAATTCTATTCACTGGAATTTCAGCAGTTAAAATAATGATTTTCTTAAGATGCAGCATTCTGATGCACTATGTCTGACCTTTCTTGGTCAGGAAAATAACATCTTCAACATCTCTTGTTTCTTATTCTACTCTTTCCATATTGCTTGAAACTGATGTTAAATGATCAGGATGCTTTTTCACTTCTTTAGCATCTTAATTAGCATGTGTCTGTTCCTATAGCTATCATGAGATGTAGCAGCTTTTGCAGTGACAATATCTTCAGTCAAATATTTGTACTTTAAAAATCATTTTAACAAAATGTATACTAGTAAAAATGAAGTTGGAAATCGAAATCTATAGAAATAATTATCATTGGAAAATGGTTTTTTGGTGGGATATATGGTTATGATAAAGATTTGGTGAATCTTATTTTATTTCTGTATCAGTACGTTTTAAGAAGTTCCTCTTATACTGTGCTGCTTAATCCTACCAAAAAGCTGGGCATATGCTTTGGGAAAGGATTAAGTGATGAGGTGTATTTTTGCTCTTTGAAGGAGAATTCATTAAAATAAGAACTCATTCTAAGAAAAGGAAGCAAGTAATATTGAACAAACATTTAAGATGGTTAAATTAATGAAGGTAGTCTTAGCTTTGGAACAAGATCATTAAAAATATGAAAAACTTCTTTTGGGTAGTTAAAAATCACTTTAAAAGTAATTACATTTGTAGTAATGATGAAGAGGATGGGGGAATAATTTGAGTGTAAACTCTGTGACGACAGGGATCAGATCTTGTTAACTTTCAAAGTCCTCTTCCTGAATCTAATACTTTTGAGTACAGTAGAAGACAATAAATGTTGAATGGATACATGAATGGTATGGTAGATTTTTATAATGTAATTATATGACCTTATTTCTGCATAGAAGCCATGTTTCTTGTTTTAGAAACATTCTATTTTTTAAAGTCTTTCTTCTGAATACTTTGTCATCATAAAATTATTTTAAGCATTTATCCAGTATGCATCCCTCCCTGACATATTATTACGCCCTCAATTTTAAAAAAATGAAATCACATTGGTGAATTAAATGTTCTGGGTTTTGTTTGCCAGATTCAGTGGTGCCTCATGGAGCAGCGGTCCCAAATCCATGTGGAAAGGGGTTTGCTGCTGAAGTCCCCATGGCCCTTAGGCAAATGGCTCCATCCAGAATGGTACTCTGAATCTCACTTTTAAAAGGATAGGGAAGTTTTAGTCTTATTATCACAAAATAATGGCAGTTTATTCCTAGGCATTTTCAAAGACTGCACCCTGGCTTTCAAGTACAATATTTGCAGGAAAAAAAATGTGGTAAACACACAGGAAAAGAAAAACAGTGTGGTAAACAAAACACACAGGAAAAGAAAAAAAAAATGAGGTGCATTTAACTGGCCTTATTCCAGTTAAAATCATCTTCAGTGTTCAGGGGGAATCATAAAAATTATATACTTTTCCAGTCTTTTTTTTTTTCCTCAAGTTTTTTCAAGATGATCCATTTAGGACCACACTGTGGCAAAGCCTGTGGAAAACATGGGTGGCCCCAGGAGTGTCTGTAAGAGCTTCAAAGAAGCCAATGATGAGCTGTTGTTGCCCTACGTAAAAGCCCCCAAAATCAATAATCTCTTGAGCCTTGTAATCTCATTTTCCTTTCAGAGGCACTTCCCAAACCAAAACACCAAGCAAAATGTGGCATAAAGTCAAAGAATCTTTGATTTGGAAAGGATCTTTGAAATCATCCAGTCCAATTTTTATCTCCTACTCAAATTTCTTTTAGACAGTTGACTCTAATATTATGACCTAATGAATAAAATAATTTTACCAAAAGAAAAAATAAATCTGTGTACCTTTCTTTTGTTTTGCTTTGATAGCTTATTACTCAGAACTTAGGACAAAATACCTATTTAAGAATTACATTCGGCCGGGCACGGTGGCTCATGCCTGTAATCCCAGCACTTTGGGAGGCCGAGGCGGGCGGATCACGAGGTCAGGAGATTGAGACCATCCTGGCTAACATGGTGAAACCCCGTCTCTACTAAAAATACACAAAAAAACTAGCCAGGCGCGGTGGCGGGCGCCTGTAGTCCCAGCAACTCGGGAAGCTGAGGCAGGAGAATGACGTGAACCCGGGAGGCGGAGCTTGCAGTGAGCTGAGATCGCGCCACTGTGCTCCAGCCTGGGCGACAGAGCGAGACTCCATCTCAAAAAAAAAAAAAAAAAAAAAAAAAGTATTACATTCCCTCTGAACTTTAGGATGGATCTAGACTGTGTGGACTGTCCAACACGTGAAATGAAAATGTCTATCAGTTGTTGTCAGGCAGATTTTTGCTACTTTCTTAATACCAAATTTTCTTATGTTCACTGTAAAGAAACTTAGAGCTACTTTTAATCTCAGCCATTTGTAATGAGAGCTGTCCCAGCATGGTGACATTGACAAATCCTAATAATCTTTAGAAGAAACGACAATAGAGTAATGTTACTTGCTTTGGCCAAAGTCCAGCGGTTCTAGGGATGACTTGTGAATAAGATTTCTTGTCTCATTGGACCTAGGTAGAACAGAATAAGATGTATTATCTGTTGAGCTTGATTCTCTACTCTTTTTATTGCCATTGTTTTTCATTGTTTTCATCATCATGCTGTTTAGCAAGTAACTTGGAAGGACTTTTGGAAGGATTAGAAGTTCTGATTGATTGTCCATGCTTCCAATACGGCAGTTCCTTAAAAGCTCCCTGGTAATTTGGCAACATATTATTCTGATCACTTGTGTAAAATGTACTTGTGTATGATGACCTTTCTCAAACTACATGGTAAAATGAGGGTGAGGTTCAGTGGGAAGCTTGTTGAGTTCCTTAGAGGTCATCAAGATTATGCCATAGAAAATAATTAATTTTTAATGTCAGTACCTAAATTGATGTTTTTCGCATATAAAAACCAAATCTAGAAAGAAAAGAAGAAGAAAAAGTGAGTTTTGCTAATTGTAAAATCTTGCAAAATAGTCACCTTTGGTAAAGCCCATTTGGTGAGAAAGGTAATTTTTTTTTTTTTTTTTTTTTTTTTTTTTGTGACGGAGTCTCGCTCTGTCGCCCAGGCTGGAGTCCAGTGGCGCGATCTCAGCTCACTGCAAGCTCCATCTCCTGGGTTCACGTCATTGTCCTACCTCAGCCTCCCGAGTAGCTGGGACTACAGGCGCCCGCCACCATGCCCAGCTAATGTTTTGTATTTTTAGTAGAGACAGGGTTTCACCATGTTAGCCAGGATGGTCTCGATCTCCTGACCTCGTGGTCCGCCCGCCTCGGCCTCCGAAAGTGCTGGGATTACAGGCATGAACCACCGTGCCCAGCCTTGAGAAAGGTAATTATTAGAGTTATTTTTTCTTGGATACAAACCTATGGATTCTCAAATTCTTTTAAAAATAAAAAAGCCATTTTATCGTAAGTTTGAAAACTGAGGTATCAGGATTTTCATGTGACTAAAAAAGTGTCTACTCTCATTTTCTATTATCAATCGGGTACCCAATCTGGTCAGATAGTGATTTGTCCTAGAGAGGTCTAGAAAGGAAAACACGGTTTTAATTAAGATTGGTAGAAACTAGAACAATAGTTTTCAGTCTAAATTAAATTTTGGTCATCATACATACATTTGTATAACCTAGAGTGATTTCTTTCTTGCTTCCTACTAGTCATACTATAATAAAAAGACAAGCACCTTTTTGTTTTGTTTTGTTTTTGTTTTAAGAGACAGGGTCTTGCTCACTCTGTCACCCCGGCTGGAGTGCAATAGCACGATCATAACTCACTGTAACTTTAAACTCCTGGGCTCAAGTGATGATCCTCCCACCTCAGCCTCCTGATTAGCTGGAACTACAGGTACATGCTGCCACATCCAGCCAATTTTTTTAATTTTTTGTAGAGATAGGAGTCTCATTGTGTTGCCCAGGTTGGTCTGGAACTCCCAGCCTGAAGTGATCCTCCTGCGTCAGCCTCCCAAAGCACTGGGATTATAGGCATGAGCCACCATGCCCAACCCACAAGTACCTTTTCAAAGAAGGCTTTGTAGATAATAACCTATAAAACATAAATTTCATGTGATTTTTTGCATACCTAAAACATGTAAATAAAAGTTATAATGAAGCATTTTCCTACCTTGACAATAGAGAAAAATAAAACAGATAATAGATATCTACGCCTGCCTGTTTGGACACCTAGTCACTTCTCAATGTTTGCCATTTATTTTGCATATAACCTGAATATTTTACAAATGTGGCTGTGAGGTAGGAAACAGACCATTTTCTTCTTTCTGGTTTATAGATAATGGCTGTTTTTTTTAAAATGATACTAATTTTCTCAATGTTAATACTTATTCAACAGAATGAATAAATATTACTCTTTCTAATAAAGCACATATTCAGTACACATTTCCAGTCATTTTGGAAGACTTTGCCCAATGGGGAGATGAAAAGGACGTTTTAATAATGGGATATACTATTTTATACCATTCATTATACTATTTAATAATAGTCTTTTAGTTGCTGAAAAAAAGTTGGTCTTTTTAAAAAGTTACAATTGTGCATCTTTCGTGAAGGTTAACATTTTTCTTTTGCTGTGTTTGTCTTTTCACACTTTGGCTCCTAGAATTTTTATCCTATTGGAAGAATATATAAAGAATATGTTTCGTTTCCCCCCACTTCTTATGTTGGTATGGCTATCTTTACAAAATTATTTATACAAAGATGTCTAAAAACACTGAGGTATGCTGTATTTCTTATGCCTTTCACCTTCTCCCCTCTCTGTAGAGCTCATTCTCTCTCGGCCTCTTTTTTTCTCTTCTCCTTCTGCCTTTTGCTCTTTTTGTATCCCCTCTTTTGCAGACTCTTCACTGCCTAACTTTAAATTGATTAGAATGCATTAATTTTTAAATAAGTGTCACATATCCTTAACTGAGCACTAAAAGGTTGAGAAGGCTTCATGGTGTAGAGTCTGATCCAAAACTAAGTGAGAAGAATTTTAAAAACAAGGGCTGCCCTTCATTAGCCCTCATGCTATCTCCTGACAGGCTCAGTGCACTTCGTTGCCATGCCAGGCCAGGGCAAGCCCTGCTGCCGTGCACCATTTACCCTCTGTCAGCAGCTTCAGTCGGAGCTTGGGCGATACTGTACATGCGAGTCTGTCATGCGTCAGCCTCAATTAAGCTCATATTGCTGTGCTTGGGAAACACATCAGCCTCCTGTTAACCATTTTTTTGTTGTTGCTGTTCCTCTTTTTTCGTCCATTTTTCCCATTCAGCAGTCTCTAGAAATCCATGTTTCATATGGTGAAAATATGTTCATATTTTTTTCAACTTTTTAGAAAGAGAAGTGGGTTTTAGAGGAAGTAATGCACATAGGTTCCAGTAAGTTGATGGTACTCATGGAAATGTGCTCAGTTAACCCCTGAGTTCGTTAGTTAAAGAAGGGAATTATAGGTAACCCTCATTTGTACCTGTGCCATGCGTGGTCTTGAGTCTTAAGAAGCAATTTTTCTTTAGGCCTTGTGAGGGTACAAGAGCATCAGGCATCTGGCATTATCAAATTTTGAAGTACTTCTTCACAACGTGTTGTTTACTCATGCCCTTGTCACCTAAGGTGGCGCTTTTATTTTTTTAAGAATAGAATGAGACCTTACTACACTTGAGGGGGAGAAAGTGTAGACAGCAGCGGTTAATATTTGGTTCACTCTTTTGTGGCTTACCATAAGTTTATAGGAAAAAGAAAGAGACCGCCCATGGCTTCATCATGCCTGGTGGTTGGCTCACCAACTTAGTCTCTTATAAGAAATTATCTTTAAAAGGGGATTCTCCAAAAAATAAAAGAAGAAGCTTTGAAGGGGGGTTGTTTTCTGTACCTAGATAACTATACATTATCCAAGAGAGCTCCTGTATATTTTAATGGACAGGTAGACACTGAGACAGTTGGGCATCTTGAAGGACTTGTGGAGATTTTATGGGCCTGGTCAGTTTGTGAAGTCAGGTTAGATTTTATGGGCCTGGTGAGTTTGTGAAATCAGGTTAATCCAAGAGGCTATTGTCAGATACTGGTCACAAGGCACAGTTATGAAAGAAATTACAACACTGAAAATCTTGTGAGATCTGTGACAGCAAGGCTCTCAGCAGAAAGCAAGGTCAGTTTCACAGATGAGAATAGGGACACAAAATGTGCCGTTATTTTTTTTTCTTTTTTCATAAGCACACCACCAGCATAGGAAAGTAGCTTTTAAATAGAATCATATTGATGGATCAATCCAAGGAAAGGGATGGAGTACACAGATAATGGAATTCAGATTTCCCAAATATGTGGCAAATGGATCATTGTTGAAATTATTAGCTGAAAAAAAAAACTAAAAATCCATAAGTATCTAACATTTGTATTGGCAATGGGTTAAGGATTTCCAATAAGACTGTGGCAGTCCATGATATTGACTTTCTGGAAGATATATATTAGCATTAAATGTGAAGTTATTGAACATCTTAAAGGAAAAATTATTTGCAAGAATAAACTGTCACAGTAGTTTAGCAAGGGCAAGGTTTTTCTGAGATACTATAGATGGAGAGATTTCCATTTGGAAAACAGATGGCAGCAGAAAAGTGATATAAATTAGTATTTAGGAATAGTTCTTTTACATCTCAGGTCCTGATGGATATTGTCAAGGGAGTCTTCACTTTAACTTTTTCTAGAGAACACATCTCTTTTTGTTTGGATGAGTCACAACAATGAAGTTGTTTATTTAACACATATTTTTGAGGCCCTATTACGTGGTAGACACTTGTTAGGTACAGGTGAGTTGGCGGTGAACAAAACAGACCTTCCTGGCCCTCATGGGCTTTACAGCCTAATAATGGAAATAGACATTAAAATATATAAATTTTAAGTCATATTAATTGGATTGAATGGAAAGTCCAAAGGACTGTTAAAGTGTGTAATAGGGGATCTTGATCTTCGTCTGAGGGAGTCTGAGAAACTTCCCTAAATAAATGACATTTAAAATGTGATCTGAAAGATAAGTAAGAATTAAGTAGGCAAAGGGCATGGGGAAGGGTGGGAGATGGGAATAGCCCACTAAGCAGAAGAAAGAGCCAAAGCAAAGGCCCTAGGACGGGAAGGAGTATGGCACACTGAGACAGTGAGGTGCACAGGGAGTAAGGTAGAGTGTGCTAGGAATGTGCCTAGAGGCAGAGATGAGAGCTAAATCATATTTAGCCTCTTCATGGGCCATATTTGGATTTTGCCTGTATCTGAGGCAGACATTTTCCACCTGCAAAATGAGAGGATTAAGCATCAAAGTTCTCAACCTAGGAGGCTGTTAGAAATTAGTGATCTGATATTACTGGATATTAGATAAAAGTTTAAACATATTATTTAATGCATTGAAGGATTATTAAGAAAATAAGGAAAATCCCCAAAAAGAGAAAGAGAGAAGCAGTGGGTTGAAATGAGAATAGAGAGCAGTGATTTAGAAGTGTACAAGAAAGCCCAAGATGTTCAGGGACCAAATTTAACCACCAGCACTGCAATCAGGAATCTAAAATGCAGGAGTACATGCACACTTGCATATGTGCCCACATATATATTTGTACACACATGTACATGTGCACACACTCACACACAATGGGATAGCTAAATTCGAAACTCTTCTATTTAGCCAGTACACTTGAAGAGGGTTAAAATAGTCCTAGGTAAATCATGCCTACTGGCTTCCAGAAAAAAATAAACAAATTTTCTTCTGGAGGAAAGCATCCCTAAATTTGGCTCTCTGGATTCCTATACATTAAGTTCAACAAAATATGAGCTTATTAAAAAGATTTACCAAACATACAAAGAAAAAAAAATGACCATAAATGAGAGTCAACCCAAACAGCAAATAACACATTTTTACTTCACAAGGTTTTCAGATTCTGTCATTATCAATGTAGAATAAAAATAAGAATTGTATATAATATGTACAGAAAACTAAAGTGGAACTTTTAAATGATCAAGCAATATAAGACTATTAAAATGGCCATAAGGAACCATACAGAACTTTTTGAAATTAAAATCTGGAGGAATGGATTTAAAAGCAGATCTGAGAAAGCTGAAGAGACAATTAGTGAATTGGAAAATATAACTGAAGAAATTTTGCAGAATGCAACAGAGAGAGAAAATAAGATGGAGCACACAAGAGAGGTGTTGAGACATGTAGGATACAAAAAGCATACCAAAAAGACATCAAATTAGACTTCCAGAATGACAAGTTAGAGGAGCAATAATTTGAAAAGATAATATCTGAGAATTTTCCAAGTCTGCCAAAAGACATAAATCCACAGAGACACAACACAGACCAAGCAAAATAAATACAGAGTTTCACATCTAGACACGTTATAGTGAAACTACAGAACACCAAAGCCAATGAGAAATAAAAGCAGTCAGAGATAAAAGACACATCACCTATAAACAGATGGCAAATTAGATTGAAAGTAGGCATCTCAACAAGAATTGAAGCCACAAGACAGTAAATAGTATTCCAAGTTTTAAGGGAAAATAACTGCCACCCTAGAATTGTCTTCTCAACATTGTGTCTTTCAATAACAAGAGCAAGACAACATTTTTAGATAAATAAAAACTAGGAGATTGCCATCTGTAGATTTTTACTAAAGGGTTTTTTTAAAAGAAGTACTTCAGAATGGAGGAAAATGACTCCAGAAGGAAGATAGAAGATACAAAAATGAAAACTGAATGAGAAATTACTAAATCTAAAAAAATTATAAGATTTACATTTAAATTTAGGTTAAAAATAATAATAACAATATCTAATTTGGAAGGAGAGTTCATTTTAAATAAAAGAACTAACTCTTTCTGACTATTTTGCTTTGTTATTGGAAGTTAGGAGGTGAGTGATCAGAGTTAAAGTATTCTAAGGGCCTTGTATTTTCAGGACAGGTGTAAAAATATTCATAAACTTTGGACTTTGTTGCATATGCATGGTAAAATTTCAAATATTCTTATTTAAAGAATAAAAATAAGACTAAAATCAAAAAACTTTACAAAAATCACTTGTATTTCTATTTAAAATCCAAAAAAAATGAAACAAATTAAAGGTGCCATTTACAACTACAAAGTAGAAGATGCCTGGGAATGAATATAATAAAAGATATACAAAGTGGCTGGGCACAGCGGCTCACTCCTGTAATCCCAGCACTTTGGGAGGCCGAGGTGGCTGGATTACCGAGGTCAGCGGTTCGAGACCAGCCTGGCCAAGATGCTGAAACCCTGTCTCTACTAAAAATATAAAAATTAGCCCGGTGTGGTGGCACCTGCCTGTAATCCCAGCTACGTGGGAGGCTGAAGCAGGAGAATCACTTGAACCCGGGAGGCGGAGGTTGCAGTGAGCTGAGATGGTGCCATTGTACTCCAGCTTGAGCAGCAGAGTGAGACTCCATCTCAAAAAAAATAAATAAATAAAATACAAGACTGAACTCTTCTACTTAACAGCTGTGAACTTGAGCCAGTTAATTTCTCTGAGCCTGTTTCTCATCTATAATATGGCAATAATAGTAGTACTTAATAGAATGGTGAAAATGAAATGAGATAAGTAGCATTTAACAGTGTGCCAAGTCCACAGTAAAACTCTCAATAAAAATTAGCCCCTACCTCATCAACATCATCATCATCATCATCCTTAGGTGCAAAGCTAAAAGGCATGAGAGAAGTAACGACCCCAGCATTCCAAGATCTTAGAGCCTGATAGGTTGGGATAATGAAATATACAAATGATTATATGATATATATATAGTAAATGTCAAAAGGTAATATCAACGGGCTGTTAAGAAGGAGCAATAATGTTTGGCCTAGGGGAAGGAGGAAGGGTTGTCAGAAGAGACTTTGTGAGGTAGATGACTTTTGAGCCTGACCTTAAAATATTGGTATAGTTAGAACATGCATACCATAGACAGGGAGGACATTAGGCCAAAGTGTTGCTATATATACATTTTGGCATCTGCCTTCATTAGGCAGATATCTAATTATTGAATATTATTAGGACATCCAAGGTGAACAGCAGGGAGATGCAAAAACACAATGGTTGATTAAGGGGTAGTTCAGCTTGACTGGCTAAGAGGAGGTGAGGTTGGAAGGATAGGGTAGAGGAAATACATTGAAATTACAGAAGTGAGTTTTGTTCACACAGCCTATCATGACAATCAACCAAGTATTAATTAGCTGTCAGATAACAAGATGATGTCTGGGAGAATCTCTAAGAAAAAATAAATACGTCTTCTGGAATCGTGCCTGGCACATTAGTAAACACAGTTTTTTTTTTTTTTAAGGAACTAATATATATTGTGCAGTGTGTTCAGAAAATTGTCATATTGGTAATGTCATGTCGAAGTAAACTAGCAGGTATTTTTTTTTCCAGCTGACTTCATGATTGAAGGGATAAGTATATGCGTGGTCCGAGCCAATCCATTGCATTTGGAAAACAGTTATTTGGGAGAAACAGTGGAAAGGGGGCTTAATGGGAATAAAAATGTGGAAATAAGACAGACATGATAATGAAGACAGTTCCTCTAACCCAGGTACCTGTAAGCACGTTCACCTGGAGGTCTGGGTGGGGAACACATCCCAGAGATGGAGAAAATGTGGGCCCTTGTGCTCAAGGATCTTACAGTCTCATTTTAGGAGCTAGACTGACACTCCAACAGCTCCTCTTTGAACTATTTGCTGCCTCCACCTGGGAGGCCCCCAAGCGACAGGGCTGGCCTGGGGCTTCTTTAATGTTGTTTCTGCAAAATATGTAGACTATGTTTGTTTCTTATTTCCAAACCATACCTAATTTTTGCAGAGCTTTCCTCTTTAATGTTTTGCCCAGATGCACACAATCGTCATTCTCCTCGTGACTAGACACAGCTGGGGGAGGAATGTCTGCTAGATGAGACTTTAATTAACTTCCTTCCTTGGAGTGAGGCTTGGGATAAAATGTACATGGATCTTTCTTGCCTTTTTCCTTGACAGTGGAACTGATTTGCTTGCCAACAAGTACATATGTAGTGGGATCAGGAGGGGAGGATGGAAGTTAGAGGTGGAAGGAAAGGAGACACCACCTAGGGGAGGACATAATTGAAAGGGTGTCCAGCATGGAGAACTGGCTGTCCATGTGGTTCGGGAAGGTCTCGACCCCTGGGTTGTATTTTTAACTTTGAAATTGTTCAGCAACAATCTGGTTCTCCCAGGGCTTTTAAAACTCTCCTCTAAAGTATTTCTGGCAACAGTCTGGAAATCCTGGTGACAGGTAAAAGCACACTATGTTTTTAAGCCTGGTAAGTAACTTTGTGTAATATTAACAGTGTGTGTTGTTCCTTTCACTTAATTATTATTGGACTTTAGTAGAATTTGCATCTTATTGTTGGACCGTAAATCTCTTTGGGGTATTATTGTTACTGATCATTGAAGCTATTTGATCCAACAAGCATTTATTCTTTATTTATGTGCAATACATTGTACTAGGCACTGTGGAGCTATGAAGAGGAAAGACACACTGCCTGCTCTGGAGGGGTGTACACAGTTTAGCGGAAAGAATGGCTCTGGGAAAGGCTTGCTTATGAGGCTGACAGCTACAACAGAGATGCAAACTACTTATAGGCCTATAAGAGAGGAAGAAACAGATTCAAGTGGGGAGAACTGGTAGGACTTGTGGCGGGGGCCAGTTTTTAACTAGAAATTTTGAACTGGCTGGGCGCAGTGGCTCACGTCTGTAATCCCAAAACTTTGGGAGGCCGAGGTGGGTGGATGACCTGAAGTCAGGAGTTCGAGACCAGCCTGACCAACAAAGTGAAACCCCATCTCTACTAAAATACAAAAATAAGCTGGGCATGGTGGTGGGTGCCTGTAATCTCAGCTACTTGGGAGGCTGAGGCAGGAGAATCGCTTGAACCCAGGAGGCAGAGGTTGCAGTGAACTGAGATCATGCCATTGCACTCCAGCCTGGGCAATAAGAGCGAAACTCCATCTCAAAAAACAAAAAAAAAGAAAAAAAGAAAAGAAAAAAGAAATTTTGAACCATGGCCAAGAGATAGGAGAATTCAGAGATACTTAGCAAAAGTGAGCGTCCAGGGGCATGAAGTGCCTTAGAATTGGTGTTAGGTGAGCAATGCGGCATTCCAGACCGGGACTATTGGCAGAGCCTTTGATTATAGGCTAGGACTTGATTTTACATAGGGCATTTTGGATTTTCTCTGTTCTATAGATGGAGAATTCCATCCATATGAAATCTGTTGAAAAATTGCCTGTTCTTTTCCATCTTCTTGTTTTGGTAGTTTTCAATAATTGCCATCTGTTCCAATATTAACTTGTAAACTCTAAGCAGATAGCTACATGTAAGGACTTACAGCGTTGTTTCCTAAAGTGTGTTTCGCTGCAGAAGGAGGCGTTCCACCAAAAGATGACTTCATGGCCAAGTGTCTGTGTGCAAGGCTGCGTACTGCACTCCTGTCTTGTAGAGATTACACATTAGCATATTAATGGTTCTAAGAAGTAACATTCCTTTTTTACTTTTTATACCAAAGAGTTTCTCAGTGTATTTGGTCACAGACCCTGTACATCTTATCATCCCACGAAACAAGATGGGGGGAAATGTTGGACTTAGGTACACTTCATAGTTTTTATATATGCTTTATGTAAGTTTTTCATAGTCCCCATACCATCCTTATCAGGTACACATTATTGTCCCCATTATTCAAATGAGAACTTAAGGTTAAGTGACTCTTCCAAGTTCACAAGCCAAGAAAAGAGCAAAAATTTGTACCTAAATTCTCCTAATCTGGGAACCATTCCACCACACTGTACTACCTCTTAGATTCATGTGTATCATTGCAGTGAGCACCAGCGTGTCCCATCCTTCTCTGGACCCTGTCTCTAGAAGTCCTTTATAAATGTACTTCTACCTTGGCTTTTCCAGTCATAGCATGTAGCACGAAATCCTTAATTGTCCACTGTGTAACACCTTTCATGACATGTGCTGTTCCATGTGGCACTGACTACTCCAGAGTCCCTGGGAACATTATGCTTTTTTTGCACACTCGTCTCCATTTTCCATGCTATACGCTCCTTATATGCAAGGTACTCTTAGTAGTTGCAGCATCTGTCCACCGTCCTTGGCTCTGTAGTATCACCGGGTGCTTCTTTACTAAATGAGAGTATTCCTCAGTTGTGGGAGTCGAGAGAGAGAAGAGGGAGACAGAGAGAGAGAGTTGGGGTGCTTATTTTAACTCTGGTTCTAATCATGCTGCAGGGTCAGCTTGCCAAGAAACACTTAAGGCTCTGTTTTCTGTATGTAGGCAGGTAATCCTCTGTTAGAGAGACATAGAGTTATCCCATCAAAATGTGAGCACAGAAGTGTATCAACAACATGCCATAAGCCAGTCGATATACCTAAAAGCCAAACTGCAAACCGGTCCCTGTGCCCCTGAAAGGGGCGTCAGAATATAGTTGTTTTTGCAGGTTTTAACATTAATTGGCACTAGACACACCCAGCTGAAGCAAGGTCTGTCGCTGGTTTTGAGCTTCCTCTGCCTTTTACTGATGCTAAAATGTTTAACTTTGGCGTTGGTAGATTTTAATGCAGACCAAGAGTGCTATTTTTATGTATAAAATTTTATATTTATAAAACAAAAAGTACCTAAAAAAAAAAAAAAAAAGAAGAGGTGTAATGGGATTGGGTAGAAGAACCAGGACTAGAAAGAGTCACATACATATTTCTTTATAATGGATTAAGGGAAAACCAGGAAATAAGTGCAGACTGGCCATGTTTCAAAAGAAAATAAGATTTGAAAGATAAAAATCATCAATTCCTATAATTTAGATTTTTACCCAGAGTCAGTGTGTTCATATAATCTCCTTTATTCTTTTAAGCATTTGGTGTAGCAAACTTCTTTCAAACATCTTGAAAATTTTTTGTCCAAATAGCTATACTTTCCAGTATTGGTTTAAAAATGCGAATTTAAAAATCTGAAGTACAAGTTAGGAAGTAGATTGGTAGAAAGTTGAAGCTATGTAAATAAGAATAGGCTGTTACTTAAGTTTTCAAAATTCCAATTATGAGTATTCCAGTGCATTTAGACAAGCTGGGTTTGTTATTTTTGGAGTTAATAAGCAGTTTCACAATGTGCTATATATCACTTTTAAAGACATGATAAATTGTCCCTAATGGTATTGTGTGTATAAACTAGAGCTGTTTCTGCCTTGTGTATAATGCTCAGGATTGGGTGGTACACCTGAAAAGGCTTGGATTTTAATGGGGCCTTTTTAGCACTTTTGCACCTCGTATGTTCAGGATTATGTTTGATTGATGACTTTAAATGTGCTGGCATGAGAGATATGTAGATCTTAATGCTCTTAAACCATTTGTTTTCCAATCTCTATAAAAGGCCCCTCTGTTTTGGGGTAACACTTTATCCTTCTTAAGTAAACAGAAATAGGTTTCTGGGATTTTGCTTTTTAACATTGTAAATCCAGCAGGAAAGAGACAGGCTAGAGGCTTTTAAGAGAAGGCTGAAAACACCATGTTCCCATTTTATTAGAGTAGCCCCAAAAAGTCAGGGCATGTGTGTGTGTATATATGCGTAGATATATTTTTCTTTCTTCTAAACAGTATTAAAATAACCTTTTTTTTTTTTTTTTTTTTGCCAGAACTCTCTGAATCTTTTCTTCCTTTGGACCACTTGATATCTCAGCCATTATCCTCAGCCTGCTGGCTGAGAACTCTCTTTGGATCCCGTCACGATCCGAAACAGCTACAGGGTTGGCTACTGTGTGGCCAGGGGCACATTCTCCCCAACAGGTCTTAGAACAAGAGATTGGGGCTATAATCGAATCCTGCTTCCCAAAAGGCACTGGGACTTACTACCCAAGCCTGGAGGTGTTTTATAATCCATTCCTATAGGATTCCTCTGACTTGGACAAAATCTTCAGTGCTTCAGGAGGGGCTAGAAAAAAATACTGCGAGGGTTTCCAGCTTCTGATTAACAACCTCGGCACTGTGCAGGGAAAGGGGGAAAATTGCCTCTGCTAAAGGAACAGATTGTTTTAAGATTTTAAGAACTGATTATAAACAGGTTACTTAGGGAGGAGAGAACTGTACTGGTCAGAAGCAGCCTCTGCTGCCAAGCTGTGAAACCTATTGTAGCAGCAGATCTATTTGCAAGGGCCTTCAGCCTCGGCTCCCAGTTGTCCATCATCTTTCAAGAAAAGAGACCAGCATGGGACTGACAAACACATTTTCACTTCCATCTAAGATATGAACTTAGGGGCTCAGGAGTTGAAAGACTAGTGCATTTACCCATATTTATAATATGTTGCTAATTAGCAGTCACTGTCCTTGTGATCTTTTTCTTTGTCGTCCTCTAGAGGCATCCCATTTCTTTCATTTCCTTTCTTTCCATCATCAGCAACACTAAATGGAATATGGATTATTCTGGCAGCAGGGCAGTTTGAGCCCCATGATTAGTCTAGAATGAAATGTGAAGGGGAAAAAAAAAGTATGAAATAAGCCATTGTGTCTCCTTGTTCTCAAGATGTTATTTTGAAATCTTTGTGGTAGTGATGTATTTGCTAGTGGTTCCTATTACCTAGAGACTTCTAGGATACCTGGGAGGGCTTTTTAATATACATTTTCATTTTTTATGTCTTATTTTTAAAATGGTTCTTATTAGGATAAATGCTTATAAGACTCCTAGGATACCTGGGAAGGTTTTTTAATATACATTTTCATTTTTATGTTTTTTTTTAAAAAAAGTTCTTATTAGGATAAATGCTTATAAGTGAAATATGAGTATAATAACAGAAAAGATAAAAATCGAAGGCAATTAGGGTACTTAAAATGGCTCAAACCTCATAACCTTTTATCAGCAGTTTGCTGCTGTTGTCGTTATTGCTGTTTTAAGTCTGTGAATCAGCAGTTTGGCAGTTTCCGATATGTTTTCTGCCACATAATCACAAGATTATTTTTCACTTGAATAATTGGAATTGTTTATTGTAATGGGTAGATTAAGGGCCGGGCATGGTAGCGCAGGCCTGTGATGTCAGCATTTTGGGAGGTCAAGACAGGAGAATCACTTGAGGCTGGGAGTTCGAGACCAGCCTGAGCAACATAGTGAGACCCCATCTCTACAAAATATTTAAAAAATTAGCCAGGCACAGTGGCACACACCTATAGTCCTAGCTACTCGAGAGGCTGAGGCAGGAGGATCACTTGAGCCCAAAAGGTTGAGACTGCAGTGAGCTATGATCATGCCACTGTACTCCAGCCTGAGTGCCAGAGTGTGGCACTGTCTCAAAAAAATAAAAAAGTATTTTGTAATAAAGTAAGCGCTGAATACATATGTTTAACTTGGGTGTAAGCTTTGTGGCTACGCCTATGTTTGTGTGTTTATGTGTTTGAGTGTAAAAGACTGCTGAAAGCACAGCAGCAGCCATTACATATGGAAGCACGCTTATCAGAAGCATCAGGTATATGCAAAGGAAGAGCTAGTGACCTGGATGGGATTGGAGACTATTATTCTAAGTGAGGTAACTCAGGAATGGAAAACCAGGCCGAGCGTGGCGGCTCACGCCTGTAATCCCAGCACTTTGCGAGGCCGAGGCAGGTGGATCACCTGAGGTCAGGAGTAAAAAACCAGCCTGGCCAACATGGTGAAACCCCGTCTCTACTAAAAATACAAAAAATTAGCCGGGCATGGCGGCACATGCCTGTAATCCCAGTTACTTGGGAGGCTGAGGCAGGAGAATTGCTTGAACCTGGGAGGCAGAGGTTGCAGTGAGCTGAGATCGCACCACTGCACTCCAGTCTGGGCAACAAGAGTGAAACTCTGTCTCAAAAAAAAAAAAAAAAAGGAAAACCAAACATCATATCTTCTCACTCATAAGTAGGAGCTAGGCTGTGAGGATGCAAAGGCATAAGAATGACACAATGGACTTTGGGGACTTAGGGGGAAAGGGTGGGAAGGGGATGAGAGATAAAAGACTACAAATTGGGTACAGCATATACTGCTCAGGTGATGGGTGCCCCAAAATCTCACAAATCACCACTAAGGAACTTACTCAGGTAACCAAACACTACAGAAATAAAAAATTAAAAAGAAAAGACAGTACTAAAATAAATCTCTAATAAGTCACGTAAAGCACTTCAGCAGTAGCTGCACAAAGTGGTAGATCAACAAATTTTTATTACTGTTTTGTCTATTCTAATCTTTCCGTTTTCCCCAAAAAATGTCAGGAAGAAGAAACAAAGTACATTTGGAAACTGCATCCTTTTTTTTTATAATGATTTCGCAGTAGTTATATGGACGCATCATTCAGTTCTAGAATCAGTTTGAATCAACAGCTTGGTTCCACACAAAACCTTCCTTTTTCAGATGATGTGGCTGAAGCACAGAGAGGTAAAAGCCCCCTTCCGGAGGTCACATAACAGTAGAAATCTGAGTTTTTAAGACCATGAAATCAAAAACAATTATGAATTTTGGGGCAACTGCTCAGCTTCTTCATGTGGCTATATCTTTATTTTTTTTAATCTACATCTTCAAAAATCTAAGCATTTCTGCCTTTAAAAACAAGATTTTTTTCTGTTTATTAGGCAAATTGAATTTGAGATATATATTATCAACATTCATAAAGTTACAGTATATTTATCCATTGATTTATAGAATTAATCTGTACTAATGAAATTATAATCTTTTTCTGTTGCTGAGGACAAGGACTACATCTTAATCTTCTTTGTGTCCCTAAAAGTGCTTAGTAAAATAACTCCTAACAAGTATTTGCAAAAAAAAAAAGAAAGAAAGAAAGAAAAAAGAAATACAGACCAGAAGTGATCTTAAAACCAACTCTAGCCGCTTACAAAGGAGAAAACTCAGTCCTAGTGAAGGACCATATGTGATGGTCAAAAGGAGATAGAGCCAGGGTTTTCCAGCTGGTCGTCCACTGCTCTTCAGGTACATTGGGGATGACTTTGTTTTCAGATACCCTGTATTTGCCATCTTCCAGTTAAAATGGGTAAAGGCTTAATCTAATAATTTTATTAAATGTAATATTATTTTTAAATTCACACAAATGCAACCACAAAGCCTGCATCATAACTTTTCACTTCCAAGATATTTTGTTGTGTTCAGACTGGTATAGTGTTTAACCACTTAAAAATTAATTGCAAACACAGCTTGCTGAAATATTCGTCCACTAATAGCCAATTAATTAAACTTATCTAATGTTTATTATCCACAGTTGCCTGGCAGATAATTGATCCTCATTAAATATATGTTGATTCAGTCTTCCCTGTCTCAGCTCTATCTCAAGATGAGCTCTTAAATGATGAGCTTTGAATAATCTTGGATGATTTTTAAAAAATAAAAATTCCTCCTACCCAACCCTATTCAGAATCTCTGGGGATAGACCTTGGGATTCTATTTTAACACAGTGGACAGGTGCATGCATAGTTGAGAATGACCACCTAAAGTAAGGAGATTGAAACTATCATTGATTAAAATACCTTCCATTGATCAGTCCAGTTGAAAACTAGAGACACCTAAATGTTATCACCAGACATATTTTTAAAGTAGTTATATAGGTTCAGCAAACCCTAGTCCTTATATGACAATTTTAAAAATGTTTTATCATACCTTAATTCATCTTTATTACAAATTATTTAAATAAGATAGAAGTATATAAAAAAATAAAAGGATCGTCCCCTTTACCCCTACCCATCTCTCTCTCCCACTCTAACTACTCAAATATAACCACTATTCATAGTAGATATATAAGCTTTGAGAGTTTCTCCCCTATGCATTCGTATGTTTTGTCTGTATCTAAGTACGTTTATATGTGTCAATATATATGCACACATACATGTACATATATTCATATTTACATTTATAATGAGATTATTTATTCAACAAATATCGAAGCATCTACTATGTAACAGGACCTGGCGCTGAGATAACAACAGTGACCGAACTGATGAGATCCCTGTTCTCCTTAACTCAACATTATAATAGTGAGACAGGCAATATATCAATAAAAATGTGATATAAAATGTGGTAATGATATATAACATAAAGTAAAATAAAGTAGGATGAAAGGATAGATAATTCCAGGGGGTTCTACTTGACCTATGATGGTCAGGGCAAGACTCTGAGGGATATTTAGGCAGAGAACAGAGTCACATGAGAAAATGAGCCCCACGCATATGTTGGAGAAGTAGACGCCAAGGTCTTCTAGACTACGTATGCAAAACCACACGTTTTTCTTTTTAAAAAATAAAATTCTATTACATATACTGTCCTGTACCTTACTTTTTCTAGCCAACTCTGATTTATGTACACACCTCCAAGGTCTGTATAGATAGATCTAAATTATTTCCTGTGACTGCTTAGTATTCCATAATGTGTCTGTATCATAATGTAATCATTCACATGTTGCTGGACATTTTTTCTTTATATTTTATATTTACAAACAATGCTGCAATGAAATCTTATGGACCGGAATCTTTATGTTTAGGTGTTTAGGTATTATAGGATTAATATTATAGTTCTGTTGCAAAACGAGATTATTGTAAGTATTTGAATTCTATCAGTGAAAAACAGAGTCACCTATACAAGAATAAAGGAACCAGGACCTTGGGATGCAAACATGTATAATAATCATTTTATGTATAGATAGAGGTAAGATTTATTTAATCATGTTTAATTTTAAAATTGGGCCATCAAAGAATCCTAAATCAAGTTTTTATCATAAAAGACCATATTTTACGGATTTCCATGGTTTAAAAGTTGTTCAACCAACTGCCCTGGCACTGGTTCTCATTTACAGGATTGCATCCAGTTTGAGTTTGTTTATTTTTATAATGTCTGTTCTCCTAGTATTGGATCATCCATTTAATCTTCAGTGTTGCTGCTTTACGGTTTTCTTTATCCAAAAGTATTTGATCTAAACCATATTTTATCTTTTAAATGTAAGATTTTCTTATTTAAAGTCTTTTAAAATATTATAATTATAAATACAGAAAACCTTATCTCCCAGAGATAACCACTGTTAGTATTTTGGTGTATATCCTCGCAGTGTTTTTTTAATGCATACACGTGTGTCTACATTTAAAGTATGAGTTTTTTAGATGAAATTTTTAATTTTGGGTTCATTGACTCTCTTTGATACACCAGACATCTCATAACCCACACTTAAAATAGACCCATTACCTCTCTTATCATCTTTCTATTACTGGTTACTCACTTAATCATGAACAACCTAGCAGACCCTCTCCACGTTGTCAGTTGAATAGACAGGTGCCTTGCAGGTTGTTTGCCAAGTGAATGGCTTCTGGGGTAACAGGTGATGTTACTGGGACACTCAGAGGCCTCAGACACTTGTCCAGCACTGTCATCATGGCTGCAGGCAGAGCCTGCCTCAGGATAGCACTCTGGAGCATCTGAACCCATGCATCACATTCCTCCTTAGGGACAGGGCACTAGAAAGTTCTTCTGTCCTACTCTTCCTTATGACCAGGCCCCTGAAGGGGCTTGCTTTGGATTTTCACAGAAAAAGAGATTTTCCTCCTACACTATTCCTCCTATCGCCTTCATTCTTCCCATTCCCTGTTTCATCACCGCACAGCTGTTAGGAGGATAGTTGGCTTTTAACTGGAGGCTTATCTGGGATTTCCCCCACATTGGAATTAAGAAGAAACAGAATCTTTTAAAAACAGGACCTTTTTTCCAGTTAGGCTTCCCTTAGGAAGGGGCTTCTTGTCTCCAGACTCCTGCATGACCTTTGAGGAACGAGTGTGAAACATGCTGTGATTTAGGAATGAATGCTTATTTAACGCAGAAATTATTTTAAAATGAGGCTATACAGCAGCAGTTTAGTAATTAAACATTTTTAACTTGCTCTCCAGTTCTCAAAAGTGGCTTAAGCAGCATTGAGCTAAGCTTGCTAAGTTTCGAGTGACTGCAGTTAGTAAGTTTGCTTGTTTGTTTTAACTGGATAATTCCTCAGTCAATTTGAGGGTTTTGATGCACATAAATCCACTGTGCTTCCAGCCTCATATGAGCCAAATCTCCTAAACATGCCATATGCCATTCATAAGTCTTTCTGTGGAGTACAGTGGACAACTTTGTGACTACTGGATTTTTTTAAACAAAGATGATTTTTCAGTATTTTTAAAAAATACAGTTTTATAGCATTAAAACTGAGAGTAGAGTTGAGAGGGACTCTAGTATGTTAAAGAAACACATTAATTGTGCCTAAAGGTGTTTGTTTTTTTCTCGAAATGCCCACTTCGTTCCCAATTGATCAAAAGATGAAGGTTCCAGAGACTCTTTCTTCTGACAGACTTGATTATTAGGGGTTCCTTTCTAGAGAAGTTGTTATTTTATAAACACATGCATATGCATAATATATTCTGCCCAACACTCCCACTTTCTGATCTGCACAGGACAGCAGAGCATCCTATGGAGTCACAGAACAAAGAAAATCCTCACTCTGAAATTCTTTCCTGGAGCCAAATATGTCCTCAGCTTCAGAAAGAAAATCCCTAGCCTGGGTTGGGTCACCTCTCCAGCCCTCTGAGGAAATTTTAGGTATGCTCTCCAGGAAAATATTACACTTGGGGGTGCTAGAACTTGGTTTTATTTTCTAGTATGGAATCAGGTTTTGTTCTAGATATTTACCTCTATCACTGCAATTAATTCCCCCAATGACCCTGCGTTGTAGGTATTAGTACTCCATGTTTCACATAAAGAAATGGAAGCTCAGAAAATTTGAATAATTGGCTATAACTCTATAGTATTAAGTGGTGGAGTCAGAATTTGAACCTCTATTCACTTGACTCTAATGCCCTGACATTTCTATTCTGCACAAGACAGATAGTAGCTTGTAGAGCTAATGGAGAGAAAACCACTGTACCCCATTCAACATAGCTGAAATATCTTTTTCAGCCTTCAATCAAGCCTCACAAAATTTTATTCACTGGTTTATGGCATCCACCTCCTTACTCAATAACCAGAAAACAAAAGGTAATATATGTAACAATATAAGAAGGCAGCCGAGCGCGGTGGCTCACGCCTGTAATCCCAGCACTTTGGGAGGCTGAGGCGGGTGGATCACCTGAGGTCAGGAGTTCGAGACCAGCCTGACCAATATGATGAAACCCTGTCTCTACTAAAAATACAAAAATTAGCCAGGCATGGTGGCATGCACCTGTAATCCCAGCTACCTGGGAGGCTGAGACAGGAGAATCGCTTGAACCCGGGAGCCGGGAGGTGGAGGTTGCAGTGAGCCGAGATCGCGCCATTGCACTCCAGCCTGGGCAACAAGAGCGACACTCTGTCTCAAAAAAAAAAAGCAGTATGAAAACATGACACTGCTATGCTACTCTCAACTACACTGGGGAGCTCAAGCTGATAAGAGCGTAGTATAGAGTAAAGAATATTAATTTTTAAACCTTATTTATTTATTTTAATGAGGTACAATTCACGTAATAGAAAATTAACCATTTTAAAATGTACACATCAGTGACATTTAGTACTCTTACAGTGTTGTACTACCACCACCTCTATCTAGTTCTAAAACATTTTTGTCACCCCAGAAAGAAACCCCATCCTCACTAGGCAGTTGCTCCCCTTTTGTGCTCCACCTAACCCCTAGTAACCACCAATCTTCTTCCTGTCTCTATAGATTCATCTATTCTGGATATTCCAAACAAATGGAATCCTACAATATGTGACCTTTTGTGTCTGGTTTTGTTCACTCAGCATAATGTTTTTGAGGTCCATTTACATTGCAGCCTAGGTCAGTACTTCATTCCTTTTTATGGTTGGGAATATTGATTTTAAGTTCTAGGCCTAGCTCTGCTATTAACTCCCTGAAAGCCTGACGCAAACCTCTGAGCCTTATTTTGCTCGTCTGTAAAGGTGAGGGCTGTGTAGCCTATGGCATGTGAGTTCCGCAGGAAGCTCTGGAACAAAAGGTCTTCAGTTCAAGTAAGTGTGAGGAACAGTGCATACTGTGTCTTGTTTGTCGTGACTCATAATGCTCCATGTACTAAAGATTTGCACTCTTTAGCCCAGGATTGCTCAATCTGGGACCAGAGAACCCTTTTATTTCACCTATTTTTGTTTACATCTTATAGAACATAATCCAGGATTCTAAGACACTGTAATCTATGAATCACTTATTGATGAAATTCCACAATATGGTAATTATAACAATATAATTGTAATTGTAATTGTAAAAATATACAACTTGGCCAGCCATGGTTATGTTGATCTTTTATCCAAGTTAGTGTCCATCAGTTGGGGTAGTATTCATCCCTAGGGGACATTTTGAACCTTTGTTGGGGCATTTTGGTTATCTCAGTGATAACTCAAGGGTAATAAACATCCTGGAATGTATTGCGTAGTCTTTTACAACACTCCCTGATCCTGCACAAACTCTCAAATGTCCTGCTGGTCATTTGTGAAGGTGCACACCCTATTTATAGTTATCTGAACGTAGTTTTCCATATGAACACAAAGTATTTTTGTGTGGCTTGAACGTATGTGGAGTTTTCCAAATATACAATAATTGTGTAAAATCAGGGTTTATTTTAAAAGAGTTCTTTACCATTGAAGGATAGACAGGATTATGCTACAGTAACAAATTAACCTAGAAATTCTGGTGGTTTAACACAACAAAGGTTTCTTTTTTATTTATGCTAAAAGTTGATGAAGCATTGACAGAGGGCTCTGCCCCACTTACTCAAGCATCCAGACTCCACCATGGGGATCGTTGCCAGCCACTGCGGGCAGGGGTAGACGGGATTCACATACCAGCTCATCAATATTTTGACCCAAAGTTGAGGTACATCACTTCTGACTACAGTGTACTGGCCAGAAATAGTCATATAGTCCTACCTAACCATAAGGGGGTTAGGGAAGAGGAACAGGTGGAAAGTTGGGTGAGTACAATGTTCATGGTAATGCGACTTGTAGTATTTGAGCTGTCATTACAGTGCTTGTGGATTGGTTTGCATATGTAATGTCACATGCATGTTGATTGTACATGCATGTGACAGTTGTATAGGCACAAGCATATACTTACTTAATTGTATCTATTAGTATAGTAGTGCCTGGGTATTTACAAATAGAAATACTTCTTATTTTGTTGTAAGTTATTTTCCTGTATTTATATTACAGCTAGGGCATTATATTGATTTCTCTTTTAAAAATCCTGTGTGAAATATTTGTTATGAAAAGGTGGTCTGGGCTGGGCGTGGTGGCTCATGCCAGTAATCCCAGCACTTTGGGAGGCTGAGGCGGGCAGATCACGAGGTCAGGAGTTTGAGAGCAGCCTGACCAACATGGTGAGTCCTGAGAGGAGAGGTCTGAAGGAGAGGAGAGGAGAGGTCTGATGGTGATGAAAGCCACTTTTCTAGGTCTTCGGCATCATCTGGAACACATAGTGGGTCATAGAGAATTACGGGACTTACATAATAATAGTAAGAAGAAGATTAGCTCACATCCTTTGAGTACTCTGCATGTGCCAGGCACTGTGCTAAAACCCTGTAGGTTGATTCTCTGCTTTAAGCATCACCAGAAGCCTGTGAGGAAACCTCTGAATTCTCCATCTTACAGGAGAGAGCTGCTTTTTTCCTTCAAGTATAATGGAAAAGTTGTGGTCCCCAGAATTTCTGTCCTCCCTATGCTAGCACGAAGGGATAATTGATCTTCAGACATCGAAAAGAGATAGCAGGCAAAACACCAGGGCTGGAACAACACAGCAGGATACCCAGGGATCCCAAAAGGAAGTCAAAGAAGAGATTGGAGAAAAGCAGTGGTGAGGAAAAGGGCATTGCCCCCAAAAAGTAATGTCTCCCATGCGGAGAAGACTAGCATTACATAAATGTGTCACTGAGAGAGTTACCTTACCCTGACTCTGTCACCAAATTTTATTAAATGCCTCTCCTATTTCATCCTTGTTGGTGAACTTCCCAGTTCTTCTCTTATTTTATGGGCATAAGAGCTTATACTTTGCAGTTTAGTTAGTTAATTTATTTAAATAGCATTATCAAGTTGGCTCTAGACTAAAAAAAAAAAAAAAAAAGTCATGACTCACTCCAGAAAATACCATCAGTTAACAAAAGGAAAAAAGGAAAAAGAATCACAGTTAACTCAGAATTATAAAACAATGGTTCTTTTAGGCTTCCTATTTTAGTGGTGTATCCAAACACCTTTTTCCCAGAGTAATAGAGCTTTCTTCCCTTTTGGTTGCAAGCATTATATAAGCAAGATTGGCCACTTTAAAAGTTTTGTTGCATCTTTACTTTCATTACTCAACCTTTATTTCTCCTCAGTCTTTATTCCATAAGAAATATGCTTCAATGGCTTATGCATTTAGAATTGACTTTGTGGAACAGTGCAATGTTTTCCTTGCCTGTGGCAAGACCACTTCGGTTCAAGGCTAAGAAACTAGACTGTTCCTACAGAGACCCTCTGGGTGACTCATCTCTTTTGAGATCCTGATTGTCCATTTTTTGGTTGGTGTTCTGGCAGCAGTGTGTGTTGCCCTGAAGGCACCCTCTCATATGGTGTTGACTACACTATGCTGTGCTATTTAATTCTTGTTTTGGATTGTGCCTCGAGTTTTAAGTCACTTGACAATACAGAAGGTTTCTTTCTCCAAAGATTATCAATATCATACCATTGCCTCTCGGTGGTTATACACACACACACACAGACACACACACACACACACACACACACACACACACACGAATTTCGTGTTTTCTTCCTTTTGAAACTAAATGTGATCTGTCTGACCTTTCTGAGGAGTCTGCTGCTTTTTCAGATTTATATCCCTGTGACAAGGTGGTTTGGCAAGCTGTTTGTCTTAATCACTCAGCTTCTCCATTAGACAGGCTGTTTAAAAATCTTCTATGTAATTATCTTTTTTGACTCTCACTCTTCCACATTCTTTTCTTTATTGTAAACTTTCTTATGACTTTTTTATATATCTGCCATGTTCTAAAAGGCATTTAAGCCTTCTTACACTGTTTTGTCTGCTTTTCATTAAGTTTGCCATCAGTTTACAATCCATGCCCATTGCCTCCCTCACAATCTGAGTACATAAACATGCATAATAAATAAACTCTGGGGTTGAATCCTGGACTGAGTGGCCAACATTTTTTCTGTGTCTTCCTTAACTTTTAAAATAGGCAGACAGAGGAGCATTAGAGGAGCTAATTCTAGGAGTCTCCTACGGACATTTGCTGGAGTTTTCACTGCCTTGTTGTTGCCTGTAACTGCAAAGTTCAGAAAGCTGGGGCTGGAGGTGCCTTTATTTATAATATGAGCCAGGCACTGTGCTCATTATTTGGGGGGAATAAAAGATAACACATTTCCTGCCTTCAAGCAGCTTTTACTCTGGTAAAGAGGATAATGCAGGCATGTAAATCTTGTGGAAATGAGACAGCGTGCTGAGGAATTTAAGGAGAAAGATCCCTTTGGTAAAGGCAGATGCAGAATTCATGGCAGATGTAGTGTCTTAGCAGAACCGTGAGCAGTCAGCAGGATTGTAAGGATTGGAGATTGGTAGAGGCATTCCAGACAGGGAACCGCAAGGGTCAAAGCTCAGAGGTGGCCAAGTCTAGAATATATGCCAGAGAGAATTGAGAGAGAAGCCTGAAAGAGTATTTAGGCCTAAATTCTGAAAGGTTCTAAATGCTGGCTTAAACCTTGGATTTTTCTTGGTGAGCATGGCCAGAGTGGTGTTTTAGGAAGATTTTAGAAAGATCAAACAATCGAGACGTGCTGATGGTTGTAGACAATGAAGACAGGGAAACCAGTTAAGAGGCTTTTGCACTGGTCTTTGTGAGAGGTTACAACAGTAGGAATGGAAAAGAAACAAGTATGAGAGATAATTCAAAGAAAGATTTGAGAAAACCCGATGACTGGTTCAAAATGGGAAGCAAAATAAAGAAAGATTCAAACTGAGTTGATATGTGTGAGTCCCAAGAGACCCACTTGATTCGCCCACATTTAGCTGATGGGAAGAGGCACATAGCAAGAAGCTGTGATTTTTATTCATGCCCACTGAATTTAAGGGATGAGTGAACTACCCAGCATGTAATAGGAAATAGGGAGTAAAACTTGGAATAGTTTTTAACAGATTAAGCATAGAAACAGAGATGATATTTAAAAACCATGAAAGTGAATGAGGATCTCAGAGGAGACTGTTTGGAGAATGTAGGAAAGAAATACAAAGTAAGAACTTGAACTGCCAATAATTATGGGTTGAGATGAAGCAGCACCTGCAAGGGAGAGAGATCCGAGGGTTGGGCTCTGAATGCTTTGCTCACAGTAGGCACTCTGCACAGATGCATTTGTGGATGAATACCTGTCAAAGTCAAGGCTGACTCTTTCACTACAAACTTTGCCATCCCATAAATCTTTATATAAGGGCACTTTGTAGACCAATAATCTTGAGCTCATCAACTCACATAGTTGACATTCAATACCAGGGCTTTATATAAAGGTATACAATTGCAATTAATATTACTTGTTATTTTTGCCTATTGTAATAGCTCATTAATTTTCTCCTGCCATTGGATGGTGTGTTATGGGTGGGTATGGTGAGTATCCCATTTTGTCAAATAGATTATAAACTCCAGCCGGGTGCAGTGGCTCATGCCAGTAATACCAGCACTTTGGGAGGCCGAGGTGGATGGATCACAAGGTCAAGAGATCGAGACCATCCTGGCCAACATGGTGAAACCCCGTCTCTACTAAAAAATATATATAAAAATTAGCTGGATGTGGTGGTGCGCACCTGTAGTCCCAGCTACTTGGGAGACTGAGGCACGAGAATTGCTTGAACCTGGGAGGCGGAGGTTGCAGTGAGCTGAGATCGCACCACTGCACTCCAGCCTGGGTGCCAGAGCAAGACTCGATCTCAAAAAAAAAAAAAAAAAAACTTCAAGTGTAGAGGTAGTATCTTTTGTTCTTTGGTGTATTACTAGAGGGTGCAGTCAGTATAAATTAAATGCTAGAGATCAATTATTCTCTTCCAAAGTAAAGAGAAAATAAACAACCATAGCAAAACAAAATGAAACAACCAACAACAAAAAACAGTCATTAAGATTCATTGTCATGGATATAGATAGATCAGAGGAAACATTTCACATTTCTTATGTATCAGAAGGCCAGTCTATTCTTCCAGAACCTAGAGGCCTCTGTCAACTCATTCTATCTCAGAATAGCCTTAACCAGACAGATATATTTAACTTAAATAATGACATGAAGGCTTTTTTGAATGGTTCCAATAGAAACATTAGAAATTGTTTATTCCTAACTTTTATTTAGTTTTGTTTTCTTTTTTTAAAAGGAAAACAATTTGGAGACTCATGAGATTTTATAGGTGTCATCTATTTTGAAACAGTTTACTTTTATGATGTTTATTCATTGAAGGGTGTGAACATTATGGGTTTTACTGCATGGCAAACTAATGCTGTTTTTACAATACACTTTATATATGGTGTCAGCTTTTTTGGTGCTTCTTTTAATGTTTCCTTGTTGCATATCCGCAAAAAATCATGATTAGAACTGCTATATAGGGCCGGGTGTGGTGGCTCACGCCTGTAATCCCAGCACTTTGGGAGGCCAAGGTGGGCGGATCACGAGGTCAAGAGATCCTGGCTAACAGGGTGAAACCCCATCTCTACTAAACATACAAAAACTTAGCAGGGCGTGGTGGCACATGCCTGTAGTCCCAGCTACTTAGGAGGCTGAGGCAGGAGAGTCACTTGAACCCAGGAGGTGGAGGTTGCAGTGTGCCGAGATCGCGCTACTGCACTGTAGCCTGGGTGACAGGGTGAGACTCCATCTCAAAAAAAAAAAAAAACAGCTGTATAAAAGACTCTCTTTTTCTTTAGCATTTAACTCTTAAGTAAAGAAGAAATTAAAAAGTAAAGTAAAATTGTAAATAAGTAATTGCACCTTTATTTCTGTACTGTACATCCCATAAAGATAGACAATATGATTGACCTAAAAGTTCTAAATAAATAAACTTAAATCAGAATGTGTGGATTAGGGAGTAAAATGGTAGTACGAAAAAATTGTCTTGTATACAGTTGCTTTTTAGATGTGTAAAAACTGTTTACTTGACACACAATGCTTTGGAATTAATCACATATGCAAGCATGTTGTTTGTGGGGGAAACCCCTTATAGTCTCTACATATGTGAATGAAAGATGGGATTTGTTTGAATTACTCTATAGCCTTCATTGTTAAAATCAGAATTAAGTTCTTTGTTCAGTGAAGCATTCGTAGCAATCCTTGAGATTTCTGAGCAGGGCTGGTTGTTGGCAGAGAGTTCTCAGTGTATTATGCTGTTTACCTAAGGGTTTTATTCAAGAAGCTCTCTGAACAGCTGGGCTGATTATTGAAAATGCCTCATAGTAACTTCCAGCCTAGGCTGATCGATATCGGTGCAAAGCTTTACATGGGAGGGAGTTATTTAAACATTGAGAGCCCCAGGGATAAAAGAGAATGAAAAAATAATGCTGGACAAATATGCTGAAATGTTCAAAAGAAGAGAGAAGTATCTTGTCTTGGTATAGAGGGGAAATTCCTAAACAAACAAGCTAGAAAATTTGTAAGCTGATCTTATTACACCCTAAACATTTACTTATTTTAACTTATAGCAATCCCCTAAATATTTATTTATCTTATCACAACACCCTAAGTATTTGGTGGCAAGAGGAAAGATTAATTAAAAGTACCAAAGATCAATTTTATTTTTATTTATTTTGAAATGTAACCTATTACATAAAATTCCATGAGACACTTTTTAGTGATAATATTGGGAAATATTTAACTTTATTGTCAAATAGATTCAGCTCTCATAGTTTAAACGTAGCACAAATGTATTTCACCCAAATGTAAGCAGAAAATTCCTATTTCTTTAATTTTTTTTTTTTTTTTTTTTTTACTACAGAGATCTAGAATACAGATATTACCATTTCCTTCTGGCTTAGTCCTAGCAAAACATTTTTTTTTCATTTCTGTTTTTAAACAATTTAATAAAATAAATAAAAACTGTACTAGAAATAGGAGATTTTATTTCCTAAAGGCATTTGGTGGAATTATGACATTGAAGCAAAAGTATCAGCATTTAAAAGCCTGTTTCTTTCTACAAAATGGGAGAACAGAGAAATACTCCAAAAAGGGAGGGGAAAACACTCAATTTATCAAAGTGGAAACCTGTATCAAGAAATCCTACATCTTGTTACATCCAGGATTTCTTACTTTTGCTCTGCTCATGAGCAACAGACAGAAAGTTCAGAAACACAAAGGCAATCAATATGAAAACTGTGAAAGTCTCTTAATTAATCAACTCACACAAACTCTCCAAGTAAGAGGATTTTACAAACATTTCAATTAAAGCTTTCTCTTTTTATTACTAAATTTCATTGACAATTAAAAATGCATAATGAGAGTCGACATGATTATAAAAAGCAAAATATCATTTAAATACTGAGCTTTTAGATGTATAGGAGACTGACTTTCTGATGCTTATTCTTTTGATGAATCACATAGACAATTACTAATTGGATAGTTATTCTATAACAGTGACATTTTGGAATTTTCAAAATGGGTAGCTCTTTGAACATGTTTGTATTTCTCTCCTCATGTTAACATCATCATTTTGGCATACTCAGACCTAGAAGCTTCATGACTGACTCACTAATGAAATTCAGCAATCATACATATGCAAAGAACTACCTAATTCATTGAAATATTTAAGAACTGACATGGGGTGACTAGATGTTTTAACATTTAAGAGCTCTAGAACAGGCTGAAAACACTAACATCCAAGTGTTTACCTATGAATTGATATTGGAATATAAGAAACTAACTTACATTGAAAAGGTATATACAGAATATGGAAATTTTTATAAAAAACAAAAGCCAGCTTAGTCTAATAGTTTGTTTTTGCTTTTAAAAGAAAAGTTTATTTGAAATCTTCATTGACTCTCAGCTGCTGGTTCCAGAAACTACACATATTCCCAATATGGCTTATGCCAGTTTTCTGCTTTGAAGACTAAAAAATAGACCAGAAGACAAAATATGATTTCATGATTCTGTGCCTCCCTTGTGACAGTAGAAAAGTAATTTAACTCCTTTGTGCAGCTTTTCTTCACCAGTAAATTAGGAATAATCATTGTCTTCCACCTTCTGTTGGGGACTTTGAAGAGTAATGATTCAAGGGCCATTTGGAGTTAAAATAAAAATATGAAATTATTTTTCTTTACCCAAAGAATTAAGTTCATAGAATATGAGAATATCTCTTAAATCATTTTTATTTTTAAATGCCCATTTAAAAATTCAGCATTTTAAATCTATTTACTTTGTGTTTATATTGCAAAAATAGAACACAGATGCTAAAGATGTCATATTAGGACATCTTTAATAGCAATATCTATCAATGCCATTAAAATATTATCTATCTATGAAGCATAAAGTCCCACTGTTCTAAGAGTAAAACATGGGTGTTTAAAAAATATGCAGAAACTACCCAATTTATCAGAAACAATCGCAGTCAGTTTTTGAATCTGACTAAAATCTTATTTTGCGCATAGCTTGCCTCCTCTCCCACTCCTCCTGCTCCCACCTCTCATGGAGGAAGAGTGGACCAGCTCACATGGGGATCAGGCATTCCACAGCCTGGAGGTGGGTAAGGAGGATCTCAACAATCTGGAAAAAAAACAAACAACAACAACAACAACAAAAAACCCCACTAGCTTCTATAGATAAATATTGATGTGGATCAGGTTGTTGTACTTTGTAAGTAATTTATGTGCCTTTATTAACTGCTGAAATGATATAGACTTGTACCATATAAAAGGGTTCCAATGTTGATTCCCAATAGAAAAATACAGCTAAAGCATTTTAATATTGGCCTATCATTTGGCAGCTGTTGAATTAGGCAGTTGTTTTATTTAAAGTGAATCAGTATTCTTTTGTGTATAAGAGAGGAGTAGCCCTGAGGGTAGTCTGAATGCAAAATACAGGGCTCAGTCCAGAAACAGATCTTGGCGTCATTCATTGTCTGGGCTCCAGAAAGACGTTGATGGATGCTGTGGTTTAGTATCCAAATTACTCTATTTATATCTCAGTTTCTAGCCAACAATGGACCATCAGGCATATTCGGATTGGCTGTTTTCATATAACTTCAAAAGAATACTAAATATTGCCCTGTTGTCTTGTGACTATTACAGAAAAAGCAAAAGTTTTTTTTTCTTTCAAGGTGATCATTCTGAGAGGGGGTGTAGTGGGGGGCAGATAGCAAAAGTCACGGATTTTCTCCTGTTGGAAAAAGCCCTATCTGAGCAGGCTTGTTGAGCTGTCAGTTGTGCACTTCAGGCTTTCTCTCTGATCATGCAGTTCGAAAGCCTTTGCAACTCTCCTTCCAGTCCTCCTGCAGGCCCCAGTGATCCCACATGTCCCACATTACCTCCCTGCTACCCCATCCTTCAAACACGCTAAGCTTGCTGTTGATAAAGGAAAACACAGAATAGCCACTTTCCTTACTTTGCACAATGCGGAAAGGTTGAGGACCTTTCCCCACTCGCCGGGGCTAGGAAACTGGGGGATTTGGAGGGACTCACAGAGGCTATAGCAAATGACCAGGTGATGATGTGCATGACAGTTTGGGCTCAAGAGGGGAGGTGACCTTAGCAAGGAATAGAAGTGGCAGTTCTGATAGTGTGGAGATGATCTCAGGCAGAAACTCCCAACAGCAGTTGGCAAGGGTCCCAGCATCAATTCCAAAGCCCCACTCGTAGAAGGTCACCCTTAAAAGATCTTCTTCTCTATTACCTTTAGTATCCTGTCCCTTCCAGATGTTCCTTTCCCATTCCCTAATTATCCATTTTCAGTGAGAGCACTAGATTAGCCAAACTTGCAGTTATGTTTTTTTAAGCTGCCCAAAGTGCTTGCTTTTACAAACCACATTTGGCCCCATATCAATCCGTTGTGTAGACCACATCAAGTTTCCAGTCCACAGCCCAACTCCTGCACTTGCGCTTGTCTTTGAACACAAATGGGCCGCAGAAAGAGGAACTGTTGGGCTTTGTGAGTGACCGGAAACAGGGTACCATTGAGCAGAAATTGAATTGATCGCACCGTGTTAAGTCAGGAAGATTCTCAACCCAGACCACTCTTTGAGCACCAAGTTAACATGTATTGCATTTAAAATGTAATAAATGCAGTATTCATAAACTTATATGTGTCTTGTGCCTTTTGTGTCAGCAGGGTTTCTGTAGGCCTCTATTTACATCAAATAAACTTCAAATATTCCAGAATGTAGACCGCATCTGGTTCATTTTTGAAGTGTCCCTCTAGGAACATTTCTAAAATAGTAGATTGTTCCAATTTTTTTCCTAATGAGAAAAATCCATGTGTTCTGTGATTATTAATAATAATGGCTTCAAATAAATTATTGACTGGTTGCAATGGAATGCACTTTCGAGCAGCTGAGGAACTCCGCACAAAATGTCTGAGTTGTATTCCTCTGATCCCCCCTCTCCATCAGTTCTATGGGTTATCAGCCAACCCAAGCACAGTTGCTGACGGGTTAGTAAGAGAAAGATGGGACAGATGTGAAGGATTCATGGTTCAAAATTATAGTAACATTTAATAAAAATTTAAAAGCAGTTGCTGATTCTTCTGTTTTTGATTTATGAATTTGGGGGCTTAAAAAATGTTGTATTCATAGCATTCAGTATATCAGCACATATACGTATACACTCATAGTATACAGGGTAGTGTGTGTGTGTACGTGCATGCTAAATGATTACCATTTGTGAGGCATTGTATGGAGGGAAATGAATGAGACTGATTCCCTGCTATGGGGAAGTTTGTTACAGTCTAATGGGGAGACAGGCATGACCCCAGTTAGTCATTCTTTAATAACTAGGCCGAGCATAGGGAGAAGACCAAAACACCAAGCCTTGGGGTCTGTGCCATAATAGTGGTACAGATAATGAATTGAGTCCAGAGGAGGGAAAAATGTTGCCAGCTAAGTTGATCATGAAAAACTTCTGGACATTGGTGACACTAGAACTGTATTTAACTGCATGTTCCCTGTGCATAATTATCTGAGCATGTTTTCTTTTCTTTCTTTTCTTTTCTTTTTTTTTTTTTTAAGACAGAGTCTCACTCTTGTCACCCCAGGCTGGAGTGCTGTAGCACAATCTAGGCTCACTGCAACCTCTGCCTCCCAGGTTCAAGCAATTCTCATGCCTCAGCCTCCCAGGTAGCTGGGATTACAGGCACCCGCTACCACACCTGGCTAATTTTTTTTTTTTTTGTAGAGACAGAGTTTCACCATGTGGCCAGGGTGGTCTTGAACTCCTGGCCTCAAGAAGTGATCTGCTGGTCTCAGCCTCCCAAAGTGCTGGTATTACAGGTGTGAGCCACAGTGTCGGGCCTCTCTGAGCATGTTTTCTATTTCAATTATATTAAATTTTGAGACATATAAGTCAGTGATCATTTATGATTATTGAATGTCCTGTGATTTCGTAAGTAAATCTTTAAAATTTTAGCTTTACTCAAAATAATCCAAGACCATTTACTATGACTTAAATTATTCATAAAGCAAGGTGATTATTACTCTTGAGACCATTGTACAAAGCCCTGAAGTGTGTTACACATAGGCCAGAAACCTTTCTCCTTTGTTATATCTTATGAGTCTGTTAGGTTAAAAAAAAAAATTATCCTTTTTTTGCTATTTCTGTTCTCAATACTTGAAAAATAGAATTTTGTGTGCCTCAATCTAAAAGGAGAATCATCGAGAGAATCTCATTCTGTACTGCATAAGCTACGAAAGACTTCAAAATTCCAGAGGAAAACAGACAAAAACTCTTTGCTTATTAATGTACACACCTCCATTTTCCTAAAGTTGCATAACTAGCCGAATTAGGAAAATGCTGTAAACATTGCATCACTGTTGACATTGAACATTGCATAGCTAGAAAGAAAGGGATATATGTAATTTTTTTCGTTTACTATTTCAATAGTCTGAGTCTCAGTGGCAAATGAAAATACAATTGAATCTCAAGTGAATGGCCAGAAACACCGTATATTTTATGAAATATGGCAGCATAATGAATAGGAGGTAAAAAAAAAAAAAATGTCCTGGCTTTCAAGTCCTGATGGTTGTGATGTGATTGAATCATAGTGCATTCTGTTTGATGTCTCGGCTTTGCTATTCAGATGCACTGCAAAGTATGTGCCTCACCCTCTCTGCAAAGTGCACCTGGCAACCCAGCACGGATGTAGTTTGTTTTCATTGCATCTGCAAGAAACATATATATTCAGAGTAGAATTTAAGTAGGAGTATTTTAATTCTTCTAATTGTGATAGTTTCCCCACACAGAGAAAACTATCAATCAGGTACAAAAGAAACTGCTTAGGATTTGAAGGAATTTGACAATTTTGTTGTAGTTCCTAGCCTGGCAGGTGGTAATAATGCCTATGCCAGCACTGTCAAAATATGAAAATTAAAGTGACGATGGGTTTTAATGAAATCCATTTGACAAATATAATTAAGGTGTTTTAATATGAAGTCCTGTAATAAAGACTACCGGTGGACTCCCTGAGGTCCTGACTAATTGTGTAGATTGCTTTTAAGCTTTGAATAGTTTTATTGGATAATGAACTGTTAAGAAGTGTTAGATCTTTCTTAAGCAGAATTTGGTTTGAAAAAGAAGAGGAGAGACAGGCCTGAGGTGTGGCATTTTAAACATAATTAGAGGAGAGATTTAAGTTAACATCTTTGATCTTGCTGTCAGTTTTTGATTAGAGCTGTAAATGCTTTAATCAAGTGTAGTGTAGTCATTACATTTCTAACTGTTTTTTAAACTGCGAAATTACTGAGACATTGACATCAATTTTAACACATTCTGAAAATTTACAGCAGAATTGGGCTTCTCTACCTAGCGTTTGTATGAGAATATCAGATTATACTGATTTACCAACCTTAAGCAGAATGGCAAAATGACATTATGGTAAGGAATAGTTTAGTTTCAATCATAGTTAGACATAGTAACAAAATAGTACAATTATTTGATATTTATTGTGCTTTCTAGGAATGTGTTTGTAAGTTGAAAGCACTCATATGAACCTGTTCTATTAAAACGTATAGATGAGGAAGGAAGTAACCTCAAAGTTTTCTATCAAGTAGATTTTATAATGTTAACTGGTTTTAACATTCATTTTTCAAAGAGCCATTGTAGCTCACTATAGTCATCCAATGTCATATTTGGTTTTGTATTCCCCTGCCTAGCGCATAGCAAGTACTCAGTGTGTGTTTGTGGAATTAATGTGGAATCTATTTATGATAGCTCAATATGTACCCAGCTTAAATTTTCCCCCAGAATTCAATAAGATCGTAAGTGAAATGTAAGGAAAAGTACACTCCTCTTCCCCTTTGCCACCTATCTTAACCCAGTTACTCATTATGGGGTGTAAATGGGTATATATTTGGTATTTCTCACTAGTTTCAGGAAGCATCACTAAAATGATGAGTTAGACCAGTGCTGTGCAGGATTCTTCTTGGGGGAGAGCAGCTTCCCTAGCATGTCACCCATGATTGCAGAAGTGCTAGGGCTATATAAAGGAGCCATGCCCCAGGGCCATTCATTGAAGAAGGCGTCCACACTAATTACATGGTCTTGAACTTCCTGCTTGTGTATTTTGCGTTACGTAAGATATGAAATGAGGAGTGAAGAAGCCTAGGTTCTAATCCAAGCTCTGCTTGATATGCCATTTAGAAAAATCACTTCTCTCAGATGATCTAATCCAACTCCTGAGTGGAATAAATAACCTCTAAAACGCTCCTGATTCTAGAATTCTACTGATAAGTGTATATCTAGTGCTCTCTCTGTAAGAGTTTCTTTACCAACTTTACCCCTTTGCCTTTCTTGCTTTTAATATTCTCCCCTTTTTACTTTTTTTGGTGCATTTCTACTTATTTCACTTGATCATTTATTTATTTATCCATCCATCCATCCATCCTAGAAGCATGTATTGTATGCCAGGCATTATATGGAAAAGAAAGAACACGAATATACTGTGTTTTTTTTTTTTGGTTACCTGATGCCAATGTAGTGCCAGGGATGGGGAGTGGGTAGACAGAATAGAATGCTATCTTCTTATCATCCATTTTGATTTGTGTGCCATAGGGTGATAGATATATATTTATAAGTAGAAGGAACTGGACTAGATGCCTTTCAACATTTTTTACCTACAAATTTTGCTAGAAATACAACCTATCTTGTAGGTTATCCAACTACCTATCCTATGTTTTAAATATTTATCATATACCATTAGTTTCAGGTCAATATTATGTGCATTCTGAAAAAAACCAAAACAAAAACTTGGAAGTTAAAAAAATAAAATAAAACTAGGAAGCATTGTTTCCATAGGGTCTTACCTTTGTCTTCTAAGATTTGAAAAGAAATGTGAGGCACCCAGTAGAGTATTAGACACAGGTTGTCAGTAACACTCAGATTATTATATCCAAAGATATCCACATCATTATGGGGCAGATGAGTATGAGTGTAGGAGCAAGAAGCCCAGGGTGGACATCAGGAAATGTGAATTGTGGGTGACCTGCAAGGGTGATGAGCAAATCTGTGAAGAGTACCATGTTCTTTTTTTTTTTTTAAGATGGGAGTTTTGCTCTTCTTGCCCAAGCTGCAATCTTGGCTGACTGCAACCTCTGCCTCCCAGGTTCAAGCAATTCCTGTCTCAGCCTCCCGAGTAGCTGGGATTACAGGAGTGTGCCACCAAGTCCAGCTAAATTTTTTGTATTTTTAGTAGAAACGGGGTTTCACCATGTTAGCCAGGCTGATCTCGAACTCGTGACCTCAGGTGATCCACCCGCCTCAGCCTCCCAAAGTGCTGGAATTACAGGTATGAGCCACCGCGCCCGGCTACCATGTTCTTTTGTTAGTTGGTACAACACCTTTGGCACATTCCTCAGTTTAGCACTTGTGCAATGTGCTGTACTTTATCCTGATGGTGGTTCCATTCATATCATTCTACTCCATCTAAGTGTAAGCTGCTAGATGTTGGGACCATGCTTTATTTTTATTTCTTTGCATGCCTGTTATGTAATTGACTCTCCGTAATATTTATTGGCTTGAATTATAATCCTACCTCTGACCTAAAATTTGCCCCCACAGGCAAGTTGTTTAACCTTTCTGGAAGAGTTCATTTTCATCAGGATTTCCAAGAAAAAAATGAGTGGAGAGCCCATGGGATAAATGAAAGTTACTTTAAAACTTTTTCTTTACTTCCATGGGCATGTGTAAACGGCTTAACTCTCTAGCCCACCCCACTCTGTCCTTATCCAAATTACATAAATATTTTCTAATGGGACCATGACGGTTTTCACTTTTGGAATAGCTGTTTAGCGCTTTGACATTGTGATGAAAGACCTGTAGGGTGGGGAAGATTGTTCAGGTGCAATCTCTTCTGAATCCATAGATATAATCAGAGTCAGGCTCTGCTTATAAAATCATCAACACACTATTTCCCACTGCACTAGGTGTTCTTTTGAAGTCTCTCATACTAGGCTCTGACCTCATTTCTCAAGATGTATCCACATTTTCTAAATGGAAAATTTTGGCAAATAGAAGACAGCCCCAACATGCAAAATGTTTTTGAATGTTGCTTTCCGTTTAACACATAAGGACATCAACAAAGTCAACTATGATATGTATGGACTATATTGTGTTAACTGGTGTTTCATTAAAGTTGTCAAGACTAAAAGTATGTTTTTCCATAGTTTATGTATAGATTTGTTTATTATCAGTATAGAAAGGATTCCACATAGAAATTTTTTGTAAAATAATTATACTTTGTCTCTGCATTTTTTAAATTTATTTTTAATTTTATTTTTATTTTTTGAGACAAAGTTTCACTCCTGTTGTCCAGGCTGGAGTGCAGTGGCGCAATCTTGGCTCACTGCAACCTTCGCCTCCCGGGCTCAGGTGATTCTCCTGCCTTAGCCTCCTAAGTAGCTGGGACTACAAGCACATGCCACCGCACCCAGCTAATTTTTCTATTTTTGGTAGAGACCGAGTTTTGCCATGTTGCCCAGGCTGGTCTCAAACTCCTGAGCTCAAGCAATCCGCCCGCCTCAGCCTCCCAAAGTGCTGGGATTACAGGCGTGAGCCACTGCACCCAGCCTGCATTGTTTTTAAAGAGAACATTGAGATCATCTATGTGGAAATTACACATCAGTTACACATCTGGATTGATTTGGTAGCTTTTAATGAAAAAGCTAAAAAGATTTTTCTCCTCTGTTGGACTCAGGGCTTAAGAGTAAAAATTTAAGAAGTCAGAAATCGGCTTAAACGTATCCATTCTCCTTCCATTTTGTTCTCTTTCTTGCTGTCACTAAGGAAAGAAAGTTAATGGTTTGTGCTGAAGTTTACCTCCATGAAACTAGAGAATGTTTGAAACTTGTCAGAAGATGCTATTTGTGATATTCAGTGGCAATCCTAGCCCATAGCATGCTTCTTTGTTACTGATGGCATCATTGTCAGATTTCTGAGAACAGTTCTGGTACCAAGCTCAGTGCACCAGACTCTAAAATGAGCATCAACCATGATAAATTAATTAAATCATCTTTAGGGTTAACCAACAATGAAGTTCATGAGAATATTATACATAGTTCAAAAAGAGGTTCATTTTTCCTATGGTACTAGAGAACCAAGAATAATTTTCAATTTATTCTGCCTTATTCTGTCTCACTCTGTAAAGATTTGTTGTTGTTATTCTTTTGGTAGGAGGCTTAGACATTCTTTCTACTCAGCAGTCTTTTTAAAATTTTTATTATTACCCTTTCAGTATTTTGAGCTTCCAACTTTGTAATACAGTTTTCAAAATATAGCATTTTGCTTTCAGACAGAAGTTTCATAGGAGATAAAAATTCCTAAATAGATTACCTGATTAACAATTTCTCAGCTTGAGTAAAATGTGTAGTGGGTTTGAGTTTGTCAGTGGGTAATATATATATCTATTAAATAATTTCTTTACTCATCTATTAAGAGGTTTCTGGCTTTACCTGCTGTGTATTAACAAATATTTTATTTTTATTTAGATATTTGGGGTTTTTTTTTTTTTTAAGGTTTCAGTCACTTTTCCTGTACCTGAAGTGGAGAATGGGATTTGCCAGTGATAAATGGGGAAGTTGACTAGCTAACTAATAAAGATTTGTCTTAATCAAGTATGATTTGTCAGAACAGGAGCGCACTGGGGTCAGGGCACGCACAATGAATTATACAGCATTCACAGGAGGGAAGGACCCAGCAAGAGACCTCATAAATATGCTGCCATTACCCACTGCTAATTCGTATTCAAAGAGTGCTCTGCACAGCCGGTTTCTAGGTTGCTGAGCTGTTCACCAGTTTCCTGAGCTTTCTGTTTATGTGAAAAAAGAAGTTTTTATTCTGTTTTGGTATCATCTGGATTCTCAAGGTGTATCAGTCTTAAAAACTGAATTGGTACCAATAATTTGAAGTGTGGCTTATCATATTACATCATAAATAATATCAATCTAGTGCCTACTATGGGCTCATGCATCATGCTGGACACAGTGTGGAGGAATCAGATATATAAGGCACAGTTTCTGCTAGAAGAGTTTTCTGATGCTTTCTTATGATTCTCTTCAAGTATTGTCTCTGTAAATTCAAGTATGGCTACAAGAGGAAAACCCATCTGCCTTTTTGTTAAATATAGTCATGCATTCCTTAATGATGGGGATGCATTCCGAGAAATGCATCCTTAGGCATTTCATCATTGTGCAAATACCATGGAGAGTACTTACACAAATCTAGATGGCAGAGGATCCAGCACACCTAATGTAATGGTCTAGCTTATTGATCCTAGGCTGCAAACCTGTATAGTATGTTACTGTACTGAATACTATAGGCAATTGTAACACTATGGTAAGGACTTGTATATTTAAACAGTAAAAATATGGTATAAGAGATAAAAAATGATCCACCTGGACGGGACACTCACCATGAATATGAATAGAGGTTAAAGGACCAGAAGTTGCTCTGGGTGACTCAATGAGTGAGATTGTAAAGGGCGAGGATATCAGTGTACACTACTGTAGACTATATAAACACTGGACACTTTGACTACGCTAAATTTATTTTTAAAATGTTTTTCTTTCTTCAACAATCAGTTAACCTTTGCTTGCTGTAACTGTTTTACTTTATAAGATTTTTAATTGTTTGATTCTTTTGTAATAACGCTTAGCTTAAAACACATTGTACAGCTGTACAAAAATATTTTCTTTCTTCATATCCTCATTCTATGAACTTCTATTTTTAATTTTTTTTTCCTTTTGTTCTTTTTAAACTTTTTTGTTAAAAACTAAGACACAAACACATACATTAACCTAGGCCTACACATGGTCAGGATCATCAGTATCACTGTCTTCCACCCGCACATCTGGAAGATCTGCAGGGCCAATAACATGCATGGAGCTGTCATCTCCTATGATAACAATGCCTTCTTCTGGAATACCTCCTGAAGGACCTGCCTGAGGCCGTTCTACTCTTCACATTTTTTTTTTAAATAAGTGGAAGGAGTACACTCAAAAATAATGATAAAAGCTATAGTATAGTAAATTCAAAAACCAATAACATAGTTGTTTATTGTTATCCAGCATTATGTACTGTGCATAATTGTATATGCTATACTTTTATATGACTCGCAGTGCAGTAAGTTTGTTTACACCAGCATCACCACAAACACATGAGTAATGCATTGTGCTACGATGTTCGACAGCTACCATGTCACTAGGGATAGGAATTTTCAGCGCTATTATAATCTTTTGGGGCCACTGTCCTATACGTAGTCCCTCGTTGACCAAAACATTGTTATGCAATGCATGACTGTATGTCCTCTCAGTGAAGAATTTTCAAATTAAAAGTACTCTTACTATTTCCTGCAGTTTGACATACATTAAATACATAGAAGATATTTTCTCATGTTTCTGCTAAGCTTGACTTTCTAACCTATGATTCATACTATTCTCATCTGTTTATATGACTGATTGCTTTGATAAGTTACATAAGTTATTTTTCACAGTCTTTATTTTATAAATTACTTCTTTGATTTGAAGAGGTTATTGTTTCTTCTCTTCCTGTTGAACAATTATAAGTAATGCTGTGTGGCTTAACCAACATTTAAGGCCACCTAATCTGTTATATCCAGCTACTGTTGGGATGATGTCCTTCTTGGCCCTGGAAAGTCAGCAAGGGGAGCATTCCTGTCTTCAGCACTTCCTTCATGCTTAAGTGACCTATTAGATGGTTTTTACATGCTATTTTAAATATGACAAAATAGATTATAATATCTCAATGTCTTAATTGGTAGAAAAATATTGGCATCATCTCTCTTAGTGGAATAGCCCCTCTTTTTTTTTTGAGATGGAGTTTCACTGTTGTTGCCCAGGCTGGAGTGCAGTGGTGCGATCTCTGCTTACCACAACCTCCACCTCCCAGGTTCAAGTGATTTCCCTGCCTCAGCCTCCTGAATAGCTGGGATTACAGGCATGCACCACCACACCCAGCTAATTTTTGTATTTTGGGTAGAGACGGGGTTTCACCATGGTGGCCAGGATGGTCTTGATCTCTTGACCTTGTGATCCGCCTGCCTCAGCCTCCCAAAGTGCTGGGATTGCAGGCGTAAGCCACCGTGCCTGGCCTGGAATAGCCCTTCTAGTAGTTGATGTTCCCAGTCTTTTTTAGCTGAAACTGATGTCCACATTAAAATAACAATAATAGTAATAATTATTTTTTAGAACTGTGAGTGTACACTTTCGGTGTGCCAAGGAGGAAATGAATGGACTTTGAATACTAAGTTACCTTCTTACTTCTAAGGATAGTTCCTCCAGGAAATAAAAGGTTGAAATAGAGAGATGGGAAAGTCCACTTCATCCAAGTCTGTTTTATCAAAGGAAAAGTTTTAGCCAAAAGGCTACTACTTGGTATATTTCTGCAAACTTCCGCAGAACATTAGCCTCAGCCAGAAATAGAAAGGAGCACAGTCCTCTGATTGATCTCTTACCACTTAGAAATTGTCATGACTCCTAACAGGATGTTTAGAGTGGAGTGTGGTAGAATATTTGGAATTCTATAGTGATGGAGATTTCTTTCCTTCAGGTGAAAAAAGAAAAAAACAGGCAAACAAAAAACAACTCTTTGAATCAAAGACAATGTAAAGGGATGGAAGTATGGTTGCAGCAGTGCTTAGTTAGAACAATGTCTAAACTAGCGTAGACAAGCCCTGAGTGAAATCAAAGCCTCCCACTGCCATAACACCATGAAGATTTTCACAAGGGGACGCAGATAAATGGATGGTGAAAACAGACTAGAGCGGTACACTTCAGTCCTCAGAAATGAGTGTCCTTCACATTGGCTGTCACTGACTGTCTCAGTGAGTGTGTAGTTGCTGTGTGTCTCACAAAAAACAAAATGCACAAAATCCTGGAAAGGGAATTGAGGACTCTGAGGGCAGAACAAAGAGTTAGAGCCAGTTGCAGGGGCTCACGCCTGTAATCCCAGCCCTTTGGGAGGCCGAGGCAGAAAGGTTGCTTGAGCCCAGGTGTTTGAGACCAGCCTGGGCAACATGACAAAACCCCATCTCTACAAAACATTGTTTTAAAAAAAGTAGCCAGACATGGTGGCATTCACTTGTGGTCCCAGCTACTGAGGAGGCTGAGGTGGGATGATCACTTGGACCCAAAAGGTCAAGGCTGCAGTGAGCCGTGTTCATGCCAGTGCCCTCTAGCCTGGGCAACAGAGTGAGACCCTGTCTCAAAAAAAAAAGAAGGAAGGAAGGGAGGGAGGGAAAGGAAGGAAAGTAAAGAGAAATACAGGCCCGCTGGGCCTAGGAGGCAGACCATGATGTGTCTGTTGGGCCCTAAAAGACTCACCTTGCTTTTCTTTCGTTGAAGTAGTGTTACTGGTGGAGGGTGTCCAGGTTCTTGGCATCTTGAACAAAGAATTGGACAAAATGCGCAAACAAAACAAGGAAAGATTTAGGCAACAAAAGCAGAGATTTGTTGAAAATGAAAGTACACTCCACAGGTTGGGGGCGACCTGAGCATAGGGGCTCAAGAGCCCCATTACAGAATTTTCTGGGGTTTAAATACCCTCTAGAGGTTTCCATTTGTTACTTGGTGTACGCCCTCTGTAAATGAAGAGGATGAAGTCATTTACTCAGTGTATACCCTATGTAAATGGAGAGGATATTTTCTGTCCTAGCTGAAGTGTTTCCATTTGATTTGGTTCTAGGAAGTCAGCGAGAATCAGCCTTATGTTCCCTGCCTCCAGTCCCTATTCTCCTGCCTCATTAAGAGGGAATTTTTTTCATTTTGCTTTGTATTCCTGTCCTTTTATTTGATTGATGACATCCAAAGAGTCATATAATGTCTAGCTTCCTTCTTTGGTGTGTTTTTGTGCGAAGTATAGGTCCAAATTGCGCAACCAGAATGCCCATGACGTCGGCCACCTGTGTGCTGGGGAAGGCACAGTGCACAACAGTGGCCATGTAATCAGCTTAGGGATCAATCTGGCTTGGGTCTTGAATACTGGCCAACCTTGGCAAATTACTTAACTTCTCTGAGCCTCAGATTCCTTGTCTTGAAATGGGATTAATAATAATCGACTTCATGTGGTGGTTGTGAAGATTAAATACGGTATCCATTAAGTGCTTAGCGCAGTGGCTAGTATAAAATGAAGCAGTCAATAAATAGTAGCCCAAAATAAAAACCTTTCCCTGGAGGGGAGCATTCATTGCAGTATTTTATACACAGCCTGTAAGCAATAAACTTTTGTTGGATATATACTGAATGTATGCAGTCATTTTTTCGTCCCCCAGAGTTTCAACCTACATGCTTGTTTCCCCCCCAAAAGAAGTCCCATCCCAACTTGTTAATACTCTTAGGTGGAAGTTTGGTAAAAGACTCAGTTTTAGTGGTTCCCTAGTAAAGTCTATTCAGATATAATTAAAAATTCTTCCTACAATTATGCTAATAAGTTCAATATACAGCCTGGCTGATGAAGTCTAATAAATTCCCTATTGTACTTAGAAACAATGGTAGCTTTGTTTTATTCTGTATTTTAGAAACTCCCGATGTCATAGTGCTTGCTAAGAAAAGCAAACAATAATAAACTTTTTTGTTGTTAGGAGTTTTACTAAAAGAAGTCTGTAAGTGCATATTTGGTTATGTACTCTCCTTCTAGGGTCACACTAATACTTCAGTTTATAAAATGAATAATTTTTTAGTGTGCTTCATCTGACATTGACCAGCAGTTGCCATCTAATAAGCAAGATTATCAAAATCCACATTTACTTAGCCTTTTCTTTAATGTCATAAGGATAGCATAAATATTAGGAAACCTTATCTCCTTTTATTTTTTTACAGGACAATAATTTGAGCTCAGTTTAGATCTTTTACCACGCATACATCTCAAATTTAGAAATAATATTAAGATCGTATCACCTTAAAACTCTTTCAGAATATGCCCCACAGTCATCCATTCTTTTTCTTTTTATTTATTTATTTATTTTTTGAGACCGAGTCTAACTGTCACCGAGGCTGGAGTGCATTGGCACAGTCTCGACTCACTGCAAGCTCCGCCTCCCGGGTTCACGCCATTCTCCTGCCTCAGCCTCCCGAGTAGCTGGGACTACAGGCACCCACCACCACGCCCGGCTAATTTTTTTGTATTTTTAGTAGAGACGGGGTTTCACCGTGGTCTCGATCTCCTGCTGGTGATCCGCCTGCCTCGGCCTCCCAAAGTACTGGGATTACAGGCGTGAGCCACCGCGCCCGGCCCCATTCTTTTTATACTTGTCTCCATTTGTTCACTAGTTCCCTTGTCTTGAGTTTTGTTAGTTTCCACCTCTCAAAATGTCACTGTCTAAAAATGCAAGTGTCTTCTACATTAAAGTTTTTGGCTGCCTCATGATATAGCATAAATTCTCCCACTTCCTCTGTAGATTGCTCTGGCTTACACGTGTGTGTGAATAAAACTTTATTTACAAAAACAGGCCACAGGCTGGATTTGGCTAAACTGCCCTAGATTGCCAACCCTTACAGTAAAACAGTGGTTCTCAAAACATAGTCTTAGGGAACCAGCATCACCAGCAGCATCTGGATACTTGATAGAAATGCAACTTCTTGTCCCTCCACCCCCCATACACACCTGTACTGAATTAGAAATTGTGGATTCACGGCCCAGCAATCTGTGTTTTAACAATCTGGCCCTTTCATTTATCAATTGATTTATTCATTATCCACTTCCACAGAAAAGATTTGAAGTATCTTACTATAGATGATCAAGTAGGTATATCAAGAGCAGAAAAAATTAACCCAGAACAAAGGATAGAAACCAAGGAGTAAAGAGAAGGTGTGTGTATGTGTGGTGGGGTGGGGCAGGGGTAGCAGGGCTCCATGAAGACCTAGAGAAATGCTTTAACAATCAAGGATTAAACTCACCCAGGGCTTCCTAGGATTCAGACCAAACAAACATGTTGGATTGCATAGCTTGCCTCAGTTACTAGTACAAAATGAATTCTGCCTTGTATTGTCAAAAAAAAAAAGTGTTTTTTATTAGGAAGGGGAGGAAGTGTGTTGGTGGTCTTTGAATAAGACAAGCTAAGAAACGTGATGAATCCTATTCTTGAAATCAGCCTGACTACAACTGTATAGATGTATTCCTTGTTTCATAATTTAAGTAAATCTTATGAGTACCAAAGGCCCAGAGCTAAAGGGGTAAAGGTCTGTCCCAGGGCCAGGTATTTTGGACTACAGAATGTTGAAGAATGAAGGCCAGTGGCCCATAAGAAGGAGTTTGACATGACTGACAGACATTTTTTAAAGTGTGCCTATCTGTGCCCCATATCTAGGCAATTAGTCAGCCTACAATAAGGGCTACACAACAGTGTTTATTAAAAGCTTCCTAGATGATTCTAGTGCACACTAGCAAATGAGAATCTTTGCCAGAGTCTGTGACCTTCAAATTTCAGTCCTCTCACTCAGGCCCTTAAAGCAAATACATGCAGAAAATCCGAGAATGAGAGCACTAGCTGGAAGCTGAAAAGTGGAGAACTCAAAAAATTACCATTTGTCAAGTTTCTGTTGTCAATTGAGAAAAGGTCCCAGTGCCATAGGTCCAGGATAGCAAGTGGGTCTTATCCCCTGTGCCAACCCTGACCAACTGGAGTTGACTGCCTGGGGTGTTTCGAGGAGAGGGTTTGTTGCAAGGTGTGTTCAGGGCACTGTGATTGATTGACAATACCTGCCAGCTGTTTGGTGTTTAGGAGCTGTGGCATGTATGGCATGTGTTTGTTGACCTTATTCTCAGGGTTAGATAAATGAATAGAAGAAAAAAAAAAAGATAAATGAATAGAAGAAATAACATTTTGTTGAAAAATTTAATAAACTGACTTATCTCTTTGAATTTTTCTTCCCAAACCTTTTTTTTTTTTTTTTTTAACAGGGTCTTTCTCTGTCACCCAGGCTGGTCTAGAACCCTTGGGCTCAAGCAATCCTCTGGCCTCAGCCTTCTGAGTAACTGGGAATACAGGAGCATACCACACCCAGATAATTTTTTTTTTTTTTTTTTTTTTTTTCCGAGACAGGGTTTCCCTGCATTGCATTGCCCAGGCTCATCTCAAACTCCTGGGCTCAAGTGATCCTTGATCTGCCTCGGCCTCCCAAAGTGCTGGGATTATAGGCATGAGCCACCACACCCAGCCTACAAACTTTATTTCTTGAATTTTAAGCCAACTTTATGTCAGTCTTCTCACTTTCTCAATTTTCCCTTCTCATGATTTCCTGCGGGATATTTCTTAAAACTTGATCATCCTTGATGTGGTTTGGATCTTTGTCCCCACAAAATCTTATGTTGAAATTTTAATCCTCCGAGTTGGAGGTGGGACCTGGTGGGAGGTGATTGGATCATGGAGGTGGTTTCTCATGGTTTAGTGCCATCCCCTCAATGCCATTCTCATGATAGCGAGGGAGTTAGTTATCGCGACATCAGGTTGTTTAAAAGTGGGTAGCACCTTCCCCTCACTCTCTTGGTCCTGCTCCTGCCCTGTAAGCCATGCCCGCCCACCCTTCGCTTTCCGTCATGACTGAAAGCTCCCTGAGGCCTCCCCGGAAGAAGAAGCCACTATGCTTCCTGTTCAGCCTGCAGAACTGTGAGACAGTTAAACCCCTTTTCTGTCTCAGGGGTTTACTTTATAGGAATGTGAGAACAGACTAATACAATCCTTTAGGTAAAAACTTTGTGTTTCTTTCAGCTCAAATATAGCAGCATGTATGTGTAAGGCCTGTTCTCTTCCTGTATCCATTGTCCTATATTTTTCAGGCTTAATAACTACTTTTTTCATTTATTCAGTATATCTATACTTTCTTCTCCTATTTTAACCCAGGTATCTTCTTTCTTTCTGTGTGCTCAGAAGAGTCAAGATATATAAAAATACTATATAAAACATAACATTTTAAATTTATGAGTCAGTGTAAACATTTGTCCAGGCTTTGAGTTGGGGTACAAATTAGATTTTTTTTAATATAAGAGGTATAAGAAGGCAGTAACTTCTTCCAGATGAATTCTAAATATTTTGTATGAATCAAAAATTACTCCTTGCCATCCCCCACCTCACACATATATAATATACAAAAATTAAATCAAAATGGATCAAAGACCCAAGTCTAAGAACTAAAACTATAAAACTCTTAGAAGAAAATATAGGGACAAATCTTCATTGGCATGAAGTTGGCAATGGATACTTAGGTATGACACCAAAAGCACAAGCAACAGAAGAAGAAAACAGATTAGACTTTATGAAAGTTAAAAACTTTTATATATCAAAGAACACTATATTGTGTGTGTGTGTGTGTGTGTGTATATATATATGCCTTAAAACAGAACAACAACAAGATGTGTAGTATTAGGATGCCTTGTCCTCCACATTGTAATGCATGTTTGTTTTCTTTTTAATTTGTTTTTGTTGTTGTTAATGCAAAGATCAAAGGCCTAGGAGTTGGGAGACTTAGGATCATGGTTGCAGCTCTGTGGGTAATGAGCAACATGATCTGGGTGATCTTGGAGATCTCCACCTCCCAACTTCCTGCATTCTAGTTTGCTCATTTGTTCTATTACTTTATTTTTTTTTTTTTTTTCCCCAGAGACAGGGTCTCACTCTGTCACCCAGGCTGGAGTGCAGTGGCACAGTCATAGCTCACTGCAGCCTCAATCTCCTGACCTCAAGTGATCTTCCCGCCTTAGCCTCCCAAGAAACTGATACCACAGGCATGCCCCACCACGCCCAGCTAATTTTTACTTTTTTAAGAGATGGTGATCTCACTATGTTGCTCAGGATGGTCTCAAACTCCTGGCCTCAAGTGATCCTCCCAGCTGAGCCTCCCAAAGCACCGGTATTACAAGCATGAGCTACCACACCCAGCTCATTTGTGCCATTACTTTTACAGCCCACATTTGTTCTAAAAATCTTTGATTCTATTGTTACAAATTTATAAAGGACTTGACCATATTTTTAAGTTGAATGGTTCCAGTGAACAAAAATTTCCTGAGCACCTGCATATGTCCTGTACTGCCTCTTAAAATGTGGCATATACTGAGAGGAATGAGACATGGCCTCATCTTTAAAGTCATTTACAGTCTATTAGAGAAGAATATATAAGCAAAGAGTCACAAACATCTATTCCTACGGCAGCCAAGCAGGGAACAGAAATGAGTGAAACAGGCCAGTGGGGAGGTGGCAAACTGGATAGTACCTGGCTGTTCTAAAGAGAGAAGCTATAACTCAGTTCCAGCCTGTGTTTACCAAGTGGGAATGGGGACTCACTGTTGCCAGATATTCCAAATTTCAAAAGAAACTAGAAGTTTATCATTTTATATGAAACCTCCTGTTTAAAAAAATTTTTCCTGTGATTGCCAACTGGTTCAAAAATGCTTAAAATAGTCTTTCATAAAAGCAAAAGATGTTTGCTAGCCACGTAAGTCCTGTGGTCCACCCAATAGTGACTTCTCAAACATGTAATTAAAATGCTATACATTTAGTGATAGCAATGTGTGCAGAGTTCACAAAGAGTACAAATAGTGATTAACTCGGCTCAGAATGATTTCTAAAAAGCCTTTCTAATTACTTTCTAATCACTTCTCAATTCTTTAAGCACTTTTTGTTTTTTTAGAATGAGTAATTCATTTACCCTGGAGAGCTGGATGACGCTGAACACGTCTCCCTTGTCTGTTAAGTAAATACGTGTTTGGTAAATTCCACAAGTGAGCCTTTGGAATGTGTTTTGACAGTTTTGCCCATTCAGGTTTTCTGCTGCTTCATCTCCTGGCTTTTTACAGGCTTTATTGAATTGTGAAAAAGGGATGTCCTTCCTGCTGCTCAAGTCTCATTTTATAGAATAGAATGGATTCATTCTCATTTTTGAATGGAGCTGTAATTAACATGGTTCCTTTTGTTTAACAACCTCAATTTACATAGTACCTGCTCATTCCGGAGCATCGTTACTGGTAGCACAGCTTCATTGACTGATGTCTGAGGGCCCTGGGAATAGTGTTTGTTAATTATCTGCAGCAAACCAGGTAACTAAAGGGAGGTTCTGCTACTATGACTTTGATGAAAGTAGCACAAATGTTTTTTTAATTGCTTAATGATAGATTTGATCATCTTAAAGCAAAATAGAATACATACTCAGCTACTGAGAAGGTAGTGTTAAAACATAATTGCTTAAACACAAACATACACGCACGCAGACACACACACACAGGCGCACGCGCGTGCATAGGCCCTGCATGGTCTTTTGCTGTATTTCTTTAAGAATATGTTAAGTTTACCTTCAGTTGAGATGAATGTATAATTTTTTAAAATAATGTCATCATCAAAGTGCCTGTAAATATTTTATGGTACATAGTAAATGCTAATGTCCTCAGAGGCCAAGGAGGCTACTGTATGAAGCAGTCTAATGTTGGGGACTTAGGCAAAATGGAAACAATATGATCTGCTTAAAAGCATTTAAATTTCTATTGTTTTGGGTTTTTTAAAACGTTATTCTGGGGGCAGGATGGGAATACATCTGTGGGCCTTATTTGGCCCCGTGCTCTAGTTTTCTTATATGCTCTCTGGAGTCACTGAATTCTAATTTGTTGTTGTTGTTGTTGTTTTTGAGACAGAGTCTCACTCTGTCACCCAGGTTGGAGTGCGGTGGCATGATCTCGGCACACTGCAACCTCTGCCTCCCAGGTTCAAGCGATTCTCCTGCCTCAGCCTCCTGAGTAGCTGGAACTACAGGCGCACGCCACCATGCCCAGCTAATTTTTGTGTTTCTAGTAGAGAGGGGTTTCACCCTGTTGGCCAGGATGATCTCGATCTCTTGACCTTGTGATCCACCCTCCTCGGCCTCCCAAAGTGCTGGGATTACAGGCGTGAGCCACCATGCCCGGCCCAAGTTCTAATATTTTAAAGCCAAGTGGCACTAAAGATCATCTAGTCTAAGAGTCTCATTTTACATTTAAGGAAACTGAGGCCCAGAGAAAGGGAATGTTTTACCTAAATTAAACCTCAAGTGAATACTTCTTGATTTCTTTCAGTTTGCCTTAAAGACAAAGGAATTTGGAGATCATTTTAGAGTTGGTTGTATTTCTGCATTCTCCAATGCAGTGACCGCTAACCACATGTAGGTACTGAGCACTTGAAATATGGATAGTGCTACTGAGGAACTAAAGTCTTATTTTATTTTATTAATTGAAATTTAAATAGCCCCATGTGGCTGGTGGGTACTGTGTTATATTGCAGAAAGAAACTCAGAAATTAAGGTTTTTATCCCTAATTTGTTACAGCCTACCTTAAATAAATATGCTACTTTACATATAACTCAAGAGCCAGTCAACAGAATACTTCTGTTTACCTCCTCTTCATCTTTTGTGCTAGTTTTCATACATTTCGCTTCTGCATGTTATCACTATTTTTATTTTAAACGGTTACTTTGAAAGAATATAAGAGAAAAAGAAGTGTTTTTATTTTTATTTACTTATTTATTTATTTTTGAGACAGGGTCTCAGTCTGTCACCCAGGCCGGAGTGCAGTGGCATGATCTTGCCTCATTGCAACCTCCGCCTCCTGGGTTCAAGTGATTCTCCCACCTCAGCCTCCCAAGTAGCTGGGACTACAGGCATGTGCCACCACACACGGCTAAGTTTTTATACTTTTTGCTAGAGATGGGGTTTCACCAAGTTGGCCAGGTTGGTCTCGAACTTCTGACCTCAAGTGATCCGCCCTCCTCGGCCTCCTAAAGTGCTGAGATTATAGGCACATACCATCACCTGGCTAATTTTTGTATTTTTAGTAGAGACAGGGTTTTGCCATGTTGGCCAGGCTGATCCAGAACTCCTGGCCTCAAGTGATTCACCCACCTCAACCTCCCAAAGTGCTGAGATTACAGGCATGAGCCACGCACCTGGCCTGCTTTTATACTTATCCACAGATTTACCATTTCTGGTGTTCATCATTCTTTCTTGTACATTCAGGTTTCCATCTAGTGTCATTTGCCTTCAGCCTGAATTATTTCCCTTAACATTACCTGCAGCTTAGTTCTGCTGGGTAATATTTTTTGGTTATCAAAGAGTATTTTTATTTCATCTTAATTTTTGAAGGCTATTATTGCTGGACGTGGAATAATAGAATGACCTTTTATTTTTTCTTTTAGCACCTTGGAAAGTTGTTCCATTGTGTGTTTGTATTGTTTCTGATGAAAATTCAGGCTTCATTCTTATTATTGTTCTCCTGAATGTATCTTTTTTTTCTGCTGTTAAGTTTTTTTTTTTTTTTTTTTTGAGAGGAAGTCTAGCTCTGTCACCCAGGCTGGAGTGCAGTGGCACAATCTCGACTCACTGCAACCACCACCTCTCAGGTTCAAGTAATTCTCCTGCCTCAGTCTCCTGAGTAGAGTAGCTGGGACTACAGCACCCACCACCACACCCAGCTAATTTTTGTATTTTTAGTAGATACAGTGTTTCGCCATGTTGACCAGGCTGGTCTTGAACTCCTGACCTCAGGTGATCCACCTGCCTTGGCCTCCCAAACTGCTGGGATTACAGGCATGAGCCACTGCACCCAGCCAAGATTTTAAATTTATCTTTAGTTTTCAGAAATTGGACTGTGACATGAGTAGGTGTGGTTTTTATTTATTTCTCTTGCTCAGAGGTTGTTAAACTTCTTTGATCTGTGGATCGGCTTTTTACAAAAATACAGATTGGAAAAGTTTGACTGTTAGTTCTTCAGATATTTATTCATACCATTTTTTGTCTCTAATAATCTCTTTTTCTGGGAGTCTAATAACATGTATGTAAGACCACTTGTTATAACCTCACAAGTTATTGATGCTATGTTCATTTTTTTAACTTTTTTTCCTCCTTCAGTTTGGATAATTTCTATTAACTATGTTCATGTTCAGTGATCCTTTATTCTATAGCGAAGGATATTCTATGTGGTATACCTAGTGAATTAATTTCAAATGTCATATTTTTATTCTACAATTTTATTTGGTTTCTTTTTAGAATTTCCATTTGTTTCTTGATAAACTCGTATTTTCACCGATTATGTTTACCTTTTCCTATAAATTCTTTAACACAATTATAATAGTTCTAAAATCTTTATGTGCTAACTGTAGTGACTAGGATCTATTGGTATACTCATATAGACTGTATTTTCTCTTGATTATTCTTTTTTCCTGTTTTTTTGCTTGTCACAATTTTATAGTATTCCACACACTGTATAAAAAAGAACAAGGGAATCTGAAATATAACATCCTGGGTTTGTTTTTTTCTGAAAACATTTGACACTGTCTTGTATTTAGATAATAGAAGGAGCCAATTCTCCCAAAAGTTGAGTTGGTGCTGAGCTGAAGCTGTAATAAGATTGGATTCATCCGTGATTAATGCACTCCCAACCTGTGTTTATGCTTCTTCTTACAAACAAACAAACAAACAAACAAAACATATTGTCAATGTTTGAGCTGGAGTTGGTTGATCTGCAGTTTCAGATATTTTTTGGTTCACCTTTAGACTCAACTCTGACGGCGTCTTAAAATATAAGCACACAAGAATGTGTGGGAATATGTGATTTCTCTTTACTGACGAGCTCCTTCTTTATTCCCTCTTATTTGGCAAATTTGAAGGTTTGGGGAGAAACATCAGACCAAGCAATTTGTTTTTGTGTTTAGAGTTCATCTAGATTCCATTCTGTTTTGTAAGCCTACATCATCATTTAAAGTTTGACTGATTTCTCTCATCCCTATAAATTCTATCTATGGCAGGCTCATTCTCAGAGCAGGTACTTGGCCTATATCGAAGTTGGTATCAAAGTTGCCACAACTGTTTGCTCCTTCATGAAGTACTTGTTTCTCTCTAGAATTCATCAGAGCTTCTTTGCATCTACTTACTTCTTCCAGAAAAGTTTAGTAATTATTTTGTCTGGGTTTTTCTTGTTTCCATGGGAATGGTAATTTGCATCTTTCTGTGGCATCTTTCTACATCCTAACTGGAAGCAGAAGTTCCTCACATGTCTTAGGTTGTCAAATAATGATGTTGAAAGAACTCTCTTTTCCATTGTGATATTTTTCCAGATATCAGAAATTCAAAAGGCTCTTCATGCCTGAGTAACATCAATACAGAGGATAACCTAGCTATTCAGGGCATGATAGCTGAGTCAGTGCCCAGGAAGCTATGCTAAATGCCAAAGAGTGACTGACCCAACCACTCCATGATCAGATCCCTCCTGAGAAAGCTGTGTGTCAATCCCTCTGCTTCCTGAAGCAGCACGTTTTCTACCTTTATTAGACTCCGTGGCCAGAAGTTCCCAAGTCATGTCCAAAATTCAGTGCTCCAATTTGTTAGGAAATATTACTTCAAGGTTTTTCATCTGGTTGGTGTTCTGCAATACATATATGAAAACACACGCTTCAGCATAGCTCTTTTGCAGAACTCCTGCACTTCACAAAAGTCCTTATATGCAAACAATAGTTGTGTAACTGTGAATGCCTTTTATCTGATACTAAAATTGTTGGTGAAGTTTTCAAGTACCAGAAGATACCCTTACCTTCTCTTAGTTCTTTAAAGACCCAACTTGCTGTTTTCACTTTTTAAAATAATTTGCTGGATACCACATTCTTAACAAAGTTTATGAAAAGAAAAATAAATATAGGTGTGCTGAGGAATAATCACTGTCTTCTGGAGAGTGTCCTGCATATTCCAAATGACTGATTTTTAAAAATGTTTTGAATGTATCAAATGGGACATTTCCTGGTGAATTAGATTTGAGGCTCCTTCCCTTTCAGCCAGTTTATAACATGATGTGAGCTTCAGTCAGTCCTAACTTCTTATAGAGAATATTTTAATCTGCTCACCTCCAAAATACAGGTCTTATAAGTTTTTTTTTAAAAAAAGAGTTCATGTTAGTCTTATGTTAGACTTATACTGTTGTTCAGATGGTATTATTATTTTATGAGTGGAGAGACATGATGCTTTCAGTGATATAAGCTCTTCAAACTAAGTCTTATTTTCGTGATGTCAGGCCAGTCCTTTAGGAAGTATCTTGCTAGATTTAAAGTTACCTGATTCTTTCTCAATTTCTTTATGAGGCAGGAAAGTATTCAATGGCTGTTGTGTATATCTTCCAAAAGATTGAAAAGTAAAGGAAATGTTAGCCAAAAACCCTTTTGCACGTGTGTTTCTCTATAAAAAGGGGCTATGGATCAAGGATATGATTGACTCTGGGTAACTGTAAAAATGAAAATTCATTTTATGTGTTTGAGAGCTCTACTCCCAGGATGATTCCCAGGGCCACTGTGGAAAGGAGAGAAGTAGAGGAAGGAGCTCTTCCTTCCAGGAATTCGTTTATCATGCTCATACTGACATAGAGAATTCCAGCATACACCATCAGTTTTCATTGCCTTGTTATGCTTCCCATTGTTTCTTAATCTCAAGAAGACCCTCGCAGTCAACAAGTATAATATTTATAAAATTTATGATTTCTCAAATTATTTCAAGAGCAGCAGTATGGCTGTTCCATTCTTAAGGCCCTACGGAAGTTAAAGAACTGAAAATTTAAGTATCACGTCTGCCATTGGCTTAGGCCTCCGAGCTTGTGTTCTTTCTATTATGGTGTTTTTGGTGAATGCTTACATCTTCAGTTAAATTATTCAAGAAAAATAAACCTAACAATGTTTCTAATTATTTAATGAAATAATCGCTAAACCCAAGACAGTCTATATTTAAAAAATCCCCTCTAATTTGTTGTCTTGTTTTGTTTTGGTTCAACTAGAAGAGTGGGCCCCACAGTGGGAAAAAAAAAAAAAAAAAAGCCCACATAAGTTTATTTACATGAATTTTTTTTCATTCCGTAATAGTAATCATTGTGATATATTTGGCCTGAAATTTTCTATATTAGAGCATTAAAATGGAAGATAGCAAGTAAGAAATGAAAAAAGAATTGTGTTTCCAGCAGTGCATGGCATTTGGGTGTTAGGACCGGGATGCATACGCTCTTGCCAATATCTCTTCTCTTGCTAGATCGAGTTAGTACTTGGGATGCTGAGCTATGTCTAGGGAGGCAAGGAGATTGTGGGAGTGGTTTATAACTCCTGAAAAGACCCAAATCTTTACTTCCTGTTTGTTGATTCCTTCAGTAGCAGACTGTAGATCCACTCAGAGTAGAGTTTTCCCCTCGGCGAACCTGATAGAAGGATGAATCTATTACCTGCTTTCTGATGTTGACTTCTCCAGTGCTACACTGGATGGGCTTTAAGAGCAAGAATAGGTCGCAAACTTTATGCATACTTTATTTAATTCTTTTATTTCTTCATTCTTTCCACAGATACTTACTGGGGATATGATACTGGCCACAGACACAATAGTAATAACGTATTTCCTCTTCATTTTAGATTACATGTTATAATACCATCAGTCTGAACAGGAGAAAATCTGATATAAATAGTATTTTGCTGAAATAATTGCAGTGTTCATGGTGCTCATATATATTAAAAGTTTTAAGTGAAAAAATGAATTATAATTGCTATATTATGTTGATAAAAGAAATCCAATGGAATAGTAATAACAGTATGACAAAATTGAATATTGTGCAAGAAAAGAAAAAAATTCAACTTCAGTTGTTTCCTCCTTCTCCATTATTGATATCATCTTCCACTGCTGTGATGCTTCCACTGGGAGCCACATATCTTACCCAATTTTACCTTAAGGATAAATTGTATGGGGTTAATAATAAAGAGCTGGAATAAGTCTAAGAGGAGCTACTATACTGGGAAAGAATGTTAAGAATTTGTATGCTGTCAAAAATATATTTATGATAGTGTATGTAACTGTTTTCTATGAGTTGGATTTTCTGTCATGAAAGGAATATGCAGTGCTTTTTCTGATGTGCTTTGAAACACAAATTCTTCCGTTAACACTTGTCTGTAACTCTTCTGTAACACTTCTTTAACTGCTTGTTCCTCACTGCTGGCATGGAAGCTCCATGAGTGCAAACACTTGATGTTGTTTCCTGGCCATATCCCTGGCACCTGTACCTGGCACACAGTGGGGATTCAATGATTCTTTGTTGAATGCTCTGAATCTTACATACTGTATCATGACATGCCTTTATGTGGTACCCTATAGCTTCCACAACATTTTTACTTAGGCTACCTCATTGGATCATAACATCAACTTGGTGAGAAAGGCAGGACAGATATTTTATCCTGTGAATAAGATTTTAGCTCAAATGGGCTACAACAGGACTAAGATAGGAGAGTGGCAAAATCATAGTAGTCCAATGATGTTCTTATATCAATCAATTATCATTCAATAAATGCTTATTATTGTTGTAGGCCAGTCACTGTGCTAAATATTGCAACTGAATTACCTTATTGAACTCTTACAACAATCTCATGATATAGTACTATTATTATTATTATACCCATTTATGGATAAACTGAGGCACAGTGAAGTTAGCCACACAGCTAGTAAGGGCCAGCACTGGGATTTTGGGTCAGGCAGTGTGAGTTCACAGCCAAAGCTCTCAATGTGGCCTAACTACTGCTCTACATTTTTAGGGTGTCCTTTAAAAAAAAAAGTCTAGCAGTGTACATATATGAGCCAAATAACTACCATGGTAACTTCTTACTAACATCATTAAATTACTTGTTATTATTATAATAGATGCTTGTTTGAATGCTTATATGTTTATAAGCCAGAGATGATTGTTGTTATAGGTATGAGTAAAGAGACAATGCAAGAGGGAAAAGGAGAGAGAGATGTAGAACAAGGTAGTCAGATATTGCCAAGATTGTAAGAGAGGCATCCTTCTAGTATGGAGTAAGTCACCTCCCAGGTAATGGGGAATGAGTCTGAAAATGATTTATTCAAGGCAGCTGGTTATTTATGATGTCAAGCCATACCTACTGTCTTCTAAAAGGGTCTACGGCTGGAGAAGAGACTGCCTAGTGTCAACCAAATAAGATGATCATGGCAAGAGAAAACCTCATTAGAACTCAGCAATGTGACTTTTTAAAGAATGTTCTAAATTGCCTATAACAGTATAAGGGTTTCAAAGTTCTGGGGTGAAAACACTGTCTCCAGCATGAGCTCTCTTCAACTACTTGAGAAGAAATGCACCTCACCTTGAGTTGACTCAAGTACCTACAGCCACTGATAACACATTAAATGAGCCCTTGCCTTGAAGAGAGCAAAAGCCTAGAGATAGTTCACTACCAATAAGCTACAGTAGGTGAGCATATGAGGATTACTTATGCAGGGTGAATACACTAAAATTAAAATTGTTCTAAATGGAGTCTGACATACATATGCAAAATGAAAGGGGAAAGGGAGAGCAGAATCATTAACATTACTAGTAACCTATAAAAACCAACAGCTAAATTCCATGATGACAAAATAGACTAATGGACCTCAGATCTTCTCCACCTTTGCTGATATTTGCTGGAGTGGCCTGGACAAGACATCATCTCTAAATCATTATTTTCATGTTGGTTATGTTCTATAGGTCAAATATCTAATTATGCCTAAGATAAATAGATAAATTTATCAAATACTGTTTATATTTTTCAAATACATGAATTGAAATATGTGTCTGATGTATAATGCATGCATGCAACTTTAACATTTTATGCCATTTTAGTATTTCTGAGATTTACTCTCATATGCACTCCAAGTCATTTTTCCTCACTCAAATTTTCTTTTCCGTAGAGCAAATTGGTCAGGAGATGTTGGAAAACCTTAGTCATGACAGAGAAAAGATACAGCGAGCACGTGAAAGAGTAAGTACAATTGATACAGTTTTTTCACATATTCAGTAAATGAAGACATAAATGAAAGGCATTGGGACATAAACAATAGCAATTAGGTAGATATATGTGTCTAAGGTGAAAGAGGGTATAAGGTCTGTGGAAAGGAAAAGAAAGAGGGTGAGATGGAGCAAATAGCAGCTGACTCTATGTCCCCATTCCAGAATGTTCCCAGGTAGGTATTTTATTTACTTCTTATAGAGGAGAAGGTCACTGAGGGAGATTTTGGAGTATGTTCATCTTTTAGAGTGAAAACTATAGAATTATTGGTGGTCATCTTTCCTCACTTCATTTTATTTTTGTTTATATGTTTTTAGGACTTTGCACATTCATAAGCTGGAGATGAATTACCAAATGTATATGAAACTTTTTCAGCCTGTGCTTTGCTTTTATATCCAGTTCTAGTATCCAGCTTAAAGCTCCCAAGATTACCTCTCACGTGTCATTCTCCAAATTTAAGAATTTTCCAAGTTTGTGTAGCTGTCAGAATGTATTTATTTTTGTGTTTTTGAACATTTTTATTGTTTGGATTTTCTATCATGAAATAAATTGTCGCTTGCCATGCACTTCAGAAATAATCTAATTGCATGAACTTCTGTTTTGTTTTGTTTCTTCTTGTAGCTTCGGGAAACAGATGCTAATTTGGGAAAAAGCTCCAGGATTCTGACAGGGATGTTGCGAAGGTAAGAGCAAGGTAGGGACATATCTTTCTCTCTGTCTGTTTTTTTAAAATACTATGTTTTCATTCAATTGCAGTGGGGCATATTACATGGTTTTGAGCTTCTGCTTTTAGTACCCTGTGCAGGATCCATTTGAAATAACAGAGCACTGATGTTAACTCTTGTTTGGACAGGGACACATACTAACACAGATTAGAGAGAAGGCTTGAGCTAGGGGGGTAACCTCAAGCTATGGAAAAAATTAGGGTTAGACATGAAGTATTTTTTCATAGCCTGAGGAAGTCCCCATGGGCAGCAGCAGGCTGATTTTATTTTCTATTTCGATGGCCTCCTTCTTATGGAGGGAATGCAGACCTACCATTTTCAGGAGCACATTTGCCATTAGCTTTGCTCTCTGTTGCCTTGTTTTCATTTCTTTAAGTGACGCTGTTTGGGGAAACATTTCCGTTTTATGTATATACTTAAAGATTATTTATAAAACATCAAGATTATCTGAATAATATGTGCTAAGAAACAAATGTTCATGTTTTATATGTGTAACTCTACCTTGATTGATGGAAAATATGCTAAATAGTATGAGAAAATAGATGAATGAATGTAGGTAATGTTCTTATAAGTACATTCAGCACGAAATTATTTCACATTCAGAATCTACCACATAAAAATATCATCTAGCACGACCATCAGTTTGGAACTGTGGATAGAAAAGTGAACGAGAAACATTGAGAATGGCCTCTGGAATGGCTTAACTGGAATTTTTAAGAAGGAAATCTTTATAGTTGATACTATAGAGACAACCATCTAAAAATAACTAAAGTCTTGTCTGATCACATATCCATATACAATAGTTTGCTAAAAGTATGTTTGCCGTGTTACAGACTTATTGCATAAGAACCAATCAAATGTCTAGTGGTTTGGTCTTCAAGGCTGATAAGATTTTCTAAGCAGCCTGACCAGTAGCAAGCCTAAAGTTCCTGGGACATTTCCAGCCAAGGCTAGTATAATGTGACATTTCCCCTCATTTCCTTGAACCCGACTCCCAACTCAGAATCATAAGCCATCAAATTCTGTGATTAAGAGTACTATGTAAATGGCCTAAGAAAAACTCAGAATTCAGAGAGAAGGGTAGTAGCAATTGAAAGGAATGCTTCAGTGCCTATAGACAATAAAAAAGAAAGGAAGGGGAGGTGAAAACCTCTGTTGCTTCCCTGGGAGGGCTCCTGCGTCGTGAGCTGTAACGAATATTCTGCATATGTCTCCATTTTGTCAAATCTCATTAAAGAGTCCTCCTGCTTTATGTCAATTGAGCTGTCCAGAAATCATTCATCATTTTTAGTGTAAAAAAAATGATGTGGTTATTTAAATAATATCATATTAATGTTAAAGTTCAGCTGTCATTTAATGGTATGGCTTAATCAGATGTAGCATTTAGGAAAAATAGTTTATGCGGGCTCTACGTGGCTTTCAGGTTGGCAGATTCAAATAAGGATTTATGGGTTTCGAAACCAGTGTATTTCTGTCCATGTTTCTGCTTGATCTACCTCACCCTTTAGTGCAGGACACTGCAGACAGTTATTTCAACAAATAAAGCATCTCCTCATATTGTGTTTGAATAAATTTGCAAGTCATTTAGAGAGGGTGAAGCACAAACAACTTCTGCAACCTTTGACTGGGCTTTCTATAGGGAAATCATAATAACGTGGTTGTTTCAGAAGCCTACGGAAGAAAATTACTCTGGTGAAATCTACATGGGGTTCTCTTTGTAAGCAAACTCAGTCAATCACTGACTCATCTTCTTTTGGGATGTGTCTAGAGTATGAACAGAAATAAAAATTCCCAGATGGACATCACCTTGCTACATCTGAACCAAGGGTACGCTTAAGTCCACCTGTTCATATGCATGACAATGTTTTTCACTAGACGCAGCTGGGATCTTGGTATCAGCCAGGATATTCAGATATTTTCAACCAATGCCATAACGTGGCAGGTTTTCTGGGGACCAAATGCAGTGGTTTTAGTTTCTAATTACTGCCGCGTATGATATACAATGTATTTTGGACTTGAAAAGGCACAAACATTTTGCCAACCTCTCTGCTTCATTATTTTGGTTATCTCATGGAAAAGCTCTCTCTAGAGAAGTAGAGGCAGGGTTTATGTACCAAAGCCTTTTATTGAATGCTCTGATTTTGCTTTCCCTGTTACAACCCTCCCATTCATATGGCTTTCACTTCCAGCCCTTGTGAGCTTGTGTTTCAGAAAGAAAAGCCACATTCTCTTACTCTTCTTCTTACCAAAACTGCATAGCTATGTCGTGTGTCAACAAGTGTTTCTGATTTAGGAAATGTTATGTTATTGAATCTTGTACTCATCTGTCACCTTCACAAATCTATAAAAGAAATGAATGTCCTCTTTGTGAAGTGTGAGCATTTACCTGCATATAACAAGCTTAATTATTTTCGTATGATAAATTCTGTGTGACTGAAAATAGTTAAATATTCTGTAGTATACCAAGCCAAGGAGTTGCTTTATTTAAAAGAAAGATTGCAGGTTATTTTTAAAATTTTTTAAACCTTGATTGTTCTTAAATTTGTAAAGTGAACAGAAATGGCTTGGCACGGCTCATCATTTGAGCCATTTTACGTATGGTCTGTTGTGAAGACAGGTGAAAACAGTGTTCCATTGATACCAAGATCTGTGCGTATGTCCACTTGATTATCTGTAAAACTGACCAAAAGGAGTTGGAGAAATCAAAATAAGTAAGCAACAAAAATTAAGTTTATTAAATCCAGCAGCCACTAAATAATCATCTACCACTCATGCTTTTTAATATTTTATTAACTTCAAATAAGATAAACATCTATTTCCTTCCTTCTTTCCTTTCTTCTTTTCTTTCTTCTGCTTATTCATTTCCTTAGTAAATATTTAATGTCTGTATGCCAGGGCTGGGGATCCTGAAATGAAACCAATTTTATCCTCACTTTCAGAGTACTTTAGTGTAGTAGAGGACACATGCATAAACATGTACTATGGAAATTCACAAAATTAACGGATTCTCAAAGCAGCTGTTGAAGATTCCACAACTCCAGTTAGTCCTTGCTGGTCATTAAAAGGGACACCAGAAAAACAAATAACTAATAAAAAATACGAGTTAAATGGCTATAATGCCAACCTGTTTGGAAAAAAATAGGGAAATAGAAAATGGTATATGGAATCATTACAAACAAATTTTGAAAAGAACTGAGGTGTGCAAAAAAATTGACATATAATATGTAATTTAGTGAGATAGCAACTGATTCAACCGAAAAGAAATTGCTCTTCATGTAAGTGTGCCATATTACCAAAAGAAAGAAAACAAAGGAGAAAATTGGTTCATTCAAAATTATAATAGTAAAACTCGACATCAGAACACAGCTATGGCTGATTTCCTGGAAAGTAATTTTTCTTCGATCCTGACATGTGATGGAGAGCTATCCAGGGACAAACTGTTCATTTCCTAACTCTGTAGACAGAGTTTAAATACAGTGGAATTCAGATAATAATGAAAATGGTCATGAAACAAGTGACCATTTGTGTTGTAACTGGGTCCAATAAATGGATTTTTTCATTGACTTTCACAAAATTTGATTATTATAATTGGCTGTCTTAAAGTGTCACAGTATCACTAGGAGACTTAAATGTCTCTCTTCATATGTATGTATTTATGTGTGTGTCTGTATGTGTATTTTTTCTATACCTTTGAGCAGAAAGTCTTATTCGTTCAAACTGTCGGCAATCTGTAAAAATGAAAATTAAGATTTTCAAAATTCAGTCAGAATGAAAAGAAATCATGATTCTATTTCCTTTTACCTCTGAAGAGTTAATGATTGATCACTAATTGTACATTTGTTTCTAAAAGTATATGAACAATGCCTCAGGAATGTAACAAAGTTATAGTTTAAGAGCTCCACTGACAAAAATTTACAGGATATGTTACTACTTTACCTTGGCTCCTCCGCTGCATTGTATATGCTGGCAAAGTGCTTATAAAAAAAATGGCATAAGCCAGGTGTGGTGGCTCACACCCGTAATCCCAACACTTTGGGAGACCGAGGCAGGCAGATCACTTGATGCCAGGAGTTCGAAACCAGCCTGGCCAACATGGTGAAACCTCACCTCTACTAAAAAATACAAAAAAATTCGCCAGGTGCAGTAGCTAATAATCCCAGCTACTTGGGAGGCTGAGGCATGAAAATCACTTCAGCCTGGGAGGCGAAAGGTTGCAGCAAGCCGAGGTCACATCCCTGCACTCCAGCCTGGGTGACAGAGTGAGACTCCATCTCAAAAAAAAAGAAAAAGAAAAAGGAAAAGAAAAGAAGGAATGGCATAGATGATTAACACCCATTGTGTTTGACAATCTCAAATCAAATAATTTCCTCTCTCCCCGACACTACCTATATTTGCCCCCATTTACACACACATGCGCGCGCGCACCCGCACACACACACACACACACGCACTCAGATTGTTTCCTTCAGAAAGTGAATTTTGTTTATCCTTCCAGTATGAGTATGGTTAACTTCCTTATGCGTGGAGCTGCTAAGAGGTCTTTTGTAACTAATCTGTAGTATAAACAAAGCAGACAGTATTAAATGCAGTTGACCTAGCCAGCACCATTCACACAATATTATCTGATATGCATATTTTTGTTAGAGTTACTTTCGAGTTAGCCTGGGGAATCATTGCCACCTATCATTGCTATCATATTTTACATTTTAAACGTAGTCTTTGGTAGAATGACAGGTAAAACATCTGGAAAGCTTAAATGCACTGTCAGAATGATTCCTAAGAGTAAATAGACCAGGAATGCCAATGCAAGATCTGTAAGCTATGGAAATGTAATTTTTAAAATAAAAACAGGTTTATTCTTACATATGCCATGGCTAGATGTTTAAGCTTCTTTTAAAAACTCATTCTTTTTTCTCCTTCATTTTGCCCAGGAAACATTCTGTTATATTCTAATTGTTCTTACTACAATGTCTGAAAATTCAACAGTATAGAGTTTTCAAGACTTGTGAGAAAAATGTCCTTGAAAATTTGCTGTAAATTTTTAGGCACTGAAGAAAGTATCTTCTCTCATAGTACCTTGCATTTATATTTTTACTTCTCTATCTCTTTTTCTTTTCTCTGTTCTCTCATTCCTCTTTCTCAGCACATTTTACTTACTGGTGATAAACTCGGGCCCTGACCTGAAATTAGTGTAGCAAAATCTCAATGTCTAAACTGTTCTTCAGCTTTTAATCAAGTGCTTATTCTTTCAGAATAAAGTGACTGAATTTCCTATAGATTCTTTGGACTTAACAGATTTAGGATCCGAGCTAGAATAATGCTACAAAGAGAATTTTTAAAAATCTTGGTTCTTTTTGTGTGCATAAGTTTATTTCTGTACAGTTGACTCATTGCCTTTGTCCTACGACCTCTTCAAGGCCAGCATGGGTAACGTTTTTACCAAACCAAAGAATAGCTTTGGATTTGCTTATATGTTTCTCTTTAATAACATGCTTGTGCCTTTAAACATAGATTTTTGCTCTAGTGTCAGACACTTGAATGCAACACTTTATCTGTCAATGATAACTCTACCAGCTGCATTCTTTGAGCCTTAAGTGCATATGTGACCCTAAATCATGTATTGTACATCTTATCTGATTTTATCCTTAACAGTTCTGTGAAGGAGGCATCACTATCCCCCTTTTACAGGTGAGGCAAACTGTGCTTAGTGAAGTTAAGTAAACTATCCAGATTCACATATTGTAGAAAGGAACAGAATTAGGATGTGAACTTAGTTTGCTCTTTTGACACACTACACAAGGTTCCCAAAGGCCAGTTTGTGAATCAGAACCAGTTTTCACTAGTGGTAAAATGAGAAGAGTAAGAACAAACAGTTGAGTTTTTGTTATGCCAACTTTTATTGTGAGACACTATTATAGTTCCATTTCTTCTGTGAAATAATTGGTGGCAGTAAATAATTTCCTTAAACTAGGTTCATTGTTACAGTAAATAGAAAAATAAATACTTGGAAGTATTAAACATGGGCAATCATATGTCAGTCCTCCCACTGTCCCATGCCCCCCTCTCATTTCACTGACCAGGAAATTCAAAATCCATACTATGCTATGCCTTTTAATAACCAAAAAAACTGCTACTTATGCACTCTCTGATAGGTAGGTAGCAGCCACAGTCCTAGATATTTGTTATACGTTATCTTCTTTCACTTTCTATGATAACTCTATAAGATGGATACTGTTATTCCCATTTTAAGAAATAAGGGAACCACGGGTAAATATCATCAGGGTCTACATAAGTCATCTGCCTCCAGGGGCTGGTTTTCCTACTGTACCAACTATTTGTCCTTCTATGAAGACCCAGTTTCCTCACAGATGGTCAGACAGCCCTTCGGGGTGTGCAGACAGTTGTTCCTGAAAGCAATGAACAAATCCTACCGGATCCCACCATTGAGGGTGGGCTGAAGGCGCTCAAGTGCAGCTACTGTATGCCACAGGAGTCCCAAGTGAGTGTGTTCTTAAGGAGTCCTTTCGAATTGTTGTATTGCTAAGCATAGACTGTGTGGCATTAACCAGAACCGAGAAATAACAACACCGTGCAGCAGAAGAATCTATAATCTCCCTTACCTCTGGAATTTGACAAGTGTCATTGTTAGGAAATTTTATTTCTATATCTAACTTTGTCATCTGAGTCTTATCCTTGCTGGAGCAAACAGTTCTGGTCTTGTTTAATTACTCATGTGAAATTTCTATGTATACGTCCAGAGGCATATGTCCCAGTAGATAAGGGGTAGTAGGCTCTGGAGCCGCACTGGCTCTGCCGCTTTTTAGCTAGTAACCTTTGGCAAGAATCTCACCTCTCCGTACCTCAGTTTCCTCATCTGCAAAATAGCGATAACAATAGTCTTTACTATGGAAATTTTTATAAATGCGTAGATACATGTAAAGTGCACACAACAATGCCTGGCACATAATAAAGTGCCAGGAAACATTGAGGTATTTGTTATTATCATTATCGTCATCGGTTTTAAAAGAAATAGGGCCTGAGAGCAAAGACTAAAATCAAAATGTTAATTCATAGTTCTTCTAGGTTGATGAATTTTAAATTTATGTTTTTAAATTTTCTTTTTCCATTACTAGAGTTTCCTAAGAATTTTTTTTAATTAAAAATCAATAATAATAAATCCCATCATCCTTTCCTTATGTCCCTATTCCTGTCATGGCGCCACCATTCCCCCTTCCTTCTGGGACCCTCACTCAGCAATACTTCTTGCACTACTCTGGTGCGTTCTGAGTACTACCTGGAGCAAAGCAATCCTCCAGTCTCACACATTTCCCATCTCATTTAGGCTATTTAGGGAGGGGGGGCTCCTAGTTGGTCTCTGTGCTTCTTCTTCCCTTCTTTTGCCCTTTTGAATATTATTGACCAGTTTACTTGGAGGGTGCCAGATGAGTGCTGTTTCTTCTGCACTTAGGAATCTCCCATGGTGATGTCCAACACAGAATGTCTTCCTTAGTCTCATCGCTAAGGTTTTCCAGTGAACTTTCTAGCCTTGTTTGCTGCTGCTCTCTTTGGGTGGGCAGTATGTCCCTACTAGTGGTAACTACTTACAACCTCCAAGCTAGCTTCACTCTTCACTAATTCTAGACATTTGCTTTGTCTGTTACTTCTACCTGGAATGTTCTCCTTTTGCCATCTATATAAGTCAAAATCTTCCAGTTGCATGTAGCAGAAATGTAGATCAAACTGGCCATAAATATATCAACTCGTGTAACTAAATAGTCCAAGGGTAGAAGCGACTTGAAACACAGTGTTGGAATCTAAAGGTTCCAACAATATTGTCAGGACTGGGTCTTGCTCTTTCCGTCTCGCATCTCAGATCACTTATGGATGGGTTCTGGCCTTCGTCAAGGATTCCCCTGGTGGAGACAGCTCTTGCCAGCATCTCAGTACAGCCATTGAATATAGCGATTTTTTCATTCGAATGCTTCCAGTGAAAGTAATGGCGTGGAATCTTACTGATTTGGATTGGTTCTGGTTAGGTAAAAACTCCATTAATCTATGATCTGATGTTCTAGACATGAGACCCTGTGCAGGGGACGGACAGACAGACTGAGAATGGATGAGGCATAGTCCCCTCAGAAGAATCCGAGAGCTTTTTTCCGAAAGGGTAATGGATACTGGGTGGGCAAAAACAACAGATGTTACCTTTGGAATATTCCAAATGAGCTTTTGTCTATACTCTGGGTCTCAGGTGAATTACCTCATTCTCCCTCAAGCCTTCTTCACTCTCCCGGCCAGAAATGATGCATCTTGTTCTGATCTTTCACAGCAGCTTGTACTTCTCATAAGACGTGAACATCATCCACTTTGCATGGCATGTATTGTAATTATTATCAACTGTTTCTTAATTTTCTTCTATATGTTTTGTATCCTCCACCTTATCCCCAAATGGATGCTTTACAGCTCCCCCACAGTATTGTGCAACCAGCAGAAATTAAGAAGGGAAGAAACACAGATGAAAGAGAAATAAAACAAAGCCAGGGAACCATGGTGGTAACTCCTGTGCAGATTCCTAGACAGGTTTAGAATTTCCCACCTGAAAGCAGAGCAGGACGCACAGTCAGCTGGAGGGTCCACAGTGTTTCATGAAAGCTAAAGCAGCCTTAGTCAATGCCCAGCATAGCCTTCTTGCCACATAGATGGGCCCTTGATAACCAGTTGATAACGTGGTTACTGGAGAGTGGTGATAGTGCACGCAGCACATTGCTGTCCCCAAAAGAATGAGGAGTTGCTATAGGACCAGTTGTCTTCAGGATCCTGAGGTCAACCCTTGCTTCTCTATTGTGAGATACTGCTGGTCAGGAGCCTCCTCACATTTGGCTCACGGCCATGTTACCCTGATGTAGGCCTCATCAATGAATAGTCTTTGGAAGAATGCCTAAAAATAGTTTCAGAGTTGTTATCTGGGTTCATATGGGTATAATTTAGTGGAAACCCTGCGGGTTTTTATCTATTGCACTTTGGCTACATGTAAACATGTCCGTTCAAAGATAAAATATGTAACTTCCCAATAAGAGAATATTTTTCTCCATTATTTAATCACAATGGAAACACATCTTACCTTTTTTCTTGATTGTGAGCCACAATTTGACCTAATTTTTGAATTACTTTCCTTTTATGATTTTCCTTTTTTCCCCTGGATGCATGCCATTCTTGAATGCCACATAGAATATGAAGGGTGCACTTTACATTTTCCGTCAATGCCTTCTTTGAAGGCAGCCTTGAGCTGTTAACTTGAAGCAAGGAGCCCTAGGCCTTCCTTATAAACAAGTAATGGAGCCCTTAGCCCCCCTTGTAAATGGCTATTTATTAACATATACCATCACCAAACAACATTTTATAATTCCAGGCCCCCACACCATTACACCACTGTCTGCTCCATTGTAAATTAAGGGAGGGCTTTGGCCATCTGTTTCATTAAATGCCAGAGGCAGCAAACAATATCTGAACTTTATAAATCGAGAGTTAGGGCTTCTCCCTCCACAAATCTCCCCCTTCTTCGGCTGCCACCACCACTACCGCCACCATATTTTTTTGTTTGAACGCTCACATTGTAAACTAGCGTATTCACACATCAATTTTAAAAGGCTGGCTGTGTTATAAGATGGGACAAAGCAAGCTCAGTAACAGCTCATGCACAGTGCAGGTGGTCGAGCTAGCTGCTACCCAGATCAAAAGTCAAACAACTGTGAATCTGCTTTTGAAAGTGCAGTTAGGGAGACAAGGCAAGGCTTATCTGCACAAACAAGGACGAGTTATAGATATACATCACAAACGCAGGAGGACAAAAGGGGGTTTCATCATCTTGCAGGGCAAGAAAACCTTGTAATGCTGACAATTCTGAGGGCATCTCTGGAATATGTGGCTTGTTTTCATTTTTGTTTTTTTTCTATAATATAAAATTAGTTTTTTATTATGCGGCAATTGATAATTATTATTTACGCTTTGGTGCTGTTCCTAAAGTAGCTAAGAATTTTTTTTAAGCCACCGTTAGGGCAGGAAATGGCTCCTTTTCATGATTGCATTTTATTTTTCAGCAGCATTTAAGGACAGACTCCTATTTATACCACACAAGCAGTTTTGTCTGTTGTAAACAAAGTAAGTGGCTGGGGATTGTGCTTTCCCAGAAATGTTTTCCAGGGAAGCCATAATAAGAAACAACTGTGTATATCTTGAGAATTTGTCATCTAGGTATTAAGAAAGAATTCTTTTATGGGGAAAAAAAAGCACTGTGAAGAAATATATTCCATACTCAAAAGCGTAGTTAAAATATTTCTTAAATTGTGATATTTGACCACCTTGCTAGTGTTAATTGAGGTTTTCATTTTTTATTTAAAATTATCTCTAACATTTTTGACAACATGGAAGCTGACGTGATAGGAGGTGTCACGATTTTTTTTTTTAACCTCAGTGTTCTTTTTAAAAGGCTAATGACTTCTTTTGCAAAGTTATGTGAAGAACTTTGGAACCAAGGTGTGAATATCAATGGGGAAAATGCCAGAATGGTAAATTTGACCACACTTTTAAAAAGAGGATTGAAGCAGTTTGGAATTACGAAAAAAACCAGCACCTTAGTTTCCTGTGCAATTATAGTTTACCTAGGAAAAAGCTATTCCACTGTCCACCTGTCTTCCTATGGCTTAATGATTTTGTGATGAGGGGAAAAAAAAAAAAAAACACCTGTCAACCATTTAATTCCCAAATCAGTTAAAGATGTCCGAATCAGGTCCCCCAATGCTTTCCTGAAACCACACTCCCTGTCTCAAGCCATAGGGCAGTGGTTCCTATCCTGGAGTGGGCTTCATGGAGTCTTGAATCTCTGAAGTTTTCTAAAAATGTATGTGCATATGTGTGTATATGCATCTTTCTGGGGCTTTTCCATTAAATTTCCTTAAAATGTTCAAAAGAGTCTACAACCAACTCCAAAAAAAAGTTGAGAAAATGAGATATTGTTAAAGAACTGTGTCCAGTTTCGTAGCTAAATACCATTTAATTACTTTGATACTCTGGCTTACTTAAAATGCATTGACCTACAAGGAACACTTATTTTGAATTTGTCCACAAAGTTCAACAAGACACTGAAAACTCAAGGATGCCATCCTTGGGAAATCAGATCATTTGTCAAAAGTACGTCCTTAAAGACAATCAGAACAATTACATTTATATGGGACCTTATGGTTTGTAAGACACAGTCACATATATTATTTTTTTAAGTTATTCTTCATAAGAACTCTGAATTCATATTATCATTATTATCTTGTGGTATAGACAGTTGAGACCTACAGAAGTTGAGTCTTGCCCAAGTTCATGCCACAAAGATAGAGCAGAACTTGGACCAGTACCCTGGTTTTAGCCACAGAAATCATGTTCTTAGCAGCATTCTGGCGGTAACACCATCAGCCTCTTCTTCAACATCAAATGTTTAATGTCTACTGGGTAAAAGGGCATATGGAGATTCCCTTAAGAATCCAATGTTAGTCATTGGAGATTCAACAAATTCAAAACTCTACTCCTAGGTAGCTTAATATCTAATTGGGAGCTTTTGTTGTGACATTTTAAGAAACAGCAATACATAGTAACTTGTGCTACATATTAAGTGAGAGATCATTGCTCTAGGGGATGACAGGAAGAAGAAATTCCTGGGGCCTGGATGTGCAGATAAGACTTCACAGAGGAGATGATAGGTGAGAACCAGACCTGACAGTCACTGCCCCATTCTTAACCCACATATGGCATTATGCCTCTTTCCTTCTCATGGCAGCTTCAAGGTAATAGCTCCTAGCAGCAGAATTTGAATCCTTGCAGGCAAACAGTGGTGATGGTGTTGGGGTGTTAGGAAGATGTTTGGCCACAGCTGTGTTGAGGATGCATAGGAAATTAACAAAACAACTTGTAACCTCATCTGCTCATAAAGTTAATATAAGGTGAAAGCTTCAATCTTACCTTAAACTGTTGAATTTTTCTCTTTTTTTCTTTTCTTTCTTTTTTTTTTTTTTTTAAAGGGACAGGGTCTCACAGTCACTGAGCTTAGGGTACAGTGGCCCAACAATAGCTCACTGCAACCTCAACTTTCTAGGCTCAAGTGATCCTTCCACCTCCACCTCAGCCTCCCAAGTAGCTGCGACTACAGGTCCACCTCACACACCCAGCTAATTTTTAATTTTTTCGTAGAGACAGGATCTCCTTATGTTGCCCAGGCTGGTCTCAAACTCCTGGCCTCAAGCAATCCTCTTGCCTCAGCCCCCCAAAGTGCTGAGATTGCAAGCATGAACCACTGTGCCCAGCCAGGAGCCTTCAGCTTTTAGAACAGGAGTGAGCAAATCATAGACAGCAGACCAAATCCAGCCTGCCACCTGTTTTTGTATGGCCTGCAGGCCAATAATGGTTTACATGTTTAAATGATTGGGAAAAATCAAAAGAAGAATATTTTTGACGTGAAAAATTACACAATTCAAATTTTTTAATTATGATGAACTCAAAATTTTAAGTAAGGCTTGAAATCACCTAATAAGATCTAATTGTAAACAATTATGAAAAATCTTTTCACTGGTTGTGCCCCAGTTTTAGAATAATATTGCAAATTTTCACACACTTGACTAAAATTACATATTTACAAAACTTTACATATTTATAAAATTACATATTTATTAAAAAGTTCATTTTAAAGACAGGTCTTTGAAATAATACTGCATGTTGACTATACATATTCTACATATGATTCATGAATAGATGCAAAGAATGTTGGCAGAGTACATAAATTATTTTATTGTGGCATATTATTAATTTGATAAGCATATCACTTAAAAATACTGAATTTTTTCATGTGTCCCAATTAAATCTTTATCATCGAATGGGCTTATAGAAATTTAGTTATTAGAAAACTTGCTCAGCCAATAAAGAAAAGCATTCATTTTCTATTCTGTATACATGATCTGAAGCCATAGCTTTTTAGGTCTTTTAATCTGTTTGTTCAAGGCCAAGCTATTTATATGGATAATTTTTAAAGCATCTGTATAAAGAAAAAAAGAACATTTTATTTATTCACTGGGGTTTTTATGTGCCTTGAAATTGCATAGATAAAGTATTTTCGAGCTCATAGATCTGGAAGAGATAAAAGGTCTCATTTTATAAGGCTTTATGTAAGCTTTTCAAATATACAGTTTTCTCATGGATAGAATTTTTTTAATAAAACATTATTTCACTATTATAGCTAGAGTTTGATGTGGGCACCTCTTTTTCTTCCCTGAATTACATGTTAAATTATGTGTTTAAGTTTGTTTTTATTGTATTTTACCTTCTGAATTTTAACAGTTTTCTTGTTGGAGAAATTAATTTACCAATCTTCATTTTTAGTAGTGGGCAACTATTTAATAAAACCAGAATACCAAGGGTTAAATATGAGTAGAAAACTCAAAAGTCAGATTTAAGAAACAGAGAATGAAACATACCACTTGGTTTTTGCAACACGCTGATATGAAGATGAAAAATTATTTACCTCCCCCTCCTTAAGAACTTTTGCTAAGCCTGGTAGACTGAGAGAGAAGGGGCATTTTTAAACTCTGGGGCGACTGGATCCAGACTAGATTCTGGATGAACATTAGCTGCTGTTAGCTCTGCCATGTCAGGGCCAAGAAACAGCTTTCCCTGACTGGAGCATTCCCAAGCTATCATGGCCATCAGACAGGTGGGGAATAAATATTGTAGAATGGTGGGACATTTGGAGAGCTCGCTCCTGATCCGGGGGACTCAATTTGGACGGGCTTCAGTTGGAGCAAACAGGTGTTCCTGGGAGGAACTGTCCTCAGATGGCTGGAGAGGGTGCCATTCTTTCACACACATAAAAAGTTCCTCTTCCCTCTGCCCGCAGGAAAATTAGAATTAACTACAGCTTTTTCTTTTGAAATGGAAAAAGAGAAATAAAAATATGGCACCAGGTTTTGGCTCTGGCTGGATTTCCACAGAGCATGCAATCTATGATAAGTGATGAGAATTCTTGAAGCAAAGCATGCTTGTAGTTTCAACATTGGAGATGCTATAAAAAGTAGATGAATGCAAAGAATCTTTTTACCAAAAGATGTACCTATAAAATCAAATAGTCTTTCCTTCTGTTATTCGTTTGTTCATTCACCAAATATTTCTGGAGCAGTTGCGATTCCCCAAACACTGGGCTAAGTGCTAGGGATGAGAGTGTAACATATAACAAGGTCCTGCCCTTATAGTGCTTGGCCTGAGTTAGTAATTCGTTGGAACATGAAAGTGAACCTGAGTGGTCTTTGGGAGACTATAGGCAGAAAGTGGTTGCTGACCTCAGAAAGATTTGTTTTTCTGCAATATTACCATATCAAAGATATGACTAACTTGTTTTATTTGGGAATATTCTTTTTAAATCATATTTTTCCTATAAAACAGAAAATAGTAATATGAAAGGAATTTTTAAATAAAAAAATTGTTTTTAATCCCTGTACCTTGAAGCAAGCTATTCCTTTGACCCAAGTATTCCCTTCCAATCTTTCAGTCATGTTTCAAGTTCAATATTATATTGCTCTACTCACTTAATATTATAATCTTAAAGTTTCCACATAGCCTTTGTGATTTGTATTTTTGCCAAATTTTAAAAATTTATTATAATAACAAAGGATTTTTAAAAACCTCTCATTTGGGGCCAGGCACGGTGGCTCACACCTTAATCCCAGCACTTTGGGAGGCTGAGGTGGGCAGATCACCTGAGGTCAGGAGTTCGAGACCAGCCTGGCCAACATGGCGAAACCCTGTCTCCACTAAAAGTACAAAAATTAGCCGGGCATGTTGGTGGGTGCCTGTAATCGCAGCTACTCAGGAGGCTGAGGCAGGAAGGAGAACCGCTTGAACCCGGGAGGTAGAGGTTGCAGTGAGCTGAGATCGCGCCACTGCACGCCAGCCTGACAACAAGAGCAAGACTCCATGTCAAAAAGAAAAAACACCTCTTATTTTGTAAGGGTAAAAAACGTTATCAAGAAACAGGGAGAAAATTATTCATAATTATACTGGCTAAAGGTCACAACTATTAATTGGCATATTTTATTCCAGTTTTTTCTGTGTGTTTTATGTACAACATATAAAACTTTATATCCTATTATTTGCATTAAGAGTAAACGGAAAGTGTTTTCCCATGCCATTAAAAACTCTTTGTAATCATTATTTATATGGTTGTATGGTATTCCCTCATAGAAATATTTCCTTTCTATTAAACATACAGGTTTTTTCTAGCTTATAGCTATACAGTGAAGCTATGTGTCTTCATTCATAAACTATATTATTTGCTTAGTGTGGCATCCTTGAAGATAATAAATGCTCATCTCTTTTTTTTTTTTTTTTTTTTTTTTTTGAGACAGAGTCTCATTCTGTCACCCAGGCTGCAGTACAGTGGCGTGATCTTGGCTCACTCCAACCTCCGCCTCCTGGGTTCAAGAGATTCTCCTGCCTCAGCCTCCTAAGTAGCTGGGATTATAGGCACGGGCCATCACGCCTAGCTAACTTTTTTGTATTTTTAGTAGAGATGAGGTTTCACCATGTTGGTCAGGTTGGTCTCGAACTGCTGACCTCGTGATCGGCCCATCTCGGCCTCCCAAAGTGCTGGGATTACAGGTGTGAGCCACCACACCCGGCCTGCTCATCTCTTTTATGACTTCCTCATTCTTGAGTTCTTAGCTCTCTAATCTTGAAGTCAGCTGGGATATACCTTCAAATAACTTTTCAAGAAAGGTATATGATTTGGATCTGTTTTTTCTATATAGGAACTGCCACCAACTGCATATATGTGACATACACATGTGTATGTATCTGTGTACATTGGGCTGGCCGTAATATTTTTAGATCCTACCCTTCTTAGGAATCTATAGATGTGGAACCATTGTCTTCTGGCATTTCGTGTTTCAGAATAGCAGAAAAATAGACCAATTTATGATACTCTGGAGTGACATGTTGTAGGTTTTCTTTGTTTAGTTTTGGTTTTTTAAATCTTTGGAATTGAACAGAGTCTAGATATTTCTATATATGAGGACTTTCACTCATTTTGCATGGATCACAGAACTTTAAATCTGCAAATTCAAGTCTTCCCTCTACCCACCAGGAGCGGTTTTTTTAAAATCGTGTCTTGGATTATTGCTTCCATTTCAAATTTTCTGGTGTCAGGATCATCCATGATTCTCACACTAGACCTCTGTATCTCTTATGTTTGTCATGTTTTAAAAATAATTTTTTTCTCTTCTTTTTCTTCTCATTTATCTCCAACACCATTAACTCCCCTCTCTAGCATTGTTTCTAGTCTGTGCTGCTGGTTATGTGAGTATTAATGCTGCTATTGCATTACTGGTTTCCTTGAAATCTTTTCTTTATCCTATTGCCTCATCTCTTATCTCCTTGAAGTCTCGCTGGTTCTTACCTTACTGTTTTCTGCCCTGGCTTTATAAAGCTTTACCTTCTTACTGTTTTTATTAAGGACACCAAAGTATTTTCAAAAACATGTTTTGGTTTCTTTAGTTCATAAGTTTCAGAATCGCATTCTTTCTCAGAATCTTTAGGATGTTGGTTTTTTTTCCCCCTTGTTCTGTAGTGTCGATTTTTCCCATCAACCTCGTGTTATTTTGAGTTTTTTATTTAGTTACTCTTCAGAACGACTTCTTGAATCTGCAAATGGAGAGCTGCTTGATAAGCTCGCCTCTGTCCCAATTCCCTTTGTCTGTGGACTGTCTTTATTGGAAAGAAATGAGACTTCTTCCTTCTCCCACTCCTTGACTCTGTTGGGAAAAATGTCCACCCCTTATGTGTACAACTGTCATCTCCTTCCCAAGCTTACCCTCCCACCACCACAAAAAAACACACTATTTATGAAGACCACAGTTCCCAGAATTCAGTGCATGATGCCATACCTTCTCTATAGCTACCTAATACTGATTTATTGTTTTCCTGGGAACTCTGGTTTCCTTACTGCATATAGAACAGAAACAAGATGGGGAATGTGGAGAAAAGGAAAAGAAGACAGCAGTCCAAATACCTCCTGAGTTACAACACTTATAAGAGAGATTGCATCTTGATTTCTGGTTGTTACAAACCATGCACTTTCTATCTAGTAGAAGACTATGTGGCAGGTGAACCACTTCTTTCATTTTTCAGCACAGTTCATTTTTTGTAGCAGTAGAAAATCCTAGGCTCTGGCAGTTTGTGATGTAAGTTTTGGTGGTGCAAATTTTCATCATCTTCTATTTTCTTCATTCAAATGTAATGGACACTTTGATAGGGGCAGCATTAGGATCCATGGAGAGGCACCATTGTAAACTGGAAGCTGAGTGATTTTTAAAATTGCCCTAGATAAGGGGGCCATACAAACTATTTCTATAGCCCTACCCTTGGGCCTGTCTGCCTGGGTGGTCCTGTTTTAACTGTTGGTATTTAATTATTGATGATTTACTGACACAAGGCATGGAAGCCTTAGGGAAAATGAATTCCGACATGCTAGTTTCTTTAGATGAATCTTCTCTGAGGTTTAAGTGTCCTTCTAAGTGGTATAGTGAGGCAGGATTTAGGGGGCCATTTCAAATACTGCCTCGCAAGGTCAGCCACGGCGTAAGTGCCTACTATATGCTCTGGACAGAATGAACCTTATTAAAGGGCCAAGTTCTTTCATAGTTTTCATGTAACCCATTGATGTCTTTCTTTTCACACGTTATTTCCTCTTGAACATCACTGGTTTCATGGTGTTTTTCTAAGGCTTCTGAAAGGTACTACAAACTATGTATGTAGACAGGATTGAACTCCACCAGAAGGTGGAATTTTTCTTTAGGGGCACTGTGCCATCAAAACTGAGCTGGTGCCCAAATGCCTCCCTTTAGAGCTTGCTGCCTTGATCATGCAGCTGAGCTGTCTTCTCAGATGCTCTGTGGGCACCGCTGTAACCTGTTCCCTCAGCTCTGCTGAGTGTGGCATAATCAGATTCCTTGCTGAGAATCGGTGAATGGAGGGGTAGAGGGGAGCCAGGGCTAGATCCTGGAGGACTTTAGGAAGCTGCAGATCAGATCAGAGAGCCTGGATAGGCAAGGATGAAATCAAACTTCACCACATCAACAAAACAGGCCTAGGCATACTACAACTTTTTTTTTTTTTTTTTTTTTTTTTTTTTTGAGACGGAGTTTTGCTCTGTCTCCCAGGCCGGAGTGCAGTGGCGCGATCTCAGCTCACTGCAAGCTCCGCCTCCCAGGTTCACGCCATTCTCCTGCCTCAGCCTCCCGAGTAGCTGGGACTATAGGCTCCCACCACCACGCCCGGCTAATTTTTTGTATTTTTAGTAGAGACGGGGTTTCACCGTGTTAGCCAGGATGGTCTCGATCTCCTGACCTCGTGATCTGCCTGCCTCGGCCTCCCAAAGTGCAGGGATTACAGGTGTGAGCCACTGCGCCCGGCAACTTTTTTTTTTAAGCAACAATTTTGCTTTAATAGGACTTGAAAATTTTCACCCAGTTTTGCTTTAGGGAAAAATGTATCAACAATATGTCTTGTCAAGATATTATTTTGTAACATTTTCAGAATGAAACCCATCTCTGGGCACTGGGGTTCATTCTTGGTGCACAACTGCCTCGTTGATCAAGTTCTCTGGCTTTTATTATTTCTGCTTGCAAATAGAGATGCATAACAGCCAGCCTCAGAAGAAGGAGGGGCTGATTTCATCAGCATGACTAAAGCTGACAGAGTACTTGAGAGGACCTGGCAGGGTACTGCAGAACATCTTGGCCTTGCAGATCTGTGAGAAGGAAATGGGCACAGCCCTACAGACATGAACCAATGGACATGATATGGAACCATCCTGGCCGGTGACCAAGTGTTTTTTTTTTTTTTTTTTTTTTTTTTTTAAGACTGGGTCTTGCTCTGTCACCCAGACTGGATTGCAGTGGCGCGATCTCAGCTTACTGCAACCTCTGCCTCTCAGGTTCAAGCGATTCTCCTGCCTCAGCCTCCCAAGTAGCTGGGATTACAGATGTGTGCCACCATGCCCGGCTAATTTTTGTATTTTTAGTAGAGACAGGGTTTCACCTTGTTGGCCAGGCTGGCCTCGAACTCCTGACCTCAGGTAATCTGCCCGCCTCAGCCTCCCAAAGTGCTGGGATTATATGTGTGAGCCCCTATGCCTGGCCAAGTCTTTTTCTTCTCATTTTTATTACACAAATAGTAACGTCAAAGCAAAAGAAAACTTTTTTTTAAAGAAAAGGAAAAAAAATCACTCCTAACACCATAACCTACCCCATCTACAATGATCTCTCCCCTCCCTTTTTTTTTAGTTTTTACTTTTTATTCATCTGTTGACATTTTTCTTCATATGGCTCTAATTGTAGTGTAGCCAATTTTAAGTTCTGCCTTTTTGTTGTTAACATTGCAGCTTGTACTACTAATGTCAAATTTTTTCTTTTTTTTTTTTTTTTTTGAGATGGAGTTTTGATCTTGTTGCCCAGGCTGGAGTGCAGTGGCACAATCTTGGCTCACTGCAACCTCCGCCTCCTAGGTTCAAGCCGGTCTCCTGCCTCAGCCTCCCTAGTACCTGGGATTACAGGCGCATACCACCACACCCAGCTAATTTTTTGTTTGTTTGTTTGTTTGTATTTTTAGTAGAGATGGGGTTTCATCATGTTGGCTAGGCTGGTCTCAAACTCCTGAGCTTAGGTGATCCACCCACCTCAGCCTCCCAAAGTGCAGGAATTACAGGCATCAGCCACCGTGCCTGGCCTACTAATGTCAATTTTTCATAGTTATTATAGTTCTTGTCAGTAGTGGATTTTTTAAAAATCAAGTTATTATGACATATATGGAGGCTCAGGAAAGCCCAGCAGTGTGTGGTTGACATTAATTTGGTTTCAGAAAATAAAAGGGCTGCCTCTAGCATGTCCTTAGAGCTCCTCAGCCTGGTATTTAAGAGCACTCTCAGTTTTGACAACTGGGTACTGAGAATTATTTGTACCTTTCTATAGTGACCATCCAAACCACTTGCATATATTAATTTTAACGTGTTTGATGATAATATTGATGACAAAAATGTATGTATAAGCAGAGCAGGCAAGTCACTCTGGTAGAGAAAAGTGCAGTGAATTCCAGAAATAGCCCCACTTTTCCCAAGGTATTCCCTACCTGACTGGAAGGTAATACTGAACTTGGGTTAAGGCTCCATGCATTGTCTTCGTCAGATGTCAGTGCTTGGAAATGTCATCAGTAACAGTCATGTGCACCTACCTGGTCATGTGTTAACCAAGTGTAATGTGTCTCCACCTTGCACAAAGCACTGAGGGGCAGCCTCTGCATTCTGGAGGTCAGGAGGAGGGCCTGAGGGAAGGGTGGTTTTGGAGCTGACTCCAGGAGACATGGGTGGGGTGCCCTGGTAGGAGGTGCTGGACAGCCAGGGGGCAGCATGGGAGCATTTTGTATGTGATGAAGGAGGACAAAGAATTGGAAGAGGGGGATAAACGAAAACGTCCCCGTTCTTCCTGAGCCCAGCCCTGGGGAGGATGATGGATGACTTTTTGTCATCTTTTGTATTTCCTCGGGGCAGCTAAAACAGAATCTCTCCACTGAGACCAGAGGTTGAAAACTGGAAGTCTGTGGGCCACAAGTGGCCTACAGATTTTTTTACTTTTGCTCTGCACAGTTTTTTTAAAATTATTATTTACATACAACAAAATTCACCCATTTTAACTGTAGAGTTGGATGTTTGTTGGTATGCATATGCAGCTGTGTTGCCTTGCTTCACCACCACACATCAAGATATAGAACAGTTCCCTCACTCCAGAAGTTTCCTCCTACCCCTTTGCATTCAAATCTCTTTCCCCACCCTGCCAGAGAGCCACTGATCTGCTTCCTGACATTAGAGTTTTGCCTTTTCTAGAATTTCATGTAAATGGAATTATACAGTGTGTCATCTTTTGTATATGACTTCTTTCATTTGCATAGAGCTTTTGAAATTAATCCATGTAGTTGCATATGTCAGTATTTCATTCCTTTTAATTGCTGAGTAATATTCCAGAGTGGGGGTATACTACAATTTATTTATCTATTCACCAGTAGATGAATGTGTAAGTTGCTTCCAGTTTGGGGCTATTTTAAATAACGCTGCTGTGAGTATTTGTGTATATATCTTTTTGCAGACATAGGTTTTTGTTTCTCTTGGTAAATACTTAGGAGTAGGATTGATGGGTCATATGGTAAGTATATGTTTAATTTTATAAGAACCTATCCGATTGTTCCCAAAGACACTGAACCATTTTGCAGTCCCATAAACATGGATGAGAGTTCCGGTTGCTCTCCATCATTGCTCTTAAAGCATCCAAACACTCAGAACCCATTAAAGGGCCACACGGCCTCCAGCTCATCCCAGTTCCTATTTGACCTATTTTCCTCATTTACATTACCCACCTGTCACCTGTAGGTTTGTGACCTGTGCCATTGAGCAACTTTATGCCCCATAGCATATAGCAGGGTGTGACAGTTAAGAGCAGGGTCTATGGAGATTCTCGGTTGGAATCTCCATCTTGCCATTTATAAGCTGTCACTTTGGACTTCCCTCTGAATTCGCTTCTTCATCGGTAAAATGCTAAAAACACCTTATTTATTAGCTGGCTAGTTGTAAAAATGAAAAATATAGAGCATGTGAAGCACCCATCACAGGACTGGGCCTGTAGAAAATGTACAATAGATGGTACCTGTTAGTATCCATGCAATAGCCCCGTGATTCTCTATTATATGTGTGTGCATCAGAGTCACCTGCACAGATTTTTTAAAAACATAGCTCCTGCCCTAGCCATAGCTGCCCCTGCCCCAGCCCTCCTTCAGAATGAGAACTTCCCAGGCTGGGCCTGTGCATATGCATTGTTTAAAAGTCCCATAGTTCGATCGAAGTGGTTCACACCTGTAATCCCAGCATTTTGGGAGGCCAAGGCAGGCGGATCACTTGAGGCCAGGAATTCAAGAACAGGCTGGCAAAACCCCGTCTCTACTAAAAATACAAAAAAATTAGCCAGGCATGGTGGCGTGTGCCTGTGCTCCCAGCTGCTTGGGAGGCTGAGGTGAGAGAGTCTCTTGAACACAGGAGGTGTAGGTTGCAGTGAGCCAAGACCATGCCACTGCACTCCAGCCTGGGCAACAGAACGAGACTCTGCCTCAAAAATAAATAAATAAATAAATAAATAAATGAAAGTTCCACAGATAATTGGTATGAGCATCCTTGGCCTACAACTGTTGGATGGGAAGATGTAGCAAGGAACCCTACATTCTAAACTCAGTTCTACTGCCAACTAGCTGTGTGACTTTGGACAAATCACTTAATCTCTCTGAGAGAGCTAGTTTAGTTGAGATATGACTGTAGCAAATTTGGTCTTTCACAATGATTAGGTTCTTCTTGGTGGACAGTGGCTACATTTCGAGGCAGAGGAATTGGAGGTGGTTGAGGGCTATGCCTGTATCACAAGTGATATATCCAAATGAAAGCAAATCTCAGCCTGGATTCAGGCATACATAGAAATGTGAGTTAGCAGGCATGCACAAAACCATCACTCAGCATGTCCAATAGGCCCAATGAAGTCCTGTCCTCTTTCCTGATGGGAGGGTACATTGACAGCAACTTGCATGGAAGGTTCACTTGAGGCAGATGTGAGACTATGCAGCAATGGGAGTTGGCTAACCTTCTAGTCAAAGTGACATGGTAAAATCCTCCTTTGAATGTATGGATTCAGACCAAAATCTGAATTCAAGGATACCATTCAGGGAGACTCAATTGGGATCACTGCATTCTGATAACCTTTCCATGCATGCTGTGGAAGTGCAAGTGACACTATTTCAAGCCAGTCCACATATCTTCAATACTGTTTCTAATGTCTTGATAATTATTAGTTATGCTAATTAAGAGTAACTAATTAATAAGATAAAGATAGCTGCCACACATGTACGAGCTGCCTCTGGAATGTGGCTTTTCATTAGTCTTTTAAATGTTACTAAACACCTCTGAAATGTATATTCCCATTAGCCCACTTCAGTTACAAACTCACCACCCTAGAGTGTAGATTAAAATAACTAATGCACATATATGTCTCCCTATCTGTGCAGAAGTGCTTTAAAGTTAATTACAGACGGTATAACAGTTGATTTCTGGGGTTCCATCCAAACTTAAGATTCTACAATTCTACAAATGAAGGGTCCTAGTAAATGTACTTGTTTCTCAGCACAACTTCTCCTCATTCTTCTGTCTGCTCTTTCTGGAAGCCTCTGAATTCCCCAGGCCATGTCAGTGTCTTTCCCCTCCCTGCACCTTCATGGAAGCACACACTTCTTTCATGGCATCTTATTTCAGGCCCAGAAACACGCACTGAGGATTCCAGCCTTTGTAAAATGGCATCTCTTTTGATTTACCACACTGACCTACCTTATTTCCCAGATGTCAATGATTTGAGTAGTACCATCATTGTTTTTATTGTGGGGAGGTGGGGAGGGCATACCTACCTGCCTAACACCTATATTATTTTTCCTTTAAATTGGCACAATTTCTTCTTCTTTAGCTTTATCGCACAGAGTATTGCCCATGGTTTTAATGTGCTAGCTATGCATTTTTTCACACGTTAAAATAGATGCATAACTAAATACCTGAAATAAAATGTTAAAAGTAAGTAATCATCTGCGTGCTGCCTAAAATCAGCTCTCGTTTCTCCAGTGGTCTGCACACATCACAGTGGGAACCACTGCTGCACTGGCCTTGGCGGGTTCCTTGCCCATCTCCCCACCAGACAGTGAGTCCCTGGAGGACAGGGACGAGCTTTCATCTCTGCCTCACCGTGTCAGTAAATCTGGTGCCTGGTGCATAATATGTATTCAATAAATGTTTGATGAATGAATGTCTCTCTCACGAGCACGAGTGAAATACCACAGCAAACACAAATATCTGCTATTTTCTCTCACTTTGATTCCCAACCTCTGATAAACTCTTAAGCACTCAAACATGGAATCAAAACATAAATAAGTACCAAACATGTGTAAGTGAAGTGCAGCCCATTTTTCTACCTCTTAAAACTTTTTTCTTAAGTAACTGTTATTTATTTAGTTCCCCTAATGTTAAGGGGAAAGAAGTTAAATGATTTAAATTTGTAAATAATTCTTTAAAAATAACTTAACTGGTGGGGCGTGATGGCTCATGTCTGTAATCCCAGCACTTTGGGAGCCCGAGGCAGGCAGGTTGCCTGAGGTCAGTAATTCGAGACCAGCCTGGCCAACATGGTGAAACCCCATCTCTACTAAAAATACAAAAATTAGCCAGGCGTGGTGGTGGGCACCTGTAATCCCAGCTACTGGGGAGGCTGAGGCAGGAGAATCTCTTGAACCCAGGAGGCGGAGATTGCAGTGATCTGAGATTGCACCATTGCATTCCAGTCTGGACAGCAATATTGAAACTCTGTCTAAAAAATAAATAAATAAGTAAATAAAAATAAAAATAGCTTATCTGACACAAGGCTCAAGGCACCTTTACCATGTAAAATGTAAAGATCTTGAAGAACTCTAACTTCCGAGTTGAAAATGGTGCTTGAACAAAAGCAGTGATCAAATTATTGTCTCAGTTTCCCAGAGGAAGCACAAAAGGTAAATTAAAAGGCCCTAGTTGCTCTTTCTGAGTGCTGACTGACCCAAGATAAATATGCACTTGGAGAAATAAAAGGCACTTCTGGCCCGAGAGCCTGTACACATTCAGAGTCTCCACGGGATCACTGTGCCCTCAGTCTTTGTCCCACTGTAGAACAAGGCATTCCTGATCCAAAACTTAAAATATTTTATCTGTTTTAATGCGAGGCTCGGTGGCTCACCCCTGTAATCCCAGCACTTTGGAAGGCCAAGGTGGGCGGATCACAAGGTCAGGAGTTCGAGACCAGCCTGGCCAATATGGTGAAACCCTGTCTCTACTAAAAATACAAAAATTAGCCAGCTTGGTGGCGCGTGCCTGTAATCCCAGCTACTCGGGAGGCTGAGGCAGAAGAATCGCTTGAACCCAGGAGGCGGAGCTTGCAGTGAGCTGAGATCGCGCCACTGCACTCCAGCCTGGGCGACAGAGTGATACTCCATCTCAAAAAATATATATTTTTTATCTGTTTTAATCTGGACTGCCCTTCCCATCTCCCTCTCCACCCCAGAAGCCTTAAAGCTGCTTGAGGGCAAGGGACTGAAGCTTATTTTGCTAGTACCTTGCTAGTTCCTGAAACAGAATGGACACTCAGGAAGTATTTGGATGGATGGATGGATGGATGGGTAGATGGATGGATGGATGGACGGACGGACAGACTAATGAATAAAAGAACAGACGAGCTGTGACACTAATTTACATGAAGCTTGCTGACTTACCTTTCTGCATTTTAGTTAAAGATCTGGAAGGAAACACATTTAGGAGAGAACTCTAATGTCTGGAAGCATGCCTATGAATGGCAGAGTTAGTCTCTTTATTTGGGGTGATTTTTTACTTCTAACCTCCTTTAAACAAAGTTTGACGATTCAGTCTCAAAAAAAAAAAAAATCTTTTTCAATCTGAGTTGGTCTCAGAAAGCATATGTTCCAGCTGGGCATGGTGGATCAAGCCTTGTAATCCCAGCACTTTGGGAGGCGGAGGCGGGCAGATCACCTGAAGTCAGGAGTTCGAGACTAGCCTGGCCAACATAGTGAAACCCCGTCTCTACTAAAAATACAAAAATTAGCCAGGCATGGTGGCAGGCACCTGTAATCCCAGCTACTCAGGAGGCTGAGGCAGGAGAATCACTTGAACCTGGGGGGCAAAGGTTGCAATAAGCTGAGATCACACCACTTCACTCCAGCCCGGGTGACAGAGTGAGACTCTGTCTCCTAAATAAATAAATAAATAAATAGCAAATGCTCCAAAGTAAACCAGTTGACTGAAAGGTATAAATTCATCTTCCATTTGTTGGATGCCCTTTAAATTATGTGGGAAATGGAACACATGAAATTTTTTTTGAGCTTTGTCTTTCTATTAATTTCCAAAAGTGAAAAGTTCAAGTTTAGAGAAACATTTATCTTACCATAGTACCTACCGTGAACTTTGCTGCATAGTATATACTGTTTTTATTTCTGATTGAAGCATTTGCATTTAATTACTTAAAGCATTTTAAAAGTTCAATATTTCTAATTTGAGGGTTAATTCTACTAGCATTAGTAAGAAACACTGGGTATAAGGAAAAGGGCATATGTATTTACATAAATAAAAAGCATCTAATTAAGCCTTCAAATGACATTTTTTTTAAAGGGTAAGGTATAAAGATTAAAAAAAAGGCTTGGTTTATTTGCATTGATTTTGCTTTTTCCCATAATTGCTGAGGTTATTATGTTCATAAAAAGGGAAGCAGTGCTAACTTCAGGAGGCAATTGCTCAGTGTCAGCCTGGGACATTGTGACTGTTCTCTAGCTTACTTTAAATACACATATTTGCTTTTGCAAATATGGCGCCAATTGATTATGGATAGTTCCTTCTTACACTGGAGTCTCTGGGAGGCTCATTCCAGGAAAGGTACAAAGCTCAAGGCAGTGGAAATGCACGTTGCAGGTGCACTGCATGCCCAGTGGACAAGCACTGTCCTCAGCTTGCCCTCACCCAAGCAGCCCTGGAGTGGACACACCCAGGGCTGTGAAATCAAGAAAACTTACACCTTCAGGAGGCTTTTTACTCCACACGTGACCCATCCACTGAGGTTCATGATGGTTACTTCAGACAGAAAGCAGAGGAGGTTAAAATTATGTTTCTAATCATTTTTCCCGTCCTCTGAAAAGTTAGATGAAACGTGTAAGTTGTTATGTAAGATTTGCTAAGCACCTTATTACTCTACAGAACATTGTACAAAGTGCACTAGGCAGAAATTTTTTACAAAAAGAGCTTTCCTTTACAATGCCTCCAATGTATTTTGTTTACTGAGTATGCCATGTCTACAGAAAAATGTAATTAGAGAGAATGATTTTATATATATATATGCACGTGAGCACCTCCAGGGAAATTCAGAAGTTTATCTCAAGGACTGTATCTCCATCAGAGCTACTTATCTTATTCTATTTTCTATAAAGTGGAATGTGTTTGCATGCTTGTTTGACTTAAGACTAGGAGCCTTCAGTGAAATTGACCTGACTAACAGTTCTAGCTGGTTCTGAGGACTCAGAAAGCACACTCTCTTCTTTATAGATTTTCTCCTAACCAGTGAAATTTACAGAATGTTTTATAATTTTTGTAGCATAAGTCTTAATTCCTGAGGCTGGTTTGCATGCATTTCAAGACCAACCTAAGTAAAATTGTTTCAGATTTCAGGATGTGTTTAGTATTGATGGAATATAGATTGTCTACATTCTATATCCGTTTTTGCTCTGTTACTAAGTAAAATGTCTTAATATTGAAGAAACGTGGGATTGCTAAAATGAATTCTCTCATCGGGCTATTTGTTTTGGTCAAAATAAAACTATTAAACATAAACTAAGAAAACCTATGAGCAACTTTCCTCTATTATTTCCTTGGTCAGATTCTGTTTTCTTTGTTTTCTTAATTTGGGCTGAGTCTTCGAGAAGAAAAAATAATCACCATCACTTTGTCAGTGTGCACTCTGGAATTTGTTTAAGCAAAGAGTCAGGTCACAGCAGCCAGAAACCATGCTTTTTCTGCTGAGGAATTGTATTTCCTTGAGTATGTACTGAGCTGCGTGAAGAAATCATTAAGTGACACAAGTGAACAGGAAAAGAGAAGTATTCAAAAATTCTATGACCTCTGCTACAAAGGTGGCTGGCAGAAAACACTAGCTTTAATTGTGTGTTTTCCTCTTGCCAGTTTTTATTCAATAAAGCATTCCATGATCTTGAAGCAAAAGGTGATTGGGAAGGCAATATTTTTTTTCTAATGATGTATCAGTTTTTCTTTATTCAGAATAATCAGAAATATTTTCCTAGGTATAGTCAAATAGTACTTACACATAAATTATTCTGTTAAGCAGAAAAAGCCGTATTAATTAGTACTGTGTGAGAAGTGGAATTGAAACACAAACTTGCAGATCTTTTGCTTTTCTTCTGTTCTTTTTTTTTTTTTTTTTTTTTTTTTTCAGACAGGGTCTTGCTCTGTTACCCAGGCTGGAGTGCAATGGCGCTGTCTCGGCACTCTGCAACCTCCGCCTCACGGGTTCAAGTGATTCTCTTGCCTCAGCCTCCCAAGTAGCTGGGACTATAGGTGCGTGCCTCCACACCTGGCTAATTCTGTTCTTGGTATTTTCTTTTCTTTTCTTTTCTTTTTTTTTTTGAGAGAGTGTTTAGCTCTTGTTGCCCAGGCAGTACAATGGCGCTATCTCAGCTCACTGCAACTTCTGCCTCCCAGGTTCAAGCAATTCTCCTGCCTCAGCCTCCTGAGTAGCTGGGATTACAGGCATGCGCCATCATGCCCAGCTAATTTTGTATTTTTAGTAGAGACAGGGTTTCTCCATGTTGGTCAGGCTGTTATCGAACTCCCGACCTCAGGTGATCCGCCCACCTCAGCCTCCCAAAGTGCTGAGATTACAGGAGTGAGCCACCGCGCCCAGCCTTGTTCTTGGTATTTTTAAAAAGAATATGTAATTATATCCATTACCAGCAGAGAAATGAATGGGTTTAAATAGCTTTACTGGTTTATTTTGTTGATAGCTTTGTTCCATAACAAGAAAATAAAATAGAAAATAGCTGCCTGAAATTTTGTTTCTCTGTATTAGCATTTACGTGTGTGTGTGTGTGTGTGTGTGTGCGTGTGTGTATTCTTTTCTTCGCCCTGTAGAAAAGCATTAATAGCACATTCTGGGTTTTGTCTACTTTTATTCTTTTTTAAGTGACATCCAGGGTTGTGTATTTATATTTTAAACTAAGCAAATCTATTTGCTTTGGAATGGAAGCCTACAGCAGCAATGTGATTCATAATGTAACATAAGCTAAAATATTCAGCAAATAGTGTCAGATATACCTTAAAGCCAGCCTCTATCACATGTTGCTATCAATAAGAACTCTAGGAATCCCTGTTCTTAGTGCAGTGATACGTATATTTTAAAATTGAAAACAGAAAGCCGAATCCTAGCTGTGGGAAAGGAACCCTGAGTCTGTGGGCTATGCGGCTTCTCAGACCTTGAGACTTGGGTAATATGTCACTGCATCTTCCGAACACTGCATATTGTCTCACTGTGTATTCAGTGTGGTTTGCCCCTCATTTCTCACTGTTGCCTCCCTACATATGGAGTGTACCCCAGTTTTTGCTTACACTAGCAGAAGAGCACTATGTCTTTTGGAAACTATAGACGTAAATCCTTAGTGATGAAACCAAGACAGGAAAAAAGAATTCTAGCTTCAGTTTTTTTAAGTTTAATAATTTATTGTGTTAAGTTAGGACAACACAGAGCTATTGCTTAGCAACACTGGATTAGGGAGAAAATAATTTAAGCTCCCAAATGAGAAACACTTGTAATCGAATCTGCTCTAACACTTGCTTTACCACATGGCTTAACACCCTTCTGCTCACACATGGTTAAACACGTGTTTGAACTGATGTTTTAACACCCGTCTCACACATCTTTATGCCCTTTGTTCACATATGCTGGAACACATGCTTTGCCACCCTTTGTGCACTCATTGTTGCACACAGGCAGAGTATTGTCTAGAGTCTGACTTTCCAGAGGTTCGTTGGTGAGTAGCATTCCATCTAAGATTGGTGCCTAATAAAGTCACAGCTCCTTCTGCTAGATGATGTCCACACTTGTGTTCCTTCAGTCCACCAGAGAAGAAAATCCTCGCGGAGATGACCACAGCTGTGGTCCTCCGTAGCTACCACACCCCTGAGTAGTGGCCTGTTCAAGTGTTCCAGCAGATGGGTGTGTCGTGTCACAAAGTATTATTTTCCACCCCAGCCAATTCACTTGTATTTTCCCAAACTGCCAAGCTCTAAAGTCTTAACTCATGACCAGATGTAGAGTTGAAATGATTTCATATTCTCTTTCATCTTACTTGGTAATTTCAGCATAGATGGCAGTTGCCATCACTTTAGGCAAGCTAACTACCTCCTCCTCACTCTGCCTAGACCTGTCATTGGTGATATCTTAGCTCAGGCTGCTATAACAGAATTCCACAGACGGTGTGGCTTAAACAAGGGACATTTGTTTCTCACAGTTCTGGAGGTTGGGAAATTCAAGATCAAGGTGCTGGCAGATCTGCTGTCTGGTAAGGACCCATTTCCTGGTTTATAGATGGTTGTCTGCTCATTGTATCCTCACATGGAGGAGAGCTGAGAAAAATAGTAGTTCTTAATTCAAGTTAGAATTCAATGGTGATATTAACCTAAATTTAAGCCATGGTTTATAGTTTATAAAATGTGTTTTAGCCATCTTTTTGGATCCTTGTCAGAACACTGGGAGGAGCCGGGCATGGTGGCTCACGCCTGTAATCCCAGCACTTTGGGAGGCCAAGACGGGCGGATCACGAGGTCAGGAGATCAAGACCATCCTGGCCAACATGGTGAAACCCCGTCTCTACTAAAAATACAAAAATTAGCTGGGCGTGGTGGCACATGCCTGCAATCCCAGCTACTCAGGAGGCTGAGGCAGAATCGCTTGAACCCAGGAGGCGGAGGTTGCAGTAAGCTGAGATCGCGCCATTGCACTCCAGCCTGGGCAATAGAGCAAAACTCCGTCTCAAAAAAAAAAAGACTGGGCATGGTGGCTCACACCTGTAATCCCAGCACTTTGGGAGGCCAAGGCGGGTGGATCACGAGGTCAGGAGTTCAAGACCAGCCTGGCCAAGATGGTGAAATCCTGTCTCTATTAAAAATACAAAAATTAGCCGGGTATGGTGGCGGGCACCTGTAATCCCAGCCACTCGAGAGGCTGAGGCAGAAAATTGCTTGAACCTAGGAGGCAGAGGTTGCAGTGAGCCAAGATCGTGCTACTGCACTCCAGCCTAGGTAACAGAGCGAGACTCCATCTCAAAAAAAAAAAAAAAAAAAAACACTCGGAGGTAAAACATTATCCCCATCTTACAGATAAACATGCTAAGACCCAGATATCTTAAGAACTCTGCCAAAAATTACATAGCTAGTAGGTAGTGAGATTGGATGTTACTGGTCCCTTGATACCTAAATCAGTGTTTTTCCTGCTATGTCACAAGGGTAAGTACTGTAAGCTGTACAAGAAAGTCCAGAAATAGCCCTTCCCATCAAAGAGCTTATTGAAAAGGAAAGATACTTACAAATGAAAAATAACTCCAATCTATTGAGCATGAACTATGAGCTAGTTCTCTACTAGGCACTTTCTAATCAATCATCTTTCTTGATCTTCACAACAACTCATTTGACAGGTGAGGAAACTAAGTCCTCAAATGCATAATAAACATACTCTGCATCAAAGAACTCATAAGTATCAGAGCTAGAATTTGAATGCAAGCCCAATTCTGAATAAAACCCATACCTTTAGCCAAATTGCTCATATTGGCTTCCAACCAACAATAATAAATGAGTTCATAGACAAACCATAGCTATTGTATAAGTCAAGTTTGGATGAAGTATATTCTTCCCCTAATCATTCCTGGTTATGGTACTTTGTGATTGATTTTTTAAAAATGTTTAACATTATGAAGTGGATAAATATAACAAGAAGTAAAAGTTACAGATATTATATGAAAGCATTTGTAAATTAAGTCCAAGTTTCATCTGTTCCACCACTTTGGTTAAATGCAAGGCCATAAAATGTGCTACCCTGGCTAAATCTTCATGGAAATTTGATTTTACAGGTAACTTGTGCTCACGATTATCAGAAGAGAGGAATCATTTCTCTTCTGTGGGTTTTAGGTTGCAAAGAGAGTTAATGGATGCTAAATTAAATTATTTGAAAATAAGTTGTATCTCATTGACTGGACCCTAAAGGGTCATTTTTGAGCAAACTATATAATGAGGGATACCCTTGAGTTTGGTGAGTCTGAATGGCATTTTTCATAATTGTATGTTAATAACTCCAGCTATTTTTGTAGCTGGCTTTAAAGATAATTTAAAGGTGACTGAAATCCTTGAACTAACTTTCCATGTTAAATTGGTTTGGACCCAGATGCAGAAACCAACAACTAGACCATTTAAACACAGAACAAGATCAGCCAGGAATAGCAACACTTGGATGCCTGACTTGTGGATGTAAGCAGGAATTAGCGATTACTTCGAATGGCTGGAAGATCCCAGAGGGAAATTTAGGGGGGCTCTTCATTCTGTTTTGTCCTGAAAACAGAATTGCTTGTACAAATATCTGGCAATATCCAAACACAGGTGCAGATTTGGAATGTATAAAGCCTTGTGTTGGTTTCTTTGTATTTTCACTGCATTTCCCTATGTTGAGGCTCAAGATCAAATGATTGTATTTTAATCTAGTATTTGCCAAATTTCCAAACCTCTAAGCACGAAATCCTCAGCCTTCATTTCTTCATTTGCTTGGAAATCTAGGTAGCACTGAGCCAAAAGCAGAAGTTATGAAGTGAGATTATACTTGATTAGGAACAAAAAAAGTCCTACATTCAGAAATGCAGATGTGCACAGCAGTCCTAGGGGAATGTTGGTATTTGATCTCTGAGTCTTAAAGGTTCATGTTCCCAAGGTTAAGAAATGCAGAGAGCCAACTTTTATTAGTAACTAATGCTGAAATTACTCTGGAGATTCTAGAAGTATTACATTACAAATCACTCAGCTTTAGAAATCCTACATCTAGTGAGTTACAAATATCACTGTATGAGAGAAAGGGGCAGTAAGTGAAGGGTGTCATTCGTAAACTTAATTTCTACTCTTGCAGCATGATCATGGGTATACTGTGTGAGAGTTTTCATTTCAGTGAGAAAGGAAAAGGGAGCATACGAAGTCCATGAGTCAGGACCCCAACTGAAAGAAGCAGGAAGCAAAGGCCTCCTTGTGTAGGTGGACTTTGGGTAGGGCTGTGGGGTGCAGCAGTCCAACCTGGGCTGCAATATCTTCCTCCTTTTCTAATACTATCTAACTTCGTGACCTGGGGCAAGTTTCTTATTTATTGAGCAAGCCTTCCATTTTGGTGAAAGCTAAAGCCTGGGTATTCATAAAATGATATCCTTCAACAAACATGGCACCTACAGCCTTCTATGAAAAAGATACAGATAGCAGACATTTCACTTCAAGGAGAGAACCTTAATAGCACCAAATTCAGTATTAAAACCAGGATTAGTTTAAAGCATTACTATGTCACATAGTGCCCTGATTTTTTTGTTTGTTCGTTTGTTTGTTTTCAGACAGAGTCTTGCTCTGCTGCCCAGGCTGGAGTGCAGTGGCACAATCTCGGCTCACTGAAACCTCCACCTCCCAGGTTCAAGTGATTCTTGTGCCTCAGCCTCCCGAGTAGCTGGGATTACAGGCGTGTGCCACCACACCCAGCTAATTTATTTTTTATTTCTTTGAGCCAGAGTCTCACTCTGTCGCCCAGGCTGGAGTGCAGTGGTGTGATCTCGGCTCACTGCCACCTCTGCCTATGGGTTCAAGCAATTCTCATGCCTCAGCCTCTGAAGTAGCTGGGATTACAGGCACATGCCACCACACCTGGCTAATTTTTGTATTTTTGGTAGAGATGGGATTTCACCATATTGGCCAGGCTGGTCTTGAACTCCTAGGCTCAATGGATCCACCCACCTTGGCCTCCCAAAGTGCTGGGATTATAGGTGTAACCCACTGCGCCTGGCTCTGCCCTATTTTTTAACCTCAATAAATTATATTACTTTAGTAGGTACCTGGGTACTCTCTAGTATTAACTAATTGGGCCTCCTTTTTGGCTAGACCATTCTTATTTTAAACTCAGTAGTGATCTGATTTTTTTAATCAATGACTTTAATTCCAACAACAAAGAAAAGGTGGATAAATCTGCCTTGGTTACAGTAATAAGCTGTTAAAGGCAAAAATACTTTTTATACTTTTCACCAATAATGTCTACTACTAGATATATATTTTTTTCATTGTGAGATTTATTTGCCCTTGATATGTATTGATAAGTGTTTTCTTTATAAATGAAATCCATTTAAATCATTACACTTTGGGAAGAGTTTTTAAACTGATCAGAATGCATGATCTTAAAAATATTTCTGGGCCAGGCGCAGTGGCTCACTTCTGTAACCCCAGCACTTTGGGAGGCCAAGGCGGGCGGATCACTTGAGGTCGGGAGTTCAAGACCAGCCTGACCAACATGGAGAAACCCCATCTCTACTAAAAATACAAAATTAGCCAGGCGTGGTGGCACATGCTTGTAATCCCAGCTACTTGGGAGGCTGATGCAGGAGAATCGCTTGAACCGGGAGATGAAGGTTGCGGTGAGCCGAGATCATGCCATTGCACTCCAGCCTGGGCAACAAGAGCAAAACTCTGTCTCAAAAAAAAAAAATTGCTAAAATTTGGAATATGATGCATTATATATAATTAATGTACAGTATATGATTGTAAATGTATATTTTAAGTAGACAATATAAAGCAAAATATAGGAAAATGAAACATCACATATATATTATTTACATCACACCAATAAATTCATATTCAGGTTGTAACATTTGAACATTTGCTACTTCACTCATCCTCACTCATGTTATTTTTCAGATCTTAGATTTTGATAGATGCACTGTAGAGTGTAGAAATAATCATTATTTAGGTAGCTAAAAAATAGCTTGCCAAAATTAATAATGAAAGTTATTCAAGATGTTCTGTCAAAATCCTTTCCAATTAGTGTTGAGGTCTTGAAGGGCCAAGCTTAGCTTTTTATTAATATGTTAGGTTTATTAATGTATTTTTTGATATATGCATAGTGTGACTGTCTAATACATCTCATGATTTTGCATAATTATGGTACTTTTAATTTGTTCTATCCCAGTCTTTTCTTCGGTCTTATTTAAAATTCAGAATTACTTCATAGTTTCATAACTAATCACTCATTAGGAAGCTGTGCCATGTACTTGAGGTTACCTCTAAGGCAATTCATATTAACAATAAACCAGAGAAATTCCTGGCTACTTGACTGTCATTGACCAGTTTAAATATTTAAAGTCATCGTCTGACCCTTTGTCTAACCACTTACAGAAAATGAAATAGAGGTTGTGTACAAAATGGAAGAAAGAGAAGCCCTTTCAAATAGTCTTTTCTAAATGAAGAAAACTAGTTGTGCTGTGAATAATCAAATTCTTAGATAACAATTATATATATATGACCCCACAGGGACAATATGTTATTTTCAAAATAAAGGGGCTATTTTTCTTTTTCTTTTTGCTTGTTACTTTTCACCAAGACATAGGCATTTTAGTGTGTCATTCTACAGTGGTCAAGTTCAGACTCATTGTTAATCATAATAATGATTATTTTAGATAGCTTTTGACTTGTTTTTGTCTTCTCCAAATGATGAGAAATTGAGACTGTTTTTAATGCCTTGCTTTACCCAGATAAGTGAACATGGCTAGAAATTACAGTGGTTCAACCACTTGTTTATTGAGGTGTTTGTTATGTATATTATTTAGATCTTGTCACACTCTCTAATTGGTAGTTGAATGATGTTAAAATTTGATCAGCATAATGCTGTGGCTATAGTAGTGTGATTTAACTAACATTCAATCTACATGATAAAAATGATGCTAGGTCCAGTAGGGATACAAAGATGATTGTGTTATGGATACTTCTTATGAGGTAATGAGATAATGAGGGTCTATTTTATTTTTAATTTACTTATTTTTCAGAGGCAGGGTCTCGCTCTGTCAACCCAGCCTGGAGTGCAGTGGCACAATCATAGCTCACTGCAGCCTTCAATTCCTGGGCTCAAACAATCCTCCTGCTTCAGCCTCCCAAGTAGTAGGACTACAGGACTGCAGGCACGTGCCACCATGCCCAGCTAAGTTTTTAAGTTTTTTTTTTTTTTTTTTAGAAACAGGATTTTGCCATGTTGTCCAGGCTCGTCTGAACTCCTGGCCTCAAGCAATCCTCCTGCCTCAGACTCCCAAAGTACCTGATTACAGTCATAAGCCACTGTGCCCAGCCCCTCTATTTTAGAATTTGAATTGGTCAGGATTCTTAGATTCAGAGGGTTAGAATCAGTAGCTAACTTAAGCAGAAAGAGATAAGCGCTAGAATAGCTTACAGACTCTTTGGGAAGGCCAGTGAAGCTCTTTTAGATGCTACACAGCCATGAATTTCAGCAACAGAACAGGCAGTCAGACTGTTCTGGGAGGTCTCACTGCCTCACTGTTATCCCACGTGGCATCCATGATACTAGCTTCTATACTGACTCCATTTTTGCTGCCAGAGCTATCCCAGAAGAACCAAAGGCAAGCCCCTTTTCTCCCTCTACCCATACCCCCGACAAACACACATTTATGGGAAGTGCACCCATCTCGTTCCCTGTGGCTGCCTCACACTGCTCATACCCACTTTCCACGTTTTGCCCAGGCTCCTCCAGAACCTTGGCCACATCCAGAACCTGGTAGCAAGAGACTTTTGGAAATGTCCTTCTTAGCTTTCTCACCTAGCTGTCAAAGAAAGCTGCTAAAGAGAATCAGAATCCGTGTGGACTGAGTCAATGCACAGTACTCCCAGAGATGCATAAAGGAGGGATTCTCAAATTGTATTCCAAGGAACCTTAACATTTGCCCACCCCCCTAAAGGTCACCAAGGAGGAAGAAAAGGCGAAACAAACAAGACTTCATCTAGAGAAGCTAGTTCCATGTTAATTTGGTCCTCTGTTGGGCATGTCTATGATTGTCATTTGAAAAAAAAAATTCTTTTGTCGTTGTTGTTTTTGTTAAGTTTGAAAACCACTGCTAATCTACAGTTTACATTCATCAATCTTCTATCTTTTGTGTTAGGTGGACTGTCACAAATGTAGCCTAGGATTCCTTTCCATAGCAAACCTTTTAATAGAACATCATCATTTTCGTAGCCAATATTTGAAAATGACTACAAATCATGTGCCTCTCCCACGTCCTCAGAGAAAGTGCTGCTAACAGCCTCATTCATATTAGGGTTTTTAATGTGAAGTTGCCACCTCCTGAGAACATGTCTTTTAGTTATTTCAAAGCCTTTCCAGCATCTTCTCAGAAAACCTCAGCAGTGGAGGGCAGCCCAGTCATCATAGCCATAGGGATAAAGGGAGTGGACACGTTTAATTACTCTTCAGCTACTTTATTTCATTTGACTTCAAAAACAAAATTAGCAGTAGCAGAAGACAGTGGTTACATGGGGTTAAGTTAATCAATGTGTGCTAATTAAATAACTGTTGTGCCTATGCCATTACTGCCTGTTTCAGATGGTGGAGAGCTCTTAGTCTTACCTACTTCGGTCTCTGTACTCTCAATATTTTGCCATACAGACTAGATTAAAGGGATATAATCTCTAAATTAAGTAGGAAAGAGACAAAGCTATTACCTGCATGCATATTGGTCCTTGTGAAAGGATTGTAGTTGGGAGCTTTTCTCTTACGATCTCTAGAGCTTCTCCCTCCATAGCACATGTGGCCTTTCCCACTCTGAACCATAACTGCTTTCGACTTACATGCACTCAAGAAACCTGCACTTTTGCTACCAATGCACTACTTCTTCATCTTTCATGTGTTTTCAGGATGCCCTGACCTCACCCCTCCCTGTCATGCAACATCAAAACACAGACCTGCTTTGTCACCCCAGAAACAGACCAGCAGCCCAACAGTTCTTTAAAGCAGCAGGTTTTTTTGATGCACTCAACATGTTTATCATGTTGCTCCCACTTGCTTAAATCACCTTCAGAGTATTTAATTTTTGTTTTTTAACACAAAAAAATGTGGTGAGTTTGCTGAACTCCTTGTAATTTTAAACAATAAAACCTAAACGTTTAAAAACTATTACTTTCATATTTATTATTGAATATTTTGAAAATTCAGAAAGGGGTAAAGAACAAACTAAAACTCCCTTTAAGCCTCATCCTCCATTGAACCATTGGGGGTTTTTTGTGGCGCGGGGAGGGGTTATATTTGTTTTTTTGAAACAGGAACTCATTTTGTCACCTAGGCTGGAGTGCTAGAGTACAGTGGCATGATCATGGCTCATTGCAGCCTCAACGTTCCCAGGGTCAGGTGATCCTCCCATCTCAGCCTCCCAAGTAGCTGGGACTACAGGCATGTGCCACCACACCAGGCTAACTTTTTTTTTTTTTTTTGGAAATGAAGTCTCGCTCTATCGCCCGGACTGGAGTGCAATGGTGCGATCTTGGCTAACTGCAACCTCCGCCTCCCAGGTTCAAGCAATTCTTCTGCCTCAGCCTCCTGAGTAGCTGGGATTACAGGCACACGCCCCCATGCCTGGCTAATTTTTGTATTTTTAGTAGAGACAGGGTTTCACCATGTTTGTCAGGCTGGTCTCGAACTCCTGACCTCGTGATCTGCCCGCCTCTGCCTCCCAAAGTGCTGGGATTACAGGCTTGAGTCACCTTGCCCAGCTATTGAACTATTGTTAATAACTTTGTATATATTCTCCTCCCTTTTATGTATATTTTACATACAAATAATTGAATGTTTTATTGGCATTTAAGTTTTCCAAACCTGTCTCTGATTTGCTGTTACTTTGAATAAAAATTTTAAAGTTATTGCCCTAAATTGGAAGATGATGTATTTTAACATAAAGAATATTAGACTCTGCCAGAATTATTTATTTGAGATTGACTATGAGCTATAAAAGTCTGTTTGGTTCATGTAATTGCCTTTTAGTTTTTTTGCTACCCTCAGCTGTAAAACATCAAACAAAATTAGCAGCTGCAGTCCTGGTTGCACTTTATTAAACATCTAGCCAATTTTTTCACCCCTGTTCCTGGTGAAGTTTATTTAGGTAAAAGGTTGATAACATTCTTTACCGCCAAAGAAAGCAGGTTCATTTCTGTTAGACAGTTCTATCCTGATAACATTGAAGAAGTTAAACACAAGGACTCATTGCTTCTCACTGGTATCAGTGGGCCTGTCCTTCCACTGTGCTAGCCAGGTGTGTAAAGTATGTAATTTCACATGCAAAATAGAATAATTGTGTGGTATGTGTATACAGCATGTATATTACTGTAGGTTTGTTGAAATACAAAATAATTCTGAAATGTTTGCATTTTGAAAAAGACTTGGCCTCCACCAGGCACTGATGTGCAGTATGCATTGTTTATACATGGGCATATTTATATAAACGGGGTTACAGGTCTGTGTAAACAAGTTACATTGATTACAAGAGCTAATATAAGCTTGGGAATATTTGTGTTAATACTTCAGTTTTTTTCAAGTAAGGTCCCATGTATTTCTTACATAGAAGACTGTTTCCTAAAAGTGGTAAAAAGGAAAACACTCATCTCTAATGTTTTATACTGTGCCAGCTACATATTTGACAAGATTCTTTTAGTTATTCTACTTATTAGAGATATTTGTAAAGGAATGTGTTCTGCATACTAATTAGCATTAAGCAGTATCTTTGACAGAAACGAGTCACCAGCTATTCTAAGTAAGAACTGAAGAAATTTTGGATGGCATGGAATATTTCAAATATTTCACCATTCAGCAGTCTAGCTCGTGATGATCAAATACACCAATAAATGCTGCTCGTATTTCTATAAACATGGAATTATGTTGTACATGCATCCATTTTGTGTAGCCTTTCCCACTTCACCATTTGCCGTGAACATTTCTTCTTGACAGTAAATAGTCTCCTAAAAACATGTTTCATAGTTACACAGTCTGTCTCCTAAAAGCGCAAAGAGCAGTACTTGGTTTCTGGGTGGAAACCCATAGCTGGCATGTTTATGCCACCCCGCAGTTGCTGGTGGTTTCTGAATCTATGGACTTGCTGGCCCTCCAGCGTCTATTGTCAGGTTTCTTAGGGATTATCCCGGGAGGGGTGCGTGTCCCCTTCCTCACCTCCATCCTGTTCCTGATTAGACCGCCTTCCTCTGGCATATATTCTCCTTCATCTCACTCACCATCCTCTTCCCTGATCAGTCCCGGCCTTCATTTCATTTTAGTCACCATTTCTCCCCAGGAATTGGCTCCCTTTTTTGTGTCCCTTCTTTAAGAGTGTCTGGTTGCTTTGCTGACAGACACCTCGGAAAAGGGACAGAAAGTTGGAGCCCTGTATTTTCACAGATAAAGAGTATACGATGAAGATTTTTGACCCCTAGTTCCCTAAGAGTGTCTGTCTTCAGACAGAACTGCCCCCCTGGTGCTGTGGGCAGGCCTAGGCCTCTGCTGGCCCTCAGCCTTCTCTGCAATGCAGCCTCTACCTTCCTTCCCAGCCACCCTCCCCTCGCTTGACCTGCACCTCAGCCAGCCGGAACTGCTCCCTGCCTACCAGACTTGCCTCTTGCTCTTAATCTTGCTCATGCCATTCCTCCTGCCTGGACATTTACCTTCTCTTCCCCATAAAAATCCTGCCCATCTTTCAGTTCCCTGTCTTCATGCTGCATCCTCAAAGAAAGGAGAGATCACATTTTTCAGATCTCCCCAACAAGAGGCACTCTATGTGGCTTTTTTTTTTTTTTTTTTTTTTTTGAGATAGATAGTTTTGCTCTGTTGCCCAGGCTGGAATGCAGTGGCGCAATCTTGGCTCACTGCAACCTCTGCCTCCTGGGTTCAAGCAACTCTTGTGCCTCGGCCTCCCAGGTAGGTGGGACTATAGGCAGGCACCACCAAGCCTGGCTAATTTTTTGTATTTTAGTAGAGACAGAGTTTCACCATGTTGCCCAGGCTGGTCTCGAACTCCTGAGCTCAAGCAATCCACCTGCCTCGGCCTCCCAAAGTGCTCTGTGTTGCTTTGATTGTACTGCTCTTGTTGGACAGATCTAGTATGCCTTAAGTTTCAGCTGTTTCAGTACCTATCTCATTCCCTCTACTATAGGGTTAGCTCCTGGAGAACAAGGAATACAGCTCTCATATTTGAATCTGAAAGCACTCAGCACAGTTGCATTCACATGGAAGGTGCTTGGTAAATATTGGCCCATGAAGATTTTTAAACCTCTGATTTGAATCCATTTGTTGTCCTCCAGTTAATGTCTTTTTTTTTTTTTTCTCCGAGATGTAGTCTCGCTCTGTCGCCCAGGCTGGAGTGCAGTGCCATGCTCTCAGCTCTCTGCAACCTCTGCCTCCTGGGTTCAAGTGATTCTCCTGCCTCGGCCTCCCAAGTAGCTGGGATTACAAGCGTGCACCACCATGCCGCCTAACTTTTGTATTTTTAGTAGAAATGGGGTTTTGCCATGTTGGTCAGGCTGGTCTCAAACTCCTAACCTCAAGTGATCCGCCTACCTTGGCCTCCCAAAATGCTAGGATTACAGGTGTGAGCCACCACGCCCGGCTCAGTTAATGTCTCTCAATTGTATTCACTTAGTGCTACTGCAGAATAATTATAGAAATTGCAGAATTGCACGTGGTTTATATAAAAGCATGGAATGACCTAACTTGTTTATATTTTTTAAGCAATGTCCAAAGAGAGGCCACTTCCAAGTTGGGGTTTACTCTGAGCTCATGCTTTGCCTGCTTTTTTTCCCGGGTCAGTAGCATAAGTTACCTAGGAGAGTCTTGAGTTACCTGCCTTAGCTCTGAAGACTCTTCCTCAGCTTTCTCAGTCAGTCTGCATTGTTGTCCATGTGTATCTGTGTGTGTGTGTGTGTGTGTGTGTGTGTGTGTGTGTGTGTATGAGAACCTTCACTTTTAGAATAATATTACATTCCAAATCAAATTCTGCCTCAAAAGAGCTATTCTTCCACAGTTTTCTGCATTTCTGTACAGGTTACAAAATGTCACAATTCAATGGGGCCAATTATTAGATTTTCATTTAATGGGCAGTTTTAATATTCTCAGAGAATCTGAATAGTAATAACATTTTAAACCACTGCATTCCATTTAAAGACTCACAACCAGTTCTTCTCTCTTTGAGCACACCTAGTTATATTTTTGGGTATCATTTAAATTCAGGCTCCCAATCTGTAGAAAAAATCAATGAGTTAATGAATAGCTTCATTTTGAAAACTTTTAAAATATTTTATCCTAATTATAAGGCATATCTAGTGACATTAATTTGGCGAAATCCCAAATCATCAGATTGTGCAGAATAGCCCTTACCAAGGAGTAATTTAGAGCATTTTCAGTTTAACAAATGTGCTGTTTTTAGGACCAGATCATGGCTTTGCTTACTCTGAGAAAAACTTCCTACTGTTAAGGTTTAGGGGCCATGTCAGTGTAGGTCAAACTTTATGCTTTTTATTCACAGTTGTGTTTGTTTAGCATGTTTTATTTAGCCTATTAAATGAAAAGCATTCCTACTACTAACAATCACCCCAGACATTTGTATAGCATATTCTTATTGGTAAATGACTCCCACATGCGCTGTCCCCGGGCCTGGTGAGCTTCAGGCCATACTCCCTGACCATACAGTGAGTCATTGATAAAGCCAGCCCTCGAATCAGAGCTGGCCAAGTTCAAGACCGGTGACTTCCCACACACGGTTGGTGTAAGTAAACCACCCCAAATCTTGTGGGGAACGAGATGGAGAATACGCCAACAAAGTGATTGCTTTGGAGTCATTTATTTTCTACTATGTGGTCCATAGCTTACCAACTGTGTCCTCTGGGACAACAACAGAAAATGAACCCTCTAACCAGATCGAGGCTACAGTTTGTGAGAAACCCACAAAGCAGCCATCATCTCAGTCTTTCCTGGAGTGTGGTTCCCTCTATGTGGTTTTCTATTTTAATCTTTGTCCCACTTTATCTTAATCTGTTCTCCGTCCATTCTCCAGCTGAAGACACCTGACACATTCATAGTCTCAGGGAAGTAGAAATCATTTATAAGCAGTGCTTGATGATTCTTCATGGCTGCCCAGTAAAAGGAGCCTCAGCACCCTTGCTATTCCTTCAGTATTTGAATGAGTGACCCAATTAGTAAGAGAACCTAGTTCTCATTCCCAGTCTGCTTTTCTGTTCATGACCTATATGCTGTTCCATCCTCTTCAGATATATCCTGCCTGGATATCTTCATTCTTCTCACCCTCCCTCCCAGCCAAAAAGTTGTAGGTGTCACACTCTGCAGGTCTGGCCACAGAGTAACCTAAAATTTACTCTTGCAAATCTCTTTTTATTGGACCAGGACAGAAGGAAGTTGGAGTCCTCACATGTATTTTCAGTAAAAGCTCATGACTGTGGAGTATGAAAAGCAAAAGCTGCCTGGAAATGCTCATCCTCCTAATGATTTGTTTCTCTGCTAGGCCCACAATAGAACTCAGTAACTCTATGTGGTCTAAATGATATAATACAGCTAAATGAGATCAACTATTATCACACACACACACACACACACACACACACACACACACACACACACATTAAATGATATAAATCTAGTTAAACGTTTACTCCAGAGGCGGAAGAAAGGTAAAAGGGTAGAATACATGCAGAGGGGTAGCGGCGTGAAACTAAGAGAGGCCTTTCCCTTCCTAAAGAATCTTTGCTTACATGCGACACATGCCCTGATAAGAAAAAGTGTGCATTAGGACAGACTTGCCCACCCTGATTTTCCACTTGTACTTCACTTTCCACTGCTGCATTCTCCAAGCATGTGAACTGATTTGCTTCTGTTGCCAATGGAGACTGGTGCAGGTTCAAGGGATGTTGATTCCACAACATCTCATTCTGCTATATGCAGATTTAATGGCTTTAGACTGTCAAGATGTGCTCCCCCGTTGTTGTGTTTAAATTTGGGGTGGCAGATGTTGAACATCTGTAAAACTGAGTAGGGCAAAAGCTGCTGCAAATGTGGGGAGGCCTCAGAATGCTGGGGCCACATTCCACTGACATCGTGTCTCTCCATTCCTGTTGGATCTCCAGTTCCTGATATAGGACCCCGTTCTAGCTTTAGGGATCCCCTTTCTGTGTTTCCATGGCCATCAAGGCTGCCCGGAATGGTCCCCACTGCCCACTGCATTCTAAACCCCTTAGATTTGAGATGGACCCATGGTCCATATGAAAGACCCCTCCCTCCTTAGTTTCCTTCTCTCTCTGACCACCACGCTGCATGCACCAGCCCAATGGAGCACTAGTATTCTCTTACAGAACTATTGGTTATTACTTAATCCTTTTAGTAATTTAGAATCCAGGGCTTTCCTTCTCAGTTTCAAAACTGAAGGACCTCGCATATGATTTTTTTTACCATTATTGTCAAGATTACTGTCACCATCTTAATTGTCATTTATTTTAAGGGTACTTAAATGCTAACTGCTATATAAGCATTATCTTGTTTAGTTTCATTTAACTGTCAGAGAAAACCTATAAGGGAGGCATTATTATTTTCTTTTACAGATGAGGAAACTGAGGCTTAGAAAAGTTCAGTAACTTGCTCAAACTCACACAACTCTCAAGTCTCAGAGCCAGGATTGCAGCAGCTCCAGTCTATCAGCCTTAAGAGCACAGATCTCCTTGTCTGACACCTGATACCAGCTGGGTTCTCATCATGCAGTCAGCCTCCAAGAATATAAGTAATTATACATAGTTGAAGAAAAAAATCTGTTTAAAATCAGGCTATGCCTTTATCAATACATTTCATTTAAATTATCAGTGATGTTTTCAGTTAATAACTTAAGGATCAAGTTTTTAAGGAAAATTGTAAGAAGCATATTTACCAGGTCCTGTTACCATAAATAGGGGGAAAATGCTGCTCTGGTCCTAAACAACCCGTGTATTTAAGCCAAGGTTGGTATAGGAAATAATTTTTTTGTGGCACAGGGAGATTACTACACTAGACCATAGGCAAGATAGCAAAAGAGGTCTTCGGTGCTCCCCGTGTATTTTGGCACCTAGCCTTTTCCTTCCACTCTTCCCCTCTCAACATTTTTGGTCACCTTTTAGCATTCTAGGTCTCCCCACTGTAACCCCATCCAGGCCATTCTGTTTCAGAAATGCATTCCCTATTGAAAACTTAGCCCTTGAAAGACACTACTGCTACTGAGAAACCAATCTGAGGACGGTACATCACACTAAGACTTGATCTTGGGGCACAACTGAGTTTTATAAGGAGAGTGGAAATGGGGACATGTGATATTATTAACTCTCTGGATGCTTTGCCTCTGCCTAAAACAGTCCACTGTTTTCCATGCTCCGTTGGATCTCAGATAAGCCCCTCATCACTCGATGCCTTTCCCCTGCTTTAGTTCTTTTTATCGCATATATCAATACCTGGAATCATTTTATAAACTTGTTGGCTTATTGTCATCACCTCCTGCAGAATGTAAGCTCCAGGAGAGCAGGAACTTTGCTTTCTTTACTGCTATAAACCCAGCATCTGCAAGAGGAGTTGGCATAGAGTAAGGACTTAATAAATATTCATCAAATGAAAGGATTAACCTCTTGTCATGCCTCTTCTGAGCTGGGTAGTTTTCCCTTAACTCGGTTGTTTTTTCCCAAAAGAACAAATTTAAGTAGTCATCAGACCTGTGATTTTACTGATATGGTTGTTTGGGATGAGCTGACTTTTTTCTTTAAAGGGCCAATTTAAAGTTGACATGAAGAAAACAGTTAAGTAAATACTAACTCAGATGGGTGCCCAGGCACAGGAGGATCAGGAAAATGGTATCTGGGTGTCTGGAAAACACTATTCGATCAAAAAAAAACACTAACTGAAAAATCCACCATTATATTAGCAGACAACATTCAAGTAAGTAAAAAACTGGCCTACATAACTCATCTTGAAATTATTATGAGCCAACCTTTTCAATCTTCCATGATGTGCACCGTGTTCATGGTTCTCTTAGAATTGTCATCAGCATTGCAGGTTATAAGTTATATGGATAAAATTAAAACCAAAACTTACCCATCACATTTGAGCCCAAATATTTCCTCTTTTAAGTTGTACCCATAACTTTGAAATCAGGGTTAAACCACAGGCTTATTTTTTCTTATAGTCATTTTTTTTAATATTTGGGTTCAATCATACCTGGTAATTTGGTATGTAACGATGGGGTAGGCTTGAGAATATTCAAGAACAAATTGCACCATATTATTCAGTTCTCCCTAATCTTACAAAATATGAAAAACCACAAATTACTGAATTTTAATACTTCCTGAATCTTCCAGCAAAAAGGAGGAAGATAGCACCTAAATGAATAATCTAAACACTGAAAAAGGGATGGGAGGAGAGAGAGAATCCCAAGTAGTAAACCATATTGGCCTACCAATTATTATGATTGTTTTCAAAATCACAGTTTTACAGAAAAAAAATTGTTTTTGTGGTGCCAGGTTTGTGGAGTCCTCTTTGTTAAAACCTTAGTAAATGAAGTTATGAAACTGAGACTAGTTTATTCTGGAAGCTTCTTAGTTGGGGGATAAGACAGCTGGATGAACTGGGAGGACAGTAAACGGTGGAGGTGGAAACCTTCTTGTTCATAAAAATACTGTTTTTCATATGTTTAAAAAAAAAAAACTTTATCTCACGCTTTTCATCAAGAGCTGTAATCAGTGAGCCTGTGTACTTCCTTTTCCCTGCCAGATAGTTGTTCCTGGCTGGAAGACATTTTATGATATTTATTTGATGACACACACCTGCTGGGTGGATGAAAAGCAACTGTTCCTGGGGATGACCTACTTCAAGGGTGCAGTCAGCTTCTGAGGCCTTCAGCAGGTTATCCTGAAATCATTTTAGTTCATCTTGATATCACCTGTTGAACATATCTAAGACTGGTGTATTCGCAGACTTGTTGTAGGCACAGTTGCTAACCCCAGGGAAGAGATTTCGGAGTCAGTAACTACTTTGTCAGTGTATTGAGACTGGGAAGACACGCTGCTTTACCAAACCTACTCTGAGCATATGGAGTGCTGTTCTTGGCACTCGGGACGCGCATCAGCCCAGGGACCTGCCAGCTGGGAGCGGACCCCTAGAAGGGGATCTAGTGGGAACGTAAGTAAGTATGGTCCAACACAGAAGGGATGGATCTGAGGAAGAAGGCATGGAGGATGAGGATCCGAGGTGAGGGAAAGGGCCATGAAAAAATTTCTGACGAAGTGTTCTCCTGGGAGTTTCCAGGACAGAGAGAGATTTCCAGTTGAGATCAGGGAAGAGCAAGGAATATTTGAAATGCATGGAGACACTGTCACCAGTTCATCCTTTGAAGGCAACATGTCTTGGCATGTTCATTTCTATTCTACAAACATTTATGGAACACATGCTGTTGAGACATGGCAGGCCTTAGGTAGTGAAGATAAAATATAAATAATCCATGTCACTCTCCCAACATGCATACTCTAGTGAGAAGACATAACTAAGCAAATTTTATTATAAATTTGAGTATAACATACCCATATGTGTACACAAGGAGTTCTTAGCTAAGTTGGGGTTCCTGGAGTTGGTGATACCTGGCCTGAGCTTTGGAGAATAAGTGTGTGTTAGCCAATGAAGAGAGAACAGGGACATGGAGGCCTTAAAACAATATGTTGTGCCCAGGAGCTACAGATTGAGCATCCCTAATCTGAAAATCCAAAATTCAAAATGCCCCAAAATCCAAGTTTTTGAGCCCCAATATGATGCTCAAAAGGAATACTCACTGGAGCACTTTGGATTTCTGATTTTTGGATTAGAGATATTCAACTGGAGTGTTATTTTGCATATATTCCCAAATCCAAAAAAAATTAAAAACTCAAACACTTCTGGTCCCAAGCATATTGGATAAGGGATACCCAACCCCTACAAACTGTTCCATTTTACTTGAGAAAAAAAGACAAGGCGGGAGCCAGGGTTTGAGCCAGTGGTACCTTAGAGGGGCTGTAGGTTCCCCACCACCCCAAGAGCCCCTTGCCATGAATGCTGCCAGGGCCACCCCAAGCAAACATAGTTGGAGTAAGAGGACTGCGCTTGCTGTGTAAATGCAGCTTCGTAACAAGTGCCCTTGCACCTCTGCTGCCCTAAGCTCCTCTGTATGGAAAATCTAGAGATTCCACCGAAGGGACATTGGCTCAGTGCTGAGAGTTGGAAGCTCTGAGTCATGACTGAGTTGGAAGCTTACATGTTGATTTACAAGGCGTCTTTGCCCATTACATTTATTTACATGTCCAGAGGTCATGGCCTGAAAGGCTTGGCTCCAAATATGATATGCCCTTTCTATTGTTTATGATGTGACTCTCCATTCAGTTCTCTTTTTCTCTTCTCCTGGTTATCTGTTGCTGAGTAGCAAACCACCCTAGAAATGCAGTGACTTCAGCAGCAATCTCTCAGGATTTTGGCGGGTTAGGAAAATCAGGGGTCGCTTGGCTGGTGTTCTGGCTCAGGGTCTCTCGTGAGGCTTCTTCAGACAGAGATCAGAGCTGGAACTATGTAGGGGGGACAGGAGCCTGGAGTAGCTCGGGACTGGCTGGGCACCTCTCTCTTTCTGTCATTAGTCAAAAGGCCCTTCCATGTGGTCTCCCTACATATGCTGGTTTGGGCAATCTTACGGTATGGCAGCCTCAGACTTGGCAGCCCAGGGCACCTAAGGTGAGAGCTACAAAAGCAAGAGGCAGAAGCTGTGTGGCTTTTTCTTACCCAATCTAATAAGTCACACAGTGCCACATTCTGTGCCTCATTCTACTCAGCAAGACAGTCGCAAGGGCCTGCCGAGGTTTAACGGGATGGGATGTGACACATACCCCACTCTTTGATGCAGGGGTGGCAGGTTGAGGAAGACCAGTGGGGCAGGAAATATTGTTTTTTTTTTTTTTTTTTTTTTTTTTTGGAGACGGAGTCTCGCTCTGTCGCCCAGGCTGGAGTGCAGTGGCGCGATCTCGGCTCACTGCAAGCTCCGCCTCCCGGGTTCACGCCATTCTCCTGCCTCAGCCTCCCGAGTAGCTGGGACTACAGGCGCCCGCTACCACACCCGGCTAATTTTTTGTATTTTTAGTAGAGACGGGGTTTCACCGTGTAAGCCAGGATGGTCTCGATCTCCTGACCTCGTGATCCGCCCGCCTCGGCCTCCCAAAGTGCTGGGATTACAGGCGTGAGCCACCGCGCCCGGCAGGAAATATTGTTGCAACCAGTTTTGGAAAATACAATCTGTCACATCCCCGAAGAACATTTTCGTCCACTCACATAATCCTTTAAGTTACCTAAAAATTAATTTACTCATTACGGTGTCGCCCACAACCTTCCTTGCTCCCTTCCCACAGCAAAATCCAAGGCCTCAGTGCACACACACAAACCACAAAACTCCTGTTGTCTGAATGAGAGTCAGTCACTCAAGTGTGTACTGTCCCCATCAAGATGACAACATTTTATAAGGATGTATCCTGTTGCCCCATCTTCTAGGAATTTGCACTTCCATCCATTGTTAAAGCCAAATATTGCTCAGATCTTTCATGGAGAGGCCCCTTTGAATCTAACCCCTGCAAACTAGAGACTCAGGAGTGAATGATTTCAAATCTCTATTTGCTCTGCACCTGGGAGATTGATGGTACTCTCATAACAAGTTTGGTCAATGGCATTTAGTGGAGTACTGAATGCTTCAGGGAGTGAAAAAAGAGAAACTGAAAGAAAGGCCCAGATTTTGGGCTCAAGGAACTTTACAAACTGAAGCATTACCGTGTTCGTGGTAAGAAATCTTCTGATTTAAACAAATGATGTAAATTTTACATTTTTTAGTAAGCACTACTTCAAGTGTGCTATCTTTAATGAAGACTTTAATTCTTGTTTTTACACATATGTAGAAAACAGAAGTTGAGTTCTTCAAACATTTGTTATCAAAAATATAGGATATATAAGCACTGAATTGGAAGATTTTTTTCCCCCTTGGATAATCTAGAAAAGAATATAGCTCTATTCTGAAATCCCTTCTCGTTCAAGAGTTATCCAAGCAAATAGTGTTGACCAAGGTGTTGAATGCACCAGTAATAATAATGCTACCCTTTCATAAAGCTAAGTAATCAGGAATAATGCTGAAAATAAGAAGACAGTCATTTATTTACTCTGTTTGGCATTGTTAGTACTAATAATGCATTTTAACACAGTAAAATTGCTAGATAATGCTTTTGTGACTTTTATGCAGGTTATTGTTATTTAAATGAACAGTCGACTGCACTGTAATGAAGAAATGCATGCTTTTCCCAACTCAGTTATCAACCAGAATTCTAGGAAAATGAGAATTTGTGTCTGCTTTCATTCACAGAGCAAACTAGAGGTCAGTGTTTTCAATATGAACCTTTTTTTAGCTTTTCAACAGTGAATAATTAGGAGCTGCTGCTTCTGAAATTACCTGTATTCACTGTAGAGAAGGAAAGACTTTTATCTTTCACGATGAAATACATTTTCTCATTCAAACTTTGTCATTCTTTTTTTAAATGGCATTTTACATCACTGAGTCGATCCTCGGTTGTAAAATAAAAGAAATATATTTTGTGAGCTGCAATAGCCTTGTTTATTCAATTTTACTTCCTTAAATTTCATCTCCTCCTTGAAAAATGATCCAAATGCAAAAATGGGTTTAAAGCAGTTGAATGTACAAAGCAATTATCCACATAAAATGCTATTATACAAATATACATGTTCCTTGCACTTTGATTAAATGGAACTGATTCTTGATCCTTATCGATTATGTGCTTCTATTGTTTTTTAACAGCTTTATTGAGATATAATTTATATGTTATATAATGCACCCATTTAAAATGTACAATTCAGTAGCTGTTAGTATATTCACTGCATCGTGCAACCATCACCACAAACAATTGTAGAACTTTTTTTTTTTTTTTTTTTTTTTGAGGCAGAGATTTGCTCTTGTTGCCCAGGCTGCAGTGCAATGGTGCGATGTCGGCTCACCGCAACCTCCGCATCCCAGGTTCAAGCGATTCTCCTGCCTCAGCTTTCCGAGTAGTTGGGATTACAGGCATGCGCCACCACGCCCTGCTAGTTTTGTATTTTTAGTAGAGACGGGGTTTCTCCATGTTGGTCAGGCTGGTCTCAAACTCCCAACCTCAGGTGATCTGCCCGTCTCAGCCTCCCAAAGTGCTGCGATTACAGGCGTGAGCCACGACACCCAGCCCAATTGTAGAACATTTTTATCACCGCAAAAAGAAATCTGGTATCCATTAATAGTCACTCCCACTTTCCTGCCAGCCCCTGACATCCACTAGTATACTTCCTGTCTCTATAGATTTGCCTATTCTAGATATTTCTTATAAATGGAATCATACTATATGTGGTATTTTGTGTCTGGCTTCTTTCACTTAGCATAGTGTTTCAAATCTTCTTATTGACAAATAATATTCCATTGTATGGATACATAAATTTTATTTGTCCATTTATCAATTGATGAACATTTGGGTTGTTTCTACTTTTTGAATATTATGAACAATGCTGTCATGGACATTTATGTACAAGTTTTTGTGTGAACATACATTTTCATTTCTCCTTGCTGCCTACTTAGGAGTAGAATTGCTGGGTCATGTGGTAACTTTGCATAGCTTTTGAAAAACTGCCAAACTATTTTCTAAAGTGGCTGCACTGTTTCCCAGTCCCACCAGCAATGAATAAGTGTTCCAATTTCTTCACCTCTTCACCAGCACTTGCTTTTGTCTGTCTTTTTTATTACAGTTTTTCAAGTGGCAGTGAGGAACTATCTCATGGTGGCTTTGGTTTGCATTTCCCTAATGTCTAGATGTTGAACATTTTTTCATGTGCTTATTGGCCATTTGTATTTCTTCTTTGGAGAAATGTCTGATTCTATTGAGTTTTTAAAAATTCTTTTGCCTCACCTCAGGCATGTGGTTAGCAGAACCATTAGAAACAAATATATCTTCCTAAAGGGAGGGATTTTCAAACAAATGTATACATTGAAGATGTTCTTTTTACCATGGTAGTATTTTAGATTAGGCAATAACTGAATTGTTCTCAGGAAGCAATTTGCTTCTAAAACTTTGTTTTCCGTTTGGTTAGCGATACGGATATTAGTGGTCCAGAAGCAAACCTAGAAAGATCAGCTTGTCTAATTAACTCATTTTACCAATTAGGAAAGCAAGGACCTAAGAGGTGAAATATGTGGGTCACATGGAGAATTAATGATAGAGTTGGAATTGTATCCAGGTGGAGTATCTGAAATTCTCTGTTTATTTTAGAGAGAATATAGCACTTTGCCACTAGGTTCTCACTGATTTTTAAAAAAAAATGGTGAAAATGCCCTGCAGTTTACTCAGTGACATTTATTGTTGAGTACTTAACACATATTATTTTCTTCTATCCTCATAGAAGCATATGTAAGATTGATACTTTTATTTTCTCCTTTTATGTGTGGGGAAACTGAGGTTAGCTCACTTTTTCAATGGCACCTACATAGTGAGTGGCAGATTTTCTGATTCCAAATCTGCTGTGCTCTGTTTCTTCTGATCTGTCTGAGGAATGAAAGACAGCATCAGCACATTGCTTCCTGTGCCATCTTCCAACTTCTCACGGTCACTGAAACAAATAACCGATAGGTGGCATCAAGGAGCACTCACTTGCCATTGCCATAATTAACAGTTATTTAGCAACGCTACAATACCAACTTCAGAAGTAGAATATATGGTTCTGTGGACAGAAGAATTGTTCAAATGTAAGAATACTGTACCTTAAGGCACCAATAACAGAACAACTTACATTCATAGGGTACTTTTCAGTTACAAAGCATTTGACTTACACTTCTAATTTGATGCTCACAATTTGACAAGCTTTTCATTGTCTTTGTTTTTATGTACTTTTAATACTCATGATGACACAAAGGCCTGAAGGGCTTTAGTTACTACGGTCCTAAAGTCTGAGGCAGAGCTGCTTTTCAAAACAAGTCTCTTGGCTCCCGTGTAGTCCTGTGTATTCCCTCCAGTGTACCATCCTCCGCCATAATGATGTGCTGTTGGGCACTCATTTGAAAGGAGAGGAGACTTTATACCATTATTTCAGACAACAACAGAGCTACGAACAAGTAGAAGTTATAGGGAGGCTAATTTTGAACCCATATAAAGAAGAATTGATCTGTCCAACAATGAAATGTGTTGTCTTATGAAGGAGTGAGGCCTCTTGTCATTGAACTGTTCAAGCTAGGGCTGACTGACCATCTGGAAGGATCTTGCAGAAGGCATTTCTGCATTGGGGGAGGTGGGGAGTGTGTTTGTGGTGCTGAGAGATGTTAGATGGCACCTAAGAGCCCTTTCAACTATGAAATTGTGGATCTTTGTTCTTAGTTAAGAGAGTAAGCTGGTTTAAGGGGTCCTCTGTATCCTTATTGAGGAAAGAGAGTTTAGCTCTGATACACTCTTATCCTGCAATATTAAGGGTACAGGGTTTTCTCTTTAAAAGAAAGTAACCAAATTTATCAACCTGGATTACTGGTTTGTAAAAGGTTAGAACAGCTGTTCCCATCTATGTTAACAGATGCTGTATACAACAAGGGATCTATATTCAGATAAGATTTGACTATCGCAAGGACAGAAAACCAAACACCACATGTTCTCACTCATAGGTAGGAATTGAACAATGAGAACACTTGGACACAGGGTGAGGGACATCACACACCGGGACCTGTCGTTGGGTGGGGGGATGGGGGAGGGATAACATTAGGAGAAATACCTAATGTAAATGACGAGTTAATGGGTGCAGCACACCAACATGGCACATGTATACATATGTAACAAACCTGCACATTGTGCACATGTACCCTAGAACTTAAAGTATAATAATAAAAAAAATAAACATTTTTTAAAAAAGATTTGATATGAGCCTGCAACATGCTGTTGTTCTTTGTGACTATCCAAGAGAAAGAGAAAAGAGGCAGCAATTCCAAATTTGTTTTTTAGTTTTGCAAAGTGCTTCAGAGGCCAGTGGCTCTCAGCCCTTGTTGCTCGTGAGAATCACCTGGGGAGCTTTTTAAAAATCAGATGCCCAGGCCCCACCGCAGACCAAATGAATCATATTCTCTAGTTCCCAGATACTGGTGGGTTCCCAGTATCTTAACAGCTGTCCGGGTGATGCTTACGTGAAACCAGAGTTAAGAAGAGCTCGTCTAATCAGTCTACTCTGAGCATGAGTCCAGGCAAAATCTGGATGTTTGCTTTTGTAATTCAGCTTCTTGTCTAGCATTCCTATTATCAATTCAAAGCCAATGCTCTTTAGTACAATAAGGGGCAGTGTCTTACAGTGGTTCGCACTGCTGCTCTTGAGCCAGACAGCCTGGCTTTGTCCACTTACTAGCTTTGTGACATCAGGAAAGTTATTTTAATCACTCTGTGCCTCAAGTTCTTTATTTGTAAATCAAGATAATAATAGTAGTTACAAAGTAAAGGCTAAAGTTAATAAAGACCCAAAAGAAAATTAAAACTCTACATATTATGATATTGTAATTACCACCATCATCATCATCCTCCTCGTCACCATTATTGTTTTGTTGTTGGTAGCAGTGGTGTCCTGCTAGGTGTTAGAAGCTAGGAACCTATAGAAAAAGTGCTCTTCCCTGTACAGGACTATACCTGGCCTTACTTGAAAACTAAGAACTCTTAGCAACATTAGCAACATACTTCTCAGCTCTAGAACTTCCCGATGAAGTGGAATGTTTTGCATCGGACTTTTTGCAAGAAGCTCAGGCTTGAACCCGGTAACCTGTTTTTCCATCGAGCACTTGATTCTACATTAAGATCAGGCCATAGCTCTGCAAGGTGGGGTCCCGGACTGAAGGGTCAGGCTGGGTTTCTGTTTCGTAACTGGGAAAGGCATGTACTGCGTGCGGCAGGCTGACCTCCTGAATCTTCAGGACAATCTCAATTTCAGATGGCCCACCCTGCTGATCAAACCTGTGGTTTGGAAAGCATGGTTACTGCTAAATAGGAAGCAAGGGCTCCAAATGCCAGTGTCCTAATTGTTTAAAAAGTAAATATAATTTGAATATGTGGGATAGCCTCAGAGAAAAATCAAAGAACACAATTAAGCATAGTTTCTATTTAGTTTTCAGTTGATGAAGGAATAATTTGAAGTTGCTCTAGTCACTGAGAGTACAGTAGCAATAGTCCTCCATTCTCTGGGATTCAGGGCAAGTGCAGACATTATGTGCATATTACAGGTTTTCTAGCACACAGATTCTATCAAGATAGCCTCTAACTGCAATTGTGGACACTGGTGGAATATTCCTAGCAGGAGCGCAAAGGATTGTAAAGCTGAATAACATCTTTGTCTCAAGAACTTATATGAGAAACTTTTTTCCCTTTTTCTCCTACAAGCATTTAGTGGTTCACCATTGCAGACACTGCATATCTTTGTATCCCACACAGTCCCCATGTTAATAGTTGTTTGCTAGTTGTGGTCATTTAATTGAAAAAAGCTGGCACAGAGATATTACAGGTCCCAATAGGTCATTTCTGTATCAAGTATGGTGTTATTGCCTTTAACCCAGCCCTGTCCAAGGCCAGATTTATTACATGCATTAATAACATATAAGAGGATAGACAGAGAGCTGAAGAAAAGATGTGTGTGGCCTTTAAATATGCCAATCATCTACAGTTCGGAGGGTTGCTTACTGTGACATATTGCCAGCTGTGCATTATAGAATTCCAGATGGCATGGTACTGTTGGTACTTGTTTTGGATTTGCCCTGGGAATGAGGTTAAAGAGGACACCAAACTATGGCTGGGATCCTTTTGCTTGCCTCTTCCAGGGTAGATCCTGGAAGGCTCTATCTCCTCCAACCAATCAGAAAGCTGCCCTGACCTCTCTTGGGGATTATGAACTCAGCACAAATTGCTCTTTCCCCGTGAATTCCCATGCACCTAGTAACCCTGCACTAAGAGGGCAGTGAGATTGCATTCCCTCATGTAATCTGTGTTCGCCCTCCCTCAGACCCCAGAGCTGGGGCAAGTTTGGACATGAACTCAAAAACTCTATAGATAAGGGTTGTGTTTTCATTAGCTTGCCTGTCTTGCTTGCTTTATATTCTGTGAGATTTCCTTCCCCCCCATCCCTTTTTTTGAAAAAAAAAAAGAAAAAAAAAAACATTTTTACAGAAATTCACACACAGAGACAAAATAGTGTAATGAACCCACATGTCTCTAACACCCATCTTCAACAGCTACCAACATGTCACCCTTCTTGTTTTATCCTTCTCTCCTCTTTTTGTTTTGTTTTGTTAGAGTGTTTTAAAGCAAATACCAGATGTCTGATTTTACCTGTAAATATTTCAGTATGTATCTCTAGCACATACAGCATAACTTTTAAAAAATGTAATCACTATTTAGAAATGATTGCATAACCTGTCTGGGTTCAGTATTTCCTAATTGTTTCCAAAGCATTCACAAATATTTGGACGGTTTAAATCAGGCTGCAAACACAGTATATCTATTGCATTTGGTTGATCTGTCTTTAAACGTTCTTTAATCTATTACAGATCGCCCTCCTGTTTTTATTACATTTATTTGTTGAAGAAATTGTCCTGTAAAAATTTTTGTCCTATAGATTATCGTCCTGTAAAAATGTTCATTTTATGTATTTGAACTATTGCATCTCCATGGTGCCATTTAACATGTTTATATTTCCTCTGTACTTTCTGTAAATTAATACTTAGATCAAATGACTTAATGAGATGCCAATTCAACTGTATCACATCAGGAGGCACATAACATCTGTTTGCATTACATTTATTGAGATCAAGATTGATCAGTGGGTTCAGGTGTGGTCAGCCTTTCATCCATTATGAAGTTCTCTGTCATCCTGTTAACATAATAGTTTTAGCGACCATTGATGATCACTGCCAACATTCATTAGGGATTACAACATGGTAATGTTCACTTCTGTCGTTCAGTTTGCATTTACTAGCTATTATTCTATCATATAGAAAAGCTTACTATCATCAACTATTTGGTTACTCTGAAATACAGTTCATATCAGAAAAGCAGCATAAATGCCTCTGTTTATTAAATAGTTTTCAGATTATCGAATGGCACCAGCAACCTGCAAAAGTGATCAATGATGCTTGCTTGTTTGTTTTGAGCATCAATATAAACCCTTGGACTTTTATCTATTTTATAGGTGTCCATCCATTACTCTTTGATCAGTGAGATCCCCTTCAAGTTGCCTCTTTTGCCTTTTAACATGATTCCACTAGTCTTTTCTGTCAGGATAAGGCGCCATAGGCTCCTGGCCCAAACCTGGAAGCAACTATTTTTACAAGGAATCCTGATTCCTTTCCTTAGGAAATAGTATATAAAGACTTCAGTCTAGACACCAAGGGTAGATTTCCCCTGAAATGGTTATGTTTATGTTGGAGTGGTAACGCAGTCTTCCTTGGTATCTCATCGTTCCTGCTGTCTGTAGGCATCTGGTTCCACCTGGATGCTCCCTCCCCACACAGTCTTGTAATGGCCAGTGCTCCCTGTGATTCCACCTCCTTCTCCAACCAGATCCTGCGGCTTCTCTCAATGCCTTCATCCTCTCCTTCTAAATCAGATACCCCAACTCATCTCTGGGCTTCTAAGACACCAGAGTGGGGAACACTTCTCTAATGTTGAAGAATAATGGTACCCTTTCTTACACAGACTATTTTTATGTTTTTATTTCTTGAAGGGAGTCAACCTCCTGTTGCTGTCCAAGCCGTCAGTAGACAAATTTAGTCTTGTTCTTAACCCAGAACAACCATGCTTTGAAACACCATGGAAACAGGCAGCCCTGGCCCCAGACCCAGGAAGGCTTCATAAAACCAACAATCCCCTCAGGTGTGTGTGTTTCCTAGGAAGCATGGGCAGTTGCAAGTTGAAATTCTTAACTAGGGTTGCCAGGTAATGAAAAAGTGTTAAGGAGTTAGTTTATCTTAACCATTTTGAGGCCACATACCTATTTGTACATTTGGTGAAAACTATAGAACTTCTCTCTGGAAAAATGTACATATACACAAAATTTTACAGACAATTTCATGGGCTTCAAGGAGCTCAGGGTATCTTGGAGTTTCATTTGTTTTCATAGACTAGATCCTGATGTGTGCTGGCTTGTTGGAGGCTGCAGGGTTTGGAGGTGAGTCTGAACAAGAAGGCATATAGCTGATACCGGGGGGTCAGTTTCAAATCACTCCACTCAACATTATTTATTCTTTGGTATAGAGGTACTCCTGGTGCCAGTCTATGAACTATTTGATGTCAGTCCATGACATCATAAATGTAGAAACTGAGAACAGGCATCTAAAAAAATTTATAGCAATTTGATGTGGTCACAACATGCAAGCATATGGTCCTTGGACTTGTCTCATTGAATAGGGTACGAAGCATTTTGGGTGCTGATGAGTTCACAAGGTGAGTTGCACGCAGTGGGAGCTGCATAGCAGTCATGCAAAAAGGCCCCCCCATCAGTTGTCAACAGGTTGGAAATTAAAAACCAAAGCACAAACTGGTCCTTCATTTCAGATAGTCTAAGAAGCAACAACATGAAACCCAGAGTACCTTTACTCACCCTACTACCTTGTTGTTTTAGCCTGTCTTTCTCCACTCTATACTTCTACTAAGTATACCTAGAACAAGGCATAGAGTTGGTATTCAGTAAATCTTTGCTGAACAGTGAGCAGAGCAAAACTGTTGCCCAAAAGAAGAAACCACATTTATTCCCTAATGATACCCTGCAGGGAAAAAAATTTTTTTTTTATAATTCTTAGGAAGTTGAAGCTACTTACATGAAAAAAATATGATAGGAAATAAATTATAAGCAGTCATTAACTTCACTGAATATTCTCATAGAATGCGAAATAAATAGAATAATCTTAAAGAGCTGGTCCTCACTGTGGAAGTTGTGAGGCTTTCGGGACGGTTTGTATTTCAGTGTACATGTTGTATGAATGAACAAGTCAGTAACAAATGTGATCCATTTACAGGGCAGAAAAACTAGAGTGGTCTCAAGTATAATGATAGTCACAGTGGGAAGAATATAATTTACTTAATCGACAGAATAAGAGTTTATTATAAATGAAAGGCAAACGAGATATGGTCATGCCTTCTCTGCCTAGTTTTTCCCTTCTCTTACCCCTTTATGTCATCTCTTTCTGTCTTCCCTAAGGATCCAGAATTAGTAAAATCTGTTCTTTGAAAATCTTGCCTTTAAAAACTGGGCTTGTGGAAAGTTACCAGGCGGCCTGAGGACCGACCAACCTAAGGAGGGGATTAATCCCAACCTCACAGCCCCTCTTCACCACCCCCATACCCAGTAGGGTCCATTCCACACCCCTAGCAGCACATCTGTGACACAGCAGGCTGCTAGGGGAACAGTCTGAACCCGAAGTCACCGGCTGTCTCACTAACCAGAGAAAGGGATTTTACCTCAGGAAAGTTTCTCAGGTTCTGTGGAACCAGTCCCTGCGTAAAGAGACAGATTTCCTTCTTTCTTTTCTTCCCCCCACCCCCCTCAAAATGAGTGGATTCAGAAGCATTATCTGCTAAAAGTAAAAGAAGAAGAAAAATTGAGAATATGTCGCACAGCTGGTGAAATCAGTAGTAGAGGGTGTCTGGGTATGTGTTGCAAGAGTGACACCTGGTTTATGTTTATCAACAACTAAGTGAGCTATAAATTTTGTGGAAATAACTTTGCTTTTTAACATCCCTTTTGAACAACACAGGCCGTTTGCCCTATCTAATAAAAAGGAAACAGTTGTCCTGCTTACCATGCATGGGACATTGAAGGGATAAAGGAGCTTGTCCACAGTATGTGGGCCCAGAAATGCACAATAGCTGAAGTCTGATGTGACCTTTGTCTTTGCAAATAAAGAGACTGATAACCCAGGTGTCACCACCACATTTTTTAAACACATGCATCACAAAGGGCTCAGCTTAATGACTATTTTCAAGTACAAACGAATTTCCTGAAATGGAAGAAAAAAAATAGAATCATACTTGGGGGTAATTAGGGGCTCAGGCTACCCCTAGTGTTCTCGGACAATATCTAACAACAAATGGTCACTGCACCAGTGCCCTGACTCCTATATGGAGTTTTATGGTTATTGATAGTAGCATGATTATGGTAACCATTATATGTACCAGGCATGGGGCTATGCATTTTATGTTAGTAGATTTTTTTTTAATCTGCACAATAGGCCTAAGAGATCAATGTTTTTATTATACCATTTTATAAGTAAGGAAACAACTAACTCAGATCATGCCCTCCGTAAGTGGCCGAGCTGGTCTCAGAACCAGGTCTAACTTCTCAGCCTTAACAACCATGATGCCTTTTAGGGGTTTTGGTTTGGGTGGTTTTGATTTTTTTTCTTAAAAGTTTAAAAAAATAGCCTTCTTTGCTCCTTGACTAAAAAGGTTCCAAACCACTTTTTACCCTAGAACTCATACAGGCCAACAGAGGGAATGGAAATTGGCCACAGCACTGTCACTGAAAGGTAATAATTAATGAAAAAGGTGTCACTTAAAGAGGCCAATGACCAAAAGTGTGTTTCTCTTGGATTAACTTTTCTAACACTCTTTAAATAATGTGTTGATAGCAGCAGAGACCAAAAAGAATGCAAACAGACCTGAACATTTTAAACCTCTGGGAAGAAAAATATGAAAATAAAGATGTTTTCATAGCCCTAAACAACTTTCTGCACTTCTTTTTCTGTGGTAGTAATTGTGATGTTTACCACTTCTTGTGTGCCTTTTTTGTGCTAAGCAACATGCTTATTTTTTAATTATCAACAATCCCCACAAATAGGAACTGTCTCAATTTTACAGTTAAAGAAACTTAGACTCCATAAGGTTAAGAAGTTATAGTTCTGTGTAGAATCTTAGGAAGACTTTTCTCATTATGAAATAGACCACATTCGAAATATACAACAGAAGTAACAAGAAAAACACACGCAAATTGATGAGCACTTCCAAGAGATCTCTTACGAGGCACAAGCAGTGAAGGGTCAGCACCTCCTGTGGGCTGATCCATTGTTGTTGATGGGGATATGAAGCAATTGAAATACAGTCAGGTGGGCACTCCATTTTCAAATGAGCTGATTGCAGGCGGGACACCCTTGGTGTAATCTACAAAGACAGGGAAAAGGAAACCTGCGCCTCTTCAGCGCTCTAGTGGTACTGGCAAGTGTCATGTCTTGTGATCAGGAGAGTTCTACCAGCCCTCTTTGTGCGTAGCAAACCTGATACTCCCCAGAAAGTTCCACAGCCAAAGGCTGGGCATGCTGACCTCCAGTCCAGGGGCCCCAACATCAGGACCTCTCTCCCCAGCAGCAACACCTGGATTGAGTTATTTCACTTCTCTGGAACTGAATCTCACTGACCATAGAAGAGGGCATATTTCTCAGCAAAACAGCTGGAAAATTATGCTGGCCTTTTGTACAAGTCATATTAAGCTCCTTCAAAGAATACATGAACAATCTGCATTATTTTAAAGGTGAAGATGGGCTTTTTAAGGGGGAGAGGTTACAGCTACCAGCAAACCAGAGATTTCCTCCATTCTGTGACCCTCCTTCCTCTGCATTCTTAAGGACTTGGCTAGAACCTGAGTTTTCCATTTCTCCTGGTGAGAATGTGTCTTCAGGAGCTTATTGATAATTCTGTCTTTCAGCACAACTTTGTAGAGGTCCCTGCCAATTGATAGTCACCTTGTGGCTTGATCTTGTCGGTCCAAAAGAATAAAGATCTACCTTTACATTCATTTAGAGTGAGGGATGATGTACAGCCAGGATGCCTAAGTGTCACCTCCTGCAGTTCACTGACACATGGAGTCCCTTTGACAGGTGCCCGAGTTTCTTCTTCCTATTTATTACAACATCTACTTTTAGGATTTTTTTTTTAACCTCTTTCCCCCTTTCCTTCCTGTTCTTTCTTCCCTCTTTTTTCTTCTTTTTCCATCTCCTTGGCTTTTTAACTCTCTCCTCTTTTCTCTCTTTCTCTTTCCACTTTTCTTGTCAGCAGTTTATTCAGCCACCGTATAATAAATCCAGTAAGTGATCATAAAAATACCAATCCCAATTGCAAAAATGGCAGCACAGCCTCAGCTTGGAAAAAAAACTTGGAAAAACAAACTGAAATCATCAAAGACTAAAGACCAGATACTAAAAAGATGGGATTTGCTGTGAGATATATTTTATAATAAAAATTCTGCTATAAAGAAGCATCTTTTTATTTTTTTCCTTGATAGTCTGAATAGTTTATACCTGATGCCAAGAAATTATATATAATTAGTCTGGGTAATATATAATTTCCATTTGATTATATATATTAAAGTGATTAAGGAACTTCAGTTTTTCACTAGTAAATATCTGCCTTCTTTGTTGCATTCTGGGTCTGTAATGACTGTTTATATCAAGGGTAGCACTCGTTCAGAACTGAAGGGAGCAAAAGTTGGAATGCTTTCACCAAGCTTGGTTGCCTGATGTCTATGAATCTGGGAGATAGCATGAAGTTAGCTACATTTTGGGAAAAACTGAAGGGAGATTTCAGTCCAATTTCTTGAAACCACCGTGTAGTTTTGCATGACTTCCCGTGAATAAGCTCCATAAGGCCAGGCCCGGTGGCTCACGTCTGTAATCCCAAGACTTTGGGAGGCCGAGGCAGGTGGATCACCTGAGGTCAGGAGTTCGAGACCAGCCTGCCCAACATGGCGAAACCCCGTCTCTGCTAAAAATACAAAAAAATTAGCCAGGCATGGTGGCAGGCACCTGTAATCCCAGCTACTCAGGAGGCTGAGGCAGGAGAATCGCTTGAACCTGGGAGGTGGAGGTTGCAGTGAGCCGAGATCGTGCCACTACACTCCAGCCTGGGCAACAAGAGTGAAACTCCATCTCAAAAAAAAAAAAAAAAACTGCATAAAACAGCATGCATGAGAAGGCATATTTTAGGAAGATTACTCAGTTAAGTATATGACATCACCAATATTTTTAATATTGCATAGAATGAAATGAAATTTTTGATGTCAGTTTTTAATTAATGACTTCTATTTGCCTTTTGTAGATTACTTTCATATGTTTATTCCACATATTTTATAGCAGTTTTTCTTTTTCCAATTAGAGGATAGATTTCATCCTTTATCTTTGCAGGTAGCTGATCCAAGACATTTTTATGTAAATGGATTAATTAATTAGTAGCCTTCATTTGAAACTTAAAAAGAAAATAATCCTTTTTGAGAGGCATTAACTATTTTTTAGAGCCACAAACGATTCTTTACTTAAGCACCTTGTCACACCATTAGAAATTATTTGACAGCATTAATCATCATAAAATGCATTACCCTTTACCGAATCACCTTTTTTTTCAAGCTAATTAAAAGAATCCATTCCCTAGGAGACTGTACAGCAACTTCACTTGTAAAAATCACATTTTTGGGGAACTTAACATTATATATTTATGAAACTTTTGAGCAAATGACATCACAAGTTCGATTACCTGTACAGCCTTTGTGAGAAGGCATCTAGCTACAGAGATGTGCTGGGTTCTAGGGAAGGCAGCTACATCTGGCCTTTTTTGAGAGCCTTTAAGCCTCTCTGCCTTCCAGCCTTAGGATTTATGCAAATCAGAAATCTTTGGCTGTCTCTACTTCCTGGCCAGGCCAGCATAATCCACTTCCTTTGGGTTCATGTGACCATGCAAATTTGAGCACTCCTGAATAGTCCCAGAGGGGCTGTGCCTCTCATTATTCCTGCCCCATTCTCTGTGCAGTGCAAGCATTCAGACTATGAATGGACAAGGGTTTAATTACTCACCACATCTGTCAGATCAGATTCAACTTGAGAATGAAGAGAATCCCAGACAAGCCCGGTCGTTTCTTTGCAATGTTCTTCATGGTCGAGGTCACCCAGCTCTGTCTTCTAGGGAATATTTTCCACTCCTTGTTTCATGACCTTCTGGAAAGCAGGGACTGTGGCTTTTGGAGATCCATTACTGGGCCTTTCACATTGTGTGTGGCCTTTACAAATGTTAATTAATCTTCCTGATAATGCACTGAGCATCAGGAAGCCCTTTATTCCCCTTGGGCTACTGATGACCAATATGAATGCCAGAAAGTTTTTCTTACTGTTTCCTGACCCACATGCTTCTCTCTGGATGTACTTTGCTGCTTTTTCCCCTCCCTCTGATATGTTTTCACATGGCAGATTGACTGCTCACATTACTAGGTCAGCCAAAGTTGACATAGTAAAGGTGGATGGTCCCCAAGTAGAGAACATACCTCCAATTCCAAGGCTATCAGCCTTCCCAGGAAAACGTGCATAATAGCAGCTAGGAAGGAGTGTGTCCACTGGGGACCAGGTGATTCTGCTCAGTGCATGGGCACTAGCAGTCCTTCCCTTAGATTTCTTTCCTTACTGGGATTATCTGGGTTTAAAAGGAGATTCCTGGCACGTTCACCTCTGGAACACAAGGCTTTTTGGGCTGCCATGGTGTTTTTGGGTTTTGGTTTGATTTTTTATTTTTGGTTTTATTTTTTATTTTTTATTTTTTGCTTTGCTTTTTATCGTTTTAAAGTTGAAATTCGTATAAAATTAACCATTTGAAAGTATAGCATGCAGTATATTTACAATGTTATGCAACCCTCATGTCTACCTAGTTCCAAAACATTTTCACCACCCCAAAAGGCAACCCCATGCCCATTAAACAGTTGCTTCCCATTCCCCCAGCCCCCGTCTCTGTGGATTTACCCACCCTGGATATTTCATATAAATAGAATCATATAATATGTGACCTTTTGTGACTGGTTTCTTTCATTTAGCATGAAGTTTTTGAAGTTTGCCATAATGTTTTACTATGGCATTCTCTGGCGTAGTGGTGTTTATTATTTGGTCAAAGTTATTCATACGTTCTCTGTTTTGAGTAATGTCATCATCATCTATGGAAGTCTGAGAAACAGCTGGGTCCTCTCCCCTCTCTCACTCCTATTGTCTAATTGTTCTTTAAGTCCTGTGGATTCCACACTTGCAATACTGCTAGTCAGTTCTCATTTACATTATTTTATTTTATTTTATTTTATTTTATTTTATTTTATTTTGAGAGAGAGTTTTGCACTTGTTGCCCAGGCTGGAGTGCCGTGGTGTGATCTCGGCTCACTGCAACCTCAGCCTCCTGGGTTCAAGTGATTCTCCTACCTCAGCCCAAGTAGCTGAGATTACAGGCGTGCACCACCACACCCAGCTAATTTTGTATTTTTAGTAGAGACAGGGTTTCACCATGTTGGTCAGACTGGTCTCGAACTCCTGACCTCAGGTGATTCACCCACCTCAGCCTCCCAAAGTGCTGGGATTACAGGCGTGAGCCACCGTGCCCGGCCTTCATTTACATTCTTACTGCTCCTGCCCCTTTCAAATGCTATTCCTTCCCCAGTTTGTCTTTCTCAAACACAGACCCATCTGACCATGTCACTGCCCTTCTCAGTACTCTCCAGTGGCTCCTCCCACCTCAAAATAGGGTTCAAGCTCCTTACCAGCAGGCCAAGGCTGCCCACAATCTGTTCCTCCTCTCCCTCCATCATTCCCATCCCTCACCTGTATACCATGTCTGAGCCAAACACATTAGACTGTTCGGGGGTCTCTGGCCCGTGGTGCACACTCGTTCTTGTATCCCTTTGTGTGTCCTGTTTCCTCCCCCTAAAATATTCTTCCTCTCCCCACAAATGCAGGAGTCCATTCCTCCTCTATAATCCTGCGTTTTACCTTCTCACCTTCCCTGGTCCATTAATCAGAATGAATTCCTCCTTTCTCCCTAATTCTGGCATTTTATTTATCATAATACCTATCACAGCCAGTCTTTAAAAGGGCTCTTTGTAAATTTCTCTCCTTTTCCGATTAAATACTGAGCTTCATGAAGGCAGAAATCTTGCCTTACTCATTTTAATATCTAGCAGCAACCATTGTATAAGTCCTCAATAAATTTCTGTTTTTTGTTTTTTTTTTTTTTGACACAGAGTCTCACTCTGTTGCCCGGGCTGGAGTGCAGTGGCGCGATCTCAGCTCGCTGCAATCTCCGCCTCCCAGGTTCAAGACATTCTCGTGCCTCAGCCTCCCGAATAGCTGGGATTACAGGCGCCTGCCACCATGCCAGGCTAATTTTTTTGTATTTTTGGTAGAGATGGGGTCTCAAACTTCTGACCCCAAGTGATCCGCCCATCTCGGCCTTCCCAAAGTGCTGGGATTATAGGCATGAGCAACCGCGCCCAGCCTTCAATAAATATTTTGTTGAATGATTTGAATTTTCTTCTCCAAAGAAAAAACCATGGGCCTACAAGGACCCCAAGTCAAGGAGAGAACCAGTCTGAAGCAAAGTAACAAGGACTAACATTTAAAATAGTAATTATTTTTATCTTCTGTTGAATTTAAAGCTACCCACAGTGATTTACCAGTTTTAATTCGCAGAAAATGCAACTTTGTTTTTTTTCCCTTCTGATTATGTTCTTCATTACAAATCTCAAGAGTTTTATATGCAGTTGCCAAAAATCTCTCTTTTGACAAATTGCATAGGAGGCATTTTGAGATTGTGTGATAGACTCGATTGAATGTAGGCCAAATCCTGTACACTTGTTTCACTCAAAACAAAAATACAGATGTAGGGCTACTCAAACATTTACCTATTTATTTTCTCCCAACCCTCCAAATTCATCTTTCTTTAAAAACAATCAATCGGATTCCTTTTAAATTAAATGCCGAGTAAACAATGCAAATAAAACTATTTTGTTTGCTGAGAAGTAATTGAAAATCTGCAACTAATTACAAATTGGCAAGCTCTGAGCCTACAAAGAGCTGAAACACTCTGCTGAGGCATTGTTTACAGCTGGGTTCAAAACTGGTTTCCTTACACCAGCCATCCACAAGTTATTAATCAATACTTTGCCAAGTTCTATACCTCACCTTCAAAAAATTGTAATAAACATTTCATTTTCAATATGGGCTTCATAAACAAAGCTGTTAAAAACTAGAAGAGGTTTAATTGGTTAGAACACACAAAGCCTGCTCTTGGGTTATGTGAATTGGCTTTTCGATTAAATACCCTGTTCTTCCTCAACTACTCAGGAACCTGCAACTTAGTTGAAATTAATATTCTGTCAGTCTGGTCACTGAGTCCCCTATGGCACTCCAAGTGCCACAAGACCTTCTTTAATTGCATTTCTGGAGAAAAGCAACATGTTCATGGACCACAGAGACACGGGGACAACGAATTTAATTTGGCATTGCAACATGCAGGTAAAGTAGAATTTGCACATGACTTTGTTCTGAGTGGTGAAATTTAAAATATACATATATTTTAAAACATATTTTATATTTATATATAGTATATGTTTATATACTGTATAATATATTTTATATTTTTATATATAGTATATTTTACATATATATATATATATATATATATATAAATGTATAAATTTTTTTTTCCCAAATGCTCTTCCTCCAGATCTTAACTTGGCTGGCTTTTTCTTTTTCTTCAAATTTCAGTTGACTGTCACTCCTCAAAAAGACTCTCTGTCCACCTTACCTAATATCTCATATTTATTTCCTTTCTTCATTTATTTACTTGATTACTGTGATATACCACCAGTAGATTGTAAGCTATGCGAGGACAGATTCCTTGTCTATCTCATTCACTAGTCTCTAGAACTACTCTCTCTAACCCTAGTCTCTAAGACTGGTGCCCGGCACGTAGTAAGTTTTTAGTAAGTATTGGATGGGCAGACGGATAGATGTGTAGGTGGGTGGGTGGATGGATGGACTAAAGCGATGAATGAGGGAATCGAGTTAGGTTGGTTGGGACAAGCAGCAGAGTTAAGATAGAAATTGAATGCGAGGAAAAGGCATGACTCTGAAAGTGGCTCCTCTGATAAGAAACCAAAGCCTGCTGTTCTAAATGCCAAAATTGGAAACAAGTATACAAACTAGTGCGTTTAGCAATGAGAGATGGTGAGAAATGCTACATAAGGATTTCTCTTCACTGTTCACGAGGGTTGTTCTGTGAAAAAACAATTTCATCTGTCTCTGGCCCCAAAGGCTTGAACCAGAACCAGCAAGTGGAAATTACTCAAAGACGTATTGTGCCTTCAATGAGAAGCCTTCTCACTGAAAGAGCTGCCCTGGACGGAAAATGAGTAGTGAGATGATGCTGGTGGAAGTATTTATAGATGCAGTGCATGAGTACTTGGCAAGGATGCTATCAAAGGGGAAACTGACATCAAATGTGCTGTGGTTCTGGGTGATTTATCTGGTCCCTTCCCATCCCAGAGCTTTATGATTCTGTAATAATCAAGGGAGAAACCCATTACATAGTGGACAAATTTTTCTTTTTTTTTCTTTTTTTTTTTTTTTTTTTTTGAGACAGAGTCTTGCCCTGTCGCCTGGCTGGAGTGCAGTGGCACAATCTTGGCTCACTGCAACCTCCGCCTCCCAGGTCCAAGCGATTCTCTTGCCTCAGCCTCCCAAGTAGCTGGGACTACAGGCACACACCACCACGCCCAGCTAATTTTTGTATTTCGTTTTTTTTTTTTTTTTGTAGAGATGGAGTTTCACCATGTTGGCCAGGATGGTCTCGATCTCTTAACCTTGTGAGCCACCGCGCCCAACCCTAACAATTATTTTTAAAAGGAGGAATTTAAATGAGCTGTGGATTATTCATTTTGTCCCATAAGAAGATAACTAAAAAATGACAAAAATGAACTGAACAAAAATGTTCTAACAAAATAATAAGGCTGAATTTTTAAAGTCTCTTCCGCATCTTCTGTTCCCTGGGATGCCTTAGACGGGGTGTGCAGTATTTTAGGTACATCGTGAGCAAGGAGCCTGCATTCCCAGGGGGCGGCAGGGACAGCATGTAAGGTCTTAATCCAGCTCTGTGATCTGAAGGCAAAGCCTCTATGTGTGAAACACAGGGGTACCTCAAAAATAGAACAAGAGCACTCCATCCATGTGCGGATGACTGTCAAGGTCACTGAGACCTACAGTGATCTGGAAAATTAAAGCTCTCTGGCCGCCTTTCCTCTCAGGACATACTTCTGGAAATCAAAAAAAAAAAAAAAATTACAAATTGATGATTTTCTGTTGCTGAGTCATTTTTCTTGCATTTCTTTCTGCTTTTCCTGTTTATCGTTGGTTTGATAGCTGAGCCGTAGGATCGATGCCTTTCAGCGAGTGTGAGGGAGAGAGCTGAGGATGGAGGTATGTCCCCTCTAGGCACATTTAGGCGGGGATGCTTAGGGCCTCCTGCAAGTCCTCAGATGTCCAGAGATCAAGATGAGTGTCTTGTCTGGTTAATGAAGTTTGGATTATTCACTGCACCACAATCTCATTCTTATCCTTGTCAATTGTTGGGGCAAATGGAATACGAGAATGGAATGTAGGAAGGGAGTTTAGATTCCTCACCTGATTTCTAGCCAGTCTGATTCGTTGTCTTACCAGAGAGGCCTCATTTGGGCCATATGTAAAGTGGCACCATCCCTGGCGAGCACCCCTAACGTTCCCTGTGCCCACGTGTCCCTTCATCCGGGTAGATCCCACTCATCTCACAAGGCCCAGCTTCAATGTTAACTTCTGTTTGAAACTCCCCAAGCCTTCAGGCAGAATAACTATTCTTTCCTCTGTGCTTCCTCACTCTCCTCTATAGCGCATTTGTCAGTTTATGTTATGGATTGTTCTGTACAGACTTGGCTCTCCTCTGAGGCTAGGAGATCCTTGAGGACGGGGAGTGTGTTTCCTTTTTCTTTATATCTAGGATTCAGCACAGTTCTTGGTCCTCAATGAATGGCTGATGAATTGGAAAATAAATGACTAGACATCTGAAATATTAAAGGAATTAATATTTTGTGGGTGGAGAGAAATCAAGACATGTAAAGTTCAGTGTAAAATTAATCTTTTCTCCCCAATACAGTCTGATTTAAACGGTGACAGTTTCTTCCTCTCATGAGCCACCTGGATCTTAATGGTTATTTTCTTATAAGACTGTTGAGTTTACAATACGACAGAACTGTGTTTACCTTGGAACAAGGGCTGTCCTCTATTAAGAAGCTTTCAGTACAGCCCAAGAGTCAAGTTATGGTGTTGTGGGCAGAAAGCCAGTAGGGAAAGCCTTGAGGAGAAAGCCCTCATGGAAGAGAAATGCTTTATCATCTGGTCCCTGAATCTTATGGAATTCAGCAGTGACCTAGCCTCATGATCCCGCAGTGAGGGCTTAACACGTTCCACGGCCTGAACTCGCTCTGAATGGACTCCAGATTCCCAATGATGCATGCAGCCCCTCAGGGTCAGAGGCCATCATGCTGCCAATCAGACAAGGCAGGTGGAATGTTGCACAGCTGCACTCTGGTTGCATTTCCCAACACCTCCCTGTCTCACGATGCTTGCACGTTGGCATGCTGTTCCTGCCACCTTGTCATACTTGTGTGTGTGGAGAGCCTGTCCCCAGTGCTGTTTTCTCAGGACAAGCTCAACTTCACTTCCTCCCGCCTTATCGAACCCTTTGTTTCCAAAATTGTTAATCAAGCCACTTGGGGGGTTGAACTCAACTCCTCCCTCCCAATATCCTGCCAGCTCAAAGTAATGAGAAAAACAATTGCCCACAGTGAGGATGTCCATGGTCCCCATTTTCCCTAGTCTATCATGCCTTAGACAGATACTGTTGAATTTTGTCAGTTGCGTGTCCCACATGCTAATGGTGGTTATTTGGACATCTCTGCTTCAAGCCCAGCTTAAAAAACCATATGGCCCCAGATTCTTCAATGCCACAGCTATGGTGCTCTTCCATGTTAAGAGACTTAACAGATGAAATATGGTTTTCCGAACCTCTTTTCATTTACCATCAAAATAACAAGCGATGTCTTGTATTTCAACAGAGACATTCTTTTCACTCAGTTACTCTACAAAGAATGTGCCCTTGTCTCTGCTGTAGATTTTTATTTTATTTGTAAATTGTGCGTGCTGCATGCTACGGAATACTGAAAAGCCATACACCCTGGCTTGTTGGTTGACACATAGTATGTGTGATTACAGATTGTTTGAATAACAGTGGACTATTGAACTGCCATCCAGATGTGTGTGGAGTTAACTGTGGGAATGTCCACAAAGGAGGATTATCTTTCTTGTTGCTGGGGCCAAGGCCCCCAGAAAGTGGAAACATAAGCATGGCAGCTACTCAAATAGAACAGTAGCTACAACTGGCTCTTCAGAAGCAAAATTAATCATTTTTTTTAAATTATGCATTGCAATTAAGACTGGGTTTGTTCTCTAAAAGTAAATCATGCAAAGAAAATGCCAAACAATAACAAAAAAATTTGCAGCTTTGAATGCCCTTTGTGAATGGTTTCGTCATTTTGTGTTTTTAAACGTTTAGAAATTCAGAACATTGTAGATTAAAGATAAGACCTCAACCATTGCAAGCCTCCGAGCCATCATCTTGTAGACTTGATCTGTGTTTCCTGCACTCTCCTCCATTCTTTGTACTGTACAGGATACTGTAAGCATTGATTAGTTGGTGTTCACAAATACTGGCCATGGGAAAACAATGCAGAATTCCCCCTGTGAACACTTTCTTTCTTTCTTTCTTTCTTTTTTTTTTTTTTTTTGAGACAGAGTCTTGCTCTGTCATCCAGGCTGGAGTGCAGTGGCGCAATCTCAGCACACTGCAACCTCCGCCTCCTGGGTTCAAGCAAGTCTCCTGCCTCAGCCTCCTGAGTAGCTGGGACCACAGGCACGTCCCACCACACATGGCTAATTTTTGTAGTAGAGACGGGGGTTTCACCATCTTGGCCAGGCTGGTCTCAAACTCCTGACCTCAAGTGATCTGCCCGCTTTGGCCTCCCAAAGTGCTGGGATTACAGGCGTGTGCCACGATGCTCATCCTTGAACATTTTCTTTAAAAGATATTTGAACCACAATGAGATACCACTTCCCACCTACTAGAATGGCTAAAATAAAACAGACAGTAACAAGTGCTGACAAGGATATGGAGAAATTGGAACGCTCATGTGCTGCTGGTGAGAATGTAAAATGGGGTCACCACTTTGGAAAACAGTTTGGCAATCACTTAAAATGGTAAACATGGAGTTTATCCTATGATCCAGCATTTCCATTACTAGGTATCTGTATCCAAGACCCATGAAAACCTATGTCCACACAAAAACTTATACATGAATATTTATAACAGCATTATTCATAATAGTCAAAAAGTAGAAGCAACCCAAATGTCCAGCAACTGATGAGTGTATAAATAAAATGTGGTCTATTTTTCAGCCATGAACAGGAATGAAGTACTAATCCAACATGGATAAACCTGAAAACATGCTCAGTAAAAGAAGCCAGATACAAGAGACCATATAGTCTATGAATCCATTGTATGAAATGTCTGGAATAACTAATCTATAGAGACAAAAAGTAGATTATTAGTGGTCACAGAGCACTGGAGAGGGGAAATTAAGAGTGACTATTAATGGGCCAGGCACGGTGGCTCACGCCTGTAGTCCCAGCACTTTGGGAAGCTGAGGCAGTCAGATCACTTGAGGTCAGGAGTTCAAGACCAGCCTGGCCAACATGGTGGAACCCCGTCCTACTAAAAATAGAAAAATTATCTGAGCATGGTGGCATGCACCTGTAATCCCAGCTACTCAGGAGGCTGAGGCAGGAGTATCACTTGAGCCCAGGAGGCAGAGGTTTGCAGTGAGCCAGGATCACGCTACTTTACTCCAGCCTGTCTCAAAAACTAAAAAACAAAAGAGTGACTGTTAACGGATATTGGGGTTTCTTTTGCAATGATGAAAGTCTTCTAAAATTGATATTGATGATGATTGTGCAACTCAGTGAACACACTAAAAATTCTTAAATTTTACACTTTAAATGGGTGAATTGCATGGTGTGTGAATCATACCTCAATAAAACTGTTTACAAATGAAGATGAATGAAGATATTTTCAGATAAAAAAATTTTAAGGTATTTGAAGGTGAGTTTTTAAAAATTATACTTAAAATTAGGATATCTTCAAAAATCAACGTATCTGAACTTCTTTACCAGCGTAGAAAAAAGGGGGAAATGCTTTTCAATTTAATAGCTTATATCTTTTTTTTTTTTTCCTGGAATGAAAGATCTGTTACTTGTTCGACAGTGTCAATGCTTTCTATCTCTGGTTGGAATCTGCAGCAGTCAGTTGGCACCCAGCCATCAAATACCTAGATTTACCTTTGTGCAATAAAAGTCCCTTTAGCAATGCTATTGAGATATATCATTTTGAACCTATTTTAAATTCTGTAGCAAGCAAGTAAAAAAAATAAATAAATCATGAAACATCAGGCAAGTCAAAGGAAACAAAGAAACGAATAGGAAATCCTCTCTAGATTCCGTTCCCACTTTACTTTCTGTAGTTTGATCTAAAGAAAAATGTGGAATTTCCTGCAGAGTGATTAATAGGCTAATGTGGTGACTGACAGGCACTCTGAGCTTGACCTGGCAGGTAAAGGCTAACTGGCACGTTAAGTTGATTACACAATTTCCTCTAAATAAGTTGACAAGTGGTTTGCACAGTTGCCTTGACTTTTGCCCTTATAAATGCACACTTATAAATGAATTGCTTTTTCAACTAAAGCAATCCTTATTTTAGATGTGACATGTGTTAAGTAAACAGCTTGATACAGAACCCCAGCATCCTAGCCTTCCTAGCCAGGTCAGATTATCAGAGTTGCTAGGAAATAAGAGTTTTGAGCCTGAAACTCAGCTTTGAGATGTGGTTGTATCCCTAGGGCATAAGAAACCCAAAACTATTTTTCTTCCCTCTAGTATTGTGAAGCAGATTATTAGATTTGAGAAGATGTGTTCCACAAATGGCTCGAAAGAGTCCAGGAGTGGAGGCTGCTAAATGGTTTGCTTAATTCTAATGCTTTATACAGATCTCCTTTCAGGATGTCAAGTTTGTAGGAAAATGCAGCCTTTGGTTGGTATTTCTTTAAAAATATGACAGAGAAAAGATTTCTAGTTGGCATCTCTGTTCTATGATCGTTTTCACAAGAAGAAAATGTCCATTTATACTTCAGAGAATATGGTTTATTGAGATATTTTGTTTTACAGATGTACTACTTCCTTCCATTTAAGGGGAGAGTTACAAAAAGCTATGATAAATGAACAGGAAATACAGTTTGAGATAATAAATCAAAATGCTCTTTAGGAAAATAACTATTTATTTGTAGATTTATAAGCCAGGCACCTTTATTGAACCTGATATATCCTGATTTGATAAGCAAGAGGAGATTTGCTAATGTTGTTGATTTAGCTGGGACCTATTCTCGTGTGTGTGTGTGTGTGTGTGTGTGTGTGTGTGTGTGTCTTCCTGAATGAATTAAACATTTGGAAAATGAATTGATTTTTATTTGTATATACAAAGATAATACCATTTACGCTTTCCAGGTCTAGAATATGACAAGCCTTGAGTTCGTCTGGAAAACAGAACATTATTAGGACTCAGAGGTTAAACGTACCATCCCATCAAAGTCTGTGAATGCTCCCCTGCAACAATGAGCAGACCCATTATAAATCATCTTCATTCATCTTTTCTCTTACAAAAGATGAAACTCGTCAGGCTTACAATGTTTACTACTTTCCAGAGATGACTCATGCAGTAATCTTTTTATTTATTTCATTATTTCACTCCATCGTCTGGAGGTACTCATAACAAAAGGATTGCCTTCCACTTTGTGGCTGGGGCTGGCTGTGAACTTGGTAAGGACTGGGCTAGTCCCTCCTGCAGTGTGGTTTCTCCTTGCAAGTCGTCAATATCCAGTAACCATTAACTATGAACAACATCCTGCACTCATTTCACTTCCTCCCCAGCTGGCCAGCGCCCTTTAGACATATTCATGAGCCAGGGGGGAGATTTTTCATGCCCAACCCTCTCTGCCTGTGGAAGGTTGGAGTCTCCTGAGGTTTGGATTTAAACTCCACATGGCAAACCCAAGTTTCAGGAACCTCCCACCCCAGTGGAATAGTCAAGAGAAGTTTCTGCTGTCTCTCCTTTTTGCCTCTCAAGAGAGAACACTCTTAAAAAGAAAAAAATTATTTCAGTTATATACATTTTCAATCAAATATTTTAGAAATAAAAAATATAGGACATAATATAATGAACACCTTTCTTCCTGGTATAAGCTTTAGAGTTAATATTTTACAAATACAGTGAAGCCCCTGTTCAACCTCAAGTTTCCTTATAAGACCAAGTCTGCAGCACCTTGAAGAAATCCACATCAAATACTGGGACCCTCCCTGTGAAAGGAAACAGGGATGATATACTCAGGGAGGAAGAACGGACTTTTTCTTTGTCGGTTTGTGTTTTTAATATTCCAGATATTTGAACCATAAGAAATTGCCAGTATTCAATTGTTTTCTACTTACGGAAATGTCAATTTTATGTGGGTCAGCCTCATAGCAGGGAGACAAATGTCCCTTGCACATTACAGAAAAAAACTAAATCAAGCTCGCATCTCCTCTTGTATAAGCTATTAGCTTAGCCTCAGAATTAGCTTCCCTGCCTTAATTCTCAACCCCCTCCAATTCAGCCTCCACTCTCTTGCCACAACCATACAGATAAACCTGATAAAAGTTCTGGCTAAAAATTTAAAAATATTTCGTTGCAGAAATATCAGTGATTGGTTATGGTGTTCTACCCCCAGATTCTGCCGGAAGTGATATGGAACATATGGCATATGCTTACATTTTCTTCTTCTTCCTTTTTTTTTTTTTTTTTTTTTTTTGAGACAGGGTCTGTCGCCCAGGCTGGCACAACCACGGCTCACTGTAGCCTTGGCCTCTCAGGCTCAAGCGATCTTCCCACCTCAGCCTCCCAAGTAGCTGGGACTACACGCACATGTCACCATGCATGACTTATTTTTAAATTTTTTGTGGAAACAAGGTCTTGCTGCGTTGCCAGGGCTGGTCTCAAACTCCTGGGTTTAAGCAATCCTCCCGCCTCCGCCTCCCAAATTGCTGGGATTACAGGCATGAGCCAAGGCGCCTGGCCTACTATTGCACTTTCGATGTTGTCCCTTAACTGTGCATCGACATCCCTCCCTGTCGGAGCTCTTACTAGAAGCCAGCTACATTGCAGAAACAGCACGTTCAGCATCTTGTCTCATTTCATCCTCACAGCAAACTGAGATATCCAGGGGTAGAACAGGTTTTGTGGGACTAGAAGCATTTACAGTTTGGGGTTCTCCCTGAAAGAAACATTAAACTCAGAGTAAGTTATGAAAGTTAATGATTGTCTAGGTCAAGAAAAGAAAGTACAATACATTTTTTAAAGCAGGCAAATACTACAGGCACCATAAAATGCAGGAAAAAAGTAGTTTTATTAATTAACTGATTGACACACATGTAATACTTTTTTTCCCTATGTTTTTTGGCTGCATAATCCCTGGCCATTTCTTCACATAATAATTATTTTATGACTTTTTGTGGAGAGAGTAGGAAGAGGGTTAACTTCTTCCTCTAGCATGGTTGATCAAAACTTGTTTTTTTTTTAATGATTGAAAGTTTTATAAAAGCTTCTTTGGCTCCGTGGTTCAGTATTAGTAATGTCGTGGAAGTTTTTAAGATTGTTGTCAAATGAACATATCTCTCACTTTTTGTCTATATATGAGCTGTAGGATTTGGATTTATTTTTCTCAGACTAGTTTCTGGCTCTATACATTTTGTTTTTGTGCCACCCACGTACCTCCAGTGTCGAGTGCTCTCGCTATGTTCACATTACAGTAAGACCGCTGAGCCTGCACCTTTGTGTCCCAGTACTCCATGAGTTGACCATCTCCAGCTCAACACAGCTGACAGTGATTTAACCAGACATGGAAATGACTGTGGACATGTGAATCTATCCCACTACATCCAAAGTAAATTATCCCTAACTCAGCTTCCCCTTAGCTGGATCCCAAAAGTGCTCACAGCCACACCAATGCTCTCCAACATGAAAGGGAATAGTAGAAAGTCAATCGTCCTAACCATGCATTGCAGTTACTGTATCTTATTTTTACAAAGATATTTGGCCAAGCGAACATATTGCTAAGACCTCTTTCAGGACCTTGGAAGGAGCCCAAACAAGTGAAGGACTGACCCTGAAGCCCAGAATGAAGCTGAGAAGCCACATGTGAATCTCCTAGCAGATTTGTGCAAGGTTACTCAGGTAGCAAGAGACAGAGCTGGGATTTAAACTCAAGTCTTTAGAGGCCAATTTAAGAATCTTTTAAATTATGCTAATTCATGTCTTATATTACAAAACCTTTCCCTTCCCTATCCCACCCTAGTGCTCAGTAAGTACATAGCCATTGGTCAACTTGCTACAGAAAAAATGGACATCTAAGTCTCAAAACAGGTTTGCTGTGTTCTTGATCATATTTGGGCCAACTTCCTTGAAGACTCTGGAATTTCATGTCTCTTTGAAATCAATTTTATGATATAGAATTTCAGATAAATCTGTACAAAACAAAACTCACTGCCTCTACTCCACCCATGTTTTAGAAACCATGTTGCTCCTCATTCATCTGGGAGTATTTCTCAGCATGCCCCAAGGACTGATAAATATAGTACAGTCCTTAGGTTTATCCTGGTGTCCCTAAGAGTCACAGTTCAGAAATGGTGGGACACTCTTAATTAGAAGGGAGACAGCCAGCAGCGACCCAGCTTTCAGTGCCCTGGCACCTACAGAAAAAAGCCTTTCTGTCTGATAAACCCTCTGGTGTGTGCAGCCCACCGCTGTACACATGGGCGGAACTCGCTCTCACAGAACAAGTGTGTTTGCCAAAACAGGGAGTGAAGTATCTTGCAAGGCCACTTGTTCCAGAAGAAAGACAGGATAAGGGAAGTGGCAGAAACTGTGATAGGGAAGGAGTTTTTCCACGCTAACAAGCGTGAACCGATAAGCCTGACCTTACAGACAAATGTTGAGGGTCCTAAGAGCACCTCTCAGGCCAAAATTAACTGAGCAAATTTGACTTGGCTTCCCATTTTATAATGGAAAAAATTCCTAGGGAGAAAGAAAACTCAACATTGGCTGCTATCACGGCTGATGGATTTGACTTCTTATCTGCCAGATTTTCCTACTAAACAAGTCAATGGAATCACTTTCTAATATGTCCGAACTAGAAGGTTGTGTGATAAAAATATGTTAATAATATTATCATTCTTACAGTCCCTGGGCCAAGAATGTTTACAGTCCTTATCTCATTTAATCCTCACAAGAACCCTCTGGGGCTATTTCAATTTACAGACGAAGACAGTGAGACTCAGAGAGATCCAGTCACTTACCCAGCCGAGTCACACAGCCAACAAGTGGTGGAGGCCAGATTTGAACTAGGGCAGTCAGACTCGGGGGCCTGTGCATTTATCCACTGTTACACAGTGAGGTCCATCTGAATCTTATTCCTGTTTCCCTCCTCGGGACTCCACCGGGCCTCCAAACACTTCCCATAAATGGGGAATGCCTTAAGACACTCTCTGAATGTTACCCTGTGATGTGGGTAAAGCAAACAGGAGCTGTTTTTATCATCTGCCACAAGTATTCTTATTAGCATGCATTGCTTGATGACGGGGATACGTTCTGAGAGTTCATCGTTGTGCGAACATTACAGAGTGTGCTTACACAAACCTAGATGGTAAAGTCTACTACACACCTAGGCTGTAAGGTATATCCTATAGTGCCTAGGCTACACTCATGTACAGCATTTTACTGTCCTGAATACGATAGGCAGTTATAACACAATGATTAAGTATTTGTGTATATAAACATAGAAAAGTTACAGTAAAAATACTGTATTATAACTATAGTTTCCGTTGTTGACCAAAACGTTGTTAGGCGGCCGATGACCGTAATTGTTTTGTTTTGTTTTCTCTTGGGGTGCCTAGAATAAAACATAAGAATATTGGTAAGGGAGCGAAATAAATATGTATTGGTCCCCGAAAGGCTTGATACATGCTTGATTCTTCACCCTTACCTGGAGACTGGGTTGTGTAGAAGGAGGCCCTCAAAGAGGAATACAGAGAGTGTGGCTTCTTCCTTCTGGCAAACTCAGAGTTCAGCGCTGCCCCTTTGGGGGCTGGAACAAGGTTCCCCATGTGTTTCTCAGTTGTACCTAGCAATTTCCCTAGGAAGTTTTTGAAGTTTCCAGGGGTGGCAGCCACACTCATATGGCCCGGCTGGAGGGTACAGTGGCAATCCAACGCCCAGACAGGGTCCTGGACATTGGACTCCTAGACCAAAGCGGAGAGGAAGTGATGGGTCAAGGCGACAACAGGGAGCCTTAGGAGAATGTGTGCTCCAACCCCTCATCTCATAGGTGGAGGAACTGAGGCCCAGGTAGAGGAAGTGACTTGCTAAAGGTCACTCAGCTAATCTTGGTGGAGCCAGCACTAGGATTCCTGACAAGAGACCCCTTCCACCATAGGCTGCTGACATGCCCGGCTCAGGGCAACATCACCCACCCAGACAGGTACCTCCCACGGCAAAGCCTAAATACACAATGTTAGATTAGTCATACAGCGATCCAATTTGGGGTTGCATTTGAAAATTGTACTGAAAACAACAATAGCCAGAGAGGCTTTGCCCATTTTTCTCAGGTGGCTAGATTCTCAGTGTAGAACACTAAAAAAGCTATTTAAATTAACTCTATTTTATTCGTACAGTTGGGGACTCATCTATAATAACACATGTTGTCACATTACCTGAGCCAGTCAAGTTTTCTCCAGATTTATATTCCACAGCAGAGATGCAGGGAAGTTGCCCAACAAGTCCTTTATTACTTATTCTGAAAGCCAAGATGTGCCCTGGATAATTATACACATGTACAAATAACCCACACACAAATGACACCTGTTACTCTTTTTTTTTTTAATTGAGAAACCTTGTTTAAATATACTTGGAAAGGGATGGGAAAAATCAAATTATTGTTCACATCAATCTATCTTTGCCATGAGAATATTTTTAGAAAATGTTTTGTTTTTTTGTTTTTTTTTTTTTTTTTTGAGACGGAGTCTAGCTGTTGCCCAGGCTGGAGTGCAGTGGCATGATCTCGGCTCATTGCAAGCTCCGCCTCCTGGGTTCACGCCATTCTCCTGTCTCAGACTCCTGAGTAGCTGGGACTACAGATGCCCGCCACCATGCCCGGCTAATTTTTTTTTTGTATTTTTAGTAGAGACGGGGTTTCACCGTGTTAGCCAGGTTGGTCTCGATCTCCTGACCTCGTGACCCACCCGCCTCGGCCTCCCAAAGTGCTGGGATTACAGGCGTGAGCCACTGCTTCCAGCAGAAAATGTTTTGTCTTACATGCTTTAAGTATATTCTTATCAAAACCTTGGAGTTACAGATTTAGTTCATTCGAATTATGGAAAAGTCTACCGTATGACCCAATGAGTAAAACCAATCATCATTGTCAAATGAAACAACCAGGTAGACTGATTTTCTAACAGAACAAGTCTGACATGATTTTTTTTCTGTTTAAATACATGCATTAATACATGAACCAAGGACAACCACATCACTTCTGTTCTAATTCTAGGGTAGTTGCGAAGCCAGTCCAGTGGCCTTAGGTGGATTTATGGAGTGTGGAGCTTTAAGCCTGTCTGTAAATTTGACATATGGGGCAGAAGGCACTGCCACCTTCAGTACTGCTTACTGACACTCTATTTGCTTTGTCCTCACAAGACTTTCTCAGAAAAACTACATTCTTTGAAAATGAGGTAGGGGGTGGAAAACGTGAAACCGTGAATGAAGATTGTCAAAAGTTGCACCACCCTAGTCTACAATACATCTGAATTCAGATCATCCCAGCAAGGGTTGAACGCTGCTTCACCCTTGATAGGAATACATGTAAGACAGGGAGGAAACTCAGAGCTGTAGCTGGGATCTGTGGCCCTTGATGAAAGGAGTAGCTGCTTACAGCAGTCCTTCGTATTGCCTGTTTGCCTCTATGGAGGTTTTTACACTTCAGGCAGAGCTACTTAGTAAAGTGGGAGAAGGCATTTAAGGAAAGAGAGGGAAAAGAACTGCAAGATACCTCGATTGCTTTTAGCAAATAATACATATAGGAGGGACCTGGAAATCAGTTCCCTTAAACTTAGCTATGCTCTAGTTTGAAGACTTCAAGAAAAATCCTTCTAGATACTGACAAGAGGCCATATACCCAGGCATTTTTTGCAACACTGGAGTAGCAGAAATTTAGAAGCAACATAAATGTTCATCATTTGGGAAGAGGGTCAATGCAGTAGCATACTATATAGCTGTTAAGTGAACCATGCACACATATATGCAGTTTGAAACTTACATTGAGTCGAAAGATAATTTTCAAATATGCTATACACAAAGTATTATGCATGTTGATATATATGTAGTAAAAGTATAAAAACAGGGACAAGCTTCAGGTTAGTAGTTACCTGGAGGTAGAGATGAATGAGGAGGAACTGTCACATGTTATCTTATCAAAAGACCAGCTCAGCCTTCCGTGGGATTAAATCAATTATTGTCTTTGGGGAGAAACAAAGAGACTGACTTTTTTTTTTTTTAGTTTTGTTTTTGTTTTTGTTTTTGTTTTTTGAGGTAGGGTCTCACTCTGTCGCCTACACTGGAGTGCGGTAGCACGAGCATAGCCCACTGCAGCGTCAAACTCCTGGGCTCAAATGATCTCCCCACTTCAACCTCCCAAGTAGCTAGGACTATAGGCATGCACCACCATGCCTGACTAATTTTGTAATTTTTTTTTTTGGTTTTTTTGTTTGCTTGTTTTTTGAGAGAGGAGGTCTCACTGTGTTGCCCAGGCTGGTCTGGAGCTCCTGGACACAAGCAATCCTTCCTCTTCAGCCTCCCAAAGTGTTGGGTTTATGTGAGCCAGCACACCTAGCCAAGACCGATTTTTAAATCTGTGTCTTGTGCAACACTCTAATGGCAGAAAGGGCTTTAGAGTTTCAACTTAGGCTTTTGTGGGAGAACAAACTAACTGAGCTGCCTCTCACCTAGGATACTCCTACAGCCCAAACTACGAGTTCAAGAGAATTCTATCTTGGAAAGGGCTGAGTCTGATTAGACTGCTTATCCCTAATACTCTGCAGAGTCATCCCTCATTTATTTTTTAATGAAATTTGACAAAATATGTACACTAAGTCTCCTGTAGAATGGCCATAATTTGTGCTTAGGAATGCATAATTTTATCAGGATCTCTGTAATTAGATATTGTGCAATAGAATAAAAAGCAAATACTGTGTGTCCCATGGCAACCTCGGCCTTTAGTATCTCACTATCTTTGAGATAACAAAGGTTTCCACAGACACACGTACCACATGGGATTTTTAAGTAGACACCCAGGAAGAGAACGAAAGTTCCCCTGTTGGTTTTCCCCTATTTTTAAGGGTGAGTGTATGAATGTGTGTTTTGTTCTCTTCCTTTTATATTGCCTCCTGGATTTTGGTTGTTTTCCTTTATCTGTCCGGACTGTAAATGTGGATATGAAGGTTCATAGTCCTGTAGAATAACGTCAGTGCTTGAGCTAGTGTTTGGTGTGAAGTACCTATCTTTTGAAGGGAGAGAAAATAATTACGACTGTGGTAAGAATTTAAGAGGACAGAATTAAGATTATGTAAGGGTTGAAGAAAGGTTTGCTGGGAATGTGGTGTGTGTTTTAGCAGAGACCCCAATGACCTGCCAGGGCACGTAGAGAGAGCAGGCTACTTGAGGGCAGGGAGTGGACCACCGCCATTTCTGTGACCTCACATCTGGCATGGCCAGGCACACAGTAGGTACTCAATAATTAACTCCCTGCTGTTTCCCTAATCATGTAGAGGAAAGCAACAATGTTCAGTAATTAACTGTTTAAAAAAAAAAAAAAAAAAGCCCTGCAAGCTGCATCTTTGCTTCTAGACCAGGAGACAGCTGCCCACATCTCATGGGATGCAGTTAGGACATAATTTAAAATATCATCCATTTCTTCTAAAATGTGTAGTTTCTTTGGAGGCAATTGTAGCCACTTTTGTAAATAGGACCAATAAAGGGGATAAAATTGTCCATCACTCCACTGAAATAAGGAAATAGAGCAAGAACCTAGGAGTTATAGTACTCTACTAGAGATTACACATTATAGAATAGTGCAGAAAGCAAGCCACATGAAAGGGTCAATTTAATGTCGCATCCTGCAGAGGTGAGGAGTTGATCTCCAACTATTCTCATTGGTTACACAATCACATTGAGGTATTTAAATCCTGGCAGGTGGGAGCCTTTGCTTCCTTTGCTCAGCGGTGAATTCACATGGTGGTGTGGTAGGCAGAGGTTGCACGGCATTCTCTAATAGCTACAACTTACCTAGTCTTATCCAGTATAGGTACCAGGGAAGTGATTACACATGTTTAGATACATCAATTTAACAGTAATCAAAGAGTTCTTTTAACTTAGAACTCAGGGAAGTCAGGTCTGTCTTCTCAAGCTGAGAAGAACCAAAGTCATGGTATAGACATACCATACACAGATAATGTAAAACTATAAGCTGAAAACAGGTATAGAAAAAACATGAGAAGATGCAGTTATGAGAGGGTTGCAGATGCTAATGACCAATTCCTCCCAACTAAGCTGTGGTGAGACCCAGAGTCAGGAGCTACCAGGACTGAATCCAGCCTGGCTCCAGCCAGGGTCCCCTTCTCTGTTGTCATACTGATCCCATTTTGCCCTCTGATCCCCCTCTGTCTTTTCCAGGTTTGTGCTATTCTGATTACATTATCGACTAGTCTGAAGCAGAGCTGATATCTCTTTACCGGGGAGTCAGCTTCACCAGCCACAGCTGCTGAAAGAATAGCTTGGAGATTTCCCCCACTGCATTTCTGTTGCTCAAACTTTCTGACCTTTGTGCTATTTGAGAAATCTTTGAAATGCTGAAGGTATGATTCTCCTTCAGGGGGAACATGCTTTGGAAAAACGCCCACTTAATAAAATGTATTTTCTTTCTGCTGTGGCTGCCAGGGTTTTTATAAGGCAAATTTGCTTTAGCTAGGTGAAGAACAGCTTCTAGAATAGATGTTGCCTCCATTTAGGAAACTATGGATTGTTTTCTGTATTGAACTATCACACTACAGTATTAGTGTTTGGGGAAGAAAGAATTCTGCTGCCTGGTTGGTGTTCTGCTATTTACCACCTTAAAATTCATCCCATTGGGGTTACAGTGGCTTGGCAGTCTCTTTTGGGTATAGTGTAGACTTATTTTTGGTACTTCAGCTCACTTACATGGACTTGTTTTTTGCCAATGCCCTTTTTTTTGTATGATAGAGGTCTATAATTTGTGGACTCCGAAGCCACATTTTACAAATCAATAAGAAAGACATGAAGCCTGAAAACGGGTTTTTTCCCCTGACTTGTATGTGTATCTTACATAAAATTTCTTCTAAATTAAATTAGATGTAATTATACATTGGAAAAAATTACCTTTAAAAGGATCAGAGTTTATAAAATAGATGCAGCCCTGAGGCAATGATGTTATATGAACATTCTACCTATAACATATACAGATTTGCGTTGTTATCAGCTGTTAGACTCAACAACTTATTTTTGAAAAAATAATCCTTTGCCAGGTTTATACACATAAGAGAAACAGCCAAGAAACTTTACTCTTTTAAATATAATAATAATAATAATAATACAACCTGGAGTTTCATAATCAGAAAGAACAGATGTCCCCAAGACACTTTTGTCAACTCTAGAAAGGGATTAAGTTTGTCTTTTATTTTTTGTTTTTTTCCCAAAATTACTATCCTCAGAGAGGGAGAAAGTATGCAAATCCTAGAAAGAGTTTATTCTCCTTAAAAAGAGAGAATTTTCCCTCCAGGGTTATTGTTTGCTCTTGAGACAAAACCTGTAATTACTATTATCTGATAGTGGATAGCATGGCATGCGCTATTTGCAAAGAATTTTTTCCATCATTGTTTTCATTGGCCATTCGGAGATATAATTTGGTGATGAAAATTAGCTATTTTCCCCTGGTAAGGGAAAAGAGACTATGCAAGAGCAAAAATAGACTTTTTTCCCCAGACTTCTGTTCTGCCCACCCAGAGTTGAAGTCGCCAGGAGCAGAGTACGATTATTTTTCGTGAATATATTCATATGAAAAGAATTTGATATTTCTTTCTCTCACGGTTGGGAAAGCCTCAATTTCAGCTTACATCCTTGACTTTGTGGGGCTTATAAAAGAGAAAGAAAACCCTTTTGGAAAGAAACCCTTTAGGTCAGAATGAATCAAACCAAGAGAATTTCCAAGCATCCTTTCCACCATCAAGTCTAAAACTGTAAGAAGAAGAACAGTATACACAGCACAGGTCAGGATCGTGGAGCCAGGAAGAGATCCAGCACGCAGACGTCTTGCTGCAACTTGATGTAAGTGTGTAAGTTGGACCGCGAGAGAAAATAAAGCTGGCATTCTGTTCGGGACATTGCACTCTGCAAAAACAAGAAAACTTTGGGAAAATGTTAAGCCCAAAGCAAGCACGTAGAGGTTCCTTAGAAGGTACACCCACGGAGAAAGGGACTGTTGACTTCTCAGGAAGTTATGAAATCTCCTATGTAAAATGTAGTCATGTTTTTGTTATTACTTGATTTAACACTCCAGGAACTTAGCCCAAGCCAGCTGTGATCCTCAGGCTGCCCCGCTCATTAAAATCCCCCGCTTTCGATTCAGCCTCCCTCTACCATGACTGACTGCTGCCCAGCCTGCTGTCTGTCAACTGATTCTCTGTAGAATTCAGGAATGTGCCTGTTCAGTGCTCCCAGGAAGTTTCTTCTTAACTGCTGCTTTTCTATCTACAAAAGTAAAAGTTCATTGTAGAAATTCTGGAAAATTCTGAAAACCACAAAGAAAAAGTTCACGGCACAGTAATTCTCACCTGTACACACAGTGTACTGTTAAAACTTTGATGATATAAAGCTGTTAATATTTTTTAAGCATTCACACTAATTCTGCAGATACCAAGAGCTGCAAGAAATCACCTAACATGGAAGAACTGAGGCTTTCAAACCTCATTCTTAAGGACAAAGGCCACATCGTCTCTGTCTCTATGCCCTGGCAGCTGGCCCGGCACCCAGCATGCAGGGGGGCACAGAGTGTCTGCAGCATCCACAAACTTGGGGTTTCTGAGGAAAGGGAAGGCAACAAACTAGAATCGGTCTAGGAAAGAGGAAAAGAATTAGTACTTCTCTCAAATGGAGACTATAAAATATATTCCTCAATGATGACATTTTTCTGTAAATGTCAAAAATGTGTTCATAAGATGATTTGGGGACTGGGGCTCAAAGGTTTCCAAGACTGTTCAGAAGATAGGTTTGCTTAGCTGGGTGCGGTGGCTCATGCCTGTAATCCCAGCACTTTGGGAGGCTAAGGTAGGCAGGAGTTGAGGCCAGGAGTTCAAAACCAGCATGGCCAACAGGGCGAAACCCTGTCTCTACTAAAAGTACAAAAATTAGCCAGGCATGGTGGCAAACGCCTGTAATCCCAGCTACCTCAGGAGGCTGAGGCACGAGAATCACTGGAACTCATGAGGTGGAGGTTGCAGTGAGCCGAGATTGTGCCACTGCACTCCAGCCTGGGTGACAGAGCGAGACTCTGTCTCAAAAAAAAAAAAAAAAAAGAAAGAAAGAAAGAAAGAAAGAAAGAAAGGAAGAAAGGAAGAAAGGAAAGAAAGAAAGAAAGAAAGAAAGAAAGAAAGAAAGAAAGAAAGAAAGAAAGAAAGAAAAGTATGCTTCAAATTCTGTGACATATCTGCCACCCATAGCAGAAAGATGCCCGCTTGGGAAAGCAGACCCCAGCAGATGCTCTTTGGGAAGAGGCCATTATCTGCCAGGGTGGGGGCCACACTATCCACCTTCAGTACTTGATTCCTGGTGGAGAGTGGGTTAATGAAGAATAGTGGAGAGGTAGGAGTGCTTGGTATCTGGGTCCTTATAACTTACCAGGGTCTGCACGTGGACCAAATGTCCCTGCATGGAGCAGCGCCCATAAACAGATTACAGAACAGCCATTCGTTAATCCCAAAACAGTTTTCTGTCAGTTAATTAGAAAATTCATCTTATTTTGCCTCCAGGCCCTGTAGCCTTATTGCATTTGCACATATTTCAAAATGTTTCAAGTACTGACCAGATAACATTAATGAATATATTAGATAGGCAAACGCTTTTAAACAAAAAATAATAAACATACTTGTGTGTATATATATAAAAAATGTTAATTTCGTCTGGAGCCAAACAGGTAATTTTCCCTTCAGCATTTTTTCAGTCAGCTAAGACAGGTTGGCCTAGGAGTGCAGTCAGCCTGTCTGCAGTCTCTGGCTTGACTTGCATACCAGGGTCAGAAACAGACAGCGAGATGATCTGATTGGCCCAAGTCCAGAGCATGCTCACAAGGGCTTCTTTGATGAAAGGGTTCTTGGTAAGTACTGTACCAAAAGCAGCCTGCCACCCTCCTTTCAAAGATACCCATTTAGAGTAATTCCCAGAAAGGAAAAAAACAGCGAGAAAAAGAGAGAGGGAGGGGAGGAGAGGGAGAAAGAGCTGAACTGCGGGATCACCGCAAGAATAATTATGCTCCGTGGCATGGAGAAAGGGGTAAAAGTTATTACAAGTAAACTGTTGGATGTGGAACTAGCTGGTTGGCAACTCCACAGGCACATAAGGAATGTGCAATTAAGCTCATTAAAACATCATCATTGTGCTTATCAATCTTTTTCCAAAAGGGGTGGGGCGGGGCAGTGTGTTACGGCATGACTGCTTTTGCAGATAAAGATCCCGGGCTACCTAGTTGCCTCTGTCAGCAAACAAAATCAGCCATTCAGTTCCACGCAGCATTTACACTTAGGCAGGCTGGCTCCGACTGCATGACACTGGAGTCATGCCTGCACTCTGGGGGAGGCATCCAGGAGGCTGTCTTCTCTCAGCGGGCATGCTTCCTTCTGCTGTGATCTCCATCAGAAAAGCCGGTCTTTATTAAACACCTACTACATGTCCAACACTGGTGTTCAGGAAAATTCAGAAATACTACATATGATGGAAGCCCTGCCCTCTAGGTACTGTTAGCTTAGTTGGAGAGGTGAAATCTGGTCTATGAATCTAGAATATGTCATTAAAATATTTTTTTCTCTCTATTAGCCCCTAATAGGCCAATAGAGATATCCAGCAATAAAAGGCAAATGTAAGCCTGCTTTCTTTAAGATGCATCATTTGGCTGGGCACGGTGGCTCACGCCTATAATCCTAGCACTTTAGGAGGCCGAGCCGGGAGAATCCCTGAGTCCCAGAGCTCAAAACCAGCCTGGGCAACATGGCAAAACCCTGTCTCTACAAAAAGTACAAAAAATTAGTCAGGCGTGGTGGTGTGCCTGTAGTCCCAGCTACTCGAGAGGCTGAGGTGGGAGGATCACTGGAGCTCAGGAGGTCGAGGCTGCAGTGAGCCATAATTGCGCCACTGCACTCCAGCCTGGGTGACAGAGTGAGACCTTGCCTCAAAAAAAAAAAAAAAAAAAAAAAAAGATGCATCATTATGCATTCATTCAACAAATACTAATTCAGAGGCAGCCAAGTGTAGGCCTCCATTAGCTACTGTAGGTACAAGGGTGACCAAGCAGGACATGCCCTGGGCCTCACCCTGTAGCAGAGAGACAGTCAGTCAAGCATAAGTTCCATGACACAGAATTGCTATGTGATGAGTGCTGGGAGGGAAGAGGAGTAACTATTCCAGACACAACTTGCCCATTTTCCAACTTATTCCTGGAGGAAAAGCTCTTTTGCTTTTGCTTTCACTCTTTCTTTGTTGCTGTGATTTTTTTTTTTTTTTTTTTTTTTTTTTTTTTTTTTTGAGACATAGTCTTGCTCCATTGCCCAGGCTGGAGTGCAGTGACACCATCTCAGCTCATTGCAACCTCCGCCTCCCAGCTTCAAGCAATTCTTCCGCGTCAAGTGATTCTCCCGCCTCAGCCTCCTGAGTTACTGGGAATACAGGCACGGGCCACCACGCCAGACTAATTGTTTGTATTTTTTGTAGAGACGGGGTTTTGCCATGTTGGCCAGACTGGTTTCGAACTCATGGCCTCAAGTGATCTGCCCGCCTCGTCCTGCCAAAGTGCTGGGATTACAGGCGTGAGTCACTGCGCCTGACCTGTTGCTTTGATTTTTTGATGACATTTTTAATATGACAGTAATATGTTTCTTTTTAAAAACTTGAAAACAGAAAAACTTTCAAAGAAAATAAAAATCATCTGTAATCTGGCCACCCAAAGATACCCATTCTAACTTTTCAATATGTTTTCTTCCAATCTTTTGTTTTTGATTTTTACAAACCATGTAAATAGAATTGTTGTTTACTTTTTCCACTTGACAGCATGTGAACATTTTATATGTTATAAACTATTGTTTAGGAGGTCTGCACAGTTTAATCTTCTACTGGATATTTTGTTTACAATTTTTCGTGATTATAAATAATATTGCCCTGAGCATCTTTGCATGTAAGTATTGTCATTTATTTCAATCTGACATATATTTGCAAATAGCAGTTATGCAATAACTACCTGTAAAATAAGGTAGGATGTGACTGTAGGACCCACATTGGAGCTGCAGAAACCTGTGGAATGGGAAGTTCTCAGGATTAGCATGAACAGGAAAGCTCATAGAGGAGGGGGGTCTTGCACAGGGTAGTAGAGTCTTTTAGAGTCCCATATTACTGCAGATTTTCTCAAAACCCCCAGCCTGCACTTTCTTCTCATCATCTCTAAGGAGTATCTCTCTATCTCTGCCAGCTCAGGCCTGGCAACCTCCACCACCTATGTCTACCCCTCATCTCAAGCTCTAGTGCATTGATCCACAAACATTAGTCTACTTCAGGATTACCTGGGGTACAGGTTAAAAAGACTCCTGGACACCATCCTAGACCTGCTAAATCAGAACCTGTGGCACAGGGTTCAGGAATCTACATTTTTAAATGCACCCCAAAGTGATTCCAGGGCAAGACATCCAAGACCCAGTGCTGTAAGAGGAAGTGCTGGTTGCAGCCACAAAGGCTGGCACTCGGTATTCAAGAGCAAGGGCTTGGGCTGAGAAGTGTGGGATCAGGCTCTGGCCCTGCCATTCACCATTTTGTGGCCTTGGGCGAGTCCCCTTGCTTACTGAGTCTGTTTCCTCTTCTGTAAAAGGAAGATCATAATAGAAAATCCCTCCAAGTGTGGTTGTGAAGACTGAATGAGGTGCTTATGGATGGCCCAACCCATGCCCCATTCTCAATGCATGTTTTGGTAGTTGTTATTACTTTCATACACATCATTGCTTTTTAAGGCATGAGCAGCAGGTAGGCATCTTCCTTTCGAAACCAGCCTGGGCAACATGGCATCTACAAGGTAGGCATCTTCCTACCTGCTGCTCATGCTTTAAAGAGAAACAATATGAGCCTTTTATCTTGGCTGGAGCTGAGTTCACCAATGACACCCTGTGCTGTGAAAGTGGCCTCAGAGATGAGTCTCCTGCCCTGTTCCCTCCCAGGCCTCCTCTGCCTCCCTACCCCAGCCAGCTTCCAGAGGGGAGGTCTTTGGTGGCATCTGATTGGTAGAAATGCATCCTTGGTTGGGAGCCAAGTTAAGCTACAGTGAGAGAGAAAAAGGAGCCCGAGGCGATGCTGATGTGGAGAGGTGTGACTGGAGAAACTCCAGGACCCTTCACCAGAGGAAGCCAGCTTGAACTTTCATTCCTGGTTTGATCAAGGTAGTGTAAAAATGGACCCCAAAGGTCTTCAGATGGAAAACTAGGTTTTAGGTTTCACTTATGAGCTGTAGTTAAAGCCAAATGCTCATTCCACTCAAATTGTGTGGGTGGATCACTTTCCTCCCACTGTTGAAGTATCATGTTTTGAGCTGCTAATAAACTTAATAAAATCCATTTCTTCTTTCCCCGAGCGTATAGAGTTCGTTCACATGCCTACCGAACCAACGTTTAGCGACACTGCGTTAGAAAGTATTTTTGTTGGAAACACAACGGACACTGTTCAATTGCAAAACACTTTTCAAACAAGCTTCTTTTCTCCAGTCTCCAGCTTGCAGAGAGCCATCTGAATTCAGGGAATCCTCCCAGTCAACCATAACACCTACACAAAGTATGAAGGAATTCCGTTTTATTGGTTCAAGAAGCAGATTCAAAGGAACTGCATGCTTTTCTCCTCCCACGGAAGCTCCCACCTGCCCTTCCCCACCCGCCTTCCCACCCCACAAGTCTCCCATTGCCACTGATGGCTCACTGTTCCAGCACTCCAGGTCTGCCTGGATCAGAAGACATAGGGTATATTTCAGGGTCTAACCAATCCCACATATTCTCGGAGTGAGTGGTGATTGAATATGGACGCTGTAATTAAATGAAACAAACAAAAACACACATCTGAGAAGTGACGGGGAAGTTTGGGATGGGAGAACAATTCCCATCAATTCCCATTGGGGAATACTGGAACCATCTCAGCCTGGGTTGCAAATAGCCAGAAATGAAGAAGAGGGATAGGGAAGATATAACAGAAAAATATACGGGAGTCCACACGAAGAACTAGAATCTAGGGAGGTAGATGTTTGAACAATTTCAAACACAGTAGTTCTCCCTTATCCAAGGGGGATATGTTCCAAGACCGCCAGTGGATGCCTGAAAGCTTGAACCATGGATAGTACTAAGCCCTATTTATGCTGTTTTTCCCTGTACGTGTATACCTTTGATAAAGTGTAATTTATAAACTAGGCACAGTAAGAGATTAACAGCAATAACCAAGAGTAAAATAGAACAATTGTAACAATATACTGTAATAAAAATTCGGTGAATATGGTCTCTCTCTCTCTCTCTCTCGCTCTCTCTCAAAATGTCTTAGTATCTTTCAGACCTTGGGTAACTGAAACTGCAGAAAGCGAAACCATGGATAAGAGGAGACTACTATATCCTGTTCTATTCTAAAATGTTAAAACCTAGTGTTGAGACTCATCACAATTTGTTATGTCTGTGATACTTTGATTACCAGCGTGTGTGTGTTGGGTCAAGGACCAAGATGAGATTTTATTTTATTATAAGAAAAACCAGTCCAGGCACAGTGGCTCACGCCTGCAATCCCAGCATTTTGGGAGGCCAAGGCGGGCAGATCACAAGACCAGGAGTTCGAGACCAGGCTGGCCAACATGGTGAAACCCCATCTCTACTAAAAACACAAAAATTAGCTGGGCATGGTGGTGTGCACCTGTAATCCCAGGTACTGGGGAGGCTGAGGCAGGAGAATGGCTTGAACCCAGGAGGCAGAGGTTGCAGTGAGTGGAGATCGTGCCACTGCATTCCAGCCTGGGTGACAGAGCAAGACTCCATCTCCAAAAAAAAAAAAAAAACCAAAAAGTTGGAAACAATACAGATGTTCATTGATGTATAATATTAACTTCACATTTGATTTAAGAATGCAGAAATAGGACGTAGAACCCTTGTCAGCACTGCTTTATTTTAGTGATAATTGAACCAATTATATACGTGAGCATTTAACTTTTTTATTTTCAAGGCTGAAAAAATTAAAGTCAACCTCTTACTCAGGCTCATGCATACCATGGGCTGTATGTCTTGAGGAATCCGCTGCTATTTAACGAAGTGATTGTGAGATCTTTGCTCTTCTGTGAGGTGAAAAACTAGAAAATTGCAATGCCATGCCCATGTTTGCTGAAGTGATCACCCTTAGATTCTGTGGGGCTTATCTCTTGGTATAATCAGCATGGCCCTCTTAAATAGAGCTGTCTCAAAAACACAGATCTACTGGTAAGGTTTGTTTTAATTTTGGTCTAACAGCCTTAGGATTACCCCTCAAGACTATATCGTCAGGCTTTTGTACAAACAAGGAGCTTACACAAAACTCCCATTATAATGGTGGTTTGAGGGGAGGAAAAAGCCTTGTTTGCTTGATTGAGTTATGATTGTATAGGGAACAAATAAAGGCTTTCTTTCCTTAAACATAACAATTATGTCTTACTCTCACTAATAATGCCACATTTTCTTTTAAAAAAATATTTACACAGCCTGACGTTATTCTTAATATCAATGCAATGTGTTACCTCTAAGTTAAAATCCAGTTTTAATCCTATAAGCTAGAAAAATAAGTTCGATTTTACACAACTGAGTTTGGAAACTGCTGATTCTGTTGCTGTATTTATTACCAGTGCTTGTTCCCTTTCCCTCCTGCTCTCCCTCCTCTCTCTCTCTTTCTCTCTGTGTGTGTGTGTGTGTATGTATATGAATATATTAATATATGTATATGCTGATCTTGTATCTTTGTGTATCTATACACATGTAGCAATCTTGTTCTTGCCATAAGAAACTATCTTATTTTGTTTTCTGAATATCTACTCCGCGATCTGAGTAAATAAAGTCTTTTACAGTGAACTGATTTACAGCAGTCCTGGACAGCATTATGCTTTCCCCTCCAAAGAAGTTAAATGGCTGTTCTTTGACAGTTGTTGCACTGGATACATTACAGTTTCATTTACTAGATTTTATTTAAAATCTCTCTTAAATAAAAATGGATGGGAAAGCTTTGTTGCTGGGTAAATATGTTATTTCAGCCAAGGGTGGCCAAACACTGGTATCACGGTTACTTCAGGTCTTATTTCACATGGCTTTAAGGGCTACAGCCCCCTTCTCTGCAGTTGGGCTCATAGGGGATGCTAGAGCCAGTGTTTCAGAGGTAGCTCTGTAGCTGCAAGGTATAAAGGGTGAGGGCCAAAAAAGAACAAAAAAAGTGAAATCAGGGGTGAAGTTGGACAAAAGTAGGCTGAGAACTTTTTTTTTCTCCTGAATGGAAAGCAGGTAGTAATCCAGAAACACGAAGACAGAGAGGTTCCTACGAATTGGAATAGAAGCCGTAGTTAAAGCTTCCTAAAGTGCATTTGAAATTACTTTGGCCCTATATTAGAAACGGAGTGCTTTTTGAGTTTTCCAAATCCATCTTTAAATATTAGTTTCTGCAAGTATATTTGGGCAGGAGATTTGAATTAGGATATTATAACTTCAACAGGACTGACTAATTTTAATCAGCTAATTTGGCATTTAAAAAGGACTACAGGTCATTGTAATTATGCAAGGGATATGCAGTCATTAGCGTCAGTATTCCAATTTCTCATTAATATCTACCCAGAAGAGAGTTGTTGAATATGAGGCTATCACCACTGCCTGAAAATGAACATTTTCACTTGAAAATGTAGCTTACTTTCCCTCCCAGCTACTTGCGGAATTGATTTCCGTGCTGGGCCTGGACAGCAGTTCCCTTTAGATTTCAGGGCCATGTTTCACATACTTGTAATGGATCAAGACATTTAAATCTCACTGATCCAGCTCAGCACAACCAAAAGATCTGGGCCAATGCTAGTTTAAAATATATATATAACAAGAGCCACAGCTGAAAGATGTTTCTGCATAGCCTCAACCCCTACCTTTTGGCACCGAAAACTCCATACCCAGACAGCCCCTGCCACTTGGCTCTGGACTCAGAAACCTATTAGTGGTACCACTTTGGTGAGTAGAGAATGAATAACTGAGCATGTGGCCCCTTAGTAGACTTAAAATGTACCACTGGGCCAGGCGCAGTGGCTCACACCTGTAATCCCAAAGGCCTGTAATCCCAGCACTTTGGGAGGCCGAGGCGGGCGGATCACAAGGTCAGGAGATCAAGACCATCCTGGCTAACACGGTGAAACCCTGTCTGTACTAAAAATACAAAAAATTAGCCGGGCATGGTGGCAGGCGCTTGTAGTCCCAGCTACTCGGGAGGCTGAGGCAGGAGAATGGGTGAACCCGGGAGGCAGAGCTCGCAGTGAGCAGAGATCATGCCACTGCACTCCAGCCTGGGCTACAGAGCGAGACACCATCTCAAAAAAAAAAAAAAAAGGTACCACTGGCCTTTGTTACAAATCTCATGTCCAGGCATAATTTTACATGCCTCACCTGCACTAAGGTGATGAGGTTGAATTGAGTTCTTGCTTCTTTTCTGCCCGTTTATACTAAGAGCATATTGCCCTGCTTTATAGCTCTGAGAAGTAAATTTAATGGCCTGGTGGCATTTACAATCCTGCTTCGCTGAGTTGTGAGACTTCGTAGCCCTGTGTTTGGGAGTTTTGTACAATATATTGATATAAGCTCTCTTGGTTTGGGACCTGTTTTATCCTTCATCTCAGTCTAGCTCTCAGGTGTTGTTTTATCAAAATGCACATCAAGGTCATTGAGTTTCTGCCTTTGACCTCTAGCCTCACCCTTTTTCTGCCCACCACCATATAACACGAAGAACATGTGGTAAACTGGGTGCCAATCAGACACTGCTTCACTGGCATCTACAAAGATCACCTGATCTCAATCGGTTTATCCGTCTGATTCACGCCACAGCACCCTCTCCAGAAAACAGCATCCCAAGAATATGTACAGTTTCAGGGAGAGAAAAAGAGAGAGGTGGAAGGAAAGATTTTAAATAGTTGCAATCATGCCTGCAATGACTGTCTCCCACATCCCTGGGAGTTGTTTAGAGATCCCCAACAGACTGATGCCCGACCTATAGCAATGAGGATGGCGGCCCCCATTCATGGACATGGCGCCCTCTGGAATCCTTAGTTAAGGGTAGGGATTTTATCTCTCCTGTGCCAGCAGTTTTTGGATGTGGTTTGCATGCATACGGTCAGTTACCAGCTACTTAACCCCAATCAGTGCCTGCGGTACTTGATGTGTCGGTCATTGCAGCCAGTTGCAGAAATTCTTGATTTTCGGTGCAAATGGAGGAGACTTGCGGTGTGGTTAACCCAAAACAGTGAATAATGCAAGAGTCATCTTTTGAGAATTATCTTTAGTTGGTTCTGTGTTTACAAAAGTGCTTCGCCTTCCTAGTTATATTTTGCTTAAGCCAACGTGGTGTTTAAAAATGTTATTGTTAATTCTCTGTTTTATATAGAGTGATATATTGAAAAAAAAATTGAAAATTATAGGGAATTGTGAAGAAAATAAAGACCACCATACTCACACCATTAATAGTGTTTTTGCTGAGTATCTGTCTAGACATTTTTCTCTGGATATATACCTGTATAAATATAAATTTTTAATTAAGTTGAGCTTTTTCATTTTACTTAGTATTTTGAGCCTGGTTAATGTTAACATTGTGATCATGGTTAATTCTACATCAATTAATTCATCTCAGCGTCATCATTTTTGTCGTCTGCATGGTAGTTAGTGTTGTCAGCGCACCACAATTTGCTCATACAAATCTGTATTAGTGAATATTTGCATTATTTTAAAATTAGAGTTAACCATGTTATAATTTATACTCTTGTACATACATGTACCTGTGTGCAGAGGTACTAATATATCCTTAGAGTTAATGACTAAGGGTGGCATTGCTGGGTCATTTTACATTTTCAAAATGATGACAAACTGCATTTCAGAAAAGCTACTCAAACCCACATTCCTACAACAGCAATGATCCCCATGTCCTGGTTGGATATTATAATTCCCTTTCATCTTTGCTAACTTGAGAAGTGAAAGGGAAATGACATCATATTATTATACCTGTTTCCTAGTTTACTAATTGAATTTGAGCATGCTAAAATACCATTTCTATTTCTTGCTTTGTAAATTACTAGTTCGTATGTTTTGTTTTGTTTTGTTTTTTTGAGACGGAGTCTCGCTCTGTCACCGAGGCTGGAGTGCAGTTGGCACAATCTTGGCTCACTGCAGCCTCCGCCTCCTGGTTTCAAGCACTTCACCTGCCTCAGCTTCCCACGTAGCTGAGATGACAGGCACCCGCCACCACACCCAGCTAATTTTTGTATTTTTGGTAGAGGCGGGATTTCACCATTTTGGCCAGGCTGGTTTTGAACTTCTGGCCTCAAGTGATCTGCCCACCTCGGCCTCCCAAAGTGCTGAGATTACAGGCATGAGCCACCTCACCTGGTGTGTTTTTCCTTTTGAGCATTACATTTATGTTTAATTTATTGAACAATATTTATTGAGCACCAATTACGTGCTGAACACTGCTAGGTGCTGGGGAAATGTTGGTGAGCAAAAGGGACACAGTTTCTGCCCTTAGTATAGTGGGGGAAACAGACGTTAATCAAATAATCACACAAATTTGAAAGTAATTGTGATGACTGTTATGAAGGAGAGCTTCATGGTGCAGTGGAACTAGATGATAGGTAAGTGATTCTCAAACTTTAGCAGGCACCAGAATCCCCTGGAGGGATTGTTAAAACAAAGCCCAGATGTCTGGGCCCTACCCCAGAGTTTCTATGTCTAACCTATCTCTGTGTGATGCTAACGACGCCAGTCCAGAGACCACACCTGGAGAAGCTGTGGTCTAGAGATTTTACCTTGACAGGAGGCCAAGGCAGGTTGATGAAAAAGTGAGGCGTGAGCTGAGGTATGAAGGCATTACCTAGATGCTTCTGTCACAGAAAAGAGCTTATGCAAGAGCCCTGTGGTGGAAGTGGGCAGAGGACAAGAGACAGAATTAGGCCAGTGTGTCTGGAGAAGCAAGAGAAAGGAGAGAGTGGTATGAGGTCAGGGCCAGACCTATAGGTGTAGTAGCACGTGCTAAGGAATGTTAAGGCCTTTTGACAAGGTTAAGCATAAAAGGAGACATTAGGCAATAAAGAAGGCGTTCCGTGGAAAGAAACACAAGTCAAAGTTTAAAACTGACTACAAGCAATGTACCAAGTGTGGAAATTATACATAAATAATGTTAAGTTCAACAGATAGTAGCCAGTACTTTCAAAGATAAAAATAATTATTATGGAGTTACTTTAAATTTTTGTTTATAAACTTTGCTAAATTCAATTAAGAGCTGTGTATAAACTTAAGTTCAAATATAATTTTAGATTTATTAGTTAGAAAGAAGCTGTTTCTGCAAGAATTGGTATCTGATTCTTACCTGCTGGTTGCTCCAGACAACCTCACTTGAAGAGGAAACCATTGCATTCAAATTAATAGTCAATAGGAAAATCAGGAACTAGATTCTCCTTGCAAGAAATGCTAGTATACTTCAAAGAGGAGAGAAAAATACTTGCTTCAGATTAACAAAAAATGCTCAAGGAATCCTGTGGTCCAAAGAACTAAAATCTCCCATTGGATTCCTACCATAGGGAAGAGAAAGTGATGACTTTTAGCAAGGGTGCTGGAAAACAGGTCTTGTATGCATCTTCATAAACCTTTTCCTTAGTTAGCTGGGGGCAAAGGAAATTTAACATAGCATAGGTATTCTAAGTATTTACAAGTACTTTAAGAAGTTGTGAGACTGGTTTAGTGGCAGGTAAGTTGGATGAGATGGAAGCCAAGGATTTCTTCATTTGAAGCTATAAAGGGACAAAAGAAATAAGATCCATGCCAATTGTGGTTTAGTGAGAAAAACGTAGCAATAGTACATTCAGGTGTTAGTTCTTTAAATCTTGCTCCATATATATTACATATCCTTCAAAGCAGAGTTTAAAGCCACTGATTTCTTAGCCATGTGAGTTTTTATTCTTTAAAAGGGAAATGATTTCATCAGCTTCCCAATCTGTGGCTTAAAGTTGACTTTTCAATCCATACTGGAATAATAGTAATAGCTAGCATTTATTGAGTGCCTTACCGTGTGTCAGGTACTGTGCTAAGCTCTTATATGTGTCAGCGCATTTTAATTCCCACAGCGATCTTTGGGTAAGTAGTTTTATCATCTCCTGCTACAGATGGTAAGGCCAAGGCCCAAAGTCATGAACTAGTAAGTGGAGATCCTGGAATTTGAATCCAGTTGGTCTGACCTCAGAGCCCATACTCTTAATCATTTGTCTATTTTGCTTCCCCAAGTCCCTTCTTCACCTGGAGGCAGCAAACCCTGATTGCAGACCCAGTGCCTAAAAGGAAGTAAGTGCCTATTCAATGCCGAATATGAAGTAAAATCTGTCAGATGAAAAGCACAAAGAGAGAAACCGTTCTAGTGTATTTGTGCTAGTTCTGAAAACAGGAGGGCATAAACTAATGACAACAGCATGGCACATACTGGAACAAAGGGGAGGAGAAACTCCCTAATGTTAAATACATTCGTTTGAGTTTTCAACGCAAGGGTCTTTCCTGCCTGCCTACCTTATTTCTTCCTTCCTCTTTTTTTTTTTTCTGTTTCTCTGTATTCTCCCAATTTTCTTGGTTGCGATGAAAAAATACTAATTTTTAAAATTGTTTAAAGACCAATGGGACATGTAACTAACTTATTTTAAACACAAACTTCATGTAAGGCATGGTGAGATGATATAAAGGCCAAAATGTTCTGGGCCCTTCACCTCTTCCTAGGACCAGTCTTGTCATCAGGCATCTTGGGGAGGGTGACCTGCAGGTCATGTGCCCAGAGGCACTAGTGTCACAGAAGCCGGACACATATTACTTCCCCCTTGGATCCTCATGCCTTTCCTGGACTTCTGTGCTCCTATCTGCTCCTTCCCAACCTCATGTGATAGGTGACCTCCAGGACCAAGCCAGGCTTCCCTCAACCCCTCTCTGTCCCTGCCCCGCATATTCCACTTCAGATTTTGACCTTCAGTGGTTTGCAGCTCCCTGCAGATATTGGAAAAGAGAATGAAGTGATTTACATAATGAAAACAAATTGCATGACGAGTGTGAGGATCCATTGTTATGGTATAATGGAATGATTTAGAGGCTTTGAGAGACACAAGGCTGACGAGAAAGAGCCTCTGCCACCCTGGAAATGTAATTACTGCTCCACAAGGCGCTTTCTGGAGAGGCTTGGGATGAATAGAGCAGGACGTGGCAGTTGTCTCTGGAAGAAAGCATAAGACCAAAATAGAAGACTCTTAGCTTTGCAAGTTGGCCTTCTCAACTTTAAGCATATGATGCAATTCCTGGAGCAACTGCTGCAGTCCACGGGAACATTTGGTATTCCCCCATGATCGTCTACCAGTTTCACCCATTACATTTGGGGTTTTTTCTCCTTTTTTGCATGTTTCCACCCTCAACCTCTATCTCTTCTGGTTCTCCGATGCCACAAAGAAAGCATCTTCAGAAACCAGTTAGGATTTCAGATTAAGAGAAACCAAAGAGGCATGACAACTAGAAAACTAAGTGCAGTTCGTGATCCCAGGTTGAATCCTGGAGCAGGGGTGAGGGTGGGGAAAGAAATACAGAGCATTACTAGGGCAATTGACAACACAGGCTGTGGTTTCCATGTTAGTATTAGATCATTATTAAATTTCCTGATTTGGGTAAATGTGTTATAATCATGGAGCCTCATGTCTGCAACTGACTCAAATGGTTCTCAATGAAATATGCCTTTATGCAGACAAACAGAGAATGGTACAGCTTAGGGTGCAAAATAATAATAATTAGTAAATTTACATGAAGGGTATAGGAACTCATTTTTCTTGAAACTTCTCTCAAGTTTAAATTTATTTCAAAATAAGTTTTTTTGGTTTTGTTTTGTTTAAAACCCAAACCCATTAGGAAGTAATTCTGGCCTTTTAGGACTGACAGTTACTCATTTCGTGAAAGAAAAACTTGGAAGGGCTAGCAAAGGGAAATAACATGCAGAGCCCAAATAAATTTTGTGTGAAATAGGGAGAGCTAAAATTTGCAATTAATTACATCCACAAGTAAGTTGGAAATCCAGATCACCACCACAGCCCAGCTGACTTCAGAACACAGACAGCAGGCCTTGCTTATACCCTGATGCAGGGCGTGGCTGTCTCAGGGCCTCATTGTAAGGTTATCCCAACTAGAGAGCGAGCCCTTCCTGTATGTGGAAGGATTCTACGCTGCCTCTGGTGGAGTCAGAGAGGGCTTTGTCATTTAATCTGCAGGGTCTATTTACCTCTCATTCCCATAAGGAAGAAAGTGAGTTGACTTAAAGTCCAAATCCATTTGGAATATTAGATGAAAGACCATGGAATTTCCCTATCTTCATGTCTTTGATAAGCCAGACTTGCCAACAGTAGCCTCCTAGTTCATGCCTGGGTGCGCCACCCCTCCATAAGCTGGAGGTCTCCAGCAAGGTGGAGCCTTGGTGAGGCCTAAATGCCCTCCGAGTATCTCCCTTAGGTTCTGTTCTGGGTGTGGTATCAGGCTTGCAAGCCAATGCAGTTTCAATCCATGCATCCCATTGCTCTGCCTAGTATTGGAAAGGTATATGGCAAGATCCAGGAGTCTCACCTCTTTTACCTTCCTGTTGCAACACCACAAACCTTAGAACATAGCCTGGAGAAAGAGCAGGTAGGAATCTGGGAAATAACCCAGGTCAGAGGTGGCATATTTACATACCTTAGGAACCAGGTGGGTACCACAGTGAGTGAAACAGGCCAGGAGGTGTTGAGGAGAACTGGAGAGGGAGTACCCTATCCAGAGGCTTCTCAGAATCCACCCCATGGTTGCCATGGGGGCATGTAGGCCCTCTGGGGTCATATCTTTTGGAGTTTCCAGAATGCTTGCATTCTGGATTACAAATCTTAGCATTTGTAAATGTTGGCAACGATTTTTTTTTTTTTTTTAATTTCAAACCGAGCAGGCCAAACCAACACATCTGCAGGCGGAATCTGGCCATGGACTGCCAGTTGGCGACCTCTGATCTGATCCAACCCACTCGTATTATGTGTTTGACACTTTTATTCCACAGTTATTGAATTCCAACTGGATGCTGGTACCCAGAGATGGCAAGTAACTGGCCTAAGATCACACAGCTAGTTAATGGCAGAGGCAGGCATACTGTATGAAAGTGTTAAACTCATGTAGTCTGTATGCCAGTATGACACGAAAACAATAATTTGGCTGAAAGATGCAGCCTCATGAACAAAACAGATTAATTCCAAATGTTTTCTTTTTTCTTTTTTTTTTTTTTTTGAGACGGAGTCTTGCTCTGTCACCCAGGCTGGAGTGCAGTGGCACGATCTCGGCTCACTGCAAGCTCCACCTCCCAGGTTCACGCCATTCTCCTGCCTCAGCCTCCTGAGTAGCTGGGACTACAGGCGCCTGTCACCACGCCCGGCTAATTTTTTTTTTTTTTTTTTTTTTGTATTTTTAGTAGAGATAGGGTTTCACCGTGTTAGCCAGGAAGGTCTCGATCTCCTGACCTCGTGATCCACCCGACTCCACCTCCCAAAGTGCTGGGATTACAGGCTTGAGCCACGGCACCTGGCCCCAAATGTTTTCTTAAAAAGAAAATTAATTCCGTAGTTAAATCTTATAACACCCTGCTTCTGCCATGTTTGTAGAAATATCTCCTTAAAACTCACCCAGTAGGTTTCTTCCTAACAAAAGTTTCTTCAGAAACAAATAGGGTTAGAGATGGTATTCAGCATGTCAGCTGCAGGGGAAAAGGTGACCCTTCTCCCATTTTCAAATGACATGTTTTAGAAATAAACAGGAGAGATAGGACTTATCTCTAAAGAATGTTCTAGCTTCTCTCTAAAGACATTTCTGGCTCTCCCAGGGAACACTGAGTCGTTTTGAATGGAGAAGACTTCGGGATTCCCCAGGACCCAAGGAGAGGATGGCTTGCATGAGCACACACGGGCGCCCTTTCTAGTGTGTAACCAAGGTTCACATATGCCCAGATTCGAAGTCAGGTGGACCTGGGTTCAAATCCAGGCACTGCCTCTTACTAGCTGTCTGACCTTGGAGAATTTTCCTCATCTTTAAGTGGAGAGATAAAAGTCGTATCTACCTCAGAGAGCAGTTGGAAGAACTAAATGAGATCATTTCTGTACAACACGCAGTGTGGAGCCTGGCAGGCAGCATGTGCCCAGAAATGAGTCAGTTCTCATCACCAGTGTTCCTTCTCTCCATCCTGCAAGGGATGAAAGGGAAAGCACTTCTAAAGTGAGCAGCACCCCTGCCCACATGAGGCCGACCATAGGAACTGGGGAGGGAACAGGAGAAAGGGTTTGCTTGTCCTGCAGCAAAACAGCTGTGCAAGAGCTGTGTGTAGTTTGGTGGTTTCAGGGAGTTTGGGGGTACTTTTTTTCAGTAACTGCTTTATTGATACATAATTCACAAAACCTACAATGCACCCATTTAAAGTATACAATTCAATGGGGTTTTTTTAGTATACTCTTATATGTGCAACCATCACCATAGTCAATTTTAGAACCTTTTTATCACCTCAAAAAGAAACCCTGTACCTTTTAGCTATATCTTCAATCCCCTCATTCCTCCAGCCCTATGCAACCATGAATCTGTTTTCTCTATAGATGTGCCTAATCTGACCATTTCATATAAATGGAATCATAGAATATGTGATTTTTTTGTGACTGACTTCTTTCACTTAGTATAATGTTTTTAAGGTTTATCCTGGTTATAACATGTGCCAGTACTTTATTCCTTTTTTACGGTCAAATAGTATTCCATTGTATGGATATACCATGCCACATTTTGTTTACCTATTCTTCAGCCAATGGACATTTAGGTTGTTTCTGCCTTTTGGCTATGTGAATAATGCTGCTGTGAACATTTGTGTACAAGTTTTTGTGTGGACATATGTTTTTATTCTCTTATATACCTTGGAGTGGATTGGCTAGATCAAATGGTAACTCTGTGTTCAACTTTTTGAAGAACTGGCAAACTGCTTTCCAAAGCAGCTGTACTATTTTATATTCCCACCAGCACAATATAAAGGTTTTGATTTCTCCACATATTCACCAACACTCATGGTTATGAGACTTTTCAATTCTAGCCATCCTAATGGATGAGAAGTGGTATCTGATTGTGGTTTTGATTTGCATTTCACGAGTCCTAATGATGTTGAGCATGTTTTCCTGTGCTTATTGGTCATTGTTATATCTTCTTTGGAGATGTCTACTCAGATCCTTTGCTCGCTTTTTAATTAGGTTGTCTTTTTATTAGTACGTTGTAAGAGTTTTTTAAGATAGTCTAGATATGTCTTATTGTATATACGATCTGCAAACATGTTCTCCTATTCTACAGCGTGTCTTCTTACTTTCTTGATAGTGTCCTTTGAAACACAAAAGTTTTTAATTTTGATGAAATCCAATTTAGTTTCTTTTGTTGCTTGCGCTTTTGGTGTCACATCTAAGAGTCTATTGTTAAAACCCACACCACAAGGACTTATTTATCTGTTATCTTCTAAGGGAATTATAATTTTGGCTCTTTCATTTAGGTCTTTGATTCATTTAGAGTTAATGTTTATATATGCTGTGAGGTAAGGGTCCAACTGTCTTCTTTTGCATATGGATATCTAGTTGTACAGCCATGTTTTTGAAGGAAGAAAAAGAACTGTGGATTGATGTGGTCATCTACCAAGACACACCTCAGCCCAGTCCACCTTGGAAACCCATTGGTCAGTCGGAACAAAACTGACCGACTGGCATAGGTCATTCAGAGCAGAACAGGGTGGAGTTTAGCAATAGAATGCCACTTAGCTTGAGAAACTCTAGTCTGCAAGCCATAGAGTGTAACTCGAAAACTCACAAAGTGTGCCCATTGAGTAGGTAAAATAATTACCAATAAGGTAGTGATTTAATCACCCTAATTTATATACGTCTCTTACCTCCCTACCATTTCTGGGCCTTTTGGGTAGAAGTAGGATGTAATAAAAAGAGAACTGACCTTGCTATCAGAAGTCTAAGAGCTGATTCTTGGTGACTGTTGTGACATTAGCCAAGTCACTTAACCTCTTTGAGACTTAGTTTTCTTCTCTCTAAGGTAGGATAATAATACCAAGTTCCTGGTCTTACTGAATCAATCAAAGGAAGTTTTCCCAAGGTTTGGGAAAGTACATGGTACCTGGTATCTAGTTGCCACACAAAGCATGCATGTTCACACTTATCACACTCCTCTTCCCAACTGTACCATCGATCACACCGAACACTAACTGAACTGCTGCTTCAGATCATAGAAGCCAGAACCCTGGAGTTCCACACAACCACAAATTCCAGAAACACACACCTGCCCCATAAACTATCCTGTGCTAGCCCCATTCCTCCATCCAGATCATTAACCACTGGAAGTCTTAGGAAAGGATGATACTTGGACACACCTCAACTCGGCTAAGGGTGTGCCTGGGAAGTGTTCAACCTCAACACTTCTCAGTGTTGCAAGTGGTGGCTCCAGTATCTGGCAGAAGACAGTTGATTGGAAAGAAAATTTGTAGCCATAGGACCAAGTGACTGCCCATCCGGTGCATCCTAAATGTGGGAAGAGAGGACCAAGAGAGATCTTTAGGTGTGATTTGAGATTTACCCCAGGCCTGAAACTCCACTGTGCCTTTGGGTTAAGGCATAGTGTTGTTGCCAGGATCTAATATCTTATCTGGGGTGGGCAGCAGAGAGCCAGTGGATGTGAAGATATTGGGAGGTGTAGGGAGAGCTATGCAAACATGACAGGGCACAATAACTAATGAGTAGCCACTGACATAAACACAGAAGGTTAGAGCAGAGAGGAAGGGCCCTTAGGAGTCTTCTATCCAGCTCCCTTATTTGGCAAAAGAAGACAGCTAGGGGTCAGAGACACTGGGTGGCTTGGCTGAGGTGAGGCTGTGAGTAGCTGCAGCGCAGGACACCTAATGCTCATGCCATTTGGCACTGAGGCCGTGGAAACTGGAATGTTTCGATGTGGAGGGTGTTGGAGAAAATGTCACAAAAAGAGACTGAGCATTCAGGTCTGGAGCTGAGGGCACCAGAGAAGCAGTTCAGGAGCTATTTTGTTGGGGAGAGAGGCCAAAACAGGCTGATGCAGAGACACAAAGGCATCTGTGTTTTCTGGAAGGTTCTTCTCATAGTTCCTCTCATAGTTCCACCTCACTTCAGGACGCCAGAAAGAAGTGGTGGGAAATCCATGACCTGGGCCTGCCTCTGCCATTGACCATCCAGGGGCCACCCCAGGATGACTACTTCCTCCTCTGAACTTTGGTCTTCCCACTACAAAGGAGATGAGCGTGAAGAAGGTGAACTCTGAGTCTGACGGCTCTAACCAGTCTCCAAGGGGAAAGCCAAGTCAGGCTTAGGCAGTAAATTAATCTCAGGAGGAACAACTTTATGTGAGCACATTTAGAAATAAGTTTAGGGTGATGATTTTAAGTTCCACCTTTTTTTTTAATGCCTCTATTCAGGTGACATATTTGACCTGATTAACAGAAAGTACATGGGCCTAATGTACAATATTAGGAGATAATTGCAATGGATGAAAGTCACTTGAGTCAATTAACTCTTATTACCTGGAAACCATTTAGAAGAGGCAATAAATTATTGGGACAACACAATTAGCAGTCCCAGAATGAAACAGATTTCATGTGTGTGCACGGAGAAGCCCCCCTCCTGAGGGCCTGTCAAGTTCAAGGGTACATGTTTGAGGGGATTGCTGTGCCCTTTTGTGTTCACAGGAGTGTGTTAACATGCAACAGGGCTGACATATCCCAGGCTAGACCGAAGCAATGAAATAAGCTTTCGACGCCTGAGAACAATGACGCCTGTGTCACCACCAGTCAATGGCTGCCTCAGTGCCTTGTCCCTAATAGACTCTCACTGAACGTCGGTCAGTTAGCTGAGTGATATTGAGGTTGGGTCTTGTGACTCTGTTTAAAGACCATTTCTAACACCTCCACTGCCGAATTTAAAAACTGAAACGGCTTAGCATTTAGAAAGACCTTTTTTCATCAAGTTACACATTCTATACCAGCATGGATAGAGTTGGGATAAAGATAAAGTTTTGTATAAAAATTCTTTAAAGTACCACTGCAGTAGCAAATAGGTTCCAAGAGCCTCATCGATCTCTTATATTTGTTTTCAATCCATGGAAGAAGATTGTGTTGTCCCAGTGCAGGCCCAAGTTTAATTCAATGTGTCTTAAGGCTGTAGGATCCTGAGCTCCTTGCCACTAAATCTACACACCATTTGCTTATTAAGTAAGGAACCATCCTAGAATTCTTTTGCAATGATCTGAAATAACCTAGCATTTGCTTTCACTGACCTTTTAGTGTTTCTATCACCTAAAGCATTTTTCCTTCCACTGCTGCATTACAAGTAGGATTCAAATTCCTAACAGCAGAGGGGGAAAAAAAAATCCCAAAGCACAACAAATGTTAATGATCAACATTTCATTTTTATCGTGTTGACTGTTTCAACCACAAGCTTAAAGAATTATCAAGGCAGACTGCATTAGTCCAAATAAGCTGAAAATAATACACTGGCCAGAACTAGTGCTCAGAAGGCAAATTTATATCGAGTAATTGAAAATGTAATAAAGAAAGAAATAATTGCCATAGGACACAGGTCTCTCTCTTTTGTGTGTGTACCTCCAAATATGTGGGTTTTAAAAATATATCACCACATACTTTTGCGATAGTCAATCTGTGACTTCTTCAATGATGATAAATGTGCAATCTGATCTTTTGAAAGAATAAACAGTTCCTTGTTAATTAATTTATACAGCTGTCAGTGCAGCTTTCTCTGTCTTCGCACTCTAAGTGTTTCCCTGCCATAGATTTTCTTGCCGTTTCTGGCAAACCTCCAGTGAGAGCCTGGGATTTATTAGGCTGACTTGGTGCAGTCTATTGATTGTGGCCCCGAGGGTAATAACTAAATAGAGCCGGAGCAACAAGTCAATAACACCATTGTTGCTGCAGCCTGCATTCACTCGAGGAGTGAGATTGTTTTACAGCAGCCGAGGGTAATCGTGGGCAGATCAGTGTGTTCAACACGCGCTGCACCGTGTTAGTGCTGAGGACTATTTGAAAGCTTTCAGCGGGATCACTGGAGAATTGGGGTGGGGTACTGGGATTATGAACCCTGTGAACTCCTTCATTACAGCTTAAAGGTTTCAACTTTAGTTTTTAACATCTGCTGCAACCTTGGGGAGCTCAGGAGTAAGGCTGGTGCAGGGGAGTGCAGAAACAGGCTCTGGGCCTTAGCACTAGGCGGTCTGTTCTGGTCTGTGTCCCGGAAACAAGATGGTTATGAGCAGAGAGATTGTCTCACAGCTGCTGTCTGACATCCATCTGTCTATCCGGCCTCCCATCTGTGTGAGGTGCCAGCCAGTGGCACCATCCCTACCTCCTCATCCCCCAGGATGCATTTAATGTAAACCATCTAAACAGAAGAAGCCACATTATTATAATTTTCTCACTTCCAAATCTTGAGTTAGGCTGACTTAATTTTTTTTTTTTTTTGAGATGGAGTCTTGCTCTGTCGCCCAGGTTGGAGTACGTGGGGTGATCTTGGCTCACTGCAACCTCTGCCTCCCAGAATCAAGGAATTCTCCTGCCTCAGCCTCCCGAGTAGCTGGGACTACAAGTGCGCACCACCACGCCTGGCTAATTTTTGTATTTTTAGTATAGACGGGGTTTCACCATGTTGGCCAGGCTGGTCTTGAACTCCTGACCTCAGGTGATCCACCCGCCTTGGCCTCCCAAAGTGCTGGGATTACAGATGTGAGCCACTGCGCCCGGCCAGGCTGACTTAACTTTAAAAGCCATTTTTCTTAAGGCTTGCTTAGTAAGAGAAACTGAAACTCACATCTTTCAAAGCTTTTTTTTCCTAATTGGTAGTAGTATGTAAAAGTTCACTACGCTGACTTTTACATACCTGATGATTAGTTTCTTAATTACAGAAAGTAAAATCAAAGTCCGTGTCAATTCCTGTCACTCTTTTGCCTTTTAAAGAATCCTCATGGATTCTGTTTCTATACATGGATGACCAGAAAATAAAAAAGACAAGTTCCCAGGTGTGGCTGGTGCTGACCTATCTCCCAGCCTTCCAGGCTTGCCTTGTCTGAGTGGTGTCTGAATTACTGTGGTGGGGGTGGATTTCTTAGGCCCACCATAGAAAATTTCAGGACCTTATGCCCACAATACAAGCACTAAATTGACACCAACAAATCAGTGCCATCTCTTCAGGTGGGAGGGTGGAGACAGCCACGGAGCAGTGCTTAATTATGCAGAAGGTTTATCCTTTGAGTCTGACATAGAGCACTGTGAGGAAAGGCCATCTCTGGGGCTAGAAAGTGAAAACAAGACTTCACCAAAAAGGATTTTATTCTGAATGTAAGACCTGCCTGGTAGAGATACCTTCCTCAGTAGTTTTTGGTGATTATCTCATTTTAATTCCATGCCTGACATTCATCAGTCAGAGGCAAAACTCATTGGCAGGGAAAGAGATGAGAGGCCTCCGTTTCCCGGACATTGTGGCATTCATTCTCTGGCCTCTTCACTAAGGAAGTGCTGCAGTGAAACTCGATTCTGCCCATTTTGTCATTTAACTTTCACAGAAGCAAATACAAAGTATTGGTGAAAGTGGCCGGGCACGGTGGTTCACGCCTGTAATCCTAGCACTTTGGGAGGCCGAGGCAGGTGGATCACCTGAGGTAGGGAGTTCCAGACCAGCCTGACCAACATGGAGAAACCCCGTCTCTACTAAAAATACAAAATTAGCCGGGCAGGGTGGCGCATGCATGTAATCCCAGCTCCTCGAGAGGCTGAGGCAGGAGAATCGCTTGAACCTGGGAGGCAGAGGTTGCAGTGAGCCAAGATCGTGCCATTGCACTCCACCCTGGGCAGCAAGAGCAAAACTCCATCTCAAAAAAAGGAAAAAAAAAAAGTGTATTGGTGATAGCAAGTTCCATAATAGCCTTATGGAGCTCACATTACTCTAGAAAGTGACCTTTCTGATCTATGAGTTGGAATTACCAGCTACCTGGATAAACATCACCTCATTTTTAACTTAATACCAAAGCCATCATCCCCATGTTGTTGAACTGAAGAACCTAGAATGGCTTCAGGAAAGGCCGGTGACTCTGAGCACTGGTGGAAGTTCTTCTGCCAAGACCATTCACCATTGTTACCCCACTTGTCCCCCTGATAACTGATGGCCATTGTGAATTATGCCTCAATGTCCCACGTGAACCGATTACCCACAAATAACCACAACCCTGATACCATCTGGACTGAGTGCAAATCTTTCATAAAATGTTGTATTTTTAAAAAGAATTTAATTATTCTATACAGGACAAAGAGCTTTTCCTGTTCACTCCTATTTTACTGAGAAAAGTCTCTGGCAAATCTATGGCAAAGGTAAAACTTGGGAGGGTTTTTTAAAATTACTTGCAGTGTGAGTCACCTTAATGAAAGCTTCAGAAGCATGGAGCAGTTCCATCAGGTAGCAGTCCTCCAGGAAAAAAAATTTTTTTTTTAGTTTACTCAATACTAACATACAACATATGGGCAAAGGTAGACTGCCTCCTTGCTCTACTGGGAGACATAAATAGCTTTCTTATCAGACATTTTTTTGTCTGAATCAAGAAATTCCTGTCCAGTCTGCTTAGGTTCAGCTCTGTGATCCAAGAAGTTTTTGACATATCAAGATGACCTAAGAGTTGATAAGCCTTTGGCACAGGAAAGAAATATGCAGGAGAAGTTCAGGAACTGAGTGACACATTTTCCTAAAAGAAGGAAAAAAATAAGAATAATAATCAAAGTGGATTTGTTGAATACTTTCAAATTCTCAAAGATGTTTCTGTTTAGGTGGCTGTGGAAATCTCACGTTTGCTTTATCGCAGCTTGAAAAGGAACGAGAGAAAGAAATACCAAAGGGTACACATACTTCCAGTTCTTTTGAGTGATATTACCAATATTTCTTCTTGAGATTTCCAAGAGTAGAGGCCAGATATTTTCAGTCTTCTGCACTCTTTAAGGGTCAGAAGGAGTCAGAATCAACTTGGATGGAATAAACATGGGGATAAGCAGCTGAAAATAATAGCTTCGTGTATTTACTAGACGCTAAGAAGTCAAAGGAAGTGGTGTGTGAGCTTGTAAAACAGTGGCTGCCAGCTTTATCTTTTTAAGAGGAGACTAGATTTTGACACAGAGATAAGCAAGCTGGAGCAAACAGTGATTTCTTAAACTGCTACCCATAAAATAAGTTTGTTGTGAACATATCTACATAAGAGAGATTGTCCTCTCTTTTTCAGCTATGGGTCAGGTTATTCTAAGCTCTTATATACTCATGATGCCAAAGGTGTAGGCGCTGGGCTTATGTTCAGCTATTTCAGATCATCTGGACTTGAATTTAGAGAATGTCTTTGCTCTGTTAGCACATGCTCATCCCACTATTCAAAAAAATGACCATCTCGGTACAAAGTTTCTTTGGCAGTCAAATCTGTTTCAGCATCTCCAATCAACATATGTTTTTCCTCATTTTGTATTTTCTTGTTTCTGGCATTTTATGGATTAGAATAATCGGAAAATAGGCATCTGAAGGATTACTCCCATAAACAGGTGAGATTGGCGAGAGAAGAAATTATTTTTCAACGTTATTATTAAGTAGAAGCTCTCATGCTCTTTATAGCCACATTCCTCCATTTACAATGTGCTGTTGAGGCTGCGAACTTCCTTGTTCTTTAGGTTTCTCACAGATTATTTTTCTGTTACAAGCTATTTGTTACTTACTCAGTTCTGAGTTACTGAGATTGTTTAATTCTAAACTTAGTTGTATGGCAGATTACAGCTCACACCTGTAATCCCAGCACTTTGGGAGGCCAAGGCAGGAGGATCACTTGAGGCCAGGCATTCGAGACCAGTCTGGGCAACATAGCAGGACCTTGTCTCTCAAAAAAAAAAAAAAAAAAAAAAAAGCAAAAATTAGCCCAATATGGTGGCATGTGCCTGTAATCCCTGCTAGGAGGATCGTTTGAGCCCAGGAGTTCAAGGTTGCAGTAAGCTATGATCACACTGCTGCACTCCAGCCTGGGCGACAGAGCAAGACCCTGTCTCTAAAAATAAATAAATAAATAAATAAATAAAATAATAACCTACCTATATGCCTAGAATTTTAATAATTGAAAATGTGGTAGCACCATGATCTTGGTGGAAAAGGCATTGAGCAATTTCACTTGGAGTTTGCTCAAATCAGGCACATTATTTCAGAATCAAACTTTTAAGCCTTTGAAAAGAAAAATGTAAAAATAAGCCCATTTTTCTCCTTTGCTTCTTGCAGAAGGCGTTTCCAGTGGAGGTTTTCTAAAATTATTATAATAATTAACCATGTGCTGTCTCATGTCCCGGGAACTAGAGTCAGAGCTCAATATGCATAATCTGATTTAATCCGTGTGTGAACCTTATCGAGTATGCATTGTTGTTCCCATTTTATAGATTAGGAAACTAAATATCAGTAAAATTAGTATGTGGCTTTCTCAAAGCCACATGGCTGATAGAACCAGAATCCTTATTATGGTCCACAGGCTGGCACGATTCCGCCTCTGTTTCCTCTGCAGCTCGCCTCCCTCCCATCATTCTCCTCCTGGCTTTTTCCTCCCCGGGCACCCCAGTGTTCCTCTACAGATAAAGGGCCTTTGCACATGCTGTGCCACCTGCCTGGAATCCTTTTCTCATTCCCACTCACCCCTCCCACTTCAGTTTTTAACCTAGCGCATTCTTCAGAATATATATATATATTTTTTGACGAAGTCTCGCTCTGTTGCCCAGGCTGATCTCGGCTCACTGCAACCTCCGCCTCCCAGGTTTAAGCAATTCTCCTGCCTCACCCAAGTAGCTGGGACTACAGGTGCACACCGCCACGGCCAGGTAATTTTTTGTAGTTTAGTAGAGGCAGGGTTTCACCCTGTTACCCAGGCTGGTCACAAACTCCTGAGCTCAGGCAGTCTACCCGCCTCGGCCTCCCAGAGTGCTGGGATTACAGGCATGAGCCACCGCACCCGGCCCAGATCTTAATTCAACATCATTACCACCTTTGGGACACCCTCTCTGGGCCTCTAGAAAAGCTCAGTCCTGCAGCAGCTACAGAGGTGCAGCTGTCAACCTTTCAGGCATGCAGTCTGCCCCAGGTGTTGGTACCCTCAGAGACCCATGTCAGCATCAGAGCTAGGCCACACTCTTCCCAGGCGGCCCCCAGTCATTGACTAGGCGCAGTGTGTGGTCCTGAAGCTAGGCAGTTTCTGCCTGAGGTGGGATTCCTCTACAGGGCTGTCTTGGCTCCAGAGCTCCTCACTGGGTTGGTTAAGAGTTTGTCAGTCCTGGCCAGGCGCGGTGGCTCACACCTGTGATCCCAGCACTTTGGGAGGCTGAGGCGGGTGGATCACTTGAGGTCAGGAGTTTGAGACCAGCCTGGCCAACATGGTGAAACCCCACCTCTACTAAAAATACAAAAATTAGCGGGGTGTGATGGTGCACACTCATAGTCCCAGCTACTCGGGGGGCTGAGGCAGGAGAATTGCTTGAACCCAGGAGGTGGAGCTTGCAGTGAGCCAAGACTGCACCACTGCACTCCAGCCTGGGCGACAGAGTGAGACTCTGTCTAAAAAATAAATAAATGAGACTTTGTCAGCTCTGCACTGTGGTCCGAGGCTCTTCCTGCCCAATTCTGCCTCCTCCTCCATTTATCTGCTACAGGTATTACCCCCAGGAAACCTCTTGCACACCTAACTCCTTCCAGCATCTCCTTTCCTAGAAGACCCTTCGACTGACACAAGTCCCCTCTTCTAGATGCTCATAGTATCAGATCTGCTTCCTTTGTAGCGATTACCACAGTTTAAAACTCTATATTATGTACATGTGATTTTGTTACGGCCTAGAAGCTCTGTGAGGACAGGGACCTAATTTTACTCATCACTGTACCCCCAGAATGGAACCAGATCATTTCCCACAGACCTCATCAGAGCGCTTGCTGGACTCTGTGTGTCCAGGGCCATTTCACTGGCTGTCGCCAGTTGCATGCTGGGGCTTTCAAAGCAGCACTGAGAGTGGAACACTAAAACCTCACGCCAACTCGGAGGCCACACTGGAAAAGGATGTTGCAATGACGCTTGGATCAGGCCAGGCCCTGCGTGAAGGCCCTTTGGCGTCTTTTTCGGCGTGGAAGCGCATGCTCTTTCTCCTTGAGGAGAAGATAGGACCTTAGCGTTTCCAAGGCCTTCTGAGTGAAAACATCTGTATCCGATCTTTCCCGTCGCGGCGTATTAGTGAAGTCTGGCTAAAGAGCAGCTTGTAGTTGACAAGACTCTCATCAGAAGGTGTCACTGCCATCAGCTGGAATTATAGTGGGGCTGTTCGAGCTGGTGCCCTAGCCAGATGCCAGTCTGGGTAATTACATTTGGTCTACCTAAACTCCCTGCAGACTTCTCATCGGACACAGCATTCTTCATCTCTGCCCTGAACTGCTAGGGAGTGTTTGCTAAGAGCCTTTCAGCTGCTGCCATAGTTCATTCCAAAAATGGATACATTCCTGAAGGACCACTTGTCAGGGGGTGTTGCTGGGGGGATTCGAGCTTGGAAGAGGGCTGGCCTGGCTAGGTGGCCCTGAAGGTCCCTTCCCCTTCTAATTTCGATTTTGTGATTCAGTGATTATAACTCAAACTGTAGTGTTCATGGAACTGGTAAGAGCCTCATAAATGAAAATACCATCAGATCAAAAGTGCAGAACTTGGTAGGAAAGATGTTCAAATAACACACACACACACCAAAAAAGGTAGACACGAATCTGGATATCCCTGGGACCCAGAAACAGTCACAGTTACATTTCCTCTCTCAAGTTGATTCTGAAGCCATAATTAAGTGAAGACAAAAACATATATACATTGAATGAAAGGTGTGTAATCTTTGGGATAATTCTGATGTAATTAACACAGCAGAGCTGCATTATGGCCAATGTACAATGAGTGGAATTTTCCAACATTGATTAAGCGGACTTGAAGAGAACTGAGTCTTTGTCTGAAAGCTACCAAATGAAAACAACTTTGGGATATTTAAATTCTGGTTGGAAATTGGTTTGGGTAAGGGATATTTAAACCACAGCTGTTCAAGGGCTAAAAACATATGAGTTGTATGTGCATGCCCGCATGCACGTGCACACACACACACACACTGCCTCCTCTGAAAACAAGTTAGCTAAAGGTGTACATTCCTTCTAGGTTCTCATGATCAACAGATGTAAATGTTCACGGTGTTCAGATGAATTATGGACCCTAATGAGATTTCAATACTGAGCAAACAATAAAAATTTATGCATTGCATAGTTGCCGTGGCCTTTGGCTTCATGGCTAGTGTTCTACCTTTTCAACAGCTTCAGTAATATAATATCCAGCTGGCTTTGGAGGTAAGGAAAATTCGAAGGGAGAATTGAAATTGTGAGACATAATTTGATGGATTACTTTGTCAGAGTAATGCATGGCCTTGGCATAATTACCGTGGCCACCTTAACCCTGGAGGCAGGTGGTGACAAAGGCCTGCAGGGCCTGGGTGCTGAGCCGATTCCAGCATGTGCTGCTGGCTCTCCCGGTCCCCAGAGTCCGGGGAGTCCAGGCACTCCTGAACAAATGCCGAGCAAGCACATTCCTGTCCTACTCCAACAAGCAAGAAGGACAGCCGAAGGGCCGCCTTCTCCCGAGAACTGTCATCTGTGTCAGAGTGAAAGGAAAGAAATAAAAGGCAGACCAACCTTGAAGCAAAATGGGGTGAGGACGAGGAAAAGGATGAATAATATCTTTTAAAGCAGAACATTTAAACACAAATGATGGGCACAGGCACACTAATCTTTTTTTCTCTTCTCGTGTTTTTTTTATCAGTTCAGACCTTGAACTTAACGCATGTCTGCCTTGTACTTTATAACGTTCAAATCTTAACGTGATTAATAGCAGATTCCCCGTGTGTACGTGTCAGAGACCACATCTGTAGCAAATCTGCCGGTATATTCCTTACACTAGTTTTACTTTGGAGCCATAAAGTAATTCCTGTTTTGTGAATGAGAATAAACCTATTATGCACTAATATAGCTACACCCAGCATCTGCTTTTCGGGGGGAAAAGAAATTGCCTATATGATAGGGCAGCTCAAATTTCAGTGTTCTGAAGTGCTGTTCAGTGTGGCCTTCAGCAGTGAGAAACCACTCCTGCCTATTTCTTGCTTTTATTTATGATAACATAAATATATTTGCAGCATGTTGACAAACTCATTTGGAGTAAACAGAGTAGTCCTAATTGTAAGTTCTAATGTTTTAACGCTAAATTGGGCGATAAGTCAGTGTTTCAATTTGGCACAGTCAACCACACGTTTTCCAGAAATAGCCTTTGACACTTTTTAAAGCAAGTCAGTGGTGTACTTAGCCTGTTCACAAAAGGCTTCATTCTTGTCTACAAACGGCAAACCTCCCCTTCATCCCAGAGTGCCCAATGCAAGTGAGGTTGGAGAAAAATAGATACTTCCCCTGTTTTAAGGCATTTCTCCAACTGTTATGCTAGTCAAAACGAAAACAATTTGGAGTATATGGGGAAAGCATGCCTAAGAAAGGTTATCTTGATTTTCATTTAACACACCCTCCCACTGACTTTTTAAAAGGTCCATCGTACGTATTTCTGCATAGCTGAAAACACAGATTCCACCCTGGAGAGATCTCAGGGCTGTTCATGTTACACTCGGAAGCCATGTGTTTTCACATCATGGCAAAACTCAAGATGTAGGCAGATCCCTTGGCCCCCGTTGGCTGTGGATTTTAGTCTTTTCATTGTTCTCTACTGTAAACTTATACAGAAAAAGACCTCCACGCCCCTGAATATAAGCACAGCCAGTAATGTTTTCCCACACATGCCAGTGGTGTAGCTGAGCAGGACCCCAGAATGGTGGGAAAGGGAAGGAAGTGGGGGCAGAGGTCCCTGAAGGCTGTAGATGGGAGCAAGGGGCTCACTGGGCTCCCCAGGAGCCTTCCTGAAGGCAGCCATTCCTTCAGAATCCTTGTCAGAGGAATGACCAGAGGCAATGCAGAGAAGCCCCTCCCCAACGAAGGCAGCTCTGGAGCTTGTAAGACTCTGCTACAAAGCCACAGAGGGGCTTTATTTTTATACTTGTCTGTACACACCTTTTTTTGGATATATGATTTGCAAATATTTTTCCCCACTCTATGGCTTGTCTTTTTATTTTCTTAATGGGGAATTTTGAAAAGCAAAAGCTGTTAATTTTGATAAAAATTTATCAATTTTTAATTTTATGGATCATGCTTGTAGTGGTTTACCTAAAAATCTTTGCCTGTCCCAAGGTTAGAAAATTTTACTTCTATGTTTTCTTCTAGAAGTTTTATAGTTTAGCCTTTACATTTAGGTATGTGTTCCATTTAAATTTTTGTGTATAGTGTAAGGTTATGGTCTATGTTCATTTTGTTAAATATGGGTACCCAATTTCTCTATTAAATTGCCTTGGATCCTTTGTCAAAAATTGACTGTAAATATAAATGTTTATTTCTGGAATGTCTGTTGTCTGTTTTGTTCCATTGAACTGTGTCTTCCTTACACCCAGACTACACCGTCTTGATTACAGTAGCTTCATAGTAAGTTTGAAGTCAGGTGGTATAAGTCTTCCAACTTTGTTCTTCTTTTTCAAACTCATTTTTATACATTCTAGTTCTAGTTGTTTCATTTACATATACATTTAAGAATTCCCATTTCATTTTCACCACCCCCCAAAAAAAAATGCTTGCTGGCATTTTAATAAGGATTGCATTGAGTTGTCATCTTAACAATATTGAATCATCCAATTCATGAATGGAATTGTTCCTCATTTATTTAGATCTTTACTTTTTAAAGCTATATTTATAGATTTCACGGTACAGGTCTCATTTTGTTAAAGTTGTTTCTAAGTTTTGCATTCTTTTTTGATGCTATTATGAATTACATTGTTTTCTTAATTTCATTTGCAGACTATTTGTGGCTATAGCAATACACTTGATTTTTGTATATTCTCATCTTGCGACCTTGCTAAATTTGTGTATTAGTCCTAGTAGTATTTTGTCGATCTCTTAGGATTTTATACATACAGAATCACGTCAGTTGTGAATGACAACAATTTTCCTTCTTCCTTTCCAATCTGGGTGCCTTTTACTTGTAATTTTTAAATGCCAGATTGCACTGGCTAGAAGCTCCAATACAATTTTGGACAGAAGTGGTAAGAGCAGACATTTTTGCCCTATCCCCAGTCAGAAAGAAAGCCTTCAGTCTTTCACCCTTAAGTATGATATTCGCTGTAAATTTTTCATAGATGCTCTTTATCGAGTTGAAAAAGTCTCCTTTTATTCCAAGTTTGTCGAGAGTTTCTATCATGAGTAGGTGTTACATTTTGCCCAGTGTTTTTTCTCTATCTAATGAAATGATTATGTGATTTTTGTTCTTGATTCTATCAATGTCATGTGTCACATTAATTGATTTTCAGATGTTAAATCAACCTTGCATTTCTGGGATAAGTCCCACTTGGTCATGATATTTAAACTTTATTAATATGTTATAGGATTCAGTTTGATAAGAATTTTGGTGTCTGTGTTTATGAAGAATATTTCTTGTAATATTTTTGTTTAACTTTTTTATCCGGGTGATACAGCCCTCATAGAACAAGTTGGCATAGTCTCTCCATTATTTTCTAAGAGGATTTGTGTAGGAACAGTATTATTTCTTTCATAAATTGTGATGTAATTCATTATTTAAGCCATCTGGTCCTGGGCTTTTCTTTGTGGGAAGATTTTAAATTACTAATCCAACTTACTTGCTTGTTATAGGTCTATTCAGGTATTCTATGTTTTCTTGAGTCAGTTTTGGTAATGTGTATATTTCTATGCATTTGTCCATTTTACCTAAATTATCTGACTTGTTTGCATAACATTGTTCAGAATATTCCCTTGTAATCCTTTAATTTTTGTTAAGTAGTGATGTTCTTCTTTCATTCCTGATATTGGTCATTTGTATCTTCTTCCCTTTTTTCTTGGTCATTCTAGCTAAAAGTTTATCAGTTTTGTTGATCTTTTTGAGCCAACTTCTGGTTTCATTGATTTTTCTCTATTATTTTCTACTTTCTATTGTATTAATTTCTGCTCTAACCCTTACTCCTTTTTATTGCTTGTGTCGGGCTTAATTTGCTCTTTCTTAATGTGGTAGCTTAGATCATTGACTTGAGACCTTTCCTTTTTCCCTAACTAGGCAGATAAATTTCTCTCTAAGCTCTGCTTAAATTGTATCCTTCAAATAGTGATAATTATGGTTTGGTTTCCATTCATTAAATTTTTGTTGTGATTTTTTTCTTTGATTCATGCATTCTTTAGAAATGTGTTACTCAATTATCTAATACTTAGGACTTACCAAATTAGTTTCTTTTTTCTTTTTTCTTTTCTTTCTTTCTTTTTTTTTTTTTTTGAGACAGAGTCTCGCACTGATGCCCAGGCTGGAGTGCAGTGGCACAATCTTGTCTCATTGCAACCTCCATCTCCTGTGTTCAAGCGATTCTCTTGCCTCAGCCTCCCAAGTAGCTGGGATTACAGTCGCATGACACCACACCCAGCTAATTTTTGTATTTTTAGTAGAGACGGGGTTTCACCATGTTGGCCAGGCTGGCCTTGAACTCCTGACCTCAAGTGATCCACCTGCCTCGGCCTCCCAAAGTGCTGGATTACAGGCATGAGCCACCGCGCCTGGCCACCAAATTACTTTCTATTATTGATTTATAATTTAGTCTTGTGATTAGAGAACATATTTTTTATTATTTCAATATTTTTAATAATAAATTATTATTTAATAATAAATTATTGAGACTTGTTTTATGGCCTATGTATGGTCTATGTATGTTCTATAAATGTTGATTTCTATATCTAGTCTACTTAGTCTTCTATAGCCTTACTGATTTTCTGTCTAGTTATTCTATCAGTTATTGAGAATAGGGTGGTGAAATCTCTGAGTATAATTGTTGAACTTTCTCTTCTCCTTTTGTTTATCAGTTTTTGCTTCATGTTTTTCAAGACTTAGTTATTAGGTGTGTGTATGTTTATCATCATTGTATCTCCTCAATACATTGATTCTCTTATATTTGTGAAACATCCTTTTTTGTTCCTAAGACTATTTGTCTTAAAAGCCATGTGTCTGATATTAATATAGACACTCTAGCTCCTTATAGTTACTGTTTGCATATATTTTTTCACCTTTTAACTTTCACCCTCTATGTGCTTTTTAACCTGAAATGTTTCTCTTACAGACAGGATAAAGTTGGGTCTTTTATATCCAGTCTAACAATCTCTGCTGTTTGACTGGAGTGTTTAGTCCTTTAACATGTACATGTTAACATTTAGTCCATTAACATTTAACATGTGATTTTTTTTAGTCCTGTTGAATTTATGTCTGCCATTTTGCTATTTGTTTTCTATATTCCTTATGTCTTTTTGTTCCTCTGTTTCTGCTTTTCTGCCTCCTTTTTAAAAATAGATATTTTTGTATGCCATTTTAATTCACATATTGATTTTTTTTATTACATCTTTAAATGTTCTCAGTCTTTGCTCTAGGAATTGTATCTTGTAACTTTTCATGATCTACTTCAGGTTGATACTGACTTAATTCTAATAAAATATAGCAGTGTTATTCCAATATAACCAATTTCCTCCCTCTTCCTTTGTTACGTATAGATATGACTATGATTATCATATCTACACATGATATAAACCCAACAATACAAAATTATAGTGAGTGCTGTGCAATCTAATGGTTTTTAAAGAAATTAAGGGAAGAGAAGAAAAATATATATATTTATACAGTCTTTTATATTTGCCTACATATTTACCATTTCCAGTGTTCTTATTTCCTTCTGTGGATTTGAATTACCATCTGGCATAATTTCTTTCAGCCTGAAGGACTTTATTTAGTATTTCTTGTACAGCAAGTCTACTAACAAAACATTCTCTTATTCTTTGTTTATCTAGAAAAGTCGTTATGTCACCTTCACTTTTAGTGGATAGTATTGCTAGATATAGAATTCTTGGTTGATAAGTCCCCCACCTCACCCTTTTTGACACTTAGAATATGTCATTCCACTGTCTTCTCTTCCATTGTTTCTGATGAGAAGTCAGCCATTAATCATATTTGTTATTTGCCTGTGCATGATGAGTCATTTTTGTCTTGCTATTTTCAAGAGTTTAGCTGTCAGCCATCATTTCTACCAACATATTTATCTGCTACTCTCTCTCCTCTTCTTCTTGGATTCCCATTACACATATGTTGGTATGCTTGATATTGTCACACAGGTCTCTGAAGCCCTGTTCATTTTTCATCAGTCTTTTTTCCTTTTTCTTCTTCAGATTGGATAATTTCTTTAGACAGATTTTCAAGTTCATAATTCCTCTTCGTTTCATTTACTGTATATTCAACTGTAGAATTTCCGTTTGGTTCTTTTTTATAATTTCTCTTTCTCTATTGAGATTTCCTGTTTGTTGAGGCATTGTCATCATAATTTCTTCTAATTCTTTAAGCATAATTTTCTTCAATTCTTTGAACATATTTCTAATAGCTGCTTGGGAGTCTTTGCTAAATCTACCATCAGATCCACTCACAGTCAGTTTCTATTGACTGCTTTTTTCCCCTGAATATATAGATCACACCTTTTTTTCTTTCCTTTTTTTTTTTTTTTTTTTTTGGTGGTTGTTATCATGTCATTTTTTTGTTGAAAATAGGACATTTTAGATAATATATTGTAGCAACACAAAAGTCTAGTAGCTTTTCTGAATGTAGTCTCTAGAATCTGTCTCCACTGCAGTCTACTCAGTTGTTGCTTTTTTTTTTTTTCCTCAAGTCTTATCTTTATTTTATGAGGCTGGTTTCCTAGGGGTTGCCCCTTTGTGTGCATAGCTTAGTGGTCAGCCAATGACTGGGCAGAGATTGTATTCAAAAACCTCCAACCCATAAGGCTTCCATCCTCTGCAGTGATTTGTGTGTGGGTTGCAGAGCACATTCAAAGTTCAGCCAGTTCCCAAGCTTGCCTTGGCTTTGGCTTCTCACTGGTGTCTCTCAGGTTTTCCCAGCACATATATATACTTTCCCACTCCATAAGAGATGCATAGAGAGCTTATCTAGCACTTCTGTGGCTCTTTCATTTCCAGGATCTCCCCATCACATTTTTGGTTGGCCTGTTACCCGCCCCAACTAGGACTGTAACTTTAGGCTAGCAGAGGTGTGGGTTTTCACCATTCATTACCTACCGAGTTTGCTACTTTTATTGACAGTGCTGCTAGGCCTGGGTTTTGCCCTCTGCTCCAAATCAAGTCAGCCTCCTCTGGCAGCCCTACCCTGGTAAAACCATCATTCTAGCCAACTAAGCTAAAGGGTGAGGTGGGGTTGTTCTTACCCAAAATTCTGCCAGTTTTCTATGAATAAGCACTTCTCAATTTGTTTTTTGCCTTTGGTCGTCATCCAGATCGCTAAAAGACTTTTTTTTTTTTTTTTTTTGGTGCATTCTCCAGTTTTATACTTGTTTTGTGAATTTGCCGACCTCTTCGCTCATAGCTGGAAGTCTCTGGTAGGAGGATTTTTGCTGGTCTGTAGAATGTGTTTGTAGAAAGTGTTTAGGATACCCTTGCAATGAAAGACCTCATCTTTGCGGATTTGGGCCTCTACTTCCCAGAATCCCAAAGACCCCTCCTCAAAGGGCATTTGGTGCTTGAGGTTCTCCAGTACGGCAATGACCATCTCTGCATGCTCTTGTTTCATTCCTTCCACCATCAGGGTGTAACTGCCAGGATCCCGGCTGCATGTGCTCACATGAGCTTTGAATCCAGGCAGCTCTTGGCCCATTAGCTGACCCAAAGGCAACAGGTGGGACCTGTTTTTGGTGGAACTGTTGAAGAAAAATGCCCTAGTCATCAGGTTGTTTCACTTTCATTTATCTCTGTCATCTGAGAATACAATATAGATAGTATCAGGCGCAACAAAAGGTACATTCTGATATTATTTTCAGTTTTTTGTCTAGACAGAGAAGACTAACCACTTGGATATCAGAAATGCCTACCACAAAAAAATAAGAAAGACACGCTCAGCAAAAGGCCAGAGGGGGGTAGCACTGCTTGTTCACTTTCTCTCTATATATTCTTTTTTTAAAAAAGAAGAAAGTTTAAACCCCACCACCCACTCATCAGGTGATTGGAGACTATAGTTGTAAATATGTGCTGCAGGCAGAAGTTCTGAAAAATCCCAGAAAGTGTTGAAAACATCTCTAAACAAGGTATTTTTCTTCTGCACCTTTCTTGCTAAAGGTCCCAATTGCTGCCAAGAAAACTAGTGAGAATGTTAGCTGCCAAATAAAAAATTTATGACAGTGTTTGGCAAAGGACTATCTCGTTGCTTGTTTTATACATTTCCACAAGGTGCTTGAAGGCAGCCTCCTTTTTTCTTCCCCCCACAGCACCCCCTCACTTTGGGTACGTATAACTTACACTGATCACTGTTCTGAGTCTGTTCTCTAATAAAAAAGCAAACTCCTGTAAAGTAAGATTAAACAATATAACTTTTTTTTTTGCTTCAGTAGCCTCCTAAAATGTGAGGGAAACACTTTCAAATATGTTGTGTTGCATAGCAGGGGAAAAGAGATGCTGGGATTGCGTAGTTAGAATAGACACATTTATAGGAAAGGAATAAGAACCTTTCAATTAAAAACTGTAGACTCGGCCAGGCACGATGGCTCACGCCTGTAATCTCAGCACTTTGGAAGGCTGAGGCAGGCGTATCACAATGTCAGGAGTTTGAGACCAGTCTGGCCAACATAGTAAAACCCCGTCTCTACTAAACGTAGAAAAAATTAGCTGGATGTGGTGGTGCGCACCTATAATCCCAGCTACTCAGGAGGCTGAGGCAGGAGAATCGCATGAACCCGGGAGGCAGAGGTTGCAGTGAGCCGAGATTGTACCACTATACTCCAGCCTGGGCAACAGTGCAAGAGAATCCATCTCAAAACAAACAAACAAAACCTGTAGACTCTTAGTGTTAGAAGGAGTCTTAGAAATCCCCCAGTCCTTACGTGTCCCAGCGTCTCATGCTTTGCAGATCAGGAAATGGGGGCCCAGAAGCAGAAAGTGCTCTGCCTGAGGTCACACAGCCCAGCAGCCCACCTGGGACCCGAGCCTGGCTCTCACCTTAGTACCACACTCTTCCCCAAATGAGCTCTCCAGCCCAATGCTGCTATTGTTTGTTGACATAATCACCCCTACACACACACCTAGGGCATGTTTTATGAGCATTGGAATTTTGAGTGATTCTCCTTTATGAAAATTAAAACATTTCCTTCCCCAGAACTCTTCAAAAATCTAACTCATAAAAACCGAGTCAAGATACGGCAATGATACTACTGAAGTGGTATTGCCAGCCCGTATCAATGAAGCCTCCTGGCTGTGTCAGTGAATGTTTACATGAGCCTTTTAAAAGAGGGGAAAGGTGGGGACTGTATTTAGAAAAAAAGTTTTTTTGAACTGAGTTTGGATGTTGATGGTGATAATTACGTAGGCTGCTCAACACCCTGAAATATTTTGCCTGCCTGTCTGAGAAAGCAAAGTTACGTCTCAGTCTTTTCAAAATGCTGATCAGATTATGCTTTCAGTTGTTAATTGGTGCTGTTTAGCACATATTTCATCATCAGTCTCACTGACTCAAAAGCCTGTGATGCACTCTTGTTCCTTGCCTCGCCTGGCTCTGTTACAGGCATCTGCAGTAATTGTCGCACACTCGGTGAAGTGGAAGCACAGGGCTGGGGCTGAGGCTGCCTTTTGCTGTGGCTGTGTTAAGGAAGCCAGTGTTATTTGATATAAAGTGCTGCGGACAGACCAGGAGTAAGCGGATTATTTCAGACAGCGTTAGGAGGTAACCGGAGGAAGATTAGCTCGACATGAGGCAGATATCATAAGCAAATTAGAAAACCTCCCCAATTAGTACAAGAAACCCAGATTTGTGCTGTTTGTGATCTTCTGCTGAAAGGCAAAGTGTCGATGTTATGGGCTCTGGCCTTGATTCAAGTTGAAATGTTGGCATTTCCTATCAGTGCATGTTAGCATCTGAGGCTGTATACTGGCCTAATAAATGAAGTAAATTCCCGTTCTCCTGCACTGCTAAGTATTCCCCATTCCAAGGTTCTATACATTGGGTAATGTTTTACTTGGCCCTGGAATAATCTCTAGGGCATATTATAATGTTTCTATACTGGGAATATTCAACATGACTCCAATGTACCACACTTAATCTCTCTTTTGTTTGTTTGTCTTGTGGAACATGTATCATGCTGAAGTCATAAAAATGAAGTGTGCAAAATGCCAGATGCTACAAACGCAATTAGATACTTAAAAATAGCTTCCTTGGTGGCACTGCTTGAACTCTGAACTGGGCCTTGTTTTTACAAACAGGGTGGCGCTTTTCTGCTATGCTCCTGATTGTGTGCTCCGATAGGAGGCACGGCTCTGCTTCTAAGGCCATCAGGCAAACCATCAGATTGTTCTAGAATCAGACTAGGTGCTGATGTTATACGACATCATTGCAGTTGCAGGCATGAGGTTTTTCTCTCCAGGTGCACTGTGTACCCTCCTGCTTCTTGACCTCTGATGGTTTGCAGTCAAGCTGTGTTGGCAAAAGCCCTCAACCGACTGAGTCTGACCTGTATAAAGAAGATGAAGTGCCCACACCCCTCACCCCTCACTTTTTAAGTTCTAAATGTATTCCACATAAACTTTTATTTCACCAGAACTCAAACAACCACAAAGCTCAGAATTTATTTTACAGTTTTATCCAAGGAAAAAGGTGATGTTTTTGTACTGTGGGGAAGAGGGGGCTGGATCATATTTTCTGATTATAGAAACAGTACATATTTATTACCCCAAAATTTGCAAAATTCAAATCAAAATGCAAAATGCAAAAAAAAAATGGTAAAATTCAAAAAATCAGAGATTTTTAAAAAATCATGATCCTGGCCAGGCGCATTGGCTCATGCCTGTAATCCCAGCACTGTGGGAGGCTAGGTGGGAAGATCACTTGAGGCCAGGAGTTCGAGACCGGCCTGGACAGTAGAGTAAGACCCCATCGCTACAAAAAATAAATTAGCCAGGTGAGGTCATGCATGCCTGTGGTCCCAGCTACTCAGGAGGCTGAGGTGGGAGGACTGCTTGAGCCCAGGAGGTTGAGGTTGCAATGAGCTATAATCATGCTGTTGCACTCCAGCCTGGGCAACAGAGTGAGACTCTGCCTCTAAAAAATAATAATAAAATAAAATAATAAATAAAAAATTAAAATTATGATCCCAATGCCTAGACACAATCATTATTTACATTTCAATGTATATCTTTCCGATTTCTGTTTTACATTTATATATGTAGTTTTTGCAAAATTCAGATCATACCATACGTACTATTTGTAACCCTTGCTTTTTACATAATATATTATCAGCAAGAAAATTAGTGGTCCTAATGATGACTAGGATAGGGTCAGATTCTGTTAAACTTTCTGAATCATCAAAAACAAATTTATTCAATATAATCTTAATAATAATTCTGCTTTTGTATAAGTTTTTCTTTGAAAATTATCAGTACCCAAATAGCATTCGTGACAACCCTCAACTCACCGATATTATATGAAATATTATCATATTACCATATTCCTTTGAGGAGGACATTGCGTTTTCTCTTCTTTTACACGTGTGATCTAATTTCAGCATCACAAGAACCCATGAGATAGGAAAAAAGGACAGATGTTGTTGTCCCTGACTTTAATCATAAATGCAAAGTGACTCACCTGGCATCATAGCCGTTTGGAACTACAGCTAGAAAGCAAGACATTCTGTGACTTGTTATTTTCCTCACTGTTGTATTGCATGTGGTCTTTGACATCAGATCCGATTTTAAATACCAGCTTTTCCACCAACTAGCTGTGTGATCTTGGCTAACTTAACTCTCTAAGCCTCAGTCTCCTCCTCTGGAAAATGGGAACATTGACACCTTTGCCATAGATTTGTTATGAGGATTAAATAAAATAATTTGAGTGAAGGACTTAGGATAGTAGAAGTCACTAAAAAAAAATTTTAAATAATTTTTACCCTTGTTCTTTTTTCTCCTACACATTCCCTATTACTCTTTTTTTTTTTTTTTTTTTTTTTTTTTCTGAGAGACAGTCTTGCTCTGTCACCCAGGCTGCAGTGCATTGGCACAGTCTCAGCTCACTGCAGCCTCTGCCTCCTGGGTTCAAGCAATTCTTCTGCCTCAGCTTCCCAAGTAGCTGAGACTACAGACGTGCGCCAGCGCACCCAGCTAATTTTTGTATTTTTAGTAGAGACAGGGTTTCACTATATATTGGCCAGGCTAGTCTCTAACTCCTGACCTCAGGTGATCCGCCCACCTCGGACTCCCAAAGTGCTTAATTACAGGTATGAGCCACTGCGCCCAGCCCCCTCTTACTCTCTTATAACACTGTGAATAAATTAGTCTATTATGTTTCTTTTATTCAATATACTGAATTTTTAGTTTAGCATTATTTTAAATAATTATTATATATGTAATAAGATACGGTAATTCAAGAAAGTGTAGAAATACATAAAGATAGAAAAAACACCCACCACCCGAGTATAAACACCATTAACACTTGGCTGCGTTTCCTTCCAGTTCTTTTTCTTTCTGTGCAAAGACTTGCTGTTAGTTCAACCAGTGTTTTGAACTAATGAAAGCTAGACAGTCGTTAAGCCTTGTGTTCTGATTATAAAAGAGGTGCCCCCTTGAAATCCCACTTGGATTGCCAAGAAGCCAATATGGGGGATCTAAAAGCTGTCACGGGGCCACGCGCAGTGGCTGCCCCCTGTAGTCCCAGCACTTTGAGAGGCCAAGGTGGGCAGATCACCTGAGGTCAGGAGTTCAAGACCAGCCTGGCCAACACGATGAAACCCTGTCTCTACTAAAAAATGTTTTTAAAAAAATTAGCTAGGCATGGTGGCAGACACCTGTAATCCCAGCTACTCGGGAGGCTGAGGCAGGAGAATCACTTGAACTCCAGAGGCCAAGGTTGCAGTGAGCCGAGATTGAGCCACTGCACTCTAGCCTGGGCCCCAGAGCAAGACTCCGTCAAAAAAAAAAAAAAAAAAAAAGAAGGCTGTCATGTGTCTGCAAGGGGTGTGAGAAGGTCTCAAGAACCTAAGGCATCCAAGTGAACTGATGAATTCCCAACCCATTGATCTCGTGGTCTAAGAGCAATTCAAGTAAAATGCAGCCCACCTCTTCACAAAACTGGCTCCTCTCATATAAAAGAGGTTCTGGACAAGCAGAGGCCACCATCTGTCAGGCCCCAGGTTGGCCCTGGTGTGGGCAAGTCCTTGGAAGAATCACTCTACTAGAGTATCTTCAAACCCTGGGAGGGAAAAGTTCTTCCTGGGCCTGTAAAAGGCATTCTGTTTAGGCTGAAAGGAAATTTCCTACAGCCAAGCATCTCCTGTCAGCTAATTTGATAGTTCTCTATCAAGTAAACCATTAGTGAATACATTGATCCTTTTTTCCCCCTTTCTGCAGTTCTGCCTTGGCTATTCCCAAGATTTCTCTGAACCAGTTGGGCAAAATTGATTTTTATTAGTTCCACTGGCCTTGTGGAAAATTATCTCATGAACTGGTTTTTATAGGAAGACTCAAAGCATAGCACAGGGTAAAAAATAAGCCTATAGCAGTCAAAACTGTTGTCTGAAATGTCTTCAGACTGGAAGGCTGAATTTATTGCACAAAACAAGTACTAGCAAGGCGGAGGTGTGCAGTCCTGCTCATTATCACTGGAAAGGGGAACCAAAAAGCGGAGTAAAAAATTAAATTTTAATAATGCCAGTGATATTTTCTAAATCTTTCCTGACAGAAAGATTCTCATTATTTTTATCTGTCTCCGAGTAGGTTCTTTTAGTGCCATCTCAGAAATGGCCTCAGCTATGATTGTTTTCCAGGCTTTAAAGCATCTAAAAAAACAAATATATACAGAGAGAAATATGCTTTAGATTGTTCGAGGAAGGGCCGTGACCGTGGCAACATCCCGGCTAGTGTATTTGCAGCCAACATTTGCTGGGAACGCCTGCAGCTTTCACAAAAGAGGTCCATGTCGTTAAGACAATTGCTGTAAATCCCCCAAACAAAGGGGACCCACCATCCACTGCAGTTGGCTACAGGAGGAGCCCAGGGGCCCCGAGTCCCAAGTTTGGGTTCATTCTAGAAACCTCTCTATGCTGGCCATGAAAGGAGATTCAAGAAAAAAAAAATTAAGATACCCTATTATTTTGGTAAATGTGAAAACTCATATTCCAAGTATGATATGATACAGAATTTTTGGGGATAGGAGGGAAGCTAAAGGCAGAATCATTAAAGTAGCCAATCTGTGATGACGTGAGGATTTTTTGTTTGTTTGTTTTCTCACCTTTTTAGTGCCTGTGTATGAACCTGTCTTGGTCCCAAAAGGAATTAGAGCATTTACCTAAATATATGCAACACAATAAGATTGAATATTTACAAAAGAAGGAACGGGGAGGCTAGTACACAAACTGTGGAATCGCCTATACATTTGTAAGAGGTGGCCCACAGATTTCTCTCTGAGCGTTCTGGCAGCTGACTTGGAGAGGGCAATTGTTTCAGCTACGTGAGTCAGTATCTGTGAGACAGAAACTCAGCCTTTTCCCCTGCTCTGATGAGAGAGAACACTTAGACGTGGGACCTCTTCGCAGGGACACACACTGTGCAGGTTAGTAAACACCAGGCTCTAAAGCTTCCTTCCAGGGAGCACAGTGAGCCCTGCAGGGCGCTCTGACCATCCTCCTTTCCTCAGGCTGGCGGTGTTAGGTCAGTGCGGCTGTGAACCAAAGCAACGCTGTGCAGGTGGGACCCTCAGGGGGCTCCGCTGCTCCAGGGTCGACTTCAGAGCCTCCAGCAGGAGAGGTGGACCCCAGTTCACTAGGCTCCTCAGCCAACACTGTCTCTCAGTTGGGCTTTCAACACGTCTTCCACAGGAGAGAATTTCAGGTTGTTCCCTTTGCTGAGGACCTGGAGTGGAAACACCTTATTATTGGTACTTAGGGGCCATCGTGTTGTCTAGTAACTAATTAGGGGGTCAGATATCACCCTCATCTGTGAAAATTAAGGCCAGGGAGCTTGAAGGGAGTGTCCCCAAAGAATGACAGAGTGAAAGGTCGCTGTCTCTTTGCAAGACACAGGCTGCCTTTTGACTTAGTCTGTATGAAGATCCCTCCTAATTCATGGGTGATTTTCCTACTCATTGCTGCCAAATACAGGACCTGAGAGAGTGATCAAAGGCCACACTACTCCTTAGCAACTAGTTTTCTTTATCTTCATCAAATCCACAAATACGGTTCTTGGTGCCCATCCTCAAGGGGGCTGGGTTCTCATATGTTTACTGCCATTTTAAAGATGGATAAACTGAGGCACTATTTGTTCTCCGGAAGATCACACAGTAAATTGTATGTAGAGGCAACCCTACAAGGCTGCCTTTGCTCCTCACCCTCCAAGAGAGACCTCTGGCTTTCCCATTCCAGGCCTCCTGACCTATAACACGCTGCATAGAAAATGCACACCATCCTCCCCTAGAGTCACCAGCTGGGCTTTTCCAGCCACGTGCTGCAGACCATGCCAAGGTCAGGGGGCTGCAGATGTGTGGTCCAGCCCTGACCTCTGCTTATGCTTCTCGTGAGAGTCCATGAGGCACGCACAGGCTGGTTTCTGGCTCCTGTTGACCCCTCCCTGGCCTTTGACTCCACGGTTAGGGATCGGTTATGGGCTAAGTTGGATGATCTCAGTGTAGACCCTGGTTATTGATGCTGCCACAGAGGCTGAACTTCAGGCTTCCGAGAGCCGCAGGGGTCAGGAGGGCTGGGCTTTTCCTGCCTCCAGGGGAATCTCCAGGAGGGTAAGGCAGGGATGCGCTCACCACCACTCCCTCTTCCTTTTAATTTCTTCCTTAGTAACTAGTCAGAGGTCGCAGACTGAAGGCCCACAGGGTGAGTCTATCCCACAGATGTGCTTTCTTTGGCCATCCAGTGTTTTGGAAAACTTTGACTTTGTTGCCAATATTTAAAACTTGGGAGATTTCACAAAGAGAACACCATTTCTGGCTTATCTTGGCAAATCAGAAGGTCTCAGTCCCAGCAGCATTCAGCAGCAGCCCCTCGCTTTAGAAAAAGGGCAGATGCCCCTGTTCTCCCAGTCCCTGCCCCTGATGCCTACAGCCTGCTGACTGGATCTCCCCCACCCTCACAGGACTTTCTTCTTTGGTTAGAGGGAAGGATATGTCTTCCCAGGCTGGCAGGTGATGTGGCTTCACCTGCACAAACCTGGGGGCTCTGTTATCTGATCGTTACCCCACCCCACCCTCCTCCCAGCCTAAGAACTATGAGTCAACCATCCTGCTTATCGTTAATGAGCCTTCGGGGGAGGCGTTCTTAACCCAGAGTTCACCTGCTCAGATCTGATTAATGCTGCTTTGGGGTATGTGAAGTCAGTTTAAGATTATGAAGGAGATATCACAAGTTTGAATAGACAGCACACTCTGCAGGGGTCTCATTCAGTGTCCAACTAAGAAAACAGAGCAGCCCAGGGCTTAGCCGCAGCAGGGCACCCCTCCACCTGGGCTGGGGGGACTAGACACGGAGCAGTGGCCCTGGAGCCCAGAGAGAGAGAGAGAGAGAGAGTTCTGATGTTAGAGAGAGAGAGAGAGAGTTCTGATGTTAGGATCTAGAAAACGTAACCACATCCCTCAAAAGTTGGCAGAGATGCAGGTGGCTGATAAGCCTCTGCCAAAATGTTTGTCCTTCCTGACATCAGGAAAGAAAAAGGTGTTAAATAAATGACTATTAAGTGGTAAGTATCGAATGTCAGATCTTAGAGGAAAATAAAGCCCATCACAAAAGCCAAGGCAGCCGAGTCTTCACCAATATGTTCCAGGAGAGGCATCTTGGCCATCAACGAGTATCCCCAGAGAAGCTCACAGAGCTGCAGAGGAGCTGAAGGCAGGGATTCCAAGCGAGTAGCTCAGCCTGGACCGGACAATCCAAGCTAATCAGGACCAAGGCCAGATGTGCCCTGTTGAGCCCTGGGCATCTGCAGGAATCTGAGAAGGGATTTGTAGGCTTTCAGAACAAGGCACCTGAGGCAGGAGGCTGCCTGCATGTGGGGGTACAGCCAGACAAGGAGGAGTTTCCAGAAGTAATGTGGGGAGATGGGTGAGTATGATAGGAGTGGAGTAATAATAGTTCCTATAGTTATTTATTGAGCAATTACCATTGGCCAGGCACTGATCTAAGCACTTCACATTGAATTAAGCCATTTATTTATTAATGTAATTCATTAACAGAATGCTGCTATTATTGGCCCCATTTTACCAATAGAGGGAAAGCAGAGCGTTGATTCTTTGGAGCGTGCCAATTCCTTATATTGGTACTGTTTTCTTTCATAGAGACCTGACAGTAGATTGTTCACTCTTTATTTTGCCCAGTAGGAAAGAGTAACTTCCAATGAGAGACTACATTTCTAATGTCCAAGGAAAGACACTGGTACATCTTCTCCTACTATCACTGCATAAATAAAGAACATTTTCATTTTCACACTAAAACAGTCAAGAGGATGTAATCTCAGAGAAGGAATGCAGTAACTTAACCAATGCTGTACAACTGGTGTGTGATAGATCCTAGATTCGAATCCAAGCAGTTTGGCTCCAAAAATGAGGGTGGTTGCTCAACCTCCACGTGAATGTAGTATGTGGCTTCTCTGGAGGCTGAAAAGGATGAGGGACCTTCAGAAAAGAGCTTGGTGGGTTACTAGTTCAGAAGAGCAGTAAATTTGCTTCTCAATAAAGGGTTAGGACCCAGTGGGGGTGGAGAACCTTCTCGAGCAGATCTTCCCAGGATGGCCAGCAGGAGGTGGGAGGGTGAGGAGTACTTAAAGCTGGGGGTTGGGGAGGGGTCATCCTGGCCCAGACACCAATCACGTCTGCCCTGGGCTGAGACCTTTCAGCCACCTCTGGAGTGGGCCTGGCCTTTTCCCTGGGTAGGCCTGAGCCATCAGATCTAGGTCCTAATACATAACATAATTATAAAGACTCAATGACATCTTGTATGCAATAAACCAGAAAAAGATACTTTCTTTTTAAGACTGTCCGGAAGTTATATTGCTCTTCACAACCCTTGCAGAAAATACTTGGGAGAGGTTCCTTTATTACCGTTTCACGGATGGGGAAACTCAAGGACCCGTAGTCCTTTCCCAGATTCGCACAGTGAGTCTAGCTAGTTCTTCCATCTGATTTTCTTTCTGTCTAGAACTCTATTCCAACAGATCCACTACATTAAATCTTCAGCAGACCTGAATCTTTCTATAGTGTATCCCCTCACCCATATGTTATGTAAAAATAAAAAATCGTGTGGTACCAGGTCATTGGCAGCTCCCAGAGAACACTTGCCATTCTTTCTGTCTCATACTCTTTGGTGAGGGATCAGGTGATCACGCATTTACCTAGAAGAGATAAATTAAGCCCCTTAAAAGGCTGAAAGAAAACAGGCAGTGTGCCAGTGATTGAAGAAAGCTGATGAAATATGCTGCAGAATAAAATGAATATTACCTTAGTAATGTACTGTGTATTTACATTAGGCACTAAGTGAAGAATCGGTTGACTTTGGTTAATCAGTGCCCTGCACTACCAACACAAATAAACTTGCAGCTGGGTGTGGTGGCTCACACCTGTGATCCCAACACTTTGGGAGCCCAAGGCAGGAGGATCGCTGGAGCCCGGGAATTTGAGACCAGCCTGGGTAACATAGGGAGACCCATCTCTACGAAAAAAAAATTTTAAATTAGCCAGGCCTAGTGGCATGCACCTGTGGTCCCAGCTATTTGGGAGGCTGAGGCAGATCACTTGAGCCCAGGAGGTTGAGGCTGTGGTGAGCAGTGCCACGGCACTCCAGCCTGGGCAACAGGGGGACACCTTGTGTCAAAAAATAAACATAAAAATAAGTTTGTGTACTCAATGACTGTGTCTATAGAAAATAATGTGAAGATGTCCAAGACTCTTCTATCAAAGAACCAAGGAGGATCTAGTAAAGATTCTAAGACACACGATTATATAAATAATGATCTGTATGCCATACGGTGGTAGAAGATGGGGCTGGAGAAGTGGGTTGAGGCTTCGGTTTCCTCCTCTGTAAAAATGGGGATGATAATAGGCCCCAGCTCATAGGGTTGTTGTGAGGGTTCAGGCACAGTGTATAAAATGCCAGAACAGCACCTGGCCTGGAGTAAAGCCCAGCCAACCTGAGCTGCTCATGCAGGCATCCCTGCTGCCATGGCTGCAGCTGTCCTCACTGCAGCGGATGTTGCTGCAACCGCATTCTCTAGAAGAATCACCAAAGAGTAGAGCCGGGTTGGATTTTCTAGCCCCATGCTTTACAGACGTTCAAATTTCTTGGAATGGACCTTTTTGTTTTTTTTAAGTACAGGCCTATTGGAAGATTGTCCACTATTTATTTTGCCAAGTAAGAGAAAGTAATTTCCAAGGGAGAGTACATTTCCAGTGTCCAAAGAAGGACACTGGGGAAAAACCCTGCCATCTACTGTCATCATCACTCCATAAAACAAGGGACATTTTGACACTGAAACAGTGGAAAGGGCATATTCTCAGAGAAAAGAGCAGCCTCGAAATTGAGTAATCTTGGTTTTAAGAAAAAAGCTACCTTCTAATGTTACTCTTCTTTTCCCACTTCAGCCTTGGCCTGGAGTTGGGGGCCACTTTTCCCAGTCGTCCCATGCCCCCTCTTCATTTTATTTTATTTTTTTATTTTTTGAGACGAAGTTTCGCTCTTGTTGCCCAGGCTGGAATGTAATGGTTCAATCTCGGCTCATTGCAACCTCTGCCTCCTGGGTTCAAGCATTTCTCCTGCCTTAGCCTCCCAAGTAGCTGGGATTACAGGTGTGTGCCACCATGCCCGGCTAATTTTGTATTTTTAGTAGAGATGGGGTTTTACCAGGTTGGTCAGGCTGGTCTCAAACTCCTGATCTCAAGTGATCCACCCGCCTTGGCCTCCCAAAGTGCTGGGATTACAGGCATGAGCCACTGCACCCAGCCTCCTTCTTCATTTTAGAGAGAAGTGAGTTTGGGTTGGGCTCATGAAGAGGTGGGGCCACTGATGGATTTGAGTCGCCGTCAGGTACAGACACCGTTAGAGGCAGTGGCCGCTTGAATGAGAAAGAGTGTGATAGTGAAACAAGAGTGGATGTGGGGCCGGAAGGCCTGGCTGTGCCGCAGATGGCTGACCCTGGGCATATCTCTTCCCCTCTCACGGCCTCAGTGTCCTCAACTCTAAAATGAAGAATCTAAGCCAGATGTGGTAATGTGTGCCTGTAATCCCAGCTACTCAGGAGGCTGAGGTGGGAGGATCACTTGAGCCCAGGAGGTGAAGGCTGCAGTGAGCTGTGATCGTGCCACTGCACACCAGGCTGGGTGACAGAGTGAGACCCTGTCTCTAAAAAAAATAAAATAAAATGAAGAATTTAGACTAGGGCGTGGAGGCCTTTTCCAGGTCTAGCCATCTACAGACCTGTGAGGAGTTAAATATACCTTGCATTTCTAGAACATCCTTATTTAATTCTCTTCAAGTTCTTTCCAAGCCCTTTGATTGAAGTGAGCTGCCTTGATCCTATCTGGGAGTCTGCAGCCAGCAAAGCCGCTCTGCAGGCCCCCTGCCATTGTCAAGTCCATATTTAAGAATGGCAGTGGCCATGGTGCCCAGGCTGAAATTTGCTGTACACATTTGGCAACATAGAGTGCAATGTAACTACACATTACTGATCTAAACCCATCGGACTTATCAGTGGGCTCTGACAGGTACTTGTTGGCTGCCTTCCCAGGCTGGGAAGGTATCCCCGAGCCAGCCAATGCGATGCCCTCCCCTCCCTTTTGATGTTTATGGGAGAGAAGGCTCGGCTGTGCTCAGGAGACTGTCAGCATGAGGCCCAGATGGATACCAGCCTGTGGGAACCAGAAGCCTGGCAGGCTTGGGAAGCAGCAGCTTCCTGGATTCCTGCCCCCACCTTCCCATCCAGCCACTGGAAGTTTCCTAGGCAGCTTCTCCAGCCTCTGACAACCAGCGCCTCTCACCTTTCCTGAAATACCGTCTCCTTTTACAGAATGATTTGCCAGCTGCACACATGTAAAGAGCTTTTCAGAGTGCTTTAAAATCTTTAATGAGCTAATCCTCTCCTCCCTGGGGTGGTTTGTGAGTTGGCTGATTTTGTTGGGGAAGAAACTGAAACCCAAATGTCACGGGGTGACTTGCTCTAGGTCACACCAGGTAAATACCAGATTATGGGCACACAACACATTGTCCCGGCCCTGGCATTACTCTAATTGCGGCCTTTGTCGTGAGGCTTCTGTCATTCATTGATTGCTCATTGTGACACCATAAGTTCCCATAGGGCAGGGACTCTGTGTTTCCTTTGTTCTTCAGAAGGACTTCAGCCAGACCTGCCAGACCTGTCTGTGCAGCTCATGCCTTGTCGAAGACCACCACATAATTCAACCAAGGAGGGCCGCCCTAGGTAGATTATAGATTTTTTTTTTCTTTTTTTTTTTTGAGACAGAGTCCTGCTCTGTCTCCCAGACTGGAATGCAGTCGTGCGATCACAGGTCACTGCAGACTTGAACTCCTGGGCTTAAGCAATCCTCCCGTCTCAGCCTCCAGAGTAGCTGGGACTAAAGGTGTGCCCCACCACGCCTGGCTATTTTTTTTTTTTTTACTTTTTGTAGAGACTTGGGTCTCACCATGTTGCCCAGGCTGGTCTCAAATTCCTGCCCTCAAGCGATCCTCCCACCATAGCCTCCCGAATGTGTGGAGATTACAGTCGTGAGCCACTGTGCCCAGCCAGTAGCTTTTGGCTTTTAGATCAGGAGTGGGCAAATCACAGACAGTGGGCTATATCCAGCCTTCCTCCTGTTTTAGCCACGGGCTAATAATAGTTGTACATTTTTAAACGGTTGAAAAAAACTCAAAAGAAGAATTTTTGACATGTGAAAATTATACACATTCAAAATTATACAACTCAGATTCTAGTGTCTGTAAATAAAGATTGTATTGGAACACAGCCATGCTTATTCATTGACATATGTCACTGGCTGCTTTACACTACGAGAACAAAGTTGAGTAGTTGTGACAGACTGCGTAGTCCCCAAAGCCTAAAATGTTTAGTTATGGGTTAAATTGCAGCCTCTCACCTTAATTTATATGTCGAAGTACTAACCTCTGGTACCTCAGAATATGACTTTATTTGGAAATAATGTCTTTGCAAATGCAATTAGTTAAGATGAGGTACGGGAATAGGGTGGGCTCCTAAACCAATGTGACCAGTGTCCTTATTAAAAGGAGAAACTTGAACACAGACACTCACACAGAGATACCACCTTGTGAAGACAAAGGCAGAGATGAGGGAATGCATCTACAAGCTAAGGGACCCCAAAGATAGCTGACAACCCACCAGAAGCTGGGAGAGAGGCATGGATCAGACTCTGTCACTGCTCTCTCAGGGAACCAACCCTGCCGACACCTTGACCTTGGACTTCTGGCCTCCAGAACTGGGAGACAATAACTTTCTGTTGTTGAAGCCGCCCAGTCTGTGGGACTTTGTTATGCCGGCCCTAGCACACTAATATACTGACTATCTGGCCCTCTGCAGACAGAGCGTGCTGATTCCTGTTGAGCTAAGTATTAAGAAAAATTTAGAAACAGGGCGAAGCGACTCCAGTCCTCACTCAGGACCTAATCTAGATATGCCAGGGCTCAGGGAGTGGCTGTGGCTCCTCAGTTCCTTGCTGGAGAAAGTGCTCATCTCCCTGCCCATCAAAACTCATCCCCACTGTGTCCCAGTCCCTCAGGTCTCTCGGATGACTGACTACACCTAAATTGATGTTAGCCAATGGGGGCTACTAATGGCTGATGATGGCTTGGTAGATTGGCCCAGAGATAGCATCTAGTTTTCTTCCTTTTTTTTTTTTATTATTTTATTTTATTTTTGAGACGGAGTCTCACTCTGTCACCCAGGGTGGAGTGCAGTGGCAAGATCTTGGCTCACTGCAACTTCCACCTCCCGAGTTCAAGCGATTCTCCTGCCTCAGACTCCCGAGGAGCTGGGACTACAGGCACTTGCCACCACACCCGGCTAATTTTTGTATTTTTAGTAGAGATGGGATTTTACCATGTTGGCCAGGCTGGTCTCAAACTCCTGACCTCAAGTGATCTGCCCACCTCCGCCTCCCAAAGTGCTGGGATTACAGGCATGAGCCACCGTGCCCAGCCTTATTTTTTTTATTTTTGAGATAGGGTCTCACTCTGTCACCCAGGCTGGAATGCAGCAGTGCAATCGTGGCTCATTGCGATTTCACCCTCAGGCTTAAGCAATTCTCCTGCCTCAGCCTCCTTAGTAGCTGGGACCACAAGCACATGCCACCACACCTGCCTAATTTTTTTTAGTTTTTCACAGAGATGAGGGTCTCTCTATGTTGCCCAGGCTGGTCTCAAACTCCTAAGCTCAAGGGATCCTCCCACCTCAGCCTCCCAAAGTTCTGGGATTTCAGGCATGAGCCAATGTACCTGGCCTTCTTCCTGTTTTAAATGGCCTATTCCAGAGGCAGGAGTTTTGTGAAATGAGTGTTGTGGCACATGCCCCCTCAGTCCCCTTATCTCACATGGCTTCAGGAAACTGCCTGCTCTGCTCATGAATGGAATTCTTATTCTGAGATGTAAGAATCAAAAGCTTCGGAAGACTGTGAGCCCCACAGCTGCATGCAAAGCTTCTGTGAACTCGGCTGGGACTGACCTGTCCTTTGGAGGAGATCTTAGTGTAGATCCACAGTAAATGTGCAGTGCAGCCATGGGGAAGAAGGTGGAGACGTGGAAAACAGTCATCACGAAACCCAAGATAAGATCACCAGCTCCATATGCTGGTCTGGATCCGAGCACTCAGTGTATTCATTTTCCAGGGCTGCTAGGGCTGCCGTAACAACATGGCTTAAATGCACTTATTCTCTCATAGTTGCGAAGACTAGAAGTCCGAAGTTCAGGAGTTGACAGGGCGATGCTCTCTCCAAAAGTGTAAGGGAAGAATTCTTCTTTGCCTCTTGCAGCTTCTGGTGGCCCAACATTCCTTGGCATGTGGCAACATCATTCCAGTCTCTGCCTCCATCTTCACGTGCCCCTCTTTGTCCTCTCTTAAGGACACCAGTCATCAGATTTAGGGCCACCCTAAATCTGGAATGATTTCCTCTCAAGATCCTTAATGAAGTCCAGGTGTGGTGGCTCACACCTGTAATCCCATCACTTTGGGGAGGTCAAGGCAGGAGGATCACCTGAGGTCAGGAGTTCGAAACTAGCCTGGCCAACATGGTAAAACCCCATCTCTACTAAAAACACAAAATTAGCTGGGCGTGGTGGCACACGCCTGTAATCACAGCTACTTGGGAGGCTGAGGCAGGAGAATCACTTGAACCCGGGAGGTGGAGATTGCAGTGAGCTGAGATCGCACCATTACACTCCAGCCTGGGCAACAAGAGTGAAACTCCGTCTCAAAAAAAAAATAAAAATAAAAATAAAAAAGATCTCTAATGAACCACATCCACAAAGACCTTCTTTCCAGGCTGGGCATGGTGGTGGCTCGGCATGGAGCTCATGACTGTAATGCCAGCACTTTGGGAGGCCGAGGCAAGAGGATCTCTTGAGGCCAGGAGATCAAGACCAGCCTGGGAAACATAGTGAGACCCTGTCTTTACAAAAAATTTAAAAATTAGCCAGGTGCGGTGGTGCATGCCTGTAGTCCCAGCTACTTGGGAGGCTGAGGTGGGACGATCACTTGAGTCCAAGCGTTCAAGGCTGCAGTGAGCTGTGATTGCACCACTGCCCTCCAGACTGGGCAATAGGCCAAGTCTCTTAAAAATAAAAAATAAAAAGGACCCTATTTCCAAATAAGATCACATTCTGAGGTTCCAGGTGGAACCTCATGAATTTGCAGGGACACTGTTCAATCCAGTACAATCAGTATGCTTTAAAGTAAGAGGCTGGGCGCAGTGCCTCATGCCTGTAATCCCAGCACTTTGGGAGGCTGAGGTGGGCAGATCACCTGAGGTCAGAAGTTCAAGAACAGCCTGGCAAACATGGTGAAACCTCATCTCTACTAAAAATACAAAAATTAGCTGGGCGTGGTGGCAGCACTTGTAATCTCAGCTACTCAGGAGGCTGAGGCAGGAGAATCACTTGGCCCCGGGAGGTGGAGGTTGCAGTGAGCTGAGATTGCGCCACTGCACTCCAGGCTGGACAACAAAACAAGACTGCATCTCAAAAAAAAAAAAAAAAAAAAAAAAGAAAGTGAGAGAATCCCCAACCATACTTGCTGCAGTCAATGGGGAATTGTTTGGCTCCTGTAACTGGGAAGCTGAAGTGTGACTCTTCAGGTTTCAGGCACACAGCAGGAAGCAGGGGTTCAAATATGTCTTCAGGAATCCGTCTCTTTTTCTTTATCTCTCGGCTCTGCATTCCTCTGGTGTCGGCTTCTTTCAGGCAGCCTCGTCCGGTATGGTAGTAAGAATGGTCCTTGGCAGCTCCAGGTTCTCACTGTCCTGACAGTCAATCTCATTAAAGACAGTATCTTTTTCTTGATTTTCCAGGAAGAATCCCAAGAGGAATTCCATCTGGCTTGAGTGGCAGACCAATCCTTGAGCAAATGGTAGTGCAAGAGCTAGAGAGCTGTAATTGGCTGGGCCTGCCTGGGTCATATGCCCATCTGTGGAATCAGAGTGGGATCAGCCTCCCTGAATTCTCGCGATGGGGCTGAGGATTCCTCCTAGAGATGCAGGACATAGAAGACCCAAGATGGGCATTATCAGGCAGCATGATAACCACACAGCTCTAGCTCAGAGGCAAACATGTCCCCAGCTCTGAAAATAACCCTTCCAATTAAAGTGAGTGTTTAAGGCAGATGACAATTAACTGTTTCTCCTACTCCTGTTTTCATTTCTTTCTGGTGAATAGTAACATTGAATTGGATATAGAATTTAAAGAGCTTTCCCTTGGCCCATGTTTTGGGAAGTGCCTAGAGAGAAGCAGATCCGGGTTCCTCTGCTCAGAATTTATCCTGTGCTCTCACGGTTGCTAATTGTTACTGTTCTGTCAGACCCCAAAAGTGGGGCATCGTTATTCAGGGCCAGTCGGCCAGGCAGGAAGGCAGGTACAGGATGCTGCTCTGAACCTGTAAAGTGTCTGCCACTCTCCAGCTAATGAACACAGGCTTGTAAAAGAGTTGGGACTCTGCTGGCATCCTTAATGGGACAGTGGCTAACAGCTAAGTCCTAAAGCTGTGCTTATCTACAAGCAGTCCTTAGAAACCAGGAGAGCAGTAACCACGGGACCCTGAGCACGTGTAGGTAGAGTCTCTCATTTCTTCACTCAGCAAGCATGTTTTGAGAACATTTATGCCAAGCTGTGTGTTAGGCATCAGGGATACAAAAGACAAAAGAAATTCGGACTGTGGAAGGTCCACTTTTTACTGGGGACTGTAGTCAGTGTACTGGAAAGAGAGATGTGTAGGGAGATAGGAGAATACAAGAGGGACATAGCCAGGAAATGCCTCTTGGAAGAGGAGGGAAGAATGCACGTATGCCGTAGATCAAGGACCTGGTTTTGGAATCAGAGTGACTCAACCTAGAAATGCTTTTTGGTCATAAATAACAGAAAACTCAATTCAAACTGACTTTGGAAAATAAAGTCAGTTTATTTTCTCATATAAGTTAAAGTCCAAAGAAAGGGTGGTTTGATTTAAAAAAAAAAAAAAAATGTTCACTGTCAGCCTGGCATGGTGGCTCACACTTGTAATCCCAGCACTTTGGGAGGCCAAGGTGGGCAGATCACCTGAGGTCAGAAGTTTGGAACCAGGTTGGCCAATATGGTGAAACCCCATCTCTACTAAAAATACAAAAATTAGCCGGACATGGTGGCAGGTGCCTGTAATCCCAAGTACTTGGGAGGCTGAGGCACGAGAATCACTTGAACCCGGGAGGCAGAGGTTGCAGTGAGCTGGGATCGCACCACTGCACTCCAGCCTGGAGACAGAGAATGACTCCATCTCAAAAAAAAAAAAAAAATTTAAAAAAATTAAAGTTCTCTGTCTTCAGGACTGGGGTTCTATTTCTCTGCCCACTGTGGGTCAGCTTCTTTCTTAGGTTGGCTTCCCTCAATGAATCAAAAGGGCTGCAGTGGATCCAGCCTGACATCCACACACCAAACTGTCCAGGTGACCCCGCATTTCAAGCAAAGTTGCTGAGATCCACTCTGTTGGATGGACTTAGTCAGAAGCCTGCTCCTGGTCCAGTTACCATGTCCAGGGGCATGGAATGTACTGACCATCTCAGCCTCAGTCACAGCTGTACCCCTGGAGCTGGGGTAGCATCAGCTGTTTGGAATAGGGAAACGAACGCAGCCACTGTAGATCTGCTGTACACAGGAAGCGGATGCCTGGCTAGGCCTGGTGAGGCCTCATGCATGATATCATCACTCATCAATACACAGGAGCATTGGCTGGAAGAAGCTCCTGATTCTTCAGTGAAAAGTGTCGTGACCAAGAGGTCAGAAGAGGTTCCCAGCTTTTGAAAACCAAGAGGCAAAAACCTGTTCTTCAAGGGAAAAAAAAATCTTATCAGTCTTCATCATACCTTAGCTTCTGAAATACATGAAACCAGAGCCTCTCTTGGCTTGGCCAGATGCCTCGTCTTGTCTGAGAGGCGGACAGTAGCGTTATCACTCAGGGTAAAATAGCTTATGGTATTCGGCAGTGACAACCCCCAGTCCTCAATGGCTTAACGCAAGTCCACTGGGAGTCCAGGTGCATTTTCAGGACAGTGGCCCTTTACATAATGACTGCAGGATCCAAGCAGAAGATGTTACCACCATCCTATAACTTGTACTCTCTGGAACAATACAGCCCCGCCCTCCCCAAATCAAAACCGCAGGAAGAGCCCGCCAGAGAGACAAACACTGGAAGTTAGATGCCTCCAGCTGGCAGTGACACTCAGAACTTTTGCTCTCATTTCTTTAGCCAAAGCTAGTTCCATGACCAAGCCTAACATTAAGGTGAGTGCAGACCGGGCGCGGTGGCTCACGCCTGTAATCCCAGCACTTTGGGAGGCCGAGGCGGGCGGATCACGAGGTCAGGAGATAGAGACCACGGTGAAACCCCGTCTCTACTAAAAATACAAAAAAATTAGCCGGGCGTGGTGGCGGACGCCTGTAGTCCCAGCTACTCGGGAGGCTGAGGCAGGAGAATGGCGTGAGCCCGGGAGGCGGAGCTTGCAGTGAGCCGAGATTGCGCCACTGCACTCCAGCCTGGGCGACAGAGCGAGACTCTGTCTCAAAAAAATAAAAAAAGATGAGTGCAGTCCATGCCTGGAAATAGAGGAGAACTGGCTATTGGAGAACACTCGTAATGCCTGTTCCAGTGGAATTCCTGGGCTCCTCGAGCAAGAGCAGAGAACTGTGCCAGGTGCCGCGCCTGCCCCCTGCACTGGAACCAGCCTTCTGTGATTCCGGCTGCCACACGCAGGAGCTCGTTTCCAGGCTGGGAGGAGACTGGCAATGGAAAGATTAACCGCTCCCTGAGTTCCACATGGGGATCAGTACTTTCAATAGTACTTTGTGAGTTCAGCCTCAAAGTAAATGGTTAATTCATCTTGTATCAACAGCACTGTGATTCATAATGTAAACTTGGAGAATCCTTGATGTTTCAGGCCCACATTCCTTTTATTTTGGCTCTGCATTCTTTTAAAGCCACAGTGTGCTCACTTAATAGAATGCAGCATGCAAATGCACAAGTTTTTGCCTGGAGGCAATTTAGCCTGGCTGTTTCAATGGATGTCTTCTTTCAAGTGTATATTCTTTCTTAAATTATTTACTGGGTAAACACACTTTGCATTTTCAAAAGGGAGATTAAGACGGCTTGCTGCAGACCTAGTTCAGCATAAAGCCCTCCCCTTGCCCAAAGTTAGGAGGAAGTTACTTTGGGCTTCTCCCCAAGTTCCTTCGCCGCCATCTCACTAGCTGGGAACCCCTTGGCCTAGCTGGTTTTTCTGATTGTCTCCGAACTCTGCATTCCTTTCTGCTTTGCCTACAGCAATACAGGCCGGCAGCCCCTGGCTGCGATTGCAACTAAGCTTCCTCACAGATGGGGCCCACCAATGCCAGCCTGTATTTTCCCCTTCCAAACTGGCTCAGTCCCATCCACCCAGATGCCCTGACAGTTCACTTTTCTGGTCCTGAGGGGTATCACATTTGCACAACTCCTTTGAGGTCCAAGGTTGGGTGGATGGCCCAGCCAGTCAAGCTTGCTTAGAAGCTCTCTCTAGTCCATCTCTTTCCCCATCCCCTTCTACTCTTCCTCCCAAATGTCTGCCAGCATTTGGTTTGAAAGCAAATGCCCTTTCCTGCTGACGCCCCGCCCCCACCCAGCACAAAGGAGTTCCTTCTAGCTTCAGGGGGAAGACCAAGTAGTGCTGAGAAGGCGTGATGGTAGGAAGTTTCATCTTTGGCGGGGCTTGCTTCAACTTTGAACTTTAACCTTTTCCATACAGACTTCCTGAGATTTTCCTGCAAATTAATTGCACAGACTTCTTCTCCATTCTCCTTTGAATGGAAGATTACAGTTACCAGAGACTGCATTCTTTCACGATCACTCTTTGGGCAGTTCTCTTTTGAGTACCTGTGTGCCAGCGACTGTGCCATGTGCTGGGGTGGTAGAGGTGAATTCCACATGGTCCCAGTCCACACAGGTTGGGCCCTTGGAAGCAACAGAGCGGGCGGGGGAGGGGAAGCCACCAGGCCCTGTGGGTGCACCAAGGAGGGGGTGAAGCCCAATTAGGAAGGCTAGGGAAGAGCTGAGGATTTAGGGATTCCTGTGTATTCATATTTCTTACCATGCCTCAGATTGAACAAGTAACACCCACAGTTAATCCTTTCTAAATTAGCATCATGGATGCCTTGGGGCCCTCAACCCACAAATAAAATGGTTGTCAACCAAGCTGTACAAGAGACACACTACTGTAGATTACTTAAGGCAGAATTTTAAAGAGTTTTCATGCTTTTAATCTGTTTCACTGCTGAGTTTCAATTTTGCTGATTTCCTTTGCAAGTCTGATGCGGGTGACTGTGGTAAATAGAGATTTTGACAGTGACTTGGGCAAATGGGATGTGTAGGGACCATTCTGAAGGCTTCTGTCCCTTCCAGAGAAAAGGGGGAAAAATCAATTTGGGTTTTAAACAGAGCCACCAAGTAGCACCTATCAGTATTCATAATTAGCCTCACTATAATAAGCCATGAAGTCCTGTTTTTATTTATTTATTTGGGGGACAGAGAATCTTCCTGCCTCTTGAGTAAGTATGGCCTGTTAAGTCTGAATTAGCTGTCATCACAGAAGAATTAATGTCGGAGTGCAGACTTTCTAGTGGGGAAGGGAAGAACTAAACGAGACAGATCTTAGCCGAGCCTTGAGTGATAAATGAGGACCAAGTGGACCATTCATCTCCTGCGAGGAGAGTGGACAGAGGCACTAAGGCAGTTTTGCGGAAGACGTGTCAGCAAATGTGATCATTTTGTTACCTGTCAGGAGGAGAGAGAGCTCGTCCTTTTAGGGGGCCACAAGGGAGTGGGTTGGTCTGATAAGACAGTTTCCATTCGACCGTTTAGGTTTGGAGAAGAAGGGGATGGGTGAGGAGGAATCTGACTAAAACTACAACCTGATGTCATCCTTCCAGGAAATAAACTCATCTAGGAAGTAGAAAAGGCTGCAAATACCCTGCAAAGATTTTTTTGTGTGTGAAGATACAAAGTAGGGGTGTGGGGTCTCTGTTCCGTGGGGAGCCCAGCTTCATCTCCCCAGCTCCTCCCCATGGAAGACCCATGTCCAGTGTTTGGTGACTGGAGTAGGGCAGCAGGCCTTTTACTGCTTGGTATTTGGAGGAGGGTTGGATGGGGTTTGCCGTGGGGTTTTAAGCTGGACAGATAGCTGGCTAGACTGCCAGCCAACTCATGTCTCTATTTCCGTGCAGCTCTGTGAGAGCGAGCGTGGGCACGGCTGTTTGACCTAGGTTCCCTTTGAAACTCTCAACAAAGCATTCTGATGTTCGACCTCCTTTCTCCGAATGAGGTAACAAATTATGAAACAACCTCATCAGAAGCTCTCTGCAGGCATCTGGGAGCGTGTGTCTCCACTCTGGTCCCCCTTCTGAGTTGCTGGTTCCCCATCAGCGTGCAGCCCAGCCAGAACCCAGGGAGGTAGAATCCCTGGAGGTAAAGGCCCAGCAACAGACGCACAACAGGCAACTTGAGTACATTGTATATTTCTCATTTCCATCTTTTTTGCTATGGAGCAAATGTAACGTTTCCTCCTAGCGTAACGGAGCGTGAGCCACACTGACAGATGACGGTTTCACAGCCTAAGCTGCACATTTGACACTTGTTTCCTAATCCCATCCTTTTCTTCCTTAGTCTCTGTTTTACTTTTCCCCAGGTATTTTTGTGCAGGTAAGTACATTACTGACATGTGTTTCCTTGGAGTCTTTTACTTTAACAGGAAACACTGCAAAAAATGAGGCTTGTCTCGCCTTTTAAATTAAAAAGAGAAGCTCGCAAGGGGCCCTTGATCACTTAAAGAGGCTACATGATTTTCTGAGCCTAGAAAGCCATTTGATTCGCCTTAGCTTTGCAGTAAGCATTTCTCGGAGGGCAGCGTGACAATCGTGTGGAGTCTTTCGTTTCCTCGTGGATCGTTTGTAGAACCAGAAAGCTGCGTGATGTCTCTTTTGCACGCGCGCGCGCGCACACACACACACACACACACGCTCCCCACCCCCACCTGCAAAGCTGCCGTTTGATTAGCCAACCTGGCCTCGGACGGCGTTTGTGGGAAGGCCTTCCACTTATCTGTGTGTGTTTTTTCTCCTTTGCTGTCTCCTAGAATCATCCAGAACCGCATCCTGCTCGTCATCCTAGGGATCATCGTGGTCATCACCATCCTGATGGCGATCACTTTTTCTGTCAGAAGACACTGATGTATCTGCTCTCCCTTGATAAACAGCAACAACAGCTTGTTCTGAGTAATTAAGACAAAATGGTCACATGAATCATTCTGTTGCGCTGACAGGCCCCGGGTGACCCTCTCTCTCCCTCACCGCCGTTGGGCTGAAGTGCAAAGAGTGTAAAAATATTTTCTATTCCTGTTTGCATGTGGGTTGGTTTCCTTTTCGAGGTTTGTCTTCACCAAGATTCGTTTTTTAGAGGGGAAGGTGAATGTTTATTTACCTTTTTGCTAATGTCATCAACTAGCCAAAATAGCCCCAGTGACACTCCTAGCCCTCTGGACATGTCAAGGGCCGTGGTTTGGGAGAGGACATGATGAGTCAGTCACGAGAGCTTCTGTTTGTCACCCGCCTCTTGTTGCTGAAAAGCTCTTCTGTGATGTCTGAGGATTAAAATGCAGCAAAAAGCAGGGGATGGAGTCAGTGACCCAGTCCAGCAAGCCAGCCCTGTTCCTACACAGGCCTCATGAATATAGTCATCAACCTGCCTGAGTGCTTTCATTGTAAAGGTCGGTATTTAATGTCGGTTGTACAGGAAATTGACTTAGCACTTTCCCTGTTTTTCTATTGCATAATTTTTTTTTTAAACCCAAAAATATTTTTTTTGCTGAGCCTGCCCAGTATTCACTGTTCACAACTTTGATTACTGGCTACAAGAAATATTTTCTTGCCTTCCCCAAATCCCATACTCCCCAGAATCTGCTGGCAAAGTGAGCCCTGGTACGGGATTTAATTGTGACCTCGTCTTCCCTGACCTGTGTAAGCATCTCTGTATCCTTTCGGTTTTGATATCTGCACTGCCAAAAGCAGTCCTCATACATACAAAAGGTCTGACAAGGTTCTCTCCACATACATTCCAGTATGTAAAGAGACCATGAATATTTCAGTAAGAGCAAGAACATGACTCCATCAGTGTGAAATTTCAAATGTGATTATAAATATGGGAGAGTCCTATAGGAGGGTCCACCAGAGATAAACTTCACGGAAAACGTTCCCTAACCTCCTTTAAAAGAATAGAGGATGGCAGATTGTTACAAAAGGAACGGCTTGGGTTTTTAACTAACAAATGTTAGCAAGCCTTTCCTGAATTCACTGTGTATTCAAACTTCTAATATGCTTTGTGATTTTTTTCTTTCATTTCTTTCTGTCTGAGGTAACCAGGAATTGCGTTCAAAATGAGCTCATTTGTGATCAGGCTTAAAAGTTGCCCAAGCTGAGGTCGTTTCCCCCCAGTCACAAAGCAGAATGTTTTTCTCAAGACTTCATAGGCACTTACTGGTCCATACTATCTTTGGAATATAATTAGAAGCTTTGAATCCTTGAAAAGCAAACCTGTTCTCTTCATCAAAAATGCTAACCACCTGTGCCCGTGGATCAAGATCACCTGGATGTAGTGCTTGATATTTTTCCCAACTCAGAAGAAAACCATTATGGTTTAGAGAGGAAATGCAGAATGGCAGAATCCACCAGAGAAATTGCACTTATCGAAACAGGCCAAGGCCTGCATGTGTTCAGATAAATCATTTAGTATTGTGTAAATAAAGCTGCAGCCTTTACTTCGGAGGGATGGTGTGGGATTTTGGCCGAGGGAAGCAGGACAGAGAAGGAGCAGAAAGCTATGCTAATTTTCCTGTCAGCTTAAGGGATCCGTCTCAGCAAGAATCTTGTATTCTGATAACGGAATGCTGTACATGCTGACCACATCTAAGAACCATTAAAAAGCAAGGAAACAAACAAACAACCCTTTTCTCATTCCGACACACGAATAGTCATCGAGTATGACACCAGCCCCTCTGGTGGCTTCCTTCAAAACTGTTGATCTTAGCTAAAGTGTATAACCAGTTACCAGCTGCACTTCACACGGCCATCCCGTCCACAATGCAGCAGACTCTTCCCAAGGCCACCTAGCAAGCAAGGTTGATTGGATCATCTAAACTGGCCGCCTCCTGAATATTTCACTGAATCCTGGCGTTCATGTTGAAGTAGATAAAATGAGAAAGGAGGAGGGCATTGCTCACCTCTCAATAGCTGTTTTCGTTCAAGTTCTATGTCTTTATCAGCTCTTGCCTGTGATTTTACCCCAATTCAACCTTGGGAGTGGGAAGAATATGAACAGATAACCCTTGGCCTAACAGCTCCATCAAACCTCCTTGAGAGCAACCACCTAGGCCAGGCTAGTGAGTGCTTTGTGAGGAAGCTGGTCAGAAGGTTCCCTCAACTCCTTCCTGGTCCTCCTGGACACTGCAGAAAAGACTTAGGGGATCCCCAGCAGAGGCCAATTGCTCTCCTTCCTTCCCTGCCCCACCAGGAAAGGAATAACGTCCACAAACTTGAAGCAGATAGTGAAGTAGATCTGTGAGAGGTTCTAGGTACTTAGTGTGTAGACTTTGACGAATATTTCTCAAGTTGGGAGCCCTTGTTAAAAATGATGTTTAAGGGAGTGGTTGGGGGGAAGATGAAGGCATGGAGGAGGAAGAGGAGAAGGAAGCCCTTGCCATGTAAAATTCATGCAGACTAAACAGTTTCCCTGACAGAATAAATAAAGTGGATGCTACCCCACTCCAGAATCAAAAGCAATTTAATTAAAGTCTCTTAACTTGTAAAGAGTTTTAAATGATCCATGTTGAAGGCGAATGCCTGCAAATGCAGTGGGCCTGACGTCAGCTGCCGGGCCTGGGCTGGGAGGCCATTTGCTATTCTGTTTAAGGCAGGCTGGATTGTCTTATTTTGGAACCAGCTTGGTGGGGGGTTTGCTTTGCTACTGCTTCTGAGCCCTGAGCTTCAAAGGCTGAAATTAATGGTGAACAAAATTGTGCGGCTCTGGCCATCCCATGCGGGGCAAGCCCATTGAGGGTTATCATTAAGTAAAGAAATAAAGAGGGGGAAAAAAGCCTGCCTGTTCCAAAAACCTCATCAGATAATGACCTCAGTGATTGGGTTTTCATTACCAAACAGCATCCAGAGATTATCAACCCATAGAAGAAGGGAGGGGGAAAAAAAAGAAAGAAAGGAAAAGCAACTGTCTTTCTCTCCCTCTCTTTCTCCTTTTTTTTTTGCACATCTTTTCTTTAAAACTGTCAGATCATTTCAGTATTTCAAATCCGAGGAAAACAGCCTGCCTGCTGCTGTATTTGAAGTTGTAATGGTGTCAAAAAGTCACGACTGACTGACAGCCGTCAGTCCCAGAGGGGCTCATTAAATCATAAAAACTTGACAAGGAAATAATTGCGCATTGCCAGCAACTTGGCGCCTGTTTAGACGTTTTTATTTTCTTTCATTATTAGTCCCCACCATTACGTTCATTAACAAATTGCATTAAACAACTGTTAAGGGCTAATGATTTGTTTATCACTTTTTTTTATTATTATTATTTAAACATTAGCTGTGTCATGTGGTACCCCAGCAGCCTCTTGCCATCATCTGACTGAATATTTTTCCACTCCGAGCTCTGGGTACTGTTGGAATATGAAATAGATTATTCATTACTCTCCTCTTTGCCACTGATTTGGTTTCATGTAGCGTCTTCCACAGAGAAAGATGAAAACTTGTCAAAAATAGGTTATATCTTATTCGAAGGGGCAACAATAGCAGCAGGTACAGGCACACTTTAATATTTAATTAAGGTTGATGTTAACCCCTTTAAATGACTTTAGCTGTAAGTTATATTCAAATGCAGAAGAGAAAAATAATTGTTCTTAATTTGCAACCTGTTCAGCAGGCGTTCTTCATGGAGTGAGCTGGAAATTTAGGGCAGAATTTTTAAATAATGAAATTTCCCATCGTAAATATTAATAGCAGTTTGTCTACGTAGTGGAGAATTAACTAGAAGTGATGATTTCCTCATCCCTTTGGTTTGAACTGCTAGCCTAGTGAGGCACTCCATGCTTGGGAGTGGAAGTGGCTTTCCTGGGAGAAACGTGTGTGTGGAGGGGAAGTTCAGAGCCAAGTTCTGTTGGTTGGTTGTGGTCAGCGCTGGTTTCAGAGGAACCACCGTGAGTCCCTGGTCTCCAAGCCACTTGCCTTCCCCTTTGGCTGGGTGTGTTGTTGCAGGGATGTGGGCAGGCAGGAGAGCCAGTAGAGACATCTTAAAGGAAGATGTGTGTCTGGTTGGCTGGTTTGGGGAGGGTCTAATTGGGCGTATGTCTTGTGCATCTCCGTGCCGTCAACTGGAGCTCATTACAAACAGCGCTTCCCTAATATGCAACAGGGAGACACTTTGCTGAGATGGGCCTTCTGTCCTTTTTCCTTTCTGTGACTTGCTATTGGTGAATGGCTCTTCTTTTCCATGGACCATGAGCTTGAAGGGCCAGGGAGGACAAAGCCCCATCATCCTCATCCTAAATCGGAAGTCAGTGGCCTCCATGCTATGGCTGCTGTCTATGTCTGCTCAGCCTGTTTGTTTGATGAGTTTATATAACCATGGAAGCCACCCTCAGAGGCCTGGTTCATTGACACTTCAGGGCAGGGGTGTTGGGTCAATATCAGGGAATGGGAAGTTCCTTTCTCCCATCCCCAGAGGGACCAGGCCCCTTATGTAGCTCCACCATGGGTGTGAGGGGAAGAGATGGTGCATGTTCCTTGCTCAGTGTAGCATGTCTCAGCATCACCCACCCAAGGACAGATGGTCCTGCAGGAACCATGGCATGGGAGGTACCTGCCTGGCAGGCACGAGCCAGGTGGGACCTGGCCTCAAGCCTCTTTGGTTACTGTGGGCATAGGAACAGCAGACATGCCAGGCTTTGGAGGATCTCAAGCCTCCATTTCAATCCAGGATAAATTAGCCACATGACAATCTGTCCCCCTTGGGATGGCCTTCACACCTCAACAGAAAAGGTACCGAGAGCCATTTTTCCAAAAGGAAGAAAGGAAGGAAGGCTGGCTCTGTGAAGAGCCATCCTCAGTCCAACTCCCAGTGACCCTGGTTGAGGGTCTGCCTGAGACTAGCTCAAACTCGACCTCACCCTATGCTGTAACTCTGTAACTCTAAACTAGCCCCCAAGAGATATTCTGGTGGCTTCACTTTGCCTGTGACCCATCAGACTCAGACCAGTGGCACCTGCCAGAGGCTGGCCACCTAATGTCAGCAGTCAGGTGGCTCTCAGACCAGATGCCAGTCTTTGCTAAACAGGGCAGGTGACTGCGTGGACAGCTCAGAAAAGCTCCTGAAGCCACAAGTATTGCACCCAAGATGGATGAGAGCAGCCAGGCCCAGGCAGCAAGAGTGTGTCACTGGAGCCAAGACTTCCTGAAATGAGTGACTGAGCCAGGGTTAGTGTCCTGTTGTGGAGGAGGGCAGATGCAGGGAGTGCCGAGTGAGTTCCCATCTCTATTGGGATTCCAGCGCAGTAACAAGGAGCCAGCTTACCAGAGGCGAGCAGGGCAAAAGCAAGATGGCAGGATGGGGCACAATGTGTTGGGGGTTGGGTAGCAGAGGGTGGACAGGTGAGGGATGGAGGGTTTTTCCAGCACCAGGGGATAGCAAGGGCAAGTAGGCCCCCCTGAGCTCATCACTGCCCTTCTTCAGGAGGAGCTAAAGAGGGGGAAAGACAGGGTGCATCTCTCCAGGGCCCCCTGCCCCAGTCACACACCCCTGTGGCCATAGCTCCTGGGCTCCCAGTGTGCCATGGGGAAAGCACTTCCTCATCCAGAATCGCTCGTTACACGTGCTACATGAAGAACTCAGACATCACAGAGGGGGCAATTGCCAGGAAGCAGAGCTCTGGACTGTGATTCCGTGAACTCGTGCACCCCCTCCTTCCCTTCATCCAAACAAGGCCCTTTGGCGTGAATAATAGCTCAGCGGCTCCGAAGCCGTATTGATCGGCTGCACACCCGGCTCCGCCGAGAGCTGCCAGGGCTTTTCCTGGGGGCAGGACCAGCACCGCTCAGCACAGCCGCCTCTCCCCCTCCCACTTCCCCGGCCTCCCCCAGGTGTGTTCAGGAGGGGACAATACCTGGGGGAGCCCAGGCCCTCTCCAGCTCAGTACCACTTCGTTACCGCAACTTTGCTGTTTTCCACTTATTTTGCCAGGGAAAGCACCTAAGTTAGAGAGAAATGTTTTTTCATGACGAGGCCCCACAGAGTTGAGAATGAACACATCCTCCCGCTCCAGTTTCTCCCCAGAATGTTCTGCCAAGGACCCAGGCCATAGAGGCATCCTGGGCTGACACCTGTGGGGGCCCTATTATACCCCCAGCGCTGACAAGCACTTCGGCATCCTGTACCACATTTTCGCGTTACTCTCCCCTGTCTCATCCCATCAGAAAAGAGGAGCCGAGAACATGGCTAGGACTCACCACCTCCTTGGGGGATGGGGACTGTTGCAAAATTCAACAGACGTGCATCGGCCACAGGCTGGGAGACCAGCAGAGACCAAAGCCTGCCAGCCCCACTCCCTGAGCCTCTGACCAGACTGTCCCTTCCCGTGTTTGCACCTCTTCTGGACACAGGAAGTGGTCAAGGCCTTGACCCTTTGAGGGATGCCAGGCCCCTGCGCAGTGACACCCTTGCGGTGGTGGATGCCTGAAACCCCACCCCTAGAGAGGCCGTCCTGTGGTTTCTGCCCTGGAACACTGGAAAAATGCAGATTCATTTTTCCCTAGACAGCTTCAGTCCTACCAGCCACAGATCCCTCTAAGTGAGTTGTCTGACCCTTTCCTGGGGGCAGATTTTGGGTTTGGGGGAGGACAGACCCACTACATGAGGGAGCCTGAGTGGTCTTTGGGAGAAGGGTTAGAAGGAAAGAGGGGCTTGGTTCCCTAGGACCAGCTCCCTGGAGGTTGCCCCGTATCAGCTGCCTTTAGCCTTGCCCTAAAACCCACTCCCTGGCCAGGCCCCCGTTCTTCTAAGGATTGCGTTCTGGCTTAGGGCTGCATGCAGGCAAACATGGGAGCCTGAGAATGGGCTCTGCCAAGGAGCAGTAATGAGTTGAGGGTCTCCTGACAGGTCCCACAGCCGTGCCCTGGCTGAGAAGGATCGAGAAAGAGCAGGGAGGCTGGGTTGGAGTTTGGACAGCTAACCCTGGGGGCAGGAAAATTGTGTCCCTCCTCTGGCCCTCCTGAGGCTGAAGGAAGTCCAAATCCGCTGTGGTGTACAATTTGGCATTTGGGGAAGGACCCAAAACGGATTCTTTTCTGCCCTGAGCAGACCTTCCCCACACTGCCACATCCAGGGGTCTTGGCACAGAGGGGACACTGTGGCCGTCAGAGACTCTCCGCTCAATTTCCATCTTCTCTCATTCATCCACACCCACCCTTCCAGAGCTCTACACTGCATTTCTAAAGAAAGGGAGAAACTCGAGTGAGAACTAGAGGGCTTCACTGAGCTCATTATTATCCCCGACAAGACTTCTAAATAATCTAGCCTTTCCCTGTTTGAAGCATGAGAGGTGTAAGCAGATTTATTCATTCATTCATTCAATGAATATTTATTGAGCATCTACTATGTTCCAGGCCCCGAAGACACATGGTGAAGAAGATAGATAAGAAAAGAAAGAAGGTAGTCTCACAGCACTGGAAGTCAGAAAACTATTTTCCTTCCCAGAATCCTGACTCACTCCAATCCCGGGCAAGGTCATTCTCAGGGTCTCAGAATCACATGGCGATGCCTGTGCCTCTGCCACCTTCTACGCTGCCCCCTGAGATGAATGCCCCATCACTGTGAATTACTAGGCAAAATCCTCTCCGAGTGGACAATGCTGTATGTTCATTCCTCCTTGCAATCCCCGTGACTGCATTAGCAAAGGAGCCCCGCTGAGGCTGAGTAGGGCTGACACTTGCCTGCAGGTGGGTAGGTCCCCATCAGCACTGGCCCTACTTCCAGGACTGGCCTAGGAGAGGCCGGGGATAGGAATGGGGACCGTTTAGATCGGGGCCGACTTGGAGGATTTTTTTCCTCCTGCTTATTAAATGTTAAAGGTTTGACTTGGCAGGCAATCAGGAGCCCAAAATATCATAAAAGGGAAAAAGTTGCCGAGTGGCTAAGAGGTGCACCACGGGAGTGTCACTGGGCCCGCCGGCGAGGTGAATTGCTAAGCAGAGAGCAGTGAACGGGGAGGAAATGGAGCAGCAGACATTTTCAAAGGCTTCTCTCCCCTTCTTCTCCTCTCTCTGTCCCCCATGCGGAAAGGGGAAAATAGAAGTAGAATCCAGATTGGGGCGCGTGGCTGATTTGGTCCTCCTCCCGCACCATCCTCCCCCAGACAGCAGAGAAACTTTGATGTCTGGGTGCATGGCATTCAGGGACAGAGGAGCCTGGGCATCCCAGCAAATGCAGCCGCATGTTCCGCCTCTGGACGGCCTCTCTGAACTCCTTTGTGAGGGGAGATGAAGCCCACAGAGCTGGAAAGAGCAGCGTTTTGAAATGAGGAAGTGTGGATCGGCATTCCTTGAGCTCAGTGCTAGCCACCTTGGCGATGGGGTGAGCCAACCAGGAGCTCAGATTTATAAAACTTTTGAGCTTTGTGGGCCCTAGGGGGCCACTGTGGCCTACCTGCTGATTTTCAGATGGGGAAATGGGGGCTCAGAGAGGGGACAAGATTGCTTAATGGCACCTAGCAAATTGGTAACAGGTCAGGAGTAGATTCCATGCCTTCAGCCTCTGGTGAGACGTCTTTCCTCTGCACCAGGAAGTGGAACTTCAAACAGCACCAGGGGTTGGAACTTTTGTTTCAAATCCTCTCTGCCTCATCCCCACCCACTGCCCAGCAACTCAAGGCTGGGTCTTTCGCCCCCTCAGGCTCAGAAGGGCTGTGGCCCAGCCACAGAGCCAGGGGGCCTCCTCAGTAGTATTGGCCTTCACACTCTTGGTGCTAAAGTTCTCCAGTTACTTTTTTATTAAACCAACATGTACAGAAAAACTCAGTTTTCGGCTGGGCACAGTGGCTCACACCTGTAATCCCAGCACTTTGGGAGGCCGAGGCAGGCAGATCACTTGAGGTCAGGAGTTCGAGACCAGCCTGGCCAACATGGTGAAACCCTGTCTCTACAAAAATACAAAAATTAGCTGGGCGTGGAGGCGCGTGCCTGTAGTCCCTGCTAGTCAAGAGGGTGAGGCAGGAGAATGGCTTGAACCTGGGAAGCCGAAGTAGCAGTGAGCCGAGATCGCGCCACTGCACTCCAGCCTGGGTGATAGAGCTGGAGGGAAACCCTGATACCACTTCTGGGTCCAGATGGCTGTGGCTGGAATGCGGCCACAGCCAGGAACAGCGTGGTACGGATACCAGTGGGGCTCTGGTCTTTTCCCAGAGGCTGGCACCTTTCATGCCGAGTTGGGCCTCAGGTCTCGGGGCTCTAGGCCCTGCTGTGCCAGTGGCCTGATGTGTGGCCTTATATGCCAGTCACACCCTGCTCCAGACCTCGGTTTCCTCATCCACAAAATGGGAAAGCTGGGCTAGAAAATCTCTCAGGAAGGTAGGTCTCTGCTAGCTCCCAGCCTTCCATGGCAGTGCAAAGGGAACCTTCCCAACAAAGTAAGAGCCAAAGGCTAAGATGGCAGTCTGTGGTTTGTAGAACCTTCTAGAAGACCACGAGACTTGGTAAGCTGAGCTTCTAAGTGGTCCAGGATGCAGGGCTGGTGTCACAGGTGTGTGACCAGTAGAGCTACACAGGGCTTTGTGCCCAGAAGGGCCCCACGCTTGGGAAATAAGGCTCTGCAGTCACTGTCTTCAAATTCTTAATAATTTTATCTTTGTCACTGTGTTTTGTAAGTGAGGTCCAGTGGGACAGTGGACTGTGAACTGGGGGCATGGAGCCTCCCATCTCCCTGCGTCCAGGATCTGCTTCTCAGCTGCTTGCTCCTCTGCCCCCACAGCTCCAGCTCCAGCTCCTCTCAGCTTCTACCTCCCTGCCTCCCACCCAGCAACCACTGCCAACCTGCCCCCAACCTGGGCACAGGCACACCCTGTGGGGGAGGGGGGCAAGCACACCCCACAGCATCTCAGAGTGGGGCATGGTGGCAGCAGTCCCCATCCCGCGCTGGCAGCCCAGGGCACATTTCGTGTGGGACTCTGCGGGGGTGAGCCTCTAGCCCCCCCAGATCCAGTACCTCGTGTGTCCTGGTACAAAATTTGTAGTGCCCCTGGGGGCTGCCCATCTGCTGTGGGTTGGGGCAGGGGCCTGTGGGAGGATGCCTGACTCAACCTCCTGCCCTAGGCCTGGGGCACAACATGTGGACCCAGCAGCTCACAGGAAAGGGAGCTAGAAGATGGGTTCAAGTGTTTGTGTGTTCCCCAAGTCACCAGGGTGCCTGTGGGGGTCTGCACTCCCCCAGGAGAACCCTCATGTCTAGGGAGCACCCCATGGGGTCATCTCCATGCCTGAGAGGACCCTCTCTTCCTTCTTTCAACCTTCCGGAGCCCAGCTTGTCTCTTCCGGCCAGGTCAAGGTATCCTCCTGAGAGAACCGTGAAATACAGTGTGCCGCTTTGATAATTCCACCTGCATGTTCAATATTCGGATATTTCCAGTTAAAACTGGCATTGCACAATATAAAAAGGAATGGCAAAAGTCATGCTAATAATTTAAAATTTTGACTTTACTTAGAATGGTATTAACTAGCAAATTTAAAACACCATGACAAATTGAAAGTGAGACTGGGGAAGAAAGCAAAAAGCATGTTTTCTGACTGTTTGAACAAGGGGCTCCACATTTTCATTTTGTAGTGGGTCCTGAAAATTATGTAGCCAGTCCTGCCTGGTGAGCCACCTACCCTCTTGGGCATTTAGTTGTCTATCAGTAAACTAGATCATTAACACTGCGCCTGCCCCTCCTGCTCACGGGCACGTTAGGAACATGCGCTTGGATAAAATCCAAGACAGAGATTTAGAAACCAGTGTGTGGTGCCAGCTCTCAGCCTTGGAACCACAAGCCCATTTTTCTTAAAAAGGGATCTGGACTGGCATCCCAAGAGATTTCAGTCCCCTCATGTAGGTTTAACCACCATGGGCAAGGCAGTCTCTCTCCCAGGTATTCCTCTCCCTAGGTGCTCTGCTCTAGAAATGAAGTCTAAAAGCAGCCCCATCAATACAGAACAGAGTTAGAACTACGCGGAGAGATTTAATCTGGAATCCCAGCAAGTTGTGAAATGGAAAGACTAGTCGGCCAGAGAGCTGAGGTCTCACGGTGTGCAAAGACCAATCCTCAATATCTGCACCCATCCATTTGAGTTTCAGGTGAAGCCTAGGATTTGGGAGCTCAATACAAAGATGCCAGCACGAAGGAGGGTGGGTGCCAACTAGGTTTGGATTTAGAGACATCCTCCTTTTGGGAAAGGAAAAAATCCTGATTCCACTTAGGTTTCCAGGAAGAAGGCATCCCCATTTCAGAACAGTTTTCTAAGCCACCCTCATGGAGGTTTCACCTGCAGCTTTCAGTCTGCTTTGTCTGATGTTTGAGGATGCAACTGCCCAAAAATGGGTCTAAAGTAGCATCCCGTCACGTTCTGTAAAAAGTAATACTGCTTTAAGGTAACACTTATGGAATGAATGAATGCATGAATGAATGAGTCAGTTTGGATCAAGTTGCCTCAAATAGAGTCTAAATATAAGATTTCATACTCGATAGTGTCATTTCAGGATCAGGAAAAATTAGGTGACTCCCATTTGGTTTCTACAGCTTTTCCCCAATATCATGTTAAAGTTTTGGCTTTTATCTTATTTCACTTATTTCATTTTGAGTCATGTCTTCTGGCTCCAGCTCAGCTTCCTAGAGATAATTCATTAGGCCCGAGAGCTGCTCCAGAGTGGGATTAGAACCCGTGTAGTACATAGTCACATTAAACTGAGATCGGCTAATTAATCGCTCTTCTCCGTGTAACTGAGCGATCGCGCTCCTTCCCCGAGGAATTGCAATTTCACGGTTCCTAATGATGGTGCGATTACATTATGTGGATCACTTAGGCTGTGGGTGTCAGGAGCGGTACTTGGAGCCTCTCTCGGTGGGGATGGGAGAAGTCACTTCTAAAACCGGGGAGATGGAGGAAAGCAGTTTGAATGTCTGTTACGAATTTTTGTTAACGTGCTGCTGTTTCCTACATCTCATTCAGGCATTAGTTTCAAGTTCCATTTTCCCCCAGCACCGTGTGGCACCTTCCCCAGAACCCTCACATTTTTTTTCTAATATTCACGGGGTTATTGTTTGTAAAAAATCTATTTATTTGCCTTATTCCATCGAGTAATTTATTTTCATGAGATTTCTTGGAAATGTGGCTCTACATATCGTTAGTACAAGTAATACATTTTGATTGTTGTTTCCTGGAATAACTTGTATTATTTGATGAGTTAAATAAAATGCCTAATTCCAAAGTCGGCTATTCCCATCTTTTCCATTTGAATTCTTTCACTTACTTCCGTTTCCTTTCTAATTGAAGGTTAGTTCAAAATCTTCAGTTCAGTGCTCTGCTACAGTTTTTGGACTGTGAATTAGACGCTGTTATTTTTTCAAATGATGAAACTTGGAAAGATAATATTCAAGGTTGTTTTTGAATGCAGGTTTTTATTTTTCTTTAATTTCCCAAAAATATGGCATTACAGAGCAATCACAGACTTGGATCTGAGCTCTCATTCTCTCACTGGTGAGCCTGGATAACCTACCGATCTCTTCACTGAGCCTCAGTTTCCTCTACTGTAAAGCAGAGAAAATAGCACTCCACGCAAGGACTGATATGAAGATTCAATTAGGTCGCCGTGGAAAACACCCCCAGGCATGTGACAAACCATCACACTCATCATGACTAAATGTGTTGCTCAGTAACATGGCAGACAAATATTGCTTGGGGGGTTGTTGGTGTTTAGGGTTTTTTGTGTATGTGCAGATTCCTCATGATTCTGGGCTTCAGATACCTAAAGAATGCCTTAATTCCATACTGTAGCTCCAGTGGCACAGTCAGTTAGCACACGGTATGTGGAAGAACACCTTAATGGTAGAAAGATATTTATTTCTCCATTATTTAAAAAATTCATTTTAAAAATGTTTTAAAATTATTATTATTATTATTATTATTATTATTATTATTATTATTTTGAGATGGAGTCTCGCTCTGTTGCCCTGGCTGGAGTGCAGAGGCGCGATCTCAGCTCACTGCAAGCTCCACCTCCTGGGTTCATGCAATTCTCCTGCCTCAGCCTCCCGAGTAGCTGGGACTACAGGTGCCCGCCACCATGCCCGGCTAATTTTTTGTATTTTTGGTAGAGACGGGATTTCACCGTGTTAGCCAGGATGGTCTCGATCTCCTGACCTCATGATCAACCCGCCTCAGCCTCCCAAAGTTCTGGGATTACAGGCATGAGCCACCGCACCCAGCCTAAAATTATTTTTTAACAATAAATAGAGCTGGGCATGGTGTCTCATGCCTGTAATCCCAGCACTTTGGGAAGCTGAGGTGGGAGGATTGCTTGAGCCCAGGAGTTCAAGACCAGCTTGAGCAACATAGTGAGACCCGGGTCTCAAAAAAGAAAAAAAAAAACAAAACCACACACACATAACAATAAATATTAGACATGGCACCAGGATCATGAAGGCAACATTTGAACCACAAAACTGAGTCTCTGCCTTCCCCAGAGCCCAAGGGTACTAAGGGACACCCAGCAGTTCTCTGGCAATTAACTGCTGTAGGAGTTCAGTCACAGAGAGACCTGGAAAGATAAGGCAGCCAGTCTTGGTCGCTTATGCTGGTTTGAGCCTACCTAATGTCCAGCATACAGTATCCTGAAGGAAATTTGAGGACACATTTGAAACATTGATTTTTAAAAATCTATTGATTGGGCTGGGCGAGGTGGCTCACGCCTGTAATCCCAGCACTTTAGGAGGCCAAGGCAGGCAGATCACGAGGTCAGGAGATCGAGACCATCCTGGCTAACACGGTGAAACCCCGTCTCTACTAAAAATACAAAAAATTAGCCGAGCGTGGTGGCAGGTGCCTGTAGTCCCAGCTACTCGGGAGGCTGAGGCAGGAGAATGGCATGAACCCAGGAGGCGGAGCTTGCAGTGAGCCCAGACCACGCCACTGCACTCCAGCCTGGGTGACAGAGCGAGACTCCATCTCGAAAAAAAAAAAAATCTATTGATTGGCTGGGCACGGTGGCTCACGCCTATAATCCCAGCCATTTGGGAGGCCAAGGCAGGTGGATTGCTTGAAATCAGGAGTTTGAGACCAGCCTAGCCAACATGGTGAAATCCCGTCTCTGCTAAAAATACAAAAAGAATTAGCGGGGCATGGTGGCAGGCACCTGTAGTCCTGGCTACTCAGGAGGCTGAGGCAGGAGAACTGCTTGAACCCGGGAGGCGGAGGTTGCAGTGAGCTAAGATTGTGCCACTGCACTCCAGCCTGGGCAACAGAGAAAGACTCCATTTCAAAAAATAAAAAATAAATAATCTATTGATTGAGAAAATGGAGACTATGAGAAATGATAAATGCTGTGATGAGATGCTCTTAAATGAACTCATAACAACATCTGTGGGAATGTGAAAAGTGAGGCATCTAGAATGTAGTTCTTTATTCAGTCTGTGCACAATGCTTGACTCCAAATGGAATCCTGGACCCCTGGATCACTGTGTGGTTCTTAAATAATCCACTGCTGAGGGGCAATTAAAAGGGAAGTAGAGAAAAAATAACTCACCTGTGCTCTCCCAGGAACACTGGTAGAATCCTAGTCCATTCTCCTCCACCCTGGTCAAGCTGCCACCTCTCACCTGCCATAGCCTCCAAGCTGTTCTCCCCACTTGTACTAGGTAGGTTGTCCAAGCTCACAATAGCCAGGGTGAGGATTTGAAAATGAAAATCAGATCATAGAGCCTTCTGGTTCAAAAGCCTCTGACTTGGCATAGCCTTTCGCATCAGAATTCCTTCCCATGGCCCGTCCAGCCTTGCATGACCTGACGCCTACCCCTGGCCAGGCATTTTATGTCTCCCCACCTCCTGTCTCCATTCCACTTCCCTCACTCCTTTCTCCCTCCAACACTCCAAGCTCTTTCTCCCCTCAGAGCCTCTGCCTGGAATGTTCTCCTCCTCTTCCCTCTTCTCCTTGGCTAGCTCTTTCTACCTGCCCTGTGTCAGGTTACATACACCATCACAGAAGCCTTTCCTGAACCTTCCTCCAATCTCAAGAAGGTCCACCTGATTCTTCCTCATCCTACGTTTTTCCTTATCATAATACATACTCAAGTATTTATTCCTGTGTTTATTCTTTCGTGTCCATCATCCACGTTATGTGGATCACTTAGGCTGTGGGTGTCAGGAGCAGTACTCAGAGCCTGTACCAGGGACCAGGAGAAATCACTCCTAAAACCGAGGAGATGGAGAAAACAGTTGGAATGTCTGTCACTAATTTTCATTAACATGCTGCTGTTTCCTCCATCTCAGGCATTAGCTTCAAGTTCCACATTTTCCCCCAGCTCCATGTGGCACCTTCCCTAAAACCCTCATATACATATATATATATATATATATATATATATATATATATATATATATATTTTTTTTTTTTTTTTTTCTTGTAGACAGGGTCTCACTCAGTCACCCAAGCTGGAGTGCAGTGGCACGATCATGGCTCACAGCAGCTTTGACCCCCCCCAGGCTCAGGTGATCCTCCCACCTCAACTTCCCAAGAAGCTGAGACCACCGGCATGTGCCACCATGCCCAGCTAATTTTTGTATTTTTTGTAGAGACATTTTTTTTTCTAATATGCACTCCCCAGCTAATCTGCGTGCTCTGTGGAGGCTGGTAGAAGGCCTGTTTATTTCTCCATTGTTTGGTGCCGGAAGAGAGGGTGGCACATAGTGAGTTCTCGGTAGATTATTGTTGAATGAATGAATGAATGAATGGGAGAGAACTTCTATTATTTCAGACAACCTGCTCAGCCAAAACTTCACCACCAGCAAGTTCTCTGTTAATTATCGTTTGTCCCCATCCAAAAGCCTGAGCACTGTGCATGGTGTGGGAGAGAAGACACGTGGGATCCACTTTCCTCCTGGACAAGAGGTGGGGCTGGGAAGAGGCGCTGGGCCATCGGCCACACCTGAGCTAATATTCCTGGTGCATCAGGTGCTTCTCAAGTGTTTGTGGACAGACTGCTGCCTTGGATGAAATGGTATTCACTAGGCGTGTCCTTTTACTGTCCAGTTTGGTCACCAAGATTCTCTCCTATTTTAAGAGGGAGCTGAGCAGCTTCACAGGGCTAGTCTTGTTTGGATGCGTAGCACAATGAATTTGTACCCGCCGAGCCTCCAGCGCTGATATTTCAAAACCTACAGTACACTAAACGTAAAACTTTTGTTCAAATTTCAAGGATTTTGATAGCCCAAGTGAATAGACACTGCCTATTGATTTTTCCCTTACAATGACTCTTGGATAACCTATTTTCTCATTTATTTTTAAAGACAGCTCAGGAGATTTCATAGCAATTCTGCCCAACCTCCTAATATCAAAATCCCTCCTTGACCCTGAAAATTGTAATTCTGCTATAGATCACAGCTGCTGAATATTACCTTTTACTAAGATGGTTAAATAAAATATGTCCAAATCACTAGATCCCACAAGCCATGCGCTGCAAGTCTAATGATCCAGAGGCTGAGGTTTCGGCCGCTGTACACTCAGCAGCCCCGCGCTCTTGCCGGCCGACACCACAGTGTGGGAATCGAGAATATCGGCTTCGGTTTGGAATTTAAGGAGGAGGAGAGAAAAAGGATAGCTCGGCTGGTCTTCAATGATTTTCTTGTCAAACTTTTACAAGGGAGACTTAGGCTGTTTGATGTGTTCTAGACAATCAAATGCCCGCCGAGTCTGCGGCAGAGAGTGGCTGGTTTTCTCCCTAGTGGAGGAGGGGGTGTATTTGATGTAGGGCAAGTTCAAAACCCCCAAAGCCTTGCACGCTGGTAGGTCAGATTACACTCACAAGCTGGGGGAAAATACAACACGTAAAATGTGAAAAAGACCTCTGACCCTGAAAGTCTCATTCTGCCCAGGCCAGGGCTGTTAGTGGGCTCTTAGTTAGGCTGGAGAGGGCCTGGGTATCATTTACCCCATGGAGGCTTCTGCCCTGCTTGCACCCCGTCGGGCCGCTATGCATTCCTGCTCTCACCTGCACTTCATCCATTTTAGCCAAAGGGGCCCTGCCCACCAAGCTGCCCAGCAGCGCATCCACATCAGACTTACTTCTTCTCTTTCTCAGAAGAATGAAGGGCGGCACTGACCCAAGTTGGTTCCAGTGGAGTTGTGAATATTTCAAAGCTGAGGCTTAGATCAAAAGTCATAACCTCTGGCTTTCAGACTGTCCTCTTCCCTTACCTGGGTGGCCCCTGCATCCAATATGGAAATGTTTCCCAGAGAATCTCACTCATTATAGGTAAGTGGAGCCTGAAATGACTCACTCAGCAGAAATGTGGCCTCTCTCAGCAGTGGCCACGGGAGCCCATTTGAAATGCAAGAGGCTCCTCCGTGGGCCTGCCAAGCTTTGTAACTCAGCTCCCTCCCAGCCCTGGCCCTGCAGTAATTCTGCTAGACCTGGTGCCTCCCCTTGCAGGGTAGGCAGTGGGGCTTTGGTAGGTGATGGGTCCATGGAATAGATGCAAAGGTCTGCTGATATCAGCACCAGGTGAGTCTGAGTGAGCAGGAAACTGTCCATGAAAAACAAATTAATCGATAGCAGACTCCTCCCCCAGCCCTGGTCAAGACCTGTCAGTGGATCAGAAAAGTTCACATGTTACCATGCTTTAAGCACACCTTATGCCAGGGAGGACAGGCATGTGGCAAGAGGTCCTCTCCTTCCCCTCCCCATGCTCCTGACAGACATTGCTAATCGATCCTGGCTCTTTTGTCCTCTTCCTCTCAGCATCTCCTGCAGCCTCTACTCATCAGAAAGAGTGGAGTTAGGGCATGCAATCTATCTAACCCCTAGCCTCCCATGTCCCACATCCCACATCACCTGCATACCTCTTCCCCTACCTAGAGCATCCTCATACCCCTCTCCAGTACCCTGCCTACTCCTTCAAGGTTCCACCCAGTCCCTGTTTTCCTGACCATCATTCTCTTCCCTGCCTCGCCAGCCACTAAGGAACCAAGCAGAGGAGTGAATCGGAGACTAGGGGTGTGAAGACTCCTAAGTTCTGGCCCTGGTTTTGCCTCTGAATTAGCTAGATAACCTTGGACAAGTCACTTTGCTTCTTTATACCCTTACTTCCCCATCTGTAGATTAATGATACTCTATGATCTCTACAGTGAATCTTAACTCCTCCATGTTATGATGCAAATTCCTTTGCAGCTATCCCACTCTTTGAGCCATTTATTATGGCCCTTAGTCATTTCTTTCTCCACTCATGTGAGCTCTTGGAGGGCAGGAATCATGTCTGGGGCTGACACTCTATTTCTCCTTGGGGCATCAAAGCGCTGGGAGGCAGGGGACTCAGGGCCTACTGGTGCCATGTTCAATCCCTGTGACATTGATCTTTAGCTCCCAAAGAAGGAGTATCCTTAGAAAAATGCAGTAACTTCAAATTAAGCATTGTTCAAAGGGACTGACTCCATCTTCTATCCCTCCAAAGGGCTTCTGAGCCACTTCGGAGCTCAGGACCATGAGCCAATGAGAGACAAGAGAGGTGGCAGAGGCTCAGGACCACAAGCCAGACTGCTGCTTGCTCTCTGGCTGGGTGAGCCTAAGCAAGTTAATCAACCTCCCTGAACCTCGTTCCCTTCCCTGCAAGTTGGTCATGATAACATTGCCAAGTTAGGGAGGTGGCATGAGGATCAGATGAGGGAATCCATGTGACACATGCAGCTCAGAACCTGGACAGCAGTGAGTGCTCAGTGAATGGAAGCCCATCACAGCCCTCACCAAGGCCACCAGCCTCGACCAGCCCACACCCCCGCCCCAGTCTCTGGTCTGTTCATGAGACATTACCCATGGGAGCTTGTTCTCTTAGTTCAAGTGAGCTGATGCCTGCTCTGTGCCAGCCACTAGTCTAGGAATACGGATGGGAATAAGCAATTCTTGGCTAGAAAGAGGAGTTGAGAACATCAAGAGCACAAACCAGATGAGGCCAAACAAGGAGGTCCCAATTCTGACAGTCAGATGGGATGCTTCCCAAAGAGACACCATCCCTAACCCCCTACCAACCTGTGATTGGTTCCATGCAAAGAACCCTCTCATGGTACAGCAGACCCTCTGCCCAGTGGACAGTGCCACCTGCCCTGGGGAGAATGCAAGCCACCAGGCAATAAATTTCAGCTCTTGTTACCACCTCTCCATTCTCCTCCATCGCTCCCTCTTGATCTCCCCTCTCTGCTGACAACAAGATATGGCTGGCATTTAGTTGAGGATTTAAAATCAGGAAAGCTTCTCCCTCCCTTCAGGCTGGAAGCTCGCTCCCCTGGCTCTCTGAGGCCTCTTGAAGCCGGGCGTTTGCTGAGTGCCAGGAGACCAGCTCCTGAAACCGGAAGGGGCCTGCATTGTTGGACTAAAATAGCAAATGTGCAACATGAGTCTCTTCAGGGGCCTTCAGCGGGCTGGCAGCTTCCGGTGGGTACTCTACACAGGCCACAGGGAAGCAAACTGGAGTGGCCCTCCCTGCCACTTGAGAGAGCCCTTCTATGTACATGACTGTTCTGTCCCTTAGCTAGATTAGTTCATCCAACTGAAAATGGACTTTAGCTGTGCCTAGCAAAAAAGAAAAAAAAATGGCATGTCTGAGTCAAATAAAGCATGCTTAGACACAGGGCCCGTGCGCTTCCCGACTGACATAAATCTCATCTGGGGCTTGCTGCCCTGGATCTCCCAGGACAAAAGAGACCTCCCAAAGCCAAAAGGAGCCCTCTCTCATGGATGGCAGCCACACCCCGACCCATGAGGCCAGAATACGGAGCTCCAGAATGTCGCTTTTCCTCCCCGGTGGCAGTCAATTGATTACTTGTCAGTTTCCAAAATGGTCTCATCTCCAGAAGAAACAATGCACGAAAAAGCAGTTCTGAAAAGAGAATTAAGAGCTTGTTAGACACGGGCCTCAGGTCAGGGTAGGTGGCCTATCTGGGGGGCCTTCGAGGAGGCATGCTGCGATTGTTTTAAGCCAGCCCTCTCCCCTGCAGTTCTCGCTTAATGAAGCTGCTGTACAAGCCCCTTGGAGGGCCCGCATACTGCAAAGTAGTGCCAAGTGTCCCGTTACTGTAAACGGCCTTTTATTTTTAAACTAATGCTATATTTGGAAAGCAGTAATCCTGGGGAAATGATACTGGGACTAATGGGGAACATATTACCTTTCATGTGTTTTTTTCATGTTTAAGGTTTCTTTGTTATTATCTGAGTAGCAAGGCTCTGCACACACTCTTGGGCAAAAAATCAAAATAAGCCTTAAAGCAATAATATTTTAATAAGCATCAAATGTCTTCAATGAGATAAAAGTATTATATGGTGTTTTGATATTGGGCTTTAGTTAAAACCTCATTAAAAAAAGAAAATTTCTCAGATGTATTGGGGTAGGGGGGGCAGTAATGTATTTTTAAATTCAGGTGGAGAAAAAGTTCCGGTTCAGGTCAATTATGCTAATTAAATGCCACAAATGACTGAAATTGCCCGCAAATGGACATTATTATTTGTTGCTTTCACTGCTTCCCATTGATCAAAAACAGCAGCTAATGACATTTGAGCCTGCAAAGGCCAAAGCTCCAGTCTGAATAAACATCGGCTGCCTGGACACCAATCACAGCCCTTGGGGTGGGAGAACTAAGCTCTTGTCCAGCTTGCGTCCAGCCCTGTCCTCTTCCCGGGTGAGGTTTCCAACAGCCGAGGCGGCAGTCACCTCTCTGAAGCTCAGATTAGTTTCGTCAATGAATGCTTGGTCCTGTTCCCAGCCCCAACTGGGAAGTGCTGGGGGGTGCAAGTTATGAAATGAAACTAAGTCTTTGATTTCTTCACCCATGGCCAGAGACCCAGCTAGAATCATGAGCTCTTTAGAACTGAAAGGAAGAAACTTGAAGATCCTTCCTTGGTTATATAAAATGAGGAAACTGAGGCTCAGAGAGGGGAAGTGACCTGCCCGAGGGCACACAGCAAGCTACTTGCAGAGCCAAGAATAGAACAGCAGTTTCCTGATTCTCAGTCCATGCCCCCTCACGTGCTCTCCTCTCCAATATTGTAATATAAAAGAGAACTTCAACTTTCCCTCCGCTACCTCATAGCAAATTTCCCTCCGTTTTCTCTTGTAACTGCATGTCAAATCTTAGTTGGGGGCTTCAGCACAAACTAACCTGACTCCAAGATTGGAATCAGGCCACGTGTAGTAGCACTTGAATCTGTCTTCTCCTCTGGTTGACCTAAAAGGGGAGTCTAATTTCAGTTACAAAATGAAATGCAGTTGACTGTGGATGGGTGGGACATTGGAGCGTGATGCGGTGGGGAGGGGGTGTGGAATCCGTGGTTTCAGGCCCATCTGTGAACTCTATGATCCTGACTTTATCTCCTGAGCTAAAGTAGAAACCATACTCCAAGCTGCTACCAGTCATTTCTACCTCAAGGTAAATAAACCATCTCGGAAGAATGCAGTGGCTTCAAGTTAAGCATTGTTCAAAGGAATTGACTCCATCTTCTATCCCTCCAAGGATCTTCAGAGCCACTTCGGAGCTCAGGACTGTGAGCCAATACTGCAGGAGAAGGAGTCAAAGGAGATCAAAATCCTAGGAAGGGGCTGGAGGTGGTGGCCCACGCCTGTAATCCCAGCACTTTGGGAGACCGAGGCAGGCGGATCACGAGGTCAGGAGTTCGAGACCAGCCTGGCCAACATGGTGAAACCCGTCTCTACTAAAAATACAAAAACTAGCTGAGTGTGGTGGTGCACACCGGTAATCCCAGCTACTCAGGAGGCTGAGGCAGGAGAATCGTTTGAACCTGGGAGGTGGAGGTTGCAGTGAGCCAAGATTGCACCACTGCACTTCAGCCTAGGTGACAGTGTGAGACAACGTCTCAAAAAAAAATCCTGGGAGGGGGAGGGGATAGAAGACTGTAGGGTGGGTGGTTAAGGATGTCACAATGACCCACCGATGTGGATCCTGAAGGCCATGACCCCTGCTTTTCCTCAGCCTGCTTGATTTCCAGGCATGGTTGCGTGGGAACCCTCCCCCACAGCTCAATCAGAGCTGCAGCTGACATGAAGACAGCCCTACCCTCCTGAGGGCCTCAGGAATCCTTGGTTCTGCTCCAGGCTCTATCTCAGACATGTGACTCTGAGCAATTCGCTGGCCCTCTGGGCCTCAATTTGCTGATCTGCAAGATGGGAGGGCTTGGTCTGGAAGGTTTTAGGTTGAATGGCTCCCCAGGAACAGTTCCTGGGTCTTGGGAACATAGAGCAGGCAGCCAAGTCCCTAGAGACATACAGGTAATTCCTAGCCACAGGTAATCCTGAAGTCCTATTTGGGCTTTATAGGGAGAGTCTGGGGATGTCTTTGAAGTGCCAGGGTCAGATCAACTATCTGAATTTGGTTTGCCTCACAGTCATGAGATGAAACCACTTTTGGGTAACAGTAGAAAAGGGGAGGGAGGGAGTACCCAGCTCAATCCAGGCCTCGGCCAAGGGTTTGACCTGCATCATCTGATTAATCCTTAAAAGGGCCCTCTTACGAGGCAGCAACCTTCATGTTCTCCATTTTTGGATGGGAAAACTAAGGCCAGGACACTGAAGTCATGCCACTATTCAGGACCGAGGCCAGCGTGAAGGCACAGGCACACAGCTCAATGTCCTGGCCTGGTACTGAGTGCTTCTCCCTCTGCCCACGTGGCCTGGGAGGAAAAGACCCCAAGAGGGCTGGGGCCAAGCCCACAAGGCAGGTGCTCCCCGCTGCTCTGTGTATTCTGCTCCCAAGACAGCCCCAGGTGGCTGGGGCCAATCCCCAGGGAGGGCCTGGGACAGGCCTCGGGTCCTCCTGGGGTCAGAGCCAGAGACTACTGCAGGTGGCTGCTAGGGGGTCCCAGGGACCTGGGAGCAGAGCCTTCTGCACAGACTGGGCAAACACCAGTACATGTGCCTGAAGGGAAGCAAATTTGAGTTACTGAAAAGTAAAAAGTGCTTATGAGCTGCACATTATGTCATATATGGTGTAGATTACAACTGGGAATGATCCTGTATCAGATTTTTTTCCCCTAGACTAATTTGTATTTCATGTGTCCAGTATTTTGTTGAAAGCATCAGGACACCCCCTCTTCTTAGTAACATAGGGCAGGAAGGGAGTAGGCAGGACGGGAAGGAACTCAGCGACCCTTCACTGCCCTTGCCTGTGGGTACCAGGTGACTTGAAGGGCAAGAACGGGGGCACAGAAGACGCTGGAGGGGCAGGGGGGTGGCAGAGAAGGAGCAGGCCTCGGTCACCGGGCAGCTCACTGCGCTTCCAGGCATCTGGCGCCATGGAAGTGCACTGCTCTAAAGGTTGTCAGATCTGGGTGAAATCCCGATCCTGCATCTCCCTAGCTGGGGGCTTCAGACAAGTTCCTTAACCTCCCTGAGCCTCACTTTGTCACCAGCGATGTGGATGATGGTGATACTGACTTTGCAGGGTTGCCATCAGCATTTGACCAGATCCAGTCAGTCCCGCAGCCTGCAGAGTTTGCAGCTGATGCAAGAACCCCACTTTCTTCCCTGAGGGCTGCTGGCTGGGTCACCTCGCAGCTCAGCCCAAGGAGGGGGCCATGGGCAGCTACTGAGGCTGGTTCTGCTGGTTGCCCCTCCCTTGCTCACTGGTCAGGGATGGAGCTGGAGCCTTGTCTCAAGAGCAGGAAGAGCAGACACTGGGGATGGAGTCGAAACTCACTCGTTCATCCATTCACAGGGTATTTCCTGAGCCCTGGCAGGGCCAGCCCCTTTCCCTCCTCAGGGGCTCACAGTCTGGCAGGGGAGGCTGACAACCCACAAACAATCGTGAGCCCTTGTCATTTCCCATTGTGAGAAGCACCGTGACAGTGATGGGGGTGGGGTCCCGGCCTGCAGGGGCAGCTGCTGAGCTGGAGGAGGTGACGCCTGAGCTGAGTCCCGAAAAATGCTGAGGAACCCGGTGGGGAGTTCCAGGCAGAGGGAAAGGCCAGGACGAAGGGCTGGAGGCAGGAAGGAGGCTACTTGGGGGAGCAGCCCGGGAAGGTCTGAGTGATGCCATCTGAGCTTTTTAAGGACTGCTGGCTGGTTGGGAGGGTTGGGGGGAGCATAGATGAAAGGGGGGACAAACATGGAATCAGAGAGACAAGGGTGGGCTCTTGGGGTTGATCCTAAGTGCTCCCCGCTGCCCCAAAGGGCGATTCTGAGTTAGGGGCACTGCTGCTGGTGGGCAGCCCAGGAGTCTTTCCTTCTCACTGCACCCCTACTCCTACCTCCACTCCAGTCCCCCTCCCCCATCATGATTTGCCAGACCTAGCACCCTAAGGCAAAGCAGGGCCACTTCCCTCTCAGGAGGGAGGAGCGCCTACCATCCTGCTGTCAATGGGACCATCTCCATGGGGCGGGGGTGGCAGGGGATAGAGGATGAGTGGTGACAGGCAGCTTGGTGTAGATCAGAATGGCCCAACTCCACATACGCAGTACAGCTGAGGGGCTTCAGGCACATTCCTGGACTTCTTTGGGCCTCAGTTTCCTCATCTGTTAGTTGGACAGCTGTGAGGATAAAGAGCTGAGAGACTGGATACACAAATGGAGGAGGGCCAGGCTGTATATAAAAACAGGACTCTGCCCCACGGTCTGCAGCAACCTGGCCAGGAAACCAACCCCTTAGCTACACAAACAGCCCAGGAAGCCAGCTGGAATGACGGGAAGCCAGGCTGCTATCTCTGGTGAAATCCAGAAACTAAACAATAACCCCTGCCACAATCTACCATAAATGGCCAGGACTTGATTAACAGCTGACAGCTTCCCTAATTTTTGTCTCCATTTCCTACTTAGGACCATCCAGAGAAAGCCAAATATGCACCCCAACCAGTTAGATAGGATGCCCCCTTCTAGTTATCCCACCCACGAGTCCTCCAACCCAACAGCCTCCACTCAGGGCACACCGAAGGCTTCCCACTCCTCTGCCTGTCTCTGAGTCTCTGCCAAAACACAAGTGATGGTGGCTAGGCTAACTCCTTTGCTACAGCAAACTCAGAACAAATAGCCTTTGCTTGTTCTCATTGGCTGCTATCATTTATTTCCACAATGCCGAGGCATGAAAAGCTCCTACTGCTTCCCTAGCACTCAACAGGTGCTTAGTGAGGTTCTGTCCCTACCCATTGAGACCCCCTGGGCAGCTGCCCCACTGCCTGCTTGCCCAAGAATTTCCAAACCCTGAGCTGTGAGGTAGGCACAGGTGCCCTAAGAATTGGCTGGTTCCCAGAACAACTAGACCCCTGGGGGGAAAGTGAGCCTAATAAAATTCTGTATTTCCTTATGTATGGTATTGAGGGGGTGGGATTAGGGAGAGGCTATATTTTGGGGAAGGAGGCCACTAGTATAATGGGAAGAGAGTGGGTTTTGCCTGGGTTCAAATCCCAACCCCATGCTAGCTCTTGGCCTTGGGTGACAGTTGTCTTAGTTGTTAAGCGGAGAAGACTAAATGAGCTAATTGGGGTTAGATGCTTAGCACGACACCTGCCATCTAGGACATGTGCCTTCAACAGAAACTAGCAGCCAGAAGTGGTGGTGATAATGTGCGGCCATCTCAGCCAGCACCAAAGTGAGAGGCCAAAGGTTCAGAAAACTGTTCAGGAGGACGCATGTAGGCACACCCCGCAGAGCGAACCACTTCCTGGAGTCCTCAGCGCACTAGCTTCACCCCAGGGCTTTCCTAGGGATACTAAAGACACTGTGGGACTCCTGGGATCTGCAGCTGTGACCCTCTCCCCAACTAGGCCCCCACCTCAGTGGAAGCAAAGGTAGTTTCCCAAAGGGCTAACAGGGTAAGTGACATTCTATCACAAGGTGTGGGTCCCAAAACCATTAGTGCATCATCCCGTGTAGGAAGGCTAGATGAGGGTGTTCTGGAAAACAACCGAATTGCTGTTCATCCATACTTAGTCTTTATATTTTAATAGGAGGCAAAGCCCTGAGTCCAGAGAAACTCTATTAATGTAGGCTTTCAGGCAGTTTGGATACAAAGAAATAAGCCTTGATTGAGAGAAGAGGGGCGTTGGGAGCCACACCACCAAGATGGTGCAAGGGGCATTGGTCATGCAGCTGGCCAACATCAGAGCCCACTAGAGGACCCTCTTGCTGCCAGGGACCGGGGAAAGTGGGCGTCTGAATCTGGAGCTGTCATCACAAAATAGAAAGGTGGTGAAGAATTCATTCCAGCCCTGCCCATGGCAGTCACAGCCACTTTCAGAGGAGCAGCACCAGATGGGGGGTGCGGCACTCCATGGTGGGGGCAGTGGGAGCTCAGGCACCAGGGTTTGGCAGCATCCCCGGTGGCATCCACTGAGCAGGGGGTAGTTTCCAGGAACAGGTCTTCTGCCCTCTTGATAATTCTATCGCTCCGCAATAGTCTTCCAATAAATCCCGTCTCTGCTAAACCAGTGGCTTGCCACTAGGAATCTGCTCTGATGCAGCCCACAAGCCCAAGGCCGGTGGAGGCAAGAGAATGATTACAAAAAGCAAGCAACATAGTTGATTTCAATTTCGTGACATGGTTTCCAACAATTGGATACAGAAACAAGGAGTTCTTTTCTTTTTTTTTTTTTTTCCTTTTTTTTTTTTTTTTTTTTTTGAGACGGAGTCTCACCCTGTCTCCCAGGCTGGAGTGCAGTGGTGCAATCTCAGCTCACTGCAACCTCCGCCTCCCGGGTTCGCAGAAACAAGGAGTTCTTTAAAATGAGTTGCCTGTTACCAGATGGAAAAGTGATAGGGTTTCCATAGTAGGGTTAGGATTAGGGAAATGTGGCTTACATATTCTCATGCTTTCATGAGACCTGCCCCACCCTGCTTCCCCCATCCTGGGGAGGCTGGAGAACTCATCTCTGATCACTCACCTTGGCTTCCCATTACAGCCAGGTGTTTACTAGCTCACATCAAAGTAGCTAGCCTGCCATGGGACACATTTCAGCTTGGCTGTGCCTTGCTTACAAGATCACATGAATCTCCTTATTTGAGATCCTGAGGTCCAAGGATGAGAACTGGTCCAGGTCAGCAGGCCTGGCTTCCAGCCCCAGCTCTGGGACTAACTGGCATTACTCTCCTCTCTGGGCCTCAGTTTTTCCCATCAATAAAATGAAAAGAACCAAGCTGTTTCTGTATAAAGGTCCTTCGGCTCCAAATTCTATGATGCTATTATTCCGATTATTTGGCAGTCTCCCTGTCGTTGCTTCCTTTTCTGCACTCCGTGTAGGTGGATCACAGACATAACACAAAACGGGGAGCAAATGTAGCAAGCATCCACCTTTCACGTTTGGCAACATGGAGAATATCCATCTTGCAACCAAGTTCTGTTCCCTGCCCTTAAGGTGTTAATGGAACTGTAGCTGTCAGGGGGGTTGGTCATGAAAACAGAAGCCACTCTGGGTATTCCAAGTAGGAAGGGTTCCAATACAGGGAATTGGATACTTGCACAATCACTGGAAAGGCTGGGGAAACAAAGGTCAGGCCAGCAGCTGCCAGAGACTGTGATTTACGGGAGCTCACCCGGAAGCTGCAAAGAACCCAGCAGTCTCAGTGGTGGCTGCAGCCACCAACCTCAACAGCTGGAAGCACCAGAGCATGCGATTCTCAAGGCTTTGGGTTTTACCCGTGGGTCAAGCTGCAGCTGCCCCCAGAGAATGACAGTGATTCTCCTTCTTCGCCTCCCAATTCTCCCAGCAGTGCCTCTCATTGGCTCACTCTAATGTGAAGCTGTACAGGAAAAGGGATTCTGGGAAATGCAGTTCCAGGCTTCTCCCCTGAGATGCAGACTGTAGAAGTGTGTGACCATGATGCTAAGGACAACATTCAGCAAAGCCACAAACCAGGAAGAGCAGAGAGATTTTATCTGAAGGGCCAGCTCCTGGTTCATTGGTAATGGCTGACCAGAGTACTGTGTGGAAAATAATTTTGAGGCTGTATATAGGATGAGCAGGAAAAGGTGGTACGACTGATTAGCAATGCCTGTCATGGGTGTGGAATTAATGTGAGGAATCGTATGCAACACACTTGCACTCCTGCTCTAAACTGATGATTGGAAAGTTCTCTAAAGTGACTGCTAACAGCGTTTATTTCCTTTGTCCCTGAGTCAAACATATACGTTGTAACCATCTATGTGTGGAGTTAACACCCATAAACCTGGTGCTCAAGAGGGACCTCAGAATTAGAGAAGCTAATGAAAAACAGGGCAGGAACATTGAGGAAGCCGTGGGGGTCTCCAGCCTCCTGGAACTCTGCTCTTCACAGTCCACACAGTCACGTTCCTCAAGGTCATCATGTGGTCAGCTCTTTCATAACCACCCCCAATCCCCTGTCCTTATCTCATTTCACTTCTAAGCTTCCAGGCCCAGCTCCTCCAGGCCTACCACGTGATCTTAGAGAAGCCTTCCCCCACCCCATCTCCAGTTAATTACTTCCCCTCTCTGTACCTTGGTTTCCTCATGGGCATATTTAGGAGTTGGGTTAGATCCATGGTTTGCAGACTGTGTGCCCAGGAGCCCTGGGGTGTTCAGGAGGAGGAAGGTTAGAGGAGTGCCAAGGCATAGGGCTTTGAGAGGCATTATTTTATCTGTTTTAGATATTGTGCTTTGGCTTAAGATGTCATTTGAAAAAAAAGGGAAAAGGGTCTGCTGCTATAAATAGAAATTAAAGGCTCAAGAACCTCTGGATAAACAAAAGGCCCCCCTGGAGTCCTTCCAGATGTACCATTCTCTGGTGCTGCTTGTTTTGTCTCCCTCTAAAACACCAGCTCTTCTTCTCTTTCCACTTCCTTTCCTCATTTCTTTTCCCATCCCCTGTCTTCCAAAGAAATGAGTTGCAAATCTCCATCTTAACTTCCAAACTTGAGTTGAGAACCAAACATGAAGGCTGGATCTTTTCATTATGAGAGGCTCTGAGGTCATGGAAAGGAGAAGGGGACGATAAAGCCAAGACGGAGTCTTGCTCTGTCACCCTGGCTGGAGTCAGTGGTTCAATCTCGGCTTACTGCAATCTCCACCTCCCGGGTTGAAGTGATTCTCCTGCCTCAGCCTCTCGAGTAGCTGGGATTACAGGTGCCCACCACCACGCCCGGCTAATTTTCGTATTTTTAGTAGAGACGGAGTTTCACCATGTTGGTCTGGCTGGTCTTGAACTCCTGACCTCAGGTGATCCGCCCATCTCAGTCTCCCAAAGTGCTAGGATTACAGGTGTGAGCCACCGCGCCTGGCGTGTAATCCTTTTTTATAATTGAAAATCACATTGAACCATGGAAAATGTAGTTTGACATCCTAGAGTTGAGAGATATTCACCCTTTCCCTCCTCTTAACTGTGCAGCGCAAAATTTCGAGAAATGAGAACATGCTGCTTTGAGTTGTTGTTTTTAATGTCACTGCGATGACTGGGCAGTTTTTATTATTGTTGGCAAGAAAAGGCAGGAGGAACCATTCACATAGGGTTTTCTGCTCAAAATGTACTTTGGAGTTCCATCTTGGGGAATAGGAACCCTTCTGTTCCTCTTCCCGCTGCAGTTTCACCGAGGTCCCACTGATGTCAACTCCAGTGGACTATGACCGTGTCAGCCGTAAAATATGTCTGTTCGGGAAGAGGACAAGTTCATTTTCATTATTCCCTGGCGGAGAGAAAGGGCAGAGTCGGTGTGAGGCCTGGGAGGGCGTGTTTGAAGAATGGTGGCCCGAGTCCACCATTCCACGCCTGCTCTGCGGGGTCCTCTGGCCGGGGTCTTGCCTGGACGTGGCGGAAACCCGCACCCAACGGCCTTTGTCTGCACAAGTTGGGGCAGGACGGCCAGGCAGACACAGAGCATGCGCAGACCTCGCCTGCTGATTGGCTGAATCCTGGGGGCAGCGCCTTCTCCCATTGGCTGTTCCAGGTTGGCACAGGTGGCTGGAGAGGGCGGGGCTTGTGGTCCGCAAATCCACCTGTCTCACCTGTTCTCTGGTTCCCGAATTCACCCACCAAGGAAGAGGGGCTGCCTGGACTTCATTAATGCCTGGCTCTAGAGAAATGCTTTCAGAACTAACTTGCGCAGCAGCGGCCCTCTCCCCAGGAGGAACAGTAACCCACAAACGAGAGAAGCGGTAGCTTCGTCTCTCCTGAGAGCTCCTTGGAGACAGATTTCAGGGCATTGAGGGCTGAGCTGGAGGAAAAGCCTCCGCGGGAGGAGGAGGAAAGTCAGAGCTGTTTCACTCAGGACAAGCCCCAGGTTCTCCCAAGGTGGAGCTGATGACCAAAAGACAGAAGTGGGGGGCCGGACATGGTGGCTCACGCCTGTAATCCCAGCACTTTGGGAGGCCGAGGCAGGCGGATCATTTGAGGTCAGGAATTCGAGACCAGCCTGGCCAACATGGTGAAACCCCGTCTCTGCTAAAAATACAAAAATTAGCCGGGCTTGGTGGCACACACTTGTAATCCCAGCTACTCAGGAGGCTGAGGCAGGAGAATCACTTGAACCCAGGAGGCGGAGGTTGCAGTGAGCCAAGATCACACCACCACACGCCAGCCTGGGTGACAGAGCGAGGCTCTGTCTGAAAAGAAAAGAAGACAGAGGTGGGAATTTTGATGTTCTTTCTGGAGAAGAGAAGAGGGCTCGAGGCAGAGCCTGGCAGAACGGGAACTTGCGTAACAGATAGGAAAGTTTACTCCCAAAATAAGCGAGTCATCTTCCATCCTGTTCACCATTTATTTTGGGGGTCTTTCCCCAGGCACCAAGGCCTGAATCCTATTATCAGAACTTTCATGTTCTGTTGGATCTCCTCTTGAACTGCATTTCCCCTAAAAGGGGCATGGGAAGTCCCATCTTACAGAAATGGATACCTCATGGCCTTGGGAGTGGCTGATGTGTGCACAAGCTGGACAGGCGGGAGATTGGCACAAGCACGCACTGTTGATATTGGAACAGCACTGGCCAACAAAACTTTCTGTGATGATGTTCAATAGAACTAACTCGTGCTATGTGATAGTGTATGGCAACTGAGCATTTGAAATATGGCCAGTGGGCAGGGTGTGGTGGCTCACGCCTGTAATCCCAGCACTTTGGGAGGCCGAGGCGGGCGGATCATCAGGTCAGGAGATCAAGACCATCCTGGTCAACATGGTGAAACCCCGTCTCTACTAAAAGTACAAAAAATTAGCTGGGCATGGTGGCGGGCACCTGTAGTCCCAGCTACTCAGGAGGCTGAGGCAGGAGAATCGTGTGAACCCAGGAGGCGGAGCTTGCAGTGAGCCGAGATCGCGCCACTGCACTCCAACCTGGGTGACAGAGCGAGACTCCGTCTCAAAAAAAAAAAGAAAAAAGAAATATGGCCAGTGGAACTAAGGAACTGGGTGTTTAATTTTAATAGCCAAATTGTCTACTGGCTACCATATTGAACAGCGGTGATTCTAGAAAGTCTAACTTGGAAGAGACTCAAGATATACTTTGGTTCAGGAAGTCTCACCAGGTGAAGACTCCAGGAGGAATGCAGCCCTGCCAATGCCTTGATTTAGACTTCTGACCTCCAGAACTGTAAGATAATAAGCCTGTATTGTATTAAGCCACTAGTTTTGGTAATTTGTTACAGTGGCAATGGATAGCTAACACAGCTACTGTTGGAAGGGTTGGCTCCTGCTGTCACCAGGATCCAAAGAATTGAGAGAAATGGATGACAGGAGCTTATTTCCTTCAAATTATGTTTGTTTCTTCTGTTGAACAGTGTCCTCCAGCTGCGGGGTCTCTCCTCCCTCAGTAAGTTTTTGACTGTTGTGTGGGATTCCTCTTTGGTAGTTGGAGCAGCCGCTAATCTCCCTTGGTGCTCTAGAGAGCTGACCATCACCCCCTATTTCCCTTTACCTTTTTCCCAAGAGACCTCAGGCACTTCAAGCAGACCGAATTTCCTAGGATTTGTCTTAATACTCCAGAGGTCTCCTTTAACACCTAACTTTCCCACTCTCTTCTATGTCACCTCTTCCTTCTATCCCCTCAAAAGTCTGACAAGCAAAGCCAGAAACTCAGGCAAGAATGGGAATCAAATTTCTGTTTCCCATCAGGAGCAAGGAGGGTTGCCCTCTGATTCCCAGGATTACAAGAGCCACTGGATCACTCAACATTTCCCTGTTTCTACAGTTTGAGCAGGCTCTAAAGGCTACATTCTACGTGCAGCTCCTTCTTGCTGCCAAGAAAGAAGACCAGGCCCTGACTTCATCTAGAGATCCTCAGGGAATATTCTTTCCTAATCGTCCTGAGAATATTTCTGATCATCACAGCACCCACCATTCACCATGCCAAATGAGATAACTTAGTTATTCTCTCTTACAAACCCCATGCTTTTGTGTACCCTCATTTATTCATTCTACCACTGAACATTTCCCTAGAATCTCCTGGGTGCCAGACACTGTGCCTAGTTACTGAAGAAACATATCTCCCATCTGAGGCACCAGGCATATAAGTAAAGAAGAAACCATCTTGGACAGTCAAGCACACACCAGATAGAGCAGAAGAACCACCCAGCTAAGCCCAATCCAAAATGCTGAATCATGAGAAAAAAAATAATAAACTGTTGTTTTAGGCAACTAAGATTTGGGGGTAGTTTTTTACACAACAATAGCTAACTGAAACATTCCCAGACACAACCGCCATCATGAGACTTTAGGTCTTGTCTTTTTGTTTCAACAGGCTCTTCCCGGCTTCTTGGCCAGCTCTCCCAATCCCCTCCTTGTCAGTTGCTTGTTGTTCTGTAACTGGCAGCAGTGCTGGGATCACCTGCCCAACCAGTTCTTTGTGTGGCCAGGTGTAATTAATTAACTAGCCATTTCTGGGCCCCAGACTGGAGGTGCCATTGGTCTTCAATCTCCTCCTTTGATGAGGAGCCCTTGAGCTGGACCCATTAAGGGATAGGCAACGATGACTAGGGCAATTCCAGACACAGAACCCCACCCCTGCTGTCAGTTACAGATGACCTGATGACACAGTCCCTGGCAAATGACCCTGGTCAGACCTTGGAGAGCAGAGAAACCTCAAGAGAGACTTCCAGCAAATGGGGAGTCTCATGAGAAACAACAGAAGTGATCATATTTAATATCACAGGCTGGAGACACAGATCATGGCAGTTACAGGAAACCATACTTTTTCTGTGGATAAGGTCTCCTGGCCTATTACCTTATTCAAGAAACAATTCAATTATTCAGTCTAGCAAACATTTGTTAATTCTTGATGACCACAACCAGAAAGGGAAGCCAGAGAAGCAAAAAAGTGATTATGATGCCTTTTGATAGTGTAGAAACAGAAGTACATATGGAGCCCAGAGACTGCCCTGAGGAGGAAGGGAATGATAATTTCTGGGGGTATTCAGGAAGGCCCCCAGGAGGAGGTGACCATTGAGATGGATTTTGAAGGGCAAATAGGAGTTCACTAGCCATGAAGGGTAGGGGGTCATCTTTCATGGTTGGTAGCCATGATTTGTGGGTGGGTCTACCTGGTTTAAAAACAGAGGAGCAAAGCCAACTATCTACATGCAGTTCCCAACATGCACACATATTGATCTGATGGTGGGGTGAGGCCAGCTTCTGGACCCATGACCAACTTTGGAGGTCATGACACCCACTGAGGTCTTGGCAGGAAGCAGCCTTAGAAGGCACAAGTGCTGGTGGAATCGACTAGTTACAAACGTTATCAACACTATGTGAGTTTTTGTACATGGTGTAGCAAGACAGAAGGAACCAAGGAAGAACAAATGGAAAACAACACATGCTAAGCTGTTCATCTGCAACTGTTAAGACTCCAAGTGGTGGCAGTGCCAGCTCAGAGCCCTCCACCTGCTGGAGATGTTTCTACATTGTCTTCACACATGGGCATTCATCCCGCAGTGGGGCTCTCTCTGCCTGAGCCCTGAGGTAAGGTTACCAGTCCTGAGACCCCATTTGTGGAGACGACCCCTCTAGGGAGCTGGAGCCTGGGGCAACCTCGCTCCTTCCTCCACAGTGAAATAGACTGAACCTCCAGCACACTGACCAGCACAGGTCTTGAATGGTGACTCCTGGTCTAGGGCTGGTCCCTTCTTAGAAAACCCGCCTTTCGATGATGGAGGGCTCTGCCTGGGTATCCATTGGAGGGGGCAGCCCTGAGGAAGGAATTACCCCTTTGAAAAGAGCTAATGTCATTCTTGTCACTTTAAATTAACTCTAGCCAAGAGGGACTGACAGAAACATGGATCTGGGTGAACTATATTTGACGGATATTCTGTCAAATATTGCATGGGGTTGTGATCCGCAACTTTTCCCATCTGCTGCTCCAGTCTGAGTCGCTGAATGCACAATGGCATCATTACCATATTTTGTTCAGATTTCCCTCCATCGGATCAGAGCCTGTGAATGTGAAATGTGCCCACAGAAAAAGGCAGCCCTGGCGAGGTGGGTGCAAGGGCGAGGGTGTCCCTTAGTTCTTCCCAAGGGGAGAGCTGGGAAGGGGTAGGGCTCCCCCGGAAGGCGTCCCGGCCCTCACCCAGGAAGGTGCACATCCTGGAAACAAAAGAGGAAGGTGGTGGATCAGGAGTAAGGAGTGGGATTAAGATCACACAAACCTGCAGCCTTTAGAAACTAGCTTAATCCATTTTATAAAGAGTTGGGAGGGTTTTTCTCTCCGTGAATATAATACCTTGCACATCTGATCAGCGTTTTTCCCAGAACATTTCAAAGCTCTCTGCAAATACAGCAAAGTCTCCTTAGATTAGAGCACGGCCTATTATTACCTGGCTTTGGAGACACCCCAGGTCAGCGGGTCACCTGGGGCCTTCTGAAATAAGACAATTCCCTACAACAAAAAGCCTGGTGTGATGTGGTTTGTCTAACTAGTGGTTTTCGAACTATGTGAGTCATGGCACCTTTAAAGGAAAAAAAAAAAAAAAAAGAAACAGCCTGAAGCTCAATTTCTAATTCAGAACAAAGTGAAATTAGGTTAAAGTAAAGGGTAAAGAAGAGGGTGAGGGGGAGCAAAGAGAGGTCCACCTGACACCCCATTCACTAAACCCCCAGGACTCCCAAGACCACAATTTGAAGACTACTGTGGAGGTCACTCCTTCCCCAACCAGAAGCAGATTTTCTGTGAAGTTAATGAAACTTAAGTTTCTGCAGAGCACCTTCTGTTCCTAGGTACCTCTTCCAAGACTTGGAACTTAATTTTATTTCTCTTATTTTGTGTTGTTTTTAAAATGAGGGCCCCCCAAATCATATAAGTGTCACAAAAGACCAGCTACATAATTTGGGCAGCCAAGTGCAAAATAAAAACGTGGGGCCCTTTGTTCAAAAACAACTAAAACTTTGAAGATAGCAACACCAGCGCCTTCTTGGCACAGGGCCCTGTGCAACTGTGCAGGTGGCATGTCCGTGAAGCCGACCCTGATTTCATGCCCTACGAAACCTGGATCTGCCCCTTTCCCCAACTTTCCAAAGAAATGCCAGTTGATTCAAATAAACCTCAGCCTCTCCTGAGAATTCTCTTATGCCCTAGTGTGTCAGATTAGTCCACCTTGCAGCACCTGAGACTGGAGCTCCTCCCAAGACAGAGGCGCATGCTTCCTTCCGAACTCTGCTTTCACATGGAAGATTGGCTTTAAGATGAAGGCCTGCATTTGCAAACAGAAACTATAGCAGACACATAAAATCCATTGTATTTTCAGGCATTCAGATTGGAGCAGAACTTAAGAGAGTGTGTGGGGTGATCCTAAAAGTCTCAGAGCATTTGACTGAATCATTTCAAGGTGCTCCTTCAGAGCCTGGGCCACATGCATTCCTTTTCTGGGTCGCCTGTGATATTAGGGCAATGATAATGATTGAAAACGTGTCTGTTGAGTAAACATAGCCTCTCTTCCAACTAGACAATGTGCTCATGGCACATTGACATGATATGTGTCATACTCATGGTAATTGACAAACCTTCATATGCTTCTTCCCCTGCCCAGAAAGATCTTTCTAGTACCTCCTTCAATCGAGATTCTGTCTACACGCTGAACCCCTGTGGAAGTGGCACCTTCAGGCAGCCCTGCCTTTGAGATGAAATAGGCTGCTCTGTTTGGGAAGTAAGGGGTGCCCCTTCCTCAGGGGTGTTTGGGTTAAGGCTGGACATCAATTAGTGAGCACACCCAGCAAAGTCCACCCAGGAAAAAGAAACCAGAAAGTATTGAAAACAGAGGGATGTGAGCGCAGGAATTGGTTTTTGCAGGAGATGGAAGAGGTGAGAAGCCATAAAGGGCTTCTGAACTGAAGCTTCTGAACTAGGGAGAGGCATGTGAACTTGAGAACTTTAGGGAATCTTTCCAGCCCAGGGAGGGGCACTTGACAGGAACACTCTTTACTTTCCACCACACTTCATATGATAATGGCCATAGGAAGACTGTTTCTCAACCTCAGTGAAATTATACTGAAAAATCTTTCCATTGAATATTTAATATCCCACCAGGTTAATTTTTCTTTATAACTGAAGAGAATGTTGTGTTTTCTGACTTGCAGATTCACTTCCTTTTATGAGACAAAAGAAAAAAATAAAATGAAAATGAGAATTATATAACCAATCATGTTTCCTTTTTTGCCTTAGCTACCAGGAAGCTCTAAGCTAAATTTGAAACTTCCCAGATTTTTAATTATATACCATCCCATTTTATATTTCTTTAAATTCACAATTTTTAAGTTAATACTCTCATGGATTAAATATGTCATAATATAAGACACCTCAAATACTTCTGAGTAGATAAAGTATACTGTGGCTTCTTTTAAATTTTAGATGATTCCAATGATTCCTACACCTCTAATTCTTCCCCATGTTTGGTCCCTATCTGCTCCCCTTCCCCCACAAAACTTCCTAGTGATTTGTCATTTTCCCACGTTGAGAAAGCCACAGGCCCTCCCCACTTCTCCATGGCACTGTCTTGCTCTTAAATTATTGCTGTATCTCTTTCACTTCCCAATTCTCTGCCCTCTTTGGAGATTTCCTCTCCAGCAGGGCATGAACCCTTTCTAAGCAGTGCCAGCATCACGGGGCCCACTAAAGAGGAAGCCGCAAGTCTGGACAGAGAAGTGAAGCCTCCTGAGGTGGGGGTTGGCACGTGGGCATTATTGGCAGCCCTTCTGGGCTTTGGGTCACTGACCTGTGCCACTCACCTTTTGTGACCAATGGATGTCTATGGTGCATATCTGCTTCTCAGTGCAGTGTCCCCTCCTTTGCTCTTGGTAACAGCACCCCAGTTTTCCTCTGGGGATTGCTCCTCTCCCATTGCATTCAGTCTGGATAGGACTGTCTGTCTTGGTTTTGTTTTGTTTTGTTTGTTTGTTTGTTTTTTGAGACAGAGTCTTGCTCTGTCACCAGGCTGGAGTGCAGTGGCACAATCTCAGCTCACTGCAACCTCCACCTCCCAGGTTCAAGCAATTCCTCTGCCTCAGCCTCCCCAGTAAGTGGGACTACAGGCACACACCACCACACCCAGCTAATTTTTTTTAAATTGTATTTTAGTAGAGATGGGGTTTCACCATGTTGACCAGGCTGGTCTCGAACTCCAGACCTCGTGATCCACCTGCCTTGGCTTCCCAAAGTGCTGGGATTACAGGCATGAGCCACCGCGCCCAGCCAGGGCTGTCTTTCAAAGTGCCATGTTCTCCTTGTCCAAGGTACAGCCAGGCAACCTGGCCAAATCCATAAGACTCACTCTTCCAGGGGGGTAAATTCTGAATGGGGTGACAAGTTAAAGCTCACTATTTTGCCTGCAATCTCCAGTGACCATGTCTGTGAGCTCCTACTACCTCCAACCCCAGAACTGCCCACATCCTTGTCCTTGCAAGACCTGCTTGCTCAGCTTTTTCTTGAGTCTTTAAGAATGAGTTTCTGTTGCTTGCAGCCATCAAACTCCAAGTGATGCAGGGTCTGATAGTGGGCAAGGTGTGTAGCCTCTTTGAGCCCTGGATTCTGCATTTATATAATGGAGATACCAGGACATACCTCATGAGGCGAGGGGCAAGGTGCTTAGTCCATCATGTGTGTTTCACAAATATTTCACCCTTTCTTCCTTGCCCTGCTGAACAAGTGACCTTCAAAAGGTAATGGAATGTACCCACATTCCACAGGTGGCCAGTGGCAAACATCGATGGTCAAGTCTCCTGAGACCTCGTGTTGTTCTTCAAGACCTCTCTGCTTTTCAAGCATTTCCTTGAGTCACACAGATGGGTGAGCAGTGTTTTATCCATTTCAATGGAGGAAAAGTGAAATTTCTTTAAAAATAAAAACAAAACTTGCCAAAAACTCATCATAAGGAACAAAAGCAACAGATTCTCCAGCTGTGGCCCTTTACCAAAAGCTCTGGCCCAAGCTTCTACACAGCAAAGCTGCTACACTCAGTGGACTCCTCTCTCCATCAGACTGCCACTGATTTTGTTTTAGAAGCATACGTAGGAAGAGCCTTGGCTTTGAGGGACCTGCCGCCTCCCCTGTGACTCTGTATTGGTAAGCACAGAAGATCCTCAGATCCTCCGAGAAGTTCTCAGCAGACATCCTCAGCTCCAGGCCTCCCTTCTTCTCCACCCTGCTCAGCATGAACCTAGAGCTGGAGGCAGCTAGCCATGTCTGGCTGCCTCCCTGGGTCCTCATATGATACTGAGCCAGGTCTCCAGGGAACACTGTTCACATGGACAGAGTCTGAACTCAGTAGTGATGCTCCTGAGCCCACAGTGGGCTCCACAGGAAACACACCGGCTATTCCAAAGACCTGCTGGCCACAAAGCCTTCTAACAATAATAAGTACTAGCAGTATCACTGCTGTTTATTGCTTCCTGTCAGGTGGGAACTAAGTCCATTAGCCCAAGTTCAGTAGCCCTGTTTTACAAATGCAGAAACAGGCTTAGAACAATTAAGAAACCTGATCAAGACCACACAATTATTAAGGGATAGAGTCAAGAATTTCACTCAGGTCTCCCTAACTCCAAAGCCTGTGCTCTTAACCACTATAGATGTCTCTAATGCTTCAGAAGGGAGGCCACCATGACCCCCACTTACAGTCACCAGCTGGGCCCCGGCCGCCCAGAGATCATGCAGAGTGAACAGAACTGATTTCCAGCGCTGCTGTTCCATGGCTGTGTGACTTTCGACCATCTCATTTCCCCTCTGTTTCTCAGTTCCCTCTTATGAAAGATGGAGGACACTATACCTGCCATGCCTCAGTGGGACAAGATCATCTATAATGTTCTGCATGGAAGCACCATGAAAGGCATTACCAGCTTGAAGAAAACCAGTGTCTGGAATGAGGCGACACCAGTATGTAGGGAGAGCAATCGGGAAGCGATAAGAAGGAGATTCACTAGGGGTCTGCTGGGCCGCCTGCTGCAGAGAACGCCTCTAGAATCCTGCACTCCCGTCTTCCTTCCTGTAGCCCAAAGCTGGCCCACCCTGGAGATGGTACCAGCTGGGGCTCTCCTTCCGGGCCTCAGTGAGGGAGGGGAAGGAGCCAAGAATGGGTCAGTAACCACAGGATTCTTTGAGTTCACAGAGAGTCTGCCTGCTGTGGGCCTCCAAAGAGTTCTGCCAGTTCTTCCCAAGTCAGCTTGGGCTTAAAGTCCTTCCTGCACCAACTGGGAAGGAGCTGGAGAAGCTCCACCTGGGATGGGAAGCTCGACCTGGGATGGGAAGCTTGACCCGGGATGGGAAGCTCGACCCAGGATGGGAAGCCTACTTTGTGTTGAACTTCCTATTTTGTCACTCTCTGCAGGCCCAATGACCAGAGAATTTTCTCTGCCCTTTCTGGCAAGATTAGTGGCTTCCCCTCACCCACTCTACCCCCACCTGCTCATTACAGAACAAAGGAACCTGGCTTCTTCCCGCCAGTCCAGAGAGGGTTCCTAATTGGCTTTCCATTAAAGAGAAAATAGACTACTGTTTCCACCTCATTATTTATGAGCCTTTCTGGAAGTGCATTTCCATGCACTCTGGGATTACTCACGCCCATTTTGCTTGGCCATATTTTATGATCTGTTTTATTTATTCAGGGCCGCTATTGGGTACTCACATCTGAAACCAATTAAAAACCAAGAAATAGGAAAAATCAAATAAACACCTGGAGATGTCCAAACGCAAAGTCTTCCTGAAGCCTGCTTTTGGTGGGACTGGCATAGCCATGCCACCAATATAGGCCATTGGAAGTGGAGCTTGCTCTCCTAGCAATATTAGGTAACACGGCCACACAGATGCACAGACCTCCTGCCCACAGAGCTTGGGCTGAAGTTGCCTGGTTCGTTGCTTCCCCTGAGGTCTCCCTGTGCAGGGCAGGGGTATTACTTATTCATTTTTGTATCCTCCTTTCAGCCTGGCACATAGTAGGAAATCAATAACTCTTTGCTCAGCCTTGTTCTCATAGACACCATGCTTGCTGTGAGTGCACCTGTGGACACACTGTCTCAAGAGTTTAAAAGGACAATATGGAGAACCATCTCTATGAATTCTGGAGTGGTTTGCCTTTCATAAACAGTGATTTCAGCTCACTCTGGATGGATTCCTAGGGCTAAACACACTCCCTTTCAATCTCAGGAAAGCAGCTACCAAGCCTGGTTTTCCTAGAATCAGACAGTCTCACCTTCTGAAACCCTGCACTCAGCCAGGTACAGATGGGGGTGCCATGGAAAAGAAAGCAGGCACTCCCATCTTTTTCAGGGGAGCCTGAGACCATTCACACATCTGCAAAGGGTTTGCTTCGGAGTCTGTGTGCATGGACAGCTCACCCTGCCTCTTGCTTTTCCACATAAAATGTGCAGAAGCCCCCCTTTCATCTCACCTGCCCTCACCCATCTCCAACTTCAATCTCTGCCAGAATTAAAGGCTCCTCTCTGTCCATTTCCCACCTCCACCCTGGAGAGGCAGCACGTTGCTTGGTGGTCTCTGTCCTGAAGCCAATGCCACACCCCTCCCATTCCTCTCCTTAGGCTGAGCTGGGTGTGTGGACAGTGTGGACAAGGACAGGAGCAAGTGGGAGCGGGAGCACCTGCGGGGCAGGCAGATGGGTGGGGGGTGAAAGGCAGCACATGGCAGGACTTTGCAGGGCTTCTGTTGGGATTGAAGAAAATAATAATACACACCACATCTGTTACTTTTTTTCTCTCTCTAGGATATCTATGATGCTTATTGTAATTAGATTTTATACACATACACACATACACACATTTGGGGATGGAACTGGGCCCCTGAATTCTTAGGGATCATGCTGTTTATAGACTTATCTCTCCCAATCTCCAGCCTCCCCTAGTAATTTATATAAGTCCTCTGTATTAGTCAGTGTTCTCCAGAGAAATAGAACCAATTGGATCTATCTATCTAGCTAGCTAGCTAGCTAGCTAGCTATACACACATAGACAGAGAGAAAGGAAGAGAGAGACAGAGACAGTATGGGAATTGGCTCACAAAATTATGGATGCAAAGAAGTCCCATGATCTGCTGTCTGCAACCTGGAGAACCAAAGAAGCTGGTGGTATCATTAAGTTCAAGTCTAAAGACCAAGTCCGAAGGCCTGAGGACAGGGGAGCAGATAGTATAAGTCCTGATCTAAGTCCAAAGGCCCAACAACCAGGAGTACCAATGTCCAAGGGCAGGAAGACATGGATGTCCCAGCTCAAATAGAAAGAGTGAATTCACCTTTCCTCTGCCTTTTCATTCTACCCGGGCCATCACTGGCTTAGATGATGCCTGCCCACATTGGTGAGGGCAATCTTCTTTACTGGGTCTACTGATTCAAACGCTAATCTCTTCCACTCCCTCACAGACATACCCAGAAATAGTATTACCAGCTATCTGGGCATCCCTTAGCCCATGCAAGTTGACACATAAAATTAACCACCATAACTATCCTTCCTTCCTTCCTTCCTTCATTTGTTCATCAATCAGCCAACCATGTGTTGAATGCCTCTATTGGAAGACACTGGCTGCACATCTGATATAAGCTACCCCGTTGTTGGCTGCCAACCTGTGCCTTCTCTTGAGATAATGCATTTCACAGGCTTACTCTTCACTTTGAATGTATGAACTATGAAAGTCATCAACTCTTGAGACAGGAAAGGAACTAGGAAACTGACACACTCTATTTGTCCACAAACCACTGCTTCCAAATTTGAGGTCTGTTCTCCTATCTCTTGGTCACATTCTGGCAAATATGATCACTTCTTGCTGCCACAAATGTCTCGCCTGATGCTTCCAAATATGCAACGCAAAGTTACCCAATCTCCCTGTCCCCTTTCTTCATCAGCACATGGGGACTGATAGTACGGTGAAGATCCACGCAGCAAATAGGCAGGTGACTGGGGGGAGTGGAGAGGAGAATGCCCACACAGCCACAGACAGCTTCCCACTCAGAGAAAGGTCCAGAGTTTGGCAATGTCAAGGTGGCTGAGTAAACCTGAATTACTCTGTGTGCCCATTATTGGCCCCCTGGGGAAGGCTAAGGATCCCTTCTCAGATTAATGTTTTTAAACAGATAAAACAAAATCCTAAGATGAGTAATCCAACTATATTAGAATACAGTTATCAAAATATTTTTAAAACTGTAATAGAGTAATTTATGTGCTACTTTTTTTTTTTTTTTTTTTTTTTTTTTTTTGAGACAGAGTCTTGCTCTGTTGCCCAGGCTGTAGTGCAATGGCACAATCTCGGCTCACTGCAACCTCTGCCTCCCAGGTTCAAGTGATTTTCCTGCCTCAGCCTCCCGAGTAGCTGGGATTATAGGCATGCACCACCACACTCGGCTAATTTTTGTATTTTTAGTAGAGATGGGGTTTTTCCATGTTGAACAGGATGATCTCAAACTCCTAACCTCTGGTAATCCACCCACCTCGGCATCCCAAAGTGCTGGGATTACATGAGCCATCACACCCAGCCCTTTTTTTCTTTTTTTTTTTTTTTTTTTTTTTTTTTTCAGACAGAGTCTCGCTCTGTTACCTGTCGCCCAGGCTGAAGAGCAGTGGAGCGATCTCGGCTCACTGCAACCTGTACCTCCCAGGTTGAAGAGATTCTCGTGCCTCAGCCTCCCAAGTAGCTGAGACTACAGGTGCCCACGACCACGCTTGGCTAAGGCGAGCAGATCACTTGAGGTCAGGAGTTCCAGACCAGCCTGGCCAACATGGTGAAACCCCATCTCTACTAAAAATACAAAAATTAGCTGGCCATGGTGGCAGGCGCCACTAATCCCAGCTCCTCGGGAGGCTGAGGCAGGAGAATGGCTTGAACCTAGGAGGTGGAGGTTACAGTGAGTTTAGATAGTGCCACTGTACTCCTGCCTGGGCTACAGAGTGAGACTGTGTCTCAAAAAAAAAATAAAAAGAGAAGGGGGCTTTGGATATCCACAGGTCATGGAGTACAGGGGTCCGGAGATGATCTCATCTAGATCTCAGGGTCCTGGGACCCCTGCACATTGGGAGGCGGCATCTAGAAGGGTCACAGGGCCTTCGGCAGAAGAGAAAGTAGGTTATTCATGGCTCTGATGTCCAGGGGTCTGCAGAACGGCCATTCTGGTAACCCCCTTACTTCTCACTTGCTTTTTCCACAACACACAACCCTTCCCTGAGGTTCAGGCATCCAGAAAACAGGTGTGGCCTTCCCGGGGTGTGGGGTGCTCCCATCACCATATCTAAGTGTTTGGCCCTTTCAGAAATCTGAGTGAGAGACTGGATCCTGGCAGTTGTCAGCCCAGGGGCTGGTTGCTGAGGAAGTTCTAATGAGAATCCAACCAATGAACCCCCTTTGCCCTGCCCTGCCTCCAGCAAGCCCGTGCTTCCTCACACTGTCTTCCCCATGCTGTTTTGTAAGTTTTCTTCCTAATCTCAACCTCAATTCCTTTTTCCCATTCTTCTGAATGTTAAAGTCATGACCTTTGCGGTTTATGGGCCACCAGAGACTGAACTAAATGTGTTAGCTCAGAGTCCAAACAAGTAATAGCCAGCCAATTAAATTAATAATCCATACTGTTACAATGTTTAACCACGGCTGTTTCCTCAGCGGTCTGTTTAAATCACAGCCAAGGCCTGACCCATTAAAATGAATAACTGGAATTATGAGAAACTCCATTTAATAAACACAGCGAGGAACGCAGCACAATTGGGCATGAAATATTTATTACCACTTGAAGCAGAGAGCTGTTTGGGACTTTCAGATGGGATTAATGAATGCGTTTTAATTTCTGACTCACAAGGTGGGAGGTGGGGCTGGAACCGGGAGTCCTTTGGTAGATTCCTAGAAAAATCATCTCACCTTATATTATCACAGTGTGATGGGGCTACTTGTTTATGTGTGGGCCTCCTTCAATCCACAGTAATCATGATCCTACAGGGACCTAGTACTTGCTTAGCAAATGTTACTGGATGGATGTACAATGGATGGAGGGATGGATGGAGGGATGGATGGATGGATGGATGGATGATCAGACGGATGGGTGGATGGATGATCAGATGGATAGATGAATGGATAGATGGATGGATGGATAGATGGATGGATAATCAGATGGATGGATGGATGGTCGGATAGATGGATGGATGGATGGATGGATGGATGGATGGACACATGGATGGATGGATGATTGGATGGACGCATGGATGGATGGATTGATGGATGATCAGATGGATGGGTGGATGGATGATCAGACAGATGGATGAATGGATAGATGGATGGATGGATGGATAGATGGATGGATAATCAGACAGATGGATGGTCAGATGGATGGATGGATGGACAGATGGACACATGGGTGGATGGATGGATGGGTGGATGATCAGATGGATGGATGGATGGATGGACAAATGGATAGATAGATGGATGAATGGACTAATTATAGTAAAATCCTTTTGACATTTTAGTATCTGCACTTCAGTGATACAGAACATATAAAACACAGCGCAGTGCCTGACACATTCAAGTCCTGCAGTCAATAATAACTGTCATTACAATTAGGAGAGCAAGATCTCATTAATTTACTAGAAAATCAATTCTCACATTTGGCAACTCTTTGGGAGTTTCAGAGCTGCCCCAGGACCCAAGTTCCCACCCTGACTGGCCCGTTTATCTTTATGTGCACTTGGGAGCCTGATTTGCATTAGAGGTTTTTATTTTACTGTTTTTGGCTTTTCTCAGAGTTACTCCCTTCTCTATTTTCCCAAAGCTCAATGTCTTATCCCTGCATTTGCCCCAGCATGTCCCTGTTCTCTCTGGTATGGCTACATTTCACAGGGTCTGTTTCCTTTTCCCAGACAATGTCAGCTCTGAAGTTTTGATAACGGGTTTAGAAAATGTGGTTGCTGTAATGATAGCCCTTAGCAAGTTTTGTAAGCGCAGTGATTATTGGGGATCTCTGAACAAGATAACTGAGCCTTTTCTATAGGAGAGCCCCAAATGGGAACAAGATGGCTCAACTCTGCCAAAACTTGCTTTCCAGAGAAAGGGGAAAGCAGGCAACCCAAGCTGTGTGCTGATGGAGCACCTTTGACATCGTAAGGTCTGGTTGAGGGGGTGGGGAACAGGAGGGAAAAGAGCCACAGGAAGGCTTAGCTTTGGTTTTCCCTTTTGAGAACCAGTGGGCATCTCTTGGAGACTACAGAAATTCCGCTCAGGTTCAGTCATCACATTTGCAGGTCTGGAATTCAATGTATTGATAAATACAAGGCGGGCAAAGGGCAGTCTCATTTTGGATAGGGAGACACTTGAAACTAAAACCAGAAAGAGGAATGCACTTTATAAAGGAGGGTAGGTCTCTGTGTTTGGAGATGGTGTTGGAGATTTTTTTTCTTTCACTGAGGAAAAGATGGATCTAACTACATGGAGATTGATGGGATCTTGCCACCTCCCTACTAAATTCAAAAGCCCACCATGGTCCCAAAGAAGAGGAGTGTCACCAGGGGCCTACATGGCCTCACGGGATGTGGCATGGGGAGTTTGCCTGGTCCAAAGAGACCTTCAAGAGATTGGAACTTCAAAGGGCTCTGTCTATCTGGCAGTCTGCAGATATGATATCAGCGTTAGTATCTGTTACTTCTATTTCTTTAATCCTTAAGGATGGATTTGACACATGGCTGCGTTGGAATCATGTGTTTTCCTACATGGTGGAGGAGCCTTATATGGAATAAGAGAGCTCCAGCCTTCCTGGTAGAAGGCTTCAGAATTACATAAAGATAGCAGGTAGAGCTGCTTCTGTATCACCCATCCTTGCCCTACTAGATTGTACGTTCCTACAGGGTAAGACTATGTCTTATTCATGTTTGTATCCCCCACTGTGACTTGCATAGTAGCTGATGTCCTGTAGGTTCTCAGCAAATGTTTGTGGAAAGTAAAAGCCCCCATTCGTGGGGGCTGTGTGCTATCCTGAGCTCCGTGCTAAGTTTTTTGCATGTTCCCTCTCTTGTACTGTTTCCAACCACACTAAGGCTCTCTCTTATCCCCCATGTTATGGATGAGGCCACTGAAACAAAAGAGATTCAGCCCTTGTCCAAGATCACCTAGATAACAAGGAATTTGATAATAAGGAATTTGAACCCTCGTCTATAATATTCCTAAGCCTTTGCTTTCATTGCTGTGCCATTTGGTCTGCAAGAGTTAAACTCACACACAACTTAACCAAGCACAGAAACAGACAGAGTCTGAGCAAGGCTGTGAGGGTGAGGTTGCAGAGAGAGGAGGTGGAAGAGATTCTGGCAGCATAGGCTTGTCTCTCTCTTATGGCTTTCTCTTTCACATCTCTTACCAAAAGCATAGTTGAGTTTTCTCCAGTGCTTTGTGCCCACCAAGCACATTGTTACTAACAGATAGTTCCATCCCTCAAACCTCTTAATGCATCCATGAGATATGGCAAGAAGGCCAAGAGTAGAAAGCAAGAGGCATGGGTTCTTGGCCTGGCTCTGCCACTGATGTTTGGTATAAACTTGGGCAAGCCACCTGGGCCCAGCTTACCTGACAGTACTCTGAGGGAGTTGGTTTAGCTGATCTTCATCTCTCTTCTATAATTCCTCAGATAGGCCATCATCACATTAAATGCCTTCTCCTAGCCAATCTGGCTTAGTCTTTGAGGGTCAGAAGATGGTGACTGAGGGGCTTATGACAGTTTCTGTGCCTGTCTACAGGATCCAGGAGCCCAGGTCTGGCTGTGTAAGTAAGAGACCAGCCAATGATACATGAACACCAAGTGAACACAGAGTGAGGTCAGGCCACTCTGGGACTTACCGAGGTCTGCCCTGACCAATAGCCACCAAGTTCCTATGTACTTTAGCACTCTGGTTTTTGGTTTCACCTGTATATTGAGGATGATAAAGCCTGTGCTACTTTCTTCCAGGACTATAAGAGGGACTAAATAATATCACAGATGCTTTGAAAGGTTGGAATGTGCCAGGCACTGTGGCTCATGCCTGTAATCCCAGCACTTTGGGAGGCCAAGGTGGGTGGATAACCTGAGGTCAGGAGTTTGAGACCAGCCTGGCCAATATGGCAAAACCCTGTCTTTACTAAAAGTACAAAAATTAGCCAGGCGTGATGGTGGGCACCTGTAATCCCAGCTACTCAGGAGGCTGAGGCAGGAGAATTGCTTGAACCCAGGAGGTGGAGGTTGTAGTGAGCTGAGATGGTGCCATTGCAATCCAGCCTAGTCGACAAGAGCAAGACTCCATCTCAAAAAAAAAAAAAAAAAAAAGAAAAGAAAAGTTGGAATGTACTAAACAAATGTGAACAATTAAATTATTATTTCCTTGATTCCTCTCTGGGAAAGTTGAAATACCTTGATTAAATCAACTGTACCAAGCCCCTTTTAGAAACATAGATGATGATTTTGGTCACATAATATATCAATCATTGGATTTTCTATTTTGGATCTAATCAGAGCCGAGAGCTCATCAATTCAGCTTAGATATTTATCCAAACAAAGGTCAACTTTTAAACCACAGTAGTTTTCTAAAAAGTCCATCAATGAAGAATGTGCTTAAATAATTTAAGGTCCATTCATATCATGGAATAATACTAAGCACTAAATAATACTAAATACTAAATAATACTAAAGTGAAAAGTCAAATTGTTTTATATATATGTATTTTATATATATACATATATATATATGTATTGGTCTTTTCTCACATTGCTAATAAAGACATACCTAAGACTGGGTAATTTATAAAGGAAAGAAGTTTAATTGAGTCACAGTTCCACATTGGCTGAGAAGGCCTCACAATCATGGTGGAAGGCAAATGAGGAACAAAGTCACGTTTTACATGGCAGCAGGCAAAGAGACCGTGGGCAGGGGAACTGCCCTCTATAAAACCATCAGATCTCATGAGACTTATTCACTGTCATGAGAACAGCACAGGAAAAATCCACCCCCATGATTCAATTACCTCCCACCAGGTCCCTCCCATGACACATGGGAATTACGGGAGCTACAATTCAACATGAGATTTGGGTGGAGACACAACCATATCAATATCTATTGTACAATCCCATTTGAAAAATATATAAATACATATCTATGAGGAAGCATGTGTGTGTGTGGGTACGTGTACTCATGAAAACATAATAAAAAGTCTGGGAAAAAATGTACTTGTGAAAACGTAATACAAAGTCTGGAAAAAACTGTTAACTGTGGTTACCTCTGGAGAAGAGTGTAGGACAGTGGTGATAAAGAAAGTGTTTTCTTTTTCCACACTGTATTTTTTATACTTCTAAAACTCTAGCTCTTTTTTTTTTTTTTTACAATAAAGATATATTACTTTTATAATTAAAGTGTTTTTTAAATGACCTAGAAAGGGAGGAGAAGAGACTCAGAGTGAGTCCTGACAGAATTGTTCGGGTCCTAAGGGACCTTGGCAGGGAATGCTGGTTAACCCTTGATATCCTTCTCCCCACCTCCCCACCGTCTTCCATAGAACCTCAATTTTACATTTCCCAGACTCCCTTGCAGCTAGGTGTGGTCATGTGATAAGTTCTGGCCAAATGGAAGTGAGCAGAAATGATTTGCTAACAGCCAGTCCGTGGCCTTAAAGGGAAGGGGCTCTGGCCCAATTCAGCCTCCACATGTAACCTTGAAATCTTTAGGCCAAGATGGCTACATTAGAGAGAAATACACTTCTATCTTGTTTAAGCCTCTGTTATTTTAGATCCTTGTTTCAGCAGCTGAAACTTTATGCAATCCTATACAGAAAACTAGAAATTAATTAGTAAATATTAAGGAGTGTGCCCAGCCTCTGCCACTCCTTAAAGGGATGAAAAGAAACATGAGACTCATTTCTTCTGCCCAAGGGGCTCAAAACCTAGCAGATAAGGCAAGTCTGATTCACTTTTTCTAATTGTGCAGGAGAGTTTATCAGAGGCTAACTTGTGTGCCAGACACAGGAAGGTCTTCATTTCAATGCAGTGCATTACATGAGTCCTGCCCTGTTTTATCAAAGGATGAGAAGTTGGTCATACAAAATATAAGGTGAAAAAAAGAGACCATCCAAACAGAAGAAAGAGATGGACAATAGGAAAAGACTTTTGGGTCCAATACCTTGGCAGGATGAGTTTTGTTGGTAAAAATAAACAAATAAATAAATAATGGCAGGGCCTAATGACCAAGGAGTGGGAAGAGGGAGTCCCTCTAGCTGTTGCTGAGTCCTTCCTTGTGCCTTCTGTAGCCACTGCAAGTTAAATATCAAGCTGCATATACTTACAAATGCACCCAAATGTCCATCAAAAACCTATGTGAATTGCTTGCTCTAGACTGAGCATCAGTCTTTATCCGAGGAGCCCTACCTTTAGTGAGAAATAGTATTTAAGGACCATAATCTGGGCTCTCTTTGTTGCTGAATTGGTTGCTGTTTCTTAATGTTTAAGTGGAAAGTGCTGAAAAATATTTTTTTAAGGGAAACTACATCATGAGTTTAAACAAACAATGCAATTCTAATTCTATTGGGTTTTTACTTATTTGATTTTATATACGTATTTCTTTTATGATGAAAATCTTGATTCCTAAAGAGCACCAACATAATTACTTATTTTGAACACGTAAAATAGTATCAAAATAACATCAGTATTAATGCTAACAACATGATTTTAAAGGTACAAAATGAGAGTGGATCATCGTCATATCAGCAAACGGCTATCAAAGACTTCTGTAATTGTGTCAGAGGACATAGAACTAACCAAAAGTGGCTCCCCACTCACCAAAGGTGGAGAAATCTGCACAGTAAAATAATAACTGCTTTAAATCAAAGCACATCAAATATGTTCCAATCCATGAGTTCACAATGATACTTTTCTTTAAAACTCTCATAGTTAATTATTAGAGATGGCTAGGGACCAAATTCATTTTCTGAAGACTGGCGAGTAAGGAAAGAATCAAGTATTTACCTGCCCTACTGGCATGAACTATGTTTCAGAAAAATCAAATAATTGATGTAGGAAAGTTCTTTTTTATACAAGATTCTCAGCTAATCAGTGCGAAAGAGTGACAAAATTAGAATAACACCATTTTACAACCTCTAATGAAATAATGGATCCAGGGCTAGGCGTGGTGGCTCACACCTGTAATCCCAGAACTTTGGGAGGCCAAGGTGGGTGGATCACTCGAGGTCAGGAGTTCGAGACTGGCCTGACCAACATGCTGAAACCCCGTCTCTACTAAAAATACAAAATTAGCTGAGCATGGTGGTGCACACTTGTAATCCCAGCTACTTGGGAGGCTGAGGCAGGAGAATTGCTTGAACCTGGGAGGCAGATGTTGCAGTGAGCTGAGATCGTGCCACTGAACTCCAGCCTGGGCGACAAGAGCAAAACTCGATCTAAAAAAGAAAAAGAAAAAGAAAAAGAAATAATGGATCCAGGTAATGATCAGCAATGGCTCCTGAAATCATCCAGTGAGAATCGAATGGGGAACTGGATAGTGAACAGACCAGGCTGATGATATCTGAGCCCACTGATCAATCTTATAACAAATAACATTAAATACCCTCTCACATAAAGTAATACAAAATACACAGGACTCTTTATGAAAGATTCTTGCCAGAAAATCAAACCTAAATCTGATCTTGCTGCTAGCTCTAATTACAACTGACAGAAGGTACAGGGGAGAGAGGAACAGGTTAAACAACACCCACATGATACAGTCAGCAAAAAACAGATTATGGGACTCTCTATCAGATGACAACCCAGTTCTTTCAACAAATAAAGGTCAAGAAAAGGAAGAGAGAGAGGAGGAAACTGTACACTAAAAGAGTCTTAAGATCAGACACAAAGCCACGTATGTTATGAATTTTTTTATATAAAGCATTCAGAATAGGTAATTCCATAGAGACAGAAAGTAGATTAGGGGTTGTCTGGAGCTGGGGGAGAGGGGAACAGGGAATAATTACTTAAAGGGTATTTTTATGGGGTGATGAAAAAAAATTTTTTTTTTTTGAGACTGAGTCTCACTCTTGTCGCCCAGGCTAGAGTACAGTGGTGTGATCTCATCTCACTGCAACCTCTGCCTCCTGGGTTCAGGTGATTCTCCTGCCTCGTCTCCCACATAGCTGGGATTACAGGTGCCTGCCACCACGCCTGGCTAATTTTTATATTTTTTAGTAGAGACAGGGTTTAGCCATCTTGGCCAGGCTGGTCTCGAACTCCTGACCTCAGGTGATCCGCTCACCTTGGCCTCCCAAAGTGCTGGGATTACAGGCGTGAGCCACCGTGCTCAGCCTGATGAAAATGTTTTGAAAATAAAAGAGATGGTAGTTGCACAACATTGTGAATGCACTAAAGGCCACTAAATTGTACCCTTTAAAATGGTAATCACATGTTATGTGAATTTCACCTCAATAAAAGAGAGAGAGACAAAGACTTAAGAGACATATCAACCATATGTAAATGTGTGGTATGGATGCTGATTCCAATAAACCAATTGTAAAAAAATAAAATAAAAACTGGCCAGGCACAGTGGCTCACACCTGTAATCCCAGCACTTTGGGAGGCTGAGGCGGGCGGATCACGAGGTCAAGAGATCGAGATCATCCTGGCCAACATGGTGAAACCTGTCTCTACTAAAAATACAAAAATTAGCTGGGCACAGTGGCACACACCTGTAGTCCCAGCTACTCAAGAGGCTGAGGCAGGAGAATCACTTGAACCCGGGAGGCAGAGGTTGCAGTGAGCTGAGATCGTGCCACTGTACTCCACCTGGCACAGAGCAAGACTCCATCTCAAAAAAAAAAAAAAAAATGAGACAATCAGAGACTTATGAACATTGATTATATACTTGCTGGTATTTTAATAAATTACTATTTTTTAAGTTTGATAATGATATTTTGGTTATATTATCACCAAAAAAAATCATTTTATGTTTAAAATATATACTGAAAATGTACAATTTATATGATGCCTGGGTTATAAAATAATCTGGTATGTTTGTGTATGTGAGGAAAGAGAAGTAGGAAGCTATATAAATGTTGAAACTGGGTGATAGCTACATAGGAGTATCCTTACTCTCTATTACTGAAAATTTTCGAAACTTTACAAAATAGATTCTAAAAATAAATTTGCAAAGTTGGTCACCCAATACTTTAAATATAGTTAACCTCTCTAGTGATCAAAGAAATGCAAATTAAAATTACAATATGCAATTACCCACCTGTCAGATTGGCAAAGGTTATGAGAATGTTAATACGCAATATTGGTAAGGATTAGGATAACAGGCACTCTTTTGCCTTCCTGGTTCACTTGATATGACCTTGGTATCACCTTACTACAAAGCAGCTTGGCAGTATGACTGAAAAGCCTTAAATACGTAGGTACCCTTTGCCCCAGGAATTCTGCTTAATTTATCCAAAGGAAATGATTAAACAAGGGCACAAGATTGGTCAAGGATGTTTATTACAGTTTAATTATAATAACAAAAGATTTAAATAACCAAAATACATACCAATAAGAAAATGGTTTTAAGACAAAGGTATATCTACATAATGGATGTAGATATACAGAGCCATTAAGAGCTATGACAAAGATGCATATATTCATTTGTTTACTTGTTTATTTATTTATTTGAGACAGAGTCTCACTGTGTTGCCCATGCTAGAGTGCAATGGTGCATTCTTGACTCACTGAAGCCTCGACCTCCTGGGTTCAGGTGATCCTTCCACCTCAGCCTCCCAAGTAGCTGGGACTACAGGCATGCGCCACCACGCCCCACTAATGTTTTGTATTTTTAGTAGAGATGGGGTTTCACCATTTTGCCCAGACTGGTCTTGAACTCCTTGGCTCAAGTAATCTCCCCACCTCAGCCTCCCAAAGTGCTGGGATTACAGGGTTGAGCCACCGTGACTGGCGAAGATGTATCTTTTATTAGCATAAGAAGATGTGTCATAGATACTTTAGTAAGGGGGAAAAATCAAGCTCCAAAGGTTTTATGTGGTAAGATAATTTTTTTTTAATGTGGGAAGAACTTGCAATGATGACAATCTCTTGGTGATGAGAACACGGATTATTTTTATTACTTTCCTTTTGCTTAACTTTATTTTTTAATTTTTATGCTTGAGGTCTTTTTTCCTAGGGAGGGGAAAGGAGAGAGGAGGAGAGGGGAATTGGGGCATACCTTCTGCACACGTGAGTTTGGGTTTCTTTTTTCTCTTCTTCCCAAGGGTGTAAAAGGTGTGCAAAAAATAAGAAATTTTAAAGGGGAGGTTGAAATAAAAACACCATCAACAATAAGAACTCAGACGTAAACAGCAAAGTGGAGGAAACCGAAGGTACAGGGGAGCTCATGCTGCTTCAGTTTTTCATTTTCCTTTTTTTGGAGTTGGAGTCTTGCTCTGCCACCCAGGCTGGAGTCAGTGGCGCAATCTCAACTCACTACAATCTCTGCCTCCCAGGTTCAAGCGATTTTTCTGCCTCAGCCTCCCAAGTAGCTGGGATTACAGGCACCCACCACCATGCCTGGCTAATTTTTGTATCTTTAGTAGAGACGGGGTTTCACCATGTTGTCCAGACTGGTCTCAAACTCCTGACCTCAGGTGATCTACCCGCCTCAGCACCCCAAAGTGCTGGGATTACAGGCGTGAGACATCGCACCTAGCCTAGTTTTTCATCTTTCTAAGTGGATTTTGAGTAGTTTTGGAATTCCAAAAAATGAATTCCTATATAATTAAAATCACCTTTGTCAAGAGAGTAGATCTTAAATGTTCTCACCTCAAAAAAATAAGCATGTGAGGTGATGGATATGTCAATTAGCTTGATTTAATCATTTCACAATGTGTGCATATATCAAAACATCACATTGTACTCCGTAAACATATTCAATTTTGTTAGCCAGTTATACCTTAGTAAAGCTGAAGGGAAAATTAAAATTTTTTAATTAAATAAATAAAATGTCCTTTGCTTACTAAAATGACTTAAGCCGGGCGCGGTGGCTCACGCCTGCAATCCCAACACTTTGGGAGGCCGAGGTGGGTGGATTACCTGAGGTCAGGAGTTTGAGACCAGCCTGGCCAATATGGTGAAACCCCATCTCTACTAAAAATACAAAAAAAGAATTAGCAGGGCGTGGTGGCACATGCTTGTAATCCCAGCTACTCAGGAGGCTGAGGCAGGAGAATCGCTTGAGCCCAGGAGGCAGAGGTTGTAGTGAGCCGAGATCGTGCCACTGCACTCCAGCCTGGTTGACAGAGTGAGACTCTGTCTCAAAATAAATAAATAAATAAAATAAAATAAAATAAAATAAAATTACTTGAGATCTGGAATTTATTCCAAAGTTACCTAGGGTTGCGCTATGAAGGAAACAATTTGGGCTGTGAGTTGACAGCTCTTGAACCTGGGTAACCAGGTACATATAGGGATTTGCTTTAATTTGTTCTGTACTTCTGTGTTTGGAATTTTTCTTCTTTTTCTTCTTTTTTTTTTTTTTTTGGAGACAGAGTCTTGCTCTGTCGTCCAGACTGGAGTGCAGTGGTTGCTCACTGCAACCTCAACCTCTGCCTCCTGGATTTAAGCAATTCTCCTGCCTCAGCCTCCTGAGTAGCTGGGACTACAGGCACCCGCCACCATGACCAGCTAATTTTTGTATTTTTTGGTAGAGATGGGTTTCACCATGTTGGCCAAGCTGGTCTCTCACTCCTGACCTCAGGTGATCCACCCACCTCGGCCTCCCAAAGTGGTGGGCTTACAGGTGTGAGCCACCATTCCCGGCCTTGTTTGGAATTTTTCATACGAAAGAGTCTTAAAAAAACAAATAAATAGGCCAAGCATGGTGGCTCATGCCTGTAATCCCAGCACTTTGGGAGGCCGAGGCAGGTGGATTACCTGAGGTCAGAAAGTCAAGACCAACCTGGCCAACATGGCAAAACCCCATCTCTACTAAAAATACAAAAATTAGCCAGGTATGATAGTGGGTGCCTGTAATCCCAGCTACTTGGGAGGCTGAAGCAAGATAATCACTTGAACTTGGGAGGTGGAGGTTGCAGTGAGCTGAGATTGTGCCACTGCACTCCAGCCTGGGCAACAGAGCCAGACTCCATCTCAAAAACAATGAATAAATAAATAATAATAATAATAATAGTAATCTTTGTCAGTACAAAATGACACTTTGTGATCTTTGGTGTCTACTCCTTCCACAACACACCCCCAGAGATCACAAAGGGCCAGTGTCATGCTTCATTCTTCATGGCTTACCTCTCCTGTGGTCAGAAAGGGGTTGGGTTTGAACTGGCCCTCTTCTAAAAGTCTCTCCCTTTCTTACCTTTCCTACCTACACAAGACAGCTCTGATGGCTATTCTATGTGTCAACTTGACTGGGCTCAGGATGCCCAGATATCTGGTTAAACATTACCTCTGGATGTGCCTGCAAGGGTGTTTGCAGAAGAGATGAGCATTTGAACTGGTGGACCCAGGAAAGCAGATTCCGCTCCCCAATGTGGGTGGACCTCATCCAATCCATTGAGGACGTGACCAGAACAAAAATGAGCAAGAAGGTTGAATTCAGTCTCTGCCTGACTCTTTTTGTTGAGACATCAGTCTTCCTGGTCTGGGACTTAAACCATTGGCTCTCCTAATTCTCAGACCTTCAGACTTGGACTGAAACTGTAGCACTGGCTTTTCTGGGTCTTCAGCCTGCCAGCACAAATAGCAGGACTTCCTTTTTTTTTTTGAGATGGAGTCTTGCTCTGTGGCCCAGGCTGGAGTACAGTGGCATGATCTCGGCTCACTGCAACCTCTGCCTCCCAAGTTCAAGTGATTCTACTGCCTTAGCCTCCTGTGTAGCTGGGATTGTAGGCATGTGCCACCATGTCTAGCTAATTTTAGTATTTTTAGAGGAGATAAGGTTTCACCATGTTGGCCAGGCTGGTCTCGAACTCCTGACCTCAAATGATCAGGATTACAGGTGTGAGCCATGGGATTACAGGTGTAAGGCATGGAGCCCGACCAAATTGCAGGACTTTTAGCCTCCATAACCACATGAGCCAGTTCCATATATATATTTATACTTACATAAATATATATACACACATATATACACACAATATGAATACTGTGTACACACAGTACATATATACACACAATGTGGAACTGGCTCATTGCTTATATACATATAAATACACGTATATTATGGTGTGTGTGTGTGTGTGTGTGTGTGTTCTATTTGCTCTGTTTCTCTGGAGAATCCTGACTAACATAATACCTGTCTGGGGCCAGGGGCACCGACTTCAGCCAAGAGCTTCAGAAGAGTCAATTGGTTCATTTAAGAAACAAACTCACAGCCTTTCCCTCTTTAGCATCTTCATCAACCTGATTCCTGTGTCACCCTACCTTTGATAGCCTGCCATGCTCCCTCCTACATGGGCCATCTCCTTCTCAGAGGAAGGAAGCATGAAGAGGCTAGTGGATTTGGCATTCCCAGCCTGAAGATTGGTTCTTCTCATTTGGCCACGCTTGACACTTTCTCTTCCATGCATGTTGGCTATAAAAGTGCCTGGAATGCAGAAATTACTATGAATATTCATGAAGTTACATTATGAATAATACTTCTGTAAAAATGAATAGTCTTCACCCTGGGAAATGGAATTCTTTGTCCACACTTTGAGTCACTTGGAGATTGTCAATAGCAGTGTTCAGCAAACTATATAGCCCATAGGCCAAAGGTGCTCCACCATCTATTCTCATATGGCCTGCAAGCCAAGACTGGATTTCACATCTGTAAATATTTGAAAAAAAAAATCAAAAGAAGAAAACTATTTTGTGATATATAAAATTATATTAAATTCATATTTCAGTGTCTATACAGTTTTATTGAAACACAGCCACACTCATTTGCTTATATTTTGCCAAAGTCTGCTTTCATGCTACAAGGACAGTGTCAAGTAATTGTGATGGACACATGACCCACACAGCCTAAAACACTAAAACATTTAGTATCTAGCCCTTTACAGAAAAAGTTTGTTGACCACTGGTCTGTAGGCTTGAGGTTCTCCTAAATGCATTCTTGGTGATTCCAAACTCTTGTCTCATAGAGCTGAACTGCAGTGCCATACATTGCCAGTAGGTGAGGCTATGCACTACACACCAGCCGGAAACCACCCGGAGTTGAAGCTTGGGATTTAGAACATTCATTCATTCATTCAACAAAGATTTAATGAAGGCCAACTTTGTGCCACACACAGTTTTAAGTTCTAGATTTATAGAAGTCTACAAAACAAGCAGAAATGTCTGCTTTCCTGGAACTGAGGTTTTACTGAGAGGAAATGACCACAAACAAGATGGATAATACTACACAGTATGCTAAATGGAAATGAGTGTGATGAAGAAAAAATAAAGCAAGGCAGCAGGTAGAAAGGGTCAGAGACGAGGAGAGTAGCAACTTTAAACCAGGTTAGGTGGCCGGGCACGATGGCTCATGTCTGTAATCCCAGCACTTTGGGAGGCTGAGGCAGACAGATCGCTTGAGGCCAGGAGTTTGAGACCAGCCTGGCTAACATGGTGAAACTCCGTCTCTATTAAAAATAAAAATAAAAATAAAAATTAGCCCAGGGTGGTGGCACACACCTGTAGTTCCAGCTACCTGGGAGGCTGAGATATGAGAAACACTTGAACCCGGGAGGTGGAGGTTGCAGTGAGCCAAGATTGTACCACTGCACTCCAGCCTGCGTAACACAGCGAGACTCTTGTCTCAAAAATAAAATAAAATAAATAAATAAATCAGGTTAGGTAACAATTTTTACCTTGTCAGTGAAGTCCTGAAGGAGATGAGAGGGCAGGCAGTCCATGAATATGTCTGTGATAAGAATATTCCAGGCATGAGGAACAGCAAATGCAAAGGTCCTGGGGTGGACTGCACCCATCACATTCAAGGAAGATCAAAGGAAATGAGTAGTAGAAATTGAGGTCAGGAAGGCAAGGAGTAGAGGACAGTTCATATGGGGCCTTGTAGGTCACATTGATGACGTGGCTTTTATTCTGAGTGATGTATGAAGCCAGCAAAGCAATAGGAGCAGATAAGTAATGTAATTTGATTTCCAATTCCTGAATTAATACCTGTCTGAAATATTCTACCACTACTTTACATAAATGAGGCATACTTTGCCTTTTATTTTGATATATTACATTTAAAGAAAGTTGAAATGTATGAGGGTAAGTATAAAAAGTTGAGTAACAGGAAGAAAGTATGTCTGTGAGCACTTCAGTTATCCATTGCTGCATAACAAATCAACCCAAAGCTTAGCAGTTTAAATGAACAGTGATTTCTCATTTGTCATAATACTGTGGCTTTAGTAGGATCAGCCAGGCCATTCTACTCTCTTGGCATCAGCTGAGGTCACTCATGTGGCTGAATTCTACTGGCAAGTGAGCTGGACTGGCAGGTCTAACGTTTCACCCCACACATCTGGAACTTTGTTGTCCTCCATGGACTTCTCCCCCCAGTTATCTTAGGCTTTTTCACAATGTGGCAGCCTCAGAGTCTCAGGGTTTCCAGGATTTCTGCAAAAGCTGGCTTCAAGAGGGAAACAAGAAGCTGCCAGAACTCTCAGAGGCTAGACCTATAAATGGCACAGCATCACTTCTGCCACATTGTACTGGTCAAAATAAGTCAAAAGTCCAGCCCAAATTCAAGGCTAGGAGAGATTCCATCTAGTGATAGTTGTTTGATGGGTTGAGCAGCATTCATGTACTTGGAGAGAAGAAATTGATGGTGGCCATCTTTGGAGACTGTCAGAATGGGCAAGAAAAACTGATTCCTCCTACCACCACCATGGCATCTTGGGGTGCCCTTCTCTCCTTTTGGCCATTGTGTGTGCATAATATTGATCAGTTTGATTGGTGGATGGAAACTGATTAACTTTATATTCTTGAATCATGTGTTTCCCTGAGGCCTGGAAATTAGTCTGAGAAGCTCCCTGACCCCTATACACGAGCCCCCTTATAGCCTGTGTTCATTTTCCTCCCTGGCTCTGCAGGCCCACCATCCCCATTCCTGGGCATTGTCACACTCTGACAGGCAGCTGGGCTAATGTCAGAAAATGGGACAGGTGGTATGGCATTCTGCAGAATTTGGGGGATGTGGTGTAGCTTTTTCCCTGGAAGAAGCCAGAGCTGGCCAGACTGAACAAATATGTACCCCAGCCCTAATGATGGTCCACCTTCCCAAAAGGAAAGCAAGTGAAGGATCATGCATTTAAATTACCTCTAGGCTTCATAAACAAAACCAAAATCTTTTTTCTGGAAATAATTTTAGATTTACAAAAGAGTTATAAAGGTAGTACAGAAAGGTTCTCATACCCTTCACCCAGCTTCCCCTAACGTTAACTACTTACATAACCATGATCCATTTGTCAAAATGAAGACATTATCATTGACACCCTGGTGTGGTGGTGCACGCATGCAGTCCCAGCTACTCGGGAGTCTGAGGTGGGAGGATCCTCTGAGCCTGGGAGGTGGAGATTGCAGTAAGCCACTGCACTCCAGCCTGGATGATAGAGTGAGACCCTGTCTCAAAAAAGCAAAACAACAACAACAAAAACATTCCCACAATACTATTAGCCAAACTACAGACTTATTTAGATTTCCCCAGTTTTCCCACTACTGTCCTTCTTCCATTCCAAGAGCCCATCCCGAATTCCACATAGCATTTAGCCTTAGCCATCATGTCTCATTAGTCTCCTTCAGTCTATGACAGTTTCACAGTCGTTCCTTGTCTTTCATGACCTGGAGAGCTTTTGAAGAGTAGCACTCAGGTGTTTCGTAGAATGTTCCTCAATTTGGGGTTGACTCATGTTTTCTCATAACTCAACTGAGGTCATGAGGTTTGGGAAGAGGTGTCGTGCCGTTCACATTGTATCATGTCAGGGGCACATGCCATCAACCTGCAATATTACTGGTGATGTTAACTTTGACATTAAGCTTACCGAAGGTGGTATTTGTGAGATTTCTCCACTGAGAATTCACTGTATTTTCCTTTCCATTCTCTATTCGTTAGAAGCAAGTCACGAAGTCCAACTCACACTCAAGGGGATGGGAATTGAACTTCTGGAGGGAGGAACCTCTGGGCTTTTAAAAATACACAGCACACTAGGCAGGGCTGCCAGGAGCAGGGAGGGTCCCAGGCCTGCCCACTGACTTGCTGTTGACCTTGGGTGAGTCACTGTGTTTCTCAGAGCCGGGATTTCCCTCCCTCTTATGAAATCCATCATGGTTTCACGGCCCCACAGCTGTCTCTAGGAGCCTCAGAAGGATTTAGCCAGTAACACTTTGAGCTGCTGGAATATGGATCTGATAGGGGACACAGGGTCCTTGTTAATGACACTGGGGTCCTGTTCCTGGTCTGTAAGCAGTTTCCAATCCTGATGCTCATCATCCCCATAACAGGAGTGCCCCCTCAAAGTGGTGGGGCCGTCACTATTTTTACAAAATGGTCTCATGTTATAAACATGCTAACGAGGATTTTGTGTAGCAGGAAATACCACAGGGAAATATTTTTGTAAAGTGAAGCATTATTTTGCAAAGTGAATAATTCCCCTGAATTAGCCTTTTTGTCTAAAGTCAACTTTTCACTTATTGGATTTGCTTAAACTAAGGGGCTCTAGGAATTCCTTCCAAAGTACACACTGTCTTTGTGCAAATGCTTCTGAACGGACAGAATGTTTTCTACGTTGATGGTGATGAATTACCTGAGAATCATAACTTATAGTAATTGTTTTACGGCCTTGTTGGTTGACTCTTTACTAGTGGAGAATCCTGGCCAACCTGTATTCTGTCAATTGACACTAAGAAGAACTAAACCCCAAAAAGATTGCCGTTTGGTGACTTTAGCAAAGACAATGAATGGTGAGCTATGTTTTTCTGGGAGTAGGTATATCTGCTGGGATTAGATGTTTTCTCTGTTTCTTTTGACATCACACCACTCTCCGTGGACCACCATGTCTGGGCACACAGGCTTTGCGTCCTACAAAACTCCAGGGTATCACTCCCAGGGATTCTGATGTGGATGGTGCTCCCTGGAGTTCAGGAACATGGCAGCCCTGTCTCCCACCCTGTGGAGCCACTGCTGAACTCGTCCAGTTTCTCACCCCGCGTCAGGTCTCTGATAAACCTGGAGGAGGGCTGACACAGAGCAGAATGCCACTGTCCAAGACTTTGGTGTTCTCTCCAAATTCCTCTCCACAGACAGTCAACAAAGGCTTCTGACAAGGTGGAAGAAAATGTTCATTCTACCCTTTTCATTTGTGGCCATGACTGGACCACCCCACCTGGACAATATGTAATAACGTCCTTCAGAGATCCTCTAATTGTCTTGAGAATAGCACAATTACCTGGGTTGTGCTGGGGGAAGGGTGTTCGAGTGTTTCTTTGTTGAACATAAAGAGTTAAAATAGACAAGAATTTTTAGTACTCTCTTGACATGTCTTCATTTTTCAACATAGAAAGAATCTCAAAAATGGAAGTGACCCATAGCATCCCTCATCCTGAGAAAGACTCAGGCCAAGAAACACCCCCCTCAGTGTTTCAGTCTTCTACTCCTTTTTTTTTTTTGAGACAGAGTCTTGCTCTGTCACCCAGGCTGGAGTACAGTGGCATGATCTCAGCTCACTGCAACCTCTGTCTCTTGGGTTCAAGCGATTCTCCCACCTCAGCCTTCCAAGTAGCTGGGACAACAGGTGTGCACCACCACACCCGGCTAATTTTTTTGTAATTTTAGTAGAGACGGGGTTTCACCATGTTGGCCAGGCTGATCTCAAACTCCTGACCTCAAGTGATCCACCCACCTTGGCCTCCCAAAGTGCTGAGATTACATAGCTAACTCTGCTTTACTCTCTTCGTTCCTAAGCACCTCCGATCCTTTGCCTGTATTGTGCCTCCTACCTAGAAGGTTCTCCCTCTTTCTTCCCTGATTATCCAAGTCTTCTATTTTTCAAGACTCAGTTCAGCCATGCAGCCTTTTAGAGGTCCTTTCTATAGCTGCCTTAGCCCCCAAATGCCATCCTCATCTACTACTCCAGAACTGCCTCTTTGAAGAGGAGGACATACTCATCATCCCCATAACAGGAGTGCCACCTCTTTATCATGATGCATTCCCTTACCATGCCCTTTCTTGTTAAATGAAGTGTAATGATGGGCACACATTATTTTTGCCAGACTAATATTCACTCCTCCTTCTGATAAAGGATCTGATTTTCCTTTAGGGCTCCACTGCTCCCTCATCCTCTCTCTCCTGCCTCCCAGCACCCTAGCTGGCTCAGAAGAGCATGTGTGCCTAATCAATGTGTGCATTCAATCCCCTTGGTCTGATGTTTGGTACTGGATCTATCAGGGCCACTGTATGGAAATGACCCGCCCAGAAGTGGAGCCACATCAGAGGAAAGAACAGAAATGGATGATGATGATGATGATGATGATTTTTTTGTTGTTGTTGTTTGTTTTTTGTTTTTTGAGATGGAGTTTCACTCTTATTGTCCAGGCTGGAGTGCAATGGCATGATCTCAGTTCACTACAACCTCTGCCTCCTGGGTTCAAGCGATTCATTCTCCTGCCTCAGCCTCCCAAGTAGCTGGGATTACAGGCGCCTGCCACCACACCTGGCTAGTTTTTATATTTTTAGTAGAGACGGGGTTTCACCATGTTGATCAGGCTGGTCTTGAACTCCTGACCTTAGGTGATCCACCTGCCTCGGCCTCCCAAAGTGCTGGGATTACAGGCGTGAGCCACCGCGCCAGGCGATGATGATGTTTAAGCCCCTGGATTCAGCTGTACCTGAAGTTAGAATTCTGCCTTAGACTTTTCTGGTACCTAAGCCTATAAATTCCTCTTTTGCTCTAGCTAGTTTGGTTTCTGCCACTTGCAATACAAAGTTCTTTGTGGATAGGGATCACGCCTGATTTACCTTGACATTCCCCTGTGGCAAGCACAGTGCTTGGCATATATATAGTAAGTGTTTCATAAATAGTTATTGCTGATATAGGGGGAAAATATGCTAAACCAGCCAGTTCAAAGGGGGAAAATTCTTTTTTTTTTTTTTTTTTTTTGAGATGGACTCTTACTCTGTCACCCAGGCTGGAGTGCAGTGGCAGAATCTCAGCTCACTGCAACCTCCATCTCCTGAGTTCAAGCGATTCTCCTGCCTCAGCCTCCCTAGTAGCTGGGATTACAGGTGCATGCCACCACGCCCAGCTAACTTTTTTTCTATTTTTAGTAGAGATAAAGTTTCACCATGTTGGCCAGGCTGGTGTCGAATTCCTGACCTCAAATGATCTGCCCCCCTCAGCCTCCCAAAGTGTTGGGATTACAGGCGGGAGCCACTGCACCCAGCCTAAAGGAGAAAAATTCTCATTTTATGAAAACCAAATAAACCACAGTGGTTTTTCACCTCTCACCTAGTGAGACAAGGTCCAGGTGGTAGCCTATGCTTGTCTTTATTCTCTACCCTCTCTCCTTCAATCTCTGAACTATGGCTTCTTCTGTTTTTTTTTTGGTTTTTTTGTTTGTTTGTTTGTTTTGTTTTTTGAGATGGAGTCTTGCTCTGTCACCCAGGCTGGAGTGCAGTGGCGCAATCTCGGCTCACTGCAAGCTCCACCTCCCAGGTTCACGCCATTCTCCTGCCTCAGCCTCCCAAGTAGCTGGGGACTACAGGCGCCCACCACCATGCCTGGCTAATTTTTTGTATTTTTAGTAGAGATAGGGTTTCATCATGTTAGCCAGGATGGTCTTGATCTCCTGACCTCGTGATCCGCCTGCCTCGGCCTCCCAAAGTGCTGGGATTACAGGCGTGAGCCACCGTGCCTGGCCTGAGCTATGGCTTCTTAAGACCATGAGCTTTAAGGTCAGGCTGCCTGGCTTCAAATCAATATTTTGCTGCTTATAAGCTCTGTGTCCTTAGACAAAGTATTTAGTCTTTCTAATCCTCAGTTTCTTCAAATGTAAAATGGGGAAAATAGTAATATCTATGGCTTGGGTTGCTATGAAGATTAAATGAGCTGTTATTATAATTTTTTTCTTTTTCACTCTGTCACCGAGGCTGGAGTGCAGTGGTACAATTAGCTTCTACCTCCTGAGCTCAAGTGATCCTTCTATCTCAGCCTCCTGAGTAGCTGAGACCACAAGTGTGTGCCACCATGGCCAGCTAATTTTTAGAAATTTTTTTGTAGAGATGAAGTCTCCATATGTTGCCCAGACTGGTCTCAAACTCCTGGACTCAAGTGATACTCCTGCCTCAGCCTCCCAAAGTGCTGAGATTACAGGTGTGAGCCACCACACCACCACACCCAGCTTATGATAGCCTGTTATAATTCTTTTTTTTCTTTTTTCTTTTTCTTTCTTTTTTTTTTTGAGACAGGGTCTCACTCCGTTGCGCAGGCTGGAGTGCAGTACACAGCTCACTGCAGTCTTGACGTCATGGACTCAGGTGATCCTCCTACCCCAGCCTTCTGGGTAGCTGGGACTACAGGTGTGCACCATCATGCCCAGCTAATTTTTCATATTTTTTGTAGAGACAAGGTTTCACCATGTTGTTCAGGCTCATCTCAAACTCCGGGGCTCAAGTGATCCCCCTCCCTCTGCCTCCCAAAGTGCTGGGATTACAGTTATGCGGTTATGAGCCACCATACCCAGCCGCAATTCTTAAAATACCAACATCATCCTCCCTGAAGTCTGTACCATTTAGCTGTTTCCTGTTGGATCCTAGGCAGGACTTTGGGACCAGGCCGTGCTGTGAGAAAAGGTGCAGGAACAGTGTCAGAGTTGGGATAGTGTCAGCCAGAGGAAAAGCAGGTGATCTCTCAAGTAATAGTTAAAGAAGACCTCAGATTCCTGTTAACTGCAGCCAACCTCTACCAAGAATAAGGGCATCACATCCTCAGACTTTACAGATCTAATTTTTCTCCTTCATGGATGGAGGAATAGCAGAAAGAACATGGGTTCTGGTGTGAGACTGATGGTTCAAAGTCCAATTCTGATCCTTCATAACACTTTGACCTCTCAGAACCTTAGTTTCCTCATGTGTAAAATGGGGATGACATTACCAACTTCAGTAAGAAAAATCACTTAGAATAGTAACCACTCAGGTCATCATTCAACACAGATATTTTGAGCCTAGTCTGTTACAAGCCTTCTGACACGTGGCAGGGTGAACAGTATACTCATGCACTCTACCATCATGGACCTTAGACTAATGAGGAAGGGAGTTATCGCTCAACAGATTCTAGCAAAACATGGTGAGTAATTTGATAGGGGAAGTAAAAGGAACTGAGGATCTTATAAAGGGAGGTTTAAAACGTAAGTTAGGCATTTAGAAGATGAGTAAACAAAGAGGAGAAGTTGAAGGACTGATAAGGAGCCCAGAGTGAAATTGAGGAAAGCAAGACTTCTGTCTCAGCCTTGTGATTTGCATGGGATCCCTCTCATCTCTAGCTCCAGGAGTAATTTCAACCTCTTATCATAACAACTGATTGAGGTGGCTCAGTCTTAAGCCAAACAGCACATGGCATTTCCACAGCAATTGTTTTGGGATGATCCAATTAGAGCAAAGATAAAAACTCTTTGTTCCTATGGATGTGACCTAAAAAGTTGTGTCGGCAGCCATCTTACAACTATGTGGGAAATGTGACTGAGGACAAAGCCGATACCTCAGAAGGGGACAAAGATTGAAGAATTGCAGAGCCTGAGCCCTGATCAAACTATACCTGAAGCTTACTAACCATTGGTCTTTTGACGATGCATGAGCTGATAAATCTTTGTTTAAGCCGGCTTGTGCTGAACTTTTTGTTATTTTTATATTTATTTATTTATTTATTTTTGAAATGGAGCCTTGCTCTGTCGCCCAGGCTGGAGTGCAGTGGCACGATCTTGGCTCACTGCAACCTCCACCTCCCGTGTTCAAGCAATTCTCCTGCCTCAGCCTCCCGAGTAGCTGAGATTACAGGCACCCACCACCATGCCTGGCTAATTTTTGTATTTTTAGTAGGGACGGGGTTTCACATATTGGCCAGGCTGGTCCCAAACTCTTGACCTTGTGATCTGCCTGCCTTGGCCTCCCAAAGTGCTGGGATTACAGGAGTGAGCCACTGTGCCCAGCCCTTTTTGTTATTTTTAAATGGAATTATTCTAACCAATAGACAAGAGAGGAATAGTTTGAGAAATAGGAAGCAAGTACAATGGTATCTGATGATATCAACATGTCAAGCAAAACAAGGACAAGAAGTTTCCTTTGGATTTGGCAATATGAAGATAATTTGTGACCCGGGCAAGATAAGTTTCAGTAGTAGGGAGTGGGGTGACAAGGAGAACTCTGTGCAAGCTTGTACGGCACAAGTAAGTGAACAGAGGACCCGCTTGATTGTGTTTGAGGGACGCAAGCAATACATAGTCTCTGTCATCAGAGTGGGATTGTATTTTGTAAGATCTTAAGCATTCTGTGTTATTGTCCCACTATCCATCAAAACATTTCCCCCAAATCCTTTAACTGTTTGGGTTCTGGGCTGTCCTGTAGGTTTAACTCTAAAAAGTACAGTGTTTCAAGTAAACTGTGTAAGAAGCTTCCGTCACAGTTGACCAGTTGGATTAAGTTTTGGCCTTTTTCCCACTAACATAGTTACTGCTTCCTAACATTTTGGGGACAGGGAGTCGCATAGCCCTTAGAGAATTAGCTTAAAACCATGAACCCTTTCCCTTGGAGAGAAAATGCCCCCAAATTCTGTACACATTTCTGAGGCTTCATGATCACTATGCAGCTGGCCTCACAGATTACCTGGGACACTGCCCAAGCTTGCCATCATTTATAAGCTCTAGTGAATCAAAATTTCCTTAACTGGGGTCTTGTTCCAATGAATGAAGGATTCCAACTCATCAAACTAGCTCTCTCTTCCCGCCAGTAGCTCCTAGAATTCCAGCTTTCTCCTTCAGCCTTCAGGGGTTGATCAAGGTGGAGTTTGTTGCCTTCTCACTCTGTCAAAACACCCACACCAGCCTCACCTCTCTCTGCTTCTCTTCCCAGTTTCTCCTCCACCGACCACAAATCTCCAGCCCTGGCCCTAGTAAAGGCCATGAATGTAAAAGGTGTTTATGGTCATACTCTCACTCACTCATCTCTTCATTCTTGGGATTCTACCTGCAGAGTGAGGCACAGTTCTCAGACACCTGTCCCATGCAACCCTGGAAACCACACTCAGGAATTGGGAGGTGAAGACATGCAAGTCCAGGATGTGACCTGCCACTAACACATTCCCTACCTGTGGCCTGAATTTTTCCCATCATGCTCCTCCTTCAGTATAAAATAATTCACTTGTCCCGAAGTGCTGGTTTCAGCCCAGCTGAGAGATTTGCTGGTGAGGAATGGAGTGATGTAAAATCTGAGTGCAGCTCTGGCTCTCTGATCTGGAGTAAAACAACTTTGCTCTAATGGTATGCCTCCCACCTGAGCTCAAGTAAAGGGTCTAAAGTATTTTGTTTTGACCTCTGTTAACACTTATAATTATGTCCTGATTGTTTGCATGCCCACCAGTCATCCTTACTAGCTCCTTTGGGGTGTAACCATGGATAATTCACCCTCGTGTATTACAGATAATAACATTAACAAGAGTGAGTGTGGACTGAGATCTCTGCTCTCTCCCAACCCTATGCAACACTATCTATTACTAACCTCTCTTAAGTTTTTTTTAACTTTTTTTTTTTTAATCAAAGTCTCGCTCTGTTGCCCAGGCTAGAGTGCAGTGATGAAATCTCGGCTCACTGAAACCTCTGCCTTCCAGGTTCAAGTGATTCTCCTCCCTCAGCCTCCCGAGTAGCTGGGGTTACAGGTGCACACAACCATGCCTGGGTAATTTCTGTGTTTTTAGTAGAGATGGGGTTTCACTATGTTGGCCAGGCTGGTCTCGACCTCCTGACCTCAAGTGATCTGCCCGCCTCTGCCTCCCAAAGTGCTAGTGTGAGCCACCACACCCAGCCTTAAACTTTTCATTCTGTACTAATTTTGCAATTCTTCTGCAATACTAATATTGCAAAATTAGTACAAAAATTCCCATATATCCTTTACCCAGCCCCTGCCCAAATGTTAACATCTTGCACAACCACAATAAAATAGTCAAAATCAGAAAATTAACACCAAGGCAATACTTAACTCTATGGAACTAATAACTAACTATATCTAATAATAGCTAATCTCATTCAAATTTCACCAAGTATACTACTGCTGGACTTTTTCTGGTCCAGAATCCAGGGTTTCATGTTGCATTCAGCTGACATGTCTCCAGTTTGCTTTCATCTGAGGTAGTTTGTCTTTAACACTTTTGAAGAGTATTGGCCAGTTAGTGATTTATAGAATGTCCCTTCTTTGGATTTGTCTGATGTTTCTTCAGGATTAGAATCAGGTTATGCATTTTTGGCAAGAATACTACAAAAGAAATGCTGTGCCTTTTTCAGTGCATCATATCAGGAGGTACATGATGTCAATATACAATGATGTCATTACTGGGAATGTCAACTTTGATCACTTGATGAAGGTGGTATACACCACCTTTCTTCACTATAAAGTTACTCTTTTCCCCTTTGTAACTGATAAGTATCTTGTGGGGAAATTCTTTGAGACTATATAAATATCCTGTTTCTCATCATACTTTTACCACTAATTTTAACATCTATCAGTGATCCTTTCTTGAAAACAATCATGACTGGGGTGTTTGCCAAATGCTGATTCTCTATTTCCATATTTCTTTCTCCATTGAAAACTGGAATTCTGTAAGAGGTTTTCTCCTCTCCTTTTTGCTTACTTATTTATTGACATCAGTATACACTCATAGAATATTAACCCCATTTTTTCATTGAGAAAACTGAGGCTGAAAGATGTTGGATAATATGGTACCCACAGCCACAAAGCTAGGATGAAGGAGAGCCAGGATTTAGTCTTGCGCCACCTAAGTGCTTAACTGATACTTCTTCATGACAATGCAAATTTTGTAACTTAGCACGGTTACCTCTTTGCTTTGATTACCAGGTGATATAGTTTGGCTGTGTCCCCACCCAAATCTTACCTCCAATTGTGATAATCCCCATGTGTTAAGGGTGGGGCCAGGTGGAGATCATTGACTCATGGGGGCGGTTTCTCTCATACTGTTCTTGTGATAGTGAATAAGTCTCATGAGATCTGATGGTTTTATACATGGGAGTTCCCCTAAATAAGCTCTCTTGCCTGCCACCATGTAAGATGTGACTTTGCTCCTCTGCATTCACCTTCCACCATAATTGGGAGGCCTCCCCAGCCATGTGGAACTGTGAGTCAATTAAGCCTCTTTCCTTTATAAATTACTGAGTCTTGGGTATGTCTTTATTAGCAACGTAAGAACAGACTAATACACCAGGAAATTCAAATTTAAGACTACCTTCAGTAATACTGCCAGTTCGTACAACATGCAAATTTTGCTACTACATTCTCTTATTATTGTATCCTATTTCTCTCTTGTGCCCATGTCATTATCTGTTTTATTTTCTCAATCATATTTGTATTTTTTTAAATCACCTGAAATCTTTTTAGGGGAGAAAACAAATAATAAATAAACATATCTCTGAGGCTAGGACACGATAGGTTGCTTATTATTACTTGATGTGAATCACTTTGATTGCTGAAATGCTGAAAGATTGTTTCTTGACAATGGTGGCCACAAGTGGTCCTTAAGACTTGTCCACAAGGACAAATTCACAGAACATGTAGAGACACATACCTTCTTTCTGTGGCTCCTAATAAATGAGTGTGCCCAGATGGGGTTATCAGAGGATGTAATGATGACAGCCAGGTACCAAGTGCTGAATGCCTAAAGTTGATATATGGAGGAAGGAACATTTTTAATGATGTCTCAACCATCTTTAAGATGGAACCCAAATGGCTTGTTCTGGGACACTGTTTGGAGATTAAAGAGACTGAGGGGGCAAGCAGTGAGCTCTCTGAGACTGCAAGTATTCGAGCAGACCAGACACAAGGGCTTTTGCAGGGCGTGCCAATGTCACTTGGAAGATGTGGATGGTGGAACTCTGTGCTTTGCTTTCCAGGCTCCATTTTCCCTCCTTCTGGGAAGCAGGTCTAAACTTTGGAATGCTTCTCTCCTCCACTGTGACTGTATAGTTAGGGTAAGCTGAATTCACCCACAGCTCCAGGTCTTTAAGCCAATACGTTTCACCTGTCCCCAACCATAATGTCTGGTTCAGGTATCTGCAGGTAACAACCCAGAGTCAGAGATGTGACAGCCAGCTTCTAGCACCTTCTAGGAAAGAGAAGCTCATCTCCTCCATGGAAGTTTATAGAAGAGGTATGCTGTCTTCCCCAGTGATGGAGGCTGTGAAGTAGGGAGCTATGGCAGCCTGATGATAGAGTCAGCCTGAGGCTAAGCCAGACAACGGGAGCTAAGAAATGGAACTATGGTCTGAGCTGTGGCTCTCGCTCCATCAGAAGCCAGATATCTCCTGCATCTCCTGGACGGTGACAAGACCCAGCAGTTTGCCATTCTTTATTAAAACAGTTTGGTTAGAGGCTTTGATCATTTGCAACTGAAAGAATCATAAATGTTAAAACTAGATGGACTAAAAATCAGATTTAGTTTTAGAACCACTGCAGGAAGTTTACTAAACACACAGAATGCCTTTGAATTTGTATCAAATACAAATATGATTGATAAACATCCCCTAGTAATTCTTGTGCACACCGAGACCTGGAAGCCACTGATCTCTGCTCAAACACATTAAGACTGGCCTTTGAAAGGTCCTTAGTGTGTCCTTTTGCTCCCTCCCCTCCTCCTCCTCCTCCTCTGCCCCCTCCTCAGCCAGGTGAGAGACCCCCAGGAAGAAGGCCTGGCCCCAGCCCCGAGCTTCAAGGCTTTCTATTTATATGCGAAATTGCTTGCGTTTTCCTAGTTAGTGGCAGATCTGCCTGTTTGATGTTAATGAGTTTGTGAACCCAACAAAAACATGAAAGACGAGGCTTTTCCAAAGAGGAAAAATAGAAAATAAAATGCCATCCAAAATGAGACAGGCTTGAAATCCGCCTTGCATCTCACCAGCCCCTTTCTCTGTCTTCCCAAAGGGGCACCTTTCATCCAATTGAGGAAATCAAGATAAAATGCCAGCCTGGTGAATATCCTGCAAAACCAAATTGATCTGATTTGCCTGGACAAAGAAAATGAGGAATTTGGCTGATCAAAGTGGGCACAGCTCCCTCTTAAGCCCCACCCACCACATCAGGCCTCCTGTGGACAAGAAACACAAATCTCTCGCACATCAGCGCTGCTCTCATATTCATTTTCAAATAGCCCCTTGCATCCTGGTGCAAATCTTAGCTGTCTCCTAATAACCCACTTTAGGACATGGATGTTCTGATCTGATATTATTAAATGGAAAGGGGCCGCTTTCTAATCTGGAGAGAGGCAGGGGCATTTGTAACAGCCAGAATCAAAGGCCTGGTCTCTTTCTGTTCCTAATTATCAATAGTGTTTTATAATCTTATTAATATTGATACACAGTATACTGAAGATCTGTTAAGGCGTAATGTATGTGGAAGATAATTAACAAGATCCGAGTCAGATCAATCGCCTATTTGACAGCCAACGGTGTGTGGCTTATAAATTATACATATTCTAGGTATTGCTCAAAATGTTTAAAGTTTCAGTCCAATCCTTCCGATCCAGCGCTGAGGGAAGGCATGAACCTAAAGGTACCGTCCCCAGCCTATTGGAGCCTTCTCTGCACACGCAGGACTCACTCTTACTTAAAAATCAAAGGGTTCTGTTAACTGCCAAGATCTACACAAAGCATAAAAACACACCTTCTCCTTGTAAAGTACAGAAAAACAAAAGGTGAAATCTTGTAAGAAAAGAGATGATTAACAAAAGGAAGGTAATTTGCCTTTTGATTTCTGAGAGAAGGTAGCAGTTGGATGTTTCAAATGGCAGAGCTGATCTTGCCTGCTGACGCCAGTCTGTAACAGAGTAAGATATTTGGTTGCAGTAAATGCAATTAACAATCCCAATTAATGTGTATGTTTCAGTGGATTGAAGAGTTTAAACTGGGCCAGGTGCAATGGCTCACACTTGAAATCCCAGCACTTTGGGAGGCCGAGATGGGCGGATTGCTTGAGCCTAGGAGCTTGAGGCCAGCCTGGGAAACATAGTGAGAACCCGTCTCTACAAAAAAAATACAAAAATTTGCTGGGTGCGATGGCACATCTCTAGTCCCAGCTACTCCGGAGGCTGAGGTGGCAGGATGACTTTAGCCCAGGAGGTCAAGGCTGCAGTGAGTCAAGGTGGAGCCACTGCCCTCCAGCCTGGGTGACAGCAAGATCCTGTCTCAAAAAAAAAAAAAGAGTTTAAACTGTGCTCTCTTGCTCTTGGTCAAATAGTGAGTGTGTGTGTGTGTGTGTGTGTGTGTGTATCCATGTGCTGTGGACATGTGCTGTGAAGTCACTGAAAATTATTTTTTCTCTGACAGCATTCCTTTAGGGACAATCTGTCCCCCATTCTATAATAATCCCATTGGGTCCATGCAGTTCGGATGAGTCTGACCCTACCCCAGCAGGCACAATACCCAATTTGGCCAATCAGATTCCTCTCACCATTTATTTTTCAGTCACCAGAAAAGATGGTATGATTTCCCACTGGGTTTTTAAGCAAGAAAGGTACAAGCCTTCTACTGCTGGTGGTCTCTTTGCCACCAGGCAGAGAGAGCCTGCCTGAGAAGAAGCAATTCAGAGGAAAGTGCAACTGAGGCATGAAGAGAAGTGAGTTCTCTTCATGGACCACTGGGCCACTGCACCTGGCCCAGTTTAAGCTCTTCAATCCACTCAAACAAACACATTAATTGGGATTGTTAATTGCATTTATGGCAACCAAATATCTTACTCTGTTACAGACTGGCGTCAGCAGGAAAGATCAGCTCTGCCATTTGAAACACTCAACTGCTACCTTCTCTCAGAAATCAAAAGGCAAGTTACCTTCCTTTTGTTAATCATCTCTTTTCTTACAAGATTTCACCTTTTGTTTTTCTGCACTTTACAAAAAAAAGTTTAAAGTTTCAGTCCAATCCAAAAAAAAAGCAGCCCTAGGATGCTAGTAGGACTCCTGGATACAGCTGTGCCTGAAGTATACAATGGGACTCTCAATTGCCTAAGCCAATCATTATGTCCCCTTTTCTGCATAAGGCAATAAGAATTGGGTTTGTATCACTTAACTGAAAAAATTCTAGCTAACACAGGCAATGGAGGCAACATTTTTGGCCCTTCTTCTATTCTTCTCCACAATGCCAAAGAGAAAGGTAGGCAACACAATGAAGTTCGGGAGCAGGAAAAGGACGAGCCACCATAAAAGAGAGTGCAGCCCTTTTATCAAGATGATATGGTCCTGACGTAGTGGCTCACACCTCTAATTCCAGCACCTTGGGAGGCTCTGGTGGGAGGATCACCTGAGGCCAAGAGCTTGAGACCACCACCAGCAACATAGCAAGACTGTCTCCAAAAAAAATTGAACCAGGAGTGGTGGTGTGCACCTGCCTGTAGTCCTAGCTATTCTGGAAGCTGAGATGAGAAGATTGCTTGAGCCCAGGAGTTTGAGGTTACAGTGAGCTATGATTGTACCACTGCACTCCAGCCTGGGCAACGGAGTGAGACCTTGTCCCTAGAAAAGACAGTGGGGCTGTGATGAGGAGATGTGGCCTGGTGCTGAGCCCTGCAGATCTCCAGCATCCATCACATTTAACTGGGGAGACTGCAGGGCTTTACTGCAGAGCTTGTAGCCTCCATCAAAAGGAAGTCAGGGTTTCAGAGAGTCCTCCAAATCAAGCAGTGTACTGGCTTGGACTGGGGAAAGTGACAACCTACTCAAAAGGAAAAGCTCCCTGAGCCTAAACAGTCCTTGGGATTTGCAATGGGTCATTGTGAGGACATTGAGTGATGTCGAGGTACCCCGTGTATTGTGGTGTTGGGTTCATGGAGGTTCACCGTGATGATTCAGTGCAGCCTCATCTTATTTGCTGGCTAGGTACTAAAACCAGTTTTAAGGTCAACATCACAGATGGAGTAACGTGGAACTGCCACTAGTCTCTACAGGGCTTTGGCACAAATTGGAAAAAGGTACCGCCTTTGGATAGACAAATTAGAAAAAGGTATCTCTTCTAGACAGAAGACTGCAGCAGAGTGCAGGGCTTGGAAAGAGTAGTTCTAGCAGGAATTTAATTGCCATTTGTCCCCTTAGGCAGCACTTTGTGCAGTGCACAGACTGGACAATGGTATGTGGCAGCCCTGAGTAGAGACTCCCTAATCAGCCCCCACTAACTAACTCTGATCCATTGGCTGCTCTTCCTGGCCTCTGTAAAACATCCTAGGGCATGCGTGTCCATAGCCATCTGAATGCTCAGGATTGGTGCATTTCATACTCTCTAGTATTTCCATGCACCTCTGCTTCCCCAGCTGAGTTTAATGCTTACCATGAACCCACCAGATTAGTACCCAAACCTGCTTATACCACGACATTGCCATGAACTAATTTAACAGAAAAGTATGGCAGCCAATGAAATAGGAAGAAGCAAAGAGAGCATAGGGGTATCTATGAAAACTAAAAGCATACTTTGGAATTATAAAGGCAAGTTGCTAAAAAAAAATCCTTAAAATTAAGGAATTATTTGGGGGTAATAGAAATGCATTGTAGCTTGATTGTGTTTCACAGCTGTATAAGACTGTATCCAACTGTTTAAAGACATTGAATTATGTGTTGTAACTAGATGCAGTTGATTATATGTAAATTATTCCTCCATAAAGTTGATAGGAAAAATATTAGTGCAAGTGAGACAGAATAAAAGATAGGAGAAGAAACATAAAACTCCCAAAGAGGCTTGCAATCCGATTGTTCTTCAGGTGTCTTTAAGATCTGGCTTCACCTTAAGAAAACCACAACTGGAAATTGTAAATGATGTGCATTTGGCTTAGGCAAGAAAGAGAAGCCGGAACTCCAAAGACCAAACCCATTCCTTTAAGAAAAGCCTTGGTTCTACATCAAAAGATTGGTAAAGAAAATGCATACTTACCATGTTTGAATTTTGTTTGTTTCGTTTTGTTTTTGTAGATGGAGTCTCGCTCTGTCACCCAGACTGGAGTGCAGTGGCGTGATCTCAGCTCACTGCAACCTCTGCCTCATGGGTTCAAGCGATTCTCGTGCCTCAGCCTCCCCAGGTAGTTGGGATTACAGGCACGTCACCATGCCCGGCTAATTTTTGTATTCTTAGTAGAGACAGGGTTTCACCATGTTGGCCAGGCTGGTCTTGAATGCCTGGCTTCAAGTGATCTGCTTGCCTCAGCCTCCCAAAGTGCTAGGATTACAGGCATAAACCACCATGCCCAGCCACCACGTTTAAATTTTTAAAAGCATTTAGAGTATATGCATATGGATTGTTTTATAAAGTTTCTCCATTTTAACTGATTTTTTTTGTGATGAACTGCCAACTTATACCCTGACCCCATCACACAACAAGCCTTCCACAGTGGTCTAGTCATCCTGAAAATCCCGGAAATCATCCTTAAAGTGTGTGGTACTGCCATATCACAACAAATCCAGCACAACCTATTTTTCCTTTTTTTCTCAAGGGAAACGGTTGCTCTTTCTTCAGTTGAGCCTGTGTGTGTGAGGGTTGCTCTTTCTTCAGTTGCGCCTGTGTGTGTGTGTGAGGGCCACAAAATGCTGGCTCCCACCCTCAGTGTAGGAGCCATGGGTGAGAGGTGCATCCTATGGGAGGCCCTTCCAGAACACAGGCTTTCCCAGGGAAATGCCAGGTGCTACACCATTTACATTGTTCTGTGTGTGTGTGGCCATGTAGCTGAGTTTCTTATAACTTAAATTTTTATATGCTGGGATTCTGCCATATATCCACTTATATACAGCAGTTCATTCTGTATCACTTCTATTACTTCTACCAACTCCAGAGCCACATGCTGTAACGGGCTCTCCCGCTTAGAATCACTAAGCATTAACAATAGGAGTGTGGTCAATGAGATTATCATCCCAGTCCTTCCTTCTATAGCATTATAATCCCCCTCTCATGCCTTCACCAGAGCACAGAACTTCTCTGTCCCTAAACATTGGGCTTGGCCGCTGATGTGGCCATGCAGACATGACAGGAGTTGTGGGCTAGCAGGAACAGACATAGACATGGAAATATGCATGCTGTGATGAATGACGCTGGCTTTATTCTGTGGGCAATGGTGAGCCATGAACAGTTTAGGGTTTCCAGCAGCATTACTGTGATTATGACATTGAGCAAATTTTCGCTCAGCTGTCAGAGAATTGGGTAAGACAGATACTGTAATTTTTTTTTTTAGGACAGAAATGGGTTTGTGCATTTGGCTTGCTGTCTTTTCTTTCTGCCATATGCCATGAAAAGAGCATGCCCTAAGAAACCACTAAAGGAAGTTAAGAGACACAGGGAGAAAACCTCGACCTACCCTACTGTCTGAAATGAAGCCCAGTCAATCCATACCCTAAGACAGTGCTGCCTCAGCCAACTCATATAACCACGAGCTGGAAATGTATGCATTTTTGTTGTATGCAACTGAGACTTAGGAGCCTTTTGTTATGCAGCATTGTGGAATAAAAACCTAACTGATACAAAGGGGAAATGAAAGAGTTTCTAGTCCAACCCACTGATCTTGTAGCTAAAATTATTTACTCTGTAATATATATATTGCTTAGACAGTTTCTGGTCTCAGTTCCATCATCTGTGAAATGAAAATACCATACCTGGCCAGGCACAGTGGCTCACACCTGTAATCCCAGCACTTTGGGAGGCTGAGGCAGGTGGATCACCTGAGGTTGGGAGTTTGAGACCAGCCTGGCCAACATGGGGAAACCCTGTCTGCACTAAAAATACAAAAATTAGCCGGGCGAGATGGTACACGCCTGTAATCCCAGTTACTCGAGAGGCTGAGGCAGGAGAATCGCTTGAACCCAGGAGGTGGAGGTTGTATGAACCAAGATCATGCCACTGCATTCCAGCCTGGGTGACAGAGTGAGACTCCATCTCAAAAACAAAAAACAAAAAATACCATACCTGTCTTACCCAACTCTGATAGCTGTGCAAAAGTTTGCTCAGTGTCATAATCAAAATAATGCTGCTGGAAACCCTAAACTCTTCATGGCTCACCATTGCCCATAGAATAAAGCCAGTGTCATTCGTCACAGCATGCAAATCTCCATGCCTATGTCTGTTCCTGCTGGCCTGTAACCACTTTGTTTGTCCCCATACTCACACTCAGTTGCTGCCATTTGAATTATTTGCCATTTCCCAAACTGTCTCTGATCTTCTCTCCATGGTTTTTCTCTCATTGGTCTCTTCCCTAACAAAGCCTTTTCCTGCCATCTCACCTTTTGGAAACCTTCATGGTGTAACTTAGATATCACATTCTCCAAATGGCTTCCCTAATCCCTTTAGCTGAAATTAAGACATATTTCCTTCTGGATGCTTAACATATTTTACTTGCATTATAGGCATTGGGGCCAAGTCAATAAGCCACACTGAGTAAGAACAAGCTTTATGATTCCAAGGATCAGTGTTTGTTCATTTGCATCTCCCAAGGACCCTAGCCTATGAAGCACTGTGTCTGCTCAATGTGTGTTGATAATCAGATATCTTAGCTTCAAGAAGCACAGTCACTGTAGCACACTATGGTGGTGTATTTCTTCCATGTTCTAGTGTCCTCCACAGTAGATAAGCAATGGTACTGACCCACACGTGGATGATGAACTGAATAGCTGCCATTATTGAGCACTTATTCTGGGACAGGATCTGCATTAGCATACTGCACATTTGTCTAATTTAAATCTCTCCACAGCCCTCTTGGTTGTCTCCAGGATTTGTTTCATTTAACAGATGAGATACGGCAAGGACTGTTATGCATCGTCCTTTTCTTCCTGAGCACCCAGCTAGAGCACACTTCCCAGATTCCCTTGTGGTTAGGTGAAACCATGTGACTGGTTCTGCCCAGTAGAATCCGAGGGGAAGTAGCATGTGCCATTTCCAACCCAGGCCCATAAAAACCTCCCCTGCAAAGCTCCTCGCTCCTGTTCTGCCAGTAGATGTAGAGGATCCAGCTAATGACCTTGAGGTCTAGAGGATGGTGGAGCCACCAAATGCAAAGAGCTTGGGTTCATGACACCTTCCAGAGGAGGTCACCTGCTGAGTACTCCTGTATTGAGCTGTAATATGATCATGAACTCAATTTCTATTGTGTTTAGCCATGGAGATTTTAGTATTTTTACTTGCAGCTGTTACATGAGGAAACTGAGGTTCAGTTTAAATGACTTTAGGCTGATTATATAATAAGTTAGTGAGAGAGGGCTATGATTTAACCCAAACCTAGCTGTCTCTGATTCCTGTGATTCTAATTACTACAATATACTGCCTCTTTGCTAAGGAAAAAAAAAAAAAAAAAAAAAAGCAAGCAAATGAAAACAAACTCCCTATGGGGGCAAACTCAGGATTTTCCAAACTGTGACTCCCCCTGGCTCTGGAATGTTGTACCCAGCAGAGTTTTGTGAGATTGCTGAATGGTTGCCTACTTTAAGGGAGTGGGGAGGCAGAGGGGAATGATGTGTGTTGATTCCCCACACACGCCAGGCACTTTACATACATGTTATTTCCCTTCACAGTAACCCCTGGGACAGTATTAATGCCACTAATTTCCCCATTAAGGGGGAAAAAGATGTGTCAGTTGAGGGGTAACTGTTAAAAATGCATACCGCCAAAAGATGAATTTCGGGCTCTGGTTGAGTTGGATTGAGGCTCTTTGTTTTTGGGGTTTGGCAAGGCTCTGAGAAGCTAAGCAACTTGCTCGTGTTTCTGTGGTGAGGAAGCCACAACACTGAGATTTGAATTTATCTCCCTCTGATTCCAAGTCTAGTGCTGCTTCTTTTCATTACCACCTCAAGGAAGATATCATTTCAGGGTCCGTTTCTTTTATTCCTTCACTAATTGATTCATTTAACCTTTATTGAGTGCCTACTATGGGCCAGGCACTCTGCTGGTCTCCAGGGATCAGGGCCAGAACGAGGGTGAGGCAGGAAGGGCACCCAAGGCACGGCATCTAAGGAGGCACTGGCTCTCAGGCACTCACCCTGAACTCCCACAGTCCTGAAGGTGAGCACCTTTTTAAAGTTTGTGCCATAGGCACTCGGTTGACCCCACCCTAGTCCCATCCCTGAAGGAGTAGTGAGCAAACCAGACCTGCACTCTGCCCTCAGAGAGCTGACACTTCAGTAGCAGACATGCAAGCTAAGGAGATTCCAGTTACCACAGCAGATCACCCCCAGCTTCCTCCTAGAAAACCACCATCACCTTATTATGCTCACAGAGTCTATGGTCAAGAGCTCAGACAGGCCCAGAGGGCATGGCTTGTCTCTGTTCCACATGTTTCGGGAATCGGCTAGAAGATGTGCAACTTAGGGGTGATGAGGACAAGTGGGATCAACTGGAATCACCTGGAGCTTCATCACTCATGCATGTGGCATCTGGACTGTGATGAGTGGAGGGTCAGGCTAAGCTGGGACTGTGCAGTGGAGCACTGCATGTGACCTCCCCAGGTGGCCCCAGCTTCTCACAGCCTAGTGGCTGTGTCCCCAGGGGACACATTTTGAAAGGGAGCACTGAGAGAATGAGGGGCAGAGTCACAAGGTTTCATTTATATCTCGTACCCAATTGGTCAAAGCAGTCACTAGTCTGCCCAGGTCCAAGAGGAGGGGACAAAGCCCCACGTTTCGGTGGAAGGAATATCAAAGTATTGGTGACCATTTTTAAAATCATCACAATGACCAAAAAATAAAAAAATTTAAAAAAAGAATGAATAATTCTTCTACAGAGGAAAGGAACTATGAAAGTGTGTAGCAGAGAACTGAACTGGTAATAGTAATATGCTTCGTTCATCCAACCACATTTATTGAGCACCTACAAGGAATCAGGCGGTCAGCAGAGGGACTAGAATAACAGATGCTCATATAGGGGAGGAACAGTTCTGCCTGGGAAGGCAGCGCAGGTCTGCCTTGCTTTTGTCTGTCTTTGTATGCAGCCGTACAGGTGGTGCTGATCCATTACATGAAACTGGTTCAAATGTGTGTGTGAATTGTGTCCTGAGCTCCTCCCTGTGCTTGTCTTGGGGAGGAGTTGAGGGTGACAAAGAAGGAGCAGTTCTTGACCCTGAGAACTTGGAGTTTGTGCTGTCAGTATCATCACCACCATCATTATTATCAGGAACACACTGCAATGGATAATACCTTGATATCCTTAACAATCCCTTGCATTTCTGAAGTGTTATTGGTCAGGGTTCTCCAGAGAAATAGAACCAGTAGGAGATACAGACATGAATGGATGGCTAGAGAGATGATAGATAGGTAGAGAGATAGATGATAGATAGATAGATAGATAGATAGATAGATAGATAGATAGAGGAAGCGATTTATTGTGGGACTTGGCGCATGTAATTATGGAAGTCAAGAAGTCCCACAATCTGCTGTCTGCAAGCTAGAGAATCAGGAAAGCTGGTGATGTCACTTGGTCTGAGTCCAAAGGTCTGAGAGTCAGACAGCTAATGTGTAAGTCCTGGTCTGAGTCCGAAAGTCCGAAAACAAAGAGCTCCAATGTCCAAGGGCAGGAGAAGTTTGATGGCCCAGCTCAAGAAGAGAGTGATATCCCTTCCTCTGCCTTTTTGTTCTATTCACGCCATGTATTACATGATGCCATCTTCTTTACTCGGTCTACTGATTCAAATAGTCAAGCTTTTTGGAAACACTTTCACAGACACTCCTAGAAATAATGTTTTACAAGCTATCTGGGTATCCCTTAGCCCAGTCACGTTGACACATAAAATTAACCATCTCTTGAAGGGATTGTGGGTTCCAAAGCTCATTCACACTCCTTAGCTCACATGAAGCTCATCTCCAACCTCCAGGGCAGGAGGGTAAGCATCCCCCACACTCCCATTTTACAGATGCAGAAACTGAGCTCAGAGAGTTTAAACCAAGGGCATCCCCCAGATGGGAGAGCTAAACATGGCCTCCAGACTCTGCACTGGCCCGTGCCTGGAGGGTTTTTTTTTAATTCTCCAGTTTTAACATCACCAATCATCAGAAAAATGCAAATTAAAACCACAATGAGATATCATCTTACACCAATCAGAATGGCTATGATTAAGAAGACAAAAAATAACAGATGTTGGCAAAGATGCAGAGAAAAGGGAACGTTTATACCCTGACAGTGGGAATGTAAATTAATACAACCTCTATGAAAAATAATATGCAGATTTCTCAGAGAACTAAAAAAAGAACAACCATTCCATCCAGCAATCCCACTACTGGGTATCTCCTCAAAGGAAAAGAAATCATTATATCAAAATGATACCTGCACTCTTCTGTTTATCACAGCACTATTCACAATAAGAAAGATACAGAATCAACGTAAGTGTCCATCAACAGAGGACTGGATTTTTTTTAACGTGATATTATATACAGTATATATATATATATCGTGTATATATATACACGTTATATATGTATATATACATGTATGTATATATGTCATTATATATACGTGTATATATATCATGTTATATATATCATGTATATATATCATGTTATATATATATCACATATATATGATATATGATATATATATACACACACACAGTGGAATACTACTCAGCCATAAAGAAGGAATGAAATCCTGTCTTTTGCAGCAACATGGATGGCTTATTATCTTAAGTGAAATAAGCCAGGCACAGACAAATACCACATGCTGTCACTCATAAATGGGAGCTAAACAATGTGTACCCATGGAAGGAGAGTGTGGAATGATGGACAATGGGGACTCAGAGAAGTGGAGGGGGTGGGAGTGGATGGATGCTGGGAGGTTGCTTGGTGGGTGCAATGTGCATTGCTCCAATGATGGAGGTACTGAAGGCACTCACTTCACCACAATGCAATATGTCAATGTAGCAAAACTGCACCTGTACCCCATTAATATATACAAATAATTTTTTTAATTAAAAACTTCTTTAGTTCCTTTTCTACCAAATTCCTGTGTCTTCCTGCCATCTGTCAATCCTGACTTCCCTTTAGGGCCATCCATTTAGAAATAAACGGATAAGGCCAGGCACGGTGGCTCATGCCTGTAATACCAACACTTTGGGAGGCTAAGGCGGGTTGATCACCTGAGGTCAGGAGTTCGAGACCAGACTAGCCAACACGGTGAAACCCCATCTCTATTAAAAATACAAAAATTAGTTAGGCGTGGTGGCGCATGCCCGTGATCCCAGCTACTTGGGAGGCTGAGGCAAGAGAATCGCTTGAACCCGGGAGGCGGAGATTGCCCTTCAGCCTAGGTGACAAGTGCGAAACTCCATCTCAGAAGAAAAAAAAAAAAGAAAGCAATGGATAAAGTCACTGAGCACCCCTGTGCCAGGTACCATGCAGAGCACTCACATGTGCTAGCTCAGGTCATCTTCCCAACACTCTACAAGTGAGGTAGAATTATTATCGTCTTCACCTTACAGATAGGGATAAACAGCTTAGGAAGTGACAGTGACTTTCTCAAGGTCACAGAGCAAGTAAGTAAGCTGTGGAGAAGAAACTGACCCCCCATCAGTCTGACTTGAAACCAACTTGGGTACTGCTGCCCATGGATGCCCCTCCTCCACCCCAGCTCTTGCCGTGGGAGCCTTTGTCCCCAAAATGCTGGACTGAGATGGACGCTTAGTGACCCGGATTAGGGTGCTCTGCCCTTGCCTAGGATGAGATGAATATTCACTATCATGACCAGCTTGGGGAAATCGGGCCTCGCTGACGTCATCAATTATGCATGGTCCTGGGCTAAGCCCCTGCGCCGTGGGACTTGGGGAAAGGTGCTTCCAGGGGGAGGGCAGCAGCGCGTTGAGTCACTTGCCTCTTGTTTAACTCTTTCCCTGCTGCCTCGACTCTGGAGGCGGGGTTTGGGCCTGGGGTTCCGTTTTGGGCGTCTCTGACAGGGCTTGTGTAGAGTAAGCCGGGTTTCCACCCCAGTCCGCTCCCTCCACTTCAGGCCTCATTAGTGCCCGCAGCTCGGATTTACACAGATGTAAATCAGGCCATTAGCACCTCACGCTCTGGCAAGGAGGTGTGGCCAAAGGGAATTTAAGGGCAGCAGGGGGTGGGGGTGGGGAGCAAACTTTGAGCCCAACTTAATGTTTAACTTCTCGGACAATGGGATTGTCAGGCTTCCCCATCTCTATTCCAGGCAGTTTCTTGGGGAAAGGGTCGATAAATACCCACAGATAACAGACGACGCTGGGTGGGTGGCAGGAAATGGATCGCTAAATTATACATCAGATGCAAGGTAGCTAGGTCGGGCCAATGGGAAGCAACTTCTCCAGGGAAAAGCTTCCAGAGCCCCCAGTTCTCTCCCTAACCACACTTTAGCTTTCCTTTGTCTGGAAAGAGAAGCCACTAAATGCCTCTTAGCCCAGTGTTAACTCTTTGTGAGGGGGGAATCTGAAGGGAAGATAATTCCAGGAGCGGGGAAGAATGAGAAAGAGAGAAAGAGAAACAGACCCATTTCTGGTAAATAATTAACACCAAAAAATGTTTCCCTAAAAAAAAAAATGCCCAGCAGAACTTTCAACTTCTCCAATTTGGGAAGTCAAAAGTTTAACTGGGCGCCAGGCGGCTGATGCCAAGACAGGCCTCCAGCTATGTAACGCTGGCCATGCCTGAGCTTGGCTCTGGACCTCTCCTTCCTGAGGAGATGTGGCATCTGGATGACAGCAGTAGAGGGCCTCTAGCTTTCTTCCGGAGCCGCAGGCAGGGAGGCAAAGCCTGGGGTCTGTCATCCTGGGTGTTTGGAATCCCCCCACAGGGCTTCACAGAAGCACAAGTATGTCATCAGGCTGATCTCAAGTCGAGACATAAGTAGCATCAGTTTGGGAATCACACCTGGGTCTCCATTCCGGCTTGGTAGTTACCTGCTGTGTGACTTCACACAGTTACTTAACCTCTCTGAACCAGTTTACTTAGCTATAAAATGGAGTCAACAAAACTGCTTTGGGAGAGTTGTTGCCAGGATTAGACACAGTACATGTCAGGGATCAGCAAACTATGGCGTGTGGGCCAAATCTAGCAGGTGCCTGTTTTTGTCTCTTTATATAAAGTTTTTAAAACAGCCACCCCCTTTGAATGACTGATTGTCCGTGGCTGTTTGCATGCTACAACAGTGGAGCTGAGTAGCAGAGGCCCTGCAGCTCTCAAAGCCTAAGGTATTTACCTGTTAGCCCTTTGCAGAAAATGTGGCTGACCCTGGGATATGTAAAGATGTAGCTTGGTGCTTCAGAAAAGTCAAAATGTGGAGGAAGCAGTGGTTAGTGTCATTGATATCATCCCAGGCTATTCCACATCTTGTCCTTCATTCTTTAATCTGGAAAGTGTGACTCTTGTGTCCCTTGTGTATTTTGCTACTCATAGATCCTGCCTCCACTCACACTCTAAGTGCTGGTAATTACATTTGGGACAGGGGCTTTTCTATGCTCCTGAGTGTGCAGGAGATGCTAATGACAGCACCTCTTGCCTTTGTTAGGACTAGACAGGCCTCCACCCTGGGTGACAACCTATCTTTGACCCCTACTCTTCTCACCAGCCCACCCAGTCCACCTCCAAGGTCTGTGGCCTTTTTTTTTTTTTTTGAGACAGAGTCTTGGTCTTGTCTCCCAGGCTGGAGTGCAATAGTGCAATCTCGGCTCCCTGCAACCTCTGCCTCCCAGGCTCAAGCAATTCTCCTGCCTCAGCCTCCCGAGTAGGTGGGATTACAGACACCCACCATCTTGCCCGGCTAATTTTTTTTTCTTTTTCTTTTTTTGTATTTTTAGTGGAGATGGGGTTTCACCATGTTGGGCAGGCTGGTCTCGAACTCCTGACCTCAGGTGATCCGCCCACCTCAGCCTCCCAAAGTGCTAGGAATAGAGGCATGAGCCACTGTGCCCGGCTGGTGTGTGGACTTTAACTCCTTCACTGGGCTTAAGTGATTGGTGTCACAGAAGGAAAATGAGTTTTGGCATTAAACACGCTAGCATTTGTTTTTGGTTTTGCTTTTATTTCTTTATTTGAAATAGGGTCTCCCTCTGTCACCCAGACTGGAGTGCAGTAGCGTGATTGCAGCTTACCACAGCCTCAACCTCCCAGGCTTCAGTGACCCTCCCACCTCAGCCGCCCAAGTAGCTGGGACTACAGGCAGGAGCCACCATGCTTGGCCAATTTTTGTATTTTTGTAGAGACAGTGTTTTACCATGTTGCCCAGGCTGGTCTCAAACTGCTGGGCTCAAGCGATCCATCTGCCTTGGCCTCCCAAAGTGCTGGAAATACAGGCGTAAGCCACCACACCCGGCCTAGACCTGCATTTGAATCCCAGTTTGGCTCCTTCTCCTCTCAGCAAGACCCTGGGCAGGTATGACCTTGATCAAACACGCCCCATATTCCCCTGGCTCACCTTCAAGGTCATCCGCCATTCCCTGTGCCTGCTGACAGTCTCCACCCTCAAGTGCCCAGGGTCTCCCCTTGGTTTCAAGAGAACTTGCTCAGTCTTGAGTAGGGCAAGCAGAGTGCCCTACATTTAACCCCTCCAGAGAAGGCATCCCCCAAAGAGGGCCAGAGGCTGTTGGCTAAGCATCTCAGCTTCCTCGTCCCTTTGGGGACAGGAGATGACACAAAGCACTGATTCCTCGGAAGGCCCCCAGCAGGATGAAGCCTCAGTTGTCCATAACAGCACCTGCAATGTCTCTTCCTTCCCTGCTCCCTTACTGGTGCTTCCTGGGATCGCCTCCTGAATAAACTACCTGCTCCCAAATCCTCCCAAATGCTAAGCTCTATAAGCCTCAGTTTTCCCAATGGTAAAAGGGGGCTGGCAACATCCACCTCATAGGGTTGTTAATGAGTGAGACTATGTAATAATCCTTGCAGTGGAAAAATCCAGAGGTGCATCTGCTCTCTCCCTGAGCCCATGTCTACTATGTGCTCTATAGAATGAGGTGGGTGTTTATGAAGTCTCATAATGTCATGACCACCATGGGTTAGTAGCCAGTGCACAAAGGCTAAGGTTTGGAGAATATGAGTTATATGCTTGCATCAGTACTTAGGTTCTTACTGGGGCTCCCGTGACAAATGAAAAATGGCTACTATAGAAAAGAAAGGAAATGGAAGTCTCCATCTTGGTGAGAAGACAAATACACTATTCATCTGTCAGAAAGATTTCAGGTCCTTTCAGAAGTAGCATGAAAGAGCAGAGAGTTTGAATCTTGGCCCCACCACCTAAAATAGCTGTGTAAATGTGAACAATTTACTTGATCTTGCTGAGCCTGTTTTCTGTATTGCAAAATTGTAATGAGAATTTAAATAATATCAGTAACCCCTTTGAGTAGAGGCAGTTCTATTGTGGGTAAGAAACGAATGATACGGTCTTTGCTTTCCAAGATCTTAGAATCTCACTGGGAGATAGGGCCAGGGAGGTGGCTCACACCTGTAATCCCAGCACCTTGGAAGGCCAAGGTGGGCGGATCACTTGAGGTCAGGAGTTCGAGACCAGCCTGGGCAACATAGTGAAACCCCTGTCTCTTCTAAAAATACAACAATTAGCCAGGCATGGTGGTGTGCACCTGTAATCCCAGCTACTAGGGAGGCTGAGGCAGGAGAATTGCTTGAACCCGCGAGGCAGAGGTTGCAGTGAGTTGAGATCATGCCACTGCACTCCAGCCTGGGCGACATGGCAAGACTCCATTTAAAAAAAAAAAAAAAGAATCTCATTGGGAGATAAGATCAGACACAGGAATAGCAGAAGCAGAGCATGACTGGATCCTTGGCCAGCAATATTTACTGAGCACCTACTATGCACTAGACATTGAAATGCAGGTGCTTGCTAGAAGTGGTCACAGGAGACTCTCCCTCTACCAGTATTCATCTTATAAGCCACCTTTCCTTCCTTCTTTCTTTTCTTCCTTCCTTCCCTTCTTTCCTTCTTCTTCCCTCCCTCCTTTCCTTCCTTTTCCTCTTCCTCCCTGTCTCCCTCCTTCCCTTCCTTCCTCACTTCTGTCTTCTCTTTCTTTTTCTCTTCTTTTCACCCATATTGTTTCATTCCTTCCTCTCTAAATCTGTTTTTCCCTCCTTCTCTGTCAGCACCATAGACCTCCAACCAGCGATGTTACTTGATCTCAGGGGAGCTGCAGGTCCAGACAATCCCAAGCCCTGGAGATCCCATCCATCCTTCAGGGTAAACTGGGAGCATCTTCTTCCACCCCCAGAGTATTTGAATTTGAATGGAAGGAGGAGCATCATAACCACTGAATGCATCAAATATCTCTGAGTCCCATTATATGTCAGGTTCTCTACAAATAGCAGTATGCTGGAACCAGCTCATACTAGCTTCTAGGAAACAATTATTAAGTTTTCAGGATTTTTTTCTTAAATTTATTCATTATTATTATTATTATTATTATTGTTATTTGAGACAGAGTCTTGCTCTGTCAACCAGGCTGGAGTGCAATGGCGGGATCTCAGCTCACTGCAACCTCCACCTCCCAGGGTCAAGGGATTCTCCTGCCTTAGACTCCCAAGTAGCTGGGGTTACAGGCACACGCCACCACACCCGGCTAATTTTTTTGTATTTTTAGTAGAAATGGGGTTTCACCATGTTGGCCAGGCTGCTCTCAAGCTCCTGACCTCAGGTGATCCACCTGCCTCAGCTTCCCAAAGTAGTGGGATTACAGGCGTGAGCCACTGTACCCGGCCTTTTAATTTATTTTTTATTTTTTGAGACAGTTTTCCTCTGTCATCCAGGCTGGAGTGCAATGGCACACTCTCAGCCCACAGCAACCCTTGCTCCTGGGCTCAAGCAAATCTCATGCCTCAGCCTCTCGAGTAGCTGGGATTGCAGTCATGCACCACCATGCCTGGCTAATTTTTGTATTTTTTAGTAGAGACAGGTTTTCACCATGTTGGCCAGGCTGGTCTCAAACTCCTGGCCTCAAGTGATCTGCCCACCTCAACCTCCCAAAGTGCTGAGATTACAGGTATGAGCTATCATGGCCAGCAAGTTTTCAGGAATTTCTGAAGTGGCCGATGTCACATTGGTAGCTTGAAGTCAGCCATGATGGGACTATTTACACTACCGAAATTGGCAACTGCTACAAATCAGAAATGTATTTCCTCAGAGAGCCAGTTGTTAAACATTTACCAGCACACCACAGCATAAAATATAGGTTATACAAGAGAGACAGAGATGTGTAGAAACACACCCTGCCTTCAAGGAGCTACATAGGAGGCGAGATGATAATGATGTTGAGAATGTTGCTGATTTATAGCCAGGAAATGAAAGTTCAAGTTTCAGCTGAGTCACCCAGGGCAGGTCATTTTCTTTCTCTGGAACTCAGATTTCTGTTAAATGGGAATTATGGTAATATCTCCCTGCCTTTTTCACAGGGTTTTTGGGGAATTCACCAAAAATGATACACATGAAAGAAAACCCATTGGGGCCAGGCGCGATGGTTCATGCCTGTAATCCCAGCACTTTGAAAGGCTGAGGCGGGTGAATCACATGAGGTCAGGAGTTTGAGACCAGCCTAGCCAACATGGTGAAACCCCATCTCTACTAAAAATACAAAAAAATAACCAGGTGTAGTGGCATGCATCTGTAATCCCAGCTACTCAGGAGGCTGAGGCACAGGAATCGCTTGAACCTGGGAGGGAGAGGTTGCAGTGAGCTGAGATGGCACCACTGCACTCCAGACTGGGCAACAGAGTGAGACTGTGCCAAAAAAAAAAAAAAAAAAAAAGGCCGGGGGGTGGGTGTGGAATTATGTGGAATTATGTAACATCTCTCTGCCTTTCTCACTGGGTTATTAGGGAATTCACCAAAAATGATACATATGAAAGAAATCCCATTGGGATCTATACTGAGCTGTTCCAATCATAGAAACATCCAGAAGGAACAAGACTTCACCTGAGTGCCCCCAAGAAGGGATTTAACCACACACAGGACCACCCTGATGAACTATTAGAAGCCAAGAGAAGCAAAAATTGAGTTTTATGTCCCCTGGTTAGACTAGAAGCAGCTTGACAGCTGGGCCCTGTCTGCTATTTCTTTGTGCCCTTCACCAAGTGTAACACAGGAATGTGATCCTAAGGAATAAACAGGTGGTTCAGGGAGGAGGCCTGGGGGCACCTGTGGTGAGTCCACCCGCAAAGGCTGGACTATCAATGGAGGCAGAGACAGTTCTGTCTTCTCCAATCCACTGCAAAGAGGCTGTTGGGGCTGTGTGCAGGTATCTGAATGATGAAATGGAATGTCCTTGATGGATAAGGAGCAATAACTATTGCAAGCACATGACTTGGATTGGGATCTTTTTTAAAAATGTTAATCTAGGCTGGGTGCGGTGGCTCACGCCTGTAATCCCAGCACTTTGGGAGGCCAAGGCGGGCAGATCACGAGGTCAGGAGATCGAGACCATCCTGGCCAACATGGTGAAACCCTGTCTCTACTAAAAATACAAAAATTAGCTAGGCGTGGTGGCAGGCACCTGAAGTCCCAGCTACTTGGGAGGCTGAGACAGGAGAATCGCCTGAACCCAGGAGGTGGAGGTTGCAGTGAGCCGAGATCGTGCCACTGCACTCCAGCCTGGCGACACAGTGAGATTCTGTCTCAAAATAAAAAATAAAAAATTGTTAATCTAAAGAACAAGGTAAGGGTGACTCGCTTTGTAGCCTGGGGGCTTCTCCTTGGGCCACTGGTGGAGCATCATCCTGAAGGTTTCCTCGTCAGCCAGTTGTCCCACTCACATTCTCCCAGCATCCCAGCCTTACCTCCTGCACCCTCCCTGTTATTCTTCCTCCCTCCATGACAGTCCAAGGCATTTACACTTGGAGCCACCCACTCTGTAGCGTAATTATAGGAAAGTATTTGTATCTTTTTCTCTAATGATTTAATGGTCTTTCTTCCCAACCACACTGTAAAACCCTGGAGGGCATAGAATATTGTCAATTGTATCTGTTTCTCGTGTGCTTCTTATTAGTACCCTGGAAGTGCTCAGTACATCATATGAGCCAGAGTGCTGGCCAGGAATGAGACCACGCTTTGCCTGTTGGTCACCGCATCTCCAGGGAACTCAGAGGCATCTCCAGGAAACACCTGAATATGTGAGCTGGTTCCTTACAACAGTCCAATGAAGCAGAGGTGTGAGCAGATCCTTTTTACAGCTAAGGAAACTGAGGCACAAAGAGGTTGACAGCACACTTGCCCCAAAGCGCAGGTAAGCAGCAAAGCCAGAATGCAAAGTTTGGTCTATCTTAAAAACCCATGCTCTAGACTGGGCACAGTGGCTCACGCCTATAATCCCAGCACTTTGGCAGGCCAAGGTGGGCGGATCACAAGGTCAGGAGTTTGAGACCAGCCTGACCAACATGGTGAAACCCCGTCTCTACCAAAAATACAAAAATTAGCCGGGCGTGGTGGCATGTGCTTGTAGTCCCAGCTACTTGGGAGGCTGAGGCAGGAGAATCACTTGAACCCGGGAGGCGGAGGTTGTAATGAGCCGAGATCGCGCCACTGCACTCCAGCCTGGGTGACAGAGTGAGACTCTGTCTCAAAACAAACAAACAAACCCATGGTCTTAACAACTATGTTATTAGGCAACACTGAGGAAAAGCTGTGAGTTTACTGAGTGAGTAGTACTATGGTGTTATCCCAACTTAGCCAATTGAAGAACCGAGGCAGTCAGTGGTTAAGACAACCTGCCCATGTTGTTGCAGGCACCCAGGACCTGCTGGGAAGGTCTTGGATGGTAGATCTCTGCAGACAGTGTGAACTGCCAAGGGCTGCTGGGTCTAGAAGAGAGGGCCTGGAAGGTGTTGGAGTCTCGGATGAACAGCTCTCTAGTAAGGGCAGACAAGATGATGGTAGAAAGACTTTAGGTTCTGAAGGGTGCCTCCATCCTCTTTGTAGGTTTGCCCTTAAACCCAGTGTGACTCGGTGCAAACCTCCATTTCAGGTCTGTTTTCCTTTCTTCCTTCCCTTTTGCTCATCCTCATGCACAGCCCAGGGTATTTTTGGTGTTTTGTTTTTTCACTTTCCCTCCTGCACTGTGTGACTGCAGCAGAATGTTCCGGGAACATCTAGTTAGAGATCACTTCGTCTGCTCCAAGGCCTGGGGACATGCTGTCCTCCTGGCCAGGCGGCCGCCAGGAACTGTTAATATGGCAGCAGCACTGGCCTCCCGGGGCTAAGGAGGCACTGAATGGGCCTGGCTCAGTCCCTCAGGACTACCCTGGAGGCTCTGTAGGCAGACCAGACACCAGGGTTACGTGGAGACTGCAAAACCCAGAGCAGGGGCCAAAGCTGAGATGAAGGCCAAAGCTCTGCCTTCAGATTCCACTTCTTCCCCAGCCAAAGTCAGCCCTGGGCTTCTCCTCAGCCTTCAGAAACAGCCACTGAGGCTCGACCAACTCTGGTGGCCTAGAACGTCTCAATCTGGTCCTCCTTGCAAGTGGCACTCTGCAGACCCACCAAGCTGGCATTCAGAGCTCCATTCCCAATAGAGACACCTCTCATCTCTTGATATTTCTAACCTGCCAGGCACTGTGCCAAGTACTTCCTATATAAGATTGCCAGATAAGGCTGGATGTGCTGGCTCATGCCTGTAATCCCAGCACTTTGGGAGGCCGAGGTGGGCGGATCACCTGAGGTCAGGAGTTCGAGACCAGCCTGACCAACGTGGAGAAACCGTGTCTCTACTAAAAAATAAAAATCAGCCGGGCGTGGTGGCACATGCCTGTAATCCCAGCTACTCAGGAGACTGAGGCAGGAGAATCTCTGGAACCCAGGAGGCGGAGGTTACAGCGAACTGAGATAGCGCCATTGCACTCCAGCCTGGGCAACAAGAGCGAGACTCTCTCTCAAAAAAAAAAAAAAAAAAAACAGTTGCCAGATAAGATTCAGGACGTCCGTTCAATTTGATTTTTTTTAGTGTAAGCATGTCCCATGCAATATCATGTCCTGTGCAATATCTGGAACACACATAACTATAGCCAATCACTGTTACTAACACAGCTTTTTTTTCCTCCTTAAGAGGTAACTTAGTCACAGAGCTTCCAAGCAACAGAGCCAGGATTTGAACCCACAGAATTCTGACTCCAGAGTCTATGCTACAACCACTGTGCTATGTGGCCTCAAGGGTAGCCATATATCATGATTAAGCCTGAAGTCTCTGAAGTCAGCCTGAAGTAACCGAACCTCTCTGCCTGAGTTTCCTCCTCTGTAATAGGGACAACAGTAGTGTCTGCCTCGAAGAGATGAGGACTGAATGAGTTCATACAGGTCAAGGACTTAGAACTATGCCTCTGACTTCTCATGCGTGGGATGCAGCGAAGTTAAGTTGGATCCACAGAGGTTTGGGTGAGAACTGGGATTAGTACCCAGAGGTACTCGTTTCCTGGTCCGATACTTACTGCCTTGTTAAAGGCACCATGAGCCAATACTTTTGTGGGGGCAGATGAGAAGGTACAAACTGCCTCTCAGTGAGGGGAAACAGGTTACATCTTTTCTGTCTCCCTTTTTCCCCTTGGGCATGGGCTGTGTCTTTGTGTGTACAGAGCTAAAATTTTAAATTTGAAATAACCCACTGGGCACAGGCACAGCCAATCAGAAGGGATGCCGGCCATAGTGCTGGAGTGGGGTTCGGATGGCCCCTCCCCAGAACCCAAGTATTAAGCCCTGTGATACTCAGGAGGTCTAGGGGAAGCGGGGCCCAGGCGGAGGGGCCAGGGCAGGAAGGAACCCTCAGGGAGCTCAGAGCAGTGGTTCTTTGTTAATCAGGACAGACACATTTCCTTTATGTTATCTTTTTTTTTTTTTTTTTTTTTTTTCTGACGCTGGGTCTCACTCTTGTCACCCAGGCTGGAATGCAGTGGCGTGATCATGGCTCACTGCAATCTTGACTTCCTGGATTCGGGTGATCCTCCCACCTCAGCCTCCCAAGTAGCTGGGACTATAGGCACATGCCACCATGCCTGGCTAGTTTTTTAAAAAGTTTTTGCAGAGTTGGGATTTCACCATGTTGCCCAGGCTGGTCTGAAACTCCTGGGCTCAAGCAATCCACTCTCCTCGGCCTCCCAAAGTGCTGAGATTACAGGTGTAAACCACCACACCTGGCAAGAGAGGGACATTTCAATATCTTGACAGCCAGCACAGCCATAACCATATGTGTTGGTGAACTTCAGACCCACGTATCAAGCTTCAGGATATAGACTGTCTCCATCCACTAGAGAAAGAAAGGTTGAGGGATAATGTGTTTGAGCCACACTTGGTTGAATCCCCTCTCACTATGGAACAGTGTGGCAGTCATAACTGTCTGTCATTAAACAGTCAGATAGGCAGGGGTCAGTTCCTGTCAATCGTAACAGGCCTTTGCTGTCAAAATCTGATAAAAGGCTGGGAGCAGTGGCTCATGCCTGTAATTCCAACACTTTGGGAGGCCAACGTGGGTGGACTGCTTGAGCTTAGGAGTTTGAGACCAGCCAGGGCAACATAGGAAGACCTTGTCTCTACCAAAAAAAAAAAAAAAAAAATCAGCCAGTGTGGTGGCACATGCCTGTCGTCCCAGCTACTTGGGAGGCTGAGGTGGGAGGATCACTTGAGCCCAGAAGATCGAGGCTGCAGTGAGCTGTGATTGAGCTGCTGCACTCCAGCCTGGATGACAAAGGGAGACCCTGTCTCAAAAAAAAAAAAAATCTGATACAATATGGTTAGCCCACGTTATGGTGATTTCAACAGGAAGAATACTTCTAAAACATTTTTAGAAAAAGCCCTAGACTGGACATCAGGGGGCTTAGATGCTAGTCCAGTTATGTTCCTAACTGTGAGATGTTGAACAAGCCATTCTCTTTTCTTTTCTTTCTTTCTTTCTTTCTTTTTTTTTTTTTTTTTTGAGACAGATTCTCCCTCTGTCACCCAGGTTGGAATGCAGTGGTGCAATCTTGACTCACTGCAGCCTTCGCCTCCTGGGTTCAAGCGATTCTCCTGCCTCAGCCTCCCGGGTAGCTGGGATTATAGGTGCCCACCACCATGCCTGGCTAATTTTTGTATTTTTAGCAGAGAAGGGGTTTCACCACATTGGCCAGGCTGGTCTCAAACTCCTAACCTCAAGTGATCTGCCCACCTTGGCCTCCCAAAGTGCTGGGATTACAGGCATGAGCCACCATGCCCAGCTGAACAAGCCATTCTCTAATTTTGGTTTGTGAAAAGAAAGAACTGGGGAATGAATTAGTCATGACTCATTTCGTTGCAAATGATAGACAATCAACTCAAACAGGCTAAAGCCCAAAACTGGACGTATCTGTTCACATAACTGAAAAGTTCAGAGATTATATTAGTTTCAGGTGTAGCTGGATCCAGGGGCTCAAAGAAAGTTTCCATGATTTGGCCTCATCCTCACACTTTCACAGTCAGTTATGCCCACTTTATATGGTGACTCCAGTAGCTTAGCCCGACATTATCCTTACAGCTAGCAATCCCATCAGAAATAGACCTCCTCTATTCAATAGGTCCATCCAAAAAATTATCTTTGGACTGATAGGAGTCATGTGTCCATCCTAAATGAATCACTAAGGCTGGAGGGATAGAATATGCCCATTGTCCAGGTCTGGGTTACATGTCCACCCTTTGGAGCCAGGAGCAGGTTAGCCCCATCCAAAGATCTGAGAGTACAAGAGCATTGGTCTCCCAAAGATGAATCAGGGTGCTGTGAGACAAGGAAGAGAGAAAGGATGCTGATGCTGGGACGCCATGGCAGGTGTCTACCACAACTGGCTCTCAGGTGGCTCCTAGTTCTAAAAATCTGTAATTTTGGAGAATAAAGTTCTCTGCTTTCTGTCCTTTGGTAGCTTACAAAGAGGACAATGTGGGGCAGAAGATAGTGTTCTCTTTTTGATTATTTACGTTTCTTTTTTGTTTTTTTAAATTTATTTATTTTTAGTAGAGATGAAGTCTCACTATGTGGCCCGGGCTGGTCTTGAACTCCTGGACTCAAACAGTCTTCCCACCTCAGCCTTCCAAAGTGCTGGGATTACAGACATGAGCCATCATGTCCAGCCTACTGTTTTCTTATTTCACCTGTTTTTCCACTGTCGTGTGCCCCCTTGGGAAGGGAGTAAAACAAAGCATTGACCTTGTAAAAAGTCAAAAAAGGCCACTCTTCAGTAGCATGGATGGAAGACATTCTGCATCTTCCTTCCCAAACAGTGTGGGTCTCCAGGCAAAGAATTAATCATTATAAATGGTGGGGGGGACGCACAGCATCAGCATCTATTGCCATCTGAGCAGCCCACATTGTCACTCATAGAGCAACAACATTTGCTCTTCTCCCTTCCCAGAAGCATTTACCCTAAAGAATCCTCTGGTCCTTAAATCAAGCTCCAGGCTGATTTGTATGCTGTAATGGTGATACACACCATCTGGTTACAACCAGGTCCCAATGCCAAATGGTGAACTTGTCTGAGAAAGTGCAGTTTTGTGAACAACAGTAGAAGGAAAAACGTGAACAAAGGGCAGTTTGCTGAACAGAGGTTAAATACTTTCATACGGCTCAGCTAACCCAAAAACTTCCCTGAATTCTCATTTTTAAAAAAATCATAATCTGATGTTTTAACCTCATTAAATGCTGCACTTTGAGAAGCAAGACAAGGACTGAGTTGAAAATTGGCACCTGGTTCAGGTCACTGAGCTGTAATTCTGTCTTTGCCTTGCCTGGTTTCTCTGTAGGGGAGGGCTCTGCAGAGTGACAGGAAATTGGGCAGGGGTTGAGATTTCCTAGAGCCTCTGCGAAGCCTTTTCCTCTCCCAGCCCCAATCCACAAAGCTGATTCTAGTTCCTTCCTCCATAACTCTCCACTGTGCCCAGGCCCATTCCTTTCCCCCACTGCCTTTGGGGGACAGGCCGCCATGTTGGTTCTTGAATCCTGGCTAGAACATTGAGAAGTCCTGAAGCAGTCCTTCTTTGGAAGCCATTGGCTTCTTTGGAAGTCCTTCTTTGGAAGCCATTGGCTTCCTTTCTTTCTGTCCCTTCCTCGCTTTCTCCTTTCCCTTCTATGCTTCTACTATCGTTTTCTTCTATATGTCTATTTTCTTCCTGATTTTAGCAGCAGTACTGAAAATTCTAATAAGAAAACTTAGAAGCAACTTTTTGGAAGTAGTAATGTAATATACAAAAGACCATTGAATTGTATGATTTAAATGGGTGAACTGTGTGATTATATAAATTATATCTTAATAATTGTGTTTAAAAAAAAGAAGAAAATGTGAGAACTACAAGTGGGTAGTATAGGTAATTGAAGATGCATTTACCTAGCAGTATTCATTCATAAGACTAAGGAATCACTCACTACCCACATCCAAAAACGGGCTAAGTTGATGGAGATGGAGCGGTACATTCACTCGACTTGGAGTCACAGCTGTTCTTTTTCTTCCCTTCTAGAGGGCAAAATGGCAGATGAGTTTGAGGTTACGGCCAAAACTGGAGATTCTGTGTACAGAGTGTATTTATGTGGGTGGGAGTCCTTCCATCGCCGCATAAAGTTTCATCTCCTAAGCATCGCAGCGTTTGTAGTCTCAGAGGTTAAATTCGACTAACAATGGCTTCCTTTTCTGAGAACGACTTGGTTAAAAGGTGTATGACTCATATTTGTCAGGGACAATTTGCTTTTATCTGACATTTTTCCTCATTGACGTCACTTCCTCCTCCTTTCCTTTTCTCAGAGGTATCGTTGGGATTTCGCAACATGAATACAGCAATTTACAGGGAAGTCACACGTAGTCTCCCGTTTGGCTCCGGTGGCCATGCTTAGAGCTACCCTAGGTTACCCTAGGCCTTCATACACCACCTGCCCCAACTCACACACTCTCAGCTCTGCATAGGAAATTCGCCACTTAATGGCTTCGCATAAAAGTGCCATTGTGAATAAACGCAGAAGCAATCAAATGCTCTAGAGTTGTTGGGCTTAAATATCAGTCATGCTTCATCGCAGGCATGCAGGACCTGTTCCTTGTATGATATCGTCATATAAAGATTAAGGACCTTAGGGGCATCTTAATGAGGTGATAATGAGGAAAAAATGTTCTGGTTTTGGGGGGGAGCTGTAGTCTTTACTTTCATGTTCAAAATGGGTTTAATCTGGCATTGAACTCCTTGTTATGCAGTATTAAGGAAGAGTGGGGCGGGAAATGAAGATGGGTACTAAGGTAGGGGTGTGTGTGTGTGTGTGTGTGTGGGTAGGTGTGTGTAGGTGTGTATGGGGGGTGTGTGCGCGCACACGTGTGTGTGCACGGGTGTGTGGGTGTGTGTAGGTAGGTGTGTGTAGGTGTGTGGGGGGTGTGGGGGTGTGTGTATGTGTGTGTGCGGGGGTGTATGTGGGTGTGTGTGGGGGTGTGTAGGTGTGTGTGAGGGGTGGGTGTGTGTGGGGGTGTGGGGTTTTTGAGTGTGTGTGGATGTGGGTGTGTGTGGGGGTGTGTGTGTGAATGTGGGTGTGTGTGAATGTGGGTGTGTGTGGGTGTGTGTGGATGTGGGTGTGTGTAGGTGTGGGTGTGTGGCGGGTGTGTGTGTGTGTAGGCACACAGTGTGCTTGGAATTTTTTTTTGTTTTCAAGACAGGGTCTTGGTCTGTTGCCCAGGCTGGAGTGCAGTAGCATGATCTTGGCTCACTGCAACCTCTGCTTCCCAGGCTCAAACGATCCTCCTGCCTCAGTCTCCCCAGTAGCTGGGTCTATAGGCGCACACCACCACGCCTGGCTAATTTTTTCTATTTTTGGTAAAGATGGGGTTTCATCATGTTGCCCAGGCTGGTCTTGAACTCCTGGGCTAAAGTGATCCACCCGCCTCACACTCCCAAAGTGTTAGGATTACAGGCGTGAGCCATTGCACTGGGCTGGAACTTTCTTAATCTGCCTTTTATTGCTCTTGAACACCTGCCCATAATATGAGGCTCTCCCTTTTACAAGGACTACCCAAGTCCTAGGGCAGTAACTCCAAGGAGCTTCCTTCTCTAATATCCAGACCTCTTTATGTTCCCTTCCTCTGTATTTATGCCACTGTCTTTGCCGCATTGCACTATTATTGTTTTCACTTTATTTCCTAAGGTGCCCTTTGTTACTCTTGAAGACCTGCCATTATTTCAAAACCTTTTCTCTTTATATGAACCACTGTGGAGCAATAGGGTGAGGGAGCTTCCGACTTCGCTATACAGATGGTCTTTATTCTCCCTTCCTTCCTCCTTCTTTCTTTTCAGACACTTGGAATAACCAGATAGTTGAGAACGTTCTTTGAAATGGGAAGTCACAAACTCTGTCCTTTGCTGAGTGACTTAACCCCTTTGGGGGAAAAAGATTTGTATAAAACCAAGGTGGCATTGTTATGACTATTGAATAACAATAGATGAGTTAAATCATTCATTCGTTTGTAACCTAAATATTCCCCTGGGGTTATGACAGGTTTCCTGTATATTTATGCGCAAAATTACATTTGCCCTGAATCTTCACCCCTTTGACTAAGAGGAGTCTAAAGTCTGTTTGTGTGTGATTCTCCTATTCCAAGAATTACAAAATGTTCTTAGTCATGTCCTCGTTTTTGCTCCCTTGCCAGTTAATTCAGTCCACAATCAATTATCCATCCATCCTTTCATCTATCTGTTCATCTGTCCATCCGTCTACTCATCCATTCATTCAACACATATTTATTGAGCATTTAAATGAGGCAGGTACTCAACTAGATGACTAGTGAGGGATTTGGTGGTGAGTCTGCATATCTGCCCTCTGGGAGAATAGACAAAGAGGGATATAGACAAAGTAGACAAACATTACAATATGTGTTAAGTCCAGTACAGAGTGGACTGGGCACACAGAGAAGGGACAGCTGGCCAGAGTTAGGGACTCAGAAAAAGTGCCCCTAAAGAAATGCTATCTAAGACCCAAGGGATAAGAAAAAGCAGGGAGGAGGCAGGGCGCAGTGGCTCACGCCTGTAATTCCAGCACTTTGGGAGGCCGAGGTGGTGGATCACTTGAGGTCAGGAGTTCGAGACCAGCCTGCCCAGTATGGTGAAACCGCGTCTCTACTAAAAATACAAAAAATAGCGAGGCATAGTGGTGCATGCCTATAATCCCAGCTACTTGGGAGGCTGAGGCACGAGAATCGCTTGAACCAGACAGGTGGAGGTTGCAGTGGGCCAAGATCGTACCACTGCACTCCAGCCTGGGCTATAGGGCAAGACTCCGTCTCTCAAAGAAAGAAAAAAGAAAAGAAAAAGCAGAGGGCAGGAGAGAAGGACTTTTTTTCTGAAAAATATCCAATGATGTATCTACTACTTTCCTAAGCAAACTAATTCATCTTGCTGATTCCCTGAGCCTCTCACATAATGATGGATTTTCATGTAGAAAGAGCAGAGATTTGGATTTAGTAGCTCAGGACAATTTTGCTTAAATTTTTCTGGGTGCAGGTTGCCTCATTTGTAATATGTGCAAGGTAATAATTCCTAACCTACAGAGTTGTTAGAAGAATTAGGTGTGTTACAGGCAAAGCCCCCAGCACATGAGAGACCTTCACATATGGTAGATCTTATTACCATGAAAAGCAAAAAAATATATCAGTGGTTCCTAAGGGTGAGGGTGGGGGAGGGCTAGTGGGGTGGGGACTCCCAGGAAGCTCTTTAAAAAAAAAAAAAAAAAAGTAAGGACAAATAAACAAACACACCCAGGCTCCGTCCCGGGAGGTTCTGAGTCACTAGGTCTGGGGTGGGTCTCTAACATGTGAGCTCCGTAGGTGATTTTGATCTTAGCCCCGTAGGTGATTCTGGTCTTAGCCACGGTTGGGAAGTGCCGCTGTACCCTGCAAAGGCAAGGATCTATTTTCATTCATAGAGCTGCCATTTTAAGTACATTAAAACCACAACTAAAAGCACAGTAACCATGATTTAAAGTAACTATTAAACAGAGTTGGAAGGGCATGCTGATGGTCAGTAACCACCCTCCTTGGGTAATTGAGAAGGGACTTATGAATCAGTGAAAGTGGAACTGCAGAATTTCTCAGGCTCTTAGAAATGAGGCCTGTAAAAATGTCTGGCTGGAGTCAGAGTGGAATTTAGCTGTCATATTTCTCTTGACTGACCACTGTAACCCTTTGGTAATTGATCTAGTAAATTAGTAACTCATATCACACACAGCTTAAGCTTTCTAGAGTTCATGATTGCTTGCTGAAAATAGACATCTGGCCGTAGAATTTCCAGCATAACTAGTAAAGAAAAATTCAGACAGACATTTGCTCGTGAAAAGTCTCAATATTTCAACCCACAGTCTGAAATTTCAGTTGTTCAGGGTGGAATTCTTGAGTATGTTTGTAAATGTTCCCCGAATGGAGAGTGTTCAAGCTGTTTGTCTCTTAGTCACTCGCTCACTGTAAGACAACACAACAGAGTTGACGTTTGAATTTGCCTAGAGCTGCAAGACAGTCACTATCTACGAATTGCTGGAAAAAAAAATCTCAGGAATAAGCAAGATTTGGTCTTCAGAGGTGGTTGTTTTAGAGATAGGATAAGAGGAGACTAAATATTCTTGGTTTGTCCTGAATCATGTCAGCAAAGAAAAAGCCTGGTATATAACTCTTTCCAAATATTACCCAAGGAACTTCCCAGAGAATCACCAGCCAGAGCTTATTAAACCTGCAGGTTCCTGGGCACTCTCCCAGCCTTTCTGTGTTTCTGGGGGTGAGGGCCAAGGCTCCCAGGTGATTTTTATAGTCATGACCACCTTATGAGAAGGTAAAAAATGAGGGTGGGCACTATGGCTCATGCCTGTAATTCCAGCACTTCGTGAGGCTGAGGCAGGAGGATTACTTGAGCCCAGGAGTTCGAAACCAGCCTGGGCAACAAAGCAAAACACCATCTCTCGAAAAAGAAGAAGAAGAAGAAGAAGAAAATTAGCCAGGCATGGTGGTGCATGCCTGTGGTCCCAGCTAATTGGGAGGCAGTGGTGGGAGGATACCTTGAGCCCAGGGGTTAGAGGCTACAGTGAGGCATGATCATGCCACTGAACTCCAGCCTGGGCAACAGAGTGAGACCCTGTCTCCAAAAAAAAAAAAAAAAAAAGTAAATAAATAAAAAGAGGGTGATAATGTATTTTTACTACACTTATTTTGCCACAATGGAATTCTGTGTCTGCGCTTAGATTTTTTTTTTTAAAAAAGAGTAAATTAAGAGCATGAGACTTGGAGTCACCCATTTCTGCTTCCTGTTCCTTTGCTAATTCTTTTTTTTTTTTTTTTTGAGATGGGGTCTCACTCTGTTGCCCAGGCTGGAGTACAGTGACATGATCACAGCTCACTGTAGCCTCAAACTCCTGGGCTCAAGTGATTCTCCTGCCTCAGCCTCCCAAGTAGCTGGGATTACAGGTACACACCCACACCCAGCTAATTGTATTATTTTTTGTAGAGAGCGGGGTCTGTTGTCCAGGCTGGTCTCAAACTCTTGGGCTCATGTGATCCTTCCCCCTTGGCCTCCCAAAGTGCTGGGATTACAGGCATGAGCCACCATGCCCGGTACCCCCTTTACCCATTTTGAACTTTAGTTGCCTTCTCCATAAATGGCACTGATAAGGGGAGTTATCCTTCCCCCAACATTTCCTTAAAGACCAAATGAAAAAAAATGGGTATGAAAATACTTTGTAAACTAAAAATACACAGTTCTATCATTATAGTCATTTTATATATGAAGAATCTACAGTTTAGGATTCCCAGCTGACATTATTCCTGGAAAAATGTTAACCAGCCTCCTTAATTTGGCTGTTTTTACTTTTATTCAAAGAGAGGAGGGTGTTTCCATACACAATGAGCCATCTAGCCGTAAGCATAAATAAGGCAGTTCAGATGTTGCAAAGGAGACAGGGGTCATTAAGTCCTTAACATATCAATCCAGAATTGCATAATGCAAATCTAGAGCAGCTACCAAGGAACAGGAGAGGCTTAATGTGTTCCCCAAAGCGCATTATGTTATTCTACATCTAGGAAAGTGCTTAAGTCAGAGCTTTCTTCAACCAAAGCAATGTCCACTATCTGTGACGGCTTGCCTGCAGAGTTTTTTGTTGTTTTGTTTGTTTGGTTGGTTTTTGCCTGTTTCATGAAAGAAAAAAAAAAAACTGGCTGTAGGACAAGCCAGCTTGATGCATTTTGTGACAGATCTCTACTAATATTCTAATCTCTCAGGCCCCAGACATGAGTCCTCAAAAGAGATGGAAAGACTTTGTCCTAAATGTAGTTGATATATAAGAACCTTCCATTATTCGCCTTACCTTACCCATCTGAGCTTCAGTCTAAGAAAGGAGGTTGTCTCCTTCACAAGATGCATTCATTGGCATTTTCAATTGACAGAGATTGAGTAATGCATTAAGTAGTCCTGTATACAGCTGTTGATACTTAATCACCTGAGATCTCTTCAGTACTATTTATCTGGCATAATCTGATAGGTGCCCGTCCAATTATTTGCTTTGAATAGATCTATTTCTCAGGCTTAGGGGAAATAGCCATTGATGGTAGAACTCTTACAAGCCCCTACCTGGCCTCAGTAGCAAACAAGGAAAGTCTGGTGGAGAAGAGAACAGGAAGAGAGAACAGGAAGAGAGAAGTAGGACCCATGGCTTAGGCTCTATGGGAGATGAAATGACTGTCTGGACTGGAAAGAGGCCTTGCATTCATTCTGCTCATCCACTCATTCATTCATTTCATTCATCTGCTCAACAATATTTACTGCATGCCCCTCTGTGCCAGGCAGTGTCGTGGGCACAGGGGCTCTGTGCCCTCCTCGGATGGAAGTCACTTAGCACATTGCCATAACCTGGGTTTATAACCATAGTATTTACAAGTTGGGGAAGTTTTCCTCTTGCTTTGTTTGGGAGGACAAAGAACTATAAGAAATACTGGGTTAAAGCATCGGGGAGAAAATCCAGTTCCACCTGGCTCCTCCCTGAATGGGCTCCCACCCCTTTCTGGGGTAGGTGGAGCAGTCAGAGCCCCTAACCACTGGCTTGGAAAGAAAAATCCTGAAGTCATGTGATCCAGCTCTAAGAGATGCATTCTACCAGGAACTAGAAGGCACCTTCCAGGGAGTTAACCCTTTTGATCACAAGTACAAAATGCAAGACCTTTAAGGCACTAAGAGGATGCAATATATGAACTTGGAAAAGATGATGATGATGATGAAATGACAATGATGTGATGATGATGATGACAATGATGATGATAAATATCTCCCATTTATTGAGCTTTTACTGGGTATCAGGTACTGGGCTATGTGCTTTATGTATTATTTCATTGCATCTTCACAACAGTATGAGGTAGATACACTGATTATCTTTATTTTACAGATAAGAAAGTTGAGTGTAAGAAAAGTTAGGAATTTTGTCCAAAGACACACAACTACTAGATGTCAGAGCTGGGCCAGTGTCTGTTTATCTTCCTTCTCTGTTCCTTTGGTTCTGTTTGGGATTATAAAATAATGGGGGCTCACTTCTATGTAAAAAGTCCCATGTGGCTCCTATTCTATTTTGTATGTGTGTCTGTTGATCCAGGAGTTGTTTGCCTGGCATAGATGGCCCGTCTGATCTGATTCGACTTTCTTGGTCTTGGAAGTCCTCTGTTTTCATTTACTGTCTAGTAAGATGGGGAGGGGCACAAAAGAAATGTCAGTGTGAGGTTGCCTTTGGCCAGAGTCTTGAGGCCATCCAAGAACCAGCTACCTCTTTAGCCCCGAAGACCTAAGGACCGAAGATCCCAAAGAAGTAAGTGACATGGAGGAAAGAATAGATAATAACAAACGAGGAGACACAGGAAACACACCAGAGCCAAGGAGAGAGTGGTAATGGTCCTGAGTACCAGCACTACTCCTTTTGACATTCCTCAGTGGTGACCAAGATTTGCTCTTTTAGAGGGGGAGGATCAGCTCTGTGGCTGAGTCAGGCTGGGGACAGAAGTGAGTAACGCCTCCATAGGTTAAAACAAAACAAAATGATGACTCCTGATGAGGTTTTCGGGAGTTGCAGAACATGGCACAAACCTGGAATCAATGTCTTACTTTCTTTGAAAGGACGGTGTCCACCTGGATGTTTGCACATGGTTGTCTCTGTTCACAGATCTAACACAAGCTTTCCATGGTCCATCTTGTTTGAGGTGGAATGCAGTGTTTGCATCCTCAGTACCTGTTCAATATCTGGGACTGAGCAGACACTCCATAAATGTGTGCAGTTTATTTTATTTTGAGACAGGGTCTCATTCTGTCACCCAGGCTGAAGTGAGGTAGTGCAATTATGGCTCATTGCAGCCTTGACCTCCCAGGCTCAAGCGATCCTCCCACCTCAGCCTCTTGAGTAGTTAGGACTTCAGGCATACACCCAGCTAATATTTTAAAATTATTATTATTTTTTGCAGAGACAGCGTCTCTCTATGTTGCCCAGGCTGGTTTTGAACTCCTGGGCTCAAGTGGTCCTCCTGCCTTGGCCTCCCAAATTGCTGGGATTACAGGCCACTGCATCTGGCCATGTGTGTGGTTTAAATGAAGAGCATAGCACTTCTCTTTGGCAGAGACTGAGCTGAGGAGATAACAGAGCAGAACACAGGAGTACCTGTAGGGCAGGTGGCAATGGCCAGGCCACTGATTAGGCAGGTGGAGAAAGACTAAGTGGATGGTGTCTGTTGGAAAGTCCAATAGTATAGAAAAAAGTGTCATGCAGAGACCATAGGTCTAGAGAATGAAGCCAGACTGTGAGCCTGAGGTCAAAGCAGGGAGCAGGCCAGAGATGGTGCTTGGGTGTCAAGGAAGGGCCCAAGCATTACAGTGTAGTGAGAAAAGTCTAGGCTTTGGAGTTAGGCAAACTGAGATTGAATTTTGCCTCTGCTTACTGGCCTCTCTGAGCTTTGGTTTAGTCTTTCCTAGCTGCGAAGTAGAGATAATAAAACCTACTAATTCTGGTTATGTATTGCTGTGTAACTATGTATCTCAAAATTTAATGACTTAAAACAACAGCCATGGTTTTATTTTATTTTGTTTTGTTTTGTTTTTGAGATGGGGTATTGCTTTGTTGCCCAGGCTGGTCTCAAACTCCTGGGCTCAAAGCCATTATTTCTATATCTCACAATTCTAGGCAGGGCTCCCCTGGGAGATTCTTCCGTTCCATGTAGTATCAACGGATGTCACTTAGTGGTATTCAGCAGGCTGAGAGGCTGCTCTGGAGGGTTCAAGAGGGCATCACTCACAAGTCTGGAGCCTTAGTAGGGATGACTGGCAAGCTGGGCTCAGCTGGTACTGTCAATCAGCACACCTACACCATGACTACGTGGCATGGTGGTATTAAGGTAGCTGAACTTCCTATGTGACTCCAGAAAGCAAGGAGAAAGCAGCACAGTTTTATTTTTTTTGTTGTTGTTTTGTTTTTGTTTGTTTGTTTGTTTTGAGACAGAGTCTTGTTGTGTCACCCAGGCTGGAGTGTAATGGCATGATCTCGGCTCACTGCAACCTCCACCTCCTAGGTTCAAGTGATTCTTCTGCCTCAGCCTCCTGAGTAGTTGGAATTACAGATGCCTACCACCACGCCCGGCTAATTTTTGTATTTTTTAATAGAGACGGAGTTTCACCATGTTGACCAGGCTGGTCTCGAACTCCCAACCTCAGGTGATCCACCTGCCTCAGCCTCCCAAAGTGTGGGGATTACAGGCGTGAGCCACTGTGCCCAGCTAGGCACAGCTTTTTATGAGCGAGCCTCTCACTGGACTCTGTTGGTGGATATATACACAGGACCAACGGGATCCAAGCAGAAGGGACATAAGCCCTACCTCTTGATGGAAAAAGCATTAAAGAATTTGCAGCCATGTTTTAAAATTGCTACACTATCTTGTGACGATTGAGTAGACAGCGTTTAGCACAATGTCTGGCATGCAGTAGGTGCTCACAATGTTAGCATCTTTTCCTCATCTTATACCCGCAAGGAGAAGAAATGAAGTTTATGGTCTGGGATTTCATGCCAGAAGGGCCTGTATCAGTTAGGAAGTCTTAATCATAAGTAATAGAAAATATTCATAAGATGGCTTAAACAGGCCAGGCGTGGTGGCTCACACCTGTAACCCCAGCACTTTGGGAGGTCAAAGGGGGTGGATCACCTGAGGTCAGGAGTTTGAGACCAGCCTGGCCAACATGGGGAAACCCCATCTCTACTAAAAATACAAAATAAGCTGTGCATGGTGACGCGCACCTGTAATCCCAGCTACCCGGGAGGCTGAGGCAGGAGAATTGCTCAAACCTGGGAGGCAGAGGTTGCAGTGAGCTAAGATCGTGCCACTGCACTCTAAGATGATATATTATCTCATATGACAAGAAGGTGGGAGTTAAGGCTGGACTGTGGCTCACACACCTGTAATCCCAGTGCTTTGGGAGGGTGGGGTGGGAGGATAGCTTGAGCCCAGGAAATCGAGGCTGCGGTGAGCTATGATCGTGCCACTGCACTCCAGCTGGAACAACAGAGCAAGACCCTGTCTGAAAAAAAATAAAGAAATAAGAAAAATAAGATTGGAGTTAGACTGATTCCATGGTTGGTAATTTAGCTGCCCAATCATATCTTCAAGGAATCAGGTTATTTCCCTCTTTTCATTTTGTTATCCTCAGTCTGTTTACTCATCCTCTTAGGTGAGATTCCCACCTAGGCCTAAGCTGGCCGCTGCAGTTCTGAGAGCCACACGAACATAGTAACATCCCTCAAGCAATCTATGTGAGTGCCAGGGTGGGGCTTTGGTGTTCCTTTTCATGAGCAATGAAAATGTTCTAAAAGGCTCCCCAGCTGACCTCCCCTTGCAACGCATGGGTCCACATCCAAACCATTCATTTGTCAAGAAGAATGAGACCATCATGACTGGCTTAGATCCATCCAGATTTCAACCCTAGGGCCAGGGAGGAGTCCAACCTTCCTAAAAGGTTGTGATCACTTGGGGAAGGGGAACAAAGTCAGGATTCTATTACCGTGAAGATAGGAGAGAATTGCCATTGAGTAGACAGCCCACAGTGCCTCCCACAATCCCCACCATTGCTTACTCATCACACCGTTCATCCCGGACATGGCTTCACCATGTGTAGGGGGACTGAGCTTGGACATGGTCTTGGTGGGCATTAGGAGTCATGGTCTTGGAGATCGGTGATAGAGAATAGAGAATAAGGGAAAGAAGGTGCAAAGATAAGAATAGAAATCTAAATCCAAAGTATCTGGGACACTAAGTCAAAGCCAAGCCACCAGAATGAGGGCTTGAAAAGGCAAAGGTACAGCCATTTTGGAAATAGTATGGAGATAACTCAAAAAAACTAAAAAGCCACTGCTGGGCACGGTAGCTCACGCCTGTAATTCCAGCACTTTGGGAGGCCGAGGCAGGCAGATCACTTTAGGTCAGGAGTTTGAGACCAGCCTGGCCAACATGGCCAAACCCCAACTCTATTGAAAATTCAAAAAAAATAGCCAGGTGTGCTGGCGCACGCCTGTAACCTCAGCTTCTTGGGAGGCCAAGGCAGGAGAACTGCTTGAACTAGGGAGGAGGAAGTTGCAGTAAGCTGAGATCGTGCCACTGCACTCTGACCTGGGCAACAGAGCAAGAATCTGTCTCAAAACAAAAACAAAAACAAACCGAAAAACAAAAACAAAAAACACTAAAAACTGAACTACCATTTGACCCAGCAATCCCACTTTGGGGTATATACCCAAAGGAATTAAAATCAGTATGCTGAAGAGATATCTCCCCTGCCATGTTAATCAAATGTGGTACATAAACTCAGTGAAATACTATTCAGCTTTAAAAAAAACCTGGAAATTCTGTCATTTGTAGAAACATGGATGAACCTACAGGACACTATGTTAAATGAAATAAGCCAGGCACAGAATGACAAATACCACTTATGGATCTCAATTATATGCGGAATCTAAAAAAGTCAAACTCACAGAAATAGAGAGCAGAATGGTGGTTACCAGAGGCTGCGGTGGGGGTGAATGGAGAAAGAGAAGATGCTGGTCAACAGGTACAAAGCTTCAGTTAAGCAGGAGGGATAAGATCTGGTGTTCTATATACTGGATCGTGACTATAGCTACTAATAATGCACTGTAGGCCAGGCAAGATGGCTCACACCTGTAATCCTAGCACTTTGGGAGACCGAGACAGGCAGATCACTTGAGGTCAGGAGTTCGAGACCAGCCCGGCCAACATGGTGAAACCCCATCTCTACTAAAACTACAAAAAAAATTAGCCAGGCATGGTGGTGCATGCCTGTAGTCCCAGCTACTCAGGAGCGCTGAGGCAGGAGAATCGCTTGAACCCAGGAGGTGGAGGCTAGAGTGAGCCGAGATTGTGCCACTGCACTCCAGCCTGGTTGACAGAGTGAGACTCCATCTCAAAAAAAAAAAAAAAAAAAATGCATGGTGTATTTCAAAATAGCTAACAGAGAGGATTTTAAATGTTCTCACCACAAAGAAATGATAAATATTTGAGTTGATAGATATGCTAATTAGCCTGATTTGCTCATTCCACAATGTATATGTGTATCAAAACATCACATTGTACTTCGTGTGTGTGTGTGTGTGTGTGTGTGTGTGTGTGTATCAATTGAAAATAAAACTTAAAAAAAAAGGTAAAGGGACCAAATGCTAGGCTGATCTTTACTTTTAGCCATGTTTTAGCTATTCTGGGGGCTAGGACAGAACTGAGATTAGTATGTAGGTAGAGTTGAGCCTATAAGTAGGAGAAATTATCTCCACCTTGAGACAAGAGAAATGTTGAAGAATGAGCAAGCCTGGCCAGGTACAGTGGCTCATGCCTATAGTGCCAGCACTTTGGGAGGCTGAGGCAGATCACTTGAGAATCACCTGAGGCCAGGAGTTCCAGACCAGCCTGGGCAATATGGTAAGACCCCCATCTCTAAAAAAATTTTTTTAAATTAGCTGGAGGGTGGTGGCACACACCTGTAGTCCTAGCTAGTCAGGAGGCTGAGGGAAGAGGATCACTCGAGCCCAGGAGTTTGAGGCTGCAGTAACCTATGATTGTGCCACTGCACTCCAGCCTGGATAGCAAAGCAAGACCCTATCTTTGAAAAATGAAAAATAATTTAAAAAAAATTAGGGGCCAGGCGCGGTGGCTCACGCCTATAATCCTAGCACTTTGGGAGGCTGAGGCGGGTGGATCACCTGAGGTCAGGAGTTCCAGACCAGCCTGGCCAACATAGCAAAACCCTGTCTCTACTAAAAATACTAAAATTAGCCAGGCATGGTGGCACGCGCCTGTAATCCCAGCTACTCAGGAGGCTGAGACAGGAGAATCTCTTGAACCCGGGAGGCAGAGGTTGCAGTGAGCCGAGATTGCACCACTGCACTCCAGTCTGGGTGACAGAGCAAGACTCCATCTCAAAGAAAAAAAAAAAAATTAAGGCTGAGGCAAGCAGATTGCTTGAGCCCAGAAGTTTCAGACAAGCCTGGGCAACATGGCAAAACCCTGTCTCTACAAAAATACAAGAAAAAAAAAAAAAAAGAAAAAGAAAAGGCTGAGCATGGTGGCTCTTTCCTGTAACCCCAGCATTTTGGGAGGCTGAGGAGGGTGGATCACTTGAGGTCAGGAGTTCGAGACCACCCTGGCCAACATAGTGAAACCCTGTCTCTACTAAAAATACAAAAATTAGCCAGCCATGGTGGTGTGCACCTGTAATCCCAGGTACTTGGGAAACTGAGGCAGGAGAATCGCTCGAACCCAGGAGGTGGAGGTTGCAGTGAGCTGAGATCGCAGCACTGCACTCCAGTCTGGGAAACAGAGTGAGACTCCATCACCAAAAAAGAAAAAAAGAAAAAAGAAAAATTAGCCAGGCATGATGGTGCACGCCTGTAGTCCCAGCTACTCAGCCGGCTGAGGTAGGAGGATCTCTTGAGCCCAGGAGGCAGAGGCTGCAGTGAGCCAAGACCACACCACTGTATTCCAGCCTGGGCCACACAGCAAGACTGTGTCTCAAAAAAAAAAAAAAAAAAAAAAAAAAAAAAAAAAATATATATATATATATATATATATATATATATATATATGTCATCCCAGCACTTTGGGAGGCTGAGGCGGGTGGATCACAAGATCAGGATATCGAGACTATCCTGGCTAACACAGTGAAACCCCGTCTCTACTAAAAATACTAAAAAAATTAGCCGAGCATGGTGGCACGCGCCTGTAGTCCCAGCTACTCGAGAGGCTGAGGCAGGAGAATGGCGTGAACCCAGGAGGCGGAGCTTGCAGTGAGCTGAGATCGTGCCACTGCACTCCAGCCTGGGTGACAGAGTGAGACTCTGTCTTAAAAAAAAAAAAAAAAAAAAAAAAATCAGAAGCCTGACTTTTTTGGCCCCATTCTCTCCCTTGGAAATGGACCCTAAAATCTATGGACAGCAGCTTTCTGAGTCTTTTGGGAGACTCTGAACTAAAGTGGTAAGAATCACTTCACTGGCCTGATTACCTGCTCCCACATTGCTCCTAGAATAAAGACCCAAATCCCTAACCCAGCCTCTGAGACTTTGTGTGGCCTAGCAGGGCCTCTAAGTATGATTGTGTAGGTGTGCCCTGCACAAGAACATTTGGCTGAGAGATGAATGAGGGCTGAAATCCAGTCCTCACTCCAGTAGCCAAGCATAGGCCCCACATCTTTGTTTGCCTGGAGAGATTGCCTTTTCTAGAGTCACTGGGCTTGCAGCAAGTTCTGGATCCAGCTCTTGCTCCCTTTCCATTGCCAGGTCCCAGAGGTACTTGTGCCCTTTTCCACTGGCCTTCTCAGAGTTCCCCAGACACACTGTTATCTACAGCCACCAGATCAAGCCACGTCAGTACTGAGTGGCTTGAAAGGATGATATGATATTTATTTTGCTCACAGATCTGAAATCCAGGCAGCGCTCACTCCACTTGGCATCTGCTGCAGTGGCTCAGAGGCTGGGTCTGGAGTCATCTGAAGGCCCTTTCACTCTTGTGTCTGGAGGGCAATTGGCCCTTGCCAGCTGGGACTTTTCCACGTGGCTCCATGGGTGCCTCACAGCATGGTCCTGGGTCCCAAGAAGACGAGATAGAACATTTTTAGATTTAGCCTCAGAAGTCACATGGCATCATATCTGCAGTAGGCCCACTGGATTCAAGGGGACACAGACCTTCATCTCTCCATGGGTGAGTGTGGCCTCATGTTGCAGGAAGAGCTATGGAGTATCACAAAGTGATGCAGCCATCTTTAGAAAATGCACTCTGCCACACACACCTGCTTCCTTAGGCCACAGGGCCTTTGGACATCCTATTTCTTCCACAGGGAGCGCTCTTTCCCCTCTTCCCCTAATTAAAGTCTACTCATCTTTTACATCTCAGCTGGGTTATCATTTTTTCAGGGAACCCTTCCCTGAGCTCCCCAACCAGGTCAGTTCCCCTAGTTTATGCTTACTTATTCCTCCTCAAGGAGTGTCACAGTTATATTTTACATATGTGTGCATGCATATAATATATGCATGTAATTTTGTGCTCTTTTATACACACAAACACAGCATATCAATGCCTGTCTTAATTAGATGGTAAGCCTCATAAAAAGAGGAACTGTAGAGTTTGTTGGATTTTGTTCATTGCTCTATCCTCAATGCCTACTGTAAGGACTAGAATACAGCGGGTCTCATATATTTGTTGAATAAAAAAATGCATGGATACTCAAGGCTGGATTTTGGAGCTTCCTATGCTGATGGCTGTGTTACCCCCGGGGCAGGATCCTTAAACCCAGGAAAAAGAGATTCAGAGGAAGATACTTCTGAGCTTGATGCTGGAATAGCAGCTGATCTCAACTTTGGGAGTTACATCAATGTTCATCTCAAAAGAATGAATCCCTCCTGCCCAGCTCCCACAGACTTGCTTACAAATGCTAATGAGTTCATTTCATTTGTCTCTACCCAGCAACCCAGGTAGTACCAGCCTCCCAAAGGGAATTAGGGAAGACTTGGAATACTAGGAAAAATACAGGACTAATGAATAGTTTCCATGTGGGACCCAGCCCCGCCTCCAGCTCCTTTGTCAGAGGTGGCAGAGATCTTCAACCTGTTCTGACTTTGCACTCAGATTAACAAAACATGCACTGCTAGGGGCACATAGATTCTTTCACCAGGCAAAGGTGTTTGGGTTCAGCAAGATTACACCCTAATTATAAAGGAGGAGAAAATGGGGCAGAGTCTGCAGTGGGGATGGGAAGGATTTTTAGAAAGGGCATGGATAAAGAGAAAAAAGGGTTAATAACTAAGTTTGCTGTGAAATTAAAACTTCATGACATATTTGTCCAGACCCTGCCGAACATTTGCAAACCTCTCTTTGGGAAGCAAGAGAGACACAGTCAACAGGGAGAAACGGCAGGGTGGGAACCAATTTCCTCCTAGATCTACTCTGGGGAAAATCTGGAAGCCCAGGACTGCCAGAGACCATCTTCATGTTCTCATTCATGTTCAGACCCCAGCTTTTGAGGGCCTAAAAGCAGCTCAGGCCTTGTTCCACCCTTCTCAGGGAAAATCTGTGCACCCTGTAAAAATATTAACTAATCCTACCTGAGCAGGAGTTCTTTTTTTGTTTTGTTTTTTTGAAGTGGAGTCTTGCTCTGTTGCCCAGGCTGGAGTGCAATGGCATGATCTTGGCTCACTGCTACCTTTACCTCCTGGGTTCAAGCAATTCTCCTGCCTCAGCCTTCTGAGTAGCTGGGATTCCAGGTGTGCGCCACCACACTTAGATAATTTTTTTGTATTTTTATTAGAGATGGGATTTCATCATGTTGGCCAGGTTGGTCTCAAACTCCTGACCTGAAATGATCTGCCTTGGCCTCCCAAAATGCTGGGATTACAGGCGTAAGCCACTGCGCCCGGCAAGAGCAGGAGTTCTTAACCTTTTTGTGTGTCATGGTCCCCTCTCACCATCTAGCGAAGGATATGGACATTTTCTCAGGCTCCATATTTTGTTTTAAATGCATTAAATACAATACATAGGATTGATTGCAGATTTCTGCTACTGACCAAGATGGAGTAATAGAGATCAGAGTTACCCTACCTGAAAAAGCCAGGTGAAGTACATGCAACAACAGTTTTCAAAACATTGACAATTGGGTAACATAGGGCAGTTGATCCCCAAGGGATGAGAAATAAACGAGGTGACCGCTATGACATTGCCCAGCTTGGGGACACAGGAGAGTGTCTCAACTGTGGCACAAAGATGAGGAGCTCGTGGTGTCGCTGGGCTGAGAAGGAAAAGCTAGGAGAGAGGGGAGGCCAAGGTGGTGGGAGTTTGCAAAATATCAAAGAGGAGAGAATTTCACAGAGAACTCTGGAAATCTGGAGAGGGTCTCCCTGGAGTCTTCAGCTGAGTCCTGATTAGCACATGTACATGAAGAAACTATGCGAGACCAGAAAAAGAACCAGCAAAAGGAACAGAGAGAACTCACATAGGGTCAGGTATAGTTCCTGTTCTCATCAATCAGAGTAGAAAACCTCATAATCCACAGGGCATAAGGTAGAGTACTCTGAATAATTTTGTCTCAGTAGTTGGAAAAATTTAGGTTGAAACTAACTGCTGCTCTGTTCTCACCCAACAAGGCTTGAAAACAAGACTGAAAAAATCAGACTGATTCTAAGTAACTTAACCATGCCCCAGAATAAAGCTCAAGAATAATTAGAGTATTTGTGAAAATACAGAAAATATCCAGCACTCAAAAAGGTAAAATTCACGATGTCTGATGTGTGACAACTATCAGGCATGCAAAGAATTAGGGAAAGACAACCAATAGTGAGTATAAAAATTACTCAATCAAAACTGAATCAGAAATGATGCAGAGGACAGAATTAGCAGACAGGAACAATGGAAGTTATATTCAAGAAGCTAGAGGAACAATTAAGCATATTAAGTAGAGACATCAAAGATATTTTTAAAAATCTTAATAAGAATTCTAAAGATGAAAACTATAATGTCTAAGATGTAAAGTACATTAGATCAGATTAACAGCAGATTACACACTGCAGAGAATGATTAATGAACTTACAGACGTAATAGAAACTAAAGTAAAACACAAAGGAAAAAAGACTTATAAAAAATTTACAAGAATCATTGAGCTATAGGAAAACTTCAAGTAGCCCAATACATGTGTAACTAGAGTCTTCAAATGATAAAGTATTTGAAGAAATAATGTTCAAAAACTTTTCCTATTTGATGGAAAATATGAACTCAAAGATCCAAGAAGCAGGCCAGGAGCAGTGGCTCATGCCTCTAATCCCAGCACTTTGGGAGGCTGAGGCAGGTGGATCGCTTGAGTTCAGGAGTTCAAGACCAGCCTGGGCAACATGGTGAGACCCCATCTCTACTAAAAATGCAAAAAAAAAAATAGCCAGGTGTGGTGATGTGTGCCTGTGGTCCCAGCTACTTGGAAGGCTGAGGTGAGAAGATCCCTTGAGCCTGGGAAGCGGAGGTTGCGGTGAGCTGAGATGGCACCACTGCACTCCAGCTTGGATGATAGAGAAAGACCCTGTCTCAGAAAAACAAACCAAAAAATATCCAAGAAGCTCAATAAATCCCAAGCACACACACTCAAAATAAATAAAATTACAGTGAGGCATATCTTAATAGAATTGCCTAAAACCGGTAATAAAGAGAAAATTTTTCAAGAAGCATTGTTTCTATGCACATAGACACAAAGATAAGAATAACAGTAGAATTCTTGTTAGAAACAATGCAAACCAGAAGACAGTGAAGCAAAATCTTTAAAGAACTGAAAGAAAAAAAAACCCCAACACTGATAAGTTAGAATTTTATAGTTAGCAAAAAGATCTTTCAAAAATGAAAGCAAATAACCAAAGACGGCAAATAAGCATATGAAAAGATGTTCAACATCATATAAAACTAGGGAATTGCAGTTTAAAAGGAATAATGAGATACTACTATATGTCTATTAGAATGGTTGAAATCCAAAAATACTGAAAATATCAAATGCTGACAAGGACGTGGCATAACAGGGACTCTCGTTCATTGTTGGTACTGGATGGGAGCCATTTTGGAAGACAGTTTAGCACTTTGGAAGGCAATTCTTACAAAACTAATCATAACTCTTACCATGTGATCCAGCAACCATACACCCTGGTATTTATCCAAATAAGCTGAAAATTTTGTCCACATAAAAACCTGCACACAAATGTTTATAGCAACTTTGATCATAATTACCAAACCGTGGAAGCAACCAAGATGCTCTTTAGTAGATGAATGGATAAATAAACTGTGGTACATCCAGACAATGGAATATTATTCAGCACTAAAAAGAAAAGAGCTGCCAAGCCATAAAAAGACATGGAGGAAACTTAAATGTAAATTACGAAGTGAAAGAAGCCAATGTGAAAAAGATATGTGCTATACGAATCCAACCTTATGACCATCTGGAAAAGGCAGAACTATAAAGACAGTAAAAAGATTAGTGGTTGCCAGGTGTTGGGGGAGAGGGAAGGATAAATAGGCAGAGCACAGAGGATTTTTAGGGAAGTGAAATTATTCTATGTAAAATGATAATGGTGAATACATGCTATTGTATATTTGTCAAAACTCATAGAATGAACAAGAGTAGACCCTAATGAGAATGATGAAATTTGAGTGGTAATGATGTGTCAATGTATGTTCATCAATTATAACAAATATGCAACTCTGGTGCAGGATATTGATAGTGGGAGAGGCTGTGCATGTGTTGAGGCAGGAGAACATATGGGAAATATCTGTACCTTCTGCTCAATTTTGATGTGAACCTAAAACTGCTCTAAAGAATAAAATCGGCCGGGTGCGGTGGCTCACGCCTGTAATCCAGCACTTTGGGAGGCCAAGGTGGGCGGATCACGAGGTCAGGAGATCGAGACCATCCTGGCTAACACAGTGAAACCCCGTCTCTACTAAAAATACAAAAAAATTAGCCAGGTGCGGTGGCACGCGCCTGTAATCCCAGCTACTCAGGAGGCTGAGGCAGGAAAATCGCTTGAACCCGGGAGGCAAAGGTTGCAGTGAGCTGAGATCGCGCCACTGCACTCCAGCCTGGGCAACAGAGTGAAACTCCATCTCAAACAAACAAACAAGCAAAGAATAAAGTCTATCTTTTTAAAATGAAAGTGAAATAAACACTTTATCAGACATACAAAATTTGAAAGAATTCATCACCAGCAGATCCATACTACAAGAAATGTTAAGGGAAATTCTTCAGGCAGAAGGAAAATTTCATCGGTTGGAAATCCAGATCTACATGAAGGAATAAAGAGTATCAGAAACATTAATTACATGGGTAAATATCTGACTTTTTCCTTATTATGTAAATCTATGTAAAAGATATTTGACTGTTTAAAGCAAAATTAACAATGTATTATAGGGTTTATAAGATACGTGGTGGTAAAATGTGTGGCAATAATGACACAGAGACTGGGTGAGGATAAATGGAAGTATGTGATTGTAAGTTTCTCATACTGTATGTAGAAAGGTATAATATCATTTGAAGGTAGACAGTGATAAGTTAAAGATATATACCGTCAACCCTAAAGCAATCATCAAAATAACAAAACAAAGAGTTATAGCTATAAGCCAACAAACGTGATAAAATGACATCATAAAAATGTTCAGTTCATTCAAAAGAAGGTAAAAAAGAGGGGAAAAAAACCCCAAAGAACAGAAATAACAAATAGAAAATAAATGGCAAGACGATATATTTAAACCCAGCCATAGCAATACTCACATTAATGTAAATGGTCTGAACATTTCAATTGGTTCGGGTGCGGTGGCTCACGCCTATAGTCCCAGAACTTTGGGAGGACAAAGGGGGGCAGATCACTTGAGGCCAGGAGTTCAAGACAAGCCTGGTCAGCATGGTGAAACCCTGTCTCTACTAAAAATACAAAAATTAGTCAGGTGTGGTGGCACACGCCTGTAGTCCCAGCTACTTGGGAGACAGAGGCACGAGAATCACTTGCACCAGGGAGGCGAAGGTTGCAGTGAGCCGAGATAATGCCACTTCACTCCAGCTTGGGCGACAGAACAAAACTCTGTCTCAAGAAAAAAAAGAAAAAAAAAAGCAGTTAAAAATAATTAATTAAAAAAACCCACAGGATTAGCCCAATTACACTGAAATGCAGCTATGAAAATATTTTTTAAAAATAAATTTGCAGCCAGGCGCAGTGGCTCACTCCTGTAATCCCAGCACTTTGGGAGGCTGAGGTGGGAGGATCACCTGAGGTCAGGAGTTTCAGACCAGCATGGCCAACATGGCGAAACCCCGTTTCTACTAAAAATACAAAAATTAGCTGGGCATGGTGGTACAGACCTGTAATCTCAGGTACTTGGGAGGCTGAGGCAAGAGAATCACTTGAACTCGGGAGGTAGAGGTTGCAGTGAGCCGAAATCACACCACTGCACTCCAGCCTGGGTGACACAGCCAGATTCTGTCTCGAGAAAAAAAGAAAGAAAGAAAGAAAGAAAGAAAGAAAGAAAGAAAGAAAGAAAGAAAGAAAGAAAGAAAGAAAGAAAGGAAGTAGGCCAGAGTTAAGTAGAGCCTGGAGCTACTAGGAACCATGGGGTAGTTAAGTAGAGCCTGGAGCTGCTACGGACCCTGGGGCCTCCTGCAATGCCTAGATCCCTTGTCTTGTGGAAGTTGCAATGGGTCTGGTGGGACAACAGCCATCAATGCTGGTGGTCAGTATTGGAGGCTGGGGCTCCCTAGGGAGGGTGGAGTGTTCCACGTTGAGAAGGACCAGGGTAGGAAGAGCCAGAATGAACTCTAATCCCCAAGAGAGTCTGGGTCCAGTGGGAAATCACGACTACTTGATACATCCCAATAAAAAGAGCCTGCCTGGGCCAACAGAAGGGGCCAGAAACCAGGAACGGGGGTTCTGGGTGATTACCAGGGATGGAGTGAAACAGCCCTCAAGAGCCCAAGGGTAAGGATAGTGGGTTGGGTTTGTTTGTTTGTTTTCTTTTTTTTTCTTTTTTTTTGGTCTAGCTTCTGGAACAGCACTAAAAGTCTCCAGATGACAGATATTGGAAATTGTGGGTGAGGTTGCAACCTTTACATCACCTTCCCCAGACTAAGGAATTAGTAGCTGGATGTTAACAATGTGATTGATGATTCATTGGAAGAGCTAGTGAGGCCAGCAAAGCAGAACAGTTATGATACAATCAGGTATCATAAAAGTCATTCATAGTTTATTACTTGTCCTGTTACTGACATTTTAGCTGCCCCAGGGATTTTCGAGTCACTCCAGGTGACTAGACAATGCATCTTTTCCACCACGGACTTGGCTGGAATGTAGGCTCTTACTTGGCTCAGGGACCTGCTACTCACATAGGAACCAGATTTCAGCCTCTCCCTGTGAACCTTCAGAGATTCCCCAAAGGAGTAATACTGTGAGCATGCTCCCACCTCCCTAGCCAGACTCTGGGGGACAGGCACCAAGTACCAGCCTGAAAAGCAAATCTGCGGTAGACCTTGCTTCTAAGGCAAGGGACTTTGAAAAGATGCTATGGATGTTGGCAGGAGCCTCACATGGATCTGGGCAGACCACAGGGTGTAAGGTATTAGACTGCGTGCTCTGAGTGAATGACTGCCATGCCAAGTTCAAGTTTTAAATTCTTAGCATCTAGTACAATACCTTGGCACATATGAAGATGCTTTGTAATTCTTTTTAAATTGAACTGAACTATCTAATGGTGATATTAGTGTATGTGAACATAGATTCTGTAGAATTGTGAAGCTGGGAAATAATTTAAATATTAATTGGGAGGTACATACCACAGACAAAAAAAAAAAAAAGTCCAGTGGATCTAAATGTAGAAAGATAAAACAAAATTCTTCTAGAAGGCAACATATGGGAATACGTTTATGCCCTTGGGGTAGGTAATGATTTCTCACATAACACATATACTCACAAAAGCAATAACCATAAAGGTTACTAATATTAAAAACCTCTGGGCCGGGCGCAGTGGCTCATGCCTGTAATCCCAGAACTTTGTGAAGTCGAGGGGGGTGGATCACTTGAGGTCAGGAGTTCGAGACCAGCCTGGCCAACATGGTGAAACCGTGTCTCTACTAAAAATGCAAAAATTAGCTGGGCATGGTGGTGCATGCCTGTAGTCCCAGCTACTCGGGAGGCTAAGGATGGAGAATCACTTGAACCCAGGAGACAGAGGTTGCAGTGAGCTGAGATCGTGCCATTGCACTCTAGGCTAGGCGAGAGTGAAACCCCGTCTCAAAAACAAACAAACAAAAAAACAAACCCAAAAAACTTCTGTTCATCAAAATGCACCATTATGAGAATGAGAAGGCAAGCAATACAGAAGGTATTTGTAAAACCTATGTCTGATAAAGGACTCATATGTAGACTATGTAAAGAATTCTTATAAATCAATAGGAAAGAGATGGAACACCTATTTTTTGAAATGGACGAAAGACTTGAACAGGCATTTCACTAAAGAGGATATCTAAATAGCCAATATGTGTGTGAAAAGATGCTCAACATCATTAGTTAACAAGGAAATGCAGATTAAAACCAATGATATACCACCGTACACTCACCATAAAAGGGGAAAAACTGACCATACCAAGTACAGCAATTGCATCTCTCTGTACATTCTTGTATAACTGGTTCAACAATTTTTGAAGAATTTTGGTACTATCTATTAAAGTGAGCTTATTGTCACATTCCAGATGTCACAATGCATTCATATATGAACATGTGCAAGAATATTCATAGCAACCCTGTTTATCTTGGCTAAAACCAACCTAATGTTTAAGCTACAGAAGACGGGATAAGTACATTTATCTTCATTGTACATGTATTTGTGCATAAAAACACATATATGTACACACACATATATTTACAATGTACAAGTAATAAATGTATATTCATTGTATGTTATAAATTTATATAAACATTGTACACAATGGAATACTATACAGTGAAGAAAACGACTACTGCTACATTGTTGCATCTCACAGATAAAATGTTAAGTAAAAGAAGCTGTAATGTTTTGTGTTAGTAGAGATGGGGTTTCACCATGTAGCACCACTGCACTCCAGACTGGGAGACAGAGCAAGACTCTGAGGAAATTGACACTCTGAGACACACTTTGAGACTCTGTCTCAAAAAAAAAAAAAAAAAAAAGGAAGCTGGAATCAAAAGAGCATGTACTGTATGATTCCATTTATACAATACACAAGAACAGGTCAAACTAATCTAGACTTATAAAAGTCAGAATAGGCCGGGTGCGGTGCCTCACGCCTGTAATCCCAGCACTTCGGGAGGCCAAGGCGAGCAGATTATCTGAGGTCAGGAGTTCAAGACCAGCCTGGCCAAGATGGTGAAACCCTATCTCTACTAAAAATACAAAACATTTGCTGGGCATGGTGGTGGGCACCTGTAATCCCAGCTACTCGGGAGGCTGAGGCAGGAGAATTGCTTGAACCCGGGAGGTGGAAGTTGCAGTGAGCCGAGATCGCACCATTGCGTTCCAGCCTGGGCAACAAGAGTGAAAGTCTGTCTCAAAAAAAAAAAAAAAAAAAAAAAAAAAAAGTCAAAATAATGGTTACTTTTTGGGTAGGACTGCCAGATATAAATACAGGCCACCCAGTTAAATTTGAATTTCAGAAAAACAGCAAATAATTTTTTAGTATAAATATGTTTCATGTAATATTTTTATTTGCTAAATCTAGCAACCTTATTTTGGGAGAATATCTATTTGGAGGGTATGCAAGGATTGTTTATGTGGTTCTGGTAATATTCTAGATGGTAAGTTGCATGGGCATGTGCATTTGTAAACATTCATAAGGTGAATATTTTAATTTTTTTTTTTTTTTTTTTTTTGAGACGGAGTCTCGCTTTGTCACCCTGGCTGGAGTGCAGTGGCACAATCTCAGCCCACTGCAAGCTCCGCCTCCTGGGTTCACGCCATTCTCCTGCCTCAGCCTCCGGAGTAGCTGGGACTACAGGCACCCACCACCCTGCCTGGCTAATTTTTTTGTATTTTTAGTAGAGATGGGGTTTCACCATGTTAGCCAGGATGGTCTCAATCTGCTGACCTCGTGATCTGCCCGTCTTGGCCTCCCAAAGTGCTGGGATTACAGGCGTGAGCCACCGTGCCCTGCCAAATATTTAAAATTTGTGCACTTTATGATATGAATGTTACACTCTAACAAAAATGTATTTATTATTATTATTATTATTATCATCATCATCATTATTATTTTGAGATGGAGTTTTGCCTTGTTGCCCAGGCTGGAGTGCAGTAGCGTGATCTCAGCTCACTGCAACGTCTGCCTCCTGGGTTCAAGTGATTCTCCTGCCTCAGCCTCCCGAGTAGCTGGGACTACAGGTGTGTGCCACCATGCCCAGCTAATTTTTGTATTTTTAGAAGAGACAAGGTTTCGTCATGTTGGCCAGGCTGGTCTCAAACTCCTGACCTCAAGTGATCCACTTGCCTCGGCCTCCCAAAGTGCTGAGATTACAGGCATGAGCCCCCACACCTGGCCTAACAAAAATGTTTTTAAAATTAAAAGAGAGGTAGAGCAATATAGGAAGAGTCAAGAATCCTGGGTTCAAATCCCAGCTTTTACTGACTAGAGTGAGTTTGGTCAAGCTTTTCGAGGTCTCAGTTTTTTCATCTGTAAGATGGAAACAGTTTTAACAAGAGATACTTCTACTAACTCCATTTTATGTAAGAGAAAATGGAAGTGTGCCTTCTGCTTTGCTACTGGAAAGTGCTTCTTAAATTGTAAAAGATTCAACAAATCTAAGACGTTACGTATGATTATTTAGGACAGAAGATTTTAATACAAAGTCTAGGGATTATTTGCAAAAATTTAAATGTCAGTGCATTTTCCTGGTGAGACAGCCTAAATCTAGCTTTGGATTCTCAAAGGGGTTTCTGACAACCTTCCCTACAAGTTGAAAAGTTAGGGCCGGGCACGTTGGCTCACGCCTGTAATCCCAGCACTTTGGGAGGCCAAGGCGGGTGGATCACCTGATGTCAGGAGTTTGAAACCGGCCTGGCCAACACAGTGAAACCCAGTCTCTACTAAAAATACAAAAATTAGCTGGGTGTGGTAGTGTGCACCTGTAATCCCAGCTATTTGGGAGGCTGAGGTGAGAGAATCTCTTGAACCCGGGGTGGACGTTGCAGTGAGCTGAGATTGCGCCACTGCACTCCAACCTGGGCAACAAGAGCGAAACTCCATCTCTACATAAATACATAAATAAATAAAAGTTAGAAGACCCTTGGTCGGAAGAAGACCATCCATCCCAGAGTAAGCAGTAGTAGCCTTGACTGGACTACTGTGACCTGGAGTTCCTTTCTTCCCCTGTGTCCTAGCCTTCCTTCTTTCCTTCCTTTTCATTGCAAAGCAGGCCACTTTGGGAAGCCACCATTCAGTTGCCTCCCTTTTGTAAGCAGGGTCTAGGGGTGGAGGATGGCAGGCCTTCCTCACCGGGAGCTATGCTTTTGCTTAATTAGTGTTTGCCAAGGGCTGCAGATTATTAAATTACTAGTCAATTGTGATGAAGCCTTGGGGGCTTTCGAAATCTATGTGCTGCCCTAACTGGATGGGAGGGACTTGCCTGAAGGGACAGGGAGAGGAGGGTGTTTGGAGTCGCTCTTTTGGTGGGGCTGCCCCTCCCAGTGGATAGCACCACAAAGAGATCCCAAAGGGTCTTTGCTGCTACTGTCCAGCTTATCTTTGGGGCCTGAAAGCCACCATTAGGGATGTGTTTGATTTGAGTTTAGGCACCTTTCCTTTGTATAATGCAGCTGTTCTTGAGAGGATTAACTGGGAGGGATAGGATAACAGTGATAAGAGCTAAGGTCTACTGGGCTCTCCCAAGGAGCCAGAACTATGCTAAATCCTGGTATTCCATCCCCATCTGGAGAGGGGAGGCAAGAAAGGGAAACTGCCACATTGAAAGACGTAGAAATCAAGGCAACTCTACATGTTATTTCACTGAATCCTCGTAATAACACTCACACGTAGATATTACAACCCTGTTTTACAGATAAGGGAAGAGAGTCAGAGTGATTTATGGAGGGGCCCAAGGTCACGCATCCACACAGGGCAAGATCCACACGATCCAAGATTTCAGTCCTGCTGCTGAGGCCAAGAGGCTCCCCCGAGCAGGGCACGGGTTCTCAACAGGACTGTGGGGGCTGGGGAGAGTCACAGTTGGAAAAAACTTCCCAGGCCATTCTAATACAGCCCCTGGTTGGCTGGGGGAGTTGGGATTGGGGAGAAGGGATTGTGGCATCCCCCTAACCAGTTAGAGAACTGATTTACTAAAGTGAATCTAAAGTATATCACATTTCTAAGGCGGGGCACAGTGGCTCATGCCCATAATCCCAGCACTTTAGGAGGCTGAAGTGGGTGGATGACTTGAGGCCGGGAATTGGAGACCAGCCTGGCCAACATGGTGAAACTCTGTCTCTACTAAAAATACAAAAATTAGCCAGACATGGTGGTACACACCTGTCCCAGCTACTCGGGAGGCTGAGGTAGGAGAACTACTTGAACCTAGGAGGCGGAGGCTGCAGTGAGCCAAGATCACACCACTGCACTTCAGCCTGGGAGATGGAGCAAGACTCGGTGTCAAAAATAAATAAATAAATAAATAAATAAATAAATAAATAAATAAATTGCGGTGGCTCACCCCTGTAATCCTAGCACTTTGGGAGGCCGAGGCGGGTGGATCACTTGGGGTCAGGAGTTAGTGACCAGCCTGGCCAACATGATGAAACCCCATCTCTACTAAAAATACAAAAATTAGGTGGGCATGGTGGCACGTGCCTGTAGTCCCAGCTACTCAGGAGGCTGAGGCAGGAGAATTGCTTGAATCCAGGAGGTAGAGGTTGCAGTGAGCTGAGACTGTGCCACTGCACTCCAGCCTGGGTGACAGAGGGAGACTTCGTCTCGAAAGAAAGGAAGGAAGGAAGGAAGGGGAAAGAAAGAAAAAGAGAATGAGAAAGAAAGAAAGAGGAAGGAAGGAAGGAAGGAGAAAGAGAGAGAGAGAGAGAGAAAGAAATAAAGAAAGAAAAGAAAGAAAGAAAAAGAAAATAACATTTCTTCCAGAGAGGGGATTCCATGTAGAGCAGTGGTTCTCTAAGTGAGGATGATTTTATACTCTCCCTCCCCACCCACCATTCCTCCCCGCTCCCCTCCCCCCACAACCTGCTGGGGATGTGTGACAATTTCTGGAGACATCTGTTATGATCACAACCCCTGGGGGAGTGAGGAGGGTCTGGCAACTAGTGGGCAGAAACTAAGAGTGCTGTCCAATACCTAACACGCATAGGACAGCCCCTGACAACAAAAACTTATTCAGTCCAAAACATCAATAGCGCTAAGCTTGAGAAACCCTGGGGGAGAGTAAAGGGTGCTGTTTTGGGGTGGGGGGTGAGGAAGGGGCAAAGCTGGGGAGAGAGCTCTGGAGATCCCAGAAAAAAGCCTAAGTAGGGGAGGAATGGATGGACAAATGTTAACTTCACAGCGTAGCCGGGTGTGAGTTTTGCTTTAAAGAAATCTATTTATATTTTGCCAAGATCCCCTTTATACTCCCAGGGTGTCACAGAAAATCGTGAGGATGAGTCTGTCATTGGGTTGACCAGAATCCAGGAGCAAAAAAAAGATCTGGACTGGGAGACAGGAAACCTGCATTCCAGTCCTGGTCTGGCCACTTACCAACTATGGGACACTGGGCCACCCTGGATCTCTTGGAGTCTCAGTTTCTTTTCCTGTAAAATGGGGGTAATTATATTTGTTCTCTCTATCTCACAAGGTGTTTTAAGCAGCAAGCGGGACAGTCTATAAGAAACGGCTTTTGGAAGGACAATCCCTGTTAGGCCGTTCTTGCACTGCAGTAAGGAGATACCTGAGACTGGGCAATTTATAAAGAAAAGGGGCTTACTTGGCTCAGAGTTCTTCAGGGTATACAGGAAGCGCAGCACTGACATTGCTGGGCTTCTGGAAAGGTTGCAGGGAGCTTTTGATGATCATGGCGGAAGGCAAAGGGGGAGCAGGCATGTCACATGGTGAAAGCAAGAGCAAGCGAAAGAGAGTGAATGGGAGGGGGGTGCCACACGCTTTTTAATGACCAGATCTCACTCACTATGATGAAGACAGCGCCAAGCCATTACAGCACCAAGCCATGAGGGATCAGCCCCCATGATCCAAACACCTCCCACCAGGCCCCATCTCCAGCACTGGGGATTACAATTCAACCTGAGACTTGGGAGGGGCAAATATCCAACTCTATCAATCTCCTTACAGGACAGAGGATGCTGCGGTTGTGAAATCTGTATGCAGGTCTCCAAGCACATTTGGATAAGTGGGATTAATCAGTTTTTTAAATTTTTTTTACTTTTTTTTTTTTTTTTTTGAGACAGAGTCTTGCTCTGTCTCCCAGGCTAGAGTGCAGCGGTGCGATCTTGGCTCACCGCTACCTCTGCCTTCTATGCTTAAGTGATTCTCCTGCCTCACTCCTGAATAGTTGGGATTACAGGCACCTGCCACCATGCCCGGCTAATTTTTATAATTTTAGTAGAGAAAGGGTTTCACCATGTTGGCCAGGCTGGTCTCGAACTCCTGACCTCAAATGATCCACCTGCCTTGGCCTCCCAAAGTGCTCGGATTACAGTTGCGAACCACTGCACCTGGCCCATCATTTATTTTCAAACTGAAGGAGTGAAATTAAATATTTTGTCACTGGGTGCGATGGTTCACGCTTGGAATCCCGGTACTTTGGGAGGACAAGGCAGGTGAATCACGAGGTCAGCAGACCAAGACCATCCTGGCCAACGTGGTGAAACCCTGTCTCTACTAAAAATACAGAAATTAGCCGGGCGTGGTGTCGTGTGCCTGTAGTCCCAGCTTCTCAGGAGGCTGAGGCAGGAAAATCACTTGAACCCGGGAGGCGAAGGTTGCAATGAGCCAAGATCGTGCCATTGCACTCCAGCCTGGGCAACAGTGTGAGACTCTGTCTCAAAAATAAATAAATAAATAAAAATAAAAATAAATATTTTGTCATCCACATGCTTTGAAATTCAAGCATGACAGTAAAATTGACAGAGGTTTAAAATTATATATCAGGTGCAGTGTTAATGATGGCTACCTTAAAATTTCCCCAACTTGTGTGAGAGGTATGGATATAAGAGAAGAGGAAGAAAGTCAAAGCATTTATCTCTCAAAATAGAGCATTACTTTCATCCTGATGGCACAAATAATCCATGCCTAGTTGTGAAAAAATGATAATAATAAAAGACAACATAGGAAAGTATGAAAATGAAAGCAAAGGCTGGGTGCACTGGCTCACATCTGTAATCCCAGTGCTTTGGGAGGCTGAGGTGGGAGGATTGCTTGAGTCTAGGAGTTTGAGACCAGCTTAGGCAACATAGCGAGACTTTGTCTCTAAAAATAAAAAATATGGCCAGGAGCAGTGGCTCACGCCTGTAATCCCAGCACTTTGGGAGGCTGAGGCAGGCGGATCACCTGAGGTCAGGAGTTCGAGACCAGCCTGACCAACATGGTGAAACCCTGTCTCTAGTAAAAATACAAAAAATTAGCCGGGCGTGATGGCGGGCGCCTGTAATCCCAGCTACTCATGAGGCTGAGGCAGGAGAATCGCTTGAACCCAGGAGGTGAAGGTTGTGGTGAGCCTAGATAGCACCACTGCACTCCAGCCTTGTTGACAGAGTGAGACTCTGTCTCCAAAAATAAATAAATAAATAAATAAACAAATAAATAAAAATTAAAAAGAAAAGTTAGTCGGTGTGGTGGTGCATGTCTATAGACCTAACTACTTGGTAAGCTAAAATGGGAGGATTGCTTGGGTCCAGGAGTTCGAGGCTGTAGTGAGATAGAATTGTGCCACTGTACTGCAGCCTGGGTGACAGAGCAAGGACCTGTCTCAAAATAAGTAAATAAACAAACAAACAAACCAAACAGAAAATGAAAGTAAAAATTTTCCCGAATTCTATCATCTAGGGGGAAAAAGTGCTGTTGACATTTTGAAGCAAATGTCTCCAAATATTTTTACTTTTTAATATTTTTTTGAGACAGAGTCTTGCTCTGTCGCCCAGGCTGGAGTGCAGTGGCACAATCTCAGCTCACTGCAACCTCTGCCTCCTGGGTTCAAGTGATTCTCTTGCCTCAGCCTCCCAGGGGGAGGCCACCATGCCCTGCTAATTTTTGTATTTTTTAGTAGAGATGGGGTTTCACCATGTTGGCCAGGCTGGTCTTGAACTCCTGACCTCAAGTGATCCGCCTACCTCGGCCTCCCAAAGTCAAATATTTTTAAAGAATAATTACATTAAAAAAAGAATTCTACAGTATATGCTTTTTTGTAACCAGCAATAATATAGCATGAACATCCAGAAGATAACGTTAGAAAGATGCTTCTTGTATAAAGGGGTGTGTGAGGTGCCTTCGAAGAAGAAAAGACAGAAAGACATTAACATCAGATCCTTCCCTAAGAAATGTTCTCTCTGGCTTCCAGATAGAGTTTGGGTGGGTGGCAGGGCCAGGAGGTTCTCACAGGCATATAGATGCCATCACTTATGGCCTTTAGCCCCTAATGCACATTGATTGGAAGGAGAATGGGAAGTGGTGGGGCCCAGGAGGCCTCTTCAGATTCTTCCTGGCCTAAGACTTGGGTTTCTTTAGAAGCATAGTCCTTTGCAGAATGAGAACAAGGAAACTGCATCCCTGTGCTGTCAACAGACTATCAGGAACCTTGGCCACCCTTAAAAAGCACAGGGAGGATTTCCAACAGTGTGTGAAGTCATTAGAAATTCAGTGTGTGGGGACACAGGCAAAGAGAAACACCACATCTCCATAGGTGGGGGTGCTGGGAGGGGCTCCCGTGTTTCTTATGGAGTTTGGGGGTTATTATAAGCCCTCACTCTCAGCATCCTGGAACCTTTAATAACGATTAATGCTCTCCTTCTTGCTCTAGGTATTTACAGCATGCCCTCAGGCTACCCAGAACCAGTGTTTGCTAAAGATGACAGTCCACTGGAAGCCTCTCTTACTGTTGCTAAACCTTGTGCTGCATATTGTTGTCTATACTGAGACCCAAACTCACTCTGGATCCTGGAACTCATTCACTGAAACTTCTTCCCTTTCCTCATCCAAATGAGTGTTTTGTTAGGAAACGTAATCCATCCATACTAATTTGGAATTTGCAGAAACATTTGGGATTTTGCAAGGGAGGAGAGTTGCTGATTCTAATCCAGTCTCAAGTGATTCGGTCAACATAGATTTAGTATTTTCTCAAGACAGTTTGGGGCTGATACTGCTGTGGATTCCTAGTGAGGACCAAACCTGAAATCTTCACACTATGGACCTGAGTCTCCTTGGATATTTTACCTCCTCCCATCCCATATTGCTTCTGGCCAGATGCAGGTGTGTCAGCCCACACCTAGATGAATTTCAAGGGGGAACAATGGCATCATCCTCTCCTGAAGTTTCACCTGCTCTGTCGCTTGAACACACGTAAGCCACCTTGTGAGACTGTTCAATACCGGGGGACATAGTATCTGTCTCATTTTAAGGTGCCCATGTTTTAGTGGAAGGTGCTTTGCTATCTGTGACATTTTTGAATACAGCAATGGATTTGAGTGGGCAAAGCTGCTCTGTAAGACAGGGTGGGGTCATTGAAGCCATTTTAAAAAGAGAAAACAAAAGAAAACCTCAGGCATTTTAATATGTTAAATACGCATCCAATTATTAATTCTAAAGACTTCTACAAATCAACCTAGATGAAACTTTTTTCACCTTTTTCCTGCCTCTTTTCCCCTTCTCAGAAACATTTAGACCTACCCTATGGCAATGACTATTGGGAAGTCTCTGCCCTGTATATCAGGGTAGCACAAATAATTCAGCATAAAGCAGCCCAGTTACTGTAGCTTGGCATTAGGATAAGTATATCTTAAGAAAGTTCTTATGCAGACTTGGCTTCAGGCAATAAAACGTCATAGACGTATAACTGTAGCGAGTGAAATTTCTAGGGAGCAAATTAGGCTGAAAACATCTTCTAGAGACAGCTAGAAAGGAATTGTACACCACCCCAAAATAAGGCAAGTTATGCAGTAAATGTTTCATTTATTGGCCTTCTTCCATTACTATTAGGGTTAAAAGACATCTTGTCAATAAGAAAAGTATATTTATGGAGGACTGATGTCTTTCAGAAAGCTGTTCCTGTCACAAATGCCTATAGCAGTGGTAATCGGCTTATGAAGGCAGGTGATGAAACCCTGTACAGATGCATACATCTCCCCATTAACCCTTGGATCATCAGGTATTATTGTCACTTTATTACCTGGACCTGTTATTAGCTGAAGCAAGGTGATCAAGCCGGGCACTTCAGAAAAATGTCAGAACAGAAGAGTGTTCCTCAGGGTTTCAAGGGGAGAGAGTATGTGTCTCTCCAAGTCCCTTCACAGAGTCTTTGGGGGGATAGAGGATGCCTGTGAAGTGGGCGCTTTTGCCTAACCCTTCCTCTTGCTAAATTTGAAAACTCTTGGGTGTCCAATTTTTTAACGTTCCTATGTTGGCTAAGGGAGTAGCTTTCCTCAAGGTCCAAATAAGGAACCATCACCCACGCAGAACAAAAAGCAAACAGAAAATCTCACAGTGGAATCAGGACTTTGGCTTCTAAACATTTCCCCATTTTATAGCTTCCTTATGTTTTCAGATTCTTTTTTTGGCTTCCTTTAGCACACTCCCGGCATAGATAAGTCCAACACAGTGGGGTAACAGATCATCCATCTTGGAGCCCAGATCTTTAAAGAAAAATCACACAGGAACACAAATACACACACCCACACATGTACATATCACTGTCAAGGGTAACTTAGTAGAATCTTGCCGAGTGATTGGGGGAGCTGAATGTGGTTGTCAACATGTATTCCCCACTTCGGGTAAATCTGACAGACTAGCCTTGTTTTTCTCAAATTCCAGAGCCAAGCTTTCAATATGGTTTGTCTTCTTTGCTGGTGTGCGTGAATCTCTGAGCCATAACTGGGGCGTGTGGTGAAACGATGGAATCGTGGACTTTTAAATATTAACAGGCAATTTAAAAAAGCCCATTCCAACCACCTCATCCACCAGGTGAGACAAGACGAAGGGGCCGCGGGTGACACAGCCTGTGGCCAGCCTATTTCTGCAGTCCCCTGTCAGGCACATTCCTGTATTTCAATGGGCACCTAACACTTCACCATATCTCCCCCATGGGGAACCAACACTTAAAAGGTGATTTGTGTAAACCGAAACCTCCTTTTCATGCTCATTGATAGGGATAAACAAGGAAGCACCTCTGGAAGAGGTAACACCACTCACTTAAGTTTTAAGGTATCAGCATGTATCCAAAGAGAAGGATTTAATCAAGGGAGGGCTGAAGGAGAGGAGAAAACAGAAGAGAAGCAGCAGAAGGGCAGTGGATGAAGAGGGCGAGGTCAAAGTCAGAGAGGCCTAGGGACAGCTACTTAGAGTTCAGGACCTGGACTGGCGCCAGGAATGGACTCCAAGGGGTGAGGGCCCAGCTTCTCCTTGCCTTCCTCCCAAAATATGCAGAGACCTAACTGGATTCCAAGGGATGAGGGCACAGCTTCTCCCCCCTCCCACCCATTTCCCAACATGCAGAGCCCATGGTGGCAAAATCCCCTGGCTCAGGCTAAAGTCAGAACTGGTCTGCTTTCCTGTGTTTTTCAAATCTCTGCCATTTGGGCAGAACGTTTGGTCCTATAAACCAGGAGTCATCAGTATCCACAGAGAAGTTGCCTCAGCACTTGGACCCAAGTCAACTGTGTTTAAAATTTCACACCAAATCTATAAATTACACATTCACATTGTGGGCCAGCCTACCCTTTTTTCAAATAGTATTCAAGGTATTTTTCTTGTTTTTCTTTCTTTTTTTTTTTTTTTTTTTTTTTTTGAGACGGAGTCTCGCTCTGTTGCCCAGGCTGGAGTGCAGTGGTGCCATCATGGCTCACTGCAAGCTCCACCTCCCGGGTTCACGCCATTCTCCTGCCTCAGCCTTCCGAGTAGCTGGGACTACAGGCACCCGCCACCACGCCTGGTTAATTTTTTGTATTTTTAGTAGAGACGGTGTTTCACCGTGTTAGCCAGGATGGTCTCGATCTCCTGACCTCGTGATCCGCCCGCCTTGGCCTCCCAAAGTGCTGGGATTACAGGCATGAGCCACTGCGCCCGGCTATTCAAGGTATTTTTCAATACCTTGCTGCCTGGCTACTGCAGTGCCAATTCTGCCATTCCCTCCCCCTCCTCAATTCAGGCATCACCTGAGGGACTTGCAGAGCATCAGGGATCTGGCCCCTCTGAGATCTTGCTGGTCTGCTCAAGCCTTTGTACAGCACCAGGCAACGAAATTAAATGTGGGACATGCACTATCACAGAATAACTTTTTAATTGCTTAATTAAATCAGAGATTTAAGGAAGGAGAGATTCAAAAGAGTTCCCTTTGAATGAGAAAAATAAGGATATGCCAAAATGGATAAAGTTACTAATCATGGGAACAAAGCCCTTAGTATTTACATATGATAAAAATGCAGGCCAGTATAATAAAATCAGTAAGTACATTCTTTAAAATTTCAATTCAGTATATTCCTGAGATTTTATTATACAGGTAGTACTATAAAGAACATAGAAGACCTCATTATCCAACTTAATTCAGACCAGGGTTTGATTAAAAAAATAAAAAACAAAAAACTACCACACAGGACAAAGAAATTGCCATAAAATTGAGTTCCTATAAATGTGTTCCAGTTTAAGTAACTAAGTCCCTAAAATGAGCCTTAGTAAAGTCTACGCTGCATATAGACAGACTTAGGCACATCAAGTATACAGGTGACAATTAGCAAGTGTATAAAGCTATGGTCATTTCGCTAAATGTGTAAATCTAAAGGCAACCAAGTAAAAGACCTAAAAAAGGAAACTGTTAAGTCCATTTGTACATGGATTTAACAGTAAAGCATTTCATTCTTCATGTTTTCACTTGGTGTCTTGAAATAATCCCCTTTCTGTCTCCACTCTCCCTCTTAGACACTGCGCCTGCCTTATTTATTTATGAAGTCTGAAGGTTAGTCCTACCTGCTGAGACTAATTAGCCCTGTGCTTTGTATCCTATGCAATCCTGTCTGATTAAATGTACACATTTGTTTTACTTCTTTTCAGGCTCCTTCTCACTCTACTTCTGATATTCTGATTCATATCAAAGTTGGGAGTTACAGTGATTCTCCTCTGCCTCCCCCCCAACCCATTTTTATTTTGCCTGCATCTTATTCTTTAGTGTGCAAATGTGGTTGTGATTTTTTTCCAGTGCAGGGGAATTCGTTGGCCTTGTCAATCTCGGTATCATTATTTTTAGTAGTCTTCTTTCTGAGACTGTAGCCTATAAAACACTTTTGCTGAAACCCCAAACTCTCTAAATATTACATGGCAAATTTGCTTTCTTTTGGAAACCTCGGTGCTGATGGGCCAGCTGAAGTGCAGGTGAGCTTTTTCAGGGAAGGGTGGGACAACAGTACATCCTGGACTCTAGACTAATACTACTCCTAAGAGGCAATTTGCTAAATCCTACTGATTCATTTTTTTCTTTTTTCTCTTTTTCATGTTGTAGTGTCCAGTCTACTTCTTACTGGGTATTTGCAAAAATGAATCCTCTTGCTCTATCACCCAGGAACATTGTGTTTTGGGAGCTGGGTCTTTCCTCTTTAACATAATTCCATTCCCCATTTTGTAGCAAATCAGTCTGCTCCTCCTCTAATACCTAAAAGTCAACAAATACCTGCCTCAAGCCCCAGGTTTCCCATCTTCTCCCGAAGGTCTTCTAGCATCGGTTTGGTTAGCAATTTCCTGCCAGAGCCACCTACATCTTGATTATTTTGGTCAGTCTTTCGGGGATTTCATTTCAGACCCCCTTCGAGAAACACTGTAGCCCAACTGATCCCAGGGGTTGGTGAACTTTCAGTTTTATTTTCCCTGACGGTGTTAACGCCCAAACTTTTCACCTCCTAAGTCAAAAAGGACTTTGACTCTAGCTCATTTCCTACTACCTCCAACGTCAGTTAAAAAAAAAAAAAAAGCAAAACACCACTCTACATTTAAAAGAATCATATATTTTTCCTTAAGGATACTTTTAATGTTTCTGACATTTAGCATTTGTTTTTTGCATAAAAAGTCGTTTTGGCATATTCATCCTAGTGGGACTTAACATTTCATGAAATGATTCACTACTAATAAACAAAAAAGGGAGGAGGGAGGCCTCATGGGTTAATAGTTTCTTTCATTGTAGATGACCAGGAACTTTGACCAGCCCCTTCACTTCCCCAAGCTCTCTGAAAGTGGAGGGTTGATCTTTCCTTTTGACCACTTTTGTCGCATCCCGCCTAAGGGTGGCTGATTTCACTGCTGAATTAACCACCAATCACCCCCCCACCCCCTCCCCCAGCCACCACCTTCTCAAATACTACCCTTCCTTTTCCCCCTCCCTTAAGACTTATTTCTAATATTTCTAAAGTGCACTGTTTTGGGCCTCTCCCCATCCCCGCCCCCCAAGTGGGCTTTCCTTCCGCTTTCCTCGGCTCGGATTCCTGACTTGGTCGCCACCCACTTCTCCTCCTCTCCCACCCCGCATTGTCTTTCTGAAACCGCCCCCTCCCGGAGCAAGTCCCTGCACCCTCGCCCAGAATCCCGGGCTCGCACACACTCCGCGCAGGCCGCTCCCCCTGCACACTCCTCCCTCCGTCTCCCCCCGGCTTCCCCGCCCCTCTCTTCCTCCTTCTTTCCCTCCTCCCTCTCCCGGCGCCCGAAAGGATCATTGTTAGCCGCCCCCGCCCCGCCCACCCCGGCTGTTTATTTATGCACACGTCACCGGGCCGGCCCCGCCCTCCGGCATCTCATTAAGGCAGTGTGTTCCTCTCGCCCTGTCAATAATCTCCGCTCCCAGACTACTCCGTTCCTCCGGATTTCGATCCCCCTTTTTCTATCTGTCAATCAGCGCCGCCTTTGAACTGAAAAGCTCTCAGTCTAACTTCAACTCACTCAAATCCGAGCGGCACGAGCACCTCCTGTATCTTCGGCTTCCCCCCCCTTTGCTCTTTATATCTGACTTCTTGTTGTTGTTGGTGTTTTTTTTTTTTACCCCCCTTTTTTATTTATTATTTTTTTGCACATTGATCGGATCCTTGGGAACGAGACAAAAAAGGAACCCAAACTCACGCGTGCAGAAGATCTCCCCCCCCTTCCCCTCCCCTCCTCCCTCTTTTCCCCTCCCCAGGAGAAAAAGACCCCCAAGCAGAAAAAAAGTTCACCTTGGACTCGTCTTTTTCTTGCAATATTTTTTGGGGGGGCAAAACTTTTTGGGGGTGATTTTTTTTGGCTTTTCTTCCTCCTTCATTTTTCTTCCAAAATTGCTGCTGGTGGGTGAAAAAAAAATGCCGCAGCTGAACGGCGGTGGAGGGGATGACCTAGGCGCCAACGACGAACTGATTTCCTTCAAAGACGAGGGCGAACAGGAGGAGAAGAGCTCCGAAAACTCCTCGGCAGAGAGGGATTTAGCTGATGTCAAATCGTCTCTAGTCAATGAATCAGAAACGAATCAAAACAGCTCCTCCGATTCCGAGGTAGGAAAAGCCCCTCGGGCTGGTGGGGTTTTTTATCTGTTTCCTGGGCTTGGCAAATGTTGCTGAAAGGGGAGAAATCGGGGCTGGGGGCGGCGGCGGGGCCCGGCGGGCGGCGTGTGCGTACGGTGCCACCATTGCAAAAACTTGTAACCCTGTTTTTTTCTACCCCCACCGACCTCGCCGATTCTTTTTCTCCCCCTTCTCCCCCTTCTGCGTGGCGTTTGCCCCTCGCCCTCCCCACCTCCACCCCTCTGGGAAGGCGGAAAGACGGCCTCCGCCTCGCTCCGAAAGTTTCCGAGACAAATCCCGGGAAAGTTTGGAAGAAGGTGAGTACGCCCCGCGCGCCCCGCAGCCGCCCGGAGCCGCCCCCCGGGCCGGCCGCCCCGCGCGCCCCGGCCCCGCGCCCGGCTCGGCCTGGCCCTGCGCCGGCCCGGTCGGGGCGCCCGGCCCCTCGGGGCACTTTCTAAAAAGTTTCTCCTCGCTCTCTCCCGCTCCGCGCGGCCGCCGCTGTCCCCTCGCCGCCCCGCCATGTTAGCGGCCAAGAGGCAAGATGGAGGGCTCTTTAAGGGGCCACCGTATCCCGGCTACCCCTTCATCATGATCCCCGACCTGACGAGCCCCTACCTCCCCAACGGATCGCTCTCGCCCACCGCCCGAACCGTAAGTGCCTCCGCGCCCGGCCCCCGCCCGCTGCCCGCCCGCCCGCCCGCGCCGCCCGCCGGGCCCCGCATGCGGCCCCTGCCCTGCCCCCTCCCCGCCTCCCCCTCCCCGCCTCCTCCCCTCCCTCCCTCCCTCCCCTCCCCCGCTCGTGGCCCAGGCGGCCCGAAACTCTCCAAACTTTTCTGCCTTTTGTGGACTGGATTTGTTTGCACTTCGCCACGTTCTTGCTTTCAGTTTGCTGCCTCGTGATGTTGGGGAGACCTCTCTGTCCAAGCAGGGCTTTGTTGGTGGGGAGAGGGGGGAATCCGAAGAACTTTTCTTTTGCGTTCTGGTTCCCCCTCCCCCTTTGGTGGTGGTGTTTGTTTCTTCACTCTGGGAAGATGACTCTGTGGCTCTTTCTTTGCTCTCTCTCCCTCTCTCTCCTTCTCTTCCTTCCCTCTTCTGTGGCGTCTTGGGCTTTCCCCGGTTAACCCCTTGGCTGCCGCTGCGGGCCACGAGTGACTGACTGTGCTGCGCCCGATGCGCGGGGTAGAGAGTGGGTTTCCTCCAGGCGTTGGACTTGAGAACTGGCTAGCGCGCAGAGCCCGGGGCCCTGGAGAGGCTCCTTGGCTTTCTCTTTTGGGCGGCTATGTATTTAGCTTTCTAGTGGAGATCGCTGGCTCTCGGCCCTCCTTCCCCCTTCCCCTGGAAGGTCACACTTCCCAGATTGGTCCCACCGCAAACTTGGGGGCTCTGAGGCGTCCTTTTCTTGGCAACCCGCAGGGCCGCGAGCGCCCTGGGCGCCGTGGCGGGCTCGGCTGCCCGGCGCACTGGCTGCGGGCTCTCCCGGGCCGCGCAGGGCAGCAGGGCTGAGCGGGGCGGGGAGGCCCCTGCGGCCCGGATTCTTGGTTTGTGTGCAGCCGGAATGGACTCCTCCAAGCGGACTTGTGTATTTCTAGGGAATTTTGGCGCCTTGGGATGTATGGCGGGGTCGGCGCTCGCCAGCTTCCGTGTAGGCCCGTCGTGGGCCCCAGGGGGGCCAGAGACTAGGGTGTGCGGGCTCAAGGAGGTGCGGGGGCCGAGGGAGGCCGGGGCGCCTCTCCTTCAAGGGAGTGGGCCGCCGATCGCCGGCCACCCAACTTTGGGGGCCCCAGGGCAGCGCGGGGTGCCGGGCTCGGGGGGCGCTTCCTGCAGGGTCGGTCCCGCGCCCAACCCTGACATTTGTTAATACGGCTCATCCCCTCCCCCACCGGCCTCTGCCCCCTGCCCTCACCCTGAACCCCCTCCTCCTCATCCCTCCCTCCCTCTTCTAAGAAGCCTGGATTACGAATCCCTGGACGCAAGACGCATTTGTGCCCGGCTTCCCGGGATTGTCATTTTACACCTTCTCCAGTTTGGTCCCCTACCCCTTATTTACACACACACTTTTGTTTTTTCTTTTTCGGTAACTCTAGATAGCAATTTGAAATAATGCACCCACTGTTCAGCAGCCATGGATTCGGTGCTAATGGCCGAGGGCTTGCCGGACGGGAGTCGATCAGATCTACAAGTGTTTTTAAGCATTAAAATATTAACTATCAGGTTTGACTTGTTTTTTTGGGCCCTGGCAAAATGGCAAGGGCATGCTAGACCGGTCATTTTTTTTATGGCTAGGGAAGAGAAATAATTATTCCCCCCCTGCCCGGCGCCCAGACATGCTTGGGAAGCTGGGAGAGCGGTTCGGCTCAACTCCCTTCTCCAGGGCCAGTTCCACCAGGCTGCAGGGGCCGCGCTCTGGGCTTGCAGCTGTAGGGGAAGCACAGTTCGCTTACTTTGTATTTTTCTTGGGAGCTTGTGGGGCATCTTAAACGGGACCGTTCGGCTCAGAATCGCAGTGTTCGCCTACCAATAAACCGGACCAAGCAACATGTCAAAGAATCCCTGAGAATTTCTGCCTCTCCTCCCTTCCCCCTTCCGATGGAAACCTCCCTGGTATTATTTTAAAATCCACTTAACCATCTGAATATTGAGCTTTGATGGCGGGCTTGCTAGCTTTCTTGACTCTTTTTAAACTCCCTGTCTGATGCTGGCAATCTTGCCATCCCTTCTCAAACTTGAGCAGTTGTGTTGTCTTGTAATTAGCAAACAGGGAAATTGCTAAAGGCAAATAAATGATTTCCCGGTGAGAAAAGGAAGGCTCCCAATGATCGGTCCCTTTTGTGGGCATTATAGGAATAGACGGCGTCTAGTTATTTTAATTGTGGACATAGCGGGTGGCCTGGTGCTGTGACATCAGATTGAGTCTCAGAACACATTTCTGAACTCAGTAGGCAGTTTTAGTACTTACATGTCAAACACCAGCAGACATCTTTGTGTACACTGCCCCTTCGTCCTTCCTCCCTGTTACCTGGGTTAGATTATGTGCTCCAAAATTAAAGTTATTTATTTAGGCTGGTCAGCAGAGCAGTGGAAATGAGGATGGTAGGCTGTTGTGTGTCATTCCTGACGTCTTCAATCAGAAGGCCAGCTTGCAATCCAGATTTGATACAGCTGCGGGAGGAATGGAGGAATGCATAGGCAAGATAGCGGGCTTCCCATACTCTTCTGAAATCCTTAGTGTTTTATAGGGTGTGTTTTTAATGGCAAGGTGTAAAGACAAATTTCGCTGTATGCTTTATTATTTTCCCTTTGCTCCTTGGTGGCGGTGATTTTTGCTACATTTTCTGTTACTTATGGTGTACCTGTAAGCAGCTGCATCCTTTAAAAAGCAAACTCTCTGGAACCCTGATTTCTGCTTTTTTATTTAAGAATGTAAAGAATTAGAGAGTATCATTAAATCGGCTTATGATGAATAATACATTATCTCAAGAATAATGCTTTAATTGCTGAAGACACCATAAAGCTTGATAGTAATAATTTTATTTTAAAATGACAAAGATTTCTGCATAATATTAATTTAGTCTTTGATTCAGTAATAGGAATGGCTTTTAAAAAGACAGATTCAGATACAAAACTGCATTAAGGAGAGGTCTAGTTAAGTAGATGGGAAGTGTTAGAACTGCAAATATTAGAACTGTGGTAACATTTGTATATTAAAGATAAGAATACTGTAACCTATTAAAGTTGATTGGAAAAAGTAGTTTTACATTTCTTTTTCCCTCCTGGCAAAGGGGAAATAGGAATATGGTGGTTGAAATTCCAGTTAGGTTTGAAATTTCTTTTTAAGGACTTGATTATTCGAGCCCTTGCATCTTCTCTTATCCAAAGTTATTTGCTTTTCAACCGAGCTCTTTGCTACTAGGTTGAACAGATAAATAAGCTGCATCTTGAATTCATTTTTGAACTTGGAATCCAGCATTTAAAGGAAACCGAGAGGGGCCTATTCATTGGGGTTTTATTTAGTCGGGCAACTTCTCTTTCTGGCTTGTGAAAAATGGACGTTTTTTCCTCACTGAAACAACATAATCCTTTCTAATACAAAAGATTTAGACCTTGGAGTGTGAAGGGTTAATGGTGGTCCTTCCCAGTTGTCCTCCCACCCCCCCACCTCACCCCTGATTGTTTTGACAACACTTTTCAAAGTGTGACATTCCAAGCCCCTACATAACAATGTAATATTACTGTAATTACACAGGTCATTACATTTTAAATAGAGAACAATAAAATGCTTATCGCCCTGAAAAAGAACAGGTGTTCTTACCCTTCTTTGGTATTTATGCTAATTGTTTTTCATCTCCTTCAGAAATATTTATGGCGAACATGTTTAGATTTCAATCTCAATGCAACCATATTAATTCCATGCTAATCTTTATAGGTTGGGGTTTAATGTCTGCAGTATGGATTATAGGCTCAACATTCACCCAATAAGTCATATTTTAATGATTATAAATTAAATATGCCAGCGCTTTCCACTTTGTTGATATTGAAACTTTCTGAAATCCCAGAAACAAACTCAGGCATTTGGGAGCCTAACGAGCTTATCTGGAAGACGTGTTTTTGGAAACTTTTGACTGTTTAAGGGAAGGAGCTTTGACTGATGCCCTCTGTGTCTGATTGAGAAAGAGTTTTTTGAGGAAAACAATCCTCGTTCTTGCTAGGAGTTCTTCACCTTGATTTTAATTTTACTGATAGGGATTTCATTTAGAGTCATTGCTGGAAGTTGGTCAGCTTTCTGTTTCTTAGCAAGCTGTGAAAAAGTTACCGGAAGGTTTCCGGGGGCTTGCAGATCAAGAATGCTATTCTGTTTGCAGTGCTGGATCGCTGCAGTTCTGCACGCCATTAAAAAAAATATTTGCTTTAGAAAACTAGCATTTTAATAGTTGCACCAGAGGCTGTGCTTTTAAAGATTACAGTAGAAGTCTTTCCAGGTTTTGAATGACTCCTTACATCCCACGAGGTGCCCCTGGCTGTGTGCAAAAAGTGCCTAGATTTCTCAGTGGAGAAATCCTGGTGCAACTTCTCTTACACACGTGCAGTGGGTAAACTAGAAGGTATCTAAGAGGATTTTACATTTTGTCAGATGTCTCACAACAGGTCCCCCTGAATCACATTAAAAATGCACTGTAGAGAAAGGACAGCTGCAAATTTTTGTGTGGACGCGTGTTTCTGGACCATGACTAAAACTCCGAGGACCTTTCCCCCAGCTGTCTGGAAGTTATGTGGAAGTTGGTTTATTGGCAGTTAAGTATGAGACAACCTGGATTTAGCAAATGCTCTCTCCTGCACAGGAAGTAGATGACATTATATTGGGGGAAGGGAGGAGACCTCAGGCAAGAAGTGATTTACTTTTTTTTTTTTTTTAAATGCTGGAGTTGCCAAATAAATAAGCACTTTCCAGGGAAGTAAGTGTAAGCTTTTTAGTCTTGGTGAGTGGCATTAGATAATATCTTTGACTGCATTTATAATTCTTTTGAGGTGACACATTTTAAAGTTTGGAAAAGGAGGCTGAACCAAATTCTTGAGGGTCTTATTTTCAAAGGGGTGTGTGATGTGGGCCTCTGAGTTTCTTCTGGGAGTGAATATTGGCAACTATGTAAGTAAATCTTCAACTCTGACTTATAATTGAGCACATTTGTGAAGGAAATGGTTAATTTTACAACCAAAGGCAAACTCGCACCTCGACAGGTCTGCTGAAAGAAATGTGCCCCAGTCTTTTTGCTGGCAAGCGCACCACCAGGTCATAAATCCACAGGCTTTATTTACAGCCCATAACACTTATGAATGTTAAGATATTTGACGCCACGTTGGCCTTATAATATTCAAGGTCCGCAGACATTGGCAGTAGCTCAAATTTCTCTCACTAATTATAAGCAGTGAGATGGGGGGAGGTGGTGGTATCCTAACGCAAATGCTGCCCTCCCTTCTCCGCTGACCCCCACCTCTGCAATCTTGAGTTTACTGAGACAGACACCACCACTCCTTTGGCAGCTGACTTGTACGTTTCCTCTAGGCTATTGTTATACACATTGATAAAGAGCACTTTCAGGAATGGAAATTAAGTGGGGGCTCTGCACAGATGCCTTTTTCAAAAGCAAAGTTGCTTTAGGTGTTTGCATCTTTTCCCTTTTCTTTTCTCCCTTTTTCCTTTCTTTCTCTTTTCTTAATTCCCCCCAACACCCCCACCTTTTTTTTTTTTTTTTTTTTTTTGAGATTACATTGCCTATATTGTGCATTTTCCCCAGGAATACTTAAAGAAACCTGGTATGGGAGACGGCTCTTTAATTTATATGATGTTCCCCTGAGTGGAAGGAAAAATGTACACATTACATAGTACACTAGTTAAACTAGTTAACGTGAGAGTTTTTAAAAAAGTGAGATGAGGTGAAGAGAGTTGACTAAAAGAATGTAATAGGTGAGGGGAAAAAAAATCCAGGTTTACACTGGGGATGGGAGGGCTGCTTATTTGTGAAAAATGTACTGGTATCTGCGGGAGGAGGCACAGAAAAGTAGCCAGAGGAGACAGAATAAATGCCTAAGAAAGATAAGAAAAGTATAATACAAGAGAACAAAGATTTGGGCTTGGGGGAATTGAAATTGGAGATTGGAAGTTTCCTTATGGAGGGGCGTGGGAGTACCCTGGGCTGGGCTATTAAAAAGGGATATTGCTTTGCTCAGCAAAGATGGGCTGCGATCCCTTCATTACCCAGGGTGTTCTACCTAGCCACAGATGTGTTTCCTATCAGTTACTGTGTAAGCATCTGAGGGTGAGGCATTATCTGTGGTGGAGACTGGAGTGTGAGAGAGAAGGCCAGTTGGCCTACTGATTTTAATTTATGTTGAAAAAGCGGGCTGTTCTGGTGTATTACAAACTGACTACGCGGTATAAGGGGGAAGTGAGATTCAAAGGTGTTTGCCAGGCCAGGAGAGATGATAGCTCTCATTTCTGACTGGATCCTTCCTTCCATCCAACCCAAACTTAAAGACCCAGGCCGAAAGGATTTTCTTTTCTAATCAATGGCATGCAGAAACTTACTAGCCCTCAGGGATAGATATGAATCCCTAAACAGCTCATTACAAAGAAGGGGCTGTGGGATCTTTGAACGGGTTATCAGCCGAGGTGTTCTTTGCTTTTCCCAAGATAGGTTTTTTCTCCTTAGGCACATCTGATTTCGGGCTGGTAATTCGACCTGTTATATTTTATTCTTTTTGTCATGCAGTAGCCCCAACCAGGTCGGTCTACGGAGGAAGGAATGGCCAGGAGTGGCATCAGCCCTGAAGGAGTTAAAATTGCTCCCTAAAGTTTGGCATCATGAAAATAAATTTGAGGCCTGGTAGGCATTAGCAGGGCACAGCACATTTACAGAGCTTAATTAGTACGCACTGTAATTGTTCATGGTCTGCCAGAAGAAGTAATGTTCAGGAAAAGTGGAGTCCCTCTCTTGCAGTCTTCAGCTTGAAACCGATAAATCACTTGCATATTTGTGTAGTGATTCAAATGGAGCTAAGACCTCTCCCATCCCAACATGTGGTAAATTGTAAAGTCAATGAATTGCAGATGTAGGCTACAGTGAGATTCTCTAAGAAAATGCAGAATGAATGGGAAAGAGTGATGCTATAAATATTTACCGAGAAGATAACTAGATTCCTTCGTGCTGGGCCAATTATGATGTACTAAAATATATTAGTAAAATGCTTAAAAAATTGAGAGGATTTGTGTGGGTCTTTGGGTGGGTTGGTTTGTTTTGGAAAGTGAAATAAAAGGCACTATGTTGTTGTCGTGTCAGTTGTATTAAGCCTGAATCACAATGGCATACCCAGGGAAGGACACATGAAACCCACATTAATGCAAATTAATTCGTTATGAGTTGCAGCACTGCGACTGCTAAGTGGAGTAATGATGGGGCATCATTTTAAGAGTTTTAGTGTAGCAACTTTTAATGAAAATGCTGTGTTAGGAACATGTCTCAGCACTTCAGCCCACGTGTTTTTCTATATGCTAGAAATATGTTTTGTACAAGAGCAGGAAACTTGATTCACTTTATTTTTTCCCCCAAACAGTTTAAGAGCTTTAATTATGTTTTGACGTTGAAAGAAAATCATCTAGTTTTTCTCAAAAATCAACCCAGAAATGCCCATCACCATAACGAAGTTCAAGCTCAACTTTATTTTGCGTGACTTTGCAGCACAAAGTGGAGAAACGATGAACATAGCATTTCCCCGCAGACCTACAGATAAAACTTTCTTGAAGCGACTTTTTCCCCTGTTTTTCTTCTTAGAGAATTTTGGTCTCAGGCAATGTTGCAAGTCAATACTTCTTTCCCCAAATGTGAGTAGGTGGATACGTATAGAAGCTGTAAAAGTTAATGATCGTTCTCTGACTCATAGCTGATGGTTTCAGGTTGAGGAAAAGAAAAATTAATGAGGGTAAATAGACATTTGATGGAACATTGAGACAGTAGGAGAGATTGTTCTTGTGTCTAAAGGCATGCATTTTGTTGCAGCAGAATTTCTGAGGCAGAATGCCAGGAAGTGAAAGGGGATGCTGTCGTTAAGTTATTGTTTAGGGATGGTACAAATGTTCAGTATCTAGATCTTTGCAGAAATGTTTAAGCTCAAGTACCAGGCAATGCTGGTTTTGCCTTTTCTCTTGAAGTCAGAGGCCCCCCTTGGTACTTTTTATAAGGGCAGGCAGTCACCCAAAGTCTTGGTCAAAAGTTTATTTCCCATTAAATGTAAAAGGCTCTCAACACAGGACTGGGGGCAGTGGGGTAGGGGAAGCTGGGCTTATAATGGCCTGTGGTTGCTCAAATGACTAATGACCTAAGAAAAGGTCTTAGGTATACTAAAAAATAGTATTTTGTTTATTAAGGTAATTACATGGAAATTAGATTTCAAGTGGCTCATGGTAGTAGCTACAGGATAGAGAGGAAAGTGGACCAAAAAAACTAACACCTCCTAGGAAATGATCTGTTTTTTTAATATAGATAAGAGAAAGCCAGGTGATTCATTAAACTGAAAATAAAGTAAACGTTCCACCTCTTCCCAATTTAGCAGGACGAATAGGCATCAAAAATTAATGTTCATCGTGTTAGAAGTTAGCTTAGTGCTGGAAAAACCAACAGAGGATTTCAATTGTTTTAATTGTCTTTGAGGAGGAGATTCCTGTGGTTGAAAAAAGCTGTTTCCCATTCCATGTCTGGGTATCTCTGATGTTTTGCATATCAGAAACATCAAATTTAGAGCCCAGTAGTGATTAGAAATAAGATGAAGAATCTAGATATGATGATAATAAGGGAAGGGGTTAATCTTAAAATGTTGGTCTTTACATTGCTGAAGAATTTTGCAAGCCTGTGCTGAGAACTGCCGAGTCTTCACCATTCTTCCTCTGGACAAGTGAGGGCTGAGGCATTTGTGGGTAGTAGAATGGGGGATGGGCTTGGTCACTGATTTTTGTTGAGAGCTTCATGGGAAGGAATGAAATGGAAAATACGTTGGAGTTCTCATCTGGTGACTCCCTGGGTACTCCAGGCAGGGAAGTGCCATTTTGAAGGTGTGAGGCACAGCCAGGTGAGAGCAGCCATGTTTGCCGGATGAGGAAATGATGTGGAGTGGTCTTGGAGCACTCCTGGTGACTGGTGCAGGACAGTCCCAAGAGATTAGGCAGATGGGAACCTGTTTTTTTTTTTTTTTGAGATGGAGTTTCGCTCTTGTTGTCCAGGCCGGAGTGCAGTGATGCGATCTTGGCTCACTGTAGCCTCTGCCTTCCCGGCTCAAGCAATTCTCCTGCCTCAGCCTCCCGAGTAGCTGGGATTATAGGCGCGCACCACCATGCTGGGCTAATTTTATTTTTGTATTTTTAGTGGAGATGGTGTTTCGCCATCTTGGCCAAAACACCATCTTGGCCAGGCTGGTCTGGAACTCCTGTCCTCAGATGATCCGCCCTCCTCGGCCTCCCAAAGTGCTGGGATTACAGGCGTGAGCCATTGCGCCCAGCCTGGGAACCTGGTTTTTATTTTATTTTATTATTATTTTTTGAGACGGAGTTTTGTTCTTGTTGCCCAGGCTGGAGTGCAATGCCTAGATCTCGCTCACCACAACCTCCCCCTCCCGGGTTCAAGCGATTCTCCTGCCTCAGCCTCCCTCATAGCTGGGATTACAGTAATGCGCCACCACGCCCGGCTAATTTTTGTATTTTTTAGTAGAGACGGGGTTTCACCATGTTGGTCAGGCTGGTCTCGAACTCCCGACCTCAGGTGACCGCCCCCGCCCCCTGACCTCGGCCTTCCAAAGCGCTGGGATTACAGATGTGAGCCATCGTGCCCGGCCAGAACCTGGTTTTTAAACTCAGATATGCCTTAGTCATCTTGTCCTGGACTTCGCAGTCTCACCTCATATTCCAAAGCACACAAATGGCCTACCATCTTTTATTCTTCCTTCTAGCTTCTGGAGAGAGAAATGATTGTTCCAGTTTAGAATGCCAGGGGTTTACTGGGTGTTTGTATTTTTTATCTGTGCCTTAAAAAAATTAGATTATAATGAACAAGACATCTTTATGTTTTACAGGGAAGGAAAAAGCAGTGAAAGTATGCATTTTCGAAAGAAAAGTGTGTTGGGAAAAGAGAGAGAGGGTGGAAACCCAAAGGAGAAACGAAAATTTTAAGTCCTTGTTGCAGTGGCTGGAGGAAGTGAGCTTGGAAATCTCTCCAGCACAATGGTTGCTGGCTGGGAAGAAAGATCTGAATTAGACACAGAATAAGCTGCTTGTGCTGGGTGTGTTTGTGAGCTGGGTGAGGTTTTCTGTGTTGCTGGGCACCTGAGGGAAGTTACGTGGCTGGGGGGTGGGGTGGGGGGCATTAGAAGGGAGTATGGGTGTCTGCGGGCGCGCGCGTGTGCGTGTATGTGTGTGTGTGTGAGAGAGAGAGAGAGAAGGTAAAATTAACTTTGTCCTATATGTTGGTTTCTCTGCTAGAGTCTTAAGGAACTTGCAGCTGCATTTTTACTGTTTCAATTACAGCATTCTCCTAGGATTGTTGGTGTTATTTGGGTGATGATGAAGGCAAGGATTAAGAACAGAACTGGACAAGTGAAAATTGAATTTGGATTAACCACAGTTTGATTAATTTATTCATAAGATTGTGACTGTATGAATTTTTTTCAACAACATATCCTTAGTTATCAGGTGTCCATTCAATTTTAATTGACAATATAAGATTCCTATGGTTACCCTGTGTACAGATTGCCTAGGGGCTCTGCAGGGATTGTGGGAAGAAAAGCTTGGACAAGTTTCCATTAAGATCTGAATCAGGCGATTGGAAAAGAAGAGAATAAAACCAACTGAAAAGAGAGGGACAAGCCTACTCTTCTTGAAGGAGAACCCTCCTCAGACAAGAGCTACTTTCTGGCCAAGAATTCCAGGCTCGCAGAGAAACCTGTCCCAGGCACAGAAGTTGTTTTAACATGATGCAGAATTGTCACAGTAATTAGTGCAATCTCCGTTTACTGACTGGCAGTTTTTACAAAAAGGAGATGGGGACAAAGGGTGCAAAGTCATCTTTGTTTTTCAGCAGGTCACTTTACTTATTTATTTTTATTTTTTATTTTTGAGATGGAGTCTCACTCTTACCGCCCAGGCTGGAGTGCAGCGATAAGGTCTTGGCTCACTGCAACTTCTGCCTCCTGAGTCCAAGCAATTTTCCTGCCTCAGCCTCCTGAGTAGCTGGGACTATAGGCGCCCGCCACCACGCCTGGCTAATTTTTGTATTCTTGGTAGAGACGGGGTTTCACCATGTTGGCCAGGGTGGTCTCAAACCTCTGACCTCAGGTGATCTGCCCGCCTCAGCCTCCCAAAGTGCTGGGATTACAGGCGTGAGCCACTGCGCCCTGCCAGCGGTTCACTTCAGATACTGCTTCTGAGTATGTGTGGGGGGCTGTGTGTGGGGGACAGATCTTCTGTTGTTTTAGGGCAGTGTGGTTCATTACTCTCCTTTGACAGGTATAGGGTTTTTTTTCCCACCTACTTCATTGTGTCTCCTTTTAATTTTGATTAATATTCTGTTTGGGGCAAGCAGACTTACATTATATGTATATATAAATATATATGTAATGTTGTCTATTTGTTTATTTGGAACAGATAAAATGATCTCAGAGCCCACTGCATCCTAAAATGGATATTTATAGACTGAGCCCATGAACAACATGGATTTAGACTATTTTTTTTTATTGGATTACTACCCTTGTGTTTATTTTGAGTTAGTTCAAAAGTTCTTATGTGATTTTTTCCACTTTTATTTATTTTTTAAAACTGTGTGGACTGAATTGTTTTTCTTCCAGGGAGCAAGATACAAATTATCTGGATCTGAAACTCGCAGCCTAAATTACACTTTGTGCTAGTAACACAGACGTGTTCTGGTAGTAGTAATAGCACAGGAGTAGTGACGGTAGTTTATTATAATACTACAGATCCATTTTTGGAAATGCAGTTGATTTGCCTGTTGCAAGGAGGGGAAATGGACATCAATTTCACAGGGTCATCTGATTCCTCATTATTAGTTCCTATTTGGCAAATTAAAATGCATTTTCAGATAATTGTTGAGATCCTTTAGTGATTATTGTATTGTTTATAAAGTAAATCAGCAGATGGTGTTTGTTTTCCCAATTGATGGGATCCCAAGATTAGCAAGTATTATTTGGGAAGATGAGAATTGGGTGAACAATCTTGCTCTTCCTTTCTATTTCGGGATACCTGCTTCATTGATGGGTGGTCTCTAGGACTTCAGAGGGAAAGGCTGAGGACAGACTTAGACCTTGGGGAGGGTCTGAGCCAATCAGTGACTTACATTCACTCAGTTGCCATCTAATAGGTGGTCCTCCCTTAGAAAATTGGTGGCTTTCTGGCAGTGTTTGGCCCTCTCTTTGGGGAAGTGTGGATTACTAGAGTGCAGGCGACAGAGATGGCCTGGGATGGACAGCTTAGTCATCATGAAAGAATGTGTAAGGCATCAGGTGGCCCCTGAATTCTGTCTGACACATTTGTTTTCCCAGAAATAGAATTGCATTGGAGAGTTGGGGCCCAGTTATTAGAAATATGGGGGTGGGGTGCTTGTACTTGTTGCAGTCTTGTGGCTTCTCATAATCTTTTCTCTGCTAATCCTTCCTCTTGCCTACATGTTGCAATTCTGATGACCTTTTGCAGCACACAGTTCATTTTTCTTCAGCATCCCGCTCAACACACTGGCTTCCTTTATGTCTTAATGGGCATCCGTCTTTCCTTTTCATGTCATTGATTCTCACTCCTGGCCCCCATCTTCCCTGTATGCTTATTGAATAGGTGCTTAAAAAACAAAAACAAAAAAACTTTACCTCAGATTGTTATGATCATCTTATCCATAGCAACAAATGAAAGTACACAGGTCTTGATTGAATGCCAAGGCTGCAGTTCAATCTAGGAAGGTTTGTCTGCTATTCATAAACTGCTTAAGATGTTTTCTTGTAGTTTGTGACATAAGCAGAACGCTTTGATTTGGTTTCTTTCTACAGCTCCATTTTCAGTCCGGCAGCACACATTACTCTGCGTACAAAACGATTGAACACCAGATTGCAGTTCAGGTAGGAAACGCAAGAGATTCTGAAGCTTGAATTGTCTATATGTAGGTCTCTTGTGTGTTTTATTCTCCGCCCCTTCCCCCAACCGAGATGATGATGATGATGATGATGATGCTGATGATGATGGTGGTGGTGGTGATGGTGATGGTGGTGGTGGTGGTGATGGTGGTGGTGGTGATGGTGGTGGTGGTGGGGGGGGGGTTGAATCACTGGGGGAGAAGGGGAGCAAAGGAGAGAGAAGCAGGAGAAATGCTGCTGAAATGATTTAGAGATAAGGAAAGAAAGAGAAGGCTGTGCTTATTGTTAAGAGTTTCTTGATCGGGCATAATGGGCACACAGACCCCAGCTTGACTACTGTTTTTCTTTGCTTAGGGAGGGATCTTGAATTGGGAGTAAAACGGGGTGGCACAATGTGAATGGGAAGGCTTAAGGGGAGAGGTGGGAGAGGAGGCCGTGCGACAGCCAGAGGGTTGTTTCTGGTGGATCAAAATCATGTTAAGTGGTGCTAAGAATATCTCTTTGGACCTGATCATCCTGAAATGTTGATTTCTCTTGGACCTGTCTATGTATGACACTAAATGTGCTGGAAGGGAAAGGCGACAGATCCCAGCTTCTGATGAGTGTCCTGTTTCCTGCTCACGTAGTACTTCCATTCTCTTAAATCCGAAGGCTAAACAAATCATGGACTAATATAGACTCGGAGCTGAACTGATGCCAGCAGAATGCAGTAGAGGAGGGAGAGCAGACTAATACGATTTTCGTCTGTCTGCCTGGCCTTGCTGGGATGGATGTACCTCATGGTGTAACTAATGGTACCAAAACTTCTTGAGTGTTCTGGCTTAACCCTTTGAAGGGATTCTCTTGAAACCGTTTGCTGTAGTGTTGAAGTCTAGCTGGAGAGCCTTCTTTTTTTGTGAGTTGATGTTGGTTTGTTAGATCATTTGTGTCATTCCATGACTTCTTTTCTGGGCAAGAGCCCTTGCAGATAACTTGTCTGTGTGTGTATATATATGTGTGTGTGTGTGTGTGTGTGTGTGTTTGTGTGTGTGTGTGTGTGGTCTTAGGTAGCTGCAGCCACAATGCATCTTTGTAGCTCTGTCATCTCAGTTCTGCATCTTCCTCGATAAGACTTCCAGATAGCTGTTTGCCCCAGGTAAACGGAATTATTCCGCCAGTGAAAAGCATGAGTCAGCAGACATTTTTATTTGGTGCATTCCTAGTGTTTCTGTACTCATTTTCAGGCCACAGCAACTTATTTTAAAAATATTTGAGGCTGGGTGAGGTGGCTCACGCCTGTAATCCCAGCACTTTGGGAGGCTGAGGCGGGCGGATCACTTGAGGTCAGGAGTTCGAGACCAGCCTGGCTAACATGGTGAAACCCCATCTCTACTAAAAATATAAAAGTTAGCTCAGTGTGGTGGTGGGTGCCTGTAATCCCAGTTAATCAGGAGGCTGAGGCAGGAGAATCACTTGAACCCGGGAGGCGGAGGTTGCGGTGAGCCGAGATCACGCCACTGCACTCCAGCCTGGGTGACAAGAGTGAGACTCTGTCTAAAATATATTTTATATATATATATATATATTTTTTTTTTTCTTGATTACTTCTGCGGTTGTGCCGCCAACCTTCTTATGTGTGTCTTTTGGGGGAAAGTGTGACTCTTGATTTTACCCTTCTCCACTCCTAACTGTTTCCAAGACTGACATGTCTTTAACTTGAGGCTGCAATTGTTCTTTTTGGCATGCTGCCCATTTGTCCCTCCTTCTTCCTTTTGATGGACAGCATAGTAAGTCTTGCTCCCAGAAAGTGCTTTAGATGCGGGACTTGGTTAGAGAACAAGCCCAAACCCTAACTCCTGGTGCCTGAGTGGATGTACAACTCTTGGTGAACGGGTGGATGTACCATGTCGAGGCCTCCTACATCTCGGGTAGTGCTGGAAAATCTTGTTGCCTGGGGTGTGGGAATTGTTGAGGTTGAATAGGATAGTGATCCTTATCTTGGTGTGGAAAGGCTGGCTGGGGCCATGTCACTGGGAGACTAGCCCAGACCAGACCAGCTGTTGTATCTTTACACCCGTTGCTGAAGTGCCCCTTGTTAGGCCGAGCAGTTCGTCTTTCTCCAAACCACCTGGCACGGTGCGGGCCATGTGAAGCTCTTTCTCAGGAGGAAGATGGAGTAAATTACAGAGCTCATTGTTTTGGAGGACTGAAACCATTACTATTCCTCCATGAACAGGTAGTATTGTTCTCTGCTTCTATTTGCTAAGGCTTGATGCCCATGTGGGCAAACAGAGAGACATTTTATTAGAGACCCAGCACCATGCTTTTGCAGTGTTCATTCTCCCTCAGTCTCTGCTAGACCCGCACAAGGCCAAGCTAAATGGCATCTAGCTCCAATTTTAGTTTGATCCTCAAAGGATAAATGGCAAAAAGCAAAACCAAAGAAGCAAAGGGAAAAGAAGGGGAAAGCTTAGACAAAATGAAATTGTTCCCAAAGTACATTGGGGAGCTCATAATCTTTTTGCTCTGGATGTAGCATAGAGCAGATATGTTCCTTTCGCTCCATTCTCCAACTTAAGGCTAAATGCAGCGTGATTGTCGGGGCAGAATTATTGTCCCTGGAAACTTAAAACTGTTTAACCTTAATAAATACTAGATTTCAATAGAAGCTGAGCTTGTTGCTCTCCTAAGCTACATCCTAAAATAACCCAGAGTACTATGACCCTGTGCATCACATTAGACTCATACGACTCATACTCTTTTCCCTTCCCATCCCTCCTGTAATCTCAGGACTCAGCCAAGCTCACTGTTTATATGAATGGCCTTGGGTGATTCTATAGACACATCACTTTCTTATAAAAGGTTTGGACACAATAGCAGTTGCTATGTTTAGATCTTTCCTACTTTTGACAGCCTCCTAGCTCCCCTTGGTTTTGAAAAGACAAGAGCAACTCAGATGGCCACGTTCTCCCAAAATGGATAACACAAATGAAACTAGAAAGAAAATTAAAAGTTTTTTTTTTTTTTTTTTGAGACGGAGTTTCGCTCTTTGTTGCCCAGGCTGGAGTGCAATGGCGCGATCTCAGATCACCGCAACCTCCGCCTCCCAGGTTCAAGTGATTCTCCTGCCTCAGCCTCCCGAGTAGCTGGGATTACAGGCATGTGCCACCACGCCCGGCTATTTTTGTATTTTTAGTGGAGATGGGGTTTCTCCATGTTGGTCAGGCTGGTCTCGAACTCCCGACCTCAGGTGATCCTCCTGCCTCGGCCTCCCAAAGTGCTGGGATTACAGGCGTGAGCCACCGCTCCTGGCCAAAAATTAAAAGATCTTTTAGAAAAGACACTGTTTTAAAATTCTGTTGACTTTTAAAATGTTTTATTGAAGTATAATATACATGTAACATAGTACACAGAACTTTAGTAGGGAGTAGAGAGGTGGATGAAGTTTTCCATATGTGAACGTCCATGAAACCATTACTCAGATCAATATATATAGAATGAGGTTGGGACACCTTTATTGTCAAGGGCCAGACACTAAATATTTTGGGCTTTTTGAGCCGCTCAGTCTCTGTTGCAACTACATTTGATCCTTGAATGGCACAACATGAGTTTGAACCACATAGATCCACTTAGACATGGATTTTCTTCTGCCTCTGAGACAGCAAGACCAACCCCTTCGCTTCCTTCTCTTCCTCCTCTTCCTCCTCAGCCAACTCATCCCAAAGACGGCAAGGATGAAGACCTTTATGATGATCCACTTCCACTTAATGAATAGTAAATATGTTTTCTTTATGATTTTCTTAATAACATTTTCTTTAGCTTACACTATTGTAAGAATACAGCATATAATATATACATAAATTATATATTAATTGACTGTTTATGTTATCGGTCAGGCTTCCAGTCAACAGTAGGCTATTAGTTAAGTTTTTGGGGAGTCAAAAGGTATACTCGGGTTTTCTTTTTCATTTTTTTTGAAATGGATTCTCACTCTGTCGCCCAGGCTGGAGTGCAGTGGCGTGATCTCGGCTCACTGCAACCTCCGCCTCCCAGGCTCAAGCAATTCTGCTACCTCAGCCTCGCTAGTAGCTGGGACTACGGGTACCTGCCACCACGTTCGGCTCATTTTTTTGTATTTTTAGTAGAGATGGGGTTTCACTGTGTTAGCCAGGATGGTCAATCTCCTGACCTCGTGATCTGGCCATTTGGCCTCCCAAAGTGCTGGGATTATAGGTGTGAGCCACTGGGCCTGACCTATACTCGGCTTTTCAACTGTGTGGGGGTTCGGTGTCCCTGGCCTGGGGGTTCAGGGGTCAACTGTACTCAGCGCTTCTATTGTGGTTTGAAAGCAGTCAATGATAAACCCAAAGGAATATATATATATATATATTCCTTGTTGTGTCTCAGTAAAACTTTATTTAGAAAAAAACAGGCAGTGGCTGTATTTGGTCCCAGAGGCTAACTTCTGATAAAGAGCTCCCCAGAAGTCTACCTTGTTTCCCCCTTTTTCCAGTTATTTGGCTTCTTCCTCTCTCCCCTGCCCCCACTGAAAAGTCTGTTAGTTTTATTTATCACTGTGGATTAGTTTTACCTGTTTTTTGACTTCATGTAAATGGAATCTTATAGAATGTACTGTTTCATGTCTAGCCACACTCAGCATATGTCTGTGAGTTTCATCCATGTTATTTTGGGTAGCAATGGTTTGCTCTTTTTCATGGCCAAGTAGTATTCCACTGATGAATATGCTTCAGTGCATGCATCCTTCCTACGTTGTTGGATATTTGGAGTGCTTCCAGTTTTTTTGCGATTATGAATAAAGTTCTAGTAACATTCTCCCACACATCTTTTGGGGAAACATATATTTCCATTTCTGTTTATACACCAAGAGTAGACTTGGAGGGGCATGGGGTAAATGTGTGTTTAGTCTTGCACTGACCTTCTGAGAGAGACTTGAGTGCTGGATTTGAGTATTGTCATTGCAACAGGGCCAGTAGTTGTTAGGTATGTGAGTGATACGTGTAGGGTGAGCAGTAAATTTATCTAGGTGTTATCAGAGGCCAATTGCCCAAGCTCCGGTGCAGGCCCCTTCATGCAGTGATTTGGCCTTTGGCCCCAGCTCCTAGGAACTCCTCCCACTGTCTCCATTAACCTGGGAGGAGGACTAGCAGGCTGAATTCCAGAGGTGGACCCGCATTGCAGATGTGTGTAAACAGAGCTGTCTCCCAGGAATGCCCTGCAGGTGATTGTAGATAATGTTTAGGCATCTCTATTGCCTTTATGAAGAAAGTCCTTCCAACACTCCTACTCTCAGCATTATTCCAAACCTATGAGCACTGTTGTGATGAAGGTCAAGACCCACAGAAGATGTTTCCCTTGGTTTTTGGAAGGGCTACTTCTGAGCCAATTAAGCCTTTGTTTTAAGAGCGTTTTGGCCAAAGGTTAATGTTTTAACACCAAGTCAGATGTGATTTAGGAAAAACCTCTACATGCAGCAAAAACAAACTGTGTAAACCTTTCTTGGTTGTTATTCTTTTTAGATTTGAAGTGGTTTGTGTGTGTGTGTGTGTGCATGTGCGTGCTTGTGCGTCCACACAAAGACAACTAGGAGAGGATCCAGAAGAAATGGACCATTTTATTTGTTTACACAGCTGAGGAGTGGATACTGTGCAGTGGGGGTTACTTTCCCTCTTGTTCTTATGCTTGCAAGTTCCCATCTGAGCTTAACCAAAGCATAACCTTCTGCTTGGTCTTAGAACTCGTCCACCATGAATCAGTAAGGCCACCAGGACCCTCCTCCAGGGCCTGGGTGCTTTTTGGAGCCAAGGAGAGAAGAATACTAACTGGAGAGTGTCCTTACCCCATGTTGGCCACTTATTCCTGGATGTGAACTGGATGTTCAGTCTTGTCCGTGTCTTAACATTGTTAAGATTCCTGGGGTGCGTTGACACAGAGTCTGTGTCTGTGTCTGAGCAGACCCTTCATACTGTGATGAGCATGGCCAGAAATTAGTACCAGCGGACTGGCCCAGCATTGAAGAATGAGGTGGCAGTGTTTGCAGGGCGCTTGACTTTCTCCCACTTCAGGTTTTTGATGGGGGTCTCTTGTGTTCTGGGCCTTTCCTCTCACCCATCACAAGTTCCCTGGCCTTCTTGTTTTCATGAGGATTTGCTCTCTTGGCTGAGCAGCAGATCCAGGCTAAGTGAAGAACTCCTGGAAACAGGTTCAGCCCTTGGTGCAGTCACTTCCTCACGTTTCCTTTAGAGCTGTAGCAGACTTAGGCTGTGACATTTCATGTCCATTTTCCACAAAGGAATGAAGAATTAGAGAGAGATCATTTCACTAGAGTAGTTTGATAGAACCTGTGGATGGCAGGTAACTTGCTCAAGAGGTTCATTGACTTGCTATGGTGATGAGTTTTAGCCTAATTAGCTAATTTAAGTCCATACCTCAGAAGAATGTTCATTCATGAAAAATATTTGCATCTAATGTGTGCCAGGCCACTGGAGAATTCATCAGTGAGCAAAACAGACAAAAATCCCTTGCTCTCACCAAGCTTAAATTCTAGTGATATTTTAATATTAATTTTTAATATTTAAATTCTAGTGATACTGACTTATAAACACCCCGTTCCCAAACTGAGTTAGGTTTCCAGTGTAGTCCAGGAGTTAGATTTTCCTTTTCTTTTATTTTTTTGAGACAGAGCCTTGCTCTGTTGTCCAGGCTGGAGTTTTTCCTCTGCCTTGCTCTGTTGTCCAGGCTGAAGGTTTTTCCTCCGCCTCCCAGGTTTCAAGTGATTCCCGTGCCTCAGCCTTTTGAGTAGCTGGGATTACAGGTGTGCACCACCACACCAGGCTAATTTTTGTATTTTTAGTAAAGATGGGGGTTTCACCATGTTGGCCAGGCTGGTCTTGAACTCCTGACCTCAGATGATCCTCCTGCCTTGGCCTCCCAAAATGCTGGGATTACAGGTGTGAGCCACCACGCCCGGACAGGAGTTACTTTTTTTTTTTTTGAGATGGAGTCTTGCTCTGTCACCCAGTCTGGCATGCAGTGGCGTGATGTCAGCTCACTGCAACCTCCACTTCCCGGGTTCAAGCAATTCTCCTGCCTCAGCCTCCTGAGTAGCTGGGACTACAGGTGTGTGCCACCACACCCAGCTAAGTTTTGTATTTTTAGTAGAGACGAGGTCTCACCATGTTGGCCAGGCTAGTCTCAAACTTCTGACCTCAGGTGATCCATCTGCCTCGGCCTCCCAAAGTGCTGGGATTACAGGTGTGAGCCACTGGGCCTGGCCGTCATTTTTTTCTTTCCTTTTTTTTTTGAAGCGGAGTCTCGCTCTATTTCCCAGGCTGGTGTGCAGTGGTGCGATCTCGGCTCACTGCAACCTCTGCCTCCTGAGTTCAAGGGATTCTCCTGCCTTAGCCTCCCGCTGGCCGTCATTTTTAATCAGGGTTGTGATTTTCAACCTATTGAAGTTTGAGAATTGCTGCCTTAGAGTCTTCTGAAACCAATCAATTGATCATTTATTGGCCGTCCCAGTCATTTTCACTAGCCAAATAAAAAATGAGGGCTGGCTAAGTACTACATTGGGATAATATTTTCTTATTTTGAATGAGAAATTGGACTGCCCTTATGTTCCAGTGAGTTTTTGAGGCCTTTATTTTCCCATTCTTATGTGAAGACAGCCAGATACTTTTGCAAAGCTTGAGAAAAAGCATTTGTTTATGGAAGAGTAGCTTGGACAATAAGGTGCTTAGACTTTGGGGTCAGAGGCAATAACAGTAGTTAGTATTAATAGCTGCTTATGCTTATTGAATTCTCTTGAGGGATCCAGTGTTAAATGCTTTTTGTGAATTATTATTACTATTTTGAGACAGGGTCTTACTCTGTCACCCAGGCTGGAGCACAGTGGTGTGATCATAGCTCACTGCAGCCTCGACCTCCCCGGGCTAAGGTGTTTCTCCCACCTCAGCCTCTTGAGTAGCTGGGACTACAGGTATGCATCACCACACCTGGCTAATTTTTGCATTTTTAGTGGAGATGGGGCTTCGCCATGTTGCCCAGGCTGGTCTCTAACTCCTGAGCTCAAGCTCTCCGCCTGCCTTAGCCTCCCAAAGTGCTGGGATTACAGGCGTGATCCACCGCGCCCAGCATATGTGAATTCTTTATTGATTCTTCATGACAACACAGAGGGAAATTTGAAAGGTGTAGTTACTGGTATTATCACCATTATCCTCATTTTGTAAATGAGGAAACAGATACCTGAGATATTTTGCCCAAGGCCAATTAGGATTCAAACCCAGACAGTGTGACTAGAGAGAGATTGTCCTACATAGGCTTATGGTAACTATTGCCTGCTCAAAGTAATGCTCACAGGGGTCTAGGGGTTCCCTTACAGCAGTGGCTACCAACCAGCCTTCTGGGCAACACACATAGGAATCACGTGGGACCTGGTAAAAAGTACAGAATCCTGGGTTCTACTCCTTGGAGATTCTCATTTAGGGACTAGGTCAGTGTTTCACAAGCTCAAGTATCACCTGGAGGGCACCCGGAGAGCAGACTGGGAATCCACCCCCAGGGTGTCAGGTTCTGTAAGCTTGGAACGGGTCCTGACATTTGGAAGCTTTTAATTAATGCTGTGTTCCTTCTCTGGGGATAGCTCTTGGAGAACCACCGGACTAGGGCAAGGGTTCCCAGCTTGGACTGTTAGGTTATACTCACTCAGGAAGCATTTCAAACAATATTCAGCCCAGGCCCTGCCCTAGACCAACCGAGTCAGCATCTCTGGGGGTTGTGGCCTGTGTATCCCTGGGTTGCAAAAGCTTCCCAGCTTTTAGTGAGCAGGCCGGGTTGAGGCATCTGGTCTAGGGGATCCTGGAATCTGCTACCACTTCCCCACACTGGATGATTCTAATGCACACAGTCACACTAGAGAACAACTATTGTAAGCCTTTTTTATTGTTTATTTAATTTTAATTTTATTTATTTATTTATTTTTGAGATGGAGTCTCACTCTGTTGCCCAGGCTGGAGTACAGTGGTGCCATCTCGGCTCACTGCAACCTCTGCCTCCTGGGTTCAAGCTGTTCGCCTGCCTCAGCCTCCCAAGTATCTGAGATTACAGGTTCTTGCCACCACGCCCTAGCTAATTTTTGTATTTTTGGTAGATACGGGGTTTCACCATGTTGGCCAGGCTGGTCTTGAACCCTCACCTCAAGTAATCTGCCTGCCTTGGCCTCCCAAAGTACTGGGATTATAGGTGGGGGCCACTGCACCCTGCCAATTTTTAATTGTTTTGTAGAGACGGGTCTCACCTTGTTGCCCAGGCTGATACAGTCCATTTTAATAGGCAAGGAAACAGGTGCATGGAGGTGAATGGGTTGGTCCCAGTTCTTACCACTTGGTGGACACGGGACAAGACAAGAATCCAGGAGTCCAGTGCAGCTTTCTTTCAACACGGCTTTCTTTCTATCCTTCCAGGAGAGGTTATCATCTTGTCTAAGCCAATAGCAATTGGATTACATTGGCCAGATAAAATAAAACAATCTAGTTTTACCGTTTTTACTTATATCATTTTAAAACTTATATCTGTTTTAATTATATCATTGTATTTGTACGAGTTGAGATATTTGTATCTGTTCATTCTCCACCATATTAGGGCACTTAGTTCGGAAGAGGGCTGGTGAGGATACCAAGACAATGTCTGGTAGTCTTTAACTGGAACTACCAGAAAGAAAAAAACAACTGTCGTATCAGCCATACGTGTGCCTCTTATGGGCCACGGCAGGTGGGCCTCGAGGTCTGACCTATGGCAGTCAGCTGCTGGTATTTTCTTTTTTTTTGTTTTTGTTTTTGAGATGAGTCTCGCTCTGTTGCCCAGGCTGGAGTGCAGTGGCGCGATCTCGGCTCACTGCCACTTCTGCCTCCTGGGTTCAAGCAATTCTCTGCCTCAGCCTCCCGAGTGGCTGGGATTACAGGTGCCTGCCACCATGCCCGGCTAATTTTTTTGTATTTTTAGTAGAGACGGGGTTTCACCATCTTGACCAGGCTGGTCTTGAACTCCTGACCTCATGATCCACCCACCTCGGCCTCCCAAAGTGCTGGGATTACAGGCATGAACCACCGCGCCCGGCTGTCTGCTGGTATTTTCTTAGCATAACTTCATTTTGTAAATTCTACTTTATAATATTATTTTATAAAGTCCCTGAAAATCATGGGATTGTTTAGCTGAGCACAGAAATTTCTAAATGGGTTGTGACCAACATTTACAGGCTTATCAGGCTTAGTAGTTAATTTGTTTCTTGAGTTTGATTTGGTTGCATGGTATCAAATCCTGATCAAACAGATAAGTGGTTGCTTCTTTTTTTTTCTTTTTCTTTTTTTTTTTACTGGTTTGTCTTGAAATCTTAGCATCCACTTCAGTTAAACAGAAATGGCATTACCTGTTCCCGGGGGTTCCACCAAAACCACTGGTTGGATGGTAGTGTGTTTAATAGTTAATGAATACTACATTGAAATGTAAAAATAAAGTTTAAAATTAGGTACGTGTACTATATTATCTCTATATTTATATGTTATAAAAAGAAACATTCACATCAAACATATGTGGAGTCTTTGAAGCATCTTCACAAAATCTTAGTGTTTTAAGGGGTGCAGCTAGGAAAATACTTGGTTATACCACATTCCACCCAGATTGAGGCTCGGTCTGGAAACTGGCATGTCTGTGTCTTTGGTTAGTAGTAGGGGCTGGATGAGATAGGATGACTTAATGCAGGACTTCTCAGCCTCAGCACTGTTGACATTTTGGGCTGGAGAATTCTTCGTTGCAGGGGACCATCCTGTGCATTGTAGGGTGTTTATTTTTAAATTTTATTTATTTTTATTTTTATTTGAGACAAGAGTCTCACTCTATTGCTTAGGCTGGAGTGCAGTGTTGCGATCTTGGATCACTGCAACTTCTGCCTCCTGGGTTCAAGGGATTCTCATACCTCAACCTCCCCAGTAGCTGGGATTATAGGTGTGCACCACCATGCTTGGCTAATTTTTGTATTTTCAGTAGAGATGAGGTTTCACCATGTTGGCCAGGCTGTTCTCAAACTCCTGACCTCAAGTGATCCGCCCGTCTCGGCCTCCCAAAGTGCTGGGATTACAGGCGTGAGCCGCTATGGTCGGCCTGTAGGGTGTTTATTTAGCACCATTCATTGACCTCTTCCCTCTTGATGCCACTGGCACCCAACAAAAATGTGACAACTGAAAATATCTCTAGACATTGCTGCATGTCCCCTGGGGATCAAAATCATCCCTTGGTTGAGAACCTCTGACTCAGTGTAATAGTTTAAAGCATGCATCCTACCATTGATATTATACTATATTACCTTTGCATTTTAAAGAAACAGGTACGAGTGGAGGTGAATAGTTCAGTTCCTGCTTCTGGAGTCAGGTATATCTATCTGGGTTTGAGTGTTGGCTCTGCTAAGCTTCAGTTTCCTAAATCTGTAAAATGGGGATAATGGCAGTACCTGTTTCTAGAGTTGGGAGATTAAACAAGGTAAGATATATAATGATCTGGGCAGTATGATGATACAGGGAAGCGTGCTTGATAAATGTAAGCTGCTATTTTTACCATTGAGGATTATGAAGTACTTGTTTGCACATTTAGAATATGCTTTATCCCGACATGCATTGTGTATTTTTTATTTCCTGTCAAGAGCATCACACATGATAAATTTGATAACTTGGACTATCTTTGCTGTGTAACAAAGATTTATGACTCCTATTCCTGTTGGTTGCTGTTTGCATTTCTCTTATGTCACTGAAAATTTTTTGCTGGGTCCTTGTTACATTTGACTAGAATATAAGCACTTCTGAAGGGCTAAGATTGTGTCTTACTCAGAGATTGTGTTTTACTCATATTTATATCCCTGTAGCACTATGCACTAATTTCCTGGGACATCGTAGGTGTACAACTAGGGGTGTGAATGTGTTTGAATATCTAATTGTGGGCAGAAAGGAAACAGTATATAAGTGAGATTGGGGTAGGTGTATATTAGAGGTAGCAAAGTGTGCTTTTAGAATTTTTAAATAACAGCCCCTTTTATAATATGAAAGACCAAAAATAATTTGTTTTTGTGCTCAGCCAGGTAGTTTGAGATGAGTGTTCGACCACTTTGTCAACTTGGTGTTCTTTTCCACGTATCTTAGATTTTGATTCCAGCTCTCCATCAGTGCGTGAATTTGCACTGCTGTCTTAGAGACTATGGCATCACCCAAACAGTGGTAACTATGGTTGGACTGGTGTCTATTTCTATGACCATCTTCTGATTTTCAGAATGCTTAGAGGTTAGTTGGCTTTTAAAAGCAATATTACCTTTTTTTTTTTTTAAATGTCAGGCAGCATTACCTGTCAGATCATAATATTTTCATACACTTTGACAATTGTCATTCATTCCTGCAGGGGACTTCAAAACAAATTTTAAACAAGATGTTTTCCTAATTGTGGATGGATGAGCCTGCACAGACAGATTCATTCTTTTCTCTTTCCAAACCTCGTGCCTCCCAGATTTTTGAGGTTGAGATGAAGCACCAGAATAAATAGCTTTGGTTGCAAACCAGAAATCTTCCAAGGCTTGAAAATGGATGTGTGTGATAGTAGCCCATTCTAGGGGTACTGGAAGATTCTTTTCACTAGGGCTTTGGTGAGGCTGCCCTGTAGGGAAGAAGTCTTGTGTCAACAGTTTTTAAGTTGATTCAGTAAGCATTGTTGATGATTGAAATTGAAGAATTGTGAAGACAATTCATCTTGAGGAACAGAGAGCATAGGGTGTGAGCCAGGCTGCTGGGAGCAGACATTGACATACGGGCCGTCATCAAACTAATTGTTGTTTGAATTACCTGTTATGATCCGATGACAAATCTGCCTTGCTCCTGCCACTGGAGCAGAAAATGTAGCTTGAATTGGCGTGATGTTAGCAAGTGTAAACTGTACTTCAACAAGATGGATAAACCCAATTATGGGGCAGACCTGTAGAGAGAAAATCCATTTAAATCTCATAATGTTAAGCAGAGCTGTGTTTAATTCATTTGGACCAATTTGGGAATGATGTATGAGTGTTGGTGAACATTAGTCAAAGAGGGGACCACTTGGGGGAAAGGGATGTGCCGATGCCGCAGGCCACTCGGGGGAGGCAGCTGGGGTGTCGTCTCAGCAGCCTGCACTAATGGCGGGGAAAGGCAGAAATGACCAAACGATGTACTGCCTGCTGTCGGGGAGCAGCGCTGTGTAAATAAACCAATAAGGAAAACATACGAAGCAGAAAGGAGAGGAGTTGTTTTTCCTAAATGCTATTGACAGCCCAAAACATAAAGGAAATTTGAGGTTCCCTTTCTCTATTTCTAAACCCTGAAACCCTTATGGGCTCTGCTAAGCCTTGTAACAGGAGGCCTAGAAAAAGCTCTTGCCAGAAAGCTTAATGATGATTTGAAAGAGAGAAAGAAAAAGGACAGCTAAATTTAAATTGATATCTTGGGGCATTTGATTCTCTATTGGAAAGCAGTTAAGAGGGATTATTATTTTGAAATATATGTCTTATGCATATTTGAAATGGAGTCTAGAAGGTCTTGTCTATTTAAAAATCTCCCTGTCTATTTTTTAATAGCTACTAAGTGGTGACCCAGCTTTGCACATAGTGGGTGCTTAATGTATACTGATTAGGTGAATGAAAGCATTGAACTTGAGAGGCAGTTTTCAGAGCTAGATATTGGTGTTTTCTGTACCTCAAACTCATTAGGATGTATAAGGACCTCATATCCTAATTTCTCATAGTAGTCTTTTTTGGCTTTCATTCCCAGGAATTTTGTGATTTTTTTTTTTTTTTTTTTTTTGAGACGGAGTCTTGCTCTGTCACCCAGGCTAGAGTACAGTGGTGCGATCTGGGCTCAGTGCAAGCTCTGCCTCCTGGGTTCATGTGATTCTCCTGCCTCAGCCTCCCGAGTAGCTGGGACTACAGGCACCTGCCACCACGCCTGGCTAATTTTTTTTTTTTTTTTGTATTTTTAGTAGAGATGAGGTTTCACTGTGTTAGCCAGGATGGTCTCGATCTCCTGACCTTGTGATCCACCTGTCTTGGCCTCCCAAAGTGCTGGGATTATAGGTGTGAGCCACCGCGCCCGGCCAGATTTTGTGATTTTTATATAATAATATATGATTCCACTTCTTTTAAAATATATATATATATTTTTATTATACTTTAAGTTCTAGGGTACATGTGCACAACATGCAGGTTTGTTACATATGTATACATGTGCCATGTTGGTGTGCTGCACCCATTAACTTGTCATTTACATTAGGTATATCTCCTAATGCTATGATTCCACTTTTTATCCCTGCTCCTACATTGTTGGTTTTGCCAAGGATGTTCTTAGAAGACTCCAACCCTCTTTTATGTGGGGAGGAGGTGCTAAAGCCCCCTAGTGAGTTGGTATTGTTTTTTTTCTCTTTTGATTTGGGGGGTTTTCATCTTTCATGGAGTGGACTGGCCTTGGAGACTTTGCCTGTTGAAAGGAGAACTTAAAAGACTGGAGTGCATAAGGAGCTTGGCAATGGACCGCCAAGACATTCATGGTTGTGCACTCTTGCCTCAGTACCCATAAATCTAATGATTGGAAGTGCTGGGTGTAAGTGGAGGTTAAAGCCCTAGAATTTGTTTTCTGTAACTGGGGACAGTTCATTGTATGAGGTCATGGTGCACATTGAGTGCCCATTCCGGGCACATCTTTTGTCCCAGAGTCAAATTCGTTAGGATTTTATGCCACTTTCTGGCGTTCTCCAAGTTTCAGCTTAGTTGAAGAACCAGTAAAAGAATGACAATAGGCTGGGTGCGGTGGCTCATGCCTGTAATTCCAGCACTTTGGGAAGCCGAGGCGGGCGGATCACTTGAGGTCAGGAGTTCGAGACCAGCCTGGCCAACCTGGTGAAATCCTGTCTCTCCTAAAAATACAAAAAATTAGGTGGGTGTAGTGGCATGCACCTGTAATTCCGGCTACTGGGGAGCTGAGGCAGGAGAATTGCTTGAACTGGGAGGCGGAGGTTGCAGTGAGCAGAGATGGCGCCACTGTACTCCAGCCTAGGTGACGGAGCAAGACCCTGTCTCAAAAAAAAAAAAAAAAAAAAAAAAAGATAATAAACGAAGACCTCACAGTTATGTTTCAACACTATGAATTCTGAGAATCTGAATTTTCTGATCTAGTTACCAGTAGAATGTACGTAAAATACTTTGAGAAAATTTAAATTAGCATCTCCACCAAAAAGCCCCAGCACATTTAGCCCATGATTTGACCTGCCCAATGGGAGTCTTCCAAATCATTTAAGAACAAGTAAGTACTATTAATTAAATGAACTTGGAAGAAACATATCAGGATGTGCTTCCAAATCTGAAGGTATTTGTGCTGAAAGAATCATCTCTTGTGTTCCATGAGTTTTATGGGGGACTCTGTCTGGTTTGGCTCAAAAGCATTTGTCAGGTTTATACTCCTGAGGGTGGGGTATACACAGTGTGAACTGGGCAGGCAGTGAATAAGGGAATTTCTGGAGAACAGACCCTTAAGGAAAAGAAAGCCTCCGCTTTGCGGGTTAGAATGGCCAGTGTATGTTGGGGGCAAGTCTTTTCAGGGCCTTCTGTGGTTTTTGTCCTGGTGAGCTTACTGCTTTCTGATGTAATAGCAAAGCTGAAATCTTGCAGTAATGTGCAGAGAGGAATTTTTGTCCTTTGGATTAGCTTCTAAGATATAAATATATAGCAAAAGACCCAGGACTACTTAATTTGATACAGAAATGAAATGGTGAGTTATCTAGATAAGGGCTTGATTGATTTATGAAATGTATCAGACTCAATTCAGGAGTGTTCCGGGAGTCACGAAGTTCGGAACTAGATTCTTACCCTTAAAATCAAAAACAAACCTCCCCTGCTTCCCTCCTCCTGGTCTTAAGTCACTAGTTTTTATTCTGGAATCCAGCGGCATTTGTTTCTTTTTTTTTTTTTGAAACGGAGTCTCGCTCTGTCGCCCAGCCTGGATGGAGTGCAGTGGCACGATCTTGGCTCACTGCAAGCTCCGCCTCCCGGGTTCATGCCGTTCTCCTACCTCAGCCTCCCGGTAGCTGGGACTACAGGCATCCACCACCACGCCCGGCTAATTTTTTGTATTTTTAGTAGAGACGGGGTTTCACAGTGTTAGCCAGGATGGTCTCGATCTCTTGACCTCGTGATCCGCCCGCCACAGCCTCCCAAAGTGCTGGGATTACAGGCGTGAGCCACCATTCCCGGCCAAAGCATTTGTTTCTTAATAATTGCTGAAGAAGCCAAGAGTTTCCTGTTAATTAAAAAGAAAAATCACTGAAGCAATGTATAAAGACACTTTTTTCTTGAAAGAGAACTTAAAGGAAGATTTGAAAGTGCCCCTAAGCTAAGAACATTCTTACCAAACCACCAGTATGTTTTAGGCAGCCTGCTTTGCTTTGTGTTTTCTTGTCACTTGTTGCTGTTGCTACATTTTCATAATGGTGAAAGCAGATGAGAAATGTCTCCTCACAGAAGATACGATTTGCGAAGCTGTTTCTGTCTGAAGAATTGGCACTCAGGGCTTGAATTTGAGCAAGTAAAGGGCATCAATAATGTGATGGGCCCCTTTCCTTGGAAGAGACCCGTCCTCAAAAAAAAAAAAAAGAAAGAAAGAAAAAAAGGGGAAAAGCTGTGTTTTGCTTGGGTGACTTTTCAGCTTGGTTGAATTTGCCAGTTTATCTCTATCAGAAAATAAATCCTAATACTCCTGACATGATTTTGTCATTTTAGGATCGTTTAGGAAAAGCATCAAGTTAGTTTTTGCTGATTCGGTTGGTACCTCCGCCATCCTTAACTGTTTATTTAATAGTCATAAATTGAGAGTTTGGTGTTTCCTACCACCACCCTCTTTGGAATTTTTGGTCAAGATCATCTCCAGCCACCAAGTTTGCATAGCAGTGAAAGGAGCCCGACAATGACTTAAATGTGACGGGAACCAATGATGTGACTTGTAAAAAGTACACAGAGAAAACCACATGCCACATGCAAAGCAGATATGGTTTTGATTTCGGCCTCAGTGGTTCTCTTATCGTTTCTTTCGCCCTGAGAGTGGATTTTTATCTTTCGATCTGACTTCTGTTTTGGTCATGGTTTGTGGTTTCCTTTTGCCATCACAGCTCTTACATTTGGCTGCATGGGAACCAAAGTGACCAGGACTCCTGGTCGGTGGAAGTCTCAGGCAAGGCAGCCCCAGCATGCCAGCCCCCAGGAATATTGAGACTGCAGTGGCTTCAGAATTATTGCTCCCGTCCTGCTAACTCACAGGCTCCCCACCTGGGAATTCTTATCCCTCTGTCTTTGCTGCTTATGTAATACGTCTGTGGACTATTTTGGAAACATCTAGATCAACTTGTGATTGATCTTCCCATTCTATGTATTTCTCCTGGTTCCCTGCTTTTCTATCATCTCCTTTGGGAGGGAATATTTTTCCTCATTAACTAGTTTCCAGGTCAAAATTTCTCCATGAAGTATGAACTTTTCTTTATCCCAGTATTTAATTTCCACCACTTTTTTTTTTTTTTAAAATAACATAAGGCTGAAACTTTTTAATTGGGCAGGTTACTTAATTGCTGTGTGGCTCTATTTTCTCATCTGTGAAAAGCAGGTTTACTGAGAAGACTGGCCTATCACGGGGATTCATGTGAGGCTCTGTCACAGGGGCCTAGTCCAGTACCTGGCACATAAGAAAGGTTTATTGGGTTTATGACTATTCCCAGTGGGGTGTTTCTGGGCAAATTGGGATAGCTGATCACCCTAACACAGTTGTTATTAAAACTCTTGCCAAGCTTACAAGTGGTGATATATTGTGGTGCATATCTCTTTTTTTCCCCGCTTGCTTAGTACCTCATAGCGGAATCTGGACTTGAGTTATTTCTCCTGAATAAAAGTAGTCCAGAATACCCTTTATTTTTGTTTTCTTCTTTGAGATAGAGTCTCACTCTGTTGCCCAGACTGGAGTGCAGTGGTGCGATCTTGGCTCATTGCAGCCTCCATCCACCTCCCGGATTCAAACAATTCTCCTGCCTCAGCCTCCCAAGTAGCTGGGACTACAGGCGTGCACTACCACGCCCGGCTAATTTTTGTATTTTTAGTAGAGACAGGGTTTTGCCATGTTGGCCTGGCTGCTCTTGAACTCCTGACCTCAAGTGATCTGCCCACCTTGGCCTCCCAAAGTGCTGGGATTACAGGTGTGAGCCACTGCCCCTGGCCCCAGAATACCCTTTGAAGAGAGTTAGGGTGAAAGAGTCCATGTTGTGATATCATTTGTCTCCCAATGGAGGGAAACCAAAAAGCCTGGGGGTGAGATGGGACTTATAATTATTATTTAGCTTCTGATGGGCATGAAATTAGTGACAGCAAGACAGGAATTTGCGGCCTTTTGGTTGTAACGTCTGCTCTGTTTTTGTTTTTTGTTTTTTTGTTTTTTTTTGGTCAGATTTCTGTTGCTTAGTACTTCATTAAAAAAATAAATTTAGGCTGGGCACGGTGGCTCATGCCTGTAATCCCAGCACTTTGGGAGGCCGAGGCGGGCAGATCATGAGGTCAGGAGATCGAAACCATCCTGGCTAACACGGTGAAACCCCGTCTCTACTAAAAATACAAAAAATTAGCAGGGCGTGGTGGTGGGCGCCTGTAGTCCCAGCTACTCCGGAGGCTGAGGCAGGGGAATGGTGTGAGTAAACCTGGGAGGTGGAGCTTGCAGTGAGCCGAGATCGCGCCACTGCACTCCAGCCTGGGCGGCAGAGCGAGACTCTGTCTCAAATAAATAAATAAATAAATAAATAAATAAATAAATAAATAAAAAAGTCATCCTTTTCAGTTCTCAAATGGCAGAGGTCTGCATCCTGCCTTGCGAACCTATTAACACTCCTTTCTTTCTTTATGTGGGGTTTCCCTTGGGCCTCTGTGGTCAGGCTGTTGTTTGTCTGAGTTTGTAATAAGCGTGTAACAGCCTCCAATTTGCCTCAAAGACAAGTGGTGTTAGTTGGTTACTAGGGACAGGAGACCTTTGGAACTTGTGATTGGAAGCGAACTGCTCCAGGGTCCCTGGGTACCTGTGTCGTATGGGAGAAGGCACTGGTATTTCACTGCAGATGAGTCTGTGCACACAGCATAGGTCAGCTTGTTGGAACTTTCTTGTGTGTCTCCTGAGGAAGCAATCAGTTAGTGGCCACGAACCCAGGCCTGTTCACACATAAACTTAGATGACAGTGGTGCAGTAGGGAGCTTGTCCAGAATGATTTATTCTCAAGAGTGGTGAAGACATAACTTCGATTCTCCCAGTCGACTTGAAAACAACCGTTGTTTTCTTAACACCTTCTGATTCCAGAAGGTACAGTTTAAACCTCCCTCATTTGCAGCAGGCTGAATTAAAACACAGTGCTTTGGGATCTATTTATTGCTATCTGTCTTTAACCTTTCAGAAGCCAAAATGAAAAGAGAAATCAGAAAGCAGTGTTGGTCAATAGACTTTCCCCCCGTACTTACCTCCTTTTGGCTTGGGGAGCTGTAAAACAGTAGGTTATACCCTCCCACCCTTCCCCAGCCCCCTTCAGAAGACTTGTGTTTCAGCAGGCTTTGTGAATCAGAAAGCTATGTTTTTGTTTTTGTTTTTTTTTGGCATTTGCCAGAACTCTATAGCTGTTCAGTGGCCTTAGGCTGCGGAAGGCCTGTTTTCCTCCCCTCCTTTACTCTAAATTGTCCCGGGCATTCTGGCTGATGGCATGGCTTTTTAGCAAGAGCAGTGCCTTACCTCTTTAATTGGTTAGTTCCTCTAAGTGATGATTTATTCCCTACCTATCAGAAATGTCTTAATTTACTTAATTGCATAGCCCCCCCCCACCCATTTTAAGTCCCCTCCCTCTAAAAAAAAATTAATACCAACAACAAAACTATTTCCCCAGGCAGTGCATTGTGAGATGAGGCATTTTTCTCTGGGGAGAACCTTGTCTTTGTGTATGGCAGTGGGGAAGAATTAATTAAGGGAGAGGATGAAGCTTAGTAATTGAAGTTAGGGGCCCAGGAGCTCTGAACACTCCTAGGTCTGCTGTTAAATTATCTGGCTGCAGATAGCTGGTTCTCTGGGTCTTGGTTTGCTCATCTGTGAAATGCCCCCACAGGATGGATGCAGTGGTAAGACCAATTAATTAGAAGCCATAAAAGTGTTGTTTTATCTGAAGTTAAGCGTTTTTGTTGTGATAAGGAGGCGTTCTGGGATGATGGATAAAACGCTTTGGCACTGAAGTCAGACGTAGCTGGGGACTCAAGTCAGCAGTGTCCGTTTATTGCCTGTGGGACCGCCCTGAGCCTTAGTTTTATCTATATAATGGGGATAAAACCTCTCTCCGAGGATTAAATGGGATAACATGTACAGCGCCACAGCGCTGACACAATGGCCCATGCTAAGGAAAGAGCAACGGTGATTACTTTATTGGAAAGGAAATGATACCTGTGATCCTGGCAGGCTCTAGCTGTTGCTGGGGTACTTTGGTTCCTTTCACTTCTAGGGAAGGCAAGTGGCTACTTTGTGGTTGGTTTTCTTGTCTTTTCAAACTTCCATCTCTTCTGGTTAAATTTCTTCTGCTTCTCAGAAGCTGTAAGAGATGAACCCTATTCTCCTTGTCAGATGGATATCAAAATAGGGCTTTCAAATGGACTTCAGGATCCTTCCATGGAATGAAACAAATTCATTTGCTACCCATTTTCACTCTTATTTTAGTGACCCCCTCCCCCAAGACATATAATATATAAACACATACATTGATTTTCTTTCTTTTTTCTTGTATTACTACAAGGATCAGTTTCTTCTGGCCTAAGTCCAGAAACAACATGCCTGTCTTTTTTCATTGTTGAGGAAAAACAGTCTGAAGGCACCATAATTCCTTAAATTGGATTTCAATTCTTGATCCCCTTATGTTTGGTAAACAGAGTGTTATATGAAACATCATTGTTTAGGAGCAAGAGGCTGGCAGCCTTGCTTTTTTTTGGGTGGAAGGGTCCTTGATTGGAGCCTCCTGGGGCGAGGCTGTGGGTGGGGTCCCCTAGAGGTGAATGCCCCCCCTTCAATTGGGATGGAGGCATTAATCCCTTTCCAAAAAATGCTGGTAGAAGTTGGGAGGGCTGCCTGTTAGTGAGCAGAGTTTAGCTTGGAAAGAAGCCTGTAGTTTGTGTGTGTGTGTGTGTGTGTGCATTCTTGTTAACTCTATTAGTGCCATGGGCAGCCGCTACTTCACTTGAAAGCTTTGGAGTTTCTATATTCAAATCAAAGTCACCCAGAAGCAAAGATGAAGGGGACAGTGTGATCTTCAAAGACAAGGGAGTAAAAAAGTAGTGGGGAATATTTTCCTGGGTAATTCTGCACCCCCGCTCCCACCTTTACAGAAACACTAAGAGCCTTAGCCACTTCCTCTTTCTTGGTGGTTATGTGGGTATTCAGGCTCTGGTCAAGCCATTGGCTGTTTATGGAGCAGGAGACAGATGACTTGGGAAAGCAACATGAAAATGTCTTGGGTTGGTTTTGAGCTTGCATGGGGGGAGTGAGTCAGTAGATGCTTCTCGGGTTCTCTCTCTTCCTCTCTTGCCTTTCCTCCTTTCCTTGAGCTTGTTTCGCTCTGAGAGTACAGGCTTGGCACCCACTTACCCAAGAACTGATTAGTTCCTAAAAGAAGCAGTGAGTTGATTGCTTACAGAGATGATGTAAGCTTTGCTCTGGGGTACATCAACTTGGATTTCTCATGCTTTATCTTATAAAGCCTAAATTAACAGCTGGTTTGGTTTGAGTTCTCCGGGATCTGACTAAGGGATTAGAGTCCATTCTCAAGTGAGTCAATCTAGTTTAATTTATTTCAGGTCTATCAAAAAAGATCAATCAAAGCTCTTTTGAAAGTAAAGCTATAATCGGTCTGCACACTTATAAGTCACTGTTGTTGCACTTGGTGTTTCTCTCTGGTGGAAAAATGCTCAGGCTGTGGTTAAGAGGATGTATTAGAGCATTTTCTGTGTACCTCCCTTTGTTGCAGCCTCCACACCTCCCTGGGAAGATTTTGAGGAAGTGTCATGTTTGAGAACCCCACTTAAGTGGGAGCTGCACTCACCTCCGTCTCCTTTTTCTCTGGGGATACTGGATCCCTGTTTTGGAAGTTTCTAGTTCAGTATAATTTTAATACCTGGACCTGAACAAGTCCAGCCTGTTTTATGTCACTGTTTTTGCTCCTGGGCTTTTTCTTGCAGATATTGGTGGGTGAAGACATGCATTGAATTCTTTCCAGAATGTCTGCTGTGAAGAATTACTCATGTCATTTGCAAGGCTTAAGGTGAAGCATTCGCTGCTATGGTCGATCTAGGCTTTTGTGGGCACTGGAAACGACAACCCGAGTTGTTCATTTCTTTTGTTTCTATTTTAAAAATACTTACCGAGTATCTTCTGGTAGCTAAGAACTATTCGAGATACACTTGATGTGCCAAGAGAAACATCAAGATAAAGGAGGTAGTTAAGAGCTTGACTGTAGAGTTAGACCTGTCTTTGAATCCTAGCTTTGCTACTTTGTGACTTTATATGACCTGCAGCAAATAAATCTCAGTTTCCTTGTCTGTAAAATAGGCATAGTAAAACTGTCTCCCTCCAAGGATTGTTGTGATAATGAAATGAAATGATACTGTATCTTTTGCTTTTTAAATAAGCCACTTCTGGGGAGCTTCCAGGAAGCAGAAGTTTTTTTTTTTTTCCCCCAAATGCATTCAAAAGAAACAAATCTCCTTTTACTACCATAACGGTGTATGTGAATGTCCTGGCGGATGCTCTCAAGAGCGTCAACAATGCGGGAAAGAGAAGCAAACACCAGGTTCTTCTCAGGTGGAGCTCCAGAGTCGTCCAGTTTCTAAGTGTGATGATGAAGCATGGGTGCATTGACGAATTTGAAATTATCGATCATCACGAAGCAGGGAAGATTGTGATGAACCTCACAGGCAGGTTAAACAAGTGTGAAGTGGTCAGCTGGAGATTTGATGTGCAGCTCAAAGATCTAAAAAGATGGCAGAATCATCTGCTCCTGTCCCAGCAGCTGGCCTGCATTGTGCTGACCTCAGCTGGCATCATGGACCACAAAGAGGTGAGATGAAAACACACAGGAGGAAAAAGCCTGGGATTCTTTTTCTAGGGGTGTAATACACCCATGCAAAAAATAAATAAATAAATAAATAAATAAAAATAAAATAAAAATGCCTCAATGGGGGAAAAAAAACGCACCAGAGACAAATACTTATTTAGGATCTGTAATGTACCCATTGCCATACCTAGGCATCCTAGATACAGCAACATATCCCTGCCCTTTAGGAATGTACAGTTTACTGGGAAAAAGATAACACTTATCAGAGGAGGGTGTTTGGGACTGTGAATCCCGTGTGTGTGTGTGTTTTGAGACAGAGTCTTGCTCTTGTTGCCCAGGCTGGAGTACAGTGGCTCTCAGCTCATGGCAACCTCTGTCTCCTGGGTTCAAGCAATTCTCTTGCCTCAGCCTCCCGAGTAGCTGGGATTACAGGTGCCTGCCACCAGGCTGGGCTGATTTTTTGTATTTTTAGTAGTGATGGGGTTTTGCCATGTTGGCCAGGCTGGTCTCGAACTCCTGACCTCAGGTGATCCACCCGCCTCAGCCTCCCAAAGTGCTGGGATTACAGGCGTGAGCCACTGCACCTGGCCCGTGTGTTGTTTTGAGCTTCTGTCTTATGTACCACTTCCCTTGGCTCAAGGAGTCCTTTTTATCTTTCTTCCACTTGACTAAATGAGAATAGTGTGGGTCACTCTCTACCTGCCTCCCATCTGTGGTTCCTTTTGGAGATAGGCCGAGTGGGCCACTCACCCTTTAATTTTCTCTTAGTTTCCTTTCTGTACACCAGTTTGAACCTTAGTATTATCACTAATGCAAATATGAGCCTAGGCTCAATTTTTCCAGTTATGAAATGGGGCTGGCATTATTCCGTGATGTGCATGTTAAGAGAGGGGAAAGCTCACATTTTTGAGGTCCTCTTGTGGTTCTATTTTGTGTAGGAACTCACGCTTTGTTTATTCAGCAATCATTCCTCCAGAAATAACCTTAATAGCAACAAGAAAAAAGAATAGGTGTTTTTTGAGCTCTCTATATCTGCCAGTTTCTCTATATATGAACATTATATATTGCAACGTAACACTCACAATGCCTTTAAACATCATCCCCGTTATACAGATAAGAAAACAGAATTTCAAAGAAGGTAGGGGACTTGCCCAGGGATACATAGCTAGCAAGTGGCAGCACTGGATTGAGTCTGGGCCTTGTCTGAGGCTCGGGTCCTGTCATGCTCTGCGGTTGCTATGTTGACATGCAAAGGGAGAGGCAGCTGCTGGGAGTCTAGGTGGGTTTCTCTTTGAGAATGCTAACGTGAACCCTCAAGGTGAATCAGAATCCTTTTGCCAGTGAATAATCAGATGTAGATTCCTGTGTCTCCCTGTAAAATGAAAGCCTCTTTTTTACAAGGTCCAGTATAGACCTGAAGCTGGGTTACTCTGGAATTTCCCTCTCTGGCTGGAGTGACTGAGGCCTTGCACGTGACATTGGTGAGGACTCGCAGCCTCAGGTCTGGCTTCCCTTAGCAACCCCCCTTTCCTGTCTCTGCTTCTGGAGTTAACCATTAAAAAAAAGAAAAAAAGAAAAAAAGCCAAAACACTTTATAAAGTTACATGCTGGGTTTCTTCTATGTCCTAGAAACTGTCTTAATTCATCTTCCCCTTTACTCTTATATGAGCAGGAAGAAAAAAAAATTGCTAGTCAATGCTAATAATTATGGCATGTAATGTAATTGGAAGTGTTTCATTGACATGCTCATGAGAGTTTGCGGCTTCATCTTCAGGCTGGGATGTAGCACTAGACTTGCCTTGAGTGGCTGCACAAGCCTTTGATGCAGGTAGACCATATTATAAATAGGCGCGTTGCTATGGTGAGGATGGCAGTCCTTGCTTGCTGTGGGTAACCTTTTCTACCTTCTCGGACACTGTTTTAAAACACAGCAGCGTGATAGCATTTCATTTAATTTGGACCAAGGTGGGGTAGATGAAATGTTGAGATTTAGATCTAAAATGTTGTTGTGGTGTTTCAGGGGGTTCTGGCTCACCTAGTACTATGGAAGATTTTGCAGATTGGGCTTCCTCATGATTTATTTAGAAATAGATTTTCTAATAGATGGGGTGAGGGGAGGGTGGTGGGCAGAAGGCTGGGCTTTCTTCTCTTCCCCCTCCTCCTTTCATTGAGCATTTCTGCGAATGTGTTGGCTTTGATGCCCCAGCAGCTCATACAGTGAAATGGAAGTTCAGGTTGGCACGTTGCAGAAATGATTATTCCTGGTAGTACGTTTCCCATTACTGTTAATAATATAAAGACAATTGCCTGCCTCTCAGGACTCCTGCACGTGGCTACAGTCATTTCTTCATGGAATTAGACACACAGCAGTGGGGACCAGGAGTGTTTTATTAGTGATTGTCCTCCTGCAAGTTTCCAGGGTATCTCAGCTTAGACACATGAATTATTTTTTCCTGTTGCTTGGAGGGTATACTTTTAATTATATTCATTCAATAACAGAGCAGTTCAGGTTTGTAAAATATTTTTTCTCCCCCAACCTTTTCCCCAGCATACATCCCCGTCCCGTAAGTTTCTGGGCAGAGACAATCTCAGGAACCTAAAGGTTGCTAAAAAATTAGCTAGTTGGCCAGGCGCATGACTCATGCCAGTAATCCCAGCACTTTGGGAGGCTGAGGCGGGTGGATCGCTTGAGCCCAGAAATTCGAGACCAGCCTAGACAACATGGCAAAACCCTGTCTCTACAAACAAAACAAAATCTAGCTGGGCATGGTGGTGCATGCCTGTAGTCCCAGCTACTGGGGAGGCCGAGGTGGATGGGCGATTGAGCTCAGGAGGTCCAGGCTGCAGTGAGCCGTGATTGTGCCACTGCACTGCAGCCTGGATGACTGAGTGGGACCCTGTCTCAATAATAAATAAATAAATAAATAAAAAATAAAAAAAAATTAGCTAGCCAAGCTGCTTATAGGTCTTTTACATGGCCAAGCCACTTTCTCACCTTTAAAATGGTAATAACGTTTCCTTACTCATCTCAATGGGTTTTGAGTGCCAAGACAGACCGTTTGATGGAAGCCCTCTGGGGAGAAAAATGCTACCCAAGACAGGCTTTTCAATTGGAGACTGATCCATTGGTGTTTTGGTCAGTTGGTGTTGAAATCCCTATTTTTCCAGCTCAGGACTGCCTCTCTCCCTGGAATTCTTCCCGAGGTGAGTTCTGCAGCCTTCCTTGGGAACTCTCAGCCTCTGGATCCCTTCTTGCCAGGTGGAGTGGACATGCCAAAGTGGTGGGCCAGACTCGGACTGCCTGGCTTGTCTCAGCACCTTTGGGGACCCACTTCCCCTCTCTGGGAACTGGGGAAGCTAACAGAGATCTTGCTAGAGGGGTGGAATCCTGTATCCATGTGAGGTTGTACCCCCAGGCTCCTGAGTGGTTTGAAAGTGGGGAACCCTGGCCGGGCGCGGTGGCTCATGCCTATAATCCCAGCACTTTGGGAGGCTGAGGCGGGCAGATCACAAGGTCAGGAGATCAAAACCATCCTGGCTAACACGATGAAACCCCGTCTCTACGTGCGTGGTGGCTGGCACCTATAGTCCCAGCTGCTCGGGAGTCTGAGGCAGGAGAATGGCGTGAACCCGGGAGGCGGAGCTTGCAGTGAGCGGAGATCGCCCCACTGCACTCCAGCCTGGGCGACAGAGCGAGACTCCATCTCAAAAAAAAAAAAAAAAAAAAAGAAAAAAAAAAGAAAGTGGGGAACTCCTCCCCCAGGATGAGAAGAGCCATGGGGTGAGTCTCTGCCACCGCCAAGGGGAGTCAGGCTCAGAGGCTGCTACAGGGACAGCCAGCTCTCTTTAGATGGTCCCCACCATCTAGTCAGGGCTTGTTACATATGGAGCAGAGACAGCGCAGGCTGCTGCTGTTTTCCTGGAGAAGGCCCCTGTCGGTCTGATCAGCTGTAGCTGACCTTTCCTCCTTGTGCTTTTTGGGGAGGGAGCCTTGGAAGGAGTAGGGCACGTGGGGCACTCTGCTTCCCGGCCCCACACTGGCGAACCTATGGATTCTGCCTCTGATTCCTGAGGAAACATCACTGTGAAGGTGGAATGAGCCACATACAGAGGTGGCTGTTGGGGCCAGGGAGGGGTGAAACGCCCCCAGGGTGTACATTGCACCAAAAGCCAGGCTGCATATAGACCTCAGGATGGGCTGGCTTTTGGATTTATTTAGAAGTATTTCCAGAGGGTAACCTCATTGGCTACAAAGCATGTCTGAACAAGAGCTCCGTTGTTCATTCCCAGCCCTGTTACCCTGGCAGGATGCAGACTCCAGGCGGCCTGTTGGTCAGGCCTTGGACTCAGAGAGCAGTGAAGCCTGAGGAGGGGTGGGGGGCAGAGGCGTGAGTGGTCTAGGGCCTCAGTCCCTCCAGGACACCCCTTGCCAAGCGCAGAGAAAGCTCTGCCCATCCGTCCCCTCAGGCAGTGGGATTGGGCAACCTGGGAAGCAGTGAATGTGCGTCGGTAGCATAGATTCCATTCCGCACGCCACCCTCGCCTCCGCCCCCCAACCCTGGGAGGGATGCATGCCCTCCGGGAGACACCCAGACCCGACAGAGAGGCCTTTGTTGGAGCTGGAGGTGAGAATCTGTGGGCGTTGGGATTCCTGGGTTCGAGTTCCAGCTCACTGCCAATTGCCCGAGTGCTGGGCGAACATTTCTGGAATCAAAAGGAGTGCAGCCTGCCCAGCAGGGCCTACGGGAGCCGGAGGCTGCAGGGTGCTAAGATTGCGTTATCTTTACCAAGTGCCCGGAGCTCCTGGGAGGGAAGAGAGAGTCCTAGGACTCAGGATAGGAGGTGGTTGGAGTTTCTCGAGGAAGACTCCATGCTTTGGTTCTGGCCCCTGGAAACCCCTCCTGAGGACTGGACCTCCAAGCAGACCCCCTCTGTGACTCCGGAATGCAGTGTTACTCTCTTATATTTCTTTCTTTTTTTTTTTTTTGAGACGGAGTCTCACTCTGTCACCCAGGCTGGAGTGCAGTGGCACGATCTTGGCTCACTGCAACCTCCGCCCTCCGAGTTCAAGCGATTCTCCTGCCTCAGCCTCCCAAGTAGCTGGGATTACAGGTGCCTGACACCGCGCCTGGCTAATTTTTTGTATTTTTAGTAGAGATGGGGTTTTACCATCTTGGCCAGGCTGGTCTTGAACTCCTGACCTCTTAATCCACCCGCCTCGGCCTCCGAAAGTGCTGGGATCACAGGCGTGAGCCACCGCACCCGGCCACTGTCTTGTATTTCTAACGTCCCCCTGACTTTTCTGATCATGTAATTCTTAACTTTCTCAAAACTGAGATTTGTCACGTGTCCTCTCCCCACCCCATTTTGTGAATCAGAGTCTTCCAGGGGCAGGACCTGGAGAATGGGTCTTTATTAACACACATGTGAAAATGCTTTTGCCAGCAAGGCGCGGTGGCTCATGCATGTAATCCCGGCACTTTGGGAGGCCGAGGCCGGCGGATCACTTGAGGTCAGCCTGGCCAACATGGTAAAACCCTGTCTCTACTAAAAATACAAAAATTAGCTGGGTGTGGTCGTGGGCACCTGTAGTCCCACCTACTCGAGAGGCTGAGGCATGAGAATCACTGGAACCCAGGAGGCAGAAGTTGCAGTGAGCCGAGATCACACCACTGGACTCCAGCTTGGGTGATAGAGTGAGACTCTGTCTCAAAAAAAGAAAACAAAAAGAAAACGCTTTTGCCATGGGCTGTCTCCTGCTTCTGCTTTGCATTGGGCCTCTGTACCTAGGTTGCAAGATTCCTCAGGGTGCACCTGGGCTTATCGTTATCTGTAAGTTATCCCAGCAAGCGCTTAAAACACAGTGTTGGACAATGAATCCCCTCTACAAGAGAGGGACAGGGCAAAAACGACACCTCTTGCCTCGCAAGCTGTCTTGGGCCAAACCTCAGGTCTATTCTTTCTTTTTTTTGAAAGTAGTGGCTGGGCACGGTGGCTTACGCCTGTAATCCCAGCACTTTGGGAGGCCAAGGCGGGCGGATCTTGAGGTCAGGAGTTCGAGACCAGCTTGGCCAACATGGTAAAACTCCGTCTCTACTAAAAATACAAAAAATTAGCTGGGCGTGGTGGCGCACGCCTGTAGACCCAGCTACTCCGGAGGCTGAGGCAGGAGAATCACTTGAACCTGGGAGGCAGAGGTTGCAGTGAGCTGAGACCATGCCATTGCACTCCAGCCTGGGCGACAGAGCGAGACTCTGTCTCAAAAAAAAAAAAAAAAAAAAAAAGAAAGTAGCAGCTCTACTGAGATATTTAGAAACCATAAAATCCACCTATTTGAGGTGTACAATTGAGTGATTTTCTGTATAGTCACAGATCTGTGCAGTCATCCACACCCTCTAACTCCGGGACATTTTCCTCACCCCCAAGGAGAAACCTCCCTTACCCATTAGCAGTCACTCCTCATTTCCTCTCCCCCCAGCCCCTGGCAATCACTGTGGATTTGCCTGTTCTTGACATTTCATATAAACGGTATCATAAAATCTACGGGCTTTTGTGTCTGTCTGCTTTCACTTAGCATACGGTTCTCAAGGTTCATCCAGTATTGTAGCATCTATCAGTATGTCATTCCTTTTTATGGCCAAATAATATTTTATTGTATGGATAGACATTTTGTTTATTCATTTATCTGTTTTTGGTTATTATGAGTAACACTACTATGAACATTTTGCACAAATTTTTGTATTGACATATGTTTTCATTTCTCCTGGGTATAGTCCTATGAGTGGAATTGCTGGGTCATATAATAAATAACTGTTTAACATTTTGGGGAACTGCCAAACTTTTAAAACCTTGGGTTCTGTGATGTACCAGTTGTGTTAGGCAGCACAGCAAAATGTGACTTTTGATTGCCAGAAACAATATTTAAAAAGTGGTTATAAAAAGTGGTTTGGGAGGCTGAGGCAGGAGGATCACTTGAGCCCAGGAGTTTGAGACCAGGCTGGGCAACATAGTGAGACCCTGTTAAAAAAAAAGAAGGCCAGGCACAGTGGCTCATGCCTGTAATCCCAGCACTTTGGGAGACTGAGGCGAGCAGATCACCTAAGGTCAGGAGTTCCAGACCAGCCTGGCCAACATGGCGAAACCCCATCTCTACTAAAAATACAAGAATTAGCCAGGCCTGGTGGCGGGCGCCTGTAATCCCAGCTACTCAGGAGGCTTGAGGCAGGAGAATCGCTTGAACCCGGGAGGCTGAGGTTGCAGTGAGCAGAGATCATGCCATTGCACTCCAGCCTGGGCAACAAGAGCAAAACTGTGTCTCAAAACAAATGAAAAGAAAAGGCTGTCATGTTAGATCCACCCTCCTCCTCAGGGGAACCCCTGGGCTGCTCTCTGGGTAGAAATGGGAACCCAGGCCTCGGGCCAGTGAGTGGAAGGAAACTTTGGGATGATTGACTTGGGACTGGGCTAGAGGTGAAGAATCTCCCAGTAGGCAAAGTTCGGCCTTACGTTTTTTTGTTTCAAGCAAACCACATCATTACCCACAGAGGCCATTGGTGAGATATTTGTAAGTCTCCTGACAGTGGCTGGAGTTCGTTGCTTGGTTGTTGTTTCTCTGTCTCAGCCCTGGAGATGGGAGTGACCACCTGCTCTCTCTGGACAGAGGCTGTCCACGTTCATGCAATTCCTTGGACACCGGTGGTGCAGCGGGAGGCGTAACTGGATGTGGGAGACCCTGAACTGTGCCGGTTCTTGCAGAGTATCACTGTGACTTCAGGCGAGTCACCCCACATCAGGCAGCTCAGAACAAGGGATTGATCTAGAAGGACCTTTCACCTGGGCTATTCTGTGACTCAAATTATCTTCTCCTAAGCCCACTACTGCCTGGTGTGTTGGTTAAATTAGCCTAAAGGTCATTCCCTCGGAGAGGCCCTCTGGGAAACATCCCTTTCCTGAGAGTCACTGCTTGCTGGCGCCTGCCCCTGGGGTTCCTTCAGAGTCGTGATCATGCCCTGGCCTCTTCCTTTATTTGGCAGTCCCTTCCCTTCCCCATCCCTGATGAGGGTAGGGAGCATCTGTCTGCAGCTTCATCTTCATTGTCTAGGGGCTCCAGAAATATCTGTGAGTAAATAAGTTATTTAATCTTTGCCTCAAATTTCCAGTGACTGTAGGGATATAGCTGTGAGCCTCTAGGAGCTGAGATTTTTTAAATTTCCCACTTAAACATTTATTTAAAAACTTTGTGCTCAGCATGGACTAAGGACTTTACATTCGTTAACTCATTTACAGCTCGATCCTATGCGGTGGGCATTCATTTACAGAGGATCCCATTTTACAGGTGAGGAAGAGGCCAGCTAGGGGTGCAGCCTAGGTTAGCATTCTAGAGCTCATCAGGCTGTGTTGTCCCCAGTGAAAGAATAAGCAAAGAAGTGAATGTTGTGTATTGAGAAAAATGACACTCGGAGGAGGATGAGCCTCTCGGATATGGCGACCGAAGTGATTTGGGGCCCCTGTCAAGGGTCTCTATTATGGCATCAAGAAAAGATGCTGCTTTCGGTGATGCCCGAGGAGAGCCTCAATATTTTACACGGGAAACCTAAAAAAGGGGCCATGTTGTGGTCTCTGCACCTAAGATACTAAAGGAAATATTTTATGGAGAGATGCAACATGTCAGGCCTTGGAGGGAAACCCCAGGATCCAGATGGTTGCACTCTCAAACCGGGGCCCCCCTCACCTTGGCCTTCAGCATTTAGTGATGGAACCAATAGCATAAGCTTTGGTCAGGACCTTTGATGGAAGCCACAGTGCTCATTCGTGACCACGGTTGACTACCTTCTCTCTCCTAAGCTGACTTCTGGAGGGCACCTGGGATTTCCGGCCAGTGATCAGTGCCGGTGAAGCCTGAAGGCCAATGCATAGATTTAGCTGCTCAGTCAGAACCCAAAAGGGGCCAAAGAGATGGTTTCCTTCAACCTCCACTGAGGAAAGTGAAAGTCATGGTTCGTTAAAAGGCTGAGCTGGGACCAGAGTCTAGGGTTCTAGAGGTGGGAATTTCTGCAGCTTTGGGGGACCTTGCAAGGGCATTTGCTCTTCTGGGACTGCAGGGAGACTGTGCTTCTCAGAGATGTTAGCATTTGGCTTGGGGAGAGAGAGGAAAGGCGAGGTTCATGCTCCGCCATGATGGTGGAAAGTGATGTTGGTGTGGTGAGGAGCTGAGCTGAATTCTAAGTGGTTCCAAGGAATTAACAAGGTTCCTGCCCAAGTGTCCTGTTCCCCCACAAACTAATGAGGCAGCAGGTTTCTGAAGAGAAACATTGCAGAATGTCTGCCAGGGGTTTTATGGTTAATTTTCCTCCATTATGTGGGTTGACTCAGCCTTGGGTATTAGATGTCTTTGAGAATCCAGGGTTCAAATACCACAGCTGGTAGAATGTTTCTCAACTTGGAGCCAATCTCCATCTACTGAAGGTACGCTGGTTTAGACAGACAACAGGGACATCAGCATTTTAAAAAGCGGTGGAAAAAGTTTGCTCGTCTTGATTGGAGCCATGGCATTTTATTTTGAAATTTCAAATAACATGAAGGGAGGTTTGGAGCGGTTTTTGGTTTATCCGAAGGGCAGTGGATTGAAGGCTGAGAAACACCAGGCTGAATGGGAGAGGGGTTGGGGTCCCCCTGTGAGATAGTGAAACAATGGTAGTGCCATCCAATGATAGGCACTTTTCTGTCATTCAGAAGCAGAAAGGGGGCCAGAGGCCTATTGGCCTCACTGGGCAGTAAGCTGTAGAGCTGCTGCCTTTTCGTGAAAGGGTTGACACCAACCTTCTCCCCCAGGAAGAGTGACCAGGGACCTGAGGGGCATGGTCGAGCAGATGACAGCCTTTGTAAAACATCTCCCTGGTCTCATCAGCGATATTCGTCCTGCCTTCCTTCTGAGCAATTTCCATCTCAGGACTGGAGTCAGGTGGAGCAAGATTCCATGTTGGTTTCTGTTGGGCCTAGAGTGTCACACTGAGACCTAATTCCATACTTTATGAATTCTAGTACTGCTCTCGAAGGTAAGAGCCGTCCTCTTTGGCTGAAGGTTTTTGCCTGCAACCTTGCATTGTAATCCAGTGACACCTGACGTATCTGTAAATTTCTTCAAATTTCTAAGTGTATTACAACCCCCTGTGCAAAAGATGATTAATTAATTGCCTTGACAGTAAAACAAAAAACAAAAAACAAAAAAAAGGTGTGGGGGTATATGGTATCCCTGATTTACTACAGAAGATGCAGAGAGTGAAGGGAGATGAGGTGGGGAGGAGGGGCCCAGGTTCTGGTCCTTCTTTTTTTTTTTTTCCTAAAGAGATGGAGTCTTACCATGTTGGCCAGTCTAGTCTTGAACTCCTGGCCTCAAGCGATGCTCTCACCTCAGCCTCCCAAAGTGCTGGGATTATAGGCGTGAGCCACTGAGCCTAGCCCAGGTTCTGTTTCTTGCTTAGTCACTTTCTGTTTGAACAAAATTGGAATTTCCTTTTTGGATCTGTTTCTTTAATTGTAAATTGAATCGGACTAAAACCTTTCCAATTTTTTCACATATGAAGACATACACAAAAGTTTTATTGGAGGGTTGCACATGTGAAAGAAAAAGGGAGAAAGCAGGATTGAGCAGGGGGAGCTGTCAGATGGTAATGCAGATGTGATGAGATCTCTGCCGGACCAAAGAGAAGACTCCTTTTTAAATGGTGACAAATTCATGGACTTTCTCTGCCTCAAAACCTAGCACAGCTGTTATTTACTGAACAATTAGAGAGCTAAGCACTTTTTAGATATTATATAATTTAATTGCCATATGAGGCACCCTTAGTTTTCAGACGAGGAAACACAGTTACAGGGAAGGCAAGTAACTTAGTCAATGTCAAATAACTAGGAAAAGGTTAGAGAGGCCCTGGACACAGGCCTGTGTGACTGAGAAGCTTGGGCACTTCACTGCTACATTTCATCTCTTCGCTATAAACATTTTAGCTTTTTGTGTTTGCTGGCTGGCAACAATACATAGTGAAAGTTCTAATAATTTGTAATGCTTTTGCATGTCTTTGTATTTTTCTTGGTTATCACATTACATCAAATTAAGATACTGATCAGCAGTGTGAGAGGTTATTTTTCCATGTCCTCTTCATTAGTGTTAGCTTGTGGATGGATTTGAGGCTCTCTGTGCTTTCCCCCCAACAAAGTGAATACCAGACTTTCCTATTAAAAAAATATTTTATTTTTCAGAGACAGGGTCTCATTCTGTCTCCCAGGCTGGAGCGCAGTGGCACAATCATAGCCCACTGCAGCCTCCAACTCTTGGGTTCAAATGATCCTCCTGCCTCAGCCTCTCTTAAGCAGTGCCTTTCCCCATTCTCATGGGGCTTTCCAATCCATGAGATACTTTGCTGCAGGGAAGCCCTGTCTGTCCAGGCCTGTGTAATAGACGACTTCACATGGTCCTGTGTTGTTGTTTGCCTTCTGTGTGGCTAAGTTTCCATGACCTGGTGGCTTGGAAGCCCCATCCCTGATTTGTGGGAGAGGCAGGGAGGCACCTTGTAGCGCACTAGGCGTTGGGCCTGAACAAGTCTGTGTGCTTCCAATGTCTTTGTGGGGAGGTTTACGAGTCCCTCTTATTATATAATAGTATCTTGTCTTAGCTTGGTGCCTTTCTTCTCAGAAGCTTGAGGCACTCTGCAGATACCATCTCAATTTGCTTTCTGGGAGGAGGAGAGGAAGCTACCCAAAAGATGAAGTTCTCTGTGAGGGGCTTGAACACAGGTTGATAGCGTTGCTGGTTAGTTATTCTCATGGTGTGGATGAAAAATGGAATACGCTGAAATTTCAGTTACTCGTCACAAAAATAAGGCGTATGTAGAAAACATCCTGGGCTAAGGGTTTGCATGCTTCTAGAACTTCCTGTTACTTAATGGCTGTTGGCTATAAACCTCGGGAACAGTGGGGATCCTTGGAGACCCCAAATAACTTGTATTTGTGGTTACTCCTGTCTTGTCTATCAATACCCCTGTCTATATTGTATTAGAACTAGGACACACAGACTGGATTCAGAAGCTGGCCTGGGGTTTAGGAGAACATGGGACCTAATCCTGGCCATCTCGATTTACCTCCTGGATCTTGTTTTCTCATCTGTAAAATGAATTGGGGTGTGGACTGTTTATGGCCTGTAGGATGCTAGCCCTGAGAATTTTCTCCAGATATTCTACGGTTAAGTAATTTTAGGGGACACTGTCTAAGCAGTCGCCTCTTGGAGAATGAAGATGTTCATTAGGATGTTGAAGGCTCTGAGAAGTCCTAAAGTTAAAGAAAATCTGCACTCTTCTTTGTGGGACCGAATAATGCAACCTGGGAAATGAGGGATTAGATGACACTTGAGTAGCCTTCCAGATCCGAGACGAGTCTCACTCTGTTTGTTTACTCCATCTGTGATGGGTGTAGGCACCATCTCGGGGAGCAAGCTGTGATGGAGAGGGAACAATACCTTGTTAATGTTTGTCTAATTCACTACCCAGGTGCACGGTAGTGAATTAGACACTACTTTGTAGGTTCTGGAGGGAAGAAGAAAAGACAAGACCTGCCTGGACTGGGGCTTGAGACCACTGTCAAATACAAGTACAGTTGTACAACTGGTAGGGAGTGGGTCATAGTATGGCCAGTCTTTTTAAAGGTGAGGAATTCTTAGGCCCAGAAAGGCAAAGTGACAGATCCTGGATTTAACCAGCAGCCCAGATTTGAGGCCTAGCACATAGCAAAGCACCATAGCTATTCAATAGCTGCCAAGTGGGAGTTTGGATGATGGCTTTCCTGGACAGCGAAAGCAGTGATGTTTGCTTAGGATGGCCTTTGGCAGTGCTGCTGTTATCCTTACCACTGGCAAGCCATCTCACGGGCCCGGAGGGGAGGGCAAGGAATCGTAATTCTGTGAGAAGGCTCTGGGTACATGAGTGTGAGATATGGATACCCTAGGCTCTGCCCCTGAAGACAGTGGCATCGGATTTACTGCACTATTCCAGTCAGACAGGCACCTTAATTTTTCTCTTTCTGGGTGTTTGATATGGTTGGGTCCTATTTCTTCTCCTCCAAACCCCGCTAGGGCCATTCCCCCACCCTTCACTTCCCGGCCTTCCACTGAGCAGGTTGGCTGCAGTCTCTAAGGATTCTGCTTCATCTTTATGTGTGAACAGGGTTTTGACAAACATGATTAACTGGGTATTTTTGGAAGGCTCAGGAGGAACGCAGAGTGCTCTGGAGGGCAGGCCTGGAGTCAGGAATGCTTCCTGCAACCTGTGCGTGCAGTGAGCGTGTCTTCCTCGCCCTGCCCTTGGGTGGGGAATGTGCTGGCTTGGAGGGCAGGAGAGTGACAGGCGGTTTGAGAACTCCAGGCTCTTCCGTCTTCCGATGGCTCCTGTGAAAGCAGGGCCTGAAACTTTTATCGTCACTGCTGCAGGTGAAAGACTTTCATTTGGCTGTAGTGGTCCAACAAAGACTATTTTATTTATGTGTTTCCAAGCCCTTAAAAATTCTTTTAGGGCACATCAGTGGGGAGTTAATAGAAACTTTGAAATAAGAAAAATGCCTGCAGGGTAAGTAGAACCCCAGCCAGCCAGCTCCGAGTTCTGTGCTGTTAGCTGGTAGGTTGGTTCTCAGAGAAGTGGCTGGCTGGCTGGGTTACGGAGCCCACATCTCTAATGCCTTAGTGTTCAATCATTAAGTGGATTTTTTTTTTTTTTTCCTTCTCTTCTTTTGGTTTGGAGGGAGGACTACTCTAAACTTTACTCAGGGCAGGGTAGCTCCTGAAAGGGCTCCCTAACCTTTCTGGTTTATGACACAAAGAAAGTTTGGAGGGACTGGGATAAGAGATGGCTTGGGTGACCCCCTATCACGCCCCCTAACACATACACAGCAAACCAAACCAACTCACCCTTGATCATACTCGTTGTTTACACGAAGGGAATTTTTATTGTCTTGTGAGTGTTGAGTGATGATTAAACAGAAGAGATGTGACTCCAAGCCTGGCTTCACTAAGATAGTCTTGTTTGTTTCTTTTCCTCCAAAGTAATTTCCTAAAGAATTAAAAGCCCCTTTGAAACCCAGCACTACCTTGTCTCTGATTATCAGCATAGGCAGGAAGGGCCTTTAAGGTCTGAGCCCAGCTGTTTAGAGGCTACGAGACGTGAGGCAAATCCTGGTATCTCTCTTTGGGCCTCAGTTTCTTCATCTGTGAAATGGCACAGTACTACCCTCCACCAAGGATGATGATGAGAATTAAATGGGATGACAGGTTTCACCCCCAGCTTCTGTTCTTAGGAAGAAAAAGCTGTGACTTATGAAGCCTGTAGGTTGTGTTCAGGTTTGTATGAGGCCTCGGACTTCATACAAAGGTATCAAAGTGGCAAACCCTGATCCAGATGTTTTCAGTTCAGTCAGCTGGTCCTTGAGCCTGTTGTGTGCCAGATATCCTGACCAAAGAAGCTAGATGGGAGCTGCTGTGTTGTTCCTTGGGGCTGCTGGATTCAAGTTGTTTAGGTCAGCGGTTTTCAAATGCTGGTGATTTTGCTCACCAGAGGACATTTGGCAATGTCTAGAGACAGTTAGCATGGCCAGTCATTGGGAGGTACTCCTGGCATCTCGTGGGCAGAGGCTAAGGATGCTATTGAACATCCTGCAATGCCCAGGACAGCCCCCTATGACAGGAGTCATCCAGCCCAACGTGTCACTAGTGCTGCAGTGGAGAAGCCCTGGCTGTGTATGGGGGTGTGTGTGTGTCCTCTTCTACATTTGATAAGGTAACTCACACTTGCTGCCCCCGTGATCGCTGTGGGGGATGCTTATCTATGCCCCAGTCCTGGTGTTGGTTGATGGGAACATCAAGATTCAGGCAAGATGGAAAATAGCCCTTAGAACTAGCAGGAAAAGAATCTCCTTTCATTTGTCTAGAGGTTCTGTTAAAGTGCCTTTGCTTCTATTTTGAGACTTGTTCTTAAAAAAAATGCGGATATGAAAGAAAATAAAAACCACATTATCCCTCCACTTTTTCTTGGAGGAGGATGTGTTGAAGAAGTCAAAGTTCACCATCCCTTTAGATAGAATCATTTTGAACAATTTCATATGTCAATACATTTTGCTCATCTCTAAATTTCATTTTAGAGCCTGTGGTGTTCTGTGCATGGATATGTGTGCGTGTATGAACACAAAAATAAAAGGAAATATTTATTCTTATGAATAAGTATAGAAATAAATTAATTTTTGGAATCTCAAACTATCAGAGACTTATGTAATAACCAGAGGCAGGCCTGATTATGTATGGGCAAAGCATTTGTGAACAATGTCTCCATTGTATAACATACAAAACAAGCTTTTCTTCCACATTGGATATGCAAGTCGGCCTTCTCCAATAAGGGCCTGTCTCTTTCCAACTCCCCCCACCTCCCACCTTTGAGCAAACATTATTTATTGTGGCTGATGTGTGATCAGGTCTTGATTTGGGGCCTCTTTTTGATGCCTTCTCTTTGTGGGATCTCACCCACGTGCCCCTGGAGACCCTTTGGCTGCCAGGGCCTTTGTTTCCCAGCCACCCATGTGGTGCCAGTAGTGTCTGCTTTGTAGCGAGCTGTCCCCAGAGCCTCAGCATGGCTTGGGGAAGGTCTCTGAGGTTGGGCTTGGATCCCTCCCACTTTTGGGCTCAGAAAGAATGACTGCCCTCTATTTCCCTGTCCCTACCCTCTCTTATCCTGTTTCCCAGCCCGCATCATGTTATCTTTGCTTCTTGTAACTTACCAAACGATTTATGGGCAAGTAGGGGAGGTGAAGAGGGAACTCATCTATCAAGATAACCTACTTTGTGCCAACCACTGAGCATAGCAATTGTCCCTTCTCCAGCCCTCTGAGGACCGTGGATGGGATTCTCATGAAACGAAACAGGTGAGGAACTTTTCTTTTAGGGAACTTGCTTGAGGTCCAACAGGCAGCGAGTATCAATCAACGTCAGGATCTGAGCCCTGTTCTGTTCGGCTGAAAATATACTCCCTGAGATGGTGTAGGCCACCATGGCTTTCAGCAGGCTCTGTGCTTGGTGGAAGGAAGCTGGAAGCTGTGTACACACCCACGGGGAACAGGGACCACAGAGGAGCACCTTTTGAGTGCAGAACCTGGAGAAACATACACCTTTAGAGGGATTTTAGGTACCCTTGAGGCTGGGAGAATCAAGCAGAGCTAAGTTTCCCATTGGGGTGTCACAGATTGAAGAAACAGAGCCCTAGGTAGCACAGGGAAGTTGATTGCCCAGTATCAGTTAGTTTGGTTTTAATGACTGAGAAGAGATTCCACCAGTTCATTGAAGAGAGGGCGGACTTTTTATTGGAGGAAAGAAGAGTGCCTGTAAGTAGAGAAGTCTCCGGGGTGCAGTGCTGTTTGGGGCAGGAAGAACAGTGTGAGCCACTGTGGAGAGAAAGCCCAAAGAGTCTTGGCAGGGCAGGGAGTAGGATGGATTTGAAGCCAGAGGAAGTATGGGGTCTCTGTAGACTCCAGGCAAGCCGTGTTAATATTTTAGGAAGCCGTGATGGAGCTGCAGATGGGTGTGGAAGTTAAAGTTTAACTGTTCATTCACCAGTCCTTTCCCTGGAGAATGTGCAGCACGTGGACAGTGGAACTTTAAGGTCCTTGGCTTGTATTTCACAGCTAAGAGATGAATAGGTCCAGGTATGTCATAGACCAGACTAATGAAATAACACATTTCTTTTCAAAATTTTCACTTTTTATAGGAAAGCTTCTCTGTCTGGCATTTTTCTTCTCCCAGTTGTGACTCAATCTTAAACGTCTTCAGACAATTAGCATAAAATTTCCCACAGTGAATTGACGTATACTTTTGAGGGTTCCATTTCTTTTTTATTTTTTTTTCTTTTGAGATGGAGTTTCTCGTCACCCAGGTTGGAGTGCAATGGTGCCATCTCGGCTCGCTGCAACCTCCGCCTCCCGGGTTCAAGCGATTCTTCTGCCTCAGCCTCCTGAGTAGCTGGGATGACAGGCACCCGCCACCATGCCCGGCTAATTTTCGTATGTTTTAGTAGAGATGGGGTTCCACCGTGTTGGCCAGGCTGGTCACAAACTCCTGACCTCAGGCAATCCGCCCGCCTCGGCCTCCCAAAGGCTGTGATTACAGGTGTGAGCCACTGTGCCCAGCCTAGGGTTCCATTTCTTAACCCCTCCTTCTGATGCCTCGGAAAGTCTTGCTCTGTGAGCCTCTTGTAGCTGCCTCGGTTCAGGGGAAGGGAGAGGCTTTTGTTTTAGGACCGTCCAGACCATAGACACATTTCCTGGCACCTAGCACATGTTGGGTCAAACAGGAATGATGAATGCATGCATGAATGAGGTTCTTAGCGCTGAAGACGGTGTCATAGGTGGTCTACCACGCCGCCTGATCATTCCAATGGCCCATTATGAATGTGTGTGCCGCAGGGCCCTCCCACGATCCCGTCAGCACTGTGCACGTTGTGGGGAGGTGCTGGGAGAAAGACTGGGTCTCAGAAGATGGGTTAGAGGTGGGTCCTTCTCTGCTGCTGGCTAGCAGGGTAGCTGTGGAGGGGTGCCCCATCTTGCTGGTCTTCAATTTTCTCACTGTAGACAGGGAGCATGACCTGGCTGAATTCGAAGTCCTTTTCTACTCTGAGGTTCATTGTGGGTGTGACCTACTGGGCTGAGCTCTGGCTTTGGGAGACACCCTCTCCCCTTGATCTCGACAACCCCTTAGCAGAGCCCAGTGGCTCCTACAGTGCCCTGAGCTGCTTGCCCGAAGGATGCGGTTGTGGTTATCTCACCCCTGCCGCCCTGTTTGCGCAAGGGTTTGAGATTGTGTGGCCCCTCCTTGTACTTCGGGGTGAGGCTTGCTCCAGAAAGGTGGTCTGCAAAGGGGTTGGCTGGGGAGGAGGAGGAAGTCAGTCTCCAAGTGTTTGTCCTCATCGTTATCCCAAATTGCTTGCCTGGAATAAGGAAGGAAAGAAAAAAAATACTCTTGAGTGGTTTGGGCCAGGATTTTAGCTGATGGATCTGGTAGTTCCCTCTGTCAGATTTGTTTTCTTTGAACTGTCTGGGCCGGTCACAGTGTCATTGTTTAAATGTGGAAGGTAGGTGTTCTGTGTTCTGGGAAATAAAAACCAAAACTGGTCCAGGGGATCCACAGAGGTAAGAAAAGAACATTCCAATAGGAATGTTTCAGAACCAGGAGGGGAGGAGAGAAAAACGGCTCTGTTGGTCTCCTAGAGGAAGAACTCGTTAGATTTGGGGAGAGTCAGGATAAATTTGACCCTAAGAGTCTCTGATTCCTTTTAGAGACTTTTCTTATAAGAAATAAAATGGAACTTGGGAGAGGCGGCAACTTGGGAAACAGCACATTCTGCCATAATGAAAGTCGTCCCATAAGAATTTCTCTATCCCTTTAGCCAAATTTCTGTTTCTAAAAGGGGAAAAGGGGCTAGAGATAGGCTTGTTTGTTTTCTTAGTTGAATCTTACTTTTTGTATTTCCAGCCCATTCTGCAGGGTAAGAACAAGCACAGCCCGAGGGCTCACTCAGTGTGATGTTCTAGAGCCTGGCTCTGCCTCAATCCCTCACGCTGGAGGATCAGGCAGCAGGGGCCAGTGATGGATTTTTTTTTTCCTTTCCTCCCCTATTAATATTTACTGAGGTATAACTTACAGCAAAGTGCGCAGACCTAGGTATCTAGGACTGTGAGGTTTTCCTGTGTTACCTGTGTAACCACGACCCAGATCAAGATAAGGAACTTTTCCGGCATCTCAGAGGCTCTTCCTGCTCCCTTTCAGACTCCGTCTCCCAGAAGGAACTACTTCTGATTCCTATAGCCATAGACTGAATTTTCTTTTCCAACTTCATATGCATAGGATCATCATGGGTGTTTTAATTTTAATTTCATGTCTCCTTGCCACTCCCAAATGGAAACGTGTTGGCATCTCTGGATGTTTCTTCATAAGAAACATGCCCTGTGGGGCAAAGCCCAGGACAGGGCTGTGCTGCTGCTGGAAGTCCTGTGCAGCCGGCCAGCCTCTGCCCACCCCTCCGGCCACGCTGGCACTTTCAGCTTCTCCAGCCTCCTGCCCTTCCCACTTCCAGTCCTGCACCTGCTGTCCTCACTGATGCACCTGCCCTTTTCCTTCCGTCCTTTATGTGGCACACCCTTAAGGGAGACATCTTCCTGTCTGTGTTTTGCACCCTCTTAAAACTACATTCCTTTCCCTTCAGCATTGGCATCTCTGTCCTTGTGTATTACCTGGGATGACTATTCAGTTAACAAATGCTTTCTTCCTAGGCTGTGAGCCCAAGTTTGTTGGATGATTGGATGGGGGCACGTTGTGTGAGAGAAGGATCATGGGGTAGCATCTGGCTCTCTTAGAGGTGTGTGGGGGCGTGTGATGCCTGCCAAGGCGCTTTCGTTCTGGGGGGTTCTGTGTGTTTGAAGCACTTGGGTTGTGTGTCCCTGAGGCCTCCGTCACGGGCAACCTCATTCCTTCTCTAGCCTCCATCCCCTGCCCCCTGCCCACCCCAGGCCTCTGGAGCTGGCTCCCTTTCCTGCTCACTCTCTTTTGGCCAGGATTTTAACATATATCACAGGCTGGTAGGCTAAGAGCTTGGGACTTCCCCTCACCACACTCAAAGCCTTTGATCTTTTGCTTTGGAGGTAACATCAAAAGGAAGGCTGAGGAAGACAGCCAGGCTGTGAAGTTCAACGTTCAAGTTAATAGCTTGACTGAAGGTTGTGCTGCGTTGTGGCAGCATCACCGAGGCTGGAGTAAACAGAGTGATTCTGCCACATTTTCCTGGAAATGCACCCCAATATTGGAAGAGGGCTTCTTTTACATTCGGAATGAATTCAGGCTGTAGTCAGAGCTGCTTTTCCCTTTCCCCATTTTCCTTGAAAGTGTGAAAACTTGGGGGAGAAGATGTTTGTAGGAGGGCATGATGAGGGGTAGAGGAAGCCCAAAGAGAGGATCTGGGGAGGGGAAGCCCCATGGGATGAGACTCTGAAGTTATCCTTGCCCCGATTCCGGGACTTGCTATCTGCCTGCCTTTTGGCATGGTGTCTCTGTGCCCCTGACTGTTCCTGATTTAGCGGGGTGTTTCTGAATTCTGATGGAATTCAAAGAAGCCTGGGTGGGCAGGCAGCTTGGCTTGGGGCTTGGGGAAGTGTGCAGCCCAGACATAGCAGCGATGAGAGGGCCTCAGGGCTGAGGGCTGAGATGAGAATTTCATCACATGCAAAAGTGAAAGCGACCCATCGTCTTCTCCACTTGATCTCTTGCTGAGCTTTGCGGACACTTTGGTTGTTGTTTAATTTAACATTTTCTGCAATGCTCCTTTTTTCAGATTTTCATCCAAAGCTCTGTATGAGAGGTTTTCAAACCCATTTTGGCCCTGATTCTATTTGGCATACGATTCAACTCTGGGGATGGTCATCTTCCCCACACCTGCGTTGGGTACCTTTTTGGTGTATGCTCAGAGCATCCTTGGACATCTTCCTGGTCAGTGTCCAGCATCGTGAAGCTGCCCTTTAGCCTCTCTGTGCCCCCAGATACACCTGTCTCTCTGCGTAGCGGCACTCAGCGTCACCTTTCTGTGGGGTCTTGAGACCCTGATGATATCAGCACTATGCTGCCAGAATTCCCCTTGGATTCTTTAGTGTGGCTTCTCAAGCATCCCTTATCGCTATAACGCCTTCATGGTTTTTGGCATAACTGTATACTACCTGTGCTATTATTTATTTGATGCATTCAAACATTTGACTCATTTATTTAAACTCAGTCTCACTGTAATCCTTAATTAACACCTGTGAAATTATAGGTTTGATGTGCTACTTATTTATTTATTTTTTAATACACATTAGTATAATCCCGTAACTGCTAAAGTAACACTTTGTACTGCCTAAAACCATGCTTGGGAGCGCCACAGTTTGAGAAAGTGCTTAGCCTTCCTTTCCCTCCTTTAGTGACTTGTGGTTTGGGGCATCTGTTGACTCCTAGGGCTCCCTTGTTCATCTTTCTGTTCCTAGGCTCAGGGAGTAGTTGCTCAACCCAGGTGTGGCCTCAAAATTCTGCTCATGGAATAGCCTCGGGCTTCTATAAATCTCATCTTTTTTGTTTTGTTTTGTTTTTGTTTTTGAGACTGAGTCTTGCTCTGTTGCCCAGGCTGGAGCACAGTGGCGCAATCCACTGTAACCATTGCGTTCTGGGTTCAAGCGATCCTCCCATCTCAGACTCCCAAGTAGCTGGGACTGTAGGCTGGTACCACCAGGCCCGACTAATTTTTAAATTTTTTGAAGAGATGGGGTCTCACTATATTGCCCATGCCGGAAGTCTAGTTTTATAGTGATGAGAATTCATCTGGGGTCCAAGGGGCCCTCCTGTGTTGCTTCCTGTGCTCCCCTCTAAATAAAGATACTCCTTCCAAGTTGTCCTGATTTTCAGGTCATCACCATTTTTTGAGCTGGATGGGGAAGTTGGCCTGGAGCAGCCTTCCCTGTCTCCGAGTTGCATTACCTCCTGAGAGGTCTCAGCAAATCACTGCCATCTCTTGATCAGAGTTGCTGGCAAGAGTCCTCTGTGGTTCTAGGTTTTCAGCCCTGGAGACTCTCGCCTGCATTCATTATACATGTCCTTTTGGTGCCTTGTTGAAAGGCATCTCCTGCCACCGAAGGGTGTGGGCTTCTGGAAATTCTCAGAAAACACAATATGCCAGCCTCCAGGGATGGGTCTCCAAAGCTTCAGGAACATATCCTGGGGTGTTGAGGAAACACCCACCTTAAAATGTTCCTCAAGGGGGAATGTTACTGCTTGCCCTAACCCTCTTGAGCTGATGCTCACATGACGTCCCTGAGATGGGCTTCTTTTTTGCCCGTACTTAAAGCTGTAAAGGGCCATTGTCAAATTTGTTTAGCTTCTCAATTCATGTTCCTTAGAGGATGGTAAATTAAAGTTAGCATTCCTGGACAGAGCCTTTCATACATTGAAGACAACCCGGTGAGTCTCAAGGGGAGAGGTAAGGGAGAGATGAAAGGTTTTCTCCAGGCCTGTTCGGCAGCATGGACTGTTCTTTTAGGTAATTAAGGGAGACCATAAAAGACAATTGTGTGAGTCCATTTACCTTTCACTTGGGGGTCTTAAGTCTTTGGTTGGGCTTCTTTAACCCTGTGTGTCACCCACGGGCTCCTATGGGTGCTGTTTTCATTGTTCCGTTATCTAGTTGGCTGGAACACACCTTTGGGGATTGGAGAATGGAGTTCTGGGGGCTTTGGGAACTTTGAGTTTTCCTGCAATGTCCTATAGAAGCTTGAGTCTGTGATTCCTGGGCAGGGCCTTCTCCTAGTTGAGTGAGATTGGTGGGGCAGGGCAGCCAGTTAGGGGGTCATGGGAGCAGGTGTGGAAAAGGTTATATGTCTTAGTAATTCTTTGTGACAATCACCCTCATTCGTTGATATCTTCTTCCTATCATGTGTTAGGGCAGTGGTTCCCCCAATGTGCTGCACATTAGGTTCACCTGGAGAGCTTTTATAAAAATGCCAATGCCCGGGGCCCACTTTGGGAGGAGCCAGGCATCAGTAATTTCAAAGGTCTCTAAATGATTTACAGTTTGGGAATCACCGTATGAGGATAGTAAGCCCTGAGTCCTATGCGTTCTGTGCCAAACACCCATGAAGCAGTCTTCCAAGCATTTTACCTGCATCATCTCAATTCTCACACTGTTAAGGAGATAGACAGTATCATCTCCATTTTGTAGACAAGACAACTGAATCTCAGAGAGGTTTAAGTCTCAGGACACCAAGGTCATTATTAATCAGGGGGACTGTGATTGCTCCCTTTATAAAATGTAGGAGATATTGTGGAGCACGGTTGAGAAACCATTGCAATAGTTTTCTTACTTTGTTAAGAAATTAGGCTGGGCGTGGTGGCTCAGGCCTATAATCCCAGCACATTGGGAGTCCGAGGTGGACAGATCTCTTGAGCTCGGGAGTTCCAGACCAGCTTGGGCAACAGGGTGAAACCCCATCTCGACTAAAAATACAAAAATATTAGCCGGGCCTGGTGGTGTGCACCTGTAGTCTCAGCTACTTGAGAGGCTGAGGTGGGAGGATCACCTGAGTCCGGCTGCAGTGAGCTGGCATTGTGCCACTGTTCTCCAGCCTGGGCAATGAGAGTGAGATCCTGTCTCAAAAAAAAGAAAAAAAGGAAATTAGTGGTGGAAGGTGACTTTGCATCTGGGCGTATCTGCCTGCAGAGTTGGTGTCCTTACCTTGAAGAAACTCTGCTTTAGTTGGAGTATCCTTAATGGTTAGTGGCAGGAGGGGAGGAGTGGTTCCTGGGAGACTGGAACAAAATATGGTACCTGAATGCTTAAGGCTTGGCAGATGAGCAGTCATTTTCTTACGTAGAGCTTAGGAAAGGGCATCCAGGTAGAGGAATCAGCATGAACAAAAGCACAGGGCCATAGAGTTCTCAGAAGGAAAGATGGGGTTAACCGGAGCCAAGCCAGAGATCTGGTGGTAGTGGGGGGTTTCCAAGCTAGAATGGTTGTGTGGTATTCTGTCCTCAGGGGCTTTGAACTCTGTGTGCTAATGAGGCCTCAAATTCTCTGGGGCTCTGGTTAAAATGCAGATTCTGATATCAGTTGGCTTGGGTGGGGCCTTGCATTTCTCTAAGCCCTTAGCAGTTGCACTGCTGCTACTACCGTGAGTATTGCTGTTGAGCCTTACTACCTTGAGTATTGCTGTCAAGTATTACTACCTTGAGTATTGCTGTTGAGTATTACTGTCGAATTTTACTACCTTGAGTGTTGCTGTTGAGTATTACTACCTTGAGTGTTGCTGTTGAATATTACTACTTTGAGTATTACTGTTGAGCATAACCACTTTGAGTATTGCTCTTGAGTATTACCACCTTGAGTATTGCTTTTGAGTGCTACTGCCTTGAGTATTGCTGTTGAGTATTGCTACCTTGAATATTACTGTTGAGTATTACCACCTTGAGCATTGCTCTTGAGTATTACCACCTTGAGTTTTGTTCTTGAGTATTGCTACCTTGAGTATTGCTGTTGAGCATTACTACCTTGAGTATTGCTGTTGAGCATTACTACCTCAAGGATTGCTCTTGAGCTTTACCGCCTCAAGTATTGCTCTTGAGCATTACTGCCTTGAGTATTGCCGTTGAGTATTACTCCCTTGAGTATTGCCATTGAGTTTAGTCCTGTGAGTATTGCTGCTACTGCGCCTTGGCAATGGTTTTCAAACTTTGCAACACATCAGAATCACTTGGGAAACCTTTAAAATTCTAACGCCCAGGTCACATCCCATTCCAACTAGATCAGAACATCTGGGGAATGCGAGCCATGCACCAGTAGTTATAAAACCTGCCCAGGTGATTCCAAAGTGTGGGAACCTTTGAGAAGCACTGCTTTAGGGGTTGGAATAGTCCTGGCTGAATTTTAATCAGGGAAGACTGACTCCTCCGTTTATGAAACGTAGGAGAGTGGAGCAGGGTTGAGAAACCATCGGGATAGTGTTCTTACTTTGTTACGTGAGCAATATTTGTTGAGTCTCTATGGTGGGTTCTAGGGGTTCAGAGGACGGCAGTGTGCTGTTAGGATGGTGGTCTGAACTAGTGGAAAGGCACTCAAAAGGAAGAAAGACAGAATTCTAAGAGGAGAGGAATTTTAGGAAGGAGATACCCAGGACTTTTGAATTACAGGTAATTTGATCAGAACCCAAAACTGAAATGTCTCTGCTCTATGATGAAAGGGTTTGCTGGCATTGAGTAAGGAGCTGCAGGAAGGCCTTTAACTTGTCTCCAGGTCTCTTAACAGCTTTGTCATTTACATACAAGCACCTGCCTGGCTAAACCATTCCTTTCTGTAGCTTCCTTCTGGATCTGTCTAGGGAATATTTGCTTTGCATATTTTGGGGTTATCTTAAGTGTTTGAAGGAACCAAAATATTTTTCTTAAAAATAACACTCAAATGTAGTTCACATGATTAATTTTGACTGATTTGTGAGAATCAGTAAGTGCTGACTGACTGAGGCGCCCCACACATCCGGCTTCCTTCTGTTACTCTACGCGTGTTGCTGAAACTTAACGAACCCATCTGGGGTCTTCTCGCCTGGTGCAGTCCGGCCCAATATTCATACTGAGGTTTGCAGTGGGAGAAAGGAAGGTATTTATTTGTAGGTCACCAAGCAGGGCAAATCCAGCAGCTCACGCTTAAGACCTGACCTCTCCCATGGTTTATAAGCAAGTGGTTTTTTTTTTTTTTTTTTTTTTCAGACTGAGTCTTGCTCTGTCACCCAGGCTGGAGTGCAGTGGTGTGATCTCAGCTCACTGCAACCTCCGCCTCCCAGGTTCAAGCGATTCTCCTGCCTCAGCCTCCTGAATAGCTGGGACTACAGGCGTGCGCCCCCACACCTGGCTAAGTTTTGTCTTTTTAGTAGAGATGGGGTTTCACCATGTTGCCCAGGCTAGTTTCCAGCTCCTGACCTCAAGTGATCCTCCTGCCTTGACCTCCCAGAGTGCTGGGATTATGGGCATGAGCCACAGTGCCTGGCCTGTAAGCAAGTGTTTTTAAAGAAAGGGGTAAATTTTAGGGAAACAGAAGTTCTAGGCAAAATGGTAAATTAATACAGGGAGGTAAGACATTGGTTTGGCCTAAAAAGATGGGATATTTTGAAGTGGGGGCTCATAGGTCATAAGTGGATTTAAAGATTTTTTTGGTTTGTAATTGGTTAAGGAAGATAAGCTTTGATTAAAGATTTGGGGTCAGCAGAAAGAAATGTTAGGTCTGGCTCGTGGGCATGTCTTTTTCTAGGCCCCTCCTTGGAAAGAACTTTAGAGCAAAGAAAGGCAGTTGGAGCTTAGTCCCCACTTTCTCCTGATCTGAGGTCTACGGACCACTGGATCCATTTGGTGGGGTCCATCTTTCTGAAAAACAAGTCAGGGACATGTATTGAGATGATATTATTGGTATTTATAGGGAACCAAACAACACCCCATGACTCTTTTTTGGCTATTGTTTTAAGCCACTATTTTTTTTTGTTTATTGAGTTGTTAACTTATTTTTTAAAGCTAGCTAGCTGCCTGGAATTTCTTTAGAAGGAACTGAAGTTTTTAAAAATTTTTATGTTGGGGGGTATTGCCCTGCAGGCCCCTAAAAGGGGTCCCTGCGCTGTCTCAAAACTTGGATGCAAAAAGAAGTTGAGTTAACACAGGAGGACAGGGGTAGACGCACCAAGGGCATGTGCCTCGAGTGCTTGGTCCTTATTAAGAAGGGTGGTTAGACAGAGAATGGGTTAGTTGCCGGGTCAACATTCAGCTGAAACAGTGATGGTTAAAATTCTGAAAAATGTCCACGCTCTGCATTCTCTTCCTAACACCCAGGACCCAGTAACTATAAAGCCCCCTACCCTGGGGCATAGCAGGGGGCTTCAGGGACCCATGAGAAGGTCATCTGCTGCTAGTTAACACTCCTTCTGGGACCTGATTTAGATAGTTTGGTGGTAGTTTTGCGAGGGTTAATTTCAGGGCCAAGGATGCTTCTAGAATGGAAATACCTTCTTGACATTGGGAGCTTTATTGGTTGATTATGTCAATGTGAGAATTCAGGAAGCCCAGTGCTAAGCCTCCATCCTAAAAGGAGTAGATTGGCTGGGCGTGGTGGCGCATGCCTGTAATCCCAGCACTTTGGGAGGCTGAGGGGGCGCGGATCACCTGAGGTCAGGAGTTCAAGACCAACATGGCGAAACCCCGTCTCTACTAAAAATACAAAAATTAGCCAGGTGTGGTGGTGGGCGCCTGTAATGCCACCTACTCGGGAGGCTGAGGCAGGGAGAATTGCTTGATCCCAGGAGGCGGAGGCTGCAGTGAGCCAAGATTGTGCCACTGCCCTCCAGCCTGGGCGACAGAGCGAGACTTCATCTCACAAAAACAAACAAACAAACAAACAAACAAACAAAAACTAAAAGGAGATTTCCTCCTTCTGTCCTTTATGGGAGACTTCATCCTTGGGAAAGTCTGGAATCCTTGGACATTAGAAATTCTGAAGTTTTGGCTGGCTGTAGTGGCTCATGCCTATAATCCCAGCACGCTGGGAGGCCGAGGCAGGTGGTCACTTAGGCCAGGAGTTTGAGACCAGCCTGGCCAACATGGTGAAACCCCATCTCTACTAAAAATACAAAAATTAGCTGGACGTGGTAGTGGACGCCTGTAAGCCCAGCTACTTGGGAGGCTGAGGCAGGAGAATCTCCAGAACCTATGAGGTGGAGGTTGCAGTGAGCTGAGATCACACCATTGCACTCCAGCCTGGGCAACAGAACAAGATTCCGTTTCAAGAAAGCAGAAACTCTGAAATTTTTGCCTGTCCAGGCCACATCAATCCCATTCCTCTGCTGTCTCTGCAGGATTCTGTGAGGAATAATTAGTTAATGTTTGCAGAGCACTTTGAAATCCTCAGATGAAAGGCACCGGAGAAGCACAAAGTATTATTATTTATTATTAGCTTGCCCCAGAATGGAGGCGCATGAGGCCCTGGCAGCTCCCTGCCTCGTGCCAGGTGTGATCCTCCTGCTGGGCTTTTCCTGCCTGATGAGCTTTTTTTTTTTTGAGATCAGGTTCAGCTCTGTCGCCCAGGCTGGAGTGCAGTGGCATGAAAACAGTTCACTGCACTGCAGCCTCAAACACCTGGGCTCAAGCAATCCCCCTGCCTCAGCCTCCCAGGTAACTGGGACTATATACTACAGGCATGCGCCACCACTCCTGGCTAATTTAAAAAAAATTTTTTTTGTAGAGATGGGGGTCTCACTATGTTGCCCAGGCTGGTCTCAAACTCCTGGGCCTCAAAGATGCCAAAGGTTCACACCTTGGCCTCTCAAAGTGCTGAGATGACAGGCGTGAGCCACTGTGCCTGTGCTCAATTGATTTTCTTTATTAAAAAAGAAACATGGAAGAAAGTGAAAGATGAGAATCAGTAACGTAACGTGTGCTTCAGATTGTGGACAAGTGATGTGAAGGAAACACATTGGTCCCACTGTGGTGACAGAGCAGGGGTTTCCTTACCTGGCAAGGTTGGGGCTGCCATTCCTTGGGGTCTGGGGTTAAGACCATCTGCCTGATGGTAACGCAGTAATAAATCAGTACTAAAGGGCGTACTAAAGTACTGTATTGCCAGGCTAGGCCATGCTTGGTGTATTTTTTTTTTTTTTAATTGAGACGGAGTCTTGCTTTGTTGCCCAGGCTGGAGTGCAGTGGTGTGATCTCGGCTTACTACAACCTCTGCTGCCCAGTTTCAAGTGATTCTCCTGCCTTAGCCTCCTGAGTAGCTGGGATTACAGGCACGTGCTACCATGCTTGGCTAGTTTTAAAATATTTTTAGTAGAGATTGGGTTTTGCCATGTTGCCCAAGCTGGTCTCAAACTCCTGACCTCAAGGGATCAGCCCACCTCGGCCTCCCGAAGTGCTGGGATTACAGGCATGAGCCTGGCTGGTGTATTTGTTTTAAATTTAAAGTTTACTAAATTTAATGATATCTGGGGAATCAGCTTCCTGGGGATCTGGATGTACTTGAGTTGAGAGGGTGGGGATTCAGAATTATCCTTTCTATCGCAGCATGTTCTGGATTGATTCATGTAGGTCTCAAGTGTGTGTAATATTTCATTTCTTTGTGCAATTTTGGCATGCCGAGGTGGGCACCCTGAAGCTCGGGCAGAGCCTGGAGACAGAGCGGGGAGCTCTCCGCTCTTTGCCTTCCTTCATCCCAGCTGACTTCGACTGGAATTGAATTCATCAGCTGCTGGAGAGTTGTTTTATTTGCCCTGCTGGTGGAGAGGGAGGAAAGGAACATCATGGGGCCAGGCTTTTTTTTTTTGAAAGGAAAGATTTGATTTACTTTCCCCCTTAGTAGCATGATGGGCACCTGCACCCGCCAGCTAATCAGAAGCCACTGTCCCCTGAATGCCTCCGCTGCCCACCAGATCCTGACAGCATCCCACGCGGGAGCACTCTCGTGTGCCCCTGGCAGCTTCTGCTGCCTGGCAGTTCTCTAAACTTGCTGGTGTCTCTCTGCCCGGAGGCTCAGAAACCCAGAGGACTGACCACTTCTTGAGGCTCATGTCCAGTTTGCAAAGAGCCCCCGGCAAGCAGAGAAGGGGATTTTTGTACCAGCGATATCTCTTCTCCACTCCCCAACACACTCCTTTCCACTCTTTGTCTCCTATAAACGTGGAACAGCCAGGAATACTCAAATCCTAGCCTGTCATGAAGCCAAAAATTGATAGAGATCTACTGTCCAGAATGATTTCTTATAGTGACCCTGTGTTTAGTTGGTAAGACTTTCTTAAACCATGAGGGATTCTGGTCCCACAGGGCAGTAATATCTGGGGCAGAGCCTGAGACTTTTCTCATTGATTTCCTCTGTGAGCCAGGAGTGACTGCTCTGATGCAGGGTGCTGTGTGGTTGGTAGAAGCTGGCATTATCCCATTTTACCCACGAGGAAACAAATGACCAGTGGTGGAGCGGGAGCTCAGCATCCCATGTGCCCACTTCCTCCTTGGGTGGACTTTTCACCTGCCCATGCCGTCTTCTTTGCAAACTTTACTGCAGTGACGGAGACATCTTTAAATACAAATTCTTGGGGGAACGCTGTGTTCCTTGGCTGGAGGCTGGCTGGGAAGAAGGAGGGAGCAGAGGGCTCTCTTGGGTGTGGCCTATTGCAGTTGAGCCAGGGAAAGGCTGGTCCACTGGAGACACCCTCTCTGGTCACTGCAGACTTCCTGCCCTCCATCCAGTGTCCTTCTACTTGCAGGATGTGTGCCCAGCAGAGAGAATCTCTGAAGCCATGTCGTTATTGGGATAACATTCCTGTCCCAGTCACCTTATTTCTCAGAAAAAGGACAATGGGAAACAAGTTTTTATTGAATCCTATGCTGGGCCTATTAATGGGGTCTCTTACTTTTCATAGCAGCACTGCAAACAGAGTTACGTTTCTATTCATTTTATGGATTAGAAAGCTGAGATCCAGAGCGGGCAGATGTAAACCTGGGGTCTTTAAAATGCATCCTTTTTGCAAACAAATAAACTTAGTGTATTAAGAGGGCTGGAGAGAGCAGAGTAAGGTAACATTTGGGTGGTCAGCATGTAGTTCTGGGTCCCCACAGTGGAGATGGCACAGTGCTGGGTGCTGGGGGAACTATGGTCACTAAGAGACACTGAATAATTTAATGCATGGCCCTGAGTCCATCACTGACTGTTGAGGTAACACATACATTTATATTGTCAGTGGTGGTGATGATTACATGAGCTGCGTAAAGCGTTTGACCAGTGCCTGCACATAACATAGTAGGTGCTCAATAAAGATCACCCACTCTTAAGAGGTGGGAGGAGGTGAAGTCATCTTTCTGGGGAGTGTTGCCCTGTTGTTCTCTGCTGCATTCTTTCTGTCCTTTGGGTGCCGAGAATGCTGGGTTGGGCAGTGTGAGTGGTCTTCTCAGGCCTCTGTGACATGTTGCTTTCATGAAAGGTTCCCCTCTAGCCAAAGACTGAGTGGTCCTTGCAGGCTTTCTCCTGAGTCCTTTTTTTTTTTTTTAAGACAGAGACTCTGTTGCCAGGTTGGAGTGCAGTGACGCGGTCTCGGCTCACTGCAACCGCTGCCTCCCAGGTTCAAGCACTCTACAAAATGCATCTATAAAATGATGCATCAGCCTCCTGAGTATTGGGGATCACAGGTGCCCACTACCACGCCTGGGTATTTTTTTGTATTTTTAGTAGAGACAGGGTTTCACCCTGTTGACCAGTTTGGTCTCAAACTCCTGACCTCGAGTGATCCGCCTGTCTTGACCTTCCAAAGTGCTGGGATTACAGGCGTGAGCCACTGCACCTGGCCTCTCTCCTGAGTCCTTTTGTTTGTGCCTGCTTTGGGGATTCCCTCTGGCTGGGGTGGACTGCCGGGATCTGTTTGTCCAGTGTACATTTCCTGGTCACCTAGCACCGGCCAGCTGCGGTGCTGGGAGCTGGGAGGAACAGGGCCTGGCTCTGGGAGGCAGCTGGGAGAGTCAGGAAGTGAAGAAAGTTCTTGTGGGTGTGATGGTGGAAACCCAAGCATCGTCCAGAGGGAGCACAAGAGGGAGGGACAAATCTTGGGAGGGTCCCGGGCCAATGGGACCCAGTGTAAGAAATTGCACCTGTCCTGGCAGATAGAGAAGGTGGAAGCAGTGAATGGTAGAGCATCCTCACTCTTCTCTCTGCCAGCAAGCACCTTTGGGGAAGTCCTCACGGACAGGAATGTCGTGTGTCTTGGCTTGAGATGTCAAAGAAACATGTTGGACACACCATGGTGACAGAGCAGGAGTCTCTTAACCCCGGCGTGGTTGAGGCTGCCGTTCTGGTGGGATCTGGGGTCAGTCAGGGGTTAACAGTCGCTCCTGCTTGCCTGATTGACACAGTAATAAAGGCAGTGACACCAAACTAGGTCTCAGGAATGTGTCCTCGTTAGAAAGACTCACTAATGGTTGTGGGGGACTCACTACACCATGAGTCCTTCTGGGTGTAGTGGCGAGAAGTAGGGGACCCTTTGGGCTTTGCCCTTTTTGGTCATAGGACTTCACTCCACAGACATAATTGAACCGTTGGGTTTCTGCAGCCAAATTCAAATGTCACCAATCTTGGTCACCCCTTTCATCTCTTGGGTCCTCTGTAAGTTATAGCTATCTGATAGTTTACTGAAAATAAACTGAAAATATGTTTTAAATTGTACTTTCGATTTAAAATAATGTTTAGAGAAAAAAAAAAAGGGTCCAATCCACTTGGAGAAAAGCATTGTCAAAGGTGGTTGATTTTTTTCTTTTGCTGTTTTAAAGTGGTAAGTGGATGAGTGTTTTGGATATATTGATTTTTCAGGTGTGCAGGCGGTCACATGAACAGCTGACATTTTTTTTTTCATGTGGACTTCAGCCAGTCTTGACACCTGCCCCTTAACGAAAAGTAAACCATCGCCTTGTTTGACAGTTTAAGTGCAGTGATACGGATGGAGGCAGGTTTACGTTATGTTAAAGGCTTGACAACCCAGAACCCCCCTGTTGGTTTCTTTGTTGTAACCTTTGAGCCGGTGGCCTGCTGAAATGTCACCTTTGCCCTTCTTTAAAAGCAGGAATAATAGGTGGTGAGTGGGTGGATGCCTCTTAAAATACTGGAAAGTGCTGTGGCCCGAGGGTAAGCTTTTTAGAAGTGAGTGTGTGTGTTGTGTTGTTTTAATTAATGAATCTTCTGGGCCTGAAGATAATGAGGTCAGTGAGGGCAGCCATGCTGCCTCACAGCTCACCTTAGGGTCCTTGTTGTCCAGAACGTGCCTGACCTACTGGAGGGGCCTGGGAATGCTTCTTTGATTGACGTGGGTAGGAAGACAGATGTGGCGGCCTCCATGCTGATGGGAGGCAGCCGGGAAGAAGGTCATGGGCACCATCTCAGGAGTGGCAGAGCCACCTCCCCCTCTCCTCACCCCGTGTGTCTGGATTCTTCCAGCTGTGTGGTCCTTCTTCCTGCCTGGAAATGAGCATCCTGCAGAGCTCGGCTCCTGTTCACACCCTCCTCCTAACCCCCTACTCTCCCTCTCCCTTTCATCCAGGGCTGGAGGACCAGATGGGCTTTACCTGATGGAGTGTGCTTTGCTGACATGGTGCAAAGAGCCAATTCCTGGTTGCAAAGAGGCAGCTGGGTGCAGAGGCGGGGTGCATTCCTGTAATAATAATAACTTGTGTTTTTATAATACTTTACAGTCTAAGTACTTTTCAAATACTTGACCTCATTTAGTTCTCACCACAGCCCTCTGAAGGGATATTACTATTACCTTCATTTTATAGATGCGTTAACCAGGGCTTGTTTTGAGAGGTAGAGGGGGTGTGAGGGGGACAGAGGGGAGGGAACCAGTGTTGAATGAATTCTGAGGCCCTGCCAAAGCAGCCAGCTAGCTAGGTGTTGTTTAATGGACTCTTTGCATCTACAGCATGAGGGAGGTGGGATGAGGGGAAATTATTTCACAATAACTGAAGGTCGGAGAGACTAACTCTCTGCTCATTGTCACACAGCAGTTGAGTGCCAGCTGGGATTTGTCACCCAGGTCACCTGACTCCTAAGCCCTGTGATCGTTCTCTTCTGTCTCTAGTATACCCAGCATAATGCCCGGCAAAGTGCTGGCATCAATAAATATTTGTCGAATGTTAAATGAGGCTTAAAGAGAACCATTCATGCTTGGCACAGGGGCACAGTGAGACAAACATGTTTCCTGCCCTCGTAACCTTCGCTTCCAAATTCTGTGACCTTGGGCGGGTTGCCTCAGCTCTTTTCCAGCTCAGTTTCCTGAAAACTCATCCGGAAAATGGGTAAAATATCAGAGTGCATTCTGTATGGTAAGACTGCAAATGTTAGATGATTCTGCTACTTATTATTGTTTTCTTTTTCTCACCACACACCTTCCCTTTTTATGTACACCTCCTAGGAAATAAGTTTCTGATAACATACTGCATTGTTGGATAACAGCAACAAAAAGCACTTCCTGACATTATTGCCCAAATCACCAAATGAGGCAATTACCAACTTTGGAATAAGAATAGCAACGGTGGTAAGAGCTGACATTTCTTGAGCGCTTGCCATATGCTGGGTGTACTACTCTAAGCTGCTGCCTGCAATTATGATTTGGGAACAACTCTGAAAGTACTGTTACCTCCCATTTTATAGAAGAGTAAACTGAGGTTCAGAGAGGTTAAGTAACCCCCCCAGCGTCTCTCAGGAAGTAGTTGGTGGTCTGGGATTCAAACACCAGAATTGGTCTGACTTCCCACTCTTTAAACCACACTCAAAACTGAACTCTCCACGTGTGTGTGTTCTGGGCATTTTCGCATCTCCCTTGGCTTGTTGACAGCGTGGACTTTTGCTTTCCCATTCTCATAGAACATGGCCAGTGCAGGAGGAGGAAATCCACACTGGTCTTTGGACTGAACCAGAGGCTGGCGATGGTCCCGAAACAGGGTGCCAAGTGGCTGACCCTTGTTTTTATGCCTTGCGCTGGTAAGCCTGGGGCACCAGGAGTTCTTTGAATTTCTCTTTCTTGACTGTCCACACCTTCTTTAGGCAATCTTTTAACAGGCTATGTTTTAAATCTTATTGACATCTCTGAAGAAAGAGGAGGAAAAAAAAATCAAGACATGGCCTTAGAGAGAAGTGGCAGGTTTTCTTTGAGATTTTGTTTTCTGTTTTCCTTTTTATTTTGTGCACATTGCAAAACCTCTTTGGGATGATGATTTCGTGTGGTTTCTTGGTAGCCCTTGGGCAGCTGCTGCCAGGTTTCACCCAAATGCATTGTGACCCCCTGTTTCGTGGGGCGGCTTTGCCTCCACATGGCTGATTGTGCTCTGTGTGTCCGCTGTGGGCAGAGTGTGATTGTAAGAATCAGAATTCTGCTGGGCTTGCAAGCATTTAAAAAATCTCTGTAAGTTTGAGAACTGGTTGGAAGGGAGAGATGCAGCGACTTAGAACACCCGGCCTGCAGCTGAGCTTCCGTGTGCCTGGGAGGAGCCCATATGGAGAAACAGGAAAATTCCACTTCACCAGAAAGCTGGGGAAATGAGTGAATAAGGTGTGGGAGTAGGGGCCAGGCTGGTTAACTAGGAAGACTTTTGGTCACTCTGCTTTACTTAGCCTAAAGTGTTCATTTCCCCCTTAAGCGGTGGTTAATACGCGTATCTGCAGATTTACTTTTTGGATGATTTAAAATCTTGCAACATCTCAAGGGATTGTATCCTGATGATACTGATTATATTAATAACAAGATAATAGCTTATAATATAATAGCTAGCAATTACCAAGCACTTACCTTACACCAGGCACAATGCCAGGCATTTGATCCTTACAGGAACTCTGAGAGATGGCTGTTTGTATTCCCATTTTACAGATGAGGGAAGCTGTGCTGAGAGAGGTGAGATCATTTGCCCAAGCTCACCCACTTTGAGATGGTCTGCTTTTATATCCTCTTAGCCCAATTCTTTTGGATGTCAGCACTTGGCATGTATTAGGCACTGGATAAGTGTTTTGTTGAACAAAATGATGGAACTTGGATTTGAACCCAGGTCTGAGCTGGCTTTGAGTCTTCAGAATAGTAGGTCCAATTAGTGGAGTGGGGGCTCAGTAGTCCAAAGGGAAAGGAGCAAGGAGACATTGTGGGGGCCGAGAAGAGGGCTCCTGGGGTGTTTTCTGGGCACATTGGCATTAAAGGCATAGTGTGAAGTGCCATTCAAGACCATGTGCTGGATTAGTGTTTTTCCTCTCCACTTGAGGTGCTTGCGATTGGCTTTGTGCCCCCGTGTCTGCAAAGTGAGTTGGGCTGAACTCGGGAAGACCTTTTGGTTGGGATGACTGTGTATTCACCTGCACCTGAGTAGGGACTGAGTTTCACTTGCCAGTTTTACCGCAGCAAGACCTCGTTAAGTTGGCTTCCTCTCATTTAGGCATTTGGGAAACTTTAGGCGGCTGGAGTTTAATTCTCAAGGCAAAGCCCCTTTTCAAGGGACATGAAGAAGGGCAGAGGGATATATTTAAAATACCTGAATGAACTGTTTCTTTTTATTTATTTTTTTTGAGGTGGAGTCTCCCTCTGTCGCCCAAGCTGGAGTGCAGTGGCACGATCTCAGCTCACTGCAACCTTCGCCTCCCAGGTTCAAGTGATTCTCCTGCCTCAGCCTCCCCAGTAGCTGGGACTGCAGGTGTGCACCACCACACCCAGCTAATTTTTGTATTGTTTTATTTTATTTTATTTATTTTTTAATTTTTTTTTGAGACAGAGTCTCGCTCTGTTGCCCAGGCTGGAGTGCAATGGCGTGATCTCGGCTCACTGCAAGCTCCACCTCCCGGGTTCATGCCATTCTCCTGAATCAGCCTCCCAAGTAGCTGGGACTACAGGCACCTGCCACCACACCCGGCTCATTTTTTGTATTTTTAGTAGAGATGGGGTTTCACCATGTTGGCCAGGTCTCTTGACCTTGTGATCCGCCCGCCTCGGCCTCCCAAAGTGCTGGGATTACAGGCGTGAGCAACTGCAACTTGCGTATAGACAATAATGGCAGGTCACTATCAGTGGGTCTGTTAATCAGGTGTCCAACCTGGTGCTGGGCTTGGTGGCTCATGCCTGTAATCCTAGCACTCTGGGAGGCCAAGGAGAGTGGATCACCTGAGGTCAGGAGTACAAGACCAGCCTGGCCAACATAGTAAAACCCCATCTCTACTAAAAATACAAAAATTAGCTGGGCATGGTGGGATGCATCTGTAGTCCCAGCTACTCAAGAGGATGAGGCAGGAGAATGGCTTGAACCTGGGAGGCGGAGATTGCAGTGAGCCAAGATCATGCCACTGCACTCCATCCAGCCTGGACAACAAAGCGAGACTCTCACAATAAAACCAACCAAACAAACAAACAAAAAGTCACTTGCTTCTTTTTTTGCTTGCTTATGGACATAAACCCTGTAAACTATCTCATACATCATGGGAGTGAGTTTGCAGTAGGTAGACTGCTATTCACAAACTCATATACATCCTATGAAGGAGTACAGGTTAAATAACCGTTATCCAAAATGCTTGGGGCTGAAAGTGTTTTGGATTTTTGATTTTTTTCAGGTTTTGGAATATTCGCATATACATAATGAGATATCCTGGGGATGGGACCCAAGTCTGAACAGGAAATTCATTTATGTTTTATATAAACTTTTTTTTTTTTTTGAGACAGAGTTTCACGCTTGTTGCCCAGGCTGGAATGCAGTGGTGTGATCTCGGCTCACTGCAACCTCTACCTCCCAGGTCGAAACGATTCTCCTGCCTCAGCCTCCTGAGTAGCTGAGATTACAGGGGCTTGCCACCACGCACAGCTAATTTTTGTATTTTTAATGGAGATGAGGTTTCACCCTGTTAGCCAGGCTGGTCTCGAACTCCTGACCTCAAGTGATCCACCGGCTTTGGCCTCCCAAAGTGCTGGGATTACAATGTGAGCCACTGTGCACGGCCTTGTATAAACCTTAGGTAATTTTATACAATATTTTAAATAATTTTGTGCATGAAACAGAGTTTTGACTGCATTTTGACTGTGACTCCTCACTTGAGGTCAGGTGTAGACTTTTCCACTTGTGGTGTCAAATTTCAGATTTTGAAGCTTTATATAATGAGATAGGGTCTTGCTCTGTTGCCCAGGCTGGAGTACGGTGGCACAATCACAGCTCACTGCAACCATGACCTCCTGGGCTCAAGTGATCCTCCCATCTCAGCCACCTGAGTAGCTGGGACTACAGGCATGCACTGTGACTGGATTTTTTTTTTTTTTTTTTTTTTTTTGAGACGGAGTCTGGAATCTCAAGTCTCGCTCTGGTGCCCAGGCTGGAGTGCAAGTGGCGCGTTCTTGGCTCACTGCAATCTCTGCCTCCCGGGTTCAAGTGATTCTCCTGTCTCAGCCTCCCGAGTAGCTGGGATTATAGGCGTGTGCCACCACTTCTGGCTAATTTTTGTAGTTTTAGTAGGGTCGGAGTTTCACTGTGTTGGCCAGGTTGGTCTTGAACTCCTGACCTGAAGTGATCTGCCCACCTTGGCCTCCCAGAGTGATGGGATTATAGGCGTGAGCCACCGTGCCCAGCCTTGGCTAATTTTTTATATTTTTTGTAGAGACAGGGTTTCGCTATGTTGCCCAGGTTGGTCTTGAATTCCTGGACTCAAGCAATCTGCCCACCTTGGCCTCGCAAAGTGCTGGGATTACAGGTGTGAGTCACCGCTCCTGGCCTGAAGCATTTTGGATTTTTGGGTTAGAGTTGCACAGCCTTTACTGTTATTATCCTGATGTTATTATCCACATTTTACAGGCAAGGATCTGGAGGCGTAGAGAGGTAAAATCATTTTTTCAAAGCCCCAGAAGTACTAAGCCGCAGATTCTGAATTTGAACTCAGGCATTCTGGGTCAGAATTAGTGAGGTTTTAAGTTAATTTTTTTTTTTTTTTTTAGATAGAGTCTTGCTCTGTTATCCAGGGTGGAGTGACAGTGGTGCTATCTCGGCTCACTGCAACCTCTGCCTCCCGGGTTCAAGTGATTCTCCTGCCTCAGCTTCTTGAGTAGCTGGGACTACAGACATGTGCCACCACGCCTGGCTAATTTTTGTATTTTTAGTAGAGATGGTGTTTCGCCACGTTGGCCAGGCTGGTCTTGAACTCCTGACCTCAGGTGATCTAACCACCTCGGCCTCCAGAAGTGCTGGGATTACAGGCATGAGCCACTGCGCCTGGCCTACCCCCTGTCGCCCAGGCTGGAGTGCAAGTGGCACAGTCTCGGCTCACTGCAACCTCTGCCTCCCAGGTTCAAGCGATTCTCCTGCCTCAGCCTCCTGAGTAGCTGGGATTACAGATACCCACCACCATGCCTGGCTAATTTTTTTTTTTTTTTTAAGTATTTTTAGTAGAGACAGAGTTTCAACAAGTTGGTCAAGCTCCTCTTGAACTCCTGACCTCGTGATCTGCCTGCCTCGGCCTCCCAAAGTGCTGGGATTACAGGCATGAGCCACCATGCCTGGCCTAAGTTTGGTTTTTAACCATGCTGCTTTTTCTAGACCCTTCTGTCAGCCAGCTCCACAATGGTGAATCAGGGAGTTAGGTCCGTCTGTAAGAGAGGGCCCAGGAGCTGGGTCAGATAGGTAAAGAGACATTCCTTAGTTCTTATCCTCTGCTACCAAGCCATTTCTTGGGATCAAGCCCTCTTTGGCCTGTGTCATTCCACCTCCATTAAGTTCAGCCTTCTTTCCACATCTTTCCACTGCTGTTGAAAACTTGAGACCTGAAATCCCATCTCCTGAATTCCTGGGAGCTCTAGAAGTGGAGATGGCCAGGTTCTGTGGTCAGGGCTGGTTGGGATTACAAATAAACCAAAGCCTGGGAAACTTTCTTGCTATTAATAGTGCAGACCTTTTGGGGAGGGAATACCCAAACTCGATGCTGTTGGAATTGATTTTGCCTGTCCAGATGACATACTAATGAGCTAAGTGGTTAGCTTCGGATCATTATTGCTCTTTCCCAAGCCAAGTTCTTTTAAAGACTAAAACCACAAAAGCAGAGAACGAGTTGGGTTAGAGAGGCATAGTGGCTGGGTCCAGAGAAGGGAGAGTGGTCAGCCCTGGCCTTAAACATGAGAAAATAAAGGTGGTCCTTGCTTTGGAATGAGTTAGTGGTGCTGACTAATTCAACTGGTTTTTCTTTTCCTTTTTGGAAGTGGAATTTGATTTGGTGTCTGGATTTTGATAGGGCCATTTATATTTCTTCAGCACTTTTTGGTTCTTGCAGAAAGTTACATTCCTAGTTCCTCAACCGCTTATTTCTTTTTGGTTTTTGAAGCAGGAATTTGATTTGGTGTCTGGGTTTTGATAGGGGTGTTTATGTTTCATCAGTGTCTTTTGGTTCTTTCAGAGTTTCTCTCCTTGTCTGTCATGTGTCAGAGAGGGTGCCTGTCAACGATTCTCTCTCTCCAGGGAGAAAGTCTTTCTTAAAACAGCCCTAAGATCCTTATCTCCTCAAATCACCCACTTTGATGATAATATCCATTGTTCTCTTCTCTGCTTCTTGGCATATTCTAGTCAGTCTATGTATACAATTAAAAAAACAAAACAGCCCTCTGTGTCCAAAGTGCTTGGAATATCCCAGTGTTTCACAGGAGACTTTGGAAGTGGACAAAACTGTATTTCCTTCCCCAAATGAGGTTATTGTGCTCGAAATATCTCCTGGTAGTTTATTAAAGGAAACCGCAGGCAGGGGTAAGAGAGGCAGTTTCTACAGCCTGCAACCCTATTATCTTGCCTCTTCTTTTCGACCCTCCTTCCTCCCTCTCCTCTTCTCTCCCCACCTCACCCTATTCAACCCAGCCCCACATGTCATGCCATCCCCAGGAGGTAGCCCTGCAGCCCTGCTTCTCTGGGATGGTCTGTTCTTGCCACCCGTCCCATGGAACGTGAAGAAGGAATTTGGGGTGTGGACTTCCTTGAGTGACTAGGATTAGACCCGTCGGGTCTGCAGTCAGACGAGAAGCGTGTGGGCAAAGGGAACTATTGTGTGAGGCTTCTCTGGACAGAAAGCCTGCCTTCATCTTTTACTGTGCCTAATGGACAATTGAGACATTCAGCTTATGTCTGAAAGGAAAGTGGGCCGGGATGGTCTAGCAGACCTCCCAGATGAAGGCTTGTAGGAGAAGCAAATAGAGACAAGGATTACCAACAGGGGGAACAACTGGGGCAGAGTCCTGGGAGAGAATGTTTATTTCCTTGCTCTCTAGGAGGGATTTGGAAAGAGCCATAATCCTGGGTTAGGAGTAATTTGTTACAGCAAGATGATACTTGAGTGACAGGCTGCTTCTGGCTGAGGCAGCAAGACTTGCATGCAGGGGGGTCGTAGGGCCTCCAGAAGGTCAGCCTCCCGTAAATCTTCACCCTGGCTTTGGGGTTTGTTCCTCCCCAAGCAAAATTAACCAGAGGCACAGCTGACCTTTGGGCTTCCTGGGTGTAGCGTTACGAAGCATCTCCACATGCTTGTCACAGCTAGAATTTGACAATAAAAATTTGGACAGGGAGACCCTGCCAGAGCCACTGACCTCTTTCCAATGTGACAAGGGGAAAAAAAACAAAAGGAAAACGCAGCACGGGGTGCGGTTTCAGTTGAAGTTGGAGGACACGGAGCCCAGCCTGTCTCGCATTTGCTGTCTATGTAGACTCACCAAAGCAAGTTAATTCATTGCTCTTTGACCGCCAAGTCTTTCGTTGTCTTTTGTTGTTGTGGAATGGGGGAAAGAAATACAGAATGGGGAGGAGAACCTAATTAGAAAAATCAAGCCTTGAGAGCTCCCAGCCATGGAGAAAGAAAGGGATTTTTTAGAAGTTGTGATTTTAATATCTGCTGCAATCTGATGATTCATGGATTTAAAATAACCCTTCCAGGTCACCAGGACCCTGTTACTTGCTGGCTTTGTACCTCTCAAAGGTCATTTGTTGGCTTCGTCTCTTAACAGTTTCCATGGTAGACCTAAAATTTCTGGCTGTGAAATCCCCTGTGTAGTGGGAAGAAGAAATAGCAAATCTTAGCTGCCTTGGACCTGATATAATTATTTGTCTTCATTTACATGGTTTATCCTTCAAGGTTGAATAAATGATGTGGGAGCTAGTCAAGGGGCTTTAGGTATGTGATTTCATGCCCACTTTTTTTTAGGTAGAGAAACTGAGGTCACAGGGTACTAGAGAATGGACTCTAAGATTCAGGTTTCTGAATTGCCTGTGGTTTTGTTGACTCAACTGCTCTTCTGTTGTTTTTTAGCCACATGCCTTGAAACAGTCCTCTTTCCCATGTTTCTTCATCAGCACCATTAACCCAAGGTATACTGTCCTCTCTTATCTTTCACAAGGTCTTGGAGTTCCCATGCCTTTGTAAGCATCCCTCCCCGAGATCCAGCACCAACCAAAATCACATTTGGAAAAATTGCTTGTTTCCCGAGAAGATTTGGAGGATATGATTTTGTATAGAACGGGTTCACAGGTTTTCTGTTCATTCTTGTATGGTGGAGTGTGTGTGTATGTGACTCTGTCTTCTCTCCATTCTTTTTTTTTGAGATGGAATTTCACTTTTGTGGCCCAGGCTTGAGTGCAGTGGTGTGATCTCGGCTCACTGCAACCTCCACCTCCCGGGTTCAAGCGATTCTCCTGTCTCAGCCTCGCAAGTAGCTAGGATTACAGGCATGCGCCACCACGTCCAGCTAATTTTTGTATTTTTAGTAGAGATGGAGTTTCATCACTTTGGTCAGTCTGGTCACACAAACTCCTGACCTCAGGTGATCCAACCGCCTCGGCCTCCCAAAGTGCTGGGATTACAGGCATGAGCCACCGCGCCAAGCCTCCCCATCCCCTTTTATCTCTTAAATGAATGTGGTCACCATCAAAGATGGTGCCTGACTCTTTTTTGTTTCCAGTTCATCTTAAATTCACATATAATTCACACGTACATAAAATGTACCCATTTAAGGTGTACAGTTCAGTGGTTTTTTAGTATATTTAGTATATTTACAAGATTATACAAACATACCAGTATCTTAATATTTTTATCATCCCCAAAAGAAACACTGTAACCCTAGCAGCCAGTCTCTACCCGCCTTCCCCATAGCTCCTGGCAATCACTAATTTACTTCCTGTCTCTATGAATTTGCCTATTTTGGTTATTTCATAGAAAAAGAATCATACACCGTGAAACTTTCTTGATCTGCCTTTAAGTTAGCATATTTTCAAGGGCTACCATGTTGTGGCATGTGTCAGTACTCCATTTGTTTTTATTACTGAATAGTATTCCATTTTATGGCTGTACCACATTTTAGTTATCCAGCTATCGGTTGAGACTTGGTGCATTCTTATCCCAGAACATACCATATTCAGCTCCCAGTGACACCCACATTCATTCCTGGGCTGCTCCTTGTCTTCCAGCTATTTTCCTGGTCTCCTGTTGCCTCTGCCTACTTCAGCATGCTGTAGAGACATGGGTAGTAACTAAAACATTCCAATTAACTGCATTGTACTTGGCCTTTTTATAAGAAGCAGTAATTAGAAAATATGGTGGCCACAAGATTGATATTAAAGTGAAAGATTGTAAATACTTTTCTGCCTGAAGGTAGATGGCCTCTGGCCTGCCTTAGTGGGAGGTTCCTCCAGGAGCTTGCAAGCATCCATTATTTGTTAGTCATCAGCTTAGCGGCCAAGGGGCATTAGCCTGTCTTGCTCTGTCTGCTGAAGACTTTGAGAGACATGGGAGGTCAAGGGCTGCTCCTTTTGAATTCTTCCAATGTCTTCATGTCCTTTAACCTCCTGGCTTAGGGACTTGTGTGCTGGTGGTGGAGCTGACATTTGTTTGGAATCCACAGCCCTTTGGGTGGGACTCAATCTTGGGGTTGCCTGAAGACTTTGAGATGGCTAGGTCTGGGCCTCTTTTGGTCACAATGGAACAAGACTGTCTCAGAGGCCAGAGTCTGTCTCACCAGCTCCCTGTCTTGGGACTGCACCATTGCAGGGTCTTTGCCCTCCCCTGGAGATTTCTCTTCCTGCCTGGGCACCCATTGGCCATTCTGCCCGTAAGCTCAGTAGAGTGTAGGCAAAAGAGTTCTGGCCTGGAAGTACCAAAGTCCTGCGTTCTGGTTTCAGTCCCTCATAACTGTGTATAACTAAGTCACTTAGTTTTCTGTGCCTCACTTTCTTCTGTTTTAAGATGGATTTGGAGATTATTGGCTTTGACCACCTAAAAAGGATGTAGTGACAATCAATTTAGAGGTCTAAAAGAGCCTTTGAGGAAGTAAAATGGAATCTTCAAATGGACTACATGCTGATTATTGACACTGCCCTAGCACTGATAGTTGATGCTGACTGATGGTCAGAATTGCTTGGCAAGTTGGAAAAAAGTACGTACAGATCCTGGGCCACTACCAAGTTTCATTTAACAGATCTGGAGTGCATCAGGAAAAAAGTTCCTCTAAACAAGCCAGCAAGGTTTGGATACTGTGCAACCATTTTTTTTTTTTTTTTTTCCTTTTGAGATGGAGTCTGGCTCTGTTGCCCAAGCTGGAGTGCAGTTGCACAATCTTGGCTCACTATAACCTCTGCCTCCCAGGTTCAAGCAATTCTCCTGCTTTAGCCTCCCGAGTAGCTGGCATAACAGGCGCCTGCCACCACACCCAGCTAATTTTTATATTTTTTGGAGAGATGGGGTCTCACCATGTTGGCCAGGCTGGTCTCGAACTACTGACCTCAAAGTGATCCGCCCACCTCTGCCTCTTAAAGTGCTGGGATTACAGGCATGAGCCACTGTGTCTGGCGCTACTTACCTTCTTTGTGTTAATTCCTGCACCATTGATTAGCTTATTGTCCCATTGACTGTGTCTTTAGATGACTTCTCTGGGCCTCAGAATATCTAGTCCATAGCTGACACAGAGCATCTGTTTAATGGTAAATGCTGCAGGAATCCATGCATTGGAGTAGAAAGAGATTTTTAGATCATGTTCCTCATTTCTTGCTACAGACTTAGGCAAAGCCTGGAGAAGAGGTTGTCCAATGAAGAAATGAAGTGACATGCCAGGTCAGTGGCAGAGCTAGGCCTGGAAAATAGGTTTCCAGACTCTTCCCTTTCTACCATACTTTTCCTGGGAGTATGCACTCGTAATTTGAAGAGCGACTTTTGGGAGAGGGTGGAAGGAAGGCCTGGGCCTCAGCCTAAGGGGCCCATTGGTTGTGAGAGGAGGGTCTGGTGAAATTCCATACCGATTGTGCGTGTGTGAGCTGCTGTACCATAGCCTCCCTGCAGAACCACTAACCTGTCAAATGCAGAAATAGTTTAGGGACAGAGCTGTTAAAGGATTGGCGGGTTAAAGAAAACAGTGAATCCCAAGTTTTGTTAATTGGATTTTTTTGTTTGTTAGTTATTTGTTTTGCTTCATTGTCTTCATCACACCAGGGGCCTCCTTAAATCTGGTGGGAAAATTTCCTTGGAAAACAATTCAGTGTTTGTCCATAGACTTGGGAGGGAGAGATGCTAGATGCTGGAAAGTCTTGCTTATTACTTTGGGGACACTGAGATGTTCCCTTCACCATGTACTTTGAGACACACATCCTGGTTGAGTTCAGGCAAGGATGCCTAACAGTTGCTAAGAAAACTGGGAAAGATAGAAGGGATTTGTAAGGTAAGTCAGGGTGAGTGAAAACACATCCGGTATGCTGGAGACCTAGATGCTTGACTGCCACTCACTCCTGTCACCTCAGGCAATCTGGGTCTTGCTCTGTTGGCCTTAGTCTCCTCCTTGCTAACAGGTTAGTTCCACCTTTCTGCCCATTTATTTTGTAGGGTTATTGTGGATGTCATTCTGAACTCTAAAATACCCTCTAAATATGAAGTGATATTAGTGCTCTTTACATTGTTATGATTAAAAATATTTATGAGAAAAAGGTTAACTGTAAGGATTTCACTGAAAATCTTATAACAACCAACTGATAGAGATAGAAGATAAGGCTATTAAATTGTTCACACAGATGCCTTGATATCCTACCTTTTTTCCCCTATATTCCTTTTATGTGAGAAATGAGATAGTGATTTAAGGGAAAAACTTAAAAGAGTTCCGACTATGTTGGTTTTTTCCCCCCAAGTCAACCATAATATCTTACTTAAATCTTTTTCTTTTTTATCTTTTCTTTTCTTTCTTTTTTCTTTTCCCTCCCTCCCTCCCTTCCTCCTCCTCCTTCCCTTCCTCCTCCTCCTTCTGCTGCTTCTCTCTCTCTCTCTCGTTTCCTTTTCTTTTCTCTTCTTCCTTTTTCTTTTGAGACCAGGTCTTGCTCTGTTGCTCAGGCTGGAGTGCAGTGGCACCTTCTTGGCTTATTGCAACCTCTGCCTCCTGGGCTCAAGTGATCCTCCCACCTCAGCCTCCCAAGTAGCTGGGACCACAGGCACGCGCCACCACACTCAGCTAATTTTTTTTTTTTTTGGTAGAGATGGGGTCTCCTAGGCTGGTCTTGAACTCCTGGGCTCAAGCAATCTTCCTGCCTCAGCCTTCCAAAGTACTGGGATTACTGGTGTGGGCCACCATGCCTGGCTTGAAATTTTTCTATGGCTTTATTCTTTCTCCAAGTACAGAGTCTACCCAACCTTCTGAGACCTTTGGTTTTCTTTTCCTAGGTAACTATAGTACATACTTATTTATGTTAAACAACAGCAATCACACATTTCTTTTTCTATACAATCATGCTTTATAGGCAAATAAAGCCTCCGTTTTAGGCTTTCCGGATTTTTTCAAAAGATGCAATTCCTGGAGTATGTTTTTACTTAGAGCAAAGCAGCCTAGTCTCCTATACCTTCTGCATCTGCAGAAAAGTTGGTTAAACAGACTTTGTAATGATGCCCCTTACAATTCTGAAGGGACTTGTGAAATAGTTTCACAGAGTTTCAGTGTTAGGTATATTTGATCAATGCTAACTTTTGGAAAACTTTGGTGCCTGTATGATTCAGAGGGTACGGCAGAATATTAAATTAATCACAACTTCTTGTATTTTAACCATTCTGGGTAAATTGGGATTCCGTGACGCCCAGGCAAAATTATTTGTTTATAGAAGATGGGCTGAATTTTCCACCGTCCATTTCTGAGAAATGAGGTAGGTTTAGAAAGAGAAAATCAGGCCTCTTCTTTAACAGAAATGTTTGTGTCTACTAGGTGTGTGTCACAATATGAGTTCCTGAAGAAATAAGTGTCCGCTGTTGGGTTGGATACTTGTACTTCCTATTTTCTTATTTTGCACATTTTTCTGGTATTTCCCTTTCTATGGTGAGTGGCTTCTGATCGTCTTTCCTTTTGTAAAGTGTAATGATATGAGAATCATAATCGTGGTGCGGTCTTTTGTGTTGCATATTTGTAGGGGGTCAGTATGAATGGCCCGTGGTGAGGCTGCACTGAAAGATTAGGAGCAGCCACCTTGATGCGGAGGAGGCTTAGTGACTTTGGACATGATGGGCTATGGCTGGCTATACTCTCAGCTTTGGACGCATAAGCAGAGTATTGATTTTGTATTTGGTTAAAACCAGAAGTACAACTTTCTGGCACCAGAGGATTAGGAAAATTTAACAGCGGAAAGCCATCATGAGGATAGTAACCAATTAATTCGATTTTTTTGGTCAGACATGGCTCCCACCTGTAATCCCAGCACTTTGGGAGGCTGAGGTGGGAGGGTCATCTGAGGTCAGGAGTTTGAGACCAGCCTGACCAACATGGTAAAACCCGATCTCTACTAAAAATACAAAAATTAGCCTGGCGTGGTGATACGCGCCTGTAATCCCAGCTACTCGGGAGGCTGAGGCAGGAGAATCACTTGAAGCTGGAAGGTAGAGGTTGCAGTGAGTCGAGCTTGCGTCACTGCACTCCAGCCTAGGCAACAGAGTAAGACTGTATCTCAAAAATACCATAATTCGTTTTTTCTTTTCTTTACTTTTTTCTTTCCTTTTCCTTCCCCTCTCCCCTCCCCTCCTTCCCTTTCCTCCCCTTTCCTTCCCTTTCCATCCCTTTCCTTCCTTTCTTTTCTCTCTTTCTCTCTTTCTTTCAACAGGGTCTCGCTCTGAACCTTTTCCAGTCAGAATTGCTCAGGGATTTTTAGACTTCCATTCTGGAAAAGAGGGGGTAGTTATTTTGGTGAGATTGTGGTCTTGTGGTTAGACCTTGTGATGGGGGCCTCAGCCAAAGGGTTCAAATTTTTTTCCAAGCTTTTCCCTCACAACTTGAGTTAATCCGAAACGTTGCTATTAGGCCACTGGACATGCTTTTCTACATGCCTGTGTTGGGCTGTTTGGATTGAAGGCCCAGCAAGGGAAGGCACCCTCGCCCATCTGACACGGGCAGGCCTCTACAATTTTATTCCCTAACCAGGGCATGACAAACTATGGCCCATAGACCAAAATTGGCTTGCCACGTGCTTTTATCTGGCCAGTGAGTTAAGAATGACTTTTTATTATCATTATTATTAATATTTTTTGAGCCAGGGTCTCATTTTGTCACCCAGGCTGGAGTGCAGTGGTGCAATCACGGCTCCTGCAGCATGAAACTCCTGGGCTCTAGCAATCCTCCTGCTTCAGCCTCCTGAATAGCTAGAACCTACAGGCATGTGCTACAAGCATGTATCATCATGTCCAGCTAACTTTTTTTATTTTTGTACAGTCTTGCTGTTGTTGCCCAGGCTGGTCTGGAACTCCTGGCCTTAAGCAATCTTCCAGCCTTGGCCTTCCAAAATGTTGGGACTACAGGCCTGAGCCACTGCATCCAGCACTTTTATTATTTTTAAATGGTTGAAACACATCAAGAGAGGAATAATATTTTCTGACACAGGAAAATGATATGAAATTCACATTTCAGTATCTGTAAATAAGCTTTTATTGGAGCACAGCCATGATACAAGACATACACTCACTGCCTGTGGCTGCTTTCGAGTTACAATGGCTGAGTCGAGTAGTTATGACAGAGATTGTGTGGGCCGCAAAGCCTAAGATATTTGCTGTCTGGCACTTTGCAGAAAAAGTTTGCCAACCCTGCCCTGAACAAATAAAGGGACAAATTCCACTTGCCCCGTCCATCTGTGGAGCAGAGTCACTGAAAGGAAATACTGGAAAGACTGGAAGCCACTTGGTGTTTTATCAAGGATGTGAGGCTTCCTGGCAACTTTGTCACCATATCATCATCATCATCACCATCATCATCATCATCATCATCTGCCCTTTAAGTTTTCTGCTTGTTTAGAAAAGAAATTTATACAGAGCCCTCAGTAGCAGCTGTAAGGGGGCAGGTTCTCGGAGCAGCCCATCCTCAACATTCTTGCTGCTGATGGAAGATTCTCGAGGATGAAGGCCCCTCTATGGGAGCAGGCTCCATCAGTCTGGCTTTAGTAGATGCCAATTTCTGCTAAGACTATTTCCTAAAGGAGCCTCTCCTCATTTGCCTTTTCTCCCTGTTTTCATTGGGGGAGGTGGAAGAGGAGAAAAATAATTAGAGATGCTCACCTTTTTCTTTTTGCTGGCAATTTAACAGTCTTTTCAGCTGCTTTGATTCCTTTCAGGCCATTGGTGTTGTATATATTTCAAGATTTGCTCACAGGTCCAAAGCTTAACTTAAGCTCCCTGAGACATATCATAAAATATGATTTGGGGAAAAACCCTAATGGGCCATGATCAGAACATTATTATTCAACAAAGGATGAAATGCTTAAGCCAAGATGGCCTTCTTTCTTTCTTTCTTTCTTTTTTTTTAATGAAAGTTGAGCAGGCTCCCGTCCAACAGTTTTCAATGTAGGAATTCCCACAGCCCCATTTGATTGCAGTTTGTTGAAAAGTTTAATGTTTTTGTAGGCAATTCATAATTTCCACATTGAACAGCCTGAGAGGAAGAGAGCTGGAGCCCACTGTTGTTTTTGTAGTGGGATGGTGGGAACTTTTTTTTTCCCTCCCGCAAAAGGATGTAAAACTAAGTCAGATGGTTGGGAAAACGTGGCACAGGGTTCCAGCCCTTTTGTAAATCTGAGATGCCCCCTCCTTTAGGTCTTCCTTTAGGACCCAACAGAATAGAACTTCCTGCTGCTTAATGTCTCCAGGAAGGAAAAAAATTTTCCTCTAGGCTGTAATAGTACCTAATTTCCTTTTTCTTCTCTTTATTTATTTATTTTCCCTATTAATAAGCACCAATTGTAGAAGATGAAGGAAGCTGGGAAACCCATCACTTTTGGAGAAGGTTAATAGCTTCCTTTAGAAAATCCTGACATAATACTTATTTCCCCAAAAGGCACTTCATCAGCCTGAATGCCAGTTAAGATTCAAGGAATGGGCTTGGATTTGTGTGTACCCAGCAGTTCTGTGGCATCAAGTTGCACTGGGAAGGAGAGTTTGGGGCTGTCACTGCGGAGTCCCTGCAAGTCAGCAGGACCAGGGCTGTCTTCCTGCACCATCTGGATTTGGTTAGCTCTCTCTGGGCAGTGGGGCCGAGTCTCATTTCCTCCAACAGTAATGTTATATAGGCAATGATCCTGGGCTGCCCTAACATAATTGAAAATTATGTGTATTGTAGGCTTGGAGCGCTGAAATGTGGGCTCATAAAAATATGTGGTGCAGGTAGCCTATGGAGATTGGATGTGGCACACAATGAAGCTTTTATGTAAAGTAAGAATTATAAGTCTCCATGTTAATATTGTATTATGAGTATGACAGTTCTTGGGTGGGTCCTCAGGGCAGGTCTGTCACCTTCAACAAAGCCCGAGTTTCCTAATTCTACAGAGCTGGTATTTGGATGTAATCAAATCGGTTTTGCAGGTGGCCAAAGATAAAAACTTGTCCACCAATCCAGCTCTCCCCACTGAGGGATAGCATGGGATGTAGATGGGTTTGACTCCATTTGGCATTTTTGTTCACGGGTTTTTATGAGATGGAGAGGTGAGTGTTGGTGGGTGTCCATTTTGGTTGGCCTCAAGGAAATGACTCTATTGAGTGGTTTTGACCAATGCAGCTCATATAGTTATGTGGTAAGTGAGAATGGGAAGAAGTTGGGATGAGATGGGGCAGTCTAGATTCCCAGAGCCCTCTGGCCTGGGTTACAGATGGAGACTGGAAATATTTACTTTAGTGGTTCTCAACTTGAGATGATACTGCTCCCAGAGAAGGTATTTGGAAGTGATGAGATGGTAAGGATAACCAAGGGGGTTCCTGTTGGTATTTACTGTCTGGGGGCTTGGAGTCCTAGAAGTCCTTCAGTGTTTGGGGCAGACTCCCCACCTAATACCCTGTCGCAGATAGGACAACTCATTCAGTACACAGATGGAAAAAACAGAGATCACTGAAGCAAGGGGATTCGATGCAGGGTCTTGTGGCAAGATGCAGACACAACCGGACTAATAACTAGGTTGCTCACCACGGGAGGCCTCTAGGTGAAAGCTCTGAATTAGTAGCAGACACACCCACCTCGTATAGATCCTAGACGTCATGGGAAAAGTGACTGTGTACTTTGGCAAGTAGTTCTTGGGCAATGATCTTCCAGCTTTAGGTATAACCAAATTTGGTTTGAATTTGCCAAGCAGTCGTATCTTTGAGGAACTCCGTCGGCTGGCTTGTGGATGGCTTTGGCACTTCTGTCTCTCGTGGGATTTGTGCAAACCCTTCTTTCTGTATTATCCTTTCCTGTCTTTTTTCTTTCTATTGAAATTGTTCTGACCATCAAGACCTAACTCTGTGCAGCCTTCCCCAGTCTATTGTCCCAGAAATTCTGTCATCTTTCTTGGCATTTCCTGAGTCCCTGAGTCTCTGTCATAGTGTCACCATGTTCTGTCTTGATTTACCTGTGTCTGTAAGGCTCCTCATGCTGGCAAAACTCCCCGAGAGCGGACATCTTTGTCTCTCCTAGTGCTTGTCACAGCCTGTACACAAAGCAAGTAGTACTCAGTGTTCATTGAATAAAGTTTTCTATGGAATTAATATTAAAACCAGCCATTTATTTTGCTTGAGGAGGTCTCCGAAATGACCAAGGTGTCTCCTTATATCTTATATCCCCTCCAAGCATTCATTAACTGATGGATTAGTGAGTTGGCCTTGAGAAGCATAAAGGCTCGTCTCCATGTGCTTCTAAGCATTGTGTCTAAGTTCTGTTTGGTTTCCTGAGTGAAACTGTCTTAATGTTACCAACAGAAGTTAAATGCCTAAGAGTTTCTTATACATGGGCTGAGTACCTCTGTGACTGGGCAAGCCACCTCACCTCATTTTACCTTGTCTGCAAAATGAGGAACTGGGTCAACTCATCGTTCAAATCTCACTGAAAGCTAATGGATCGCTTTCGACAGAAGTAGCTCCCTTGGGCCGTATATTCATTTCCTAGCTTGGAGGAAGGTGGGGACAGACAGAATTGATGTACACCTTTATTTTTATCTCTATGGTAAACCTGTGCATACTAAAGCATTCCTCTGGTCTTTTGAGATGAGTGTATACATTATGTCTGGCCCTGTGCATTTTTTACCAAGAAGTAAGTTTTGTTGAGTAAACTTGGGTCGTATGAAGAACTGCATGCTCACCGTACTCAAGTAGCTTTTGCTACCTAAAGGACAGCTGCTCATATGTACTTGACTTCCTTTAAAGTGAAGGATGATGACATTTGAAAAACGGAGGTTGAAAAGGAGCAGATTTGGAATTGATGTTTCCTAGGACACTTCTGGCTTGAGATTTGTGTTTTACTTTCTTCCTTTGGAATAGCTCTATATTCTTTCCTCTCCCTCCCCACCTCTCCCACTCCCCTCCAGCCCCCACCAAGTTAAGGTAGTAGTAATGAAATCATTTTTTCTGAAGCTACCCTGTACTTTGAATGCAAAGACAAAAAATACAGTTGCTAGTAACATTAATCTTCTATATGTGTACTTACTGAACTTGAGCTCTAAGGAAGAACCTATTGGAATTGCATGCTTTTTTAATTTTTTAATGATTATTTGCATGCTTGTATGTTTTTCAGTTGACCCATGTCACAGTTATTTCTTGGGCTAGTTGTTCTGCATTTACTTTCTGAATTCATTGTTTTTCATTTCACTTTTGTTTCCTCTCGCCAGTATCTCCAGATGAAATGGCCACTGCTTGATGTCCAGGCAGGGAGCCTCCAGAGTAGACAAGCCCTCAAGGATGCCCGGTCCCCATCGCCGGCACACATTGTCGTAAGTAACCTCCCAGAGATGATGGCTTCCTTTATTGAGGGGGTGAAAAAGAAAATGCTTTTTTGATGATAACAGGCCTTATTTGTCATTTTTTTCTTTCTTTAAACACATTTTCTTTGGAAATATTGTTGGGTATAGTTTATATCTATAAGGTATTCATTTTCTGCTATTGGACCTTAATGATTGTAACCTACCTGGAAATTTTACAAACCTTTCCTCCACTCTTTTCCATGTATTTGGTTAGAATCTAGCCTTGTGGGCTCTAGTTTATAGGACACGATCACCATGGTATGGAGGAGACTAGAGGTGGTATCAAAGCAGTTATAAAAATACATTCAGGGCAGGTGAAGTGAAGAAGAGGGAATTAGAAAACTCAAAAGGGGGTCCTGGATTTGAAACTTGCCTATTATCCTCTCCCCCAATTTATCTTAATATTTGTTGGCAACATTCTACACTAACATTAGAAAAATTTCATCTGGGCTGGCTGACTTGTAAACCTAGAGTAGAAATGAACTTTGAAAGGCTAAAATGGAATTTAATCTATACATCCATGGCTTTGAAAGTATGTAGGTTTGATAGAGAAAGCATTTGTTTTTAGTACTAAGAGACTACAAGTGTGTGTCTACATATATTTTTAATGTATTTTCTTAGGGTTTTGTAGGCTCTAAGAGTGGAATTTATAAATTAACCTCTTGAGAAGATAGCTCAGCCTTATTTGAAGATTCCCTTCTATGTATTTATATCATGAGCTGGACTTCATACTTTTGAAATAATTAATGGAAGGCATATTTTTATAATGAATCCATCCATGACAGGTAGAATTATGCAAAGCATGAATCAATCATGGGTTTTTCATTTGAGTATCACAAAATGTTAATCATAAATACATTTTGCCTCTATATTGTAATTTCTAAAAATTGCAAAATAAGTTTCTTAAGTAGAAAAATCTTAAGATGCATTCTGCCATTTTGGGCTAACTGCCTCCTTATTTTGGAGCTTGCTGTAATTGAGCAAGTGTTATTTAATGAGTTATACCTCTGTCATATGTGTGTGTTTATATCACAAAATAACTTATTTTTGTAAAACCATATTTTGAGTCATCATTTGTGACAATGTCTTCTTTTCTCTGGTATAAATGAGGCATGTAGAAAGAAGACTGACATTTGCTAGAAGCTTCCCCTTTCCTCTAGCTCCACAATAAAATGGATGCTCATAATTACATCTGCTCCTATAAGGTCAAGATTTCAGGGCTGGAAGTGACCTTAGATCATTTAGGCCCAACTTGCCCTCAGGAAAGGAAACTGAGGCCCAGAGATGCCTTAAGTGAATTGCCCAATGTCACACGCTGAGTCAGTGGCCAGAGCAAGGCTTGGATCCAGTTCTCTGCTCCCTTTCCAGAGCCTTGTGATGTCTTCTCTCCTACGGGAGGTGAAAATAACTGCTGTGGCTGGTTCTGTTTTGCTGACTGTAAATTGGGTCATGGTCAGGGACAGTGCATAGGTGTAAAGAAGTTGCTGGTTGGGGGTTCTAATGCAGGTTTCTCCAAAAGTGAATGCCCTGTTAAAAAAAAATTCTTAACAAATATACAGAGATTTTTTTTTTTAAAAAAGTGTGACAGTTCTAGACACCTAGAGAGTAAAGTGAAGAAGCCTGTTTCAGGTTTCCCGCCTCCCTGAATTTCCCAGCATGGTCCAGGCTTTGAAATTTATTTATCTGCTTTTGGCAATGGTTGATGGGAATTTCCCACATTTATTTTTTAGCTACAGAGAAAGGACATTATCTTTAAAATCTCTTCGTTGTTCTCTCTCTTTGAGTGAGGAGAGAAGATGTGAATCCTGGCAGTGGTTCAGAGTGGACACAGCCCCTGTGTTTGTGGCATAGGCTCTGTGGGCCCCATGCCAGGGAGCATTACCCCCGTGTAAAGGAGTGGGGGTTTGTCCATTTGGATAGAGCAAAGATTCTCCACCTCAAATCCCACAAGAACAGTTGCCACAACCTGGGCCCTAAGCATCTCATTTTCCTATGTAGAAATTAATGATCTGGAGGAGATGGCAAAACATTCCTTCCAGAGCCTGTGTGGATTTTGGCCAGGGGTGCAGCGTGCAGCAAGGGGGCTTAGGCACCTTTTTCCTCTGCTGTGTCTTAGCAGGCGTGTTGACCATAGCAACTCCCCTGGGGCATACACACCGTCTTGTAGATGGAGACCTTTGTCTAAAGCAGCCACAGCTGGCAACTGTCTACAATCTTTTGGGCTTTCTGCTGTGCTCAAGGGGATCTGGGAATGGCCATTGCCTAGAGGAGGGGATGGGCTGGTGGAGGAAGGTGGGCTCTGGGAGCCGGGGAGAAGGGAAAAGCCATGAATTTGGACAAAAGGACAAATGTGGTTTACATTTGTGAAATACTTGAATGCTTGTCATGAATGGTGACTTTGGTTCTATGAGTCAGCCCTGTGATGGGGTATTTCTGCAGTCTTCACCTGACACCAGGGGTGAGAAGGAGGATGTCTGGGGAGGAGGAACGAGTTGAGGGAGATAGGAAAGTAGAGTGGAAGAAAGGCGTTGCGTTGTTGACCTCTATCCACCTGGTCACCTATAGTTTTTGGGATTGAGGATGCATACACCTTGAGACTACAAATTTATGATTATATTTTTACTGAACATAAGGCAATGTGCCAACCAAAACCAGCTGTTCTTTGGCTGGTACAGTGTGTCTGTGTTTGTAAAGGGTGCATTCTGAATGGTGGCTGATACATCATTTGGGTCTTTGTACAGTTAAACATTGGCCAGAGGGTCTGGTTCGTGTTTAGAGTCGCCGATGAAGGGCTAACTTTTCTCCAGACACTTGGGGCTCTTGTTCACACTTTGCTTTTCACTCTTTTAAGTAAGACATAGTCACATCACAGTGTTTCATCAGACATGTTTCAAAATAATTGTCTAAGGATTGCTTCCTAATTTCCCCGAAATTTGGAATTGTTGTAACTTTTGGGCCAAGCTATTTCATAATTATTTCTAATGTCTCGCTTGAAGAATAGGGATGTATTCAGTGTTGATTATTAATCATTCGAAACTACAACTTTCACAGATTGCTAAGAAGAATAACTTCTTCCAGTACCCATATGGGGCAGAATCTTCACTTGGGAATTCAGAGCATTTTGTTGGACTATTTTAATCTGATTGGATTATTTTCGTGTGGTATGTGGGTTACCACATTAGAAACGATTGATGTGTAGAATAAATGTTCTTAACAAGTGGAGGTCAACTTATCAAATGATATTTACATTAAGAATAGACTCCACAAATTTTAGTTCCTGTAGCTGATATAGCATCTCATTTGTTATATAATCCAGTGATTCCTAATCTGTGTTCAGAGGAGAGAGGAAATCGATTGCAACAGGGACGATGTCTTCATTGGCTGGCCCAAAACTGGGAGTTTATACAAAGCGTCAGTCTCTGCCTTCCTCCTCCCTGCCTTCCCTCTTCCTTCTTCCTTCCCCATACTCCCCAACAAATTCATGGACTTCTTCACAACTCAGAGACATTAGCCACAAGTTCCAAGACACCCCCACCCCCCAGCCTCCCCAATCCTATTTTCGCATTCATATAACTAAACTCTTTTTCTTTCTAGGTGGAGTTTTGAAATTTATATTTTTAATTCTTTGCTCCCTTTTTTCCTCTTACAAAATGAGTGCCAAGCAGCTAAGTTGTGCTGAGTGGTAGAGTTTGAGTCAGTCTTGGCTGGTAAGCTGTGGGGTTAGGAGCCGCTCCCTGGATACCACCTCTGGTGTCTTTGCTATACAAAGACTTTCATTTAGCCTCCTTTGTATCCAGCAAAAAAAGATTCTGTACCCAAAATGGTGGTATTTTGGTATAGTATGTATCTTACAAAACGGCAAAAGGCTTCAAAAGTTCCTACAATTTTATCTTGGGGGTTTCCTTTTGAAGTCGATGTAGAATTTTACCTTGGGGTGGATTTTTTGTACTTCTTGGTCTGGTGTGTTTTGTTGTGTAATGAGCATGGAGGTGTGGGATAAGAAAGCAGACTGAATCCCGAGGAACAAAGCCTGCCAGACTGTGGTGGTGTACTCTTCTTGTTGTTATTGCTTAAATGCTGCAAGAGAGTGGAAAACTCTTACGAAATAATGCACGATGGGTAGAACTTCAGAGAAAATCTCTGCCGTCTACCCTGTGCATTTTTGAGGAAGCTCAGAGGGCATGCTGAACCTTTGCTTTTTGTTTCTGAAGAGTTCAGGGGAACCTACCCATAATTAATTTTTTAAAACACTACCTAGAGAGCACCCTCTTGGTTATTAAACACATGCGCTGTTTCGATGGGATGTTTGACCTGGATTGTGGATGCTTGCTGGGACGTGGCATGTGTTGGGAGGCTCTGTGCTGCCTGCTGAGCACCAGCAAAGCCACAGTGGCCCCTACCTTTGTGGGAGGCCCTGTGCCAGGTGCCCTCAAAGAGTAGGGGGCCCATGAGGGTATGACCAGGGGGACCTGATTTCAGCTGAGAAGTTGGCGGGGATTACAGGCCTGGGCGGCTCCCTGAGGAAATTGCATTAAAAATGAGATCTGAAGGCTTGATTGGGGTTGGCCCAATGAAGGGATAGGAGAAGGGATGGGGAGTGGGCAGAAGGAAACACATGTGTGAAGGTCCTCAAGGGAAAAGTGCTTGGCTTGGACAGAGGCAGGAAATCAGGTAGGAGGCTAGAGGTCGGGCAGGGCTCCGGGAGAGTGACTTGGGGTGCAGCATATGGTGAGGATCTGACACTGGGGAGTCATTTGAGCAGGTTGGCTGTTTCTGTAGGAGCGTGTGTTAAGCTGCTGGTAGTGGGGATGGTGAAAATAGAGATGTGGAGGAAACAGCAGCGGAACTTGCTGACAGGTTAGATATTGGCATTGAGGGAGAAAGGAGAGTCAAAGGTAGGTAGATGGAGATGCTTCACTGAGTGGGGAGTATTGGAGGAGGAGCAGGTTTGGGGTGGAAGCGTTGTCTTTTTAGAGAGATTGTATTTTCCATTGATTGATTGATTCATTGTTTCTGCAAATATTTAGTGTGGGAAAAAGCATTCTAGACACCAAGAGAGAGTGGAGTCAATGAAGAACGATAACAGCAACAAAGACTGTAGCGCTTCCTACGCGAGGCTTGTTCCACTTGCTTCAGAGGCTGTGTTACCCCTGTTTTAGAGAGGAGGAACTAGGCCCAGGGAGGTGGGGATTTGCCCAGTCGTGGGAGTCAGGATGTGAAACAAGGCACCCTGGCTCCAGAGCACACCGTCCTCTCAAGCACTGCAGAGAAGCTGGGAAAGAGACAAATAAGTGGGTGCTTAGAGCACAATGTGTGTGGTGTGCCAAGAGCAGCTGGGAGCCCTGGGAACCCCAGGGAACCCCAGCTCCACCTGGGCATGGTGGGCATGGCTGGAGGAGGCCTGCTGGCTTTGCTGGAGAGTGGGACATGCATCAAGGTGGCCAGAGACTGGGCTTCTGGGTGTCATGCTGTGACTGCTGCAAAGGGCTCATTGACATATGGTGGGGAGGGCCAGCGTATTTTCTGCGGTCAGGACATTTGGGGGATATGGGGTGTGACCCTGTACTATCTAAAATCTTTTACTTCTGGATTATCTCCACTTTCTCTACTGCATATATACTTTGTTTTTATTTATTTTATTCATTTATCTATGACTCAGCCAGACTCTCTAAAAGAGTTGACTTGTGTTTCCTAGCAGCCACTGAGTCAGAACTTTCCCATTTCGCAGTCGGGGCTGTGGTCAGGGTGTCTGTGTTGTCTAAGGATATAAAGCAAGCCTTCGGGCACTACCAAAACATTATTTTATAAGGAGAACTATGAGTACCTAATAGGAAGAACCAGGCAATCGGGTTATCTTTTGGTGAGGAAGAAGTGGTAGATGGGATCAGTGGTGCTTTGAAGGGAGTGGGTGGTGTAGACTCCAAAGTGTACATGGGGCCATGATAGAGTCTATGTCAGATGTCCAACGCTTCCTTCTCTCCTCCCAGAAACTCTGTCCTCTGGTGAAGAGTTTTGAAGTTTCCTGAGGTTTGGGTTCATGGTGTGTCACGTGATACCATGGCAATAGAAAATATCCCATCAAGAAGGATTGTGCGACCTCAGTTGTAGCCCCTGCATGTTGGAATCACAACAATTTGCAGGGCCTTAAAATCAAATGCCATTTCACCAACTGCCCTCCCCCGTTTTTTTCAGCACTGTTTGGTAGCTATCTGTTTCCCCTGATATTCTTGGACACTTCCAGAGATGGGGGCTCTATCTCCTGGTGGTAGATTGTTTCTTTTTGGTACAATATGAACTCTTAAGAGAGTTCTGCCTTTAGGGAGCTGCAGTCTCTCTCCTGGAAATGCTCAACTCCTTAATTCATGTTTTGCTGTTAAATTCTGCTAATGCCTCACCTTACATGTCTTGACAATTTGAAGGTAGCTATTGTATTCCCCGCAACCCCAAGTCTTCTCTTCAAAATGATTATTAGTTGTAATTCAAATCATCAGTGACTGGTATCTTAGACTACTTAAGGATGGGAATTGCTAATTTTGTATTTAAAAGTTGTACCTCTAAAGTAAGTGAAATTTATTTTTAAACGTAGCTTTCTTCATTCATAAAGTTTATGTTCATTGTAGGCAGTTTGGAAAACAGCCCATAATCTCACCACTCGGAGATTACATTGTGAATAATTTGGTATATTTCCTTTTAGAAATATACCAAATTATCCTTTTTTCCTCTGAGTGTATGAATATTTATATTTGTTTTTAACATACTTGAGCTCATAGTGCTCAGTATTTCCAACGTTCTGTTTATTTAAGATGAAAATTGCTGTAGTTAATAAGCACTTCCCCATGTCATTAAAATGCTTAAGGATTTTTAATGACCACATAACAGTCCATAATATGATTAAACCCCAATTTACTGAATCAATGCCATATTGTTGGGTCTTTAGATTGTCTCCTTTTGTTTCTGCTACTGTGAATGATCCTGTGATGATCATCTTTGTGTGTAAATCTTTGTCCCCTCGCCCCCTCCCCTTTTATTATTTTCTTGGGATAGACCCCAGGACAAAAGGTAGAAAAGAACAAAGTGTTAAAAAATTTCTTGATACATAGCCACAGATTATTTTCCTGAAAGTTCTCAACATTTATAACTACCAGCAGTACGTAAGAGAGTTATGGTTGGAATGATTTTAATGTCTCTGGGGAATTTAACAACAAAAAAATTTTAGGCTTCTTTGGAGAGAGACATGCCCTTAACTCCACCCCGCCCTAGAACAGAGACCCAGCCCATCCAAGTCAGCCTCCCCAGGTCCTCCACCTTCAAAACAGGCAAACGAAATCATTTCTTGAATAATTGGTAGGCTTCAAGGTCAGATGTTTATTTTAGATAATTCACAGCATAAATTTATATGTTTTAGGTACCTTAGCCCCTGAATATACTCAGTTCATTTAGGACTATTTTAGAGGTCTTGAGTTTACTCTTATAACCTCACATTTTTTTGTGAATTTTTAGTTCTATTATCTTTGTTTTCATGGCGTATTATTGGGCAAAGATATTATTTATTCGATGCTATGTGTGAGCTGGGTCAGGATTATGACCCTGAGTTATGTTTCTGGGAAAATGTACCCACTTGTCAAAGATGCCGTTGGCTCCTGTGATTAAGGTCAGCCCACAATGAATGTGGGGAGGGCTGGCAGCCTCTCAAATCAGCTCTTGACCATTTCTCAAGCTGGGGCCTGTTGTGCTTGGGGGAAGAGTCTTTGGCAGCTCAGCTCGGGGCTAGCGTTTCCTGACATTTGTTTCGCTGAATGTTAACAAGGTTACTGGAAAAAAGGGTTCTCTCCTAAAATAGGTTTAGGGAAGCACTGGGATATGCGAAGTGAATGAGTTTCTTTAGGGCAGGATCTTGACTCTGCAGGGGGCCTGGAGGCCTTCCCTAGAGTGGGGCTTCCTAACACTGCAGAGCTCTTCCCAGGACGAGGGGTAAGATTGGGACCTACTTTGGAAGGTTGTTTTTGTTTCGGCACCTGCTCTGTTTACGAAGCGTGGGAGCCTGTTTTAAATTAATGTGCGCCTACTTAGAGCTACACTCATGGTTTTGACTATGTTTATCTTTCCAGTAAATAAAACAAAATTGTTCATTTGGCACCCAGCCTGTCCTGCTTGTCATTTCTTGTCTCGCTGATTAACTCTATGGATGGGGCATGTTTCTCCAACCAGATTGTAAGTTTCTTGAAGCCAAGGAGCCCTGTGGTTGATTTCTTCACATGTGGCTCTCTCTCCTCCCACAATGGTGCTTCGTTAATTAAGCAGAAAACCCATCTCTGGTTAGGGACTGGAGTTGATTTCGTTTGGAATGAGTGTGACTTCATCATGACCTGAAAGTGTTCAGAACCATCTTGGTTAGCACAAGGGTGTGGACGTGTGTCTACTTTCTACCTGATGGGACAGCATGTTTAATTTGGGGTTATGACACTGCATGGCTTGCCAGTAACTTGCTAATCCAACCTTATACATTCCAGCTCACAGTCGAGCGTGTCTAATTGCCACAGCAGCATTTATGTGGAACGTGGTTGCACAAAAGCTCCAGAAAGTCAGGCTGAGGGCTCCTATCTCTCCTCAATCTTGGTTTACGATGTCTGTTTCTGAGGAATCCTGGGATGGGGCCACTGGCTCTTTAAGAGAGAGCCCGATTTGGAAATCTAGGACTTGATTGTTGATTATGGGCAATAGATACATTTTAAGAATGATGTTGTAGGCTGTATGAAGTCATTTGATGATTGTTTTGTTAATGGCTTGCAGGTCAGATTTTCATCTTTTTAAATTAATTATCATAGAAGGAGAAAACAACTGGATTTCAGAATTGTCCCTTGAGGTGTACTGGAAACTAAGGCATGAGGGACTCATAGGGGTCTGGCTTGGAAAGTGTATTGCTATGTCCAGTTTACACATAAGGATGTGGAAATCCAGCAGGTTAGCTGAGCTGCCCAGGAATATCCAGGCAAGAATGACCATATTCTGATAATTACTCAGGCCTCTGCCTCATCCCCGCTGCCCCCCCGCCCCCTGACTCTCTTCTGAGTGCCAGATTCAGCCTCCATTTGAATGCCAAATAGACAGGAAATTAGCATGCCCAGAATCCACATCTTTAGTGCACTCTCTCCCCAGCTCCAAACCTGTTACTCCTTGTGTTCAACATCTCAGTAAAGCTCAACAACATCGACCCATTACTTAGGCCTCAAACCTTGGGTGGCATCATCGATTGCTCTTTTCTTTCATACCCCACATTCAACCCATCAGCCCATCCCACAGGCCCAAGTGTGTCCTCTCTACCTTCAAAGCGTGTGTGGCATCCACCGCTTATCACCACCTCTGCCATTACCACTGGAGTCCAGTGCCATCATCTCTCACTTGGATGTGGCCAGAGTGTCTTTGCTGGTCTCCTTCTTGCTTCCTACCTTTGTAACAGCCTATCATCTATCTCTGGTCTCCACAGCTCACTCCCATACTTTGAGAGGGCCTTTGAAAGCCTTAGACAGATCATATCACAGACCTCTATACTGAAAGTCGGGATAAATTTTATCTCTGGAAAGAGTCCCAAAGCAGCGATGAACAGATATTTTGTCCTGTCACTTGATTAAGAGGTGGGGCTTTGAGACCCAAGAGCTTAGAATGGAGAGCCTAGATGCCACTAAGCCCAGGCACTGGCCATGCTTCGAGTGGAGCTTTTGTGCTGGTGGAGGAGAGATGGCTGGGGGACACCTGTAGGCTGAGCAAGTCCCCGTTCATCAGACCCTGGCTCATCCAGCAGGGCGTGGCTGATGTTTTCAGTGTTGTACCCTGAGTAGGACCCAGATGCTTCCCAACTGTGCCACATCTGAGCCCTGCATGCCATCTGTCCAGTTGCAGCCTCACTGCAATGTGAGGCTGCTGAAGAGCTCTGGATGGTGTGAAGCAATCTGTTTTCTAGCCCGAGCCTGCATAGCTGGTGGATCCTGGACCGTGATTAAGTGCATCACCTAGGCTTGAATGAGATGGAGTCACTGTGTGTCCAAACAGTGGGATAAAGGCTTTACTCTTTGTCTTCCTGCTCTGAGGGCACAAGCTGCTTGTTTCTCTCACAAGGACACCGTCTGTGTTGCTCAGGTGCTGGGGTGAAAAAAACAGCAAGCATTTGAAAAGGCTGAAGAAGGAAAGAAAGCTGAGAGCGGTACAGCCTTGGGGACTGAGCCATCCCATTGTCCCAGAGGGGGGGGGGTGTTATCAAGACCTGTTTTTGAGCCATACCTCTGACTCTTCCTGGAAAGTTAGACCCAACTCAAGAGCACACTAAGAGAAGTGTTTCCCCCCAGCCCTTTCAGATTGAAAGGAGACGCCAACCTTGATGGGTGGAGGTAGAAAATAAAGTCCCAAAACAGTGTCTTGTAAGCGAAGGGGAACATGGCTGGGCAGAGGGCTTCTGGTGGAACTTTTGGGAGTATTCAGTTGGAACTCAGGGAAAAAAAATTGTTTTTTTGGAAAGAGGTAGCAGCCCCCTTCAGCCAAAGCTCATAAATGAAGGAATGTCTGAGACTCAGAATTACAGTGACCAAGGCAAGACATTGTCAAAGGCTGAATAAGTGAGTTTGACTGAGAGAGGCCATCTCCATTTTTAGTATATGGCCAAGCATCTTTCCCACAGTCTTCCTTGAGCCCCTTCCCATCCCACTTCTGAAAAGCACTGAGTTGGCCATTATTATGCTTTTTTCTTAAATTATGAAGTTGTTTTCAGGTATTGAGAATAACACCCAGGTGCTGAACTCCCAGCATAAGAAATCAAACATTCAAAATGGAGTAAGGTTCTGAAGCTGACATCTGTCTCTACACATTTTTTTTTTTTTCTGATAATGGCATTTCCTATCTCCACCCTCACTCTTTTCGTTGTGGTGAACTACACTTCCCTTGTTCCACTCGGTTCTGTTGCACATGTGATTAGGCAAGGGGCAGATATGTGATATTTATTATGAGTCTTTTCCACGCAGAGAGGATCTAAATCTGGCTCTTTGCAATTGCCTTCATACATGTGCATACACACCACACACACACACACACACACACACACACACACACATAGACACATACATATGCACACACCCCGACTCAATGGAGGACCCTCATTTGTAGAAGGGTAAAATGGGTGAGGCGGAAATGCCTGTATGGCACCATGGAGTTCTGTGTAGCCAGTTCTAATCCTGGGCTATTTGGTAAGGAATGAAGTTGGAGATAGTCTTCTGTCCCTTACAACCAAAGGAATTCTAACTAATAGTTTGCCAAGTTTTATGTTTATAATAAAAAATGACATGCTTTTTCTTTTGGATTTTTAATGCTTTTGAATTAAAAATGCTAGAACATGAACTGATTCTTCTATCGCTATGTAGATAGAGCCCTGCAAGAGCAGAGCACGCATGCTTTCTTTAAGAACAGGTTGGTTTGTGCTCGTCTGAGGACTGTTTTAAGGAGACTTATTATACACAGTCATCCCCCACAAATGATTTCTAAAGAGAGGCTGGTATGAAAGAAGGAGTTTCCATGATTCTGTCCTGTGGTTCTGGGGAATTCTGAAAATGAACTTTAGATATTTTTGTGAAATTCTTATTTTCATATTTTTGGTATCTCAGAGTTTTCGTTTCTGGCTTCTGTTTAACATACTCTTCTTTGCCCTAAATCTCTCTTATTTTTGCTCCTTGGGACAACTGAAGAATCCTTAGATAATTAATAGTATGAAATACTGCCCTTTTAGTTGAAAAATGTCACAATAATGTAATAACATAAATAAGGAGGTGTCGCTTTAACCTGTATCGTGTAGTCTCCTCTACTTACTAACACTTACTTGTATTACTAGAAGCATTATTTTTTAAATCATGGAAAATTGGTGGCAAGCTGAGCATACAGTTGTTTATTTCTGTTTGACTGATTATTACAACTTCATTATTTGATGAAGGTTCTGTACGTTTTCCTTTAAGACACATAGAAATGGTGAGAAGATCCTGCAGTCCCGAAAGGCTACAGTGTTGATCCAAGGACTCTGAGCCGAGTGCAGGGTTTGTACCTGGACCTGCAGGCTGGGTGGCGTCTGTGGGAGCAGTGTGTTGAGAGAGATTCTGAGGCTGTATGTGTCAGGGCCTCCAGGGGAAGGATGCATTGATGGATTAATTTCTGCCAAGGCTGAAAGAGGAGAGAGTAAGAGGCTGTAGAGGTGTCACAGCTGTCATTGCTGTTTTAGGCAGTCAAGCTTTTGGGAAAGTGTCAGAAATTGAGCCCCCTACTGGATCTATCGGAGCCCTGTCAAATGTCCATTTAGATGTCCTGGTGAACAAAAGTCCTCTGACTCACCATTTAAAAACTTGTTCCAAATGAAATTATGGGAGAAAGGAACATTTTTCATCCGAACCCAGAATGAGGATGTACCCAAGGAAAAGGATGTAGGCTCAGGAGCTGGACTGTGGCTTGGCTGGCCTGATGTATCCCACTTTGTTCCTCCCATGGCTGGGATGTCTCTTTGCTCTCCATGACCCATGTGTCTTGAGGACATGACACATGGACCAAGCTTGAACTGCGGATTCATTTTTATGCATTCTACCTGTGAATGATTGCAGCGGATCTAGTCGTATTTCTGAGAGTTACTCAAACTGGACTTCAGCAGTGAACTCTACAGTTCTCTTTTCCTCCCACCTCTCTATTAGACATTGCATGACACAAAAATCAAGATATTTCTAAGAGGGTGATAACTTCAATGTTACCTAAACTTTTAATTTGGAAGAAGAGGGGTTCTTTGTTCTTTTTAAAAAGATACAAACAAACTTCTTTATCTGATTCTTTTTTTGGTGCAAACCCATGATGCCCTCTTCCCGATTCATCTGCTACACTGTGAGTTCAAGCCTGGCGTGGGACACAGGCACAGCTCTCATGCCAACAATCTCATGGTTAAGTTTTGGAACATAATTTGAAAAATGTAACCCATTGAGAGGCAGTAAGAACATACGGTGAGCTAGTGCGTGTTTGGACGTCTGTGTGGAATAAGTGAGTGGGTAGAGAGGACATTTGTCAAGGAGCCGGAGGGCGGGCCATTGGCTTGGGGGAAATGGGCTGAGACTCTAGGGGTGGCCAGCACCGCATACGGAGGCCAGCAGGGTTGGGCTTGGCTAAGTGCTCTGGTGTCTGGATGCCTATGTGAGTTTCCTCCAGAAGTTTTCAGTTGGCAAAGTAGAACCTGCTGGATATGTAGCAAGGGTGTGGATTGTCGGGATCCTGCTGGGCGCAGGCGTGTGATACCAGAGGTCAGAACAGAAGCTGAGGGATGAGGCTTTGGGAGCTTTTTGTCATGCACTGTCCTGGAGCCTCAGTTACTACAAAGTCTGCAAATGATAGACCGGAGCTTTGGTTCTGCCTGATGCTAGCTCCCCTGTTCCTGATTTTTCTTTTCAATATTAGACTTAATCCCAGAATTCACATGTTGAAAGAAAACTTAGAGGTCTAGTGATATAAAAGCCTCATTTTGATCGTTACGGAACTGATGCCTTGAGAAATGGAGAGAGAAGTACACGATGATGGTAATACTGGATGTTCACTGAGCACTTACTAGCTCCAGGCCTCTTCTAAGTAATTTATGAAGTTGTCAGGTTTAATCCTCACAACGCCCTTATGAATGAGCTATTGTTATTATCCCGATTTGGCAGATGAGGAAACTGAGGCTTGAGGGGAGGATGACGCACTCAAGGTCACACAGCTGGGAGGCGGCAAGCTGGAAGTTGAACCCAAGGAGTCTCACATCAGAGCCGGGGCTCTCTCCCTTCAGTGTTCTGCTGCCTTAATCAGGCACACATACAGGCGGGGAGAGGCAGGTTTCCGGACACCAGACTAGGCTGGTGCCGGTCAGGCTACACCAGGGAACCTGGAGGCCTGTCATTCTTTTGTGATGCTGTTAGTTCCTGTTGAGGAAGTGAGGCTTTGTGGGTTCCCAGGAGGAAAAGGTATGAACTCATGGCAAAAGAAAGGAACCAAAAAAGGGAGATTTGCATCACAATGAGCCTTCTATTCATCCCAAATTATACCTCCTTTTATACCATGTGTGTCTGCAAACTTGTGGGTAAATCACAGATCTTTCTGGTAAGTTACAATGGATGGAAGGTTTTTGCATTTCTCTCAAATCACCAACCATTTAATGCTATGTGTAGTCACTCCCTAATCTATCTTTTGTATAAATTTGGATCTTTGAGTATTGGGGTTTTCCATGATGTTTGGCAGTTCCCCTTAGGGTGTCTATCTCAAAGTTTGTCACACTGACAAGCTTTGGGGAGAGAAGTTAGAGGTGGGCTTCCCTGTTTTTAGTGGCTGTGTCTGATTGTTCTGTCTGTTCTCCAGGACAGGAGAGATTGATTGCTTTCTAGCTTTTTCTAAAATTAAAACAACAACAAAAAAATACAGAAAGGTACAAAGGATAACAAACACATTCATGTACCTGCCACCTAAAATAACAATTACTAATCTTTTCACCCTCCTAGCCCATGATCTTCCCTCCCAGGCTGTTATTAATATGAAAACCGAGTTCAGGTTTTTATACTTTTCGACATCTATTTATATTAACGTATGTATTATAAATAATCTTAGTAGTTTTTAACTTTGACATAAGTGGCTTCACATTCCACATAACATTCTGCAGCATGTTTTCTTTTATTTTTATTTTTTTTCTTTATTTTTAAATTTTTATTTTGCAGCATGCTTTTCTTATTCAACATTACATTTGAATTTTTTCAACATTGTACATTGAAATTTAGCTCATTCTTTTTAACTGCTCTGTAGTATTTATTGTATGCATATACTACAGCTTTCTATTTCTGTATTGATGGTTGATTAGGTTGCTTACAGTTTTTTAAGATTACAGACTCTGCTGTAATAACCATCCTTTGGGCAAGTGTATGTGGGTACCTATATATGAGTTTCTCTAGGATTCATACCAAAGTAGAGGAATTGGTAGGGCATTGGTTTGCTGGTTTTAATTTTAATTCACATGCTATTGTCAAGCTCTCCAGAACAACTGGATGAGTTGATTGGATCAATGAGTATTTCCATCACCAGCATATAAACTCTTTCCTCATAATCACACCAATGCTTGATCCTGTTGGACTTAAAATTTTTGCCAATTTGCTGGGTATGCAATGGCATCTTACCTAATTTGCCTTTATTTGATGACTCCTAAGGTTGAACATCTGGTCATATGTTTATTTTCTCCTCTGTGGCTTGCCTGGTTTAATGCCTTCTTCATTTTAAAGAATCAGATAGTTTTCTGTTATTGATTTATAGGAACTCTTTATATAAGTTGAAAACTTGATTATATGTGTTGGAAATACTTGTTCTAGGCTGTGATGTTTTAAAATATTGCTTTAGATGGGTTTTCATTTTTACCTTTTATTTTAGAGATGGAGTCTCACTGCATTGCCCAGGCTGGATTGCAGTGGCTATTCACAGGAAAGAGCATAGTATGTTACAGCCTCCACCTCCTGGTACCAAGAGGTCCTCCTGCCCCAGCCTCCTGAATAGGTGGGACCACAGGTGCACATCACTGTGCCTAGCTTTGGATGGGTTTTGAAAGAAAGATGTTTTAAAATTTAATGCCCTCAAATTCATCTGTATTTTCCTCTGTGCTTTTATTTTGCACCCACTCTAAGTAGCTCCGAATTCTGCAGATAGTTGGTGCAGGAATTCTGATTTCGAGTGGACATCTGCTCTCTAACAGTCACATTGAAGGAAATTAGGTTTTTTTGGTAGGAATCTAAGCAAGGGGTTGATTTGTAAACTAGGCTTTAAATATGATTTTAAGCAACTCACTTAGAACAAGATACAAAAATTGTGGAGTGGACCTATATCTGGAAAACTTGAAAGTGCTAGGGCAATAAATAATTCTTGGTCACTTACAGCCGAGATCCTGGGCTCCTGACTCTGGGACAGAAGCTTTCTATATTTTATCTCATCAGTCTTAGCAACAGCCTCCTTGAAGCAATTTTATCCCCATTTTAGAGATAAGAAAACCAGAGCTTAAAGCAGTTAGATAATTTATGAAGTAAGTGGCAGAGCCAAGATTCAAATCCAGACCTTTCTGACCACAAAGCTCGTTGCTGAATACCGCGCCTCATTGCCTTCTTGCGAATGACTTGGGATTTGTTTGAATCCCAAAATCTTTATATGTTATTTTAAATTTGAATCTAATTGGAAGTGGGGCAGTGAGGGTAGAGGACAGGAAGAAGGGGAAGAGCTTGAGACTCAATAAGAGAAACAAAAAACCCGTCTCCAGGAGGGCGGTTCAAAAGGAAGAGTTCCATATTTCATGTAACTGAAACGTTAAAAGCCCAAATAATTGCATCATGCAAGTCTGATGCTGAGTAATCACCCTCCCCCATATTATTGGGGGGGGGGGCAAGAAGTCTGGGAAGCTGTTTTTGCCTAAGGAATTACATTCCAGGGGACTCTGAGGATTTAGGTAACCACAAAAGCCATTTATTTCGAGTACACTGAGATTTCTACCACTTTGATCCCTAATCCATAGCATAATTAATAAATGAAATGTGCTGTAGCATGGGTTTTTTACAAAGTGTACTTTTAAAATGGCTTTTGGTCTGACATGATTCATTTGCCACTTGGAAAAGCGTCATCGCCTCAGATGGGCTGGCTGGGAGAGGCTGCCTGGTGGGTAGCTGAGGGCGGTTTCCTGGGGCACAGTTCCTGCCTTGGGCCTCTACAGAGCGGTCTCATCCAAACATCTCCCAGACTCTGAGTTTTCCAGGAAGCGTGCAGAAATAGGAGGCCAGTACTGAAATGCTATCTGCTCTGTGTATGTCAGAAGACCACAAACCACTTATAACAAATGAAGATCTTTTTATTTGTTCTTATCCCTTTATGTCACTTGAGGAAAGTTGCTGTGAGTAGGTGATGATCATTACAGTGATCACTGGTTGCCCAAACTGAGAAGCCAGACATTTGGCTTGGTTTCTCTCCCTTCCTCTTGTCTCTCCTACCCTGTAAACACATACTTGGTGATTACCCATGGGGAGACAAGACAGGCTGGGAATATATACTTTTGCAACTTCAGCCTCCTGGGTTCCAGCGATTCTCCTGCCTCAGCCTCCAGAAGAGCTCGGATTACAGGTGTGCACCACCAGGCCCAGCTAACTTTTTGTATTTTTAGTAAAGATGGGGTTTCATCATGTTGGCCAGGCTGGTCTCGAACTCCTGACCTCAGGTGATCTGCCCTTCTCGGCCTCCCAAAGTGGTGGGATTATAGGCGTGAGTCACCGAGCCTGGCCCCAGGCAATAATATACCAGTGGGCAAGAAAATATTCTTGCTCTCATGGGACTTCTGTTGGGGGTCAGGGTATAGGGAGGAAGGCATAGAGATGAAAACCAGTAAATAAGTAACAGGGGAAAACATTTTAAATACATTAATAACTAATAAAATAGAAATAAATCTGTTGGCTACTTAACAGGATGTGCCACATTCCAGATATATTACGTTAATCCTTATGATCTTTGGGGGCTAAGTATTAGTATTCCATTTTACGGATGAAGAGACTGAGGCTCAGAGGGAAGGGAGGTGGCTTTTTGCAGGTGGAAAGCCAGACCTTTTCAGTGGTCATTCAGTTCATAGCTAAGGTCTTATTTTCTGTGCTCTCTGTTGGCTGAAAATGGGCAAGGTAATTTCACATAGTGACAGGAGCCATGTCAGAGAAACAGCAGGACAGTGGGACAGAGAGGGACCAGGCTGGGGGCTGTTTGAGATGGAGGGTCAGGAAGAACCAAACTAAGATGTGAACAGTGGGAGGTGTTGGAGCTGTGGTGCTTGCCTAGAAGGACCCTCATCGAGCAAATAGAAGCTTCTGGCAGGAAGAAGTTAATGTCTTGCGGGTGCCCTATGTAGGTTCATTAGGGCCTTTAAAGGGGGAAGAAGGTGGTGGCTATAAATGTTACAATCTTACCTTTGGCCCCTAGGGATTCTGTCTTTCAACCTTGGTTCAGTAACAACTTGTGACTGCCCAACAGGGCTTCCTTTCGGGAGAGAATGGCTTGTTACATTCAAATATGCCATGAAAGTATCACCATTTATTTCAGTGTCTGATGCCCCAGCTTGGGCAGCCTGAGCAGGCTCTGAATGGGTCTGAAGAGGCCCTTTAGAGTAGAGATGAAGAGGGGGTGGGGAATCCTCAATTCTAAACAAAGAGTCTGCAATGGGAAGATGGCCAAATGCTGTTTTTGGAGTGGGTGAGAGGGAAAAGAAAGGTATAGATGGTTCGTTGGAAAATGTGGTTTTATACCGGGTTTTGGTGTCAGGTCCCTGAGGGCAACATGGACTCCACACTGTGATCCTCCGGGCAGCTCATAGCCCCAGCCCCTTCCTTTTGCTTCCTGGTCAGTTTGTGAAAAGGAGGGGTTGTGTCTCCAATCTGAGCGATAAGGGGTCTGAGGGGGGTTGGATCCATGTGGCTTTCCTGTGTCCTGTTCCTTGTAAAAGTTCCAGGTTTTGGGTCGTGAGCTGTGTGTGTGTGTGTGTGTGTGTGTGTGTGTGTGTGCGCGCGCGCTGTATGGAGAGATGGGCTTGGGCCAGTGGGAAATAGAGAGACCCGCAAGCACAGAGTGACAGGGTTTGATAGTAAGCAGCAGGCCAGCGTTGCTGCTTTTATTCCTCGGTAAATCCTTGCACAATGCCATATGCTCTTGCATTCCGTAGCTGCTGCATAGGGTGTGATTTAGTTAATGCCCGCTCTGCAAACAGGAAACGGTGCTCACTGCTGCGTATGCTTTTCATGGAGATAAAGTGTCAGGAGCAGGACCCCAAACCTGCGAAATCACTAATGCAACCACCCCCCATGCCCCAAAAGGTGGGAGTGGGGGATAAAAAGAGTAGGAAAGTGGTGTGGGGAGGGGAAGCTTTAGGGCCATAACTCAGACAATTTGTCAGGCAGTGGCATCGGTTGGGAGGAAAATATTGATGTACACTTTTTGTTTTTGAACCTGAAGTTTGGGTTTTTTCAGATGCATTGGAGGACTTTTAAATGTTTTCGAAGTGCCAGAGTTTGGACTGTTAGGTCACCGTAGGTACCGGCTCGCATATCATTTCAGAGGAATATTTTCAAAACTCCATAAAAACATGCGGCTTTCAAGGCTGGGCCACTTGTTCAGGTCCTCCTCCCACCCCCCACCCTTTTTGGCAAAACCATGCAAACATTGGTATTCAAAAATATTTTGTTACTTTTCTTGGCAAAGTGTTCCAAGAAGGAATTGCAACACAGTCTCAGAGTTAGGAGGCAACTTTCTGGGGAAAAGGCGGGGGTTGGGGAGGTTTGGAGTTTGAATCAAAAACAGACACCGAAGCTTTAATAAAATAAATGAAGCGGAGCCCTTTCAGCTCACGGTGGACTGTGTTGGTGCGCGGGTCAGGCTTTAACGTGCCTAGTGGAAATTGACAGTCTGAGAACTGGGACATAAACAAAAACGTCAGTCCCTGGGAGTCTTGTTCACTGGACAATGTCTCAATTGTTCCTTTGGTTTTCAAGGCAGCAGGGAGAGTGGAATATTAACTGTTTACTGCCCAAAGCTGGCTCGGAAATTGCTTGGAGAAGGGGAGAAAAAAGACAGAAAATCACATTTTTTATTTAGAAACTATTAAACATGTCAGTAAGAGATAGGAAAAGAGCAGATTGTTTTCTCCTTAATTATCTGCCATTCACTTCCATATTTCTGCATACCATTTTTGGGGTGTGTGTGTGTGAAGGAACAGCAGGGTGTTTCTTTTTAAATTTGAATGTTAGCCTTGCATATTGTCAGTTTTTAAAGCTTGCTGGCATGTAGATTATCCGCCCCCAGTGGATATGACGGTGGGCTTTAGGAAAGGAAGTGTGATTTCTGATAACATTTACATCTTAGCTGTTCAGCGGATACCCTGTTAGTGTTTGTTCTTCAGAATGCTCAGATAGAATAAAAATCAAGTGGTTGGAATTTTAAAAAACAAAATGTATTTGGCTCTCTGTAAAAATGCATTTAGTGATAAAGGGGGGCAGCAAGTAACTATGTCTGAGAGAAGGAATTGCAGGCACAGAGGAGATCCAGAATTCTGTTCACACTTGAATTTACTTGATTCGAGAAACAAACAGCAAAGCCTGGTATATTGGCCTTTATCTGGGCAAAGTTCAAAACTCAACTGGTAATTATGTCCTTAGAAGCCTTAAAAGGACTGTGTTGTTACAAAAGCAGTGACCGAGCTTACTTCTTCAGGACCGAATGCACTCGAGTTGTTTGTTAGATAAACTTGTTTTAATAAATGGGGGGGTCAGGGGAGAGGTTTCTGTTCTTGGAAGATTCCCTGATAAGTAGCTTTCTTCTCTTGGAGAACTTCAGGCTTTCTCTCCAAGCGAGGGGTTTGCAGGCAGCTAAAGTCAGCTTCGGCTTCTGCTTCCTGTCAGTCAGGAAGTCACTTCCTTAACCCAAATTACAAGCTAGAGCACAACTCCCCAGCCATACCGAAAAGAGCAGGTTTTTCCCAGAAGACTGTGTTTCTAGATGCGGAAGTGTAAATTGGTACGCTGTGTGATCATGGAATGCCCAAAATACATAGGGAACAGTGTTGTTGGAAAGAGGCGCTGTGTCCCCAAGGAGAAGACGCCGCCCAGAATGGCTGGATCGCCTGTTGTGGCTGAGTGCGAGGCAGCTGTGGCTGGCTGCTGTGTGACGATGACCTAGTAGCCACCCATGTGGAGTCCTGGCTGCCTCAGAACCCTATCACATCTAGGCAAAATCTTGCATTTTTTATCTGGGAGGCCTGAGGACTTCAGGGCTGGTGGATAGTAAGCTCCTTGGTTATCTCACAGATACAAGAGGTCTTGGGAATCCACGATCAAACTTGATGTGTACGTTTACCCTCCTCCCTTTGAATCTGTTATTCAAATATTTAAGCCTCCAACCTTGTGGTCCCTACCTGCAACACCCCTCACCCCCCGACGAAAGTCAAGCTCTTGACCTCATGGCTTCTTTCAGTGACCCTTGGGGGACAGAGTTTCCCAAGGCTGGTTGCCAGCTGGCATGGTCCCCCGTTGGTGAAGTGGAGACCTGTGTTTTTTTGGTCATTTTGCAAAGAGCTTATGGATGACAGCAGTTCTCTGTGCCTCGCTGGGACAGAGTGTATTCTGAGGTTCAGCGTCTGCATGGAGATCTGCCTATCCTTCACTTGGGATGCTCAGTAGATAACGCGGCCACTTTCCTATACATTTCCTTAATTTAAGGGAACAGCGTAAACTCAGCCCAGGTGGATTAATCTCTCCAGTGACTTTTGAAACTTCAATCTCCAATTTCCCTCTTATGTCTAGGTGTGAGTGAGGATACGTGTAATAATTGTCGCAGGTATTAGTGAGAAAGGGTGCAGATCACAGAAATATTTCACATGTTATTAGTTGGACCAGACTTTGGAGGCAAGGGAGGGCCGTGTCACCTAGGAAATTTGCTCTTCCGTGGAGATGAAAGGGCAGTGAATTAAGTGCCTGCTTTTTCTCCCTTTTTCCCTCTGACGGTTATTGATCCTCCCCTGGAACTGTACAGTTCACGTTCTGATCTTTATCTTGACAAAGGGAATTCCCAGTTTGTTCGCTGGCGAACGCACTAGCAGGTGAGGAGTTAAAAGTTGGCAACGCCTGCCCTCTCGAGAGTGTCAGGATTTTTAGTCTCTTCCTTGAGAGCTAGAAGATGTTTCTAAAAGAATCTCTTTGGTGACTTAGAAGTGAAGAGAGCTTTAGAAGCATGGCACAAATAAAAGGAAAGAGGCAAACACCGTCATTCTACACCTGTTTATTTTGTTATTAACAAAAGGCAAGGCGATTTTCATTAAAGTTTTGCTGGGGTTGGGGGTGAGGGTGTAGAGAGCAAAAGTGTGAGTTGTACACCATGACTGGAATCGCTTGGACATACTCTTCAGCAGACATCGTGTGACTGTGGAAGAAATGAGTTTCATGAAGATGACTGCTAGAAGGAAGCCACTGAACCAGTCCTTTATCACCTCTTCCAAGGCTAAAGTTTGGAGCCACTTGCAGAAGGCTCTCCTCAAACCCCTGTGTTCTTTGCCTACCCCTGCTGTTGCCACATCATCTTGGAGAGCTGGCTGCTTCCCTCCTCAACTAGAAGTTCCTAGTGCCTGCTTAGTTCTTGTCTCTTGCTTCCCAAGTGCTCACAAAATACGTCCATGTTAGCTACGAGGAAATGGACCACATAAGGTTTCCGTGAAAACCTTAGCCCTTAGGTCTAACACAGTAGGAACAGAAGTTAATGTTTTCCTGATGTAGAAGTTTCTCTTGCTGCTTTTGGTCACATTTCTTTCTTGTGTGGTTCTTCTATGGCTACTGCACATTTTTTTTTCTTACTGTCTCCCCCTTCCCCCACACACCACCTTTTGGGGATAGGGTGGCAGGTGAGAATATAAACAGATAATGGTTAAGAGATAGTTTAGTCTTTCTAGGCCAGATTATTTAGTTTTTGCCATCTAGGTAAAATTCGGTCCAATTAAGCGTCCATTAAGTGTTTTAATATAAGCTGGAGAAGGAGTTGAACCTGGAGGTCAGGGCTCTGTGGTCTATTACAGTCCCCCTGGGGTCTCTAGCCCAAGGGAGACTCCAGGGTCTTAATAAATGACTGGGGGTTTCATTTTGAGGCCTTTACTACCAAAGACTGAATAATACATTGGGCATGATGGTTTTGTCCTAAACATTAACAGCCACAAAATGTAGAGAGTGTGTCTGTTTATAGATACACATGTATCATGAATAATTAGTTGGGGACTGTGCATCAGGCCTCTCATTTTACATTCGAGGAAGCAATGCACGGAATGAATTCTGGACCTGCGAACTCTGAATTTCAATTCTCTGTCTCCTACTTTTACTAGAGTGCTTGCAAACAGTACAGTGTTTTTGTTGTGAAGTTATACCGTGCCTGTAATCTCTCTGCGGGTGGCCCTCCTAAGCCCTACTTCAAGAAATAGCTCTAAGCTCATGACACCCGCCCCACCCGATGCCTACATATGTCTTATATCCTTGGAGTAGTGTTTGGGGTTGCAAATTTGACTTTAGGGAGACATACTCTCTGATGATAGGCTAATGCTTATATTTACTGATAAACTTCCTTTTTGACGGTCATGGGCTTCGGGGGCCCCCCAACCAAACTGTGTGGCTGCTTTTATGTTGGGCCAAAAGACAGGCTCCTTGTGTCCTCCCAGTTTCTTAAACAATGAAGTCATGGCATTTTACAGTGCTGGTGAATGGATTGAGATTGTGGTGGCCCTGGAATGTGGCACTGCTCTGGCTGGAGGGAAGATGAGAGTGAGGGATGGAGAGGAGAGGAGAGCGGGAGATGGGAACCTGGTGGACACAGGAGGGAGTGTGAGTTCTGAGGGCCAAAGGAAACTTGACACCGGATGGGACATTAATCTGATTCTGTTATCTGAGGCTGTCACCAGTCCTCCCTGTCCTCCTGGCATGCTTCTGTTGAAACCCCCACACCCGGGTGATTCCTTGCCTCTCCCAAGGAGCCGGAGGGTGGAGAAAGCAACAAGAAAAAGGAGCCAAGAAAAGAGCAATGAAAGAGTTCTTCTTTAGGAAAAGGAGAAGGTCCCGAGAGATCTGGTAAATGTTAAACTGAAGGGCCAGGCATGAGGAAGAGTAGGCAGTAGGAGAAGAGTGTATGTGTGTGTGCACATGGATGTGGCGTGTGTGTGTGTGTGTGTGTGTTTCGTTGGATGGATGGATGATGCGTCATCCAAGCAGATTCAAGGAGGTTCCTAAAAGGCAGTGAGGTTCCTGAAATAGACAAGTCTAGGGAACTCCTGTGAGGAAGGGGAGGCGTTTATTGGTATTTGGAGAGATTGTTAAGAGCTTGCTGGAGTCAGGCGGAGTCCCTGCCATTTTGCCTCTCATCTCCTGAAGAAGGACTGTTTCTTTTGGGATATGTAACAGGCTTCCAATCAGGTATCACAATTTTCTTGCTTGAGGTGTTTATTCTTTCACTCAAGCTAGCCGCAAGGAGCCTAATACCTGTCAGGAACTGCCTCCTCTGGGAGAGGGAGGGGCCAGGCCCAAATGGTGGCTGCAGAGGTATTTACCAGCTGGTTCCGTGCTCTGCAGGAGGTTGGTGAACATGTAAATGCGGGTAGTAGGCTCACATCTGCTTCTGTTTTTCCTTTTTCTGTAGGCCAGGCTGAAAGCTTAATAAATTGTACGAAACCCAAGTAAGCATGGATGTTAAAGAACATTAAATAAATTATATAAGTATGCCTACCTGTAACACTTTTATAAGGCAAATGCACATGGGTTATTTTGCCATAAACGTGCACATGGACCAAGATTTATTCTAAAGCCCTCTTGTTTCAGCCTTGCTGCTGGTGAAGGTACTACTGTTCATCAGCTTTTCCCTTTTTTACCTGGCATGCACTGTAGCTGGTCTTGGAAAATGCGATAATGATGCCATAAGTACCCTTGTGCAAAAGTTGTTTTTTGTTCCAAAACATTGCCAGTTCACGGCATATAAAACTACCACGGATGCTTCAGCCGGGTTTCTTTTTCTCCAAATAAGGCAAGCATTAATGAAGCAGCTGAGGGCTTGGGAAAATATTTTGTCATTCCCAAAATGAAATTTCTTCCCCTCTCTAGGCCTGCCCATTGATTTTTCAGCTGAAGCACAAGTGTCTAGCCAGACTTGGTGAACAGTAGGCCTTGCAACTAAACTTGTCAATGGCCATTGTCACCTCTAATGACCATTGATATAAATAATGCTCAGCCTTCATATTTCCATGCATATTCACCCAGAGACCAGAAGGCTTTGTGTAGAGGATGGTGGGATCATCCCATTCCATAGGGAAAAAAGGGCCAGGTTCCCTGACTCCACCTGTCATTGAATTACAAGCTGGGAAGCTGGGCCAGGCAGAGCTCCAGTTGCCAGACACTGTGGCCGCTCTGGTACCAGCTACTCCTAGTACCCAGTGCAGGCAAGGTGTTTAGTGTGGCCTATGAGGATGTTGTTTACCAGACAGCAACCTCATGAATAGGCAAAAGGCCTGTTTTGAATGCCTCCTGTTTAGAAGTCTGAAATGTCACATCCAGACAGTTTGGAAACATTTTAGGTGGAGTCAAGGGCAGAGACCAGAAGACATTCACAGATCTGCAGTTGCAGATGGAGACTTTGTTCCAGCTACCCATGGTGTGAGTATACCTTACGGGTGCTATTTGGAATAGGACCTTATTTTTGTTCAGTATATTGGAGAAAGTAATTCCTGCTTCCAAACTCACACAGTATTTATGTGGCCCCGGCTGTCTGGCTTATCCACCTGCAGCTGTGGAATTACTTATGAAGCGCTTAATACGCAGCCTCGGTTTCTTTATCTGTTAAGAATCGGGATAACTGGGGCTTCTGAAGGGGTAGGGCCGTGTAGCCTGGTGGTTAGGAGCTCTGGCTTTAGAGATGGACAGGTTTTGGTTTGGGCTCTGGCTCAGCTGCCTCCTTGCTTTATCAGCTTGAGAAGTTAATAATCTCCAAGTTTCCTTATCTGTAAAGTAAGGAAAATAATAACTACCTCCCTCATAGGTTGTAGTTAGGAAAAAGATGTTGTGAGGCTCAGGTGGTCTGAGGGATATAGAATTGCTTCTCAAACATGATATGTTGCTTTGCCCAATGCTTAGGAGGGAGTTGCGGTTAATAGTTGAAGTGTTTTGCAAGTAAGTCTTTTGGATCAGTATAAGGCTGTGATAATTCTTATTATTTGGTTTGTGTCCGTGCATGAAAGCAGAAAGCAGCCAGAGGAGTCCATGATTCAAGGAGCATGAGAATTACTGTTTGCAACACCATATTTTCTGAATTCCAGTATACCATCAGTTGTAAGATATGCTTAAGGTTGGACGCGGTGGCTTATGCCTGTAATCCCAGCACTTTGGGAGGCCGAGGAGGGCGGATCACTTGAGATCAGGAGTACGAGACCAGCCTGGCTAACATGGTGAAACCCTGTCTCTACTAAAAATAAAAAAAATTTAGCTGGGCTTGGTGGTGCATGCCTGTAATCCCAGCTACTGGGGAGGCTGAGGCAGGAGAATTGCTTGAACCTGGAAGGCAGAGGTTGCACTGAGCTGAGATTGCGCCATTGCACTCTAGCTTGGGCAACAAGAGCAAAAGTCCGTCTCAAAAAAAAAAAAAAGATATGCTTTTAATCTAAAAGCAAATTTTCAGGGAGAAAAAGAGCACGGCTCTCTTAACTGTATCTACTTACCATATGCATCTGACTTTCAGATGTGTAAAAATGTAGAAACAATGCGAGTCTTCAAATGGAGGAAATAATGCCTGTGTGCTTATATAATTTGAATAAAAGCTGTGCTGTTTGGAGCCCTAAACTTCAAATGGATGACATGTTAAAAGCTTCCAAACCCACTTTTGATCAAAAATGGGTGGAACCCATGTGGACCAGATTTTTCAGCTGTGCTGAAAGAGTAACAGCAAACCAGAGTCATTGGGCGTGGTTGTGCCAACGATCAGCTCTTAGAAGACCATACCAATCACATTTTACAGGATTCTATTCATGAAGATTCTGCATATCTGTTTCCATGTTGTTTCTGACCATTAAGGAGAGTTGCTGGTATTGACAGATGAGGAGGCTGGGCTGCCCTGCAGCTTGCTTCTCCATAAGCACACCATCAAAAACATGTCCACATTCCAGTCTCACCTTAGCCCATCTCCTCGTTGGGAGGAGTTAGGCTGCAGCATGAATGGGAACAATGAATATGGAGGTTTCTTCAGAAGGCGATATTAGAGCATTTAATATACTGCTGTTCTTGTGTATCCTATTGGGAAGAATGGGCAACTGCACATTAACCTTACTGTAAGTGTGATGCATTTGAACATACAGTTAAGAACAGCTCAAAGAATATGCATTTCTGCTGTGAGTGGTTTTGAATAAATCAACATAATAGCCCATGGTTATTAACATATTATGTGAATTGGACAATGATATATACTTTGAGGACCTTGAACTAAATCCACCAGCTAAGAGCAACCCGTAGGAGGGGCTCCAGAAGGACCGGAGTTCTGGGTGTTGAGGTTGTCATACAAAGAAATGAACAGCAGACAACTGGCAGAAGAATTTTCTGGTAATACTCAACCCAAAGTCAATTTTCAAATGCTTGGACTGCAGCACAGAATTGACTAATGTCAGATTAATTGAATTTGGACTTCTAAATGTGGGTCAGTTTGGGTTGGAAGTGATTTTATTATCCAGAAACTTCTGTGTACCCCTCTTCCCCCACAAGAAATATTCAGCCATAATTTTCCCCTGTTGCTGAACTTCTCTTGCAAAGTTTCTGAGAAGCAGTGAATCTTTCTGTTAGATTTCATAAGAAGTAGTGCTAGGCTTTTGGTATAATTATGTTTAGATTTCAAGGAAACTTTCAATGTGTTGAAAAATAAATTCTAAGGCATAAAGGGGAAGGAGTCCTCGGCTGAGACCCTGACAGCCGAGTCCTTAGCCCAGTTAGAAACTTGCCATGTGACCTTGAGCAAGTCTTGGCATGCTCTACCTCATGGTTGAACATTTTTTTTTTTAAGTGGGGAGGGTTATATATGACCTTCTTTTTGTCCCTTTAGCTCGGACACTTAGAGGTTTAGTGATCTGTGGGTTTTGTTTGTTTGTTTTTGTTTGTTTGTATTTTTGGTGGGAGGGGGCTAGAGTACAAAATGGAAAAGAAGATAAGTAGACAGGGCCTCATAATCTTTGAGAACCAGGATTTTCCTTAAATTGCTCTCTTTTGAATCTCCTATTACCCTTTAAAAAACCTCTTTACCTGGGTGCGAGTCTTCTTCCGTGACACTTAATATAACTTTATGGACCTCAGTTAGACTCTGATGTCCTTTTCAAAACAGTGTTGTTTTTTAAAGTATGAAGTGCTTATTAAACCCGCTTAGGAGATGCAGTCCTAGGAGGCCATTGATCACACGTGAAAACACTCTAGATATAACTCTCCTTTCAAAAAAGTGGCTAATGAAGTATATACCACCTTCCTATTTTGAATAAAGTGCTATGACTGGACAAAATAGAACAACTTTTTGGACAAAAAGGCTGCTGGAGCCGCTGCCGTCTCTATTCTTGCACTGCTTGCTGTTGACAGCCCATGTGTGAGGACACTTTGTTAGTGACATTTAGCCAGTGATTGGCCCATCCAAAAGGCGGTTACCCAGAAGCCCTCGTGAGCGAGCCAGGATGCTGGGAGAGGGATGGGAGGTGGCCTTTTGGAAACAAGGGGACATGGCTGGGTTCTTGTAAGTCATGTGGAGGGTATGATACACCTCTACCCTGCCATGCCATGGCAGCTGGGCCTCGCAGAGATGGACACCAGAATTCGCAGCACCAGAGTTCAAACACTAAACACGGGCAGCTGGACATTGGCCTTGGGAAGCCCAGACGTGGAGCACTGTCCTGGACCTCGGGCTGTTTCAGGGACCTCTGTGGCAGGAATTGACTACCCTTCTCTTTCAGGCTCAGCCATGATGTGCTTGGCTCTTCCCTTGGGCTCTCTCTTCTGGAAGCTCGTCCCGTCCGCAGGCCCCCTTGCTGTACTTGTACCTTCCTTCTCCATCTCTCAGCTTCTGCGCACTCTGAACTTTGGCCATTCGCATGCTGCCAGACCCCTTCCACCTCTTGGACTCCTCCTTACATCCCTTTACCGTTGGCTCCCAATTCTTTTTTTTTTTTTTAATTTCCCAATTAAAACAACCACCACCACCAAGAACAAGAGTTAGGCCCTGCCTACCCTTCTTTGGATGGGGTGTTTGTGCCAAATAGCATCACCAACTGCTGTCCATCCTTGACATGGGTGTCCTGGGGTCAGGTGTTTCCTCTGGCCCAGTTAGCAGGGAGGAATGTCATATGGTTTAGAAAGGAGGGCCCAGGGCTGGCCGTCTCTTGGAGGGGCCCGGGATGGGGTACGCCCCCTTGGAAGGGGATGGTGGTTGCGGTGGGCACTGTAAATGTTGTGTCCAGCTCAGAGGGTGCAACAGTGTCTGTAACTCATATTCTTTTTTTTTTTAGACAGAGTCTCGCTCCTACACCCAGGCTGGAGTGCAGTGGTGCAATCTCAGCTCACTGCAACGTAACCTCCTGGGTTCAAGCAATTCTCCTGCCTCAGCCTCCTGAGTAGCTGAGATTACAGGTGCCCAACCACCACGCCTGGCTAATTTTTGTATTTTTAGTAGAGACAGGGTTTCACCATGTTGGCCAGGCTGGTCTCGAACTCCTGACCTCAAGTGATCCGCCCACCTCTACCTCTCAAAGTGCTGGTATTACAGGCGTGAGCTGCCGTGCTCAGCCAGTATCTATAACTGAAGGCTGTTTATTTCTGCTTGCCTAACCCGTCCAGGAGGATGTGCTGGGGCCATCTGAACAACCATTGACATTCAGACATTATTTAGAAATGGAATTGGGAAGTGTTTAAAAGGCATAGACCAGTCTGGCCTTCTGCCCATTCAGAGACTGTGTATGTAGTCAGTGTACAGTGTATTCATTGAGGGCCCCTCGCTGGATGTTTCAGCCACTCCCTCACAGGTTCTCGTGTCTGCTTGGTACAGTTGAGATCTGCAAGAGCTGATTCATCGGCCTGATTGAGATTCCTTTGTAAAACCAGATATTCAAGAATACTAGTGGCAAGAATGCTTTGGTGAGCGTAAGATAGCGGCTCCCACTGGATCACATGGCTGGTCGGTGTCAGGGAGATCACTGTGGGAGGTAGCAGGAGTCAGTCTTTAAAAAAATTATTGGGCCGGGCATGGTGGCTCACACCTGTAATCTCAGCACTTTGGGAGGCCAAGGCGGGTGGATCATGAGGTCAGGAGATCAAGACCAGCTTGGCCAACATGGTGAAACCCCGTCTCTATTAAAAATACAAAAATCAGCTGAGTGTGGTGGCAAGTGCCTGTAATCCCAGCTACTCGGGAGGCTGAGGCAGGAGAATCCCTTGAACCAGCGAGTCGGAGGTTGCGGTGAGCCGAGATGGTGCCACTGCACTCCAGCCTGGCGACAGAGTGAGACTCCGTCTTTAAAAAAAAAAAAAAATATATATATATATATATATATATATATGAATTAATTAATTTAATGTTGCATTAACGAGCGGTATAAGGTTCTTAGCCCTTTGTCTGGTATCTGCTGGGTGTTCAGTATTCATTTCCTCGCTTTCCCTGCATATTTTGAGCTAATAAATGTTTGGGGACACCACTTTCCTGTAGAATCTCATGTAATCCCAAACAGATCCTAGCTGCTTGCTATGGCCCATCTGCTGGACCCACGTCAAGGCTTTCCCATAAAGGAGAGCCCTGTGGGAATCGTCATGTGCCAGGCACTGTGCTAGGCTCTTTAGGTGCATCTTGAAACTTAATCCTCTTGACATTTTGGAGTAGATACTATCATCCCCACAGAAGGTACTGAAGTCTCAAGCACATTAATAGCTTACCTAAATATTGCTAAGGGTCTTCCAGATGATCTTTAGGAAATTTTCAGCCAGGGGAGAGTGAAAGCTCTATTTGCTATAGTTAAAGCAAGGAACCCTCCTTCTTAAAAAATTATACAGTTATTGAGATATAATTCACATACCTTACAATTCATCCATTTAAAGCATGCAATTCAGTGGTTGTAGTATATTCAGGAGTTGTGCGAGCATCGTCACAGTCAATTTTAGAACATTTTCATCACCTTCCACAAAACCCCGTGTCTCCTAGTAGCCACTCCCCATTTTCCCTAAGTCCCACAGTCCTAGGCAACAACTAATATATTTTCTGCATCTATGGATTTGCCTATTCTGGACATTTCATATAGATGAATCATAGGCACATGGTCTTTTGTAACTGACTTCTTTCACTTAGCAAATGGAAGGGTTTTTGATGGAATCTTAGCTCAGATGTCGCCCTAGCCTCGGCCTTCTGGAACTCACTGTTCTCTTGCTTCCTTCCACCCTGCCTCCCTACCCGCTTTGCTACAAGAAGACAGAATGTAGAAACCCCCAGTTGACTTTTTGAGTAGAAATGAGCCATGTTCTATTTAGTGGTAGAATGTTTGCTGGGTTAGCCCAGGACTTCAGATGGAGAGCTTCCTCCTTTTTAATACCTTGTGACTGCTGTGTTGGCAAGCAGAGGGTTAAATGCTGCAGGAGGACATTGGAGAGTTTTTGCTTTGAGGGTCCACTGGAGCAAGAGAAGCTTGAGAGCCTGTCTCTGAGATCCCAGAACAGACATGAAGATACGGTACCGATTCCCTTGGTGCTAAAAGGAACTCCAGGGGAATTTCAGGAAACCCCTCCTTTTCTCGTCTTTATTCTCACCCTGTCCCCCCGTCACCTCTCTCCCCAAGTTCACACTCAGGAGGGAGGAATCTTTTACCTTTTCCGTTCTGGGCAGCAGCTGTAGGGAATGTTATCAGTGTTGGGACTGGGCACGGGACCAAGCCTTCCTGGTGCCTGGACTGCAACCAAGCTGAGAGCTGACATGGCAGGGCGAGTTGTGTGTGAGTTGGCTGCCCCTAGGCTCATAGGCCTAGCACAATAGAGACCCTGTCAATGGAGGGACACTATCAGGCAGGTCACTATCAATGTGACAGACACTATCAGGCAGGTCACATTGGTGCAGATCCTTGGAGGACTCCCCCCCACCCCCCATGAGTGGATTCCTCCAGGTCAGGGGCTGGCTGGGACTGTGGATGCTGGAGTAAGTGGAATTGTGGGTGCACTCTGCTTCAGCAGTACTCTCCAAGGAGAATGATTGTTTTAATAAATTACTGTTTTAATAAGGGAGGTGGAAGAGCTTTTTAATCACTTGCTTTTTAAAAATTTTTAATTTTATTTTAATTAATTAATTAGTTTATTTATTTTTTGAGATGGAGTCTTGCTCTGTCGCCCAGGCTGGAGTGCAGTGGCACGATCTCGGCTCACTGCACCTCTGCCTCCTGGATTCACGCCATTCTCCTGCCTCAGCATCCAGAGTAGCTGGGACTACAGGCACCCGCCACCACGCCCGACTAATTTTTTGTATTTTTAGCAGAGACGGGGTTTCACCGTGTTAGCCAGGATGGTGTAGATCTCCTGACCTTGTGATCCTCCCGCCTCAGCCTTCCAAAGGGAGGGATTACTGGCGTGAGTCACCGCGCCTGGCCTTTATTTTTTATTTCTTTTGAGATGGAGTTTTGCTCTGTCACCCAGGCTGGAGTACAGTGGTGTGATCTCGCCTCACTGCAACTTCCGCCTCCCGGGTTCAAGCGATTCTCCAGCCTCAGCCTCCTGAGTAGCTGGGATTACAGGCGCGTGCCACCGCCTCAGCTAATTTTTGTATTTTTAGTAGAGGCCGGGCTTCACTATGTTGGCCAGGCTGGTCTCGAACTCCTGACCTCAGGTGAGCGTCCTGCCTTGGCCTCCCAAAGTGCTGGGATTACAGGCGTGAGCCACTACACCCAGCCAATCAGTTGCTTTTAAACTACTTAAATAAAAAGAGCCAACCCAAAATCTTGTGCATGCTTGGGAAACTGGCAGTGGAATATGAGAAGTTTTTATTTGTGGTGCACACAGGTGACTCGGGCTGTTGTGTATTGGTTCTTGCCTCGATCTGTAGCAAGCAATCTGTTGTTTCTTGCCTGCCTTTTGGGAAGAAATGAAAAAAGAAGCAGCACGAGTCTCCATACATCATGATTGTGATGGCACTGGGCCTGAGACCTTTTCTGCTGTCCAGGTAAAAATGTGAAGACCATGGTTTTGAGGTTTCTTAATAAATTCAGGTGTTAAGTGCCAAGTGATGCTCCCAGCCCCTGAGCTAGAGCAACTATGCTGTTCATGTCCCCAGGAATGGAAGTGGACCCTAGTTAGGTGCTGGTGGCCAGCCATGTGTACCTAGGGCAGGGCCAGGTCGTGTGTGTGTGTGTGTGTGTGTGAGAGAGACAGAGAGAGAGAGAGAAACAGAGAGACAGAAAGAAACATGAAGGTGATCGGCACTCAGACATCCTGTGTGGTCCACCTCACTTCTCAAGCAGGTGTCTTTCCAGTCTACAACTCGTTGACCACAGGTGGAATTCATAAGCTCTGTTCCCTGTCCTGCTTGGGTCCTCCAGAGAAAGAAATGTTGAATTATCATCTTGGTGATGGTCAACTCTGAAAGCCTAAATTTTCATGATCACCAAAGTGTTTGGATTTAAAAGGGTGGCTCACTCCGTAATTCCGGCACTTTGGGAGGCTGAGGCAGAAGGATCACTTGAGCCCAGAAGTTTCAGACTAGGTTGGGCAACAAAGCAAGACCCGGTCTCTACCAAAAAAAAAAAAAAAAAAAAAAAATCAAAAAAATTAGCTGGGGGTGGCGGTGTGCTCCTATAGCTCCAGGTACTCAGGAGGCTGAGGCGGGAGGATCGCTTGAGCCCAGGGGTTTGCGGCTGCAGTGAGCTGTGATTGCACCACTGCACTCCAGCCTGGGCGACTGTGAGACCCCGTCTTTAAGAAAAAAAAAAAAAAAAAGGTCACAAGACATTCTTGGCTCCGCCCTGCAGAGCTGCTTCCCGATCTCCTTTGTATTTGCTTCCCAACCTGCGGGCCTCAGTGTGACTCACCACACCGGACTGCCTGGCCCTGCTGCCTGCCGCCCATCCTTGCGGCCTGGACGACTCCATGTGCGAGTTGCTGGCGCAGCGTCCAGAAAACAGACCACACCCCAGGAATGATGATACGTTATAGCATTGCTCTGCTCTGTAAGAGAGGCACCAGGGTCGTGTGCTGGGTCTGGGGTTTGTCCATTCCACATCCGGTGTTGCTGTTGACTCTGGTGTCGGCTGCTGGTGAGCTGGCTGTAGCTGGTCACCTCTGGGTGGTTTCTGGGGCGGTCGCAGGCTGACTAACACACCAAAGGTCAGCCAGGGTGTTGAAGCTGGCACCTTTCTTCCTGGAGCACAGACGTCATCTTGGATCTTTTAGATACTTGGACTTACTTTATGCAGAACATTCTGGATTTGTGAATTAGATGGACTCTTTATTATTTTGTACTTTGGATTCTTTCTTTAAAGAGATCAGAGATAAAAATATCATTGTTTTGCCAGTTTGCTACCACCAGCCCACACCCCTCTTCCCGTTGTCCAAAAAGGGGTGGTTAGAGTTTTCTTGAGTGACTGGGCTATTATGATTAGCAGATTACTAAAGCTGTGTGATTTTAACAAGATGTAAACACATATGGGAACCCCTCCTTCCATATCTTGCTAATGTCAATTAGCAACATATTAATCTTGCTAATGTCAATCCTGTCACTTCATACATTTATAAATATTAGGGACACTTAAAAGAGTGGTCGGACTGTGCGGGACCTTGGCACACTGCTGACGGCTGCACACTCATCACTGCGGGGCTCATCACACATTGACACCAGCACCATATTTTGCTGGGTTTCCTGATCTCGGTTGAGTATTTGGATTTGAATGGGATGGTTTTAATGTTGCTGCTGACTACTACAGTGATCCAAATAAACTTTAAAGCTGGGGCCTCCACGCCATAGGCAAATTTTCATACCAGTTGCCTTTACCTCAGTAGTTTTCAGCTGGGGCAATTTTGTTCCCCAGGAGACATCTGGATACAGTGTTGGTTGTAACAGCTGGGCAGGGGGTACTTCTGTCATCATCTCATGGGCACAGGCCAGGGATGCTGCTAGGGCAACCCCTCACCCTCCCAAAGAATTATCAAAAACATCAATAGTGCCAAAGCTGAGAAGCTCAGCTTTAATGTTCATTGAGCAACTAAAGAATAGACTCAGATATAGGAAAGTATTTATTTATTTATTTATTTATTTAGAGACAGGGTCTGGCTCTGTTGTCCAGATCATAACTCACTGTAACCTTGATCTCCTGGGCTGAAGCCATCTTCTCACCTTAGTCTCCCAAAGCATGCTGGGATTACAGGTATAAGCCATAGTGCCCAGCCTGAAAATAATACTTTAAATGGGCGGGGTAATGGTGGCTTATGCCTGTAATCCCAGCACTTTGGGAGGCAGAGGCGGGCAGATCACCTGAGGTCAGGAGTTCGAGACCAGCCTGGCCAACATGGTGAAACCCTGTCTCTACTAAAAATACAAAAATTAGCCGGGAGTGGTGATGGGCACCTGTAATCCGAGCTCTCCTGGAGGCTGAGGCAGGAGAATCGCTTGAACCTGGGAGGTGGAGTTTACAGTGAGCTGAGATCGTGCCATTGCAGTCCATCCTGGGCGACAAGAGCGAAACTCTGTGTCCAAAAAAAAAAAAAAAAAAAAAAAAAAAGAAAAGAAAAAAAAGAAAAAAAGAGTATCTTTAAATGAATGGCAACCCAATTTGCAAATGTGTTTTTTTTTAATGTTGCCAATTACTTTATGTGTTTAAAAAATATCTTTCTGGTTTACTAGGGTATTCTTCAAAAAAAGAGAAAAGATTAAAGCTGCACAAACACGATGATGTAAAAGCTAGTAGCTTCTCAAGCTGTGAAAGGTCTGTGATGCAGAGAATAGCTCCCTGTGAGCTGAATTTTGTTTGCTGTGGTGCAGCATGGGTTTAGATCCTACCTGGTTAGTGAAAGAGATAATGTGAAGTCATTGCATTGCATTTGTCAAAATCCTAGTTTTCCACTTACCTAATAGTTTTTTGTTTATTTGTTTGTTTCATTTTGTTTTTAAAGACAGGATCTTACAGCCGGGGCCTGTAATCCTAGCACTCTGGGAGGCTGAGGCGAGTTGATCACCTGAGGTCAGGAGTTCGAGACACACCTGGCCAACATGGTGAAACCCTGTCTCTACTAAAAATACAAAAATTAGCCAGGCGTGGTGGCATGTGCCTGTAATCCCAGCTACTGGGGAGGCTGAGGCAGGAGAATCACTTAAACCCAGGAGGCGAAGGTTGTAGTGAGCCGAAATCACGCCACTGCACTCCAGCCTAGGCAACAGAGCAAGACTCCATCTCAAAAAAAAAAAAAAAAAAAAAAAAAAGACAGGATCTTGCTCTGTCACCCAGGCTGGGATATACTGGCTTGATCATAGCTCACTGCAACCTTGAGCTCCTGGGCTCAAGCAATCCTCCAGCATCAGCCTCCTGAGCAGCTGGGACTATAGGTGTGAATTACCATGCCTGGCTAACTTTTTTATTTTTTGTAGAGACAGGGTCTTACCCTATTGCCTAGGCTGGTTTCGAACTCCTGGCCTCAAGTGATCCTTTTGCCTTTGCCTCCCAAAGTGCTGGGATTACATGCGTGAAACACCACACCTGAACTAGTCTTTTTGTTGTTGTTGTTAAAGTGAGAGACCCAGACCAAAATCATCTTTCTTCTCCCAAAATGCTAATTATTATTTGTTTTAAGTTATAGCTCCAGATTACCTTGTAGGATTATTCACATTTTCTTTCTAAATGCTGTTCTTGAAAGGAACCATCTATTGACAGTACATCAGAAATTCCATGGTTCCTTTATGACATTTCTGGGGAAGTAAATGAAAGGTGTAAATTAAGAAAAGCAAGTGTTTGCGGTTCCCACTTTAACCTTGTTTTATGTTAAGTGGCTTTGTTGAAGAGGGCTGTCACTGTTCTTGAAAACTTGGGAAAATCCATAGCAAGCTGTGCCATTAGTTGCCTTTGGGAGCACAGGATGTTTGATGTGAAAATTATATGGACACATCTAATTGGGTGTATTTTCACCCCACCAGATATCAAGTAAAGAGGTGACTCTTCCCCCTCCCCTGCATTTTTAGCTAAATTGTTTAACCTGAATTTCATGCTATTAAGAATTACATTTCAGTAATCCACCTGTCATTTTTCAATGCCTTTTGTTTAGTAGCATGTCTGTATGATCCACCTACAGAACATTTCTAGACATCTGGCAAGAGCTAGTTATCATCCCTTCCTGATTTGGGGTGCTAAGACCTGTGGTCCCCTTCTTCCACCGTAATTTACATTCTTCCCTGAGTCCTGCAGGAACTCAGCCAGGCAGTGGAAAGAAAACAGAAGCTCTGTGGACCTCTGCTCACTGTAAAATGGGAATCATAATTCTTATCCTGCCTGTTGCCCAGAGTTGTATATTCTTTTCCAATAAAATGTACTCAAAATTAAAATACAAAGCAGTTACACAGAGATAAGATAGTGGTAATTATGCCAATTTAAACTCCAGAATTAAAAAATAAGTTTAGTCACATACCATGCAGTTCACCCATTTGAAGTATAAAATTCAGTGGTTTTTCGTATATTTGCAGAACTATGCAACCGATATCGCCATTGTAGAACATTTTCCTCACCCCCTAAAAGAAACTGTACCCATTAGCTCTCACTCCCCATTTCCCCCACTCTGCCTTCTCCCCCATGCCCAAGGCAACTGTCAATCTACTTTCTGTTTCTATGGATTTGCCTGTTCTGGCATTAGATATATACATGAAATCATAAAATTTGTGGTCCTTTGTGACTGCTTCTTTCGCTTAACTTAAATGTTTTCAAGGTTCATCCATGTTGCTGCATGTATCAGGACATAATTTCTTTCTTTTTCTTTTCTTCTTCTTTTTTTTTTTTTTTGAGATAGAGTCTTGCTGTGTCACCCAGGCTGGAGTGCAGTGGCATATCTCGGCTCACTGCAACCTCTGCCTCCCAGGTTCAGGCGATTCACCTGCCTCGGCCTCCTATGTAGCAGGCCCATGCCACCACGCCTGGCTTGCTTGCTTATTTATTTATTTATTTATTTATTTATTTATTTATTTATTTATTTATTGTATTTTTAGTAGAGATGGGGTTTCACCATGTTGGCTAGGCTGGTGTAGAACTCCTGACCTCAAGTGATCTGCCCTCCTTGGCCTCCCAAAGTGCTGGGATTACAGGCATGAGCCACTGTGCCCGGCCAGGACTTTATTCCTTTTATGGCTGAATAATATTTCATTATATGGATATCCCATATTTTGTTGACCCATTCATCAGTTGATGGCAAGCTTCAGAATTAAAAAAAAAAATTAAGCTAGTTCATATTTGCTTTAATTTTCCAAATGATCCCTTTCCTTTTATTGCAAGTTAAGTGTTCCTATGGTAATGACTGTTATGGGGCAAAGATGATCAAGTCTATGAGTGGTCCACACAGTTCAACAAATATGTACCTCAGCACACTACCTGGAACCAGACATTGGGTAAAGATAACTTTAGAATTCATGGTCTCCCTGAAACACTAAAGACTTTTTAATGAATGCAATTAGTAACTTTCTAGTTACTGTTACTCTTTTTATTTTATTTTTTGAGCAGGATCTCACTGTGTTGCCCAGGCTGAAGTGCAATGGCCCAATCACAGCTCACTGCGGCCTTGACCTCCTGGGATCAAGTGATGGCTGAGACTACAGTCATGTGCCACCACATCCAGCTCTTTAAAAAATTTTTTTTGCAGAGATGGGGTCTCACTATAGGCTGGTCTTGAATTCCTGGCCTCAAGGGATCTTCCTCCCTCAGCCTCTCAAAGTGCTGGGATTACAGGCATGAGCCACCACACACACCCAGTTTGTTGCTCTTTCTGTAGGTTGGCTAAGGATTAAGATGTTATCTCCGGTGGCTGAAACATGCCTCTGATAGGTGCTATCTCCCTTGTCTTCATTTTCACTCTGGTGGTAATCCTGGAAGCCGCAGGGATCAGTCAGATGGCAACAGCAGATTCTTTTTTTGTTTTTTTTTTTCTGAGATGGAATTTTGCTCTGTCACCAGGCTGGAGTGCAGTGGTGTGATTTCATCTCACTGCAACCTCCGCCTCCTGGGTTCAAGTGATTCTCCTGCCTCAGCCTCCTGAGTAGCTGGGATTACAGGTGCCTGCCACAATGCCTGGCTAATTTTTGTATTTTTAATAGAGACGGGGGTTTCACCATGTTGGCCAGGCTGGTCTCAAACTCCTGACCTTAAGTGATCCACCCATCCTGGCCTCCCAAAGTGCTGGGATTACAGGTGTGAGCCAGTGCGCTGGGCCAGCCACAGCAGATTCTGACAGGTGATGCCCTTGCCAGCCTGGGGAGCCTTTTGGTTTTGGGTTTGGTTTTTAAATTTGTTACTGTTTTGGTGGTTGTTTTTACCTGTTGTAAATATTAAGAAGCCTAGGCATGATGATGCTCTGAAGACAGGAAAACTTGTTTTGTCCCGATTTGCCACACGGACTCCTGCCTGCATCTGCATTGATGTGGCCACACGGAGAGCTGCTCTGCTCAGGAGATCCAGCCCGGGCCACCAGCTTTATAATCAGTTCTGATTGCCACCCTGCAGGGCTGTTTTTGGCATTTTAATGTCCCTTAAGTACTTTCAGAAGAAAGTTTTCAAGGAAAACCTGAATTTTTTCTTTATTGGCTGCACATGTTAGACATATGAAGATGTGTTTCACTTTACAAAGTGGGGGGAACCCTCAACAATCTTTAAGAGAGCCCTAAAAACTGAGGGTTGTTTCAGAACCATCTAAATCCAAGAACGTTGGACCTATTATACTTATTCTGGCAGATGGACCCATCCCTGTTTTTTTCTGAGACAGAGTCTCGCTCCATCGCCCAGGCTGGAGTGCAATGGTGTAATCTCGGCTCACTGCAACCTCTGCCTCTCGGGTACAAGCGATTTTCGTGCCTCAGTTACCCAAGTAGCTGGGATTACAGGCGTGTGCCACCATGCCCGGCTAATTTTTGTATTTTTAGTAGAGATGGAGTTTCACCATGTTGGCCAGGCTGGTCTTGAAATCCTGACCTCAGGTGAACCACCCCCCTCTGCCTCCCAAAGTGCTGGGATTACAAGTGTGAGCACTGTGCCTGATCACCATCCTTTTATTGGTGAGAAGAAAAGGGAGCAAGATGAGGTTGACCCCTGCAACTTATGTGTGTACTGTCTCTGCCTCTGTACACACACACATGCACCATAGACACACCACACACACACAGCCCACATACACAGCCCACATACATGCACACACAATTTAGGGTTTTCCCCCTTCTCACAAAAATCCTCTTTAACGTGATTTTTACTAATAAAGTTATAAATGTCTGGGGTTAGAAGACAGCCAAAGTTTTGGGTGGCGCAAGAGATAATTCATCCCAGACTCCACACCCCTTATGCCATGAAAATTTCACCTCTCCGTTTCAAGCTGAGAAACCCCACATACACTGCAGATACATTACAAGGCAGCTACCAAATCACCAAAGGCCAAGCAGAAGGCATTGTGGATGCCCTGGGTATATACTCTCTGACACAGAGGTGACTGCCTAAGCAGTCAGATTTGCGACAGTGTGATCCTTTTTGGAATTCATATACTGGGGCAAGTATTGGAACCAAGGTTGCCAGCGAATGGGGCTGGCAAGTCTTTTTTCAAGTTTCCTTGTGTGTTCCCATTCTGAACAAGGTGGTGTCAAGTTGATCCTGCCTGTGGGAATGCATTGTTCTTGAATATTTATATCTTTGTATGCTCCCATTGGGATTTCTCCTTTCATAATATCTGAAAAGAACTTGTTTTCATTAAAGCCATTTCAATTTCGTACATTTTTATGCAATAATTTAGTGTTTATGGTGTCTCTTAACCAACATGGCTTGTTTTCATAAACACCCGAGAAGGTTTAAATAACATTTTCTCATAAATTAGCCCTCGTTTGCACAATTATTCAGTTATTGCATCATGAAGACCCTCTGGAGTTTGATGTTGTCAGGAAACATATTAGCAGAAAATAGTGTGTTATTATCTAATGCTAATAATTGGTTAGTGGAAATGAGAAAAGAGGATATGTAAGTGGGGTTCCTGTGGCTAACAAGATGTGAATTATGAAAGCATTTCCAGGAGAAATTCCAGGGGTGTTCCAGGAACCTGTTATTTACATTTTAAAACATTTGATTCCCATTGAAAGGGGAGGAGGGCGCTGTTTACCAACACTGCTTTCTTTTTCAGAGCAAATCCATCTAAATTTCCTGAGTGGTAGCTAGATCTCCTAACACACCTAGCCCCTATGTTGTCTTGACTTTGCAGTCCCATTTTAGGCTGCTAACGTTCTTTTTGTAAGAGATATGTTGGCTTTTAAAGAGAGGATTACCTAGTACACATCACAAGTCCTGATCAGACCCTCTTCTCCCTCTTGGCCCCTTGATTCTGCCCAGTAATGTTTACAGCACACAACACGCACCAATACTACTTCCCAAAGGCTGCTTGGGAGAAGGAGCGTCCCTTTAGCAAGAATCTCAGTATAAGCACAGTATAATGCTTTCTTCATTAGCTAGATTCACAAAGCTTTCTGCAGCCTGTGCTGCTTGAACCCGAGCTTCTGCTTAATGTTCTTCCATAGCCAGTCATTGCTGAGTAAGGTGGATGGGCTTCTGTGTTATGCTTAAACAAGTGAAATCAACTCCTATTCTCTCAAAGTCATTGATGAGCATGGTTTTTCATGCTTGCTCGCTATTGACTTGTCTGGAAAGATTATACTGTTAAGAACAGAGACTCTGTCAGTTGCATATGGAAATAATGGATATAAAGGTTGCAAGGAGAATTCATTTTCCACCTGCTTGAGGTCACATTGAACCTCATCCCTGTTGCGGAAAACAAATGGGAGTGATAGCTGGTGCCAGTTAGTGTATGGATGTCCTCGAAATTAGATGTGCCTTCAAAAAGACTTGATTTAATGTTAGCCAGGTCTGTTTGAACTTCATTATTATTATTATTATTATTTTGAGATGGAGTGTTGCTCTGTTGCCCAGGCTGCGCCCAGGCTGGAGTGCAGTGGCATGATCTCAGCTCACTGCAACCTCTGCCTCCCGGGTTCAAGCAATTCTCCTGCCTCAGCCTCCTGAGTATGTGGGATTACAGGCGCCTGCCACCACATCTGGCTAATTTTTGTATTTTTAGTAGACACAGGGTTTCACCATGTTGGCCAGGCTGGTCTCGAACTCTTGACCTCAAGTGGTCTGCCTGCCTTGACCTCCCAAAGTGCTGGGATTATAGGTGTGAGCCACTACCATTTTTTTTTTTTTTGGCATGCCTTGGTTAATATCTCAAGTTCAGATAATGTTAAGGTTAACCACTTCATCTTATTACCTTTCATCCCAGTAAAGCCTTGACTTCACGTATAAAACTAATTTAGTGTCAATACAGTTAAAAAGCATCTCCTTTATTCAGAATTACCCATATAATGTCTTTTTTTAATAACTTTATTCCAAACTTGAAAAAAATTATTATCTTTACCCATTTTTCCCTGTACTGTTTATGATACAACAATAAAAAAAATCTTATTTCCAATTTCTCAATATTTGATAGGTACACTTCCCCCCCCCACAGGAAAAAAGAAACAGTTGACAAAACTTTGTTTTAACCAGCAAACACCTTTTGAAATGGTGCTGCAAATTCCTATTCATGATGCCATATTTCTAAAACACTTTTTCTTGGTCATGTTGAACTTTTATTCAGTAAAAGAAATCTTCATTCTGCTTGTGTGTGTGTGTGTGTGTGTGTGTGCGCGTGCACGTGCACACGCAGATGCATGTGGCCTTTTCTCCTTGAATGTGACTTATTTTAATAAATTTACCCTCTTATTATATAATGGCCATGTCCAGAAATCGGGGTGCATCGCTTCTGTACGTAGAGAGTCAAGGTCCTAACAAACCCGCCCCTCTGTGTTCTGCTAGCCATACAGAAGTGGAGTGTGTTGGAGGTGGACACAACCCTTAGAAGTCATCCAGCAGCCAGCATCCTCATATGCTGTGTCAAGCTGAGCCCCAGAAATTCAGAGAGTACAGCTAGTCAGTGGGAGGGTGGCAGTGGCAGTGACACTGAGGCCCCACGCTCTGTCTGTGCTGAGGTTGAGGAGGGGTGAGCAGTGCTTTGTAAAGGTATGTGAACAAGTGGTCTCTTTCCATGCTCATTCTGTTTTGCCTTCTGTTTGGAGCCTTGTCTTTTTCTCAGGTGAGGTCTTTGAGGGCTGAGGTAGACTTCATTTCTGCATGCCTTGAGTGCAGAGATGGTGATTACATTCCAACTCGTGCCAACTTTGAGCAGAGTGGCTGTGTGGTATGGAGGTAGTAAGGGAAGAGGGAGGTGCCATGTGTGACCTGGACACTTGCCATTCATGACTCTAGGACATTGCCCTCCACATATACTGATAGACATACACACACACACACACACACACACATATACACATGCAAGTGTGGGCCCATACTCACACCTTGCCACTCACACCTTGCCACTCACACATGCTCACATTAAAAAAAAATAATAATGAGAAAAAAGGATTGCATACATCTGCCATGTGAGTGATGATATCCCGGTCTGGGGAGGAACTGGGCTTGTCTTTATGATAAAAATGGTAGCTTATCTGGAGCCCTGATGGCAGTTTCTTTGCCTTTGCAGTAAGTTGACAGTATATTTCAGATATAATTAGTTCCCATCAAAGTTACCTCATCTTCAGAGGTGAGAATTATCGATGGTGCATAAAGCTGGATCAGTGTGACCTGTAAAGACCTTACCTCTCTCCAAGGTTACGCGTGTGTACGTGGGGTTGGCTGGTTTGTTTGGATGGTTGCTCTTTTTTGGCATCCTTGTGTGTGAATACATGATAAGAAATATGAAGATGTTACCTTCTCACCAATTTTAAAAAATTGTCAGTTCAGTACTTTGCTTTTTTAGTGGAATGGCCCTTAGCAATATCCTTCTTTTAAATGGATTTCTTATTGTTCCAAAGATGCGGCATTTCCAAAAGAAAATTCTTCCATTTATGCATAGAACCTTGAACTCTAGTCTTTAAAAATCTAGGCTTCAGTTTCAGCTCTTTTTTAGCTGTGTGGTCCTGGACAGGCCCTTTTACATCTAGACTTGGAGATTTAAAGAAAATCATAAAGAATTAGATGAGATAATTTCTAAGACTCACTTCATTTTAAAACTCTGATCTTTCAGAGACGCACAAATCCATTCCCTCTTGCTGTGGAGGAGAAAATACATGAAAATCTGAATCCACATGCATTTGTCAGGGTTCTCCAGAGACATAAAACCAATAGGATGTATGTGTTTATATAGAGAGATTTGCAATAAGGAACTGGCTCACCCAGTCATGGAATTCCATAATCTGTATCATCAAGTGTCATGGTCTGTAGCTGGGAAGCTGGAGACCCAGGAGAGTCCATGGCGCAGCTCTAGTCTGAGTCTAAAGGCTGGAGGACTGGTAGAACTGATGGTGTAATTCCTGTTCGAAGGCCGGTGGGCTGGAGCCCAAAGATGCTGCTTTAGCTCAAGCCAGAAGGCAGTTACTCAGGAGGATGCCGGCTGGTTTGGAGGAAGATCAGCCTTGTATTCTGTTCAGGCCTTCAGCTGATGGGCTGAGGCCTGCTCACATCAAGGAGGACCATCCGCCTTACTCAGTGAATGTTAAACTTATCTAAAAATATCCTCAGAGAAACATCCAGAATAGTGTATAACCAAATATCCGGGCACTTTGTGACTTAGTTAAACTGACACATAAGGCCAGGCATGGTGGCTCACGCCTGTAGTAATCCCAGCACTTTGGGAGGCCGAGGTGGGCGGATCATTTGAGACCAGGAGTTGGATACCAGCCTGGCCAACATGGTGAAACCCGGTCTCTACCAAAAAAAATACAAACATTAGCCGGGAGTGGTATTGTGCACCTGTATTCCCAGCTACTCGGGAGGCTGTCACAAGAATCGCTTGAACCCGGGAGGCGGAGGTTGCAGTGAGCTGAGATTGCACCCCTGCACTCCAGCCTGGGTGACAAAGTGAGACTCTGTCTCAAGCCACCCCCCCTACCAAAAAAAAAAAAACAAAAAAAACCCTGACACATAAAATTAATCACCACCAGAGTTTTCTGAGGCAAAGAGGAGTAAAGCTGTTGCCTTTTTCTTCTTGCCTGTGAGGTTGGTTGAGATTCTTCTAACAGCCAACAGGTGTTGGCCAATTTTACTCTGAATGACACCTTTCTTTTTTTTATTCAGGTTTCCCTCTGTCACCCAGGCTGGAGTGCGGGGGCACAATCATGGCTCACTGCAGCCTTGATCTTACAGGCTTAACCAAACCTTTCACCTTGGCCTTCTGAGTAGCTACAGGCCTGCACCACCACATCTGGCTATTTTTTTTTTTTTTTTATTTTTAGTAGAGACGAGGTCTTGCTATGTTGCCCAGTCTAGTCTTGAACTCTTGAGCTCAAGCAGTCCTCCAGCCTTGGCCTCTGACAGTGCTGGGATTATAGGTGTAAGCCACCACACCCAGCCCTGAGTGACATTATTTCATACAAAATTCTCTGGAGGCCTTTGTATTTTTAGGGGTTTTGTTTTTCAAATGCTTTTCACCTCTTTCTATACTTGTTCATTTTTAAATGTTTCCTGGCAGAGCAATTAGTATTTTCTGGCTTACTAGGTGCTATTCGATGGCATTAGCAGTTGAATATTACCCAGCTAGTTGTGGAGTGGGGCAGTAAGCTGATAAAGAAGCAAGATAATGGAATACACAAATATTACTATGACTTTATGGGTGTCACACCTTGATTCTTGATCCATGTGGCTGTGTTCAGATCTGGTTAGCACACATTGACATCAGGGTCTGAGCCACCAGTGAGAGTCAAACCCAGCAGCCCTGTCAGTCTACCTTCTCTCTTGACTTGATCCAGCCTCATAACTTCACTTTCCGCAGGAGAAACACACCTCTTGAGGTCCTCTGTCACAAATAGGCAGTGTTTCTGGAGAAAGCCAGGAGGCAGATTTTAGTGCTGTTCAGCATCTGTGGTCTCTACTTTCTGGATCTGGTGCGTTATGGAGACCATGAAATGACATGAAATAGCTCAGTGCTGCCAGTGGCGGTGACAGGGACGCTAGAGGTGAAGGAGGGCCCTTGGGGCAATTCCAGCAGGTGGGTGGTGGCTGAAGGTCCTTGTCTTCTTTCTGCAGAGACTGGCCACCTGCTTCATTCTTTCAAGAAGCACCAAATCCCTACTTCAGTACTTTGCCCACTCGTCATGTCAGGAGCATGAAACTCACGAGGCCTTCATTTACTTTTATCCTGTAACACCTTCAATTTTTCCCACATCCTCCCTTGATTCGTGGATGGACAACTATGGAGGCCAATCTGGCTGAGGTGAGGACTGCTTGAGTCTAAATTCCTCTCTCCTCAAACCCAATTCAAACTGGCCTGAGCAAAATGAATGTATTGATCCATAACTGAAAAGTCCAGAATGATCAGGCATCAGGCATGGTTGCATCCAGGGGCCCATGTATTAGAACCATCTCCTTCCAGTTCTGGGCTCTGCTTGCCTCCCAGTTGGTTTTACTGCACAGAGGCTTATTCAAGTCCAGAGAGATCTTATCTTTCCCTACAAGTCTGTGACCTTGATTCTGAACCTGCATCTGTGGGAAGGGCTTGCAGTGTCTGAGTGAGCTTGGACTGTGTAAACTTTCCCACTTCTGAAGCTGGGGGTGGGGTTCACTCCACTAAGCTACATGGCTCTAGAGTCAGGGGGTTGCCCCCTAAGTAACTGGCAGTATTGTTACCAGAAAAATCATGAATGGACACTGAGCAGAAAACTCAGCAGATGTTTATTTCCTGGTCTTTAGGATTTGTTGAAGAGTTTTTTGTTTGTTTTTTAAGAAAGACTCAAAAGGAAAAAAAAAAGAAACTATAGTTATTTTCTCATGATATAAAAAGATTTTGTAGTTGTATATACATTTGAACTTTTTGTAAGACATCTCCTACCCCCCTAAAATTGGAAGTCATTTATTAAGACTTTGTATTCTGTAAGAGGATTGGAAATGAATAATTAAGAACATTAAAGAGGAAAGCAGGGGGCGGTGGGAAAGTGTGGTCTTGAGGGGGTAATAAACCTCCTACAGGCCACACACACACAAGAAAAAAAAAAAGGGAAATAAGTGTAGCCCAGTAACATAAGATGGGGAATAAGGTTAGGGGTAAGGTTAATTCTACAAGTTCAAAGCCAGTAGCCCCTGATGCGATGTTGGACGTGAACTATAAATTTGGCTCTGAGGTTCCCAGGCATGGAAGAATATCTAGATCTGTACAGAGAGGTTGTGTGTGTGTTTAACATTTCCATAATGTACAATTTCCTCTAAGAGTAAAGACCATGAGGAAATGCCCGTGGAAGATAAAGGAGACCATGTGGTCTGTGGCAACCATGGATGCATTTCTGTCCCAACGCATTCTCTGGGGCACTTTGGTAACTCTGCCTCTTTGCTCTCAGCATTGTGTTAGAAAATAAAGCAAGCAGACAAGGATTAAACCCTCATGTTGCTGGGTTCCTTCTAGAAACAATTGGAGGGCTAACCAAGTCACCTTTGGTGGAAGGCAGTAAGGTGAGTCATTGCTGTGGCTGGACTGAATAGGATAGCCTTAGCTGTAAAATTGGGCTGATCTTTCACATGGACTCATGCTTGCCGAATGACTCACGCTCCTGTTTACAAATCAGCTCTGTGAAGAAATGCAGAGTGGGAGGCTCTGCTTGCCAGACGGAGACCTTAGACCTCCAGGGGTGGAGAACCGAGTACTTCCTCTGGTGCTCGGCTTCCCTTCCTGGGGGCAGATCTCTCAGCTTCTGGTTGGTGGCTCTCAAAATCCAGACACAAGGTCAGCTGCAGCCAGCGTGGGCCCTGGAGTAGCTCCAGTTATGGGGCAGCAACGGCCCCCTCTCATTTTGAGAGCTCACTTTGCCTGTGGATGGTTTTAATCCATCTGGATAAACATGAGGCCCATGGGAATACCATATACTATGGTAACCATGTACACTGCTCTAAAGATGTGGCTGCTGTTGTATAACTTTTTCCTTTATTTTTATCAATTTCCTATTTCCCAGAGTCTTGCATACCCACTATGTCTACTGTGATAGTGAACGTAAAAACATACAAGATGTTGGTGTTATCCTCAATCTCTTATTCTTAATCCCGAACAAATTACATGAAAAAATGGTTCATGGAGTTTTTCTTCATATAAAACTTTTTACAATGAACATAAAGGGCATAGCTATTTCTCTTTTTTAAAAAAGAAAAGTAGAATATTATTTCTTGGTTGTGAAATCGCCCTTCTTGGACCCCAAGTTGTTTTTTACAGCCCTAAATTCTCTTGTTTATAGAGCCTGTTTATAGAGCCATAGACAGGCCAATGGGTCTCTACAGCAGGCATCTGCGTGAGTTGACTGGGACCTGAGCTATATTCCCCCTCTGCCATTTACTAGCGGTGTGACCTTGGGCATGCTCCTTACAGTCTCTGAGTCAGTTTCCTCCTCTGTGAAATGGGCATGATACTACCTACCTCATAAGGTAGGGGTGAGGATTAATGGAGTAAGAGGCACACTCCTGTCCAGGGCCCCAGACAGAGTAGGCCGTCAGTAAACTGTAGCAGCTATTGTGATAGGGTTTGAAATTCAAATTAACGCATATTTCTTGAGCACCCAAGGTGTGTGCTGCTGGATCTTTCAAGGGGTCCAGAATTGGTAGTATAGTTGCTTTTCTCAAAAGACTGTCGCCTGGCAGAGGAAAAGGTGTTAAGGTATGAGTGAAGACAGATCAGCCAGACGTGGTGCCGCTTGCCTGAGATCTCAACACTTTGGGAGGCCGAGATAGGAGGATTGCCTGAGCCCAGTAGTTCAAGACCAGCCTGAGCAACATAGCAAGATTCTGCCTCCACACACACAAAAAAATAAAAATAAAAAGATTAGCTGAGTGTGGTGGCGTGCACCTGTAGTCCTAACTGTTTGGGAGGCTGAGACAGGAGGATTGCTTGAGCCCAGGAGTTTAAGTCCAGTCCGGGCAACATAGCAAGACCCCATCTCTTAAAAAAAAAAAAAAAGATCAGCTCCCCAAACAGCTGAAGTATTAAGTGGAACCATATGTAATTGTATTTTTGTAGGACAGAAATATCAGCAATTTCACATAACTAATAGATTCAGTAAGGTAAGTTGAGAGAGAAAATGCTAGCTTACTGGTTCTTGAGAGGCTCAGAGGAAGGGGAGGCCATGCCCATTAGGAGAATGGTGGGTAGGGGTGGGAATACACAACAGGAAGGCTGCCTGGAGGAGGTTGCGTTTCAGATGTTCCTAGAAGGGACCCTGAGCTGGATGGCAGGGAAATAGGAGAGTTCTGATTTGTGCTGGGAACTGTAATCCCTCTATCATGGAGCTTCTATAGAAATGTGGGTTAGGGCAGAAAGGAAGGCTGGGGGCTATGTGTGCCTTGGTGACGTGTCCCCCTCGCTCCCAAGCCTTACTCTGTTCCCCTTTCTTCCTGGCAGCAGAGCCCCCTCCCTTGCTGCACTCAGGGACATGACTGTCAGCACTTCTACCCCCCCTCAGACTTCACTGTCAGCACTCAAGTCTTCAGGGACATGAAAAGGAGCCACTCCTTACAAAAAGTTGGGGAGCCCTGGTGTATTGAGGTAGGTCTCGGAGCAGAATCACGGTATGAGATGAGCTAGCTCTAAAATGAAGCCGCCCATCCAAAGTTTACCTCTCTCTAGGGCAGGGCCCATCCACTGCGATCCCTGAATTCTTTTTGGGTCACTGTCATTTTGGGTGCCATGATGTCTGGGTGTGCTGACCGCTGATAGGGATATCATAGCCATAAAAACGCCTGTTTACAAGGAGAGGGTGGAGGGTGGTGCTCGCATGACTCCAGGATGCCTGGCTCCCAGTGAAGGCCCTCGTGATCCAGTGCCACACGTAACTTCTGTGAAAATGAGGAGCACAACATTATCCCATTAAACTTGGCCCCAGGAAGTGTCTCTTGGGACTCTTCACAGTTCACAATGGAGGAGAAGTTACCACCTCAACTTTGCCTTCGTTACTAGTAATTTAGAACTTAAAGATTTTCTTTTAAAATTCAGGGTGCTGGAAAATGCCCACTTTGCCTCGACAATACCTACCCGAGGCAGCCGTGAATGGCTTTACTCGCAGATGTTGCTCTCCAAGGACAGGAAGCATTGTTAATTTCCTTTAAATAATTCAATACAGTGTCAATACCCCACACTGCTCAGTGCTTGGGAGTGACAGTTCTCTTCAAATTAATAGTCCTGAAGAAAAAATAACACCTAGAACATGCTTTTATCTTCAGAAAAGCAAAAGTCAATGCAGATGAAAAATTTTCAAGGAACTCTTAGGTTTAAACAGCAAATGATTTAGTACTAATGTTAGCTTTTAAAAAAAGAAAAGTGAATATTTATGAACCAAATAATAAAGCCTCTGTCTTTAAAAACATTTATTGTATACCTGCTGGGTGCTGTGCTATGTGTTACAGCCACAGGGACAGAAAGCAGTGCCTCCAGCAGGCAGAGACCTGGAGTAATACATACGTACGTAAGTCTTGCTGTTGGAGAGACAAAATGTGGAATAAGTCATCTTTAAAAGTTTGTTCTGGCGTAGGAAGTGATGAATAGCCACATAAGACAACTAGAAACTGTAAAAATATATAAAGAAAATGTAAATACCTATGCTCTTATTACCTATTGATAATCTCTCTCTCTTTTTTGAGATAGAGTCTCACTCTGTTGCCCAGGCCAGAGTGCAGTGGCGCGATCTCAGCTCACTGCAACTTCTGCCTCCTGTTTCAAGCGATTCGCCTGCCTCAGCCTCCCGAGTAGCTGGACTACAGGTGCGCGCCACCAAGCCCAGCTAATTTTTTGTATTTTTAGTAAAGACAGGGTTTCACCATGTTAGCCAGGATGGTCTCGATCTCCTGACCTCGTGATCCGCCCGCCTCGGCCTCCCAAACTGCTGGGATTACAGGCATGAACAACCGTGCCTGGCCTTTTTTATTTTTTATTTTGAGACGGAGTCTTGCTCTGTCTTCCAGGCTGGAGTGTGTGATCTTGGCTCACTGTGACCTCCGCCTGCCAGGTTCAAGAAATTCTCCTGCCTCAGCCTCCCGAGTAGCTGGGATTACAGGCACCTGTTACCATACCCGGCTAATTTTTGTATTTTTAATAGAGACAGGGTTTTGCCATGTTGGTCAGACTGTTCTTGAACTCCTGACCTCAGGTGATCTGCATGACTTGGCCTCCCAAAGTGCTAGGATTACAGGCGTGAGCCACCGTGTCTGGCCGATAATCTCTTAATATTTGGATACATTTCCACATTTCTAGTCATTCATATGCACAGACCTTAAAAGCGTTTCACAAAATTGGTATTATACCTCATACGGTTTTGCAATTTCTTTCTACTTTTAATTCTAGGAACACTTTTTGACACTATAACATGTGCCTAATTCTCTTTAGTAACTTCATGTACTAAAGTGGAAATCCTCTGGTCCACCTATTCCCTGTTAGCCAGATGTGCATAAAACTGAAGATGTGGCTGGGTGCAGTGGCTCACGCCTGTAATCCCAGCACTTTGGAAGGCTGAGGCGGGCAGATCACGATATCAGGAGTTCAAGACCAGTGAAACCCCGTCTCTACTAAAAATACAAAAATTAGCCAGGCGTGGTGGCACGCGCCTGTAATCCCAGCTACTCAGGAGGCTGAGGCAGGAGAATCGCTTGAACCCAGAAGGAAGACAGAGGTTTCAGTGAGCTGAGATCACACCACTGCACTCCAGCCTGGGCAACAGAGTGAGACTCCATCTCAAAATGTTTCTGGAGTCTTTCGGACTTTTCGCTGTCTTGCATGCTTGCCTCTGATCTTGCATGTTCTTGGGCCACGCCTATGTCTTGATTACCTGGAGCTGCTGTCTGTGTGTTTAAGGAGCATTCCCTTTAACTGGCCTGGGTCTGATAGAGCAGGGAGGCCCCCTTTTCTCTGCATTAGCCATGGCCTGGTAGAAGATCTTTTTCAGTAGCCTCTCATTGGTTCAGCTTTTAATAAGCATAGCTGTTCATTCTGGCTATTTATGATAAGATGATATGAATATAGCTATTCTCCCATCAGAGCCTGGCACATGGTAACTCATTAATCTTTGGTTGGCGGCAGGAGGTAGATAAAGGAACCAGGCACCCATTTTAAGTATGAGGAAAATGAAACAGAAAGACTGGGTTTCTTCCTTATAACTCAAGATCTACAGGAGCTGATTAGATCCCTGGCGCCAGTGACTGAGCATTTCTCAGCCTTGTCCTCAGAACCCAGAAGCATCTCCCAGGGACGTGCCAAAATGCCACGTTTCCAGGATGTCATCTAAATCTGTAAACTGTGAATAGGTGAGGTACAAAGATGCCACTTATGGGCTGTGCCAACTTGGGCAAGTTACCCGACTGATCTGTGCTTCAATTTCTCCATCAGTGATAAAGGTTCACATACAGGCTGTATGTAAAGCGGGAGCTTGGTGAGAGAGCTGGTGGGCTCAGACTGGTGCAGGCAATTGGCAAGATTCTTGAGGAATCACAACCTGATGGTGTGTCTGTGTGATGGGCCAGTCGCTGCTGGAGTAGCTCAGTTATGTGTTCCATGTAGGTTTCCATGGAAATTCACATGTAACATTCCTAGTACCTACTTCAAGAATTTTGGTGGTGGCTGGGTGTGGTGGGTCATGCCTGTAATCCCAGCACTTCAGAAGGCCGAGGTGGGCAGATCACGAAGTCAGGAGTTCGAGACCAGCCTGGTCAACATGGTGAAACCCCGTCTCTACTAAAAATACAAAAATTAACCAGGCGTGGTGGCACATGCCTGTAATCCCAGCTACTTGGGAGGCTGAGGCAGGAGAATTGCTTGAATCTGGGGGACGGAGGTTGCAGTGAGCCAAGATAGCACCACTGCTCTCCAGCCTGGGCAACAGAGCAAGACTCCCTTGGCTGGGGGGGTTGGTGGGGGCAGGGTAAGAATTTTGGTGATGTCTGAAAATCCGGATCCCACAGCATGGGTGTGATAGAAATGGCTCTGCAGAGTGTGATGGGAACCTCTTGTGACTGGTCGTCAGAACTAAGTTTGAGTCCAACACTCACTTTTTTGGCAAGGTGCTTCCCCGCTCTGTGATGCAATTCTTGCATCTGCAAAACAGGCGGTGGTCATGGGATATTCCCGCAGTCTGCTCCACTGGGTACCTACAGAGATCCCTTGACATTTAACACAGGCTTCCTGTGATCCATGAACTACTGTAAGAACTACTGTAACTACCTCCTATATTAACTTTTCCAAATCTTGATAGCAACCTTATGAGGGAGGTGGTGTGATTATTCCCATTTTGCAATTAAGGTAACTGAGCCAGAGAGAGAGAAAGCAATATCCATAAGATCACACAGCTGAAGGGTGAGAGCTATAAAAATTGCTGGGAATGAAGGGCCATGGTTCTTGGCCATGGTTCTTGGCCATGGTTCAGAGCTGTGATACCAACCATCTTCCACTTGTTCAGGGAGAAGGTGTTTGATCCTTTTCTTCACTCAGCCGCCTTAGGAGTTGGGAGGAAATTTTGTTTCAGGATACCTAAGTTCTTACAAGTCTCAACAATTGTACTTTCTGTTTCATCCACATTTCAAATTCATTGTCCCTTCTCTTTCTTTCCATGTAATTCAGCCAGATTCGAACCCTTTAGATCCCTTCCTCTAGGGAATTAAGGTTGGTAGACCAGCTGAGTAAATGTGACTCAGAAAGTCAATATCCACCTGGGCAGGGATGAGTCATTTCTTTCTAGTTAGCTATTCATGTACATTTTAAAGCTCGCCACACAAAGTCATTACATTGAGGCTATTAACATGTTTAATAGTGACAATAATAGGGTGTGACCCATGGCATATAACCGCATTCAGATAAGAAGAAAGAGTTTTCTTTTTTCTTCTTCCTGTAATTGCTCAGTCAATACCATTTTCACGGAAATACTTGCAAACAAACTTTTAAAAAGTTCATTGTCCAAAGCCTTCCCTGATTCCTTGTTTCCTTCCTCTTCAGGGGTTCTATAAACTTTTCCTGATCAGTGGCCGGGGATTAGCGAGATGGTGCACTCTGTCCTTCTGATTTTGTGGTTGACCTACCCTTTTGCTGGTGTTGAGCCTGTTTTTATTGCATTTTTTGGGGTGTGTGTGCACGTGCACGCGCATGTGTGTATTTTCAGGAGGGGGCACATTATTGCTGCTACTTGCTTATTAACCTCTCAATCTAGAAATTTCAGGGAAGAAGAGACTTCCGCTAAATTTGCCAAGCTAGACACATAAACAAGGAGTTAGCCATTTTGGTGAGAGGAAATGAAACTTTTCTTGGGTTTATTAGACCACATCCTATGTGGCTTATTTTATGTCTGATTTCTAAAAAGCATGTCATCACGGTCAAAGTTTTATTTTTGCTTGTTAGTCATTTGAAACAAATATAGATATTGCTTCATTTCCTGGGTACTGTATTTTTCAGTACGTGGTATGTATGGAAAATTTGGGTTTACACAATGAAGTGCACTAGAAGGGAAATATTTGCTAATTTAGAACTCTCTACATTATAACTTTGAATTAGCAAGCATTCGGCTAACTAAACATTTTCATTTATCTCCTACCCCTGATTATATAAAGAAGCAGATGAGACAACCAAAGAAATACCCCTCCAAGACAAAGTGAATATTTTGAAATACTTCCTCTCAGTCTTTTAAAAAATGTGATTTAAAAATCGTAGGTGGGATCATACTATACATGCACTTGTTTTCTGTTTATTTTACATCTCTCTATACTAGAAACACTTTCCTATATATGCCACAAAAACTGTGAAAGTACTAATGATTATCCCTCCTGTCCCTTAATATGCTTAGCTATTGCCCCAATGAACTCAGACTGTTTCCAAAGTTCCGCTGTTGGCCGGGCACTGTGGCTCGTGCCTGAAATCCCAACACTTTGAGAGGCTGAGGCAGGTGGATCACTTGAGGCCAGGAGTTTGAGACCAGCCTGGCCAACATGGCAAAACACTGTCTCTACTAAAAAATATAAAAATTAGCTGGGTACGTGGTCCCAGCTACTCGGGAGGCTGAGACAGGAGAATCGCTTGAACCCGGGAGGCAGAGATTGCAGTAAGCTGAGATTGCACCTTTGCATTCCAGCCTGGGTGACAGAGCAAGACTCCATCTCAAAAAATAAAAACAAAAAACAAAAAACCAAAAAACAAAGTTCCACTATGAATAGGGCAACTGCATCTCATGTGGCAGAGGGTGGAAGTTGCAAATAGTGAAGAGAGAGTGATTCTGGGACATTCCATAATGCCCCCTTGATGTATGTGACCCATCATTGCTTCGCCTGTATAGCCCCGGATTGTTCTGTGCAAGTGGGCCAGCAAATTCAACTCCTCCTCACCCCCTCTCTACCCCAGTTCATGCTCACTGGGTAGGATGGGAGGTGGGACTGCCAGATTATTTTTATTTTTTCCTTTCCCACATTCTCTATCTGCCAATATTTTTTTGTTGAAGTCTTTCAGGCTAAATGAGTGGACAAATTTTCTCTGCTGATCAACTGCCGTGGTAGCATCAGTGGACACTGCAGTGCCTCCCTGGGAATTTTTAATGCCTCAGTGAGGTCATATTCCCAGTGTAGAGGGAACATGACGTAGTCCCACTCTACTTATCAGATGCAGAGCTTGCTACCAGGAAAACAGACGCGGAGAAGCCGGGATCATTTCTGGCCCCATTTCCTTCATTGTTCACCATTCCTTGGACTGCAAAGAGATGTCATTGTAAACGCTGTCCTTTTCATTTTGTATACTAAGCAGGAAGCCCAGGCACTCTCTGTGGAGGTCTTCCAAGGAGCTCATCCATGCAGAAGATAGGAGTGTTCCTGCACCCTGCATCCTAGCCTCAGTGAGCCCACTTGACACCCCCCAGGGTGCTGCAAGCTGTGCCCGTGTCTCTCCACGTTAGTGGCTACCTCCCTTTTCCCCTTTCGTCGTGAGTCACGTATTTTCTTTGCGTCTCGTGTGACAAAGGTCACTCGTAGAGAAGATTTGGGCCTTTGGTGTGTGACATGTCATCCCCACAGTTGATTGTTTTGGCTCCTCCCCTTTTGTAATGCTGTGAGGTGACAGGTCAGTTTTTAATGGGCTAGTCTGCGTCAAGGGAGAGTATAAATTAGCCTTAAGACTTTGTATTCCATATAGGGTCTCCCATATGAGAATATGCAGTTAGCACTTAGGGAGAGGGGTAGACGCTGCAGGGGTGGTTTTGACTTATCTGCCTATCAGTCAGCGTCTCTGTTGACGTACCTGTTTCTCAGATAGCAATCCCTTTTATGACGTCAGCAAGGTAGACGTTTGGAATTTGGAAATGGAGAGGAACCATATTTCAGCCCAGACTCTGGAACTTAATTTACTCATTTTTATTAAGGGCAGTGATTATTAGGCAAGCAGCTAATAGCAGATCTGAGTTCTTATTCTTCCTTATAAGGCCTGTCCTATGGACCTTATTGGAAAGGTATTTATTGCATCAGCTGCTGCTGGTTTAGTCAGGAGCACCATCATCTTTCACCTTTTACTTCACACCCATCCAGTGTTCTCTGTCACGTCTCTGAAAGGCCATTTCAAACCGGTTTGCATTAAGAAAAATCAGTAGTTTCTTTTTTTTTTAGTTTGGTGGAAGCGCCATAGGAGGCCAGATTTGCTTTTCCTGGTCAATGTCTGGCCTCTTCTGTGGGGGCCAAAAATGAAAGAGGAGCAGCCACACCCTTTTAGATTCTGGCCATGTCACAGCACACTTACAGCCAGCTTCAGAGGCCAGTGCAGCAGGGAGAAAAGCTCTTGGCTGGGAAGATCTAAATTAGAGGCCTGTTTGTGCTCAGAGTGAAAGTTTCTGTTTTGGAAAAGCCGGCTCCCTCCAGAGGGGAGGGTGGGGATGGGAAAGCAACGAAGACACCAGAGAAAGAAGAAATAAGAGGGGGAAGTGAGGAGGCATGTAGTGACTGACTGCAGGACATGGGACCCCCCTGCTCGGCTTCTGCTCCTACCCCACCGGTCACTGGGTCAGACAAGCTTAGCCTGAGCCCCGCGTCACCATCCCTGTCCTAGTGGTAGCCTCTTGCTGTTTAGAAAAACAGAGTTGGGGGAGATGACAGTAGCTTGCCTGTGATCTACACACAGGGCGGGTTGGGGGAGGGGTCCTGCATACTCTGTCACTTAGTGCTCATCCCAGCTCCTGCCTGCTAGGTTTGTGGCAATATTTGTGGTAAGCCTTGTGGTTCGCCAGGGGCCAGGGTGACAGATGAGAAGTCCACTTGTTCCTGAGAAATGAGCTCCACTAGAAAGTAGGAGCAGCTTGTAACCAACCAGGGGGAAGTCCTGTGTGTAGGTTGTCACAACTCTCTCTCAGGACAAATTTCTTTCCTCTTGCCAGTTGTAGAAGAACCCATGAGGAGGCCGGGCGCGGTGGCTCACGCCTATAATCCCAGCACTTTGGGAAGCCAAGGCGGGTGAATCACCTGAGGTCAGGAGTTCAAGACCAGCCTGGCCAACATGGTAAAACCCCATCTCTACTGAAAATACAAAAATTAGCCAGACATGGTGGCAGGCACCTGTAATCCCAGCTCCTCGGGAGGCCGAGGCAGAAGAATCACCTGAACCTGGGAGGTGGAAGCTGCAGTGAACCAAGACTGCACCACTGCAGGGTGACAGAGTAAGACTCTTGTCTCGGAAAAAAAAAAAAAAAAAAAACAACCATGAGAAAGATATATGGAGGTGAGAGGGAAAGGTGTACCCTGGAGGGATTGCTTATGGCATCTTTTACTGGCTTCAGAAACACAGGTCATGGCCAGACGCAGTGGCTCACACCTGTAATCCCAGCACTTTGGGAGGCTGAGGCAGGCAGATCGCCTGAGGTCAGGAGTCAGAGACCAGCCTGGCCAACATGGTGAAACCCTGTCTTTGCTAAAAACAGAAAAATTAGCCAGGCGTGGTAGTGCGCCTGTAATTCCAGCTACTCGGGAGGCTGAGGCAGGAGAATTGCTTGAACCTGGGAGGTGGAGGTTGCAGTGAGCCAAGATAATGCCACTACACTCCAGCCTGGGTGACAGAGTGAGACTCTGTCTCAAAAAAAAAAGAAGAAGAAACACATGTCGTACCTGAAGGGAAGATAGGTCCTTTCCCTGCCCTTCTTCCCCATTTCCTTGGTAGGGGCAGCAGTGTCTGGCACAGGCTCCTGACCCTTGTGCTGTAATGATATGTTGGGGATGTTTGTTTCTTCTTGGACCTTTCCTGTTTGGGACAGCAAAATCTACAAGATCCAGGTCTCCGTTGGGGCTTTCCACACTGGGATCTTCCTTGGTCAGGTCACTTGTAGCTGTTTTTCAAATCTGCACTCAATGGCATGCAATTCTGTGCCCTGATTTAACGTATGAGGGTCAAGTGTGAGACGTGGGATTTTTATTTAAAAAATTGTATTTTAGGCCGGGCTCGGTGGCTCACGCCTGTAATCCCAGCACTTTGGGAGGCCGAGGCAGATGGATCACAAGGTCAGGAGTTCGAGACCATCCTGGCCAATGTGGTGAAACCCCCGTCTCTACTAAAAATACAAAAATTAGCCAGGCCTGGTGGCGGGCGCCTGTAGTCCCAGCTACTCAGGAGGCTGAGGCAGGAGAATCGCTTGAACCTGGGAGGCAGTGGTTGCAGTGAGCTGAGATCGTGCCACTGCACTCCAGCCTGGGCGACAAAGTGAGACTCTGTCTCAAAATAAAACAAAAAACAAAAAAAAAGTATTTTAAAATATATTATGATCATTGACTTTTTCTTTTGGTCTCCTGTTCTACGAATTGTAATATAAATTCGTATTATTGCCACTATGTAGGACACAGAACAGCTCCATCGCCCTGTACATGTCCTGTTGCTGCCTTTGTGTAGTCACTGGAGATGTGGGTTTTATTTTTATTATTTTCTCCATTTGATAGATAGTGCTGACTTGATTCACTTCATCCATTCCAGGGCTAATTTTTCACTGTTGATTGTCAGGGGCTCTGCTCTGCTGTTTCTCCAGCCCTCTCCAGTGAAAGAGATGTAACTGCAGTGCCATGGTTGTCAGCTTGTTAGTTATTGGCAAGTCTTGGTTGGATTTTCTATTCTTCATTGTGGGCTGTCCTTGCCTGTACACCTAGCATGCTCTGGACCCCTTTGTGGATTTATGAGAATTCAAGCTAATTCCAACAGTGGCCAAAGAAAAAAATAGCAAGGGAAATATGTTATTGCTAACCATATAGGCCTCAGAGTGAAAACGGCTGTTGGAGTATTCTGCTTTGAATTATTTATTTTAGTCTTTCTCAGATGTCAGGACAGATTTTTAAGATTTGGGCATAATGTTTAAAATGAAGATGGTATGTCTGTAGATTTTATTGACCCAACTTGGTCCCCCCAGGCTGTCCTCACCTGCCCCACTACTTAGACGAAACCAGGAATGGCAAGAGGAGAGCATCCAAGCCGCCTGCACCAGCCCTCAGTGCATCCCCACCCAGGCTCTGGAACGAGCTGCTACATGCACGGGAAGACCAGAGCTGCCGTCTTCCTGGCTGTTGTTCAGAGCTTATGCTTTCTTAGGGAAAAGTACAATGTAGGGCTGTGTGTGTGGTGGGGATCTTCTGTGTGTGCTTGTCCTCCCCCTGGGAAATGATGAGAGGTGACCCCCGAGCTCCCAGCTCAGTGTCACACTCGAGTGAACAGTAGATGATGCTTCTGCCGTGCGTTTTGCTGGGGAAGGTAACAGCCATCGCACACATGTAAATTCTTGTGTAATCCAATTCCTGTCTTTGTAATTACTTGGAGACTTGCCATCGCAGCCAATTGAGAAGTGGGAGCAGTGACCCTGGGCAGAAAGCAGAAATTGGAGAGGAGGGGAGGGGTGGGGAGGTGGCATCCAGAACACAGTTGTAGCTCTCCTGGCTTTACAGCATCTAAAATCACTTCAGGATCAGGAAAAAGCAAAAACATTATAACTGCCCTCCACGCAAGTACCCCAGCTTTTCTGTCCCAAGTTCCCACTCCCTCTACCTCTCTCTTATCAGGCTGGAGGAATTCTCAGCAAGCGTGATAGAGTCAGGTCATCCGTGACTTAGCTGAGAGGAAGGACTTTTACTGATAAGAAACTCCCATTGTCTGGCAACAGGTTTCTGTAGAGGAATGCTTCCAGGTGGGATAAGAATGGCTTTCATTTTTAACAACCACACACTATAAACAAAGCATCCCGAGAGCACGGGTACCTAGCAGAAGAAGAACGAAGTAGCCAGGAAACAAGTTGCTTTTCAGCATCCCCACTGAAATGATAGGGTACTTTAGAAAGCGGGTGGTGGCATTCTTTCCACAAGTACAGCAAGTGTCACTGTGGGGTCTTAATTCTCTCGAATCTGCCTTTAGAAGGCAGAAGGCAGAATGATCAGCTCTGCTCTGAACGTGTTTGCCGTTTGATTGACGTCGGAAACATGATGTCACTTCTGCAAACACCCACGTGAGAAGGTGTATTTTTTTTTTTTTTCTTATTTGGGTGACAGATTGCATGTTAGGGCACTAAAAGATGAAAGCACTAAATATTTGCTTTAGAAAAACACAGTGGAAGATTCTCTCATCCTCCCCGCTGAAAACTTATGGGCTTAGAATTCCATTAACCAAAATGACTGTCTTCAGTTAAACTTATTGCGACCCTCTGGGCATGATTAACAAATCAGGTGGAAAGGGAAGGTGGAGGAGTATACGGGATTCTTTTTTCATGTTGTGTGGAATAGGGCACTTTAGTTGAAATTGAGGTTCAAGTTAGCAAAAAGAAATTCCATCCTTCGGCTGGGCGTGGTGGCTCACGCCTATAATCCCAGCATTTTGGGAGGCTGACGCAGGTGGATCACCTGAGGTCGGGAGTTCGAGACCAGCCTGACCAACATGGAGAAACCTCATTTCCACTAAAAATATAAAATTAGGCAGGCATGGTGGCATTTGCCTGTAATCCCAGCTACTCGGGAGGCTGAGGCAGGAGAATTGCTTGAACCAGGGAGGAGGAGGTTGTGGTGAGCTGAGATTGCGCCATTGCACTCCAGGCTGAGTGACAAGAGCGAAACTCCGTCTCAAGGGGGGAAAAAATCCATCCTTCTTCAATGTGTATCTTATCCTTCTCAGTGTTTAATAGGACGTTCTACTCAATGGATTGGTTTCCTCCCTATAAAAAGGAGCATTTTGTTATTCCCTCTTTCAGATTTAATGATAAAGTCATAATTCCTGCAAGCCTTTTGAGGAGGATATATCTTATCTCATAAGATAGCTGGGCACAGTTGTTCAGGCCTATATTGTCAGGGCTTTGGGAGGCCTCAAGGATCGCTTGAGGGCAGGAGTTTGAGACCAGCTTGGGCAACATAGCAAGACCCCATCTCTACAAAAAATTAAAAAGTTATCCAGGCATGGTGGTGCATACCTGTAGTCCCAGCTACTTGGGAGGCCGAGGCAAGAGAATTTCTTGAGTCTAGGAGTTCGAGGCTGCAGTGAGCTCTAATTGAGCCACTGCACTCCAGCTTGGGTGGCAGAACGAAACCTTGCCTCTTAAAAAAAGAAGAGAGGGGCTGGGCGCGGTGGCTCACGCCTGTAATCCCAGCACTTTGGGAGGCTGAGGTGGGCGGATCACAAGGTCAGGAGATCGAGATCATCCTGGCTAACACAGTGAAACTCTGTCTCTACTAAAAAATACAAAAAATTAGCTGGGCATGGTGGCGGCCGCCTGTAGTCCCAGCTACTTGGGAGGCTGAGGCAGGAGAATGGCATGAACCCAGGAGGGGGAGCTTGCAGTGAGCCGAGATTGTGCCACTGCACTCCAGCCTGGGCGACAGAGCGAGACTCCGTCTCAAAAAAAAAAAAAAAAAAGAAGAGAGGTGTGGTGGCTCATGCCTATAATCCCAGCACTTTGGGAGGCCAAGGCGGGTGGATTGCCTGAGCTCAGGAGTTTGAGACCAGCCTGGGCAACATAGTGAAACCCCATCTCTACTAAAATACAAAAAATTAGCCGGGCATGGTGGTGTACGCCTGTAGTCCCAGCTACTCGGGAGGCAGGAGGCGGAGGTTGCAGTGAGCCAAGATTGCACCACTGCACTCCAGCCTGGGTGACAGAGCGTGACTCCATCAAAAAAAAAAAAAAAAAAAAAAAGTGAGAAAGAATGTGGTTTTGGTACTCAGTGTCTAGGACGTCTGTTTAATGGGATGGTTAGGAGCGTGTGCTCTGTACTCTGAGCTCAAACCTTGGCTTTGCCTCTGACCAGCTGAATGACCATGTGCAACTCACTGTTTATGCCTAAGTTTTCACATCATAAAACCAGGACATTATTATGCCTATCTTTACTTATTAGTAGATTTGAATGAATTACAGTATATAAGGCAAGTGACATACACGGAAACTGGCAAACATCTGTTTTTTGTTGTTGTTGTTTGTTTGTTTTTTGAGACAGAGTCTCGCTCTGTCGCCCAGGCTGGAGTGCATTGGTGCAATCTCTGCTCACTGCAACCTCCACCTCCTGGGTTCAAGTGATTCTCCTGCCTCAGCCTCCCGAGTAGCTAAGATTACACGTGCCCACCATCATGCCCAGCTAATTTTTTGTATTTTTAGTAGAGATGGGGTTTCACCGTGTTGGCCAGGGTGGTCTTGAACTCCCGACCTCAGGTGATCTGTCTTCCTCGGCCCCTCTAAGTACTGGGATTACAGGCATGAGCACCTGGCCATATCTGTATTTTTTAATTCACTTTTTTGATTTGGGAGGAAAGAAACCTGAACCCTCTTCTTAGTGGGAGTGGGATAGGCTTTAATGTTAATACTATGCATCATGTATTAAAAATCCACTATCCTGGCACTGGATTAAGCTTTTCATAAGTATTATTGTTTCACCCTTACAGCTACCACAGAAGAGAAAAACCAATATTATTTAAAGTTTATGTATAAATAGGCTAGTCGCTAACATGTACTCAGCACTTACTGTATACCAGGCTCTGCCTTAAGTGGTTTTCATATATTAACTCATTTAATCTGCTCAATTTGTGGGAACCATTTTTTTCTCATTTTATAGAGAGGAAACTGGTGCAGACTTTTTTTTTTCTTTTTAATAATTTGTTCTTGGTTCCACTGAAAGTAATTGTTAGGACTGGGATTTGAAGGCTGGGTCTTCAAATGTTGTCCAAACCAGGCTGCCCACCTCCCCATCAATGACAACCTTCTGTCCTGTAATGTGGAAGTAGGCCCAGCTGTATGAGAAGCTCAGAGCACACAGATGCTGTCCAGATATGCTGGCTTCTGATCCTTGCAGAGAAAAAATCTTTATTACCGGAAGTTGTGGCTTCTGAGCCTCTCTGCAATTGGCAACATAGATTTTTGTTTTGTTTTGTTTTGTGTGTGTGGTTTTGTTTTTTAAATAATTAGAAACAGTTCTACAATTGTTACCACCCACAGTAAAAAATTGCTTGGATCCCGTGAAGTAAGAAAGAAAAAAAAAATAGGCCATTTGGTAGAATGATTAACAGGGGGCTTTAAAGAGGAAAGTCTGCTTTGGAGGGTGAGCTTTGGATGTACAGATGCTGGGACCCTCGTGTTTTTCAAGTCCCCCATTTGCCTGCATTGAGAATCAAATGTGAATGGTGGTTGCCAGTGATAGGAGGGGTTACAATGCGTGAGATGGCTCTGGGAGGAAACTCACATTTTTTCGTACTTATTAATGGTATGTCTTTTGTGCGAGTGGGTGTGAGTACTGAGAGCATCAAGTGTATATTTGCACAGTGTGTGGTCCTCGCTGCTGTGTTCCACTCCCCATGATGGTGGGCTACACTAGGAGGAGAAGCAAGCCTTAGCACAGCTTGACAGTTTCCATTATATGGACGGAGTCACTGAGGCAGGAGCAAGCCAGGCCTTTTTCCAGGTCAAGGGAGCTGGGTCAGTGTAGCTGGGACTCTTGGTTTCTTAGCACTGTGCTCTGATTATCAAAGCTACGCCCCCACTTTTGTGGGAATAAAATCGGTGCCCTTGCATATAAGTTGTTCGCTTCACTCCCAGCCCCCTCCTGAGAATTAGGATGGGCCAGGATCTGAGTTCAGTGCCTTTGGTCCAGTAGGATGTGCTATTCATTGGCGATCCTTCCCCCATAGTTTCAAGACTGTAAGTGGTCACATGGGCAAAGAGATGATTTCCTAATCCTCGTGGGAGCTTGAAGGATTTGCCTTTGTTAAAGGAGGAACATCACGCTGGAGGGGTGTCTGTCTATGTGTCCCACTTAAACCACACTGCTTTTGACTTCTCCTCTGTGATGATTCCCAGGCAGCCTCCTCTTGCCATCCTGACTTGTTTAAATTTATGGGTTGTTGGCAAGCAATTTTTTGATGCTATTCTTCTCATAGCCAGAGGCCAAGATCCCTTGTGGAGCAGTGCCTGAATTTAATAGATGTCATCTGGACACCAGGGAGGGGCATTGAGAAGCACTGGGGGAAAAGTCTTAGAAGTGAGATTTTACCCCTAACGCCGTCTCCCAGCCTCTTATTTATCCTTTTCAGGGCAATGCAGCCTGTGATTTTTTTGGTGGTACCATAGTGTCATATACCATACTCTACAATTCTAGGACAAAGGACACAGTGTCCTAATGGTCTTGCAGATGGCCTAAAATACATATGGTAAGCCACTTATTTAATTTGATCTCAAATATCTCAGCATTACTGAGCTCTACACCTGGATGTTTACAAAGCCTGAAGATCTGTACCCACTGCTGTAACATCAGGTGACACTCAAGGAACACAATTCTACTCTTCTGGCTGTCTGGGGTCTTGGGTCCCAGGCTAGGGTCTAAGGCAGACAAGACAGTACCATCCCATTAGCTTGGTACATGAGGCTTAAACAGTTCCTCGAAGTCATGGGGTGAAGGAGGGCACAGTTAACTCAGCCCCCACTTATTCAAATATCAGATTGCTGGCTGATAGTCTCCCTCCCTGCAATGTTGGCAGGAAGCAGAAAAGAAGGGAAGATTGTGACAATAACTGTTGCAAAGGCCATTAACTTGACTTTGTGGGACAGACATGTAGGTCTCTCTTTACTGCTTCTGGACACAAATTATGGGAAAGCCTGCACAATAGGTCTCATTAACTTCCAGAGTGACATGACAGGGACTCCAGCTTTTGGGACAGCTTGAGTCCATTTAGTAAAATGTTATTGAGGACTTCTGTGCCAGGCAGGGTTCTGGTGTTGGGGACAAGGGTGTGAGTGAGAGGACTGAGTTGTTGCCTTTAGGAAGTGTACTGTCTAGCCAGGAGTAACGGCTTGAGTCGAAGTCGGCTCCCATTGGGCCTCTTAGGGAGTCCCAGTTTGCTCTGAGGCCTGCTCCTCTCTGGGAAGAAATCACCTTGAGAGCTTCTGGGATTTGGAACTCCCTGCATGGTTGGATCCCTTCCATCTTCATGTGAATCGTCTTGGTAATGAGGCTGCCCAGGAAAGCCATAACACAGGGACATTTGGTGGGCAGGTCCACTTTCGAAGTTCTGGGAGTTACCATGGCTGTTGTTCTGACTGCAGTCTAGATGCTCCCAGGCCCATTTCTCTCCTTTTTTACTCTTTAGTTCTGCCTGGTGACCAGGGAGGTGCCCCGCACCTCACCCGTCTAGTGGGGTTTCCCACCACACTTCCAATTCTTGCTCATTCAACATCAAGTCTTTGCTCTGCCTTTCTTCGAATCACGAAGATCCTGTCTGCCAGAAGCATCCTGTCCAGGTTCCAGGCAGACGACAGTCTCTGAGCATTCCAGGGTCTTACAGTTTAGAAAGAGGAGAGAGCAAGAGAATCTTAAAAGCACCATAAGCTGGAGCTGTTTAGAATAGAGCAAACAGCCCTTGGGGCTCTGGCAATCGATGTTTGTAATTAGTATCCTGATTTATTAAGAAGAGTTTGTTGTCTCCAGGATTAAAACAAAACAAAACAAAAAAAATAGATTCTTTAGGGAGATTAATTGGGACTGTCCTGTGGGTAAGGAGATAGTAAGAAGATAGCAGTAAGTGGAATGTTACCTAACAGGTAAGGTGCAAATGGGCTCTGAGGTACTCCCTTGAACCTGGGCTTCTGACACAAGAAAAGTAAAATAACTCAGGTCAGGGAAATGGACCTGAGTGCACTGAGAATATTAATGCAAACAGACCCCAACCAGAGTAATGTGTTCACTGTGGTTGGGGTGGGTGGGTTTGTAGAATCTGTTACAGAATCTTGGAATTGTGAGAGCAGACTGATAACTGTAACCTGACCACTCTTCAAATCCTCTCTTGAACAGTGAGGAAGCGAGCAGACTGATAACTCTAACCTGACCACTCTTCAAATCCTCTCTTGAACAGTGAGGAAGCAGAGGCTCAGAGAAGGAAGACTGCTGTAAGATCAAGCAATCGTGTGTAGCCAGACAGTGGGAGAATCAAGACTAGAATCCAGATCTCTTGGTTTTCCTCTTTCCCCTCGGCCACCTCCGATTCAAGGGAGAGTTTAATTTTGTGAACCATTCCTGTTAAGTGCCATTAATTTCAAGGTCTTTCTGGATTAGTGTGTGAAATTCAGTGTGTTCAGTATGAATTCACTTATTTTCCACTTGAAATCCTGATTTTTCTCGGATGCCCCGGGTGTTGATATGATGATCAGGAGGCTCGTGATGGTGATGAGGATGGATTAATATAATCATCTCTGCTAAAGGTTAACGAGAAAGCAGTGAGCTGGAATTGATACATAAAAAACACTGAAAACTTTTCAAGCAGTGAATGTGCTTTAGCGATACATAGACAATCAGATCTTACCATTTATGTGTGTATTTTGAATGATGAATGAATAACTAACTAGTCTTTCCCAGAGGACTGGTATTTGGGAATCTTTTTTTAAAGTGTTGCTTTCTGGGCTTTCATTAAAAGCTCAAACATAGAAATGTATGAAAATGATCTCTTGAAAACAAGTTTGGCACCAACACTATGTGAGAAAACTTGAAAAGTATATAGGTTGTGGATCACCAGTTCTCGAACTCAGGACCACCCTGACTGAGTTGACCATGATCAGAATGGATGCAAGAGTTCACTGGTTTTATAATTTTTGCGAAGAGCTGTCTTCTGCCCTTAGCACTCCCATGTCCTGTAACCAGGAAACAAGCCGGTGCCCTGGGTTGAGTTCAGCAAGTTTGTTTTGACTTGCAGCCCATCATGGGAGTGAAACTCTCATTATGTAATGTTAAACTGGGCCTGGAATGTCAGCAGAGCTTGGCCTGCCAAAGCTTGAAGGGTTGGTTGGGAATGGACTATGTTTAGTATGACTAATCCAGCTCGGCTGGGTACTGGGTGGGTGGGTGGCTCTCTGAGGAGGGAGGTATGACTTGGGCTATTTCAAATCTTAGCACTTTGTATAAACTCTGTAGTCCCTCCCCTCACCCCCTTCCCCTCCCACAAAAGAAGTTAAGCCTTACTGACCAACCAGTACAGTCAGGGGCTGTTGACTGATACCCAAGCCTTGATGTACACATTTGTGGTCAAGACATCAAGTTGCAGCCGGGCGTGGTGGCTCATGCCTATAATCTCAGCACTTTGGGAGGCCGAGGCGGGTGGATCACGAGGTCAGGAAATCGAGACCATCCTGGCTAACACAGTGAAACCCTGTCTCCACTAAAAATACAAAAAATTAGCCGGGCATGGTGGCGAGTACCTGTAGTCCCAGCTACTTGGGAGGCTGAGGCAGGAGAATGGCGTGAACCCGGGAGGCGGAGCTTACAGCGAGCTTGCAGTGAGCCGAGATCGCACCAGTGCACTCCAGCCTGGGCGACCGAGCGAGACTCCGTCTAAAAAAAAAAAAAATCAAGGTACATCACTTGCAATTAGGGAAATAATGCTTTTGGGTCCTGTGAAATAATGGTGTTTCTTAAAGCAGCCTATATTGGTCAAGCGTTGCTGGCAGGGGCACTTAGTAATTAAAGCAATTACACAAAGTAAACATTAGGTTCCTTAATAAAAATAGCAGTGAACCCTAGTAAAAACTGAATGTAAGGAAAGAGGTGGGCTATTTTCCTAATAAGGATTCCAAAGTATAATTTAGGGTCTGTCGGCTGACCTTCTTGGTCTTCCTTTGAGAGCCTCCAGCCCCCTTTGCCCCCATACTTCCCCACCAAGCTTCCTCTTGGCTCTTCTTAGGGGACAAAAGAATCCCGTTTTTATGCAAATGTTTTTAGCTGGAGGTAGAATAATCAGGAACCATGTTTGCACAGTGATCCTTAAACACAATGTGGACCCCCACCCCACCAGGCAAAGGTTGCATTTTGGTGAGGATGGCAGAGCCCCCAGCCTCTGCTCTGCCTGAGGTGAAGTGGGGAATCGCTTTTGTCCCTTCCCTGATGAATGGGTGTAAAGTGTTCACTGAACCTGGAAACACCTCCTTTTGTGTCCGGTGCTCTCCTAACACAGGCCGTTAAACTTGGGGCAATCGCTCATGGTGGGGGATTGAATGGGGCCATTGTGGGGGGGGAGGGGTGCACACTGAAGCCATTGTGGGCATAGAGATGCCATTGTTTTCTCAGTATTAAGAAAAGGAGTAGGACTCTAGGGACCTCCAGGCATCAGTGTGGCCGACCACTGCACTGACTGCTTTTCTAGGTTTGCATTATCCCGGAGGAACCCCCTAACCTGAGAGGTTGGGCAAGGTCAGCCTAGGCTGGCAGCACCGCGGGGCGCCCCCTGCAGTATGGACGTGGTATTCCCTTTCCAGCCTCTGCAGGGCCAGGGCGCTCCATTTCTTCCCAGGACTGCCTGCCCTGGTCGTGGCCGTCATTTCTGCAGGGAGGTTGCTGTTTTCCTCCAGGCATCGGAGTTAAAAAGCATTTGTTCAAAAATCACTTCTTCCACTTTAGGAATAACATCTTCTCCCATTCCCTGCCGGTGACTTTTTCATTTAATTTTCGTTTTGCCATATGGTCTTTCAGAGGCACTCTGATCTTAATTATAGTATTCAGCCTTTGTTTATTTAAAAATCAGAAGGCAGATAGGCTATTGAGGGTTTATCTGTACTAATTGTACCACCATACCTGCCAACTGTCCCCTTAACCACTACAATCCCTGCCGACAGTGTGTATACACAAACACACGCGCGTGCACACGTGGGCCACATAACGTAATGTGTTGATCAGAAAGGAGCGTATTTCCAGCTTTAGAATTGCCGCACTGGCATTTTCCATCATGAACCCCTGCCATGTAGTGTTGACTTGAAGGGGATTTAGCCATGGGATTGGGAAGAGCAGGGAGTTAGGGTCAGAAGACCTGAGCTCAAATCCTGATTCTGCCACTTACGGTGTTATCTTGGGGAAACAATTTTATTCCTGGAGTCTCAGTTTTACCATCTATAAAATAGGGATAGTGCTATCAATGTCCCAGTAAGGGTGTGGGATTTATTTTTTAATTTTTATTTGTTTATTTATTTTTTTGAGACAGGACAGGCTCTGGCTCTGTCGCCCAGGCTGGAGTGCAGTGGTGCAATCAAGGCTCACAGCAACCTCCCCTCCTGGGTTCAAGTAATTCTTTTGCCTCAGCCTCCCAAGTAGCTGGGATTACAGGCTCCTGCCACCACGCCCAGCTAATTTTTGTGTTTTTAGTGGAAGCAGGGTTTCTCCATGTTGGCTAGGCTGGTCTCGAACTCCTGACCTCAGGTCAACCACCTGCCCCAGCCTCCCAAACTGCTGGGATTACAGGCATGAGCCACTGTGCTGGCTGGGTGTGGGATTTAAGTGAGATATTATGAAAGGCTGGTGGATGTGTTAAGCATCCTGACATCTGGTGTTCAAGGGTTAGAAAGTGAAGCCCCATACAGCTTTTATAATCAACAGGCTTAGATGCAATGGCCTCAGTTGTTTTTTGAAACATAATGTGCATATAGTTCATTTTGCTGTTTTACCTGCCTCTTTGATAACTTAAATATTCTAATTAAATCATGGCTTATATCAGAATGTATAATATTTTATAGATCTTTTAAAAAGTGACTTGTTTGAAGATTATAACATCATTTCATACAGAAAATAGCTTTGCTATGCTTACACTTTGAAAACACCTGTTGAAGCCTCTAAAGAAACATGTTTATAAAATGTTAAACAGGTCAGTTATATTTTTGGTTTAAAACAAGCATGATAATTCTTGACTTCTTCCTCTGAATTTGGGAAGCTCTTCTGTTAGAGAAATCAATTTTTTTCCTCCCTGATGCCTGAATAAAGATGCATTTTAAAAAATATTATCTTTGTAGATAATAATGAACTTTTAGTTGTTATACTAGGTTCTAATAACTTTTCATCAGGCCATCACAGTCTGAATAATTGTAAAAAAGTCAATTGTAGAAACTGTTTAAAGAATTTCCAATTCTAACATTTTCTTTGAAATGTTTGAGATTGTCTACTGGGTTTTTTTTTTTTTTTTTTTTTTTTACGAATTTTTTTCCTAAAAGATTTTTCAGAAGCAGTGTTTTCACATGTAAATATCTGCAACAAACAGCACTTAACCAGTCCTTAATTGGTTCTATATATTTATACTTGAGACACAGCAATAAACATGTAGTATACACATGTCTTTGGTAAAGGAAGCTCTTCTTCTCACAAGCCTGGCTGCCCCAAAATTATAGTGAAGGACAATGTCGATTCTAATTGCTGGCTTTTGACCCCTACATCTATATATTTTACCTAATTTATAGTTGGAAAAGCAGCTAAAAATGTTAAAAGAGTTCATGCCAGTAGTTTGAGTTGTTGTAGTTTATAAAGCCCTAAAATTAAGTATGGAAGTACAAGAAAGCCTATGCTATGTACTGGGTCAAAGAGAAGAAATCCAAATTAATATTAATTGGTATTCATGAGCAATCCCTGAGTGCCCGTAATGTTTCTGTCCCAATCATAGACTAATCTGGCCAATTGTATGGGTCAGACAAAATAGCCAACAGCTCTGAGTTTAGATTGGTATGAAAAAAGGGGATCTGACTGTTAACACCATATTCCCCAAGTCTGTAATGTTCTCTGACCTCCAGTGTAAATAGCTGTTCATCTTTAGATGATTTGACAGCATAATTTAGCATTTGGGATTCCTTTTTTTTTTTTTTTTTCTAAGTGGTGATTAAAAACTTGTGCTTCTTCTCTAGCATATAAATCAAGCTTTTCAGTTATATTTTCCGGGGCATAGAATAATTGAAGTGAATTGAACATTGGGCTGGATGGTCATAGAACTGGTTTCTGTTAGAGGTTAACTGACTTTGAGGAAATTATACCATCAAGGTACTCCGGGGTGTATCTGTTAGCTTTTTGACAGTTGTAAATAATTATCTCCCTCTCTAGATTATTAATTCCCTGAGGGCAGGACTTTGATTCACTGATATATCTATCTATCCCTAGTGCCTAGAACAGAGCCAGGCATGAAATAGGCACTGAATCAGTATTTATTGAATCAGTGAATGAATCTCCAAGTGCACCTAAGGGAAGGATACCAGGAAGAGTCTACTGTGTTTATGGAAACAGCAGCAATAATTCCTCCTCCTCATTTTCATTTGCTGAAATTACTAACCAACTGGGTGCCGTGGCTCACGGCTGTAATCTCAGTCCTTTCAGAGGCCAAAGCAGGAGGATCACTTGAGCCCAGGAGTTTGAGACCAGCCTGGGCAGCATGGCGAAACCTCATTTCTACAGAAAATGCAAAAATTAGCCAGGCGTGGTGGCATGTGCCCATCATCTCAGCCACTCGGGAGGCTGAGATGGGAGGATCACCTGAGTCCAGGAGGTGGAGGCTGTAATGAGCTGTGATCACGCCACTGCACTCCAGCCTGGGCAACAGAGTGACACCTTTTCTTTAAATAAATAAAATAAATAAATAAATAAAATTATTAACCAGCTAATCTCAAATCAATTCTTCTAAATCCTCTGAGCTTGTTTGTTTTTCTGTCTGTAAAATGGGGCTGTTTTCATGTGAGACTTAGATTATGAGAAATAGTCACGCCTAAACTTCCTTGAGGAGATGCTAGACAAAAACAAGATGGTTTTGAAAAAAATAACACCACCGTCCAGACTGTACTAAGATGCCTGGTTGCATTTGAAACCAGTTTCACAGTCTGCTTTGGGCAGGTGATTGCGACATGCTTTCCATCTGTGCCTAATGGGAGTATACTCCCAGCTCCACATGGCAGCAGGAACATTGGCAGGGCTCTTCTGGAGAGAGGAGAGAGCCAATAGGCGTTGCTATGGTGGAGGCATGACATAATTCAATTTTACTTTATTATTCACTGGATGTGCCCATTGTATGTTAGCCTCTGGGTATGTTTACAAGGAGCTTAGGAAAGAGGTAGAGGCTGTGTTGTCTGTAGAGGCTGTGCTGTCAGCAGAAGGGGCCAGGCATGTTCACACACACACATGCACACATGAGTGCACACGCACACTTCTCTTCCCTGGCATGCAGCACCAATCTTGGGGCAGAGGTGAAATCACCACCCGGCTAGCGACTGGCAAGGCTCAGAAGGACTTGCTTTCCTAAAATCTCCTCCCCTGGTCTCATAATTCCCTGTAGCAGCTTGGGGCTTGGGTGTGTGCACACCTAATTTCTCTGAGAACACATACGTGTTGTAAAGGGCACAGCAATTTCCCGTGCTTACTTAATAGTGTTTAAATCAACTTACTGGATTTGGGTGCCTTTCCTTGCCAACATTCCTAAACTTCATGTGAACAGCAAAAGTTCAAAGTCCACCAAAACATCATTTATTTGTTAATGAAAACCAAGCAATTTCAGAATGGGATCGTACTGTCCTGTACTGTCACCTTCTCTCTGATGTTATGGAGGCATGTTGTCTTTCTCCAGAGGCAAGCAATATTGTGTTTTAAGCTTATGAGGCAATCATGGGAGGCGAGTTTGGCCAGTGTTTCTGTGTATTCAGATCCTCCTCCTTTTAAAAAGAATAAAATAAAAGGTAGAAGGCTTTTCCCTGATTTTGCTTTTCTGGTGGGTTTCTATTTGTCATTGCGGTTTATAAAATGGCTTCTTCTCCTCTGCTTCCAATTCATTTGTTAATATTAACTCTTGGTTGGAGCAGAGAGTCACCGTTATCTGAAAAGCAAATTCCCTTATTTTTGTCATATTGATGTAGTAGCAGTAGTTAATTAGGGACCCCATGAGTGACAGGAGTTTTTGGGTTCTATAACCAAAAACCCAAACACTGGCCAACCAGGTCTGCCTTGTCAAGTCGGTGAAATCCTGACAGCTTGCAGTTTCTTCAGCCTCCCTCCCTGCACTTCAGTACAGGAGCAGCCCAGTAATAGTCCTGATCGCTAATAAGAGCACAAACACCCGTAAGCAGGTGAATTGGAAATATTGTCATTTTGACTACATCAACAACTTATAACTTACCAAAGCAACCTGATGTCCTTACTTAATTCTTCCCCCGCACCTCCCCACCAGTGCTTGATTAACAAACTGGTCAGTGGCTATTTAGACATGAATCACAGGGCATAGGACATCCTCATAGGATGAGCTGCCTGGGCTGGACGCAGTGGCCAGGTTGATGACTTCTCTTGAAAGGGGGGTTCTGTGTTGCCCGCACCTTCACCTAGAAGGAGATGTGAGGCATTTCTTAGAACAGTGTTCACCCCCTTTAGAATTTGTGACCCTTTGTCCTTGTTAGTCTTGATGGCTTCCAGTTCTCCAAGCCCCAAAGAACTGTGTGGTTTCTCTTATTTCTGCAGCATTTAAAGAAATTAAATTAGTTTTCCTGGGCTCCTCACCATCTAATTTGTTTCCCATTAGAGATAAATAATGACGTTTGGGGCATCATAAACCCAAGGATTTCCATGTTAGTTTTCCAAGGACCTTTTTTTAAGAGAGAGGGGAATAAGAATATTTGGGTCAGATGTTTTAAGATGTTAAATATAAAAATCAGCCTTTTAAGAATCAAATGCAAAGCCAGTCACTTAGCCTTGAATTTCCCACTGTGATTCCACTTTTCAAAACCCAGGATGACCATCATGATGGGTTTAGTTGGACTATCAGTTGTTACAGGTCAAATCATAGTCTCATGATTGTTAAAATCTTAATAAGGCCCCCTCTAATCCTGTGAGTTTTCAGAAGGAAATCCCTGTGAACAATCCTGGAATTGCTTTGCCTGGTAACATCTTATTTACTGACAATATCCCCAGCTGAGCTCTCTTGGTTAATATGTTTGCTCTGGCACTGTAGTTCCTTTTTAATCAGAAATGCTTATCAGTAGGTTGCATGGTTGGGGAAAATGGCATTTATTTTGTAGCATTTTCCCAAGGAATATTGGATGAATATTTCTTTAGTACTAAATATATAATGGTCTTTGTCTTAAGAACTTATTAGCACTGAGATTTCTGTGTTGGAATTTTCTTTATTGATACCGGTTTGTAGGTTCTGGAGAGTCCAACTGATATTTTTTTGCATCTCGATCAGAAGCTCTGACTTTTTGGTCCTTAGCAGAGAATATATCCCTTGATATCTTGGAGGCGCCCTTAGTGGAGTCAATGGTGTGTGGGCTTAAGGAGAAGTCAGGGCATTAGCAGGTCTGTATTTTCCTCCAGCGTGGAGTTTTGTCATTTCTAATGATGACAATCTATCAGTCCACATGGTTCAAAATGAAGATAAATTGAATTAATATATGTGAGTTAACTGACTTATTGATATAATTATACTGTGAGGATTTCTTTAGTGTAACCTAACACATTTAGTAGTGTTAATTGTAACGGCTTTGCATGGGAGCACTTAATTTCCTAAGCAAACAGAATAATTTATTAATTCTCAAAAAGCGATTTCAAGGCCTAGACTGAGAGAGAAAGAGTATGTGTTTTACTGTAGTCTCAGTTTGCTTTGGCTTATCAGATTGAAAATTGCTAAGAATTTTTTTCCAGATTCCAACTTGTTATTGCTACATTTCCATGTGTGCCCAATTCAATAGCGTATTGAAATGAAAGTAGGAAATAGGTACCGTCCAGTAAATCTTAATTAAGTTATTGAAAATTGAAGAGCACTGAATAATAAAGCAGTTCTAATTGCAGTTAAAACTGTATTGGCAGCAGATATGCTTGAACAGGGATGATAAAACAGCTGAGGAAGAGCGTTGGATGGCAGAATCGAAAAAGGGTAATACACAGATTAAATGCAAAACTCAAATGTTTTGTGAAATGTAGGCAAGCTGTGTAAACCTATTTTTTGCTGGAAAGCATGTTTTCTCTCATGTCAGAAATGATCACAGGAATCCTTTTAATATTCATTTAAATAGTTTTTAATTGGCTTCAGAGAGTTTAAAGTTCAGCATGAAGGTGAGATCTAAGCTTACTAATTAGATCGAATGCAGTTTGACTTAAAGAGCAGACTTGATAATTAAAGAATTTCATACCAAATATACATTTTGAAAACATTTCTTTTCACATCCTTGAGGTAAAATGAGTTTTCCTGAATTTTTTCCCTTCTTTTCAAATAGAAATTTCTCTTACAGAAAGATGATCAAATCTTGTATCACTCGTTAGAAAATGACAAACCTCTCATTTGTTTGTCATTTAGCCAACATCCTGTGTTCAGGTTATTCTAATTTTTTTTTCCCATCCAAGTAGAATTTTGAATTGCACGGAACGTTGTGATGAACACAAGTTGTTGTGTCTTGTGTTTTTCCCCCCACCAAGTTGTTTGATGCTGTTGAAATGGAAGGCTGAAGTAGAAGGGGCACTTAAGCAGTGAAGGGTTTTTCTTTGTAAATAATAGATCAAGAGCACTGGATCTGTATCTAATGGAGCTGTGTGCGGCCTCCGTTTCAAGGACAGCGCGCGGTTTTAAAAACCACAACTACCGACCATCCCGTCCACAACCTGTGGTCAGTTTTGTGAATGTGTGTGCGTGTGTCTCTGCTTGCCTCCTCTAATTCCTTAGCACCCTTCCCCCTTAAACAGGCTGCTGTCACGTCATATTTCATTTCATAAAGTTAAAAATAGAAACCTCAAACAATATAAAGATGTGTATCGATATAGCTCCTTACCTGTCTTCTAATATTATGGAATGATTTAAGGAACTTCAATCCTATTTTACTCAATGTGTGAATGAGCCTATTTGACTATGGTAGGCTCTCTAAGAAAAGGTAGATGTATGTAGCTGACAACAATGCAGAAATGTTTGTCTTAGGAGCAGAAAAACTGGATTGGTTATGTATAGTTTATCTTGATAATCTGATGAAAAATTAAATTTATCATTTTCTCCCTCTTTTCCCTTCCCCCTCCCCCTTTTGTAGGTTATAAATATGTTCTTATATTTGCCAGTTTGAACTTGTGTTTGAAAATCATAGATTTGATACTCTCAAGTATTGTGGTGTTATTGCATACAATTCCTGAAAGCACAGTAGGACTTTGTTCCCTCTGAATTTGAATTAGTTATATTTTATCACTTATAATCTAAATTAGACCTAATTAATATTTTCCCTTGTAGTGTAATAGTGCAAACATTGCCAGTATCTTAAAATATGTAGTCTCTGTTAAAAGCATATTTGAAAACAGAAAAATAAACATTATATGTTAAATGTCAAGTAGGAGTCTATGTAAATAAAATAGAAATAAAAGTACAGATTAAGCCTGGGGATCCTTTGCTTATTTCTGAAATCGTTGTTTATAAGATTACAAGGTAGTTACTGTAAATTGAAACATTTCTTTTTTTGCTGCTTCCCCCCCGCCCGCCCCAAGTGCATCCTACACATTTGGGCCTATTTTTTAAAAAGGGTTAAATAGTCTTTCCTTATAAAATAGATCCATAGATAATCTAGGTAAATAGATTTTAAATCATACATTTTAATATTTTTTATTACATACAAAAATAAATGTTGAAAGCTAATGTTCCTAACACACTGCTTTCTTGAAAGAAAATCATTAATCTTCTCAAATGCAAGTGTAAAGTTGATCCATTTTAGCTTTCTTGTCCATAAATTGTTGATTATTGGTTTTGAAGGAAAACGCAGTATGAGTGTGGTTTGAATTTTAACACTGAAATCATAGATGTACAACATGTTCATTGCAGTCAAATCACAAGCAGAGAGAACCCATTTGAAACAATATTTAAAACATTCCTGTCGGGGCATTATTTAATGGGAATGATAAGTTTCAGATTTTAGGTTTTAGAAAGTGGAGGTTGGCTGTACATCAAATCTACGATTTAACTGCTTTGAAAGAACGGCTTTGCTTGTCTTCAGGGGGAAACAAATAACTTAGGGGACATCAGTTCATTCTCTAACAGTCTTTCATCCCTAAGTATAACAAATTGTTTCTTTTATTAATGTGGTACTCGCACTATGGAAGCAGTTCTTTGGGGAAAATAATCAGGAAGATATGCTTTGCTTCTCCTAGATGCTACAACCTGAAATATGTTGCTACCTTCCTTGAAGGGATTTTCTCTCTCTCTCTCTCTCTCTCTCTCTCTCTCTCTCTCTCTTTTCTTCTCCCCCCAACAAATATAGCTAACGTAATAGAAATTACAGAACAGGATACAATGAGATTTCTTTCCCTTCTCTCACAGCACGTTTTGGTTGGCTAGGAGAAGGCAAGGTATTGGAATATGATTATCCCTATTTAAGGAAAAAAAGAATGATATAATTTGTCATCTTACCAGTTCTCGGCATTCTTTGTGGTGCGCGCTTAGTCAATGCCGGGAAACGGCAGTCAGACAGCTAATAGATATCTCTGCCCTCAATTGTTTAGACATTTTTTGTCTTTTGTGACATTGAAGAAAAGACAAGGAAGGGAATGGAAGCAACTAAAAAATGTCAAAAGATCAAAAAATCAATGGGCCGCAGGAATGCAATCTGTTTACCGGGGTGTAGCTGCTGTTTCTGCTCCGCCACAAGTCCGAGGCGGTTGTCTGGGGCAGGCACCGATGTTGCGTCGCCTCCCTCCCTGGGAGCTGTGATACGGCACACAAAGCGGGCACATTAGCTTGCTCGCCCCCACCCCCCGCCCCCATAAATAAATAATAAAATAAATATAAGCTTTTCTCTTAAGACTGCAAAAACCAAGTTTTTTTCGGTGCTGTGTTTTTCGGTCCATTTCCAACCATTTCCAGGACTCGCTGGGCTCAGCCCAGCAGACGGGTTCGAGAATTTACTGGTGGTGTTTTAATTTTCTGGCCAGGGGAGAACCCTTGATGTTTTTTATTATTTATTTGTTTGATTTTGGAGAGAAAAAGTCAATTAAAAGCAAATGGGTGATAATTAGGTGAAGCACGTTGGGCAGATGAATAATGGTTTTGTCTCTGGCTTGGACTATTTGGACGAGGCTTATATGTCTGTCTTGAGGTGATCAGTGGCAAGAGGGGAAATTTTACTGGAAACTTGTTTCTTAAGAAGAGAAAGGGGTATGTGGATAGTAAGACTTATTTAGTTTTGTAGGGAGGGAGAGTGTTGGTTTTTCTCCATAAAAACATTTGGGTTTTGAATGACAGACTTTGTTGCCTTTTCTTTTTCATTTTTTAAAGTTTTCAACCAACTGGTCATCTGGGGTGTGTGTGTGTGTGTGTGTGTGTTTGTTCACCTACACATTTGCCTGGAGTATAGTGAGAACCCAGGAAAATGGATGGGCCCTACCAGGAGAGGCTGCAATCTGTTGGGGAAGTTTTATTTTATTTTATTTTATTTTTATTTTTATTCCCAAGCCTTGGTTGCTATTTGATAGTAAGTGTGGTCCAGGCTGCATATTTTATAAACTTTCTATTAAAGTTGTGGCATGTTATCATAAAACTCAATTGCGATACTTTGTATTACGCTCTGGGATTGAGAGATAGACATAGGATTAAAAAAACAATTTCTAGGCATTTCTAGATGATAAATTTAATTTTCTTTGCTATTTGGAGGTCTTCTTTGAAAATGCAATTGTAATGAACGCATTCAGAACTGGAGAATAGATTTACCCTTGGCTTCAAATAGTCGACGTTATCAGGCGCTGTCATTCGTTCCTTCCTATTTTCGGGCTGCTAATTGATGTTTTTGATGTCAGCAAGAAAATTGAAGAAAATGTCATGTGTGAACCAGTGCGGAAGTTAATAAGATTGACTTCGTTGACAGAATTTACAATGAGAGCAGAGACCGCATAATGGGACCGCTGCGAATTCGTGTGCTCTCTTTGGAGTCAAAATTGACACCTCACGCTAGGCCAGTGGTCGATAGGAGAGATGGAACATTTGGGAAAGTTCCTAATCTCATTTTTCCCCCCTTACCTTTTGGTCTCCAATGGTGATTTAGTTTCACCGGCAGCTGTTTATCCAGGGGGCTATTGCTGCGGACCACGCCAGGCCCTTAGTTCAGACTCCTGGTGCCACCAACAATGCTTATTTTTTATGCTGTTTTGAGTTTGAAAGCAAAAGAGTCTTAAAAAGGTTAGATTAAGATGTGTCTTAAGGAAAGATATACTAATATCGGTCAGGGTCATTGCAGATGCTTAGGTTATGTGCAATAAAGCCGAAACACAAATCCCTCCCTGAATAAAGAAACCATGTTGGCACTAAGATCAGTCCTTGAACATAACAGAAGGTTATAACTTGCAAGCAAAAAATAATAAAGTTCTTGGCCACATGTCTCCACCCCCAAAAGAAACATTTTAGCCATGGTGCCCCTTAAGGTGTTTTTTTTTTTAAACTTATCGAAGGTTTCAATATAATAGACTAATTTTCCAGTTATGTGGCAAAGTTTATTGGATTTGTGTGTATAATTATGGATTGGATTAGTTGAGTTTGGTTCAGTGCATCTGATTATCTTCTGGCCTTTAGGGAAATGCGCTAAAACCCTAATATGTCCACTACCCCCAAGCGGTCTCTTTTTGAAGGCACCGCACAAAATGTGGTCTCTACCAGTGCTTGGCCTCCAAGGATCTTCAGTGAGAGACATTATTCTTGGAATATCCAATTAATTCCACGGGCAGTGATCAGTTAGCGCTTCTTCTTCCTTTCTCGCCATTTGAAATGCTAACACAATGAATATTTTCTCATTGGTCTGTGTCCCTCAGCTAAGCTGTTGCCGCGGGCTGAGAATTTCATCGACTGATGAGACCAGAGGCTCCGCCAATAAAAGGTTACAGTACGTGATTTGCATGCCAAGTGGGGTTTGGTTTCATGAACTTAAAAGTTCTTTAACTTTTATTTGACTCTTTTTCTTTTGTTCAAAGTAGATTGAGGGGTAGTATATTTGTGAGTGTTTAAAGTATGAAAATTACCAGGGACAGGAGGTCACAACTGTATTTTGGACCATCCTCACACAGACGGAGAAGATGGCCTTTGTGTTAGTGGCTTTTATGGAGAGCAACCACATCAACTTTCTAAGATCAGGTCAATGGGAAGCAGTTTTTCAGATGTTGTGATTTAGTGTTGGGTCCTTCAGTAGCTTGACATTTTGGGGATTGGTACTGGTGGTGGAGTATCTTGTAGTACTAGTAATCAAATACAGCATCATTTGAAATGACAAGGGAGCCATTGAGTAGGACATTAGGAGGAGGAAGGACTATTCTTTTCTTTGGAGTGGTTGGTAATCAGAGTCTTGGGTACCGAGAAAATCATACCTTCTAGAGGAGTGTTCAGAGGCAGAATGTCTTCTGTTTTCAAGGGGACGTAGGAGGGTGTTATGAAATACTGAGTTGCACCGAGCACAAGAAAATTTACAACAAACTAACAGCACCAGTGTCACAGGAGGATACTGATAGCGGAGTAGATTGTGGTGGATTAGATTATGGCCTACAAACCCTGAGTTTCAGAACTGTTTCTCAACCAGACAAAGCCCCAGGAAGTATGAGGCCAAGAGCAGTTACACATGCATTAAATTGGCTAAATGCTTGGCTCAGAAAAATAATGTCTGATGGTGTCACCTGCATCTCTTTCATCTTCCAGACTCTTCCAAACTTGGATTTTATTAAATCAGGATGCTTCTTGTTGATTTAAAGGCATGATAGATGTCTTCTGATCTAAGGAGTATTGTAGACAAAAGCAAAGAGGGAGTATGGTCAAATGAAGGTACCTCTATCCCTTCGCAAAATGGGGGGAAAAGGGATTGAGGCAAAAGGAAGAGTCAGCCTTCAAACCACTGTAATCTTAGAGGAAGGGTAATATGATTGGAGACTTGACATATTTCAACTGAATGAAAAATCATGATACCTTTACCAAAATTGTTAGCAAAAGGGAACTGGCAGGGATAGGAATGGAGAGAGCCTTGCCCCTCTTCTCCCTCTCCCGCCCTCTTCCTTCCTTCCTCTCCTAGCTGTCTGTGAGGAGCAAAGCAGGTGGCTCCCTGTGGCTGACTTTTCATGACAACATGCCATTAGAAATTGCCGTCCTGTTGATCAATCCTCTCGACATGACAGATTTGCCGCAAGGCCTGGCTCTTTGAGCGCCAGCACTGTGGCTTTTCCCTCCTTTTTTCCTGCACTAATTGGTGAAAGTTTTTTTACTGTGCTAGTGGCAGAGGAAATTCTTTTGAACATTGTCACAATCAAGTGTTGACTTCTTTAGAATTGCAAGTAGGTTAAGTGAGTATCAACATTGGGGGGTGAATGGGAGGAGGGAAGACACTAACACAAAGTTACTACTACCTAAATTTTATGATTAGAGTGGTGTTGGAAAGCAAACTAATTGGATTTACCCCCCCTTCTCTCAATATATATATTGTGGGGGGAAATGCACACGTATGCGCGTGCGCACACACACATACACACAACACACACGTGCACGCACACATACACACAACACACACACACACACACACACACACACAAATGAAGGCAAGTATTTATTAAAATCACAGTCCTTTAAAACTTCCATTATGTTTTGTCATGGGGGTGCTGAGGCAGCCCTGACATTTGCAATGGGGAAAACACATTGCCATATTGATTGAAGAAAATACATCCATTAGTTTCTTCCTGTAATACACGGATTCGGAACAACAGTAACACAATCATTACATAACACACTGTAAATCAAAGGAATATATGAAGCTTCTATTAGTCGAGCACATTTTACTCTGAACTTAGTGACATTCTTCTGTCCAAAATCAGCATACAAAGAATCAAACCTCTTGGCAAAGGATATGTCCTTAGACATTGATTCTTCTCCTGAAGTATCAAGATACACTTCTGCTTAAATTCTGACATTCTAGTTTATACGTAAGATTATTTTTTAACCTAGAACATAACAACCTTTCTTAAATGAGTTAAATCCAAACTTCTCTATGAAACTGAGAGTTAATAGGGTTTATCTTTCTATTTAGACAGAATTTGAATTGGAAACCTATTTTTAATATTCTATGATTCAAAATGTTTACTGAAGGAATTTGTAAAATTAATCTTTACTTAAACATGTATTCCTGGATGATTAAAAAACTTGTTAGATTAAAAGCATTGTTTAGCCAGATGGAGACAGAATATGTGTATTTACATTTTTCATGTCACAGAATCTGTGTAGTACATTCTCATTCTTATCTATATACCAGTTCAGATAATTCCAAATTGGTAAGAAAGTAACAGAGAGTATGAAACCCTACAACTTAACCGTGGGTTTGTGACTATCAAGAAGAAATTGTATGCAGGAGTAAAGATTTTGTACTGGCCCATCATCTAAAAATAGCAACCACATGTAAAAAAGAGGCTACTTCTATTTAGCAGTAGGTATTTACTAGGAAAGGAGAATTATAGCAATAAAAGTTACTAAGATTATTAGCGGAATTTCTAGTAAATTGCTTTAGTTTTAGGTACAAAATGGAAAGAAGATGGGAAAGTGTGGTCCGGAATTACCTGGGCCCGGTATCCCTCCTTGGCTATCACAATTGCTGCAACCGTTATAGGGAAGAGAAGTGTAGAAACCAGAAACCCCTATTGAAAGAAGCATCAATTCATATAATTAATTTTGCCATTATAAAAATCATTTGTAAAATTTGCATTATTAACATTATCAAGTCACTAGTTGGTAAGACATCAGACATGACGAGAGTGAAGGGCAGCTTAGGGAGAACTGGGCTTTAAACCCTCAGTAGATCGGAGTTAGGATCAAAGGCGCTTGCTTTATGTGGCTGTGCTAGACTTTGAAGTCATGACTGCACCTACAGCACTCATTTCATCAAGTTCACTGGTGTCTTAATAGCAGATCAATAAGTTTCAAAGTCGGAGAGTTAATTTGATACTAGTGCTGATGCGGTCGTGCTGGGGAAGCCGAGAGAGAGGCAGAGAAAGCTGCCTATTAACAACTCCGGTTCAGAGCGCACAAAGATGCAGATTAAGGATATATCCATGGCCCTGAAAAGACAGGCTCTGGCCAGGAATGGGGAAGCTCTGGATTGATAAAGCAAAGGCTCTTTACTTTAGACATCTCAGGTTATTTGGAAGCCAGTCTATGCTTGAAAAATCTTTAGTCGGATACACATAAGTATGTGTGTTTACACATGTCTGAGTTTTGGTCTAGATAAACAGGTGATATGGGGGAAACGTCTGCACATGCCTTTCTAAAATAAAGGAACATATCTGCATAAGGACTATTGTAGGTTATGGGATGATGTGGGGGAAAAGGTAGGAAAACTGTGATTTTTGAAGGGAGCATTGAATGTGTGCTTTCATCATAGGGATTATGTTGATTTTTTTTTAAAGTGGCATTGGGAATATACTTAAGTGAATCATATCTAGGCAATAATAATTTGATACAAGTCCATTTTGATCCATTTTTTAAAAAAGGAGTGCTAGAGGAGAAGTCTTAGCCCCAAATCCCTTTCCTTCTTTGTAGCGTACCTTGACGTGCATGTGAACAAATGGGATTCTTTATTGCTTTCTTGTATTCTTATCTCATCCTCTTAACCGATTTTGTCTCAAGTCTTCCCACTTAGAAAGTGATATATTTTTCGGACCTATTCCAAAAACTTGTTGGATATAAAGAGCACTGAAAGAGAGAAGAGGAAAAGTTGGGGCAAGATAGGATGTTTGTATGTATGTTTGAGATTTTTCTTTGTTTTCAGCGATTTTACTGGGGTCCTTCTGACGGGATAAGCATAAACATTATGGGGTGTGCGGCAGAGATGACATCAGTGGCTATGGCAGGAGGGGATTTGGAAAGGCTCTTTTTTTGGGCAAAAGGGGAGGGTGTAAAGATATAGAGTTCAAAGATGCAAATCACGAGAAAGTAGAAACCTTAAAAAAAATTTTTTTTAATGAGAACTTTGCCATCTGTATATATACAGCACAGGCTTCCCAGCATCGAAGGTCAGATTCACACCCTTTTCGAACAAAACTCTAATTTAGAATGTTCATCTAAGGGTTGATAATGGCATTAGAAGGCCAGTAGGGTGGTCAGT